>NC_064618.1:571631600-574131600 GCF_023898315.1 Schistocerca nitens | reverse complement strand
AACTCGGAAATATGGATGGGCTAAGCAAAAATAGCTGTAATAAATTCACTGGGTCACGATCTTGAGGAATGGCGAGCAGCACAGAACACCAGCGAGGACTGTAGGCAGTATAAGAAACAGCAGCAAGTTGGTATGCATGGTGGATTGTTGTGCAGAGAGACAAAATTAGGATCGTGAGTGGTGGTGCTGGCCAAGTTAAAATTGGAAGCGTTACTTGAGTTATATGATCACATTTTGGCAGCTCATTGTGGATGCAGGGCTACAGTAGAAGGGTGGCAGAGAAGTATTGGCTGAAAGGAAGGAACGATAAAGAACTGTGTGGACTGTTCAGAGAGGGCCAATTTCAGTTGGAAGTAGGTATTGTTACAAAGATTGCCAGATGCAACAGAACCTATTAGTTTCGTTGGGGTGGACGCGTTAGGACTATTCAACCAAACACCCGAGGATAATCGTTTTGTGCTGACCATACTAGATCATTTTTTCCGTTACGTCTAGATAGTGCCAATGCCGGACCAACAGGCAATAACACAGACGATGATAACAGACCAGTGGACGAAATTCAGGTCAGACCTGATGAAGGAATTGAGTCAGTTGCCGAGAATGAAGAAGTTGAGTTCTAGACCATTACATCCACAGTCTAATAGGAGGACAGAGAGAGTTAATAGAACAATTAGCAAAATGCTTAGTTACTACATGGACTCAAATAATTCAACCTGGGATACATACTTTAGCTTTAGTCAAACTCTAAAGTACGTGGTAGCACGGGGTTATCACCATTCAAGGTAGTGTATGGCAAAAAGATGCCGTCACTTTTCAACATGATTGACCAGAAAGTGGCAGAAAGGGAGACGCAGTCTGTGATGTTGCAAGAAAAGTAAAGGTGGTGTGGAAAAGGGTACAAAGAGCAAATATAAAGACTTTGGAGAAACAGGAAGAGGCAGTGAGGCGCTTGGGTACGTTAAAACATAAGGCGGGCGAATATGTGGTGTTGTTGAGTCCATATACTACAAAGAGAAAGAAAAAGAAGTTTTTAACACGGTACCAGGGCCCGTACCAGGTAGTCAAAACTACTTCACTGGTGAATGTGAAGCTGCAGTTGCCAACAAGGACGACGATTGTGCATGTGCGACATCTGCGACCATTCGGGGGGTGCGCCAGAGGTGATTCCGTGAGAAATGATAGTAAAGCCAAGGAAGGATATTAAGAGGAAAAAGTGAAAGGATGAGCAGTGGGAGAGGGAAGTCTGGATACCTTACACTCGTTATACATTAAGGTCAAGAGAATAGTTATGTGTATCGATTTTGTGAAGTTTTTTTGTATGTGTAGTGAAGGGTGTAATGCTGATAGTAGTAGATGCAGACTTATATATTTGTGGTAGTCTTATCAGCAGAACAATAAGATGATCACTGTTCAAAGACAACAGGCTTCTTGGGGGAAGGGAGGTAATATGGATACCTGTCCTCGGGTTGCCAGATGAAGAAAGAGAAGAATTCTAGTTTTGGAAGTATTGTACCTCTTACCAAGAGGGTGGGGTAACGGGACTAAAAGTGCATCACCTGGACAGTGGAATGTTGTTTTCCAGACAGCCAGATGTGGTATTTTCTAGCCGTAGACGGTTTTTAGGTTCTAGTATTTAATGTCTGGGAGTTAAGAAATGAAATCAGGAGGCTGGAAGAAGTATTTTCAGGGGTACATGAAATGTTGATTAGTAGTGGGAAGCAGAGAGAGGTCTCAAAGGAACACAGGAACTTGTTCAGGACATATGCACGATTAAAGGAGCAGATGGAAGAGGAGATTGAAGTAGCTACGCATGAGCTTAGGAGAGTAAAAAGAGAATAGATAGATGCTGGGGATAGAATATTGACGACAATTTTCGGGACAGCAGATGCATGCGACGTGTGAAAATTGAATGAAATAGCAGAAGTCGCAAGAGTGTTAACAGAAGCGAATAAGGTAACTGTAGAGTGGTATTCCACACAAATTATGAACTTGGAGAGCAGCAGGCTGAAGAGCACAAGTATGCTCTGCCAATTGACTAAGAAAGTGGCAGTATCTCGGCTAGTACCCTGAACGTGGATTTGGAGGCAGTGCAAGCACGTATGCAGGCAGGTATTAGATCATTAGATGCCAGGTTAGCCTTGACAAGATTAATGTAGTCGCTAGGTGACAGCATCTGGACGCAAGGTCGAGCTAAAAAATTTGTGGGAGGCAGTCCATTAGGCACTACATCATCAATCAAGTCCTGACTTGCTGTCACCTGAGCAATTTCTGAAGGGGTTGAGGAAGGTGCAAGGAGAATTGACATCGGAGTTACAACTAGTAGTGGAAACAAGTAGTCAGAAATTAACTATTTTGCTACCATAGTGGAGCAGTGGGTGTAGTAACAGATAGTCTGCAATTGTAAACACGGGTGAAAATACCAATAGCTGGGAAACACGTAGTATTTAGGTGTTATTCAATGCACACTTATCTGGTGAAGCTAGCGGCAGTTGGGAAATTTATGCAAGTAAAGGAAGAAGGGTGTTACTACTAGCTGAAGATGGGGAGCAACATGTGGAGATGAGCGCGGGTGAGCCCCAGAAATGTCGGAACGAAGTGGTAACCATATCCTGCATTAATTTAAGGGAAAACAAGAGAACGTCCTTGTCCAAGGAGGTGATTGAACCAAAACCTTATTTTAGGAGAGCATGGCCCCACTGGATCCATTCAGTATACAGTGAAATGGTGGTGGTCGCTAGCTGTTATGAGTGAGGGAAACTTACGGGGGCAAAAATATTGGAGTTGCGAGGCAGCGGACTACTAATTAAAGTATAATGTAGTAGGACCTACGTTTCATTAAACAGTGACCATGATTGGAATTACTCTATTTAATGTGACACAGCCACAGCTATACTGACCGTACAAACCACTAGAGATCTTATCCATAGAGAATCTTTCCTTTCTGAATGGTACTAGGGAGTCAGGTCTGGACCACTCCCTAAGTTAAATGATAGCCCAAGACGGGCGAGTAACTGCGAAACAAATGCTACAGCATGTAGGGCAGTACTGGAATAGGAGACGTGAAGTAACAGTGACTTCAAGTATCGCAGTTCCTAGCGCCATAGTGATTCTGATTTTGCTCTACCTAATCTTTTTTTATATTTGAGGCGACGTAGCGTGAGAAAACCCGATGCAGGGCTAATAAAAGTTGAAGTAGATTGGATTCCCAGGGCACGAGAAGAAAGATAGATCGACTTGTTTGATATTTACTTATGTAATAGGAATAGACAAGCTGGGGTAACTGTACAGAAAAAGGGTATAGTTGTAATCAAAGTAGAGTAATGGTTCGGATTAAGATTCGAAGAACCGGGTCTTCCCCATGGAGGGACGCAGTATTATGGCACTACCCACACTTTCAGGTAAACGTGTTAAACCTTTAGCATAAGTGACTGCAAGTAGCATGGAGGCACAGTAACAGATGCGCAAGTGAGTTGTGAAGCGGGGGTAGATGAGCGCAGCGGTAAACTGTCCCGTGCAGCAGATAACGATGTAGAAAGCGGGTCGTTGCACCACACTTGACGAGTCTGTTTGTTATGGGTGAAGTGACTAGACACCAGGTTTTAGAGTAACAAATGGGCAGTAACGGAGTATAAATGAGGGTAGGACGTGATTCGATTTGGGGAGTTGGTCGTCGCTGAATAACTGCACCAAGGTGCTGGAGCACTGTCAGACTACGAGACGTCTGGGCAGTGCCAGCAGCAGGCTCCGTTTTGAGACCAGGCTGCGTCTGCCACTGCACTGGGTCCTTCACTGTGCTCGGTGTCGCAGCCCAGCCGGCCTGCTGTCGGTGCCTGCTACCACCAATGCTGAGGTCCAGAGATGGTGTCACAACACCAGCAGCCATCCACCTCCTGCCCGAGGGGCGTGAGTCGAGAGCCGTGCACAGCCGCCTTCACCGCCGTGGAGCGAAGAGCAGCGGGGCCATTGTATGGCGTGTCGCTCCGCCAGGAAGGGCTGATTTCGCAAATGGCCATGGCCTTGTCTTGCCGCTGGGTGGAAGTCCTGACACAGCAGCGCCGGGTCCCGTGCTTACAGCCGACCCCAGCTTTGGGTTGTCTGTGCGAGACGAGTGTTTGACGGAGGGAGGTGTCAGCTTTTGTAACCTCTGTTTCTTAATTCAGCTCGTAGGAGTTTCCACTGTAGTGTCCTTTATTACAGAGTTGCAGAGGCTTTTCCTGCTTGTTGGTTTCTTATCTTTCAAATACTTTTTGGTTTCCGATTGTATTTTTTACAGGATGTTGTAGTTTTGTGGGATACCATGTCTCTTATATTTCCTCAGTGCTTTCTTACGTTATGCTTTCTGGCATTCGGTATTCCACCACACAGGTCTGTCTCTGTTTGTAATACAAAACAGATTCCGTTTTGGAGCTGCCTCTACAGCGCCCTCAGTAATGCACTGTGTTGGTTTGGAGTAGTTAGAAACTATATCTTCGGATGTCTACAATTGTGGGAAGTTCACTTTTCACCTATCAAAATATGTTTTCTAGTCAACTTTCCCGATTTTCCATCTCTATATGGGATACATCCAGCGTGGTTCCTCCCCTGTTCGAGGTATACTCACAACTGCTGGCAAGTGATCGGAAACCAAAGGATCTACTCTAACTTCCCAGTTTGCAAGTAAAGTGAAGTCGTATGGCATGACTGGTTGGGAGACCTCGAGGGGCAGGTTGAGCAGCCTGAATAGGAAAGGTTTTTCCTGTCCTCTCACACTGGCACCTCTTCTTCGCGATGTGTGAAATTCGTGTGTTAAATGTACCTGATACGTGTAGATGACTGTAATAAGTGTGTATGTAGTGTGCTATCATGTCTGCGTTGTATGATGATGAGAGAAGGGGGTAGTGTGAAATCCGGTGCCTCCAGATAGCCTACTCCTCTCGAGTAGGATCAAGGGGCTGCTACGTCGGTACTCTTCGTCCTCCCGCATAACAGCAAGGCGGTACAGGTTGCCTACGCAGCTAGCTGCAGGAGCCACGTCAGCACATGTTCTTGCTTCCGCAGGATCAAGTATGCGCAAATAGGTCTGGCAATATCCTGAGGCCTCCACAATATTTATGCCATCGCCCTGCGGTGCTGGACCAGGTCTACCGGGTGACCTCTTTGGATTCTGGGTTCTTCAATTCAAAGATTCACTCCGGGAATCGTCGTGCAATCGGATCTCCCCGCGCTGTCTTTCTCTGCTGGGACTCTTCGCTAAGTGGAGCAGCCAGCAGTCGTCTTTGAGCTATACCGAGACTTGCCTCCTGTAGCGTGGTTGATTTTGCACAGTGTTATTTGGATCGCCACTATCGAGTTATTAAATTTTCAGTTCCTAGTGAAACCATAACTTGGACTTATACAATTTGGCCTACTGCCAAGTACGCGTACGTTATGTAATTCTTCGCTGAGACACAGACTAAATGGCGAAATTTCAGTTGTGCGGTGTAAATCAAATTCCAGGAAGGAGACTTGAGTTTATGAGTATTTCAGTAAACTATTCACTGTCTATTTCTGAGGGCCTCCACCGGCGTGGGCTAAGCCAGTACCCATCCGACGGTTAGACGCATGCCCTCACTCCATGAGACACTGTGGATGGTCTGGAATTTAATACAGGATATTGGCGCGAAGTCTGGTGATCAGAAGCTTTGCGCAGCCACCCCTCCTCCCCTTTATCGGAAAAGCAAAGGGAAAATTGCCAACAGCGCGTGACGTGCTCTGACGATTACCCATCCAAGTACCGGTCACGTCCAATGTTGGTTAACTTCGGTGATGTGACAGGAACGAGGCAAGGCCGTCGGCGAGTTTGTTATTAGTGTCACATGAGGCGATAATAATCAAGGGTCTGTTGTTCATCTTGTCTGTAACGATATGGCTGTTCTTGTGGGGGAACGGTCGTTCAGTAGCACTAGGTTTTCATCTTTTATGATTGTCTTAAATAGCTCACGAATGTGATCGTCGTACTTACATCCTCTTGATGTGCGATCGACGTAAAAGTCCCACATCATAAGCAATGAACGACCAGATTGTTATAATAGAAGTGTAACACCAGCGTCTGATAGGAGCGTGATAGGTGGCCTGTAGATAGCAACTATGTTTAGGCGGGATTCTGAGGTTCGTGTGGCTATTGCAGCGGTTTGTAACATATTTCCGGGTCGTGCTCGTGTACTAGTCCTGAGTGATATCATGGTGGCCACGACCAGCTTATGATTACAGGGGGAAGGGTGGTTTTGTTTAGCTTGAAGACGATGGCTGGTCTTTTTTATAATGCTCCAAATCGAATAGTTGTCGGAGTTGACTAAGCTGATTTCAAGGGCGAGTATTTTTCCCATGACGGCCGGTGCGTTTCACTGTACTAAAAGTCCTCGCAGGAAATACCACCTTGAGTCTGTCCTATATCCTCACACATCGTAAGATTTACTGTTGTTGTAGTATTTTTTGAGATTATTGTTTCTTTTTGTCGCATTCTTAATATCAATAGTCACCCAGCAACAGCTCGCTGAGCCGTATCCACCAGGAAGAAATTAATCACTGCTTACCGATATGCAGTGAATTATTATTGTTGTTGAGTCGTCGGGCGAGATGAAGGTAATATTTGACTCAGAGTGTTCAGTTTAATTATCCGCACTGTGTTTCCATTGTATCTGAAATCTAAGTGTGCAGATGATTATGTGTTGTGGAATACGGGATTTTTCTAAACCAAAGTGTAGTTTCAACTGATTTTCGGAGAAGGGAAAATTCCAATAGAAAAAAATACAATGCAATTTGTGATCCGTCACTGACTATTATCAACTGAATTCTTTGTAGTTTGTTTCATAATACGCCAGTGAAAGAACCGTTATGAGCAGCCGATTGGGCAATGGGAGGTGCAGATGAATGATGCTGCACTGCCACTAACATCTTCGCGGAATTCTTGCAGCCTTACAGAACACAGTTTTCCTGTCTGGAGTGGAATTCCAGAACTGTTTCACAGGGAAAGATCCTATTGTAGCTCCTCCTCTAAAGCGTCGCACGAACGAAAAAGTGGCTGATTCCGATATAAGTGACCACGGGATAGAAAAGCAACTGAAACTACTCAACAGAGAAAAGGCCACTGTACCACGCGGGATACCAGTACGATTCTACATAGAGTATTGGAAAGAACTTGCCTTTCATGTAGCACCTGTGTACCGTATGTCTTTGAAAGAGCGAAGTGTTCCTTATGGTTCTAAAGAAGCACAGGTCATTCTAGTTTTCAAGAAAGATCGTCGAACATACGCACAAAACTATACGCTTGTATCTCTGGTGTCGATCAGTTACAGAATTTTGGAACATGTTTTATGCTCGCGTATTATGACATTTCGGGAGGCCGAAAATATCCTCGGTATATTCCGGTTTTCCCACAGTCCATGTCTCACTACCATACAACGCTGTACTCCAGACGCATATTTTCAGAAATTTCTTCCTCAAATTAACTCCTATGTTTGATACTAGTAGACTTCTCTTGGCCAGGAATGACCTTTTCGGCATTGCTAGTCTGATTTTGATGTCCTCTTTGCTTCGTCCGTATTGGTTATTTTACTGCCTAGGTAGCAGAATTCCTTAAATTCATCCACTTCGTAACCATCGATCCCGATGTTAAGTTTCTCGCTGTTCTCATTTCTGCTACTTCTCATTACTTTCGTCTTTATTCGAGTTACTCTCAATCCATATCCTGTACTCATTAGATTGTACATTCCATTCAGCAGATCATGTAATGCTTCTTCACTTTCACTGAGGATAGCAATATCATCCTGAACCTTTCTTTTATTTCCATCATTGCTTCTTCGATGTATAGATTGAACAGTAAGAGCGAAAGACTACATTCCTGCCTTACACCCTTTTTAATCCGAGCACTTCGTTCTTGGTCCTCCAGTCTTATTATTCCTTCTTGGCTGTTCTACATATTATGTATTACCCGTCTCTCTCTGTAGCTTACGCCTATTTTTCTCAGACTTTCGAACATCTGGCACCATTTTACGTTGTCGAACGCTTTTTGCAGGTCAACAGATCCTGTGAACCTGTCTTGATTTTTCTTTAGTCTTCATTCCATTATCAACTGTAACGTCAGAACTGCCTCTCTCGTGCCGTTATCTTTTCTAAAGCCAAACTAATCGTCATCTTACACGTCCTAAATATTTTTTTCCATTCTTCTTTATATAATTCTTGACAGCAACTTTGATGCATGAGCCGTTAAGCTGACTGTGCGATAATTCTCGCACTCGTCAGCTCTTCCAGTCTTTGGAAGTGTGTGTTGATATTTTTCCGGAAGTCAGAGGGTATGTCGCCAGACTCAACATTCTACACACCAACGTGAATAGTCATTTTGTTTCCGCTTTGGTTTTAGAAATTCTGATGGAATATTATCTATCTGTTCTGCCTTGTTTGATCTTAAGTCCTCCAAAGCTCTTTTAAATTCTGATTCTAATATTGGATCCCCTATCTCCTCTAAATCAACTCCTGTTTCTTCTTCTATCACATCAGACAAATCTTCCCCCTCATAGAGGCTTTCAATATATTCTTTCCATCTGTCTGTTCTCTCCTCTGCATTTAACAGTGGAATTATCGTTGCACTCTTAATGTTACCACCCTTGCTTTTAATGTCACTGAAGGTTGTTTTGACTTTCTTGCATGGTAAGTCTGTCCTTCCGATAATCATTTCTTTTCCGATTTCTTCACATTTTTCTTGCAGCAATTTCGTCTTAGCTTCCCTGCATTTCCTATTAATTTTATTTTTCAGTGACTTTTATCTCTGTATTCCTGAGTCTTCCAGAACATTTTTGTACTTCCTCCTTTCATCGATCAGCTGAAATATTTCTTCTGTTACCCGTGATTTCTTCTCAGCTTCCTTCTTTGTACCTTTGTTTTCCTTTCGAAGCTCTGTGATGGAGCTTTTTAGAGATTTCCATTCCTCCTTAACAGTACTGCCTACTGAGCTATTCCTTATTGCTGTATCTGTAGCCTAAGATAACTTTAAGCGTATCTCGTCATTCTTAGTACTTCCGTATCCCACTTCTTTACGTATTGATTCTTCCTGACTAATGTCTTAAACTTCAGCCTACTCTTCATCACTACTATATTGTCGTCTGAGTCTATATCTGCCCCTGGGTACGCCTTACAATACAGTATCTGATTTCGGAACCTCTTGTCTGACCATGATGTAATCTAACTGAAATCTTTCCGTATCATCCGGTCTTTTGCAAGTATACTTCCTCCTCTTGTGATTCTTGAACAGAGTATTGGCTATTACTAGTTGAAATTTACTACAGAACTCAATTAGTCTTTCTCCTCTTTCATTCCTTGTCCCAAGCCCATATTCTCCTGTTAACTTTTCTTCTACCCCTTCCCCTACATCTTCAGCTTGCGACGTCGGCATATATACCTGAAATATCGTTGTCGGTGTTGGTTTGCTGTTCTGAACTCTATCACTGAACTGTTCACAGTAACACACTCTCTGTCCCACCTTCCTATTCATAACGAATCCCACTCCCGTTATACCATTTTCTGCTGCTGTTGATATTACCCTATACTCTTCTGACTAGGAATCCTTCTTTCCATTTCATTTCGCTAACCTCTATTATATCTAGTTTGAGTCTTTGCATTTGCTTTTCAGATCTTGTAGCTTCCCTACCACATTCAAGCTTCTGACATTCCACTCCCGGGCTCGTAGAACTTTATCCTTTCATTAGTTATTCAATCTGTTTCTCATGGTCACCTCCCCCTTGGCAGTCCCCTTCCAGAGATCCGAATGGGGGACTATTCCAGAATCTTTTGCAACTGGAGAGACTATCTTGACATTTTTTCAGTTACAGGCCACATGTCCTGTGGATACACGATATGTGTCTTTAATGCAGTGGTTTCCATTGCGTTTTGCATCCTCATGCCGTTGACCATTGCTGATTCTTCCGTCTTTAGAGGCAGTTTCTCACCTCTAGGACAACAGAGTGCCCTGAATCTCTGTCAGCTGCTCCGTCGTCTTTGACAAGGCCGTTGGCAGAATGAGGGTGCTTTCTTATGCCGGAAGTCTTCGGCCGCCAATGCTGACTTAACCAAAATTGAAGGAGTGGCAGGTTTCGAACCCGGGACCGACGATCTTTTGATCACTATTAAAAGAGGCTCCCCCTAGACCACGGGTGCAGAAGGAGCGGATACTCAACATGATTATGTACCTGCAAGGTCATCCGCAGATCAGTAAAAAAGGCGTTATGAAAGATTTCGGATAAGTCCGCAGAAATATGGTCGAGTGGTGCGTAAGAAAAATTACGAATATTGAAGAGAGGACAAGGCGCACTTGTTACAAAAACTGATGTTAGCGCGTTTCAAGTAGTTCGATATAATTAATGGGATGTGCATGATATTGACTTACTACGTCATGCACATCAAACTGCGTGCAACCTGGATTACATTGATTTCAAGGGAAGCAGTGGGTGGTTGCGTAACATGAAACAGTGTTACGGAGTTGGAAGACGTAAGATAATGAAATTTCAAACAAAGCGTCAACTTGACGATGAATGTCAAACTGCGAAATCCGCCCGAAAATTTTTAGTTGAAATAAACAAACTTATCCCATCGTTCAGCAAGGAATTCATTTTCAGCTTCGACCAAACGATATCTGACAATGAAATACAAGCAAGCGTGGGGAAATGAGCGTAAGAGAACTCTTACTATGGCATGAGCACTGCTTTTGCCCAATAATAGGTCAAAATAACTTGTTTTTGCTTGGTTACTTGTCTGTATATAAATATCTTACTCCTTTAGAGCAAACGATCCCTCCTGAAAAGTCTGTGATATTGGAGTTCATACCACCTGGAGCCATAGGATAAATCTAGACTCTGTTTCTTCCGTGCCCATAAAACATATAATCGGACTATGCAGCTACGCCGGTTTCACTATAAGCTTCACGACAGACTGCTTCGCATTCGGTTGCATGCCATCATATTCCATCAGTTTTCATCACTCCTTTGCGCCAATATTCTGCATGCATTCTCTTTAAGAGTGGATACCTAGCTGCCGCGCGGGTTTAGCCGAGCGGTCTCAGGCGCTGCAGTCGTGGACTGTACGGCTGGTCCCGGCGGAGGTTCGAGTCCTCCCACGGGCATGGGTGTGTGTGTTTGTCCTTAGGATAATTTAGGTTAAGTAGTGTGTAAGCTTAGGGACTGATGACCTTAGCAGTTAAGTCCCATAAGATTGCACACACATCTGAACATTTGATACCTCGCTGAACGTCCTGCACGGTGTGTAACACCCAAGGAGTTCCCCGTCGATCTTGATGGTACGAACCTTTTTCGAGCGGCTTTTATGGACGTTTGATTCCATACAACATTGGGGTAAGGATGAGCACAAATGGTTAAGTGATTTTATTTTTTACACCAGATGATGGAACTTACGTAAGTGTTCCGAAACCGGTCGTGTACATAATAAAAGATTGTGGATTAAGCAACTGTTGTGCTGTTTCTTCATTTTACAATACAGAGAAACAAGAACGAAACATTCTTAGAAAAATCTACAGTGCTGTTCTCCGATAGGTCTACAGTGCTGTTCTCCGATGAAACTCGCGTTAGGTGACTTACAAAGGAACACTACGAAATCAGAGACAACATCACAGGTAACAGACTGACAACAATTGAAAATTTCGGTAGAAGAAACTGAGGAGAGAAAACATTTCAGAAGTAAAATGATAAGCAAGAAACTTGAACAGGTCTGAACGAAAGAAACAACGTAGAAAAAGGTGGACCGACGAAAAGAAGAAAAAACACAGTGGATTAATGAAAGGTTCTGGGAAGAAGAGAAATAAAGCTGTGATTTGCTTAAGTTCACACGCTCTACTGAATAGGAACAATCGAGTGGGTGTGTATGCATACGAAGCTGGGGAACCGGTAGCAGCTAAAAGAAGTGGAGATGTCAATTTTCCATCATAATTTGATATCCAAAGACTGAAGCCAGTTGATTGTTGCAGGTGTTGGTCTGCGAAGTCGTTGCAGGTACCCATGAATTTTCTCTTTGGGCGGTCGTACAAAATATGGTCCAGTGTTTGTTCCGATGTTCCGCAGTCGCATTGGTCACCACCGATCAACCCCGTAGTGTTGCTTTGGTCACAGCGTGGCCATTTCTGACGCGATTGAGGGAGCTTCATATTTTTTCTTGGGTAGTTCACTCCCTGGGGTTGGACGGTCGGATCTATTTTATCTACACTCCTGGAAATTGAAATAAGAACACCGTGAATTCATTGTCCCAGGAAGGGGAAACTTTATTGACACATTCCTGGGGTCAGATACATCACATGATCACACTGACAGAACCACAGGCACATAGACACAGGCAACAGAGCATGCACAATGTCGGCACTAGTACAGTGTATATCCACCTTTCGCAGCAATGCAGGCTGCTATTCTCCCATGGAGACGATCGTAGAGATGCTGGATGTAGTCCTGTGGAACGGCTTGCCATGCCATTTCCACCTGGCGCCTCAGTTGGACCAGCGTTCGTGCTGGACGTGCAGACCGCGTGAGACGACGCTTCATCCAGTCCCAAACATGCTCAATGGGGGACAGATCCGGAGATCTTGCTGGCCAGGGTAGTTGACTTACACCTTCTAGAGCACGTTGGGTGGCACGGGATACATGCGGACGTGCATTGTCCTGTTGGAACAGCAAGTTCCCTTGCCGGTCTAGGAATGGTAGAACGATGGGTTCGATGACGGTTTGGATGTACCGTGCACTATTCAGTGTCCCCTCGACGATCACCAATGGTATACGGCCAGTGTAGGAGATCGCTCCCCACACCATGATGCCGGGTGTTGGCCCTGTGTGCCTCAGTCGTATGCAGTCCTGATTGTGGCGCTCACCTGCACGGCGCCAAACACGCATACGACCATCATTGGCACCAAGGCAGAAGCGACTCTCATCGCTGAAGACGACACGTCTCCATTCGTCCCTCCATTCACGCCTGTCGCGACACCACTGGAGGCGGGCTGCACGATGTTGGGGCGTGAGCGGAAGACGGCCTAACGGTGTGCGGGACCGTAGCCCAGCTTCATGGAGACGGTTGCGAATGGTCCTCGCCGATACCCCAGGAGCAACAGTGTCCCTAATTTGCTGGGAAGTGGCGGTGCGGTCCCCTACGGCACTGCGTAGGATCCTACGGTCTTGGCGTGCATCCGTGCGTCGCTGCGGTCCGGTCCCAGGTCGACGGGCACGTGCAGCTTCCGCCGACCACTGGCGACAACATCGATGTACTGTGGAGACCTCACGCCTCACGTGTTGAGCAATTCGGCGGTACGTCCACCCGGCCTCCCGCATGCCCACTATACGCCCTCGCTCAAAGTCCGTCAACTGCACATACGGTTCACGTCCACGCTGTCGCGGCATGCTACCAGTGTTATAGACTGCGATGGAGCTCCGTATGCCACGGCAAACTGGCTGACACTGACGGCGGCGGTGCACAAATGCTGCGCAGCTAGCGCCGTTCGACGGCCAACACCGCGGTTCCTGGTGTGTCCGCTGTGCCGTGCGTGTGATCATTGCTTGTACAGCCCTCTCGCAGTGTCCGGAGCAAGTATGGTGGGTCTGACACACCGGTGTCAATGTGTTCTTTTTTCCATTTCCAGGAGTGTATCTTCCAATGACCATACAAGTGCGTCCACCGATTACTCCATTCTTCTTTTAGATCATAGCTCTCTGGGGCGAGCTGCCATTGTTTGGCTCTCTAGATTTTAATCGTCTGTGTGGTAAGTCGTTCGATGTTTCATGTTTTGGTAAGTCTTTGGATCTTTTGAGTTTCGTTCATTCATGTGTCACTGCTTGCTGGTGTCGGAGGTTTGGATACAATATCGACGAGTACTGATAGCCACTTTGTCGCTTGGATGGATACCTACTTTGTTGACATGGCTACATCTACATCTAAAATCTGCAAGTCACTTTTCGGCGTGTAGCCGTCGGTCCTTTGTGTACCACTGGGGCATGAAAGGGGAACAGTGGCTGAGAAGAAAGTGAGACAGGGTTTTAGCCTATCCCCGTCGATGTTGTATCAGTACATTGAGCAGGCAGTAAAGGAAGCCAAACGAAACCTTAAAGGAATTAAAGTTCTGGAAGAAGAAATAAAAACTACCAGACTTGCCGATGACATTTAAATTCTGTCAGAGAAGCATAAAACTTGAAAGATCAGTTGAAGGGAAGACAGCGTCTTGAAAGGAGGATGACACATTCTCAAACACCAAGGGATCGCCAAATTAGTAATAGAGGGAAATGTAGGGGTAAAAATTGTGGAGGGAGACCAAGAAGCAGTAAGCAGGTTCAGAAGCATGTAGGTTATAGTACTTATTCGGACACGAAAAGGCTTGCGAATGACAGAGCAGTATGGAGAGCTGCATCAAACCAATCTTCGGATTGAAGACCACAACAACAATAAAAATTAAAACTTGTATCACACCGAATCTCTTGCTTATCGCGAGCAGTCACCTTAAGAGACTACCCTCACTATCGATATGTAAGTTCCCCATGATTTCCTTAAATACGTTCAGGCGAAGATCGACCGGTGGTCTTGGAAAAGGATTCGGCAACTTTTCATCCTCGTCCTTGTCAATTCTAGCTTGTGCACCTTCTCGAAATACCTTGTTGTCGAGGGACTATGAACGCTAGTATTCCTTTTTTCCTTCTAAAGTAATGTTAAAATATGCTAGATTAAAATCAGTGACGCACTTTGTGGTGATTGAGAGAATATGGCTGTAAATTTATGAGGGCTTTTTCGCATGCCACTTTATACATTTTCCAAAGATGAGAACGTAAATTATGGATAGCTACCATTTTTGAGAGATAGCATTCCTGTACTGAGTAGTTTGACGTGGTACGTCAACTTGATCTCCCCGCTCCTAGCGCTTTCTGTGCGACGACAACTGCGCACAGGATAACGCGAAATTTCTCGTCATCGGGGCGCGTGCTTCGCACCATCCCAGTAGTTGTGCAATCACTGTGCTTTTTGCCGCACATTTTGTCAAGAGCCTGCGGCGAGCAATGTCATTCGGGTGAAATTACAATCGCCACAGGGACCGCTGTTGACAAAAATGTGACGACAGAGGTCGCCCGATTGCTACCTCGTTCCCTGCGGTGAATAGAAAGGCTGCAGCACACTCGGTAATTGAATGTTCCGCGTCATCACCATTCGAGTTACTACGCAATCCAAAGATAGGTGCCCCAACCCGCGAGAATGTTTCTGCAAACTGCTTGCAACAGTGCGCATACATTAACAGGCATGCAGAAACAACGTTATTCGATGCTAAAAGCGTGCAAACTATTCGCTTGGACTGATGAGCTGCGGTATATGGTGGTTTCGAAGCGTCGAAAAACACAAGAGGTAACGGATGCCCCCTACTAGCAGGGTTTAATTAATGCTGGTGGAAGTATCCTAAGGTAGGAAAGTTTATAAAATATTAAGCGAGCACCTTGGAATGTTGACCATCATTCGTCACTGGCGAACGAATAGGGCGAGAGAGAAGGGAAAATGAAACTTTTGCTTTGTAGCTGGCCGAACAACATAATGAAGCTTGCCGACGGATAGTAACTACGTTTATGATTGAAGCTCGAAAGTGTAACTCGTCTTTTGCAAGAAACATTTTAAAAACTGTGCCATCAAACTACGCCTGACTTCAAGACTCAGTCTTCCAGTTCTTCTGTGTCCACAGTAGCACATCTGTATACCTCGCTGGACTAGCAGTTCTAATCTGCCAATAAGATTCATTACACTGTACATTGCGCTGCAGATAAAAGTTTTATTCTGTAAACAACTACATTGAAAAAAACTTAAGCATCCCACTGGAGACCTGTGTGTACAGTAAGGTAAAGGTAATCCGCCTCTCCACCATTCCAAATCTGTACCTTAGTTGTAGAATGAAGGCTTTCACGACCGTGTGACATGGCTGTTGACATACTTTCCGGGATGTGAGGTCGTGGTCCAAGAACTTTTCTGCTCCTTACGTTTCGTCCAGGACTGCGCTGGACTTCCTCAGAGGCACTGTACTGAAAAAGTTGTACTGTAATGCGAAATGTTAAATTGAGAAGACTATGGAACGAGATAGCAGTTGAGTAACAGTGAGTGTGTAATGCGAAGCGTTCTTGATTGAGGAAATTTGGAAGTAAGTATAAAACACTTGGGGGGGGGTTGATGCTATGTCGAAAGAAAATGAGAAGAGGGGAAGAATTAGAGGCCTAATGTATCGTTGGTAGGGAAACAATGGATCAGATTTAGTGTTTGAGAAAGGGAGAAGCTGAAAATTATCTTTGAAGTGATTTGCTGGGTATATAGGCTTAGAGTCGCTAGGCTGTGTTCATAATATGAGTGACCGGGTTCGAGCATCAAGGAAATAACGAGATTTAAGTTTTCATATAGGAAAAGGACTTTCAGTATGGGTGAGGACAGTGGGTAGTTTGATTACGTGGCAAATATTTCTTCTGAAGCAGGTAAACAGAGACAGAAATCGAGGCAGACAAATGAATTTGAAGACATCCAGGGAGTGATGGAATATTAGTGGAGCAAGAAGCTAAGTGTTTTTCATTTTAGTAACATTGGGTCAGCTGAAAACTTTACAGCTGTGGACGGCAGTCAAAGAATGTAATTTTGAAGATTGACCTATTACCGACAGTAACTTCAGTAGTTTTTGCACGCTGAAGCTTTTATGCTGGGTTGGTAGTAGGAGTAGCTCTAACAGTACCTTATGGCCTAACCCCGAATTTCTCAATCTTTTTTTCTTTGTGACACACCAAATTTTCAAACTTTCGTGACAACCTTACATGTGATTTTTTCCCTTTATGCAAAAAAAGTGCATACAATACATTTTTTCGTCATGGAACGACCATGAGATATAAGTTTCACAGATGTATTACCCAATAAACGATTTTACGAGTTTTTTTATTTCCTACATATTTTATCTTGAGGAAGATTAGAAGACATTAAAAATCCCGCGGCATGCCTGACATGAACTCCCGATACACCAGTGTGATACGGCACAGCGATTGAGAAACGCTGGTCTGGGGCCCAGGAAAGGTTTTTCAAACAGTTTCGACATTTTTAACAATATTTATTTCCTTAAAATTATATTGTGCTGTGAGTCATGATTTAAAACTGTAGTAATCGGTGAATAAAACAGTTTTTCTCATTTTAAAAAAAATTATGAGCCTTCAAAATAAACCTGGTATTCCTTCTAAGTACCAGAATTCTCAAAATGTTCCATCAGAGGAAACCTGTGGGAACCTCTTCTCTAGGGTGAGAGTCAAATAAGCCTTCTCGCGGCAGGTCTTATTGTGTGTGGTGCCCGCCACGGCCAGCCTTCTACATGGCGGTAGAAGATTTAATGAGTTGCAGGGAAGATGTTTAAGACTACTACGTGTAGGGTTAGTCGTGGTTGCGGAAGCTAGGCAGGCGCCACTGACCGGTGTGCATGCCGATGCGCAGCTTGAGCTGCTCCCCTGGCCTGTGCCGGATGCGGAAGCCCGCCACCGCCTGTCGCAGCGCCAGCGACATGCGCGCCACCTCGCGAGCGTGCCGCGAACCATTCCGGACCGGCAGCCCAGATACCACCATGTAAGCGTCCCCGATTGTCTCGACCTGAAAAACATGAGACTGAAAATGTAGCTCGTCACTTCACACCATTTATGGCAACAATCTCGTCAACGAATACTCGAAAGCAGATACCCTATACCCTATGGTTTATTACTTCTAGTCTGGAGCAAAAGGAAATTATCTCCATTAAACCAATTACAGATTAAGAGCTAGCTACCTCACAAACAGTAAAAAGGAACAGCTGTCAAAGTTAACACCTTTCTCCAAATTCAGCTGTTGTACAATTAAAGAAGACATCCTGCGTTTTTTAATTTGAGTTTGTAACACCCAAAAAGCAATGACAGGGAAAGCTATTCAACGAATTAAAAATTGTTAATTGCTCCTTACTCCTATTATTTGTAATTTCTTTGCACTATTAAATCTGTGTAGAAATTTATAAATTTATTAGACTTTATGGGACGGATCTTTACTGATAGTTTAAGTTTGTACTTATCACGTGATTGATTCCTTGATTTGTTTGTGGAAAAATTCAACTTTGAATTACACAATGTTAATTAGCGTTATATTCATGAAAACAAAGTTACAAGTACTAACTTCAAAAATTTCACACTGTTCATGTCCTACGTAAAAGTAACCACAACTTAATTTTGCCTCGTGTTTCTGATTCTTGTACTTTGTTGTATAGAGCATTGCCTGAAGCCATTTGAAACACAATAAAGAAATATTCAAAGCGACACGAAAATTCTTGGGAGAAAAATGGGAATGAACATTTAAACACTTAACACACCTACTGAGAATATTATTATTTCACAGTCACCAACTATGTGTATGTGTATAAGTCATGCGTTACAAACTCATGTTAGATACTATAACAGTAAAGCACAGTGAAAATACGAGAGGAAATTTACTGAAAATGAGTACAGAAGAGTCATAAGGAAGAAAAACTTAGTCACATGACCTTTAGAATAGAACGGAGAACAAAACATGTGGTTCTATTGGAATCTTCAGTCTTCTGACTGGTTTGATGCGACCCGCCACGAATTCCTCTCCTGCACTAACCTCTTCATTTCAGAGCAGCACTTGGAACGTACTTTCCCAGTTATTTATTACATGTATTCAAATCTCTGCCTCCTCCTCCCCCCCCCCCCTTCAGTTTTTGTCCCTGAAGTGCCATAGTGGTTATTCTCTGATATATTAACACATGTCCTGTCATCCTGTCCCTTATTGTTTTCAGTGTTTTCCATATGTTCCTCTTTTCGCCGATTCTGCAGAGAAATTTGTCATTCTTTAACCTATCACTCCACCTAATTTTCGTCATTCTTCTGCAGCACTACATGCGATTACCGTACAGAAACCAGACGGTAATTACAAAAGTCAAAGGACATGGAAAGGAGGCAGCAGTTGAGAAAGGAATGAGACAGAGCCATGTTATTCAATATACACGCCGAGCAAGTAATAAAGGAAATTAAAAAAGAAATTTGGGAAGGGAGTTAAACTTCATTTAGAAGAAATAGCAAGTTTGAGACCTGCCGATGACATTGTAGTTCCGACGAAAACAGCAAAAGACTTCATCAGTTGAAAGAAAAGGGCAGTACCTTGAAAAGATGTTGAAAGGTAATCGTCAACAAAAGAAAAACAAGGGTAACGGAATACAGTCTAAATACATCAGGCGATGATGAGGGACTTATATTAGGAAATTACTAAAAGCAACGGATGTGTTTTGCTATTTGGACAACAAAACAATGATGATGTGCAAAGGAGACAGGATATAAAACGCATGTTGGCAATGGCAAAGAAACTTCCGGAGAAAAATTGTTTGATAGAAATTTAAGAGTTAGAAAATCTTTTCTGTTGGTGCAGCTATAGAAAAGGAAATTTCCGTCAACTTCTGGCTATGGCTACAAGTCTTTTGAGCTACTGACTTACAGGGGCTTGTTAAGCGAAGAGACAAATGCCCCTATGCCTAGGGACATGTGCGCCAAGCTGAGCAACCAAGGACTGAAGCTCAACTTTTGTGCAACATGTGTACCCCGCAAAGCTGTCAACTAAAGCGAGTGGAATTATCGTAAACAAACTGTAAATAGATACTTAGACCTGGCTTACCTTATACACGTCGAAGTGCTCTATGATGGAGTCGAAGCAACTGTACAAGTCGTTGAGTAAATCTACAACCTGTGAAGAAAAACGACAGAATACATTAGTGAATAATGACGCTGATTTATCCGGGAACAAGAATAGTAATACATTGTCTATGTGGAGAGAGAGAGAGAGAGAGAGAGAGAGAGAGAGAGAGAGAGAGATAGAGAAGCTTATTTTTACTGTACTGAAGTAGGCAAACGAGGTGCGCTATTTATAAACTCAGCCATAAATGCAAACAAATCATACAGTGTTTCACATACAGCTTTAAGAAATAATTATTTAAATAAAAATGAATTTTTAATACACCGTGTTTTTAAATCGGACTAAGAAGTTCCAAATAATTTCTCCAAGCCCCACATAGATTCCTAACACTGTACTATCCTGAAAATTTGTGATTGTGGATTATTAATAGCTATGAAAAAGGTAGGAATTTAAGGAGATGGGACCTGGATAAACTGAAAGAACCAGAGGTTGTAGAGAGTTTCAGAGAGAGCATTAGGGAACGGTTGACAAGAATAGGGGGAAGGAATAAAGTAGAAGAAGAATGAGTAGCTTTGAGAGATGAAACAGTGAAGGCAGCAGAGGATCAAGTAGGTAAAAAGACGAGGGCTAGTAGAAATCCTTGGGCAACAGAAGAGATACTGAATTTAATTGATGAAAGGAGAAAATATAAAAATGCAGTAAATGAAGCAGGCGAAAAGGAATACAAATGTATGATATTGGCAGGAAGTGCAACATGGCTAAGCAGGGATGGCTAGAGGACAAATGTAAGGATGTAGAAGCATGTATCACAAGGGGTAAGATAGATACTGCCTACAGAAAATTAAAGAGATCTTTGGAGAAAAGAGAACCATCTGTATGAATATTAAGAACTCAGATGGAAAAACCAGTCCTAAGCAAAGAAGGGAAAGCGGAAAGGCGGAAGCAGTATATATAGAGGGCGATGTACTTGAAGGCTACATTATGGAAATGGAATAGGACGTAGGTGAAGATGAAATGGGAGATAAGATACTGCGTGAAGAATTTGACAGAGCACTGAAAGACCTAAGTGGAAACAAGCCCCCGGGTGTAGACAGCATTCCATTAGAGCTACTGATAGCCTTGGGAGAGACAGCCATGGCAAAACCCTTCCATCTGGTGAGCAAGACGTATGAGACTGGCGAAATACTTTCGGTCTTCAAGAAGAATATAATAATTCCAATCCCAAAAAGGGCAGGTGTTGACAGGTATGAAAATTACCGCACTGTCAGTTTAATAAGTCATGGTTGCAACAAACTGACACGAATTCTTTACAAACGAATGGATAAACTGGTAGAAACCGACCTCGGGGAAGATCAGGCTGGATTCTATAAACATGTTGGAACACGTGTGACAATACTGACCCTAAGACTTATCTTAGAAGCTAGGTAAAGAAAAGCAAACCTACGTTTCTAGCATTTGTAGACTAAGAGAAAGCTTTTGACAGTGTTTAGTCGACTACTCTCTTTCTAATTCTAAAGGTGGTAGGGGTAAAATACATGGAGTGAAAGGCTATTTTTTTTGTAAAGAAACGAGATGGAAATTATAAGAGTCAAGGGGCACGAAAGAGAAGCAGTGGTTTAGAAGAGGGTGTGACAGAGTTTACCCTATCCCCGATGCTATTCAATCTGTATACTGAACATACTGCAAAGGAAACAAAAGAAAAATTTGGGGAAGAAATAAAAACTTTGAAGCTTGTCGATGACGTTGTAATTCTGCCAGAGACAGTAAATGACTTGGAAGAGAGGTTGAATGGAATGGACAATATCTTGAAAGGAGGATATGAGATGAACATCAATAAAAGCGAAACAAGGATAATCGAAAGTAGTTGAATTAAATCAGGTGATGCTGAGGGAATTAGATTAGCAAATGAGACATTTAAAGTAGTAGATGAGTTTCACTATTTAGGTAGCAAAATAACTGATGATGGTCGAAGTAGAGAGGACATAAAATGTAGACTGGCAATGACAAGAAAAGCGTTTCTGAAGAAGAGAAATTCGTTAACATCAAATATAGATTTAAGTGTCAGGGTGTCTTTTCTGAAAGTATTTGTATGGAGTGTAGCCATACATGGAAATGAAACATGAGCGATACAAAGTGTAGACAAGAAGAGAATAGAAGCTTTCGAAATGTGGTGCTACGGAAGAATGCTGAGGATTAGATGGATAGATCACGTAACTAATGACGGGGTACTGAATAGAAATGGAGAGAAGAGGAATTTGTGGCAGAACTTGACTAGAAGATTTGATCGGTTGGTAGGAGACGTTTGAGGCATCAAGGAATGACCAATTTAGTACTAGAGGGAAGCTTGGGGGGGGGGGGGGGGGAATCGTAGAGGGAGACCAAGAGAGGAATAAGCAGATTCTGAAGGATGTAGGTTGCAGTAGTTATTCGGAGATGAAGGGGCTTGCACTGTATATAGTAGCATGGAGAGCTGCATCAAACCAGTCTCCGGACTGAAGACCACAACAACAGGAATATATTTGCAAGATTTAAAACGAAAAACGTGGGTTGAATCCAACAGATATTTGTAATTATGTGAACTACTTAAACATCAGCGGGTAAGTAGTATAATAGTAAGGAAGTGAACTATTCATGCATGAATTATGTATAGCATATGTCTGAAATGTTTCGTTTTGAACTTTACAAATATTTTCATAGTTATTAAAAATTCGCAATCACAAATATTCAGAACTATCTGGAAAATGTTAGGAATCTGTATGAAGCTAGGAGAAATTACTTTGTACTTTTCAGTCTGATTTAGAAACATGGTATGTTAAAAATTCACTTTTATTTCAATAATTATTTTCTGCTTCTTAGTCTTGTGTGTGTGTGTGTGTGTGTGGAATTTTTCAGCCTGTTTCAAATATTTTGTGAGATTATACTTGAGGAAAAAATTGGAAATTTGTGGTAAGGACTATGTGACCATAGTGCTGAGGTCATCGGTTCCTGGGATTGCTCATTAATTAAACTAACTTACGCTAAGGACAACACACACACACACCCATGCCCGAGGGAGGACTCGAACCTCCGACAGGGGGAGCCGCGCGAATTTTACTTGAGACATGAGGTAACTTCCAGGTTTGTATAGTTTTTTTCACCTGACTTAACCAACATTTCTACATTTTCCTCCTACGTAGGCGTACCAGCAATTGTTATTTCCATGCACCATTTGCGACTGGAACAAGAAAAGTGGGAAATGGCAGTGATACACCAAGTACCCTCGCCACACACCAGACAAGGAAGCAAGTCAATATTGTATTGTCATCAAATTCTGAGTTATGTCTAAAAATTCAAATCTCCAGGTCATCAGGACGTTAGGTTAAAATCGATGCCAAAATTTCTATCGAACAAACAGACAGACAAGAAAGCGACCTAATACAAACATGATAATCTAGGTGGCGGTCAGCTGATACTGTGACAAAGTCTGACAAATCGCAAATGCGAGAATTAGACTGGTCACCATCGGGATTCTCTCACCTAGTTTCATTTAGAAATTACTGGCTCATTTTTGCTATCTAGAATATGGAGTACTATGTACGAATAGGTAAAAGAAATGTTCGTTCTACTTAACACACTATAGGATGTAGCAGTTTGTGAAGAAAGTTCTCTGCAACTTCAGCAATCCACTGTGTACGTATCAGTGATCCAGTGGTACAGTGGCAGAGTAGAGTATAAACATTAAGTTCAGTGTTCAGGAAACAATTGAGCAATTTGTATAGAATTCTGAACACTAGCTGAATCTCAGTCATTCGTTACATGACTTTTTGTCAGCTCAGTCCATAAATATTTTCACAAAAGGGTTATCAGTACCTCTCAACCTCAAGTCCATAGGGAGATTAGATTAAAATCAGTTCCAAAATTTGTACTGAACAGGTAAACAGACAAGAAAGCGATCTAATATAAACGTTGTAAAAATAATCTGTCAGTCAGCTGATACATTTGTTCTAAAGTTCTTCGGAGCCCACCTCGACGCAGCCGATGGCAGACATTGCTTGTATGTGCTGTCTACATCTCGGGACGCCAGCTACTGCTCATTGCTTTTGTAAGATAATCGTTTTATAGTTGTCGGTGTTTTTCGTAGGGAAATGCCTATGACAAACAGACTGACATCCTGGAAAAACTACATTTTATACAGAATCGTGTGTTTTTGAAGTTCCTTAGTGCGAAAATCTCTAAATATTTATTAGTATCTAACATATTTCTCAGAAAATTTCGAAGAAATGATGATAAAGCAATGTCGCGACAACTGTTCATGCAGGATATAGATCAAATCAGCCGATGATGGGTGAATTATATTAGTAAATTACACACTAAAAGTTGTAGATGAATTTGCTATTAGGGAAGCAAAATAAATAACAATGGCCAAAGCAGAGAGGGCTTAAAATGTAGATTGGTGACAGCAAGAAAAAAGTTTCTGAAAAAGAGATATTTATTAACTTCTAATATAAATTTAGATGATAGAAAGCTTTCTGAAGTTATTGTCTGGACTGTAGCCTTGTACTCAAGTGAAATGTGGATGATAAACAGAACATATAAAAAGAGAATGGAAGCTTTTGAAATGTGGTGATGGGGAAAAAAAGCTGAAGAGTAAATCTGTAGGTAGGATAACTAATGACGGAGTACTGAATCGAATTAGTGAGAAAATAAATGTGTGGCACGTCTTGACTAAAAGAAGGGGTCGGTTGACAGGACACACACTTAATCATCAAGGCATAAATACAGTAATCAGACTCAGGTGTTTGTAGATTGCAGAGGTTTTCACCGGGTAGGCTGGTGTGGAATGCTGTGTGAAACACAATAATAACACAGGGTGTGAAACATTAAAAGATATGGTCTGCCATGGTGATTCAAGTTTACTCGAAATTTGAAAGAATTACACACGTATCACGGTTAACTAACGATGAATATTGATTTCAAAAAACGAAATTTTATTTGAAGACGTACTTTCCAGAAATGTCACGAAGCAGTTTATTATGCGTTTCTGACCTCGGAACTGTTGACGTGCGCCCTTGGGTCATATACAAATAATATTTTACGGCTGACGCAAAAATGTGAATTTTTGATGGTAGAGGTAGGTGCATAAAGAAACATAACTACGGTAAGAAAATATTCGACATAAGTAGTCGCCGGCCGAGGTGGCCGAGCTGTTCTAGGCGCTACATCTGGAACCGCGCGACCACTACGGTCGCTGGTTCGAATCCTGCCTCGGGCATGGATATGTGTGATGTCCTTAGGTTAGTTAGGTTTAAGTAGTTCTAAGTTCTAGGGGACTGATGACCTCAGAAGTTATGTCCCATAGTGCTCAGAGCCATTTGAACCATTTTTTACATAAGCAGTCAAAATCAGTGTAACTAGAAAAACATGTCATCTGACATGGAAACATTATTTTCATAACAAAAAGACGTACAAATTCCACATTTAAGTTTCATTCGTGGTTCCCTCGATTCTTTTCAGAGATTATTACAAGCGAAACCGCATTTATACGTTTCTCACCTCTACGTTTTTTTGCATGCACTGTAATCCCGCAGCTCGTGGTCGTGCGGTAGCGTTCTCGCTTCCCACGCCCGGGTTCCCGGGTTCGATTCTCGGCGGGGTCAGGGATTTTCTCTGCCTCGTGATGACTGGGTGTTGTGTGATGTCCTTAGGCTATTTAGGTTTATGTAGTTCTAAGTTCTAGGGGACTGATGACCATAGATGTTAAGTCCCATAGTGCTCAGAGCCATTTCATTTCAACTGTAATCCCACTTTTACGTTTTCCATTTATACGTTTTCGCATTTTACGCTATTATTTTTGCTCTCCACATAGTAGTTTTTGTCGCACTTGTGCATTATAAAAACCACGAAATCGTCACGAAACGTTTCGTAAATGGCGTGGCCAGCGACTGTTGGTTTGCTGTCAGCACGTAAACTCACAGCCATTATTGCAGACTGGAGGCACAGTACACGTGGCGACTCAGTTGTTCATGACCTTGTGGCGGCAGGCGGTTACAGAGATACGCTGGGGGAACGCGGCCAGAGCTCCAACAATCACAGTACATATTAGTGGTATGCAGTTGCAGTCGACGGTAGTGTGAGCAGGTTCAGAGTACACTGAGGGAAACTAAGAGTGTTTCTTTGCAAGGGGTGGACTCAGTTTCATTTTTTTAGTGTAGTTTCCAATTTTTGAGCATACTAAAATGATGAGTTCGTCACAAAACGAAATAAGATATATTTCCATTCAGGAAAAAGTAAACATAACCGAAGAAGTCCAAAGAAGTCCAACTGTACCTAAAGTAAGCATAAAGTGTCTCAAAATTCGATTTTCTACAAAGGCGTGCTGAAAAGTAATGCCTACGAATTTTTTGTGCGAAAACTGTTGAAGATTTTTAAATAAAACAAACGTTATTAACATTTTACATTTTTATTCTTCATGTCTACGTATTTGCTGCTCTCTGCGGCTAGATGGCTATAGAGGGCCTGTACACAGAGAGTGTGGCCATAGGTGTAGTTGCCCGTTATATTTAGATTAAAGTTCAGTCTTGATCAAGACTGAACTTTAATCTAAATATAACAATTAATTGATCACTGTATTCCAAAAATGTTTACCAAAATTGTGTAGTTGCCCGTGATTGGTTGATTAGCTTTGGCGCCATTTTTCTGCCAAACGCCTTCGCGTTTACTATGTTCGCCGTACTTTTGAATTGAAGTTCAGAGGACTTTTGGAAACGATTAAAAGGTATTTGAATTATTGAGAGACTTGTTATGCGTTGTGCATGCATGTTCGATTTAGTTGTATATCGTTTTTAGTACGTAATTAGCGTTTGCGTGCATACTGGTAGCATCGCAAGCTTTTCTGAAGCCAATATCTGACAGTCCTTGCTGGAAACTGGAAGTTCCTGTAATTGTTGTGCCTTGCTCATCCGACTTTATAGCGTCAAACTTTATTTCGTTCCGAATGAGAGCACTAGGCATTATTTTGGTTTCAGTATTATTACCTGACTGTTGACGCAGGCAAGTTGTAAGCACGTTTTCCGCAGTTGTCGTGGTTGCTGAAACATTATTCGTAGTAAATAATTGTTGGTACCCTTGAAGACAGTTTTTAATATGCCTACTTACTGTGGGATAGAAGGGATACGGTAGTTTTCTTGTTATATTTGGTCGTTATTACAGTAGCCTACATTTAACATTAGCTGATTTTTGTAATCTTTTTCGTTTGTTATCTACGAGACGTATGAAAGTCGTAAGCAGTTGTTTACTTGTGACATGCAAAAAGTTTGAAGACGTGACAAGAAGTACTAATACGTCTCACACTTTTCGCATGTCGCAAGTAAACAACTGCTTACGACTTTCATTCATCTGACGTAGTACAGGTATGATAAATCTTTAGCGTTATGCACTTCAGATACAAAACAAATGGTATACACTATATTTTATTTATTTACGTTACTGTCATTGCAATATGTCTAGTAAACGAACTTTAAAGGAGATAAATGCAAGTAACGAATAATTTTTACAGCCACTGTATCAAATTTTCCTGTGCTGTACGTAGTAGGCTACTATGAGTATATTATAGCTGTAAAAAAAGGCATTTAACGAATTATTTAGCCATATTGTTTTGTGCTTTTGATTCGGTGAGTGTGTACTCCAATACGCCACTACTGGCCATTCAAAAGTCCCGCCCGCAGTTTGGCAGAAAAATGGCCGCCGTATCGTCCGGTTGGCCACTCTCCCTCTATACAGGCTCTCTAGATGGCCACGACCTGTAGCGTTTGAACCTGGTGCTGAGTAACGTAACTAGGTCGGTGCGTGAGAAACAGCGCGCGGTAATCGAGTCTCGGATTCTAAGAGATCGTCCACACAAGGGCACCCTCTCCTTCAGCAAGACAATGCCAGACTACACAGGAACGCTGCGATATTTGCAACAATTCGACATCTTGGGTTCATTGTAATCGATCATCCTCCATATAGTCCACACTTGGACCCATCTTTCATCTGTTTCCAAAACTTAAAGAACGCCTTCGAGGACGTCTCTTTGATAGTGATGAAGCTGTGCAAGTAGAGGTGAGGTTGTGACTCCGTCAACAAAATCAAACATTCTTCAGTGGCAGGATGAACAAACTGGTATCTCGTTGGGAAAAATAAAGATGTACAATGTTAATAACGTCCGTTTTATTTAAAAAGTTTTAAGAGTTTTTTAATAAAAAAATCGGAGGAATTAATTTTCAAAATTCCCTTAACAGCTACCTGTATGTTGGCCAATGAAACGCAGATAAGATCTAGTGCTTCGAAGCTGGACCAAGCGGTGAGAAACGCAGGCGTATCCAGGGTGGAAAGTTTCTGGACTTGGAAAAACTCAGCAGCTGTGTGCAGCTAATGTGCCTATTTCAGTCACAATTCTGTGAAAAAAGGCTGTAAAATTCCCAAAAAAGCAGAGTTTATGGGGAGGCTAATAGCGTGGATAATTTCACCGTAGAATATTGGAAAGGTCCTGATCTTCCTAATCTAATTGCAAAACACAGTCTGAAAAATATTTACAACACAGACGAAACAGAACATTTTTAAAACTTACTGCGGACGAAACATGCGCGTTTAAGGGTGACCCCTCCTTTGGGGCAAAGAGTAGCAGGTAAAGAGCGACGGCACTCTTTATCACAAACGGCAGTGATGGGGAAGTAAAAGTAGCCTCGATTTTCAAGGGAGTAAAATAGTATCCCACCGACTATGAATCAGACAAGAAGGCATGAGGACTGTAAAACCTCTTCAAGGATCACCTCGAAAATCTTAATGGCCGCATGTGTGGCGAAAACAAATAAATAGTTTGGGTTCTGGACAATTATTGTTCCGCGCACCTCCCGGCAGCCCAGCGACATAGACGTGTCAGTTTTTGCAGGAGCCATCTTCAACCTCTGGACTTGGGCATCATTGCTGCCGCATAAGCAAAATACAGGAAGAGGCTGGTTCAACCATTACTCCTACTTCTCAACAGCGGGAAGGAAGTTCCTAAACTGGACACGCTGCAGGTAAGCCAAATAATCGCATTGTAGATTAGGATACTCTTTACCCATTACATATTTATAGCATTCCCTGTCATTTCCCTCTCAACGTCACTAAAGTTTTTTGAATAGTTTTATAAATCCAGTTGCAGTAGATACTTATATGTAGATTTCAAATCAATTTTTACGTATGTAGGCAATGCAGTACTTAAGGACTGCATTGAAGCCAAATACAACACGCAATTGCTTTCGAAAAGCTGGCATCACAGAAAATGAAACTCAAGCTGACCCCGAAAATGTTCAAGGTTTGCCGGCCGGAGTGGCCGAGCGGTTCTAGGCGCTTCAATCTGGAACCGAGCGACCGCTACGGTCGCAGGTTCGAATCCTGCCTCGGGCATGGGTGTGTGTGATGTCCTTAGATTAGTTAGGTTTAAGTAGTTCTAACTTCTAGGGGACTGATGACCTTAGAAGTTAAGTCCCATAATGCTCAGAGCCATTTGAACAATTTTTTTGTTCAAGGTTTTGTTATAGATTTTGGCGTACCACAAGACAATGACTGGGCTCGTATTTCAAATGGGATGGTTTTTGATGACTTTGTCCACTGTGATACTGATAGTACCATTTGTTGTGTGTAAAACGATGACGAAATAATTAAAGAAGTTGTGCCACTATTAGCTGAAAAAAATTGTTCTGAGGAATGCGAAGAATCGGATGGTGAATCTGTGGCCCCTCCCAGTCTGTCAGAAGCACTTACTGCAGTGGAAGTAACACACTGATACATAAGACAAAAGAAAAATTATTTGATGGCAAAATGAACACAGTAATTGCATAAGAACGCTTGATCTATGAGTGCAGTGTTGCTTCCAAAAAACAAATCACAACTGATTTATTCTTCAGGTATAACATATTTGAATTGTGTTTACAACTGTACGGTATATGTATCTTCTGTTTGCATGCACTCAAAGTTGATAGAAATACATTACGAAATTTCATTTTAACTTTAATCTCGCTTGTTCATTTATTTTATAATCCGCCTTCAAGAACATACAAACGCGACTCAACTGAATTGGTATTACCGTAATTTTGTTACTAAAACTATCTCAGTATTTGCAAAGCAGGCTTCTGTAACCACTCATGTAGGCTATTCCATCGAAATTGCTCGAATACTTACGAATCATATGTCACAATAAGAACTTGTTGACAGCTAGGATTTTGATTATTTTGTGATGGAATCAAAAAAAGAAAGAAAGAAAGGAAAAAGAAAGAAATGCATGTTATTCTTTTCATAGCTCACCAGAAATGCGTCAATCTTATCAACCACGTTCCTCGATTTGCGCGATCACGCTAATCGTCACTTGTTGGTCCCAATTTCGAATATATTAAGGTTTATGGTTGTCTCCTTTATGATGCAACGCACCATTTACATAAAAGCCATTTAGCGCTTAAAAGAGTAAACATAAAAAATTAAACTGGTGTTGTGGAGGCTATTCTTCCGAAAGTATGTCTACTGTCTCACAGATTCTACACAGTAACGTGAATAACAGTTTAATTGCAACTTTCCCGAATGATTTCAGATATCCGTATTGATTTTATTTCTAACTGACTTACGTGCTGCATCGTGCTCTTTTACTGAACATTTTTGTATTTCCTTCTTTCGTCGATCATTTAATGTATTTCTTCTGTCAGCCAAGGTTCGCGCACAGTTACCATTCTTATTACGGTCTTATGTATCCAATTATCGTGACTGAAACGCTAATTGCAGAACTGGTGCTGTCTACTATTGGAACTACTTTTAACTGTCGATTCAGGTCTCCTTTTATATGAACAGATTTCACTCGCAGACGTAAATTTTTTCTGTTGTGTTGTTTCGTTTTTGACTCCTGCATTTAAGTTGATGATATTTAACAAATTTTTTAGTATCAAAAACTTACACGAAAACGTTCTACGATATTTATATTTTATTAACTTGTGCCATGATTAGACCTCATTTGAGATTCTTTTAAGGTCTGAATCTATAGTCGATTATCGTCGTTTAGTAGTGTGAGTTTTAGTTCAGGAAAAGTTTCTTTTGGTTTCTTTTTTAAATTTGTGAAATATTTCCTAATTTGCTTATGGTTTCTTTTAATGTTGCGTTAAGTGATATACTTGCTGTAAATTTTAGTAACTACAGCCTGCAAATTGTCGTTTGTCACATTTGTGTTTCTTCATTAGTTCAGTTAAATGTATTCCTACTACTTTTTTCGCTTTTGCAGCAGTAAATTTTGTGTCTGCTTTCGAGAGTATCCATCGTCTTCCATGCGGAAGACTGCAAATTCTTTTATTGTAAGGTTCAGTACAGAATTTTGAATGTGTATTGCATTGCGGGCAACAGTGCTAAGAAAGGGTACTCTAGGGGCAACGACTCTGACCAGCAATCGAAACGTCCTGGGTCTCCGAATCGATTCCAACCACTATTTAAATCCATATATGAAATAAAAGCAAGTGTGGCGTGTCTGTCCATGTATATACAAAAAGTAATAGATTTGGGAGACACAATGGATCAGTATTAGAGTTTAAAAATGCTTTGGAAGACTTGTGATCAAATAAGGCAGAAGAAACAGATAACATTTCTTCGGAAATGAACCCCCAAACGACTAATCAAGTCAGTGTGTAGAATCTATGAGACTGGCGACATCCCGTAAGACTTTTGGAAAAGTATCTTCCACATAATTCCAAAGATAGCAAGGGCAGATCGAGATTTACCACACAACCAGCATACAGCGACATGCATCCAAGTTGCTAACAAAAATAATATGCTGAAAAATGGTAACCATAACTGATGATCTGTTAGATGACGGTCAGTTTGTCTTTGGGAAATGTAAAGGAACCAGAGGCTGTTACGACGATGCCGTTGATAATGGAAGAAGGACTTCAAAAACTGAAGACACGTTCATAGGGTCTGTCGACATAGCAAAAGTGTTTGACAATTTAAAAAGGGGCGAGATGTTCGAAACAGTGAGAAAATTAGGAGTAAGCTACAAAAAAGACGCGTAATATACAATGTATACAAGAGCCATGAGGGACCAAAAGAATGGGAGATCAAGAACGAAGTACTCTGATTGAAAAGAGTGGAAGACAGGAATACAGTCTTTCTCCCTCACCTTTCAATCTCTATATCGAAGAAGCTATGTTGGAAATAAAAGAAAGATGCTGGAGTGAGATTAAAAATCAGGGTGAAAGGATATTAATGATTAGATTCGCTGATGACATTGTTGTACTCAGTAAAGCGAAGGAGAATTACGGGACTTGTTAAATGAAGTGAACAGTTTAGTGAGTACAGAATATGGGCTGTGACTGAACCGGAAAAAAATAAACGTAATGACATGGATCAGAGATGCAACTATCGATTGGCGACCATGAAGTAGATGAAATTATGGAATTCTGGTACTTTGTAAGCAAAATAACACATGACAGGCGAAGCAAGGAGAGACTAGAGAAGCAAAAAGGCATTTGTGTCGAAGATAAGTCTACTAGTATCAAAAATATGGAAAAGAAAGGAAAATATGGAATACTCTGACAAGAAGAAGAGGCAGGACGTATGTTAAGACGTAGGGTATAGCTTCCATGTACTGGAGGGAGCTATAGTGGGTAAAAACAGCAGGGGAAGAAAGAGATTGAAATATATCCAACAAATAATTGAGAACGTTTGGGGTAAGTGTTTCTCTGATATGAAATGGTCGGCACTAGAGAGGAAATCCATATAGTTTCGGAATTGCAGCCGGATGAAGTTGACGTCTTGTCACGATATTTCGGCTTACAACCATTCAGGCACCTTCAGGTGAGTGTTTTACAGTGCTAAGTACTCACACGAAGACGGCTGAATGACTGTCAACCGAAATATCGTGGCAAGGTGTGAACATCATCCGGTTGCAATCCCGAAACTTGAGGAAATATTCATTTCACCGAGAGAACTTCAAGAATCACAAGGGAGGAATTCATGGCGCAGAAGACTGATGACTTAAAAAAAGTTAGCAAAATCTAGAAAAGGATATCATGTGAAGTGACAAAGAAGTTCGGTGTGCGAAACAATTTAGGTCATTATAATGATATACTGTTAATTTGAAAAATTGCGAAGGCCTCTTTGCATAAGAGAAAAACTGCGAAACAATTTAGGTCATTATAATGATATACTGTTAATTTGAAAAATTGCGAAGGCCAGTTTGCATAAGAGAAAAACTGACAAGATGCAGGGTGTTTCGAGAAAAATATCAATGTAAGATTTCTGAAAAAAGTAAAAATAAAAAAAAATTGGTGCCTTCCACGTTTCTTTTGTGGCAATGGGTAAACTTTCAAAATTTGTCGCTGGCGTTAACAGTGTTATTGAAAGATTTCAGGGGTTGCTAAAATAAACGTCTTGAATGAAATACATGTGAAAACATGTAGCTGGGGACATGGAAGGGAGCTCAAAAATATGGTGCCTGAAACGTTCGGATTTGATAGGAGAAAGAGTGTAAATAATAAACTGTTACGATTGTTGAGACTTAATAAAATCATTTAAAGCCATAATGACTTAATAAAATGTCAACTGACATTTGCGTCAGTGCTTGGTTTAATAAAGTGGGTAGATATGTATTTATCAGTTCCACTTTAAATGCTGCACATGATATTCTCACGAGGGGATCTTTTCAGGCCACTCAGTAATGACCTGGACAGCAAAAAATAGAGAGAGTGTAGATCGTACATCAGAAATGCTGTCACTTAATGCGACATAAACTGCTTAAAATAAGAGATTTTTGCGTCTTCGTGCAAAATTTATCACTAGAGATGAATACAATGGAAATTTAAGGCGATTTTCTCGTACACAGATTGACCTAATGCTGTCAAACTCTCCATTAGCAGGGCCCATAAAATATTTGCCCGTCTGGTCCCTTGTCCCGACCTAACCGCGAAGCTTGTGTGTGTTTAGCGAAGTAAACTCACGAAGTTTTCAAAGTTTCTCCACAGTATCGATCTGCCCATGCTCCGGCTCAGCCTTCCAGCGTTCTCCTGCTTTAATAAGTTTCGTTATGAGCTTTTTTACCGATATTTTCCTCAAGGCCCCCGAGTTCAAGGGAAAATGCTGATATGTGTTAAAATGTGGTACCTTTTGCATTTTTTCGACTTGTCTGATTTTACGCTTTAATACTTCAGATATGTTTTTTGTTCATTTGCATGCCGTCGATTTGAATACAAATTTATCGCATAAAAAATTTGGCATCGTTTTGTGACACAATGAAAGAGCTGATTAAACCTTTTTCACGAAAGCTATACTTCAGAATTAATAATCACGTATTCACAATGTTAAAACAGTTTGATAATGTCTAATATTTTCTTGTAGACGTTGACGATGAAATTTATTTTTCTGTAAGAATATGCTGAAAAAGGCGAATTCAGAAGTATGAGAGGCTGCGTCCACTTAACTAAGCAAAATCGTTAAGAATAAATTATCGGAGCAGCACAATAAAAAGTGACGAAGCCATACTAATAAGAATAATAAATGTAGCCATTGATATTTGAGGAAATTACGCCCACTTAATGGTGAAACAAAAGTGAAAAGTGTAGATACGCCATAGCGCAGATGACTTAGAAATAAAACTGACAGTAAGGGTAAAGAAGCGAAGAGTGAAGTGGGAGGTAGGGGGATGTAAGGAAACAGGAAAAAAATGTCGTACGAAGAGAGAAATGAATGTCTCAACTTCAAGAATGAAGATCTGTTTGCGGGTCCTGCTCTCTGCTGGCAGTACTAACATTTACACACCGTCCAGGGACATTAATGTGACCAACTATCAAAAGCCTGAATAACCGTCGTTTTCAGCGCAGGAAGAGAGTTAAGGAGATTCTGGAAGTTACCGACAGGGATGTGGAGCGTTGTCGACTCCACTGCCGTGGTCAGCTGCCCTAGGTTTGTGATCCATGGCGCAAATAGCTCGATCTACGTGGTCCCACATATTCTCGATTGTATTTAAAACCGGGGGGTTTGGTGGCCAGGAAAGTACGCTAAATTTATCCTGGTGCTCTCCGAACAATACATGTACATTCTGTGTGAAGTAAGTGAGTCGGGTGTTGGTCACACTACTGAAAGGTCTGGAAACGGCTTGCAGAGCATAGAGATAAAGATACAGAAGATGTTGAATTTTGGAAATGTGGCATAACAGAGATTTGTTAGAGAAGAGTGAAGATTTACAGGAATGTTGTTGTTGGACTGCTTGTCTGCATGTAGTTTAGGACGTGTTTGGAAAATGGATAGTTTTAGTGGGATTTTTCTTCTTCGGTTGGGGTTAGTTTCATTGTTAAGACCTAAATAAGTAATGTTACCCGTTCGCATATCTTCAACTCACTCCTTTACCATTTCAATAATTAATTTCATGGCAGAGTCATATTTTTAATAAGAAGTAAGTTTTGTAAAGATGATTGCAGTTGTTTTGAAAACAGACTTCCAGTAAACTTTTCGATTGCTAGTATCTTTTGCATCACTTAGTAAATACAATATCTTCCACCGCCTCCTCACGAATTTTGTTTTTTGATTATGTGTGTCGCCGCATTGCGGAACACAGTTGCTTAAAAGCGAAGCACAAACTGTTTAGCGTAGTTGCACGTCCTTGCATTGCACGGCTCAAGGCTTTCTCCTATTTAGCTGGTTTGCTGCTGCGCTGTGCTTCAATGTGCATAACTCTTGAGCCGTACCAAGTTCCCGATAATACACGTAAGCCATAAAAATTAGTTACGGCCAGGTTAACATCACAGTCAGAACATAGGAAGATGATTTACAGTTATCCTCGCATTTCAAAATTATTATCGGTTTCAGTTTAGCTAATGTTTATTTCAGACTTCATTTCATATGCAGACGGTCTTATTCTTACAGCACAGTGTTACACTCGTGTGTATCATTTAAGGTTCGGAATATTACTTAGTTTGCGTACGTAGGATCACGTGGCTTTCTTACAGTAACATTTTGGTTATTTATATTTTCAATATTCGATTAGCAATTTTGTGTAGCATTTTTTATTCTGTTATTTTTGAGTGCTGAAACTGCTAATCAAGTATTGTAACTTCAGGAGCTGTAGCACTGTTCATTGCACTGCACAATACAGAATTTCACGGTATAGTTTCTTTAATCTACAGTTTTAGGTTTTCTAATTAATTTGGCTGTAGTTAATTGCAATTTCAGTTAGTTGGCGACTAATTTTATCAGATAGCGTTTCGTAACTGCACCACTTGCATTTTGTCTGTGTTGCATTGTTCAGCATTACAACACAGACACACACACACACACACACACACACACCAAGTTTAAGATAGGAAACCAGTTCAGTTCAGCTCAGTATTTTTAGTTCACAACATCACCATACTGTCTATATTTACTTTAATTGAATCAGCTGTGGGTTATTGGTGAAACATTGTAAATTAACTAAACAAACACTGTTTTTAAGCTTGTTTCACAATTTATTATTAATGTTATTGCACAACGTCCATTTTCGAGTGATTCCCAAACACGAGAATGCACCGATAAACATGATGACAAAGCAAAGATATTCATCTCAACTTCTTAAGATATCCATCCATAGCTTAATGTACAATTATGTCAATGTCCATTCTTTTACAAATTACATACATTATTACACATTCACCAATTATACCACAGTGACCGGACTAAAGTTATGCATCAGGCAAGATACGAGGGTGAGTCAAATGAAAACCTTAAATTTGTAATAACAAATCGAAATTTCGCGCCGTTATCTTGTAAGTTGGTAAGCATGCTACAAACAGCGAGCAGAATGGCTTGTAGGTGGCAGCATAGTGCAGATGCACACATACCGCCGCAGTATCAGTACAAAGATGGCAGCCCTACTTGCGACTTGCACGTGGGAAGAACAGCCTTCTGTTATTCGGTTTTTGCGTAGTGAAGGTGTGAAACCTATTGAAATTCATCGACGAATGAAGGTTCAGTACAGTGATGCATGTTTGTCACAGCAGCAAGTCTACGAATGGAGTAGGAAGTTCGCAGATGGTGTGACTTCAGTGGAAGATGTTCCTCGTTCAGGTCAGGCACAACGAGTTGTGACTCCACAGAACATTGCAGCAGTTGAAGCCATAGTGAAGGAAAACCGCCGAGTGACACTGAATGACATTGCAGCATGTTTACAGATTAGTCATGGGTCAGCACACCACATTGTGCATGATGTGCTCAAAGTGTCTGCAAGATGTCTGCCACGGCAGCTGACCCCTGAAATGAGAGAACGACGTGCTGACGCTTGTGAAGAACTTCTGCGGCGCTTTGAACGAGAAGGTGATGGCTTCCTTTCAAGAATCATTACTGGGGACGAAACCTGGGTTCACATCCACCAAACGGATACGAAGAGAGCGAGCAAGGAATGGCGCCATTCCTCATCACCAAGTGATTTCCATATGTTTGGACCACTCAAAGACGCAATGGGAGGAAAGAAGTTCCGTTCTGATGAAGAGGTACGCTACGCTGTGTATGAGTGGTTGCGCGGACTACCAAATAAATTTTTTTCTTTGCAAGTGCTGGAGAACCTGCATTGAGCGTGGGGGAGATTATGTTGAAAAGTGATACAGCTTTGTACCACTTCTGCACAACAAATAATATTTCAACAAATATTTAAGGTTTTCATTTGACTCACCATCGTATTTTTAACTACGATGGCCCAAAGTTTTACTTCTATCCTGGGGTAGTGATCTCATCTAAAAGAGGTGAATAACTGAATTCGGTTTGCTCGTTTAATTATAGGCGTGGGGATATATACATCTGTTTTTTTAATTTCTAAAATTTCTGATTGGTTGTGTTTGACCCCCTTTTCCTCTGTGTGTAGGACTTGTACATCTATTGTGTATTTGTGGTTATTTTTCAGGCAATGTTCTGCAAAGGCTGAATCAGACTTCTTCAATCTCCAGCTTCTGTGGTGTTCTTTAAGCCTGGCACTAATTGACCTCCCCATCTGTCTTGCTCCACTGGAGAGCATCTCTTATTAGTGTTGTAAGAGTTCAGACACCGGTAATTGGTGAACTGAACGCTTTGGCCTTAACCTAACCCCCTCCCCCCCCCCCCCAAACAAAAATGTCAAGGGGAGTTATGTATTGCGAACGTGGTGGCCGTGATGTTGGACCGTCTCTATCGGTCCTTCTGTCCGGAAAGGTTTCATCCAAGAACAAGTGAACAAGCAGCCCCAGTGTGGCAGTGCACCGTCTTACTGAAACACGACTCGTGGTTGAAACTCCCATAGCTCAGGTGTAACGTAAAGTTCCAAACTGTCCAGGTAAACTGTTGCTGCATTATTACGCTTAATCAAAAAGAACATCCCAATAATTATGTTGTACATTAAGCCACACTAAAACCGCACTTTCTGGCTGTTCCTTATCTGCTGTACCATGAGATGTGGTTTCTGCTACACCCAGATCCGCATATTACGCTTTTTTACTTCGGGAAAACAAACCGTATTACTGTTGTCAGTATCGATTCGTTCTAGCATGTTCCTGGCAAACTCAGCCCGTCTGAGACTACCATCTGGCTGCAAATCTTGCATGAACTACACTTTGTGTGCAAAGGAATGCAGTCATTTGTGTAAAATCTTCACGACAGTGCTCTGACAATGTCTGTTTCTCCGGAAACACGACTATCCGATTTCTGGGAACCGTGCTGAAATGCGGGATGCATGGTAACAAAAGTGTCGTCATTCACCCTAGGTCTACTACTTCTTGACTTGCCACCAACATTGTCAGTCTCTTCAGTCCTTTGATTATCTTCACAACTGGAGGATCTCGATCATAGGCACTTCGAAAATCTCACTGAAGTGCAATAGTCAGTCGTGTTTCATGAAATCACAAAACACACTGTGCTTTCTCCTCTATAGATGCAACTGTGACAGCAGCGCTCCTGAATTATGCTGTCTGTGACAAGAGAGAAAGAGAGTAAAGAAACCACATGCTGTTAGGGTACACGCAGAAGTGTTTCCATAAAAACTTCATGAGCCATTTAAAAAGATCGCAGAGACATGAGGAAAGGCATCCATAAAAACTTTATGAGTTAAATTACCATATGCAAGAAACCACGTAACTGTATCTAACATACTTCCTTAGAAATACATTTTTGTAATCAAGGAAAGACATTATGCTCAACCTCTATTGTTCTGCAGGTATATTTCGTAACGGTTTTTTGGAAGACCTGGATTAATATACTGCCTGCTACACTATTAAAGAGGTCTAAATAAATGTTTCCACCCTCGCTCTAACCCGCGAGAGAGGGTTAAACTTAACGCTACTCCAATGTCAATAGTTAAACTCATGTAGTTGTCGAACTACTCACAGAAGTATTCCGAGATTCAACCATTGGACTGAAACATGCCACCGCTAATATTTCACACACCGTCTTTAGCTGACTCCCAGAAACTTACGCCGATAATTTGCGTATTATATAAATTGTAGATGGAGAGGGGGAAAAGAAAGGGAAGGAATTATTGATATCAGCTGCATCGGCATTTTACGTGCAGTCAACGGCAACGAGTGAAAATGTGTGCCGGACTGGGACTCGAACGCGGGATCTCTTGCTTACGAGGTAGTTAAGTTAACCACTGCGCCATCCGGACATAATGTTCGGCGCAATTGCGTGGATTACCTCCGCAAGAATCCTGGCCGACTCACATTCTCACCTATTCGCAATCCCTGTCCGTGTCCTCCACGCTCGCTACTTTGAGATTCCCGCCACGAATCCACCACTTTCAGTGCGGTTGCAGAATCACGTCCGACATTCTGTGGGAATCTCAAAGTAGTTTGCACATTATTGTCTCACGTTCGCCAGTATTTCTCCTTCCGACACAACAGCTGCGACCAGCGGGTAGTCTGCTCGAGTGCTGCAGGCGCTCCTCCGGAGACAGACATGCCCCGAGCATCGCAAGTACTCCGCGTGTTTTGGAAATGCAACTGCTGACGGACGATAATATGTCTGTTGACACGCTAACGTGTAGCAGGTGCCACCAGAGGCGATAGCCTCGTCCACAAGCATCGCGCGCAACGACGACAGCGGCGCTGCAATCGCTGCAACTATGTTGCATTATATTATTTGTTTATGGTTCATCTAAATTTTTATAATTTTTTGCTTTAAAATGTTCGCATATTGATACTATATTTTCTGTATAAGTCAGGTAAAGTGTGCTATACTGGAGGTTGAAGTTCATTTCTTTGCATATGAGTAATGTATGTAAAATATTACGTAAATTATTTATTACGTTAAATAATTTTCTAATGTCATTTTGTATTTAAAAATATTTGAAAAATATTTGTGTGTATTAATTTTTCATGTTGATGTAAATTTGGCAATTGTTATAAATAGTCACGCTTAGGAACAATGTAAGAAATAAATAGGTGTTACGTAAAAACCAGTGTGCTTTTGTTTGAAACGAAAGTGGCTTTGGAGAGTGGAAAAGGTGGCACGGACAAATTGGCGCGCTACCTAGAGCAAGCGCAGGAAGTAAGTCACACAGTCTGTAGGCAGCAGTGATTGGGGTAACACCCTTGTCGAGCAAAATAAGCTTTGATTGCAAATTTGCACAAAATTGCCTCGAATGGAGACTGCAAACTGCTTACGGCATAGTTGTGAGTTGTTGGGCTACCATATGTGAAATTGAACGACGCCAAGAAGAGAAATTGAGCCCTTACAGTAAGATACTTGCAGGTCGTAGTGCAGCCGTAATAATTGTTCGCCACACCCAAGCCTACAGCCACCAGATTAGATTTGTTTTGGTATTTTACTTTTGTACAGCGTGATCCATTGATTTAAACAGTGTTTTATTAATGAATAATCATTCTTGAACTTTAAAGAAACTGGTTCACCCTCTTACTTCATCCGAATCATACACCTTTATAAGGTTCCTCCCTGCTGTTTGATTAATCCGAATATCCTGTTTTACTGACTCATGAGGCACCATTTAAATTGTTTTTGTGCAAATAATGAGATATATGTTGAGGGAATAAATACTGCAGTAATGAAATCACGACTTAGTAGAGGAAGAGTGTAAATTGATTAGTGAATTTAAATGTAATTTTGCACCATAAAGTTAAAGAGTTCACAAATATCATCTTGATCAATAGTTAAAGAAAAGTTGTCTTAGTTGTTTCGCTGAAAGGCGTAATGAAAATTTTAGTTACAGTAATAACACGTCCATGCTTTACTACGTTACAGAGAAATAAAGTCAAATCATTCTTGTTTTAAAAGTTTTCTTAACTATTCCAAAGTGTTATACGAGTAGTAAAAGTTTGATTACGTTAAATTCAGTCTGAGTGAAGCAAAGTTACTAGAAACTGTTAAATAACTGTACAGAGTTAGTTCAAAGAGTAATAGCTTGGGCCGGCCGGTGTGACCGAGCGGTTCTAGGCGCTTCAGTCTGGAATCGTACGACCGCTACGGTCGCAGGTTCGAATCCTGCCTCGGGTTTGGATGTGTGTGATGTCCTTAGGTTAGTTAGGTTTAAGTAGTTCTAAGTTCTAGGGGACTGATGACCTCAGATGTTAAGTCCCATAGTGCTCAGAGCCATTTGAACCATTTGAAGTAATAGCTTGGGAAATTAAATTCCAGTTAGAAAGAGATTTTCTTGAAGTGAAATGTTCAGCATAAAAAGTGTGTGCTTTAGTATCTTAGTAATTTAGTATTTAAGTTGATTAGTTACGGAAAGGGTCCCCCTTCGTCAAATTTTTTTAGTTTCCTTGAAGTTATCTACTGGTTTTTTTCTCTTTTAAAAATGTAATGTGTAAGGGTGGAGTAGTCAAATAATTCCAGTGTCTGCACCAACATTGTTTACGTGGAGTAATATTTATTTGAAAAAGCAACTTAAATAGTAGCAAGAAAGCAGGCAAAATTCATACTTCTGTTTTTCCAAGACTACAGTGTTTCATTGCCTGGATAGGCTGGTGACCGATAGTACATATTTTAAACCACTAAAAGAGCTTGGAACTGAGCTCTCCTAGCTGCAATATAGTACTATTCATACTGCGTTGCTTTGTAACCGTAGGGTAAGATCTTAGGAAAAGGATCGATTCGTCTGATTTACTTATCCATTAGACGCAACACACTGTAAAATCTTGTAAAAAGGGTAACTATATTTATGAGCTTTTCCTAATAATAGAACTATCCTCCCATAGTGTACTTTATTTGGAAATTAAACTAAATTTATTAAGAGGATTATACGTGGCAAAAAAGAAACAGGGTTTTCTGTTATTTAGGTAAAAGCATACTAAATTAAAAAGGTAGTGGTAGGGCTATAGCGTCCGCAAGTCACTTGTTCGTTGAAAGAAGTGCGATATCTCTCCGCGTGCTGCCTACTTAAGACCCGGCTCGATTGCTAACAAACTATCCATTCTTTCACACGCACATCGAGGACCTACGCATCAAGGCCGCGACTATGACAAGATAATTGATGTGTTTCTTCAGTAGCTCACACATACCAAACTCAAACTCTATAAGGCCACTGTTCTGGTGAAGATTCTCTGTGGTACCCCGGTGAAGGGTCCGACTCCCGACGACCCAAAAAGACACGTCTTACAGAACCATTGCCTCTGCAGGATACTGCGTGCACACGGAGAGTGCAGGATTGCGGACCCTGACGCCGAAACCCCATCGACACTACTGATGACGAAGCTATTTGGAAACGATCTGAAACCCTCTACCAAGGTACTGAGTGTCGAAGAGGAGAGCCCCTCGCACGCTCCCTAAGCAGCCCTTCAGTTGTAGCACCTGAACCGCGACATCGCGCTAGCAGCCGCCAGGGATGACACACCACAGCAGCCATACCGAGGCCCCAGGCATCTTTCCCAGCTCCCGGCTTTTCTAATGAAGGCCTTTCTGGGACTCGGTGCTACTGAGCTGGTGTTGCTTCTATGTAACTTCAACTGTTTATCTGTGGCTAGCAGCGATCGTCGCAACCAACGTCACTCTGAACTTCGGTTGTGTCATACTAACATCAGAACAGGACGATCTTTCAGCTGTATTACTCAGACTCTGCTTTATGTCGAACTTTCTTTTGTGTGTTGTGTAAATGAAAGTGAAATTGAATGCTACCAGGAATCATCAGTCGTGAATCATTAATGACTGTGTGTAGTTATACTACAAAGGACATGAAACTCCGCAACAATAAAACAAGAATAAAATTTTTCAAAGTCAGTTGATCAAAACATACCACGAAAACACACATTTCAATATTCTTCATAAACATGACAATAGCGAATAGGACGCACACACAGGCGCCGCCGGGGCGGGAATGATATGCTACAGCCACTTGCCAGGGACCCTGGATGAATTTCTTGGACACATCAGTGCCATCCATGGACATACGAAATTCACCATCGAACTAGAGGGGGAGAGTTGTCTTCCCCCTTTTGGCAGACGAATATTGAACACTAAAGATCTGCATCTATATCCACACGACTACTGTGTAACTCACACGTAAGTGCCAGGTGGAGGGTTCATCGAATCACTTTCCCAGTATTTCTCTACCGTTCCATTCTGTTATTTTATTACGGTGATGATTTCTCTACAGGTAGGTCGGAGTCAAAAAAATATTTTCGCATTCTGAGGAGAAAAGTGGAGATAGAAATTTCGTGAGAAGATTTTGCTTTTGTTTTAACTATTGTCATCCCAGCTTTCGTATCACATCCGTGACTCTTTCTCGCCTATTTCGCGATAGTGCAAAACCAGCTGCTGTTCCTTGAACTTTCTGCATATCCTCTGTTCCATAACGCACAGCAGTACTCTAACAGAGGACAGACAAGAATAGTGCAGGCAGTCCATTTAGTAGGTCTGTTGGATCTTCTAAGCGCTCTGCCCATAAAATGCAGTCTTTAGTTCGCCTTCTACCCAACATTACCATTCTCATTTAAGATGTTTGTAGTTGGTATTTAGTTGAATTGACAGCCTTTACAGTTGTGTGATTTATCGTGTAACCGAAATTTAACGGATGTGTTTTAGGACTCATGTGAATGACCTCACTCTTTTCATTATTGAGGGCCAACTACCACTTTTTTCACAATGTAGGTATCTTGTATAAATCATTTTGCAGTTTGGTTTGATCTTTGATGACTTTACTAGACGGTAAATGACAGAATCGTCTGAAACAGTGTAAGAGGACTGCTCAAATTTTACTCTATGACTTACGTCAATCACTGTGAACTGGAATTGTAAGGAATCCAGTGGTAAAACTAAAACGATACTCGACAAGCATGCAATTGGTTATAAGTCGTTTGTCAGGAACAGTTTGAAGAGTCTTCTCGAAATACAGAAAGATGGAATCAATTTGAGATCCTCTGTTGAAAGCACTAATAACTTTATGAGAATGTATAGCTGGTTGTGTTGCACAACGACGATATTTTCTATATCCGTGATAATTATGTGCTAATAGATTGTTTTGCCAATAGATAGTTTTCTTCGAGGTAACTGGAACACAGAAGATTTTCCAAAATCGTACTGCAGTGATATGGGTTTGTAATTCAGCGGATTACTCCTATTTCATTTCTTGTGTATTACTGTGACATGTGTGGCTTTCCATTCTTAAGATGCTAGCCTTTCGTCAAGTGAGCGGTTGTATAACACTGCTAGGTATGGAGCTCTTTTACCCGAATATTCCGGAAAGAATCTAATTGGCGTACGATATGGACCGCAAGACTTGCCTTTACTAGGTGATTTCAGTTGCTTCGCTTCAACAAAGCTATCTACTCCGCGCAAGAAAATTGGAGGACCACGTTTTCGAAACAGCGTAATTGTCTCCCATCGAGATGGAGAAGTTTTTAAATTTGGCTCAAAGGTGCTTACAGGCACCCTGTAACGTCACCATCGGGCTCGGCGACGCCTCAAATAGAAAGATGTCGACACATTTAAAAAAAGGTCACAGCTCGGAAGTTCATGTGAGGTGTAAGGTGCATTAATGGTTCAAATGGCTCTGAGCACTATGGGACTTAACATCTATGGTCATCAGTCCCCTAGAACTTAGAACTACTTAAGCCTAACTAACCTAAGGACATCACACAACACCCAGTAAGGTGCATTAATGATGTCGCTTTAGCACAACATTTCACCACAGTGCTGTCCAACGCCACCGCGAACCTGTCACCCTTTCTTTTGACGGCTCTGCGATGGAGGTCAGAAACGTGACGCCCAGCATTAAAATCGTGCGGTTTCTATGTGGGTGGCCGAGGAAAAGATTTCAGTCAACAGAAAAGGCCTTAGGGGGTGGCATAACAGGTGTTGATGAAGCGTTGATTCCCACACATTTCGGCAACGGCAGTTCGCAGTGTGATGAGCAACAGGAAGATGTACTTGACAACCTTTGAAACTACTGACACACTCGGGCGTTTCAATCCTTCTCGAAGTACATTGTGGGACTGCATCCCCCTTGACTGCGATCTGACCTCTTTGGAATGTAGCACGACCGCAATTTTTGCTCTCATATATAGGTCAGAATCACTAGGGACCTTTAAAAACCATTCAACGAAATTTGAACATGATCCAAAGCAGAAAAAGGTAGTTATGATTTTCAGCCCTTATGTTTTCCGCTCTCCTGTGGAGTGATCATGTGGGAATAGTGGGAGTCAACATTAACATGTGCGTGAATAAAATGGCAAAAGGTCCCCCTATGTCCGCCCCCGCCCCATACAATATTGTTGACCAAGTTACAAACGTACCTGTCAGAAATTTTGCACCAATTCAGCAGGGCGGATGCTCTAGCGACTCTATGTAGGCGAATCCAACCAACGGGTGTCGAAGGTGTTGCCTAACCCTCAGGTGCTACACTAGCCTCCAGGCTGAATTGGTATCGACATTTTCTAAAAGGTAAATTCCTAACGTACTCAACAAAGGTGTGTGGGTGACACCGAGGGTGTTTTGGGACTAGGGGGTATGGAGTCTTAGAGGGGTCCTTTGCCATTTTATTCGTGCACTTGTTAACGTTGTTCTCCCTCGTGATTACGCCACAGGAGGTGGAAAACAGGGGTGCTGAAAAAGTATGAGTACCTTTTGCCCTTCGGATCACGTTCAAATTCGTCGAATGCTTTTGAAAGGTCCCAAGTGGTTCTAACCCGTACATGAGGGCCAAAACTGCGGTCATGCCGCCGGCCGGAGTGGCCAAGCGGTTCTAGGCGCTACAGTCTGGAACCACGCGACCGCTACGGTCGCAGGTTCGAATCCTGCCTCAGGCATGGATGTGTGTGATGTCCTTAGGTTAGTTAGGTTTGAGTAATTCTAAGTTCTAGGTGACTGATGACCTCAGAAGTTAAGTCCCATAGTGCTCAGAGCCATTTTTTTGCTGTCATGCCGCACTTCAAAGGAGTGTGATCAATGTGGATGCAGTCCTTGGAGATGGGTTGAAACTTTCGGGGATGTTAGTAGTGTCAAATGTTGTGAAGAAAGTCTACCTGTTGATCATCGCATTGCAAACTGCCGTTTCCAAACGTAAAATGTATGGGAATCAACGGCCCAGGGAAAGGGGCGGTTTCATTGACATCCTTTATGCTACCCTCCGAGGCCTTCTAGTGTCGATTCTCAGCGGCGGGGTGTCTGAAATGTTTCCCTCAGCCACCCATAAAAATACCGCGAGATTTCAACGCTGGGTATTGTGGTTCTGACCGCCATTGCAGGGACGTCAAAAGAAGGGTGAAATGTATGTAAGAGGGACTGCGACAATATTCTCATCTTCTTACGCGTCCACGGAGGCATTGGGCAGAATTGTGGCGAAATCTGATGCCAATGTGACACCATTAACCCACCTTACTACTCGCGTGAACCTCCGAGCTGTTCCGCGGTGTGCTCCTAGGTTTCACAGGACGTATGTGTATAGGTAATTGAATTACATGGATTTACGGGATTTACATGGCTGTAGCTGCCATCGGCGAGTTTACCACATCTCTGTCTTAGAGAACCCAAGTCTGCAAAGTACGTATCATAAGTGAAGGAGAGCTTTACATCGGAACTGTAACACGTGAGAGAGTTCCTCTGGAGAGATGGCTACATTGAGAAATGGAGAGAGAAGGCAGTGCGAAAAAAGTGCAACTCAAAAGATACACAGGAAGAGATCTTGCGATTAGCGTTTCTCTCCACTTGGGACCAACCTCAAACAAAGCACAAAGATTGTTGAGAAATGCTACTTCAGAATTATCTACCGACCACCACAGAAGATGAGACAACTAGCACTAGTTAGATCGACCAAGATTCGAACCCTGGGACTACGAACGCCTGGTGGGCTGCGGTACATCGGGCAGACACAACTAAGCGCAGTTGGTGCACGGCAATTCCACCCGCCTTGAACACAAATCGGGAATCGTCGGACACAGCCTGGACGATGACGTATGTTAGATTATGAACAACAGTCCTGTGCGGCACCATTGGATTCTGGGGAAGCATAATAAAGGAAGCCACGGAAATTAGGACCACAGATGGCCTCGTAAACAGAGACGGAGGCTACCAGCTGAGCACCGTTTGCGATCCGTTATTGACCGCAATACATTGCGAGGTCGTCCACTCGATCGACATGCAGACGGCACGTTGGAGGTCGACTGACCACGCGAGGACTCCCCTTCAGCCATACCTTGTATAAATGGAAAGAGCCAGAGACTTTCAGATACTGCCTCATAAAGAGGACACAGATACTGTCTTAAGACTTCGTCAGAAGACGATGAGAGAGACTCACATCGGAACCTGGTGCCTTTTCGATGAACTTACCTGGCTGGAACCCTTAGATTTCTGTACCAGTTCAACTTACCGGAAAAGGGACAGACATCATATGCGTTTCATGAGAGAAGGAATGCTGGATTTTCGAAGCAGTATTACTAGACACTTTTTCTGCTGTTTCATTGTTAATATTCTTACTTCGAATTTGCTGTCGGTGACAGAACTTCCTGTTCCACGAAGCTACTGACAATATTGATGAAGACAATGGAGCTGAATACTTCTACCTACAAACCATTTCGTGGTCAGTTCTGGTTCGCCTAATTAGTTTTGGTGACGCTCCGCATCCGTTACTGACACATGTCTGTACAGAGGGAGAGTCAAAAGATGGACGTATCTCATCAGAGGATGACGGTCCAGACTGATGGAGAGAAATGGGCAGCTGTTGTCGCTAATGGAGACAGTAAATTAAGTACAGAAGCCCTGACTTCATCACCTGGCAGATAAGAAGACTGGCTGTAACTGTTACGACGTAAAGATCTTTGTCCATGTCAAAATGTGTTCATCTACATATATACTCTGCAAATGACATTTAAGTGCCTGGCAAAGATTTTTGTGAAATGGATTTTTGGTGCAAGACTCTTTTAGAGAAGAAAATTTTATACGCAAGTCAGACTTCTGAGCGAACACCGCTGCTTGAGACTTAGTTGCAGATTTTAATTATTAGCCATAATGAGATAATTATTAGCTTGTAGTTGACAGGTACTGACTTGTATCGTTACTACATAAGCTGTACCCAAGTTACCGAAGAGTTCTTCTGCTAGCAATGATAAAAGAAATCGGGAATTCCGTTCATGTACAGATATTAAACCAGTGTTAAATTTAGTAATCATGCTAGAGAAAGGAGTGTCATCGATGTAGTCGATTTTATTGGTTGTTTATTCACCGAGGCATTAAAAGTACTGGGGAAAGATGACGCAACACTTCTTACTACGAGATGCAATGCGGGGCGGTTTGGGGTGACATGGAACCATGCCGTGGAGCTTCTAAACGCTCCTGCGGAGGATACGTCTACTTAGACGAAGCCATTGCGTAGAAAATATGAGGGAACATCCCCTGCTGAATGAATGACTTCCACCAAAAGAGATAGTTCACGTTAAGCAGGTAAGAACTGAGCACCTTTAAATTGTATCTGAAAGCGTGCTTCTGTAAGAAAGAGTGAAAAAGACGGTGGCATGCGCTCTTACTTATAATTTCATATACTCCATGCAGAACGCGTTTTTGAAAGTATCGTATGCCTTGCAGTGCAGGCCGCCAAAATCTATGAAGAACTGGAATGAGACATAACTGCAACTCCAAAATTGAGTTGTACCGACATGCTATGGACGAGAAATTACGCATTTGCTTCTGGGTTCTGCTTTGGCGTAGTTTAGAGGTTCTGGAGGAAGACGGTGAAATTTCCATCCTTGCTTTATGGTACAACTACACTGAAGCGCCAAAGAAACTAGTGGGAATTTTCTGTACGACCATTTCACGTGTGTACTTGAATATCAGGAACCCGTTAAAAAATTAAATCTCCAACATCGTTGCGGCCGGAAAAAGATCCTGCAAGAACGGGGCCAACGACGACTGAAGGGAATCTTTCAGTGTGACAGAAGTGCAACGCATCCACAAATTGCTGCAGATTTCAGTGCTGAGCCATCAAAACGTGTCAGCGTGAGAACCATTCCACGAAACGTAATCGATATGGGCTTTCGGAGCCGAAGGTCCATTCGTGTACCCTTGATGACCGCACGACACGAAGCCTTACGCCTCGCCTGGGTCCGTCAACACCGACTACGGACTGTTGATGACTGGGAACATGTTGTCTGCTGGTCGGACGAGTCTCGTTTCAAATTGTGTCGAGCGGATGGACGTGTAGAGGTATGGTGACAACCTCATGAATCCATTTACCCTGCATGTCAGCAGAGGACTGTTCAAGCTGGTGGAGACTCTGTAATGTTGTGGGGCGTGTGCAGTTGGAGTGCTATGGGACATCCGATACGCCTAGATACGACTCTAACAGGTGACCCGTACTTAAGCATCCTGTCTGATCACCTGCATTCATTCATGTCAATTGTGCATTCCGACGGACTTGAGCAATTTCAGCAGGACAATGCGACACTCCACAAGTCAAGAATTACTACAGAATGGCTCCAGGAACACTCTTCTGAGTTTAAACACTTCCGTTGATCACCAAACTCCCCAGACATGAACATTATTGAGCATATCTGGGATGCGTTGCAACGTGCTGTTCAGAAGAGATCTCCAACCCCTCTTACTCTTACGGATTTATGGACAGCCCTGCATGATTCATGCTGTCGATTCCCTCTAGCACTTCTTCAGACATTAGTGGAGTCCATGTCATGTCGTGTTGCGACAATTCTGCGTGTTCGCGGGGGCTCTACACGATATTAGGCAGGTGTAGCAGTTTCTTTGGCTCTTCAGTGTAGGTAGTCTGCAGTCCACTGTAGCTACTGCCCGTGCATTTCATTCGCGCTCTCTAAACGATTCTTCTGTTTTAGTATATTTGCATGCAATATTTATTCACAGTAATTCCTTATACCTCGAATTTTATGATATGTAACAAGACTTTATTATTCCTTTGTGGACTATTATTGTTCATGTGTACACTTGGATGGTGTTATTCCGTTGTAACTATTGCAGCCGTGAACAGAAATGGCTCTCTCTCTCTCTCTCTCTCTCTCTCTCTCTCTCGTAAAAAGTTTAGGAAACCTTGTGTAGCTTTCATTATGGGTCTCATTGGCTGACTTGTGCATCAGTCATACTGATGATCGCTGATGAAGGAGTACCACTGCAGTACTATTATTTCAAACACTATAACATTCTTTTTCTCAAATTTTTCGTACACATATTTATTGCAGTAGAGAATTTCCCTTGTCGAGCCATACAACCATGTGGCTTTGTTTATTCATGTTGATATGAGGTGACCTCATGGAACCAAACGCCGTTTTTCTGTGTGGTTTGTTTTGAAAGCAAAGAACCTATTCACTCCGTAATGCAAACGCATCCTATCTGTTATAAGTTTTCTCAGCAATCAGGACGCCACGAAACAGTTCCTGAATAGCAAATTGGAGTAGTATTTTCATTGTTTTCAGGTCCGCCACATCTCGTTGTACAGCAATATTTTAAATGATACCTATGAGTATAATAAGTGGCAACGATATTTGTCCTGCACGGATTGAGCCCATAAGGTAAGCTTCATTACATATCTGATCTCTGTTTAGGCAGCGAGTTTTTATTACAAATTAATACTTTCGCGCTTTCTCGTGTAATGTGGCTGCTACACCTCGTCTCGTGCAAATTCTTGCGTTTCTAGGTCAATCGCAAGGCACTTAAACAAGTCAATAATTGAGTTTTCGATAACCAAAACATGACCTGTAATACGGCCGGTGCTAGCTGGAAATGCTTTACAAACACAAACCTGCTGCGATTGCGAAGGTTCTAGTACGTTGGTACCTAAACTTTACAAACCTCTTTGGGTTATTCCAGGTTTCGTATTTCAAATTTCGTATGAAAATCGGGATAAAACTTGGAAACGTATTTGAAATTTCAGTTAATGTTTTAGAAGACATGGTAAGCGTTCAACATGACTAGAAATATTCTATCGCTTTTATGAATCAACAGAAATAGATAGAGAATTAAGAGGATAACCAAATAAAAAGCGCACAAGAAAACTTACGTCGCTGAACAAAGAAATAAGTGAACCGGTTTATTGGAGTGCTACCCCAGCCACCGAGCTTGTAGGGGTCAGTGCTAGAGGTGCGACAACCCATTGGTTTTAACAACCGATTGCGCAGTCGATTGTTTTTCGTTCAGTCGATTTTTTCAGCTGAATGAAACACCGAATAAAACTAGTCTCTGCGGTCACGTCAGCTATATGAATACTTTCACACATACAACATACTCGAGTTTTAGTGGTTTCAGATACATACCGTACTTTCTTTTTTTCGGTTATACAGGTACCATGACAAGGGTTACCAACTTTTTTAGAGACATATAACGCGTATTATTTCACGAAGAGCTGATTAAAAAGTATTTTTCTTATTTTTAAATATTTTCAAAATTTATATATTTATTTATTTCAACACGAATTTTCTGTACCTCTGGCATTAAATACAAATCTTCGGTTGGTTAATTGGTGTGACATTACAAATTTACATTTAAATAAACGAACAATTACTTTTTTATTTCAGTTTATTATAGTTTTGTCTCTCTCTTTAGTTGGTTTGCACCCACCATCCTGTTTCTGTGAATGCTAAGGTAACGTGAACAGGAAGCATATAAGGTTCATTTTTTATGCTGTCACTGGTCAGAAGTATTTTTTGCGAAAGGTATTTGTCATGATTCGTAATTTTCTTCGAATTTCTTCAATTAATATAGCTTGATGGTATGAATCATGAAACTTCCTGGCAGATTAAAACTGTGTGCCCGACCGAGACTCGAACTCGGGACCTTTGCCTTTCGCGGGCAAGTGCTCTACAATCTGAGCTACCGAAGAACGACTCACGCCCGGTCCTCATAGCTTTACTTCTGCCAGTATCTCGTCTTCTACCTTCCAAACTCCGCTGCAGAGTGAAAATCTCATTGTAGTATGAATCATATTTGTAGATACTGTAAATGGAATTGAATTTACTTTGAGGATCACTTTTTATCCAGTCATATGATTTCTTCCATTCCCATGCTACTGAGCGTTTCAGCATTGTGACTCAGACAGGAAGTTCACTACTAACAAAAAGCCTGTTCATAAACGTGGACGAAAAACTGAAGTGAAAACCACTTGTTGGAACTCAATAAAAAGCAAATACCAGAACGCCAATAACAGTGACGTCATGTGATGACAGTCAATAATGATTTAACAACGACAGTCAACGATAATGATTTAACAAAGGAAAAACGATCAGCCGTTCCGCTCAGAACTGAATGCACCGGACTGCGTCAATTGCTTCCATTTTGTTGCTCCCACAGACGAGATTCACTCGAAGAAAAAGAGCGAATAATAATGCTACGGATATATAAAACTACAACCGTTTTTGTCGACTCCTTTCATTCGGTTGCTCCCATAGGCTGTTTCCACTAAAAAAGAAAAAAAAATGAACGAATGATTCAGCAGATAGGTAAAAATACAACCGAACGAGGCTACTGTTTTACAACAACCGTCTGAATCGATTGTTTTCATTCGGTTGTTCCCATCAGTAGTCGGTGAAAGTGTAGCGCTCCCGCCTACAGCGCGCTGCCCCGCCATCGTCCTCCTGTGGTGCCGCACTACTCCTCAAGGGGCAGTCAAAGTATCTGGGTCGCTGTGTTGTTGTTCTTGGCTTACACGCTGCCTGTGCCATGTATTTAGGCAGTCCGCAGCTGCGTTATCTTCGCGTCCTAAAGTCAACTGAAATAGATTACAAGGCCCAACTACACTGAACCCAGAGCGCAGCACCTGCCAGCATTGCGATTCCGCGATGGCATCTGGGGACATCTGTTTTACCTGGCGGGTGATTTCAACTGCTGCCGAGTGTCGTGTATTTCAACGACGACAGTTACGAAACACCTCCTGCCGGGTGTTGCCACCAGCTACAGTGTACCTCCTAGCAACGCTCCTGTCGACGAATCTTTGAGGCAGTTCTATTATTGGGATTGCGGAGTGCAAAGTGCAGGTTTGTTACACCATCCCCTGGTTTATACGTTGATATGTTGTAATTTGAACAAGTATCTTCATTGTCTGTGGCACTTGATATTTTTTATATTTTAAGAAATATTATGGTTAATAAGACTTGGGAATGTAAGGAGATGGGAAGGGAGTGATACAGAGTTGTAGCCTATCCCCGATGTTATTCAATCTGTATATTGAGCAAGCAGTGAAGGAAACAACAGAAAAATTCGGAGTAGGTAACTCTGTCAGAGACAGCAAAGGACTTGGAAAAGCAGTTGAACGGAATGGAGAGTGTCTTGAAAGGAGGATATAAGATGAACAGCAACAAAAGCACAACGAGGATAATGGAATGTAGTCGAATTAAGTCGGGTAATGCTGAGGGAATTAGATTAGGAAATGAGACACTTAAAATAGTAAATGATTTTTTCTATTTGGGGAGCAAAATAACTGATGATGGTCGAAGTAGAGAGGATATAAAATGTAGACTGGCAATGGCAAGGAAAGCGTTTCTGACGAAGAGAAATCTGTTAACAGCGAGTATAGATTTAAGTGTCAGGAAGTCGTTTCTGAAAGTATTTGTGTGGAGTGTAGTCATGTACGGAAGTGAAACAAGGACGATAAATAGTTTAGACAAGAAGAGAATAGAAGCTTTTGAAATGTGGTGCTACAGAAGAATGCTGAAGATTAGATGGGTAGATCACATAACTAATGAGGAGGTATTGAATAGAATTGGGGAGGAGTTTGTGGCAAAACTTGACTAGAAGAAGGGATCGGTTGGTAGGACATGTTCTGAGGCATCAAGGGATCACGAATTTAGTATTGGAGGGCAGCGTGGAGGGTAAACATCGTAGAGGGAGACCAAGAGATGAATACACTAAGCAGTTTCGGAAGGATGTAGGTTGCAGTAGGTACTGGGAGATGAAGAAGCTTGCACAGGATAGAGTAGCATGGAGACCTGCATCAAACCAGTCTATAGACTGAAGACCACAAAAACAACAAAATATTGCAAACATAGTGCGCATAATTAAGCAAGACATACGATTCCTCTACCGCTACGTCACATTCGTAATTGAGAAAGGGCTCAAATGGCGCAGCAGTGTGGTGACGAATCTATCTAGATCTCGCTTAGTAGCAGTAACAACGCAAAATACGAGATATTTTATCAAGAGTGATTGAGTTTGATGACGACAGCCACACTATACGTGGCGTACCTGTACTATCCGCAACTATCCTAACGGGCCTATGATCAATGCCGTGGCCAATTAGACGGAAGTTGCAGATGCAACGGATACAAGCATTTATAGTTAGTTCTATCAGTCTACGAGTTTTCGTTGTCGAGTCCTGCTGGATTGCATCAAAATAGTGTTGGCTTGGCAGAGAGAGTAGTTGCACAAGTTTACGTTTCACATCCTACGGAAATATGTTCCGGAACTTCTGGAGAGCAGAAAGGCAAGGAAAATTATTCTACACGTGACGACAGTATTTTCTCTAAGTTCAGGTCTACATCCAGAGTTATATCAAGTATTTTACTGTTTTTATGCGTTATTGGGATACCACGTCGAAGAACGAGAGCTAGTTGTTCGTGAAATTGAGAAATAATTAATTTCTCACGTGATACTAAAATTACTTGGGTCTTATTCTCACTTAGCTCAAGTCCCAGGATTTGTGTCCATGTGCACACTGAACACAGATTGTCATTAGTCTGGACGATGACAGTATTAGTATTTTAGGTCTGGTACGTAAGTAAAATTAGAGGTCGTTGGCACAGAAATGACATTTACAGGACGACAGAAACCATTCATGCAGGAGAATCATACACACAGTCGTTTGACTTTCTTACAGAAATAGGCATCCCTGGCGTGGAGTTTCAACTGAAAGTTGAAAATAAATAACTACTGGCCATTAAAATTGCTACACCACGAAGATGACGTGCTACAGACGGGAAATTTAACCGACAGGAAGAAGATGCTGTGATATGCAAATGATTAGCTTTTCAGAGCATTCACACAAAGTTGGCGCCGGTGGTGACACCTACAACGTGCTGACACGAGGAAAGTTTCCAACCGATTTCGCATATACAAATAGCAGTTGACCGGCGTTGCCTGGTGAAACGTTGTTGTGATGCCTCGTGTAAGGAGGATAAACGCGTACCATCACGTTTCCAACTTTGATAAAGGTCGGATTGTAGCCTATCGCGATTGCGGTTTATCGTATCGCGACATTGCTGCTCGCGTTGATCGAGATCCAATGACTGCTAGCAGAATATGGAATCTGTGGGTTCAGGAGGGTAATAGGGAACGCCGTGCTGGATCCCAACATCCTCGTATCACTAGCAGTCGAGATGACAGGCATCTTATACGCATGGCTGTAACGGATCATGCAGCCACGTCTCGATCCCTGAGTCAACAGATGAGGACGTTTGCAAGACAACAACCATCTGCACGAAGAGTTCGACAACGCTTGCAGCAGCATGGACTATCAACTCGGAGACCATGGCTGCGATTACCCTTGACGCTGCATCACAGACAGGAGCGCCTGCGATGGTGTACTCAACGACGAACCTGGGTGAACGAATGGCAAAACGTCATTTTTTCGGATGAATCCAGGTTCTGTTTACGCATCATGATGGTCGCATCCGTGTTTGGCGACATCGCGATGAACGCACATTGGAAGCGTGTATTCGTCATCGCCATACTGGCGTATCACCCTGTGTTGGTATGGGGTGCCATTGGTTACACGTCTCGGTCACTTCTTGTCCGCATTGACGGCACTTTGAACAGTGGACGTTACATTTCAGATGTGTTACGACCCGTGGCTCTACCCTTCATTCGACCCCTGCGAAACCCTACATTTCAGCAGGAAAATGCACGACCGCATGTTGCAGGCCCTGTACAGGCCTTTCTGGGTAGAGAAAATGTTCGACTGCTGCCGTGGCCAGCACATTTTCCAGCTCTCTCACCAATTGAAAACGTCTGGCCAATGGTGGCCGAGCAACTGGCTCGTCACAATACGGCAGTCACTACTCTTGATGAACTGTGGTATCGTGTTGAAGCTGCATGGGCAGCTGTACCTGTACATGCCGTCCAAGCTCTGTTTGAGTCAATGCCCAGACGTACCAAGGCCGTTGTTACGGCCAGAGGTGGTTGTTCTGGGTACTGATTTCTCAGGATCTATGCACCCAAATTGCGTGAAAATGTAATTACATGTGAGTTCTAGTATAATATATTTGTCCAATGAATACCCGTTTATCATCTGCATTTCTTCTTGGTGAAGCAATTTTAATGGCCAGTAGTGTACAACTGTGTCCCGGACCGGTACTGAAACGTAGAACGCTTGCCTTCCGCAACCAGAAAAACGTTTACCGTTTCCATTTCGTAAACTGGCTAACAAAATACAGTTATGGAATAATTTTTGCTGGATTTTTCCACTTCGAATTATGGTGCAGCTTTTCAGCTACTGTGGTCTTAACTTTCATGCCCTAGGGAAAGGTATCATGTTCTACCTCTTTCGTTTGCGAAAAGTACTCACTGAGGCTGTTCTGCTATATGGAGGTATTACTGAAAGTGAGGTTCCACAAAGCCTCCCGTTTCATCTGTTTTGGCACTACCACCTACATTGCTGATCATTAAAGTTGCAATACCATAAAGGTGCCATTATACATATTAGGAGAGATTATGTAGCGGAATTCTCTTTCAGTAATGGCATTTGAACGTTGTTTGCTCATGAGAGACTCTGTAATGAAGTTGCTCAGTGAATACGTGTGTGCACGGCCTTTTTACGATTATGAACCTAAATAGATCACAGTTCCAGGGCATCCTGAAAGCGACAGTATGTGGAATTGTCTGCGTCTGTCCGTGTGCCGACAGTTTGCACCAGATAAAAATTATATTGTGCCTTGAGTGCACCAATAATAATTAAATAATACTGAAAATTTGTTTCATTTATGATCTGTGTTGTTGAGAAATATGAAGTGTGACTGCACTGACATCCGAAAATGGTGCATTAGCAGTTTCCCCCACTTGCCTCTTGCCTCTCCTCCCGCTCAGACAGCATGGTGTGGTGGTGGAGGAAGTGTATAGCCAGGCCGAGTGCTATCGCACGTGAGCCTGGCGTGGATCATGGGGCCGAATTCTTGTCAGTCCGTGCCCTAGAAATTATAGAACGGGTTTTTGTACGAATTTCCAAAGCCAAAACGAGAGTGCGAAACGGGCAACTTGGGTATCAAATTGGCCAACATGAAGTCTAATTTTGAAAAAAAAGATTTATTTCTTTGGAAGCAATCGGGGTAGATCTGGCGTCCACAAGCATGCACGAGTCAGGGTAATTAAGAAATAACGTAATTAGTGATTTGAGAGAAAATTTTTGTCTGATTTTTCATAGCAAAACGAAGAGTGGCGAATGGATATATGAGGAATCACATTAACTAGCGTGCAGTCTCATTAAAAAAGTATATTTAATTGCTGAAAAGCTTAATTACTGACTTGAGGGCTAATTGAAATATTTCACGAACAGCTAGTGCTGGCAGTGTAAACAAAGTATTAAAAATTTCGTCTCTTCCAGGAGCTGATGTTTTGAGCATAAGAACTTACATTAGTGTCATATTTAACAGTTACAAAAGCCTACCTTCGGATGAAGTACTAACTTCAGAACATTTCGAAAACAGCAGACACTTGGACTACAAATAATAAGTCAAAAAGTTTATCTAATCGAGACCTAGCGATTTCGTGATTGATAAGTTTCAAAAAATGGTTCAAATGGCTCTGAGCACTATGGGACTCAACTGCTGTGGTCATAAGTCCCCTAGAAGTGAGAACTACTTAAACCTAACTAACCTAAGGACAGCACACAACACCCAGCCATCACGAGGCAGAGAAAATCCCTGACCCCGCCGGGAATCGAACCTGGGAACCCGGGCGTGGGAAGCGAGAACGCTACCGCACGACCACGAGACGCGGGCTGATAAGTTTCATTGGTGCGATATTTATCTGTCAAAATGGTTTCCTTCCAATCAAGTACTAAATTGAGGACTTTAGTGAGCAAAAGACACTAGGAAAGCAAATGAAATGCCAGTAAGATAATCCTGTATATGAAAATTTGAAAACAAAAAAAAATTAAAATCGGTCAAATGTTTTGTGAAATGATTTATTCAAAAGTAAGAAATAAAATAACTGGAGGAACACTTGACGTGCCTTTGAATCATGCTCGAAATCTTGTGCAGCAAATGAGGTGCGTCAAATGTTTACCCAATCTATCTTATTTCTTACTTTTAAACGAACTATTTCACAAAACATTTGATCAATATCTTTTCAATTTCTTTTATGTAGAGAAGAGAATCAAATGCATTTTTTTTCTTTGTCAATTCTGACGAAAGAGAGTAGTTCACTGAATAACAAATGTGACAAAACTACGAACGGAAACAGTTCACAAGTGGGACGCACCAAACGAGGGTCGAACAGCACTCGCGCAGCGGGATTACGATGGTCCTCAGCCGTGATAGTCATATCTGATAACACAATTTCATTGTTCTGAAGTAATCCATAAATTCCGCAACCGGAAAAACGTTTACCTTGATTAAATGTTGTTTTTAGTGGGCAGCATATTTGTGTGCAGACAAATACCTTTGATGTTAACATTTACGTTGGATGTAAAATGAAACGTTCGACATTGGTAGTTCATGTATTTTCAGGTACTGTTTATCACGACCAGGAAAAAAAATACCAGAAAAAAACGACAGGAAAGGAAGGAAAATATCAACGGAAAAGAACTCATTAAAAATCGCAATGAGAAGCGTGTTTGGATTACGCTGAAACAAACATTTTAGGTCCATCTGAATTTACTTAGGACGTACCTTGAAAAGAAAAAAAAAACTTAATTTCACTGCATAAACACATGAGAATGTCGAATGCACGACTACGCGACCGAAAAGCAATATAAGACCAGATGAATATTCTGTACTGAAAAGTTATTAACAGTGTATAAGAACACAGCGTTCTGATAATTTTCGTAAAGCATTTTAGGAATAATAATGCAGTATTTGTTTTTCAGATTTAGCTCTTACCGTTGGTAACCATGCTTTTCGGCTGGTCAGAATTCTAAGCAGTAGAAGCTGGACTACCTGCTAAATTGTGATGGAAAGACGTGGCTGTATGTACTTCTGCATCTACATCAGTATCTGCAAATCACTGTGAAGTTCATGAATCAGGGAATACTCCCTCTCTCCCCCTCCCCCTCTCCCCAGTCTCTGTCAATGATCCCGTTATTGCATGACTACGATTCCTGTACTTAGAGGATACAGTGTTTTTGTATCATGTGAAGTGCACAGTTTTACATTTCTGAAAATTTAAAGGTGGTTCCGAATCTTTCTACCATTTTGACATCTTATCCATACCTGATCCACACTCCTGCAGCTTATCTGTTAGTGCCTCATTGCACATACCTGCATCATATTAAAGAATTCTAAGGTGACTATAAGTCTGACTACGAGGTCATTAACATACAACATGAGCACCAACGATCCCAACAAACTTCCCAGGCGCACGCATGGAGTTACTTCTACATCTATCGATGACTTTCCATCCAAGACAACGTGCTGCATTCCCCCCAACCAAGAAATTCTCAATCCTGTCACAGATTCGTTTGTTACACTATATAATCATACTTTAGATGACAAGCACTGGTATCCAACTGAGACGAATTCTTTATAGAAGTCAAGAGATATTACATATACCTGTTTGCCTCGACCCATGGCTCTCAGAATGTCATGTGAGAGAAGCGCGTGTTGGGGTTAGCATGGCCCATGTTTTCGGGATCCATGCTCGCTGGGTGTGGAGGAGATCATTCAGATTGAGATATCGCATTGTGTTCGAGCTCTGTTTCAAGACTCTATAACAGGTGGATGTCAAGGACATTGGACGGTAGTTTTGTTGATCTTTTCTGCTACCGTTCTTGTAGACGGGTGTGACATGTGCTATCTTCCAGCCATTGACCACGGTATTCTTTTTTTTTTTTTTTTTCGGGGGGGTCTACGGGGTATTATGATTGGCTAACGCAGCCGAAAATTCAATACAGAATCTGTTTCAGGGAGCACAACCAACTGAAAGGCAGCCGTGGATACGCACACGATAAATAAGAGACGCACCTAACACCGCGTAGCAGCCTAACAGCATCAATAGAGAGGACGCTTACAAAACTCTCGTCGTCTTCGTTCCAACAATCCCGGTACGGCGGGCTGAGTGTGATCGCAGTATACCGAAAATTAAACTGGAGCAGTGTTCCTGTATTTTACATCGTAAAAGAACTTTTGAAACAGTATTTTACCATTTCTGGTTTTGCTTTGGTAAACTCGATTGAAGTTCCTGGCTCATCCAGAAGTGTCACCAGTTTTTGTGCCACTGACAGCCTTCACTTATGAGCGGACTGTCTGTGCTTTGTTAGATTTCTTCCAATAAGATTGTGCTATTGTAGTAGTTGAAGGCTACACATATTCCTCTTCTGATACCCAAATGCGTTTCTTGTAGCGTCTATCTACAGTCCTATTATTTGTTTTACTCCTATTGAGCACACGCTTTGTACTGTGGAGGATAAGTCCAACCGCGAACAGATCTATTGGGTTAATATCTAGCTAGTGCTTCGTCAACAGATATTTTAAACCTGAGCCACAGTTCCTTTACATGCTCATGCCGAGAGCTAAACATTACGAGGTCTCTCTTATAACTTACTTTACTAAACATGCAAATTTTTTTCACTTCTTTACTTGCCGCTTGTACTTTGGTAATGACTGTTGCTACAATTGACTCATGCTCAGTGATGCCCATTTGAATGAATCCACAAGGCTGTAGAAATGTTAAATGATCCGTCCGCAGGTTTATCTCGTATAAACGATCGGTTAGCATCATCATAACCTTCTTTAGGTACTCCAAGTACTTCTTTCACTTCTGATAACGTTACCAATTTCAAATACGACGTAATGACTGTTTGGAAGTCTTTAATCCAGTCGAATGCGTTTCGTTTCCAGACTTAAAGTTTAACAACACAAATAAATTACTTACATGGATTATTGCTATTTTGAGCAGGAAGTGGAGGTTTCAGTCGGGAAAATATACCGAGAAAGCAAGATGGCGCCATGTTTTGGGAATAGGACTCTTCTTACGAGATGAGGTGGCTCACTGACTTCGGTGAGCTTCGAAAGTAGCTGATAGGGAAAATTTTACTCCATTATGTTTGCGATTACGAAAAAAATTCGCTGTCAAATGTCTTGACGCAGAACAATTTTTGGAGCAAGTGGAATCGTTAAGACGTTCGAAAAGAAGAACATTTTAATTGTTCACATCGTGATGGCATCCTAAAATTTTTCGAGAAATCAAAGAACCAGTGATATTGCTCCGTTGTAGACATGCCTTTGGAGGAAACTGTTTGCCAACTGGGTCAATGGACATGCGGTCAGTTTTTAAGTACAATAATTTTTACTGGTGAACCTGCGTTCAGATAACAATTGGTGGCCCAAATCCCAATCTTTGGAATATTTTTCATGACTGCTTTCGTGAAATTTTTATTTTTAGATTCCGGTTTATTATATGAAGCATAAATTTTCATACACTTGTGTCCAGAATTAAAGCAATAAACCGCTATTTTCCCGTCCTGTGTCTAATTCACTGTATAACCGAACAAACTGTCAACGAATGTCCGTCGGCGATCGCGTTCTGCACGGAAGATGGCTTTCCGGTCAACGGACAATCACACCGACGATGACGTCAGGGCACCTGTCAGACGGGGTAGTGATTGTCGTATAGTCCCACATCCACAGCTGCTGTGTATACGGTCACAGACCGATGCAGTAGGTCACAGACAAGACTCCTACCAGGCTCACTGCGATGGATTGCTATAGGAAGAATGGAAGCAGGACAGTCGCAAATTGATGTGGCATGATAGCTTAATTTGAATCGTTCTGTTATTTCTCGGATGTGACGACAGTTTACAGAAACTTTATTGCAAAGACTAGGGCAGGGCCGACTACGTATGACATCAGAAAGAGAGGGCCGTTATTTGCTTAAGGGCACGACAGTACCCGCCTTAGTACTGCACGGCAGCTGGCATGTGACCTCCCAGCATCCACTGGACGCGTTGTATCGAGGTTTACGGTGTACAGAAGGCTTCGGCAGAGTGGCCTTTACTGTCGGAGACCTGCTGTATGTGTACCTCCGATGTCTCTTCACAGAAGGGAGCGTCTACAATTGAGTAGTTTACAAGCCACTTGGACGATCGAACGTGGGTCAATGTTCTCTTCACTGATGAGTCCCGATTTGGTCTGGAGAGTGATTCTCGACGGATTCGCATCTGGAGGGCACGAGAACCACGATTCTGGACCCAAACATTGTGTAAAGAGTTCGATATCGAGGAAGATCGGTAATTTTGTGAGCAGGGATTATACTGAGCACTCGAACACATCGTCAAGAAATAGTACGGGTGAATCGGGGAGGTTTAATTGTTGTCAGGTATCTTGAAGAGATCTTGGGACCTCATGTGCGGTTACTGCGAGGTGCTGTGGACACCGATGTCGTAGTAATGGACGATAATGCTCGACCTTATACAAAATGGGTGGTTGACGTTTTCTTTGAAACGAAAGATATTGCACGCAGGTCGTGACCTGCTCGCTCTCCCAATCTGAATCCCATAGAGCACATCTGGGATATACTTAGAAGAAGGGTTTCTCTACGTCATCATCCACCAACCACTCTCAAAGACTTTCGAGCAGCTTTTCAGAAAGAATGGGCGTTATTGCCTCATCGTGAGATTGATGACATCATTCACAGCATGCCGTATCGTTGCCAGGCCTATATTGCTGCCAGATGTGGTCAAATCCCACACTGTACACATTAACCAGCTGTGTGCAGATCCCTTAAGGTGGAAAAAACGAAGAAAATTTTTGCCTTCCTTTATGCACATTGCCGTTGTTTATGTTCTGTACTCTTTATATTGTTTTTAGTTTACTATCAGCTGTTTATATTGTTTTGTGGCAAAATAAACGGAACCTTGCAAAATTTCCGTTTTGCTTTAATTTTTGATACCAGTGTGTGTCATAGCGTGGCTTTACAGTTCAGGGTTTTACTTAACTTCTCTTGGTGGTAGTTATTATAACAAAACGCACGACATGCGACACTGTTGTGGTTTTTGAAAGATGTACCAAAGAAGAGTGGGCATTTTCTCCCGAAACAGTGGAAAAAATTGTCCACTCTCCTAGATGGAAAACGTTATCTTCCTGAGGTATATTTGGAAGGATTAAATCATTGTTTCTTCGATACACAGGAAAATATTGTGTTTAGGGCCTCATATATATAATTCCTTATAGTCGAGTGTTTTAAGGATTCCACCTATTCCAAATCAGATTCTCCATCGTGATCATTTTTTTTTTTCGAAAATGGAAAGTACCTGCATTCACTGAAGTTACTTTCGAGTCGTCCCGACTAGTATGCAGATACGTGCTGAAATCTATCGGTCGCAAGGTCTGGACCCTCGTTGATGACACAGAAACAGTGGAGACTGGTAAGAAATTTAACTGTGCCTGCAGCGCCACGCTGTGTGTCCGACTGACCTGTAGCGGCGTACTTTCTGCAGACAGTGCCGTGAATCCGACTATGTCGCTGAAGTAGATGGTGACGCTGTCGTACGTTTCGGCGATAACTGCTTGGCCCAGGATCAGCTGACTGGCAACAGACCTATTGGAAAGAGAAAGAAAACGCGTGTTGCCAATCAATGGTACCACACATTAAGGATGTCAATGTTAAAAGGATGTGGGAACAGAAGTCTTAAAAGTGGTAAATGGTATCCAAGGTTAATTTTAAGCTCATTACTTTCTCCATCATACAGGGTGACTCAGCTGCCACTACCGATAGGTTGTATGCAACATGCAACCTATTAGTCCTGCAGAAAAAATGAACAGGGCGTTTTTATAGGACATTTATTGTAGTTAGCCGCTCGGGATTAGCCGAGCGGTCAGAGGCGCTGCAGTCATGGACTGTTCGGCTGGTCCCGGCGGAGGTTCGAGTCCTCCCTCGGGCATGGGTAGTGTGTTTGTCCTTAGGATAATTTAGGTTAAGTAGTGTGTAAGCTTAGGGACTGATGACCTTAGCAGTTAAGTCCCATAAGATTTCACACACATTATTTAATGTAGTTAAATTTTGTATTGCGACTCGTGTCCGTTGGGGGGACACAGTTTTTGAATTATTTAAGAAAAACTTAGAACGCATATTTCTCGAAAAGCACGAAAACTATGGTCTCCAGCGAAAAACATATTCCCGTATAAAATTTAACCACATTAAATTTCCTACAAAAAGATCGTATTCAGTTTTTTAGGTCTAATAGTTTGCATGCAACACGCAAGAGAACATGAATAGTTCGTGTGTCGTTCTTAAAGGTGTTGCAGGTTGCATAAAACCAATCGGTAGGGGCAGTTAAATCTTCCTGTAGAATTCCAATGATAAGTCTACAGCTTAATAGCTAATCGTTTCTATTGGCCTACTGAGATAATACAGCAGATATAAAGAATATGTAGAAATGTGGAAATGGTGTCTAGAAAGTGCCATCTTGCTTCAACAGCATTCCCTAAGTGCCTTCTGATTTATAGCTGTTTCTGTTTTTAAAATAATTTCAGTACTATTTGATTTGTGATAATCTGATTTAGTGAGACACATGATAAACGAGGGAGGGGGGGTGGGAGGGAGGGGGGTTATGAATTTTCCTGGGAATTATTGAGTGATAGAAGGCCTCGAGTGCTGTGTACATTGCTCAAGAGGTGCCCAACAGTACTGTGAGGGGCACAACCAGTTGCGTGGCGCCTCCCAGTTCTCAGCAGATGCCTCCATATGGAGATCTCTATTCGGACCACTTTCTACTCAATCAGCATGTCATACGCGTCAGCCAACAGTGTTGTTCGTTGTCAAAGAGAGCGCTGTCAGCGGCGGACTATTTGCTTCCGCTTGTACTGTCAGAGATGTAAATCCTTCTACCGACAGGAAGAAATGATGTCTCGCTGCTGACATTTCACCAGTTCAGTGCCTGCAGCTCGACTATTCCTACTGTGTCAGCGTTTCCTGCGTTATGTTACAGACCATAGTTTCGCGAGTTCCGTTCCGAGGACAAGTGTTCCGACTTAGCAGTCAATATTAAAGGAGCAATAGATACCGTAAACGAGCGTAATTACTTTCAGTCATAGTGATAATATCATATACTGTCAAGAGACAGCCAAGTTATTTAGATTTCATATTTATTACGTGAAGAACATCAAGTGTCATGTATCAGCTGTTACGAAACTTAAGTAAAGTTTTGTAACATACTTTTAATAAATGTTAAGGGTTATTTCTCACTGTGTTGCCACAATCTGTTCTACAACCACCCAGGAAGCAAGTGTTTAATTAATAGTACTGGAATGCAAACTGCCACCCCTTTTATTGAACAATAGTACACTCCTGACCATTAAAATTGATACACCACGAAGATGGCGTGCTACAGACGGGAAATTTAACCGACAGGAAGAAGATGCTGTGATATGCAAATGATTAGCTTTTCAGAGCATTCACACAAGGTAGGCACCGGTGGCGACACCTATAACGTGCTGACATGAGGAAAGTTGCCAACCGATTTCTCATACACAAACAGCAGTTAACCGGCGTTGCCTCGTGAAACGTTGTTGTGATGCCTCGTGTAAGGAGGAGAAAAGCGTACCATCACGTTTCCGACTTTGATAAAGGTCGGATTGTAGCCTATCACGATTGCGGTTTATCGTATCGCGACATTGCTGCTCGCGTTGGTCGAGATCCAATGACTGTTAGCACAATATGGAATCGGTGGGTTCAGAGGATAATACGGAACGCTGTGCTGGATCCCAACGGCCTTGTATCAATAGCAGTCGAGATGACAGGCATCTCATCCGCATGGCTGTAACGGATCGTGCAGCCACGTCTCGATCCCTGAGGCAAGAGATGCGGACGTTTGCAAGATAACAACCATCTGCACGAACAGTTCGACGACGTTTGCAGCAGCATGGACTATCAACTCGGAGACCATGGCTGCGGTTACCCTTGACGCTGCATCACGGACAGGAGCGCCTGCGATGGTGTACTCAACGACGAACCTGGGTACACAAATGGCAAAACGTCGTTTTTCGGATAAATCAAGGTTTGTTTACAGCATCATGATGGTCGCATCCGTGTTTGGCGACATCGCGGTGAACGCACATTGGAAGCGTGTATTCGTCATCGCCATACTGGCGTATCACCCGGCGTGATGGTATGGGGTGCCATTGTTTACACGTCTCGGTCACCTCTTGTTCGCATTGACGGTACTTTGAATAGTGGACGTTACATTTCAGATGTGTTACGACCCGTGGCTCTACCCTTCATTCGATCCTCGCGAAACCCTACATTTCAGCAGGATAATGCACGACCGCATGTTGCAGGCCCTGTATGGGCCTTTCTGGATACAGAAAATGTTCGACTGGTGCCCTGGCCAGCATATTCTCCAGATCTCTCACCAACTGAAAACGTCTGCTCAATGGTGTCCGAGCAACTAGCTCGTCACAATACGCCAGCCACTACTGTTGATGAATTTTGGTATCGTGTTGAAGCTGGATGGGCAGTTGTACCTGCACAAGCCATCCAAACTCTGTTTGACTCAATGCCCAGGTGTATCATGGCTGTTATTACGGCCAGAGGTGGTTGTTCTGGGTACTGATTCCTCAGGATCTATGCACCCAAATTGCGTGAAAATGTAATCACATGTGAGTTATAGTATAATATATTTGTCCAATGAATACCCGTTTATCATCTGCATTTCTTCTTGGTGAAGCAATTTTAATGGCCAGTAGTGTAGAACTGTGTCCCGGACCGGTACTCAAACGCAGAACGCTTGCCTTCCGCAACCGGAAAAACGTTTACCGTTTCCATTTCGTAAACTGGCTAACAAAATGCAGTTATGGAATAATTTTTGCTGGATTTTTCCACGTCGAATTATGGTGCAGCTTTTCAGCTACTGTGGTCTTAACTTTCATGCCCTAGGGAAAGGCATTTCTTTTTGGTGTAGCACTAATAAGTAGTTCCAAAAGAGAATTAATCAGAATGATGCAAAATAACTACAAAATTGCTGAGAAAACAGGATTACGTGTTAATGAAGAAAAGACAGAATACATGCCCATAAGTAAGAATACCAAAAAAGATGCACTTCTGACTGTAGATGGATTCAATTTCAAGACTGTTAACCACTTCAAGCACCTAGGAAGTAGTTTTAGTAATAACAACAAAACAGATATAGATATAGATGCCCGTTTATCAACAGCAAACAAGACACTTTTTAGTTTCACCAAAATTCTAAGAAAAAGATCACTTAGCAGTAACTTCAAAATCCGCTTATATCAATCGACCATTATACCTGTGATGTTATATGGATGTGAAACATTAATATTTAGAAAGAATGATGAAGAAAAACTGTTAATATTCGAAAGAAAAGTACCGAGGAAAATTTTTTGGACCTGTATACGACGAAAATAACATGGAATGGAGAATAAGAAGAAATGAAGAATTAAGAAGGCTGTACAAACACCGTAACATCGTCGAAATGCTCAAGAGGAGAAGGTTGAATTGGGCAGGCCATATAGCAAGAATGACAGAGAATAGACTACCTATAATGGCATTCAGCAGAACAATAGTAGGAACGAGAAGAAGAGGGAGACCCAGAATCAGATGGCGGGATAACATTCGGGAGGACACAATGAGGATGAACAGCAGCAGCAACTGGACAAACAGCGCATTGGACAGGCGGAAGTGGAAGAGGCTCATAGAGCAGGCGTATGGTCGATAAGGCCCTCGCCACATGTAAAGTAAAGTAAGTAGCAGTTTTAATGGCCAGTAGTGTAGGAATGAAGTTTTTTACTACCGTGGATGTTTAGGCTTAACTGATAATAACATGCATTTACAACGTACCAACATCGACTTAAGGTTATTTAATCATATAAAATAGTATATTTCCATTCCGTTTAGTCGTTTAGAAAAATGCTGTAGTTGTCATATGCTGCAGCTTAGTAAGTTTTCAGGAAAGTATGCAATAAAACCACTGTACGTCAATTTGTTTCTGCGTCTTGACTACTTCCTAGTTATTTCGTGGCAGTGAACTTCAGAGAAAACTTGGTGAACATCACAACCAAGTTACCGCTCATGGTCCTATTAAAGTGCCGTCCGTGATCGGGAAACTTACTCGTGATATTTTCCAGTCAATTTGGCAGCTATTGCACGAGAGAACCGCGCAAATAAAACTGGTGCCAGGGACAGGGATACATGTGAAATTGTTTCGAATATCTTTTCTGAAAATTATTTCGAGCAGATAGAGAAACGTTTGTCAGGGTATTATTTCAGATCTCCTAACGATCCTGCTTTTCAAAATGGCTCTGAGCACTAAAGGACTTAACATCTGAGGTCATCAGTCCCCTAGAACTTAGAACTACTTAAACCTAACTAACCTAAGGATATCACACACATCCGTGCCCGAGGCAGGATTCGAACCTGCGACCGTAGCAGTCGCGCGGTTCCAGGCTGAAGCGCCTAGAACCGCTCGGCCACAGCGGCCGGCCGACCCTGCTTTTCGAATCGGTTAATGTAGAGGAGGACGTTGTGGCTGTTATAGCATCATTGACCGCAGTTGTTACTAGGGATATTAAGAAAGGCATGAAAATACATTTGCTTAACAAGTGTGATTAAAAAAAATGCAAAATATGCGAGGTTTCTTGCCTTCCTTTCAAAGATCTTCAGTCTGAGTGGTTTGATGCGAATTCCCTCTATTGCGCCATTCATATCAGAGTAGTACACAATTGTCTGTTAGATGCATGTCAATCTCTGTCTTCCCCACAGTATTTATCCTCTTCAGTTCCCTCTAGTATCACGGAAGTTATCCCCTGAAGTCTTAACACATGTCTTATCACATTATCCTGTCTTCTCCATTTGTCGATTTCTTTATGGATTTTGTGGAGAGTCTCCCCAGTCTTGTTCTTATCAATCTGCTTACTTCCCGACATCCTTCTATAGCACCACATCTCAAATGCTTTGATTGTCTTCATTCTCAGTTTTCCCACCGTCCATGATATACTGCGATATGAACGTACGTTCTTAGAACTTTCTTCCTCAAATTACGTCCTATATTTGACATTAGTAAACTTATTTTGGCCAGGAATGCCCTCTTTGCCTCTGCTGTTCTGCCTTTTATGTTCTCCTTGCTTTATCTGCCATGTGTTGTTTTGCTTCCAAGGTAGAAGAATTCCTTAACTTCGTCTACTTTGTGGTTTCCAATTTGTGGGTTATGTTTACCGCTAATTTTATTCCTGCTACCGCTAATTGCTATAGTCTTCTTCCAGTTTACACTCAATCCGTATTCTGTACTCATTAGATTGTTCATTCCATACAACAGGTCCCGTACCACTTCTACAGTTTCATTAATGATATCACGGTCTACAGATAATATTATCACCGATATCCTTTCACACTCAATTCTGATTCCACTCCACAATATAGCATGGCGGTAGTATTTTTCCTCCTTAAATGATCAATTAATGTAATTTATTTGGTCGATTAGATTGACATATTTATATCATTTGGATAGAACGTTACGTGGTGTTACAGTTTTCTTAATCATACTGGTTAATACTGGAGAGCTTCACTCTAACAGTTGTAGTTGTGCGTGCTTAACAAAAGTAAATTTTGCGCTGGCTATAACAGCAACAAAGGCTGAGAAAGCGACGGATGTCGGGCATTACTGAAACGAGGTTTGCTAATACCGAGGCAGAATGTGTCGAGGACTCTCTGGTGGGTGTCCAGCCGACATCACTGGCGAGCATGTAATTTGTTTGAGACATTGCTGGGAAAGCAAATTTTGCCTGAGAAAGTGCCAATTGTGCCACTTGAAGCAGAATCTTTTTGTTTGTCTGCAAGCAGAGGAAAAATCGGTGCTTCTCCGAGGAGCCTTAGGCATTCAGAAGTGCTCACTTACAACCGCGTACTTGAGTCAAGTGTCTGCTCCTGGCATGTGGAAGCAGATTGTCTGGACACGTGAACGGACTCTGTACTTGAGTAACTTCGAATGTACAGCTTGCAGGCGCAATCATACGTTCTCTGCATAGTTAAATTCACATCATACGTCTCCACGACGACTGCATCCTTCCTCTGATTGATGCAGCAGATTGCTCTCCACTCGAATGTTTATGGTGATATACGCACCATGGCTTTAGAAAGAGGGGACCGTAATGATAAATGGTTCAGTTCCACTAGATCGTTCTCTGCGCTCTCTGCTGTCAGCGTCATTCAGGGTGGAGGTTTTTACTAACAAAGAGGCTAGACAGTGCCAACCAGTTACGTGTTCCTGTTGTGAAACCAGAGGGCGCGAATTTTGTATAGAAGATAGGCATTGTGCCAATCTTAGTCTGACCAGTACAATTTTGGAAATTTTTGGTAAGGTCAAATCAAACTACGTAGGTCATCGGTCCCAAAGCCTACATACTACTTAAACTAACTTACGCTGTGGAAAACATGCGCACCCATGCCCGAGGGAGGATTCGAACCTCCGACGGGGGGAGCCGCATGGACCGTGACAACGCGCCTCAAACCAGGCGACTATCCCGCGCGGCCCAGTACAATTAACTGAATGTTGTCTTGTACAGACTCTGTTTTGCAATTTACTTGATTTTTTAAAATAAATGTCTTGATAGCATGTTGCTATTCTTATTTAACTAAGCTTACTCTTTACCTAACTTATCCTGAATATGTTTATAAGAACATCAATCAGTTAGGATCAACTAAATAATTTTTCTCTAACATTTCAGGGTAGTCAGCCAAAGCAGGGCTTGTAAGATGGCAACATATTAAAATCACGACCCATTCCATTGTTACACAAAGGCGACTCCCTACCAGGGTATTGCAAAAACAGGAATCTTGTAATCATGTTTAGGTCTTAATTTTATCAATGCTATTTTTGTAGACACTAGGTTCATAAACAACAAAGTGCTTAGTCTTATAAAAATAAATGTGTGGGGATGTTACTAGCTTAGCGCAATTTTGTAATAAACAATTAACTTCACGTGGTAGAATAAGTAATGTACATGTGTACCTCTGCGCTACAATATTTATTTTTCAGAATTTTTTTGTGAGATCCGTTAGAAACAGTTTTTATGGTAGATTCAGTTAGTGTATAGGAATTTTTGATTTCTGTGAACATGATTTTCATGTATGTAAGGGCAAACAGTAGACAACGTAGTTTATGTTATCGAGAGCATGTAAAAACAATAGTTACTGTGAGGAGCTATCCGGAAAGTCAGTTCGATAGTCCGAAAGTGCAAAGAAGGTGTTACAGTAGGCCTCCGTCAGTGCATCCAGACGAGGCAATCCGAGGGGCAGATACAGTTGCAAAATATTAGAAACACAAAATCCAAGGTCGCCTGAAAGGAAAGTCTCACCCATCAAGTTGGAAGGAGGGAGGGCAGCACGAGACAGAAAGCAGGATAATGATACACACCTTCTCGATTATTTGACAGAGATGAGACAGATAACGCGATAGGATATTAAGAAGATGTGATAATAAGTTCGAACAGAAATGAACAAGAGACAAGTAGATATTACCAAGACACAACAACAAATAAAAAAAGTAGGAGAGGAAACAGGAAGAAAGATAGAGTGGTTCGAAAACCAGATGTTGGTGTTCTCAACAGAATTACACTCCTGGAAATGGAAAAAAGAACACATTGACACCGGTGTGTCAGACCCACCATACTTGCTCCGGACACTGCGAGAGGGCTGTACAAGCAATGATCACACGCACGGCACAGTGGGCACACCAGGAACCGCGGTGTTGGCCGTCGAATGGCGCTAGCTGCGCAGCATTTGTGCACCGCCGAAGTCAGTGTCAGCCAGTTTGCCGTGGCATACGGAGCTCCATCGCAGTCCTTAACACTGGTAGCATGCCGCGACAGCGTGGACGTGAACCGTATGTGCAGTTGACGGACTTTGAGCGAGGGCGTATAGTGGGCATGCGGGAGGCCGGGTGGACGTACCGCCGAATTGCTCAACACGTGGGGCGTGAGGTCTCCACAGTACATCGATGTTGTCGCCAGTGGTCGGCGGAAGGTGCACGTGCCTGTCGACCTGGGACCGGACCGCAGCGACGCACGGATGCACGCCAAGACCGTAGGATCCGACGCAGTGCCGTAGGGGACCGCACCGCCACTTCCCAGCAAATGAGGAACACTGTTGCTCCTGGGGTATCGGCGAGGACCATTCGCAACCGTCTCCATGAAGCTGGGCTACGGTCCCGCACACCGTTAGGCCGTCTTCCGCTCACGCCCCAACATCGTGCAGCCCGCCTCCAGTGGTGTCGCGACAGGCGTGGATGGAGGGACGAATGGAGACGTGTCGTCTTCAGCGATGAGAGTCGCTTCTGCCTTGGTGCCAATGATGGTCGTATGCGTGTTTGGCGCCGTGCAGGTGAGCGCCACAATCATGACTGCATACGACCGAGGCACACAGGGCCAACACCCGGCATCATGGTGTGGGGAGCGATCTCCTACACTGGCCGTACACCACTGGTGATCGTCGAGGGGACACTGAATAGTGCACGGTACATCCAAACCGTCATCGAACCCATCGTTCTACCATTCCTAGACCGGCAAGGGAACTTGCTGTTCCAACACGACAATGCACGTCCGCATGTATCCCGTGCCACCCAACGTGCTCTATAAGGTGTAAGTCAACTACCCTGGCCAGCAAGATCTCCGGATCTGTCCCCCATTGAGCATGTTTGGGACTGGATGAAGCGTCGTCTCACGCGGTCTGCACGTCCAGCACGAACGCTGGTCCAACTGAGGCGCCAGGTGGAAATGGCATGGCAAGCCGTTCCACAGGACTACATCCAGCATCTCTACGATCGTCTCCATGGGAGAATAGCAGCCTGCATTGCTGCGAAAGGTGGATATATGCTGTACTAGTGCCGACATTGTGCATGCTCTGTTGCCTGTGTCTATGTGCCTGTGGTTCTGTCAGTGTGATCATGTGATGTATCTGACCCCAGGAATGTGTCAATAAAGTTTCCCCTTCCTGGGACAATGAATTCACGGTGTTCTTATTTCAATTTCCAGGAGTGTAGAACAAGATGTTTCACATCCAAAAAAGCAAGTAAAGGAAGCGAGAATCGTCGCACAAGGCGCAAACCGAATCGCGGAAGAAACTCGAGAAAAAACCAGAACCACTACGAAAGCAGGCGAAACAGTTTTCAGTAAGATCCACAGCTGGATAAAGAAACTGGAACAGGAAAAAAACACGATCTTCAGAAATACTAACGGCCTAAGATCATCACGAAAAGCACCGAGACATTGAGAAGGGATTAGAGCAGAGGCTACTCCAACATCATGAAAAGAAGGAGTCTTGTGTCGGTTACGGTACACATACGCAGTACTAGGACACAGACATGGACATGTGCTATGTTACGAATATTGAGACAACGAGCGTCGCCATGCGATCGAGTGACGGCGCGAGAAACTTGAAAACAACGTATCAGCGGTGCGTGAAATCCGACTAACCGGTGAATGGACACAACAGTAGTCAGGAATCGCAACAAATATCAAACTGGATTTTATTAAGGACATGTGACACTCATATCACTAATGTGAGCGCATCGCAACAAGCAGCAGAAACGGCTCGAATGGAAAACACACATTCGGGAGAGAAATATAATAGTACAGCGAAAAAGGAGAGTCAGAAGTGGCATTTGGCCATGAAAAATATTTCAACACACGGAAGTTAAAACATTATAAAGGGGACGGTAACACACTGCGAGCCGCGCGGAGTGGCCGCGCGGTTTGAGGCGTCATGTCACAGACTGTGCGGCCCCTCCCGTCGAAGGTTCGAGTCCTCCCTCAGGCATGAGTGTGTGTGTTGTTCTCAGCATAAGTTAGTTTAAGTACTGTATAAGTCTAGGGACTGATGACCTAAGCAGTTTGGTCCCTTAGGAATTCACACTCATTTGAGCATTTGAACAACACACTACGTTACTGAACATTTGTTGAACAATTTGTCGAAGCAGTACCACCGTATTGACTGCAACAAAAGAAAACTGATTTTGTGTGAACTCATCTCGAATGAGTGCTGGCAGAGATGATGGGCTAGACCCCATGATCTTCCGGGGTGTATGAAGAGTTCAAAAATGCGTTCCTTAGTCGTTACTGGTCACGAACAGCGCACGAGAGAATCAAACACGAGTCGATGAGGTACCGAGATATGGAGTCATCTGGTTTAAAAAGCGCTTTAAAAGTCTTTGACCAGATGAACAAAGAAAGCCATTATCTGGACTTACTGCCGGCCGAAGTAGCCGTGCGGTTAAAGGCGCTGCAGTCTGGAACCGCAAGACCGCTACGGTCGCAGGTTCGAATCCTGCCTCGGGCATGGATGTTTGTGATGTCCTTAGGTTAGTTAGGTTTAACTAGTTCTAAGTTCTAGGGGACTAATGACCTCAGCAGTTGAGTCCCATAGTGCTCAGAGCCATTTGAACCATTTTTATCTGGACTCACTGTGCAGCGATAGAGAAATTATACGGCTGTGCTCCATAAAACTGCCACCTTAATATCAGCAATTGCTGACTGGAAAGTGCAACGACGGCACAGTAACGTGTCGCAGAATTTTACTAGAGGTCGAGTTCGTCATGAACGAAGAACAAGTAAAAAATAAGCGAAAACAATACGACGCTACTTCCAATCAGCCACGCAACAATAATAACAGCCATAACCACAACGAAAGAAATTTCAAAATACCAAGTAACTGGAATGGAAACAGAAGCAGGCCACAATGCAACGGTCAGAAATTCCGCAACCAGAATAATCAAAGCTGCAACTGAAATGGTGACCGTAGAAACAAAGGAACCCATTCTCAGCGAAATTGGAATGTACGAGGCAATACTCAGCAAGGACGTCAAATTGTAGAAATTTGTCCACTAAACATGGGGCGGGCAAGGGAAGAAGAAAACACACAAATGGACTAGGTTCTACTGCGGGAAAGACTGTACATAAAGCCGCACAAAATTAATTGATTATGAAGATTTAGGGGATCTACTGATCGAATAACAGGACAAAAGACAGAAATAGACTTGTATCTAATAGTAAACATCCTAACAGGTGAAGTAAAGGTAGAAGCTACCTTACATAGTAGAAGCCAAGTATCAGCCATTTCCGAACAATTATACAAGTGTGAAGTGTCTAATCGCACCAATAATGAAGGTACAAAAAACAAAGGTATAAAGAACGCTCTTAGGGAAAAGTACCAAGATAAATAAACAGATCAGGCTTGAATGTATGTGTCAAGGATACGAACTTCCCGTAGATCTGTTTGTTTAGTAACTGGCATCATTCTTGGAATGGATTTGATAAGTGAAAAAAGGCCACAATGGACGTAGGAGGTGGCTTTATAACGTTAGGTGAAAGTGAAGAAACTAATATCAGGTTTTATAAGGAAGCTATGAAGAGGCAGAAACTTCTAGCTGCTGAAAGCTATAGGTGGAGAACGTGGTGATAATTCAATAGAAAAGCACCCCTGGTGCAATGGAGAGAGCAAAAATAAAGTGAGGGACACAGAGGTAATGGCCGAAATCCATCAGGCTATTGACGAGAAACTAGCGGAATTAATAGAAATTGACGATGTAGATAAAGCAGAACTAGAAGGGAGACTGAGGCGCAGTTCCGAGGTGCTCTTGCCCAAACGTGGGTCAATGAAAGGACTCCAGCATCAGTTGCAAACCAGACCACGCTGGCCATCCTCCTTGCTTACAAAAGAAGGCCTTTATTGAGCTGCAAAAGACGATGGTTGATAGGGTGACTGAACAAGCATTACGAGGCGTAGAGGGGATAGGAGTATCCGCCTAGTCGTCGAGTACATGCAGATCAACACCATCATTCTAGAAGCGATGGACCGACCAGAGAAATTAGAAGAACTGTTACTGAAATTCCACAGAGTTTCTGTGTTTACATCATTAGATCTTTGATAGAGTTTTGGCAAATTGAACTGGCGCCTGAGTGTCATTTGTACGCTATCTTTATCGTGTTCGGTAGGTGTTCACAATTTCAATAGCTATCTCGGCCTGAAAGTATCATTCGCAGTTTAGGGACCATTCTAGACAGACTTCGAGACAGAATTGTGTGCTATGTTGATGGTACCGTGAGAGGAGAAAGCGACTGTAGATGGCAAATGAATTGCTTGGTGCGCTACTCAAGCACATGGAGTAACTATTAATACTTACAAGTCCTGTGTCAGTACCAGACAAGTCCATTTCCTAGGGCATATCATTTTACTAGCCACTCCTACACTGTCCGCTAAGACAGGGAAAAAGACGCCATTCGTGTGGGACGAGAGAGTAGATAGAAGGTTCCGTAGTTTGAAGGTGACTCTGCTAGCGGCCCCGATCCAACTGCATCCAAATTTGAGAGAGGACTTTTGAATGGACACAGATAATTTTAAAACAGGACTTGGTGCGTTAATATTCCAGGAGTAGGAAGAAAATGGAAGGATGACATACAAGACAATTGGTTTTGGAAGTTTTGCGCTCATGAAGTCCAAACACACCTGTTTCGTTACCAAACTGGAGGCCCTAGCAATCGTCTTGGGATTTCAGAAATTCACATATTTCCTCTGTGGGAGAAAATCCTGACTCTGTACCGATAGCTGCAATTCTTAATGACCGCAAAACTCGTAACTGGAAGACTGGGGTGATGGATTTCTATATTCCAGGAGTATGATTTTTCAGCAATTTACAGCCCAGGCCCAATGAATGTTGTCGCAGAACCTCTGTCTCAGTCACCTATCGGAGCCATGAATCAAAGGGGGAAAGCCATTGAAGATGAGCCTTTCTCGACCTATTGTATAAGAAAGGTGGAATTTGAAAACTTCATCGTGGTGTCGATGGAGAACATACATGCGGGACAAGATAGAGACCCACATCTCCTCAAGATAAAGACAAATAACAAAGACAAAACTCGGACATAAATTAAGCAGCCCCATTTGTTACATAGTGGCGATTATTCGCGTTGTTGTCTAGATTGTATGAGTTTGGCAATATACCATCTGACTTCCAGAAAAACATCATGTACACAACTCTGAGCATTTCAAGAGCCAATAAGTGCGAGAATTATCGCACAATCAGCTCAACAAGTCAGAATGCAAAAGAAAACTAAAGTTGTGTTAGGCGACGATCAGTTTGGCTTTATCAAACGTAAAGGCACGAGAGAGACAATTCTGACATTGTGGTTGATAATAGAAGCAAGACTAAAGAAAAATCGAGACACGTCACAGGATTTGTCGACCTGGAGAAAGCGTTTGACGATGTATGATGGTGAAAGCTGTTAGAAATTCTGAGAAAAATAGGGGTAATCTATAGGGAAAGATGGGTAATATACATTATGTAGAAGAGCCAAGAGGGAATAATAAGAGTGGAAGACCAACAACGAAGTGGATGGATGAAACAGGGTGTAAGACAAAGATTTAGTCTTTTGCCCCTTCTGTTGAATCTATGCATCGAAGAAGCAATGACAGGAATAAAAGAAAGGTGGAATTAAAATTCGAGGTGAAAGGGGATCAATTATAAGATTCGCTGTTGACATTGCTATCCTCAATGAAAGTGAAGAAGACTTACAGGATCTCCTGAATGGTATAAACTGTCTAATGCGTACAGAATATGGATGATGAGTAAATCGAAGAAAGACGAAAGTAATGGGAAGTAGCAGAAATGAGAACACCGAGAAACTTAGCATCGAGGTTGGTGACCTCGAAGTAAATGAAGTTAAGGAATTCTGATGCCTAGGCAGCAAAATAACCCGTGACGGATGGAGCAATGGATACGTCAAAAGCAGACTAGCACTCGCGAAAAGAGCATTCCCGGCCAAGAAAAGTTTACTAGTAACAAACATAGACCTTAAGCTGAGGAAGAAATTTCTGAGAATGTACCGTTTATACGGTTGTGAAATATGGACTGTGCGGGAAAACCAGAACAGAAGAGAATAAGCATTTCAGATGTGGTTCTACAGAAGAATGTTGAAAATTAGGTGGACTGGCAGCGTAAGCAATGACGAGATTCTCCGCAGAATCGGCGAGGAAAGGAATATATATAAAAAAAAACACTGACAAGAAGGACCAGGTTGGTAGTACATCTGTTAAAACATTAGGGAATAACTTCTATGGCACTAGAAGGAGCTGTGGGATAAAAACTGTAGAGCAAGACAGAGATTGGAGTACATCCAGCAAATAACTGAGGACGCAGGTTGCAACTGCTGCTATGAGACGACGAGGCTGGCACAAGAAAGGAACACATAGCCTCACTAAACCAGTCAGAAGACTGATAACTCAAGAAAAAGCACTGTCTTAAAAAGGCGTATTATTCTTCAGCTGTAAAGAGGACAGCACCCTGAGGAGATGATCAACAAAATTATTTGGTACATCCACCTCAAGATCGCACAATTTGGTGCCAAGAAGTGCTTCCTTAAGCTAAAAAGTCGGTGTCATTTTAATAACATGCAGAGGTGGTGCATGCCATTGTACTCCCAGAATCAAGGGAAACAGTGGCATCTGATCTCATGGGCCTCCTACTACACACTTCACGTGGGTTTACATAAATTATTTTGGTAGTCGAAATGATGTCATAATACGTGATGCTCACGCACTCAGACAGACAAATGGTTCTTACATTATTGTGGTAGCCGAATTGATGTGAGTAAACGAAAAAAGTGAGGTCTGGCACAGATTGCGTTTTTGCCATTTCACCCCCTGAACATAGACTGGTAACATCGCACTGACGTCATCGCAGGAACTCCAAATTTTTGGGGGGAAGTAAGTCAGTTAGACTACCTCCAATAACCTAACTCCCCTTCCCACTACCCCCACTCGTATGACATCATCCAACCTCCTCACAACCACTATCATCCCAGCACACATAAAATACTGGGAAACGTTCAATCTGTGCTCACCTGCTGGAGAAGAATGTTGTGCAGTGTACTTTATTTATTTTCTGTGTATTCCACTGACCCCCTCCCCAATTTCCCAACCCGTTGCCCCACTTTTCGAGTTTCAGCTGCTCATGTGGAGATACTGTCAGAGTGAGAAAAATTTCAGAGTACTACAGCCATTGTGGTGTTCTTAACTTTCCTGAAACGTTGAGGCTTGGTTTATTTTCGCTGCTAGATCACATAACTAATTAGGAGGTTCTTGTTGTTGTGGTCTTCAGTCCTGAGACTGGTTTGATGCAGCTCTCCATGCTAATCTAACCCGTGCAAGCTCCTTCATCTCCCAGTACCTACTGCAACCTACATCCTTCTGAATCTGCTTAGTGTATTCATTTCTTGGTCTCCCTCTACGATTTTTACCTTCCACGCTGCCCTCCAATGCTAAATTTGTGATCCCTTGATGCCTCAGGACATGTCCTACCAGCCGATCCCTTCTTCTAGTCAAGTTGTACCACAAACTTCTCTTCTTCCCAATCCTATTCAATACCTCCTCATTAGTTACGCGATCTACCCACTTAATCTTCAACATTCTTCTGTGGCACCACATTTCGAAAGCTTCTATTCTCTTCTTGACCAAACTATTTATTGTCCATGTTTCACTTCCGTACATGGCTACACTCCATACAAATACTTTCAGGAACGACTTCCTGACACTTAAATCTATACTCGATGTTAACAAATTTCACTTCTTCAGAAACGCTTTCCTTGCCATTGCCAGTCTACATTTCATATCCTCTCCGACCATCATCAGTTATTTTGCTCCCCAAATAGCAAAACTCCTTTACTACTTTAAGTGTCTCATTCCCTAATCTAATTCCCTCATCATCACCAGACTTAATTCGACTACATTCCATTACCCTCGTTTTGCTTTTGTTGATGTTCATCTTATACCCTCCTTTCAAGACACTGTCCATGCCGTTCAACTGCTCTTCCAAGTCCTTTGCTGTCTCTGACAGAATTACAATGTCATCGGCGAACCTCAACATTTTTATTTCTTCTCCCTGGATTTTAATACCTACTCCAAATTTTTCTTTTGTTTCCTTTACTGCTTGCTCAATATACTGATTGAATAACATCGGAGAGAGGCTACAACCCTGTCTCACTCCCTTCCCAACCACTGCTTCCCTTTCATGCCCCTCGACTCTGTCATCTGGTTTCTGTACAAATTATAAATAGCCTTTCGCTCCCTGTATTTTACCCCTGCCACCTTTAGAATTTGAAAGAGAGTATTCCAGTCAACATTGTCAAAAGCTTTCTCTAAGTCTACAAATGCTAGGAACGTAGGTTTGCGTTTCCTTAATCTTTCTTCTAAGATAAGTCGTAGGGTCAGTATTGCCTCACGTGTTCCAACATTTCTACGGAATCCAAACTGATCTTCCCCGAGGTCGGCTTCTACCAGTTTTTCCTTTCGTCTGTAAATAATTCGCGTTAGTATTTAGCAGCTGTGAATGAGGAGGTATTGAGTAGAATTGGGGAGAAGAGGAGTTTGTGGCACAACTTGACAAGAAGAAGGGACCGGTTGGTAGGACATGTTCTGGGGCATCAAGGGATCACAAATTTAGCATTGAAGGGCAGCGTGGAGGGTAAAAATTGTAGAGGGAGACCAAGAGATGAATGCACTAAGCAGATTCAGAAGGATGTAGGTTGCAGTAAGTACTGGGAGATGAAGAAGCTTCCACAGGATAGAGTAGCATGGAGAGCTGCATCAAACCAGTCTCAGGACTGAGGACAACAACAACAACTACTTTTCGATGCACAGTTCTACATTTGGAATCCCACAGGGGTCTAAGCACAGACGGGGAAAGCGGAACAATCACATATCTAAAAGTTCATGACTGATTTCGAAACCCGCAGCAGATCGCAATAAAACAAAGATCACACACAGACACAGCAGACTCACACAAAGACGCAGCAGATCGTATGTCTGAAAGATTCTCCTAGAATTCGAAGCACTGCCCTTCAGACGAGAAAAATGGCTAAATTTTCGGTTAATTTTCGATGTCCTACAACTACTGATCTGAAGATGCTCTAAAGCCACAATGGCAGGTGCAAGGCAGCAACCCTCCTGTCTGAACCAGAGGAGGCTGGGCTGCCTCGAATTGTCTGTGAACACTCGAACAAAGAAGACGTCACGTGCTCTCTGATATCACAGACCTTTCCGTAGATGCCTTGTTCGAAGTAGTCTGTAGCGACTCCTATGCTGCTCCTCCCCCACAAAGGAGCTCTTGTGACTCTCCGATGTCATGGAACTTCCTGTGAATGGAGCATCCTGATTCGTAAATGCTAAATTTACCTACCAAATGATGCTGCTGGCGTGGGAGCGCTGTCTGCCACTTTTTACAGGCGGACAAATTAAGGTAATTTTAGCGGGTAACTGGTTTGTGCAGATCGAAAAACATACTGCAGTCTATTGCACTGACAGTCAAACCTTGCAAAAGTGGTCTACAGATAATGAAATACGGCAGCTATCGCCAAAGACACTTTCTCAATTACACTGCCTGTTACTGTCGACAAAGCTTAAATTTTTCGGCGTGAAATGTATCTCCAACAAGGCTACATCACTAAAAATGATTGTACCACCATACCATACCGCTACGTCGCTGTAGTAAACACAAATCGTATCCTGCACCACACAGAACCATAACTTCGGTGTCCTGCATATAGTTACTGCGAAGACACACATATCCCAAAAACGAAAGCACACGCATTGCACGAGGGTTGGAACTTTAATAGTGGCAACTATTTATTTACAGCTCGTACAAAATAGATACGTGTTTCAAAGTTTTACTGACCTTCAAAGTAGTCACCAGCATTGTGTATAATCCGTTGGCAGCGATGTGGAAGTCGTAGGATACTCTTAGCAGTGCCACTTGTGTTGACAGTTCGAGCGGCGCGGTCTATTGCCCGAAGAATTTGTAGCAGTTCTGAAGCGATTGCTGTGAGGTGTTTCCTTCAGTTTACAAATCGATTTGAACTCACGAGGGCTTACGTCAGAGAAGTGCAGTAGGTGGTATAGCACATAGCAACCCCATCAGTCAAACAAATCAGTAACAGCTTGCACTGTACGTGCTTGAGCATTGTCTTACAAAATGATGATCAGGTCCTGCAGAAAGTGTCATCACTTCTGTCTCTAAGCTGGTCGTAGGTTGTATTCCAAAAAATGAATAGCACTACTAAGAGTATCCTACAATTTCTACATCGCTGGCAACGGGTTTTACACAATGCTGATGACTACTTTGATGGTCAGTAAAACTTTGAAAGACATATCTATTTTGTACGAGCTGTAAATGAATAGTTGCCACTACTAAAGTTCCAACCCTCGTATACAGTCGCAGCACCAGATATCCCCCCCCCCCTCCCGCGCCTACAAAAGCACTTCACCTGCGAAGTCTGTTGTTCATCCACCGGGGCCAACGGTCACAAGGCAACTGCCTCTGCCCATGTGGGCCTGGTAGGCCTGAGGCGTGGTCACGCTCCGAGTTGGTGTACAAAGGCTGGACTGGTTCCTCCGTCACTATGGCGTCCCCTAACGGTGCTGTTTCCGGCTCGGCCTGCTTGCTGCTGTTCCTGCAACGAGTTTCGAGCATCTCCAGACTCTGGGATTACAACAACATTTACTTTATGAGCTCTGTCGATGAGAAATGCTTCGTCAATCGTGAACTAATTTATCGAGCTCGAAACCGATATCAGCTGCAATATCCGATTATACACGACAGAAGACGATATTTTTGACACTATGCCGAAATAATAGAGTAGCATATGAAAATCTCCAGCATTTCATATTTTCATATGGTTTGCCGGAATACCTTACCACTTACGTGACTGTTCTCGTTATCAACTACATAGTAATATGCTAACGATCGCTTGCACAATATAATTCCGAAGGTAAAGAGTGGAAATTGTATCTCTAGAGAGCCGAAACTTTAGCGAGGTCATTACGTGGGACGTGCTACAAATGTAAGTAAGTATGAACATGGAGGAACTTATCTGCATAGATTTTTACGTCAAAACTCGAAAACGAAGGAATACGGTAGTTGCGCTGATATTTTTTTAACGAATATTGATGTCAATTCCAGATCATCCTTGTACTTCACAAAGCCAACTAAAGCTTTAAAAGTCATAACCGTATGTGTTTCTCGTGTCTAGAGAATCAGTAAATGTCTCTTTCACCGGTGTTCCACGATCTCGATGCAAACAATATATCACAATCGATGTTGTCTCAGCCAATCAAAGACGGGAAATGTGTACAATGGTAATATACCTCACTGTCGAACAAGAGGTTTCTGAAACTCTTTGACCTGCCGGGCCGACGACAGAAAGAGAGAGATGACTTGTCTCACTACAGCCCCTACAAAGAAGTGTTATGTCACTGATCGCACCACATCACAGTCGAACAAGAGCTTCTGGAAACTGCATTCAAAGATTGACTCTCATTGATTCCTGAAAATCCATTAGTAAGATTTTGTATTACTCTTTAAAAGAGGGTTATTTCATGTTAAGGTTTTCCAGAACAATTTTTCTGCATCCCTTCAGCAAGGGCGAAGCTACTCTTTGGTGCTTCTTACAGGCTATCCTATCCTTCACAGCACTTCAGCTAATGTGTTAGACTGGTCAAAGTTACTCTTTGGTGCTTATCACTGCTGGTGCCTTCATACCTATACCCGCTGGAAACGTTTCGCACTGAAATATGGTCTCTTGTGCGTATTCCCGAGCGTCAGATTTAGTATGTTGGGTTAAAAGAATGTTATTTCGTGTTAAGGATTCCAAAACAATTTCTATAAACCGGGACATCCCTTCAGCTAGTGTGTTAGACTGGTCAATGCTAATCTTTGGCGCTTCTCACTAATGATCCCTTCATACCTATACCCACCGGATACTTTTATGGTTTCACGTTCGTTGAATTTACTCTCAAGTGAGAGAGATTCACGACACGCTATATCATTGTCAAACCATCCTCCACATCAAAGCACAATCACCATCTCCTTGTTACTAGCAACAACAAGTTACAACAGGCTAGCAGACGCCGGTCGGAGTGGCCGTGCGGTTCTAGGCGCTTCAGTCTGGAACCGAGCGATCGCTACGGTAGCAGGTTCGAATCTTGCCTCGGGCAGAACTAATTAAACCTAACTAACCTAAGGACATCACACACATCCATGCCCGAGGCAGGATTCGAACCTGCGACCGTAGCGATCTCGCAGTTCCAGGCTGAAGCGCCTAGAACCGCTCGGCCACTCCAGCCGGCAGAAAGTATGGGAATTGAGGGTGTGTTTCATGACAATTTTGAGGGAGGATGATTGTTCCTCATGCAATTTAGAGCGGTAGTTGTTTTAGAAGACCTACCTGATACATTTTTCTTAAGTGGTGGCACCGTGATCTCTGTGTTTCGAGCACCATGGTTGTTTGGCAGTTCAGTTATAAGATCTGTAATTTTAGAGCTTTTCCTTTAGGTTTTCAAAGGCTGTATTGTGCACTAACGCTTCCTAATCTCTCAGGGATAGTGGAATAGGACAAAGTCGCCAGAAAGTATAGTTTAGAGAACCAGGGCTGTAGAGTGCTTCGTGGGATAGATGGTTGGTATTTTCGAATAGCGGTTAGCCAACTACGAGTGTCAGCCACGCGGCTGTTGAGGCATCGCACGCCGGCCGCCGCCGTGGACTTGGTCCCGGTAGGTATATGCCTGATATCGAGAACAGTCACATAAATGATATGATATTCCAACAAACCATGAGAAAATAAATGAAATTCAGAAGATTTTCATACGCTCCTTGACGGCTTCAGCACAAAAGTCTCACAAATATCGTCGTGTTGGCGTGTTAAATCGGATATTGCAGTTGATATCGGTGCCGAGATCGGTAAATTATTTCGCGATTGATTAAGAATTTCTCATCGACATAGCTCAGAAAGTAAATGCTATTGTAATCCCAGAGTCTTGGAGAGGTCGCAGTTCACTGCAGAAACCACGGCAGGAAGCAATTCGGACACCCACATGACTTTGTGGCTTTAGAGCATTTCCAGGCCAGCAGTTGTAGGACATCTAACATGTACCGAAAGTTATAGCCATTTTTCTAGTCTTTAGGACATGCTTCAAATTCTAGGAGAAGCTTTTAGACATCCGAACTGCTGTGTCTTTGTGTGATCTTAGTTTTTTCGCGATCTGTTGTGTGTTTCGAAATATGTCATGAACTTTTAGATATGTAATTGTTTTGATTTTCCCGTCTGTGGCTAGACGCCAATGTGGGTTTCCCACACTGTACTTCTAAAAGCGAGGAAAACAGAAAAAGTACCTTAACATCTCTGACCCCAGCAGTGACAATAAACTGAAACTACTCAGCTTTCCAGAAAAATGATAAACACCATAGTAGCTGTAGGACACAGAAATTTTTTTCTCTCTGACAGTACCTCAAAACAACTGAAACTCGAGAAATGCAGTAGGTGCGACAAAAACCGGATGAGGGGGGCACAGATGTTTCCTCACCATTTCTGGGGATGGGGTGGTGGTGGAGGGGGTGGAAGATGTCATAGGAGTGGGAGGAGGCGTGGGGGAGTTAAGTTAGTGGAGGTAGCCCAATTGACCTACTTCCCCCCACAACCAAATTTTAATTTCCCTTCATGACATCAGTGCAATATTGCCAGATCTGCGACTGAGGGTGAGGAGGGTTTGGAGAAGGGGAAGGAAATTGGGCACCAATGGAAGCTGTGCCAGAACCCGCTATTTTTTTCTAATGACATACTGAAATAGTAAAAGGGGTGCTCCACCACACAATGATAGTTAGGAGAACTTCTAAGAGAACATAACCACAAACCAACTACTAGCAAAACAGCAGTTAAGACACTTACATAGGGCAGAAAGACCTGGTAGAATCACACCATTTGTTAAACAGACAGAAGAGAGTATGCTACAAATTCTTTTCTACTTACAATGGTCCAGTGCAGGTGGGCTGCATAGCCCATGCTAACTCGGTGGAGTTAGATAGTATCAAATCAAGTAAGCCACCTAAAGACAGTGATTTCCCTAAATCACTCCAGGTAAATGCGGGGATGGTTCCTCTGAAAGGGCACGGCCGACTTCCTTCCCCATCCTTCCCTAATCCGATGAGACCGATGACCACGCTGTCTGGTCTCCTTCCCCAAACCAACCAACCAACCACCTAAAGACATCCATCAAGTAAAAATGAGAATTTAATAAATTGTAAACATAATGTAGAGATTGTAAATACTGACATGGGGTAGAACATGAGAAGAAAGTAATTCATAACATCAGAAAGAAACAAGAAAAGTAAAAAGTATCAAAGTCATTGTTCAACCAATATTTTCCTAGATAGCATTGGAACGAGTGATGTGTTTGTTTGTGGCAAAACACATCTGAGAATGAAGTGGAAATGCCACACACAATAACTGTAAACAGAGCTTGACAATAAACAAGTGGTGACATTTCCATTGTCATGATAATCAAGCTCATAACTTACATTGGCAACAAAATGTTTGGTGCATTAAATGGAGCAATGTATGAACAATTAGATATTTGGTAGGATGTTGTGCAGCAGCACCACATGTCAAAGAGACAGATGCTTAATGAACCAACAATGTGATGAAGTTTTCAAAAAGAGGTACCAGGAGGCATTGTTGAACTGAAAATTTTGTGTTTGCAACAGAGGAAAAGGTTTGTCTGACTTAATGGTTGACGAGTTACATGTTTGGTATTCCTTGGCTAAGTCAGTGTGACTTGTTCATTTTTTCTGGTTCCTTCTCCCTGTCAGTCAGACATAGAAGACCAATTATGTAGATGAAGGAGGGCTCTTCTCAGAAGATATTTTGTGGTGTTTGTAGATAGACTTGACGCACTGTATGTGAGCAGAGGTTATTCCAGGAATGCAGGACGATCGTCAAATGAGGTCGGAGAATGTTTATCGATGTTGCAAAATGAAGAGATGCACAGTGTGGGAAAATTAAGTGCAGCTTCGTTGCTGTTATTCCACGATAAAAAATTATTCTATCGCTAATGATCTGATTGTTCGACAGGAAAATACCATCAAATGGTCAAAAGTAAAATACAAAAGTAAATATGGAGGATAAATAAGTGATAATGGAAAACAGATAATGGCAACAGCCGAATGAGGATTAGAATTAATTTTTTAATTGTAAATGTCATTAAAGTTAAAGTAAAGATGTTCTAACATTTGTCATAAGCTATAAAATAAGACTTGATGTACAGTTTGTGGTGATTACTGTAGCGTACACACTAAGTGCTGACAGGGCACAGCATAGTAGCTAAGGGTTTGCCACATTGTGGAGTTGGGAAGGGGCAATGGCTAGAGCCAACAGCATGCTGTTGCTAACGGGTAACCTGGCTAGCAACTGGGTGCAGGTTAAAACGAAAGTGAAGGTGCAGGAGATGGCCAGGTAGCATCCTTCAGGAGGTCCTATGGGGCTAGCTAAATGCAATGGCAGTGTGGCATGTGCTATGGGTGAGGCTGGGCTGGTAGGTATCTATGGGAGGTTGTCAAAGTGACAGGGAGAGGTTCCCCACCACGTGAACGATTGACCCTGGGAACTGCAGGGGAGGAGATGTGCCATTCTGCATGCCACAAGAAGAGCTAATCTGAAAGTAATGTGCCACCTCAGATGCAAAAGTCTTACTTCTCCTCCACACCCACTGCACTGGGCAGTAACACACTTGTCATCCATACCAGCCACAATCGCGAACAGTAGTGTTGAGCACCCAGTGTACTTGCACCACACAGTGCACCAACTCCATGTAAAAATGATTGCAGATCACTGTTAATTTCTATTTTAACATTTATTCACTGTGGTGATCCTGGGTACAGCTCCGTTGCTGTTGTTTTATGATAAAAAATTATTCTACTGTTAATGATGTGATCGTTCAACGAAAGAAACATAAAAATATAAATGGATGTCACAATAACTGTAGGTGTGTTACCATATCACATTTTGCAGTTTAAAAGATATGTCTAATAAACTGTCTTTTATGTCAACTGCACTTTGAAAATCAAAAGAATTATGAGGGTGGACGGCCACAGACATTAGACTTGCAATTTGAGATGTATCAGCGCACTCAAGGGTAGGCTTGAGACTGCCTTCGTCAGACAGACAGTACAAAGAATTGTCTTCATCAAGACTGATTTGCAGTTTGATTTTTGTTCCTTAGTCATTTCTCCATTCAACATGTAACCACAGAGTCAGATAAACCGGAGTTCTTCCTCAAATTAAGAACTATTTTTGACATTAGTATACTTCTTTGGCCAAGAAATTTACTCTATGATTCTGATAGTCTGCGTTTTATTCCCTGCTTTCTTTGTCCATGAAGTGTTATTTTGTTTCCAGTGTTGCACAATTCCTTAACTTCATCTACTTTGTGGTCACCAATTTGTGGGTTACATTGATCACTAATTTCATTCCTGCAACTCTTCCTTCAGTTTATTCTCAATTCATATTCTCTACTCATTAGACAGTCCATTCCACATAACAGGGCCTGTAACTCTTCTTCAGTTTCGCCGATAATATCAATGTCTACAGTGAATCTTATCACTAATATCCTTTCACACTCAATTTTTATCATACTCTACAACCTTATAATGCAGCAATATTTTGTCTCTTTACATGCTCATTAACATAATTTTTGTTGTTGATTAGATGCACATTTCTATACCATTTGGGATTAAATGTTAGATGGTGTTGTCAATTTATTAATCATTCTGTTTGATACTGGAAAGCTTCACACTAACAACTGTAGCATTGCATGCTTTACTAAAGTAATTTTTGCACTGCATAGGAGAGAGAGGCAGGCTGAGAAAGTGGCGGACTTCAGACAGGTTGGGGGGGGGGGGGGAGCTGAGAGTATTTTGTTGGTGGTCAAAGAGCGGAATTTTACTGCATGCCACAAAGCTGTCCTGTGGAGCAGCCCAACGAGCATCACCTGCCATTGTTAGGGGCCTGGGCAAAAGTTGAAAGGGGGCAGTACAAACAGCCACCTACCAAGAATCAACTGCAGTTTTTTGAGCAACACGTAGGTTTCTGGATGTCAACAGTTAAGAATTCTTCACACACAGAATGAGTAACACTTTTCTACCACTGTATCCAGGAGGCCACTGTATCCAGTATCTGACTCGCTCATCATTGTTGGGATAATGGTAACCATCAATGCCCCAATAGTATCCACCACATGTCTCTGATATATGGACAGTCTGTTAAAATTTTGTTCAGCAATGGTGATGTAGGGAGTAATTTGTTACAATTTTATTCTAACATAACGCTGCATGGAGGAATTTGTTACAGTTTTGCTACAACATGGTGATATATAAAGTAATTTATTACAATTTTGCTTTAACATGGCGATGTATGCAGTAATTAATTACAGTTTGACTGTAACGTGTCGATGTATGGGATAGTTTGTTTCAGTTTTGCTGTAACATGGTGATTTATGGGCTGGGGAAGGGGGGCAACATGTTGCATATCCTATATCATGCAATAGTAGGGGAGTTACATAATGTTAGGCTGAATTTAATATGAGTTTTTGTTGAATATAAAAGACCTTTTGGATGTCAGAATAACACTGTTACTTTGCTGCAAAGATTAAAGTATTCTCATCAACATAATACACCAATGCAATATATATATAAAATAAAAATCGAACACCAAGGAGTTGTGCCGTTGCACAAATTTTTGTAGGCATGTTATAAGATCTACAAGATGATGTCTATTCAAATTATGCACCAGTCGAATAAGAGTGGTTCTAGTAGCACCATTATGAAGATGAAAATCAGGTTGTCTTTAAATACAGACTATAATGGTCGTGAGTGTTGGTAATCTTAATACTGGATATGATGAGTTGATGTTAGTGAAGGATGTCTTTAACGCTAAAAATGCGCCGTTATGAACCTCACAGAGTTTGAATGAGGTCATGTAATAGAGCTATGAGAGGCTGAATGTTTCTTCTGTGATACTGCAGAAAAAACGTTGCAGGAATGCAGCCACTGTACATGATTGATGGCAGCAGTAGTCACGAGAATGCAATGTCGCAAGAAGACTGGGCTCCAGACAGCCACATGGCATTTTAAAGAGAGAAGATCATCATCTTCAGCATATGGCTCTGTCGCATCTTCAGCAGCAGTTTGAGAACCAGTTGGCTCCACAGTGACACAGCGAACTATTACAAACTGGTTAATTCAAGGACAGCAAGGAGCCAGACGTCCTGCAGTGTGAATTCCTCTGGTCCCAAATAACCACCATTTGCGTCTTCAATTGTGTCAAGCGAACGGTCATTGGAGGGTAGAGAGGAGGTCTCTTGTGTTTTTGGATCAGGCTGGTTCTGCCTTTGTGCATGTGTTGGCCATGTGTTGATTAGGAGGAGGCCAGCTCAGAGCCTGGTACCAACCTGTATTTATGTTAGACACACTGGACCTACACCTGGAGTTATGGTCTGGGGTGTGATTTTGTATGAGAGCATGAACACTCACGTGGTTATCCCTCACATCCTGACTGCAAACTTGTACATCAATCTGGTAATTTGACTTGTTACACTGCAATTCATGAACAGCATTCCAGGGGCTAATCTCCAAAAGGATACTTCTCCAAAAGAATGTCGCTCGTCCACCTACTGCTGTTGTAACCCAACATGCTTAACAGAGTGTCGACATGTTGCCTTGGTCTGCTCATTCACCAGACCTGTCTCCAATAGAGTACATATGGGACATAACTGAACGATAACTCCAGCATTATCTACAAACAGTACTGACTGACCAAGTGCAACAGGCATGATACTGATCCCACAAATTGACAGTTGATTCCTAGTCCATTTTTTCACAATAAGGAGGAGGTGACGAGAGGGAACAGCTTGTTCCATCTCATTATAATTAACTTGTTCCATCGCATTGTGTTGTTTGAGATACTTTCATCATTTTTGCAAATTTAAGAAATGTTATAACTCGAGTGAAGAAATTGACTAGCTGTTTATTTAATTCATAATTACATAAATGCACCTTCTTTCCTCAATCCCTGTATTTTGTCTTGGGATAATTATCTTTGAGTCTGTATTAAGATTTCGTCTGCTGGTAGTGGCAAGGCAGCGATGTGGTCACTCTGTAGGATGGTTAGTGCCAACATAAATTTGGTGTAAAGGCGGCGATGATGCACCTGTTTGGCAGGGGTAGTTCGGGGTTGGTAACAGGTTCCCCTCCCCTCCAGGGTGGAGGAGAACGGCCGGTGTGGGCCGCCATGACAGGGTCACTCTGGGGGAAGCTGTTGAACTGAGTGGATGGAATCGAGAGTGATTTCCATCTTTTCCGCCAATTTCTTTGTAGGATGAGGTATAATTTATTATATTGTTATTAATTCGCTCTTTTTCAGGATGGACGTAGTTAGCATGTCGTTACTACCTTTCATTTTTTTGAGGAATTTTGCCTGTAAAAATTAGAATTTTCAGTTAGAATTTCTTTTCCAGAGGTGAACGTGGGGGCTCACGTTATCCATTTGTAGTAATGGAATCAGTTAGTGCCATCAGCACACGAGAGGAGCAATAGTATCAAAAATTCATATAGTTCCACTTTAAGAAGTAGCGTTTTGCAATTTTAAATTTCTTACTTCTCTTGCTAAAGTAACAGGGGTCTTATACCACGTAGTTAGAAATTTAGACGATGATTTCATGAGAAACCAGCTAGGATATGCCTGTGTTTTGTGTGAGATACTTAAGGCTCTAATCGTGTGACGAAATTGTTTTAGCAAATTCATAAATTTTGTGCACGGGTCTCTTGATTCATGACTGAACCCCATTTGCAAACAGCAATGTAGCTGATCCTCCATGTCATAACTAATTGGTAAGTAATAGTTGTGCATGTAAAAATTGTATAGATTGAAAACAACAACGAACAGTAAGGTAAGTACACAAAATTATCCGTTGGTGTCGATCACCCAGGTGGTGTCTAATTGCACTGCCAGCGAGCTGCAAGTTCGTTCTTGAAAATAGTTAAGGTGAGGATGCTTGCTTGTGTTGTAATCTGTTAGTTTGTGTGTGCGAAATTTTATGGGATGTTTTATTTTTAAGAAATTGTTTCTTTTGTGTATACGAGAGATGTTTGTGTCTGCTTTATTTCCCCGTTTTCCCGCCAAGAATCTTTGCTATAATTTTGACTAAGGGAACCATACTGAGAAGTAATGGAGAGAGTGGTGTAATGACTTATCTCATGCTTGCATTAACCTGTTATCTTGCAGTGTTAATCACTTAAATAAGTTACCTTTCCCTTTAGTGTACAGTATAAGCTATATATCGCTGTGGTTTTTGTGGTCTGTACCTGTTACGTCCAGTTGAACTTCCATAACATACAGAATATGATAGAAGATGACAAGCATTTAGTACTATAAGAAACCGTTAGTAACCTAGTATGGGATTGATGGAGTGATTAGCTGACCTTAAAAAGTAGTTTCAAAGCAGTTAGTTGAAGACATAGCAACCCTCATTTCTTATCTATACAAATGTATAGCACTACTTTTCAGTTTTCTGTTTCACCAAGACGTCATGTAGTGTCCCTGTTGTGTGGCAGCATGTGTTAGCATTATCACCAGGAAGAATATACCAAGCATATAGCACTGCAAGACGAAGTTAATAGTCTAACATGGGAGTCACATAATGTTTGTTGGCTTTAACGTCAAGTTAAAGAATTTTTGACAAATAATACAGACAGTTTGGATATGGGAATAACATTTTTTACTCTGGTATAAAGATCACACTATTATCATTGACATAATATATCATGAGTTAAATAACTCAGCGTTATTTTTCTGATCTACACCCATCATGTCCTGTTGGACTTCCACAACAGACAGAAAATTCTAGGCCTTCATGAATTTCCTAGATGATATCACACAATAGCTTCCAGAGGAAGAACTAAGCTGCATGTAAGCAAACATGGACAGACATCATGCACTGTGTGTCAGGTTTATAGGAAGTCAGACAGGTCTAGACTTGACAAAGTATCATGCTGTCGTCCTTGCTGTCACTGCCACAGCTGACTGGCTGTTTGGTTTACACAATTCAGATCGTTGAAGTGGTTTTGAACATGATATCTATTAATGCAAAATTCAGAACATGTAGATACTGTTGAATATAGCGCCAATTTACGCAAAATTCTGGTCGTTCGGTTACTTTCGAACATGGCACCAATCTATGCAAAATTCAGATTGTTTGGGTACTTTTGAACTAGGGCCAGGGACGAACTATGGATGATTCGTTTTAAGGCTCAGTACAATACTGTGCTACAGTTGGCTGTTTAGATTTAATTAATGGTGAAATACTGGGCTATTATTGAGAGAGCAAAATTTTGCATTTGTGTGCACATATATGTGTGTGAATGTGAGTGACTGAGTGAGAGACAGAGGGGGGGGGGAGGGGAGAGAGAGAGAGAGAGAGAGAGAGAGAGAGAGAGAGAGAGAGAGAGAGAGAGAGAGAGAGAGAGAGAGAGAGAAAAGGAAAGAGTGTTATTGTGTGCACACATGAGATGAAATTTCTGACTACAAAGCAGAAATTTTGTTGTTGATACAGAATTTTTGCTGATAAAACTGTATATCAAGTTACTGCTCACACAACATCTTGCCCCTGCATCTAGGCAAACTGCATTTATGATGTCATGCATTTTCCCTGTTGGTGTATGACCTTCAGCCGAATATTCAAGGTCAAAGTTAGCTGGAATCGTTATAGTCCTACTAATCCTTGTGGTGATAAATAGTGGATATAATTACTGGCAGCCATTTTCAATGTAAATAAATGTGCTCCAATGCACTGATGTCACTTCACCTCACTATTGACCACCAGATGTTGGATCCAGTCCTAATGGGGAAGTGCCTAGGGGCAAGTGAACATTGTACAACTAAGTTGCTGGGGCAATCGTCCTTTTCTCTCCATCTCACAGCTTGTCAAAAAAGACATTGTTGCATCACGGATTCACATAAATAAATGAAAACACTTGATGTCACTTGACCTCAGTGTACGCATCCAATTATTGGAACCAGTCTTAATGTGAAGTGCCAAGATGCAAGTGAAAGTTGTATGACCACATGTAGCCAGAGCAGTGTTCCTTTTCTCTCTGTCCCACAGCTAGGGCGAAAAGTCCTTGTCATAACACCAAATGAGAGAAAGTGGGTTTTGGAAAATTAGGTGCATGGTCGCATTGGAGTAGAAGAATTGCTGATGTCAATTCTTTCAGTACGGTCTAAACAATAATGGATGCGTTGTAATATTGCAAATGTTCCCCTGATGTCTGATACATGGAACACATGAGTGCCTGGAAGTATGGGACAAACCACTCCACATTTGCAGAACACCTAAGAGAACATAACTACAAATCAACCACTAGAGAAGAAGACATGAAAATATTTAGAATCAACATTACAAAATATCTCCAAACCCCACAAGAAAATTACCACACAGAAAAAGCAAAGCAGAAAGGAAACCCCTGTTGAATGATCAAGTACACTTGCCAAACAATTTATTGTTTACACTTATAGATAAAATAATAGAATGACACTCCAAAAGAGGATTATTATCATAATAATAATAATAATTAATAATATCACCCAACACCTTTTCACTCTCTTGTCCAAGAACCACTTCACAGAACATGTGACCCAAAACTCAAATTATCTGATTACCAAACTTTTCAATCACTTTCTAATAACTATTAAATTCATATTCAACACACTGAAACTCAAACCACCAACACCCACCCCTCCACACACACACATATAAAAAAGGTCTCTCTCTCATTTGTGTGTGGGCACAAACACATACACACACACACACACACACACACACACACACACACACACACTTACACACACTCACACACACACCAGAGAGAGATATAAACACCTTGAACAGACGTTAGTTTTCAAAATATACTTCGTTAGGGTGGCATGGCAACTTGTAGGTGAACAAACCAAACAAGAGGAAACACAGAATGAACTCACAGTATTTACATCTTTGAAAGCACAGTGATCGAACAAATAGCTGTAACTAGAGGCAAAAGAATATTAGTGAACGACAAAGGAGAAGCAAGAAACACAGTGAACAGTGTGCAAGAAAAAGTTTGGAATACAAAATTGGGCTTATGTTTCGGAAATCAAGTGGTAGTGCGCCCTCCAGACCAGATGAGAGGAAACACAGAGGCCAAGAAACTGTAAGTAATTACTTCTTTACATGGAAAAACGCAATGTGAACTGTTTGGTAATCTAAAAATACAAAACTGTATCGTTATTGATCCCACTGAAAGATGCCTCAGTGTAAAAAGAAGGCGAAATGCTTCTGGGAAAAATAAATTAAGTTGCAGCAAGAATAGGAACTTTAATTTACAAAGTTGACTTTTAATGATATTTTATACTCATGACAACGTCAAGTATATCAAGAGTGTGAAGCATCGCAAATTATTACAGACAGGTAGAAGTATGTTGCATGTAATTAAGATCATTGTCGAGGTATGGGTTCTTCGCACTGCGAGTGATTATGAATTTTATTCGATGAACAATAACGGCAGCTGTAGGGATTGAAACACAGGCCAGCATTATGCAGATTAATTATGCGAATCTATCCAAAAATCGGAAGTAGCATATACGAAAAAGTTTCAGTTTGCTGTCGATCTCCATTTACAATGTTCCACGACATTTAGACTGGGTCACTAAATACAGAATTTTTCTACTGTGAGTGGCAAATTAACATATCAGATTCAAGCTAATTATTTTAAGAGAACAATTAAAATAAACGTTTGTGACTTTGACCTGACTGATCGAGGTGGCAAAGTGGTTAGCATACTGGACTTGCATTCGAGAGCATGATGGTTAAAACCCGAGTCCAACAATCCTGATTTAGGTTTTCGTGATTTCCCCAAATCGTTTCAGACAAGTGCTGCGATGGTTCCTTGCAAAGGACACAACCGACGTCCTTCCCCATTCTTCCCTAATCTGATGGGATCGATGATCTCACTGTTTGGTCTGTTCCCTGAAATCAACCAACCAGCCAACGTGACAAAAAATGTGTTTTCAAAATAAACTCAGGTCAGTGAAACTTAACTTTGGGACTGTTCATATTTGAAAATTTCCCTTCGTTAATAGCATAGAATGTTGATTGAAAATTTAATAGTGTTCGTATTTGTTAAGGCACATGGTCGATGATAAAAAGAATTTTTGTCCATGGATGTGAGCCTGCTAGTCAATGTTCGACGGACAAATTTTGCTAAACAATAATAGAAAATGCTGGTAGGAAGCTTACACGTGATTTACTGTGCCATGATCTCAGTTTTTAGTAAAAGTTGAGGTAGCTGCTGTTATGAACTTAATTCGATCAGTAGTTATGGCAGCTTCAGGGACTAGAGGTGAGACCAACATTACGCAGAGTAATTATGTGAATCTATCAAAAAACCAGAGGTAGCGTTATGCAAAGAAATTTCGGACTTGCAGTAGGCAGCGCTCTCGCTGATTGAATACCGGAACTCAATTGTCGTCCACCTCAAGAAAACTGTTAGGTACCCAGTCGAAATACCATGGATTGTTCTAAACGACGACTGGCTACAAGCCCGAAAGTTCTTTGGATATTTAGTTCTCCGAGCACTGCAACAATAACCATTGGGCAACAACAAATGCTCTCAAAGCATCTGAATGTGTACCCCTAGTGTTGTAGTCACAGTGATGCGCATTTTCAAGTGTAGTTTACCCCACAGACAGTAGAACGCATTTTGCATGACGACTGAAAAGTTTGACATGATATGTAGATCAGTGATCGACATGTGACGAAGTTAGTAGAGATATTTAGTAAGTTCTAGGTCAGTTTCTGCGAGTTAGCTCACTAGCTCATTTCACTTGCTCATTTCACTCACTCGTTCACTAACTCACGAATACTTACCTTGAACCTATCAAGTATCTCTACTGTAGTCCATTTTTTAGATCTAACTCACTTATTTTCATTTAAAACAAACATATTTAATAATAAATTACTTAGAAAAATTATGAAAAATGACTGTTTTTCTATTGCTGTCACTTATTATAAAAATTATTTTTTGTTATAAAAGTGCACAAAAGAAAAAACGTAAAATAGATGTTTTTATAAAAGGTGCATGTAAGGAAAAAGAAATGAAATGAATTGTAGTGATCATAAGAAATCTATTCTTTTTCTAAAATTTTTCTAATTCTTTCTTCTTATATAAACATAAGATTTTTAGGAATTGTAATTTCTAAGCTTTTTTGAGACTAGACTTGACTATTCTTCTACCACATTCACATGTAACTTTTATTTTCATGTATTTATTTTTATGTTCTGTATAATCTGAACAATATCTATATTTTCGATTTTTATCTTTATAAAATCATTAATATTCAACTGGAAATACTGAGTAAAAGAGGTAATCTTTTTTCTATTTTCTCATTCAGTTATTAAAACAGTTTTAATAATTGATGTATTTTCAAACATGGTTAAGGAATATAAAGTGACTGTTTAAGCAGTCTTAGACTGCAAAATGTCCATATGGAAATGTATCTATTTTATTTTCCAAAACATATCTTTTCTCATCATGAGGATTAGTGCTTTCTTGTATATTTCAGTTGTGTGTATTTTGTGTTTCTGACTTCGAATCATACTAATTCTTCTGTACTGTTCTCTATTGTTGACCAGGCTATCTTTATAGCTTGACTTAAAGAAGATAAAGTTTTTTTATAAAAATGGTGTGAATTGTTATCATTCCTGAAATAAAGAAATTTGCATGCATCTCCTTCTTACATTTTGTAATTTTTAATGGGTACATTTGATATTTTTACTCAAACGAATAAACATTAATCGATACATTAACTCTACTCTCAGTTTTTGAAATACTATTATCAACCACCAGAAATTCAAAATTTTTGGGTTACAAATCAAGAGCTAGGCCAACTTTTTTATATTTTGTTACTATTTTGCCATATTTGTCTATATTATGCAGATTTTATAAAGCACAGAAAATATTTTTGAACTCTATTTTTTACATAAATACATGCTTTTTCATTTTATCTGTGAATTTATTGTAAGATGACCTCCCAATAGAAAATATCTATTAATTCCTATCTGTAATCCAATAATTCAGTTTAATGTCCATCCTGATCCATGTGCTAGAAAATTACCCATTTCAAATATTTTGTTTACCAAGCTTAAATTTTTTAATTAACTCTCTTTCATTTGTGATCCTTTCTTTTCTTTGGAAATTAAATACCATAATGTGTCTATTTCTCTGCATTTGGTAGTCACAAAAAATTTAAAGTTACTTTCAATCCACGATGTGTTTTTAAATTGTCTTTTACAATTTTCATAGTTTTCAGTTTTAATGCAGTTTAAGAAATGATTAGTTTGTATTGAGTTTATATTATTTTCAAAATTTATTGTTTGTAATCTGTTGTTTGCAAATGTCTAAAATATTTAATTTTTAATTGCTTATCTAATTCTTCTAAGTCAAAATTTGGTAATCATCTATCATATATATTAATCACATCATATAATTTTTTTTCATTCGAACACCAGCTTTCTGTTGGTTGCTGAATTGTGTGTTTTTTGTTCTTCTAATCCCTTATCATTCTTCTGTTTACTGTGAATTTATTTTGCTATTGCTTCTGTACTTGCAGCTAATGAACGAGTTGCAGTTAATGCTGCAAGTAAAATTGGAAAAATACAACTTTGCGTTTTGTTCATTGTTTTTTGTCAAATATTCGATAATCTTCTTCGCAGCTGTGATACATAATGTAATAAGTAAATTTCCACCAGTTTTTTCTCTGTTTTTCTTTTCTGTGCATTAGTTGAAAATAATCAGTGCTATGTAACTGATCATTATTTAGTTTATTTTAATTGATTTTGGCTAAGTGTTGCCACTAGGTAGCAAAGCACAATGTAATAAAGTTATTCATTCATGTACATTAAAAATTTAGAAGTATTAATTTTTTTAGGTAAACAACAGCTATTTCATCAAGCCACAGGTTTAAGCCAGCACAGCAAAAAGGCTGCTATCAGCCACTGATAGCGTAACATCAATTCTATTGACAGCTGCACTCATTCTTAATTTCCGTTTTCCAGTCATTATTCCTTCAACTGCAGTTTGCAGCTAATTTTTTCTCCTAATGAAGCACCAGAAGCATGCATTCTTTCTTTTGTAACTAGTTAAAGTTCTTTATTTGCTTTGTGCATTCTTTCTAAATATTATTTATGTCTACAGGCAATATCTCGTTTTTTACGAGCTTCATCTAACGGATTTATTTCTTGATCTCCTCTAGATAATCTTCCTTCTAATTTTGTTCCAGGACCATAGTAAATATAGGCAGGCAGATGCATTTCAAATAGTAATTTGTTATTCAAAGTGTTTACTAAAACTTTTCCATATTTTTCACTTTTCCCAAATATATGTGGTAAATCATCAAAAATTTTACTCAAATATGGAATTCCTTTTAAATTATCGATAAGAATTAACTAAATTTATTTGTTAACATCTGTGCTATGCCAACTTTTTCATTACGATAATTTTTGTTTGGAGCTGATTGTTCTCCATGAATTACTGCTAATCTGTCACTAAAATCTCTAACATCATTTATGCCAAGATATTCGATGGGTTTTTCCAGAATATTTCTTTACTAAACCTTCACCCAATTTCTTTTTGGAGCTTGTCGATTTTCTTATTTTCAACGATATTAGATTTATTAATGGACTATATTTCTCACCCCTACTTGATTTAGGTTTAGCAGTACTAGGATCATTATTTTGAAAAATAGAATTTGTTGATTTTAACATAGTTGTCTAAAGCATCATCATAAAATTCATCTTCATCATTAATTTCAGGTAAGAGCTTCAGTAAATCAACAGTTGCTCTGTAATTTTTATCTTTGTTTAAAATGTTATCCTTGATAATTTTAATGCAGAATCCTCTATATACAGTCTTTACTCGACCCTAAGCCGCACTTTTTTTCCAGTTTTTGTAATCCAAAAAACCGCCTGCGGCTTAGAATCGAGTGCAAAGTAAGCAGAAGTTCTGAAAAATGTTGGTAGGTGCCGCCACCACTAACTTTTGCCATCGAATATATGTAGCGCTACACAGGCATGCTTTGCAGGCAAAAAGATAAATATTGGCGCCAAAACCTCTGCGTCAGTAAATAAATTTAAAAAAATGTGGAAAACGAGCTTTTTTCTCCACCACGAGTTTCGACACACATTATCCAACGAAGTAAATACAAATTCCGTTTCGTTCATCTTCGAATGTAGCAGAGTTTCAATGTACTACGAAAATCCGACTGGCAAGACTGTTTGGGATGTTTGTCAATATGGCCAACTCTACATTTTAAAATTTTTCCTATCTGTGACAAGAGATGGTTGCTAATAGGAACTTTTATGAATTGTAAATCACATGCAATATTCTCTTTACCATAAGAATAATACGTATATAAACATTTTGCCATGTATTCTTTCGCATTTGCTGCTATCTCATTTAAATCCTGTCTGCCTAAAAAACTAGAGACAACAGAAAACGTGGAAGAATATACATATCATGTCAAGTTTATATTCGTATTATTCTTATGCCTAACAATGATACAGTCAGAAACGAAGCACATCAATTGACTAGATTTTTAAACCTATGATGACACTAATTTCTCTGCTGAATATAATGTACTAAAGAGGCGTCTGCAAAGATTATCAAATGGGGAAATATTTTCGCTAAACTCTCGTTCAGAACATCTTCTATCATACGCAGTCTATTGTTTGGTTCTTATTGATCATTATCAAAGAAAGCAGCATTATAAGTAACAACAAATAGCAGTCTCTTGCCATTGTTTCGCTAATGAGGCGATTCCTCTGGTTTTTATTTTTTAAATTGTAAGCGGCAGTAGCGTGCAAAAAAGTTAGCCATGCCCCGAGTGGCGACAGGCCATAAACACCCATTATCAGAATGCAACAAAAAATGCATGACACATTACAGTAATGCATTTTCAGCTTAGAGTGACATTAACACCTATAACAAAGGGAATGGCATTTACCAAATCAAAGAAAAATAAGCAATCAATCAAAACCAGACAAAGCACATGAAAAAGGAAGGGTACCCATATAAATACGGATGGAGCACCTGACACACAGCAGTGGCTACCTGGTAAAGCTTAACTGCTAAGCTTATGACTCGAACCAAACTACTGTAGCTATATTCTTATTCATTCGACCTAAATTGTGTCTCATATTACAATGGACCAACAACTTCATTCCGATTTGGAGATGTCGCCTAAAACTTTTCTCTCCCCTTGAATTTTGAGTCTCAAATTTCAGGTGCGGCTTAGATTCGTGAAAATTTTTTTCCTTGATTTTGAGCCTCATTTTTCAGGTGCAGATTAGATTCGAGTGCAGCTTAGATTCAAGTGAATACGGTAACGTTTATCATTTTCAAAATCTTTATCACTGAAAGCACTAATATATTTTGATGTTCTTGGACCAATACCATAGTTTTAGGTAAAATTTGTTTTCTTTCTCCCTTCCTTTGCCAGTTTTCAGAATTTCTTCAAGATATTTTTGTATTTGTGGTGATGAACTTTCAGTTTGAAATAAACTTTTCTCAAATGAAGTTTCTGACAGTGTTGATGGAATAGGAAACATATCATCATAATTTGCTTGATGGTGATAAGGAACTATTTGTTTTTCGACCTCTCTGTTTTCTTCAGTAACTTTCAGAACATTATCACTTAAACCTTCGATTACCTGTTTTACTTGTTTGATTGCATTGATCTTCCTTTTTATATTTTTCATATTCTGTTATTGGTTGTTTCTTCCAAAGCTTGAATTGTTCTTTCAATTCTTCAGGTTCCTTTCTATTTCATTTAGCTTCTGGGTTATATTTTGCGAACATTTATTAGAGATGAAAAATAATAATCAATTATTTTTAAACATTTAATGCCCTTATTTAACATTAATGTTTAATGTTTAGGTTGTTAGAGAATCAAAAGTGTTGTTATGAAATTCTGTATTTTATTTCTGAACTTACCTCCATTTGCTTTTCTAGTCATATCTATTGTAAAAAATTCAAACTGTTCATTCCAACATTTACTACATATTTCTTTAAACCATCATATATAAAATCGTCACCAACAAACTCATGATAAATATGATTTAAATTTATGTCAGAAAGTATTTAAAAAATTACATTATCTCTGACTAATAGTTTTGTTACTTTTGAATAAGTTTGAGTTAAGTAAAAACAATGTATTCCTTTATATCTTCCTCTAATAAAATATTCTCTAACTGTATCTTCAATTTCAAGAATGAAATCGTCAAATACTACTACTGAATTATCTAGACATTGATCCAATAGAATAATTTCATCATTATATACAACGAAAGTAGCAATTATTTCATTACACTTTCGTTCAATTTTTCACACCTTTTTATAAATTCTTGATGATTTGGTTGATCTAAACTTTTAGAATACACGCATAAATGATTAATTTTACTCCAGCTCAACCATGCTGATGCTAGAATGTAATTATCAGTCATTAGTGTAGTCTTACCACAACCACTAGTTGGTAAAAATTTACCATATTTAATTTTTGATTTCTTTTCTAGAATTTTCATTTTCAGATCCCAATTCCTCATTTATTTAAATAAATTTTTAATAGTCTAAATGGTTCATCTCTTTAAGTTGAGTGATAAATCATCTGTTCTTAAGAAAGATTAACTTTTCCCATAAGAGAAACTTATAAAAATGTTACATTAGGTGGTTTTCATACAATATTTTAAACGAAATTCCTTTTGCTTAGTTGAGTTTAAAAAATTTAGAAAACTTTGTTCATTTGAAAAAGCCAAATGCTCACATGCTATTAAAAAGCTATTGAGCATGATATGTATTTAATAGAAGATAATATTGCAAGTGTGCTACGATGTAATAATCAAATATTTGAATCTAATGAAAAGACTGTTGCTAATAATGTTCCTAAAATCATTCCATTTGATTCAATAAATATTTTAATCTAACCGATGGAATTTTGTGTTAAACATTCTTACATTTTCATAGAGAAACTAATATTATTGCAGAATTTGGAAGACCAATAATTTATGAACCATATTATCCTGTATATATTCCAGTTCACGATAAAATTAAGACTTAGAAACAACTATAACTAAAGAAAGTGATAGTTTGAGTGTTTTAATAGTGCTTCTGTAACTGTTGTTTTAGAAATGTCCATAATAAATCATGAATAAAACTAAGAATTATCAGTTCCACTCATTCCCTGTGAATGAGAAGACAAAAAATAATTTAAATGCACACAAGAAAGATACAGATATTGAAATGCTGGAGGTGGATAACTCAATCCTAACAATGCACAGTTATACATTAACTTTAAAATTGTAATAGCTAATCCTGATGGGCCAGAATCGGATTATCCAACATATGATTTAAAATCCAATAAAAATTAAACGATAATCTTGTGGCAAAATTGTTTGATCTTGTGACCATAAAGAAAGGAAATAATATTTTACATAGAATCGAACATCCTTTTATTTCATCAACAGCTATGTTATATTTGACTGCATCTGTTGCTGATAAAATAAGCATGAAAGAGATATACTTAATAATCGGAAAAAAGTGAGAAAAATGCTTAGTGGATTTTTTAAAGATTATAAAAAAATTATGTGAGAAGGTGATTCAGCTGTAATTTTAACCAAGTCTTCTAGTTCAGGAGATGAAATTCTTAGATGGCCTGACTATAATCATTCTGGAGTGGAAATAAAAGACACACTTCTAAAAGAAGGTAAAATTGTCACAGAATCGATGGAAATTCTCATTTGTATTGTTAAATATGAACCAAATTACGAGTTAGAACAACGAGAAAATATTCTGAACAATTAAAAATTCCAATATCTGTTTATAAACTACAAAGTGTAGCGGTTGCAGGATTAATTGGAAAGAAGAGTTTGAATTAGATGTGATGCTTTACTATAACTCAGTAGAATTTGATATGCCATATTTTGTATTCGTTACATTTTGGACATATCCTAAAAATAATCAGTTAGTCGACTCTTCATTATTAAGTCACGTTAAACTACAGAATACATAGATGTAAAATTGAAAAAAACTAAATTTTCCCACAGGAGATGTGGAATATTAATCCTCCAAGCAATTTTCTCAAAGCAGATGATGCATTTCTCGATTTTAAACGAGTCACACAACAGAGCAGGTATAGATATTAGTCCTTATAATTTCATAAAAAATTATCCAATTTATGTCATCAACATGACTCATAGGAAGAATATTGTGACAAACCAAAAGACGACTATGAACTTATGTGATACTTTTAATGATAAAATTCCAAATGACATACTTGCTTATATAGTTATGTATGGTAAAAAGGATTTAACTTACGATTAACAACACAGAATATTAACAGAGAAGTCTTAATATGGGGATTATGTTAGCTAAAAATCGGTTAATAATTGACTGAAGAATCGATCGCTGTAAACAGCGCAGTATGTCGACTACGTACGCTCGTTCGGAAGAACTAAGTTCATTGAAGGCGAACGATCTTCTCTGGTCATTGGCATGCGCGAGAAAAATACATAGGTCTTTCTCCAATAAGGCCTCACGGACAACTGAGCGCTGCAGGAAATGCAATACCGATAGATACCACTGGCAACTAGCCCTGCCTTCCACTTGCTCCGCCTTTTATATCCATCTCTGTTGCTCCTCGCACAACAAGGAACAGCGCCAGTTGCTCAGAACTTTTCATCGATGTCTCTGAGTGCAGAGAACTATTGTTACAATCCTTTAGCTATTTTTAAACGTTGTTGATGATTTAAATTTTGAATTGAAGTTAATTAAGCAGTTTCCTAACGTTTCTAAGTGATTGAAATGAACATTATACATTTGAAGAGTTTCGAAGTATATGACAGATGCCGTTGACGTAAGTTTCAGTGCAATTATTACAGTAACAGACATCACTTTAGACGAAATTTTTTCTTTTTTAATTTTAATTTTGGTGTTCAAAATGACATTTATGTCTTGTTTACACGTATTCTCTGATATAAGCGTAATAACTGAAGGAAAATAATGAATCTGCGTCCAAAATAAGCTGATGGAAGTAGACATTTTTAGAATGTACTTTCTTACTCCAATACGAAGTATATATACCATTTGTGAGCGCTAATTTCTAGCGCTGTGGGGCACAGCTGAATTGCTATAGAATTGATTTGGCTCGCCAATACTATTGTAATTTGCTGTGTCATCCACTGCTCGAGTCCATCAAGAAGAACATCGCCAGAAGCAGCTCTCCCACTACATACCAATGTGTACTGACCAATACAGGGCAGAAGAAGATGGGTGGAAGATGGTTAGCAGCCAAATCGCAGAACAACAGTGACATTCAGTAAAACAAAGCCCCCATGGGAAATGAAATAAAGAGAGTAACATCTAGAAACCCGGAGGGCTTTTCTTCAAAAGGCACCGAAGGTTTTGCACTTTTGAGAATGAATTATTTCTTAATCAGTTTTTGGTAGAATTGCTAACAAAACGTTTACAATAAAATCTTATCGTTGTTCAAAAAGAAAGAGATAGAAAAATTTTAGGTAAAGAATAGATTTCTTACGTTCACCATAATTTCTTGTATGTTTTTTCTTACTTGCAAGTTTTGTAAAAAAGTGTATTTTACTTTTTCTTATGAACGCCTTTTGTGAGAATTTTTTTATAATAAGTGAACTTGTTTAGAAGAAATAGTAAGTTTTCTTAATTTTTCAAAGTAATTTATTATAAAAAACGCTTTTTTAAAACGGAAATAAAAATGGAGTACAGTAGAGATATACCGTAGTTTCTTGGTAAGTTTTTGTGAGATAGTGAACGGGCGAGTGAAACAAGCGAGTGAGCTAACTCACGAAAAATGAGCTAGAGCCTACCGAATATCTCTACTGAAGTTTTATTTAAACTGTGTGGTAACGTTAAGGTATTGCGACTACTGACGTATTTACTTATGTTACTCATTTATCGCAGTTGTAACCATGGAAACAGGGTTATAAACACAAAGTCAAATAGGGGTAATGCAGGAGTAGGTTTAATAATGAATAGGAAAATAGGAAGGTGGGTAAGCTACTACAAACAGCTTAGTGAACGCATTATTGTAGCCAAGATAGATACGAAGCCCACACCTACTACAGTAATACAAGTTTATATGCCAACTAACTCTGCAGATGACGAAGAAATTGAAGAAATGTATGATGAAATAAAAGAAATTATTCAGATTGTGAAGGGAGGCGAAAATTTAATAGTCATGGGTGACTGGAATTCGAGTGTAGGAAAAGGGAGAGAAGGAAACGTAGTAGGTAAATATGGATTGGGGCTAAGAAATGAAAGAGGAAGCCACCTGGTAGAATTTTGCACAGAGCACAACTTAATCATAGCTAACACTTGGTTTAAGAATCATGACAGAAGGTTGTATACATGGAAGAACCCTGGAGATACTAAAAGGTATCAGATAGATTATATAATGGTAAGACAGAGATTTAGGAACCAGGTTTTAAATTGTAAGACATTTCCAGGGGCAGATGTGAACTCTGACCACAATCTATTGGTTATGACCTGTAGATTAAAACTGAAGAAACTACAAAAAGGTGGGAATTTAAGGAGATGGGACCTGGATAAACTGAAAGAACCAGAGGTTGTACAGAGTTTCAGGGAGAGCATAAGGGAACAATTGGCAGGAATGGGTGAAAGAAATACAGTAGAAGAAGAAAGGGTAGCTTTGAGGGATGAAGTAGTGAAGGCAGCAGAGGATCAAGTAGGTAAAAAGACGAGGGCTAGTAGAGGTCCTTGGGTAACAGAAGAAATATTGAATTTAATTGCTGAAAGGAGAAAATATAAAAATGCAGTAAATGAAGCAGGCAAAAAGGAATACAAACGTCTCAAAAATGAGATCGACAGGAAGTGCAAAATGGCTAAGCAGGGATGGCTAGAGGACAAATGTAAGGATGTAGAGGCTTATCTCACTACGGGTAAGATAGATACTGCCTACAGGAAAATTAAAGAGACCTTTGGAGATAAGAGAACCACTTGTATGAACTTCAAGAGCTCAGATGGAAACCCAGTTCTAAGCAAAGAAGGGAAAGCAGAAAGGTGGAAGGAGTATACAGAGGGTCTATACAAGGGCGATGTACTTGAGGACAATATTATGGAAATGGAAGAGGATGTAGATGAAGATGAAATGGGAGATACGATACTGCGTGAAGAGTTTGACAGAGCACTGAAAGACCTAAGTCGAAACAAGGCCCCCGGAGTAGACAACATTCCATTGGAACTACTGACGGCCTTGGGAGAGCCAGTCCTGACAAAACTCTACAATCTGGTGAGCAAGATGTATGAAACAGGCGAAATACCCTCAGACTTCAAGAAGAATATAATAATTCCAATCCCAAAGAAAGCAGGTGTTGACAGATGTGAGAATTACCGAACAATCAGTTTAATAAGCCACAGCTGCAAAATACTAACACGAATTCTTTACAGACGAATGGAAAAACTAGTAGAAGCCGACATCGGGGAAGATCAGTTTGGATTCCGTAGAAATACTGGAACACGTGAGGCAATACTGACCTTACGACTTATCTTAGAAGCTAGATTAAGGAAACGCAAACCTACGTTTCTAGCATTTGTAGATTTAGAGAAAGCTTTTGACAATGTTGACTGGAATACCCTCTTTCAAATTCTAAAGGTGGCTGGGGTAAAATACAGGGAGCGAAAGGCTATTTACAATTTGTACAGAAACCAGATGGCAGTTATAAGAGTCGAGGGACATGAAAGGGAAGCAGTGATTGGGAAGGGAGTAAGACAGGATTGTAGCCTCTCCCCGATGTTATTCAATCTGTATATTGAGCAAGCAGTAAAGGAAACAAAAGAAAAATTCGGAATAGGTATTAAAATCCATGGAGAAGAAATAAAAACCTTGAGGTTCGCCGATCACATTGTAATTCTGTCAGAGACAGCAAAGGACTTGGAAGAGCAGTTGAACGGAATGGACAGTGTCTTGAAAGGAGGATATAAGATGAACATCAACAAAAGCAAAACGAGGATAATGGAATGTAGTCGAATTAAGTCGGGTGATGTTGAGGGTATTAGATTAGGAAATGAGACACTTAAAGTAGTAAAGGAGTTTTGCTATTTGGGGAGCAAAATAACTGATAGAAGTAGAGAGGATATAAAATGTAGACTGGCAACGGCAAGGAAAGCGTTTCTGAAGAAGAGAAATTTGTTAACATCGAATATAGATTTAAGTGTCAGGAAGTCATTTCTGAAAGTATTTGTATGGAGTGTAGCCATGTATGGAAGTGAAACATGGACGGTAAATAGTTTGGACAAGAAGAGAATAGAAGCTTTCGAAATGTGGTGCTACAGAAGAATGCTGAAGATTAAATGGGTAGATCACATAACTAATGAGGAGGTACTGAATAGGATAGGGGGGAAGAGGAGTTTGTGGCACAACTTGACCAGAAGAAGGGATCGGTTGGTAGGACATGTTCTGAGGCATCAAGGGATCACCAATTTAGTATTGGAGGGCAGCGTGGAGGGTAAAAATCGTAGAGGGAGACCAAGAGATGAATACACTAAGCAGATTCAGAAGGATGTAGGTTGCAGTAGGTACTGGGAGATGAAGAAGCTTGCACAGGATAGAGTAGCATGGAAAGCTGCATCAAACCAGTCTCAGGACTGAAGACCACAACAACAACAACAATCATGGAAAGACAGGAAGATGTCATCGATTACTCGGAAGTTTCGTAGCATGCACTGCATGCTGCAACGAAACCAGAGGGAGCAAACTCGAGGCCTTCTGATCACAGAAAGACATATAATGAGTTGTTGGACGACAAATTTGAAGCGGCAAATTGTAGCATACTCAGCGTGGACAGAAAGCCTATAATGGTTAAAAGCGAGAGAGAAGAAATTCCCCAACAAGAATGAAACGAAAACCACTGAGAGACAAATATCTTTTGAGTGCTAAGTAATAGCTGTGCTCATTGTGGAACAAGTAAAGTAAAGACAGAAAGACGCAACTATTAAGGTAATGGAGCGTCGGGAGAATGCAGTTACAAATCGAAAAAACGAGCCAGAATGAAGTCAAGAGGAATCACTTAGACAGCAAGAAATAAGCGTTAAGGAGCTAAAAATAAGAAAGGAGGAAGCAAAAAGCAGGAAGAAAGCTTTAGAGAGCTGAGGTGCAGTGACGACACAGTAATCGGGAAGCTAAAAGTAACTTCGTAGGAGGCAAGAAAAGGAGATACAAAAAGAAGAGGATAGAAAATAGCAAAGAACTAGAACTCGAGAAGCAGGAGAAGCAACTAACTGCTATAGAGTAAACAAGCACCGAGCATGCCAGGAAAAACTTGAAACTCAGATTCGAACGAAAAGCAAATAAAACTGTACGTGAAAATCGGACAGATTCAGACCGAGATATGCTGCGTTGGAAGGAAGGTAGTTTCACTCGAGGGTACACTAAACATTCAGCAAAAAATGTTCAAAGGTATGTGAATTCCTAAGGGACCGAACTGCTGAGGTCATCGGTCACTAGACTTACAAACTACTTAAACTAACTTAAACTAACTTCTGCTAAGAACAACACACACATCTATGCCCGAAGGAGGACTCGAACCTCCGGCGGGAGAGGCCGCGAAATCCGTGACACGGCCCCTTAAACCACGCGGCCCCTCCGCGCGGCAAACATCCAGCAAGAAGAGCTCGCAACCACTAGCCGAAACCACAGGAGGGTTTATTCTTATATTCTACAAATTTAATCCAAAAGGCAGATTAACTCCAGTAGTATTTCTGCCCAGTTTCGAAAGTTCGTTGCTAGAAATCTGACCAGAAGCAGACAAAATCTCATATGTACTGAAGCTGCAAGTTGAGAAGAGAGGCTCGAAAAATACGAGATGACGTATACCGTTTCGAAGCTACATTTCTAACCAAGTATTAAACAAGACGTGGCAGTAAGTTCGATTAATAACCAGGAATATAACCTAGCGCAAATGGTACACACATGGAATCTCTGAATGAGAGCTCACACAAAATCAGTACCATGACATCCTGTCTGAAGGACATATTGTAATATAACTTATAAATCACTTGTATCGAACGTACAACACAAATGATTGCAATCATCATCGGAACTGTTGATTAACCGACCAATTAGGAGAATGCAGTAAGAGTGTAAGTAGTATTTGCATCTGATCGAAAAGAAGACAGCAGAATGGCAAAGACAATGTTATGGACCGAATGATAACACGTAAACTTCCACAAATCACAGGCAAAGCAGACATGGGGAGGTGACAGATACGGTACCGAACAGAACCGGATATTAACGAGACGGATAGTGATAACAAAATTACAGGAGTTATGACGACAGAAATACAGGCCAGTGATGTACGAACCCTGATAAGTACCACAAGAGAATGAGCGGCCACGAAAAATTAATGTTGTTTCAGACATATCAAACCCTGGAAACTCACTGGAGCAGCGAACAACCCAAACGCGTCTTATGAAGAAGAAAGTGGTTCGATTATGCATCAAGAAGCAAAAGGACGATTGATGGAGCTGTGAACGATGTGGATGAGGACCGTGGCAGTGGGCAAATCTAGTGGCTGGCAGCAGTGGGGGCAGTTGCCGATACTCCAGCCCCTTCCTTCACAAAGCGCACTCGCACCTTCCACTGCCACACAGACACACATTATCAGTTCAGTATCAGTTTGAAGAAAACCAGGACTTGTAATGGATAATCACTATAGGGAAGTGTGTGTCATGCATATGTCGTCAAATATCAAAGCTATTTCGCCAATCACCGCGAAACTATCATGAATTCCACATTACCCCTGCCCCGTGACTAGTCCCGATCCGGCATCCAGTTTTCACTGCGACCATGACGTAATATCAAGGAAGAAGAAGACTGCAGCTGGTGTAAGTTGTAAAGATGTCGAAAGTCGTTCTGTGATACGTTTCGACGCACCTTTTTCCATTAAAAGAAAGAAAAATAACCTAACAGACAGTGAAAGCACTTTACGAGAAAATGTGGTAAACTTGAATAATGCCTTACAAACTTGTCAATGGCTATATCTCTAACCGAAACAAAAGTAACGGCAATCGAAGAGAAAAATTAGTGCTTCGTGAACTAGTAATTCGCGACACGCCTAGTTTCCTATCACGCCAAGCCGGTCGATTTAGCGCTGCTTTTGCGCGAGGGAGCGCTTTGTTACGGGGTGCGGTCGCCACACATAGGGTCAGAATCCAGAAAAAGGGCTATAAAAAAGCTCGTAGTTAAGAAGTTTCGTTTAATAAGTTGGCTAGGGTAATGTTTGGCCTACTGTATCCCGGTCTTAGAAGCGGCCAGCTGTTCTTTTTTATCTCGAAAATTGAATTTCAGGATCAGCGCGACATTCATTTATGACCACCGCGCAGAGCTAGAGGGGCTAGAAAAGTACTGCGCCGTTCGGATGAAATACTTTTGTTCAGCGTAGTTAGACCGATTTTTTTTAAAATGGAGGCTATTACAGAAGGCATTTACTTAATTACGAACAGTTATTTCGTTATTTAATCATTGATTAACAATTGGTTTTCTTACTGGAATGCAAGCAAGGAAATTGTAAAACACGAGAGAAACAAGGGATAACGTGTAGATTCCACGACATTCCGTCTTCTTTTTACTCTATCCTTAAGCATCTGCTATTATCATCGTGAACAAAGCTTTAAATCCTACTATCCGCAACTCCGGCTTCGAGCCATTTTTAAGCTATAGATGCAAAATGTCATTATTTACACTGAGAAAATAGAAACTGATGTCGAAAAGTTTCTAAACCACGCCATTGCAATAGCCGGGCATTATGTCAAAGAGCACTTATGGTGCAATATGCCAACAGGAGTTCATGGACGGTTGATCCACTGACCAGACATAATTTCTTCTATATTTTACCAATAGGTCAGCTGCTCTTTTCACATGAAAAATGTGGAGGATGTGTTTTGGAGGCACCTGGCAGCAACTGATCCCTATATTTATTGTTTATGGAAACTGCCTCCAAAGAAAGTGAAAACTTCGCCGTCGGAAACTGTTGCCCTCTTGATACCTGCTGCAGACGCTTACGAGGAATATGATGCTGCATGTGATGAAGAGGATACAAATGTCATTGACGAAGAAGATGAAGAAGCAAATGGAGAAACTGATCTAGAAGTACAAGAGAAAGAAGGTTAGAATGGCTTATAAAGCTTTCAATTTTTGTTACTCATTTATATTTTCTGTAATAAAGACAATAATAGAGGCAGTTTTGCAATAACGTTTACCTTTAAAGTCATAAATGTTTACCGAAAATATTAAATGATCATTAATTCTTTCCAGATTCTGGATCTGCCATTTTGAATTTTTACATTTTAACATAAAAATCGTTATCTGAAGGATCAGAAACCCCATTACACCCATTTTTGGCCATAGCGAAGGAATTTTGGCCAGGTTTTCAGGATTCTGGCCCACTGTTCTCCATTCCGAGCCTTGACGGAATAGCGTGAGGCGAGAGAAGGCAGTCACCTGCTCCGTTTCGAACCTAGTGCAACTCTCGGAAGCCAGCGTCATGACTGCAATCGGATAGCCTGCGGCGCTTCGTAAACAGTCAGCGCTGGTGTTGGAGATTTGGAAACGGCAACCGTAGTTGACGTCTCAGGCCGCGCTGGGAGTTGGGCAGTGGAGTGGGAGTCTTGGGCCGACCAGCAAACTAGCCGAAAGGAGCTGTTACTGATGGAGAGGTCACTTGCTGGGCAGTCAGGAAAAAGGCAGTGGCTGCAGAGCCAAGTACGGGAAGCCTCTACAAGCTGGTATGCTGCGCAGGTGTCGACAAGACGTTATTAATGGTCAGAATGGGGTATGACTGCTGTCTGGACATAACAACTTGGTGCAGCATTGGTGTCCTTTCCTGGAAGAGAGGACGACGATTCCAGTGAAAGCAGTGAAAGGGGCTTTTCCATGTCAGGAGCAATTCTACCAACATTCGTAAGGCAAGTCTCCTTGTCGAAATTCCTGAAGAGTGTTAGACTGTCGGTGACTGTTACGTTCTGATGGATGATGATTCAGTGCGCTATGCGGTGCTGTGTTGAAGCGATGGATTGACTGTATTGGTTAGCAGACAGTATCATGCGCGTAAGTCCGAGGTTGTCGTGTGATAAGTTGTGATTGTTGTCTGATGGCACTCTGTGAGTGCGATTGAGTTCTCTAAAAGTGACAGCCATTTTGGTTTTTCTAAATTATGTACTGTGAGCACGACTGATTTGTGTTGCATAGAAGGTGATTGTTTGTATTATGCTGTGAGTGTGACTGATTTCTTGATGTCACTTGTACTAAGGAAGTGGCCTTGTTATTTTCTCTACGAGAGTGATCAATTTATATATTTCATTTTACAAGACTTTTTGAGATACACAGTATGTATCATATTTAACGGCTTATGCGTGTACAATTGAAAGTACACGGTATTAGAAGCAAAAATGTGTGAGTCAACCCAGGTTCAAAAACGAACAATTTGTAAGATTATTTCAAATAAACATCATCCCTGTTAGAAAAAAGGAACATTCTACATTAAGAAAATATACTACCGATAGTTTGGTAAAGATGCAGGTGTTCTGAGTGAATACGACGTTGTATTACTGTACTCGTAGTTATAGGAAGTGTTCAAAGTGCCGTTCTTGTTCCCCTATGCAGGTATGTACCTGTCACCGCAATGAGTTTAGAATCCTTTCAAGCATCTCTGGATTATTCTGAAATTCTTGACAGGCATTGACAAGTCTCTGCTCACTTCTTCAATCGTATTAACTGAAAGTGGGATACACTACACCTTTAAGTTGGCCCAAACACAGAAATCCATGGGGTTTGGTTCAGGTGGTCTTGGAGGCCACGGTACAAGTCCTTACCTAATCCATCTTTGGTCATATCGCCTCATTGAGATACTGTCTCACCGTCGCAGCAAAATGTGCCCGTGCTCCATCGTGCGTGTACCACATCTTTTAGCGTTGCTCTGAGGGAACATCCTCAAGCAATCCTGCAAGATAATAGCGAGGAAACCGAAGGTAATTTCAGTACTGTCTCACCATCGCAGCAAAATGTGCCCGTGCTCCATCGTGCGTGTACCACATCTTTTAGCGTTGCTCTGAGGGAACGTCCTCAAGCAATCCTGCAAGATAATAGCGAGGAAACCGAAAGTAATTTCAGTACTGTCTCACCATCGCAGCAAAATGTGCCCGTGCTCCATCGTGCGTGTACCACATCTTTTAGCGTTGCTCTGAGGGAACGTCCTCAAGCAATCCTGCAAGATAATAGCGAGGAAACCGAAGGTAAATTCAGTACCGTCTCACCATCGCAGCAAAATGTGCCCGTGCTCCATCGTGCGTGTACCACATCTTTTAGCGTTGCTCTGAGGGAACGTCCTCAAGCAATCCTGCAAGATAATAGCGAGGAAACCGAAGGTAATTTCAGTACTGTCTCACCATCGCAGCAAAATGTGCCCGTGCTCCATCGTGCGTGTACCACATCTTTTAGCGTTGCTCTGAGGGAACGTCCTCAAGCAATCCTGCAAGATAATAGCGCGGAAACCGAAGGTAATTTCTTCCACTGACTTCGTTTCGTAACATATGTGGTCCAATAAGACGTTCACCTAGTACTCCTAACCACACATCCAATGAGAAACGTCGCAGCATGTGGGTTGGTATCTTGATGACGTGAGAATTGTGAAAATGAAGCACACCACCTCAAGTGAATCCTGCTTCATCTGTAAATAAAATATTATTGTCAAACGAAGGATTGCCTACTGATTGTTGTTGAATCCACTGATAGAACGTTAATCTAAGACCAAAGTCCGCCTCAGTAACACAATGAGCTCGTTGGAGATGGTAGGGCTACGTTGCATTGTGATGGAATATACTCCAAACGCTACTGTGGCTAATTCCAAGAATTCACAAGGCTAGTCTCCTTGTCGAAATTCATGGAGAGTGTTAGACTGTTTCAGGACCACGTATTCAAGCACAGGTGTAATTCGTGAAGGCCTACCCACTCCCGCAGTCTGTGCAATGCTCCCAGTTTGTCGGAGGCACCCTTGTATAAGTTCGACTCTCGGGGTGCCTTCATGTAGGTAGAAGCTTGTAACCTCCCATGCATTGCCGTTAGGCAAACCATACATGAAATGCAGTCCCACGTAATCCGCATTATCGTAATGGGCTATGTTACCTCCAACACTCAAACAACACAACTGACCTCAGCAAACAACTGACGTGAGTGGTACTCTGTATACTGTAATATAGTATCCATTCTGTTTAAAACTCCACGTCTCGAAAATGTAAATTAAGATCACACCACGGACCTGCATGCGGTGTTTACACAGAATCACCACAAAACTCGCAATTATCTCACAGACGGTTGTTTGTTGTCCTATGTTTACTGCAACTTTTTTGCTTCTAGTACCGTGTATGTTCAGTTGTATGAGTTTACGCCATTAATTATGATATATCCTGTATATCTAAGAAGTTTTGTAGGGTATTGGTGGTAGTGGTGGTAGCAGCGGTAGGCCAGTATTAAATTATGTGGTATGTAGGTAATCTTAAGTATGGGACTTGTTTTAATGTCTCATGGTTAATTGCAGAAGTTATATCTATTGTATTTCCTGAGGGCCCTTTACTGTAATTGTTACTGTAGTTTGCTGATTCTGTGAGCTGGGCAAAGCTTTGATTTTAATTGTATGAAGGCATTTTATTTGTATTCTCTTGATTGAGCCTTGATTTCAAAAACTATACCCGGCTTTGTTGTTCTTGTATTATTATTCTGTTATCAAGAAAACGTTTATGTTTAATAAATTAATAGTTAAATCGAGCCCATTGTTCTACAACTGCTACTTTGAGTCCCACTACACCCAAAGCACACGCTACAATAATGATAAACAATAAGATAATACGACAGGTAAATAAGTTTAAATGTCTCAGGACAGGTATACTACCATACAAATGAAATGACATGTGGTTCAAAATGCACTGAAATACAACGTTATAAAAGGTTGTATAAGGAGGTAACTTGGCAGAACTGTGAGGAGAAAGATAACAGTAAGATTACAGAAAGTGATGGCTGGACTCTAAGAAAAAGAGAAGGACAAAGAATTGAAGCAACTGAGATGAAGTTTGTAAGGTCATTTTCTGGTTTAACATTACGAGATAGAGCGCAAAGTAAAGACGTAAGACAACAACTAAAAATGAAAATAACAAAGGCAGAAGAGATTAGACACTACGAAAAAAGAAAAAAGAATGTGATGACCGTACGAAGCCACCCGAGCGCCTGCCATGGCAGGCATTGCATTTCAACCAAACTGAAAGAAGGGATATACAACGGCCAATGAAGAGATGGAGACAGCAGTTCTGATGTAATGGAAGAAGATGAAGGAATAGAAGAAGAATGTACACAGAGTCTCAGAAGATTATTTGTTTTTATTTGTTAACAAAAAATGAGTAGTCAATTAGTAAATGAGTGAGATGTGATGTGCACTGTTGTTGTTGTGGTATTCAGTCCAGAGACTGGTTTGATGCAGCTCTCCATGCTACTCTATCCTGTGCAAGCCTCTTCATCTGCCAGTACCTACTGCAACCTACATCGTTCTGAATCTGTTTAGTGTATTCATCTCTTGGTCTCCCTCTACTATTTTTACCCTCCACGTTGCCCTCCAATACCAAACTGGTGATCCCTTGATGCCTCAGAACATGTCCTACCAACCGATCCCTTCTAGTCAAGTTGTGCCACAAACTTCTCTTCTCCCCAGTGCTATTCAATACCTCCTCATTAGTTATATCATCTAACCATCTAATTTTCAGCATTCTTCTGTAGCACCACATTTCGAAAGCTGCTATTCTCTTCTTGTCCAAACTAGTTATCGTCCATGTTTCACTTCCATCCATGGCTACACTCCATACAAATACTCTCAGAAACGACTTCCTGACCCTTAAATCTATACTCGATGTTAACAAATTTTTCCTCTTCAGAAACGCTTTCCTTGCCATTGCCAGTCTACATTTTATATCCTCTCTACTTGGACAATCATCAGTTATTTTGCTCCCCAAATAGCAAAACTCATTTACTACTTTAAGTGTCTCATTTCCTAATCTAATTCCCTCAGCATCACCCGACTTCATTCGACTAAATTCCATTATCCTCGTTTCGCTTTTGTTGATGTTCATCTTATATCCTTTCAAGACACTATCTATTCCGTTCAACAGCTCTTCTTAGTCCTTTGCTGTCTCTGACAGAATTACAGTGTCATCGGCGAACCTCAAAGTTTTTATTTCTACTCCATGGATTTTAATACCTACTCCGAATTTTTCTTTTGTTTCCTTCATTGCTTGCTCAATATACAGATTGAATAACATTGGGGAGAGGCTACAACCCTGTCTCACTCCCTTCCCAACCACTGCTTCCCTTTTATGTCCCTCAACTCTTATAACTGCCATCTGGTTTCCGTACAAACTGTAAATAGCCTTTCGCTCCCTGGTTTTTACCCCTGCCACCTTCAGAATTTGAAAGAGAGTATTCCATTGTCAAAAGCTTTCTCTAAGTCTACAAATGCTAGAAACGTAAGTTTGCCTTTCCTTAATCTAGCTTCTAAGATAAGTCGTAGGGTCAGTATTGCCTCACGCGTTCCAATATTTCTACGGAATCCAAACTGATCTTCCCCGAGGTCGGCTTCTACCAGTTTTTCCATTCGTCTGTAAAGAATTCGCGTTAGTATTTTAAATCCGTGACTTATTAAACTAATTGTTCGGTAATTTTAACATCTGTCAACACCTACTTTCTTTGGTATTGTAATTATTATATTCTTCTTGAAGTCTGAGGGTATTTCGCCTGTTTCATATATCTTGCTCACCACATGGTAGAATTTTGTCAGAACTGGCTCTCCCAAGGCCGTCAGTAGTTCTAATGGAATTTTGTCTACTCCCGGGGCCTTGTTTCGACTTAGGTCTTTCAGGTCTCTGTCAAACTCTTCACGCAGTATCATATCTCCCATTTCATCTTCATCTACATCCTCTTCCATTTCCATAATATTGTCCTCAAGTACATCGCCCTTGTATAGACCTTCTATATACTCCTTCCACCTTTCTGCTTTCCCTTCTATGGTTAGAACTGGGTTTCCATTCATACAAGTGGCTCTCTTTTCTCCAAAGGTCTCTTTAATTTTCCTGTAGGCAGTATCTATCTTACACCTAGTGAGATAAGCCTCTACATCCATATATTTGTCCTCTAGCCATCCCTGCTTAGCCATTTTGCACTCCCTGTCGATCTCATTTGGAGACGTTTGTATTCCTTTTTGCCTGCTACATTTACTGCAATTTTATATTTTCTCCTTTCATCAATTAAATTCAATATTTCTTCTGTTACCCAAGGATTTCTACTAGCCCTCGTATTTTTACCTACTGGATCCTCTGCTGCCTTCACTACTTCATCCCTCAGAGCTACCCATTCTTCTTCTACTGTATTTCTTTCCCCTAATCCTGTCTATTGTTCCCTTATGCTCTCCCTGAAACTCTGTGCAACCTCTGGTTTAGTCAGTTTATCCAGGTCCCTTCTCCTTAAATTCCCACATTTTTGCAGTTTCTTCAGTTTTAATCTACAGTTCATAACCAATAGATTGTGGTCAGAGTCCACATCTACCCCTGGAAATGTCTTACAATTTAGAACCTGGTTCCTGAATGTCTGTCTTACCATTATATAATCTATCTGAAACCTGTCAGTATCTCCAGGTTTCTTCCATGTATACAACCTTCTTTTATGTGCACTATGTCATATTTATCATTGTGAGTTGGGTTTATGTGTACTGACTGGTTTGTTGTGGGTATAGCTAGAATGAACTGCTACAAACTCAGTCTTTGTCTGTAAGGGAAATTCTACCATAGTGTGTCAGTGCATAGTGCAGTTCCAGTTAAGTGTGTGTTGGATGTAAATTAGGCACGTGATGAGAGTGTTATGCAGTACTGCAACTGAAGAACTCTGCGTCTTTTCATGCAGATCGGGGACCGAAGGAAATGCTTTGAGTGCAATGGCTGATGAGACCTCGCTAGGCAATCTTGCCGGCTGGTCGGACTCTAGCACGCCAGCAGTGGGGCAACCGACAGACCAGAGGTAGGGGAGGTCAAGCACCGGGCACAACGAGCAATGCAGGAGCTCAGCTCCGCTAAAACACCTACATTTTGTTCTTACTCTTCTCTTAATATCCAAAACTAATAAAGATACATAATTTCTCATCGAAAATTTTGAAGCACAGACTTTGTCGCTTCCTGGCTGATGACCTTTCACTTGAACAACTATCTATCTGCAAAAGCGATTACTCAGTTAGTCTGGATCTGTAAAATTTGCAAAAGAAACAGGCCGTTTACGAGTATGACAGGACAGCATTTGCTATGTTGAATTTCTGTCCGTAATCAGCGAATACCATTGCTTTTGCACCATTATACTTTAGAATACTGTCATTTGTACGCTTTCAAAAGCAGATTTTCAGATTTTTGTCCTTTGTGGGAAGTAGATACACAGAATAAGACCTTTTATTGTAGGTCTCATTTTAACATCATACTGCACCATGTAGAACTGAGGTTAGCGTTTAAGTAGAAAAAACTGCATAAGACCTCTCACACGTGTTGCTACGCTGTTATTTATGCATGATAACGCCTTTTATGATGTAATCCTTAGGACCAGTTAGTACCATTAACGGAATAAAACGTGGAGTAAATTAACATCGATGGTATCCATGGACGGGGTTTTCATTCGAATCTTTTGTATCGCATCGAACATTCACGTCACCATTGATGCTGTTGCTTTTATCGATATTCAATTACGTCTTCCTATTTGAATCATGAGTCCACCAGGCAATCAAGAGGACAATGTCGGATTGAAGGCAGCCCAGACAATACGTCCCTTGTTGAGGGATAACGGTTATCTGCGTGTCCTCTCCGCCTTTGAATCTTCGGAACTGTCAGCTGCATAGGCACGATCAACAGATCTGGTAATATGAGTTCTTTCTCAATGCATTGGTGTCCATGATTTAGGGAAACATCACAGAACAGGAAAAAAACTGGGGAAACGTAAAGTCGGTGAGTCGGAAGCTCAATATGCAGCTGCCACATAATAATCGTAATCTCTCTACTAGTAAATTATTATTACAATTTATAAGAGGTGATCAAAAAGTTTGCCTCTGAAGGGGTTGCTGCAGCGTCTACGCAACGTAGCGCTACTTCAATATACGGGTGTACAAAGAGTTAGTGTGGCATATGTGTATTTGAGACGTGTGTTCAATAAATGCAGAAACGTGAACTATGGCGGAGTTATTACCGAATCCGCCAGAACGTGATCAATGTGCTGTTGTTCTCTTCCTAGCTGTCGAAGAACAAGCACCGATAGACATACATCGGAGAACGAAGAATGTGTATGGGGCAATACGTCTGTCGAAAACCATTGTCTTGGAATGGTGCTCCAAGTTCCGTGCTGGCCGCGATTCGACACAAGACGGATGTCGATCTGTGAGGCCAGCCAGATCAAGTCGTAGGCACTCGAGCATCCACCCTGCAGTTCTGATCTCTCCCCGTGCGAATGTCGTGCCTTCTATCTCTAAAAAAAACTGTCGTATATTCTTTTTCACATCTTTAACTACACGCTTCGAGTCTATGCACCAGCCAAAGATTCGACAGAATCCTCATGGTTCACTCCAAACAATGCCTATCGTCTGCACTAGCTGCGCTGTATTTCAGTGAGATCCAACGTCGGCAGAAAGAGCACGCAACGCTGGCAATTGTGAGGTTACGCTAACACCTCACATAAGTTATCCAAATAATCCAGGGTCAGTTTATAAAACACAAAAAGATATCTCTCATAAGAAAAAATAAAATAAAAATAAAAATAAAAAACTACATCCAAAAGATAAAACCTCCAGTAATGAATCATCAGTCGCAGTCACTTAAATGACAAGTCAAATAAGGAAAGGCAAGGTTTGTCTACAACATACCAATAGTTCTGTTTCGCTAGAAGTCATTGGTACATTTTGATAAACAAGGAAAAATGGAACAGTGCAATTACAAATACATTATGGATCGCGGTATGACAACATAGTCCAACTCTAGCAATAGTAGACGAAAGCGATTAAATCGATAATACATAAAAGATACAAATATTGTTTGAAAATGTGCCCACAACGGAAAAATATAATTTATGTTTCATTGAAATTTCTCATAATTAGGGATTGGAAGGAGCGACGTATATTTGCTTTGAAAAAACTTTTTAATAGGGAAGATCACGTTCAATACTTTTTATTCCTGTTGATCGGTTTCAACAGTTTGTCATTTCCTCATCTGTCAAGAGATGCATTTACTTACAGCACATGTACAATCATTATTTATATTTACCATTACAAATTTCAACATGGCATGAGTCATATAATAATACAGGAAAAGCATGTGTAATGACAATTTTTTGTAGGTATAAAATGTAGAATTTCCATTTCCTCATTTGTTATAGCAAATATAATTTACGTTTGTACATGCACTCTCTGTAAATGCATTGCTTTATCGATTAGAAGACGATGGTCATAACGGTTGAAACCGCTCATCAGGAATTATATACCGGTACACTTAACGTTGAATAACAACAACATTGTTTTTGTTCTATTATTTTTCCTGATTTCAAACTATTTTTCTGCCATCTTCAGATGAAGACGGCCCAATAACCCGAAAACTAGTTTTAAATAAACAAAAGTCAGTAGAATAAAAACAGTGTACTTCTTATTCAACCTTAATAACCCATAAATAAAATCATATATATTACTCAAGTCAACATCCTTTTTTCTCAACACATGCTAATCGTACAGGGATTAAGACGGCATCGTTAGAAATGTTTTCTAACCAGCATCTGACACTGCATACCGATTTTTCACTAAAACTTCTTATTCGTGGAAAATTTTCACATAAAAGAGATTTTTAACTATCATAGGCACAAAAGGCATAATGGATGTCCAGCTTCGTACAAATATTTTACGAAGGTAACTTATTAATCAAGAATAAGACTCTGCATTTTCAATTGTCTTACTACAAATACTACTTACTAACCAGATAATTTGTATACAGTAGTGTCATAGTTAATAACCGTGGCAACTGCGGTAGTCCTTTGTCTCTGGCTCTCATGCAAGTTGACTTTGCTGAACGAATATACTTCCCGAAACGACAAACATATTTGTCATTATCGCCTTGAATTGTGAGTTACCTATTGCCACTACGGTTTGACGTGCTTACCTTAAATGAAAATGTTTATCGAGTTAAAGTTACATGTTATGTTGTCCTTCTGACACTCCATGATCTCTGCCGGTCGTACAAGCGGGGACAAACATTCCGAATGCAAAACACTTGGACAAATGGAAATATACATATGAGGATGCATCGGAAATTCATGATCATTAGTTCATGTCCTGTGGTTCATTTTTACAGTCTTTTTTTCTTTATTACCACAACTACTTTTATCCCAACGTCTGAGCTTATACCAAATACTGCTATTGCTTAATGTGCGTAAGTTTCTCACGGGGCTCTGGTAAATAGACTTTACGGACTATAAGACGCACTTTTTTCTTAAAAAAATGCCTCCAGAATCACGTGCGTCTAATACTCGAAATTAATATAAAAATGTCCAGTGCTTGATTTAAAATTCTCGTCAGTCTTAAAAATGGCCTTATAGATAGATATTCGATGCTGCGGAAAACCTATCACTATCTGGCAACACTGGATTCAACTGGCAGCAGCAAAGCACCGATGCGACAAACATGAGTTGCGGGGGTTCACAAGCTTGCTAACTCTGTCTCCTTCCCGCCTCGCCATCACAAACCCAGAACATTGTCTAACCTACGATTCAGTCTACGGTGCCAGTGAACTTGAATTGAAAGTGATTTGTGTTATTGGTAACAGTACTTTAGTAGCTCGTTTCATAATGAAAAAAAATAAAAGGTATTCATATGATGCGGGCTTCAAATGGAAAGTAACAGCATATGCAGGAGAACATGGAAACGGAGCAGCTGAGTGGCATTTCAGCCTTCCACCAACAGGTATAACCATTCGCTACTGGTCGGGCTAGTAAAGAAGAACTGAAAAAATGAAGAAGACTAAATGTCCAAATAGAGGACTGAATGCAAAATGGCCAAAACTAGAAGATGACGTACTGAAATGGATTCGAGGATACCTTCAAAATGACACTGGAATTAATACAAAAATGATTCAGATACACGTTCGTAAGCTAGCGCTACAGTGGAACTTAATAGACTTTATGGATGGAGCTGGTTGGCGCAACATGCGAACCAAAACCAAAATATCTCAGAAAACGCCACAAGAGTATGAAGAGAAAATATCTTTTCCTCGTCTTATTATTCAACATCGAAAGAAAATCAGTGAGGAACTAAGCAAAATAGCGAATACGGACGAAACTCAGAGGAGTTGGTGTGCCAAGTAATAGAACTGTTGCCATGAAAGGTACTAAAACTGTAGTTATAAAATCAAGTTGACATGAAAAAAATGCTACACTGTTGTCCTTTAATCCAATCATCATTTTCAAGAGCAAAACAATGCCAGAACCTTCTGAAATACAGCCAGGTGGTGGTGATGTTCACATACATGAAAAGGATTGGATAAGGAGGCTAGTATGAAATCATGGATTCACGGAGTGTGAGAGAGAAGGAAGGGTGCTTTATTGAAGAAGAATTTGTTTTGTTCGAGATCAGTTTAGTAGTCATTTGAAAAATTCTGTGAAAGAGAAACTGAGACAGGGAAATAAAAATCTTGCTGTTATTCCGGGAAGACTTACTTGATATTGCAAACAGCTTTATGTCTCTATAATTAAAACATTTAAACTGTATATGAGAGAGCAAGGGAACAAATCGATGATGGATGAAACCCAACATGAATTCACGCCGATGAGAAATTTAAAACGACCCACAATCAAACAAATATGTCAGTGGATAAAGCACTCGTGGACTAGAGTGAGAGAAGAGATTATTGTTAAATCTTTCTAGAAGTGCAGCGTAAGTAACGCTCTCGATGGCAGTGTAGACCATCTTATATGTGAAGAGGACAACGATGACAACGAAGAGGAAGAAGAAGAAGAAGAAGAAGGAAGTTCAGATGACGATTTTCAGGTTTTTAAAGGTCAGTCCGGTTTTATAATCTAAGAATTTTTTTTTTTACTTTGTCTCTGCAACCAAAAAAAAAAGGTAAAAATGTTATTTTTTAAAACAATGCTTAAAAATCTAGGTGCGCCTTATAGTTTGTAAAATACGGTATTGAACGCCATTTTGGCTATTAAAAGTTTCTTCATTTATGTTCCATTCTGCATAAATGTGCAATAACGAGTTACCTTAACTGAATAAATCGCTCGAAAAGGAAAATCGTGTAGTTCTGAAACAGGTATTCATATCGTTAGTTAGCACATATTTATAAAGGATTGTATCAACACGCCACATGACAGCCTTAGCGCAGTACCAAGGGACAGGAGGACGCGGCGATCACTGCTAGAGCATGCAATCTGCGCCCCCAGCACTGTGGGCCTGCTATACAACACCCGCCCCACCAGAACGAGACAACAGATGCGCGGGTAACGCATCCCGACTCACACATTTTCAGACGACGATGTCGTCGTCAGACATGAAGGACCATAGCGACTCACCAGCGAATGCATCAACAGTCAACACAATAGCGGAAACGTGTTAAAAACCTGTTGTGCAAAGCACAGCATGGTATAAAATAAGGTTTTGATTTTTTTTTTTTTTACCTTACCACTCGAACTTCGTTATTACGCCTCTAAATTTTTCTTTTGTTGTGTGATGGCTACACTGACTGACAAAAGAAATGAATCACCTACAATACATGGTCGGTTGTCACTTTAACTTCATACACGTACACACCATCGGCGGGTATTCAAATGATTACAGTTCCAATTATCTGTGACAGAGAGGTCACCGGAGTTCAATAGTGTTGTTGTTGTTGTTGTTGTTGTTTAGTGTTGTTACCAGACGTGAAAAGCACCAGATGTTGAGTGATCACGGTAAGAAACATGCACATGACGCGTACTTGTATTATTGAATCAAGCAATATCTAGATTTGGGGGCATTTGGATGTGACTGTGGTCCAATGTTGGACTGCCGGAAACGTGAGAGCCGCGCGAGACTAGCCGAGCGGTCTCAGGAGCTGCAGCCATGGACTGTGCTGCTGGTCCCGGCGGAAGTTCGAGTTCTCCCTCGGGCATGGGTGTGTGTGTTTGTCCTTAGGGTAATTGAGGTTAAGTAGTGTGTAAGCTTAGGGACTGATGACCTTAGCAGTTAAGTCCCATAAGATTTCACACACATTTGTTTTTGAAACGTGAGAACAGGCATACTAGTCTTCAACGTTCCGGTTGACCACGTCTGACAACCGCAAGAGAGAATCGCCGTATTGTGGACCAAACACTTCGTAACTCGTTTGCATCTGTGCCTGCCATCCGAGAACGATCTACGGATTCCCTGTAACATTCTGTCTCATCTCGCACAACTGGTTAGAGACTAGGGAATTAACATCCCATACGTAGACTGCTGTTAACACCACAACACAAGCCGCTGCGTTTGGAGCGGTACTGTGACCAGGGAGGATGGACTGCTGATAAATGGAGTCACATTGTGTTCAGGGATGAATCACGGCTCTGCACTACCACGGTCGGTTATCGCCGGCGATTATTGGCGGTAGCCAGGGAGAGGTCTCATATTTACAATGTTCTGGGGAGGCACCGTCATCTCCTCACAGCGTCATGGTGTGGGGAGCCACCGTGTATGCCTTCAGGTCACAGCTGAGGGAACTCTGAAGGCACAACGACAAGTTACGGTCATTCTGCGCACTTCTGGGCCGGCCGGTGTGGCCGTGCGGTTCTAAGCGCTTCAGTTTGGAACCGCGTGACCGATACGGTCGCAGGTTCGAATCCTGCCTCGGGCATGGATGTGTGTGATGTCCTTAGGTTAGTTAGGTTTAAGTAGTTCTAAGTTCTAGGGGACTGATGACCTCAGAAGTTAAGTCCCATAGTGCTCACAGCCATTTGAACCATTTACATACTTCTGTGTTAAACCGAGCGAGGTGGCTTAGAGGTTAGCACACTTGACTCGCATACTGGGGGACCCACGTCCGACCGTCCAGATTTAGTTTTTAAATGATTTCCCTAAATCGTTCGGGTTAAATACCAGGATGGTTCCTTTAACAGGCAACGCCAGGTTACCTGTCCCATCCTTCCTACGTTTTTTCATGGCTTACCTCTTACGCGAAGACGTGGTGGTGCACATTTTACAAACAGGACAGTGCCCGTGCACACACGGCACGTGTATCTATAAACTGTCTGCGTGATGTTGAGGTTCTCCCCTGGCCGGCAAGAGCCCCAGATCTGTCCTCGAAAGAACTTGTGTGGTACCAGATAGAGCGTCAGCTCCATCCCAGCGCCGGTAGCTAGGATATCAATGACCAGTTACAAAAATTGTTGGCCGGCTTGCCTCAAGAGTGGATACAATGGCTTTATGGCACCTTTCACATCCGCATCAGTGATTGCACGCAGGCCAGATGTGTGCAAAGGCACAGCGATGCGTGGGCTTATACTGGCAAGTTCTTTCCAAATTTGCAATCACTGAAACAACGTTACATACCATCTTAACTAGTGAAGTTTCATTTAATTTCTCAACGCCATCTGGGTGCTTCACCTTTTTTTTCAAGCTTTGCCTTTGGTTTCCTTGACAGCAAACTCTTTTGATACTGTTGTTGTACTGTGTAGTTCCTTACTGAATGACACTGTTATCACATATACCACAGCTTAACAACTCCTATTCCACTGGAGAATTTTTTAATATATAATTCTGCAAAATAAGAATGTGTGTAATTTTGTCTGAAACATTAAACCTAGCACTATGTTAATAAATTAGAGAAGGGAAACAGGTATATTGATAGGTGTTTAAACGACCATTATGTAGGCACAAGACTACTTAAAAGATTGTGTGAAACACTGACTTTGTAACATGCTGATGCGTTTTACATCGTGTTTATTTATCCTATAGCTGAACTAGGGCACACCATCTAATAAGTTTTGTGCCGGCCGTAGTGCTCCACTCAGCCAACTTAGCCGGGACCAACGGCCTCAAAGGCACAGCTCTCATGCTACGCAGCTGAGGCCGCGGGCTCCGTTGCCCATGCAGCACCATGTGGAGGTGGGCCTCCTGGAAGTCTTTTTGTCATCGTTCTTCGTGTAAATGGCGGCTGTATTATAAAGCTATTATACATCATCTTGGAAAGAGGAAATTATAAAACAAAAAAATTATTTAAGAAGAACAACAAAAGAGGATAGGACAGATTGAGTAGTAGAGGTCCCTTCACCTGCACTGCCCTGGTAGGAGGTCTCGGAATGTGACTTCGAGCTCAAAATCCCTATGCAATGCTTCCAGAGGTTACCTAGTACGGTATGTCGATAAGATAGCCTACTTAATTCTAGGGTAGTGTATTAAAGACTGCCGGCTACGATTATATGATTATACACTACTGGCCATTAAAATTGCTACACCAAGAAGAAATGCAGATGATAAACGGGTATTCATTGGACAAATATATTATACTAGATTACATTTTCATACAATTTGGGTGCATAGATCCTGAGAAATCAGTACCCAGAACAACCAAAAAAAAAAAAAAAAAAAAGGTTCAAATGGCTCTGAGCACTATGGGATTTAACATCTTAGGTCATCGGTCCCCTAGAACTTAGAACTACTTTAACCTAACTAACCTAGGGACACCACACACATCCATGCCCGAGGCAGGATTCGAACCTGCGACCGCAGCAGTCCCGCGGTTCCGGACTGCAGCGCCAGAACCGCACGGCCACCGCAGCCGGCCAGAACAACCACCTCTGACCGTAATAACGACCTTGATACGTCTGGGCATTGAGTCAAACAGAGCTTGAATAGCGTGGTCAGGTACAACTGTCCATGCAGCTTCAATAAGATACCACAGTTCATCAAGAGTAGTGACTGGCATATTGTGACGAGCCAGTTGCTCGGCCACTAATTGACCAGATGTTTTCAATTGGTGAGAGATCTGGAGAATGTGCTGGCCAGGGCAGCAGTCGAACATTTTGTGTATCCAGAGAGGCCCGTACAGGACCTGCAACATGCGGTCGTGCATTATCCTGCTGAAATGTAGGGTTTCGCAGGGCTCGAATGAAGGGTAGAGCCACGGGGCGTAACACATCTGAAATGTAACGTCCACTGTTCACAGTGCCGTCAATACGAGCAAGAGGTGACCGAGACGTGTAACCAATGGCACCCCATACCGTCACGCAGGGTGATAATTCAGTACGGTGATGACGAATACACGCTTCCAATGTGCGTTATCCGCGATGTCGCCAAACACGGATGCGACCATCATGATGCTGTAAACAGAACCTGGATTCATCCTAAAAAGTGACGTTTTGCCATTCGTGCACCCAGGTTCACCGTTGAGTACACCATCGCAGGCGCTCCTGTCTGTGATGCAGCGTCAAGGGTAACCGCAGCCATGGCCTCCGAGCTGATAGTCCATGCTGCTGCAAACGTCCTCGATCTGTTCATGCAGATGGTTGTTATCTTGCAAACGTCCCCATCTGTTGGCTCATGGATCGAGACGTGGCTGCACGATCCGTTACAGCCATGCGGATGAGATGCCTGTCATCTCGACTGCTAGTGATCCGAGGCCGTTGGGATCCAGCACGACGTTCCGTATAACCCCCATGAACCCACCGATTCCATATTGTGCTAACAGTCATTGGATCTCGACCAAAGCGAGCAGCAATGTCGCGATACGATAAACCGCACTCGCGATAGGCTACAATCCGATCCGACCTTTATCAAAGTCGGAAACGTGATGGTACGCATTTCTCCTCCTTACACGAGGCATCACAACAACGTTTCACCAGGGAACGCCGGTCAACTGCTGTTTGTGTATGAGAAATCAGTTGGAAACTTTCGTCATGTCAGCACGTTGTAGGTGTCACCACCGGCGCCAACCTTGTGTGAATGCTCTGAAAAGCTAATCATTGGCATATCACAGCATCTTCTTCCTATCGGTTAAATTTCGCGTGTGTACCACATCATCTTCGTTTTGTAGCAATTTTAATGGCCAGTAGTGTATATGTCTCGATTAATCTATGTTTAATGTTCCCATATTTGGGTGTCCACATGTTCTTCTTCGTGCACGGTGTCCTCTGTGTCGGTGTTGGAGGAATCCATGGTAATGGAGTCGTTATCTGAACTAACCCGGTCGTCTCTTTGACGTCTTCTATGATGCCTGTAAGTCCCATTTGTGTAAAAATTGGGCTATGCTCAATCAGAATATGAACCGTGCCACTGACGCGATTGGGATGATTCATCCACAATCGTCCCCTGATGTTTGGGAAAAAGCTGTACGTCCTTCGGCCTTTGTCACTTCGGTCCCACTCCTGTTTCCAGACAACGAACCACCAAGTGCGGAGTTGAGTATTATGTTCGATGTGTTCCCCTGTTGTTTCCCTGATCTTGTCAGTGTTCCCCTCTTGAGCAAGCAGCATGTGACCCGTTATCTTATCGTTATGTCGTTCGGGAAGACGCCCTACACCTCACACAGCGCCTCTGTTGAGGTAGTGCGGAATGCCCCCGACAGCCTGAGCACACTCCTTTGTCTCCGCCTCACTGCTGCCCTGTTGGTTACTAGAGCAAGCCTGTGTGACCATACACTCGCTGCGAAGCCCACCGCCGACTCACAGAGAGCGCAGTGGTATGCTTTGAGTTGTGTGACTGGTAGTCGGTACTGTGTAGTGTTTATGCATGCAAGTTTGTAGAGTATTGTCTTTACTTTACTGGTAGTAATGCGTATGTGTCTGTGGAAATTGCGTTTTTCGTCAGTATATTGTCTGAGATATCATGTGCCTATTCCTCTTTTAATGTTTATGTTCTGTATTTTGATCGATCGGCGTCACTGTAATGAGTCTTTCAGTAATATGTAAGCTGTCCTGTGTGCTGCGATTGTTTGTTTGCTTTGCACCAGTCTTGTGTAGTGTTTAAGATACCAATGCCTTTGCTCTCTAGTGACGACTAGTTGTCTGCGGAAATTGTACTAACAAAAATCGCCGGGGTGGCCGAGCGGTTCTAGGCGCTACAGTCTGGAACCGCGCGACCGCTACGGTCGCAGGTTCGAACCTGCCTCGGGCATGGATGTGTGTGATGTCCTTAGGTTAGTTAGGTTTAAGTAGTTCTAAGTTCTAGGGAACTGGTGACCTCAGAAGTCCCATTGTGCTCAGAGCCATTTGAACCATTTGAACAAAAATCGTCGTATGCCACAACCCAATCAGTGCGTGAGTCTTCGTCTATGAGATGCAAGTGAGGCTCGATTCTTCACCTACATAGATACTCTGCAAGCCGCCGCACGGTGCTTGTCGGAGGGTACCCTTTACCACTGTTTGTCATTTCCATTTCTGTTCCACTCGCAAACAGAGCGAGGGATAAACGACTGCTATATGCCTCATATGAGCCCTAATTTCTCATATTTTATCTTCGTGGTCCTTAACGCGAAATCATATGTTGGCAGCAGTGGAATCGTTCGGCAGTCAGCTTCAAATACCGGTTCTCCAAATTTTGTCAATAGCGTTACTCGAAAAGAACGTCGCCTTACTTCAGAGATTCCCATTTGAGTTGCCGAAGCATCTCCAAACGTTGGGTCCCCAAATAGAGCCTCTGGGGCATCGCTTTGTGATCTCTTTGACCATTTTCGGCCTTCCCGCCTGCCACTTCGCAACTCTGTTTTTGCAATAATCGGATAAACTGTTGTAGAGGGATGTGGATACCTGAAGGTCACGGAGTCGTGCAAACAATGCAGGCCACCAAAGATTATCGAAGCTCTCTGCAGTGTCGATTAAGATATCGATAGAATACTTAAGTTGATTATGCCGTATGATGTTGGAGACTGTATTTACAGCATAGTCTACTGATTCTCCTACTCTGAACCCATACTGATGGGGGCTAAGACCGCAGTGTTCTGTATGTTCCTGCAGGCGCTTATATAGCAGCCGTTCCTGCACCTTAGGTAGGGATTGATGAGACATGTAAGTCTGTAGCACTCGGTTTCTGGTAGGTCTTTGTCTACAGATTTCTTGATGATAAATGTGTTGGCGGTTTTTTCATGATTCAGGCGCCATTAAAAGATAAGTCAGGTAAGGTGTTACTAGTCACATTGCCTGTTGTTATTTTTCTACATGGATGTTGTCTGGCCCTGGTGCTTTGTATTTATTCAGACAGGCGATTGCCAGTTGAACTATGAAGCGAGCAAGGAAGTAAACAAAACATAAAAACTGCTTTAGCACAATTACTTCCGCTTATAATATGTGTCTTGTGGGCAGCAGTGCTGTCGATGAGTTCATACTGGATGTGAAAAAGTTTCTGCACCACTTTGTTCTCTCAGGTCAGCGCTCTGCCTGTAGGCTGGGCGTCGTTTTCTGAGAAGTTGGCAGCTTATTTGCGTCGCACTTCGTTTGCACCTCACGCCCGACTTTTATTAGCTGTTGTCTCGCCCTTCCGGGCCGGGCCGGCAGTCGATTCCGACAACTTGATTGTAACGATGTTAGAGCTCGTCGGCGCTCCAAGCTGCCGTTATCGACGAGTTCTGGCTCCTCGGCTCTCAGACGAAATGAAGGCAACTCAATTACCAGCAGCTGCCAGCTAAACGTTGTTACCTCGCTCAAGTGTCACTTTGGCCGCTTCCGCAGGAAAATATTACGTCGTTTATGGCCGCTGTCACCGAGGAGAGCACTCAGATATCGTCAGCGGATGAGAAACACGCAAACAATAAAACAAGTACAACGAACAATTACGCTCTATTCGAGAGGGACGGAATGGGCTTGTAAGCTAAAACTGAGTGTGTCATAATACTCAGAAACTTTGAAAAGGTAATCCCTGTCTTTTTCAAAATTGTTGTGGAAGAGTATGACTTTGGTTCCATACTAAAGCAATGATGTTTTCCTGTAAGTCACGAAGATAGAACAAAGTTTCCCGAGAACACTATGTTCATCTATGCCATCATATCAAAAACAGCCTGAAGATGACGCATTGAAGCGTTGAAACTGGTTGCAACAAAATAAAATAAAATCCTAAGGACGGTTGCAGGTGTTTTTCTTTTATCACCTTAGCACAATTTACCCAGTCCTCTCCCTTCTTGGGCGGCACCTGTACCAACGAGTCCCACCCCTGCTTCTGCTTCCACACTTTGCGTATCCTATCATAAAGCAACTTCAACGGGCTAGTTGCGCTTGGTGGTCTAATGATGAAAGGCGAGCCTAGACACAGTAAGGTCACAGGGTCGTATCCTGGTCAGACATCGGATTTTTTCAGTTTGCTTTTACGCTAGCCTCCACCTCTCAGTGATGTGAAGATACATCCAAATATGTGATGATATCACTATATCCAAGAATCTAACAACAATAAATGGACTACTTAAAGGAGCCCCGATCACTCCAACACTGTCCAACATAGAAATAATTCAAAAGCCAAAATGGCTTAAACACTGTTTGCTAGGTGACCGGTTTCAACACGCTAAAGGTACCATCATCGGATCTGAATGCAGCTTAACATGTATCGATCATTTGCATAAAACGATACATGAGGCAGACCAGCTCATATAAAATCGTTGTCGCAGAAATAAAAATTAAAAAACAACTGCTCTCATGGTCATTCTGTTCCAACAGACATATAAAACCGACGTTACAAGATAAAACTATTTGACACATGACTGCAGCTCGACTAACAACGGTCGGCATCACACTGTTTTTTAATTTTTATTTCTGCGACAATGATTTTATATCAGCTGCTCTGCCTTATGTATCGTTATATCCAAATGATCTATACATGTTAAGCTACATTCAGATCCAATCATGGCACCTTTAGTGTGTTGAAACCGGTCACCTAGCAAACAGTATTTAAGCGATCTTGGCTTATGAATTATTTCTACAACAGAGTGATCGCCCACAACACACTATGTGTTCATTGCAAAACTGTTCAACATGACAGCATATATCACGAAGATCGTCATGGAGCATCTCAGCAGCACTCATACTTTATGCGGATGAAATGGTAATTGGTTCAGAAGACAAAGAAGAACAATAAAAGGTGCTAAGCAGACTGTCATAGGCTGTGGACAATGACGTTGGTTTAATTTTCCATTATTTATGTTGAAAGAGACCATGAGCGACTGCTGAGTACTGATACTTCCGCACTGCAGCGCGCTGAAATATTTCAGAAATCCTGATATTCCGTGCTTTAAATCCTTTGTGGCTTACGGCTAAAGTGAGCCGGTTCTCTGAAAACATGAATGTACGTCAGAGTAATTAGCCGACACACGTCTTTCCTCTTTGACGCACTTCTCGCATGCTTTCACCCGAGTACAGCGTTCTCTGTACTTCCGCCGCTCGCTGCGTGTGGTTTGAATATTTCTGTCGCCCATGCATTTCACTTCCCCCCTCCTCACCCCCTCAACACTTTGCCGACGACCCGGAGCGCCTGCTTTGCATCACGTACTTCGCATAAGAGATTTCTGTCTGTGTTTGCAGTCAGGGCTAACGCGGTACTAGACGACCAAATTTTGTTCTCTTCTATACTCTCTCAGCATATTTCTACGAACGTCAGTACTGCCAAATTATGAGTGCACCTTTTACATATCTGCAACGACAATGAAAAATAACGAAGTAAACGGTTGTGTTCGGAATTTAAGTGTTTCATATTTCGACGAGAGACTCGTACCGTAAAAAACAAACATTTTTCTTGTGAAATATGGTTGGTTTCTTTGTCTTTGAAAATTGTCTCAGAACTAAAAAGACACGTTCTTTAAATTCTGCTATGGAAATCAAATTAAAAATTCCATAGTTAGTTCTTGTTTCGATACATGGTCATATGGATTTCGTTTTCCGCCGTTTCCCTAGATTGCTCAAATCGATTGCCAGGTTAGTTCTTTTCAAAGCGCATGTCGCAATTGAGGTGACGATGATCACACCTGTGTATTTTCAGGGAAGATTCAGCGAAAGAGCTTAGAGATGGCTTTTAAGACATGACATGCTTGCAAAGGGACTGTGACCGGGGCCACAGGGGGAGCAGGGCATCAAGAAACCAGCGAGATATTTCCATACGTGTCTGGCCTGTTTTCTCACAGACATAAATGAGGGTGAACAACAACCAGTATTCTTGTTTGAGTAGTGAACAACATAGATAAAACTATCATTGCTGAACTGAAGCATACACAAAAATCAGCAACTGACCGAGCGATATTCTAAATAAACATATTTGTTAACCCATCAGGTTTAACAAGCCATATCAGTACAAGAATATCATTAATCATTTTTATATTAACAAAAAATGATGAAACACAACAATACATATTAGAGAATTCTTTTTCTTTATATTACTTACTATTCTGTGAGCTTGTCATGTTGTTCAGTTAAGTTTTGTGTTAAACTTTATTACCTTAGGTTAGCGATTAAGTAGCAAGCGGAAGGAACTTGCCCCCTTCTTGCAGCGGTGTACCGTAGGTCTCTAGAAGAGCGTAGCGTTCCAAAGGATTGGGAAAGGGCACAGGTCATCCCCGTTTTCAAGAACGGACATCGAACAGATGTGCAGAAATATAGACCTATATCTCTAACGTCGATCAGTTGTAGAATTTTGGAACTCGGATTACGTTCGAGTATAATGACTTTTCTGGAGGCTAGAAATCTACTTTGTAGGAATCAGCATGGGTTTCGAAAAAGACGATCGTGTGAAACCCAGCTCGCGCTATTCGTCCGCGAGACACAGAGGGCTGTAGACACGGGTTCCCAGGTAGATGCCGTGTTTCTTGACTTCCGCAAGGCGTTCGATACAGTTCCCCTCAGTCGTTTAATGAACAAAGTAAGAGCATATGGACTATCAGACCAATTGTGTGATTGGATTGAAGAGTTCCTAGATAACAGAACGCAGCATGTCATTCTCAATGGAGATAAGTCTTCCGAAGTAAGAGTGATTTCAAGCGTGTCGCAGGGGAGTGTCGTAGGATCGTTGCTATTCACAATTTACATAAATGACCTTGTGGATAACATCGGAAGTTCACTGAGGCTTTTTGCGGATGATGCTGTAGTATATCGAGAGGTGGTAACAATGGAAAATTGTACTGAAATGCAGGAGGATCAGCAACGAATTGACGCATGGTGCAGGGAATGGCAATTTTATCTCAATGTAGACAAGTATAATGTGCTGCGAATATATAGAAAGAAAGATCCTTTACCAATTAGCTACAATATAGCAGGTCAGCAACTGGAAGCAGTTAATTCCATAAAGTATATGGGAGTAGGCATTAGGAGTGATTTAAAATGGAATGATCATATAAAGTTCATCGTCGGTAAAGCAGATGCCAGACTGAGATTCATTGGAAGAATCCTAAGGAAATGCAATCCGAAAACAAAGGAAGTAGGTTACAGTACACTTGTTCGCCCACTGCTTGAGTATTGCTCACCAGTGTGGGATCCATACCAGGTGGGGTTGATAGAGGAGATAGAGAAGCCAACGGGGAGCAGCGCGCTTCGTTACAGAATCATTTAGTAATCGAGAAAGCGTTACGGAGATGATAGATAAACTCCAGTGGAAGCCTCTGCAGGAGAGACGCTCAGTAGCTCGGTACGGGTTTTTGTTGAAGTTTCGAGAACATCTTCACCGAGGAGTCAAGCAGTCTATTGCTCCCTCCTACGTATATCTCGCGAAGAGACCAAGAGGATAAAATCAGAGAGATTAGAGTCCACATAGAGGCATACCGACAATCTTTCTTTCCACGAACAATACGAGACTGGAATAGAAGGGAGAACCGATACAGGTACTCAAAGTACCCTCCGCCACCCTCCGTCATATTGCAGAGTATGGATGAAGATGTAGATGTAGATGTAGATGCAGAAGTGAATAAGGATTTACTAGCATCAGGAGAAACACAATGAAGAAAAAACGTAAACAATGCAATGTATGTGTTTTTAGGTTAATTTTTGTAGAATGTATGATATTTCTTTTTCCCAGCATTTAACCCGTGCCTCAATAGTATGACGGTCTACTTATGTCGTTCGTCTTTGCGCCTTTTTTATTTCCTCGAATTAAAAAGGGACACCTTTGTGCTCGAACGATCCGAAACGCACGAAATCATTCTTAGAATAACACTCGAGCATAAAAAAGTCGTGGTTTGTGTCGTTTCCATGCAAAACTATGCATTTTACCACAAGTGACATTTTAATAGAGAGAAACAAAGTAAAAAATTATAAAACCATACAAGGGAAATTGTACACAATTCAGTGACGCTAGTGTATCATTACATTTTCAAACAATGGTGCCAAAAACCCTGTGCATAAAGTAATTATAATAAACCCATCATTAAATGGAAAAGCTTATGTTCGCCTATTTGGAGACTATGTGCAGCAATTCATGTTCCCAAGAGTTTTTATTAGATTTATTATTCCAATAATTGTTATAATCCTTGCAACAACATGACCAAAAAAATTAATCAATGACCGAGAAAAAAGGTCACCAACTGTCACCTGGCCACAATTTATCGCAATTGGTTTGAGGAACATTCTGAACAATCTAAGAGAACGATTTGGCTCCCCATATCGTCCGATGTGACCCCCGTGGAACACTTATGGGACATAAGCGAGAGGTCAGTTCGTGCACAAAATCCTGCCCCACAACACGTCCGCACTTACGGACGGCTATAGAGGCATCATGGATTAGTATTTCTGCAGGGGACTTCCAAGGACATGTTGATCCCATGCCAGGTCGAGTTGCTGCACTATGGCGGACAAAAGGAGGTCCGACACGATATAAGGAGCTACCCCAAGAGTTTTGACGCCTCAGTGTTTATAAATAGACTGAGATGATCATATGGTCAGTAATTAAGATGAGTGAATCAATTTGATTGAAAATTAATTCAATTTAACTTAGAAGACAGATACACTGACGGTGCGGTAGTATGTGTTGGCAGCGGATACTGGTAACTACACACGCTGTTTAGATTGTAGGATTTAGTTATCATTAATCATTTTGATTGTTTGATGTTAAACTTATAGTTCTGCTTGTAGTTTTAATGTCATTAAGAGGAAACGAAATCTGATGAAAATGATGTAACATTTGCAATTGCAAATGTTACATTAAATTTTTTAAATTTATGGTGAGTTATTATCCACCATTGTGGCTCGAGTCATATCATTTACTGTACCACAATAGATTATGTTGGTCACCAGAGACAATAACGTATGCTGATTGGGCAATAAATTTGATTTGTGAAAATTTAAATCAATTTTAGTTGCGTTAGTGATTTAAAAGTTGCACCTATGTTTTAGCCTAGCATTTAGTTGAATTCTAACCAGTTGCCAGTAACCATTCTATAGTTCTGTTGTAAATTAAAGTGACGCATGGTAAATACATAAATATGCTCCTAGACGAACAGATGCAGAGCCCAATTTCATATACGTATAAACTTTAATTTAGCTCCAGCAGCGTCGCACACTGAAACGCTGATCATTTGGATTTCTATAAATGCCATTTGAACCTTTATTGCATGGTACCTTCATAGTGTATCAGTTTAAATGGCCAGCCACGTATCATGCCAGCGAAAGTACCCGTACTGGCAAAGATGCGCATACTTCTTATTTAAGAAACAGGATGGGAAAAGTTACCCTAGGCTGTCTGAGTAATACAAAGAGGGTGCCACCTTATCTGCATGTCCCACAGGGTTCGGTCATTGGCCTACTACTGTTCGTGCTTTGTGTTCATAATCTGTCATTTTATTTTAATCGGGAGGCAGAATTAATCCTGCTTGTGCGTGATACAAGATTTGTTGTGAAGCCAAGCAAAGAGGTGTCAGCAGAGAAAATAGTTAATAATGTTTTTCTGAAAGTTACTGACTGGCGTAACTTTAAAGTTTGAAAAAACACTGTTTTGTACTTTCCAAAGTACTCTACCTCCTAGTAGCCTAGTATACACAAGAAAAATAATAAATAAAGTAGGAAGTTCTAAGTTGTTAGATATGCTTGGAAATTGGAAAATCATATAGTAGGGGTACTAAAACTTTTGAGTTTGGATACGTTTGCCATACGAACAATTGACAGCTTTGAGTGTATAAAGTCAGTAAGTTAACATATTTTGCATGTTTTCATTATAATTATTTCCATATAATATCCCGGGATAGTCCCTCACTCAAGCAGAAAATATTAGCTTCACAAAAATGTAAATTCGCACAAATACGTGTTGCAGACCTCTTTAACCAGCTGGGGATATTAGCTGCAGCCTGCCGGTAGGGTTATTCACTTAGAAAATTTGTCATCAACAATCCGCGTCAGCCTGAGAGAAAGGATAAATGATCTGAATATTCCTGTCATGAATCCAGCACGAGTGTCCGCGGTCATGTCAGTGGCATCGCTGGCAGCAGGCCCTGTGATGTCAGAGGAGAATTATATGAACCAGTCAGGGCATATCTGTCTGGCGATAAATCCGCCAGTTCGGAAGAGCTCTGGCATAAACCTAATCCGGGGGGACGACCATCACAGTGATCTGCCTGGCGCACGTTGAACGATGACAGCTGCTATTTGTAACATGAAACGAGATCGCTTTGTCCTTTGGAAGAGACCAGTTTGTTTGATATCTAAATAAATATCGAGCTCACAGGCTTTGTCTCATTTTATTTTGTTGTTACACGTGGTTGGTTTCGGCTTTACAACCTCATCACACCATATAAGGCAGTGACGTATACCGTCAACTGAATTTACGAACAATATCATTAAACAGGTCTCTATTTGGTTTCGTAATCCGGCCTGTTATTTTCCTTGTGGTCTGTAACGACTTCTCGGTGTCGTGGCCTTCACTGGAACTGGGACTGATTTTGGGGTGTCGACAACGTACCCATCGACGGGACCAACGCGCCGCGCGCCGCGTGCAGCTCAGCGAAGTCGCCCTTCCATCGCTCGCTGCCCCCCCCCCCCCCCCCCCCACCACCCACGGTCAGGGGCGCCACTCTTACCCGCCACCAGAGGTCGCGGAGTCCACCTGTCCTCACTGTTCGAGTGGCCAGGGCATCCTTTTAAGCAGCCGCAATTCAGAGCTCGGTCCCCAGAAGAAAAGTATCTATGGATTTATGAAAGTGTGGACGTGGAAGTACCAGATGCTACTAAGTGTTATTAACATCCAGAGACTTAAACACTGAAACGCCAAAGAAACGGGTGCAGACATGCATATTCAAATACCAGTGGCGTAGCATGAGGGGAGACTTTGAGACTTAGTTTCCCCTGTTTTCAAAATGGTTCAAATGCCTCTGAGCACTATGGGACTTAACTGCTGAGGTCATCAGTCCCCTAGAACATAGAGCTACTTAAGCCTAACTAACCTAAGGACATCACATACATCCATTCTCGAGGCAGGATTCGAACCTGCGACCGTAGCGGTCGCGCTGTTCCAGACTGTAGCGCCGGCCGGCTCCCCTGTTTTCGTGTTAAAAAAAGATGCAAAAGTAATTCACAACAAAAATATAAAAAAAACTTTCTGCTAAGAGCTCTAAATGCGCGAAGACATCGGTTTTGTAGCCCGCGCCGCACCCTGAGTATTGGTGTATTTGCCTGCTTGAGACTCGACTGCTCTTAGTCTCTGCCTCCCTTTCCTTACCTGGCTGTGTTAGTGGCATTCTCGGCTCCCCTCCACTTTCCCTCTTCCACGAAAGCCCGTGCGCTGCACTTGCTAGCAGGTATCGAGACTAGTCTCTGCCGCTTCTATGCTGGCTTTTAACACGGAAGTGAACAGTCGCCCGGTTTGTGTTCAGTCATTCTTGTGTGATTCTAGTGCATATTTTCGTTGTGTCGCCACCATGAGTGAGCCAGCAACTGAACATCTTGTAGAATTTTTATTAAAGACGCCTTTTTCTACATTAACGCACCGTACGAAAAAAGTGCGAATTGAAGGACAAACGACCTACTCCTATACTCAGTGTAGTTTTAAGTGAAGCCAAACAAAAACGCACTTTTCAGATAGCCTGGTACGGAAGGTATACTTGGCTGACTGCGAATGCGGTTAATGACAGATTATATTGTTAAATATGACTTCTGTTTGGTGGTGAAAAGGAATGGTGCAATGAGGACATTTGTACAATAAAGAACTTTGACAGGAAAGCACCAAAGCATTAGATATCAAAACGTCACCTGCAGAACAACGAATCATTTCAGTTATTGGCAAAAGTAGAATTGAGCACGCCCTTTCTGAAGCTGCTCGTCTGACAGCAACAAAATACAACGAACAAGTTGCATCCAACAGGACAGTATTGGCTCGTCTTACTCAGGCAATTCTATTTCTTTGTAAACAAGAACTAGCCTTTCGCGAAGACAAATCCTCCAGCTTCAAAGGTAACTATGTGGAATTGTTAGATTTACTAGCTCAAGGAGAGCAGTTAATCCGAGACCATCTGTCATCATCTTCAACCTTTAAAGGAACTTCTCCAGATATACAGAATGATGTAATAGAAATGATAACGCTGTCAGTTAATGAGAAAACAAAATCTGAAATTCAGAATTGCACTTTCATTTCGATTCAGGCTGATGAAACATTAGACGTGTTATGCAAGAGTCAAATGAGTATAGTTCAAAAATGGCTCTGAGCACTATGGGACTTAACTTCTAAGGTCATCAGTCCCCAAGAACTTAGAACTATTTAAACCTAACTAACCTAAGGACATCACACAAATCCATGCCCGAGGCAGGATTTGTCGAGCGGTCGCGCGGTTCCAGACTGTAGCGCCTAGAACCGCTCGGCCACTCCAGCAGGCAAATGAGTATAGTATTCAGATACTGTATTGCAGACAAAATTGAGGAAAGATTCGTTGGATCTTACGATGTTTCTGGAGATAAAACTGCTGCAGGTTTGTCAAACATTATTCATGCAGTATTAAAAGAACGGAAAGAAAAGTGGTTAGTCAAACATATGATGGCGCTTCAATAATGGCGGGCAGAGAAATAGGACTACAGCAATTGGTGAAGCAGTTCTGTCCCTATGCGGTGTTTACGCATTGTTACGCACACCAACTGAATTTGTTACTGTTACTTCAAGAAGAATATAATAATTCCAATCCCAAAGAAAGCAGGTGTTGACAGATGTGAAAATTACCGAACAATCAATTTAATAAGCCACAGCTGCAAAATACTAACGAGAATTCTTTACAGACGAATGGAAAAACTAGTAGAAGCCGACCTCGGGGAAGATCAGTTTGGATTCCGTAGAAATATTGAAAAACGTGAGGCAATACTGACCCTACGACTTATCTTAGAAGCTAGATTAAGGAAAGACAAACCTACGTTTCTAGCATTTGTAGACTTAGAGAAAGCTTTTGACAATGTTGACTGGAATACTCTCTTTCAAATTCCGAAGGTGGCAGGGGTAAAATACAGGAAGCGAAAGGCTATTTACAATTTGTACAGAAAGCAGATGGCAGTTATAAGAGTCGAGGGACATGAAAGGGAAGCAGTGGTTGGGAAGGGAGTGAGACAGAGTTGTAGCCTTTGCCCGATGTTATTTAATCTGTATACTGAGCAAGCAGTGAAGGAAACAAAAGAAAAATTCGGAGTAGGTATTAAAATCGATGGAGAAGAAATAAAAACCTTGAGGTTCGCCGATGACATTGTAATTCTGTCAGAGACAGCAAAGGACTTGGAAGAGCAGTTGAACGGAATGGATGGTGTCTTGAAGGGAGGATAAGAGATGAACATCAACAAAATCAAAACAAGGATAATGGAATGTAGTCGAATTAAGTCGGGTGATGTTGAGGGTATTAGATTAGGAAATGAGACACTTAAGGTAGTAAAGGAGTTTTGCTATTTGGGGAGCAAAATAACTGATGATGGTTGAAGTAGAGAGAATATAAAATGTAGACTGGCAATGGCAAGGAAAGCGTTTCTGAAGAAGAGAAATTTGTTAACATCGAGTATAGATTTAAGTGTCAGGAAGTCATTTCTGAAAGTATTTGTATGGAGTGTAGCCATGTATGGAAGTGAAACGTGGACGATAAATAGTTTAGACAAGAAGAGAATAGAAGCTTTCGAAATTTAGTGCTACAGAAGAATGCTGAAGATTAGATGGGTAGATCACATAACTAATGAGGAGATATTGAATAGGATTGGGGAGAAGAAAAGTTTGTGGCACAACTTGACTAGAAGAAGGGATCGGTTGGTAGGACAAGTTCTGAGGCATCAAGGATTCACCAATTTAGTATTGGAGGGCAGCGTGGAGGGTAAAAATCGTAGAGGGAGACCAAGAGACGAATACACTAAGCAGATTCAAGAGGATGTAGGTTGCAGTAGGTACTGGGAGATGAAGAATCTTGCACAGGATAGAGTAGCATGGAGTGCTGCATCAAACCAGTCTCAGGACTGAAGACCACAACAACAACAACATGTTTCCAAAATCATACGACAAATGGTTCAGATGGCTCTGAGCACTATGGGATTTAACATCTGAGGTCATCAGTCCCGTAGAACTTAGAACTACTTAAACCTAACTAACCTAAGGACATCACACACATCCGTGCCCAAGGCAGGATTCGTACCTGCGACCGTAGCAGTTGCGCGGTTCCAGACTGAAGCGCCTAGAACCGCTCGGCCCATACGACAAGTACGCACGTTTGTAAGTGATCTTACTGCATTCCATTCGTTTTTCATAAAATCATCAAAACGAACTGTATTGCTAACTGAGGAAGGATTTAAACTGCCACATGCAAGCAACACTCGCGGAAATTTTCGTTCCAGGGCAGTTTCAACAGTATCTAGTCATTTCTCAGAGGTATATAGTGTTTTTAATTATATAATTGATGATTCAGACTCTCAGTGGGACCAGAATCTTTGAGCGGTGCAGTGGGAATGAAACGACGGACGGATGATCCTACGTTTGTCTACTTGCTTTGTTTCTACCGAGGGTACTTTGTTTATGTTGATCATTTCTTTAATGTTCTTCAGTCAAAATCTGTCAGTATAACTGATTTCCACGACGAAATAAGAACTGTTTTGAGAAACTTACGACAGTTAAGAACGGAAACATTCGTTCATGAATGCATTAAATGCAGCTTGAGTTTGAATGGCAACTTATTATTCTGTAACAGTCAAAAGACATCTCTCAGGGCACTAACTTAAGGGATACTGGATTTGCAAATTGTTGAGATGGAGAGAAGATTTCAAGACTTTCCCCAAATTCATTTTGTTGAACTTTTGAACGAAATGTGTCATCGTTTCTTGAAAAAATTAGTTATTATTATTATCATTATTATTATTATTATTATTATTATTAGTAGTAGTAGTTGTTGTAGTTTTTGTTGTTTTATTTGATGCATTTTGTTTCATTTGTTTAAATTATTATTTATTGTACTATTTTGTCTCCCTACAATAAATGTAAAGTCTCTCCAACCTTTAAATCCACGCTACGCCACTGTCAAATACAAAGATATGTAAACAGACAGAATGCGGCGCTGCGGTCGGCAATGTCTGACGCAGTTGTTGGACTGGTTACTGCTGCAACATTGGCAGGCTATCAAGATTTAAGCGAGTTTGAAAGTGGTGTTATAGTCAGTACACGAGTGATGGGACATTACATTTCCGAAGTAAGACAACAAGTGTCTGGTGCAGTTGTTAGATCGATTACTGCTGCTACAATGCTTTATCAAGATTTAAGTAAGTTTAAAAGTGGTGTTATAGTTTGCGCACGACCGATGGGACACAGGATCTCCGATGTAGCGATGAAGTGGGGATTTTCCCGTACAACCATTTCACGATTGTACTGTGAATATAAGGAATCCGGTAAAACATCAGATCTCCGACATCGCTGCGGCCGGAAAAGGATCCTGCAAGAACGGGACCAAAGGCGACTGAAGAGAATCGTTCAACGCGACAGTAGTGCAACTCTTCCGCAAATTGCTGCAGATTTCTATGCTGGGCCGTAAACAAGTGTCAGTGTGCGAATCATTCAACGAAACATCGTCCTAAAGCGACTAGGTTCAGCAACTTAGCAATCAGAATAATTGCCTATTTTTAGGATGTAGAAATTAGTAAGCTAACATACTTTGCATACTTCCACTCTCTGATGTCAAACGGAATAATATTTTGGGGCAACTCCACACTTAGGAAAAAGGTATTCACTGCTCAAAAGAAAGTAGTTAGAATAATGTGTGGGGTTCTTAGTCGCACATCTTGTAGGCATCTATTTAAAAGGTTAGGAATTCTTACAACTGCTTCACAGTACATTTACTCAGTAATGAAATTTTTTCTCACCAACATGGACAAGTTTAAAATCAACAGCGACATTCATGATTACAATACCAGAAAAAAGAAAGACGTACACTATCCTTTACTTAACCTATCTTTGGCACAGAAAGGGGTAAAACATGCTGCTATAAAACTTTTTGATGAATTACCAGATGAAATAAAATGTCTGACAGACAGCAGTAATAGTTTCAAAAACAAATTGAAATCATACCTCCTTGACCACTCCTTCTATACCATATATGAATTCTTGAGTATGAGTAAATAAATCTCGAGATATAATATATGCATTTTGTGCCTTTTAAGGGAATGGGATAGATAATAGAAATATTTACGTATAACACTATAATGTACAAAAAAACTTGTTTCCTGTGCGCATTTCTTGTGCATTTGACACGTTTCACATCATAACGGTTTTTCTGTGCTATTGATCAATGGAACACGTAACTAACTACCTACCTAACTAGCTTTCGGAGCCGAAGGCCCAGTCGTGTACCCTTGATGACTGCACGACACAAAGCTTTACACCTCGCCTGGGCCTGTCAAAGCCGACATTGGACTGTTGAGAGAGAACCTTATGAACCCATGGACCCTATAAGTCAGCAGGGGACTGTTCAAACTGATGAAGACTCTGTAACAACATGAGGTGTCTGCAGTTGGAGTGATGTGGGACCCCTGATACGTCTAGATACGACTCTACCAGGTGACACGTACGTAAGCATCTTGTCTGATCACCTGCATCTATTCATGCCCACTGTGCATTCCGACGGACTTGGGCAGTTCTAGCTGGGCAATGAGAGACCCCACTCGTCCAGAATTGCTACAGAGTGGCTGCAGGAACTGCCTTCTGAGTTTAAACACTTCGGTTGGCCATGTCTCCAGGCATTATTGAGCATATCTGGGATGCCTTGCAACGTGGTGTTTGGAAGAGGCCTTCACCCCCTCGTACTCTTACGGATTTAAGGTCAGCCCTTCAAGATTCGTGGTATCAATTCCCTGAAGCACTATTTCAGACATTAGTCGAGTCCATGTTACATCGTGTAGCGGCACTTCTGCGTGCTCGCTGGCCCCCTACACGATATTAGGTAGGTGTACCAGTTTCTTTCGCTCTTTGGTGTATAACTGTATCAGCATTCAAGACTGTTACTTACAACCAGAAACTTTACCATCATTTGTTTAAGAAGCAGTTTAAGGAAGACGAAAAGCAACCGTTAATACATATATTCCACTGTGAGACAAGACTGGTCAATGCGCTCGTGGATAAATGTTTGCGATTGCTAACAGAGCAATCATTGTACAAAGGCACGCACTTCTTCGGCCGAAGCAAATCAAAGCAACGGATGTTTTTCTTCAGGGCTCCAAAAATATATAAATCGCATGGGGAAAGATCTGGACTGTATGGGGGATGTGTAAGGGTTCCCCAACGTAGTGGAAACAACCTCGGCAAGTCGACAGGGAGCGGAGACGTGTGTGACGCCTTTTCAATAACAATCGGTTTCTAGTCCCGCAGAAATTACTGCTGTCAGTAAGTATAGTCCTCCACAACCAGTTTTCAAACGATCGTTGCGAAGAGCACTGCATGCAGTGGACACCTGGAGTCCACCATCTCGCAAAACGCCGTTACTCACAGCGATACATTAAGCCGAAGCTCTTCAGTGGGCCAAACAGCACTAGCCAATAGGTGACTGGAGACGAGTAGCGCGGCGCGACGAGCAATGATTCTGCCTTTTTTTTAAAATGGCTCAATACATCGAGTGCAACTAAGGCCATATGGGGCGTTTGTGAGGGCTGTAGATCAGGTCAGAGCTGATTGTACGATGACGGTCAGGTTACCATTAACATGAACCAATATGTTTATTGCAACATTGACCAAATGTTGCCCTACCGTCCACATCTTGTGACGTTCCCTCCAATATCTGGTGTTAGGATTTGCATGTACCGTCACGTCTGAAGTGAGTTCAGCTGTAAGTACTACTTTTTCGCCGAGAAACCCGTCATTTCTTACCTTATCAGTCCATCTAATTTTCAACAATCTTCTGTACCATTACATTTCAAATGCTTCGATCCTCTTCTGTTCGGGTTTTCCGACAATCCGTGTTTCACTACTGTACAACGCTGTGCTCCAAAAATATATTCTCAGATATTTCTTCTTCAATTTAAGGCTTATGTTTGAGACTAGTAGACTTCTCTTGGCCAGGAATGCCCTTTTTCTGAGTGCTAGTCTGCTCTTTACGTCTTCCTTGTTCCGTCCCTTATGGATTATTTTGATGCCTAGGTTGCAGAATTCCTTAACTATATCTACTTCGTGATTGAGAATCCTTATGTAAAGTTTCTAATTGTTCTCATTTCTGCTACTTCTGATTTCTTTCTTCTTCGACTTACTTTCAGTCTATAATCTGTACTCATAAGACCGTTCATTCCATTCAGCAAATCCTGTAATACTTCTTTCTCGTAATTTTTCTTCACTTTCACTGAGGATAGTAGTCTCATGGACTGAGCAGCAGGGGGCTATTTCGGATTCTAAAGACAAACGTTTTGCAATCCTAGCAGATACGATCCTTTCAAAAAAGAACTTCTGAAAGCATGCCTGCCATGCCTCACATTCTGAAGAAGTTTCTTTCCCGACAGGGATATATGTACAGGGCGACGGCCATTGCGCAGCGTGGCCTGAAAGTTGTAAAAAGCTGCAGCTAGAATTGGGAACAATACACAATAGTGCATTAACAGCAGGACACCGCTAGGGGCTGGACGGCTCCCCGGTGGCATGAATCTTCCGACAAGACTCTCCCGTGATGTGAAAGCCGCGACCTGGCCCTACGTAATCCAAAAAATGGTTCAAATGGCTCTGAGCACTATGGGACTTAACATCTGAGGTCATCAGTCCCCTAGACTTAGAACTACTTAAACGTATCTAACCTAAGGACATCACACACATCCTTGCCCGAGGCAGGATTCGACTCTGCGACCATAGCAACAGCGTGGTTCCGGACTGAAGCGCCTAGAACCGCTCGTCCACATCGGCCGGCTCCTGCGTAATCCCTGCGATTGTATCTCCGGTCTGGTACATCGACCTGCCCAGAACTGCGGCCACTAATGCGGCCCTGTGGTAACTCTCCGAGAAATCTGTCTCTTCCCACACAACAAACGGTTCACAGATTTTACTCAACAGAAAGAAAGACCCATTAGCTCTAATTACTCAGTGCAGCTACCCTGATGGAAAAAAGTTAGTACCCCTTTAAGAGGTTTCCAGTTCACTCAAGATTTATTGTTGCGTCAGAGCATAAGGAGTACATGGAATGATTACATTTACAGATCTATAGCACAAACGGTTCTGAGCTACCAGGTATCGACCAATGCTCACACATCTGGGATTAGTACATGTTGTAGCTTCTGTGGGCCGCAGTGCACGTGCTGACTCTGGCATCCAGTCGATCGTACAGATGGCGAATGCTGTCCTGGGCCACAGCTGCTCTGCCTATTCACGTAGTTCTGACGAGTAGTGGCGTACTCCTGTAATCCAAGCTTCCAGGAGGCCGTTGTGAGGGAGAGATCTGGAAACAACTACAGATTCGGCCGTTTCACGAGCTCAGGAACGGCCGCGATGCCTTCATCGAGCTCTGCAGATCGACAGATGACAGTGTGGAAATTTCGGCAAGCGGTGGCTAAGGGTTAAGAGAAGCCGAACGCACTAAACAGAAGAACGTCGGGAAACCGAAGCACACGACTCATAACGAAAAGATTGCGGAATGCAGTGCGAAAGCAAAACTACGAGAAGACCAACTCTGAAGCCATCGGCGCGCTAGGAATTATTCCGCGCAGCAGCGATCGTCTAGGAAGAGCAAGCCGAGGGTGTCGCTCGACCACACAATAAAACACCAGACGGCTCAACACAAAAGTTTTGTCACAAGTACAGATAGTGTTGAGGATCAGTGGACAAAGTTCAAAACCGTCGTACAATATGCGTTAGATGAGTATGTGCCAAGCAAGTTCGTAAGAGATGGAAAAGAGCCACCGTGGTACAACAACCGAGTTAGGAAACTGCTGCAGAAGCAAAGGGAACTTCACAGCAAACATAAACATAGCCAAAGCCTTGCAGACAAACAAAAATTACGAGAAGCGAAATATAGTGTGAGGAGGGCTATGCGAGAGGCGTTCAATGAATTCGAAAGTAAAGTTCTATGTACTGACTTGGCAGAAAATCCTAAGAAATTTTGGTCTTATGTCAAAGCGGTAGGTGGATCAAAACAAAATGTCCAGACACTCTGTGACCAAAATGGTACTGAAACAGAGGATGACAGACTAAAGGCCGAACTACTAAATGTCTTTTTCCAAAGCTGTTTCACAGAGGAAGACTGCACTGTAGTTCCTCCTCTAGATTGTCGCACAGATGACAAAATGGTAGATATCGAAATAGACGACAGAGGGATAGAGAAACAATTAAAATCGCTCAAAAGAGGAAAGGCCGCTGGACCTGATGGGATACCAGTTCGATTTTACACAGAGTACGCGAAGGAACTTGCCCCCCCCCCCCCCCCCCCTTCTTGCAGCGGTGTACCGTAGGTCTCTAGAAGAGCGTAGCGTTCCAAAGGATTCGAAAAGGGCACAGGTCATCCCCGTTTTCAAGAAGGGACGTCGAACAGATGTGCAGAACTATAGACCTATATCTCTAACGTCGATCAGTTGTAGAATTTTGGAACACGTATTATGTTCGAGTATAATGACTTTTCTGGAGCCTAGAAATCTACTCTGTAGGAATCAGCATGGGTTTCGAAAAAGACGGTCGTGTGAAACCCAGCTGGCGCTATTCGTCCACGAGACTCAGAGGGCCGTTGACACGGGTTCACAGGTAGATGCCGTGTATCTTGACTTCCGCAAGGCGTTCGATACAGTTCCCCACAGTCGTTTAATGATCAAAGTAAGAGCATATGGACTATCAGACCAATTGTGTGATTGGATTGAAGAGTTCCTAGATAACAGAACGCAGCATGTCATTCTCAATGGAGAGAAGTCTTCCGAAGTAAGAGTGATTTCAGGTGTGCCGCAGGGGAGTGTCATAGGACCGTTGCTATTCACAATATACATAAATGACCTTGTGGATAACATCGGAAGTTCACTGAGGCTTTTTGCAGATGATGCTGTGGTGTATCGAGAGGTTGTAACAATCGAAAATTGTACTGAAATGCAGGAGGGTCTGCAGCGAATTGACGCATGGTGCAGGGTATGGCAATTGAATCTCAATGTAGACAAGTGTAATGTGCTGCGAATACATAGGAAGATAGTTCCCTTATCATTTAGCTACAAAATAACAGGTCAGCAACTGGAAGCAGTTAATTCCATAAATTATCTGGGAGTACGCATTAGGAGTGATTTAAAATGGAATGATCATATAAAGTTGATCGTCGGTAAAGCAGTGCCAGACTGAGATTCATTGGAAGAATCCTAAGGAAATGCAATCCGAAAACAAAGGAAGTAGGTTACAGTACGCTTGTTCGCCCACTGCTTGAATACTGCTCAGCAGTGTGGGATCCGTACCAGATAGGGTTGATAGAAGATAGAGAAGATCCAACGGAGAGCAGCGCGCTTCGTTACAGGATCATTTAGTAATCGCGAAAGCGTTACGGAGATGATAGATAAACTCCAGTGGAAAACTCTGCAGGAGAGACGCTCAGTAGCTCGGTACGGGCTTTAAGTTTCGAAAACATACCTTCACCGAAGAGTCAAGCGGTATATTTCTCCCTCCTATGTATATCTCGCGAAGAGACCATGAGCATAAAATCAGAGAGATTAGAGCCCACACAGAAGCATACCGACAATCCTTCTTTCCACGAACAATACGAGACTGGAATAGAAGGGAGAACCGATAGAGGTACTCAGGGTATCCTCCGCCACACACCGTCAGGTGGCTTGCGGAGTATGGATATAGATGTAGATATATGTAGATTTAGAGTCACTTCTCGTCCCATCATATCGCACACATAATCGCCTGGAAACAAATCCAGAGACCCCCCCACTCTCCAGGGAAGTTGCCGCACATCTTGCAGAGCTCGTTGAATTTCAAGGGTAGTATGTGGGCAAACGTTTCCTGTTGGAACGACACTTCACCTTCCTGCTGCAAGAACGGCATAAGAACAGATCTAACGACATTGTGCATATACCGAGCGCCGGTTAGCGTCCCCTCCAAAAAACACCAAAGGTGAACGAAAGTTGTAGCTTATCGCACCAAACAGACCGCAAGGCCTGGTGTGCGGCAGTGTGTCTTGGACGAATGCACTGTACGAGACAGCGTTCACCAGTCTACGAAGTACGCGCAAACGACCTTAACTTGCGTACCGGCAGAATCTGCTTTCATCGCTGAAGATCACGGCGCGCCATTCAAAGTGATCCTTTGACTACACTACTCAAGCCGTGCACGTCGATGCTGTGGTACGAGTGAAAGACGGGCTAGAGAGGTGTGTGTGCCCACAGTCCCACTGCTAACAAATGGTTCAAATGGCTCTGAGCACTATGGGTCTTAAATTATGAAATAATAAGCCCCCTAGAACTCAGAACTACTTAAACCTAACTAACCTAAGGACATCACACACATCCATGCCCGAGGCAGGATTCGAACCTGCGACCGTAGCGGTCGCGCGGTTCCAGACTGTAGCGCCTAGAACCGCTCTGCCACTCCGGCCGGCCGCCTCGCTACAGTTCGTGTTGACATGTCTGGGCTCAGAAGCCCTCTTAGATGTGCTGTGGTACCCCTTACAATTCGACGATCCTGGTGGACGTCGTTGCTGCGTAGACGTCCATTAACTCGCATACGGGTGTAAGAATGTTCACATTACGACCTGATACCATCATCGTTATACATCTGACGCAGCATGTCTAACTTGTACGGTAATTGTCCGGAAGGATCATCCCGTCACATAGAAGGTCACAATTTGACCCCTTCCAAAAATCACTCTGTTACTTGTAGAAAGCGTCTCCGTGGCACGGTTGCCTGCTTGCTTGAGACGCTTGCACCACACTGAGCCTTCACGTCGTCGTCATCGTCGTACTGGACGGGCGTCCAATGCTCGGCCTGGGGCAGGGTCAGGATGAGCACGTGGCTGCTGTCTCTGTAGTATGTAGGGGTTATGCGTGCCTCTGTCCTATCGTTTGTTTGAGGGTTAACCCTGAGACTGCTGGGGAGCTGTTCACTACCGCAGCAAGTCCGTTCAACGTGTGTTCGGCCGATGGTTTCGCTGTTGGACCAGTCCTCCAATGAGCCTCTTGCGAGAATGTCCCGCTTTGTCATAAATAGAACGTGCTGTGGTCCGGAAACAGTCGCTCAGCAGCAGGATAGCAGTCTCCTCATAAAGCTGGTGGGTGGGGTAGTATCGTGGGAGACGGAAGGTGAGCTTGAACGACAGGTTTTGAACCTTCTAGAGGGTATCGATCTTGGCTGCATTCCCTCACACCAAGGTCGCGTACTCCAACACTAGACTGATAAGTGTGAGGTACATTGTAATACAGTGGTGAAGAGGCAGAGTCGACTTTTGGTTCAATAGAGGGTAACAGGCGCGGAGCCGCCCTATTGCTCTGTTCCTAGTCCATCTGACGTGAGGGGCCAACGACAGCCTCTGGTTCAGCTTGACACCGAGGTAAGTGGTAGTCTTGGTCCACAGGACGGGGCCACCCTCGTTGGTGATTGGCGCTAGTTCTGGCGCTTAACGAAGGCGAACGCGTATCTCTTGGCGGCGTTGAACTTAAGGCGCCACTTTGTGGATCAAGCTCCCAAGACATCACACCCAAGCAGGAGGCTGCGACTCAGACTGTGGACATTCAGACCATGGATGAAAAACGCTGTATCGTCGGCGAAGAGAACCGATTCCACTCTTTCCACAGGCGGTGCTGAGCCTTCTGTCTGTGATCATTCTCTATTAAAGGGTAGACACAGATGGCGCTTTAGTAGCTATACATATATCTGTTGGCAGACGAAATTGAAAGCTTTATGAGAATCTTCATTACCACTCACATGGCGTATACCGTTAACAGATCAAAATCGATGTCTTTTTTCACATGTACTTACTTTTTTTCCCAGCAGTGTATATACCAAGGGAAGCAGTATACAATCACTGCCAACCCACTTTATTAAATGTCGTAACTGTCCTAGTACCTTCCTGTTTAAATAACACTGCATTAAGATACTCTCCGTTTATCCATTCCAAACGCGACCACCTGTTCAAAATCAATAAAGTTTTTACACATGGACCTCTTTATGTAGATCACTGATTTAGGTTAAATATTACCGTGGTTGTTGTTGTTACTCGTAAAGACAAAATTACAATTTAATGTTGTCTTTTCTATGAACATGACTTATGTTGAAACGTCCCCTTACTTAGAACAATTATACATGACTGTGCTTAAACTGACACACAATATTTTTAGCGCAACGCAATCTGACTGTCAATAATCCCTACAAAAGAATGGCCCTGACTAACATTAACCTATACGTTTCACAAATCGCTTACCTCACAAAAATCTTGGTTACTCCAACTACTGCAATACAGCGAGCGCCACTACCAGCTAAATAAAAGATTCAAACTACGGAAGGCACTAACTACTGATAGGGATAGTTAGCAAATGAAAGATTTTTAATAGAGAACAAACAATGTATTTACCTTAATAGTGTTGCAAAATCATAATATACATAGCAGTTCATGACGTCCAGTCTTACAAATTTCAAAACTCCGCCATTTCTTTCCCCACATCCACCACTGCTGGCGGCTCACCTCCAACTGCGCAACGCTACGCGCTGTTAACATCCAGCTGCCCAACACTACAATGGCAGACAACAATGCAAACTAGCCACAGACTGCACACAGCACAGCCAGTGGCGTTACCAATAAGAAAACCTAAACAGCCTACTTACAATGTGAATGAACTTTTTTCAGATAATAGATGTGAGAAATTTGCTGTTCGGTCCACTTTTAGGTTTATTGCTCAATGTCGTTGTCGAAATGAATCAAGTATTAGCCACAGTTAAATTGTTTCTCAATATGTTATCTCAGGTATGCAGGCGGTTGGAAAAGACGGATACAATTACTATAACCGCGCGACCGCTACGGTCGCAGGTTCGAATCCTGCCTCGGGCATGGATGTGTGTTATGTCCTTAGGTTAGTTAGGGGCTGATGATCTCAGATGTTAAGCCCCATAGTGCTTAGAGCCATTTGAACCAATTTGTAATTCATTACAGTCCTCGAGATGGGTATGCTGTGGACATTCCCGTCTTCCAAGATGACAGCAATTGTGTTCACGGGGCTCACCACAATTTCGTAAGTGTACGGGATCCAATAATCAATGGGTTACTTCAGCTGTGTATAGTAGACCAGAAGAAACTTGTGAACTTCCTTCCTCGTGGAACTGAGTACATTATGAATAGAGGAGATGTTACACGATATTACCAGTTCTCTTCTGAGAGTGACTAAATTTTTGCTCGGTGTGCTTATGTCGCTCGTTGTAATGCCGCTACCGTTCCTGTCCTGGTTATACCAGGAGGCTGGCTGGACGTGAGGCTGCAGACTTATCACCGGTGAGAGCGAGCCCGGCGACGAAAACAGCGAGTGCGTAGGCAGCGGGAGGCGGGCGCCGAGCGCAGCCTCTGTGGCAGCAGAGACAAAGCGGGCCGCGGCGCCGGCGTGGCAGCCGCTCATACATCATGCGCTCAGCGCGGCAGAACGGAGCAGTCGAAACAAACCGCCAGCCGCCTGTGTCCTGTGGGGGAGGGTGGGGTGGGGGGCGGAGGTGGGGAAGAGGGTAAAGAGAGGCGGCGCTAATGCCGGGCAGGCGACGTAAATCAGGCGCCGGAGACCTGTGGAGCGCGCCGACCCGCTACCCGCGGCAAGGGTCGATCCAATAGGCAGCGCGGCGCTGCGAAATGGTGCCGATAAAGGTGTTGCCGCTCGTGATTTACTGGCGGGGAAGGTCACGGCGAAGGAGAGGAAATGAAATGAAATGAGACCCGGGCTGCACTGAGAAGCGTTACAGCTTCTTCGAAGCGCTACTCAGTCATGACAACCCTAAGATGGTACTGTTTCGTTGACAATTCCTCGACCCTACTCACGTACTGATTATCGTAACGAAGGCCTTTCCTTTATGGATGATTGCTGCTCTGAAATGTCTCCCCCCGTCGCTGTTTCCTGATACCGTGGGTTCCTTTTAGGAGAAGTGATTCCTTCGCGAGACAACAGTTAATAATCGAGCCGCCGAAAGGAAGTCCCTGTCAACCGGAGGCTATGAAGTGAATGTTATTTCGCGCTGTTTATTTTTATTCCGTGTCGGTCGCCCGACTACGAATGTCACACCCGAAAACTGTAAGAGCCTTTGCAGTGGCGAACTACTGAAGCGCGAAAAAAAAAGAAGTGAAAAAGAAAAAAAAAAAGGCTAATAACCTTGGGAGATTGAAACATACTCTCTTCGTAATCAAAAAGAAAAGGTTTGGAAATATATGTTGAGATAAAGTAAAGATTACAATGTTTCAGTATTTCAGTACATAATTTAATGCATAGATGCATCTCTTACCTGTATATCATTGAAGAGGATAGAGAATCACGGTCTTCAATGTGAATGTCGTCGTTAACTACATCTCCTATATCACAATCACTACCTTCAATCTTGCTCCTGCTGCTGCTATCATCCCTAATCTTTTTTAAGACGTGCCACGAGCGCATGATAATACTGTTCCGTGTTATGGGAGTAATACTGCATAGTGCCTCACACACTAAAATTTCGACGTCTTTTAATTTAGAACTTTTATTTCTGTCTGCGACATATGATTTCACTTGAGCCCACACGACTTCTGATATTGTGGAAGTCAATTTTCTTCTGCAATTTTGTCAATGTAGTAACGTAAAATTTCATGTTTCATGCTCTTTCACGATTTCCGGCGTTTCTTTTACTTTTCCCCATCAAATGGATCGCTGTCATTCTTCTTTAACCAGTCCACTGTCCAGTCCAGTCCTTCTGCACGTAGGGATTTGTTTAATTGTGCCGAGTGATATGGTGCATACTCGAACACTATAGTGGAGTTCTCTTCTTTGTTTGGGAGCGAAGAGTATAAGAACCACTCTTTAAATTTCATTGCCGTCTTTTCCCTGAGACTTCTTTGATGTAAACAACAACAATAAATTTTCCACAAACCCACCTATTGTTCTAGAAAAAAAAGAATGAACCGTCTTTTCCAGTTAGAGCTTTCACTGTTCTTCGTGCAATCATTAATCTTTGCAGTCTGTCTGGATTGACCAGCATTTTCCCACATTTCGTCCAACCAAACGACTTCGCGAGGTCCGCATTTAGATACTTCCCTCACAAAACAGCGTCTCCAGGCAAACATACAGCAATTCAAGTAGAACTGTTCTGCCAGAAAATATTTCCACTGAAACCCTTTCACCTTTAATATAACTCAAAGACTGTTCTTTTTTTATGAAATACAACTTACTATTTCGTAGAGAGACAAGCAGCTTCTTCCGAAATGGGTATTCTTCCCGCGCATAACAGTCATCTGTATGTTAACGAGTTCCGTCATTTTAGCAGCACCCATTCTGTTTTTTTTTTTTTCTGAACAGTTCCAGAGCACGTATCGCTCGTTATTTTCTTCACAGACGTGGTTCTGTTTTCAAGGCTGCATTACTCATTCAAAAACTTTCGACAAGGCATAAGAGGACCGCTGTTACACCATTGTTCCTCAAAATATCGTCGTACGTTAGATACGAGCTCACGACACTGGCTCTTTAACGTAGCGTCCATTCCTCGCTACCTGCTTTACTGCGGCTTGAGGAAGATGCTGTGTCGCATACGTTTGAAATTAACAATACGACACTACACCGCTCCGTTAACAAACACTTTGCAGCTACTGAGTATAGCAGCAGGCGCGACCTTGAGTTATGGGGGTGGCAACGGGACATAAGTTACGGAACGAGTCAGACATTTCACAAAAAGATGACTTGCTTTATTTTACACGACAGGGCCCAGGGGACCATGCGACGTCACGATTAAGGCTCTCCATCTGCTTCTGTCTTTTTCTATCTGTTTCCAGTTCTCCAAGAACCCAGTTGCTGCAAATCTTGTCTTACTACATCGATCCATCCAGCCATCCATCAACCTCTTCCCTGTTCTTCCCACTGGTCTGCTGCGTAACGAGGTGCTGGCAATCATAGGCTATCTCGTTTCCTCCATGGTAAACATAGTTTGTAAAAGTATCATTGACTGGTTTTTCTGCTAATGGTCTCATCGTCAATTTTAAAATGCCACAATATATTCAGTTTTGCACGCCTAGGGATACTACACAAGTGATAAGTGTAACACATGGTAAGAAAATTACGGGATAGGGTGGAAACGTCAAAATTTTTGGTTGTCCATATTGATGAGAATTTAAACCGGAAGAAGCACAGTTTGGAACTTCTAAAACAACTTAGTTCAGCCGCATTTGCACTTGGATTCATTGCAAATCTTGGGGAGACTCAAATCAGTAAGGTGACATATTTTGCATATTTTCATTCAATAATGTCATCTGGAATAATGCTCTCGGGTAGCCTACCTTTAGCAAAGAAAGTCTTCATTGGTCAAAAACGTGCTGTAAGAATAATTTGTGGTGCATACCCACGATCATCTTGCAGACATACGTTTAAGGAGTTGGTCGTTCCGACTACCGTTTCACTGTATATTTTTTCCCTCATGAAGTTTTTTTAAATGATCAGCTGCAGTTCCAAAGCAACAACGATGTACATAATTACGATACTAGAAGGAAAAATAAGATTCATTACTTCACATTAAGGTTGTCTTTGACACAGAAAGGGGTGCACAATTAAAATTTTTGATCACTTACGGAGTGATATAACATGTCTGACGGATGTCAAAGTAAAATTAGAAAACAAATTGAAAATGTTTCTCCTGGACAACTTCTATTCCGTAAAGAATTTCTAGAATAGTAACGTGTGAAAGGTGGCAGATAGCAATTACTAACTATCTAGTTAGATATCCAGTCCATCGAAGTCTTTTGTTCATCTCTCGAACGATGTTAGGCTCCTTGTACAGCACATCTAGTTCCGTATTGCGGTGCCTCCTCTACTCTCAATTATTTCGATGCCAGACTGGTCAGTACACTTTCTTAAGAACATTTCTCTCAGTTAAGGTCTTATTTTCGACTGCTCAAACGTCAGTATTTGTGTTACCATTAGCAACTGCAAACAGTTTAAGCATAATTATTTCTTTGTCTATCATGTTTCTTCTATCTCGCCATCTGAGAAGCCGTACCCTGATAGAGGCCTTCAATGGAATCTTGCCAGTTGTGCGCTCTCTACTCTACATTTAACAGTGGAATTCCCATTGTACTCTTAATGTTACCATCCTTGCTTTTAATTTCACCGAAGGTTGCTTTGACTTTTCCATATGCCGAGTAAGTCCTTCCATCATATCTTTTTCGTTTTCTTCATATTCTTCACGCAGCCATTTCGTCTTAGTTTCCCTGAACTTCCTATTTATTTCATTCCTCAGCGACTTGTATTTTTGTATTCCTTGAACATTTGTGTACATCCTTCTTTCATCTATGAACTAAAGTATTTCTTCTGTTACCCATGGTTTCTTCGCTGTTACCTTCTTTGTACCTATGTTTTTTTCCTATTTAGAGTTGTCAAATCCTCTTCAACTGAATTTCCCGCTGAGCTGTTCCTTACTGCAGTATCTATGGCCTCAGAGAACTTCAGGTGCATCTCTTCATTCCTTAGTACTTTCGTATCCCACTTCTTTGCGCACTGATTATTCCTGACTAGTTTCTTAAACTTCAACTTACTCACTATTAAACTGTGATCGGAGTCTGTATCCGCTTCTGAGTACGCCTTATAATCCATTATCTGCTTTAGAAATCTCTGCCTGCCCATGATGTAATCTATTTTGAAATCTTCCCGTTTCACCGGCCTCTGCCAATTATACTTATGCCTCTTGTGATTCTTGATCAGGGTATCCGTTGTTACTAGCTGAAATTTATTGCAGAACTCAATTAGTCTTTCTCCTCTCTCATTCCTAGTACCATGCTCATTTTCTCTTGCAACACTTTCTTCTACGCCTTCCTCTACAACCACATTTCAATCCGCCTTTACACACTGAATTACCCGTTCAAATTAATAGTAAGCTTTCTCTGTCTCTTTATCCTCGGCTTGCGACGTCGACATGTATATCTGAAAAATTGCTGTTGGTGTTGGTTTTCTGTCGTTCTGACCATATCGCTGAACAGTTCCCACTGACCCTATCTTCCTATTCATAACGAACCTTACACCCATTATATTATTTTCTGCTGCTGTTGACACCACCCTATGCTCATTTGACCAGAAACCCTTGTCTTCTGTCCATTTCATCTTCCTATTCACAACAAATCCTACAGCCGTTATACCATTTTATGCTGCTGTTGATACTACCCTATATTCACCTGACCAGAAATCCTTGTCTGCTTTCAATTTTTCATTGATCTCTATATATATCTAGACTGAGCCTCAGCAATTCCATTTTCAGATTTTCTAGCCTCCATAGCACATTGGAGCTTCTGACACTCCAGTCCCCGACTAGTAGAATGTTACCCTTTTGGTTGGTTATTCAATCTTTTTCTCACGGTCACTTTTCCCTTGTCAGCCCCCTCCCGGAGATGTGAATAGGAACTAATCCGGAATTTTTTGCTAATGGGGAGATCATCATGACACTTTTTCAGTTGCCGGCCGCGGTGGTCTAGCGGTTCTAGGCGCTCAGTCCGGAACCGCGCGACTGCTACGGTCGCAGGTTCGAATCCTGCCTCGGGCATGGGTGTGTGTGATGTCCTTAGGTTGGTTAGGTTTAAGTAGTTCTAAGTTCTAGGGGACTAATGACCACAGATGTTAAGTCCCATAGTGCTCAGAGCCATTTTTTTGAACTTTTTCAGTTACAGGCCACATGACCTGTGGAGACGTATTGTGTGTTTAATGCTGTGGTTTTCATTGCCTTCTGTGTCCTCATGCCGTTAATCAATGCTGATTCTTGCGTCCCTACCCCAAGGGTAAGAGAATGCCCTGGATCTCTGTCTACTTCCCCGCCCTCTTTTGACAAGGCCGTTGGCTGACTTCTCATGCCGGGAGTCTTCGGCAGCCATTCCTGATGATTTTTATTCGAGATCTTACCAGTGTTGTTCTGATTACTAATCGACGACGCTATCCCTTTTTTGGTTTGTTTGTTTTCTTTAATTCAGTTTGTTCGGTTTTGATCCTGGCATTTGTCTGGGCGGACGACACATCATACCCGTGGAAGCAAATGGTTGAATCCTTTATTCAGTTTTTTTGTTGCAGAGGACAATCAGCCCTCTAACCGAACACGCTGAGCTTCCGTGCCGACGCCCATAGACAACCCCATTATCTATTTTATTTGTTGTCTTAATAGCGTAAGGCTTGGTTTCATCATTTTACCTGACTTCTTCTCTATATTTGCGAGAGGAAAACTTTGCTGTATCTCTTTTTAGGTTCTTCGCTAAACTTTTCGTTGAGTGTTTCATAACTTCAACGATACCATTAATAGAGAAAAAGCTTCAGTTTTATTTATACTTTTGAGGTGTGTTTCTAGATTATAATATGGGGTTTAATATAGGGTCTGTTTCTCATCTGCAATCTTGCCTCAATCTGTGCTTTAGTTGATATTACTTCAGTAAAAATTGATCCAATATATTAAAACCCTTTCACATGCTTATACTTGGAACAGTGCACTGTTAGGTCTTGGGAATTATGGGGCTTTCTTCCTACGGTCACGTACTTAGACCGTTCAGAACTATTTGTGGACTGAATAGCTGTGCCACTAATTCCAGGACCTGAATATTTTATCTCAGTTATTCTTTTGTGCATTCTGTTAGGGCTGTTTCGTCTGCACACGACGGACAGATGATATTTTCATTGTTGATTCGAACTCCCTGAAAGTATCTTTATTGAGCTCCTCTATTACCTCACTGAACGCTGGATCGAAAACAACACGTGATGTCCGCAGCTAGTGGTCTAGTGGCTAGCGTTGCTGCGTAACATGGTCCCGGGTTCGATTCCCGGCCGGGTTGGGAATTTTCTGTGACGGCGACTGGGTGTTTGTGTTGTACTCATCATTTCATCATCATCACCATTCGTGAAAGTGGCTAGATTGGACTGTGTAAAGATTCGGACTTTGTACGGGCGCTGATGACCGCGCAGTTTAGCGCCTCCCCAACCAAACATCACGGCAGATGATTATCCTCTCCTTGTTTAAATCCGGTTTCCACTTTGAACCTTTCTGTCATTTGACTACCTATCTTAACCTTAGCTTTCGTGTCATTTAAGCATATACATTTAAGCATATACAATTAGTTTAAATAAACGCAAATACAGTTCGCTCCCGGTAGCTGAGTGGTCAGCGCGACAGAATGTCAATCCCAAGGGCCCGGGTTCGATTCCCGGCTCGGTCGGAGATTTTCTCCGCTCAGGGACTGGGTGGTGTGTTGTCCTAATCGTCATCATTTCATCCCCATCGACACGCAAGTCGCCGAAGTGGCGTCAAATCGAAAGACTTGCACCCGGCGAACGGTCTACCCGAGGGGAGGCCCTAGTCACACGACATTTTTATTTTAACGCAAATACACACACACACACACACACACACACACACACACACTCACACTCACTCACTCACTCACACGGAAACCTAAATCCAAAACGCTTGCGGATAACTTATTTTGTGATTGTAGTTCTGAACTGACTCGCTGTAGTGTTGCCACATCCACACTAGACTAAATGAGTATCATGAAAAATATGCGCACCTGTAGTTGTCAAGGCTTCTGTTTGCTACACCTGTAGCCGGCCGCGGTGCCTGAGCGGTTCTAGGCGCTTCAGTCCGGAACCGCGTAACTGCTACGGTCGCAGGTTCGAATCCTGCCTCGGGCATGGATGTGTGTGATGTCCTTAGGTTGGTTAGCTTTAAGTAGTTCTAAGTTCTAGGGGACTGATGACCTCTGAAGTTAAGTCCCGTAGTGCTCAGAGCCATTTGAACCATTTTCTACAACTGTAAACATCTTGCCAACACTCCCCAAGACCACCTTCTTTTTATTTGGTGCCTTGTGACGTCATTCCCATGGCGTCAAACAGACCCTACGTTGGAATTATGAGCTGTCTTATGAATCAAATAAAATTCGGCGCATTTGAATGACATCTGTGGTCCCTCACAAACTGGGTGTTGTTTTCGCTTAGTGTTTACAATTTATTGATTGAATCGGGTGAACGGGGACTGGAAGACTAAAACATATAACAACAAAGATCACTAGAAAATTGCCTAAATCGGAATCAAACAGGGTGTTATTGTAACCTATATATATTGAGTTTGATCAGAGGATTATGCAATAGCAATTGTATTTTGTCTGGGTAAAATATTCGAGAGTTATTCATGTATTTGTGTTCTAATTAATTAATATTAATTAAAACATCTTCTTTTGACTAAAATCAGAATCTGGGTGTTTTGACCTTGTGCTTCGATTTAAATACTTCAATTGCCAATAAGGGACTTTCTAGAAAAGTGTCAAAGTTAAGATGACCAGTGCTCTCAAATCAGTTTCTGTAGGATTAGTTCATGGAAGCTGTCACCCGTAAAACTTACGTCTGTGTGAATAAGAGGTGGTTCTGACTTCCAACGAATGTTCGCAAAAGTAGACAATTTCTAAAAGAGTTGCCAAATACGGAAACTTGAGCCATGTGAAGAGGGCTGATAAAATAAATGCAAGTAAAAAGATCGATGTGGTAAGGGCAGCAACTTTATGCAGTGGCTGAAAGTGTCTGTTATGTTACATGAGAACCAAGTTTTATTACGTAACATCGTAGATTATGCTTTGCAAAGGAATTTTCATCTTAAGCAGCTGATTGGACGTAGATCGAGGGCTTGCAATCAATCTACGGTTTATGAAAAAAGCGACGAATTCAACAGATTTATATCACAAAACACCACACGCAGACACACAAACGCACACACACACACACACTTTAAACTAGAACTTGATGCGCCAACGTGAGATGGTTGAAAAAGCACGTTTGCTGGTAGTTCCTTATTTTTGAAAGTGGCTAGTGGCATAAAAGCAGTGCTTGAAGCACTTGAGAATGGAATAACGTAGTCCCGAAACGTGCTGTAGTAAATATGTCACACATTTGACAAGTGATGCGTAACATCCTCAGTATTGACTCAGTTCTAAAACTGTGTTTTGTTCAAAAAATAGTTCAAATGGCTCTGAGCACTATGGGACTCAACTGCTGAGGTCATAAGTCCCCTAGAACTTAGAACTACTTAAACCTAACTAACCTAAGGACAACACACACATCCATGCCCGAGGCAGGATTCGAACCTGCGACCGTAGCGGTCGCGCGGTTCCAGACTGTAGCGCCAGAACCGCTCGGCCATCAGCGGCCGGCTGTGTTTTGTCCACTGCAGCTCAGGAGGAGTAGGGAATGGAGTGGGGGGTGGTCAGCTGTTGCAGGATTCGAAGAGGGGCTAAGTCGCAAAGTAATTCACGAGAAAAGAGTGCTTGCCTTGGAAGTTACTAGAATAATTGCAGTGGCAGAGAGGACTGTATTCAAAAAGTTCACTGAAGGATGAAGCGCCATTGATGGAGATCCCAGAAAATATTGACTCTCTGTCGTACAGCTCGTCCCCAATGCGAGTCCAGCGCTTTCAGCAGTGTGCCACTTCACTCGGTAGCACCTGCGGGGGAATAAGAAACCTACGCCGGAGCTCGATCTCGTAGAATTTCTAAAGTGATTTCAGTGTGCCATGTATAGGACTCTTAACGCTTGTTTTTTATTGAAATCCTCTTGAGCATTAAGCCGTGTCATTTTTAGATGAAAAACAACTATTAAAACCGACGTTTCGACCAGTTTCGCAGCGGTGCTCTTCAGCGTGACTATACCGTTGGTTGCTGGGGATGGTCTTCCCTACACGGCATCTTACAGCACTATATAGTAACGTCATTGGATAGTTCGAAGTCAATGTTACGCCTTGTGCTACTGTAGTAGTAGATTGGTAGATAAAAGCGAATTGGCAGCTTATACTTAGACAGCGTTTTCCTGCAACAAGATGTCAATACCGTACGGCAATTCCGTGTGGCCTCTTCTTCATGCGGTTTATCAAGGGTGTTGTATAGCTGCTGTTTGGCGAACACGCACATCATGTTGGACTGGAGACGCTGGCTACTAGGACGTCGCACATAACGTTCATGGTATCGTAAACACAGACGTCGTTCCATTCACTGCGAAGTTCGTAAACGCCTGCGGTGTGAAGAGCATCTACGTAACGCTTTGTGGGCCTCAATAGATCTCGGATCTTGCGGTCGCTCTGAAATATTGGCTTGATTCTTCGGCCGCGCAGTACGTAGCTTCCGCTGTAGCTGATACCTCCCTCGAAAGTGAGTAAAACAATGAATTTTCCCATTTTGATCAAAAGAGCGATCTGTTTTACGCTCATTCAACAGCCTAGATCGCATAAATATTTCCTTATTTAAGGCAACCGATATCGGCAGGTGATTTACGTTTTTAAAAACACACATCAAAAAAAGTTTTGCATCCCCTCGGTTCGAGAGTTCCGGAACCTGTACGGAAAATTGGAATAGGGATCAACATAAACATCATTTCTACCCTTTTTATTGGTCATGAAAACCACACATTGCATGTTGTACCACCATACAGCGGACCTTCAGAGGTGGTGGTCCAGATTGCTGTACACACCGATACCTCTAATCCCCAGTAGCAAGTCCACTTGCACTGATGCATGCCTGTATTCGTCGTGGCATACTATCCACAAGTTCATCAAGGCACTATTGGTCCAGATTGTCCCACTCCTCAACTTCGATTCGTCGTAGATCCCTCAGAGTGGTTGGTGGATCACGTCTATCCCAGGCATGATCGATAGGGTTCATGTCTGGAGAACGTGCTGGCCACTCTAGTCGAGCGACGTCGTTATGCTGAAGGAATTCATTCACAAGATGTGCACGATGGGGGCGCCAACTGTCCATGAAGACGAATGCCTCGCGAATATGGTGCCGATATGGTTGCACTATCGGTCGGAGGATGGCATTCTTGTGTCGCACAGCCGTTACGGCGCCTTCCATGATCACCAGCGGCGTAGGGCGGCCCCACATAAAGCCACCCCAAAACAGCAGGGAACCTCCACCTTGCTGCCCTCGCTGGACAGTATATCTACGGCGTTCAGCATGACCGGGTTGCCTCCAAATACGTCTCCGACGATTGTCTGGGTGAAGGAATATGCGACACTCATCGTTGAAGAGAACGAAATGCCAATCCTGAGCTGTCCATTTGGCACGTTGTTGGGCCCATCTGTACCGCGCTGCATGGTGTAGTGGTTGCAAAGATGGACCTCGTCATGGACGTCGGGAGTGAAGTTGCTCATTATGCAGCCTATTGCGCACAGTTTGAGTGGTAACACGACGTCCTCTGGCTTCACGAAAGGCATTATTCTTGATGTCAGGGTTCCTCCTAGCCATAAACCGTAGGTAGCGGTCACCCGCTGCAGTAATAGTCCTTAGGTGGCCTGAGAGTGGCATGTCATTGACAGTTCCTGTCTCTCTGTATCTCCTCTATGTCCGAACAACGTCGCTGTGGTTCACTCCGAGTCGTCTGGACACTTCCATTTTTAAGAGCCCTTCCTGGCACAAAGCAACAATGCGGACGCGATGGAAACCACGGTATTGGTCAGTCTAGGCATTGTTGAACTACAGACAACACGAGCCGTGTACCTCCTTCCTGGTGGAATGAGTGGAACTGATCGGCTGTCGGACCCTGTCCGTCTAAGAGGCGCTGCTCATCCATGGTTGTTTACATCTTTGGGCGGGTTTAGTGACATATCTGGTCAAAGGGACTGTGTTTGTGATACAATATCCGCAGTCGACATGTATCTTCAGGAGTACTGGGAACCGGGGTGATGCAAAACTCTTTTTGATGCGCGTGTTTTAGTTATGACAAACCTGATTTTTATCTACACCACAACTTGGCGTGAGGTACAACGTAAAATGAACACGTTTCCCAACAAAAAGACTTTTTAAGAGCTGAAGATGATAGCATAGTCTTAAATAAAGAAATGTTTATGCGATTTAGGCGAATTTTTTTTAGCGAGTAACAGAGTGTTTGTCTTCCGTTTATTCATTTGTTTTATCCTCGCTGTACCTCGCAACTTTCTGTACTGTGTCCATTCGCATAGACAATTGTCCAGACCTCGTTCAATTCATGTTCCACTTCTCCACATGCATCTTGGCTTTGCGCTGACAATGACGTTCCATTATAGTAACGTCGGTTGTGACATGACAACCGAAACATGACTGCTTTTAGGGACGACCATCCGCAGTTATCAACAGTTTAGTCACCCTGAAATGGACTTGCAAAGAGTGCCGAAATTAATGCCGAAAAGAATTTGATTGAAACTGATACTGTCGTGGAATGATACGAGCTTAACACTTCTTTTAGCGAGTGCTCGACGTCCCAACCCGGGAGGAGTACATGGATTGAGCTACATAGCTGATTAAATGGTTCAAGGTCTCTAAATAGGAGAAATGGTCAGGGTAACGGTGTGAGAAGATGATAGGATAGCTTCTGTACAGAGAACCATTAAGGAATAGGAAAAGGGAAGGTGTTATTACCATATTTGCCACATGTACTGTAACTGCAAGTGGTTGCTGTTCATGAGGAGAATCGAATTGTGGTCTTCATCGTTTGTAATTTTAGCAATGCCGCCACTGGGGTCGTCCTTTGCACGTAGACCAGCGATGACGAACTCTATAAAACTGATCTCTTGCACATGGAGGTATAAGGAGGGGAGATGCCATGACGTCACAAACTTGAAGCCGACAGAAACCGAGCTCCGTCATTGCAGTTTGGTCAGAAGACTCGTTTCCGATTGTGCTACTGTCTAGAGCTGCTGAAGGTTTTTTCATTTTAAAATGCCGGTTTGCGTTGTTTACGGGTGTACTAACCGTTGGAATAGTGCTACCAAGTTAAAAGGAATCACGTTCCATGCGTAAGTGGCCCCGTTCGTAAAATATTGTCGTTTATATTCGTGAGATGTGCAGCCTTGTTTACGTTTTGTGAAACTGTTTTCTTCTTATTTTATTTCAGATTTCCGATCAATGAAGCTCGTAGGGCTCTGTGGGTTCATATGCTTATTTTTCTTGACAAAGCACAAACGATGTTTGTATTTACAAATGAAATTTTGTATAAGTGTGTAAACGAGTAAGAAATACCATCCGGTATGTAAACTAGCATAGCTTTCGGGTTCTGCTTTCAGTTTACATCGACACAAATACAGTAAAAGGTGATTTGAGTTTGAAAAGAGCTTTGTACACTGTTATTTTTCATCATTTGAAGTTCGTATCCAAAAGAAACACTTAAGTTAACGAGACCAAATCAGTTGTATTGCTGGGGCAAAAACGCATTAAAAACAAAACGAAAACACCTGAAAAAGCTATTCTGACGTTGTGTTATGCATGTAAACATTGTAACACTCATCATCTGAAAGTATTTCGCAGACATAACGTTAAATATGAAGAACACGCAATTCTAACAAGAGCTCTGTCACTGTTTTGACCAATCAAACATGGCGGCCCACCGGCTTCAAACAGACGTACAGCAGACGGCCATAGTGCCATCTCCCCTCCTTATACCTCCATGCTCTTGCAGATAGGGCGCAGAGGTGTTCTCTGTGCTGAGAGCATCACTTCCACAGAGAGTGGTACTCTGACTGAAAAACGGTTTGTGGCGGTACGGACTCAGGACAACAGTGTGGCAAGAAAGAGTGAGCAGAGGTCCTTTCAGGAGGACTACACGACGAGCAGGTCGAATAGCTCTGATGATCACATTCATGACAATAGCTGATAGTCGGACAGAGGTTACAGGTAGTGTCACCACAGACCTCCAGCAACAGATTACTTGAAGGCCGGTTGAGATCTCGACTTACCACCCGTAGTTTACCGCTCACGGTATAACACTGACAGCGATCTTGCATGTGGAAGTGTCAGAGTCAATTGGGACGCTAAGTGTCGTTCTGTGGTGTTGAGCGATAGATCTCGTTTCTGTTTGTGGCGATCAGATCGACACCGATGTGTCCGCAGACGATCAAATGAAAGGTCAGAAGAAGCAGCGATTCTAGAGACCCATCTCTCTCCAACAACTGGATTCATGCTGCGTGTAGGTGTTGGATACTACAGTACGACTGACTGGTAATTGCTGAAGGTATGCTGATTGCTCGCCAGTGTGTAGCAAGAATGTTAAACACAGTTGTCAGATTCTTCATTACCAGGGTACCCAGTAGGATTTTCCACCTGAATAGTGGAAGACCCCATGCAGAAGTTCACACCACAAATACCGTGTGAAACGTAAAGATAATTTACAATAATCATTATGAAAAACGTCTTACGTTGCACAGGAAGAGCATTTATTTATTGACGACCTGTTTCGGACTGCTTGTCCGTTATCAAATCAGCCTGAAGGATAAAATACAGGACATATTGCATATTGCAGTATACAGCAGTAAGGTTCACAAAATGCCACTGCAGTTGCGACATACGCTGTACAAAACTAGTACTGTTCAAAAATAGATGACATAACACAAACGTAAGTCTTGCGTTACATCGGCCATACAAGTGGAAAACTGGCCATGAAATCAATATGAGTGATAGTAGACAAAGTGATCTCCTCATGTGCTGACTGCTAACAATCAGAACGCAAACTGCCCCTAAGAAGTGCCTATGGCGTCCACGTGACGTAGGTGGTCGCTAAAGGTGGAGTGCGTCCAGGGATTGGGACATTTTGTCATAACCGTAACGAGGATTACCAGACCCTAAGTGAAATACATAATGCGTGGATAAAGATACAAACATACAGACATAAAAAACAGTGAAATTTTGAACTTGGATTGGAAAATGCTTAGGAAGGATAGAACTGATGCTATGGGAGGTGGTGTGTTCATTGCAGTTAAAAGCTGTTTAAACGCAGTTGAGATCGATACTGGGTCGGACTGTGAAATAGTCTGATACAGATGTCAATCAGACAAGGATTCACCATTGTATTAGGGTGTTTTTTATAGGCCACCAGCATCCGCAACAAACGTCGCAGAACGTTTCAGGGAAAGTCTTGAGTACATAGGAGGTAAATATCCAAATTATCCATTAGTTATAGGTGGAGACTTTAATCTGGAATCAATTGCCTGGAAAAATTACACGTTTATCACAGGGGGCTGAAGCAAAGATTCGTGTGAAGTTATTCTAGGAGCGCTCTCAACATACAATCTTGAGCAATTGATTAGAAAACCAACTCGAGATGGGAAAATATTAGCTATCTTGGCGGCAAACAGACCTGATCTTTTTGAGGAAGTTAATCTAGAAGAAGGTATTAGCGACCATAATGTCGTTGTGGCTTCTATGTCAGTGAAAGTTGCAAAAAACCAAAGAAACAGCGTAGAGTTTTCTTGTTTGGGAAAGCAAATAAAAGTGTCATTAATGAATATCTTGCAAGTCAGCTCCAAGCATTCACTGCGGGACACAAAGATATTGAGCATCTTTGTTCCGAATTTAAAGATATTGTCCACCAAGTGCTAGAGAAGTATGTGCCTAGCAAAAATGTAGGGGAGGGAAAGGAACCACCTTGGTACAACAAACATATTAGGAAGTTGCTGAGAAAGCAGAGAATTTTGGACAGTCGTTTTAAACGTAGCCACTGCCCCGCTGACAAGCAGGAATCATGCGAAATGAAAGCAGCTGTCAGAAGGACAATGAGAGATCCTTTTAACGAATTTGAAAGCAATATTTTATCTGTAGATCCTAAAAATAACCCCAAAAATTTTGGTCGTACGTAAAATCTATGAACGCTACAAATAATTCAATACCTTGTCTTGCTGACAGTACGGGTAATGTAACTGATGAAGATAAACAGAAGGCCGAAATTCTAAGCCTAGCTTTCAAAAACCCGTTTACGGTAGAGGACTGCAGCACCATTCCCCCTTTCAATTATCGAACAAACGCAAGGATGGCTGACATAGTGTTTAGTGTATCTGGAATTGTAAAACAGTTAAGATCCTTAGCCGCCAGGAAGTTATATGGCCCAGACGGTATCCCCGTAAGATTATATGTTGAGTATGCTACAAATACAGTACCATTCTTATCCATCATCTATCAGAGATCACTGAAACAGTGAAAAGTTATACGGGACTGGAAGAAGGCCCAGGTCATAGCAAATTTATAAAAAGGGTAGAAATTCGGATGCACATAATTACCGGCCAATTTCACTGACATCAATTTATTGTAGAATCATGGAACAAATTTTGCGTTCAGACATCATGACCTTCCTAGACTACGAGAAGCTCATCTGCAGAAACCAGCACGGTTTTAGGAAACAGAGGTCATGCGAGACACGGATGGCCGTCTTTGTGCATGATATACAACAAGCTCCCATGTTGATGCCATATTTCTCGACTTTCGAAAGGCTTCGCCTCAGTTCCTCACTATCACTTGCTCCAAAAAGTGCACGCTTACGGTTTATCCGATGACATATGCGGTTGTATAGAAAGTTTTCTAACAGACAGGGAGCAGTATGTCGTCCTGAACGGGGTGACTTCAATAGAAACAAGCGTAACTTCAGGTGTGCCCCAGGGCAGCGTAATAGGTCCGCTGCTTTATACGATTTACATAAACGATCTGATTGATGGTATTGACAGTGGCATTAGACTGTTGGCCGACGATGCTGTAGTCTACAGGAAAGAAGTATCACACGAAAGTTGTGAACAAATCAATGAGGATTTGCAGAAAATAAATGCGTGGTGTAATGACTGGCAGTTATCTTTCAATATTAGTAAGTCTAACTTACTGCGTATAACAAGGCGAAAATCTCCATTAATGTACGAGTACAAAATAAATGCCCAGTCTTTGGAAGCGGTAACATCCGTCAAGTATCTGGGTGTGACTATTCGAAATGATTTCAAATGGAATGATCAGATTACACAAGTAACGGTAAGGCTAACTCTAGATTGCGGTTTATTGGTAGAATCGTGAAGCGATGTAGTCCTTCAACAAAGGAAATAGCTTACAATACGTTAATTCGTCCAGTCATAGAGTATTGTTCGTCTTTATGGGACCCTTACCAGTTGGGTCTGATTCGAGAGATTGATAAGATCCAAATAAGAGCGGCAAGATTCGTGACTGGTACATTTAGCCATCGCGAGAGCGTTACCAATCTCACAGAAAGTTTGAAATGGGACACAATTGCAGATAGCGGGCGCGTCAAACGGAAGGGGCTGCTCATTAAATACCGAAATCCGATCTTCACTGAGGATGTAGAGCATCTTTATTACCACCAACTTTCAAATCGCGCAATGATCACCATTCAAAGATAAGGGAAATTGGAGCTCGTACTGAGGCGTTCAGACAATCGTTTATCCCTCGCGCTATCCGCGAGTGGAACAGAGCGGGAGAAATATGACTTTGGCGCGAATTGTGCCCTCCGCCACACACCGCTTGGTGGCTATCGGAGTATATATGTAGATGTAGATGTAGATGTAAATGGAATATACAAACGTCAGGTAGAAAGACGCCACACATAGCATAGTTTAGAGCACCAGGCAGTAGCACTGCGTAACAGGATTTGTAAATACACTGGCGGAAAAAAAATTGCAACATCAAAAAGTAATTAATGTAGGGTAATGAAACTTCGGGAATACATTTGTCTAGCTATATATAAGATTAAGATTGCTATGTCACAAGTTAATGTAAGTTCGAGATATGCTATTGCAAATGTGAAGTCCTGGTACATTAATAGCTACAACACCCAGCATGTGGAATGTACGCATGCAAATGTGCATGGATTATGTTGTGCAGGCGTCGGATATCAGTTTGCGGGATGGACTGGCGTGCCTGTTGCATTTAGTCGGACAATGGACAGTTAATGCTGTTTGTGGAGGCTGCTGGACGTCTGTAGACAGAGCTGATGATCGAGCAAGCCAATGCAACATGTCGACACTGTAGATCATGTTGGGTTAAAACAGCGGTATGTGAGCGAGCGTTATCCTGTTAGAAAGCGGCCCCTGGAATGATGGTGGTGAATTCCAAAGCAACAAGTCTAAACACCAGACTGACGTAAAGATAGACAGTCAAGATGCGTTGGATAATCACGACAGCGCTTCTGATGTCACACGAAATCGCACCCCAGATCATAACTCCAGTTGTAGGTCCAGGATGTCTAGCACGAAGGAAAGTTGGTTGTAGGCCCTCAAGTGGCCTCCTCCTAACCAACACACGGCCATCACTGGAACCGAAGCAGAACCAGCGTCCATCACAAAAACACAACAGATCTCCACCCTGCCCTCCAATGAGCTCACTTGTGACCCCACTTAAGTGCAGATGGCGGTGGTTTGGGGTCTGTGGAAAGCAGCTTACAGGGCGTCTGGCTCGTAGCTGGCCTTAAAATAACCGATTCGTAACAGTTCGTTGTGTCACTGTGGTGCCAACTGCTGCTCAGATTGCTGCTACAGATGCAGTACGATGCAACAGAGCCACACGCCGAATACGATGGTCTTCCCCCTCTGTAGTGTCACGTGGCCGCCCGGAGACCAGTATTCTTGTGACCGTGCATTCTCATGACCACCGCTCTCAACAATCAAGTCTTTCCGTAGTATCGCAGAAGGAACATCCAGCTTCTCGTAGCCATATTATATTCCCTTGTTCAAACTCAGTGAGATACTGCTAATAGCGTCTTTGTCGTCTTATAGTCTAAAACAACTCACCACGTCCAATCTCAAAGGTAACTACACTCACGACTATTACAGCATATATTTAAATCTAATCTGACTGGTATCTTCATAGTGGTGCTACTATCACCACTTCTACACTAATGGTTAGGAACTTTTAGCACGCGTCGTCTTTCAGATGTAGAAACACGCCTACCAGCTTTCGTTTATGTCGCACAACTTCTTCTTGGTCTTGTGATTTTTTTCCGTCAGATTACTAAAATTCATTATTCTCAAGTTGTTTTGGATATAGGACTAAACAGGTTACAGCGTGATTTATCCCTCCAGATCACTCGTTTCCAATCATACACTGTCCATTGCCGTCGATCTTCACACCATCTCAAGTGTCACTTATCGATTGATTACAGAAATGTATGAAGAGCTGCTCGACCATTGTACAGAACTACAGAAATGGAGGGCTTATGAAGAGCTTGTTTGCCATTGTCCACCGTTCTTCTTAACACCCCAAGCAGAGTCTTTCTGATAGCTAGATTGCTGGTTGCACTTTGGAACTCACCAGAGATACGCTCAGCTGATGTCCTGCGATTTTGAACAACCTCTCTCTGTGGTGCTCGACGGCCCCTGTCCGTGATTACATGAGGTCTGCCTGGTATTGGTTCAGATGTGGCTGTCCCTTCGCTTTTCCACTTCACAGTCACATCACTTACATCCGACGTGGGACCCTTTAGAGGGACTGAAATGTACATGATGGATTTTTTACTGAGGGCACATCCAATGACTGGTCCACGTTAGATGTGTAAGAGCACTCCTGGCCGACCCATACTGCTTCTCTACTGACTATTCACCCCGACTGTTTTTATGCTAGCGGGACCGCCTGTAATGGAGTCTAGTGGTCAATACTGCATTATGTAGGGCTGTCCGGAGACTTTTGATCAGATAATGTACAATGTTATGGTAACAGCAGATCGTCGTCTTGATAATAGTAGGTTACATCTTGAGTCCAGTATATGGTTCTTACTACGGTATGACGTGCTGCGATAAGTATTCTTTCATGACTCTTGGATCACGGCCCACTAATCAGTTGCGATGTGGAAGCTGACCATCGGCCACGAGGGATGCACCCCCCCCCCCTCCCCCACTCATCCTCTCTCCTCTGCCCTCAACCCTGGAAATATGCCAGAAGCTATGGCGACAGACATCACTAGAAAGATACGCAGCATGATGCAAAAACGATTTAGAAAAGTCGTAACATATCCCCCCACAAAGAGACTTTCTCCTGCAGGAGAAATGGTTTCAGTTTGACTTTCCTTTCTGCCACACTTTCTTCCAAGCGTACTGTGTCTGGTTTGAGCAGATTTCAAATGCGTGTTGGACTCATATCCGCAAGAGCGCCGCGAGTCTCTTCCGCGGAATGGTTTCGACGGATCAAGCGGGCGCCCCGGCGCTGCGGCCGATGAAAAATGCAGGTGGCAGCGCGTCGCGGATTATACAGGTCAGCGGTCCCACGCTCACCCGGCATTCCGTTTTCAATAGCACGCTCCTTCAATATTGTATAAACTGCGCCTGGGCTGCCCAGAGATTTCCGCTGCCTCGGATTTACTCTTCATCTTCTCGCGATTCTCTAGGCGAGAGAGATGCATTTTGTGAAAAACGAACCGATACTCTTGTTCCATCTTGTTTTGTGTCACTTCAGAGCGGGACACACTACGTGGACAATCACAGTTTTATATGGAAAGATGTTGGAAACATACTGCGAGGCCTACGTAATATGAATAACCAAAATATTTCGTAAACTGTTTGAGCTGTGGAAATATGGTTTTTGATAAGAGATAACATGTAATGGGCGAGCGTATTCTTCAGCTCTCTGATTTTTTAACTAAGACATTGTAGGTTCCGAGCTCTATTTGCAACAAGCCGCTGTTATTCATTATGCTTGTATACAATCGGCCCTTGAATGACAGCGCACGGTATCAATATGTTCCAAAAAACCGCCGGCGAAAATCCGATTCCTAGGAGGTCATATCTCAGTTCTATTGATCACAGAGATAAATGGTCTCGTGTTTTGGGTATCTCTAGGTCTAGCGACCATTTATATATCTAAAGGAAGAACAGACAGAATGTAGCTGCCCTAAAGAACAGGGTCAAAATTTAAACAGTATGCACTTAACTCCAGCCCACTCAGGCAAATGGAGCAAATCGATGTACACTCCTGGAAATTGAAATAAGAACACCGTGAATTCATTGTCCCAGGAAGGGGAAACTTTATTGACACATTCTTGGGGTCAGATACATCACATGATCACACTGACAGAACCACAGGCACATAGACACAGGCAACAGAGCATGCACAATGTCGGCACTAGTACAGTGTATATCCACCTTTCGCAGCAATGCAGGCTGCTATTCTCCCATGGAGACGATCGTAGAGATGCTGGATGTAGTCCTGTGGAACGGCTTGCCATGCCATTTCCACCTGGCGCCTCAGTTGTACCAGCGTTCGTGCTGGACGTGCAGACCGCGTGAGACGACGCTTCATCCAGTCCCAAACATGCTCAATGGGGGACAGATCCGGAGATCTTGCTGGCCAGGGTAGTTGACTTACACCTTCTAGAGCACGTTGGGTGGCACGGGATACATGCGGACGTGCATTGTCCTGTTGGAACAGCAAGTTCCCTTGCCGGTCTAGGAATGGTAGAACGATGGGTTCGATGACGGTTTGGATGTACCGTGCACTATTCAGTGTCCCCTCGACGATCACCAGTGGTGTACGGCCAGTGTAGGAGGTCGCTCCCCACACCATGATGCCGGGTGTTGGCCCTGTGTGCCTCGGTCGTATGCAGTCCTGATTGTGGCGCTCACCTGCACGGCGCCAAACACGCATACGACCATCATTGGCACCAAGGCAGAAGCGACTCTCATCGCTGAAGACGACACGTCTCCATTTGTCCCTCCATTCACGCCTGTCGCGACACCACTGGAGGCGGGCTGCACGATGTTGGGGCGTGAGCGGAAGACGGCCTAACGGTGTGCGGGACCGTAGCCCAGCTTCATGGAGACGGTTGCGAATGGTCCTCGCCGATACCCCAGGAGCAACAGTGTCCCTAATTTGCTGGGAAGTGGCGGTGCGGTCCCCTACGGCACTGCGTAGGATCCCACGGTCTTGGCGTGCATCCGTGCGTCGCTGCGGTCCGGTCCCAGGTCGACGGGCACGTGGAGCTTCCGCCGACCACTGGCGACAACATCGATGTACTGTGGAGACCTCACGCCCCACGTGTTGAGCAATTCGGCGGTACGTCCACCCGGCCTCCCGCATGCCCACTATACGCCCTCGCTCAAAGTCCGTCAACTGCACATACGGTTCACGTCCACGCTGTCGCGGCATGCTACCAGTGTTAAAGACTGCGATGGAGCTCCGTATGCCACGGCAAACTGGCTGACACTGACGGCGGCCTTGCACAAATGCTGCGCAGCTAGCGCCATTCGACGGCCAACATCGCGGTTCCTGGTGTGTCCGCTGTGCCGTGCGTGTGATCATTGCTTGTACAGCCCTCTCGCAGTGTCCGGAGCAAGTATGGTGGGTCTGACACACCGGTGTCAATGTGTTCTTTTTTCCATTTCCAGGAGTGTATTATCTCGAGTTACGTTTGTTATGGAGTGGACCTTTGGCGACTTATAAAAGAACCATTTGTTCAGGGGCCGTTCCTGAGAAAAGCCCGAAGAATCATAATGTTCGGGTACGAAAAGTACCAGTTGTGGGGATGGACACTTCTGTAATTTATATTCATGGCAGATCGTCGAAATTGTTACCTTATGTCCTTAAGATGATATCCTCGGTGAATTTAGAAACGTCTTTCGATATAATTATTTTAACGAGATCCAGAGATTCAATTTTACCGTACTTATGCAGAAACCCGCAAAACATGTTTTTAGCTGTTTTCACACCGTGGGCGGCAATTATCTAAATTAATTACTTTTGAATACATTATGGGAGTGGCAGTGGTCTATGTCTTACAAATATTTACTATTAAAATAGTCTTGATCACGATTTATTTATTTTTAACAGTAAAAATTATCTAAATAACTAACAATAGAAAAAGGCTAAAATTTTAATTGTAAATTCGTTAGACATTCTTCTAGAAACGCCATTATCCCGTTTTCGAAAATTTGTACCACCCGTTATGAAGATACACCCGAAAAGCTATCATTTTTTGGGGTACAGAAGTGCCAATTGTGGGGATGGCCACTTCTATACTTTCTATTGATGCCAATTCGTCGACATTTCTTCCACGTGATGTTTTCGGAGCACCTTGAAATTTTATAAGTGTCATTATCCGTTACCGAGATCTATAGGTTCAAAATTAACCGTACTTATGAACCTAAAATACGCATGTAATATTCATCTGAGGTGGAAATATAATTTTAACTAACCCAGTGAACACTTTGCAGAGGCTCTGGGAGCTTTGCTGAAGTCACCAAACTATGTTCTAATCATCATTTTTTCAGCAATAAAACTTTATGGAAATTTGTCGTAATGTCTTATGGGACTAAACTGCTGAGTTCATCAGTCCCTAAGCTTACGCACTACTTAATCTAACTTAAACTAACTTACGCTAAGGACAAAACACACACCCATGCTCGAGGGAGGACTAGAATCTCCCTCGAAGGGAGCTGCACGGACCGTGACAAGGCGCCCCTGACCGCGTGGCTACCCCGTGTGGCAATATGACGCGCTGTCTCTGTATAATGGGTGCTTTACGCCTATACAAGTATGCCCAAAGTGGTGCTGCAGTGACAAGAAAATGAGCTGCAAAGGGTGTTAACATGTCTGGAAGGAATCAGAAATGACTACCAAAAATTACATAAAATTTGTAAGGCTGCAGATTCAGTAAAATGTTTCTAATAAACTTTTTACTGTTTTAAGATACAAATCGTAAGCCGGACGTTTACGATGAAATGCGATCGGTGAAGAAGAAATAAAAGCAGATTATTTTGTGTTAACCTCGTGATTGTTTATGTTGTGTTGGCAGAAGAGCCAACACCGTGTTACTAGTGGCCGAAATCGCGTTTTAGCTCACGCAGGCTGGCGTGAGGAGGGAAGGACTATACTGACGTGAGGTCTGGAACATGACAAGGAATTAGAATTCAGAAAGCGGACGTAATTAGTTTGATAGTCAACTTTAATCCATTAATGATGAACGTCGCTCTTGACGGTACATGATTCACAATATCAATATCAACGCCGCTCTTCTACTGAACAAGTATTCGTATATCTTTAGATCTGCATTATGGAGCCCATTTTTACTATACGTTTATTTCTTATTATGGCCAAAAGTACACTGCTGGCCACCGTAAATGCAACACCCTGAAGGAAGCATCCGAATCAAGTGAAATTTACACCATGGGTTTGCAGCGATGAGATATGCAACTGATTAGAATTTCAGCGCAGACGCACATCACGCGCGCCTGTGTCGCCACCTCATAGCGCCATTTAAGGCTTGGCGATTTCGACGAGTGTACGTTCGGCACGTGTGTTTACCTTGTGGTTGTTTCACAAGACGATCAGTTATGCCTCGTAGACAACAGCGAACATCTTTTAATCAAGTATCCGAGTTCGACAGAGGAAGGATAGTGGCTTACCGAGATTGTGGATTATCATACAGAGAAATCGCTAGTCGTGTTGGACGAAACCAAACAACTGTAATGCGGATATGTGACCGTTGGATGCAGGAGGGTACGACGGACCGACGTGGTCGATCGCATTCACCTCGGTGCACCACTGCACGTGCTGATAGGCAAATTGTGCGCATGGCAGTGACGGATCGCTCAGTGACATCCCGAATCATAGCACAGCACATTGCGTCTGTAACGCATCATCCAGGGTCTGCGCGTACCATTCGACGCCGTTTACAGCAGAGTGGTCTGTCCGCAAGACGTCAATTGCTTCGTCTACCATTGACGCAGAACCACAGACGTCTCCGTCGCCAATGGTGTGATGACAGACGGATGTGGACGGCAGAATGGAATGACGTTGTCTTTACTGACGAGGCACGCTTCTGTCTGCAGCACCACGATGGTCGGATTCGAGTGTGGAGACACCGTGGAGAGAGGATGCTGGACAGCTGCATTATGCACCGCCACACTGGTCTTGCACCGGGTATTATGGTATGGGGCGGTATTGGATATTACTCTCGCACGCCTCTAGTACGCATTGCCGGTACTTTAAATAGCCGGCGCTACATATCCGAGGTGCTGGAGCCAGTTGTCCTTCCTTACCTTCAGGGCTCGGCCACAGCCATATTTCAACAGGATAATGCGCGACCACACGTGGCACGCATTGTCCAAAGGTTCTTTGTCAATAACCAGATTGAATTGCTTCCCTGGCCGGCTCGCTCTCCGGATCTTTCGCCGATAGAAAACATGTGGTCTATGGTTGCTCAACGAGTGACCCAGATTACATCCCCAGCTGCCACACCAGATGATCTTTGGCAGCGTGTGGAAGCTGCTTGGGCTGCTGTGCCCCAGGAACACATCCAACGTCTCTTTGACTCAATGCCGAGACGTGTGGCAGCGGTGATCTCCATCAATGGCGGCTACTCTGGCTACTGATTCTGGCAGGAACCACATGTCACAGACGTCTGTAAACGTAATCATTTGATACTTGGTCAACATGTTATCTACAAAATAAATTTTGTTGTGCTACCTCTTGTCTTTCTTGGTGTTGCATTTACGGTGGCCAACAATGTATTATCTCTTGAAAGTTGCCTATCGTACAACAGTACCAGTACGTAAATTACTCTCTCAGAGGTATCAAAACTTTTACGCTTGCAGTCTTCGACTCTGTCGTTTTTGACCAAGGTCCCTTACATAGAAATACCTTCTCCATCAGCCCTCACAGTTTGTAGCCTCATCACAGAATCACAAATTTTGCTTTAGTCATTGCTAAACTCTACTGTCGTTGGTAGTTCCTTCATTCTGGTACTTTATTCCGATTCACTGTATCACACGTGGTACCTCATGCCGTGACTTTCACCACTCAGCATTGGGACAGGCGAAGATACGTTAGGTCGAAGATCTGTTTGAAGTGGTCACACGCTATTTGACGCTGACGTTCCCTTCCATTCCATTGATATTGTGTGTGAACCGACCTGAGCGTTCTGGAAACTCAGTTGTTTATGTGGACGCTACTGTAACTGTCGTTGTAGAAGTTCAAAGGGTAAATTTTTTGGCGTACTGGCCCTAAGCTGAGACCTGATGTAACGTTCTGGAATATGGGATAGATTCCATTTGACGACAAATGTTAGGTCGTGATCACATGCTAGGTGCGTGGTCGATTACGTGAAAGGACAGAGAATACGCGTTTATCGTCTCTATTTGGCTGGCCAGACCATGCCATTATAAGGAAGTGTCGCCTTTTCTGGCCTTTGATTCGCTGGTATTGAGAACAGAGACTTCAGTACACACGACACGAAGGGTTGGGATAGGTGTGTTCTTTTCAGGAATATTACTGTTCACGATTCGCTGACTCATAGTTGTTGGTTTATGACAGGGTGCATTACGTTGATTATAACAATAATCATCGTCTTCAAGCAGTTTCCATACTGTAGGTAGAACACTTTGCTGCAAAAAATGTGTTCGAATCCTTCCGCATTTAGGTTTTCTTAAGCCCAATAAAGGGACCACATGCTAACGACAGAAAACGCTCCCTTGCCGAAGTACGATCTCCTCCGTACTTCGCCGGTGGCACAATACATAATGACAGATAACGTTCTCCAGCCATTCGCTAAACACAAAGGATTCCATAGAACTGCCGCGTGAAAACTCGTTTCCAGTCACTCACTGTTCACTGACATCGCTCCTTACACTACCTCAAGCGTTGCTTAGCACTGACTACAGAAATGTTTGGCTTATGAAGACCTGTTCGACCTTTGTACCAGGTTATTTTTAACACTTACGAACAGTTACTGTGCTAGCTGGATTGATGGTAGTACTTTGGAACTCACGAGTAGTTCCTTTCGCAGATCTCATGCGAGTTTTTACGAACGCCTTCGGCAAATGCTCAACGTTACCCGTGTGTCAATATATGTCTCCCCGGTCTTGGTTTAGCTGTCGTTGTTCCCTCACGTTTCCGTTTCACAGTCACATCACCAACAGTCTGCATGGAGAGCTTTAGAAAGTTTGAAATTTCCCCGATAGATACGTTACCCAACTGACATCCAAAGACTAGTCCTCTTTAGAAGTCGCTGAGCTGTCTTGGCCAACGCTTTCTGCTGCTGCTGCTCCTCTGCTGGCAACACTCTACTCCGTGCCTCCTCTTATGCTGGCGAGACCTCCTTTCGTGACATCTAGTGGTCAGTTCTGCATTACACACGGCTGACCGGTTGCTCAGCCTTGAGATGTAGAGTCTGACATGCTGCTTGGTAATCGTATCTGTGCCATCCCTCACCAACAGCGTAATTGTCCGAGAGATTAGCGCGCAGCGCTTGTTAGAGCGATGGCTAGGCACCGGCAACAGTTGGGGACGCGTCGCCCCGCCCACCGCGCCCTGACGCTCGCTGCGAGTAATTCGGCGCGTCCCGCAGGATTCGCGATAATCAGTTCAGCTATCGATTCGTGTGCGACGCCGCGGCGTTGTTGACAGCGCGGCTGGTCCATTAAGCGAGTAACCGTGACTGGCAGCGTCCGCGTCACGCCGAGGCGGCAGCGGCAGCCGGCGCCGAGTCCGGTCCTCCGGGATTCACTTCACACGCCACCGGCGCGGAACGCTCCGGCCGCGGCGCTGCGCGGCGTTCGCTTATGTAGCGGTAGACCTCGCGCTGAACACGTCTGCTACAAATTTAAACACTTTATATTCTCATACAATTAACCCACAGCCCACTAGACCTCCTAAGGCCTAAATAACTTATGGTAAGTATTACTGCCTTTATAAAAGACATCATATTTACGTGACTGTAACACTTCCTTTACTTCATGATTGCAATTTAGGTATTAAGCTATTACCAAGTGCAGATTTTAAGCCATGTCAACTTAAAAGCCACAAAAATATGCACTTGATAATGGCCTAAGCCCGAAATTGCAATCGTGAAATAAAGGAAGTGTTACAGTCACTGGCGTAAATACACTACTGGCCATTAAAATTGTTACACCAAGAAGAAATGCAGATGATAAACGCGTATTCGTTGGACAAATATATTATACTAGAACTGACATGTGATTACATTTTCACGTAATTTGGCTGCATAGATCCTGAGAAATCAGTACCCAGAGCAAACACCTCTGGCCGTAATAACGGCCTTGATACGCCTGGGCGTTGACTCAAACAGAGCTTGGATGGCGTGTACAGGTACAGCTGCCCATGCAGCTTCAACACGATACCACAGTTCATCAAGAGTAGTGTCTGCCGTATTGTGACGAGCCAGTTGCTCGGCCACTAATTGACCAGACGTTTTCAATTAGTGAGAGATCTGGAGAATGTGCTGTATCCAGAAAGGCCCGTACAGGACCTGCAACATGCGGTCGTGCATTATCCTGCTGAAATGTAGGGTTTCGCAGGGATTGAATGAAGGACAGAGCCACGGGTCGTAACACATCTGAAATGTAACGTCCACTGTTCAATATGCCGTCAATGCCAACAAGAGGTGACCGAGACGTGGAACCAATGGCACCCCGGGTGATACGCCAGTATGGCGATGACGTTTACACGATTCCAATGTGCGCTCACCGCGATGTCGCCAAACACAGATGCGACCATCATGATGCTGTAAACAGAACCTGGATTCATCCGAAAAATGACGTTTTGCCATTCGTGCACCCAGGTTCGTCGTCGTGTACACCATCGCAGGCGCTCCTGTCTGTGATGCAGCGTCAAGGGTAACCACAGCCATGGTCTCCGAGCTGATAATCCATGTTGCTGCAAACGTCGTCGAACTGTTCGTGCAGATGGTTGTTGTCTTGCAAACATCCCCATCTGTTGACTCAGGGATCGCGGCGTGGCTGCACGATCCGTTACAGCCATACGTATAAGGTGCCTGTCATCTCGACTGCTAGTGATACGAGGCCGTTGGGATCCAGCACGACGTTCCGTATAACCCCCATGAACCCACCGATTCCATATTCTGCTAACAGTCATTGGATCTCGACCAACGCGAGCAGCACTGTCGCGATACGATAAACCGCAATTGCGATAGGCTACAATCCGACCTTTATCAAAGTCGGAAACGTGATGGTACAAATTTCTCCTCCTTAGGCGAAGCATCACAACAACGTTTCACCAGGCAATGCCGGTCAACTGCTGTTTGTGTATGAGAAATCAGTTGGAAACTTTCCTCATGTCAGCACGTTGAACTTGACGCCACCGGCGCCAACCTTGTATGAAAGGTCTGAAAAGCTAATAATTTGCATATCACAGCATCTTCTTCCTGTCGGTTAAATTTCGCGTCTGTAGCACGTCATCTTCGTGGTGTAGCAATTTTAATGGCCAGTAGTGTATGATGTCTTTTATAAAGTTCTATATGACTGTGAATCCCAGGTATAAAAAGTTAATTACTGCCTTTGCTTTCCCAACCGTTCAAGTTGTCTGTAAGGATTAGTTCCTTCTCTACCACGCCTAGCATTTTATCGTCGCTCGTTGTTCATATATGCTTGTGTTAAGAATGTCTCCTTGCAACATTTTCACCTACACTGACGGAAAATTAAAGTCCTACACCATGAACGCCTAGTCAGCGCGCTACGAAACTGATACTCCAGAATTTCAGGACATGTGGGATACACAGTGATGGGCAAAACTTAAAAACGAAAGTAATTTTGGCATGGCGTGTCATTGTCATGTACCGTGTTTCGATGAAACTGACCCATGCATAGGAACAACTTTCTTTCTTTTCTTTCTTTCTTTTGATTGTGGCTTTTTCCCACAAAGACGCAGGGTCGGCATGGTTAATCGGATTTGGCAAGGTTAAGTTAAGGGGTGGCCGGATGCCCTTCCTGCCGCCACCCCGTACCCACAGGACGGAATTAGTGTACACCAACTGTCTGTGCCTAGTGTAATCCATGGAATAGTGCGAATGTGTTCAGATGTCTGCGAGCCTTGTAACTGAGGCGGGACGTGGGGGCCAGCCCGGTATTCACCTAGTGGGATGTGGAAAACCGTCTAAAACCACATCCAGGCTGGCCGACACACCGGCCTCCATCGTTAAGCCGCCGGGCGGACTCGATCCTGGGGCCAGCGCGCTTACCCGAGACCAGGAAGCAGCGCAATAGCGCTCTTGGCTAACCTGGCGGGTCATACATAGGAAGAACTGTTACAGCATAATTTTTAACTGGGTGTGCGATCACCATGGACGGCACTGCACTCGGTGGTGTGCTCCTGTGCTGGCTACAAAAATGGTAACGAGTTTTTGTGGTTGGGCGTTGTGTGCGGTTGACAACCTGGATGGTCGTTGCTGGATTTGTACGTGTTGTGATACGTCTCTCCAACGCATCCCACATGCGCTAGATGGTATTTAAGTCTGGAAACGGGAAGGCCAGCCCATTCGCAGTACATCCTCTCGTCGTAAGAGCTCCTCCAACTGCTCATTGTCATCCATACAAATCGAGTCAGGGCTAAATTCCCACCTGAAAAGACGTATATGGGGAACGAGTACAGAGCTGCAGTGAAGTCGGCCGGGTAGTGTATTATGTTCAAAGATTTCGTCAGCACGCCCATCCAACATTACACCTCGTTAGACCATAGCACCTGTACTACCACACTGATCATTCTCGACAGTGTTCTTGGGTGCTTTACGTATTCCCACCTAACACCATTTGATGGTACGTAACGCACTCAGGAACAATGTCGAACACAATCGTTTTGGTGGTCCAGGTGCTGGTGGGTGGAGTCCTAATGATGCGTGGGTGTACTGACGTCCATATCTTTCAACACGGTACCCCCCTCGGTCAATGGGCGTATTAGAAGGGATAAATTCGGCCCAGACTTCGTTTTTGTGGATCACAATGCACGACCGCAGCAAACTTCGCAGATGAAGGACCTCTTGGACTGGCTTGCCTCCGCCCCCCCCCCCCCCCCCCTCCCTCACGAAGTAAATCCGATCGAGCACTTGTGAGAGGCGTTGCTCCAGTACCAATGATCGTCCAGCGGTTGTCATCCGCGCTGGTGGAGGAATGGAACGCTGTACCACAATAGCTTCTTAGCAACCTTGTGGTCAGCATGTTAACACGTTGCAGAGGAAGCACTGCCGTCCATGGTGATCACACACCCCATTAAGAACCATTTCCCGCCTTTTGTTATGTCCAGGGGATCATCATAAATCGTGATGGCTTCAATGTGATTCTTCTCTGTGAGTAAAAGAGTCATTTCTGTACGTCTCATTGCGTATTTATTCCACTTACCTTCCGCACTATAGTGTAACAGCTCTTCTTACTTACGGTCCAAATTTCATCGAACTATGTTGTTTGGCAGTTACATATCATGCACAAGTTTTGCACGTAAGTGTATTAGTAATTTCATCCTTGTACGATCTTACTGTCAGGTTTTTAGCGCAGCTTAGCGACCTGTCCCTGGTCCGTGCGTGTAGCACTATGTATCTACCATCGAACGACTTGTCTGGCGTACAGGTAATGAATTATAAACACAAACCTTCCGCGAGAATCATTCTATCAGTAAAGACCGTATCAAAATCCCTAAAGTAGTAGTTCCTGAGATATGCATACCAATACGAACAGAAAAACAAGGTAGGTTGCTTTAAATTAGTAAGCTGTATAGAAGAAAGCCAATTCTACAGGTGAAGAACGGTGTGAATACATGATGGCTGTTGCGTGCGTCTAAGTTTACTGGAACTTTCCATGTTAGATCGCAACATACCATGCAAAGAGCTTATCGCTATATTTCGGCCTTTGAGCAGGTTATGATCACTGCATGAGGGATATGGGAGCGTCATAGTGACGGTAGTGCATTGACTGTAGAATGATCTCAGGACAACAGTGCGGCAAGAAAGAGAAGGCACAAATCCCTTCAGGTGTACTACACTCCGAGAAGGTTGAACAGTTCTGACGAACAGGTGGATGACAACCGCTGACATTCGGGCAGACATTACAGATAAAGTGTCATCACAGACCGCCAGGCACGACTTGCCATGCGTTCTTTCCCGATCACGCCGCAGCTCAGACGACGGCCTTGCATGTTGCAGAGTCTTGGTCAACTGGGACGCTAAGTGGCTTTTTGTGGTGTTGTGTTCTGTTTGTGGCAGTCAGATCGACACCAATGTGTCCGTAGATGACCAAGTGAAAGGTCAGAAGAAGCAGCGATTCTGGTGTCCCATCTCTCTCCAACACGTGAAAGCATGTTGCGTGGGGAGCTGTTGGATAACACAACGGGGTTGCTTTGTTATTACTGAAGGCAGGATTAATTCTCGCTGGTATGTGGCAAGAATGGTAAACACTCCTGTCATACTCTTAGCGACTAGTATACGAAATGGCATATCCCAGCAGACTAGAGCAAGACTCCGCACAGAAGTTCACTCCATAAACACCTTGAGGAATGTAAGGATCTTTGACTCGCCTACTCAGTCGCCTGATTTATCACTCATAAACTATGACTAGTGTGCTATGGGAAGACGTTTACTTTCATACCAGCTTCCAATCAAGAGTATTCGTGAACTAAGATAGCATGTGTATCAGGCATGGCAATAAATTCCTCAAATTGACATTCTGAAACTGTTTGCTTCCATGGTGCAACTGATACAAGAGTGTCTTTATATCTGCAGTGGTGACACCACGTGCTGATGTTGATGATAAACATCAGGTTCGACCTAAGTGGACAAAAAATTTGTGGTGAGGTTGTAACGTTGTTGCTTTAATTTGCTATGAAAGCGGTGCTGATAGACAATAAAAGCGGGTTAAAAGCTGTGAGCTGTCTGGGGAAGTTAACCTTGCATTACTGCGCAACTGTTTCACCAGGTATCCAGTCTAGCTTACCAAATTCCCAACCAGACTAACATTAATTATAATCTTTTAATAGTCATACGACAACCGGTGATATACAGGGTGGCCCAAAAAGGATGGTCACCTTTTAAATAACTATAACTCCATCAGTTTTACAAATTAATTTTATTCAATTACGTAACTAAATGCTCCCAGGCACCCAATTACAAGAACTAACCACAAAAAATCATGTACGGAAAATGACTTCCGGAAGATGGTGTCCTTCCTCGGTGATGCATTCCACAAGTCTTTCCTCGAAATTTTCCATCACTTTCACTACTGTTTCTTCTTGAATTGCCATAATTTCCGCACTGATTGCCTCCTTCAGATCAATTAAGTTTCGGGGCGTCTGTACGTAGACTTTTGACTTTAGGTATCCCCAAAGAAAAAAATCACAGGCTGAGAGGTCAGGTGATCTCGCGGGCCAGTGGACATCTCCAAAACGCGAGATGATGTGGTGGGGGAACATCCGCCTTAAAACACACATGGAGTCATTGACTGTGTGGGCCGTGGCCCCGTCCTGTTGAAACCAAATTCGATCTCGATTTACATGTAACTCTCGCAGTTTCGGCACCAAAAAGCTACGTAGCATGTTAACGTAACGTTTCGAGGTCACTGTGACTGTAGCGTTGTTCTCCTCAAAAAAATAAGGACCAACAATCCCCAATCTTGAAATTCCACACCAGACTGTTACCTTAGCACTATGAAGAGGCTTTTGGTGCAATTCTCTGGGATTATCTGCTGCCCAGTACCTGCAGTTTTGTTTACTGACATAGCCGTCTAAATGGAAATGGGCTTCATCTGACATAAGAAGCACAACATCATTATTAGAGTACAAGATGTCAAGCATTGATTCACAAAATCGTCTTCGCTGCTCAAAATCACGATCATACAGCTTTTGCGTGATCATAATTTTGTATGGGTGAAACTGTAACTCACGGCTTAAAATACGCTGCAACGAACTACGGCTGAGGCCTAAAGTTTGAGCACGACGCCTAGTGGAACGACGCGGGCTTTGCAGCACTGACGCTCTAACATCATCAATGTTCTGTGGAGTAACTGCCGTACGTGTACGCCCTGTAGATTTACCACTTTTGACAGACCCTGTTGTCCGGAATGCAGTCACCCAACGTGATATGGATCTGCGATCTGGAATGGGTCCATCACGCGCTACACCAAAACGTTGTCGAAACAATCGTTGCACAGTAATAAACGATTCATCATTTCTGAAAAACTGTTCCACAGCAAAAACACGATGCTCGACCGTCCACTGCGCCATCTCGTGGCAAACTGGGTGTAATGGCCGACTTGCAGACGGCCGGCAGTGGTCCCCCCTCCTCACCTTTCAATGGTACTACGCAGTTCAAATCCGACCATCCTTTTTGGGCCACCCAGTATATATATGTATATATATATATATATATATATATATATATATATATATATATATATATATATATATATAAGAGAATTTAAATAAAAAGAAATAAATCAGTTTATATTTGGAAATTTATTTTAACATTGATCATTGAAATTTCAGCATATTAAACGTGAGTCATAACTAAGCTGGTGCCTGATTTAGGACTGTGAAAATGTGAGTTTGTAATCTTACGGAACACATCAAATAGGGAGCCAAGATTGGGAGACTACATACAACACTGCATTCATAAAATAACACACAAAGAACGTTGAAACATATGCAAGAGGAAATTAACCACAACCAACCGATTCAATTTTCACCCAAAGAAGCTACGTTCGTAGCGCAATCCTGTCCGTCATGTAATTACCACACACTGGTATACTAAATTCATACTAACTCTCTGTGAAATCTTCCCGAAAAGAATAGCTGAGGGCTACGTTGATGCTTTCACCACATGCTTCACGTGGTCAACTTGGTTTACACAAAGAGTGTAACTCCACAATAATTTTGATAATTAAAATAAATTACATCGAAACGCAATTTACTAAAGAAAAACCTTGAACTGGTTACTATCGTCTTACTATTAACCTGATGGGTCAAACAGTTATATAAGCACGTGGTACTGGTCTCGCAAAGTACACCCCACGTGGGTTGAACATAAAGAAAAGTTGCTATATTGAAAAATATTGTCAAGACGAGACGTTATAATCTCACGCACATTCGCATTGAAGATTGATGATGCTAGTTAGAGTTACTGATCAACACGTGGTTCCACTTTACTCACAAAGTAGTGACAAAGCAACTACCGGAAGATATTCTGAACTTCACACGCGAATTACACTGCGTTGCAATTTAAGATAACATTAGATATTTTAGAGATAAACCTGAAATAAAGGTGATTAAATTTTCAGTTAGGCTGAGCTTAAGAAATCCATTGTCCTGCGGACTTAGCAGACACGCGCTTAGCCGGAGATCTTACCACTTCAGACGCTCGCCGCGGACAGACTGACCTGCGCTCCTACCGAGCGTGCTTCCCAAATACAAACGGAAGTGACCAGAGAGGCAGCTTCCTATACCAACATGACAACGGACGGACAGGACCATACTAAGCATAGAAACCTCTCTGCTTTTAGAAAGCGTAGCTACCTGTTCCGACGTTGGTCCTACTGTTCTCTAGCAGACAGGCTTGTCTGCTACTATCCAGCAAGCAACTAGAAATACATTTACTCATTCATCCTCTCACACAGAAGGGAATGGGGATGACAGTATTTTATCATACACAGTACATAAAAGAAAGTGGATGTAGGTTCCGTATGAGACTGTGTGACATGAATTACATATAAACTGTGTTTTAAAGTGTAGTAGTGTGACAGATCGTTCTTGTTTATGTGTAAAAGTAACACGTTTCACTGCTCAGTCTCCTCCCAGATAGTCAGAAACACCACAGTAAATTTAGAAGAGGAATTTATGCCGTAAATGACAACATATTTAAGAAATTAACATGAAAGGAATCCAACAGAGACCTTTCATAACCCCAACGCTCCTTGAAAAGACAGTGCAGGGAATTTTCTGGCCATGCTAGGACATTTCCAAGCAGGCTTCTCACACTCAACTTAAACTAAAATTGTAAAGAAAAGGGAAAAGGTCACCAGCTACTTGCTAAAACACAATAATTTCAACACAGCCAATTAAAAAAAAAAAACATGAAAATAACATCAGTATTATAAAGCAGAACATTGCAATGCACAATCCACAAAAGCAAAAAAAAAAAAATGATAAGAGAAAAAAAACATATTTTACAAAGTGGTGATCACAAAAAAATTGTATATCTTATAAAACTAATAATTTGTAGAATCAAAATAACTTTGTGGCACTAATTTAATCACTCTACTATATTTCAGTTAGCAAACAATGAGCACTGTGTCATTATACTGAAAATACAATTAATTATGTGATTGTTACCCTTATGGGGTTCCTCACTATAAATATGCCCCATGCAAAGGCTAATCGATCACAGTCCAATGAGAATGAATAGCTATCTGACTGATAAACGAAGCAATGCCACAGGAATGAATTTACGAAACAAAATATCACAAATCTAATACATCACACAAAAACAAACATTGATAAATAAAACAGCTCTGAAAGTTCAATAGTCACATCTAAAAAAACACCTATAAATAAAACACCTGCAAAATACAAGAGTCAGTCTAATAAAAAAAACACCAATAAATCGAACCCCTGCAAAATACACGATCAAAGTTTCTCTGAAAGAACACAAGTATATGCATTGGACTAAGAACCGTATAATCACTGTTCACTGGCACACTCAGTAGTTCCACTGTTCCGAGGCACAATATAAGAGCGGGGGGTTCGTTGCTGCAGCTGTCACTAGGGATTTTTGTCCATCTGTTGCGTGCAATCCCGCCGTCTCTGCCCTCTCATGAAGTTTCTCTTGGTGGCCCATGTCACGTACATCTCGATTTGGTTCCATGTTTGTGTTGTCAAATTCATGCAGTATCCTCGTTTGACACGCCAGGTTGATATTCCTGGGCAAGGATGACACTTAATGGCTCTTCTTTGTGCCACCCTTAACGACCAGAGAACATCGAACCATGATTTACTGTCACTTGACAGTGGGCATCCGTCAGGAAATGTTGATAGGTGTCGTTGAAGTCTGCCAATTTATCTGGACAGTACGTGTCAAAGGGCTCCACGCCCCTTTATCCCCTGTCTTTTGTCGTTTCACCGCGGCCGTCTTGTCATGGTCGCGTGCGTGTGGTGCGTTGCCAGCAGATGGATTTCCGCGCGGTGGACCGCTCACCCATCTGTGGTCATCGCCTCCACGAAGGGTCGCACTGGGGCGGCCGCCCATTAGCTCCAGGTGCAAGTGAAAGTGTTTGTCACGTGCCCTTCTTTTGTTGTCGACCGCGCTCCCGAAGTGGCTCGGTTGACAGCGTGTCCTGCTGGGAAACCCGCCAGTTTACAACTAGCCCTCCTCCTCGTGGCTCCCGCTGTTTCGTAAGAGTTTAGCCGATTCGCTTTCACGTTCTCAACTGCATTCACAGAAATTGTTCATCATATTTATGTGATCACAAAATGTCATACATGAATCGACAATATAAAAATAAAAGTTTAATGACTTGACAATATAAAAAATAAGAGTGAAATGACTTGACAGTATAAAAATAAAAATTAAATGAACTGACAATATAATACCTAAAGCCACATCACTAATGTGGTTCACTTGCGTTTTAAGAAATCAAATGTTACTTATTAATTCACTAAAATGAATAGGATTATGCAGTGTGGGCGTATAGGTCAGGACAGCATAGGGTTCAAATGTTATTTACACACACACATGCACACCTGTTGACTATTCTACAAACTAACTACCCATAAACATGTATTACTCAAAATTCTACTTCTATCCACTACTAGTTAATCCAACAAGCTACTTCAACACAGTGTTTATACCACTACAACATTTTTCTAATTCGTCCTCTTCTTGACGCTCACGGCACATGTCTTGTCACATGATAAATGTGGAGAAACTTTCCTTAAACATACACAGTAAAATGAACAATGGTTATTTGCACGCCAAAAGATTTATACCAGTTGACACACCTGATAAGAGACTCGCAATTATACATTTATCATACTCATATATTCACACATAAAACAGTAAGACAATTTCGTCTAAAATTACGTTATCACAAGAATTGATCACACAGATGACTCTGAGAAGGGTAAATATTTTCCTCATACAGGTTATACTACATTTTATTACCCATTTCGTTCCTTCTTTAAGTTACCTTTCGCTTCCAAATCAGTTATTTCGCCTGTGGTGGTCATTCTGAATTCATTTCTCATGAATGTCAAAATTGTGGTCACCTCTATTCTGTAAAACAGTTTCATCTTAACATATTGAACTTACAACAGACACAAAAGATCCGAATCCTCCTGTGGTTTAAATGACAAATGTTTTGCTTCATCCTTATTACCTTAAACCAAGCTTTCCTTCGGTCCCATAATCAAAATTATTTAATCTTCCTCTACCTTCAAGAGGGAAATTTCCTCAGTGCAAATCATATGGGCTGCAGTGCATCCCGCACCAGCGAAAACAGTAAGCTGTAATGCTCACAGCATCAGCAAAACACATAAAGGTCGCTTTTCTAGGACAAGTATTAATGCAGAATAATTTTTCAGGCTTTGGCTCAACATCAGTCAAGACTACAAAAAGGATCCATATTTCCGTTCCATTCTCCATTTGCTGGAAAACTGCTCGTCATTTGACTGCCATAATACTATTTCAGGGCCACGTAAATTACAAAAACCACAACTCTTCTTTCACCTTGAAGGGAATCAATCTACTTACGAAATCCACAGACAGCACTATATGTACTCAGCTATAAAGAACAAAAAAAAGATATATTATCAATATTAACATATTAGCGTATATTCGGAAGCCATTGGTTAAACAATCGTATTATCGCATCCTGTTTTCAAGATTCCAAACTTACTCATTCCTTTCTCAGAGTTCTATCTTAAAATATTCATACAGCATGCGTACTATAGTAAGAGATCCTCATTTATACTGACAGATATAGAATAGAAATAGATAGATAGTAGCACTGAAAGCAGAAAATCGGAAACAAGGCTACTAACAGCTGGGAACCTGGGTTTGCCAGACCCATAATACCCACAGATCGGATATTCCCCTGAGTTTTGCATTAATTCAACACAGATCTTGCTTCCCTCAGGAGCGACTCTTTTCAATTTACACAAAAAAAAAACATAAACAGCATTTCACTCGTTCACAAAGAAATCTTTTATCTTCACATTTTGAACCAACCTAAATCCTAATTGCACAATGGAAAAAAAACTAAAAACATCACTTCAATCAATCACATAGAAACATCTTTATCACTATTTTTACCAACATATTATTCAAAATGAATGTGTCACAAATGTAAACTAATCAGTTCATTCTCCTCTCTATAAACCCTATGTACTCATTTGCCATGTCGCTCATTTGTTCCGATTGGGCGCCTTCTGCGCTAATCGTTTGTCATTGCCGATTTTGTTCATTTCCATTTGCTGGATTATGTCTAGGGTTAGCCGGCCGAATTTCAACATCACGTGGTGCTCCGCCTACAATCCTATTCCCACCGTGTTCACCGTAGTATCGATTCTGGTTGCCGTAACTGTTGCGTTCACGATCCTGTCCACGTCCTCGATCATTTCCGGTGTTCCACCTGTGTTCGCGACTGTTACCCCAGTTTCTATACGGCCTGTCCCGATTATTGTTCCGTTCGCGTCGCGACGACCAGTCACGCCGTTGATTAGTACTACGGCCACGACTGCGATCGCGCTGCTGTGCCCCGTAATAACTTTGTGCCTGATTAGGCGGGCATTCTGCTGTATTATATTCCAACTCTTGGAGAAGTGTCTTAAACGTTTCCACGTCCTCTTTGCATCGTCCCGCAAGAATGACGTGGCGCAAGTGCATCGGTAATTTGGTGATGCATATCCTAATTTGTTCCGCAGGTCCGTATGGATCGTATAGAAATTGATTCGCCTGCAGCATGTGGTCGAATAGGCGTGCTGGGCTGCCGAAACCAGACTGGTTCAAATTTGGCAGCATAATTATGCCATGCTTGACCCTATCTTGTGCCGCTTCCGACCAATAGGCGGAGAGAAAGGCTTGTCGAAACTCCCGAGTGGAGTTGCAGTGACGCGCTGCCGACCTCATGCGAATCGCCGGTTCGCCTTCTAAATAGCCACACATAAATTCTATCTTGTGTGAACTTGCCCAGTCGGGGGGAAGACAAAACTCAAATTGCTCGAGCCATGCTCGTGGATGTATTCCTGTTTGCGAATTTCGAAATATCTCAAACTTTCTCACCGTAAGGAAATGTTTGAAATCAAATCCCCGCATTTCCTCCTGGCGAGGCCCTTGAATGTTTCTATTTTTCTCATGTCTGCCCCTCAAAATACATTCTTCCCTGTCGTCAAAATCTCCCTCGTGGCCGGAGTCCCTCTCTGTACTGTTCGTACGGCTATTTTTAGTGCTATTGGCGAGTTCGGAATCACACGCCATGCGGTTTTCCAGATGCGCCACACGTTCTTGTAATTCGCCTGTTACAGCTTTGTGCCGCCTGTTCTCTTCGAACTGTCCCTTCTGAAATCTAAGAAGCGAACGCACTTCTTCGGTCTCTGCGACCGCTACTGGTGTAGTATTGTTCTCGCTTTCCGTCACCTTCATCGTGCCTATGATGTCCGCTAATGCCGCAATCTTATCATTTATTTGTCTGTTGTCCTCTGTCCCAGTCTGCTTCAATTGTTCTACTTGCTGTTCGAGTGCGTGAATCGCTCGACCGTTATCCGCTACTGTGTTGCTAATGGACGCGGGACAATGCGTTTCCGCCTCCTGGACCCTGGAAAGTACCTGCTGGTGTTCGCTTTGGCATTCTTCTCTCAGCACTTGGAAATTCCTAAGTAGCTGTTCTTCGCGCTCTTTCGATTCCGCATCGCGACTCCGCTTGCCCTGTTCTAAGGCTTGCAGACGATCATCGATTTGTTCAAATGTACGGCCTAATTCTTTCATAATATCACTTTTTATTTCACTTGCCAGATTGTTTATTCTCTGTGAGACATCATCGGACACTCTCTGCATCGACTTGTCGACTTTATTTGTCTGCTGGATTAGCTTTTCGTCTATTTGTTCGCCTAGCTCGCGGATCGATTTTTTAGATTTCTGCGTCATTTGTTCGCCTAGCTCTCGGATCGATTTTTCGGATGATTCTTTTTGTTCTCGGAACGATTTTTCTGATTTCTCTGCGTTTTCTTTATTTTGATGCAATAAGGCTTTTATGAGTTCTGCCAAATCAATTTGGTTAGTTGGAGGCAAATTAATTTCTGGCTCTGCTGTGAGCCCGTTCGTCCTGTTTTGCATTTCCTCTGAAGTATTCCCCATTGCATTTTCGGAACCGTCCGACGTGTTAATATTCGAAATCAAATTATCCCCTTGGTCCATGTTGTTTAAGTTGTTGGACCGCCTACTTTTAGCTTGGTTACATGTCTGCATTAGTTCAATTTATACCCGGTACACAACACACTAATCAGAATAAATGTATCCCCCAAAAATTACGACAGTCACACGAAAGGTACCCAACCTAGTACGCACTTTTTCACACGCAAAACAAATTTATATCTTTGATCGAAATCAGTGCAATTCACAAGCGAGAAAAAAAACACATACATATAAAACACACAAATATAGAAAGCAAAACAGGACAAACAACACAAAGCCGCTCAACAACGCCGTGAATCTTTTGAAAGTCTGCTCACAAACAACGCAGAAGTTGTTTGAGCGCTGCAGGGAAAAAAATTAAGATTATACAACGCTCGCAATCTAACGTTTCAGAGATTCCAGAGTCTAGCGGAATCGCAGAACAGGGTCGCCATGTGTAACGTTGTTGCTTTAATTTGCTATGAAAGCGGTGCTGATAGACAATAAAAGCGGGTTAAAAGCTGCGAGCTGTCTGGGGAAGTTAACCTTGCATTACTGCGCAACTGTTTCACCAGGTATCCAGTCTAGCTTACCAAATTCCCAACCAGACTAACATTAATTATAATCTTTTAATAGTCATACGACAACCGGTGATATATAAGAGAATTTAAATAAAAAGAAATAAATCAGTTTATATTTGGAAATTTATTTTAACATTGATCATTGAAATTTCAGCATATTAAACGTGAGTCATAACTAAGCTGGTGCCTTATTTAGGACTGTGAAAATGTGAGTTTGTAATCTTACGGAACACATCAAATAGGGAGCCAAGATTGGGAGACTACATACAACACTGCATTCATAAAATAACACACAAAGAACGTTGAAACATATGCAAGAGGAAATTAACCACAACCAACCGATTCAATTTTCACCCAAAGAAGCTACGTTCGTAGCGCAATCCTGTCCGTCATGTAATTACCACACACTGGTATACTAAATTCATACTAACTCTCTGTGAAATCTTCCCGAAAAGAATAGCTGAGGGCTACGTTGATGCTTTCACCACATGCTTCACGTGGTCAACTTGGTTTACACAAAGAGTGTAACTCCACAATAATTTTGATAATTAAAATAAATTACATCGAAACGCAATTTACTAAAGAAAAACCTTGAACTGGTTACTATCGTCTTACTATTAACCTGATGGGTCAAACAGTTATATAAGCACGTGGTACTGGTCTCGCAAAGTACACCCCACGTGGGTTGAACATAAAGAAAAGTTGCTATATTGAAAAATATTGTCAAGACGAGACGTTATAATCTCACGCACATTCGCATTGAAGATTGATGATGCTAGTTAGAGTTACTGATCAACACGTGGTTCCACTTTACTCACAAAGTAGTGACAAAGCAACTACCGGAAGATATTCTGAACTTCACACGCGAATTACACTGCGTTGCAATTTAAGATAACATTAGATATTTTAGAGGTAAACCTGAAATAAAGGTGATTAAATTTTCAGTTAGGCTGAGCTTAAGAAATCCATTGTCCTGCGGACTTAGCAGACACGCGCTTAGCCGGAGATCTTACCACTTCAGACGCTCGCCGCGGACAGACTGACCTGCGCTCCTACCGAGCGTGCTTCCCAAATACAAACGGAAGTGACCAGAGAGGCAGCTTCCTATACCAACATGACAACGGACGGACAGGACCATACTAAGCATAGAAACCTCTCTGCTTTTAGAAAGCGTAGCTACCTGTTCCGACGTTGGTCCTACTGTTCTCTAGCAGACAGGCTTGTCTGCTACTATCCAGCATGCAACTAGAAATACATTTACTCATTCATCCTCTCACACAGAAGGGAAGGGGGATGACAGTATCTTATCATATACAGTATATAAAAGAAAGCGGATGTAGGTTCCGTATGAGACTGTGTGACATGAATTACATATAAACTGTGTTTTGAAGTGTAGTAGTGTGACAGATCGTTCTTGTTTATGTGTAAAAGTAACACGTTCCACTACTCAGTCTTCTCCCAGATAGTCAGAAACACCACAGTAAATTTAGAAGAGGAATTTATGCCGTAAATGACAACATGCTTAAGAAATTAACATGAAAGGAATCCAACAGAGACGTTTCAAGGTCTTATGGGGCCAAACTGCTGATGTCATCGTTCCCTAAGCTTACACAATACTTAATCTAACTTAAGCTAACTTACGCTCAGGGCAACAGGCACATCCATGCCCGAGGGAGGACTCGAACCTCCGACGGAGAGAGCCGCGCGGACCGTGGCAAGATGCCTCTGACCGCGCAGCTACACCGCGCGGCGAACGTAGTGGAAATTTAATAATTCAGTACTCGTAACGTGATAAACATTTTCGCATAGACTGATAAGTAGCGGACTAGTAACTCACGGTGTAACACTTCCCATTTCTGTTAACGTATTTTATTTTTTGTCCAGTCCGATTGTCATGTAAAATTTACAGCAATAGCAGCGCTCGGTCACAAAAAAGGAGTCTTTTGACCCAGGTTTCGTACTGCTATGAGTGCCTTCATCAGAAATAAAACACTCAAATTTGTCTATAACATAACTACAAAATTACAGGAATTTTTTTTTGTGTAAATACTAGCTAGTAGTACGAAAAGGAAACATACATGTCACGTATTAAACTACAATCAAGCGATAAAGCTTTAGTCACAAAATTTGCAAAACAGAATACATAAAAGGCAAGCTACTATGGGCTGCTCACATGCGTCGTGCTATGGTAGCATCAGACTGAGGCGTCCGCGTTAGCAATTGCGGGCAGGAGAACATTACACCAAGAGTGCCATCTGGTAGCCGCAAATACAAACAGGCAACTTAACATTCTAAATATAGACAGACAAATGTTTCGATGAACATTATTTTGTACATGAAGTAAAAGGCAATGGTAACAAATTGTCTACATAAGAGCTTATAAATACGGTTAAAAGGCAGGAAACGCCATTTTAGAAATACAAAGCGAGCTGAACAACGCAGCGAGGGAACACGAAATCAAATATCAAGTAACGACTTTGTACCGCTGAAGAAGATTTTATTACGTAATTGTGGCTGCTCTCTAAGAATGAGACCATCATTACGAGAAATGTGTTTAAAAATATTTCTAATTCTTCGAGTTCATCTAATCTACGGCCTTTCTTCTCAGTGTGCAAAGTGTTGATGTTGTGGGTGCGTGACCTGTAATCAGAAGGTGGTCGGCAAAAGACAAATTCTGGGTGCTAGTGCCATTTTTTCTTAAAAGATGTCCTTTGCATCTGACTGTAAAGGCACGTCTTATTTGTCCTATGTAGTAAGACGAGCAAGTGTCGCAAAAAATCTTACAGACACCAAAGTTTTTCAAAGGGGAACAGATCGATTTTAAATTGTGAATAAATATTTTTTTCAAACAATTATTGGTTGAAAAGACAACATAACAGTTGTATTTATTACGAAGAAGGCGTTGAATTTGATAGGAGATGGGCCCCAAGAAAGGAATAGAGAAGATCTTCTTTTGGTTGGACTCAATGATAGACGTGTCGATTGTAGTAATTTTTTTAACAGCTTTCTTTTTAAGGATTTCGTCAACTATGGCAAGTTAGTATTCGTTATTAACTGCTATAGTTTTGATTAAATTAATTTCTTCCTTGTATTTTTCTTTCGAGAGAGGAATAGAAGTAGCTCTGTGAATAGCAGAGCGAAAGAAAGCGTTTTTATGAGATTGAGGGTGCACGGAAGAGGCACGTACGATCTGATCGGTAAATGTTTCTTTACGAAAAACATTAAAAGAGATTTTGTTTTCTCCTACTGTTAGCGTCAAGTCAAGAAAGTTCAGTTGGCGGACCTCGTTTTCGAGTTCACCGGTGAAAGATATTTTCGTGTGAAGTTCATTAAAGAGATTGAAAATACGGTCAATAGCATCAACAGGTCCTTTGTAGATGACTTAAATATCATAGATGTATCTGAAACAGGAGAGAATGCCCAGCGCTGTAGCTGAGAAACAGTTGAAGAACAAATGTCAGCAAGGATACCAGCCAACGGATTTCTCATAGCGAGAGCATCGTATACAATTATTCATTAAATTCAAAGTAGCTGTATTTGACTACGACTATGATTAGATTCATAAAATCAGTAATTTGTTCATCTGAAAGTTCTTTTTTGAAATGGCGTAATTTTTTTTCTACGATCCAAAGCGTTTCTTGCACGCGTTTGTTTGCAAATCAAAAATCTTTATAGAGACGTTCCCGTGTTGTTCCACTCACAGAGTGAAGGAAGAACAGTTGCCTATATGCCTTAATATGAGCCCTAATTTCGCTTATCTTTCCATCGTGGTCGAAACGCGAAATGTAGTTGGCGGAAGTAGAATAGTTCAGCAGTCAGCTTCGAATGCCGGATCCTTAAATTTTCTCAGTAGTATTCCTCGGACAGAATGTCGCCTTCCCTCCAGGGATTCCCATTTGAGTTTCCGAAACATCTCCGTATACCTGCGTGTTGCTCGAACCTGCCGGTAACAGATCTAACAGCCCGCCTCTGAATTGCTTCGATGTCTTATCTTAATACGACCCAATGCGGTTTCCATACGCTCCAGCTTCACTAGCGTCTCCTTTACAGATGAACAAAGTTTCCTAACAATTCTTCCAATAAACCGAAGCGACCATTCGTCTTGCCTACCACAATCCTCACAAACTAACTCCATTTCATACCGCTTTGCAACGTTACGCCCAGACATTTAAACGACGTGACTGCTTCAGGCAGGACACTGCTAATGCTATATCAGAAAATTACGGGTTTGTTTATCCTACAAGCAAGTGTTTGTGATTGATTATCTTTGTATTGTAAAAACTCGGTGGGAACGTATTCGAAATCGTACTTAATTTGTTATTATTGCCGTAAAGAAATCACAGTCACGTATAAAACTGCTTACAGTAACATCATTCGCGTGAAATGATAGTAAATTAGATTTTAGTGCTATGGAGGTAAAAAAAGATATGCTAACGTACTGTAATTTATTGATATATGCAAGAAGATCTACTAATCTCCTCAAAAAGCTGGTTTTACATCACGGTGGACTGAAAACCATTTGTAACTTCCGCGGTTCGAGACATAAGCCTTTTGATGTTAAAGAATCTCCGTGTTCACGGCCCATTGGTATTTTATTGCCTGTAAATAGCGTCTGAGTGTTTCATGTAATGCAGTTAAAGATTTTAGTCAGATGAACGGCGATGGTGATAAATGTAGCAACTTACTTCGAAAACGAACCGGTGGTACAACGGTGCTTATGGTGATACTGTTTTAAATGTCAAACACTAGGAACTGTAGTTCTGAAACAAATAGGTCCGTCGCAGAGATACAGAGCAATCAACTGATACCTTTGTTCGAGATGCTGCTATAATATAGAATTAGTAATTTCTCTTTACCGAAATATGTGATAGTGCTGTATGTTCATATCCTTTAAAAATTTATTCGTGCTGCGGATCGCAGCACCTATCGACTAAGAACTGGGGCACAGTACAGGAAGATTACAATCAATATAGAGTCCATACGGTAGTCACAATAATATTTCAGATCATATAACTGGAATATAATTCACTCCCAGCAAAAATAAATTGAATGATAGTTCAGATTCTGTGTTCGAAAAAACTAAACATCACTAAAGCGGTTACCCGTGCTTGCGCGACAAAACAAATGGCCGAACAGCAGAACAGAACAGTTGAATACACGAAACAAGCTGCATTAGCGATGCGGAGCAGCCAACTGCAGGCCAGGATAATGGGCTGAAAGAGAACTCCGATATCGGTTCTGGAAGATTAATTTGCCAGTTAAATCTCCACCAGGAACCAATATCCAGCATTCACAGATACCTAACTAATCCTCGCTTCCAAACGAGTTGCTTTCCGATTGTAATTACCTCGGTACTCGAATGTCAGAGGGCATTTCTTTCAATCGTAAAAAATCAAATACAAGCTTATAACGGTCATGGATGTATTTACAAAATATGACAAAACACAGCTTCGCGTTCATTCATCATCCAGGCGTGATATTCATGGCTATTGTGCTGCCTTTTATGACTAATGGGCTCAGAGAATGATTTCAAATTGAAGGAAGATACTTGGCAAGGTGAATTATTATTTGAATGATTTCTTACGCTTAATTTCTGTTGATTGTATTACTGATTTTTCAAGAACGAATGGAGGAATCTTTCAAAAACAACATTTTTCACAAAGACTGTAGTTATCACATATTCGGCCTGTTATGACATTTTAAAGAGACAGCTAAGTTTTAATTGCGTCATTCTTCGTTCCTTTTAACGCTTTGATGACCGAAACTCATTGTACACCTATCACATTGCCAGCAAAAACTTTTTAAGTTGACAGGTTTGGAAGTCATTGTATGACCTTGTGACCCATGAATCTGACCAGGTCTTCGTATTCATTTGAATATACGATTTTAAAAGTTAAATTTTTATTTTAAGACAGGCTTCATCAAAATAGTACATACAGAAAAAGTACAACAAATCATTATCAAAGCGCATGTATTCTTATGAGAATGAAAAACATGAAATGTCGAATACAAATTTTCGATATGAAATTTGAAGATGGCTTTGGCATAGCACATACCAACGTTTTTGTACGTTCTACGAACTTTGCTTTATATACGTCGCACTAATTTCAGGTCATATACAAAGCAGCAGAATTACTGCGGAACGTAAAACTGTGCCTATAATACCAAAAAGGCTTCAGAAAAGGAAGAGCCTCTCTGTCTGAAAAGCATCCTTTAAGGCAGAAGTTAGGCAAGGAAATGGGCTGTAACCCATTTTGTCTGAAAACATCATGGAAAAAACAATGAGAATGTGAAAGGAAGCCACGAAAGAAGTAGAAGGAATCTGTTGAAGTGAATGCTGATAAAACACGCCTTAATTTTAACCCCATTGATCGTAGCTCTTGACGCGCGAACGAGCAGTGCTTTATGTGTCACACTTGACTCGAAGTGCGTCTGATAAGAGATATGCCAGAGTTCTGGTTTGGAGCTGATGAAAATACATTCTTAAAATTTCGTTTGCCTAATATTGGGTTAGTGCATAAGTTCCTAGCGTCTTTTCCATAAGTTTAATAAACATAACAGATACACTTAACAGTGACTTCGCCGGCCGGTGTGGTCGAGCGGTTCTAGGCGCTTCAGTCTGGAACCACGCGACCGCTACGGTTGCAGGTTCGAATCCTGCCACGGGCATGGTTATGTGTGATGTCCTTAGGTTAGTTAGGTTTAAGTAGTTCTACGTTCTAGGGGATTGATGACCTCAGATGTTAAGTCCCATAGTGCTCAGAGCCATTTGAACCATTTTTTGAACATTGACTTAGTCATCAATAATATGTTCTCCTTCACTATCTATTAAAGTCTGAAAACGGTGGGGTAACTTTTCTATTCCAAGACTGTATAAATCACGTGGTTTTCAAGCGAAGAACTCGTCGAGCCACTTTCGGAGTGCATTTTCATTTCGAAAGGACGTTCCTTGATGTCTGTTCAATAGAGAGAGAAAAAGGAGAAAATCTGAGGGAGCAAGATCAGGTGAATAAGGTGGGTGCGGAACGATCTTCCAACCCAACTCCTGTATAGTGTTTCTTGTTAGTCTAGCAGAAAGAGTAGCTTTACTTCCGGAAGTCTTCCTGGTCGTTGTTCCTGGATTGCGTCTGCAAGACGTCTCAGTCCTTGACAATAAATATCAGCAATGATATTTACTCTTTGGAGAAGCAGTTCGTAGTACACCACACCGTCTTTGTTCCACTAGATGAATAATATTATCTTTTGTGGATGCGCGCAGATATTTGTATGGGGTAATTGCTGCTTTGTTCGGGCTCAACCATTCCTTTCTTTTCCTTATGTTAGCATAAAGCCACCATTGCTCGTCACCAGTAACGACGAGGACGGGAATGGTCCTCGTTATTCACCAGCAAATTGATGACATTCAAGCAGGGATGCACATATGGTCTCCCGCCGATTTCTGTGATTTTGGCTTAGAGCATTCGGGAGCCATACACCCGATTTTTGAACCTTCCCCTTTTCATGCAAATGTCGCTCCATGGCAGAATGGTCACAGTTAATTGCCATTTCTCGCGCACACTGACAATGATAATTATGGATTAATACCTTAAACGATCTTCATCAAACTCCACTCTTGTTGGACGTGGAGAGGCACAAATGTCGAAACGATCCTCCTTAAAACGAGAAAACAATTTTCTTACGGTACTCTGCCCATTGGCATTATCCCCATATTTGGCACAAATGCTTCTTCCTCTGCTGTCACATCTCTGTTGCACTCAAACAGAAGAATATGTCAGAAATGTTCCGATTTATCCATTTGGCGCTTTGTGCTCTAGCGTCCACAGGTCCACTCACTATCTACAAATCACCAAATGGCAATATTTAAACTGAAATAGCAACCGTGAACTACAAATAAATAATGGAAATTGATAAATAAACCCATAGAAACCGGAATACCAACATGCAAAACAAAAATGCTACGAACTTACGCACCAACCTAATATATGCACGTAACTAAAACGTCAAAAGTTTTCTGCTTGTCGAAATTTCCCTGTCATTAGAAAATAATTTTTCATGAATTTACGTGTACCATCTTAAAAATGTGTTGCTGCAAATGAAGCTAACACGAAAACATAGCGCAGCTCTTCCAGAACCAACTAATAGCTGTTACGTCTTTGTACATCGAATAGGTTGTTAGTTCCAGCGTGATGAATGAAATGTAGGATTAACTATTCAAAATGACAGTCACCATCGCATTATTTGTTTTGCCGCCAACCGGTTTCAACCTGCGATGGGGTCATCTTCAGGGCAATTTACACCATTTGGTCGCTCGCTGGAGTCGTCACCCTGCCTGTGCACGGTTGGTTAGCTGATAGTTACCATCCGCGGACAGGCAGGGTGACGACTCCAGCGAGCGACCAAATGGTGTAAATTGCCCTGAAGATGACCCCATCGCGGGTTGAAACCGGTTGGCGGCAAAACAAATAATGCGATTGTGACTGTCATTTTGAATAATTGATTATAAGTAAGCCAGTCACTGTTATCTCCATACAACTATGTTGTCTGAAAAAATAAATGTAGGATTACTCGTGAGTTTCGTGGGATATGTAACAACTCTATTCTCCGCCTCCGCCTGTGGATGAGCAACTGCTAAACCTAAAGTAATTTTAAACAGGGGATTAGGTGCGTGACAATACCTCTGTTATGTGTGTTGCATGTTAATTTGACAAGACGTACCGAAACGATCAGTAATAGAGATGAAATGGACCGCTTATAACATGACACTGGGTTGCACTCCAGACTCCATTCCTTGCTCCATTCCGCCTCATTTTATCTTAATTATAATTACTGTGTGGTTAATATTACCTCAGATATTAATTAAGGAAATGTAGGCTGACGTGGGAGAAAAATCTTCATTTGATAACTGTGTGAGTTCGAACTATACACAGATAATTGCATATGAACTAAAGCATTGAGAACAAACATGATGGCACGTCTCTGGCTAACTCAACAGGGGAGGGGGTTGGGGGAGGGGGGGCGTCCGGTTACAGTTAGCGTTTCTCGTCTAGTAGCTTTCGGAATACTGGGACATTGATACTTCTCCTGAAATCTTAGTTACCCTGTGAGGACACCTCTCACTGCAAGAATGAACCGCCCTTTTATCAGAGTCGGGAGGGGGAGGGGAATCAGGAAAAGGGGGGGAGAGGTGAGGGGAAGGAGACGAGAATAGTGGACAGTGTTCTTATATTATTCAGGAGGGATGGCAAGGTGCGTCAATGAACTTTATTAAGCTTCAGAGATATTTTCAGACAAAGATTTATTCAAAATAGTGGTTGTTGATCACTCAACAGAACGTTGCGATAAGACATTCAATGGAAGTTTATGTGACGGAATGCTCGACAGAAAAACGATGTCCCTGACAGTCAAGCCATCCTGGGGCTCCGCAGAGCTCCTGGGGATCTGATATAATATTATATCACCTTATCATGATGTATTACGCTCCTGGGAATCCTTAGTTACGCTGTGAGGACACCCCCTTACTGCAAGAACGGGACCGCCCGTTTATCCGAGTCGGTGGGGAGGGGGTCGGGAGGGGCTGATGGAGGTGAGGAGAAGGAGGGCGGGGCGATGTGTACAAAGACGAGTATATATTATTTTATTATGATGTATTACGCCGGAGACAGTTTCAGCGTCGTCGAAGTATTCCAATTGTCCACTGATGTAAGATGTGGCTACGCAGATCCGCAGATTGTTTCACCTCTCAATTAAGCCTTCAACGCTGCTATAAGCCTTAAAATATGAACGTTCCCTTCATGATTCCAGGGTCTATGTCAATTTTACAATCTCTAAAACATAAGAAGTAGTATTCCTAAACTAGTAACCTCATCTTGGCGATCATTTGACAGTGCATCCATTGTATACCAAATCGTAAAATTAAACTCCTGTGTGTTAAACCTGACTCTGGCCTCATTCAAAGTCAAGAAGTCGATATTTTTTGCTACAAAATCCAGAACCTTGGCCGACCTCGAACTTTCGGCTTCTCAGTTGTACCATCTAGCCACACAGAATGCCTTTCAACTATGGCAGGAGTACTGCAACGTGTCCCTGTACTTCAGGGGAAGATATTATGCCTGTGTTCTGCCATTTATTTCGCGTGGAACTTGGTTTCGCGATTTTAACCTACCTAAATGGCTGATATCACTGTCTGGCATATGAGGTTCAACCACGGAAGTTTCCCGACAGTCCTTCACAGCACTGGAATGACTCCAACTCCATTCCGCTACTGAAAAACCACATCAGAAGGTGACATCAGTTACAGCCTCTTTGCATATGCAGAATGGGAGAGGCACAGACAATAGTTCTTGCAACAGTTACATCGTCTGAAAGCAAAGTTTCCTCCGAGTGCTGCCATTCTACTTTCTTTGAATAATCCTGCATATAATCAAGAGCTTTTTAAATTTTTACAAGCTACCAAGGTATATTTGTAGTAAAAACACAGCACTGAGAAGTATATACTAAAATGGTTTTGTGTTCTTTCGGGCATGTCCGAAAGAACAGATATCATTGGTGACCATGCAGCTCGTTAGAATGAAATTACAATGAAATGAACACCCTTAGCTGCTTTCAGGCGTTGACATATGTCAACGGGGACAGATGAAAATGTGTGTCCCGACCGGGACTCGAACTCGGGATCTCCTGCTTTCATGGCAGACGCTCTATCCACCTGCGCCACCGCGGACACAGAGGATAGCGCGACTGCTATATAGTATAATGGGCGGGGGCACTACGAATATAGTGCGGAACAATACGTTGAGAATGTGGGTTTCGCGGGAGGCGTGCCAGAGATAAATCCCTGCAGTCGCGCTATCCTCTATGTCCTCGATGGCTCAGATGGACTTCGGCCAGAGAGCTGGTCGGCCTCTGTGATAAAAAAACTGAGTGGAAGGATCAACAAACGAGCGAACCGGATGTCATGTGACGTCCGCAACGAACAAACACAACGATCAAAAAAAAAAAAAAAAAAAAAAAAAAGATGGATAGAGCGTCTGCCATGTAAGCAGGAGATCCCGGTTTCGAGTCCCGGTCGGGGCACACATTTTCATCTGTCCCCGTTGACGTATGTCAGCGCCTGTAAGCAGCTAAGGGTGTTCATTTCATTGTAACTGAGAAGTATGTTAACAGTAGTTTCATGTTAATGTGTTTTGTAGGTATAGTTACTTCACCTTTGGCACTGATTATTTGTAACTTGGTTGTTTCTGATTTTTTCGTTGTCTTTTTTACTGTGGTGCCAGAAGAATTAACTCAGTCAAGCTACCATGCCAAACACCTTTCTTAAAAGCGCTCTTATTATTTATTTATACTTGTATCACAAAAACATTGTTGATCGTTAATATTTTTACACGTTCTTCTATGTTTTCTTTAAGATTCCAAAACCTGTTGTTGGAAATCGTACGTGCATGTCAGTCAACAGGAGGCTTATAAAGCACTTTGTTAAACTTGTATGTGTACGTTCTTATGTTATATCGTCAATTTATGTTTTTCACTGCTGGATAAATGGCTTTTAGTTTCCGAAGACCAAATAGTTATAATGTTTTCACTCTTGCGGTTCGTGCCTGCGTCTTCTTGACGATAGCAGATGAATTGCGATGGTCGTTGTGTAGCTCAAGTGTCGTATCTCTGCAAGTGCTCCAACATGAGACTGGTATAGTGAATAAATATCTAAGCTTTACAGAATATTACGTCGGCACAGGAACAAAGACACTTTAAAAATTGAAATACTCACTATTAGTGTTCTAAAATACTGTGAAACTTTTCAAAATGTCAGAGACGCGCGGCAGAACCAAGAATAAGGTGAGCAGCATCTTAACTGATCAGTGGATTCAAAAAGATACAAAAACTTACACCAACTTGATAGTATGGGAGGAAGCTAGAGTGGACGGTTTGACTCCCTCTGCTATGGTCTCAGGCGCAAGTGTAATTGGGGAAGTGTTTTGTTCTTTATATACAACTAACTTAGCGCACGATGCTTCGCTCTCGTAGACTATATGGTCTGCGCAGATTTGTTTCGTTTTCCTTTTATTTTATCGAATTATATGTTCTTACGCCCATCACTCACGAGTGGCTGTACACTCTATAAAAGTTGGTGGCCCTTTACACGGCTGCCAGACTTCGCATAATTAAAGTGTTCCTGAACATTTAAATTCACACAACGAGTTAAAAAAACAGTCGGATATGTGTTTCTACAGTTATTTGCGCCAATCTTACACCGGTACTAAATTCTCGCATCTCAAACAAATATTCCTGTATATGGGGTCATATTCAAACGTGGTGTCTATTTCGTCATTGCTAATGATTAGTTTACGTAGTAATTACAACAAAAATAATTTAATAAACACAATTCAGGCCTACCGAAAAATTAAGTATTAATAATTAGTTTCTGTTTCTATGCAATTCTGACAAAGCTGATTTGTAGTGGGGGGTATTAAATAGCTTTCTTTGATTTAGTTCACAAACTGCAACACCTTATAAACTTTCCACTCTCATTAAGGCCATAGAAGCATGGTCTTTTCAGAAAAGCGATACTGCTTTCTTAGTGAAATGATTCTATGAAACATTTTCCCCTATTTCACTCCCTTAGGGATTGAATTCCCAAAAACACTGGAACACACACTTTTTCAATTCTAAGCGGTAAGTTAAATAGCTATTTTCATAGATGTAGCTTCAAACATGCTTTAATAATTATTTAATGATAATTTACTTAAAAAAACTTTCACCAATATTTTCACCTGCTGAGAGGCCGAAATTCAAAAACCGCTGGAACACGCATTTTTTTATTTATGACCAAGAAGGCAAATATTAAATTTCGTAGCAACATATTTTCAGAAAGCCTTTCATTCTCTCTTTCAACCCCTTAGCGGTGGAATTTCGAAAAAAATCCCTTTTTAAAGGACGCTTACAGTATAAAGTCAACACTATCTATGTTTTGACATAACAGAAATTTCCATTAAAATTTTCATCTCATATTCTACCATCTTAAGTGTTGAATTTCCAAAAACACTGTAACATGTATTTTTAATTAATAGCCCAGAACTTAAATAGCAATCTTTATATAGATGTATCTTTAAATATGCTTTAGCAGTTCTCTAATAATGATTTATTTAAAAAAAGAAATTTTCACACACTACACACCTTCTTTTGGGTAGATTTTCCAAAAATGATGAAACACGTATTTTTTAATTTTTGACCGAGAAACATTTTTTCAAAAACCTTTAGTCCCATCTTTCACCCACCTAGGGTTGGAATTTCGAAAAATCCTTTCTTAAACGATGTGTACAGTTTAAGATCAACAGCCTCTCGAAAATTCAAGTTTTTGTTATTACCGGTTTTGGCTGGGCAGTGATGAGTCAGTCAGTCAGGACATTGCTTTTTATACAGATAGATTTTAGCAAGCCACCACGCTTTCAAGTGAGTAGTATTTCCTTGTAAATGATAGTTCTACTCACAATACCCAGCCGACATAGATCAATTCCTAACCAAGGGGGTCCTGGCAGGGTGGTAGCCCCTATCTTAAACAATGTAAAATTTATTCATATGAAAGGTACCTTTCATCAGAAACTATTGGGAATAAAAATTTGTAAAATATATGACGTTTGGTTACACATTTCTAACCACTATAAAAGAAAGATTTCTAAAAATATAGACTAGTTTTGAGATAATAATTATTTCTGTAAAAGGTGTACATCAAAATATGAAACTTTCTACATTTTTCTCTGGAAGTTAGACTCTAACTTCTGTGAGATTTACAAAATAAAAATACACAATACTCAGCGTAGTGTATCGTAATTTTGAACAAATTCTGGCAAGTAGAAGCTGAGAACAAGTACAATTTATTCTTAAAAAATACAACTAATGGGAAACAGCCATTAAAGTTGTCAATGCATTCCAGCTCCATACGATGGGTTGTCTGCCTCCTCTTCCATCTGATCTTGCAATATCCTTTTTCCTGGTCATTTGTTTTGTCTTTCCCTTTATTGATGGTCTCTAGTCGCTCTTTCGGGTGCCCTAACTCTTTCTTTATCTAAATTTAACATTTGTTTCACTATAAAACGACCAACAGTCTGTAGCGGTCTTCTCAGAAGTCAGAAGTTCATACCTTGCACCAATTCTTTCACTGAACGTTGTTACTCCATCAAAGACACCTAAGTACACGGTACTAATTGACATACACACTCTCTCGGTAATTCTGGCTCAAATTACGCTCGTTAGGATTCTGGGTGTGGCCATGAAGACATTTCTTCAATGGCTTTACATCTGACAAAGCCCTGAAAGTTACGTTCAAGACATCCACTACAGCGAAAGGAATAGCCTTTTATGAATAAATTTCGCACCATTTTTCTATGCTTTGTTGTATTTGCACCATGAATCACTTACTGGGTGACACAGACCATGAATGGACTTATCGTTTGCTGGACAGAGGTGGAACAAAATGGCCCATACTGATTTTCTGATATATTCTATGCCACTAATATTTTGCCCGATAGCTACGCAGTAATAATTTTGATTTTATCTGTTCTAGCTTCTGTGAGTCTATTCTTAGCCTCTAATGCTCTGCCTTCTTCCAATTTATTTCCCTTGTATGCAGTTTGCAGTCGTCACAACCTCGTACTCATTCACGTTTGTATATGACCAATGCAGCTTCTCCATACCGTTTCTTTTCCTCAACTGCTTTGAAAGCTTTTGAATCCCTATATCCTAAATAACTGACGAATCTTACATTCTTCAACTGTTCATATTCTTGGAAAAATGGCTACGCTCACACAATGTTTTTTTTTAAATGAATGAATAAACTAGAAATGAGGCAATAATACATGTGTATTATATATCAGTGGAAAGGAGAATATTAGGTAGAGTAAGATCAAACAAAACAAAATTCAATGTTTCAACTGGTACGGAGCTCTTTAAAGTATTGGGTATTCCTTATCCACATGGGTAACGGAAGGAAAGTGTCACGTTCTCGTTTTTGCAACTATGAACTCTCATGTAGGTGACCCTCAAGTCAACAAGAGTGACGCGCAATTTCAGGGTAAATGCCGGGCACCAGCAAAAGGGTTCAGTACAGGCCTACGTCACGGCGAGAGAAGGACGCTACGGTGCGCGCTGAGCAGCAAAAGAACATCAAAGTCGCTGCATACGCAAAGGAGCTGCCCTGCTTCTGGGCTCGGAACTCAGACCGTGGGGCTACAACTATCCAGAATGGAAGTATCTGAATCATATGTACACAAGAGTGAAAAGAGAAAAACGACTCGATGGCGAAGGAACGGCTGCACAAGTGGTCGGCCTTTCGCTGGGCTTCGGTGGAGCGGACGTGAAAGGCCAGGCGGCCTACTTTAAAAGAGAGCTGCCGGCGCATTTTTCTGCCCGAAGAGCCGCCATTACAACGCTGCGCCGGATCCAGCAGACTGCTGCGGAATGGGAGAGGGCGGTGGATGGGGGCTGGTTGTGGGTGTGGGGGCAGGAGGGTTGGGCGTAGAAAGTAAGTACACAAGTCCGCCCCCACCCCCTCCTCTCATTCCGCCGATAGCCGCGGCTGGGCCAGCGCGGGCTTAGGAGGGCTTCTATAAACATGAGCCGCCCGTACTCCAGCTCCCACACCACGAGTTTCGTGAATCTCAGCGTTACACGCGGGTCAACTCCTGAGAAATATTGGTTGATAGTGCAGTAGAGGCTTCGACAGAGCATTCGTGTATTTCCCAGTAGAGTACGTACTCACAAGGATCTCTTTGGAGAAGATTTTTCATATCTTGACTTCATGTACGTACTATTCGGTGTTCTCTACAGGAAATATATTTATTCCAAATTTATATAATGACGGAAAAAAATTGCAATACCAAAAATTTAGCGATATAAACAAAACCTGGTGTTTGTACATCTGGAAGACGATATAAACTCACATTTTTCTCCAGTGGCATGAGACTGGCGCTAGTAGAGCCACTACGGGGATGCAAATCAGGTTTGCCTTAACTATTGTGAGCCTTAGTTACCTATGAGATTGGATGTGGTGAGTTGATGATAATCAAGAATACCTTTAAAATGACACAGACGCTATTATCAACACCTCACCGAATTTGAACGAGGGAGTGTAATAGGGCTACTAGAACCTGGATGTTCCTTCTCTGATATTGGAGAAAGATCTAAAATGTAATGTAGTCAATGTACATGACTGCCGGCAGCGGTGGTCTCGAGAATGGACGGTCACAAGAAGACTGGGTTCCGAACGACCACGTGCACTACGGAGAAGGAAGACCATCGTGTTCTGCGTATTACTCTGGGGCATTGTACTGTATATGCAGCAGCATTATGACCAGTAGTTGGAAACAGAACGAATTGCTACAAATCGGTTACTTTAAGTTCAGCTCCCAGCCAGATGCCCTGTACAGTGCATTCTAATGACTCCAAACCACTGCCACCTGCGACTTCAGTGGTATCGAACGTGAGCTCATTGTAGGGCAGGGTGGAGTGTTGTTTTTTCTGGTGGACGCTAGTTCTGCTTCGGTGCCAGCGACGGCCATGTGTTGATTAGGAGGCCAGTTGGGGTCCTGCAACGAACCTGTCTGTGGCTGGGACACTGGATCTACACCTGGAGTTACAGTCTGGGGTGCGATTTCATATGACAGCAGGAGCACTCTCGTGGGTATCCCACCCACCGTGACTGAAAATTTGTACTTCAGTCTGATGTTTCGACCTGTTGATCTACCATCCAATAACAGCATTCCAGGGGGTGTTTACCTACAGCATAACTCTCGCTCACATTTCACAAGGCAAAGCGAAAAATTTTGGTGAGGTATTTGGTCGGACATGACGATAGAGAAAACATTGACGAGGTCCAGAAATATGAAAGAGGGCCTCGCTGGTGGTGGAAGCTTCAGTGAGAATGTTCTTGCCAAGTGGACACAAGGGAATGTCAACATGCAATATGTGTGTGACGTAATGGGAACCTACTGGCAAGTGGCAAGTTTCGTCTGAGCAGCACGTCAATGCCAGTCCCACCAGAGTGGCTTGAGACAATGTTGATTCTCTCAAACTGTAGGCATGGTTTCACCACCATCCTCCATTTCAAAAGACCGATGTGATCATGTCAGTGTGCGATGGAGTAGTTGGTGGGGAGCAGGTGAATTGTCATTCAGCCCAAAAAATAGGAGACCGCTGACCAATCAGTTTAGTCCCCCCCCCCCCCCCCCCCAGCCTCTCCCTAAACCAACCAACCAACCAGGAAATAGGCAAAGTATGTATGATAAAGACAATCGGCCAAAACTACCACAACCTTAAGCGGAAACACATGGATAAAGTTGTTACACTCGTCCAGGTTACACAAACCTTGAAAGTTGGCTCAAAAATGCTGTCTGATGTTGATCCTACGACGTTGTTTCAACGAATTTGCATAGCGAAACAATCTGACGTAGATCTGAAGCACTTTTTCATCGACTCACTGCCACCATATCCGTTATCGTTGGTCAGCGAAAATGGATTACTAAAGGGAACCATATCTCTGTTGTAGAGGCTTTCAACCCAACAGCTGTTCCCACTGGATCACAAAATAAAACGGTTGTTGTGGATGGATAACTCCTTCTTCTTGCATGGAATAAGCACGAATCTTTTGGTGTCATTTGGAAAACCACACCAGCTTTGTCAGCTGGCACTATGGGTCTACATTGACAGTTGTGTTCGATGGGTACCTAAGTCAGGAGAATCAGCGGGGCACTAAAAGCTTGGCAAGAGCTCGGCGTTCAAAAGTGAAGACTTCAGCCAGAATAATGTTTGATGAGAGTACACTACCGACTGTTTTCCAACAGAAGTTCTTGGGAAATGAAACGAAAAAGAGTCGTCTCACTCAAATATTGAGAAAACGTCTGGAAGAATCTTCCGTTGGAGTATTGGAGGCGGCAGAGGTCGCTGATTTATTGATTGTGACAACAGCTTGTTCTCAGTCACCCAGGATAGACACTGTGCTTGTAATCCGTGACGATATTGACGTCCTAGTCATCCTGTGTGGGGCTCCCAGTAATGCCATCTACAACAATATCTACCTACTGAAGCCGGAAAAGAAGTTCGTGCAAGTTCGAGAAGAAACACCTCCTGCTCTCACACGCCTGTTCTGGGTGTGACACAACCCCCATGCCATTCGGGCATGGGAAAATCAAACTTTGTAGTTTCATCGACAGGACTCCAGCATTGAGGGAAGCTGCTATGGTGTTCTACAAGGCATTTGAAACTCAGGCAGACGTCAGAAGAGCTAGGGAGAAGATACTGACGGCAATTTAGGGCACTGGAAGAATGACCACCTGTGGCGTCAATCAGTTGAGGTATCATCTCTTTGTGAAGATGCTGGTTCCTGTTTTGACAGGGGATATACGAATGGGCAAAGAAGTCAGGGCTCATTAGTTTCAGACTAATCCCAGTTTTCAAGGCTAAATTGGTTTTTCTCGGTAGGCTGCCACAGTAATAGTGGGGGAGGGAGGAGGAGGGGGCCGGCCGGGATGGCCGAGCGGTTCTAGGAGCTACAGTCTGGAACCGCGTGACCGCTACGGTCGCAGGTTCGAATCCTGCCTCGGGCATGGATGTCCTTAGGTTAGTTAGGTTTAAGTAGTACTACGTTCTAGGGGACTGATGACCTCAGAAGTTAAGTCCCATAGTGCTCAGAGCCATTTGAACCATTTTAGAGGGGGGGGAGGGGGGTGCCGGAGTACAGTTTGGCACGATCAGGCCTAGGATTTTAGGTACTGTACTTGCATTGTCTTGCGTGCAGGACCTCTCCAGTCTGCGCAGTATTTATACGCCACACATGAAGAGCAAGGAAGAAAATTGGTCAATTGTGTTGACAGAGGGCCCGGTGCTGATCGAAGACGCAAGCATGGCCGCAAGCCGATAGCAGGACTATTTGTCTGTGGTTGTCGTACGTACAGCCTGGTTATGCCAGTGGCGCATCGTAAGTGTACTTCGAACGCCAGGGAATACATTGACAAAGGAGAGAGAATTAGCTCACTGTTCATATTTCTGTTATGCATGACATAAACAGAACACTCGCTCATGCCACTGCAGCATCTACTCGCAATAACACCAAAACGTGTACACAGAATAAAGTATTACTCTGCAGAGTAAAAGAAATTAAGATGAATGCATATCTACGTACGCAAAAAGCAGTAGACTTGCCTTACTAACTAACCTTATCCAGCAGGACCGGTGTTAACGCCATTCAGACGTACCACTGAATTTTAATGAAGTAGTTATCACTTGTACAGGAGCTCAGTTCTTCTGTTCTTCATGTTTGCAAACTTTTGACTCTTTGACTCAAATCAAGAATTTCTAAAATGTGGTCACGTTCAGTAGAGAAAATTTCGAGCACTGATATTCTTTCTTGGTCCATAGTATTTTGCAAGAAGATTTTGATACGTTTCAGTGATGAAAAACAACGTTCAGTCATACTGGACTTATTTACAGAAGGGACCATATTTGCTATAAAGCGGGATCACTTAAAGGTATAGAACTGGGGTTATATTCTCTCACGAACCCTCAGATTAAAGGAAGTACAAGGAGGGCATGTTTCCAAACTCTGTGTCAGAGTTCATCAGGTTTAGTGGATGGCGACTGTTAACATGCCAGTATCTCGGCACTTCATGTCCAGATGCTTTCAGAGGGCTATGTGTTCAGAAACTGTGGAGACCAGGACAACAACCGAACAACCTCTGTATCGAGGGAGGTCAGGACATCACGGGTAACATGCAGTCTTGCGTAATCTTGTTGTAGGATTACATTACGGAAAGCTCGGAGATGGGGCTAGGCTAACGGCCTTAAAGTGCTAGAAATGTGATGACTAAGGTCCAAATTACTAGCTATGCAGATATTGTTGTCTCCCCAATGGAACCCATACAATCAAGCCAGGTACTCGGTATAACGATGAAGAATGAAGGTGGACACACCGTTATTGGCACACCTGGCTCTCTGCCGCCGTGTAAAGGGAAGCCGTAACAATGATCACTGTGCTGCCGTTCCCTGGAGCTGCAGACGTCATCTGTGTGGGTACTTGCCCTGCTGGAAACAAGACACTTTTCCAAGTCAAGGAGTATCACGTGGTTGTGCTAGCGAACCATGTATCTGTCCTCTCGAGCGCTAGACCTGCGGAGCGCTTGACATTTCTCATAACGTTAATTATGGCTTTCCTGAACCCAGGAATTCCATATTAACATTAACAGTCGTGGGATCTCGACCAACGCGATCAGCAATACCTCGAAACGGTAAATTGCGGTATCGTTAGGTCACGAGGTAAGATAGATGTTTTTCATTCTTACGAGATGTACACTCCTGGAAATGGAAAAAAGAACACATTGACACCGGTGTGTCAGACCCACCATACTTGCTCCGGACACTGCGAGAGGGCTGTACAAGCAATGATCACACGCACGGCACAGCTGACACACCAGGAACCGCGGTGTTGGCCGTCGAATGGCGCTAGCTGCGCAGCATTTGTGCACCGCCGCCGTCAGTGTCAGCCAGTTTGCCGTGGCATACGGAGCTCCATCGCAGTCTTTAACACTGGTAGCATGCCGCGACAGCGTGGACGTGAACCGTATGTGCAGCTGACGGACTTTGAGCGAGGGCGTATAGTGGGCATGCGGGAGGCCGGGTGGACGTACCGCCGAATTGCTCGACACGTGGGGCGTGAGGTCTCCACAGTACATCGATGTTGTCGCCAGTGGTCGGCGGAAGGTGCACGTGCCCGTCGACCTGGGACCGGACCGCAGCGACGCACGGATGCACGCCAAGACCGTAGGATCCTACGCAGTGCCGTAGGGGACCGCACCGCCACTTCCCAGCAAATTAGGGACACTGTTGCTCCTGGGGTATCGGCGAGGACCATTCGCAACCGTCTCCATGAAGCTGGGCTACGGTCCCGCACACCGTTAGGCCGTCTTCCGCTCACGCCCCAACATCGTGCAGCCCGCCTCCAGTGGTGTCGCGACAGGCGTGAATGGAGGGACGAATGGAGACGTGTCGTCTTCAGCGATGAGAGTCGCTTCTGCCTTGGTGCCAATGATGGTCGTATGCGTGTTTGGCGCCGTGCAGGTGAGCGCCACAATCAGGACTGCATACGACCGAGGCACACAGGGCCAACACCCGGCATCATGGTGTGGGGAGCGATCTCCTACACTGGCCGTACACCACTGGTGATCGTCGAGGGGACACTGAATAGTGCACGGTACATCCAAACCGTCATCGAACCCATCGTTCTACCATTCCTAGACCGGCAAGGGAACTTGCTGTTCCAACAGGACAATGCACGTCCGCATGTATCCCGTGCCACCCAACGTGCTCTAGAAGGTGTAAGTCAACTACCCTGGCCAGCAAGATCTCCGGATCTGTCCCCCATTGAGCATGTTTGGGACTGGATGAAGCGTCGTCTCACGCGGTCTGCACGTCCAGCACGAACGCTGGTCCAACTGAGGCGCCAGGTGGAAATGGCATGGCAAGCCGTTCCACAGGACTACATCCAGCATCTCTACGATCGTCTCCATGGGAGAATAGCAGCCTGCATTGCTGCGAAAGGTGGATATACACTGTACTAGTGCCGACATTGTGCATGCTCTGTTACCTGTGTCTATGTGCCTGTGGTTCTGTCAGTGTGATCATGTGATGTATCTGACCCCAGGAATGTGTCAATAAAGTTTCCCCTTCCTGGGACAATGAATTCACGGTGTTCTTATTTCAATTTCCAGGAGTGTATTTCCTCACAAAATAAATAGCAAATGTGATTTCTCAATGAGAATTCCCCTATGTAATCTTAATCATAATCATAAAAGCTGGTTATTTAGAATAAGTCTCAAGCTTCTACATCCAAATGGATCTTGAGGAGATCGCTTGTACTTTCAAATTAGTGAGACACGTATGAAATGGGACTTGCATATAGACTATCAGATTCCAAGTCAGAATAATCAAAAGGATGATATCCAACTGAAACGGAGCTGCTCAGTGTACTGAATTATAGTATCCTTGTTGCGTCAAGCAGACACTCTATGGACACACCGAAATAGAAAATGAAATTGTCTTCATATTTAACTGAAGTGTACCCCCTCCCCTGCCCCCTCCCCAACGCATAAAGTCAAGAAGAATTCGTTAAAGAAACTAGCCTGAGGTAATAAAAGAAAACCACGAAATCTCTAGGCCAGGTTGTCTTAATCACAGCATCGCCTCGGCCGTCGTGTAACATTTAAGAGATAAAGGCACTTGCGAAGAGTGGTACGGGTACTCCATATCGTTGTTTAGCACTAAAAAGCTTCTGGGTCGATACAACAAGTTTAACACAGCACTCACTCGCTGCCAGGCGCCCTGTTTTACAGCTCGCGTAATGAGTTAAAAGCTTCTGCGTCGCGCGACATAAAATCGGTGTAACTGTCGCGGTTCCGGGTTTCTGGACGCCACAAAAATAGGATTGCAGTACCAGCGACAACTGCTCTTGCATCGAACGACCCTTTCAGTTCCTCTTTATTTTCATACGACTTACACAGTACTTCTTGCCGCTTCCAAAACTTCACGAAAATGGTACCAATAAAGTGTAATTAATAGACAGCATACAGAAATACAAAATGGTTCAAATGGCTCTGAGCACTATGGGATTTAATTTCTAAGGTCATCAGTTCCCTAGAACTTAGAACTACTTAAACCTAACTAACCTAAGGACATCACACACATCCATGTCCGAGGTAGAATTCGAACCTGCGACCGTAGCGGTCGCGCGGTTCCAGACTGTAGCGCCTAGAACCGCTCGGCCACCCTGGCCGGCACAGAAATACACCCACGGGAAGTATGCACACTAAACAAAACATTAGTCACCGCCAGGAGACACAGCTAGTACCACGTACATTCACATATGTCACATCCAGCCGAAGCTGCTCATTTAAAAAAAAAAAAAAAAAAAAAAAAAAAAAAAAAAAAAAAAAAAAGACGAAGTCGATTTTGATCCGATGACGGAATAAGCAACCTGGGGGATAGTAGATGTGCTGATGTTGGTTTCAACGTCGTCCACCAACAGATAGAGCAGTAACGTAGCTACTAGAGTGCCATCTGTGTCTACCCTTTAATAGGAAATGCTCACAGCAGAAGGCTCAGTGTGGTGCAAACGTGTGAAGCAAGCAGGTAACGATGCCACGGAGACGCACTCGTGCTTCCTACAGCCAACAGAGAGAGTTTGAAAGGGGTCAGATTGTGGCCTGACTACTGGTGGGATGGTACTTTCAGAGAACTGCCACACAAGTTCGACCTGCTGCGTTATTTGCACAACGATGCTGGTGTGAATGGTCACGTGAACACTCTCACACCTTTAGATAAGGCTCTGGACTTCATTGTAGTACAGGCGCCCGCGAGGATCTTAGTATTGCAAGGGCAGTAGTGGCAGATCGTACAGCTTCCACAGCGCAGATAAGAGGCTTTGTGGTTCCAGCCGTGTCAGTATAAGCTGCTGGGAATTGGTTATTAGCAGTGGGACGACGGGCACATGCACCTCTATCGCGTCTTCCTCTCACGCCGCAGCATCGACGTGTATTGGTTGACTGGTCCCATTCGCGGATCACTTGGAACGGCGCGCCGAGGTTTTGAGCGATGAAAGCAGATTCTGCCTGCACGCAAGTGATGGTCGTTTACTCGTAGGATGTAGAGCTGACGAGCGTTGTCTCGTAGAGAGCATTCGTACGAGACACGCTGGCCCCACCACAAAGCTTATGGTCTGGGGTGCGATAAGCTACAACTCTCATTTTTGTGAAGGGGACGTCAACCAGCGCTCTGTACCTGCAGAGTTTTGTTAGACCTGTTCTTTTGCCGTTGTTGCAACAAGGAGGTGATGTATTGGTCCAACAGGCAATGCTCGCAATTTTTCTGGCCAGCTCGTCCGATCGAGCATGTGTGAGATGTGATGGGGACGAGAAGTGACTCGTGCGACTCGTCAACCAACTACTCGTACAGAACTGTGTGAACAGTCGGGCAGGCGTGGAATAATGTAGCGCAGGACAGTGTTCGACATCTTTTCGGTCGTCTGGATGCCAGAATCAGCGCCTGAATTGCCGCCCGTGGAGATTACACTACGTACTAATATGGATGTTACAACACAGATCGATACCTGGAACCTCAGAACCGCCTGATCTGTAAACGTTATCATTTCATGTACTTCATATGCACTGTTGCATCAATGTATCTCGAGTGACCTAGAAGACTCTAAAAGAGTGTACTAATTTTTCCGGATGTGAAGTCTCAGATATTTTCTATGAGATTAAATTTGTGTTGTTTAGCGTTCCAGTCACGGTGCGGTAGGGTACCTGAGTGTTTGTCAAACCGAGACTGTATGGTTGTAGCGTTGTGAAAACGGCCGCTGTTATCCTGGAAGACGGGAGTGTCCACAGTCATCATGTAGATGTGTACGAAAGGGCAAACTTGATCACCGAGAATGTCGACACAAACATCCTAATTCATGTTCTCAGTAACATGAATGAGTGGGCTCAAGTTGTGGTACAAAAAACAGCCTCAGTCATCACGGAACGACGTCCTATCTGAATTAATCCTCCAAAAACTGTCTTAAACGCTTCATTGTGGTGTCCGTCCACTCGACTTATTGCATCATTTGAAAGGAAGCAAAACAAAGTGTGGTGCAAAAATAGAACTATGCTCATTGGCAAGTTAGAAGCACAGGGGAAAAAGTGGGGGCCCTGTTTCATTTTAATGGACAGTAATATACTGGGATATGATCGATTATTTCACTTTAATGGCCGGAATACTACATGGCTGTGACTGAGACATCTAAATATTGGTATGATGGCTTAGATATTCTCTGGTTGCTCTGTTTCCAAATAAATGGACGTACGTTACCACCTTACCACCAAGCTGGATTGTGCCATCATTGGCTTACCCCTACATGTAGGCATCCCAAAGGTGAAGTTTGTCCCTAAAATCCCTTTCCCCTACTACTGACGAAGAACAGAAGTTCGAAAATATACATCGATCATCTGTTGAAAGAACCGAATGCCAAAGTGAATTGTTATGATAGTTACCAGCAACTGGATGTTCCGACCGGGAAGATTAGTGAAGGCTACGTCTCTAGAAGAATGAATAGCCGAACGGGAATGACTGTCTGATGTTGGCTTAAGCGTCGAAAGCGGTGGTACCTAATTAATTTTGCGATTGAAACTGGAAATAAAATTGCAGTACATGTGTTAATAGGTTAAGCAACTATGGATATGGAATTAAGAAAGTATGTTGCAAGAGAGAATATTGCAATGAAGACTAAATGGAGACCGCGCTGTAAGGTTCTAAATGAAGCATGTGTATTAAAGTGCTAAAAATGATTCGCAGTCTATTGGAGCAAAAATAGTCTTCAGTAATTTTTCATTCACATAACACAATATACATGTTAATAGGAAATTCGAGATGCCGCACATACTACACTACGATTTACATAGAATTAAAATAGAAGCAAATAACCTCACTGTTTTACGAAAACAGCTGCAGAAGCTCTACAAAGATGCCTTCCATAAGATTGCAACCATCTGGATCGGAATCTAGTTCACAGTTCCTCTCAGAACACCATCTGTATGTTGCAAGGCAGTTTGAGTGGATGAGCGCCCAGAGAAGTTTTCCAGTTTTGGCAGTGCTTTCATGAAATCATCTTCGAATTGTAATTATCAGTAAAGGTAGCATATGACAGACAGACTGTCAGTACCTAATTTAGGATCAGGATAAGAAAAGCGATCACTGTTCAAGGAAACATTCCAGCGATTGCGTAGGGTCCTACACAGAATCCATGGGAAACCAAAATGGGGGCGGCGTAGCAGAGATTTTAATGTCTCTTTTCCTAAACATTTGTCAGTTTGTGAAGTCCTGCATGAAAAGTTAAAGAATATAGGGAAGTGCGTTTTACGATATCTTACAAGAGAAGAAAAGATTGAAGAGCAGTTCGAAAGTGTAGAAGGGGTCTCCACCGCAGAATCGTAGCTCCCGGAACGTCCTAAGCAGCCCTTCTCGGGTACTCGCGTAAGGAGCAGGTCAAGGTAATTACACACCGTCTCGGAAGGCCGTAACTTTCAGTAAGCCCTGTCGTAAACTCTTTGGGGATTCTCAGGTAAGCTGAAATGGAAACGTTCCACTTTGACCAGCCTCGCCGAAGTGGTCGGAGAAAACAACTGTCCAGGACGTGTGTTGAGCGTCCCATCACTGTATACTTTTTAAAACAAGGTGGGGCGTTATTTTCTCTTACAAGATAAATCTGCTATGAAAGAAAACCCAGTAAACACATTGGCAACGTTTGTAGGAGTTATCATTTACTTTTCGTTTTCAAAATTTATTTTTTTCCACTTCATCCTTCCAAAAGAAGTGAAGCAGGCGTCAACCAGCCAGTTTCTTTGAGTAATAGAGTCCCTTACTAAGCACGATAATTATGGTGGTGGTTGTGTGGTAACGGGCGAGTTGTGGCGCCCTGGAAATATTCTATGTTCGGAGTTGGGGCGGCAGCACAGGATGATCGTCAAAGCCGCGGCTCGTTAGCAACAGCGTGATGCCGCACAATAGCTAGACCACGTGGTTTGCTAACCGATCGCGTAGCTTGGAATTTCTTGGTGACGCTGTGTCAATGAAAGAGACTTGTATGCTGAGAGTGCCAAAGATGGCGGACTTTGTGAAATGTTAATGGCAGACATTTCACAGCTCGTATAGAAATTAATAGTAGCCAGATGAATCATGATAACTCAAAAAAGAAACGTGTAACTTACCATTATTTGCATGACGATTCTGATGGTGTAATCAGATTTTCAATATCTTTATTGGTTTAACGTTTAGTATCTGACGATAAATTACACAAGTAACACCCAGCAACGACTTTCCAAAATCTAAAGGGTTCATCCGATTTTGTCGATCGACATGTCTTTGGAAAGCTGTTAGTGTAAACCTAAATTGGTATAAATTATTGGCAAGTAACTTGAATAGTAAATGAGTTATTGGAGGTCAAAGTAGCCGATTACTATCGATCCCGTCAGGCCATAAGTACTCCACAGTTACACGAGAAAAACGGTAGCAGCATGCTTATAAATATATTTATTCATCTATGTCTTTGTTTATGTCCGATATATACTATACAGGAAGAAATTGGTCAATTATTTACTGTTTTTTAGAAAGCACACACACACATTAGGCTACTGGCTTACTTCTATTCCTTTGGTATATGTTTATTTAATTTGTTTATGTATTTAATAATATGTGTTGGAGCGTGTTTATGGTCCAGGCGTAGGAATATTTAATTTCAAGTTATTTAATGTAAATGCAGTATTTCGAATGTGTTTCACTATGTTTGTGAGTGTGCCTTGGCTTGAAGACAGGGCGGGTGTGCTCTAGCCAGTCACAGCGATCGTTCCAAAATGGGCACGTGGAGAGACAGTATGGAAGTGGGGAGGAGCCTCGTTTCCGGAGTGCGGCGCGAGGGACAGTACAGGAGAGGACACGAGTGGTGCTGGACGAGGAGGCGCGGCGTGCGGTCGCAGGAACTACGTTGGAGGGTGGAGAGTGGGGCAGTTTGCACGTGGTCGCGGGAAAGAGAAATATTTCGTAGTGCCAACTAGTGCACGTGTGAGATTTCCGTGGCTTCTGCAGTGAAGGCATAGTACGTGTTTAGAAGTGAATATCTGGCGAGCTATGTTGTTGTTCATAACTAATTACGTGAAGTAGGAATCTACTGTTTTCCTGTTATTCAACTATATTTTATTTAATTACTGGACCATCGACACCAATAAGTGTTTTACAGTAGTAAAGGACATTCTTAAAGGTACTCCTGCTATCGTACCCATCATTTAAAGTCTTTAAAATTGTACCTGCAGATTTTATTTAACTCCAAACTTTCATTTATAAATTTCTATATAACAGTTGCGAACTGTCGAGTGATAGGAACCTTTAACCATTAGATTCATGTGTATATTCATATTTATTATAGACTCAGCAGTATTTGGTTTATACTGCGACAACTACGTATCCCAGCCCCTAGACAAAGAAACCAGTCAAAACTTTTAATATTTCAACTCTGGGTCAGAGGGTACGTAGTTGAGGGCCATCACAACACCACACCTCATCATTTTATATGAAAACCCGCATGGTATGGTAAAACCTCATTACAATCTCACAGCCGGTTCATCGAGCTACTTCGGGAAGAAAGGAGTGAGTGATGATAGAGAGACAGTGAGAGGTTAGGCGTTGGGAGGGGGGGGGGGGTCGAGTTAGACGTAATGTTTAATATAGAATCAAAGCCGTCGTGTAACTGCGTTTGCTTGCCATAAAAATTGTTAGCAGCCGTGAAGATCACGTTACAAGGAAGGAAAAACTTAGTACAAACTGAGGATGGTTCTCAGTCATTTCAAGTTGTAGTTTTATTAGACCATTCAGCTAGTCAGTCACTCATAATAAGCATTAAAATTGTTCTTATGAGTCTGCTTAGTTCAGCCATCTTCTAGTAATGAGACAAGAGCAGATAAATTACAACTGGTGATAGATATTAAACTGCATAATAAGGAAAATAAAGACAATTCATAACTATTTTGGGAATTTTTTAAATAGGTCATTTTCAGTTTTGAAGCCTCAGGTTGAGTGTAAGAAAGGCGGATGAGGGCTCTGGGGCTATTTTAAAGTCCGTAACGAATATGAGTGATGATGGCCTGTTTATTAGGTTGAAACCAGCCATAACACTGGAAAAATGTAGATGCGATCTGATCATCAAGTAAACCTGTTAAAAAGTTACTATAGCAATAAATGAAGGTATTTATGCATTCAGTCTACTAATACAGTCAACAAGCATACCATTAAGTTACGAGACAGGAAAATGAGGCCGACACGAATGAAATCTGCACACTCAGTTATAGTCACTTCATCTTGAAAGGATATTACTGATACAACACAGAAACAGCAGAAAAAAACGTAAATCTTTAGACGATTGTCGTACGTGACTTTCCCCTCAATTTTACGGAACAGGTCTCTGTGACGACGGGAATGGCATCAATCAAAAGAAAATGCCAAACCCATGGTGGCTGTGAAAGAGAAAGTGAGTGAAAGAGAGAGAGACGCATCTCTGCGTCGACGATCCACAACTGTTTGGATCAGACTGGGGCACGTGCAAGTGCGGCGGTACCTAACTTTTACTGCTAGTGTAGCTGCTCTTCCCAATAGAATCCCATACAAGCGAGAAAGTTGCATCTTTACCTGCGGTTACTCATACTTTAGGTACTGTTTAAAAAGACTAGGTCGATGTAGACATAGGGTCAGCCGCCTATGTCTGATATCATGCTCTGCAGCTCACTGAAAATAAGAAGCTCTTGCTGTGATCTTGTAGTCAAATAGTTTATGCATTGACTAGAACTGCGAGTTAATAAAATACACATAAATACAAAACAAAAGTTACACGAATAATCCAATAACAAGGGTTCTATTCTAACGCCTGTATTTGATGTAAATGACAGAGAATTATGTTGAATAATGTTTATTCGAGAAAGGACGTCAAATAAACGTGCAGTGGTCCTATGATATTCAGTTAAAATGCGGACAGAAAATACACTTATCAAACGGCAGTGAAGTTACGCTGTGAGCGTCCCCATTATAGCTGCAAAATCCCGAAACCAAACAGTCATCAAAGATATGAGAATACTAAGTCCCTTTCGTAATCACAATAAACGAAATATTAAACAGTAAGAAATAGTTCAGAGTTGAACACGATGATTTACAAATTAACACACGAATAGAAATTCAAACTTTTGGAAGTTAAAGTATAGTAACAGTTGTTCACTGTTCAGCTCAAATACCACTCGGTTCCACAGGCAGGTCTGCCTCCCCCCAAGGGCAAAACGTCAAAATGTCCAGAATAGCTCCCTTGAGCTCTTCATTCGAAAATTTCCAGTCTCCAGCTGACTCCCGTAATGTTGCGATACTGTCTTTTCCGTTGGCTGAAGGTCATGCCCTCCAAAAATACATCGTTCTTAAGTTTTATAGACGTGATTCGACTCAATTATTAGGGAATTCAGTGTCAAGAGTATGCCAAGAGTAGCACATTTTAGGTATTACCTCTCATCACGGGCAAAAGCAGTGGCCGACGGCCCTTACTTAACGACAGAGAGCAGCAGATTTGCGCAGAGTTGTCTGCGCTAACAGACAACCAACATTAAGTGAAATAACGACAGATATCAATGTGGGACGTATGAACGACATTTGGACAGTGCGGCGAAATACGGTAGGTCACTGACACGAGTGGCTTTGCTAACAGTGCAACATCGCCTGCAGCACTTCTCCTGGGCCCGTTATTATATCAGTTTGGCTATACGCGATTGGGAAAGCGTGGCCTGGCTAGATGAGTCAAGATTTCAGTTGGTGAGAGCTGATAGTAAGGTTCTATTGTGACGCAGACCCCTCGAAGCAGTGGACAGAAGTTACCAACAAGGCACTGTGCAAGCCGGTGGTGGCTCCATAGTGGTACGGGCCGTGTTCACATACAATGGATTGGGTCTTCTGCTCGCACTGAACCTATCATTGAATGGAGATGTTTATGATCGGCTACGTGGAGACCATTTGCAACCATTCATGGAGTTAGTTCCCAAACAACGATGAAATTTTTATGGACGACAATCTGCCATGTCACCGGGCTATAATTGTTCCCGATTGGTTTGATGAACATTATGGACAACTGGAGCAAATGATTTGGCCACCAAGGTCACCCCATTCATCAGTTATGGGACATAATAGAGAAGTTAGTTCGTGCACAAAATCCTGCACCGGCAACACTTTCGCAATAATGGACGGCAATAGAGACAGCATCGCTCAGTATTTCTGCAGGCGACTTCCAAAGACTTACTGAGTCCATATCAAGTAGTGTTGTTGCAATACGCCGGCCGTTGTAGCCGAGCGGTTCTACGAGCTTCAGTCTAGAACCGCGCGACCGCTGCGGCCGCAGGTTCGAATCCTGCCTTGGCCATGGATGTGTGTGTGTGTGTGTGTTGTCATTAGGTTGGTTAGATTTAAGTAGTTCTAAATTCTGGGGAATTAGATGAAGAAATGAGACACTTAAAGTAGTAAAGGAGTTTTGCTATTTGGGGAGCAAAATATCTGATGATGGTCGAAGTAGAGAAGATATAAAATGTAGACTGGCAATGGCAAGGAAAGCGTTTCTGAAGAAGAGAAATTTGTTAACATCGAGTATAGATTTAAATGTCAGGAAGTCGTTTCTGAAAGTATTTGTATGGAGTGTAGCCATATATGGAAGTGAAACATGGACGATAATTAATTTGGACAAGAAGAGAATAGAAGCTTTCGAAATGTGGTGCTACAGAAGAATGCTGAAGATTAGATGGGTAGATCACATAACTAATGAGAAGGTATTGAACAGAATTGGGGAGAAGAGTTTGTGGCACAACTTGACAAGAAGAAGGGACCGGTTGGTAGGACACGTTCTGATGCATCAAGGTATCACAAATTTAACATTGGAGGGCAGCGTGGAGGGTAAAAGTCGTAGAGGGAGATCAAGAAATGAATACACTAAGCAGATTAAGAAGGATGTAGGTTGCAGTAAGTACTGGGAGATGAAGAAGCTTGCACAGGATAGGATAGCATGGAGAGCTGCATCAAACCAGTCTCAGGACAGAAGACCACAACAACAAACGACTTCTAGGGGACTGATGACCTCAGATGTTAAGTCCCATAGTGCTCAGAGGCAGTTTTTGCTGCACTACGCCTGGCAAAAGGAGGTCCGACACGATATTAGGAGGTATCCCATGACTTTTGTCATCTCAGTGTACTTTCATCTGTGTCAGTTTTCGGTGTTAAAAATGATACACTGTGTATAATGAGGGACCTCAGGAACAACGCTTGCCCCATGATTGAGAGAGATAGACAGACAGCAGACAGAGAGAGAGAGAGAGAGAGCGAGAGAGAGCTAAGATATCGACGAATTAGAAATGTTTCCATTCCACTTTAAATGTTTAGATGTCGAGCTGCCTGCACGAAACGATGCAGAATTAGCTCGCAAAACTTGCTTTTCGGACAGTGTCGTACGCAGATTGGCTCATGGTGATGTAATAGAATTCCCCCAAATCAATATGTAATATCTCCCAGTGCCAAAGCAGTCAATGTCAGCTGAGAGGAGGCGAGGGACTTGGTGAGTTGAAGCACCAGAGAAGGGATCAAGTGGAGCGGCTGAGGCGCAGGCGCAGGAGACGCAGTAATTAAACTGTGTCTGGGGGCAGCGCTGCGCTGGAATTTAAGCCTGACGCGGAAGGCGGGAAAGATATTTAACTGAGATATTCCGCCGCTGAATGCCACCCGAAGCGGCTTCCGCGGGAACCAATTTCGCTGTTCGCCGTCGTCGACTCAATATCGTGAAGGGGGAGGGAAGGGGGGCGGAATTTGTTTGCCGCCAGAGGCTGCTTTGCTCCTGGAGCGACGGGGATGGCTTCGATAGCTCAGCAAACGCGTCCGCTGCTAATGGAATTTAGTTACTGCTGGTTATGAAACTGAATGAGGGAGCTGAATGTACCCCTCGTCTGTCGCTTGCGAGAGAGAAGAGACAATAGTTTAGCGACTGAACGCGAAAGTAAGACCTCGTATGTAAATAGGGCTGGACATCTATAGTGCACATAAAGCCGTTACAGTTTCCACATCCATATTTTGGACTTTAATGCTTCCATTTATTCAGGTGATGCCAATGGCCTTGCCACAGCGGTAACACCGGTTCCCGTCAGATCACCGAAGTTAAGCTCTGTCGGGCTGGGCTAGCAATTGGATGGGTGACCATGCGGTCTGCCGAACGCTGTTGGCAAGCGGGGTGCACTCAGCACTTGTGAGGGAAACTGAGGAGCTGCTTGATTGAGAAGTAGCGGTTCCGGTCTCTGACATATGGCCGGGAGAGCGGTGTGCTGACCACATGCCTCTCCATATCCGTATCCAGTAACGCCTGTGGGCTGAGGATGATACTGTGGCCGGTCGGTACCGTTGGGCCTTCATGGCCTGCCCGGGTAGAGCTTAGTTTAGTTTTTATTTATTCAGGTGATAACTGCATATTGTCAATGACAATCTCAACTGTTAGGACAAATATATCTGCTGATCCGATTTCACCAATGTTTGTGAGCACTGCAACACATAGGCAGAATGGCCCGAAATGCAGAATATACTGCTTTGGCTTATTTGTTTAGACGATATGGCTCCAGGTAAGGGAGTCATTTATATAACTGTCGATAATTTAATACACCAGGTCGATATGGCATCTTGTTTTCGTTATTGTCTTTGTTGTTGCGCACTTGTCCGGAGACTAGTTTGATGCAGATCTACATGTTCATGTGAAAGTCTCTTCATCTCTACATAATTTCTGCAGTCTAAATCCATGTGAACCAGCTTTCTCACACTTCCATTAATAAATTAAATATTACTCGATGTCTCAGTATCTACAACGTATACATGCAGACTGAAGCGACGAATGAAAATTTGTACGAAGGACGGGATTCGAATCCATATCTCCTGCAGATGCGCGTTCCACTAGCCAGATCTCCTGATCTGTGCACCACCATCAATTAAAAGGTGACACAAAGGAAAGTTGTAAAGCCATTTACCCACAGTCAACACAAATCATCATCCGCTATGATGAAAGATTCTACTTGCAACCTTAGTCCATCTTCGACGAAAGTTCGGACGTGCAGGCTGGGAATATTTTAAGAACGACGTTGAAGATTCTGTCCAGTGCATCTCTCCAACCCCTTTGAGTTTTGAGAGATTTGCGGTGCTCTAAAATGAATGCCTAAAGTTCATACCGCATCGATTTCATTGCCTGCGCGTAATTGGGGTCAACTTTTCTTTACCAACGCCCATGTCAAAGAAGACAGCAGAGCAGACAGAGATTTACCGCACCTTCTTTCTGTCGTTGGGGGTTGCAAGGGCCTACCCCCATAAGCAGAAGAATCAGCAGTCATCGTTTGAGGAACTTGTAAAATACTAGTACTAACATAATTTCCGTTTCACTCATATTGTAGCGGCCTTCCTCAGGGCACAGAGTAATTTAGGTGGGGTCGTTGCTTCAGTACATTAACATTTACAACGGTGTCACGAGATCATGGAAGTCACGTTTATTTATTTATTTTATTATCTCTAAAATACCTCTAATCGCTGTTAGGATACAGCGAGATGATATGCAGCAGAATATCCGTGCGTTGCGCGGTTTGGTGGTAAGTGGTAGCCCGCTACGAATCGGTAACGAGGCTGTGTTTTCCTACAATAATTGTCCTTGCACTGTTTGCATATTATTATTATTATTATTATTATTATTATTATTATTATTACTATTAGTGTCATTGTTATTATTGTTATTAGTATCAGTTATCATCAATATTATTATTATTATTATTATTATTACTGGGAATCTTTTGTAATAACTTTGGTATTTGTTGTTCCAGGGCAGATGTAAGAGTGGGCTTTAAAGCCCTAATCTGGTCAAGCTAAATAGGTCACAGCCGTCTGCAAGAACTGCAGCAGAATCCTACAACGAATTTTGAGTTCAAATGAAATGAATCGTCTCAGATAGAATGACATCCTCCAAGCCAAGCACCACTGATTCCGAAAACATCGATGACGCAAAACCCAGCTCGTGGCTTTTTCACATGAAATCGTGAAAGCCATGAATCATGGCACTTAGGTAAGATACGTATTTCTTGACTTTGAAAAAGCTTTCGAAGCAGTACCAGGCACACACTTACTATAGCAATATACAGGGTGTCCCATTTTAATCTATACCGGGCAATATCTCCGGTGCGGCACAATTCTGCAAAAATGTCTCTAGTAAGGCTTGTAAGGTTTGAAGGGGGTCATGCAGTGGTTATCTCCAAATGACCTTGAACCATGCTTTCAAGGTCAAACTAAGTTCAAGTTCATTTTTGCAAATGGTAACCTCTATTTTTTATTCCATATTCGTATTTCACGGGAAAAAACGTTTTGTTTGTAGGGAAAATTTTTTTTGTGAAACCAGTGCTTTGTCGCCGGGAGCACTTCATTGTAACTTTCCCAGGTAACCAGTATCCCTAGAACGAAGCGAGATCGGGAAAAATTTTCAATGAAACTATTGTATGGTTCATGATCTCTGTCCACTGTTTAAATTTTCGTGAACTCGAAATGACTTTGAAATTCTTCAGTAGGGATTAACCTGAAAGTAAATAACGTCGGCATTAGCGGAACCCAATGTGCACTTTGTAGAGGTTGCCCAGCGGACTTCGCACATCGTTAGCTCTGAAAAGTGCTGATTAACATGGTTTTTACTGGAAATTTAGGATCCTACATGCTCGATCAACTGTCCGTTTTTCCTAATGCACATTTGCACACTCTGTCGGTTATTGGCTCGACATCATTCAATGTCTGATGAGTGCCTGGAAAGCTACCAAAAGCCTTTCTCTCATATTTTCTGGCACTGTCGAGGGAGTGGAGTACGCCTTTTGCTTGACAGCTCCCCGTAAGAAGAAGTCCAATGATGTTAAGTCTGGCGATGTTGGCGGGAATTCACAAATTGCATTTCCGATACCAATCCATCAAGTCGGGTAAGTTGCTTTAAGGTACCTTCTGATAGGTAAGGCCTGATGTGCTGGGGCGCCGTTGTGTTGAAACCACACTGGTGCTCGTATGTCTAGGGGGATATTTTCTAGTAAAAGAAGCACCCGTTCTGGAGAATATGAAAATAGCGCAAGCTGTTCAACGTTTCGCCATAAAAAAGGACCTATCACGTCTCTGTGTTCGATGATGTGCTGCCAATGAGGATTTGCTTCCGCCCAGTAGTGTGCGTTACGGAGATTGACTCCTCCCGTGTTGTCGAAGTTTGCCTCGTCTGTAAAGACAGTGTGTGCGAAGAAAAAGGTATCTCGACATATTTGCGTATCGGCCCACCGACAAAATGCCAGGCGTCTCTCAGGATCCCCAGGCTTAATTGCTTGGGTGGTGCGTAAGCGACATTTGGTGGAATTTAAAGTATCTTAAAACACGAGATATCGTTGATCGAGGCACGCCATGCATTCGCTGAATCTGACGAGTCGATAGGTGTGGATCTTCAGCGTAGAATGCACAAAATCCCAGCACAGTCGCCTTCAGAGAGTTTAGAGGACCTACGACACAGCAACGCCATGTTGGTTGGGTACAGTCAGGTGCGGCCTACACATTGGCAGTCAGGTGCGGCCTACACATTTGCAGTCAGGTGTGGTCTGCTTTTCTTGCTATCGAGTGTACATGAAACTGTGTTTCGTAGATATGCGTTGCAGTTTATCATCGTTGCGTTATTTATAAGTTAAATATGTTATTTTCCAGTCTCTAAAAATAATAGAAAAATCTTTGGGCGTACAAAACAATGCACATATCAAACTAGACTTGTGCCTAGCCTTGTAAAAAATGACATACTGTTTGATCGAGCATTTAGAGCTTTATTGATGGCCACTCAGAAAATTGCTATACTAATCCGAAATTGCTATAAAAGGTCACCTTATTTCTAACCAACATAAAATATTTAGTGCGTTATGCTAGCTTGTAAAAAAATAATTTTTGGATAAAACAAGCTTTATTTCCTCAATTTTCGTACTGGATTGAGAAGCTAAAAGTATTTTGTCGTGCACACATCGTTTCACACTTATTTTGCTTATTCCAGCCGTTCGTACTCATACTATATTCGGATTGGTTGTTACAACATTTCGCTCCAAAAATTATTCATGCGAGTTTTTCTAGCGTTGAGTTTTTCTAGCGGCAGTTTCTCAATTTTCAGTTTTTGTTATTGCATACTTTAAGTAGACAATGATAAGAATTTTAAAAAAGATAGAAGAACAAGATGTACACTTTTCATGCTGTAACGTCTGTCTTTCGTCCTATGTTGGAAGTTTTTGTCTCCATTGAAACGTTAATTTCCAGTGTGTTGCTGTCGCAACTTATGTTAACGTACCTCTGCAATGCCTGTGCGACGTGGTTATCGTCGCCGTTGGCGACGCAGTTCCTGGGTACAAGTCTTTGAAAGCAATAGATATTGTCCTTGCTGGCCAAATCAATAAGCAGCAGCTTATTGGTGGTCCAAATGTCTCTCGTGGACTGAGAATGCAGTCGTGTGATGTTAGTGCTGTCTTTGGAGGCAGTACCTGGTTGACCTTGGCTGTTGTATGGGGGAACCATGCAGACTATGGTAGCTTTCTCTGAAGCTTTCTCTGATTCGAACATTTTGGCTTGAAAGACATGGAGTATAGCGGAGAGTACAGTACTACTAGCGTAGGTTCCCTATGGTACCTTAGTTCCAGACAAGCCATTTCATTTGTCTACAAGGAGAAAGAAGAAGCTGAATACTGACGAATACTTGTTAATTTGGGCCAAAGTAGGGAACAACAATTGTAAATTCGTTACAAGAGTACGTTCATCCGTCCTCGGCAACAGAATGCACCTTTATAATATTCGTAGATTTAAACTAAGAGATTAGAGAAACATTTATACAGAGTTTAAATTGTAGAAACTCGGAAATACTACATCATTATTAACACTAACGAAAAATATGTGTAGCTGACTTGATCGACATATTTTGTGCACGTGACGATCCACAGCGAGTAGACACGTGGAAAATGGCATATTTCAACCGCCAAGAGCTTCTGACAGTTTTGTGTTTACTGCTGGTTTCGACCTTCACATAATCTTCAGGTAACTTAAAGTTGCTTACGGCGCTACATTGATAGTGTTGTTGCATCGGCTGTAGTAAATATGAATATGGTGTGAAGATCGAAAGGGTTGTTAGTAAAGAATTATTATCAAGAGTTATTGGCTGTTGAAGCATAACTTTTACAGAGGAATGATCAATGTCAGTTATGGAACGTTGCTTAACATAGTTGAACAGCTTCAATAGACGCGGTCAGGTAGGACACGAGCAGGGTGGCTTGTTTCTTTGCTGCAACGCCTCCAGTCCCCAGTCCTTATCGTCAGACCAAGTAGGGGTTGCGTGGCTCCTACATGTCCTCCACGTTCACAGCCGCAGCTCATAAATCAATCGCGACGGTATCGACATGTGACGTGGCGTAGGCTGGTTACCTGAATAGAAGGCCCCAAGAGCGGTAAATCGGTTGCACGCTGCGCAAGTACTCAGCGCTTAATCTGGATTATTTCAACGAAACGGTATATTACGAAAACACTAACAGAAAGTAGAAATGGCAACCTTGTTCGAAAGTGTCACTAAAGATGCTACATATCTCCTCCGTTTGAATATTCTTCATACTGGGGAAGTAACATTTTTTTAAATCATGTCCAAATCCCGGAACACAGTCCCCGTTTGTCTGGGAAAAGTGAAAAACTATCAAAAGATTATTCCCAGAACGACTTTTTTATATACAGTTTCACAGCGTCTTTGATTTTAGCCAGTCATTGGTCTTTCTCTCCCTGAAACAATAAAGTGAACATGTTACAAGTCAAATGATGCACATTTTTAGCTGTTGTATCTAAAAGTAGTTCTGCACCATGTTCAGTACAACTAATGCACTAAAATCTGATTTCTCATGGACGGAAGAATTCGATGCGCTCAAACAGATTTGTTTTCTACAGCGACAGATTGTTTCAAAATCCGTTTCCTTAACACTAAAGTTGTTCTTTGTCCTTGACGTGTAACTTTAAAGCTTTATCGCAGAACATTTCAATTCACACTAAAGCTTTTCGACTATTGTTTACGTGTCCATGCAAAAAATTTGATAGACAAAGCCTGTAGCTTGATGTCTAAGAAGCATCAGTATGTTCTTAACCAACAAACCAACAGACTCTAATAGCTCGTGGGTTGTCACGATACACAAATATCAAAACATGAATCTAGGAGAAATATTTTTTAAGACCAAACGTAGTAACGATATGATATTAAAATGACTGAGATCTCCAAGACCAAACGCAATAATGATTTGAAATTAAAATAACTGATATCTCCAGTATTCGTATGATCATGTTGTCGCATCTCATCTGACTTTTATTTCTCCATGTGTTTCATATTGAGAAAACACGTTCTCCCCCCCCCCCCTCCTGCCCCCCTCCTCCAATCTAAACAGCTTTACTGACACTGTAGTTTACTTTTCTTGAAAACAAAAGAATAATGTAGTAAAACACAAGCATCACTCAGCATCTCTACTGGTTAAACGCAACGTTATTAAGCCAGAGGCCTGAAATATTACTTTTTGTCTATCGTAGAATTTTCCTGGCTGTTGAGGTGAACTGTTGAGGTGACTTGTCACCCTACTAATACCTTTTGTGTGTCTCAACTGCTAAGTCACACCATGACACGTACTGCTTGTTAAACTTACAAGTTCCTCTCTAACTGGCTGTGTGAGCAGGTTTTATGGCAGTAAGAAGAAAAGAAAATTGTACCTCTACCGTGAATACGCCTGCTCAATTATTCCGCTGTTATAGCAAAGATTCATGTTTGATTTATTCTTACCTAAATCTCACGCTTTCATTTGAGTTGGCGAAGAACACTTCTCTGCCAAACTTACGGACTAGACAGATAAAGTAAAATAACACATTAATTATTCAGTGGAAATGAATGAAAGTGCGCGAACATGTTGCCAGATGTCTGCCAGTCGTGCACAGAAAGATGGACATCAAATGAAGTGATGTCAGCTTGATTACAGTGACAAATGAAGCTCGTCCCGCAACACGTGGAGGTAGAAAAAACGGGAAAAGATGGTGTGTGTCAATCAGCGAGCAACACGAACTGTGGTGGCGTTATTCATTACAACATGGTCCGCGGATAACTTCACAAGGAGAAGAATCGTCGCGAAACTAGACGAAGGGCGACGTGTGAAGAGTGTAGCCCAGGAGTCAGGTATTGCTCACAGCATTGTTTCACGTGCATGGGGAGCGTTCCGAACCACAGGCACTGCTGCCCAAAGTAGAGGTTCTGGTCGGCCACAGTCAACTACAGAAGTAGATGACCGCTACAGTGTGCAACAGGTAAAAAGAGACCTACATCAAACAGCGGGTGCAACGTAGCTTACGAATCCCTCATTCGACCAATACTTGTATACTGTTCGTCAGTATGAAATCCTTATTGATATTGGAAATAGACAAGATGCAAAGAAGAACAGCGCGTTTCATAACAGGTTCATTTAGCAGGCAGAAAAGCATCATAGAAATGATCAACCAATTCCAATGTCAGACACTGCAAGAGAGCCATCCTGCATCATGGTGCGCTTTACTGTTAAACTTCCGAGAGCGTACTTTCCTAGAAGAGTCAACAAATATAATGCTTCCTCGTATGTACAGGATTGTTGCAATTCAAGTGCAGCTACTCACGGAGGTCGAGTGTAAGCTGTAATTATCGTACGGCAGCCAAACTTGGAAGATATGTTAATTTACATGTACTTGGTAACTCTGCAATTCACTCTTAAGTGCCTGGCAAAGGGTTCATCGAACCATTTTCATACAACTTCTCTACCATTCCAATCTCGAATGGCGCGTGGGAGAAAGAAACACATAAATCTTTCCGTTCGATCTCTGATTTCTATTATTTTATTATGAATATCATTTCTCCCTACGAAGGTGGTATCAACAAATTATTTTCGCATTCGGAAGAGAAAGTTGGTGATTGAAATTTCGTAAATAGATGTCGCCGCAAAGAAGACCGTCTTTGTTTCAGTGACTGCCACCCCAACTCGGGTGTCATATCAGTGACTCGCCCCTATTGCGTGACAAAACGAAACGAGCTGCCCTTCTTTGCACTTTTTCGATGTCCTCCGTCAATCCTACCTGGTATGGATCCCAAACCGCTCAGCAATATTCCAGCAGAGAACGGAGAAGTGTAATGTAGGCTGTGTCTTTAGCGCGTTTGTCGCAGCTTCTAAGTCTTCTGCCAAAATGCGCAGTCTTTATTTTGCCTTCCCCACAATGTTATCTATGTGGCCTTTCCAATTTAAGTTGCTCGTAATTGTAATTCCTAGGTATTTAGTCGAATTGACAGCCTTTAGATTTGTGCGATTTATCGTATACCCAAAATTTATCGGATTTCTTTAAGTACGTTAATGCAGAACCGATTTATGCTGGAAAAATATTAGTTACAAACTTAACTACCAGACGCAAATCTGACTCTGTGCAGCATCTCGTCGGCTCCATTGTTCGTATTGAACAAACTGTTCAAATGGTTCAAATGGCTCTGAGCACTATGGGACTTAACTGCTGTGGTCATCAGTCCCCTAGAACTTAGAACTACTTAAACCTAACTAACCTAAGGACATCACACACATCCACGCCCGAGGCAGGATTCGAACCTGCGACCGGAGCGGTCACGCGATTCCAGACTGAAGCGCCTAGACCGCACGGCCACACCGGCCGGCCGAACAAACTGTGTCAGCAGTGATTAATAATAAAATCAACATAATGCCTTTCTAACATGCTTGACCTTTTCCATCCATGTACCGTTCCTAATCCGTTACATTAGGAAACATTTCGATACGTCTTTCTTGCATTCATAGCGCCACCTACTAACCTGGTGTCCAAAATTGGAACTAATTTTTTTCCCTTGTAAATCAGTTCCTCGTCAACACACTAGAATATCTACCAAGTTTCGCCATAATAACCTCTGCGAGCAGCTGCACGTTAATTGTAATCATCCAGTATATCTCCCAGAAAAACCATGTAAAAAAGTTAGAGAGATTTGAGTGCACACGGAGGCTTTCAGGCAGTCGTTCTTCTCAACTATTCGCGACTGGACAGGAAAGGGAAAGGCAGAGAATGATACACAAGTATCTTCGGCCATACAGCACAAGGGGGCTTGCGGAGTGTGGATGTAGATGTGAATGTAGATGTAGAACGCAAGGTCCAGCCGTGTGGCAGCAGTGAATCGGCAGACCGGCCTGTACGTCAGGCAGCGAGAGGCAGCTGCGACCCACAGCCTCCGGCGCCCCGCTGGACGGAATTTGCACGCCAATGTCATTAGGTAGCAGCGGCGGCGGCGGCGGCGCCTGGGGCTATCGACGCGGCGCAGCCCGGCGCGTGATGTCGGCGGCGCCGCCTGCCGGATGCCAGGCACGGACGACGCCTGGCCGCTGCCGCCTCCCGACTGCCGACCCCTGACCCCGGGAGCGCGCCACGCTCCTCCACCAGCCAGCGGCCACCGACCGAATTCTGCCACCCGCTGCCTGCCTGCCTGTCACGCATAAGAAGCACAGCCGCGTCTCTTCTGGTGTTCCGCGTCCGTTCTAACTCTCCCTCCAGGCGTTCGCTGTACTTAGTTATCTGTGTCTGTTGATTTCATACTGCTCTACTGTGCAGTTTCGAGATACGCGACTCCGGGTATCTGTCTGTGTATTAATTACACAATGGGAATTTTAAAACGCTATCTTAGCAAGTGACCCTGTCACTCACAAATACCCCCCTGCAGGAATTTTTTAGAGTACAGGCGACAGAAAACATTAACTGTGACCCAACAAAAGTGCTCTGCAATATGAACTTATTCAATGTGTTATTTCAGTCAGTGTGAAGTTAATGAAAAATTGTCTCACGCCCTGCTGACACAGATCAAATACTTCCTCTGATCGATGCGTAGTAAATACACAACCTATGAACAAATTGAATGAGGGGGTTGAGCTACACTCTACTGAAAATGTAAATTATAGTCTTGACAGCACAATTTATTTAGGAGAAAGCCCATATGATGAATATGAACAATAAGTACAGAACGTGTAGCGGACACATAGAGACGTAAGCTACTGCAATAAATTAATATTGGGTATCTTCTGCCTAAATCTGCCCGCTTGTTATAATGCGACCTGAGATTCCCTACACGAAATGGCTGGCGTCGCTTCCGTACTGAAAATATTGATGAATCTACTCCAATCAATTGACTTGAAACCTCGTCGGAGCATCTGTATACAAGTGATACCATTCATTTAAACTGTCTGCCCTGAATCCCGGAGCGAGTAGCGATTTCACCGTCTCAGGCAGCGTCCCATTGACATGGAGCGACGACTCTCGAGGTATTGTGTGCTGCAAGCAAGGTGGCAGCCAGCAATGTCTTCAGTGCTGAGATCTAAATCCTCAGACAGGTGACTACTGCCCAGAAACTGCTAAGCCCAAGTTTCACTGCCATCAACCAACGTAAGACGTGTATTACCAGCCAAAGAGGCGAAATTAAGAAATGTTTTAATTGTAAGAGTACAACAGAGAAAGTGCTCATAAGAAAATTGTGCGCTAGACGCAAGACGGAGAACTCCCAGCCAAGGGGCAGAGTTCAGAATCGTCTGAAACGAAAAACAAAGTTTTCTATGCGAACTGCCTCCTGTAACAGAAGTTCTGTCCAGCCCAAGGGCTCTGACGGAGGTCTCTACAGCTCAGTCGCTCATCCAGAAGTCTGCCCAGTGTGATGGCTCGGACCGCTCTCTCCTTCCTCAAAAACTGCAGGCTCTCCAGTCTCCTCTGGTTACCTCCCATCTGAGTACTCCCTTGTTCGTATTCTCACTCCGCTCGCTCTAAAAGGCTCCAACCAACCGCAAACTCTGGTTTCTCCTTCTAAATCTTCTAGAACAAATTTCCTCTCCCATCGCGTAATACATATCTACCAACAGCAAACATCCACGTTAAAAATCGCGGGAAACAGGCTGACAGACGCGACTGTGCTAACGGCTGGTGGCGCCATGCCGATCCCCAACACATTCCAGGCGGCTTCTGCATTGTCTACAAAAATTCGCCGCGGCCATCGTTGTACGCTGCCAGCCCTCACATTCCGTTCCGGCCACGTCGTCGTGAAACCTGGTGCCAACGGCGGCTTCGGGATCGGCGACTACTCTTACCAGAGCCGTGCTGCTGTTACATCTCTAGATACCACCGCAGAAAGGGCCTTTCTGCGCCCAGCCGTCGGCTGACTCCACGCTATCTTCCCCGTTCGCCCGCTTCTGGTTGCCCTCCCGCCGAGATACCTGGGTACCGTTCCTCCCCCGAGCTCTTTACAATAGTGTTACATTTAAGACCGATCACCAACGTGAAAATCGATGTCAGTCAATTCTGTATTAATAACAAAATGGCCTTGCTTCTATTACATAATACCAAAACTCAATCTCAGAATGCGCTTCGAAAGACACCTTGCACCGTAAGGCACGGTTTACATTGATACGATACGATATGCAATACGACACTTTGCAGTAAATGTTGCGCAACTTGGCGCTCATCGGTGTGACACTCGTGTTCTTGCTGGGATCACGCTATTTGCTATACAAAGTGCCATTAGACTCGCCAGACGACAAGCAACAGAACTGTACGAATCACGATTCTAATTTAGTTTCAGTTGCAATCATGACCTCTTCTAAGAGCATATTATTGTGGCTCATTATTATTTAAGGTTCAAGAAACTAAAAACAAAACACAATTCAGGGTGCAGCCGTACTGTGCTATAAATATCAAACATTTTTCAGTTGTTTTGTCTGAACCTGAAAACAAATCCCAGGAAGCTATGAAATCTTCACGGGTTATCAGCCGAGTGGCGTCGTCTTCTAGTCGCAACGTTTCACTGGATTGCGTATCCATCATCTTCAGGCGAAGATGCTGGATACGCAATCGATTGAAACGTTGCGACTAGAAGACTACGTAAATCGGCTGATCACCCGTGAGGGTTTCATAGCTCAAATACGCCGAGAAAGCCTGCAGTCGCATAAAATCCCACGAATTCTACAGTATGAGTCCAAACAGTTCCACTTTTTCGAGCAACTACAGGGTGGGGCAAACCAGGTGTTAGAAAGTATTCGCACACGCTGCGACATGGTCTCGAATTGAACTGACTCGAATGTGCTATAGAATAAATTACCTTTACTTCACGTCTATGGTCCCATTTTTTTTGTCATCAGAGTACCTGTTTCGGTTTATAATGACGATCTTCAGATCTCTATTATAAAAACAGGAAACAAAAAAATTTGTAAAGTAAAGGAAATTTAGAAACTATTTGTCTACTGTTCTTTAATCGTATGCCATCAGTGAGGTTCCTTGTGGTATTCTTGTACTGCAGCTCTGAAAATTCTATAGCTAGCTGATAATGTCGCAGTTCGCTTTTCAGAATGAAAACACGAACACTGGAACAGAGTTTGTTTATCGTAAAGACATTTTGCACTAATTCTGGTCCTATTATAATGTTTTCACTGTTTTTTACAGTTCGATGGAACATTTTGAATAGACTGGGTCCCTATGCGACTCAAGGAAGGAACACTTAAGACGACCAGCCTCAGCTGAAACCCTGGAGAATGTGAAACGACTGCGAACCCTGTAAAGTGTTGAGCCCACTACATCAATAAAACATTCATCGCAGCAACTGAGGAAGTCACGAGCGTCTCTCATGAGGTTAATGAAACAGAAACTGAACCTTTTCCCGTACAAAATCCAACTTCACAAATCTCTGAAGCGCAGTAATGTGGAGCAGCGACATTGTTTTGCATGTGAGATGTGGGGCCTCTGAAAATGGATCAGTCGTAAGGATCATGTTTGGTGATGAGGCACACTTCCATCTCCACTGGGGCGACAACAAACAAAACAGGTTCCATTGGGGTACTGTGAACCCACGCGTTCAAGTTGTTGAGCCTGGTGTGGAATGGCCCTCTTGTAGTCGCTATCTCAACCCGTATAATACTGACGTTGGATTTATCTAAAGGACACACTCTTTGAGTATGCACCATCAACACTCCAGGACCTCCTTACAGCAATTTCCAGAAATATTCGTGCAGTTGGAAATGATGATCGTCAGTAATTTATCACGGAATTAAGTTCAGAGCTCTCCACACTCGTTGATGCACAAAACCTTTTCTATTAAATTTCAAGTTGTAGTGTAGCATAAATACGGTAACAAGAATTATTACCCGACATTATATCGTAGAGGATAAAAATTCGTGACACCTGTTTTGCGCCATCCTGTACTACCAGCTACTCCGATAAAGCAGGACATAAATGTTGTGCTTATAACTTCTCCTGCTGAGAAACTGCTAATTACAATAAGATAAGTTGGTGACATAGGGTAGATGAACTTAAAAATACCACAGTGAAAAGTTTATTTTCTGTAAGACCACCTAGTGAGGTACTTTATTAAGTTTGGACATATGTAAATAATAGTTATAGACTGATAAAAGTAGGATAGTTTTTGACAAATGTTCAGCTTCACAGAGTATTTTATGATTAAGTTTGAGGAGTATTCAGAAGAAATGCCGCTGGATTTGAAGTGAAACCAGTTATCACTGATCGTGTAGCATGGGGTGGTGAACTCTGTGTAGGAGTAGACAATCCTTTCGAAGAAACGAAAGAAGCTCATAATGATACAGAAAATCCCGACTTATTCTCCTTAGCTTCGTCCAGCTACTCATTCAGAAGCAACAGGAATTTAGCTTTAAGTTTGATATTACGTCTGTCACAAAGTTTCGTGAAATCAGTCAACACAGACTGAAAAAACATCCAGTCAGCATTATGAACTGAGGATTCCCAGAGTCTTTTCATTTCAGTAAGTTTTCCATTTCCAACTTCGGCTTGTATCGGCAGCAAACGAAACAGTGAAACACGAGGCACCTCCCTGCACTCAACACAGCAGACCACAGCAGGTGGCAATAGCCTCAGGTAAATCCAGGATACTATTAACTCTTGTACCCACATTGCGGCTGCCAACCAAGTCTCAGACAACCTCCAATACCTCTCCCGTAATTGTTGAGAATGGGAAATGGTATGGCTCTTCTTCTAACGTTAAAAACAATTTCGATATGTTACCTACATTTCAAAGGCAGAAATATGTGATATAAAATGCACCAAACGTAAACTGGCTATAGACTACCTTCTTCACCACAAATTCTTCAATATATGTACGCTTTTTTACTTTACGTCAAAGTATCACAATAACTCTTGACTACAACAGAAACAAAACTTCTTTATCAGTTTGTGAAGTCAGACTATATTATGTGTAAAAATCAATTTTTACTGAATAAGAAAATAAAAAATAATAAAAATATCATCCGAACAGATCATGAAGACCCAACGGTGCCGACCGGCAGCCGTGTCATCCTGAGCCCTTAGTCATCACCAGATGCGGATACGCAGGGGCGTGCGGTCTGCATACAGCTCTCCAGGCCATTGTCAGTTTTCGTAATCGGTGTCGCTACTTCTCAGTCAAGTAGCTCCTCAACTGACCTCAAAAGGGCTGAGTGCACTTCGCTTGCCGACAGCACCTGGCAGACCCAGACGGTGACCCGTGCAAGTGCTAGCCAAGCCCGACAGCGCTTAACTTCGGTGATCTGACGGGAACCGGTGTTACCACTGCGAAAAGGCCGTTGGCATTTTACTGAGTAGTTTCCTAAAAATCGAATGAGAAAGACTGCACAGCACGGAACATGCGTCAATCCCAAAACAATTGTTTTTATTTTTTATGCAAAAAGTAAATGTTGTCCTCACGAGCTAATTGTGGAGACGGATGTAGCTTTGCCTGTATCAGTGCGTGTTCCTCCCACACTGTATCATGAGCCGTACTGCGTATCGTATCGCATACCACATCACATGTCGCATCGCCTCAATGTGAGCTGCGCCTAACTTGTTGCTTATCACCATCAATTTTTAACAAAGTGCTCTAAATTGGGGCAGAATAACAGACTGGTATTAGCGGAACGTCAACGCCTGTGGTCAACCTACGTCTACATCCATACTCTGCAAAACACTGTGAAGTGCATGGCAGAGTGTACATCCATTGTATCAGTTTTCAGGGTTCCTTTCGGTTCCAGTTCACGTATGGAGTGCAGAGGAATGACTGCTTAAACTCTGCTGTGAGCGCTGAATTATTCAAGTTTTGTATTTGCTATCCCTAAAGGAGCGATATGAGGTCGTTGTATACGGGGTGAGGAATTTATAGTGTCCTGACCATTCTGCTCCGAAACGAAGGGGAAAATCAAAAATGTTTTTCTACCAAATTTGCAGTGTTCACAAGTGGACGTAAGAGAGTGACCGTAATTCATCCTTAAAATGCCTGTCTCGGTGTTTTTTCAGGGTCAAATTACTTTTTTAAAGTGGGATGGTATATTTTCATGTAAGGAAATGGAAAGGTCATTCAATTTTGAGTATAAAGGTTCTAGTAATTTATTTGTTTATTTATTTATCTTGTCAAATGTACAAAAAGACCAAAAATTGGACACTTCATGTGTACTTGGTGTAGCCCTCATAAGGTCTTGCATGGTGCAGGTGGTTGGTGATGAAGAACACTGAAGGAAATGGCTGTTAGTCTGCTCAACGCCACACTGGCAAAGAACTGAGTCCACAGAGAAACCCCAAGTCCGCACATTGGTCTTGCATCTCGTTGTATTTGATCGTAATCTATTGAGAGGTCTCTATATTGACCACTTCTCCGAATGTCCAGGTGGAAGTTCTTCCTTTGGAGCCATCCATTCTCCCAAATACCACCATTTCTCCCGCCATCGAAAGATTCTTGCTGCAAGTGGATTCTCGATGAGAGCCTCAGTAGTTTTCGTGTTATGCGTCAATGGGAAGACGAATGGCTGGCAGTTGGTGAAAATAAGCTGCGTTTGGTCAAGGCCACCACACGGCCATGGCGTACGCCCTACCAGTCATGCATGCAGGCGGGATGAGGTACTCCTCATCGGGCACAGTCCCTTAACGCATGGTTTTTTGCTCCGGCGTGAGGACCCCCCCCCCCCCCCCCCCCCCGCCGTCTGCAGTGCTTGTGGCGTCCAGATTACCGTCCGCCACATTTTACTTGACTGTCCTTTATTATCTGACCAGAGGGCGGTGGTTTCCTTGCCACCGGATTTGCCCTCTATTTTGCAAGACGACGCAACGACTGTGGTTAAGGTCTTACGGTTTTGTGTCCTGTCCAATTTGTTGCCTCGTATTTTAGGGAGAGGATTTTAATGTGCTGCTGGGTGACTGGCTCACCCAGGTTTTAGGTAAGAGGTCCGCCAGTCACGATCACCTACTTGTTTCACTTCGATTTCTGTTCTCTTTTCCTTGTGTTTCCTTTCCTTTTTTAGTGCGTTTCTTTTCCTCTTGTTTTGCCTCTGTATGTGAGGATTTGGAACTGCGTCAGGCCTGTGTCTTTTAGCCGCTCTCCTTGTTCGCTGTCCGTCTTCGTCCCTTCACCGCATGTGTTCCTGTTTCTATGCGTTTGGGCGCTGATGACCACGCTGTTTAGCGCCCGAAAAGCTCAAACCACACACACAGTTGTCAAGAAGCTCTTTCTTGATTTCAGACTAGGATGTGCGGGCTGACGACCATATTGTGGATGGGCTTCCTTCGATGTGGTCTTACTTTTCTCATATCTCGCAGCTACCTCACGTGTGATTTCAGGAGGATCTATGCCAGCGAGGCAATTGAGTTTGTCCACAGGTGTAGGTCTTAAGCAACCCGTGATAATCCGGCAAGACTCATTTAGAGCCACACCTACATTCCTCGCATGACTGGACTTGTACCATACCGAAAATGCGTATTCAGCAGTGGAATGACATATAGCAAGCGCGCTTGAGCGCACAGTGCATGTATTAGCACCCCATGATGTACCTGTCAATTTTCGCACTATGTTATTTCTGGCTGCCACTTTCTGTTTGGTGTTTAGGCAATGCTTTGCATATGTTAGCGCGCGACCCAGAGTTACTCCAAGATATTTGGGAGTAGGATTATGTTCGAGTACAATGCCACCCCAGGATATATGTAAGGATTTATTTGCCTGTTTATTCTTCAGGTGGAGTGATAGGTGATGTGATATTGCACAAATAAGGCAGAAAATGGTTTTCACGCACTTTGGCCTTACTGGGATCCAGCTTGAGGACGTGAAATCCGGGGAGCGAGCAGGCCAATGGACAGGCCCTCTACGTCCTATCCATTGATCGGGATAATCTCTATTTAGTGTTTCTGGAGCTATAGCTGAGTAATGAGATGGGCAACCGTTGTGTTGATACCAAATGGTACCTCATTCCATAAGGGGCGCGTCTCCAAGCACGCTGGAAGTTCTTGGTCTGAAACCTTTTCGTATTTCCGGACATTAAGTTCACTTTCAATGAAGTATGGTCCAGTGATACGTAATTCGACACTAACGTTCACGCTCCATTGCCTTTGGTGTTCAATTTCCCGTAACCATCTTCGATTTTCCACTTACCAATAATGCATATTATGACGGTTCACTTGAGCATAATTGGTGAATGTCGCCTCATCAGAAAATACAGTGTCTGAAAATGTATCAATTTGTGCCAGAGCCCATTGGCAAAATTCAACGTGCTTCTGGAAATCATCACCACGAAGGTCTTGTTGCAGACTAATGTGATATGGATGGAATTTATTACGCTTAAGTATTCGAAGAACACTCCTTCAGCGGCTTCCGAATTTTCCCCAGTAGCAGTTCTTCTTCGATTATGTTTTCTTGGTGCTGCATCTCCCGATTCAGTGAATGGGTTCGCAAGCCGTTGAAAATTTCTCACAGATGGATGTCTACTTTCAAGGTACCGTTCTCGATATAGGTTGCAAGCTGCTCTAGCGTTCTTACCAGCTTCATCATAAATGTAAATCATATCAATTCTCTCATTAATCGTGTATCGAACATCCATGATTACAATATGAAGTGGAGCTCACGGAGAATAGTAGATAGCGTTCTTACGAGGTTTAAACTAGCTTTGAATAAACTCGTACCGATGTCAACAAATCTGTAAACAAATGAGTATCGTAATGAGTATACAAATAAAAGATCAGCAAACCAGCTTACGTAAGCAAATGAATTTCCTTTCATGAATAACAATAACAAAACAAAAGTAGAGAGAGAGAGAGAGCGAAATCATAGTGTGTGAAAACCATTTGCTATCTTATTTACGCAATATCACATCACCTATCACACCTAGCGGCTAAATTTACTACGACATTTACACTCAAAACTGAATACCCTGTCCACTTCCACAGAAGAAAATACGCCATCCCATTTAAAAAAAGGTAATTTGACCCTGAAAAAGCATTGCGAATTGCATTTTAAGGACGATTTAAAGTCACTCCCTTATGTCCCCTTATGAATGCAGCAAATTTTCTATGAAAATATTTTCGATTTTCCCCTTAGTTTCAAAATGGCCACGACGCTATAAATCCCTCGCCCTGTTTCCCAGATTCTCCACTGAAACGTGGTTCTTGAAAAATACTAAATGGACTTCCACGGGATAGTTTACGGCTATGTTTAAGAGTCCGTCAATTCAGTTCTTCCGTGACGCCCTCCCGTGAATCAAACAAACCTGTGACCATTCGTGCTGCCCTGCTCTGCATACCTACAATGTCCCCCCTTAGTCCTAATTGGTACGAGTCTCTTTTGTATATTGAGCCCATGTGATCGTTCCAACAAATCGTCCCTACAACTGGTTACACCCAAGTATTTATATGAGTTGACCGATTCTATCTGTGAATCATTCGTATCGTAGTCGGAGAATACTACGTTTTTTCGTTGTGTTAAGTGCCAAATTTTACGCTTCAGAACATTTAAAGCATGAAACTTCCTGGCAGATTAAAACTGTGTGCCCGACCGAGACTCGAACTCGGGAACTTTGCCTTTCGCGGGCAAGTGCTCTACCAACTGAGCTACCGAAGCACGACTCACGCCCGGCTAAGTCATGTCTCCGCAATATCCTTTCTTTCAGGAGTGCTAGTTCTGCAAGGTTCGCAGGAGAGCTTCTGTAAAGTTTGGAAGGTAGGAGACGAGGTACTGGCAGAAGTAAAGCTGTGAGTACCGGGCGTGAGTCGTGCTTCGGTAGCTCAGTTGGTACAGCACTTGCCCGCGAAAGGCAAAGGTCCCGAGTTCGAGTCTCGGTCGGGCTCACAGTTTTAATGTGCCAGGAAGTTTCATATCAGCGCACACTCCGCTGCAGAGTGAAAATCTCATTCTGGAAACATCCCCCAGGTTGTGGCTAAGCCATGTCTCCGCAATATCCTTTCTTTCAGGAGTGCTAGTTCTGCAAGGTTCGCAGGAGAGCTTCTGTAAAGTTTGGAAGGTAGGAGACGAGGTACTGGCAGAAGTAAAGCTGTGAGTACCGGGCGTGAGTCGTGCTTCGGTAGCTCAGTTGGTAGAGCACTTGCCCGCGAAAGGCAAAGGTCCCGAGTTCGAGTCTCGGTCGGGCACACAGTTTTAATGTGCCAGGAAGTTTCATATCATCGCACACTCCGCTGCAGAGTGAAAATCTCATTCTGGAAACATCCTCCAGGCTGTGGCTAAGCCATGTCTCCGCAATATCCTTTCTTCCAGGAGTGCTAGTTCTGCAAGGTTCGCAGGAGAGCTTCTGTAAAGTTTGGAAGGTAGGAGACGAGGTACTGGCAGAAGTAAAGCTGTGAGTACCGGGCGTGAGTCGTGCTTCGGTAGCTCAGTTGGTAGAGCACTTGCCCGCGAAAGGCAAAGGTCCCGAGTTCGAGTCTCGGTCGGGCACACAGTTTTAATCTGCCAGGAAGTTTCATATCAGCGCACACTCCGCTGCAGAGTGAAAATCTCATTCTGGAAACATCCCCCAGGTTGTGGCTAAGCCATGTCTCCGCAATATCCTTTCTTTCAGGAGTGCTAGTTCTGCAAGGTTCGCAGGAGAGCTTCTGTAAAGTTTGGAAGGTAGGAGACGAGGTACTGGCAAAAGTAAAGCTGTGAGTACCGGGCGTGAGTCGTGCTTCGGTAGCTCAGTTGGTAGAGCACTTGCCCGCGAAAGGCAAAGGTCCCGAGTTCGAGTCTCGGTCGGGCACACAGTTTTAATGTGCCAGGAAGTTTCATATCATCGCACACTCCGCTGCAGAGTGAAAATCTCATTCTGGAAACATCCTCCAGGCTGTGGCTAAGCCATGTCTCCGCAATATCCTTTCTTCCAGGAGTGCTAGTTCTGCAAGGTTCGCAGGAGAGCTTCTGTAAAGTTTGGAAGGTAGGAGACGAGGTACTGGCAGAAGTAAAGCTGTGAGTACCGGGCGTGGGTCGTGCTTCGGTAGCTCAGTTGGTAGAGCACTTGCCCGCGAAAGGCAAAGGTCCCGAGTTCGAGTCTCGGTCGGGCACACAGTTTTAATGTGCCAGGAAGTTTCATATCAGCGCACACTCCGCTGCAGAGTGAAAATCTCATTCTGGATTTAAAGCATATTTTCACAACATTCAAGATCCGACGGAATATTTGGACGGCCTTTTCAAACAATAAATCATTATAGATAAGTGAAGCACCCGCTGAATGTCTGCCGTTAGGGACAATATTGTCTGGAAAGTCATCAGTATATTAAATGGACAACAATGATCTCAACATACTTCCCTGGAGCACATCCGATGTTGAGTCTACATCTACCGATGACTCTACATCCAAGATAACACCTCTACCAAGAAAATATGCAATCCAGCTATAAACTTTGCATGATATCCCGTGTACATGGGGTCCCATTTTAATCTATACCTGCTGATATCTCTGGAGCGGCACAATTCCGCAAAAAAAGGCTCTAGTAAAGATGTAAGGAAGGGTTACCTCGAAATTACCTTGAACCCTGTTTACAAGGTCAAATAAAGGTCAAGTTTATTTTTGCAAACGGTAATACCTATTTATTATTCCATATTCGTAGTCCAAGGGAAAAAACGTTATGTTTGTAGGGAACTTTTTTTCGAAAAATCAATGGTTTGTCGCCAGGGATCACTTCATTGTAACTTTCCCAGGTAACCAGAATCTCGAGAGGGAAGCGAGATCAGGAAAAATGTTCAGTGAAAATCTTGGATCGTTTCTGAACTCCGTCCACTGTTTAAATTTTCGTGAACTTGAAATGGCCTTGATATTCTTCAGTAGGGATTAACCTGAAAGCAAATACCGCCGGCATTAGCGGAACCCAATGTGCACCACTTGGGGGGTGCCGACTCAGAGACCAGCATTGCGCTTGTGCCAGCACAATCAGAGAATAGAATGGTGGAGCTTAGAGGCTAACTAATAAGCGTCATTGTTGCTGAATTTGAAATCATGAATGGGGGTTCAGAGAAATTTTACTTTTTCATAATCTGAAAATTTCTCGGCTGTGCTCACTTAGAATGATTCTTGACTGGCGTGCCTCTCATAAGTTTTTCTCTTATAGATTTAGAAAAAATGTGTGTGAAAATATTTAGAAAGATTCCACCTCGTCGAATTCCGATGAATTTCGCCTCGTGGGATTCAGAACAATGAGTGCCTGCGAAGTGAAATTTTTCCAAATCAGTGCAAGCAAAATTATTCTCAACCTGAATGTTTACAGTCCATAAGATAAAAATTTATCTGAGTCACCTTGTCTCGTAATCGACTTTCTCGGACCCGTCTTTCGTTTCTGCCTTCTCTCCATATGTGAAAAGGACGGGTTACAATGGGGTATTTCATTATTTTATTATTTACTTCAATATCGAGACATCTAAGGGTGCCATCTTGAAAGACACACATCCGTTAGACACCTAAGTAATTTTCTGAAAGAGCGCACTTGAATACTGTGTGTTTTGGCTTCACGTTGTGGCATAAACAACAGCGAGCATGTGTAAACAAACGGGTCCCGTACACTGTGATAAGTCACGTGTCCTGCAACACGCTTGCCGGATGTTTCCTTGAAGACAAAACCTAAGAAAACCAATAATAGCAAAAGTGATCAGTGCAATTTATTTTTCGACTCCAATCCGTCCGAAATGGCTGATTAGGCGCCGATAGAAATAATGAGAATGATAAAAATTGTTGGGGAGTGTCGCGATAACTATGCAGCCGCGCACTGATTGTATGCCGAAAGGTATCCCGATGCCCGTCATCCCACAAATGTTACAATTAGATCTCTGGTAAGACGAGCTGAAAGAGGGGCCTTCAAACGGCAGAGACGAAAGACGAGCCGGAGAAGGTCAACCAGGTACTGCCTCCAAAGACAGCACTAACATCACACGACTGCATTCTCAGTCCACGAAAGACATTTGGACCACCAATAAGCTGCTGCTTATTGATTTGGCCAGCAAGGACAATATCTATTGCTTTCAAAGACTTGTACCCAGGAACTGCGTCGCCAACGGCGACGATAACCACGTCGCACAGGCATTGCAGAGGTACGTTAACATAAGTTGCGACAGCAACACACTGGAAATTAACGTTTCAATGGAGACAAAAACTTCCAACATAGGACGAAAGACAGACGTTACAGCATGAAAAGTGTACATCTTGTTCTTCTATCTTTTTTAAAATTCTTATCATTGTCTACTTAAAGTATGCAATAACAAAAACTGAAAATTGAGAAACTGCCGCTAGAAAAACTCACCGCTATAAAAACTCGCGTGAATAATTTTTGGAGCGAAATGTTGTAACAACCAATCCGAATATAGTATGAGTACAAACGGCTGGAATAAGCAAAATAAGTGTGAAACGATGTGTGCACGACAAAATACTTTTAGCTTCTCAATCCAGTACGAAAATTGAGGAAAAAAAGCTTGTTTTATCCAAAAATAATTTTTTTACAAGCTAGCATAACGCACTAAATATTTTATGTTGGTTAGAAATAAGGTGATCTTTTATAACAATTTCGGATTAGTATAGCAATTTTCTGAGTGGTCATCAATAAAGCTCTAAATGCTCGATCAAACAGTATTTCATTTTTTACAAGGCTAGGCAGAAGTCTAGTTTGATATGTGCATTGTTTTGTACGTCCAAAGATTTTTCTATTATTTTTAGAGACTGGAAAATAACATATTTAACGTATAAATAAAGCAAATGATAAACTGCAAAATGTGTAGGCCGCACCTGACTGTACCCAACCAACATGGCGTTGCTGTGTCGTAGGTCCTCTAAACTCTCTGAAATAGAGTCAATTGACTATACACAATGGGTACTACAAGAGACTACCAGAGAACACTGCACGCAGTCCAGATGACAACTAACGTCGTCGTACAAAAATATTAGAAAACATGTTATTAGTGATGAGACAGTCCCTAACGCTTCAAAGTTGAACTACATTACAGTAAGAGACACTGCAGACGTCTTGTTGTTGTTGTGGTCTTCAGACCTCAGACTGGTTTGATGCAGCTCTCCATGCTACTCTATCCTGTGCAAGCTTCTTCATTTCCCAGTACCTACTGCAACCTACATCCTTCTGAATCTGCTTAGTGTATTCATCTCTTGGTCTCCCTCTACGATTTTTACCCTCCACGCTACCCTCCAATGCTAAATTTGTGATCCCGTGATGCCTCAAAACATGTCCTACCAAGCGATCCCTTCTTCTAGTCAAGTTGTGCCACAAACTTCTCTTCTCCCCAGTCCTATTCAAAACCTCCTCATTAGTTACGTGATCTACCCACCTTATCTTCAGCATTCTTCTGTAGCACCACATTTCGAAAGCTTCTATTCTCTTCTTGTCCAAACTATTTATCGTCCATGTTTCACTTCCATACATGGCTACACTCCATACAAATACTTTCAGAAAAGACTTCCTGACACTTAAATCTATACTCGATGTTAACAAATTTCTCTTCTTCAGAAACGATTTCCTTGGTATTGCCAGACTACATTTTATATCCTCTCTACTTCGACAATCATCAGTTATTTTACTCCCTAAATAGCAAAACTCCTTTACTACTTTAAGTGTCTCATTTCCTAATCTAATTCCCTCAGCATCACCCGATTTAATTTGACTACATTCCATTATCCTCGTTTTGCTGATGTTAATGTTCATCTTATACCCTCCTTTCAAGACATTGTCCATTCCGTTCAACTGCTCTTGCAAGTCCTTTGCTGTCTCTGACAGAATTACAATGTCATCGGCGAACCTCAAAGTTTTTATTTCTTCTCCATGGATTTTAATACCTACTCCGAATTTTTCTTTTGTTTCCTTTACTGCTTGCTCAATATACAGATTGAATAACATCGGGGAGAGGCTACAACCCTGTCTCACTCCTTTCCCAACCACTGCTTCCCTTTCATGCCCCTCGAATCTTATAACTGCCATCTGGTTTCTGTAGGAATTGTAAATAGCCTTTCGCTCCTTGTATTTTACCCCTGCCACCTTCAGAATTTGAAAGAGAGTATTCCAGTTAACGTTGTCAAAAGCTTTCTCTAAGTCTACAAATGCTAGAAACGTAGGTTAGCCTTTTCTTAATCTTTCTTCTAAGATAAGTCGTAAGGTTAGTATTGCCTCAGGTGTTCCAACATTTCTACGGAATCCAAACTGATCTTCCCCGAGGTCCGCTTCTACCAGTTTTTCCATTCGTCTGTAAAGAATTCGCGTTAGTATTTTGCAGCTGTGACTTATTAAACTGATAGTTCGGTAATTTTCGCATCTGTCAACACCTGCTTTCTTTGGGATTGGAATTATTATATTCTTCTTGAAGTCTGAGGGTATTTCGCCTGTCTCATACATCTTGCTCACCAGATGGTAGAGTTTTGTCATGACTGGCTCTCCCAAGGCCATCAGTAGTTCTAATGGAATGTTGTCTACTCCCGGGGCCTTGTTTCGACTCAGGTCTTTCAGTGCTCTGTCAAACTCTTTACGCAGTATCTTATCTCCCATTTCATCTTCATCTACATCCTCTTCCATTTCCATAATATTGTCCTCAAGTACATCGCCCTTGTATAAACCCTCTATATACTCCTTCCACCTTTCTGCCTTCCCTTCTTTGCTTAGAACTGGGTTGCCATCTGAGCTCTTGATATTCATACAAGTGGTTCTCTTTTCTCCAAAGGTCTCTTTAATTTTCCTGTAGGCAGTATCTATCTTACCCCTAGTGAGACAAGCCTCCACATCCTTACATTTGTCCTCTAGCCATGCCTGCTTAGCCATTTTGCACTTCCTGTCGATCTCATTTTTGAGACGTTTGTATTCCTTTTTGCCTGCTTCATTTACTGCATTTTTATATTTTCTCCTTTCATCAATTAAATTCAATATTTCTTCTGTTACCCAAGGATTTCTATTAGCCCTCGTCTTTTTACCTACTTGATCCTCTGCTGCCTTCACTACTTCATCCCTCAGAGCTACCCGTTCTTCTTCTACTGTATTTCTTTCCCCCATTCCTGTCAATTGTTCCCTTATGCTCTCCCTGAAACTCTCTACAACCTCTGGTTCTTTCAGTTTATCCAGGTCCCATCTTCTTAAATTCCTACCTTTTTGCAGTTTCTTCAGTTTCAATCTGCAGTTCATAACCAATAGAATGTGGTTCCTAAATCTCTGTCTTACCATTATATAATCTATCTGATACCTTTTAGTATCTCCAGGATTCTTCCAGGTATACAACCTTCTTTTATGATTCTTGAACCAAGTGTTAGCTATGATTAAGTCATGCTCTGTGCAAAATTCTACAAGGCGGCTTCCTCTTTCATTTCTTCCCCCCAATCCTTCTCTCCCTTTTCCTACTGACGAATTCCAGTCACCCATGACTATTAAATTTTCGTCTCCCTTCACTACCTGAATAATTTCATTTACCTCGTCATACATTTCATCAATTTCTTCATCATCTGCAGAGCTAGTTGGCATATAAACTTGTACTACTGTAGTAGACATGGGCTTCGTGTCTATCTTGGCCACAATAATGCGTTCACTATGCTGTTTGTAGTAGCTAACCCGCACTCCTATTTTTTAATTCATTATTAAACCTACTCCTGCATTACCCCTATTTGATTTTGTATTTATAACCCTGTAATCACCTGACCAAAAGTCTTGTTCCTCCTGCCACCGAACTTCACTAATTCCCACTATATCTAACTTTAACCTATCCATTTCCCTTTTTAAATTTTCTAACCTACCTGCCCGATTAAGGGATCTGACATTCCACGCTCCGATCCGTAGAATGCCAGTTTTCTTTCTCCTGATAACGACGTCCTTCTGAGTAGTCCCCTCCCGGAGATCCGAATGGGGGACTATTTTACCTCCGGAATATTTTACCCAAGAGGACGCCATCATCATTTAATCATACAGTAAAGCTGCATGTCCTCGGGAAAAATTACGGCTGTAGTTTCCCCTTGCTTTCAGCCGTTCGCAGTACCAGCACAGCAAGGCCGTTTTGGTTAATGTTACAAGGCCAGATCAGTCAATCATCCAGACTGTTGCCCCTGCAACTACTGAAAAGGCTGCTGCCCCTCTTCAGGAACCACATGTTTGTCTGGCCTCTCAACAGATACCCCTCCGTTGTGGTTGCACCTACGGTACGGTCATCTGTATCGCTGAGGCACGCAAGCCTCCCCACCAACGGCAAGGTCCATGGTTCATGGGGAAAGGCAGACGTCTTATCACACTCATTCGATGAAATGACCAGGTGTTATTCGTGATCTGAATTTGAACCCACTGTTTACCAAACGAGGCTTTCTTGTCTGATCAGTCTTGACTAGGTATAAAGAGATGTGAAATATCGAAAGTTTCACCAGTATCAGTTTACAAGGCCGAATGTTCGAACTTGAAAATAAATGATTCCTTTAGCACTGCACTGGCAATCTCATGAAGCTTATATTGCCGCTTAGAAGTAACCACGAAAGTCCAACGCACAAATACGAATCACCGCGAAGTAAAGTTGATGAGACGAATGGGGAGTAAGAACCTAGTACCTATATGAATTGCTGGCTAAGCAGAATCAGATGTCAGATATTAAATATGTTCACCAGTAGTGTGATACTGGAACCTGAAACAATGATACAAATAATTTATGCCTGACGGGGTTTCTAACCCAGCAGCCTTCACCATTATTTTACAGCTACAAGTAGAAATGAATTATTTATTGTTTCTCCACCAGTACCGAGATCTGCAAATGTTCCGCTCGAGGTAACGCAACGAATATTTCTGTCCTACCGGGGTCTCCAATTCCATGCATATCGCTCGTTGTAGACCCCACATGAAAAAGTGTCAACTGTCAAATTCACTTTCACTAGAAGTTACGATCGCGCAATTCGTAGAGACGTAGAGGAATTTGACATAGTGAGGAAACAACGAGATAATGGGACGGTACCATCTCGCAGGGTTCAAATCCAGAGAAAAATTGGAATTTGAGCTCGAATCCCAGTCCGGTGGCGATATTTTCAGAATATAAAGGTCACTTAAAATAAGATATGAAGGTCCTATGAGCTTACATGATTTTGGTTCGTCAACTAAAACAACATTACTAGAGAAAGAAAGATTTCTAGAGACAGAGTTCTGCAAGCAGCGACTCCTGCCTATGATAGACAAAACAAATCCAATTCTATTCCCGTCTGTAGCGAACGGACATGTTTAATGTTGATTTGGAAACACGGCACAGTCCTGCTTTCTTTAATTGCCGTTATTGGAAGTGAAGAGGGTATGTTTGCGACTGTTAAAAACTGCTACCTACAGTGGAAATCGAGCCCACACCTCAACCATTACAAGTTAACATCAGTCCAACCAACCACCGAATTTCACATAGCATCATGTTTTTATCATAATGGGTCATTCAACACACGGTACAAGAAGTATTGAATTCCACTTGGGCTGTTGTTGTGAATAATCTATTCGTGGTCTAGTAGTAACGTCATGCACTGCGAACGCAAAGCCGTGATATCAAACGCATCCATTTTCTTTCTTTTTTAAGCTGTATTCCTGCTAAAAGCATCAGTCCGACAGAAGGTCAGAGACAGTTTCGTTCATTTTATAACCAGCCAGTAATAGACAAATGTTGCGGAAACATGTTTGTGAAAGGGCTCATGGGTGTTTGTCATAGTAAGACCAATTTCAGACACGTCAGACAGTAGACGCTTGATGTAGACTGCCGTCTCCCCAAGTGACTGCGACAAATGGGGCATAGAGCTTAAGATCTAACATTATGTAACGTTGCGTATGATACAATATTATGTTTCAGCTACTACTGGCGATTTTTATACGACACGTTGCTATAAGCGTATTCAACTATGGTCTCTCATAGCTCGCGTCTTGACACCTTGAATATTCCTTATTTTTAACGTTATGAGGTGCATCGTTTATGCATTAGAAAATGGAGTCTAAAACGAAGGAAGGTCTGACATTTGTGACATTCTTTTCTGTTTGTATTTAATAAAAGGGCGAAAGCAGTGGAGGCAATCGGAACATCTGTGCCCTGTATGGGGTTAGTGCTATCGAGAAAGTCAAATTGTATCCTTTGAAGTACGATCGCTTTAAGATAAATTAATCATCACACTCGGGAAGACAAACAGGCATTGATGAAGGACATTTCAGCGATTTACTACTGTGGATAGCAACAGTGTATCCGATAGCTGACAAGTGTGATGACCAATTAACCTTCGTGCAACACTTGCATTCATTAGTTACATTGAGATTAAATGAAAAGGAGGATTACAGTCCAACATCTTGCCGCGAAAGAGTTTGACGTGAAGCAGACTCTCGAAATTGAAAGGATGGGGAAGGACGTATGTGTGCTTTCAAAGGATTGATCCTGACATTTGCTATGATAGATTTATGGAGGTCACCATAAACCAAAATCAGTGCAGTATGATAGCGATTTCTACCATATGGTAACTTCATAGGAGAAAATAGTGGATCAGCCATACATTTGATGGTACAGTCGTGGACAAAACGAGCGAGACCCCTCGCCTTTTCGTTATGCTGATCCGCACGGCTTTAAAGTCTGCTACACAGCATAACAGGCAAGGCGACGAAGTGCTACCAACATACTATGCGCAGGCGTGAAATTGACAAACTATCTGAACTTTTTTAGACTGTATTCCATAATTTGTAAGACTATATTAATGCTGATTAGTGTGTTAAATACAACACGTAAACATAAGACAGAACTGAAAGAAGAAACGCTAATTTGTATGAAACGGACGAATAAAAATGAATTTCAGCTTATCCAGATAACAGACAAAGAACCCCAGACCGTTACGAATTAGCAAAATATTATCCGCATTCGCCCGCGAAACGGTCTGTGTCAACGTTCAGACCAGTCATACTGGATTACCATTGCTGACCTACCATGAAAGTGTGCAAATTTAGCAATGCGTGAAGATTCATAACGAAATTCACTTAAACATCATTCAGTGCCACACTTAAGTCAATTCCATTATTGACAGAAGCGGAAAAAGGAGGCAGTATCATGTATGAAATTCTACAAGAGTGTCATATTGACATCCACAGAGCGCCAGTACAGAATAAAGGTAGCGATAAATCGTATTGGGTGCGCGAGAATTTCTTAAAATTGCTTTACTGATATTCTACCTGCCTCCATAGAGATTAGAACCGAAAACAAACCAGACCTTCCTTTCACTATGCTAGCAGACAACCTAGGCAAACAGCCCTCTATTATTACCCCAGACATGAACAAGCCGGCAATTTCGCAATAAAAATCTGCAGTTTCTGTTGCATAGAGCTTTCTGGACTCAAAAACATGAATTTTCTTCCTTTATGTCACCACTTATGCGACAATCATTCGGGATGATTATCGAAATAACAAATTACTGTTATTAGAGAGTAAATTTTGTAGGATAATTCTGCACCACCCCAGGAAATAAACGGCTACATAGCTGCCAAACGTATTCTGCATTGTTTCGAATTCTCCACTAGACTCGCCACAGCCAGAAAACGTTCATTAGCAGAAGTGTTTCTTAAGCTAGCTAGCAATGAGAATGTTCGTACTTCTAAAACGCGGTGGCATTAATACTGGGATGTGAATTACCACGTGTATAGGCAAATACATTCTATTTGCATTCCTGTAAACGTGATTTGGATCGAAAACGTAGCTACGACTAATATGCTTATGTATCGACAGCAACTAGAACATTTCGAATAAAGAGTAGCGGGTGTTATTTATGCGGCCCTCATCTTCAGTGTTTTCGTTGTTAGGATTTCGTCACCTAAACCGGTAAAAACGGAACCCTACTAGTCTCACTTTCTTGACCGTCTATCGGTCTACCCAACCCTTAAAACCCGTTTACCTCCAGAACGGGTGGACATAATAAGCGGAAATGTATCGCACTTCTTGCTGTAACCGGTCCCTTGCTGGTGTAAAAAAGTGAGCTTCTATGTCAACGCAATCAAAAGATACGACGGTTTATGTAAAGAAAATTTACGCGAAAGGTCAAAAAATGGCTTCAAGAACTATGCGACCTAACTGCTTAGGTCATCAGCCCCTAGACCTAGAACTACTTAAACCTAGCTAGCCTAAGGGCATCACAGACATCTATGCCCGAGGTAGAATTCTAACCTGCGACTGAAGCAGCCGTGCGGTTCGTCACTGAAGCGCCTGGAACCGCTCGGCCACCGCAACGCGGCGAAACCCTACTCACCTCATGTATAATGATAATATATACTGTCTAGTGAGGATAAACTGTATTCTCCAGCAACTCAGATCGTTTGATCACGGAACTTTTACGAAGCTACATTCAAACTTTGTCGAAGTCGTCTGCAATATCCATTACAAACACCCTAGGAACTTCGTATGCGATATCCACTTCTGAATACGCTGGCAGATAATTCAGTACTATAACAAGTAGGTGGGAACTTATCGTTATTGGTCCATGCATGGCACTTTATTTCAATATCACTTTAACGCGCCTAGGTGTTCGTATATGGCTGAAATTAATGAACAAAAAGTAAATAAACAGTAAACAACTTCGATGTTCAGATCAAGTGAAAGTCACATGTCGTAATTACAACATAATTTCGTTGTTACATCTACATGACTACATCAACAGGTTTTCTTTGCAATCCGGACTTACGTGCCTGGCAGAAGGTTCGGATTATTTCTCTACCGTCCCACTCATTAACATTGTGCGGGAAAAGGGACTACTTAAATCTTTTCTTGCGAGCCTTGAATTACATTATTACTATGGTTTCTTCTTGTGTAAGTACCCTAGGAAATAATGTTTTGGCATTCAGAACATATGGTGGTGATTGAAATTTCGTGAAAAGATCTCGTGGTAACGAAAAACGCATATGTTTTCATGAATGTTACCCCAACTCGATTATCAAATCTGGGATCCTCTCTCCCCTATTTCGTGACATTACAAAGCGTGCTACCGTTCCTTGGACGTTTTTGCGTGCACAGTCAATCACGTCTGTCAAGGATATTATAGCAGTGGACGGACAAACGTAGTGTAGGCAGTGTTTTCAGTTGGCCTGTTGCGTATTCTTAGTGTGCGGCCAATAAAACGCAGTCATTCGTTTGCCTTCCCCACAAAAGTATGTTTTCGATCTTTCCAGTTTAAGTTTTACTGGGTACTGAGATGAACTGACAGTGCTTCGACTTGTGTTTTGTCATGTAACCGAAAGTTAATTATTGTTATTGGACGCAGCTTTCGTGTTTAATGTATTCCTCAGTCAACAACAGTAGACTCCTCGTACACCACACATAACTGTTTCAAAGTATTAAATTGTTACTGATCTTACCATGTTGCAGTGGTCATCTTAACTTGCCGTTTTGAAAAAAAGGAAAATATTTTAGCGAAATGTAGCAACTAAGAAGCGGAGTATCCAAACAAACAAACGTTTCCGGTTTAAGTAGTTGCAGTAGGTCTACTACACAGTAACGTAAATTAGGAGCAAAGTCCATAAGTAGATCCTCATCAGGAAAACCAGCCCTCATAATGCAAAGTGCAACTACAACAAAGAAAGTTTCCAAACATGTCAATGAGTAGTCGAGGAAAGTGGACGCATTCTGTCTACTGAATCCCAACGCACGCAATTTACGAGGGGGCACGCCAAGTGTCAGACCCCGATCTTGCTTTTAACTACGCTCATTGAAAGAGGGGACAAAATAAGCTTAAACTCTACCGCTTCTGAGAAAACGACGGTCAAAGTGTTCAATGCGTTGTTGCTGTAGTGTAGATACCGCTTAGCGGTTAAGGATTCAACTGAAGCGGTGGCTCTGCGGCTACCATAGCGACTTCGGAACTTTGCGCTGCGAGTTCGAAACCCGGTTTTTCCTTTTTTCCCCCCTCACTCTCTGAATTATCTACGAATGTTTATTCCAATTTATGATGAAACACTGTTGTCGTTATTCGTCAGTTAATTTACTGTGTAAAGAAATAAGTTAAAAAGGGAACACACAGTGCGTAGTGGGGCGATCACTCTGTTGTAGAAATAATTCAGAAGCTTAAATACTGTCTACTGGATAACCGGTTTCAACACACTAAAGGTGCCATTATCGGATCTAAATGTAGATTAACATTGATAAACCATTTGGATATAACGATACATGAGGCAGACGAGATGATTTTATATCAGCTTGTCTCATTCGTTTATTATTTTTTTAATTCATTAATTACACATAAAGTTAATTGTCGAGTAATGACAACATTATTTCAACATAAATTAGAAAAAAAAACATTCGAAGATAATTCTGATAGAGAGGCAGGAAAATAAAATAATTAAAAAACCCAATATGGTCTCGAACACGGGAATCAATGCTAAGAAGGAACGACGGTAGCCACTGAGCCACCGCTTCAATTGCGTTCTCGGCTGCAGAATGTATCTACACTAGAGCAACAGCGCGTTGATAACTTTGGCCGTCGTTTTCTCGGAAACGGTCGAGTGCCTGCAGATAAGCCGAAACACAAGTTCGCTTATTTTGTCCTCTCCTTCACTGACAAGGGGAGGCCGCCAATTGTGAAATTCAGATTCTATTCATACTGCGCATAATAAAAGCTCATGGCCAGAGGTGTAATGTGGCAAAGCACCAAGATGCACTTCTCAGCCGTTGTCGAGAAAATCGACAGTTAGAAGAAACCGCTGCGCTGAAATACTCTCTACGATTCATAATTTTCTACAGCGTCGTGGCGCAGCGGTAAGCGCTCGAGTTCGTAATCCGAAGGTCGGCGGATCGAATCTCGCTCCATGCAACTTTTTTTTTTTAGTATTTGTTTTTTGTAATTCAAATGTGTGTATAAACACACACACACACACACACACACACACACACACATATATATATATATATATATATATATATATATATATATATATAATTCCCGGCAACAGGTTGCAACAATTATGCATATAATAAGTTGTTGAAAGTCGTTTGTCGTGGAAAAACTGGCGACTTCGAACATCATTATGTTTTCCGCAAACAAATTTGTATTTCACAAATGTTATTAATTGTCCTCATAATGTTAACCACGTATAGTTAGCGGAAGACGTAGAAACGATATTCCGAAACGAATACGTATAGCGTAAGTCAAACGTTCGAATTAGAATAGAAACCCCACGAACACAAATTTGCTGTGGCAGGTATGAAATATAAACTCCGTTAATCGCTCGTTACACTTGAAGGACAGATGTTGAATGGGCCGAAACGAGCCGCCGCATAACAGCGTAGTTGCCTGCTAACTTCGAAAGAAGGTAGATGCGGTCCCTAGCACAACTTATAACACCGTCGAAAATCAGTGCGGACGTGAGAGCTTTGGTACACCCTGTTAAACAAACGGTAAAATGGAGGCGGTACAATTGGAGAGCGATCCGCCTTCACCAACATGCATAAGCAATTCATTAATAGTTTATATATATATACATATATATATATATATATATATATATATATATATATATATATATATATATATATATATATTTGAATTACAAAAAAATAATAATAATAAAAAAAATGTTGCATGGCGTGAGATTCGATCCGGCGACCTTCGGATTACGAACTCGAGCGCTTACCGCTGCGCCACGACGCTCCAGAAAATTATTAATCGTAGAGAGTATTTCACCGCAACGGTTTCTTCTAACTGTCGATTTTCTCGACAACAGCTGAGAAGTGCATCTTGGTGCTTTGCCACATTACACCTCTGGCCATGAGCTTTTATTATGCGCAGTATGAATCGAATCTGAATTTCACATTTGGCGGCCTCCCCTTGTGAGCAAAGTTTCGGGACAATCAGCCTATGACACTTGGCGAGTTCCCCTCGCTCGTCGAGTCGCTTCTTACGCCCGGCGAGAATTATGTATGCCTCCGAGTAAACTGCGCCACCTGGAAACACGGCGAGCGGGGATAAACACGTTTTCCTTCTTATAAGGCAACCCTCTACAGATAAAATTCATGAAGTGTTCTTCAGGTTGCCTCAGATATTTCAGAAATGTTTCTTGCGTCAGGCCTGCCGCATATGCAAAACGTAAACATTTCATTTCATGTAATATTTATCAGGATAAGACATGACAAGAGTGGACCAGTCCCTTCTGAGAAAAATTAGAGATTTTAAGTTGCTCCACTATGTAATGACACGGGTATGGGCTTGCGATCTCTCTTTTATGCCATCGATTTCCGTGTTACACATACTTGGCCACTGCGTTGTGGCTGCCATCGTGGAGGAGGCAGTCTGTTTCCTGCCAGCGCTGTTTCCGCAGCCAATATTAACCGCGACGAATCATTCAGTCAACGCTAAATGGCCCATCTGGCTGAGGCAGACAAGGGCGCTATAATAGAACTCCATGCAGAGGGATCTTCAAATGCCGACATAGCAAGAACTATGGGTCTTCACAAGTCGACGGTAGCCAGGTGGATCAGACGAAAGGAAGAGAGTGGTAACTTGAATGGGAGGCCTCATGGCCGTCGCCGCAAAACAACAGCAGCTCAGGATCAGCAGATACGCCGTTTCAGTGAGAACCACCCATTTGTCAACGCACGACAAATTCAGCAAACTTTGGGTCTCAATGTTAGCAGTAAGACCGTCACTCCTCGTGTAAGGGAAGGTGGACTGAGAGCAAGAAGCGCTGCTGTGAAAGAGACATTGACTGTTTCCCAAAGAGAAGCTTGCCTTGCTTTTGCTACTGAAAATGGCGACAAACCTCTCCAGTTTTGGAGGCGAGTGATTTTCACGCACCAAAAAGTTTTCTCTACGGCATCATCCGGAAAAGTACTAGTTTACCGGCCTAAATGTGCTAGATATAATCGAAAATATATTTACAGTTGCCGAAGGAGTGGCAGGTTGTCGGTGCCGGCCGGTGTGGCCGTGCGGTTCGAGGCGCTTCAGTCTGGAACCGCGTGACCGCTACGGTCGCAGGTTCGAATCCTGCCTCGCGCATGGATGTGTGTGATGTCCTTAGGTTAGTTAGGTTTAAGTAGTTCTACGTTCTAGGGGACTGATGACCACAGATGTTAAGTCCCACAGTGCTCAGAGCCATTCGTAGTCGGTAACGGTATGGGCGTGGATATCGGCCGAAGGGTGTGGGCTCCTGTGGGAAGCGGAAGGAAGATGGTTCAAATGGCTCTGAGCACTATGGGACTCAACTGCTGTGGTTATCAGTCCCCTAGAACTTAGAACTACTTAAACCTAACTAACCTAAGGACATCACACACATCCATGCCCGAGGCAGGATTCGAACCTGCGACCGTAGCAGTCGCACGGTTCCGGACTGCGCGCCTATAACCGCGAGACCACCGCGGCCGGCGTGGAAGGAAGATTCGATGCGCGCAATTACATATCAATTCTGGAGAACGTGATGTTGCCTGCTGTGGCAGCAAGATTTGGCGATGATCAGATCATGTTCCAACAAGATCGCTCGTCTATTCATATGGCACGTGTGGTTAAGAGGCGGGTCGACGACCATAGTAATATTACTGTAACGGAATGGCCACCTAAAGGAGCTGACACGAATCCCATTGAGAATATCTGGGCAGAAATGGTCAGAGTAATACGAGAAAAGGGCAGTCACCGTCGACTCGCCGACAGCTTTCTGATGTGATTCATGACGCTTGGAATGAGTTACTTGAATCTCCTAGTTATGTGGCTCGAGTTGTGGGCTCAATGCCCAACAGACTTCGAGCTGTTGTGGAAGCCAAAGGAGGCTTCACCAATCAGCTGTTTCAAGCTTTGTTTCTTTCTTCTTCGTCTTTTTTTTTTTTTACTTACAGACGTATATTTTATATAATTTCAAGGAAACGCAGTAAATGGAATGTGGACTGATTTTTGAGGCTTCATTTTGTGACGGCTAAACAGTGCTGCATCATGGGACCCGCTATTTGTCCACATGTGGCTGAACATCAGAGGTGTAAAAAATTTTGAGGTGCCGAAGTTCTCTGGAAGAATAACGTCTTTTAGACAAGGAGATGATTTTTAGTTCATTTCATTTTAACCATTCACACTATGATTTGACATTCTAATCTTTGATTTCATTTTATTATTATGTATCTTTTCTCCAGTGAAAGTCAACGGTAGTAAGTTTCAAGATATGAAGAATAACTGGAAGTTTCTAATTTGTGGAAAGCGTATTTAACAGTTAATATTTTCGACAAATCTGTAGTTATAGGACATATTAAGAAGCGAGTCAAAAATGGCATTGTGGAATGATCAGGTTGGTCTCTAAAGGGTAACGACGATAAAATAGCAAATATGAAACTATGGGTAACAACTATTGTTGATGGTGAGGAGCCATAATCGATATGTCACTTTTCCGTAATTGTATTTCTGAAGTTTATCGTCAATCCTAGGACTGACACCGATACTCTGTTTTACGTAAAGAATACAACCTTCAAAATTTATTTAGCAGCGCAGAATATTAAATCACAGTTTATAGATCAGGAACCTAATCCAACTGCCTTTAGTTTTATTTTCACGGATGACATTGAGACAGTAAATAACAAGAGAAATAAGAAAACTCTCAGAATCAATATAGAGAATTCAAGTATCATGTGAATTCAAAAGTTTGCTATAATAGCGATTAATTGCTTTTTACAGACCCCTTCATGCCTACGTTTTCCGTCAGACAGACAATGTTTGAAACTAGGACTAACGAGGTAAACAATTTTTCCACAAATTGTCAAATTGGAAGTCGGAGAGCCAGTTACATAAATTACGATGACAACAAACGTTTTTCAAGTAAACTGATCACAGGAGGCATCCAACGCATTTATTGTGAGTTACATGCACAGTATGTAAACTGGCAACGCCACCAACACACAATACCACTAACAAGGGAACATCCCCATCGCACCGCCCTCAGATTTAGTTATAAGTTGATACAGGGGATAGGCCTTGAAAAACTGAACACAGATCAATCGAGAAAACAGGAAGAAGTTGTGTGGAAGTATGAAAAAAGTAAGCAAAATATACAAACTGAGTAGTCCATGCGCAAGATAGGCAACATCAAGGATAGGGTGAGCTCAGGAGCGCCGTGATCCCGTGGTTAGCGCACGCAGCTGCGGAACGAGAGGTCCTTCCGTCAAATTTTCCCAGGAGTGAAAAGTTTAATTTTTATTTTCAGACAATTATTATCTGTCCGTCCGTCCGTCCGATGCGAGGTAACCGCGCCGTAGTATGATGACGCTACACCTAAAAAACATCGAAAGACATGACGTCAGTCGACTATAGCGCACGGAAGAGAGAGTATTCCTGCTAATGAGGCTCCCTGGCTGGCAGTTAACTGTTCGCTACTTTGGACGAGAGTGCATTAAATACGTGCGATGCATTGCGTGGGCAATATGAATCCAGCAAATATAGCTCGTGACTCCAATAACAATGTCAATGAATATTTTCCGAACTGTAAGGCATCGGAAAGTTCCTTAAGGGATCGAACGATTGTCGAACATTTGTATGATTATTTCCTACATTTGTTGAATAACAGTACGTGTGGTGATGATTGTCTGAAAATAAAAAAAATCAAACAACTAACCCGAGGGAAGCCTTAAACCAACGACCTCTCGTTCTGCAGCTCCTCACGCTAACCACGCGACCACTGCGCTCCCGTGCTCAAGCTATCCTTGATGTTGCTTATCATGCACACGGACTACTCAGTTTGTTTGGTTTGAATATTTTTTTCATAGGTCCACACAACTTCTTCCTGTTTTTCGAATGATCTGTGTTCAGTTTTCAAGGCCTATCCACTGTGTCAACTTTAAATCTGAGGAGGGTGCGATGGGGAGGTTCCCTTGTTAGCTATGAAACAACTGTAGCAAAACGGAGCATCCTCGTTATCCATGTGATGGATAAGACGACTAATTCGCAACATAAATGTCAATGTAAGCATCAGTTTCTGTTGGAACGTGCTTCCCGGACCAAATAACATACATTTCCTACGTCTTCAATGCGAATCATGTAGCAAATGTAATTTAAAGGACATAAAAATATCGAGTGAATTTACTAAAATAATTATGAACCACTTGAATTTGCATTCAACAGGCAATGTTCAGAAGTCTGGTGTAGGAGTACTGCATGCTCTAATTCGAAACAACAAAAATCAACAGAGTAACTATTATTGAACGTCATCAGGTCACTCATCGAGCATTCCTATGCAGTACTGTTACTGGTGACGTGTTATGATGCCTTTATCGTTAACTTCCTAAGAAGAAATGAAAGGCTGAGCCCCACCAAAAGACGTAAACTCGAGGAAAGAGTTGCGTGAACATATTATTTTACATCTGATAAATCCAAAAGTGTGTTTTGGGCTACGAATTCTGCCCCCAGGGTGTGTGCAACACAGCTGGAATTTGTTGCCAACAACTGAGACACCTTTCGGTCACAGTGTAAGAAAATCGAGCAACAAAACTACATCACCTGTGCTACTGCATGATAACGCACTATGTTGATTTGAGAAACAAAACTATCCAGGAGATTGATAGGAAAGTCGTCTCTCAGGCACATTTGTATTGATAGGGAAGTCCTCTCTCAAGCACTTGTCCCTCTCGTCATATATTTGTAAAATTTTACCTTTCCCACTCTAGATCGATCAACCGTCAAGGCAATTCATTTCTAGACGAAAATACTTTTAAAACTACTCTTGTTTATTGACATCGTTAGAACAAGTAGGTTTCTACAGGCGTAGAATTTGTAAACAACTTTAGCATTGTCATATCGTTTTAGATATCGTGAAAGAAAATTCTGCTGCTAATTAATTTCTCTTTGATAATTACTGTTGCGTTTAGTAAACTAATGGAAAATGCAATTAAAATATTCACTGTACTAATACAAACTAAAGTCAGCTTAATACAGAAACATCACGACGGCAGTCTATCTTAATAAAGCATTAAGTTTCTGTGAGACAATTGGGCTTATTTTAACACGAATTAGTAGGATATTACAGACTTTACACTTAGAAAAGATCTGTATTTATTTCATTTCCTGTACCATTCGTAAGTGTTATGAAAATGGGGCTTTTCATAGATAAAATTATGTATTCACAACAACAAAAAAATGTCGGCAGAAAACAAAAGTGGCATTATGAATCTGGCAGTACCGTAAGGTTTTCACTCTGACACTAAGAGTTACTGAAAGTAGCAAGAAGAATTTTGCTCGAGCGTTGTCTTACGATTCCCTTATTAAGTTTTTATCTGCCTGCTTGTAGCTGTGCTACAAAAGAATTAAAAATCTGGCTTTCAGCAAGTCTCGAAAGGCGAACAAAAGCAGCTTGCACCTGGTTACTAAGCATGTTACCTGGGGACTGGTTTTTTCTTAAAGCGGGAAGACATCCTTTTGTGGTTCAATTGGCAAATGTCAGTCAGACGTGTGACGTTAGTCTAAGCGTTTCGGTGTGTTGAATTTGTACCAATGATTTTTCTACACGTTTTTTCTGTCCCAAATAGAGTTGAAGTCTCCCATTAGTATTTTCACGTCATCTTGGTGAATTTTGCTCATGGTATTTTCGAGTGTGTTCCAGAATGTTTCAACATTGTCGGTGTTTTTCTTATTTTCGATGTTGGTGGGTTCAAATGGTTCAAATGGCTCTGAGCACTATGGGACTTAACTGCTGTGGTCATCAGTCCCCTAGAACTTAGAACTAGTTAATCCTAACTAACCTAAGGACATCCATGCCCGAGGCAGGATGCGAACCTGCGACCGTAGCGGTCGCGCGGTTCCAGACTGTAGCGCCTAGAACCTCTCGAACACTCCGGCCGTCGATGTTGGTGGGGACACGTGCATTGATGAGTGTATATGTTTTACTGGGGCTCTGAATGACCATAGTCATAAGTCGCTTGTTGACGGGCCAGCCGCGGTGGCCGAGCGGTTCTTGGCTCTTCAGTCCGGAACCGCGCGACTGCTACGGTCGCAGGTTCGAATCCAGCCTTGGGCATGAATTTGTGTGATGTCCTTAGATTAGCTAGGTATAAGTAGTTCTAAGTTCTAGGAGACTGATGACCTCCACTGTTAAGTTCCATAGTGCTCAGAGCCATTGGAACCTTTTGATTGTCGATCGGTGTGATTTCTTTGACAGAGTTGATAGATCGGTGTTCGAGAAATGCAATGCCGAAGATTGGTACGCCTTTCGTTACCTTTTGTTGTATTCTGCTCTTGAAGATGCAATGGTTTCCCTAATGCACGGTTTCATTGTCAGTTAGTCGTGGTTCTTGAAGTGCAAGGATGAGAATTTTTTGTCGGTCCATTTCTTTTGTGAGATTATTTAGTTTTCGTGTTTGGATCAAGGTATCGATGTTTACTTTTAAATGCATGTTTTTTGCTTGTAGGGAAATTTACCAGAGATCTTCGATATTCTCTGTCGTGCTAACCTGGACTCCCCAGAATCCGAAAATCCAACTGCCGCCTGTCGACAGCCGGGTTGTGTACCACCTGGGATAAAGTTGACTTTGCTTGCATAGTTTACGTTTGCTTGTGTTTCATTGGTTGTGCTTGGGTGATACCAGGACCGGACAGGACCAGAGGGTGTTGAAGCCTTTGAAAGCAAATATTTTCAGCCAAGCTCATTGAGCTAACACGGTGACCAGAGTAACGGTGATTTTCACTCAGACGTGTCTGGATTTTGCGTTCAACGGATTGAGTAGCCGTTCAGGATTGTGTTAGTATTTGGTTCACCCCTAGTATTTGATTTCCTCGGTACCACCCATATGGGGGAGGGTTTCCACTATCCGCCACACGCGATTATTATTATTATTATTATTATTGTCATTATGTCTCAGCAAATCCCATATGGTGTATCTTCCCACCACTGAAATAGATGTGTATTGTTCGATTCAGTATTTCCATCACATAAATGTGGTTTATAATTACGTTACATTGCTACTAGTAGACATATTTCTCACTTTTTCTTAGACAGTTGCTACCTGTTACTCCATCATAGGAATTTATGTGCGAAGCATTGTTGAAATACAGACGTTCAAATTATCCGATTTCTGTAATTTCATTTCGATACCAGATCGTTCTAATCGGATTCAGCCAGGTAGTCTTAATGTGGATATCCGACCACGACTGTCATCATATGATAGACTGTGTAAACCACATTCTTTATCGGACTGTTGAATATAGATCACTTATCTATGACAGGACCTGAATTCTTAAACACTGTGGAAAATAATAATCCGATGTGCTTATTACAAATACGTTATTCCAATATAAATATGTGAACTAACGAGATAACAGTTTATTTACAGGAGCAGAACTAATGTTCAAATGTTCAAATGTGTGTGAAATCGTATGGGACTTAACTGCTAAGGTCATCAGTACCTAAGCTTACACACTACTTAACCTAAATCATCCTAAGGACAAACACACACACCCATGCCCGAGGGAGGACTCGAACCTCCGCCGGGATCAGCCACGCAGCTCATGACTGCAGCGCCCCTGACCGCTCGGCTAATCCCGCGCGGCTACTAAAAGTATACTCGTCCAGAAAACCCATGTGGACAATTATCTGATAATCGGTCAAGCTTTGCTTTGTCGCAGCTCTTTAGGATACAAGTCCATTTACTTTCAGGCTCTTACATACAATTCTTGCAATGCAAGGTAATTGAAAAAACTCATCCACTCGACGCCAACTGAGGAACTGACTGGTGCATGTGTTGTTCAACACACAGTAGTTGTCACCCTCACTGGAATCAATGAGTGTGTGCGTGTGTGTGTGTGTGTGTGTGTGTGTGTGTGTGTGTGTGTGTGTGAGTGAGTTTTCGTGTTAATGCACAATCTGAATCAATACTATTAACATCAGACAGACAACCGGGCATCAAATATGACTGTAAAGTATGTTAATGCGATGGGAAGTTACAAACTGAATTTTCACCTAACCCACGTCCTGCATATTACGTTAAGTAAGATGTATTAACTCCATAGTATCGTTAGCAGAGAGTGCGCTCTTGTTGTCGAGGCCTGCGACAAGCGCAGCGATCAGCACTGCCCAATGCCGCCGCGATTTGTTTATGTTGGCTGAGCGTGGACACTGCAGCAGACGCTTCGCCATAAACAGAAAGAAATCACCTTGGCTCTGACTGCAGTGAGCGGATATCACTGCCTGCGTGTTCTTATAGTAACCAACGTGAGACTCTACTCACAGGTGCCATGGAGCAATTGCAACGGGTATCATGTCATTAGTCATGAGAATATTAACCAGTGATGAAATGTCCACTCTATTTGAATCCTAAGAAAATAGGAACCTTCTCACAAAGGAATGTGAGGTGATATCAAAATTTATCCAACATACAAAAATTAACTGCAGGGCTTTCATGTATGCAGTAGTAGCACACAAGGAAATAATATGTCTTGGAAGCGTATATTTCATTTCCTCTTCTCATATTAACGTCCTTGTTTTAGAATGAAGTGAGAAAATTAACGCGAAAAACTTAAGTTCCTGAGAAGCATATAAGTCATTTCCTCGTCTCATATCATAGCTTTTGTTTTAGTATGAGAAGAAAAAATAAACAGTTTACGGCTCTGAAACATAATATGACACCAGATTCTTATCGTAGGCGCTGTCGGAAACGCAAAAAGCAGGGAGCTGTCCATTCTTTTGTCCTAAAGAGCTGCGACAAAGCAAAGCTTGACCGATTATCAGATAATTGTCCACATGGGTTTTGTGGACGAGTATACTTCTAGTAGCCGCGCGGGATTAGCCGAGCGGTCAGGGGCGCTGCAGTCATGAGCTGCGTGGCTGATCCCGGCGGAGGTTCGAGTCCTCCCTCGGGCATGGGTGTGTGTGTTTGTCCTTAGGATGATTTAGGTTAAGTAATGTGTAAGCTTAGGTACTGATGACCTTAGCAGTTAAGTCCCATACGATTTCACACACATTTGAACATTTGAACATTAGTTCTGCTCCTGTAAATAAACTGTTATCTCGTTAGTTCACATATTTATATTGGAATAACGTATTTGTAATAAGCACATCGGATTATTATTTTCCACAGTGTTTAAGAATTCAGGTCCTGTCATAGATAAGTGATCTATATTCAACAGTCCGATAAAGAATGTGGTTTACACAGTCTATCATATGATGACAGTCGTGGTCGGATATCCACATTAAGACTACCTGGCTGAATCCGATTAGAACGATCTGGTATCGAAATGAAATCACAGAAATCGGATAATTTGAACGTCTGTATTTCAACAATGCTTCGCACATAAATTCCTATGATGGAGTAACAGGTAGCAACTGTCTAAGAAAAAGTGAGAAATATGTCTACTAGTAGCAATGTAACGTAATTATAAACCACATTTATGTGATGGAAATACTGAATCGAACAATACACATCTATTTCAGTGGTGGGAAGATACACCATATGGGATTTGCTGAGACATAATGACAATAATAATAATAATAATAATAATCGCGTGTGGCGGATAGTGGAAACCCTCCCCCATATGGGTGGTACCGAGGAAATCAAATACTTGGGGTGAACCAAATACTAACACAATCCTGAACGGCTACTCAATCCGTTGAACGCAAAATCCAGACACGTCTGAGTGAAAATCACCGTTACTCTGGTCACCGTGTTAGCTCAATGAGCTTGGCTGAAAATATTTGCTTTCAAAGGCTTCAACACCCTCTGGTCCTGTCCGGTCCTGGTATCACCCAAGCACAACCAATGAAACACAAGCAAACGTAAACTATGCAAGCAAAGTCAACTTTATCCCAGGTGGTACACAACCCGGCTGTCGACAGGCGGCAGTTGGATTTTCGGATTCTGGGGAGTCCAGGTTAGCACGACAGAGAATATCGAAGATCTCTGGTAAATTTCCCTACAAGCAAAAAACATGCATTTAAAAGTAAACATCGATACCTTGATCCAAACACGAAAACTAAATAATCTCACAAAAGAAATGGACCGACAAAAAATTCTCATCCTTGCACTTCAAGAACCACGACTAACTGACAATGAAACCGTGCATTAGGGAAACCATTGCATCTTCAAGAGCAGAATACAACAAAAGGTAACGAAAGGCGTACCAATCTTCGGCATTGCATTTCTCGAACACCGATCTATCAACTCTGTCAAAGAAATCACACCGATCGACAATCAAAAGGTTCCAATGGCTCTGAGCACTATGGAACTTAACAGTGGAGGTCATCAGTCTCCTAGAACTTAGAACTACTTATACCTAGCTAATCTAAGGACATCACACAAATTCATGCCCAAGGCTGGATTCGAACCTGCGACCGTAGCAGTCGCGCGGTTCCGGACTGAAGAGCCAAGAACCGCTCGGCCACCGCGGCTGGCCCGTCAACAAGCGACTTATGACTATGGTCATTCAGAGCCCCAGTAAAACATATACACTCATCAATGCACGTGTCCCCACCAACATTGACGGCCGGAGTGTTCGAGAGGTTCTAGGCGCTACAGTCTGGAACCGCGCGACCGCTACGGTCGCAGGTTCGCATCCTGCCTCGGGCATGGATGTCCTTAGGTTAGTTAGGTTTAACTAGTTCTAAGTTCTAGGGGACTGATGACCACAGCAGTTAAGTCCCATAGTGCTCAGAGCCATTTGAACCATTTGAACCCACCAACATCGAAAATAAGAAAAACATCGACAATGTTGAAACATTCTGGAACACACTCGAAAATACCATGAGCAAAATTCACCAAGATGACGTGAAAATACTAATGGGAGACTTCAACTCTATTTGGGACAGAAAAAACGTGTAGAAAAATCATTGGTACAAATTCAACACACCGAAACGCTTAGACTAACGTCACACGTCTGACTGACATTTGCCAATTGAACCACAAAAGGATGTCTTCCCGCTTTAAGAAAAAACCAGTCCCCAGGTAACATGCTTAGTAACCAGGTGCAAGCTGCTTTTGTTCGCCTTTCGAGACTTGCTGAAAGCCAGATTTTTAATTCTTTTGTAGCACAGCTACAAGCAGGCAGATAAAAACTTAATAAGGGAATCGTAAGACAACGCTCGAGCAAAATTCTTCTTGCTACTTTCAGTAACTCTTAGTGTCAGAGTGAAAACCTTACGGTACTGCCAGATTCATAATGCCACTTTTGTTTTCTGCCGACATTTTTTTGTTGTTGTGAATACATAATTTTATCTATGAAAAGCCCCATTTTCATAACACTTACGAATGGTACAGGAAATGAAATAAATACAGATCTTTTCTAAGTGTAAAGTCTGTAATATCCTACTAATTCGTGTTAAAATAAGCCCAATTGTCTCACAGAAACTTAATGCTTTATTAAGATAGACTGCCGTCGTGATGTTTCTGTATTAAGCTGACTTTAGTTTGTATTAGTACAGTGAATATTTTAATTGCATTTTCCATTAGTTTACTAAACGCAACAGTAATTATCAAAGAGAAATTAATTAGCAGCAGAATTTTCTTTCACGATATCTAAAACGATATGACAATGCTAAAGTTGTTTACAAATTCTACGCCTGTAGAAACCTACTTGTTCTAACGATGTCAATAAACAAGAGTAGTTTTAAAAGTATTTTCGTCTAGAAATGAATTGCCTTGACGGTTGATCGATCTAGAGTGGGAAAGGTAAAATTTTACAAATATATGACGAGAGGGACAAGTGCTTGAGAGAGGACTTCCCTATCAATACAAATGTGCCTGAGAGACGACTTTCCTATCAATCTCCTGGATAGTTTTGTTTCTCAAATCAACATAGTGCGTTATCATGCAGTAGCACAGGTGATGTAGTTTTGTTGCTCGATTTTCTTACACTGTGACCGAAAGGTGTCTCAGTTGTTGGCAACAAATTCCAGCTGTGTTGCACACACCCTGGGGGCAGAATTCGTAGCCCAAAACACACTTTTGGATTTATCAGATGTAAAATAATATGTTCACGCAACTCTTTCCTCGAGTTTACGTCTTTTGGTGGGGCTCAGCCTTTCATTTCTTCTTAGGAAGTTAACGATAAAGGCATCATAACACGTCACCAGTAACAGTACTGCATAGGAATGCTCGATGAGTGACCTGATGACGTTCAATAATAGTTACTCTGTTGATTTTTGTTGTTTCGAATTAGAGCATGCAGTACTCCTACACCAGACTTCTGAACATTGCCTGTTGAATGCAAATTCAAGTGGTTCATAATTATTTTAGTAAATTCACTCGATATTTTTATGTCCTTTAAATTACATTTGCTACATGATTCGCATTGAAGACGTAGGAAATGTATGTTATTTGGTCCGGGAAGCACGTTCCAACAGAAACTGATGCTTACATTGACATTTATGTTGCGAATTAATCGTCTTATCCATCACATGGATAACGAGGATGCTCCGTTTTGCTACAGTTGTTTCATAGCTAACAAGGGAACCTCCCCATCGCACCCTCCTCAGATTTAGTTATAAGTTGACACAGTGGATAGGCCTTGAAAACTGAACACAGATCATTCGAAAAACAGGAAGAAGTTGTGTGGACCTATGAAAAAAATATTCAAACCAAACAAACTGAGTAGTCCGTGTGCATGATAAGCAACATCAAGGATAGCTTGAGCACGGGAGCGCAGTGGTCGCGTGGTTAGCGTGAGGAGCTGCAGAACGAGAGGTCGTTGGTTTAAGGCTTCCCTCGGGTTAGTTGTTTGATTTTTTTTATTTTCAGACAATCATCACCACACGTACTGTTATTCAACAAATGTAGGAAATAATCATACAAATGTTCGACAATCGTTCGATCCCTTAAGGAACTTTCCGATGCCTTACAGTTCGGAAAATATTCATTGACATTGTTATTGGAGTCACGAGCTATATTTGCTGGATTCATATTGCCCACGCAATGCATCGCACGTATTTAATGCACTCTCGTCCAAAGTAGCGAACAGTTAACTGCCAGCCAGGGAGCCTCATTAGCAGGAATACTCTCTCTTCCGTGCGCTATAGTCGACTGACGTCATGTCTTTCGATGTTTTTTAGGTGTAGCGTCATCATACTACGGCGCGGTTACCTCGCATCGGACGGACGGACGGACAGATAATAATTGTCTGAAAATAAAAATTAAACTTTTCACTCCTGGGAAAATTTGACGGAAGGACCTCTCGTTCCGCAGCTGCGTGCGCTAACCACGGGATCACGGCGCTCCTGAGCTCACCCTATCCTTGATGTTGCCTATCTTGCGCATGGACTACTCAGTTTGTATATTTTGCTTATTTTTTTCATACTTCCACACAACTTCTTCCTGTTTTCTCGATTGATCTGTGTTCAGTTTTTCAAGGCCTATCCCCTGTATCAACTTATAACTAAATCTGAGGGCGGTGCGATGGGGATGTTCCCTTGTTAGTGGTATTGTGTGTTGGTGGCGTTGCCAGTTTACATACTGTGCATGTAACTCACAATAAATGCGTTGGATGCCTCCTGTGATCAGTTTACTTGAAAAACGTTTGTTGTCATCGTAATTTATGTAACTGGCTCTCCGACTTCCAATTTGACAATTTGTGGAAAAATTGTTTACCTCGTTAGTCCTAGTTTCAAACATTGTCTGTCTGACGGAAAACGTAGGCATGAAGGGGTCTGTAAAAAGCAATTAATCGCTATTATAGCAAACTTTTGAATTCACATGATACTTGAATTCTCTATATTGATTCTGAGAGTTTTCTTATTTCTCTTGTTATTTACTGTCTCAATGTCATCCGTGAAAACAAAATTAAAGGCAGTTGGATTAGGTTCCTGATCTATAAACTGTGATTTAATATTCTGCGCTGCTAAATAAATTTTGAAGGTTGTATTCTTTACGTAAAACAGAGTATCGGTGTCAGTCCTAGGATTGACGATAAACTTCAGAAATACAATTACGGAAAAGTGACATATCAATTATGGCTCCTCACCATCAACAATAGTTGTTACCCATAGTTTCATGTTTGCTATTTTATCGTCGTTACCCTTTAGAGACCAACCTGATCATTCCACAATGCCATTTTTGACTCGCTTCTTAATATGTCCTATAACTACAGATTTGTCGAAAATATTAACTGTTAAATACGCTTTCCACAAATTAGAAACTTCCAGTTATTCTTCATATCTTGAAACTTACTACCGTTGACTTTCACTGGAGAAAAGATACATAATAATAAAATGAAATCAAAGATTAGAATGTCAAATCATAGTGTGAATGGTTAAAATGAAATGAACTAAAAATCATCTCCTTGTCTAAAAGACGTTATTCTTCCAGAGAACTTCGGCACCTCAAAATTTTTTACACCTCTGATGTTCAGCCACATGTGGACAAATAGCGGGTCCCATGATGCAGCACTGTTTAGCCGTCACAAAATGAAGCCTCAAAAATCAGTCCACATTCCATTTACTGCGTTTCCTTGAAATTATATAAAATATACGTCTGTAAGTAAAAAAAAAAAAGACGAAGAAGAAAGAAACAAAGCTTGAAACAGCTGATTGGTGAAGCCTCCTTTGGCTTCCACAACAGCTCGAAGTCTGTTGGGCATTGAGCCCACAACTCGAGCCACATAACTAGGAGATTCAAGTAACTCATTCCAAGCGTCATGAATCACATCAGAAAGCTGTCGGCGAGTCGACGGTGACTGCCCTTTTCTCGTATTACTCTGACCATTTCTGCCCAGATATTCTCAATGGGATTCGTGTCAGCTCCTTTAGGTGGCCATTCCGTTACAGTAATATTACTATGGTCGTCGACCCGCCTCTTAACCACACGTGCCATATGAATAGACGAGCGATCTTGTTGGAACATGATCTGATCATCGCCAAATCTTGCTGCCACAGCAGGCAACATCACGTTCTCCAGAATTGATATGTAATTGCGCGCATCGAATCTTCCTTCCACTTCCCACAGGAGCCCACACCCTTCGGCCGATATCCACGCCCATACCGTTACCGACTACAAATGGCTCTGAGCACTGTGGGACTTAACATCTGTGGTCATCAGTCCCCTAGAACGTAGAACTACTTAAACCTAACTAACCTAAGGACATCACACACATCCATGCGCGAGGCAGGATTCGAACCTGCGACCGTAGCGGTCACGCGGTTCCAGACTGAAGCGCCTCGAACCGCACGGCCACACCGGCCGGCACCGACAACCTGCCACTCCTTCGGCAACTGTAAATATATTTTCGATTATATCTAGCACATTTAGGCCGGTAAACTAGTACTTTTCCGGATGATGCCGTAGAGAAAACTTTTTGGTGCGTGAAAATCACTCGCCTCCAAAACTGGAGAGGTTTGTCGCCATTTTCAGTAGCAAAAGCAAGGCAAGCTTCTCTTTGGGAAACAGTCAATGTCTCTTTCACAGCAGCGCTTCTTGCTCTCAGTCCACCTTCCCTTACACGAGGAGTGACGGTCTTACTGCTAACATTGAGACCCAAAGTTTGCTGAATTTGTCGTGCGTTGACAAATGGGTGGTTCTCACTGAAACGGCGTATCTGCTGATCCTGAGCTGCTGTTGTTTTGCGGCGACGGCCATGAGGCCTCCCATTCAAGTTACCACTCTCTTCCTTTCGTCTGATCCACCTGGCTACCGTCGACTTGTGAAGACCCATAGTTCTTGCTATGTCGGCATTTGAAGATCCCTCTGCATGGAGTTCTATTATAGCGCCCTTGTCTGCCTCAGCCAGATGGGCCATTTAGCGTTGACTGAATGATTCGTCGCGGTTAATATTGGCTGCGGAAACAGCGCTGGCAGGAAACAGACTGCCTCCTCCACGATGGCAGCCACAACGCAGTGGCCAAGTATGTGTAACACGGAAATCGATGGCATAAAAGAGAGATCGCAAGCCCATACCCGTGTCATTACATAGTGGAGCAACTTAAAATCTCTAATTTTTCTCAGAAGGGACTGGTCCACTCTTGTCATGTCTTATCCTGATAAATATTACATGAAATGAAATGTTTACGTTTTGCATATGCGGCAGGCCTGACGCAAGAAACATTTCTGAAATATCTGAGGCAACCTGAAGAACACTTCATGAATTTTATCTGTAGAGGGTTGCCTTATAAGAAGGAAAACGTGTTTATCCCCGCTCGCCGTGTTTCCAGGTGGCGCAGTTTACTCGGAGGCATACATAATTCTCGCCGGGCGTAAGAAGCGACTCGACGAGCGAGGGGAACTCGCCAAGTGTCATAGGCTGATTGTCCCGAAACTTTGCTCACAAGGGGAGGCCGCCAAATGTGAAATTCAGATTCGATTCATACTGCGCATAATAAAAGCTCATGGCCAGAGGTGTAATGTGGCAAAGCACCAAGATGCACTTCTCAGCTGTTGTCGAGAAAATCGACAGTTAGAAGAAACCGTTGCGGTGAAATACTCTCTACGATTAATAATTTTCTGGAGCGTCGTGGCGCAGCGGTAAGCGCTCGAGTTCGTAATCCGAAGGTCGCCGGATCGAATCTCACGCCATGCAACATTTTTTTATTATTATTATTTTTTTGTAATTCAAATATATATATATATATATATATATATATATATATATATATATATGTATATATATATAAACTATTAATGAATTGCTTATGCATGTTGGTGAAGGCGGATCGCTCTCCAATTGTACCGCCTCCATTTTACCGTTTGTTTAACAGGGTGTACCAAAGCTCTCACGTCCGCACTGATTTTCGACGGTGTTATAAGTTGTGCTAGGGACCGCATCTACCTTCTTTCGAAGTTAGCAGGCAACTACGCTGTTATGCGGCGGCTCGTTTCGGCCCATTCAACATCTGTCCTTCAAGTGTAACGAGCGATTAACGAAGTTTATATTTCATACCTGCCACAGCAAATTTGTGTTCGTGGGGTTTCTATTCTAATTCGAACGTTTGACTTACGCTATACGTATTCGTTTCGGAATATCGTTTCTACGTCTTCCGCTAACTATACGTGGTTAACATTATGAAGACAATTAATAACATTTGTGAAATACAAATTTGTTTGCGGAAAACATAATGATGTTCGAAGTCGCCAGTTTTTCCACGACAAACGACTTTCAACAACTTATTATATGCATAATTGTTGCAACCTGTTGCCGGGAATTATATATATATATATATATATATATATATATATATATATATATATATATATATATATATATATATATATATGTGTGTGTGTGTGTGTGTGTGTGTGTGTGTGTGTGTGTGTGTTTATACACACATTTGAATTACAAAAAACAAATACTAAAAAAAAAAAAAAAAGTTGCATGGAGCGAGATTCGATCCGCCGACCTTCGGATTACGAACTCGAGCGCTTACCGCTGCGCCACGACGCTGTAGAAAATTATGAATCGTAGAGAGTATTTCAGCGCAGCGGTTTCTTCTAACTGTCGATTTTCTCGACAACGGCTGAGAAGTGCATCTTGGTGCTTTGCCACATTACACCTCTGGCCATGAGCTTTTATTATGCGCAGAATGAATAGAATCTGAATTTCACAATTGGCGGCCTCCCCTTGTCAGTGAAGGAGAGGACAAAATAAGCGAACTTGTGTTTCGGCTTATCTGCAGGCACTCGACCGTTTCCGAGAAAACGACGGCCAAAGTTATCAACGCGCTGTTGCTCTAGTGTAGATACATTCTGCAGCCGAGAACGCAATTGAAGCGGTGGCTCAGTGGCTACCGTCGTTCCTTCTTAGCATTGATTCCCGTGTTCGAGACCATATTGGGTTTTTTAATTATTTTATTTTCCTGCCTCTCTATCAGAATTATCTTCGAATGTTTTTTTTTCTAATTTATGTTGAAATAATGTTGTCATTACTCGACAATTAACTTTATGTGTAATTAATGAATTAAAAAAATAATAAACGAATGAGACAAGCTGATATAAAATCATCTCGTCTGCCTCATGTATCGTTATATCCAAATGGTTTATCAATGTTAATCTACATTTAGATCCGATAATGGCACCTTTAGTGTGTTGAAACCGGTTATCCAGTAGACAGTATTTAAGCTTCTGAATTATTTCTACAACAGAGTGATCGCCCCACTACGCACTGTGTGTTCCCTTTTTAACTTATTTCTTTACACAGTAAATTAACTGACGAATAACGACAACAGTGTTTCATCATAAATTGGAATAAACATTCGTAGATAATTCAGAGAGTGAGGGGGGAAAAAAGGAAAAACCGGGTTTCGAACTCGCAGCGCAAAGTTCCGAAGTCGCTATGGTAGCCGCAGAGCCACCGCTTCAGTTGAATCCTTAACCGCTAAGCGGTATCTACACTACAGCAACAACGCATTGAACACTTTGACCGTCGTTTTCTCAGAAGCGGTAGAGTTTAAGCTTATTTTGTCCCCTCTTTCAATGAGCGTAGTTAAAAGCAAGATCGGGGTCTGACACTTGGCGTGCCCCCTCGTAAATTGCGTGCGTTGGGATTCAGTAGACAGAATGCGTCCACTTTCCTCGACTACTCATTGACATGTTTGGAAACTTTCTTTGTTGTAGTTGCACTTTGCATTATGAGGGCTGGTTTTCCTGATGAGGATCTACTTATGGACTTTGCTCCTAATTTACGTTACTGTGTAGTAGACCTACTGCAACTACTTAAACCGGAAACGTTTGTTTGTTTGGATACTCCGCTTCTTAGTTGCTACATTTCGCTAAAATATTTTCCTTTTTTTCAAAACGGCAAGTTAAGATGACCACTGCAACATGGTAAGATCAGTAACAATTTAATACTTTGAAACAGTTATGTGTGGTGTACGAGGAGTCTACTGTTGTTGACTGAGGAATACATTAAACACGAAAGCTGCGTCCAATAACAATAATTAACTTTCGGTTACATGACAAAACACAAGTCGAAGCACTGTCAGTTCATCTCAGTACCCAGTAAAACTTAAACTGGAAAGATCGAAAACATACTTTTGTGGGGAAGGCAAACGAATGACTGCGTTTTATTGGCCGCACACTAAGAATACGCAACAGGCCAACTGAAAACACTGCCTACACTACGTTTGTCCGTCCACTGCTATAATATCCTTGACAGACGTGATTGACTGTGCACGCAAAAACGTCCAAGGAACGGGAGCACGCTTTGTAATGTCACGAAATAGGGGAGAGAGGATCCCAGATTTGATAATCGAGTTGGGGTAACATTCATGAAAACATATGCGTTTTTCGTTACCACGAGATCTTTTCACGAAATTTCAATCACCACCATATGTTCTGAATGCCAAAACATTATTTCCTAGGGTACTTACACAAGAAGAAACCATAGTAATAATGTAATTCAAGGCTCGCAAGAAAAGATTTAAGTAGTCCCTTTTCCCGCACACTGTTAATGAGTGGGACGGTAGAGAAATAATCCGAACCTTCTGCCAGGCACGTAAGTCCGGGTTGCAAAGAAATCCTGTTGATGTAGTCATGTAGATGTAACAACGAAATTATGTTGTAATTACGACATGTGACTTTCACTTGATCTGAACATCGAAGTTGTTTACTGTTTATTTACTTTTTGTTCATTAATTTCAGCCATATACGAACACCTAGGCGCGTTAAAGTGATATTGAAATAAAGTGCCATGCATGGACCAATAACGATAAGTTCCCACCTACTTGTTATAGTACTGCATTATCTGCCAGCGTATTCAGAAGTGGATATCGCATACGAAGTTCCTAGGGTGTTTGTAATGGATATTGCAGACGACTTCGACAAAGTTTGAATGTAGCTTCGTAAAAGTTCCGTGATCAAACGATCTGAGTTGCTGGAGAATACAGTTTATCCTCACTAGACAGTATATATTATCATTATACATGAGGTGAGTAGGGTTTCGCCGCGTTGCGGTGGCCGAGCGGTTCCAGGCGCTTCAGTGACGAACCGCACGGCTGCTTCAGTCGCAGGTTAGAATTCTACCTCGGGCATAGATGTCTGTGATGCCCTTAGGCTAGCTAGGTTTAAGTAGTTCTAGGTCTAGGGGCTGATGACCTAAGCAGTTAGGTCGCATAGTTCTTGAAGCCATTTTTTGACCTTTCGCGTAAATTTTCTTTACATAAACCGTCGTATCTTTTGATTGCGTTGACATAGAAGCTCACTTTTTTACACCAGCAAGGGACCGGTTACAGCAAGAAGTGCGATACATTTCCGCTTATTATGTCCACCCGTTCTGGAGGTAAACGGGTTTTAAGGGTTGGGTAGACCGATAGACGGTCAAGAAAGTGAGACTAGTAGGGTTCCGTTTTTACCGGTTTAGGTGACGAAATCCTAACAACGAAAACACTGAAGATGAGGGCCGCATAAATAACACCCGCTACTCTTTATTCGAAATGTTCTAGTTGCTGTCGATACATAAGCATATTAGTCGTAGCTACGTTTTCGATCCAAATCACGTTTACAGGAATGCAAATAGAATGTATTTGCCTATACACGTGGTAATTCACATCCCAGTATTAATGCCACCGCGTTTTAGAAGTACGAACATTCTCATTGCTAGCTAGCTTAAGAAACACTTCTGCTAATGAACGTTTTCTGGCTGTGGCGAGTCTAGTGGAGAATTCGAAACAATGCAGAATACGTTTGGCAGCTATGTAGCCGTTTATTTCCTGGGGTGGTGCAGAATTATCCTACAAAATTTACTCTCTAATAACAGTAATTTGTTATTTCGATAATCATCCCGAATGATTGTCGCATAAGTGGTGACATAAAGGAAGAAAATTCATGTTTTTGAGTCCAGAAAGCTCTATGCAACAGAAACTGCAGATTTTTATTGCGAAATTGCCGGCTTGTTCATGTCTGGGGTAATAATAGAGGGCTGTTTGCCTAGGTTGTCTGCTAGCATAGTGAAAGGAAGGTCTGGTTTGTTTTCGGTTCTAATCTCTATGGAGGCAGGTAGAATATCAGTAAAGCAATTTTAAGAAATTCTCGCGCACCCAATACGATTTATCGCTACCTTTATTCTGTACTGGCGCTCTGTGGATGTCAATATGACACTCTTGTAGAATTTCATACATGATACTGCCTCCTTTTTCCGCTTCTGTCAATAATGGAATTGACTTAAGTGTGGCACTGAATGATGTTTAAGTGAATTTCGTTATGAATCTTCACGCATTGCTAAATTTGCACACTTTCATGGTAGGTCAGCAATGGTAATCCAGTATGACTGGTCTGAACGTTGACACAGACCGTTTCGCGGGCGAATGCGGATAATATTTTGCTAATTCGTAACGGTCTGGGGTTCTTTGTCTGTTATCTGGATAAGCTGAAATTCATTTTTATTCGTCCGTTTCATACAAATTAGCGTTTCTTCTTTCAGTTCTGTCTTATGTTTACGTGTTGTATTTAACACACTAATCAGCATTAATATAGTCTTACAAATTATGGAATACAGTCTAAAAAAGTTCAGATAGTTTGTCAATTTCACGCCTGCGCATAGTATGTTGGTAGCACTTCGTCGCCTTGCCTGTTATGCTGTGTAGCAGACTTTAAAGCCGTGCGGATCAGCATAACGAAAAGGCGAGGGGTCTCGCTCGTTTTGTCCACGACTGTACAAAGAAGGTGTTTTGTGTTGCGATCTGCTCCACAGGGATGTGTCCCATGCAGTTTTTATTGCCCACAGATGAGATGGCTTGCAGTCGCAGAGTAAGAAACGTGACCTGGAAGACAGTACCAAGGAGCTTGGTTGGCTAACACGCCTGCAGCACATCTTCTAACCTGGCAGCTTAGTGTGTTTACCTTTCTTGCCACTTATCGATCAACATCAAGAAAGTTAGTTTTTGTTTTCTTTTGTTTAGTTTTGTTTGTTTTGTCTTGGCGACTGCACTTTAAACATGGCTTAACTCAGAATCAGCAAGTCACTGCACGCGTGGGGTCGTAAATCTACCTGCGCTTCAGATGGTTCAAATGGCTCTGAGCACTATGAGACTTAACATCTGAGGTCATCAGTGCCCAAGAACTTAGAACTACTGAAACATAACCAACCCAAGGACATCACACACATCCATGCCCGAGGCAGGATTCGAACCTGCGGCCGTAGCAATCGCGCGGTTCCACACTGAAGCGCCTAGAACCGCTCGGCCACACCGGCCGACCTGCGCTTCATCAGACGGTTTCTGATAATGACGTGGAATATATTGTTGCCAATTTCTCTGATATTTGTGACTATCTCTTTCAATAATCTAACGGGAAACGCTATTAATATGCACTACGCTAATACAAGTGGTGTGTCATCATAATACCATGTAAGGAAAGGCTATCATAATTAAACGTGATGTCTTTTGTCATACTCAAGTAGCTTTACTGGACCATAACGAAACTACGTGAATGTGGCTGTGAGAGCAGTTGCCAATGAAACAAAGTTAATAGAGTGTTCAGTGATACAATTTCATTAACAGATTTGTGTATTTTCAGTAGCTGTTCTGCGATATTTCATGCTTCTTATCTCTAGATCTGGCTACTGAACACAGCGGGACGTCTTATGATGACCAAATGTCTAAATATGACTTTCTGAGTACGATATAGCTGTTTGTAGCTCTCACAGAGGAGGCGAAATGTTCTCGCGCCAGTTTAGAACTGAGAGCTACTAACTCTTCCTCTTTACAGTGCTCCGATATTTTCATCGAGGAAGCGACCAACTGCAGCATTCGACCTCTCCTCATTTCCCTTGTGATGGTTGATACAGATAATTTGCAATGTGGACAACGAGACTAGTTGTTGTCGCTGCGTGAAAGTAATCCCTCGTGTCGGTAAACATTTATTTGATAAGTCAATGACACGTCAAAGAGGAATTCAGTCAGAATCTTTGATTGGTATTCTACGAACATATCAAGTAAATTTTGCTATGACGTATTGAGGACTATTCTAGTATTTACAAGGAATGTAAAGAATGAAACTTGCACAGACCACGCAATACGCACGAAAATAAATAAACGTAATCCACTGAGTTACAGATCCATTTCATTGACATCGATATGAATCAGGACACTTTGTTCCAATGTTATGAATTATCCTGAAATATACTACCCATTGACATCAAACGAACGTGGATTTGGAAAGCATCACTCTTTTGAGAGGCAGCCCGTACTTTCTTCACCTAACGTAAGGCGTACAGGGGCTCTCAAATTATTTCGTACTTATAGAGTTCCAAAAAGGCTTTTCATACATTCCTCATAAGCGGCTTTCAACCACATTGCTTTCCTATGGAATATCGCCCCAGTTGTGTGACTGGATTCGAGATTACAACTGACAGGCACAGCTTGCAGTAATTTATGGTACGTCACCTAGTGAAACGGAAGTGATGAGTGTGATTCCTCAAGTAAAGTGATGTAGTTCTTATGCTACCCACTGACATTTCAGAATGAAGTTGAAAATATATCTTCACGGTGCAAAATGTGACAATTGACCCTGAACAACAAATTGTGTGAGGTTCTCCATACGCATACCAATACAATTTCGTTAAAGTTCAGTCACACTTAAAGGTTGTCTATTCAACTAAATGTGTAGAAGCTACGATCAGAAACTACTTAAACTGGAACTGTAAATTGGGATGACATTGTGGGGAAGTAAACCCAAAGACCGAGTTTTATTTGTAGAGTGCGTAGAATATGCAACAGATCTATTAAAGTGACCGCCTACAACACACTTATCCTTTCTCCTTGTGAATATTCCTGCGCGGTATGGGATCTCGAAGTAGGACTTGGGAAGACATCATCGAAAAATTTCAAGGAAGGGCTGCTCGTTTTTTTTTTTCGAAATAGGAGAGATTGTATCACGAGTCAGGATGTAGATCACTGAAACGTGGGCGTTTTACATTGCGGAGAGATATTTTCACAAAATTACAATCGTGAACCTCCTCCGCTGAATGTCACAAAATTTTGTTCACCCCGACATACGTAGGAGATATGACCGTTGTCAATGGAAGATTAAGGTTTAGTTTTTCATTATTTCCATGCGCTTTTTGAGAGTGGCACGGTAGAGACATAATGTAACAGCGCTGAAGAACCTCGTGCGAAGCACTTAAATGTGAATTGCAGAGTATTAATGTAAGTGTGGATGCAGATGTCAAGGGAGGGGTAGCAGGAAGAAAGAATGGAAAGGAGTTCAAAAGTGCAAAATAAAAAAGTGAAAAGCTTGCAAAGTATTCTTTACTGACACGTATGCCACTGTTAGTTCTATCGTAAGATAGAGAGAGAGAGAGAAAAGGAAGGAAGGTTTGAATGTTTCGAGAGTAAAAAATGGATTATAATTAAGGGGGTATAAAAGAATACGATTTCTTACGTACTGAGAGGAATGACAGAGGACAGTAAAGAAAGCAGAAATTAAACGATCACATATAGCTTCACGGAAACCGCTAGATTGGTTTCTAACGTTTTGGAAGAATGGATTAGAAGCGCAATTGAGGTGATTATGTAGGAGAGGTGAGAGAGAGTGAGAAAGAGAACTGAGGATAAATTAACAATGTATAAATGTAAGATGAAATCGTTTGCATGATTTTTGGAAGATGGAGGGTGTATTAATGAATGGAGGGGAAGAGGAGATTAATTAAACTAACACAAAATATATTTATAGCGTTCATCTAAACTGATTACTTTGTAAGTATCTGGGAATCTGTAGGAATCAACATGGATTCCGGGAACAGCGATCGTGAGAGACCCAACTCGCTTTATTTGTTCATGAGACCCAGAAAATATTAGATACAGGCTCCCAGGTAGATGCTATTTTTCTTGACTTTCGGAAGGCGTTCGATACAGTTCCACACCGTCATCTGATAAACAAAGTAAGAGCCTACGGAATATCAAACCAGCTGTGTGGCTGGATTGAAGAGCTTTTAGCAAACAGAACACAGCATGTTGTTCTCAATGGAGAGACGTCTACAGACATTAAAGTAACCTGTGGCGTGCTACAGGGGAGTATTATGGGACCATTGCTTTTCACAATATATATAAATGACCTAGTAGATGCGGCTTTTCGCGGATGATGCTGTAGTATACAGAGAAGTTGCAGCATTAGAAAATTGCAGCGAAATGCAGGAAGGTCTGCAGCGGATAGGCACTTGGTGCAGGGAGTGGCAGCTTACCCTTAACATAGACAAATGTAATGTATTGCGAATACATAGAAAGAAGGCTCCTTTATTGTATGATTATATGGTAGCGGAACAAACACTGGTAGCAGTTACTTCTGTAAAATATCTGGGAGTCTGCGTACGGAACGATTTGAAGTGGAATGATCATATAAAATTAATTGTTAGTAAGGCGGGTGCCAGGCTGAGATTCATTGGGAGAGTCCTTAGAAAATGTAGTCCATCAACAAAGGAGGTAGCTTACAAAACACTCGTTCGATCTATACTTGAGTATTGCTCATCAGTGTGGGATCCGTACCAGGTCGGGTTGATAGAGGAGAGAGAGAGGATCCAAAGAAGAGCGGGGCGTTTCGTCACAGGGTTATTTGGTAAGCGTGATTGCGTTACGGAGATGTTTAGCAAACTCAAGTGGCAGACTCTGCATCAAACCAATCTTGGGACTAAAGACCAAAACAACAAAGACAGGCACATCTACTTTTAAAGTTTCCTTCAAACATTTAACGAAAAATAAGTTGAATAACACATTCATGATAAATGCAGGTACCACATAATATTTCAATTAGCTAGCAATTGCACGACACAGGAAACTATTCTTTCTTGTAAGCGCTCTTCATTAGATCCCGCATTAAGAAGATGAGTCTTCTATTAAGATAACTATGGGGATTTTAAAAGGAAATAGTTTGGCAATAACCTTGGGAAATAATTGTGTATACACAGTACATTACTCACACTTTGAGCACTTATAAAGTGTACTCCACGTCTCTGAAACAATATGCGCTGCACGACGGAAATTACATTCTGCTGAGGCTGCTCTGTAATTCACAGTTAAGTGTTTCATAAGGAGTTCACAGAATCGCTTCAATTTCTTGACCGTTCCACTCATATACAAATCTATGAGAAAAACGGACTTCAAAATCTTAATGTGCGATTTCTAATTTCTCTTCTGTTGTTACAGTTAACATAAGAAATACGTCCGCGACACCTGCCCTAATTCATCATACTACAAAATCAATATTGTTTTTCGACGTCGTCCGTCAGCCCTGTTAGGTAACGATCGCCCAGTGCTCAGCGGAATTCCAGAAGGGGTCGAACAGACGTTCTGCTGGTTGTCTCCTTAGTAGACTTCCTGGGTCTTCTAAGGGTTGTGTCAATAACCTAAGATTTGTTTCACCTTTACCACAACATGTGATGTTTCCCAGTTACGTTGTTTATATTAATAGCTCCTAGGAGTTTCGTTAGATCTATAACTCTCAAATGTTTTACTTATCGATTTCTCGAAGCTTGACGAGACCTACTTAGTAATCATGTGGAGAACCTCACACATTTTATTGCTTAGGGTCAGTTGTCATATTGTGCACCGTGAAGATATATTTTCAACATCATTTCGCATTTTGCATTGCTCTGCTAAGGAGTTTACTAGACGGCAGCATTACCTGCCACAAATGTAAGATAAATGTTCTGATTATCTGTTAAATATTATATACATATATTAGAAATATCAGAAGATCTGCATAACTTTACTTGCAGAATGACACTCCTTTCCACTAGGTTATGTCCCAACAATTACTGCGATCTGTGACCTTTCAGACAGGAAATCTCGAATCCAGTCGAACAACTGAAGCGATGTTCCATAGAAAAGCAATGTCGTTGCTAGCCACTTACGAAGAATGATATCAAAAGCCTTTTTGGGACTCTATAAATACGGAATCAATTTGAGAACCCTTGTACACAGTTTTGGCCTTGTACACAGTACGTCGTGCAAATAGAGTGACAACTGTGTCTCACAGTAATGATATTTTCCAAATCCATGCTGGTTTGATGTCAGTAGGTAGTATATTTAGGGGTAATTCATAACGTTCAAACGAAATGGATCTGTAACTCATTGGATTATGTTTATTTTCTTTAGTATGTATTGCGGTGGTCTGTGCAATTTTTGATTTTCGCCGTCACTGTAAGTACTAGAATACTCCTCGTAACGTCATAGAAAAAGTAATGAAGCCGCTACATGGTTGCTGTCCAAGATGCACTCCCACTCAAGGAAGACATTGCCTCTAGAAACATAATCGCCCTGCTACGACTACGATAGGGTCATGACAACGTAATGGAACATGTTCAAATGTGTGTGAAATCCTTATGGGACTTAACTTCCAAGGTCATCAGTCCCTAAGCTTACACACTACTTTACCTAAATTATCCAAGGGCAAACACACACAGCCATGCCCGAGGGAGGACTCGAACCTCCGCCGGGACCAGCCGCACAGTCCATGACTGCAGCGCCTAGACCGCTCGGCTAATCCCGCGCGGCAGTGGAACATGTCTGGTGACGCTGTGGTAGTTTTGTTACTTCCTGAAATGACACATAATGATCTTGCAAGATTCACTTGATATAGTCATGGTATACCAATCAAAGGTTCTGAATGAATTCCTCTTTGGTGTGTCATTGACTTGTCAAATAAAAGTTAACGGCAGGAGGGATTACTTTCACTCAGCGACTACAACTAATCTCGTTGTCTACATTGATAATTATCTGTATCAACCATCACAAGGGCATTGACGAGGCGATGAATGGTGCAGTTGGTCGCTTGCTCCATGAAAATGTCGAAGCACTGTAAAGAGTAAGAGGTAGTAGCTCTCAGTTCCACACTGGCACCAGAGTACCATTTTATCTCCTCTGTGAAAGCGCTACAAACAGCTATACCGAACTCAGAACGACATCTTTAGAAATTCCCTCATAGTAAGACAACTTGCTAAGTTTCGTAACCAGCAGATCTAGAGGTAAGAAGCTTGAAGTACTGGGGAACTGTCACTGTCCATAGCAGTAAATCGCAGAGATGTCCTCCATCAATGCCTGTTTGTCTTCCCGAATGTGATGATTAATTTATCTTAAAACGATCGTACTTCAGAGGATACAATTTGACTTTCTCGATAACACAAACTCCATACAGGTCACAGATGTTCCGATTGCCTCCACTGTTTTCGCCCTTTTATTAAATACAAACAGAAAAGAATGTCACAAATGTTAGACTTTACTCCGTTTTTGACTCCATTTTCTAATGCATACACGACGCACCTCATAACGTTAAAAATAAGAAATATTCAAGTTGTCATGGGACGAGCTATGATATAAAAGTGAACAAAACGAGACCATAGTTAAATACGCTTACAGCAATGTATCATACAAAAATTTCCAGGAGTAGCTGAAACATAATATTACATAATATGCAATGTTCCATAATGTTAAACTTGCTAATTAGAGCGCAGAAAAGTTCGTCGGAGATCATAGGCTCTACGCCCTATGCGTCGCGATCACTTGGGCAGACGCCGGTCTATTTCAAGCGACTACTGGCTGATGGCGCTGAAATTGGTCTTACCACGACAGACATCCCGCAAGATTTTTCTATTACTGGCTGGTTAGAAAATGAACGAAACTTTCTCTGACCCTCTGTCAGACTGATGCTCTTAGCAGGCAGAGGGAACACAGCTTAAAAAAGAAAGGAAAGGGATGGGTTTGATATCACGGCTTTGCGCTCGCACTGCATGACGTTGACTGCTAGACCACGAATAGGTTACTCACAACAACAGCTCAAGTGGAATTCAGTACTGCTTGTACCGTGTGATGAATGCCCCATTATGATAAAAACATGATGCTAGCACATGTGAAATTCGGTGGTTGGTTGGAACTGAGGCTAAATTGTAAAGGCCAAGGCTTGTGTTCGATTCCCACTGTCGGATCCAGCCACAAACATACACTCTTCACTTCCACTAATGACAACTAAAGAATACAGGATTGTGGCGTGGTTACAAATCAACATTAAACATGTTCATTCACTACTGATTGGATTTGGATTTGTTTTGACCTTCAGAGGCAGAAGTCGCTGCTTGCAGAAACTCTGTCTCTAGTTATCTTTCTTACACCACTAATGTTGTTTTAGTTGACGAACCTTGAGTTCTTGAAAATATTGGCACTGGACGGGATCTGAGCTCCGATTCCAACTTTTCTATGAATTTGAACCCTTTGAGATGATACTGTCCTGTCATTTCGTTGTCGCCTCACTATGCCAAACTTCTCCAGGTCTCTACGAATGGCGCGATCCTAACTACTTGTTAAAGGAAATTTGGTAGTTATAGTTGGCACCTCTTCATGTGGGGTCTACAACGGCGATATGCATTGGGTTGGAGTCCCAGGCAGCACAGAACTGTTCGTTGCGTTACCTCGAGCCGAACATATGCACATCTCGGTACTGGTGGAGAAACAACGAATATTTCATGTCTATTCGTAGCTACAAGACAGTACTGAAGGCTGCCCTGTTCGAAAACCTGCCGTGCAAAAATCTTTGGATCATCGTTTCAGGTTCCAGTATCATGATACTGGTGAACATACTTAATATCTGATATCTGATTGGGGTTAGTTAACTCTTCATGTAGGTGCTAGGTGCTACTCCCCATCCATGTCAACAACTTTACTCATGGTGTTTGGCGCTTGTGCGTTGCACTTTGTTACATACCTACCGTGCTTAGTTCTCAGGAGCAACATAAGCTTCATGCGGTTCGTAGTGCAGTGCTAAATGTATCGACTATTTATTCTAGGGAATAATTTGATGTTTTTCGTTTCTTTATGCTTAGACGAGTCTAGATCAAACACGCAAGCTTTCTTTGGTTAACATTGGGTTCAATTTCGGATCACGAATAACAGCTGGTCATTTCATCGAATGAGTGTGCTAAGACTTCTACAGTGTCACTATTGTAATGAAGTTTAATTTTCAAGCGTTAAGGACTGTATCATCTCTAGTGACGTGTTTTCTAATATTTGTTGTATGGCGGTGTTGGTTTTCATCTCTAAAAAGCTCTTGTGGTACTCGTTGTGTGTAGTCAAACTTAGTGCCTCACAGGGTCTTGGCTTTTAGAGTAATTGCGAGACAACTGCACTATGTTGGTTGCATTCAGCAGTTGCCCTCCGTTTTTGCGGTCAAGTGTACTAATGTGTGATTTATCATACGTAAAACCAGAACGAAGAAATATTTCTGGAAATGCTTCTTATAATTCTTCGTGTACTTTTTATAATCATTTCTATCACTTTAAACCGTCTCAACAGGTGTGACTCGCTTAAAGCGAATTTTATGTGAATATCATGCGCAGCTTTAGACCGCTATCCCGTGGCAGTGGATAGAGGTTACACAAAAAAACAGGACACTATTAACAACATCTGTTTATCTACCTTATTACAAAATTTGAACCGATTCGCGGAAGTTTGAAACACAGAAGTGGCGTGCATCAAGAAATGCGCAGTAGTAGTGTAGTCTGCACGCAAAATCCGAATGAAAGTAGATTTTTGAAATAGTTTTCAGTTTTATCGTAAGAATGCGTTTTTTATTTCTTTCACGTTAAACCGTTTCCGCGTATTCAGTTCAAGTAAGAACGATTTTTACGTTCTACATTTAGCTCGACTTTAAACTACCGTATATCGACAATGGGTAAAAATAACTGAATAAAGAAAATCGTTTTGACTTTATGGATTTATCTATCTTCGTGCACAGTTTTAACCTGTTCATACAAGTTTAAAGTATAGAAGTGGCACACTTCAAAAATCTCCTAGAAAAACCTATTATTTGCATATTAAATCCGAACGAATCAATATTTCTCAAGCGATTAAAACTTATCTCACACCGAGGTCCGATACATTGGTCGACCATCAGTCTAGCTCCAGTCCGAAGCTATATAAGGATGACTACTTTTGCACGTAAAATCCGAATGGTGCACATAATAGCTGAGCGTTCAGCCCAATAAAAATCTTTTGCAAAAGGATTTAACCGATTCGCATAATATGTCTGGCCACCAGGTTCGGTTCATAGTTTAAGCCTTGTTTAATGTACTGTCACGTAACTATAGTAAGAGAGATGTTGGAAAGGCTGTACAAATCGCTGCTGGTCCGGGCTGAGCGAAAAACTTTTTATGTTTCTATCTCAAATAGGAACCGAACATCGAGCGACAGCCCCGGTCCCCCTCCCCCGCCAAACTACGATTCTGCGCGTGGCATTTAGTACATATTTGTTACAGCGCTTCCGAATGCCCTTTTATTGGGTTGAAATATGTTTATTCTTCCTCTTAGTTGACGGGAACTCGCCACAATATTCTACCCGCGGTGTTCCTCTTGATAGCCGTATAGGTGGTGCAGCAGCTGGTATCCTCCATGATCTCGTTGCTTATCATAGTCGCCGTCTACCACTTGCGTTCTTCCCTTCTACGAGTCCCTTCAGTGGTGCTTTTATGAGACCAATATCTCTCAGCGGACGGCCGACATAAGCTACCAAAGGCACGACATCTCTTCCTCCTACGTGTGGTACTATGCCTATCCAGGGAATCTTTAGCATTTCGCGATAGCGTCACATCTCGAAGGCTACTATTTTGTGTTTTTTGTTTCTCCTAGTGTTAGTGTTTCATTTCCTTTTCTGTGATGTTTGTCTCTGCAGCTGAAAGTGAAAAGGTTTCTTTTCTTGTCAAAAGCAGCCTTTTCCTGGATATTCGGCTTGGATCTTGTATCTGATGTAATATTACTCCGTAGGTAGGCGAAGGATTAGACAGTCGCTTATTGTTAGATGAGTAATGAACAACCCTGTTTGCCTATTCACCACTATCGGTTCGTTTAGCCAACTAGTATCATGTTACAGGTGGAGCCGGGTGGTCTATCTGGGCCTACATCGCTTGTAATTGTTCCATTGCTTTACTTATCCAGTGCGTTATCGTCATCTTCTGTTTTCTTAGCAAGGACTCTAATTTCTACTATAGCTTCTAATATCTCTGTAATTTCATCTATTTCCCTTTGGATGCATCCATTGAACAAGACAGGAGAGAGCGAGCAGCCCTGTCAAACACCCTGTTTAATAGTAATTTCTTCTTTATGTCCTACTTGTCTTATCACAGCCGTCTCTTCTCTGTACAGTCTCGTCAGTACTCGTCTGTCTCTATATTACATGGCACTCTCTCTCATCTCAAAACGCTGTTTCCAGTTTACGCTGTCAAAGGCAATACATGTGTCCATGGATTTCTTTATTCCTTTCTCAAGAATTACTAGTAAGCAGTGTATTCCTTCTCGTGTGCCCACTTCTGAAGGCAAACTGATTGTCCGTGATCGTTGCATTTATCCACGTTACAATGACAGAGGTCAGCTTGCAGGCATGTGTTAACAAACAGAGGATCCTACAGAATTCGCAAACAAAATAAGCTTACAGATTTCAGATATAATTCCCATTTCCAGACGCGAACAGGAGCCCTGCTGCACAGCAAGGAGAGGTACGGAAAATTTACAACATACGTAATAGAGAGAAATAAAGGAAAGAAAGAAAGAAGGAAAGAAGGAAATATCGGCGTGAAGTGAAATACAGTAAAAAGTGAACTGCGTATCGATACAGGTTTGCCTTCTGCCACTACCTGTGAGTGCAGGCTAGTAAAATAGTCCGCTGCTGTCCCGATAGAGTGCGCGACCTTACCAGTCTGTTGACTTTCACAGCGCTCTCTGCGTAAGCTAGCTCTCAATTGTATTAGAGTTCATGCTGCGAAGCCCACGGGAAAGACAGACCGCTGCCCTTACGTCACAGCACGTGACACTGCAGGTCTTACGAGTGCCAGCAGCCGTCACCGGAGGGGAGCTATTTCAGAAGAGTTTAGTACTGTGCTAGTTTAAATGCTTGCAAGATCTCGATAACACACGACAATTCTAAGACCTTTATTGTGTAGCTCGTCCTGTACGGAGTCGAGCGTTCGCGAAGTATGGTAGACGAGGCGACTAGAGTGATGTCACAAATTCGTTGCGGGGCCTTATTTCTCGTTGGCCCCGTCGTGCGTCAGCTGACGAGTACTTTTTTTAAAATTTTTGTCTCATTTTGCTGTTCATTGTTCGTTCTATTTGTTCGGGGCGGACGTCCCATGACACCCATTCAGGTCCATCGTTGATCTATTTACTCAGTTTTTTTTGTTACAGAGGTCGATTAACCCTCTGACCGAACACACTGAGCTACCGTGCCGGCAAGTACTAGGGACGTGGCGAACCGTGGCGGTCCGTCCGCTGTTCGCACCAGCAGCTCGTTGGAGACGGTCCATTCGCTGGACTGCATTTGAAAAGACGTGATGCATTTTGAAGGCTCCGGGGAATGTCAGACGAGGCCGGTTGGCTCTAAAGAACTAGCTATTGGTGACTTCATCCTACGCACCGCCAGCAGATGGTCGAGCACAATTAACTTTCTGAGAACGCTCTCGGAATATTCGCCTTCAGCTTTTGGTGTTCCTCAGTCAATGACTGGAGTTTGTATAATTTTGTAGCCAGACAGCACGGTGTTTACTACCTATAATATTATTTGTAAAATTCTGAACCATTGCCGTTGCATTTGTCTGTCTTGCGCTAAGGATCTTGGCTTTTATTATGGCATGCTTAGGATTTTTATAGTTTAATAGTTTTGGTATTTAATATTACTGTCTTTAAAAAATACTAGCAACCCAACCCAGCAAACATCAAGTATCTACATACAAAGTGTGGCGCAGAGTATTTTGTTTCTGCGCCACTGCGTAGAGTTGTGAATAAATTTCAGGCATTATTAAGTAACTAAATATCTTTGTATTGTATGTTTACCGGGGGCCTAGAAACGATGGAGAGGCTCCGTCCCCGCTGCAGCCGCAGTGGTCCACAACCCCACGACGACTTCCGCAGTCCACTTCACCCCTCCACCGCCCCACACCGAACCATATTGTTATTGTGCGGTTCGGTCCCCAGTGAACCCCCCCCCCCCCCCCCCCCCGCCCCGCCCCGCCCCAGGGAACGTCGGAACGTCTCACACCAGACGAGTGTAGCCCCTATGTTTGCGTGGTAGAGTAATGGTGGTGTACGCGTACGTGGAGAACTTGTTTGCGCGGCAATCGCCGACATAGTGTAGCTGAGGCGGAATAAGGGGAACCAGCCCGTATTCGCCAAGGCAGATGGAAAACCACCTAAAAACCATTCACAGACTGGCCGGCTCACCGGACCACGACACATGTCCGCCGGGCGGATTCGTGCCAGGGACAAGGCGCTCCTTCCCAATCCGGAAAGACGTGTGTTAGACCGCACGGCTATCCGGTCGGGCTAACTATGAGTAAATATAATTACTTTTGTATAACTTAAACAAAGTAAGCAGCGCATAGCAGGAAAATTGTATGAGTGGTGACTGTTATGTGTTCCATACTGAATTGGCATTTGCTGTGATATCTCATGGCAATGATGTAAGCACATCGCGATGTCACTTCTAACGAAGTAATGAATGCTTTCGACGACAAATTGAGTCCATATTTTTAGGTTTCCAGAAGGCTCTTGACACCATTCCTCACAAGTGACAGACAACGGAATATCGTCGAATTTGTGCGATTAGATTCCTGATTTCCTCTTAGAAAAGACACAGTTTGTCGTAATTGACGGAAAGCCATCGAGTAAAACACCTGTAATATCTGGGGTTGACCCAGGAAGCGTTATATGCCCTCTGCTGTTCCTGATCTACATAAACGATTTTGGATACAATCTGAGCAGCCTTCTTAGATTATTTTCAGATTGTGCTGTCATTCACCGTCTTGTGAAGTCATCAGACGATGAATACTAATTAGAAAATGAAGCAGACAAGATATCTGTATGGTGCGAAAAGTGGCAGTTGATTCTAAATAATGAAAAGTCATCTTCAGGAGTACTAAAAGGAAACCGATAAATTACAAGAATCTAAGGGCTGTGAATACAACTAAGTACTTAGGGATTACAATCACGAATGTCTTAGATTGAAACGGTCACACACGTAATGTCGTGGGAAGAATAGAACCAAAGACTACGATTTACTTGCAGAATACAAAGAAAATTCTACTAAAGAAACTGCCTACACCACCCTTATCTGTCCTCTTCTGGGGTATTACTACGTGTTGTGGGATACACTTCAAATAGGATTGACAGAGGACATCGAAGAAGTTCAAAGAAAGGCAGTTCGTTTTGTATTACCTTGAAATAGGGGAGAGAGTGCCATGGATGTGATAAGCGAATTCAGGCGGTAATCGTTAAGGTAAAGGCGTTTCCCTTTGCGACGGGATTTCTTCATGAAATTTCAATCGCCCACTTCTTCCTCCGAATGCGACCATATTTTGCTGGCCCCCACCTACATAGGAAGAAATGATCATGTACTAAAATAAGGTCAGATATTCCACGGAAAGATTTGTGTTCGTGATGTTCGTTTATCCCGTGCGCTGTTCGTGAGTAGAACGGCAGAGACATAGCTTGAAGGTAGTTCGATGGACGCTCTGCCAGCCACTTAATTATGAATTGCACAGTTAACATGTAGATGTAGAGTAGATGTAAGTAACATGCTTACAACCACTGTACACATTATATGGGAATCTTACAAGGGAACCTCCCCATCGCACCCCCATCAGATTTAGTTATAAGTTGGCACAGTGCCTTGAAAAACTGAACACAGATCAATCGAGAAAACAGGAAGAAGTTGTGTGGAACTATGAAAAAAATTAGTAAAATATACAAACTGAGTAGTCCATGCGAAGATACGCAACATCAAGGACACTGGGAGTCGCGGAGCGCCGTGGTCCCGCGGTTAGCGAGAGCAGCTACGGAACGTGAGGTCCTAGGTTCAAGTCTTCCCTCAAGTGAAAGTTTAATTTTTTATTTTCAGTTTATGTGACAAACTCTTATGTTTCCATCACTTTTTTGGGAGTGATTATCACATCCACAAGAAAACCTAAATCGGGCAAGGTAGAAGAATCTTTTTACCCATTCGCTCAGTGTACAAGTTAGGTGGGTCGACAACATATTCCTGTCATGTGACGCACATGCCATCACCAGTGCCGTATAGAATATATCAGACGTGTTTTCCCGTGGAGGAATCGGTTGACCTATGACCTTGCGATCACATGCTTTCGGTTCCCATTGGAGAGGCACGCCCTTTCGTCTACTAATCGCACGGTTTTGCGGTGCGGCCGCAAAACACAGACACTAAACTTATTGCAGTGAACAGAGACGTCAGTGAACGTACGGACAGATCAAAACTTTGGGAAAATAAACAAAGCAAAATTTTCATTCGGGGGAAGACTTGAACCAAGGACCTCTCGTTCTGCAGCTACTCACGCTAACCACGGGACCACGGCACTCCTGAGCTATGATTTTCCTTGATGTTGCCTATCTTACGCATGGACTACTCAGTTTGTATATTTTACTAATTTTTTTCAGGGTTCCACACAACTTCTTCCTGTTTTCTCGATTGATCTGTGTTCAGTTTTTCAAGGCCTATCCACTGTGCCAACTTATAACTAAATCTGAGGGGGGTGCGGTGGGGAGGTTCCCTTGTTAGGTGTATGCGTGTATGTGTGCGACTTTCAAATGGTTCATATGTCTCTGAGCACTATGGGACTTAACATCTGAGGTCATCAGTCCCCTATAACTTAGAACTACTAAAACCTAACTAACCTAAGGACATCACACACATCCATGCCTGAGGCAGGATTCGAACCTGCGACCGTAGTAGTCGCGCTATTCCGGACTGAAGCGCCTAGAACCGCTCGGCTACCGCGGCCGTCTGTGTATGTGTGTGTGTGTGTGTGTGTTTGATTCAATATGTATTATTGTATTATTGGAGGCTAGCAGAATTAGCCCCAGTCCTCTTGTGAAGCTTAGTACACACAGTGATGCATTATTGAGACTCACTGGCGCTATTGTTTATCCTGGACTCTTTTATGGCTGACTTCTCTGTCATGCCACGCAAAGAATCACGTCCACATCAAGGTCTGATACAAGGAAGAAGGAAATCTGAACGTTGAGTGGTATGCTGTAGTGCTGAAGCAGCTTACTGTGTTTAAACAAAGCAAAGCTGCTGAAGTAGTTTTTCGGAAAACTTTTCACTTGTAGAAAAGAAAACACCACGTATTTTGGATTTGCATTTTGTTTCCCCCAAACAGTTGTTCTCAGACGACTGCAGGGATACTATTGGTTTAAAATATTTGATTATTTCAAATTGTAATTCACAGCCTTTTCGTTATTGGTCATATTTATTACGATACTTCAAAGTAACTCACTACCTAATGTTGGAGGAATCTTCAGTGGCAACAATTTGTAATTATCTGGGCCTGCTGCGTAAAAAATAAATTATTATGTCCTTGAAAGACATTAATCTGCAGAGAATTAAAAATACAAATTGTGATTGCTCATCTGAGAGAAGCAGAAATTGACAGGTCGAAATTAATGCTACACAGAGTGAAAAAAGTGAGCCAGCGAGGGTTTGTTGAGCAACTTCTCAGTTTCTAACCACTAGAGCACCACACCAGGTGAATATCAGTTCTCACTTGATCATTTTTTTTACTGTACTGTGTAGTGTGTGCTGAAGAGATCATCCTTGATGACTTATTCTTCTAGGATGGGATGTAAGGATAAAAGGAAAACACTTTATATATTACATATTCAGTTAGGTTTTGGCACTCAGTGGTCCTTTACCTTGCTGTCTTTGGTTATGTCTATCTCCTGTACATCTCGTGTCTATCTCCCGTGGTCTAGGGGTAGCGTCTTTGATTCATAATCAAAACGTCTTCGGTCTCGGATTCGATCCCCGCCACTGCCTAAATTTTGATAAATGATCAGCATTGGCGGCCGAAGACTTCCGGCATAAGAAGTCAGCCTCATTCTGCCAACGGCCTTGTCAAAGAGGGCGGAGGAGCGGATAGAGGTTCAGGGCACTCTCTTGTCTTAGGGGAGGGAAATTGCCCCTAAAGGAAGAAGAATCAGCAATGATCAACGACATATGGATGCAGAAGGCAATGGAAACCACTGCATTAAAGACACGTAACGTGTATCCACAGGACATGTGGCCTGTAATTGAAAGAAGTGTCATGATGATCTCTCCATTGGCAAAAGATTCCGGAATAGTCCTCGATTCGGATCTCCGGGAGGGGACTGCCAAGGGGGAGGTTACCACGAGAAAAGATTGAATAATCAACGAAAGGATAACGTTCTACGAGTCGGGGCATGGAATGTCAGAAGCTTGAACGTTGTAGGGAAACTAGAAAATCTGAAAAGGGAAATGCAAAGGCTCAATCTAGATATAGTATGGGTCAGTGAAGTGAAGTGGAAGGAAGACAAGGATTTCTGGTCAGATGAATATCGGGCAATATCAACAGCAGCAGAAAATGGTATAACAGGTGTAGGATTCGTTATGAATAGGAAGGTAGGGCAGAGGGTGTGTTACTGTGAACAGTTCAGTGACCAGGTTGTTCTAATCAGAATCGACAGCAGACCAACACCGACAACGATAGTTCAGGTATACATGCCGACGTCGCAAGCTGAAGATGAACAGATAGAGAAAGTGTATGAGGATATTGAAAGGGTATGCAGTATGAAAAGGGGGACGAAAATCTAATAGTCATGGGCGACTGGAATGCAGTTATAGGGGAAGGAGTAGAAGAAAAGGTTACAGGAGAATATGGGCTTGGTACGAGGAATGAAAGAGGAGAAAGACTAATTGAGTTCTGTAACAAGTTTCAGCTAGTAATAGCGAATACCCTGTTCAAGAATCACAAGAGGAGGATATATACTTGGAAAAGGCCGGGAGATACGGGAAGATTTCAATTAGATTACATCATGGTCAGACAGAGATTCCGAAATCAGATACTGGATTGTAAGGCGTACCCAGGAGCAGATATAGACTCAGATCACAATATAGTAGTGGTGAAGAGTAGGCTGAAGTTCAAGACATTAGTCAGGAAGAATCAATACGCAAAGAAGTGGGATACGGAAGTACTAAGGAAAGACGAGATACGTTTGAAGTTCTCTAACGCTACAGATACAGCAATAAGGAATAGCGCAGTAGGCAGTACAGTTGAAGAGGAATGGACATCTCTAAAAAGGGCCATCACAGAAGTTGGGAAGGAAAACATAGGTACAATGAAGGTAGCTGCGAAGAAACCATGGGTAACAGAAGAAATGCTTCAGTTGATTGATGAAAGGAGGAAGTACAAACATGTTCCGGGAAAATCAGGAATACAGAAATACAAGTCCCTGAGGAATGAAATAAATAGGAAGTGCAGGGAAGCTAAGACAAAATGGCTTCAGGAAAAATGTGAAGACATCGAAAAAGATATGATTGTCGGAAGGACAGACTCAGCATACAGGAAAGTCAAAACAACCTTTGGTGACATTAAAAGCAACGGTGGTAACATTAAGAGTGCAACGGGAATTCCACTGTTAAATGCAGAGGAGAGAGCAGATAGGTGGAGAGAATACATTGAAAGCCTCTATGAGGGTGAAGATTTGTCTGATGTGATAGAAGAAGAAACAGGAGTCGATTTAGAAGAGATAACGGATGCAGTATTAGAATCGGAATTTAAAAGAGCTTTGGAGGACTTACGGCCAAATAAGGCAGAAGGGATAGATAACATTCCATCAGAGTTTCTAAAATCATTGGGGGAAATGGCAACAAAACGACTATTCACGTTGGTGTGTAGAATATATGAGTCTGGCGACATACCATCTGACTTTCGGAAAAGCATCATCCTCACAATGCCGAAGACGGCAAGAGCTGACAAGTGCGAGAATTATCGCACAATCAGCTTAACAGCTCATGCATCGAAGCTGCTTACAAGAATAATATACAGAAGAATGGAAAAGAAAATTGAGAATGCGTTAGGTGACGATCAGTTTGGCTTTCGGAAAAGTAAAGGGACGAGAGAGGCAATTCTGACGTTACGGCTAATAATGGAAACAAGGCTAAAGGAAAATCAAGACACTTTCATAGGATTTGTCGACCTGGAAAAAGCGTTCGACAATATAAAATGGTGCCAGCTGTTCGAGATTCTGAAAAAAGTAGGGGTAAGCTATAAGGAGAGACGGGTCGTATACAATATGTACAACAACCAAGAGGGAATAATAAGAGTGGACGATCAAGAACGAAGTGCTCGTATTAAGAAGGGTGTAAGACAAGGCTGTAGCCTTTCGCCCCTACTCTTCAATCTGTACATCGAGGAAGTAATGATGGAAATAAAAGAAAGGTTCAGCAGTGGAATTAAAATACAAGGTGAAAGGATATCAATGATACGATTCGCTGATGACATTGCTATCCTGAGTGAAAGTGAAGAAGAATTAAATGATCTGCTGAACGGAATGAACAGTCTAATGAGTACACAGTATGGTTTGAGAGTAAATCGGAGAAAGACGAAGGTAATGAGAAGTAGTAAAAATGAGAACAGCGAGAAACGTAACATGAGGATTGATGGTCACGAAGTCAATGAAGTTAAGGAATTCTGCTACCTAGGCAGTAAAATAACCAATGACGGACGGAGCAAGGAGGACATCAAAAGCAGACTCGCTATGGCAAAAAAGGCATTTCTGGCCAAGAGAAGTCTACTAATATCAAATACCGGTCTTAATTTGAGGAAGAAATTTCTGAGGATGTACGTCTGGAGTACAGCATTGTATGGTAGTGAAACATGGACTGTGGGAAAACCGGAACAGAAGAGAATCGAAGCATTTGAGATGTGGTGCTATAGACGAATGTTGAAAATTAGATGGACTGATAAGGTAAGGAATGAGGAGGTTCTACGCAGAATCGGAGATGAAAGGAATATGTGGAAAACACTGATAAGGAGAAGGGACAGGATGATAGGACATCTGCTAAGACATGAGGGAATGACTTCCATGGTACTAGAGGGAGCTGTAGAGGGCAAAAACTGTAGAGGAAGACAGAGAATGGAATACGTCAAGCAAATAATTGAGGACGTAGGTTGCAAGTGCTACTCTGAGATGAAGAGGTTAGCACAGGAAAGGAATTCGTGGCGGGCCGCATCAAACCAGTCAGTAGACTGATGACAAAAAAAAAAAAAAATCTCCTGTGGAGGGTGAGCTGTGTCTAGGCTGTTTTGTGTGACTGCTTCCTCGTGTTATGATAGATTGCCTATGGGGGGTTAAACGTTATTGACTTCGGTACTCGATGCTTGTGCCATCTTGCAGGGTTTACCGTTCCTACAAATTCTAACTGTCGAACTTCGTCCCTAAGGGCACCGATTTTGACAAAAACGCGTAGAGCCTTGTCATGGACCTTCTCTTGTGTAGTGGTCTCGTGGAGTGCAGTGTGGTTGCTGAGGTTTCTTGTTCACCATGGAGCTCCTGTGATCCATCGATAGTAAATGTTTTGCAGCACTTCGAGTTTGTTGTAGTTGGAGACGCACGCAGTTCCCCACGAGGTGGAGCCATATAACATTGTGTTCCACCGTTGCCTTATACAACTGGAGTTTAGTCTTAGGGTTGAGATCCTTACTCTTCAGGAACGGAATCAGTGACCTGGCCATCTTCTGGGCTGCCGTCTTCTTGTCGTCAATATGCCGCGTAAAGAGCAATTTTTTGTCAAGGTAGACACCGAGATACTTCACTCCCGGCGACCATGGGATGAATTGATCAGCTATTTGGAGTCTGTCGTTCAGAACTGGTTTCCTCCGTGTGAACATAACGGCTGCCGTCTTCGTCGGGTTGATCCTTATCTTACTTTGCAGCGCCCAGCGCTCCATTACATCAAGTTGCCGTTGCATCCTAGCGATTAGCTGGTCTAAGTGTCGTCCAGTCGTCAGAAAGGCCGTATCGTCCGCGTAAAAACTCGCCGTAACGAGGGGGACTGTTGGGATGTCATTTATATATAAGTTGAAAAGCACAGGCGAAATGACAGATCCCTGCGGAATTCCCTCGGGGATCAGTTTCATTTCGGAGTTTTTCTTGTCGACTCGGACATACAGTTTCCTGTCCTGCAGAAAGTTGTCTATGAGTCCACTGTAATAATCCGCAATAGGGGTAGTGCGATGTGGTTTGCCGATAAGGTTGGGCCGCCACATCTTATCGTATGCTTTTTCGATTTCAAGGAATACGCCAAATGTGAAGTGCTGCTTGTTGTATCCTTCTTGTATCCGTCCGGTGGTACTTGATGAAGGCAGTGCTGCTCTCTCCAATTATGTCGACTGTTCTCTAGGTGGGTGGCATCGTTTTCGCAACTCAGCTTTAGTTCATAATAATTCAGACAACGTGTACGAAATATTTATAAATTATGCACTACGAGCACTCCCGAGAAAAGTGTTTTTCCCCTGCCATCTGTACGTAAGTGCCCTAGGCTCTCCCGCAGATCTGGCTGTAGGGCTGCTGGGTGCTACGGCGGCATTGATTCTTGCAACCAGACGGCGGAAAGTGGGGGAGGGGAAGGGGAGCAGTTTACGAGCGGAGCGGCGCCCACGGCTGTGCTCGCTCGCGGCTTCCGGGGGTGTAGCCGCTGGGCACTAACTGCTCGCTACCGGGGTGGGGGGGGGTGTATGTGGAAGTCCTCCGAACCAGTAGCAGGCCGCAAGGTGTGCCCAATCCTCACTTTCGCACGCTTCCCTCTCTCTCTCTCTCTCACACGCACAAACACACTTTCACACCCTATGTGGTGATGTGTGGAACTGCATGAGCTCGCTTTGCTACGATTAGAATTTTTAAATGGAGCATCGTCCACCACAGGATTGCAGTTCCTCGCGTCGCTGTTTACGTATAATAGTTTTCTTTATTTTGTTATATTTTATTTTTTAAATTCTCTTTTCTGTTTTTGGAAATAATGTGAGGACCAATTGCTCGGTGTAGCATTAAGAAGATAGTCAGCTGTTCTCTCTGCGCTGTGCCATATTGGACTAGAATATTTATGTTAGTTTTGGGCTAAATTGTGACTTACCGATGTCAATGATTTCTGTGAATGCTATTTTTCGGTAACTACGATTTTTAGTTGTGATTTGCGCAGTTTACAACTTGTATCCCCGAGGAATCCCTGTGGAACGTTAATATATGATTTCTACGTTTCAGCCCCACAGATGTGTGGTTAGTCGCAAGCAATAGCGAACAGCCACTGGCAAATACCTCCGCTAACTAGTATTTCTGGCGTGGTGGCGTGTTGAACTCACAGGGTTATTTGGTGGTTTGGAACTCACAGGGTTATTCGGTAAGCGTGACAGCATTACGGAGATGACCCGCCAGGATAGCCGAGAGCGCTAACGTGCTGCTTCCTGGACTCGGGTAGGTGCGCCGGGACCGGATCGCATCCGCCCGGCGGATTAACGACCACGGCCGGTGTGCCGGCCAGTCTGGATGTATTTTTCAGGCGGTTTTCCACATCCTGCTGGGTGAATACCGGGCTGGTCCCCACGTCCCGCATCAGTTACACAACTCGCAGACATTTGTAACACATTCACACTATTTCACAATTTACACTAGATGCAGGCAGTAGCAAAAGAAGAAGAAAAGAAAAGATAGCGTTACGGAGATCTTAAGCAAACTCAAGTGGCAGACTCTGGAAGAGAGGAGCTCTGCATAGCGGTGTAGCTTGCTGTCCAGGTTTCGAGAGGGGGCGTTTCTGGATGAGGTATAGAATATATTGCTTCCCCCTACTTATACGTCCCGAGGAGATCACGAATGTAAAATTGGAGAGACTCGAGCGCGCACGGAGGCTTTCCGGCAGTCGTTCTTGCGAACCATACGCGACTGGAACAGGAAAGGGAGGTAATGACGGTGGCACGTAAAGTGCCCTCCGCCACACACCGGTGGGTGGTTTGCGGAGTATAAATGTAGATGTAGATGAACTGCTTCAAGTGCAACGGAAGTGATCTGCCCTCACCTATAAACTGTGCAAACCGAGCGTTTCAAGAGTGTGTCGTTGAAGTCGCTATGCGATTTGAAGGGGATTATATGAATGTGAAATACACTGCGAGTGAAGAAAATTCCGTTCTCCTCTTGTTGAGGCCGTTCAATAATCCTGAATTTTCCACCAAGCAGTTGTTGATAAGTACTTGGTTATGTGCTCAAAGGCTGATGGCGTCGGAGTGAGAAGAGTGGGAAGTAAAGATCTTACAGTTAGAACCTGACATGAAGAAGAGTTTAAGTGCAGTTCTTAAATATACACACAAAACCTTACCTGTGTATTCTATTGTTGAAAAAAGTCCTTCTTATGAATACACTGCTATTAAAGATTTGGTAAAAGTTACATAGTGGATTCCCCCCTACCTCCTTCGCATTTTCATAGTTCATGTACGATATACGTGTATAATAAGCATCAAAATAGTCAACAGGGAGTTGTCCATCACCTAATATACATATTCCCATTTATCTTGCAGTTTTGTTTTTTACGATGAATAATACATTAAGTGTGTTTAAATACGGTGCGAACGTAAACGTTAGGCTACACTATAGGTCAAACCATTACCACAACTTCTATTTGGCATTTACATTCGTTGGCTTCACTGACTCTCCAGCCAAACATATCAGACCTGCTGCGAGCTGAAATACCAAGTGTAAATTCTTTCGCCGAGCACACTGACTTCTTGGTTCACTTCTTCGATTATAGTTACGTTATATATCCATAAACTGAAATCCAACGTTCTTGGAACCAAGTAAGAACTTCAACCAACAATAGAAGCACGCCGTTGTACGTTAAACGCTGCTTTTAGTTGCTACTAGTGATTTCTTGTTGCGACTGAAATCACAGCAAGGTACTGTGAAGTTATTATTGAGAAATCTGCGTCTTCTGAATCATTGTGATTTTTTTAATAGATACGTGATTTCCTGCCCACACTTAAAAATATTTAAATGTATGTGAATTTCTAAGGGACCAAGCTGCTGAGGTCATCGGTGCCTAGACTTACACACTACTGAAACTAACTTAAACTAATTTATGCTAAAAACAACGCACGCACCCACCCCAGAGGGAGGATTCAAACCTCTAGGGGGAGGGGGCGCGCATTCCGTGAGATGGCGCCACAACCCGTGGGGCCACTCCGCGCGTCCCTGCCCATCCTTATTTACATTACAGACGGAGCAGAAACATGCGTTAACGAAGGAAATCTGTCGGTTCCTTTTCAAAGGAACGGCTCCGTCATCTGTCTTAAGCTGTTTGAGAAAACCACTGAAAATAAATTTTAAACACCGTACTTCCGAATGCGAGACCAGTCATGAAGTCTCATTTCATTGGCAACAATGGGGAGCAGATTGTGAATGGCAAAAGGTTCTAAGGAATGACTGAGGCATGAATGCAGAACAGACGACTGTTGTCAACATGTTAATTGCTTGCACCTTCCTGACAGTAAAACTGTGTGCCAGGGCGAGATTTGAATCGGGACCTTTGCTTTTCGTGGCCAAGTGCTCTACCAACTTCTTTCTTACACTTATCTGTTGCTAGAATTACGTAGGAATGAAATAAAGAAAGAGTACCGGAAGCGAAATTCGACCCGCATATCTCGCGCTTATGAAACTAAGGGCTTAGCATTCTTTTTTTTTTTTGGGGGGGGGGGGTGCATTTCTTCTTCTGTAACGTCATTATACAGTTCCTCCCACTCGTAGAGGCCATTATACATATCCGCTATTTCCTCTGCGTTTAACTGTGGACTTCGCTTTACACGCTTATTGTTGATGCTCTTGATTTTGATTTCACCGAAAGCTGTTTTGACTTTTCTGTATGCTGAATCCGTCTTTCTGATGGCCATTTATTTTACAACGTCTACACATTTTTTCTGCAGCCGTTTCACCCTGGCTTCCTCTCAGTTCCTATTGGTTTCATTCCTAACTTATATTACTGTATTCCTCTCTTTCCATGAACATTATTAGTACCTTTTCTTTCGTCAATGAATTTAAATATTTCTTCTTTTACACAAGGTTTCATTGCAGTTATTTTTCTTGTACCTATGTTCCTCTGCCCATTCTCTGTGTTTGCCTTTTGCTGACCTCTTCCACTGAACTGCCTCTCGTGGCATTCATTATTGCAGTATCTACAGCCTTAAACTTCAAATGCATATCATCATCCCTCAGCAATTCAGTATCCCATTTTTTCCCATATTGGTTCTTCCAGACGATTCTGTTACACTTCATTGTAGTCTTCATCGTTACTAAATTGTAATCCGAGTGTGTATCTGGATACGGTTTAAAATCTAGTAACTGATTTCGGAATCTGTTTGACCATGAAGTAATCCTTCTGGAATCTCCCTGCGTCTCCGAGCCTTTTGCAAGTATACTTCCGCCTTTTGTGATTTTTGAATAATATATTCGCTTTTACCAGCTGAAATTTATTGCAATACTCAATTGGCCTGTCTCTTCTCTTATTCTTAATACCAAACGCACATTCTCCAGTAACTGTGTTTTCTATTGATTCCCCTAACACCGCATTCCAATCCCCCATGATAATTAGATTATCGTTTCCTTTATGTAATAAATTACCCTTTCTATACCCTGATATAATTTCACTGTCTCATCATTTTTCTACTTGGGACTTCGGCGTGTATACCTGAACGCTTGCTGATGACGCTGGTTTGCTGATGAGAACAACGCTGTCACTGAACTGTTAACAGTAATTCACTCTCTGCCCTAACTTCCAGTTCATTAAGGATCCTAGTGCTGTTACACTATTTTCAGCTACTGCTGCCATTACTCTATTTTCGTCTGACCACAAAGTATCATCCTTTTACACTTCACTTCACTGACTTCTATTGCATTTCTCTTTTCAGTTTTCTCTAGTTTCCCTACCACGCTCAAAGTTCTGACGTCCACGTTCCGACTTGCAGAATGTTAGCCTTTCATTGTTTTTTTTATTTTTTTCTCATATTTACCTCCTCCTTAGCAGGCCCCTCCCGACATCCAAATAAAGGACTAATCTGGAATCTTTTACCAAATGAGAGATCATTTTGACACGTTTTCGATGACAGGATCCTACATGTCCTGGAGATACATATTATGTGTCTTAAATGCAATGGTTTTCATTGTTTTCTGCGACATCATATCGTTGATAATTCCTTATGTTTTCGTCTTTTATGGGCAGTTTTTCACCTCTGGGGCACCCTTGTGCCCTAGAGGTAGTGTTGAAACTTCCGTCCGCTGCTTCGCACTCTTTGACAGGGCCGTTGGCAGAACGAGGATCACTCGTTACTCTGGAAATCTTCAGCCACCGTTGCTGGTGATTTTTATTGCTATGTGGATGAAAAATCAGTGGACAGGCAGGACAGTCAAGACTCCCTTCATTCCTCAAGACGATAAGTCGGTATGATACTCTCACGCCTCTTATATGCCAATGGTTCAAACTTTATCGAAGTTCTAAACTTTTCGAAAGTCTGCATGTGTACGTCCTATGGGTATGCTGCGTTTCGTTTTCCTGAAGAAAAATTTCAGTAGCATGTACTGACAAGCACGGGTGTATGGAAGGGAGGGGCGTGGGGCAAACCGGAGTATCTGCCCGGGGCGGTAATTTCAAGGGGCGCCAAATCCATATTTTTGAAGAAAAAAAAACCTTGTTTTGCAAAGCGCCTAGCATCCAGCGCACGTTTGTATATTGATTATTTATATGATTATTTGAACACATTCTAAGTTTATTTCTGAACGAATCATAAGTTGATTTTTGAATGCCGCCAGTGAAATCCCCTTTGCATCTAGAAATAAAAAAACACTTTCCCGCAGACAATAGGGACAGGGCTACATGATCTGAGCCGAATAAACCCGAACGGGTGAATGCCAATTGCTGTTTGTATATGTTGTTGATTGGGTGTACGAATAATCAGCAAAATCCATAGACTATGACTACCAGAGTGGAAATAAACGAATAACAGTAAAAACAGGTAAGAAAGATCACATATTATCAAAAATGGTTCAAATGACTCAGAGCACTATAGGACTTAACATCTCAGGTCATCAGTCCCCTAGATCTTAGAACTACTTAAACCTAACTAACCTAAGGACATCACACACATTCATGCCCGAGGCAGGATTCGAACCTGCGACCGTAGCAGTCCCACGGTTCCGGACTGAAGCGCCTAGAACCGTACGGCCACCGCGGCCGGTCACATATTATCTTCTCGGTGTATCCAAGAAAAGCAGAAAATTCTTGAAAGATCGCTACACTACTAAGGACTAGTTGTACAGTCCCCGGTTAGCAGCTGCCTGAAGTTCTTTTCTCGGAATAGCGCGGAAAATGCGTTATACGAACATGCAATAATTCCGAACCGGAGGATAAACGCTGGATAACTGAACTGGTGATTCTGGCAGGGTTTGTGAGGTTAACCGGAGAATAAGTTTTGACAATGGCAGAAATAGTTACAGAATTAGTGATGACAAGATTGTTTGTTAGAACGAGGAAGGAGAAGAAACGGAGACATTAAACGGAGACGTCTGACAAATTATAGGGAAGAATGTGACGATTCCAAAATTATATAAAAATTTTGTACTGCTATTTCTCGATATCATGCTTGAGAATCTGGAGCATGTCAATGAAATGTTGCGCTGTTTCCTAATATAAAACTTTTTCAAATGGCTCTGAGCACTATGGGACTTAACTTCTAAGGTCATCAGTACTCTAGAACTTAGAACTACTTAAACCTAACTAACCAAAGGACATCACACACATCCATGCCCTAGGCAGGATTCAAACCTGCGACCGTAGCGGTCGAGCGGTTCTAGACTGTAGCGCCTAGAAACGCTCGGCCACCCCGGCCGGCATAAAACTTTTTGCTTGTAGTAGTCCTAACAGGAAGTTGATACTGGTAGATTGGGAATTATATTCTGTCGTGTTACTTATGTAAAATAGCCATTTGTGCTAAAACAGTGCCGCAAAGCAGACGTAATCAAATCGAGAAACCGCACCAGTCTGGGAAGCGTTTGTATTAACAGCTTTTTCAGTATTAAACAACATTTTGATTTTTCATGAAATGTTTGACAACCTTTCATGAGATAGTAGATTCTTTCGCAGAAAGGAAACCACCACGAGTAAAGCTGTAGCAACATTAGAGAGAAAAAACTGCTGGGACCTAAGAATTGAAGAAATGTGTATTGTCTTGCTTGTTTCTTCTCTTTACTGGTTTTATGCTTCCTATGTATAATTATATGTCACACAAAGGAGAAAGTCATTAGCTAATAAACAATAAAGAGCTCAAATTTTCTGAAGAGTTCTTATTCTCCCGGTTACAAATAATCGCAACCAGTATTAATCGTGAGTTTTTTTTAAGGGGGAGGGGTAGGACGTCAAACGGGCCGACTGGGAGCAGGAGAGGCAGCAAAGGACTCTTTAATTTCCACTGTCCTGAATATAGGCTAGCCTCCTTCACAAAATATAGACGTTTGAATTCAATGGAGCGAAATACAGCAATGTACGATAGAAGAATGCTGTGTGAAAAGACGTAGCGCTGCGCTTTAGCACACTTTAGATCAAATAAATGTCTTACATTTCCTCGAACATATAGGTTTGATATATAAAACTCTTCAGAAAGATGTGCGCTACAAAATGAACGTATTTTTGAAAAGTTGATTTTTAAAAAATTTTTGACGTTCTATCCCAAACGCTCGAGGAGGGGTGGGGGCTGAGGGGGCGCCACTATCAAGTTTTTGATCCGATTGGGAAATATCGTTTATCTGTAGGAATGGAAGTTTTCTGTACAGGAAATAAGCTTGTACAAACATGAAATTTTCATCAACATATCCCACAGGCATGCAGACATCGCAGTATCAGTTTCGTAGCGTTCGCTAGAGGTGTTCACAATATACACTACTGGCCATTAAAATTGCTACACCACGAAGATGACGTGCTACAGACGCGAAATTTAACCGACAGGAAGAAGATGCTGTGATATGCAAATGATTAGCTATTCAGAGCATTCACACAAGGTTGGCGCCGGTGGCGACACCTGCAACGTACTGACATGAGGAAAGTTTTCAACCGATTTCTCATACACAAACAGCAGTTGACCGGCGTTGCCTGGTGAAACGTTGTTGTGATGCCTCGTGTAAGGAGGAGAAATGCGTAACATCACGTTTCCGGATTTGATAAAGGTCGGATTGTAGCCTATCGCGACTGCGGTTTATCGTATCGCGACATTGCTGCTCGCGTTGGTCGAGATCCAATGACTGTTAGCAGAATATGGAATCGGTGGGTTCAGGAGGGTAATACGGAACGCCATGCTGGATCCCAACGGCCTCGTATCACTAGCAGTTGAGATGACAGGCATCTTATCCGCATGGCTGTAACGGATCGAGCAGCCACGTCTCGATCCCTGAGTCAGCAGATGGGGACGTTTGCAAGACAACAACCATCTGCACGAACAGTTCGACGACGTTTTCTGCAGCATGGACTATCAGCTCTGAGGCCATGGCTGCGGTTACCCATGACGCCGTATCACAGACAGGAGCGCCAGCGATGGTGTACTCAACGACGAACCTGGGTGCACGAATGGCAAAACGTCATTTTTTGGATGAATCCAGGTTCTGTTTACAGCATCATGATGGTCTCATCTGTGTTTGGCGACATCGCCGTGAACGCACATTGGAAGCGTGTATGCGTCATCGCCATACTGGCGTTTCACCCGGCGTGATGGTATGGGGTGCCATTGGTTACACGTCTCGTTCACCTCTTGCTCGCATTGACGGCACTTTGAACAGTGGACCTTACATTTCAGATCTGCTACGACCCGTGGATCTACCCTTCATTCGATCCCTGCGAAACCCTACATTTCAACAGGATAATGCACGACCGCATGTTGCAAGTCCTGTACGGGCCTTTCTTGATACAGAAAATGTTCGACTGCTGCCCTGGCCAGCACATTCTCCACCAATTGAAAACGTCTGGTCAATGGTGGCCGAGCAACTGGCTCGTCACAATACCCCAGTCACTACTCTTGATGAACTGTGGTATCGTGTTGAAGCTGCATGGGCAGCCGTACCTGTACACGCCATCCAAGCTCTGTTTGACTCAATGCCCAGGCGAATCAAAGCCGTTATTACGGCCAGAGGTGGTTGTTCTGGGTACTGATTTCTCAGGATCTATGTACCCAAATTACGTGAAAATGTAATCACATGTCAGTCCTAGTATAATATATTTGTCCAATGAATACCCGTTTATCATCTGCATTTCTTCTTGGTGTAGCAATTTTAACGACCAGTAGTGGAACACTTTCCATTTCAGTCGATGCAGTACTTGTGTTGGAAATTATTTCCATGTACTCAGCAACTGAGATCGCAGTAAAACTGCTCCGGAGATCGATTCAAAGAAAAAAATAATGAATTTCTACATATGTTTCTCAAAAATTATGCTAGGATTTTACTTTCTGTGAGAACATAATTTAATACGAAAAAGCAGTTTGGTTACCACAGCGTTGCACGTTGCTGCAAAGTCTGGCGTATTTCAGCGCTACCAGACGATCAGAACTGTAATCACACAGTATTAACCCGGCTGTCGGGGACGAGCACCCGTCGATGTCATCGCGATAAATCCGTGTCCTGTAAATAACTATTGCATGCAGAGTAAATTGCTACCTCGATAGAATTACGCGCGTGCTGACATGGGCAGGGGGGAGATCTAATATCCGCTAAGTCAGTTGTCGCTACAGCATTACCCTGTCGCGAGCACCGTCACTGCCGCTAAATGCATCGCGATGGATTGGACTATTCCTGTCCACATACCGCCCACTTTCACTACAAATTTTGATTTTGATGATTAAGTGGAGAATTAATGAAACCAAACACATGCTAAAACCAGTATGGACCAAAGAATATTTTTACATATTTGTTCCACGGTTGTGCATGTGGCCAACACATACTACTGACACTGTCGTAAAGCCACTATTTATTGTAACTATGAGGTTATAGAGACTGCGATAGAGACTGCTGTAGAGAATAGCTCAGTAAGCAGTTCAGTTGAAGAGGACTGGACATCTCTAAAAAGTGCAATCACAAAAGTTGGAAAGAAAAATATAGATACAAAGAAGGTAACTGCGAGAATACCATGAGTAAAGATGAATTACTTCAGCTGACAGAAAGTACAAAAATGTCTAGGGAATTTCAAGAGTACAGAAAACAATACACTTAGGAAGGACATAAATAGGAAGTGCGTGGAAGCTGAGGCGAAATAAAAAATGTGAAGGATTCGACAAAGAAATGATTGTGGGAAGAACTGACTTAGCATATAGGAAAGTTGAAACAAACTTCGGTGAAATTAAAAGCAAGGGAAATAACGTCAAGGGTGCAATGGGAAACTCAGTGTTAAATACAGAGGAGAGAGTACATTGGATGCCTCTGTGAGGGGGAAGACTTGACTGATGATGTGACAAAAGAAGGAAAAAGAGTAGATAGAGAAAATATAGAGGATCCAGTTAGAATCTCAAAGAGCTACGGAGGATTTAAGATCAAACAAGGAAGAAGGGGTATATAAAATTCCTTCGGAATCTGTAGAATTATTGGAGCAAGTGGCAACAAAGCGACTATTCATGTTGGTGTGTAGAATATATGAAAATGGCAATATTCCATCAGACACTCTGAAAAGCACCATCCGCACAAATCCGAAGACTGCAAGAGTCGACAAGTGCGAGAATTATCGCACAATCAGCTTAACATTTCACGTATCCAATTTTCTGACAATAATAATACAGAATAATAGGAAAGAAAATTAAGGATGTGTTACGTGACGATCAGTTTGGCTTTAGGGAAGATAAAGGCACCAGAGATGTGTTCTGACATTGCGGTTGACAATGGAAGAAAAACTGAAGAAGAATAAAGACACCTTCATGGGATTTGTCGACCTGGAAAAAGCATTCGACAGTATAAAATGCAAGATGTTTGAAATTGTGAGGAAAGTAGAATTAAACTATACGGAAAGATGGGTAATATATAATCCGACAAGAACCAACAGGAAACAATAAGAGTGGGAAACCAAGAACGAAATACTCGGATTAAAAAGAGAGTAAGACAAGGATGTAGTCTTTCGCCCCTACTGTTCAGTCTATACATTGAAGAAACAATGGTGAAAATAAAAGAAAGATTGAAGTGCGAAATTAAAATTAGGGGTGAAAGGATATCAATGATAATATTCAATGATGACACTGCTGTCCTGAGTGAAAGTGAAGAATAATGTCAGGAAGCCTTGAACGGACTGAACAGTCGAATGGAAACAAAATATCGATTGAGAGTAAATCGAAGAAAGAACCGAAGAAAAAAGTAAGTAATGAGAAGTAGCAGAAATGAGAATAGCGAGAAACTCAACATCAGAACTGGCGCTCACGAAGAAGACGGAGTCAAGGGATTCTACTAAAAGAAAACATAGTCTGTTGTAGGCTGTATTGTGCTTTTATTAAAATCGTGCTGTTGGCTAATTTCGGCCGGGAGCCATTATCAAGTACTTTTGCTATGTCATGTATTACATACTGAGTTCGTCACATTATTATACGTCACATACAAGTGGAAACCCAGTAGTAAGCAAAGAAGGAAAAGCAGAAAGGTGGAAGGAGTATATAGAGGGTCTATACAAGGGTGATGTACTTGAGGACAATATCATGGAAATAGGAGAGAATGTAGACGAAGATGAAATGGGAGATACGATACTGCGTGAAGAGTTTGACAGAGCACTGAAAGACCTGAGTCGAAAGAAGGCCCCGGGAGTAGACAACATTCCATTAGAACTACTGACGGCCTTGGGAGAGCCAGTCCTGACAAAACTCTACCATCTGGTGAGCAAGATGTATGAGACAGGTGAAATACCCTCAGACTTCAAGAAGAATATAATAATTCCAATCCCAAAGAAAGCAGGTGTTGACAGATGTGAAAATTACCGAACAATCAGTTTAATAAGCCACAGCTGCAAAATACTAACCCGAATTCTTTACAGACGAATGGAAAAACTAGTAGAAGCCGACCTCGGGGAAGATCAGTTTGGATTCCGTAGAAATATTGGAACACGTGAGGCAATACTGACCCTACGACTTACCTTAGAAGCTAGATTAAGGAAAGGCAAACCTTCATTTCTAGCATTTGTAGACTTAGAGAAAGCTTTTGACAATGTCGACTGGAATACTCTCTTTCAAATTCTGAAGGTGGTAGGGGTAAAACACAGGGAGCGAAAGGCTATTTACAATTTGTACAGAAACCAGATGGCAGTTATAAGAGTCGAGGGACATGAAAGGGAAGCAGTGGTTGGGAAGGGAGTGAGACAGGGTTGTAGCCTTTCCCCGATGTTATTCAATCTGTATATTGAGCAAGCAGTGAAGGAAACAAAAGAAAAATTCGCAGTAGGTATTAAAATCCATGGAGAAGAAATAAAAACTTTGAGGTTCGCCGATGACATTGTAATTCTGTCAAAGACAGCAAAGGACTTGGAAGCGCAGTTGAACGGAATGGATAGTGTCTTGAAGGGAGGATATAAGATGAATATCAACAAAAGCAAAACGAGGATAATGGAATGTAGTCGAATTAAGTAGGGTGATGCTGAGGAAATTAGATTAGGAAATGAAACACTTAAAGTAGTAAAGAAGTTTTGCTATTTGGGGAGCAAAATAACTGATGATGGTCGAAGTAGAGAGGATATAACATGTAGACTGGCAATGGCAACGAAAGCGTTTCTGAAGAAGAGGAATTTGTTAACATCGAATGTAGATTTAAGTGTCAGGAAGTCGTTTCTGAAAGTATTTGTATGGAGTGTAGCCATGTATGGATGTGAAACATGGACGATAAATAGTTTGGACAAGAAGAGATTAGAAGCTTTCGAAATGTGGTACTACAGAAGAATGCTGAAGGTTAGATGGGTAGATCACATAACTAATGAAGAGGTACTGAATAGGATTGTGGAGAAGAGAAGATTGTGGCACAACTTGACTAGAAGAAGTGATCGGTTGGTAGGACATGAGGCATCAAGGGATCACCAATTTGGTATTGGAGGGCAACGTGGAGGGTAAAAATAGTAGAGGGAGACCAAGAGATGATTACACTAAACAGATTCAGAAGGATGTAGGTTGCAGTAGGTACTGGGAGATGAAGAATCTTGCACAGGATAGAGTAGCATGGAGAGCTGCATCAAACCAGTCTCAGGACTGAAGACCACAACAACAACACATAAACAAGAAGTCGTACTCCACGGTACGTGTTGCAATAGAGTACGACTTCCATTTTGTATATGTGACATACGAGAAGTAATGTGAAGAACACAATATGTAATATATGACGTAGCAAATGTGCTTCACAATGACTCAGTGTTGAAATTAGCTAATAGCACGATTTTAATGAAGCGAAATGTAAGCTTTAAAAGACAATGTTTCCTTTTATTGCACATTTAGGGTTGGTTGGTTGATTTGGGGAAGGAGACGAGACAGCGAGGTCATCGGTCTCATCGGATTAGAGAAGGACGGGGAAGGAAGTCGGCCGTGCCCTTTCAAAGGAACCATCCCGGCATTTGCCTGGAGCGATATAGGGAAATCACGGAAAACCTAAATCAGGATGGCCGGACGCGGGACTGAACCGTCGTCCTCCCGAATGCACATTTAGGGGCTATGGATCCCCATGGAAATTAAATTTTCAGGGTATCCTGATGGCTAAGCAACAAAACAACCCTTCTGAGCAAGGTGGACATAAAAAGCAGACCATTACAGCATTGTATGATAGGGAAACAATTGCAGGAAAACTAGAACTAGACCTGAAGAGAACTGAAGCATTTGAGATGTGATAGAGAAGAACGTTGAAAATTAGGGGGACTGCTACGGTAAGGAATGAGGAGGTTCTCCACAGAATCGGAGAGGAAAGTAATGTATGGAAGACACTGCCAAGAAGAAGGGACGGGATAGTAGGATACCTGGAATAACTTCCACAGTACTAGAGGGAGGTGTAGAGGGTGGAAATAGTAGAAGAAAACAGAGACTGGAGCACATCTACAAATAACTGAGGAAGTAGTTGCAAGTGCTACTGTGATATAAAAAGGTTTGGTACAGGCGAGGAATTCGTGGCGGGCCGCGTCAAACCAGTCAAGATTGTTTACAGGGTTTGTATAATAAGTAATGAGTGATAATTTTTTCGGACGCGGCTGTAATCCACAGCATGTTCGCACCAGGCGGGAAATGTTCTTCTAAACGCAGCTCGTGACATTTACTACGAGCTTCCGCATGGTTCGTATCGTCGTTTTAGTGTACTCTTATCAGTAGGATCGATCGAAGTGAAAAATGAACTATCTGTCTAACAGAGCTACGTCATCAGATCGTCGACAAAGAGGTCGTTAGAGACAGAGGCTATAGAGACGTTGGCCATGAGCCAGCAAGAATTGACAAGTCAGAGCCTACCAAAAGCTACAGTTCTGAAGTGACAAGTGCTTCACAGACGGGCGACAGAGTGTGGAAGAGGAACTCCAAGCAGGATGTCGTGCGACGGACGGAGATGAGGACATGTGCAACGTGTGCGTGATGTGTTGAACCCAGGTCGGCGGTTAACTTTTCGACGCGTTGCTTGGAGGAAGCTTCACGTAATAACTTCCTGAGCGCCTTTCAAGAGTGGGAAACACTCTGAACTGTTTTTGGAGATATCGTCAACACACTTGTTCCCAAATTTGAGCTCATTACTTTCTATACGAATCCTGTAATCTTTGTGTTTTTATTAGTTATTAAGAAGAGCTGCCATACTGAAATGTGAATAATAATGGCGTAAATGCCATGTGATTGTTGGCAGAATATCAATTCTAATATAACTTCGGTGATGGATAGTTGCGGGATCATTTGAAAACAGAGCAATTAAGGTAACATAGGGATAATTGCGGCGGTCGTTCAGTAAGTAACGCCCCAAATTTTTTTCTTAGAACATTATTAATATTAAATTAGAATTTGGTGACAGTATCAGTTATATTTCTTTTACTTGTAGCATTTTTCTACAGAGTTCCTATCACGTTCTATGGCCTTACGCCAGTGTCGCGTAAGGCAGGTATTCAATATTGGTAAAAGCTCTTGTCATGTGCTTGTAGCCCAGCTACTGCATGAATTCCGCTCCCTTCATCCCACACAGAGAAGCCCTAAGTGGCCCAAACAAATGGATGTCAGAGTGCACCAGGCCTGGGCTGTGTGTCCTGGGTTCTGAGACTTGTCTGAGGCCGTGCATTGGCTTGTCAGAGTAAAGTATCTTTTGGATTCTAATCAGACCGAACACTGGAAATGGTTCAAGAGTTTGTTCAGCCTTCACATTTGCCTCTGACACGGTGGACTGCGAGGTTGCCATTCAAGGCAGCTTCCTCTGATGACGAAGTAATGATGAGTCTTTTGGAATAGTGATGCCACCATCACTACCCCCAAAAGACCGTTATCATGACTTCGTCAACAGAGGAAGCAGCCTTGAATGGCTTCCTCCCAGTTTACCATGTCAGGAGCAGTGCCTGTAAGAGGACGTTTCGAACCTGGCCGAACATAAAGCCCAGCTTCCTCGGCTCGGGACGCTTTAACTCTGTTTAGCCATCCCATTATTAGCTGCATCATTACTATAGACTGTACACGAACGTTTATGGGTGTTCACCGCGGTTCCTTTCTCCGCAACCAAGAATTCAATTACAGCACGTTTAGTGCAACGAGCGTCTTTCTTCTTCTTCTTCTGCTGCTGGTTAGAGTTTCTAACATTCTGCCTGGTGTCCGTTTGTTCTAAGTCGTGTCTCCCTACCACTTTCGCGCAACAACGCTCTGAGCGTGTTTTTTTTTTAGGGAAGTGACTAGTTTGAACCTGGGACCTGTTGGTGGTTAGGAGACGCCAGACCACACGTGACATGTAGAGTTCAGAAGAGTTCAGTGAGACTAGCAATGATATAATCATATACTTAATGATTTCAGCGTCAGCTCCACTGCACTCCCTGTAAAAGAATCTTAATACTAACTAAATTTAGTGGAAGGGATTCGAGGCTTTCCTATTTTTAGTTAGCTGGTAAAATAACGTCGAAAAAGCAGTTAAGTTTACCATTGGAAATTTTATTCTACTCGCAAAACATTGTTTATAAATTGCACTATTGATAAAAAGAAATATTTTAATACAGGATGATAAAAACCAACTGCGTTCAACAAAAATGTGAACGAATATTCTCTGAATGGGTTTCCAAGTTCTACAATGGATCGAAGGATGACCTGTGCCATATCACATCTATAATCTAGGTTTAAGTTAAGTTTCATAAAAGAGAAAACTATCAAAATGGTCTACAGTGACCCTCGATTATCTTTAATTAGTTATTTAACTTGTCATAAATTACAGTGGCTGATGTGGCTTCTCAATAATTATATAACAGAAAAATCATCGCGTTTCAGATTTTAACTTCAAGTAGCAAATGTGAATACCACGATAATTGACGATCGACACTTGTATTACGTAAAAAGGGGATGTAACAGATGAGATTTCTGCAGTTCTGAGTGAAGCCTTATGCACTCGCATCGCGTGCGTTCATTACCTTGTCGTTGGTTAGGCAGCGTCAGGAGCGGTGGGTGGCGCAGCTCCACACCTCGCCGTCTCGGAAGCAACTCCCTCTAACTTCTCTTTACTACAATTTACCGAAGTTGGTTTTAAAAAAAGGTATCTGGCTGTGTTTTCAACTGACCAATGTTAACTTTAAGCTCCGCCTGCAAAAATTCTGTCTATCCAATGGGAAACGTTATACTTTTCGTGCTGGGGCAATGTTTTTAATGTTTGCAACGTAACAGAGACGCGTATAGTCTCATGCTAAAACTTACAGCTGGTCTGGCCCTTTTAGTGTTATCGTAAGATCTATATTGTTCTTCTGGAGGGCTCTATCTTTTAACATGGGCTGGAGGGCTCTATCTTTTAACATGGGCTGGGGGTGATCTTGGCGGTCGGCTGGCGACGTGGGTGTCCGTCCCTTATCGTAGGGCTTTCTAGCTTACACGACTCTGCTCTCGGCTTCTGTTCTCGTTTCTCCCCTCGGAACTGCGTCTGTTTCACGGTGGGAAGGTATGACATGCATTTAGGCGTTCTTGTGTTAGTCTGTGGTATTCCATTTGCTCACTCGTTGATCGTATTACTTTGGTTAATTTAATGTCAGGATTTATTCGGAGCTATGTGACGTACTGTCGGATTTGCTATCATGTCAGGGTTTTCATGGAAGGTGTTGGATTTGCCTGACACCTTACAAGTTGCCCCTGTTTGTCTGTTTCATTGCGCAGGTGTAGTCGACCAACTGCTGTCCCTTTCTTTGGTGGTCATCTGGGTAGTCGCTCCCCTAGCTGTCGTACATTGCAGACTTAGTTAGTCTTGTGGGTCCATGCTTTCCACATGATCTTCCCGATTCCTTTTTCTTATTTTCATCCGTTTACTTATATCTTATACTCCATGCTGTTCCGTTATTGGCACATTTGTTCCTTTTTCCCGCACGGTTTCTCCTTGGATGTGTCTTAGTAATTTCATTTCTACTGCTGCTAAATTTTGTTTTCTCTCTTTCGTTTTTGCACTAATTTTGTTGCATATATCAAAACAGGACGCTCAGCAGTGTTATATATTTCGATTTGACCTTCAGTTTTCATAAATTTGTTTCTTCGTGTAGTATTTTCCAGGCATCCAGCTCCTCTTACTGACTTTGTCACTTGATTTTTCACTTCCTTGGTTAAGTATTTATAGCTGGTGTTAAAAGTCCCTAGATAATTAAAACTCGTCACCTGTTCAGTTACCATCTACTACTAATTTACGTCGAATATATGTTTTTGATGCTACTATACTTCAATCTGTCGGAATTGTTCGAAACTTCTCACATGTGCAACAGAAATAACAAATCCGAAGCACCTAAGAGGACGTTTTCCTCTATACACTGCCGGATAATAATGTGAAGCACCCAGAAGATCGGCTGATATGTAAATGATAAGAATTACAATTCTTTGTGACAGGCCACCTAAGTGCACTTGCGTTGTTGGTGTTGAACGTTGTTTTCAGGCCTGGTAGAGTATATAGGGGGCGTGGTGCAGTGTCAGATGTAGAATGATCACTGTCAGGGACACGGAGATGCAGTATACTCGTATGTGACATCGGTATCAGTACCTGGAAATCTGAAATGGATGTTATTGTTGTTTCCATTTGGCCGACTAATCGAATCGTGCAATATTTAGATTTTGTTAGTCATTATTACTAGATAAACTTTGTAGACGTTCGCCAAAAGTGACCTCTGTAGGGCAATAAAAACACCGATTGAAGTGCCGGTCGGAGTGGCGAGCGGTTCTGGGCGCTACAGTCTGGAGCCGAGCGACCGCTACGGTCGCAGGTTCGAATCCTGCCTCGGGCATGGATGTGTGTAATGTCCTTAGGTTAGTTAGGTTTAATTAGTTCTAGGTTCTAGGCGACTGATGACCTCAGAAGTTAAGTCGCATAGTGCTCAGAGCCATTTGAACCAATTGAAGTTGGCACCACAGTAAAAATATGCGCAGGAAACATAAACTTTATACAATAAATGATTTTTGTCGTTGTTACGTTACTGTCAAGAACATACATTTTGTGACTTCACGCCAAAGGTTGAAAAGCCGTTCTTTAGATTTAGAAACCGCATCACAGAGATTACTGACTAGTTTCTGACACGATAACAGACATTTTAGAAGTATTTTTGATGCAGTTCAGTATTAATGATACCCGATGTTATGAAAGATGGAAAATGAGATCATCTTAAATGTTCCTAATCAACGATATGTTTATCGAAAAAACAAGTGGATGCACGGAGTAAGACTTCATTGAACTACTCAAAAAGTTTCCAAGCGGCGATTGGGTCTGTGGCAGTGCAACAGTTGCTTCGCGAAGATACGTAGTGAATGTTGTTCAAAGTGAGTCACAGGTAAAATTTTCTGTGGCAGGTGTGAGTTAGGGATGGGAAAAACCGACTGATTAAAACTGATACCGGTTTTTTAGTCCTGAATAACCGGTAGTTTTTGTATTTGTTTTGCCTCTGATATAACAAGTATTTCTCTATTTTACTGATGATTGGCTCTACAGCCGATGTATCGATTTCCAAAGAGTGCTGCAAAAAATAAAAAAAATAAATTTTTTTACCATTTTACCATTTCGAGAAAAGAGAAAAGTCGTAAGGACTCAGACCAGGTGAATAGGAGGGCTGTGGAACAACAGGAATGCATTTTGAGGTAAAAAGTTTCTTGATAGAAGTGGCCGTGTGACATGGGGCGTTGTTATGTATGAGGCGGAACTATGGGCCTCATGAAACAAGGGTGAACAGGCTGAGTCACGCAGTTTGACTCTTACAAGGGGAAGGCCTCAGACACGGCCAACAGATTCGGCTCAGATTTGGCAGGTCGCATTTGTACAACCTAAAACGAAGGAATCTACGATATTTTGGGTCACCACCCCTGCGTTTTTGAGAAAATCACCCCTAATGGTTATGAAGAGTGATCGACTCAAAGTTGGCGGGATCGATAGATAATTGTAAATAGAGCATTTTTCATCGCCAGGTATGGGGTACTAAAACGCATACTTTTACTGAAATCGAGGTAAGGAATTTTTACAACCGCCGCTTCTGTACCCACATGGTCAACGCTTTTCGCCGACATTACCGATAGCGCAACGGCCAAGGTAACTGGCTGCGAATCTCGAAGAAACGTAGTGGATGTTATTCTTTTGGTTTGTATTTTTCCATATCTCAATTGATAGTGATAGGAGGGCTAATAAGGTAAGTAAATCAACAAGGAATGATAATAAGATAGGCAAATAAATTTCTCAAACCTCTTGGGATAGTAAACAACTAAAATGTTACTCCAGGTCACTTTACAATGGCTCTTCCAGTCATTGTTACGTGTCCTCACTTTTCTTCGAACAACTAGATGGAAACAAATATACTCACGGCACCAAGAGCATCTAATGAATGCAATCTTTCGACAGCTACACTGTTCCTTCCCTATGATACGACGAAGAGGCAACCAGGACAACATAACTCTCCCAGCTTGCATTCAATCCTGTGCCTCGCTGTAAACAAGCGTTGGCTATATGTGATCCCTCGTGAGGAAGTCGCAGCACTTTTACTCGGATTTGTTTTCATGTGACAAAGCTTAAAAGTTTAATATTTTACTAACTCACGGCGTTTGGGAAATTAGTTTGCCTACCTTATTATTATGTTTCCTTATTGATTTACTTACCTTATGAACCCTCCTATCCCTATCAATTGAGATATGGAAAAACACAAAATAAAACTAACATCCGCTAGGCTTCTTCGAGATTCGAACCCGGGTTTACCGATTATCAGCCGGTTACCCTGGCCGTTGCGCTATCGGCACTGTCGGCGACAGGCGTTAGTTAACCATGTGGGTACAGACACGGCAGTTGTAAAACTTTCTTACCTCGATTTCTGGAAAAGTATGCGTTTTCGGACCCCATACCTGATGATGAAAAAATGCTCTATTTACAATTATCTATCGATCCCGCCAATTTTGAGTGGTTCGCTCGTCATAACCTTTAGGGGTGATTTTCTCAAAAACTTGGGGGTGTTGACCCAAAATATCTTTTAGGTTGTACACAAGCGACCTGCCAAATCTGAGCCGAATCGGTTGGCCGTGTCTGAGGCCTTCCCCTTGTTAGTCTGATCACGAGGTGTGGCCATTAATTCCGAGCGTTGATCACGTAGGCTGACGTGAGGATCAATGAACTATTCTTGACGGGATGTATCTGGAACATCTTAGGTGATTAGAAAGTTAGTAAACAGGAATACAATTAAATACTTAGCTTTAATTCAGCATCAGCGGTGAACATCGATCTTGACTTTGTACAATCATATTTACAAGTGCAGTTATAGAATGAACTGCGAATACTTTTTTACAATTCCGATTGCTTCACACATATAGATCCATTGTCAATGCATAAACAATATGTGGCGCCTGGCTAGGTCGTAGCTACTGACTTAGCTGAAGGCTATGCTAACTAGCGTCTCTGCAGATGAGATCTCTGAAGCTATAACAAATGAACCATTCCTATTAAAGTCGGCTGTAGAACTGGCCAGTGCGCTAGCTTGTCTCGTAAGACCAGCCGAGTGGCGGCGCTCGGTCTGCTAGCGTCGACAGTGGCGACTCGCGGGTCCGATGTGTACTGACGGACCGCGGCCGATTTGAAGCCTAAAACCTAGCAAGTGTGGTGCCTTGTCGTGACACTACAGTTGTCATGATGCCGCAGCCACTTGTCTGAAATGTCCAATCTCACTCGATTCACCCTTTACCTGAACTTTCCAAGGAAATCTTTGTAAAACGCTTGATTGGTAATCCTGAAGGAACAAATTCTGTATGCAAGGGACCCCTACTGTGAAAACAGTAAATCAGCATTATTTTTAACTTTGATTTCCTCATTCGAGCTTTTTTTAGGTCGAGAAAAAGTTTCGGTGTTCCACTCCTCACTTTGCCGCTTTGTCTCAGGATACTAATAAAAAATCCAGGATTCATCACCTGTCATCGCGCGAGTGAATCATTCGTAGTAATTGACAGTCCTCTCAAGAATATCAGCGCACAAGTTTTTTCGACTATCCTGATGCTCAATTGTGAGGCTTTTCGGCAATTTATTGTGCAAAGACCTTCCGCATTTGCAAAACTTCTGTCAAAATTTGATGTACGGTGAAAGTGTTTAACAAGTCACACATCATCCTTATTGTTAAATATGGGCCTGATCTCACAAGAGCACGCACATTTTCGACGTTCTCGTTACTTTTTGAAATTGCAGGTCTCCTTGAGCGAGTTTTATCTTCAACGCTTTCTCAGCCTTCCAGAAATGATTCATGCGGCGGAAAACTTGTCCTCTTGATAAGGAACGTTCTCCGCAGGTCTGTTAGAACTTCCCTCATGTTCACTCTCCGATTCTCCAAGTTTACCACAAAATTTGATAGCATAACGTTGCTCTAAATTCCGCTGTTCTATTTTCGAAACACACAACAAAAACAACTTCACTGGTGGTGCTCCCAAAACTCACGTGATAGCTGAATAGAGCTGAAAGTCGGACTGAGCCTCTGGAAGAGATGATCACAACTATCTACGCAAGTATAAAACTACAGCGTTGCCATATAGCTCGCAGTGTTGTAAGCCTAGTTAACTTTTTCACAAACCAGCTAGGAACAGATTGGACAATAAATAATCGCTACTGGATTAATTATTATCGAAATTTTAACTGCTGTATTTTAATGTTGCTGGTTTTCCCCAATATATAAATTTTTAATTTCAATTTTTTAAGAGCATTTTTGGTTTTTTCAGGAAAAGATCAATTGAATTTAACTGCTTTCTAAAAAGTAAAGATATATATTTGACTAAAAAGGGATTTTTCATTAGAAATAATTAAAGAAATAGAACATTACAAATTTTACACAAAAGCTTATTATTTGTTTACCATTTCCATGAAAGAAAGAACGAAAAAGTGAAGTAATGTCATCAGAAATAAATTAAAAACTTAACAATTCATTCATATTTTCTAGGAAAAATAGAAATTAATTGATCTGCTGCCAGTGCCAGTCTGAAGGAGTCGTAGAATTTTCAGCCTTTGTGCAACGTCACCGTTTAATATTGGAAATACACTGAAGCACCAAAGAAACTGGTATAGGCATGCGTTTTCAAATACAGAAACATGTAAACAGGCAGATTACAGCGTTGCTATCTGTAACGCGTATGTAAGACATCAGGTGTCTCGCGTAGTTGTTAGATTGGTTAGTGCTGCTACAATGCAGATTATCAGGATTTAATTGCGTTTGAACGTGGTATTATAGTCAGCGCACAAGCGATGGGACACAGCATCTTCGAGGTAGCGATGAAGTGGGGATATTCCCACACGACCATTTCACGAGCGTACCGAGATTATCAGAAACGGTAAAACATTAAATCTCCGACATCTGTGCGACTGTAAAGAGACCCAGCAAGAACGGTACCAACGACGACTGAAGAGAATCGTTCAACGTGACGGAAGTGCAACCCTTCCGCAAAATGCTGCAGATTTCAATGTTGGACCATCAACAAGTGTCACCGTGCGAACCATTCAACGAAACATCATCGGTATGGGCTTTCAGAGCCAAAGTCCCACTCATGTAGTCTTGATGACTGCATGACATAAGGCTTTACGCCTCGCGTGGGCCCCTCAACACCGACATTGGACTGTTGATGACTGGAAACATGTTGACTAGTCGACGAGTCTCGTTTCAAATTGTATCGAGCAGATGGGCGTGTACGGGTATGGGGACAACCTCATGACTGAAACTTCCTGGCAGATTAAAACTGTGTGCAGGACCGAGACTTGAACTCGGGACATTTGCCTTTCGCGGGCAAGTGCTGTACCAACTGAGCTACACAAGCACGACTCACGACCCGTCCTCACAGCTCTACTTCCCCCAGCTGTGAGGACGGCTACTGAGTCGTGCTTGGGTAGCTCAGTTGGTAGAGTACTTGCCCGCGAAAGGCAAAGGTCCCGAGTTCGAGTCTCGGTCCGGCACACACTTTTAATCTCCCAGGAAGTTTCATATCAGTGCACACTCCGCTGCAGAGTGAAAATCTCATTATGGAACCTCATGACTCTATGGACTCTGCCTGTCAGAGAGGACTGTTCAAGCTGGTGGTTGGTTGGTTGTTTTGGGGAAGGAGACAAGACAGCGAGGTCATCGGTCTCATCGGATTATGGAAGGACGGGGAAGGAAGTCGGCCGTGCCCTTTGAAAGGAACCATCCCGGCATTTGCCTGGAGCGATTTAGAGAAATCACGGAAAACCTAAATCAGGATGGCCGGACGCGGGATTGAACCGTCGTCCTCCCGAATGCGAGTCCAGTGTCTAACCACTGCGCCACCTCGCTCGGTTTCATCTGTGGTCATTAGTCCCCTAGAACTTAGAACTACTTAAACCTAACTAACCTAAGGACATCACACACATCCATGCCCGAGGCAGGATTCGAACCTGCGACCGGAGCGGTCACGCGGTTCCAGACTGAAGCGCCTAGACCGCACGGCCACACCGGCCGGCCAGTTGGGTGAAACCGAAGGTGAAAACAATCGGTATAACAGAAAACCGGTAGTTTCAGCGGTAGTCGCCATTCCTAGTGTGACCTCGCGGTGGGAGATTTACTTAACTTTTCTCAGACTCTCATTGGCAAAATTGTTAACAAGTAAAATTAGAAAAGAAAGCTTCCGCCTGGAAACGCTTGGCACATGTGGTAGCAGCCCGTGCCTAGTGCTAGGGACGTACCGCGGCGCACTGCGGCGTCAGCGACATCTGGACAGCCGAACCCGCGTGGCCGGCGGCGTCAGCGCATTCGGCGGCATTGACTGACGCCGCCTCGCGGCTAGCGGCGCCCTGTTCAGCTGGTGACGTGCTTTGTGGGCAGCGGGCCAGAAGCGAAGTAGCGCCGTCGGCACGCGGACCGTGTATTCAAAAGTCCAGTGTTGAGCGTGCCGGCGTCATAGCGTGGAAAAGCACGCTGGGGAGTTTTTCCGAACGTGCATTGCAATAAACACTGAGGCGATAAAAGTCATATGGCGCCGATGTGTGCGTATTCAGATGGCGGTAGTATCGCATGTACAAGGTGTAAAAGGGCAATGCGTTAACACAGCTGTCATTTATACTCAGGTGATTAGTCGTAAAAGAATTCCGACATGATTAGGGCCTCACGATGGGAATTAAGACTTTGAACGCGGAGTAGTAGTTGGAACTAGAGCCATGGGGATGCCTTTTCGGAAATCGTTATCGAATTCAATATTCGGAGATCCACAGTGTCAAGAGTGTGCCGAGAATACCAGATTTAAGGCATTACCTCTCACCACGGACCACGCAGTATTTTTACAGCCTTCCTTCCCTTTACCGATAGCAGCGACATCTGCGTAGATTTGTCAGTACTAACAGACAAGTAGCACTGCTTGAAATAACCGCAACCACCAATGTGGGACGTACTACGAACGTATCCATTAGTGTAGCGCGGCGAAATTTGGCTTTAATGGGCTATTGTGGATGACGACCGACGAGTGTGCCTTTGCTAAGAGCACGGCATCACCTTCGGTGCATCTCCTGGGCTCGTGACCTTATCGGTTGGACCCTAGACTAATGGAAAACTGTGTCCTGGTCAAACGACTCCAGATTTCAGTTGGTAAGAGCTGATGGTAGGATTCGAGTGTGGCGCATACACCTTGAAACAGTGGTCTCAGGTTGTCAACAAGGCACTGGAAAGCCTGGTGGTAGCTCCACAATGGCGTGGTCTCTGTTTACGTGGAAGAGATCATTGATTGGAAATGGTTATGTTCGGCTACATAAAGGCAAGTCATTCATGGACTTAATGTTCCTAAACAACGATGAAATTTTTATGGGGGTACAATTGGTCGCGATTGGTTTGAACAATATTCTGGACAATTCGAGCGAATGATTTGGCCATTCAGATCGCCCAATATGAATCTAATCGCTCATTTATGGCACATAGTCGAGAGGTCAGTTCGTGCAGAACATTCTGGACCGACAACACTTTTGTAATTATGGACGGCAGGATGCTTCCAAGCCATGTCGAGTTGCTGCAGTATGCTGGCAAAAATGAGGTCCGACGCGTTATTAGGAGGAATTCCATGACTTTTGTTCCCTCAGTGTACAGTATGTCGGGTATTCTGAATTGTGGATACATGGGCCCTATCAAATGGTGAGACATATGTGAATAGTTCATATTGTGGAGCGAGAGGAAATATCAAGTGAGTGGCGTGTATCATACATATCTGCTATCTATAGAAAGGAAACAAGAAGCATCCAAATAGCTTTAAGGGAATTAGTGTTACGGCACTCATCAGCAGACTTTTTAGCGATGTCCTGAAAAACATGTCGGAGGAAGAGATTGAGAGAAACATACTAGAGGAACAGGCAGGTTTTACGGTTAGACGATCTTGTGGGGATCATATTTTAGGTCTTGGAGAAATAATTCACTTATTTGTATTCTAAGGGTCACGAGTTACACCCAATATTTGTGGATTTAGGAAAAGCTTATGATTCTGTACCCATCACGCACTATGGGAAACGATGGAGTGTATAAGTGTAGAATATCTCTAATTTGGAGAATATATCACGAACTGTATACAGTAGTTAAAGTAGGAAGAAAGCTGAGTGAGCAATGCCAGTATATCTCCGTCTCTGTTTAAAACGTATTATTGTTGTTGTTGTGGTCTTCGGTCCTGAGACTGGTTGGATGCAGCTCTCCATGCTACTCCATCCTGTGCAAGCTTCTTCATCTCACAGTACCTACTGCAACCTACATCGTTCTGAATCTGCTTAGTGTATTCATCTCTTGGTCTCCCTCTACGATTTTTACCCTCCGCGCTGCCCTCCAATACTAAATTTGTGATCCCTTGATGCCTCAGAACATGTCCTACCAACCGATCCCTTCTTCTAGTCAAGTTGTGCCACAAACTCCTCTTCTCCCCAATTCTATACAGTACCTCCTCATTAATTATGTGATCTACCCATCTAATCTTCAGCATTCTTCTGCAGCACCACATTTCGAAAGCTTCTATTCTCTTCTTGTCCAAACTAGTTATCGTCCATGTTTCACTTCCATATACGGCTACACTCCATACATATACTTTCAGAAACGACTTCCTGACACTTAAATCTATACCCGATGTTAGCAAATTTCTCTTCTTCAGAAACGCTTTCCTTGCCATTGCTAGTCTACATTTTATATCCTCTCTACTTCGACCATCATCAGTTATTTTGCTCCCAAAATAGCAAAACTCCTTTACTGCTTTAAGTATCTCATTTCCTAATCTAATTCTCTCAGCATCAGCTGATGTAATTCGACTACATTCCATTATCCTCGTTTTGCTTTTGTTGATGTTCATCTAATATCCTCCTTTTAAGACACTGTCCATTCCGTTCAACTGCTCTTCCAAGACCTTTGCTGTCTCTGACAGAATTACGTCATCGGCGAACCTTAAGGTTTTTATTTCTTCTCCATGGATTTTAATACCTACTCCGAATTTTTCTTTTGTTTCCTTCACTGCTTGCTCAATATACAGATTGAATAACATCGGGGAGAGGCTACAACCCTGTCTCACTCCCTTCCCAACCACTGCTTCCCTTTCATGTCCCTCGACTCTTATAACTGCCTTCTGGTTTCTGTACAAATTGTAAATAGCCTTTCGCTCCCTGTATTTTACTCCTGCCACCTTCAGAATTTGAAAGAGAGTATTCCAATCAACATTGTCAAAAGCTTTCTCTAAGTCTACAAATGCTAGAAACGTAGGTTTGCCTTTCCTTAATCTAGCTTCTAAAATAAGCCGTAGGGTCAGTATTGCCTCACGTGTCCCCATATTTTTACGGAATCCAAACTGATTTTCCCCAAGGTCGGCTTCTATCAGTTTTTCCATTCGTCTGTAAAGAATTCGCGTTAGTATTTTGCAGCCGTGACTTATTAAACTGATTGTCCGGTAATTTTCGCATCTGTCAACACCTGCTTTCTTTGGGATTGGAATTATTATATTCTTCTTGAAGTCTGAAGGTATTTCGCCTGTTTCATACATTTTGCTCACCAGATGGTAGAGTTTTGTCAGGACTGGCTCTCCCAAGGCTGTCAGTAGTTCTAATGGAATGTTGTCTACTACCGGGGCCCTGTTTCGACTCAGGTTTTTCAGTGCTCTGTCAAACTCTTCACGCAGTATCGTATCTCCCATTTCATCTTCATCTACATTCTCTTCCATTTCCATAATATTGTCCTCAAGTACATCGCCCTTGTATAGAGCCTCTATATACTCTTTCCACCTTTCTGCTTTCCCTTCTTTGCTTACAACTGGGTTTCCATCTGAGCTCTTGATATCCATACAAGTCGTTCTCTTTTCTCCAAAGGTCTCTTTAATTTTCCTGTAGGCAGTATCTATCTTACCCCTAGTGAGACAAGCCTCTACATCCTTACATTTGTATCCCTTTTTGCCTGCTTCATTTACTGCATTTTTATATTTTCTCCTTTCGTCAATTAAATTCAATATTTGTTCTGTCACCCAATGATTTCTATTAACCCTCGTCTTTTTTCCTACTTGATCCTGTGCTGCCTTCACTATTCATCCCTCAAAGCTACCCATTCTTCTTCTACTGTATTTCTTTCCCCCGTTCTTGTCAATTGTTCCCTTATGCTCTCCCTGAAACTCTGTGCAACCTCTGGTTTAGTCAGTTTATCCGGGTCCCATCTCCTTAAATTCCCACCTTTTTGCAGTTTCTTCAGTTTTAATCTACAGTTCATAACCAATAGATTGTGGTCAGAGGCCACATCTGCCCCTGGAAATGTCTTACAATTTAAAACCTGGTTCCTAAATCTCTGTCTTACCATTATATAATCTATCTGATACCTTTTAGTATCTCCAGAGTTCTTCCATGTATACAACCTTCTTTGATGATTCTTGAACCAAGTGTTACCTATGCTTAAGTTATGCTCTGCGCAAAATTCCACCAGGCGGTTTCCTCTTTCATTTCTTACCCCCAATCCATATTCACCTACTACGTTTCCTTCTCTCCCTTTTCCTACTACCGAATTCCAGTCACCCATGACTATTAAATTTTCGTCTCCCTTCACTATCTGAATAATTTCTTTTATTTCATCATACATTTCTTCAATTTCTTCGTCATCTGCAGAGCTAGTTGGCATATAGACTTGTACTACTGTCGTAGACGTGGGCTTCGTGTCTATCATGGCCACAACAATGCGTTGCTGTTCTGTTTGTAGTAGCTTACACGCATTCATATTGTTTTATTTATTATTAAACCTACTCCTGCATTACCCCTATTTGATTTTGTATTTATAACCCTGTAGTCACCCGACCAAAAGTCTTGTTCCTCCTGCCACCGAACTTCACTAATTCTCACTATATCTAACTTTAACCTATCAATTTCTCTTTTTAAATTTTCTAACCTACCTGCCCGATTAAGGAATCTGACATTCCACTCTCCGATCCGTAGAACGCTAGTTTTCTTTCTCCTGATAACGACGTTCTCTTGAGTAGTTCCCGCCCGGAGATCCGAATGGGGGACTATTTTACCTCCGGAATATTTTACCCAAGAGGACGCCATCATCATTTATCCATACAGTAAAGCTGCATGCCCTCGGGAAAAATTACGGCCGTAGTTTCACCTTGCTTTCAGCCGTTCGCAGTACCAGCACAGCAAGGCCGTTTTGGTTAGTATTACAAGGCCAGATCAGTCAATGATCCAGACTGTTGCCCCTGAAACTACTGAAAAGGCTGCTCCCCCTCTTCAGGAACCACACGTTTGTCTGGCCTCTCAACAGATAGCCCTCCGTTGTGGTTGCACCTACGGTACGGCTATCTGTATCGCTGAGGCACGCAAGCCTCCCCACCAACGGCAAGGTCTATGGTTCACATATTATATGCAGTATTTACTGAAACGGTGGAAACAGTCATGCCTAGGTATGGGAATTCCTTTCCAGTATGGTACTATCTACACATTATTATTTGCAACTAATAGCATCTACATACTACGCAAGCTACCGCGCGGTACGTGGCGGGGGGTACCCTGTACCACTACCACAGGTCGTCATTTCCGTTTCTGTTTTACAAGCAAATAGAGCGAGGGAACAACGACTATGTCTCCGTATGAGCCCTAATTTATCGTATCTTATGTTCGTCGTCCTCATGTGAAATGCATGTTGGCGGCAGTGGAATTGTTTTTCAGTGAGCTTCAAATACCGATTCTCCAAATTTCCTCAGTAGTCTTCCATTAAAAAAACGTTGCCTTCCCTACACTGATTCCCATTTGAGATTCCGAAGCATTTCCACAACACTTGTGTGTTGTTCGAACCTACCGTTAATAAATCTAGAAACTCGGCTCTGAATTGCCTCGATGCAAGCGGAGACGATGCAGGTACACAGTATGTAAATTTTATGATAAAGAAGTTAATGGAAGCCAGGATATTCAGAATAGAGAGGAGAAAAAGTGGGGAAATTAGGGAGATGGTGTATATGGAACAACCAGTGGTGAAAAAACTTAGAATAGATCTCTGCTGTGGTTTGGCCATGTACGAGAAATGGAGCAAGGACGATGGCCAAGAGCAATCCTCGATTGGTCGCCGCCAGGGATGAGGAAGAGTGGGCAGTGCAGAGTAACATGAAGAGCGGGAGTAATTGGAATGATGAGGAAGAAGAGATCTGAAAGAGGAAGACTAACGCGATCGTAAAAGATGACAAGCGGGAATACAGGGCAACTGCTGAAGAGTGGAGAAGCCCTTAGGAGTCAAAGTCAAAGTAAAATTGTGAAAGTGCTTTGAACGTAAACCGATGAGATGGAAAACGCCACCTGTCTCATGGACGCCATCACGCCAGTACAGAGTTACGAGACGCCATATAGGCTTTCCGTTTCTAAGCAGCAGAACATTGGGGCTCTCCCTCTAAACCGTCTTTAATTGTATGATTTGTTGCAATAAATTAACGGCAAACTTCGTATTGATAGTTCAAGAATTATTGTATTTGTAAATTAGTAAAGTCAAAGCAAGGCTACATTTTGATTGTGTTAAAAAAAGAAAAGTTGTTCTTGGTACAGTTTGTTATAATTAAATGTCAGTTAATGACTTGTCTACGAGTAATGCATTCCGGACATGATAATACGGAAAGTATGGTCGCAAATCATTCGTGGTCGGCGTATCACAATGAGTGGAGGCGCAACATTGTAAGGTAATACGTGATGTGATGCTGGTTCGCATCCCAGTAGATGCAAACTATTTTTGAATAACCTTCGTGTTTCCTAACACGTTCTAAATCAACTAAAACTTGCACCTAAGATATTGCGGAAATGGAAAGTGCTATTGATGTGCGGTTTTCGCAGGATGGTTTCGTAGTGAGGCGCCCGTACTGTTAGCCAATCAACAGATACTTAGAGTATTTTTCGTGCAAACATACACTTTTTAAATCGAACAATGCCTATTGACTTTAACACACTAGAAACAGGGTGAACTAGAAAGTAAGTGCTGTTTTTTGTAGGATTCTGGTGCAAGTCATTTAAAAAAATGGTTCAAATGGCTCTGAGCACTATGGGACTCAACTTCTGAGGTCATTAGTCCCCTAGAACTTAGAACTAGTTAAACCTAACTAAGCTAACGACATCACAAACATCCATGCCCGAGGCAGGATTCGAACCTGCGACCGTAGCAGTCTTGCGGTTCCAGACTGCAGCGCCTTTAACCGCACGGCCACTTCGGCCGGCGCAAGTCATTTACGAGATATCGTACTTTGGAATGTTCCCTCACCGACACTTGTACAATACCTGTGGTAGAACACACTAAAGAACAAGTACAAACAGTAGTTGTGTAGATTCTGACCAGTAACGGGATAGCTGACTATCACAGGCTGTGTTGAAAATGACCACCAGCCTGTTGGCAGCCGCAATACACACTTCCAGTTTTGTATGGAACGACTGTTGCACACATGCTAGCATTTCAACGGAGATGTCCCAGAAGACTGCAATAATACGTCGTTGCATATCATCGAGTGTAGCTGGTAAGTCCTTGTTCATCCCCACAAAAATAAATTTACAGGTGTCAAACACATGGAACTGGCCGGCCTAGGTACAGGTCCTCTGCGCCCAACCCAATGATTTAGAAACAATTCGTGAAGACATGCTGTAGCACTTCGTGCCCTGTGAACTGAGCAGTGATCATATTGTCACTACGGGTTCTTCCTATTGTGCAGAGCAACGTCTTCTAGCATCCGTGGAAGATGATCTGTTAAGAGGCTGAGATACTTGTGCGCATTCAGTGTTGCATCTATGGAAAACGGCAATGAACTGATGGTCCACTATCCCGCACCACACGCTTACAGTCCGTGGATTCTAACGTTCCACCTGACGAAGTCAACGGGTATTATCAACAGACCAATAGCTCTTTTCGGTGGTTTATCTGGCCATGATTGGTAAATGTGGCTTCATGCTGAACAAGATACGTCTGGGGTACCCTGTCTGAATATCCATGTACAGAAGTTAACACGATTCTCATAACTGTTTCTATGCAACTCTTAATGGACAGAGATGGGTAGGGATGGAACATGTGCCTATGGAAAATGTGCAGGACATTGCCTGATTCATGGCACTTCCTCGTGCTATTCTGCGGGAACTAACGTGTGGATCAATTGCAACAGCAGCAAGACCATTAATTTCCCCTTCTTCTGTTCTTGTTTCCTTTGTTACGTTATCTAGGTGTGCAAAAAGTGGTTCAACTTCTGAGGTCCTTATCCCCTAGAACTTAGAACTAGTCAAACCTAACTAACCTAAGGACATCACACACATCCATGCCCGAGGCAGGATTCGAACCTGCGACCGTAGAGGTCTCGCGGTACCAACCTGCAGCGCCTAGAACCGCACTGCCACTTCGGCCGGCGTCTAGGTGTGCAACTACCACCTTCACGTAACTGGTTGAAGCAGTTAATAAATAACTGCTGAGATGGTTGATATCTATTGGGATATCGCACGGCATACACCCTACAAGAACGAGCTACATTCTTGCTACACTCTCCATACAACAAAAAGATGTCGGCTTTTTCTACATTGGTAAATGCTGTCGTCCATTAACGATCTACAGCTTTGACTGTCGCTGAGATCTAATTTACCCTGCTTTTATTTTGTTAGTGTCAATAGTCGTTGTTCCGTTTAAAAAAGTGCATATCTGCACAAAAAATAGATTTTCTTAGTATTGTTACAATTCGTTTATTTGCTAACAATACGAGCCGATGACTACCAATATGTTCTGTGAGAACCGCACATCAATAGCACCTTCCATTTCTGCAATATTTGCGGTGCAAGTTTTAGGTGATTCATCCTGTATAACAGTCAATGAAAGTCCTCTTTTTCTGGGGAGTGAGTTTGTTCGTTTGGCTTTACCTACGAGACAGTTTGCGATACTTGCTGTAAGGTATTGTGCACTTTCTTGTTTAAAGTATTGTATTTCACATATTGTAAAGATTCTGTTACTGAACAGGAACAGTGATCAAGTATGGATGTGCTCAGGGTTTCACCAAAAACTAAGAATGATGAAATAATTATTATCTTATGCAGAGAACTATTATATATATGTATTACGCTTTTCGTAACGGAACTTGTATAAGCCGGTGTCCTTATTGACTGGACAAGGTACTCTGATTTTTGCCCTATGACATGTTCATGGATATTATTTATGTACACTACAGACAAAACAACACGACTAGCACACGGACAAGGGAAGAAAGTTTGATTTTAATAAAGATAACGTAGGAATTTTATGCCCGTCCATTAAGTAGACAGTGTAATTTGCGAGCCATACACAGCCGACAATTGCCACTGATGCGCGGTGCGATCGCATACACCAAGACGAGGCACACGCACCGTATGCACAAGTCGCATCGTTTCTGAGCGTTTTTCAGCACGTTGAACTCGGCACGCTCACCGTTGGACGTTCGAAAGCACTGTCGGGGTGCCGACGGCTTAAGCAGCAACACGCAGCAGGCACCAAGATGGACACAGGGTAAAATACTGGAGATGTGAAGATGCGTCTTGGAAGAGAAAATTAACTGTGTGCAGGATCCTACTATGAAGACTTCTTGGCCTTCGTTGAGGAGTCAATTAAAAGTGAAAGAAAAAGGGTTTCATCGGGCGTCACTTTAGAATTTCAGGATGGGGATGTACCAGTTGCAAATAGAAGGGCGAACAGCAACTATCGGAAAGGAAAATACTGCAGTCGAAGATTAGCTCAAGTACCAAGATCGAGAAAGTTAGACAGTAAAGCTCACTTTCCTTTCGATCCAAGAACAAAAACAATGTAGAACAACAAGAAAAGGCCGCCTGAAGATAAAAACCTTCGAATGCGCAGTAATGCGTTGATAATAGTGACTGAACCCGAAGAATACCGACAAAAGTTTATTAATAGAGCTGGTGAATTGCCCAGAAAGAAAAGACCACTGGTCGTATTGTATGATATCCAATTGGCAAGTAGCCAAAGGCGGTGTGGATTCACTGTATGAAGAAAATAACAGATGGTAACATAACGAAATACGTATCTTTATCCAAGATTCGACATCGCTCGAAAACGGGTGGCAGAGGGAAGAATTACTCTCATCTTATTCATCTTATCTTTGAAGTAAGTACAAGAGAACGAAAACATTTCTAAGGGTACAAAAGTATATATTGAGTAAAGCTGTGTCTCTGTCAAAAACTACGTTGTTATATTAAGGTGCAATAAAAGCTGCGATCTAGGGCACTATGTAAAGCCTTACACGGAAGGCTGTGCAGTTTGTGCGCATTGCGGTAAATGTGGTAATTAAACATCTACATCTATATGGTTACTCTGCAATTCACACTAAAGTGCCTGGTAGAGGGTTCATCGAACCATTTTCATACTACTTCTCTACCATTCCACTCTCGAATGGCGCGTGGGAAAAAGGAACATCTAAATACACTCCTGGAAATTGAAATAAGAACACCGTGAATTCATTGTCCCAGGAAGGGGAAACTTTATTGACACATTCCTGGGGTCAGATACATCACATGATCACACTGACAGAACCACAGGCACATAGACACAGGCAACAGAGCATGCACAATGTCGGCACTAGTACAGTGTATATCCACCTTTCGCAGCAATGCAGGCTGCTATTCTCCCATGGAGACGATCGTAGAGATGCTGGATGTAGTCCTGTGGAACGGCTTGCCATGCCATTTCCACCTGGCGCCTCAGTTGGACCAGCGTTCGTGCCGGACGTGCAGACCGCGTGAGACGACGCTTCATCCAGTCCCAAACATGCTCAATGGGGGACAGATCCGGAGATCTTGCTGGCCAGTGTAGTTGACTTACACCTTCTAGAGCACGTTGGGTGGCACGGGATACATGCGGACGTGCATTGTCCTGTTGGAACAGCAAGTTCCCTTGCCGGTCTAGGAATGGTAGAACGATGGGTTCGATGACGGTTTGGATGTACCGTGCACTATTCAGTGTCCCCTCGACGATCACCAGTGGTGTACGGCCAGTGTAGGAGATCGCTCCCCACACCATGATGCCGGGTGTTGGCCCTGTGTGCCTCGGTCGTATGCAGTCCTGATTGTGGCGCTCACCTGCACGGCGCCAAACACGCATACGACCATCATTGGCACCAAGGCAGAAGCGACTCTCATCGCTGAAGACGACACGTCTCCATTCGTCCCTCCATTCACGCCTGTCGCGACACCACTGGAGGCGGGCTGCACGATGTTGGGGCGTGAGCGGAAGACGGCCTAACGGTGTGCGGGACCGTAGGCCAGCTTCATGGAGACGGTTGCGAATGGTCCTCGCCGATACCCCAGGAGCAACAGTGTCCCTAATTTGCTGGGAAGTGGCGGTGCGGTCCCCTACGGCACTGCGTAGGATCCTACGGTCTTGGCGTGCATCCGTGCGTCGCTGCGGTCCGGTCCCAGGTCGACGGGCACGTGCACATTCCGCCGACCACTGGCGACAACATCGATGTACTGTGGAGACCTCACGCCCCACGTGTTGAGCAATTCGGCGGTACGTCCACCCGGCCTCCCGCATGCCCACTATACGCCCTCGCTCAAAGTCCGTCAACTGCACATACGGTTCACGTCCACGCTGTCGCGGCATGCTACCAGTGTTAAAGACTGCGATGGAGCTCCGTATGCCACGGCAAACTGGCTGACAATGACGGCGGCGGTGCACAAATGCTGCGCAGCTAGCGCCATTCGACTGCCAACACCGCGGTTCCTGGTGTGTCCGCTGTGCCGTGCGTGTGATCATTGCTTGTACAGCCCTCTCGCAGTGTCCGGAGCAAGTATGGTGGGTCTGACACACCGGTGTCAATGTGTTCTTTTTTCCATTTCCAGGAGTGTATTTCCGTTCGACCTCTGATTTCTCTTATTTTACTATGTGATCATTTCTCCCTACGTACGTGAGTGCCAACAAAACATTTTCGCATTCGGAAGAGAAAGCTTGTGATTGATATTTCGTAAACAGATCTCGCCGCAAAGAAAACTGCCTTTGTTTCAGTGACTGCCACCCCGACTCGCGTATCATATCAGTGACACTCTCACCCCTATTGCGCGATAACACGAAACGAGCTGCCCTTCTTTGCACTTTTTCGATGTCCTCCGTCAATCCTGCCTGGTAAGGATCCCATACCGCGCAGCAATATTCCAGCAGAGGACGGACAAGTGTAATGTAGGCTGTGTCTTTAGTGGGTTTGGCGCATCTTCTAAGTGTTCTGACAACAAAGCGCAGTCTTTGTTTCGTCTTCCCCACAATATTATCTACGTGGTCTTTCCAATTTAAGTTGCTCGTAATTGTAATTCCTAGGTATTTAGTCGAATTGATAGCCCTTAGATTTGTGAGATTTATCGTATACCCAAAATTTATCGGATTTATTTTAGTACCCATGTGGATGAACTCGCACTTTTCTTCGTTTAGTGCCCATTGCCACTTTTCGCACCATACAGAAATTCTCTCTAGATAATTTTGTAATTGGAATTGATCGTCTGATGATTTTACTAGACGGTAAATTACAGCGTCATCTGCAAACAATCTAAGGGGGCTGTTCAGATTATCTATCACCTAGATCATTTATGTAAGTCAGGAACAGCTGAGGGCCAATGACACTACCTTGCGGAACGCCAGATATCACTCCTGTTCTACTCGATGATTTATCGTGTATCGCTACGAACTGTGACCTCTCTGAGAGGAAATCAAGAATCCAGTCAGACAACTGAGACAATACTCTATACGCACGCAATTTAATTAACAGTCGCTTGTGAGGAACGGTATCAAAAGCCTTCTGGAAATCTAGGTAGATAGAATCGATCTGAGATCCCTTGTCGACAGCACTCATTACTTCATGGGGATAAAGAGCTAGCTGTGTTGCACAAGAACGATATTTTGTGAATCCGTGTTGGTTAGGTATCAATAAGCCATTTTCTTCAAGGTGATTTATAATGTTCAAGTACAGTATATGTTCCAAAATCCTACTGCAAATTGAGGTCAGTGATATGGGTCTGTAATTCAATGGGTTACTCCTATTTCTTTTCGTGAATATTGGCGTGACCTGCGCTAGTTTCCAGTCTTTAGGAACAGACCCTCCGTCAAGTGAGCGATTGTATATGATTGCTAAGAAACGCGCTAATGTGTCTGCATACTCTGAAAGGAACCTGACTGGTATACCATCTGGACTGGAAGACTTGCCTTTCTTAAGTGATTTGAGTTGTTCCGCAACACCTAAGATATCTACTTTTACGTCACTCATTCTAACAGCTGTTCTGGTTTCGAATTCTGGAATATTTACTTCGTCTTCTTTCGTGAAGGAATTACGGAAAACTGTATTTTGTAACTCCGCTTTGTGGCACCATCATCAGTAACATTTCCATCCCTATCGTGCAGTGACGGAATTGACTGCGCCATAGCGATGGAAATGTTACCGATGATAGTGCCACTAAAGCGGAGTTACTAAATGCAGTTTTCCGTAATTCCTTCACGAAAGAAGACGAAGTGAATGCCCGAACAACCGACAGCCAGCATAACGCATCTCTTGCCCCAGAAGGAACACGAAGCTCACAAGGGGAGGCCGCCAATTGTGAAATTCAGATTCGATTCATACTGCGCATAATAAAAGCTCATGGCCAGAGGTGTAATGTGGCAAAGCACCAAGATGCACTCCTCAGCCGTTGTCGAGAAAATCGACAGTTAAAAGAAACCGTTGCGGTGAAATACTCTCTACGATTAGTTGTTTTCTACAGCGTCGTGGCGCAACGGTAAGCTCTTGGGGTTGTAGTCCGAAGGTCGCCGGATCGAATCTCGCACCATGCAACTTTTTTTTTTTTTTTTGCGACTTCGAACATCATTATGTTTTCCGCAAACAAAGTTGTATTTCACAAATGTTATTAATTGTCTTCATAATGTTAACCACGTATAGTTAACGGAAGAAGTAGAAACGATATTCCGAGACGAATACGTATAGCGTAAGTCAATCGTTCGAATTAGAATAGAGACCCCACGAACACAAATTCGCTGTGGCAGGTATGAAATATAAACTCCGTTACTCGCTCGTTACACTTGAAGGACAGATGTTGAATGGGCCGAAACGAGCCGCCGCATAACAGCGTAGTTGCCTGCTAACTTCGAAAGAAGGTAGATGCGGTCCCTAGCGCAACTTATAACATCGTCGAAAATCAGTGCGGACGGGAGAGCTTTGGTACAGCCTGTTAAAAAAAAAAAAAAAAAACGGAAAAATGGAGGCGGTACAATTGGAGAGCGATCCGCCTTCACCAACATGCATAAGCAATTCATTAATATATATATATATATATATATATATATATATATATATATATATATATATATATATATATATATATATAAATTACAAAAAACAAATAAAAACATTGTATGGCGCGAGATTCGATCCGGCGACCTTCGGATTACGAACCCGAGCGCTTACCGCTGCGCCACGACGCTGTAGATAATAATTAATCGTAGAGAGTATTTCACCGCAACGGTTTCTTTTAACTGTCGATTTTCTCGACAACGGCTGAGAAGTGCATCTTGGTACTTTGCCACATCACACCTCTGGCCATGAGCTTTTATTATGCGCAGTATGAATCGAATCTGAATTTCACAATTGGCGGCCTCCCCTTGTCAGTCAGTCAGACAGGAGAGATGGCGCTACGTAGCAGCAATTACTATAGAGAAAGACATCCAGAGCTGACTACGATGGCCAGGACAGTTAACATTCAGGTCTCTCATAATATACTTATTAGTACTGAAAACAAATGTGAATAATTGGTACAGTTCTAGGGAAATAAAAGAGATCAAAGATTCCTTCTATCAAAATGAGGAACTGGGAGAGAACACCTAAATAGCGAAGGAAAATATTTTCAAAACCGATGCGTCTGTATTCTTCTAGAAAGTTGGACAACATGGCTACGCAAGCAATAAGCAAAGATCTGAGTGTGAGCACAGAAGAAATGAGTCATAAAAATGTTTCCCTACAACTCAAATACGTGCAACAGTACGTAAATTGTTTCTAAGTTCGCAAATGTATACATTCAGTACAGTCGTGTTTCTGTCGAAGATAACGTTGTTGTATCAAGGTGCAACAAATATTACGATCTAAGGCACTATGTTAAGTCCTGTACACAAGAAATTACCCGAGAAAGAACACTGAACTCTAGTGGAGATCGTGGAACTGAGAGCCGTCGGTACGAGAAAGAGCCACGCACGACAGCGAATTTGGCAGTATTGCTCAATGAGACTACCTAACAGATCCTGCTACTGTCGAATTCCGACACATGTTGGTGGACGCGTGAACCCCATTATACAATGACTACCATGATATTCTCACAAAACAAACCAACATTAAAATACGGTTTATAGATGAGAAACGCGCTCCGTAATCTTTGCTTGTATATAGAATGAAGATGCCGTTAGTCCTACATACTTTTTTTGTTTGCTATGAAATACTAATTATTTGCATACCCAAACGTGTAGCACACTTCGGGTGGCTCAAATGGTTCAAATGGCTCTGAGCACTATGCGACTTAACTTCTGAGGTCATCAGTCGCCTAGAACTTAGAACTAATTAAACCTAACTAACCTAAGGACATCACACACATCCATGCCCGAGGCAGGATTCGAACCTGCGACCGTAGCGGTCACGCGGTTCCAGACTGAAGCGCCTTTAACCGCACGGCCACACCGGCCGGCCACTTCGGGTGAATTTGACGTTTGTTGCCTGCCGTCTTCATAATGCCATCAGTGCAGCTACATAAAAAAGGAACTAAATCCTTATCTAAATGGCCGGGTACAAATGTTAAAAATTATTTAAGGTGAACCGTATTTAGAGATATTCACTTGTTGCGGATATGTTTTGGTGGTCCTGTCTTACCTGTTTCAAATTAATGGTTCAAATGGCTCTGAGCACCATGGGACTCAACTTCTGAGGTCATTAGTCCCCTAGAACTTAGAACTAGTTAAACCTAACTAACCTAAGGACATCACACACATCCACGCCCGAGGCAGGATTCGAACCTGCGACCGTAGCGGTCTCGCGGTTCCAGACTGCAGCGCCTAGAACCGCTCGGCGACTTCGGCCGGCACCTGTTTCTAAACAGTATATTAATGTAAAGTTATAATTACAATCATTCAAGACCGAACATTGTGCGCGAGGTTTCAAGAAATATTGATTCTCTTACATTAGCTCTTAGCTCGTCGAATGGTTCGGTTGCCGAGTGTATATATTAATGTTTAGTTTTTATGTTATAAATTTTATCTTGTCTTGTATTTGTGAAGTCAGACAAATGTACTTTTCTAGCAAAACTATATCACATAACTCTACGCTTACATTAGCCTAATTAAGTTTTATGCTCCAAATGGTGTTTTACGTTTTAGTGACGAAGTACACCAAAAGCCTTGTTCAAATCACTTCGTAAAAAGCATACTTTCACGGCCAACCTTTCGTCTCATCTGCAGAGGACCAAGAGAAAGTATCTCATTTTCGCAAGCATCTCGATGGAAGTAATCCTAAGATTGTTTACCACGAAAGGAGAGGTAGGCGAGAGATTAAATTATCTTGATGTGCTAGTTTTCAAGAAAAAAGATGGTATAGCTTAGGCATGGCCACAGTCCGTTACCTAAACCGGGATTCGAACCACCACCCACAATAAAAGCGAGGCATCATAAAAACGTTGGCGGATAGAGCAAGGAACATTGGTGAGTCAAATATGCTTGACGATGAGTTAAAACATCTCACCAGTGCATCGCTCAGGAATGGTCATTCGTCCGCTGAGGTAAAAAGAGCGTCAAGATCGCTGCGCGGAAGTCATACTGGTGGAGAAGCGCCTGTGAATCGAAAGTTTTCCTACCTTTTGTTAAGGACATTGCTGACAGCGCAGGAAAAATCTTGATGAAACGGAACATCACGGTAAAGTACAAACCCTCCCGGAAGATACAAGGTCACGTAAAATTGGCCAGGGATGCTCACAAACAACTGGAACCGGGGATTTATAGGATTTCATGTAGTTGTCGGGAGGTGTACTACAAAACAACGATCAAAAACGGCTAGAAGAGCACAAGGGCAACTCTAGAAGCGGAGAGATCGACGGATCAGCTGCTGCGGAACATGCTTTGCAGTCAGGAGACAACCACATACATTTTGACAGAATACAAGTATAGGCGGTCAAAAGCAGATACCACGAAAGTCTATGCAAAGAGGTCATAGAGAGTGTTGAACACCTCAGGAATTTCATTAGGAAGGAAGTGGAAGTGAAATTGAATAACATCTGTATCATGGTGCTGAAGAAGCTGTGTGCGAGTCTTCCATCATGGGATGATGGACAGCGAACGACGGTAACCGACAACGACCAATTGCGCCCGTTTATTCGAAGCATATGATGTCACGCCACTGCGCTTGGTGGGAGCACACGTAAACGGAATTTTGCTGCAGTTAGTAGCGAACCAGTGTGTGAATCGGAAACTCAAAGATCCTACGATCCCCCTTGAAAATGTCCTCCACAGACAGGAACGAAACGCTAGGTTTAAATGTTAAATTCATTAATATTTTAGTAATTAAACATCTTTGTTGCAATATCTGTGAGACAATTCATTCAAGTCCACACATGATTTTACACTGAGTCTGGTCAAATGGAGTTTACGTGTAACCAACAGAATAGGAAAAGCGTATTCTCGCTCGCCAATAAAGTATTTTCAACGTTACCCAATACATTCTACCTACCCATCATTTTACACTTCCCTAAAATTTATAGTACTAAGATTTTATTTTTAAAGAAACGATTCATATCTTTTACATGTATTCACACACAACCTCGAGGTACGTTTTACAATTACTTTTCAGAAATGTTCCATTTTCCCTCCACCGGACGCCCGAAAAACTCGTTCCATAATTTTTCATGCGTCTCTGAAGTTATTGCGTGCGTTGTCGCTCCCCCCCCCCCCCCCCCCTTCCCCCACGATCAAACACACAAACACACACACACACACACGAAATATCGCATACAGGGAGGGGAGATCATGCGAGCTTGGAGACTACTGGTGCAATTCGAGACGTCAATATTCCTTACGGACGATCCATTATTAAGGTCGGTCATTGTTAAGAAATGCTATTATATGCATGTGTCAGTGGGTTCTAAACTTAAAACGTGAGGCAGAGAATGCAAAATACCTCGTGTTGCTGTGTTATCACTGCTCGACTAGACACACATTGGGTAATAAACAAGCGAGCTAAATGTATCAGACAGACCCTTACCGGCAGCTACGTGAACCGGCAACTAACAACCGGCGCCAGAATAAACTTTTAATTTCGATGCGTAAGTTCAGTTGAAGTTTATGTCTTCATTCATGTAGCAGATGTAATCTTGCGAAACTAGACGAATCTCGTGGAAACAACCTACAAAACAGAGGTAAAGTGTTCTCAGGAAACCTTCAGTACCAGTTAAATTTATTCCTTTTCGGCCTGAATCTTAACAGTTCGCTGTAGGATATTCGGTTGCTATTAACAGTAAGCCATTAATATGATGTCTTAATGCACAGAAGAAGGTATTGCTGCCAGTATCACTATTTAGAGAACGCTGTTATATAGTCTGATGTACCGAACTTTGTAGGATATGGTTCATGGGACATTATGAAATGGATCATGTTCCCATTTGTCTAATTCTTTATGCTTGTACGAATGTATCAAAACAGAGTATAAACAACCCTGTTGAAGCAGCTCCTTTGTCATGTACTAGTTCCCCAAAGCTTTTATTGAACTTTATACGTGATTTGCTCACAAGTGACTTGCCACATTTACCTAATGTCTCCATCCTGCCATCATTAAGTTGCAGCACTTTAGATGACATTCTGTAAAGACCCAACAGAATGTTTTGTTCTCAGAAAACCGTGAACACCAAAATTTTGGAGGACCTATGTTCAGGATTTGTCATTCTCTCACATAAAGTCTAAGAGATATTTAAAAAAGCTTGATTTAGAGAAAGATTTTGATAAAGTCGATTGCACTGCTGCCTTTCACATTTTGGAGGTAACAGGGATAACATACAGAGAGCGAAAGGTTATTTACCGCTTGTACAGAAATCGAATTACAGTTATAAAAGTCAAAGGCTGTGAAAGAGAAGCAACAGCTGAGGAGAGAGTGAGAGAGGGTTGTAGCCTATTCTCGATGTTATTCAGTCCGAACATTGCGTAGAATGTGGAGGATACCAAGAAGAAATGTGGGAAGAGAATTGAAGATCATGGAGAAGAAATTAAAACTATGTCGTTTGCCAGTGACAGAAAATGAATTGGAAGAGATTATAAGTTTAAGATTAACAAAAGAAAAGCCAGCATAATGGAATGTAGTCAAATTAAATCAGGCGATACTGAAGGACTTTGTCTAGGAAAAGAGGCATTAAAAGTGGTAGATGAGTTTTGCTACTTGGCCAGCAAAGTAACTGATGATGGCTGAATTAGAGAGGATCCCAAATGAAGACCGGCAATGGAAAGAAAAACATTTCTGAAGAAGAGAAGTTAGTTAACATCGAATATAGATTTCAGTATTTGGGAGTCTTTTTCTGAAGCTATTCGTCTGGAAAATAGCCTTGTGTGGAATTTAAACATGGACTGTAAGCATGAGAGAGGACAAGTCACTCTCTCGTTTTCATATTCAATGCTATTCTTTAATGTTGTTATCACACCACAGACGTCGTTTACTGTGACGCAACAGAAAGTTATCAACAAGAGGTGTTGATGGGAGCACATAGTTAATGCATGTGGAATCTTTATGGTAGCTCTCCTTCGAATAGTGTTTTCTGGAGTTGAGTACAAGCAGGCGGTTTGGCTATTTAGATTTAGCAATAAAATCTTGCAATGGATATTGGGGAGTTGGAGGCCACGTGCAGCTGTTAGGGAGAGGAACATCTCAAAACACTTACTGGGGACAGAATGATGGTCCCAAGCATTTCTCGGACCATTGTGCAGACAATGCTTTCGGCCAAAGAGGCGAAAAACAGCCTACCTGGATCTACCTGTTAGGCGTAGGCCACGGTAGGGACAGAGGCACAGGAGAGAAAGTAGATCGCCTGGCCAAGGCATTTCGACAGTGCTGTAAACAACTATTGTGTACAGAGATGGTCTCCATAAAAATCCGTGAGTTTCCATATTCGCATTGGGCCAGACGCTGTAGACGGAGCCATCAGGTTGTGTCGTCCCTCTGTCTGCCGAGTTTTTGGGAAGCTTTGGGCCTTCGGAAGAATTTTAGGATGGAACGCGACATATGTGGTGGATATGAAAAGGTCTATGTTGGGACACAAAAGCACTTTCCTTGGTTCAGCCAAGGCCTCTGAGCGAACATGCTGTGATATTAGGCCTGTCTATATAATGATCTCTCTTACAAATGTGTTGATCACTTAAAGCCTAAACAAAAACATTAAAAACACGCTGCCTAAAGTGGCTGTGGGGAACACAATCCGGGAGCTAAACGTCTTCTCCTCTCTGTGTGAAATTTACGAGTCAGGGATTGACTGTTTCTCCAGCAGGGAAAAGAATATTATCAACTTTGGTTAGGATTGGCTGGGAGGTTGAACAGACAAACTTGGTGGGATGCGTGGCGCTCGTGAAATCTTGTGATTGTCACGAAACCAAAGAGGGGGTGGTTGCATTGGTGCACTTTTAAGTTTACTGAGTTTTGATTGAAAGGAATGAGGGGGGAAATGGACTTCTGATTCAGACTATGGTCTGGAGAGGATATTCTGGCCTTGACTCTTGTTATTAGTGGTTGTATTTGGAACACTGAGTCTGGGTGTGATTTCGCACTGGCACTGGTCTTGACTGGGGAGTCTGTGATGAAGTATTAGCTGTATCGACAGTTTGGACCTCAATCATCCAGGAGATTTCGCTGTACTAAGGACGATTTTCTCCATATCAGGTCTGCCGCCGTGACGTTTGATCTCCTTGTGCATACTGTATAAGTGAGTCAAAATGATTCATGGTATGACCGACAAATGGGAGTGCCACACGCTAGAATATTCCGAGATCTGAGGGCTCTATTAAAGAGTAATTGAGATCTATCTGACAGATCGCCTGCCCGCAAATTAGCATATTTCATGCCCGCTACTCTGTCGATGCTTGTGCCACAACTATCGCCTGAGACAATGCTGTCCGTCGAGAAAGGGGTGTAGTATTGCTACTCTGGCTTGTTAGGGCAAAAAGAATCACAGTCTCACCACTTTTTCTCAACTGCACCAACGTAGTGTAACTTCTGAGTAGAAGAAATCTATCAGAGTCTATTCAGCGTTAGATAATTTCAGTTTGCTTTATCCATGTTTTGAGCCAGGGTAAATAGATTAAACAGATAAACCTTAATCTTTGCCAACCAGACACCAACCAGTGGAGTTCTAATTATTTATTGCTTCTATTTGTGTCGCCAACAGCTCATAATTTATTTGTACTCTCGCTTAACTTGTGTTGTTTATCCTATTTTATGACTAATAAACTCTTGCTATTTTCATAAAAGATTAAGCCCATGTTGAACTATTAACCACCCATCAGTAATTGAGTGCAATAATGACAGGGCCACCATTTTGTTATTTTTTTATCAGTATTCAAGTTTTATTTAAGATTCTGATGAAAGTGATAACCTCCAATGCAAGCTACCAATTATAACCACCGCCAGAAGGCAGATTTAATTTAGCAGACGCGGGGCCAGGTAGACAAGCGGAAGGCTTACAAATTAATGTGACTGGTGTCAGAGCGTAAACCTGTAGTCACCTGTAGTCTTTGAAATCAAACTGCAAGACCATTGTAGTCTTGCAAGTATTTCAGACAAGAACAGTATAGAAGCTTCTGAAACGTGGTATTACCGAAGGATGCTGAAGATTAAATGGGTACATCGAGTAACTGGTGAGGAGGCACTGAACAGAAATGGTTAGAAACTAATTTTAGGGCGCTATTTGGTTAAAAGAAAAGACTGATTGATAGGACACATCTTGAGGCATCAAGGAATTGTCAATTATGTAATGGGAGGAAGTGCAGGGGGGTGAAAATTGTAGAGGGAGGCCTAGGAATGAATACAGTAAGCAGGTTTAAATGGATGTAAGTTGCAGTACTTATTCGTGATGGGCTACCATAGAGAGCTGCGTCAAACCAATCCTCAGACTGATCACATCAACTACCACATAAAACTTAGAGTGAAGAATGCTTGAAAGTTAAGATAAATGAGCATGAATAATTACTACAAAAGAAACTGCAAAATCAAGCAAAAACATGAGACGTGAATTGTGAAAGAAACAACCGATAGTAAGGGAAAGCACAGATTGTCTGACTTTCGTTCATTGCTTGCAATATCCAGTTTCCAGTGCATCCGAATAGCAATGTTTATTCACACTTCTACTTCGCACAAACCGTTGAATACTCAGACCGTACAACGCAAGCAGTGCTGCGGCAGCTTAAGCAGAGAATGGCGGCGGGCGTGGCGACACTCACTTGGGTAGCAACTGGTACAGCAGTTCTTCACACTTGCGCTTCTCCTCCAGGTAGTCAGACGTCCTCTCCTCGACCAGTGTCTCCAGGTTGTTGGCGTACTGCTCCATGCGCGACAGCAATTTCTCCAGGATTTTCCCGCCATCACTGTCCCTAGAACACACACAAAACGAATGGCTGCATAAAGGATTCGATCAGTTTAGAGAAGCAGATAAAAATACCAACGTACCGTTTAAATTTTTTTCTTTGAACTGTTATCCAAAGCTTGTATACAGATTTTAAGTGACAAAATTTTTCAAATAATTGGCCCTAATTATTAAATAAACAATAAGCTAATAGCGGAAAATTTGGCTTTTCCGCTAGAAAAAGGCCGAAATCAGCGGACTGCATGAGATGTAAAAGACTTTTAATGTTATTTAATCCATGTTGGATCTCGTTGAACTTCTTGGCTATTGTTACATTAAGGATTGTACGTTAAGAACTAAACAGCCACAAATATTTTTAAAGAGCTCTAATTTATTGCCATGAACGATTTCAGACTATCGCGCCCCTCTTAAAACAGATACACTTCTTTTACTACAATATTAGGTTAATAAGCAGCATGTTGTTCGGTTCTGAACTTTTTAGGAATACTAGCGGAATTTTATTTGCTGGGTGGATGACTTGAATAATACAGAAAAATGTGAAAATGTGCTACAGTTGCTAGCATACCCTTACATGTGTTCTTGAGACACGAAACGCCTTTTACTAGATCAAATATAAATGCAACTGATTCACTTGCTTTATATGTTACCAATTGTAGTATATTAGCATATTTATCTGCATTACTCGAGTCATTCACTCAACATATGAAGTGGTGCTAACTACTCAGGTATTCGAGTACAGTTCAGGAGTGAACGACACGCTGCTAGAAAATTGTATAAAAACAAGTGTGTCGGCCGCGGTGGTCTCGCGGTTCTAGGCGCGCAGTCCGGAACCGTGCGACTGCTACGGTCGCAGGTTCGAATCCTGCCTCGGGCATGGATGGGTGTGATGTCCTTAGGTTAGTTAGGTTTAAGTAGTTCTAAGTTCTAGGGGACTGATGACCACAGCAGTTGAGTCCCATAGTGTTCAGAGCCATTTGAACCATTTGAAAAACAAGTGTGGCTGTCTGAAGATGGACATGGTATCGCGAGCCTACGTGGCTGTCTTGTAGGTTTTTGATTTCACCTAATGAGTGATATTTGTCAATGGCCTTTGCACAGAAATTTATAGAAGACACGTCTGGGAACATTACCCCACATACGTTTTCTTCGTGAGTGCAGGAAATGACCGATGAAATTGCTTACCTTCTGCTCCTGGTTCTGACTGGCTGGAATGCCTAAAGATTAAATTATTTCGTGGAGCGTTTTGGGGGCTTGCGACATCGAGGAGTCGGCTGGCAGCTCTCGGGGGGACGTAGAAGGCATGCCCTCGATGGGTCGGAGGTGGTGTTTTCACTGTGTATTTCAGAACTCGCAAGAAAGTAACCCTGCTTGATCAACTGTGCTATTTCTTAAAGTACGCAAAATTATCAGGTAACAAAACTGTGTTCCTGTGACTGGTCGTGAATTTGGGGTCGAACCATCGTGGCGTGGGTTGTTTAGCGATTGTGCTGACGCTCAGCTACATTGTGGACCCAAGTAACTAGCTGGACGGCGGTTTTTGACGAATGAGATTTTCGCTGCAGCCAGTAAATTACGCAGGAAATTGAGCGTGATTTTCTTGCACTGTTTCTTGTTTGCGGAGATTGTCGGTGGACGTTGCTAGGAGCTATTCGCAGGCGATCTACGGTCTATGAACACTTAGTGGTGCACATATTCCAGCCCAGTGATCGGATTTCATATTTTCTCTGAAAGTGGTTGCGTTACTGCAGAGTTTTAATTATTATCAGTAGAGTAGTGAGAAACCTAAACTTCCATGAAATTTTGGCATTGCAGCCGTATTATGTCGACTTCTTGCCGCTTTATTTCGGCTGACTACGATTCATCTATCTTAAGGTGAGTGTTTAGCGTTGGAGATTACTAGATTACGTCGCTAACTTTATAACAAAAAGTGGAGCGGAGGCGCATGCGCAAAGGCAGCTGCTACATGAGCCATCTCTGTCAAGTTTCACGCCCTCTTCAAATATTGCTCCATCTATGGCGCACAGGCGTATGCGTAAAGGTGATATCACATGCACGCTCTCGGTCGGAATGTGGGCTTGTGAAGTTAAAATTCAGATGTGAAATTAATAAAATTAACTATCGCTAGACGTGTCACTAGTCATAAAATGTTCCTTTTTGTAGATATTAAAGAAATCACCGGGTGCCACGCCTTATTCAGTTGAAAGGCGTCATCACAATTAAAAAGATCTTTCGCCAAACGAATTCATAACTGGATCCCAGAAGGATCTCGTCGAGGCTAAGATTTCTATGGCAGAATAATCCTTAGAATGTTCTGTGCAAAGATACAACGCTCGTCTACTGCTGACTTACTGGGCTGCGAAAAGCGAGTGTGGCGATCAAGTTCAACGCACCTCTCACGCACTGTGCACGTTGTCTGACCATGTAGGCTTTGCTGTACTAGCAAGATACTATGTAGACTCCGGCCCTCCGCAATCCCAGATTGTCCTTTGACGAATCGGGAAGAGCACAAGTCATTGTAGGTGGGCGCAATATTATTTTGACGTGAAGTTTCCTTAAGCCTCTTCCTAATTTCGACGAAATGTTGCTGGTGTATGCGTGGAACGTCCTGGACTTGAACCACTCTTTCTCCTCTTGATCTTGTGGGTGGTCACGTTTCTTCCTCCTTAAAGCTGTGCAGATCTAATGCGGAGAATAACCAGTTTCTTTGAACACAGCTTGTAGGTGTCAGTCTCCATCAAATACAACACGTGCCCGATGCATCAACGTTCGAAGGACGCCCTTAGTCTGCGATTGTTGGTCACAGCTAGACGCGTGCAAATACAGGTCTGCACGTGCGGGCTCACAGTAAAGGAAATGATCCAATAATCCACCCACTTTACGACTGACCTAGACATCCACAAACGGTAGACGACCGCCCTTCTCCATTTCCATCGTAAATTTTATATCCTCGTGGATTGAATTCGGGTGCTGCAGAAAGCGTGGCAGTTCCTCTTCACCGTGGGGTCTCACTACAAAAGTGTCATCTACATATCTCCGTAAGACTTTGTGTTTAAGTTCTGCCGCATCAAGTGCCCTCTCCTCAAAAACTGCCATAAATGATGTTTGCTACGGATGGGAGAGAGGACTTCACTGTTGAATAAAAAGTAGGTTGAGAAAGGGCATGATGAAATAGCGCTGTAATATCGGCTTCGAACTTACTGCCGACTAACAAGTCGGACTCAGTCTAGTAACGAAGTCACCGGACTTGCGAATATGGTGCGAGCACTCCCCCACATAGCGTCTTAGTAAATATGCAAGAAGTCTAGCTAAGTCATATGCCGGAGCTCCGATATTGTTCACAATAGGACGTAATGGAAGATGATCTTTGGAAGACCATATTACTACGGTGTAAGAGAGCTGTGAGGTCTTAATCTTTTCGCAACTTCTTGCTGAAGGAAAGAATTCAACGACGCTGACGTTTTTTTTTCTATTCTCCCTGGTTCACTCAGCAAGCTATAAATCTTCTGCTCATCGTGGTAACAGTACAGTGGCATTTCCATTGTCCGATGGAAGGACCATCAGGTGAGGATCTTCTCGTAACTAGATTAGTGTGACCCCTACCAAGGACGAAATGATACTCTTCCGAGGTGGGCCTCTCGTAAGTGTGCGGCAAGTTTCACGACTAATTTCTTCTGCAGCGTCACTGGGAAGAAGTCTAACAACCTCTTCAACAGCACTAATAAAGGCAAGGTTCAAAGCGTAGGCGGGAAGTTCAAGCCTTTCCCAAGCTCTCACGTCGTCCAAAGCCTTATCCGTAAAATCCACCACGGTGCGTCGAAAAGCATATCCTTGCGTTAATGTAGCTGACAGGCGGGCAAACTTCGCAGATAGACTTGAAGCAGACTCTTTATGGACCCAGTCCGATTTGGCCCACGTCACGTCATCGAACTATTCCCAGAAGACTGGAAGCAATTTCCAAGCGCAGATGAAACAGCTGTTTTGAAATGACGTCCATTTCACGGCGAGTAAAACGAATCCTCTCCTTCATTACTGCTGGGCCTGTCTCACGTGAGATGAATTTCGCAATAGTGGTCTTGATAAAATGTGTCACTCTGGCACTGAGAAGATTATTAGACATGTCTCGGATCAACCATATCAACAACACAACGATTCGACAGCCTAGCTAGAGCGACTCCAATGAATGAGAAGAGGCAGGAATGGAACACATCGTACGGGCACCGCCCAGTTGAGTCATCAGCTCAATAATCTCCCTGTCGAAGACCAGAGACGACGTGGAAGGCCTAAACTACGGTGGCTGCAGATTATAACAGCAAACTTTTGATCAAGAAAACTAAATCCACGGGAAGTTTATATCGTAACAAATAGTGTGCAACGATCCAAATAGTGGACACTGTTCCATCGAAGAGGCGCTAGAAAGAAGAAGAAGAAGAAGAAGAGGAAGAAGAAGAGGAGGAAGAAAAGAACTAGCAATCATTGGTTTCACGTCCCAACCAGTAACGAAAATGGAAGGAACCTTAATCTACCTCTACATCAACCCTCCGAAAGGTATCTGAGGGTGTATAGTGGAGGATATTTCCGGTACCAATAACTGATCCTGTTCCACTGGCAAATGTTGCCTGATTATTGGTAAGCCTTTGAAATAGTTCTAATTTGTCGAATGTTATCGTGATCATTTCACGAGGTGTATGTGGGAGCAAGTAATGTGTTGTTCGACTCTGCCCGGAAAGTGCTTTCTCGAATTTTCATTAGTAGACCTCTCCGTGTTGCACAACGGCTCACTTGTAGCTCGTACCACTGGAATTTGTTGAGCATCTTTGTAACGCTCTCGCGCTGACTAAACGATCCTGTCTGGTAAGGCTCGCAACTTGGTGAACAATAATCAAGAATCGGTCCAACAAGCGCTTTGTAAGCCACCGCTTTCGTGGATGAATTACATTTCCTTAAGATTCTTTTACGAGTCTGTCTGGCGTCTGCTTTTCCTACTATTTGTTTTACGTGGCCATTCCACCTTACGTCGCTCTGGATAGTTACTCCTAGATATTTTACAGTAGATACCATTTCCAGCAGTTGGTCATGAACAGTAGCTGTGCAGAAATGAATTTCTTGTGGTGTTTATACGCAATATGTCACATTTATTGAAGTTCAGGGTCAACTGCTAGACCCTGCACAATTCATCAATCGTCTGAATGTCATTCTTCAAATCGATAATGCCTTCTGGCGTTGCTACTTTGTTATAGACAACCGCATCATCTGCGAGCAGCCTTAAAGAGCATCCGACGCATTCTGTTAGATCATTTATATACGCTGTAATCTGTAATGGTCCTACCGCACTTCCTTGTGGTGTTCTCGAAATTACCTTTACATCTGCCGATCTTGTTCCGTTAAGAGCAACGTGTTGAATTCTGTCCAGAAGGAAGCCTAGAATCTAATAACAAATAATGGTTCGCAATTCGTGTAGTAGATGCAGCGACAGAGGGTAATGGCGTGGACTCTATTTCCTGATTTGGGCTTACACCAGTAACTACTGTCAATGGCAAACACAGAGCAAATGTTTAGGAAAAAACTTTAGGCGGTGGAATACGTTTAACCCGTTGGGCAACAGTTTGGAAACGCATCTCTTCTGAATCGGTATGCTATTGTTTCTGCCAACGAAGCACAAGTAATTGAAGTCTTGTGCGGAAACAGTCAGGTGGATTTACTTGAACAGACTGCTGAAAACCATAACTTGAACCCTATTGATTAACTAGAGTACTAGTGGCATACTTAATTAATTCGCACGAAAACCAGGCGACAACCATGCAATGTTAGCATCAAGAAGAGTTTAAACAAAATCTGCTCTCAACAGTATCAGAACTTAGCAACGAAGTCATACAAGAAATTAGACGATGTAGAAGCTGTTAATTTTATTTTTTTAAAGAGCACACTGGTCATTTCGGAGCGCTGTTATTGTGGGAATGGTACCAGGCGGTTACGTGACCTTCCACGGCCGTCGTAAGTCATGACAGTGAAGTGAGCGTATGTGCAAGGCGGTTATGTGGAACCAGTGTAGTAAGTTGGGTCGACGTGGAGGCGTGCGAAAATGGCAGGAGGTACCGTTTTTGGCGTGCAGAAGGTGCTGTGTTTGGCGTGCAGGCGGTACCGTGTTCGGCGTGCCTATGACCAAACTGTGTACAGGGGGGGCCGGTTTGCTGGTTATCAGTGTGGACTGTCCAACATGTCTAAAGCAGTGCTGTACCGCTCACAGCCATATAACATAGCGTCAGCACAGAGTTATTAAAAAAAAAAAAAGATAATAACTGAGAGGAACTGGAGTTGAGTATCATGCCTAGTGGTTGACAATCGGTTTTAAACACGACAGAAATCGACGCTGTCAATGAGTGCAGTTCTATCTCAACCAGTTTCCGAGCTAATATTGCGAAGGGAATAGCAAGCAATGGACAACGTGAACCGGATACCTCCCAAAAGGCCCTCACACACAGTGGCACGTGAAACTGCCTGTCTTTAAAGGGCCAAAGAACGAACTGGACGGGGAGCGTGTAGCGTGGTCTGGTGTGTCGTGAGAGGTCTCTTTTCAAATGATGCAGCGCCCCGAGTGCACCGACGACCTAATTAGCCGTTTAATCAGCAGTGTGTGCAGTTCATACCGGAAGTGGTACCGCGATCTTCTGGGGGTGATTTTCGAACCGTGTTTTGGGTCTGCTCTCTCAGGTTACAGTGTACATGAACCAGGATGTGTAGTATTTCAACATCTCGGTGACCTAGTGTTGCCCGTTCTTCTACCTCTTCAGGGTGGGTATGCTGCGGACACTCCGGTCCCGCAAAATGACAACAGCCGTGTTCGCCGGACTGCACGCACACGTCCCTGTTCCGGCGAATAACTAGGGCCCCCTATCGCACCTTTACTGCTCCGATAAATCACCCAGTCTTAACCACATAGGAAATATATGGAACTGTTAGGACGAAGGTGAAAAATAGTCAACATTCCATGCAGTTTGGTAGCTATAACGGATCTAATCATCAATGAATGATTCCAGAAGGGTCTGGCATATCCGAAGAAATTTGTGGATTTCTCCTTGCCGAATTGAGGCCGCTGTCACGTGTAAATGTGATGTTACGTGTTGTTATGGTGATATTTCGTTTGGTGCCCTTATCTCGGTACGTGCCGTTAAGAACCATGAAATTATTTAGGTTCAAGATAATTAGTGCACCTCTAACGTAAGTGACTGTGGAGACTGCTTGTCATGCATAGCATTGTGTCTTCGTTTCGATGAGTTGGTGCGTTTCCTTGAGTGAGTACGAAAATAATCGGAGAAGATGTAACAGCCAGTAAAACGCGGCAATTTCTGTACTACTGTTAAAGCAATAAGTGTGTCTGGGATTTGTAATACTAGTATAAGACTGAGGTTTTTGCGAACTAACAGTTATGATTGCTGTTCTGTCACATCGGAATCGTATTGTAAAATTCTGAAGTTTCAAAAAGTTACTTCATTTTATAAAATCATTTATGTAATTGTGAACAGTTGCAAGAATTAGTCTGTTGTCCAAAATGTGAATTTATTTGGCAAAAATCAACCGTTTAACAACAGTCATATTACATCTTTTAATTAGTTGTCTTTTTCTGCTACGATGTGTGTGGAATTCACATACAACTTCTGCAGTTCAAATTTGCAGCTAGCCCGAGCGTAACGTGAGATTTCAGGCTAGAAGTAACATTTCGCAATCGAAAGCAAATAAATAAATTGTTTGTCGAATATTAAGAGATGGATGACTCATTTGTTTAAAACCATTATCATTATCTGTGATAAAAGAAGATAAAAAAGATGTGGGATAAATTTGATGTCTTATGACAAAAACCGGGCAAGTGCGAGTAGCACTCACAGTCTGAAGGTTCCGTACAATCTTTATTATGTATATAGATAGTGCATCTATAGGTTTTGATGAGTGAATTTACGAGTATATTGCCGTATCTTTTGATAGCATTGACTCAGAAGCTTAAATCTTTCTACATCGCTAAGGGACTGAAGACAACAGTTTTTGACCTAAATTTTAACTTGATGAAGTGGTCCTATAAGGACTCCGTCATTACCGACTGAGATACGAAACCCTAAAAAGTAAGTAATCGAGACTTCAGGACAATCCTAATGTCAGGATCCAGATCGCACAGTCTCCTGTACCTCAATGACGAAACAGTCAAGATAAAAATTTCACAGATGTGCGATATTCAAAGCCGCCACCTCTGCGACTGCACGTCATGGCATTGATGGACACCCGCCACGGCAGCCAGCGTGAAAGACGTCACACGATAAAGAAAACATGAGAGCAGCGGAGAACAACACGGCGGGGCAGTTAGGCAATCTGCATACCAGATGTCTCCACAAACTGCACTGAAAGTTTATAGTCTTCACAATGATTGAGCACAAAATTCAATTTGATATTTGATTTTAGAGGAATCCGTAGTGACAAAAAATCGTCCGTAAGACGTTTAGGTCTGAAGAAAATAGAAAGGCTATTCTGTAGGAAAATATTAACTTATGGAAACTCAGTTTTCATATCTTTAGCACCCTACTGTACTTAGAAGGGGACCGCGTCTACTCGGCATCACCGATTTACTCCAGATTTGTGGCGTATGCAGAGCTTAGCTAGAAATAGAAGTGATGGAAGTGGGAGTTCCAGATGGCCACATGTTTAGAAAAAAAATAGCAATTTTGGCGCGGCTGCAGTGTGGCACGAGCCATTTATGTTAGAGTAGTTTGCAGGTATCTGTTGGTGCAGAGAAGAGATTGTAGGTCGGTAATCTGAGTGTCAGTGGGTACATGGAATCTTGCACTGCAAATGAAGCGAAATAATACTCAATAAATGGTACTTCTTAATATTTTCCTAACAGGCATGACTATGAAAGGCAGAGTAGATTTGAGGCTGTAATTAATTTACAAGAAAGGACTCGATCTGTAGCGACCACGAAGGAACTGCAATTAAAGAGTACAGGACTTGGTATGCCTACGAGAGAGTACTGGCACTTTTGGACTGACAATTCAAAAAACGGTGGATGTGTAGCCTGTGCGGCAAAATATAGGAACTTCCTCATTGCTTTATAGAAATCTGGGAAACTTATAACCTGAAGCGAAAATTTTTTAACTGATGTGGTGAAGCCCTATGTGCTAGAGAAGAAAATTCTCCTTAATTAACTCGTTGAGAGGACAAATATGTCCACAATTATACGAAGAGATGTTTCAAGTTAGAGGACTGTCGACGTGACGTATTAACGTCATTCCCTCAAATCCACTCCGTTAATGTAACTCTGTTATGTTTATTTTTATCTTCAGGTAAACAATTTGATGCAAAAGCTTCAAAACTGCTCTTATCTCATAGAGAGAGAAGAAGGAATCACATCCCGAGAACTGTACCAAAGTACATTCACTATGCTCCCCAAAATTGATGCGAAATGATAGATTACGCTTGGTTTGCTGCCAAACAGTGCGATGAGAGAGAACATTTTATGAATGTAAATCAAATTTGTTTTTCTGGAGAAACTCTAAAACAAACATGCAATTGTAAAAATGCGGCGTTCATAGCCTATGCAAGATGTCGAGAAAATTACTGCTTCCCTTGATTTTACGATATCACCTCCGCACGTGTAAAGCATCGACTGTAGAATAAAAAGTATCAAATTTTACATGTGGAGTTCTCGTAGACGCATTACAAACCCTTATGGGAAATTTATTTCCAATCGCAAATCCTCCTTTGCGTTTCCTCACATGCCTTTTACTACTCGACCACACGACCCTCGATTAGCGTTATGTACTCTTTCCATCACCTGGAAACTACGCTACCATAAATGGCTCATGCCTCACACGACCCGCGCCAAAATTGCCGCTTCTGGCCAACCCCTGCATATACCAAAAATTTGGATAAAATCGGTGATGACGAGTAGTTGCGGACCCTTGTTAGTATCAAAGGCACATCGACATGTTTTGTCGGCTTATTCTCTTGAAAAATGATCTCGAAGAACATCTCCATTTTGTTCCTTGCTTGATTGCTGACATTATCATCCCATTTAACCAAAATTGCAGATAACTGTTCCACGAATACTGACGTTTACTTGGAAAAAGTATACAAAATGACACATTATTCAAGAGTTTTCATAAAACTTGGCATACAACACTGAAACTATCAGGAGCTGCTGATTAATAATTCTTCATTTACAACCGGTTTCGATCTTAAGCTCATATTCAGGTGTCTTAGTCATTTATAATAGTTTACATGGTATCAAATAAAAAACATCTTGTAACCTCTGTTAATGGTCGTCTACGAATTACTATCAGGTTCCAGTTTTCTGTGTGGTTGCACTCTACATACTGAGTGACACGCACAGTGTGTGACATCGAGTCTCCGTAGAATTGACACGGCTGATTGGTGATGGTTGTTCCAGTCAGTATGGCGTGGAACGGCGTCCATCGCTCACGACCACGCTACCCTGTAACTAGTAGAAAAAGACATACTCCTCGCGGGTTTTGGTCATATTTCAGATACCGTCTTTCGCGATTTATTTAAATATTTCAATAGAGCAGCACGTCAGAATGTGTAAACCGCTCTTGCTTCTTCACAGATAAACGCAGCAATTGCATCCCCCGATGACGCGATAACTCCCTTGATCTGAAATGATGACCACCAGTTTTCTTTTGTTGTGAGCCCGAGACAGACCTTTAGGCTTGCGCGAACTGGCTAACTGTAGTTCTTCTTTTTATTATGCCCGGTTAGATAATGGATGTTGAATATTAATAATATAAAGTATTGAATCTTCAGTCCATCTCTCAAGTCGTAGCCACATTATAGAATTGCGAGGATGTTAAGTTGATAAAATTGTTATTCCGTAGTCAAGACGTCGCTACGTCGCGTGTTCAATAACTACACGACGTAATTCAAGTGATAACATACACTTAAGCAATGTTCAGAATGCGTCGTAATCTTGGGACAAATCGATGACTGTTCACTGTTAAATAATCATGAATTCACTTTTCACTTCATAATATTCTACTAGTAAATTAATTTTCACTAATACACATGATAATTTCTATTCAATTATGTAGGCGACATGAAGAATTAGAGTTTGAATCCAATTTTATTGTTCCTTGTAATTAATTGTCCCTACGCTGAGCACGCACACCGATTTCTCACTCAGGGAATGCTTCTGTTTGCATCAGTAATCCTGTCGTTGACGACAACTTCTGACAATTCGGCGCAGTTGTACGTTCTTCGTGTTTGCCTTTGTCTGTTACCTACTCGAGACTAATAATTGTTTTTCTGTCGGCGATCTTTCTTTTTGAATGTCCCTGAATGTTGGTGCTGATTCAGTGTCACGAGGGCTAAGTCCCATCACAAATCTCACACGATTGAATTTCGTCGCGAATCACCGTATCCCATTATCTTGCTAACGATAAAGATGACTTTGCTTTAGTATAATTTCTGAATAATACTTCAATATATATCGCAAAACTTTCAAACTCCCGATTAGTTTAAAACAATCTAGTAGCGCTTACATGAATACTACTATCGCAATAGTACTAGAGAGCGACTAGATAGCGACTGAAGCTAACATTACATTTAAATCTACATCTACATTTATACTCCGCAAGCCACCCAACGGTGTGTGGCGGAGGGCACTTTACGTGCCACTGTCATTACCTCCCTTTCCTGTTCCAGTCGCGTATGGTTCATGGGAAGAACGATTGTCTGAAAGCCTCCGTGCGCGCTCTAATCTCTCTAATTTTACATTCGTGATCTCCTCGGGAGGTATAAGTAGGGGGAAGCAATATATTCGATACCTCATCCAGAAACGCACCCTCTCGAAACCTGGTGAGCAAGCTACACCGCGATGCAGAGCGCCTCTCTTGCAGAGTCTGCCACTTGAGTTTATTAAACATCTCCGTAACGCTATCACGGTTACCAAATAACCCTGTGACGAAATGCGCCGCTCTTCTTTGGATCTTCTCTACCTCCTCCGTCAACCCGATCTGGTACGGATCCCACACTGATGAGCAATACTCAAGTATAGGTCGAACGAGTGTTTTGTAAGCCACCTCCTTTGTTGATGGACTACATTTTCTAAGCACTCTCCCAATGAATCTCAACCTGGTACCCGCCTTACCAACAATTAATTTTATATGATCATTCCACTTCAAATCGTTCCGCACGCATACTCCCAGATATTTTACAGAAGTAACTGCTACCAGTGTTTGTTCCGCTATCATATAATCATACAATAAAGGATCCTTCTTTCTGTGTATTCGCAATACATTACATTTGTCTATGTTAAGGGACAGTTGCCACTCCCTGCACCAAGTGCCTATCCGCTGCAGATCTTCCTGCATTTCGCTACAATTTTCTAATGCTGCAACTTCTCTGTATACTACAGCATCATCCGCGAAAAGCCTCATGGAACTTCCGACACTATCTACTAGGTCCGATTTACATTGTAGTCACATCGAGTTTCCTTTTCGATGCGGCTACAACTCTCTTCTATGGTAAATGTTATCTTTTGCCAATTTACCATTCTGGGCTTTAACCTTCGTATTTAATTATTTTGCAATTCTTTATTTGCTGTTTTTGTTGCGTATCCTATTCTATTCTTTGATTCAGTCTCTATTTCATGATAATTATTCACGTGACATTCCTGTTGATCGAATTATCACAAGCCGGCCGTGGTGGCCGTGCGGTTCTAGGCGCTGCAGTTCGGAACCGCGGGACTGCTACGGTCGCAGGTTCGAATCCTGCCTCGGGCATGGATGTCTGTGATGTCCTTAGGTTAGTTAGGTTTAAGTAGTTCTAAGTTCTAGGGGACTGATGACCTAAGATGTTAAGTCCCATAGTGCTCAGAGCCATTTGAACCAATTATCACAAGTGTAAATTTTGTCCTCATTAGCTGCCGTCACTGTCAAGATGACTAATTTTCCTACTTCTTTTACAACAAAGAGTTGTTTATTAGGGTTTCTGTAATTGGTGTGTTATAAGTGTCTTCAGATGAAAATACTTACGAGCTGTGGCGCACCGCCTGCAAAAAATACACGGTCCAGTCCCATTAAAGTGACCATCGCCTTTGTTCGATGTCAACAAGCAATAACCACCAGCAATGCAGCGTAAATAAAGCATGTCGGAGGAACGCGGAAAACAGTGCAGACGTTGCCGCAATGCGGAAATGGAGCGTTATCTGACGTCCAAATGGGAACGATCGTTGGCTTTCGGACCAAGGGTGGAAGCATTTCCGTAACGACTAAGTTTGTGAACTTCTCGTGTGCCGCCGTGGTTAAAGTCTACCGTGCGTGGCAAAATGGTGCTACCCAAAATATGCAACGAGGTAAATATGGTGAATATTGGCAATAGATGAGAGGGTTGAACGATGGCTGCGGAAATGTGTACAGGCGAAAAGCCGTGCAACTGTTGAGCAACTAACCGCCCAGATGAACCAAGGGGCTACCAACAGTGTCCCCCCAAAGACCATTCATTGAACATCTGGAGCAGGCGCCTGATTCATTCACCCATGCTGACTGCTGTTCATCAATGACGAAGGCTGAAATTTACTCTCCAGTACCGCGACTGGACGTCCATTGTTGGTGACAGGTGATCTTTTCAGCTGAATTACGTTTTATGCTACATTGTACGGAATGAAACGTAATGAAAGCAAACATGCACCGACGGAATTTGGAAGGACCCAGGCCGGAGAAGGGAGTATTATAGTTTGGAGAATGTTTTCGCGTCATTCCCTGGGTTGTCTCGTCAGTCTGGGAGGCACAATGGACATCACAAGTATGCATCTATCCTTGGTGACCATATTCAGCCTTCAGACACATTCACGTTCTTGCGAATGGATGGTACAAATTGGAAGTAAAATGCTTATACAACAATAAATTTGCCAGTTGTAAACCGTTTTGAGGCGTAATTACATTGTGTAATTTCATAAGCAAGACACTGCCAATGTCAATGAAAATACAGCCACTTGAAAACAGAATTTTATCTCGGTCATAATGTGAGGGCGGAAAAAATCGTGTTTGGTAATTCGAGTGCCAACAAAAGTCAAATTAGTAGACTCAGAAATATTTAGTTTTTCATTTATCCGCTACCTACTTTTTACATCTCTCCCCTGAGGGTGTCCTGAATCACAGACCTACACAAAAATAATTTCAGTTCTGTGCTTAGATCTTGTATCAAAAGTAAAAGATAAAACATCCGAAGTGAAGTAGTTGGTTATAGCTGCGAACAGCGAAAATTCTACTCATGATTTTACGGCTGTAGTACCGTACAGAAAGCTAGTCGTTTCTCTAACCGAGCAACGAATACATTTTTAATTTTGTTCGAATGCTATTAAACCAAATTAAATTCGCCATTCGCCATTCACCCGGTTACTTGGTTACAGTAAGTACTTTATTTAGGACTACCTGCCTGTTTCTATGATTAACTCATTTTCATGTACCTACACAAACGGTTCTGGACACATCTTCCTAGTAAATATATACCGCCGGCCGGAGTGGCCGTGCGGTTCTGGGCGCTACAGTCTGGAACCGCGTGACCGCTACGGTCGCAGGTTCGAATCCTGCCTCGGGCATGGATGTATGTGATGTCCTTAAGTTAGTTAGGTTTAAGTAGTTCTAAGTTCTATGGGACTGATGACCACAGCAGTTAAGTCCCATAGTGCTCAGAGCCATTTGAACCATTAAATATATACCAAATATCACATGCCATACACATTTACACATGGTATGGTCACTAGTGAACACTACGTGCAGGAAAAATGGCCAACAGTGTTAAACAATGTACTTACAAGTGGATATACAATCCCTTTCCATGAATTTATTAAGGCTTTTGTGTCCATCACGATGAAATCAATGCAAACAGTTCTTATGTATTTGCACTCACAATTAAAAGGGTAAAATACATAAAGAATTCATTAGAGCTGGAAGAGTGGGTGGTGTCATTTATGGGAGACAGAAATACCATTAAGTGGTACGAAAAAATGAGGATAACATTCTCGAACATTGTGGAATATTATCGGTTTCCTTACGACCTACTGCTTATTAATTAAATAGGATCCTTTTCTGTGATACTACTCGTAATGCAGCATTGACGTATCCTGCCACTACACTAAAATAGCCTAAAATATAGTTCTTTGTGCTGGATTACATATTACCAACACTAAACATGTTTGTCTTTCCTGTACTGGGAACACCAAACTCTCATTTACTTACGAATGATACCAAAGTAATGAATATAGACAGAGGAACGATTTTTAGCACAAAAATCAACTGAGACGGAGCGTTACCTTACTTGTACACGGATGGCGAAGAAAATTGGACTTGACCTTAAATTTTAGTTTAACTGATGTAGAGAATGTACGGGAACCAGGGTAACGTAAGACTAGCGGAAGAGGGACGATTTAAATTTCCAACCTATGTGTCTTAATCACTTATCGACCTTCGCTACGGTCGCAGGTTCGAATCCTGCCTCGGGCATGGATGTGTGTGATGTCCTTAGGTTAGTTAGGTTTAAGTAGTTCTAAGTTTTAGGGGACTGATGACCTTAGACGTTAAGTCCCATAGTGCTCAGAGCCATTTGAACCATTTTTTTATCGACTTTTCTCGGTACTGTTGCTTGAAAACTGTCCACTGTGATGACGGTTTCAGAATTACTGTGTTATCCCTGTGGTTCTCGCGCATTGTATCATCTGATAATTTTTTCACAGTGCAAGAAAAGATATTCGCTACAGTTTCTCACTGCCGTCTAACACATTTTAAGCATGCTTGGCAGTGTATCTTTCACCATTCAAACAGTAAATTCACTTCATGTGTCTCTTTACAGCCAAAAGGCTCTGCTCGCCACTTTATCGATGCTCGCAACTAATTGTATCATTGTTGTTGTTATTGTTGTTGTGGTCTTCAGACCTGAGACTGGTTTGATGCAGCTCTCCATGCTACTCTATCCTGTGCAAGCTTCTTCATCTCCCAGTACCTACTGCAACCTACATCCTTCTGAATCTGTTTAGTGTATTCATCTCTTGGTCTCCCTCTACGATTTTTACCCTCCATGCTGCCCTACAATATTAAATTGGTGATCCCTTGATGCCTCAGAACATGTCCTACCAACCGATCACTTCTTCTAGTCAAGTTGTGCCACAAACTCCTCTTCTCCCCAATTATATTCAATACCTCCTCATTAGTTATGTGATCTACCCATCTAATCTTCAACATTCTTCTGTAGCACCACATTTCGAAAGCTTCTATTCTCTGCTTGTCTAAACTATTTATCGTCCACGTTTCACTTCCATACATGGCTACACTCCATACAAATAGTTTCAGAAACGACTTCCTGACATTTAAATCGATACTCGATGTTAACAAATTTCTCTTCTTCAGAAACGCTTTCGTTGCCATTGCCAGTCTACATTTGATATCCTCTCTACTTCGACCATCATCAGTTATTTTGCTCCCCAAATAGCAAAACTTCTTTACTACTTTAAGTGTCTCATTTCCTATTCTAATTCCCTCAGCATCACCCGACTTAATTCGACTACATTCCATTATGCTCGTTTTGTTTTTGTTGATGTTCGTATTATACCCTCCTTTCAAGACACTGTCCATTCCGTTCAACTGCTCTTCCCAGTCCTTTGCTGTCTCTGACAGAATTACGATGTCATCGGCGAACCTCAAAATTTTTATTTCTTCTCCATGGATTTTAATACCTACTCCGAATTTTTCTTTTGTTTCCTTTCCTGCCACCTTCAGAATTTGAAAGAGAGTATTCCAATCAACATTGTCAAAAGCTTTCTCTAAGTCTACAAATGCTAGAAACGTAGGTTTGCCTTTCCCTAATCTTTCTTCTAAGATAAGTCGTAAGGTCAGTATTGCCTCACGTGTTCCAACATTTCTACGGAATCCAAACTGATCTTCCCCGAGGTCGGCTTCTATCAGTTTTTCCATTCGTCTGTAAAGAATTCGCGTTACTATTTTGCAGCTGTGACTTATTAAACTGATATTTCGGTAATTTTCACATCTGTCAACACCTGCTTTCTTTGGGATTGGAATTATTATATTCTTCTTGAAGTCGGAGGGTATTTCGCCTGTCTCATACAGCTTGCTCACTAGATGGTAGAGTTTGGCCAGGACTGGCTCTCCCAAGGCTTTCAGTAGTTCTAATGGAATGTTGTCTACTCGGGGGGACTTGTTTCGACCCAGGTCCTTCAGTGCTCTGTCAAACTCTTCACGCAGTATCATATCTCCCATTTCATCTTCATCTACATCCTCTTCCATTTCCATAATATTGTCCTCAAGTAAATCTCCCTTGTATAGACCCTCTATATACTCCTTCCACCTTCCTGCTTTGCCTTCTTTGCTTAGAACTGAGTTTCCATCTGAGCTCTTGATATTCATGCAAGTGGTTCTCCTTTCTCCAAAGGTCTCTTTAATTTTCCTTTAGGCAATATCTATCTTACCCCTAGTGAGATAAGCCTCTACATCGTGCTTAGCCATTTTGCACTTCCTGTCGATCTAATTTTTGAGACGTTTGTATTCCTTTTTGCCTGCTTCATTTACTGCATTTTTATATTTTCTCCTTACATCAATTAAATTCAATATTTCTTCTGTTTCCCTAAGATTTCTACTAGCCCTCGTCTTTTTACCTACGTGATCCTCTGCTGCCTTCACAATTTCATTCCTCAAAGCTACCCATTCTTCTTCTACTGTATTTATTTCTCCCATTCCTGTCACTTGTTCCCTTAAGCTCTCCCTGAAACTCTGTACAACCTCTGGTTCTTTCAGTTTATTCAGGTCCCATCTCCTTAAATTTCCACCTTTTTGCAGTTTCTTCAGTTTTAATCTACGGTTCATAACCAATAGATTGTGGTAAGAGTCCACATCTGCCCCTGGAAATGTCTTACAATTTAAAACCTGATTCCTAAATCTCTGTCTTACCATTATATAATCTATCTGATATCTTCTAGTATCTCCAGGGTTCTTCCATGTATACAACCTTCTTTCATGATTCTTGAACCAAGTGTTAGCTATGATTAAGTTATGCTCTGCGCAAAAGTCTACCAGGCGGCTTCCTCTTTCATTTCTTAGCCTCGATCCATATTCACCTATGTTTCCTTCTCTCCCTTTTCCTACTATCAAATTCCAGTCGCCCATGACTATTAAATTTTCGTCTCCCTTCACTACCTGAATAATTTCTTTTATGTCATCATCGTATCATAGAAACTAAAAACTTATGAGGTAAAGGCACCCACATTTTGGGATTCAAATATCTGTCCATTCATGTTTACTATTTTTCGCGGTTCCCTAACGCCTCTAATTGGACATGGCCGGAAGGCTCCTCATAAATCGCCAAGGTCCAACGCTTTTACCATCTTTGTGCCGTCCGAAGCTGTACATTGTCTCTAATGACCTTAATAATGGTGGGGCGTTGAACGGTAATCCCCTTTTTCCATTCCACATTACCGATAGGCACCAACATAATTGAGTCATGGAAAACAGTGCGAGTTTGTGGTGGCGATGGGGGGGGGGGAGGGGGAGGGGAAGAACGGCACATAATCAGTTTAATATTCATGAGTGATCCTAAAACAATTTTTAACAGTTCTGGAAGTATGGGAGGGTACATTACTTTGCTGAATGTCCAAATTTCCTGTAGAGTGCTATAGGGTAATAAATACATGTAACATGATACGACTGTAAGGTCAAAGGGTATCAATGAAAAGATTACTGATAACAGTCTTCTACTCTGGAAGAATAGAAACAATACGGAACTCACTGGAAGAAAGGAATGAAAAGTGTGAATTCATCTCCTAAATTTCGGTGAGAGGATAAAACACATAAATGTAAGGGCTGTGAATTCAACTCAAGACTAATGCAGTACAATTTCGAATCAGTTACGTTGGATCGATCACATGGATAATATTGTGGGTAAAGCAAACCAAAGACTGCTATTTATTGGCAGAACACTTAGAAAATGCAACCGTTCTACTAAAGTGAGTGCTTACTTTACGCTTGGCCTCCATCTTCTGGAGTACTACTGTGAAGTATTTGACTCGCATCAGACAGGATTGACAGAGGACATCAGAAAAGTTCAAGGAACAGTTACACGTTAAGTATTATCACGAAACAGAGGAGAGTGTGCCACGGATATGATATGCGAACTGAGGTGGCAGTCTTTAAACCAAAGTCGATTTTCGTTGCTGCAGGTTCTTGTCATGAAATTTCAATCGGAAATTTTGTCCTCTGAGCGTGAAAATACTTTGTTGGCGCCCACCTACATAGGAGAGAATGATTATAATAAAATAACAGAAATCAGAGCTCGCACAGAGAGAGATTTAAGTTTTACTTTTTCCCGCGCGCTGTTCGAGAGTGGAACGTTAGAGAAATAGCTTGAAGTTGATTAGATGAGTTCTCTGCAGGCACTGAAGTGTGAATTGCAGAATAATCATGCTGATGTAGAATAGTCAGCTGAATATAGAATATGAGTTGCGAATAAACCATATTAAGAGGAAAATATGAGAATAGTAACAAACAAAAAATTAACGTGGGGGCCCACATAGTACAAGAAGGGAAGAAATTAGAAATTCTGCCACCTTAGGAGCAAAACAACGAACGACTAACGAAGCAAGGAATGAGAAGCAGACAGGGACAGGCAAAGAAAATGTTTCGCGGGAAAAGGTAGTATATTAGGCTTTACTTTTAGAAGGTGAACCGGAACTGAAGAGAACAGGAATACCTGAGATGTGGTAAGTGTAGTGATAAGATACGAAAGGGCGCGCTCCACCTAATCGGCGAAGGAAGGAGGGTAGCACCACGTGTGAAAACATATTGCTATAGCTTCCATGGAACTTGAGGACGACGTAAGGGTAAACTTAGTAAGTGTCGTAGAAATTACAATACGCATAACAAATAATTGAGAAAGTTGGTTGGGAATGTTACTCTGAAGAGCAAACCGAGATGGACTGCAACAACTTGTTTAACTTTCAAAATTACAGAAACTACAGAGATAAACCGATAGTCCCGTACACAACAGCTGCGAGGCTGTTATTCACAATCACGGATGAAACTTCCTGTATTATACTACGTCATCAGCAAACAATAATGCAGTTCTATTCACTCTTTCTGACAGGATGTTTGTACATAATACGAACATGTGTGGTCCTCTCACGTTTTCTTTTCAAGTGTTCGTATGCAAAAGTTCAACATAAATAAAACTGAGAAATTGGCACCTAGTACAGAACTTCACGATGAAAACACAATATGCTTGACCGTAACTCTTGCACGGGTGATAGCCAATCACACGTTGTATGTTTAAGTTGCTGCACCTGACAAATTCAGTGGCGTCGAAATTGACCATCCATGAAGTATAAAAATATTTCTTCGGCAAAATGCGGGAGAACATGACTTCAGTCCTTATTCAGACTGAGTTTAATTATTGATCATTATTCATAGGAGAACGAGAATAGTTGTATTGCGATGTTATATCACAACTTTTCTTATTAGTTAGGTTAATCGAGACTGTACGGGCACCACTGTGGGCACCAAACGCATGAAACAGCCACAAGGAATCTAAATAGTTTAGAAAATGACGAGAAAATAAGAGAAACCAATCATGAAATATGACGTAATCACTGCGTTCGGCATAATGATCCAGTGTCAAAAGTTTGTATATGTTGAAGCAGTATTTGATAACAAAAATATATGTTTTAGCAAAATGTATCTGATGATGACCATACAGGCCGAAGACAGTTATCAAATAAAAGTTTTCTGGATCAAAGACATCAATTCCACAAATTTCAGTCGTGGTTTAAAGATATGTGATCGCCTGCTTTCATTACGATCAAATGTACATTCTGTTTTGTAAAGCTGTGGAACCGAAACTGAATAGAAAACGCGGACGAAACTTGAGTAGCTCACAGAAACAACTACCTCATGAATTTCAGCAAGTCGAGAACCGCCTATTCCCAGTTCCATATTATCATCGTGGACGTCAGCTGTGTAGGCTGCACGCGGAGTTCTTATCTGGGCTAACAAAGACCGAATGTGAAGCGGGCTATTCCATTCGGTCGTTCTGTGTGGTGCTTTAGTTCTCCTCGTACCGCACACCTATTTGAAACCTCGTGCTATTCGATCCATAAGCCGCGCGGGGTAGCCGCGCGGTCATAGGCGTCTTGTCACGGTCCGCGCTTCTCCCCTCCCGTCGGAGGTTCGAGTCCTCCCTCGGGCATGGGTGTGTGTCGTCCTTAGTATAAGTTTGTTTACGTTAGATTAAGTAGTGTGTAAACTTAGGGACCGATAACCTCATCAGTTTGGGCCCATAAGACCTTACCACAAATTTCCAAAAATTTTCGATCCAACTTTTTATTCTTGAGACTGGATTCTGATTACGAGGTGGATGGAACTACACTTTTAACTGTGACGAATTTAGCAAAATGTTGTGGAATTGATGGACTGTCAGTTATCCATTTGTTTAGCTTCAATAACGATCACTGTGAGTGATATACTGTAAGGGCGCAATGTTTTGTTGATGGCGCACATCAGACCCAGGGAGAACTTCAGGGTAGCTGAGTACTGGCAACATATCGTTAACTTACACCTCGAACCCTGTGAAGTAGGCAAGAAATTGAATGAAATATGCATTCTAGATGGTCACGTATGATTGGTAGAACGTTGTTTGCGTTAAACCAAGACCAAGTTTCAGCCCCAGGTCGGCACACAGTTATAACACGGCAAGAAGTTTTATAGACCGCACATACGTTTCCCAGATTTTGTTTTAACAAATGTGTAAATCTACTAAACAACCAGTCCATTGCTGATGGTGGAAGTATTTTGGTCAATTCCATCAGAGCTGAAACAACAGAAGGAGTAATAAAGAAAATACTGAAAAGTATTATTGGTTGGTTCTAGATAAGTGGCCTCTCACTTGGAAAAAACAATTCATTAATTACGTAAAAGGCAGGATAAATCTTCGCCAATAAATTGCAGCATGGGGAAAGGAATTACGTAAAACTGATTGTCCAGAATTCCTAGGTCTGAATACTGATAAAAACTTGAAATGTAAGTCATCTGGAACAGATCTTCTCAAATGCTTGAGTTTAGAAACGTTTGCTCTACATATAACTGCTTATTTTGTTCATGAAACCATCAGAAAATTAGCCTGATTCACAAATTTCCATTCAGTGAGTGTTACATGATGGAGTAATTTTCTCAGGCAATTCCACAGATATACACGGATTCATTGCACGGAAACATACTGCAAGGATATCCTCTAGTGTCCATGCTTGTTAGTTAGATATTAATTAAATGTTCCCTATATCTTTTGAAAGATTGTTTTATCGAAATGATGTGGAATGAGTAAGTTTACAGAACATGTATACATGGCTGGTGTCAGCATTAATAAACACATTATTATTTTGTTCTATTCATGCAACTTTAAGGATCCATGTAAGGAGAAAGCCACCCTGTTTACATGATACATTACCATCATACAGATAAATGGTTCAAATGCCTCTAAGTATATGGGACTTAACATCTGAGGTCATCAGACCGCTAGACTTAGAACTACTTAAACCTAACTAACCTAAGGATATCACACACATCCAAGCCCGAGGCAGGATCCGACCCTGCGACCGTGGTAGCAGCGCGGTTCCGGACTGAAGCGCCTAGAACCGCTCGGCCACAATGGCCGGTCATCTAGATAAATTGGACTTCTTGTATAGTAGAATTATAGAGAAACACGTTGTTTACCACTTATATCATAAAGAAATTTTATTTCTAAAGAATAGCTTATCGACTGTATTTGTAGTATATCGATTCATGTATATCCAAAAATTTGGAGCAATCTACTCTGTTTACTGACTCCTGTTGACGTGCTACATCAGTTGTTGATATGACTAATTTGTTGTACAGAATGAATATAGAGCGTTTTTTCGCAAATTTAGGGAGAGTCCATTTTCTGTGAAAAACTTTATAAACCTTTGTCAGACAGACATGTACCTGACATGTACATGTCTGCCTGCAAATCCGGCATGAAATGTATTTCAGTTACAACCAGCCCACATTCTCAAGTTCTCGGCAGAAATGACGAGTGCAAATATTGCGTTATCGGCTACAATCTACAGGAAATTAGTGATATTTCTGTGAATATTGATTTGTCTGAAAGTGGGACGTAACTCTGTGATTCCTTTCAGCATCTTGAGTACGTACGTCATTTCATTTATCGCACACATCGAAACTTCTCCCTGTATAATTGTTCCCTTCTAGGACAATGATTTCCATTGACCCTTTTTAGCTTTGAGCTGCTTAATGAACTACTCTTCCTGAATGTGTGACTTTTAATTACTCATTAATCAGACGTGTGACTAGCGTATAACAGAAGTTTAGGGGTATTAGGTAAATCAATAGTAGAACAATTATTGAGCGAGCGATCAGTGGCTCAATGATTTAATATTTATTGGGGCTCATTATTCTTCTGTCGAAATTTATAAATAAAATAATTATATTTCATTCATTCTCAGACACATTTGCTACATTTTGTACATTTTTGAGTAATGAGACCGAAATAAACGTAATCGACTTGTTTGTATTGGAAGGCTGACGTAGAAACGGCCTGTTATAAATGTAAGCGAACTTTCCCTTTATGGCGCTGTGTAATACGACATCGCGCACCTGTAATCAATTGTATCAAAGACCAACAGATCCATTAAGCATCCCGTTCTGGCCGAGCGCGGTTGAACCTGCTTGTCTGCCCTGCCCTCCACTGTCAGTTTCGGTTTCCAAAAGCGCCCCACAGTATTGATTTCCCTCTGAGCGGTAAGGAGATCACACCCAGGTAATACAGTTGGTGCCCAACTATCACTTCGCATATCTCTGGCCCACAAGAGGGTGACATTTAATGACACGGCCGTTCATGAAACTATGCTCTAGATCAGTGACCTTTTCAAACTGTTTATTTCTCTTGTCATCATTGTTTCGTGACCGGGAAAAAACTTTTTTTAAGGAGTGGTGGTTTCCCTGTGCGTACTTCACGCAATTATTGATTTTCAGATTCTGATAAATCCAACTTTTCTATAAATATTACTTCTATAAACTTAACAGATTTCATTTGCACCATCCAACGTGAATCCTCGTTAAGATTTTCACATTTAGTAATTTCTTCGCCATTTGCCAAGTGCCTCTCTAGTGCCTCTATCTTTCGTAACGCCATAGAAGACTTTTTCAATCTTTTTTATCGTTCTTCTTCACGTTATTCTAGTCAACCGCTTTGATGCATGTTCTGTCATGCTGGTTGTACGATATTTCTCGCAATTATCAGTCCTTACTGTCTCTGGGATTACGTTAATGATATTCTTCCGAAAGTCCTGTGCTATGCCTTCAGGCTTCTAAGTTTTACTTACTTACTTGAATATTCGAATGATTTTCCACTTCGTCTAATTATGTTATATGGTCCATTTGTTTTGTTTAACTGCAGCTGTACCAATGCTCTGCCAAACTGTGACTCCAGTTCTGAGTTACATAAATCGAAATCCATTTAATCTTCTATCACGTTGTCAGACAGCTTTTCCCTCTCGAAGAGTCTCTCAACATAAGGAGAGATCGTTGTGTCACGGAACACTTTTAACACTTTCGCCATTAGCCATCCTTGTAATTGAAGTTTAATATATTTTCTTGTTCCAGTATGAAACTCTAGCATTCATTTTGTGTGTTTCAGTCTTTTTCGGGGGACTAAAAATATTATCCGGGAAAAGTAAAGTTGTCTCAAATGTGAAAATCTGTTCCAAAGTTCAATATGGCCATGTATCTAATAACGAGTATTCTATTCAAATTTACAAGTGTTGCAGTCGAGAAAATCTTGCAAGTGCTGTATTGAATAGTCTCTACAGCACACTAATATTCACAAGTGAAATCAAATTAAGAATTAGTGTTGTCAAAAACCAGTTACAAGTTATAAACTTCTTTGCAATTGACACAAATTTTCAGTTTAGAGATATAAAATATTGTTGAGACATCAAAATCATTTTATTGGCAAATATCACGTCTTCCATGCCTAAAAAAATACTGTTTCGAGGTACATTATGGTGCACGACTGACAAAATATAGCATAATCGTCCACATTTTATGTAATAATTTTAAAAATTGGGCAATTTTTACTCGCCATAAAACTCTGTAACTGAAGAATTAACAGTGTACGCAAAATAGCGTTAATATGTAATACAGCATTTAAATATGTCGAACTCGTAATATCTACAAATGCTGCACAAAACACAATGTCATGTCTCTCCACAGCAAAAGAAGTGGATAATGCTGCAACTGCTTGTGGCGGTCTGAGGTTCTCGGTCTGTCATGTGATTCTAAAATCTGTCACTAGACTGAAACGCCGACTAGAAAACATCATATGTTCCAACGTACATCAGCCTCCAGAAACATGTGTTCCTATGTACATCAGCCTCCGCAACAATACTCACCCCCACTCTTTCCACCTATCTGCTGTCTCCTCTGCGTTTAACGGCGAAATTCCTTTTTCACCCCAAATGTTGGCGCCTTTGACTACCAATGAAGAAATACTGAACAAAGGTACACAATGTTGCGATTAGGTACGGAAAAACTCTCTCCCAATATCAGTTACCTTAAATCTTCAATCAGAGTGCTTTTTTCAGGAGTGAAACGCGTTTCGAAACACTAAAAATGATAATGTAATGAACAAATACATAAAATTAAATTATCTAAAAAGCTAATAATTTGTGAGTAGTTGTTTGTAGAAGATAAACAGATAAGGTATATTTTTAATTTCATAGGAATATCCAGTAATTTATATGACAGGATCTTTAAAGCAAAAATCTTAATTTTTCAGTAAGACAATGCTGTGCCCTGTTTCAGACCAGAGACCGTAGAATATAGTATCAAATCTATTTGGCTTGTCACTTGATATTAACAGTGGATATGCGAACTGGATTTCTCACGTTGTCTCTTGCTAGAGCCTATGAAAGACGTAAGGAAGGAGTGAAATTTGTGACTCTATGTGATATCGACACAGAGGTCGTAATTGATGGAGCATTAGCAATGTTTTACGAGTATTGGACAGAAGATGGATTAAAGGCTGTTTACCCACAATGGCTGGAGATAATTAATGAAATCGTCAGAAGTAGAAATCAGTATGTTATTACGGAAATATTAACCCAGTCCCTGTGTCTTAAACGTTGCATCGTCTCACACAGATTCATGAGTGGGATGACTGAACCGGAAAATTGTTCTATGGAGCTAAAATATTGTAGAGTGGTGTTATCGAACTTGTGCATGATGCTGCATAGTGGACGCTGAGACCCAGAGGATTCCTTACGGTGCCATCAAACAAATAACAAAAATATTGGGTTGTCGTTTTCGAAACAAGTTCCATAAAGCATTAAGACTTATATAACTTGTGCACTTCAACATTTGGTACAGTGTATCAAACTAAAGTTCCGAACATCTTAAACATTCTGAGCGCCCACACTGCCATCTGTGAGTGTTACGCAGAGCATCAAATTTAGGAGGAGCGTTCGACCTTATCACAAAAAACCCGCAAACGCATTTTATTCTTCAGTTCGTGATGTTACAAACTGGAGCGAGGTTCCTTTACTTCGTTTTTAAGGTAATACGGTGATAAGCTGATAATTTTCATAGTATTTGCATTCAAAGATGCACCAAGTGGTAACTTACCAAACAAACTGTAATTTACTGCCATTTCACTTAATGTATAAACCTTTCAAACCATGTACATTTGAAAAGTTAATGTGAGGTGTAGAATGTGAAGTAATTTAATAATGTGCTGTCAATTGCGTTCTGAGGTGAGTTTGCATGTGTGCAGTTGCCAGGAAAGTCAGCAGTTGTGTCGAAAAGGAAAAGATACGTAATTAGGCCGAACCTCTTCTCATGGTAGTCTAACAAATTTAACTGAATTTTTCTTACGAGGGGATTCGGATGAGTATTTGACTGGTGGACAGTACTACCAAACTCATGAATGTTCATTAGGAACGGCTGGTTTTTAAACATTAACCGTGTACGGAAAGTGTGAAAGACTCTTTAAACTATGCATTGCTGAACAAGAGGCTGGGTAAGGAATATTATTATGATTATTATTTGTAGAATCTTATCAGGAATTTCTTGTCTCCCTTGTAGGGAGACATGAGTCCTGTACTGTCGCTAGTCTGATATTAAAGGGTCTGTGCACGCTGAGGTAAGCTCTCATTCACTAAGTTTTTTGTTCGGCTTAATCTTGTCCACCTTATTTTATTAATTACAAATCAAAGACAGGGTTAATGTCTTACTAATTCAGAGTATTAATGCCAAAAATTCAACGTTGGCTTGCAAAATACGAAAGATTCTCAACAAATTCTGTTCCCCTCATTACTCGTATTCTTTGATTCTTTGGTAGAGAGAGAGAGAGAGAGAGAGAGATGGTTCAAATGGCTCTGAGCACTATGGGACTTAACTTCTGAGGTCATCAGTCACCTAGAACTTAGAACTACTTAAACCTAACTAGCCTAAGGACATCACACACATCCATGCCCCAGGCAGGATTCGAACCTGCGACCGTAGCGGTCGCGCGGTTCCAGACTGAAGCGCCTAGAACCGCTCGGCCACCCTGGCCGGCAGAGAGAGAGAGAGAGAGAGAGAGAGAGAGAGAGAGAGAGAGTGTGCGTGCGTGCGAGACTCACTAGCGCAATAATCAACTGGTGAAATCAGTTTTGTTTATTGGTCTTCTCGCTTATCAAGCCTATGAGCAATTAACTCTGTGTCGCTTTCCACTCATCACTGAACACACAACTCCTCCTCCGAGACCACAAGTGACAGCATATAAAAATTTCACTGCCGCAGGTACAGGGTAACAATTATTGAACTGTATGAAATAAAATCGTCACCACCTCTGAACGGTTTGCGTTATGACGTTCAAAGTGCACGGTTGGCCGTGTGGTATGATGCGGATTAGTAAGCGCCGTGTGGTTTGGTTTACGACGAAGCCCACTTTCATTTGGACAGGTTCGCCAATAAGCCGAACTGACTCATTCGGGGGGATAAGAATCAGCATTTCGCGACCGAGAAGTCTCTTCACCCTCAACGGGTGATTGTGTGGTGCGCAATGTCTACTCACGGAATAATCGGTGCCATATTCCTTGATGACACGGTGACTGCCGAACGGTAAGTGAAGGTTTTGGAAGATGATTTCATCCCCATTATCCAAAGCGACCCTGATTTCGACAAGATGTGGTTCATGCAATACGGAGCTCGACCCATTGAAGCAGGAGAGTGTTTGATGTCCTGGAGGAGCACTTTGGGCACCATATTCTGGGTCTGAGGTACACAGTAGCATGGGCCTCGCATGTCCACCGTATTTTCCCGACATGAACACATGTGACTCCTTTTTGTGGGGCCGTATTAAAGACAAGATGTACAGCAACATCCCAAAAACCATTGCTGAGCTGAAAACAGCCATTCAGGAGATCATCGACAGCATCCATGTTCCGGCACTTGATTGGGTCATGCAGAATTTCGCCAATGATGGCAGGCATATCGAACATGTCTTAACCTAAATCCGAATACCTATAGCGAAGTTTACGTTTTGAATAAAGTGAGTGCATGCCGTAGTTCGTAACTAATTTACGTTTCTTTCATATAGTTCTTTCTTTCTTATAGTTCCTGTATTAAATTTATTAGTATCTGCACATGCAGGATACCTTCTCCTTGAAACTGAGATTCCTTCAGGGCAACAGTCGCATGTATTGGCTTCCGTTTAAAAAAATCTGTGATGTTACGAGAAGCCGGCTCAAGGAGTTAGACGCAGTGATGAAAGCTCGTCGCGGCTAACCGGCTACCTATGAAATGGAGGTACGTTCGTGGCCGAGCGCTGGATGGAGGAAAGAGACGACACAGCGGCAGCTATCGTGGACAAAATAAAAGATTATTAGTATAATTGCAACGACACTACGTTTTAAACCATGCAAACGTGATACAGCAAAGCCAAGTATCGGGGCGAATCACAAAGTTTTTGTCCCTATTTTTTTTAGACAAATTACGACCGTAAATGCAGTGTCAACATACCCATTCCCAGCGGTGGATCTTTCTTGGACTGTCGCGGCCCTATCTCTCGGTATCTCTGCGGCACTGCTCTACTTTGAATTGTTGAAGGTGGCGGTTTTGCTTCACACGTCCATGACGCATGGTTTTGGGAGGGATATTTTCTCGTTTGTATGTGTGCAATATTGTCACAATTAATTTCAAGTGTACTCATAAACCTATTGAGAGATGGCACGCCACGCTCACTTTAACAACATTGTCAGTCAGACTAAAGTTCATAGTTTTGGTCATGATCTCGGTGCTTCCCAGTACTACATTTGATATGTGCGGTTTATGACTTTTTTATGAGGGGAAATTGTGGGCACAATGTTCTTATATCTGCATGCGTAATCTGTAGAGGACTTGTACCCAAGGAACTGTAGTGGAGGCGATGGACAACAGGGAGAGAGATGAACTGGAGGCCACAAATGCAGCGGCCTGGTTGTGTGAGTAATTCTGGGAAGCAGAGCTCAGTGGGTCGTACTTGCAGAGGAACTTCTGGCGGAAGCCCTCTCCTCCTGCTGTTTAGGGTCACATGGAAGAGTGTCGGTTCGCAAAACATTTTACGTGGGCCAGGCGGCAGTCCATCGTGAAGGAGGCCAGTTGGCGGAAAGTGGGTGGAGGAACTATTTAAAGAGACTACTGCAACCTGAGCTTTTATGCAAACGGTGGGAATGTCATAAGACTCCTTGCATTCCCATGTTAGCTCTTTTAGTGAGCAGCAAAAACATATATTTCATGGGCACGACTGTCTGGGAAGCTTAGCAGCCTTGTTTCAGAATTTGGAAATGGTTAGCCCAGAAAGATTAGATATCTGTGTAGATGAGGGACTGTGGTTCCACATAGGTAGATGTTTTTTGCCAAAAATGGTCATGCCTACCGCGAGAACGACGTCTCCCTATTCTAAAAGTCTCCTTCTTCCAGGCAAGATAGATTTGGAGTCACTAATTGGCTGCTCTCAGGATATGCAAAGTGGAGTCTTGTTCCCTCAGTGTCTGAACCACGGTGCTGTGTCTGGATTGGCTACCAGGGCAAAAAAATAACCAAGAGTGGAGATTGAATGAGTATAGTTCGATTGGTTTTGCTAATTCACCTCCCATACCGAGGCTTGGTGGAAAGTGGTTATGATTTTTGGCCTTCTTCGTCTTACGGTCCTCCCATAGTGGAGGGTTGGCGTTTAGAGCCCTACCAAAGAAGATCTCCATGTGGTGGTATGACTGCCGGTTACTAGCCTCACTTTCTTTCGTAATTCTGTTTCAGCGAGCTTTAGGCAGAGATCACTCCCTTCACCTTGTGGTCAGTCAATGCTTTCTCTGACACCTGTTACACTTTCTCTCAGAGCATACATTTAATCCAGTAAACTTAACCTTTGAATCAGCATTGATATCTACTTTAATATGTGTGCGTCTTAAATATTATTAATTCTTAAATAACCTGTGTCAAAATGAAAAATAGAACTGACCTGTGTTCTTGTCACATTTTGTATGACAGGCAGAAATAAACCACTTGAAACCAAAGCAGCAAATGGTTCCATGTCATTATTTGATTGTAAAGCTGTGGTTTCCATATTTGTCTTTTGTATCCATACGTAATGCCCATTTTGCGGAAGCAATTAACTGATTAGGTGCCAACAACAATATCACCTGCTAATTGGGTGCTATGTATATACTTGGCATTGTATTAACGTCCGCATTTACCGATATGATTGACCTGATGGACAGGGTGTTTCTAAATGAATCTACTGGTTTTAAGCTTTATAGCATTTATTATATTCAACTTACCGTTACAAATAAGACACCAAATGAAAGAGCAACCCAAACTGTTTTTCTCACAAGTGTTCAATGTGAGCACCATTCGTTACACATCGAGTCAAGAGGCGAGTTCTTCCAAAACTTTGATCAGTATTCTGGAGTAATTGCTGCAACAATACTTTATCTTAAAGTCGATTAGATCAGCTGGCAGCGAAGACACATACACATGAGCCTTTATGGACTCCTAAAGGTAAAAATCACTTTGTCATCCGGTCACTTGCGGCCAGTCCAGCTGTCGGGTACAACGTCGTTTAACCAATCGCGTGTGAAATTTATGCGAGTGAGGCGGCACACCCTCTTACTGTCAAATAAAGTATTATGATTCACCTCCTGACAATAGCTGAAAGGGCCATAGTTCTAGTGCAACAAGATAGAAAACACCAGTTACAGCTGCTTCACTGGAAAAGAAAGCCCCATAAACTTTCCGCCCAAATATTCAATGAGAGTAAAGTCATTGCAGCTGTACCATCTAGTGGTGATTTGATAACCCCCAGATGCGCACGTTATGTTTATTCACACGAAGGTTGCCCAAAAAATAATGCACCGCTTTTTTTTCTTAGCCGAAAACAATGGCACGAATGCGAAACCTTACGTTTGCATTATTTGAAAGCATTTGAGGGAGCGCGCCAAGTTTCCGTCACTTCCGACAGATAGCGTAACTGCAATACAGTTTCAAAATGGCGCCTGTAGGTGATGTACGTTACAAGCAACGTGACATCACTGAATTTCTCAACTGCAGAGAAAGAAACTGTGAGGAATATTCACAAACGCTTGTGCAAAGCATATGGAGGATCTGCTATCGACATAAGTACAGTTAGTCGCTGAGTACGGAGGTTGAGGTCATCAGATCATCAGAAGGCGATTCGGCGGAGCTCCACTACTTGCAGCGGTCGGGGAGACCATTCACGGCTGTCACATGACATGTTACAACGAGCTGATGCTGTCATTCGCGTGGACAGTCGCATTGCGACTCGAGAGGACATATTGAGGACGATGAGGAAATGTTTCACACAATGAAGCACTGGCTCCGTCACCAGACCAAGGATTGGCACCGATAGTGCATACACGTCCCCGTTTCGCGCTGGAGGAAGGCCATAGAACGAGGTGGAGAACACGTGGAAAAGTAAGGTGTGTAGATAAAACACCATAACTTTCGTGTGTGTAATTCTCATTATGTTCAATAAAGAATTGTTGAAGAAAAGAAAAGCGGTGCATTACTTTCTGGGCAACCCTCGTATTTCCACTTAGGTGAAATGTGGATATATCACTGAAGGCGACAAGATCCAAAAAAATCTTCAACATCATGCAGCAACATTTCATTTGCAAAGCTGGCACGTAAACCGTAGTCTGTAGCCTTTAGAGCTTGTAACAACTGCGGACGATAAGGACATAGCTGTAAGCACCTCCGTAAAAGCTTACAGATGTCACTGGCATTGCTAATTCGCGACTTGCCTTCCGAAATGATTTGTTGGGACTAAGCGCGAAGGACTCTCACTCGTTCAGCACGCTCTTCAGTCATTCTTAATCGTTCCATGTTCTTTCCTTCACGGACAGGCAAATAAACAAATCTGTTTGAGTTCGTTTTTCATCTGCTGTATCATTTATAATCGTGAGTGTAATAAATACTGCAAAGCCTTAATAGCCGTAAATTCATTTTGAAACACCCTGTATATTAGGAACAGATGATCGAGCTCGAATCCCAAGAAAAAGCGGATGACTGAGAGAACAACAGGTACAGGTCAGCGTGAAGTATAGCGACTGATTACTTCAAACTGGTACTTGCAATCGTAGTCATTTCACTTGTTGGTAATAGACCGATTGTAGAAACCGACTGCGATAAGAAAATCGGTTTAGCAAAAATATTACGTAAGGAACGTATCTCCGTCGCACAGAGGTAGCATTATAACAGGGGATAACCTACCGGTAAACTGTGGGTTTTGCGGTCTGAGAGAACGAGTTTACTCGGATCTCGCGAAGTCCTGATTTGGCCGTGCCCTGCGCAGGCTGCGATGGGCTTAGGCGTCGGAGTTGGAGCTGCGGAGGAGCACGCTTAAGCCACAGGGCTGTTTGCGGCGCGCGCCCGCTTAATAATGCAAGGTGCAAGTTGCGGCGAGCGTGGGCACGCGCACCTGCCCATTGTTCCGGTGGGGCGTCTGCCCACGTCACGGCCCGCACTCACACTGGAATACTGCAGCGGTGCCGCTCTGCAGAAACCCGCGAACTCTGACCGCGAAATTACCGTCCAGGGTCTTCACTGGCAGCTATAACTGCCACATGCGAAGCGCAACAACTACCTGCACAATTAGCGGCCATTAGCGTGCTTCCAAAAACTTTTCTGAGACACGCGTACTTGTTAGAGCTATGTTACAGCAGCAGGTTCGTTGTAAGAGTAACAAACACTGAATTCGTATTGTAGAGAAAGAAAGACCAGTTATCTGTACGGTTATTCTGCTACAGTCAACCTTAATGTACATTAGGAACCTTTCGATAGTGGTCGATGACGATTTCTTCACTTATCAGAAACTGAGTACCGCCGGTGCCCGAGCAGTTATTGATTATAATCTCATCCTTCACCCTTTCTCTGTCCATCTCATCTTTCATCTCTTTTCTGTTCATCTCCTTCTCCCCCAATCTCTGTCCGTCCCATCATTTCTTTGTCAATCTCCTCCTCCCCTCTCTCTGTCCATTTTCCATTCCCCTCTCTCTGTCCATCTTCTCCATCTCCTAGCTTTGTCCATCTCGACCTTTCTCCACGATGTCTGTCCGTTTCTTTCCACTCCATTTTCACACATCTGTGTTTACGAGGTCACATCTCCTGAACAATGTGTTTTATTGTAATATATTTTTGTAGATACATTCAGCAGCGTATGTGGGTACTGTCTGCGAAAAGTTTTATGAATAGAATTAGTAGTAACACACAAATAAATGTGAATACCGACTGAAAAATATGTCACGGATACAGTTAGTAGTAAATAAACAATAAATTAAAACATCATATTTCATTCTGCCTTTTTATTGTATGAACAGGGAAAATGTAACAGGCGATAAACCTTTTTCCTTTCATCATTTTGTGGAGAGCTGTCAGCGAGAAAGACTTTCTCAAAGGCTTGAAACTATGTGAAATGATTGTTGCAAGTCGCTAAGTGCTCTCATCCACAAATATTGGATGACTAAAGTATGAGCATCCTCGCGTCATGGGCTAGACTGCTTTTTCGTACCCACCCCGCCCCTTATATAAGAAGGTGGTTCTTACCCACGCAGAGATTGTTTCCAGACAGTAAGTGATACGTGCACCAAGTTTGGGTGAAATCGGCCCTGTGGTTTAGGAGGAGGTGTAGAACATACACATATATACACATAGATACATATACAGGATGAACCACCTGAAACTTGCATCGCAGATATTGCGGAAATGGAACGTGCTGTTGATGTACGGTTTCCACAGAACGGATTGGTAGTTAGGGGGTCTTATTGTTAGCCAATCAACAAATTTTAGTAATACTTAGAAATGTTTTTTTTTGTACTGTCATACACCTTTTAAACAGAATAATGCCTATTGAAGTTAAAAAACTAAAAATAGTGAATTAGAATGTCAGTAATGTTTGTTGCAGGACTCTTGTGTGAGCCATTTACGAGATACCGTATTTTAAAAAGTTCTTACACCGACACTTGTGCAATAACCTTGGTACAACACACTAAATAATACACACTAAATATCAACACAAATGCATACAGTAGTAATGTAGATTCTGACAAGTAACGAGACGATTTACCATCAAAGGTTGCGTTCAAAATGACCGCCTACCTGCTGGCACGCCTCCAGTCTGGCATGGTACGACTGCTGCACACTTGCTAGGATTTCAGCCGAGATGTCCGAGCAGGCTGCAGTAATACGTCGTTGTACATCATCGAGTGTATTGGTTTACCCATAGACACCGTCTTTCAGCTTTTCCTACAGCAAAAATTCTATAGGCATCAAATCCGGGGACAGGCCGGCCAAGGTACAGGTCTCCTGCGTCAAATCCAAGAATTTGGAAACAATTCGTGAAGACATGCTGTAGAACTTCGTGCACTATGGGCTGGACAGCCATCATGTACCACAGGTTCCTCCTAGTTCGTCGAGGAACATCTTCTACAATCCGTGGAAGATGGCCTGTTAGGAGGCTGCGCATTCAGTGTTGCGTCTATGAAATGTAGGCCCATGAGCTGACAGTACACAATGCCGCACCACATGTTTACACGCCATGGACACTGATTTTTCCCGTGACGAAGCCGACGGGTATTTTCAACAAACTGATGGTGCACGTTTCGGCGGTTTACCGGGGCGTGATCGGTATATGTGGCTTCATCACTGAACAACATACATGATACATCTTGAGTATTCTTGCCGAGATGGTTGACGTCTATTGGGATTATTGCTGCATACGCTATAATGCGTTCTTCCCACACTCGCCGGCCGGTGTGGCCGAGCGGTTCTAGGCGCTTCAGTCTGGAACCGCGCGACCGCTACGTCGCAGGTTCGAATCCTGCCTCGGGCATGGATGTTTGTGATGTCCTTAGGTTAGTTAGGTTTAAGTAGTTCTAAATTCTACGGGACTGATGACCTCAGCTGTTAAGTCCCATAGTGCTCAGAGCCATTAGAACCATTTTCCCACACTCTCCATACGCCATGAGCATGTCGGCGTTTTCTGCATTGGTAAATCCCATCGTCCACTCGCAATCTACATTTTTGACTGCCACACACTAACTGAGTAGCAAATTGCAATGCACTCAAGGAACACACAAGCATGTTGTAAGCAAAAATAACACAAATGTACCTAGCCACTACAGAGGCTGAATGGCATAAACAAGTACCGGTGAGAAAAATTTTCAAAATACGATATCTCGTAAACAACTCGCAGTACAATCCTGTAACAAACACTACTGACACTCTAATTTACCGTACTTTTAGTTTTTAATGTCAGTAGGCATTGTTCCATTTAAAAAAGTGTGTGTCTGCCCAAAAAGTACACATTCTAAGTGTTATTAAAATTTCTTGATTGACTAAAAATACACGCTCCGACTGCCAATCCATTCTGTGGAAACTGCACCTCAGCAGCACTTCCCGCAATATTTGGGGTGCAATTTTAGGTAATTAACCCTGTAAACACGGCCAGATAAAAAATTACTACATCCTTTTAGAGGTTACGAATTCACTCAAGGTTTATTGTTCCAACAGTGTACATGGAGTACACGAAATCATTTACAGATCAACAGCACATGCAGCTGTGGGAGACCACTTGATCATACAGGTGGCGAATGCTGTCCTGGGACACGTTATCCCCCGTCTGATCGACCTGTTCATGTACTTCTGTAAGAGTTCTTGGTTGATGAGTCATACGAGTCATTTCTCGTTGCACACGCGCTCTATTGGAGACAAGTCTGGAAATTGTGCTGACCACTGAAGTTGCTGTACGTCTTGCAGAGCACGTTGATTTTCACGGGCAGTCTGTGGGCGAGCATTATTCTGTCGGAACAACACCTCACCTTCCTGTTGCAACAACGGCAAAAGAACGGGGCTTACAACATTCAGCATGTACCGAGTGCTGATTACCGTCCCTTTCAGAAACACTAAAGGCGAACGAGAGTTATAACGTATCGCATACCAGATCATACGACTTGGGATGGGGCCAGTCAGTTCTGGATAAACGCGATCTACGAAACACCGCTCACCAGGTCTACGTCGTATGCGCAGTTTACCAACTCTTGGATGCAGGTTGAATCTGCTTTGTCGCTGAAGACCACGGCGTGCCACTCCATCTTCCAAGTGATCCTCTGACGGCAACAGTTGAGCAATACACGTCGGTGCTGCGGCGTGGGTGGAAAACGGGCAAGAGGTGTGCGTGCCCATAGCCCCACTGCTAATAACGAGTTCGCAGCATCTCCTGTTAATATGCCTGCGGTCACGAATTCACATGTGCTGTGGTAGCTGTACGATCCGCCACTACTGCCCTGACAGTGCGACTATCCTGCTGGGCGTCTGTGCTGCGTGGAAGCCTAGTGTTTCCTGCTTGCTTCACACTTATGCATCACATTGAGCGTTCTGGCTGTGAGCATTCCCTATTAAACGGTAGCTATGCCGGTAATCCGTCTGTCGGCGTAGGAGTGCGAGGGGGTGGAGATCTCTTCTGAACAGCACGTTGGAAGGCATCCAGATATGCTCAATAATGTTCATGTCTGGGTAGTTTAATGGCCATCGGAAGTGTTTAAACATAGAAGAGCGTTCTTGGAGCCACTCTGTAGCAATTCTGGACGTGTGGGGTGACGTATTGTCCTGCTGGAATTGCCGAAGTCCATCGGAATGCACAATTGACATGAATGGATGCAGGTGATGACAAATGATGCTTACGTACATGTCAGAGTCGTATGTAAACGTATCAGGGGTCCCGTTCATTCCAAATGCACTCACCCCGCATTATTACAGAGCCCCCACTAGCATGAACAGTCCCCTGCTGACGAGCAGGGTCCATGGTTCAAATGGCTCTGAGCACTATGGGACTTAACATCTATCAGTCCCCTAGAACTTAGAAATACTTAAACCTAACTAACCTAAGGACATCACACAACACCCAGTCATCACGAGGCAGAGAAAATCCCTGACCCCGCCGGGAATCGAACCCGGGAACCCGGGCGCGGGAAGCGAAAACGCTACCACACGACCACGAGCTGCGGATCAGGGTCCATGGATCCATGAGATTGTCTTCATAGCAGCAAACGTCCATCCGCTTGATACAATTTGTAACGAGACTCTTCTGCCCAGGCTACTTGTTTTCAATCATCAGCACTCAATTGTCGGTGTTGACGGGCCCAGGCGAGGCGTAAAGCTTTGTGTCGTGCAGTCATCAAGGGTATCTAAGTGGGCCTTCGGCTCCGAAAGCCCACATCAAGGATGTTTCGATGACTGTTTCGCACGCTGACACTTGTTGATGACCCAGCATTGAAACCTTCAGAAATTTGCGGAAGGGTTGCACTTCTGTCACGTTGAACGATTCTCTTCAGTTATCGTTGGTCCCGTTCTTGCAGGATCTTTTTCCGGCAGCAGCGATGTCGGAGATTTGATGTTTTAGCGGATTCCTGATATTAACGGTACACTCGTGAAATGGTCGTACGGGAAAATCGCCACTTCATCGCTACCTCGGAGGTGTTGTGTCCCATCGCTGAGGCGCGGACAACATCACGTTCAAGCTCACTTAAATCTTGAGAACCTGCCATTGTAGCAGCGGTAACCGATCGACAACTGTGCCAGACACTTGACTTATATAGGCGTCGTAGTCTGAATGTTTAAATATCTCTGTATTTGAATACGCGTGCCTGTACCAGTTTCTTTGGCGCTTCAGTGTATATGCAAACGCATATGCCGTCATCAGATCAAAATCGACGTAGTCTTTTTTCCGATAGTGGAATACATCCATTTTTACAGTATACACGGATTATAACCTTGTCTAAATCTAATTACATATAAATGATATACTTTGAGAATTATAGATTTCATGCGAAATGAATCGATAATTTTGAAGTTTATTAACAAGTAACATGTCGACGTAAATTTTGTAAAGTTGCTGGCGAACCTAACAATGCTTCGCAAGTTTTAAATACGCATGATAAATGGATGTACGTCCTAGTCTGGGATATCCCTGGCAGTTGCGTCAGGACGCAAATTTCGGTTCCTCTTTGCGACTTCCCTATTTTTAGGGCATGGAGCCCGAAATTATAATAAATCGTACACAATACGAATGAAAAAGATTCCTTTGTTTTCGTTTTTTTGTTTTATTGTTTTTTAAATTTTTGTATACAATAAAACTACAAAACTTTTAAATATATAGCGTTTTCCTTTATTGGGATACTAGTCTATGAACTGATTCTTCAAACTTCCGGCGAAACAGCACAATCAGTTGCCCAGTAAATCAGTTCAGATGTATCTGAATGTCCGACCTTGAACTTTCTTTGTCATTACAGCAAACGAATCCTTGATTCCCTTAAACTGAATAGATAAATCGGTTGGGATCATTGGTAAACGGAGACCTCTCCGGTTGCTGGATTTGTGAGGATTAGTAGAACCAGTGACATTATTTAGCCTGGTTTTAATCTGTAAACGGGTGGCATTACAAAGTTTTGGACGACTCAGATTGCGTAGTAGCATTCTAATCATCAATCGATAAGCCATAAATACATCTTTCATAATGTAAAGGTTTTCTATTAAACCCGTATGCTAGGAAGGAAACAAATCATCACATTTTTGTGTATACATTTTTTGTTTAAAATTATATACAGCATGATTCAGGTGCCCTACCGATGTCGTTTTATGCTGTCCCATATGACAGTAGAACGTTGGCCAGTTCGATCTGGGGATGTGAGGCTTGCTTTCAAAATTTCAGAGAATAACTGGTAAAGTGCACGAAGACATCTTAGACCTATTGTACAAATTTTGCTTACGGCACTACTTTAGCGTCTTAACACAGCAAGTGAAACGTTAATATGTTCATTGGGTCATACACTGGAAAGTTGTTGCTTCCACGCTTCTCATTTAGTATCTCTTGTTAATGTAATTGTTTCAAATGCGATGCACACTTTATGAGGCAGCATTTCAGCATTTCTGAACCATTTATGAAAGATTAAGTATTATAAACTGAATGAACTTACAGACACATCCAAAAGCTGTATGACTACACCGCTAGTTACAGAAAGATTGAAAGCACTTGGATAATTATGGCAAAAATAAGATGTATCTTGAAGTAAGTTTTTACAGTATGCTTCTATTCGATAACAGTCGTCCAGTGCTTTGAGAGAAAGCTTATATCAATTACATGTCTTTCGCCTATCTGGATATCGCTCCTGATACAGACGTAGTGCGGGTTGCGCGAGACAACATTTATAGGAGCAGCTGCATTACAGTGTACACGGAGAAACAGCTGGAGAAACAGTTTGCTATCATAGTTAAAACCTACTATGAGAAAGAAAATGAAACTGCGCAGCTTCAGAGCACACCACAGCGTTTTCCTTCTTCCAATAGATTTTAAAAGAATATCTGTACATTATTGTCTAAAAAATATATAGCCCACGTCTGTCTTAATGTGTTTTAGAAAATCGTGTTAATATTTGAAGTAAGTCGATTAAGGACATTTCGAGATATTTTGAAACCACATTTCCCATTTATGTATTTATATAGAAGATTTATAACTACATCTCTCTTGTTGTATTTATGTAAAAATGTGAGTAAAGCCATTTTACAAACATCTGTTGTCGTCATAGTAAATGATCAGATTATCTGCCTACAATTATAACCACTCTGATCTCTCTTACTTAGGGCGAAGAGACAATGGGAAAAGTCAGGCATGTCTGTGTACCTGTAAGGAATTGTTTAACTATTGTAGCTCATATGAACAGAAGGAAATTATGTTACAGTGGAAGTTGATTGATTATTTCGAACCGCCGGACTGGGTGGCCGAGTGGTTCTAGGCGCTACAGTCTGGAACCGCCCGTCCGATACGGTCGCAGGTTCGAATCCTGCCTCGGGCATGGATGTGTGTGATGTCCTTAGGTTAGTTAGGTTTAAGTAGATCTAAGTTCTAGGGGACTGATGACCTCAGCAGTTAAGTCCATTGTGCTCAGAGCCATTTGAACCATTATTGTGAACCAGTTGTTTGAGCGTTCAAAAATTTCACAATCTAAAATGAGTGAAGTGTTGTCAGATAGTGGTTAAAGTCACCCACTGAGCTTTTACAGTTTTGTAAAATTACAGATTTCTTTCAATGGGAAAAATTCGAGACAACAGTCACACCCCGAAGAAAATAATTGTTCAAATGGCTCTGAGCACTATGGGACTTAACTGCTGAGGTCATCAATCCCCTTGAACTTAGAACTACTTAAACCTGTCTAACCTAAGGATATCACACACATCCATGCCCGAGGCAGGATTCGAACCTGCCACCGTATCGGTCGCGCGGTTCCAGACTGAAGCGCCGAGAACCGCTCGGTCACTCCGGGGAATGGCTGCTTTCAGTTTACAAAAAATGACGAATTGATACGTCATTGGAAACATAATAATTTTGAAAGAGCATGTCACAACATCCTGATTAATTGTTTTCAAACGTGATGTGATACAGTGATCTTAGAGAAATTTATAAAATCTGTGTTGAGTATACAACAGTCTTTGATTAACGATTTCGCCTTTCTAAGCGAAAGCCAGCACATAAAATGGGGGAACAATGCATACGTAATTGAGATCAACATAGTGCTGAGAACCCACGCTGGTTCCACAAGATGTCAACGTTCAGGTACTGACTGCTTCCTTTAGTGAGCAGAGCAAATCAAGTTATCAGATTTAATTCAACTGGGTTATAACTTTGTGATTATCACATCGGTCACCGCAACTTTTTTGGTGTGGTGATGTCCCTTAAAGATTCTTGTACATGATACCGGACGAATCAGTCGATGACAGCTAATGGAAACCCATCATTATGTGCTACTCGTCAAAGCTGCTCAGTTGCCTGTAACTTAAGTGTATCTTACATTTATCTGCTACATTAATACTTTTGAGATTATCTCTGTGTGCAGCAGAATAACTGCAATTTACTTTTATTTATTTTCTTTCGTGTGGTTTTCACGTCAACTCTTTTAAGCACACGCAGTGACAGTGTGTGTTGATGTTGCGCTACATATATGTTTGCTTTCAGCTCTGCCTCCAACACTGGAAATATTTACTACCACGACACACTGATTGTAAGCACACTTTTTTGCCACTTTAATAGGCTGAGTGTTTCTGTGGAACCAACGTGATTATTTTGAAGTCTTCATCACGCGTCCTTTTAAAGCTGTAGAGAGCGTAGCTCCAGACCCTGTGGACATTAACGGGCTCACACCCAACTCCTCTATCAGTTGCAATGGTGGTTGTTAGCAATCAAACATAATAATAACGCAACTCATTAGTGTCTTCTTTTCATTTGTGTTGCATTTAGTATCAAGTGAAAAGTCACAGACTGCCCAATTCTTGCTGTTATTATTAGCTTACTCTACAGATGCATCAACGATTTATATATGTGTGTAATGGTGTTAATTTCCTTTCCGCGCTGAAGGAAATGCAATATAATTGCGGCCTACTACAGTAAACATGTGATAATGTGAATCAGATTCTTCCAGTTTTGTATGTTATCTTCTTTCTGACCGTAAATCACACTCCTCTCGAAAACTGGTGGCAGGAATTTCTCTCTACCTGGAGGTTTGCAAATTAAGGTAATTAGTGGATGAACTCTGCTTGCGCAGAACGCTGGCAAACGTCGCCTCATTAATGCGTTTACGGGAGAAGCGCATTAACTATATTAGCAACCAAGGCTGCCGTAAATTGCCGCTCAAACTAAACAGAAGCCACCGTGGTGCAAGCGTTGGGCTAAAAGCACAGGTTGACGTAATCATATTAGTCTCCAGGGCTTCGCGTAGGGCGGAATATTAAACAATCTCCTGACATTATTGCGGGGTATGGCCGTTAATATGAAAGGACGTAATATGTGACGCCGAAAACCTCAGCAATACATTCGCGATTCTTTATCTTGCAAGAGTCGGCACTTTAGTAATACACCCAACAAAAGCTAGAATCTAGATATAAACAAAATAGTTGAGATATCCTGGCAGATTAAAATGATGTGCCGGTCTGGGACTGGAACCCGAAACCCTTGCCTTTCAAAGGCAAATGGTATTTCTATCCCAGCACGATTCGCGAACCGCCCCCACATGCAAGTCTCACTCCGCTACAGACTGAAATATCATTCTGGTATAAAAGAGGTGCTTATGCTACGAAACTACGGGTACAACGTCGAAAATAACGTCCTATTACAGAAGAATATGCGGGGTGTAACGATAACTGTTTGCAACACACCACAGTTGTGCAGCGACATTCGAAAAGAACAAATTGATACGAGACACTTATGATCTATAAAGTCGTATCACCCTACCTCAATGTATTAACAGTGATTATTTTTGAAATAATAAACAGTTTACTTACTTTTTCTCTATGTGTCTCGTCTTCATTTGACTGCGCTTCATAGTATGTTGTTTATGCCACACGCTCCTACTACTATATAAATGTTTGCCCTTACACGAATTATTTCGCATATTAGACCTTTTCTGGTCTTTTACTGACTTCCTCTACATCGCTGTGGTGCATTGTAAACAGATATCGCTAAAAATCCTGTATGTAACTCTTTCTTTGTTACATGCACGGGTGGTTTAAATGGAGAGATATACTTTGTTTTAATGGTTTTCGAAAGCTGTTGAAAAGGCGACTATAGTGATAAAATGGTTTGTGAGCTTCCTCGCTTGCTCACTTCAGCAATAATTACTCCTCTCCTTGTTGATTGTCGGTTGTTTCTTAACTGTCAGTTTATAGTGATCAGTTGTGCGAAGTTCACTAAGCACAATTGTCTGAGGTGTCACTATAAGTTTATTACACCCGTTGTCTAAACCTGAATCGAATTTTAATAACAAAACTGAGATACGATATTCGAATAAAACTTCATCTACCATGAATACTTAAACTTTGGACGACAGTCCGTTCTTGGAAATCACTCCTCAGTATCATTATCTCACTTTGACAGACACACGACCGTAGTATTCAGTTTTCGGCTGCCATTCGACTACGTCGTCCGACCCACTATTCACTACCAGCCACATCTTCAATGACTGTCGTACTGGCGCGCTCTAGAAGACGCCATTCTCGGCCTCAGAGATGCTTAACCAGCCGGCCGGAGTGGCCGTGCGGTTCTGGGCGCTACAGTCTGGAGCCGAGCGACCGCTCTGGTCGCAGGTTCGAATCCTGCCTCGGGCATGGATGTGTATCCATCGATCCTGGCGTCGTGTCTCAAGTTTGAAAGCTCTCGTTCAATGGTTTCTGAATCTGAAGTCATATGAACGACCCTCTTTGATTTGCGTTACACAAATTTAAAACTACAATAGACGTAGCGCTTGGGAAACGCTTGGCTGCGTTCACGCCACAATAGCCGGTTCCGACCTTTTTGCCTATCCATTTTAGTTCATATTCCTGATATTATGCGGGAAGTTTCAACGACAACATCCAAAACTTGCATCCCGATCGGCACGAAATCAAATAACACGTCCTCTGTACCGTACAACACCGCGCGGTTAAGCATCAAAATGGCTCTGAGCACTATGCGACTTAACTTCTGAGGTCATCAGTCCCCTAGATCTTAGAACTACTTAAACCTAACTAACCTAAGGACATCACACACATCCATGCCCGAGGCAGGATTCGAACCTGCGACCGTAGCGGTCGCGCGGTTCCAGACTGTAGTGCCTAGAACCGCTCGGCCACCCCGGCCGGCGACTAGCAGTTAAAACGTTCTGGGTCCCGGTTCGAACCTCGCCATTCCACAATTTTTGAATAAAAGTCGTCAGCAGTGGCAGCTGAGGACTTTCGGTATAAGAAGTCGCCATTGTTCTGCCAACAGCCTCGTCAAACAGGGCGAAGGAGAGGACACTTTCTTGCCCTTGGGGTTATAAATTGCCTCTAAAAGGCGGAAGAATCAGTAGTGACCAACGGCATGAGAATGAAGAAGGCAATGGAAACCACTACATAAATATATATAATGTGTATCCACACATGTAACTGAAAAAGTCCCCGGGAGGGGACCGCCAAGCGGTAGGTGACCATGACAAAAAGATCAAACAACCATCGAAAGCGTAACGTTCTATAAGTCGGGCGTGGGACGTCAGACGTTTGAACATGGTAGGAAAGCTAGAAAATCTGAAAAGGGGAATGCTAAGGCTCAATTTAGATATTTTGGGGATCAGTGAAGTGAAATAGAAAGAAGAACAGGATTTCTGGTCAGATGAGTATAGGGTAATATCAACAGCTGCAGAAAATGGTATAGCGAAAATAGGATTCGTTATGAATAGGAAGGTAGGGCAGAGACTGAGTTGCTGAGAACAGTTCAGTATTTGGGTTGCTCTCATCAGAATCCACAGTAAACCAAAATCGACAACAACATTTCATGTATGCATGCCGACGCCACAAGCTGAAGATGAGGAGAGAGAGAGAGAGAGAGAAAGAGAGAGATAGAGAGAGAGAGAGAGAGAGAGAGAGAGAGAGAGAGAGAGAGAGTCTACAGGACGTTGAACGAGTAGTTTAGTGTATAATGGGAGATGAAAATTTAATAATCATGGGGAATTGGAATAGAGTTGTAGGGGAAGGAGTAAAAGAAAGGGTTACAGAAAACATCGGCTTGGTAGTAGGCATGGGACAAAAGAAAGACAGACTGAGTTCTGCAATAAATTTCAGCCAGTAATAGCGAGTACTCTGTTCAGGAACCACAAGAGGAGGAGATATACTTGGAAAAGGCCAGAAGATACGGGAAGATTTTAGTTAGATTACATCTTGGTCAGGCAGATGTTCCGAAAACAGACATAGGATTGTAAGTCGTACCCAGGAGCATATATAGACTGAGATCAAAATATAGTATTGATCAGGCTGAAGCTTAAGAGAAGTCAGTGCACAAAGAAGTGCGGTACGGAAGTGCTAAGAAATGAAGAGATACGGTTGAAGACCTCTGAGGATAGATATTGCGATAGCTCAGTAGGTTACTCAGCTGAAGAGGAACATGCATCTCTAAAAAGAATATTCACAGAAAAACAGAGGTAAAGGAGCGTAAGGGGATGCACTATTAGAATCAGAATTTAGGAGAGCTTTGGAAGACTAAGATTAAATAAGGCAGAACGGAGATTGTAACACTCCAACGGAATTTCTAAAATCATTGTGGGAATTGACAGCGAAACTGCTGATATGAAACTTCCTGGCAGATTAAAACTGTGTGCCGGACCGAGACTCGAACTCCCGAGTTCGAGTCTCGGTCCGGCACACAGTTTTAATCTGCCAGGAAGTTTCATATCAGCACACACTCCACTGCAGATTGAAAATCTCATTCTGGAAACATTCCCCGGCTGTGGCTAAGCCATGTCTCCGCTATAACCTTCCTTTCAGGAGTGCTAGTTCTGCAAGGTTCTCAGGAGAGCTTCTGTAAAGTTAGGAACGTAGGAGACGAGATACTGGCAGAAGTAAAGCTATGAGGACGGGGCGTGAGTCGTGATTGGGTAGCTCAGTTGGTAGAGCACTTGCCCGCGAAAGGCACAGGTCCCGAGTTCGAGTCTCGGTCCGGCGCACAGTTTTAATCTGCCAGGAAGTTTCATATCAGCACACACTCCGCTGCAGAGTGAAAATCTCATTCTGGGAACGAAACTGCTATTTACGCTGATGTACAGAATTCATGAGACTTGCGATATACTATCAATCTTTCGGAAAAACATCGTCCACCTACACTATGTGGTCAAAAGTATCCGGACACCCCAAAAACATTCTATTTTCATATTAGGTGCACTGTGCTACCACCTACTGCTAGGTAATCCATATCAGCGACCTCAGCAGTCATTAGACATCGTGAGAGAGCAGAATGGAGCGCTCCGCGGAACTCACGGACTTCGGACGTGGTCAGGTGATTGGGTGTCACTTGTGTCATACGTATGTACACGAGGTTTCCACACTCCCTAAACATCACTAGGTCCACTGTTACCGATGTGATAATGAATTGGAAACGTGAAGGGGCACGTATAGCATAAAAGCGTACAGGCCGACCTCGTCTGTTGACTGACAGAGACCGCCGACAGTTGAAGAGGGTCGTAATGTTAAAAAGGCAGACATCTATCCAGGCCATCACACAGGAATTCCAAACAGCATCAGGATCCACTGCAAGTATTATGACAGTTAGGCGGGAGGCGAGAAAACTTGGATTTCATGATCGAGCGGCTGCTCATAAGCCACAAATGCCAGTAAATGCCAAACGACGCCTCGCTTGATGTAAGGAGCGTAAACATTGGACGATTTAACAGTGGAAAAATATTGTGTGGTGTGACGAATCACGGTATGCAATGAAGCGATCCGATGGCAGGGAGTGGGTACTGCGAATTCCCGGTGAACGTCATCTGCCAGCGTGTGTAGTGCCAACAGTAAAATTCGGAGGCGGTGGTGTTATGGTGTGGTCGGGTTTTTCATGGAGGGGGCTTGTACCCCTCGCTGTTTTGCGTGGCACTATCACATAACAGGCCTACATTGATGTTTTATGCACCTTCTTGCTTCTCACTGTTGAAGAGCTATTCAGGGATGGTGGTAGCATCTTTCAACACGATCGAGCACCTGTTCATAATGCGCGGCCTGTTGCGGAGTAGTTACACGACAATAACATCCCTGTAATGGACTGGCCTGCACGGAGTCCTGACCTGAATCCTATAGAACACCTTTGGGATATTTTGGAACACCAACTTAGTGCCAGGCTTCACCGACCGACAACGACACCTCTCCTCAGTGCAGCACTCCGTGGAGAATGGGCTGCCATTCCCCAAGAAACCTTCCAGTACCTGATTGAACGTGTGCTTGTTAGAGTGGAAGATGTCATCAAGGCTAAGGATAGGCCAACACCATACCGAATTCCAGCGTTACCGATGGTGGGAGCTACGAACTTAGAAGTCATTTTCAGTCAGGTGTCCGGATACTTTTGATCACATAGTTTAATTCCGAAGACAGCAAGAGCTGACAATTGAGGTAATTATAGTACAATCAGCTTAACAGCTCATGCATCCAAGCTGCTGACAAGAATAATATACAGCAGAATGCAAAAGAAAACTATCGGATGACTATCAGTTTGGCTTTAGCAAAGGTAAAGGCAACAGAGAGGCAGTTATGACGTGTGGTTGACAATAGAAGCAAGAGTGAAGAAAAATGCAGACACGCTCATAGGATTTGTCGAACTTGAAAAAATGTTCGATTATGTCAAATGGTGCAATATGTTCGAAAGTCTGAGAAAAGTAGTGCTAAGCTGTAGGGAAAGACTAGTAATATGCAATACGTACTAGAACTAGTAGGTAATAGTAAGAATGGAGGGTCAAGAAAGAAGTTCTCGGATTAAAAAGGGCGTAAGATAGTGATGTAGTCTTTCGCCCCTACTTTTCAATTCTACGTTGCAGGAGCAATGACAGAAATAAAAGGTAGGTTCGAGAATGGGAGTAAAATTGAAGGTTGAAGGATTCAACGATAAGATTCACTGTCGACATTGCTGTCTTCAGTGAAAGTGAAGAGTTACAGGATCTATCGAATGGAATGAACAGTCTAAGGAGCACAGAATGTGGATTGGGCGGAAGGCCAAGGAAGACGAAGGTGATGAGAAGTAGACGAATTCTGATACATAGGCAACAAAATAACCCGCGATGGCGGGAGCAAGTAGGACATAAAAACAGACTAGCTCCGGCAAAACTGAGCGTGCTTGGCCAAGAGAAGTCTACTAGTATCAAACGTAGGCCGTAATCTGAGGAAGCAATGTCAGAGAATGTATTTTTGGAGGACACCATTGTGTGGTAGTAAAACATGGTCTGTGTGTAAACCGAAACAGAAGAGAAACGAAGCATTTGAAATCGGGTGCTACAGAAGAATGTTGAAAATTAAGTAGACAGGTATGGTAAGGTAAGAGGAAGTTCTCCGAAAAATCGGCGAGGAAAGGAATGTAAGAAATAGACTCAGAAGACGAAGGGACAGGATGGTATGACATCTGTTAATACCAGGGAATAACTTCCATGGTAATAGAGGGAGCTGTAGAGGGTAAAAACTGCAGAGGAAGACAGAGATAGCAATACAACCAGCAAATAATTGAGGACGTAGGTTACAAGCGCCACTAGGAGATGAAGAGGGTGGCACACGCGAGAAGTTCGTAGCGAGCCGCATGAAATCAGTCAGATGACTGGAGACAAAAAAAGCCAAAATTAGCTTGCCCGTTCTTTCAACTTCCTCCCCTTTTCTTCCCTCCTTCTCCGTCCCCCTCCAACTCCTCCCTTCCCGTTCCCCTGCACGTCATACATATTGCCGCTGCTTCAGCGCCGTCACCCGTCTGGCTCTCAACTCGCGCAGTTGGTGTCCGTAACCTCACTGCAACACATATATGTTTACAGTCGGCGATGGCATTGCAGTTCATCTTCATTCAGTTTGGTGCTTGTAATCGTGTACCTAGCACTGCAACGGCTCGTTCTTCTGCTGTGGTGAGTTTTAGTTACATATCACCTCTTTTCTTATTACTATTGTATTTTATTATTTTATTGTATTTTATTAGTCTATTGTATTTTATTATTACTGTTGTATTTTATTCGCTCGCCACAGCTCCTCCTTCCCCTAATTCGTTATAATTAACGCTTTTTGATATTCGTTTTTTTACTTCTTTTCAGGGTTCCTTTTCGTTGGATTGTAGTTTATAATAAGGGTGTTTTCCACTGCCCTTTGACGTAAGAATCGGGCGCCATACTTAATGCCTCTAGCGTCCAACCAAGTAGGTTTCAAATATTTCAGATTTACTCTCCTATTGACGATATTAGGCCAGGTGTTCTCTAGGTTCACCTATTCGAGCTGTAACTATTTTCTTCTTGTACCAGTCTGATCACGCTTTAACCGAGCGAAACACATAATTGGAATTAATAAAATGATTAAATATTTGCAGTGGAGACTGTTAATTCATTTCACTGATTTATGTACTGGAACAGAAAGGGTCGTTCTGGCTTCTCTAATTTTTCTTATCCCTGCGCCAGTGCATGTTTGTAACATTACATTTGTGTTGAGTCATGGCGGAAGTTAATATATTTGCTCAGCAGATGCAAAAAGCAAATCTGTGTACTCAGTCTTGATTGCCTTGTGTTTTTAAGTCTTTCCAGTAAAGATGTATTTAGAAATTACCTGTCTCTGTGTTTCTCTGGCGGCAGTTAGTTAATTAGGAACGACGTACTACTTCTGAAGGAAAAGGATAAGGCGTTGATTGAAGCATAAACCTTGACGTTTGACCGCAGTGTTCAGAAGAAACCTGTAAATCTCTATCAATTTAAAGTTAAGCGTTTTAGTTATTGGATCCTCTTATTCACTTAGTGCCCTTCACAATAATAGTATTGTAAGAATACGATCAAAGAGCGCTGTCAACGCACATTTAAAAAATGTTCATGTTGCGCAAACTTCAGATTGCAGATAATTTTCCTGAATATAACATTGTTAACGGTTATTAATAAAACGTGACGATCTGAGAAATGTTCGAAAGATCTTAAAGGTATTTTTTATTATTACGCGTATTTATGTCACGTTAGCTAATTACCTGCGTGTTGCGTTACAACGGAATGACTTTTTGCGATAATATTCGCCATACCTCTCCTGGTGAGGTGGTAGACGACGGGCGAGATTTTTTGGCGTTCTTCTCTCTTTTGCTGAAAATTCTATGCGTTGAGCTGTATGGATATTCCAGGGAAGTGCATTAGCTGAAAGCCTGCCTCAGCAGTCGTACCCGCCCATTGTAAGAGAAATAAAAGATACGTTACAATGGAGGACCTATTTTTGAGAGCCGCATTCTACGCTCTGGCAGCCATTTCTCAACCGACTCTGTCGATTACTCTCCGCAGAATCAGAGGGCGTAAATGCCAAGTTCATTACGAACGCTTCTGAATTGTGGAAAAATCTATTTTTTTTGTTTTTTTATTAAACTCTGTAGTTTTCCTGATTACACTTACATATACATTATTGTGCTCAGAATGAAAAAGATCGCTATATACTAAATTTTATTTTAGGGCCGCGTACGCTGCCACACTCCCAACTGTGAATTGTTGACACTGCTGGTTTCCATCACCCTTTTGTTTTGTTGAATGTTTTATTTAACGTCCCACCGAAAGTTTGTAACCTAAGTACTACAGGTGTTTGTTGGTGGAGATATTCTTTAGTGTATAAAGATATGTTTGCGTGATGCCTTGGGAGCTAGATTGGAAGTGTTGGAGAAATTTACACATGATATGCGGCTCTAATATGGAAGGCAAATTGCTTGGCTGTAACAGACTTCTTGTGCAGAAACCTGAAACATTCGCTCTTCAGTTCACCAGAGAAGGAAAAGGTGCTAAAATGAATGCCAAGAGGAAGTTTGAAAGTGAATAAGTGCAGCCGAATGGAGACTATGCTTGATTCATATCACAATTTTGATTGATTAATATCACAATTCACAGTTTTCCGCAAGTATTTTTCAGTATTTAGGTCACATACCTCATAAGTTTATAAACCAGTGTACATTTTTTTCTGAAACTTCCGAATGCCTATACCTGTCTAGCAGATTCCACTAAATTATAGAGAAATAAAATTTTTAATTAGGGAAAATACTCGAAACAAGAAAATATAAGACATAATGATATTTTTTCTGTTTAATACGCATGGTGTGTGGAATTAAATAGATCTTTTATCTCAGCCATAAAGCCATAATTTTACTGTAATAATGTGGTTTTTTCACTTGTGTATTACGAGGTTAAACGATACCTGAGCCTCAAGAACCATTTTAGAAAGTCTTGTATAGCAGTTTTTTGTTATTGTTTTTTTGGAAGCAGCAGTACGTCATAAACTGTTAAAAATACTTGTAAATTGTTTATAAGGTATTGTGCATTAAGTGCGACAAAAAACTATGGAATATATGCAGAATAAATACTGCATGAAATAAATTGGTGTTGATATTCATACGACTCAGAGACGAAAATGCACTCAGTGTTCTTAAGCCATTTACCAGCTTTGACGTACTTTCACGAAAAGTAGACTTTTTATCTAATGTGTTTCAGAAGCAATGGTAAGAAATTCTGGAGCCAGTTGTATGAAAAATTCGATTTACACAGTTCACACAAACCCGTTTTTAACTTGTAGCCGCGCGGGATTAGCCGAGCGGTCTGAGGCGCTGCAGTCATGGACTGTCCGGCCGGTCCCGGCGGAGGTTCGAGTCCTCCCTCGGGCGTGGGTGTGGGTGGGTGTTTGTCCTTAGGATAATTTAGGTTAAGTAGTGTGTAAGCTTAGGGACTGATAACCTTAGCAGTTAAGTCCCATACGATTCCACACAAATTTGAACAACTTTTTTTTTTTTTTTTAACTTGCAATGCTGGCGGAGCTACAGCTACTTCGATATTATACTTCATAAAAATATATAGGAGCACAAAGATAATAATATATTTAAGCGTTTCATCCACGGAAAAACAATCAATAATGTACAACAAAATTCAAAAATTCTACCATTGCTTTCCATTAACTTTTCGCTTTCCTTCTTAATATCACAGCTCGTGTTTCTGTAGATATAATGGTGCAATTATGTGAGAGTAACCTTTTTCAGAATGTCTCTTTAGAGCACACTAAAAGTGTGCAATTCTTTGGAAAAAAAGGCGTCATTAGCGCTGCGAAACTTTGTTGGGCCAGTTTTAATAGTTTCCAAGAGACAGTACAAAAGTTGTATTACATCAATAGTACAATACTTTTAGCGTAAGAATTATAAGAACAAGGTAAGAGCGACGAGGTTACTTACGCACCATACAGGCATTTATCTCTTAGTTCATGAGCTAATGAAACGGGAAAGGAACTGGTTTATAACGTTGTGAAATTATCTTTACCGTGCATTGTACAGTTTCTACAGAGAAATCATTTCTTACTGGATGATTTTGTACACCTTTATTTTTCCAATGGGTATTAAAAATATCATAGAATACTCTAAATTCTTAGACGTTTGTATTGATCAGGAACGGAAGTAGCATGTTACAGATCTTCTTGGACGTCGAAGATTTGCAACTTTTGCGTTACCGGTAGTATCAGATTTTGGAGATGAAAATGTAAAAAATTAACTTATTTTTCACAGTTTCATTCACTAGTGTCTTATGTTAACATACTCTGGAATAACTAGTCACTGAAGAACAAAGGATTTGTTTCACAGATTCGTGGAACAAGGATAAGAAGTGAGGCCCACTCTAGAGCCTCTTGTACACATCTCTGTAAATAGTTGGATGCACTGGCAGTAGATCACATTACATTTACTCTCAAAAGACGTTTGTTGTCAACAATAGCGTTCATAAGTATATTACTAGAAATACATGTGTGTGTGTGTGTGTGTGTGTGTGTGTGTGTGTATAAAACAAAGTATAAATCACTATACGGTAAGTGTATGAAAAAATGAGACAAAAACATAATTTGGAGGGAATCATGTTAATCGTCAACATGTTGTCATATTCATTTATTTTTTTGCTGAGAAAGTGTATTATAAATGTAAAACTGATTCATTTCACATCACGGCGGGATGTCACAGTTGTGACTTATGGAACATGTAGATGATAACTAAACCTGAGCTTGTCTACATCTACATCTACATCTACATCTACGTGATTACTCTGCTATTCACAATTAAGTGCCTGACAGAGGGTTCAGTGAACCACCTTCAAGCTGTCTCTCTATCGTTCCACTCTTGAACGTCACTTGTGAAAAACGAGCACTTCAATTTTTCTGTGCGAGCCCTGATTTCTCTTATTTTATCGTGATGATCATTTGTCCCTATCTAAGTGGGTGGCAACAGAATGCTTTCGCAATCGGAGGAGAAAACTGGTGATTGAAATTTCATGAGAATATCCCGTCGCAACGAAAAACGCCTTTGTTTTAATGATTGCCACTCCAATTCACGTATCATGTCTGTGACACTATCTCCCCTATTTCGCGATAATACAAAACGAGCTGCCCTTCTTTGTACTTTTTCGATGTCATCCGTCAGTCCCACCTGATGCGGATCCCACACCGCATAGCAATACTCCAGAATACGGCGCACAAGCGTGGTGTAAGCAGTCTCTTAGTAGACCTGTTGCACCTTCTAAGTGTTCTGCCAATAAATCGTAGTCTTTGGTTTGCTCTACCCACAATATTGTCTATGTGGTCGTTGCAATTTAGGTTATTTGTAATAGTAATCCCTAAGCATCTAGTTGAATTAACAGCTTTCAGATTTGTGTGACTTATCGCGTAATCGAAATTTAGCTGATTTCTTTTAGTACTCATCTGAATAACTTCACACTTTTCTTTATTCAGGGTCAATTGCCACTTCTCGCGCCATACAGGTATCTAAATCATTTTGCAAGTCGTTTTGATCATCTGATGAATTTACAAGACGGTAAATGACAGCATCATCTGCGAACAATCAGTTTTAATCAAGATTCCCTAAAAAATCAAAATTTGAAATTTTTATTCGTCTCAAGACGAACTCCCTGTAACTGTGTAATACGAAAACCTCCAGTGCAGTACTTGCATTCTTTGCATCCGTTCTGGAGCTGATGTTCTTGACTGTGCTAAGTGCGCCTTTTTGCTGAGATAATTTCATCGGTGGAATAAAGTTATTGTCCTTCACCAATCCGCAAGTGCTGGAATCATGCGCAAATTGATACTGACGGGTGTGCCTCAACAAGTTTCAAAAAATGTTTCAAATGGCTCTGAGCACTATGGGACTCAACTGCTGTGGTCATCAGTCCCCTAGAACTTAGAACTACTTAAACCTAACTAACCTAAGGACACCACACACTTCCATGCCCGAGGCAGGATTCGAACCTGCGACCGTAGCTCAACAAGTTTAGAAAGCACTGTCTGTGGTCGATACACGATCTTGCTATTGACGTTAGAGATGACGATAAAAACTGTCATGGTCATTCGTATTGTAGCCTATTGTTAGAAAATTCTCTTTCTCACTCTCCTCCCTGAAATGTGCCGTTAACCAATATTCTACCATGTTTGGCTTTAAGTGTCTTAATAATTCTCTTGACGAAGGAAATCGGGCCATCATTTAGGAAAGGCACAAAACACATCTACTTTTTAGTTATCATTTTTGATCTCGACGACAGGTTGGGTTCATTGCTTCCCAATACACGAACATTGTATCTGTTGGCTTTTCATATAACTGAAATTTAGGTCATCAGTAATAATTATTCTTTCCGTAGAGACCGCACCACATGGAAGAACTCTTATGAAATGATGCAGAGTTCCATCCTCTTTAAGAGATCATTAGGACGCTGTTCGTGTACTCATCACAGATATATGAAAATGGTAGCATTAACTCCCATAGAATGTTTCTGACTGTTGATGACGTTAAGCTTGGCTGACAATCCATAATAAATTTTAAGACAAAAAGAAAAGATGCATAATGAAGGAGTTATCTGAATGAGGCAAAAATCGGTAGGTGTGATGCACATGTACAGACAAACAAATGATTACTGTTTCAACAAATGGATGATTTATTCATGACAATTGAGAAAGTCGATGACGCGTTGGTCAAGCTCTGGCCCTTATGCAAGCTGTAATTCCGTTTGCATTTATTGAGAGAGTTCTTGGACGTTCTGAGAGATACAGTGGCAAATTATGTCCAACTGAAGCATTAGATCGTCAAAATCCCAAACTGCTTGGAGGGCCCTGCTCATAATGCTCCAAAAGTTGTCAATGGTGAGAGATCCGGCGACCCTCCTAGCCAAGGCAGGATTTGGCAAGCGCGACGACAAGCAGTAAAAATTCTCGCCGTGTGCGGGCGGGCATTATCTTGCTGAACTGTAAGCCCAGGATGATTTGCCAAGAAGGGCAACAAAACGGGGCGTAGAATATCGTCAGCGTACCGCTGTGGTCTAACGGTACTGCGGATGACAACCAAATGAGTGCTGCTATGAAAAAAAATGTCACTCAAGACCATCATTCATCAATCAGTCGCTATGTGGGGCGACTTTCAGGTTGGTTTTCCATCGCTGTCTGGGAAAGCTCCAGACATGTCTTCGGCTGGGATCTCATTGGCTAGTGTAGAATTGTCTTCATTGATGATTCCCACTTCGACTATCTGCATATGGACTGAATTTGGCATGGTATTCCTCAGGACGACATCTGACAACTGTATCAATCAATGCCAAACCAAATAACTGCTTACATAAGGACCACAGCTGGACCAACGTGTTATCAACTTGCCCAATTTGTAAAGCTCTTTCCCTTGAATAAATCATCCAATTAATCTGAAATTGTGATCATTTGTTTGTAAGTACATGCACATCACATAAACCTCTTACCGCCCCATCCTGATATTTCTTCGTGCTGTGTCATTTTTCTTGTTTTAGAGTAAATTTTTCGACCACCGTAGTGAAAGGATAACGCGCTTTATCGACAGCGTTTTTATTATTTCAGTGTATCATTTATCTTCATGAGAAGTGTATAATTCATCGCAAAAATTGCGTAACATCCACAATACTGATTAAATGCCCGTCGGATCGGAAGAGCTCTTCGCTTGTGTTTGAGCATACCCTACATGCGGCTAATGCTGTCATGTTCTGCGTTGTGATTTCCTGATTGTTTGGGACGCCATATCAGTCAGTAAACAGCAGGATTTTTGTTTTGTTTGGCATAACCATTTCGTTCCTTTTACCACCGAATCATCTTTCGTAATTTGACGTACGTGATTTGCTTATATATGGTGTATCAGAGGATCATTCGTTGTTAAGGAAGATATCCTTCTTTAACACAGTGTTTATGAATTGTAGTGAGTTGCACTGAACATCGTAGGCAACGCATCGCGACTAACTGGTAACTACATTACATGACGTCAATCGTATTCCACGGATTCCGCGGAGTGGGATTTCTGACAAGGGAAATAAGCCATTTACAGAGGTGCACTTTGAAATACCTCTACATTATGAAATATAATGTTACAGTGCTAACATTAATTATGCTTTTACATAACACATTACTTTCATGAATTTTCGTGGCAATACTCTTCACTGGAGCAGGAGTCGCCCAAAATAAATTGTATAATATTCTCTCAAACCCCATCACAGCACCCATAATTTTTTTAAAAAAAATGTGGGGCTTTCTGTTGAATAATGTGCATCTCTGCATCTGACTTCTTGAAGATTTTTTTTATCCTATTCTTTTGATCAGTCTTTGTGTCAATTTTCGAGAAAAGAGAAGGTAACAACAAAGAACATTAATTAATAAATAAACGTAATTAATTAATAAACTTATACCAAAAGTTTTTTGAATAGTTCTCTCCAGGATACTCCGGAACTAGCACCAGAAGTATTTCTTAAAACATTCTACTGTATGCTGAAAATATTATTCCTGTTAGTCGAGTTTGCACAAAACTGAGTTTGAATTTCGTTAGTGAATGGAAATATGAAGAATAAACTAGTTTCTTTATTTTTTAATCACTTATAGCGATAATCATGCGTACCGGAAATGCAATTGAACCAAACAGCTTCATTAACTCTTGATTGAGAGTGTTCCATTTATCATTATGACGCATATGTGCCTTAAAACGTTACAGTTTCTACTGCCTTTATTTTGTTTTTTACGTAGAACTTTTATCTTGTAGAGGTCTATGAGAAACTTGTCAATAATTATTGCTAACCCATTAGCCTTGCACTATCTGTCAACATTTTTCAAGTGTTTAATCAGCAGGACTGACATTACTTTTTAACCCCATGCATCTTCTGATCGTGCAAGCTGAACATAGTTGAAGTGTATTAGAAGCAACAGGCGACCCAAAATAAGCCTTCAGTCGTATTTAATTGCCTCGCCCTCGGAGTTCCATGGTGTTTCTATCTCGCGCCAAAAATGCGACATTGTCTGAGATTATATGATTGTTTTACAGGCTATGTTTGACGTAACTACGAGCATCAGTTACTTAAAAAGAAATAATCTCATCACAATTCATTTAATGCAAGTTATCGGCGACTCTAAAGAACATGGAGCCTTCGTTATGATCGTATTGGTTGTGAAAGGCGTGCCGCTAGAACACTGGATTTTCAGCATACTGTGAGAGAGGTTTAATAATACACTATCAATTTGTACATGGTGTGTAGTGCATGGTTTGGCACAGGTCATGTAAATATTTCGAAAGTGTTGCAGGAGGGCAGTTCTAACATGTTCGAGACTGATTCTGATCTACCTTCCTACCACAGTTGTGCAAGGACGCTCTGTGAGTGTTTTAGGAATTTGTGTTGAACCTATGGACTGCAAGGTAGGAAGACATCAGCTCACTATGTAGAAAGCAGAAGAGAGCAGCAGTACGCACAGTGATGTAATCAGACAATGGTCTCAATGTCAGTTCCACTACACCACTACACTCCCTGTAAAGAAAACTTTATCATTGACAGAGATTAGTGTATTGGTTCAGGCGTATCTATATGTTAACAAAAAATGAAAATCTTAGATTTTCATTGTTAAGGTTTATATTTTACTCTAAGTATGACTTTATGATATCAGTCATCATTATAATACATACAGGATGGTAAAATAGTGATAATGGGTGTTCACAACTATTCTAAGGCCCTTTAATAGTAAGATTCTGATGAGCATGTCTGGGGGTCGATAAAATACAAACAAATTAAATACAATTGGGGCCAGACATATCAATTAAGCTAAAAATGCAAAATTAAAATACCCAAAATTGAATGGGTCTGTAGAGGGTACGTAAATACCACTGCAAATATAATTACATAATTAAAAACAGTTGAATATCTTCAGAGTATAAAGCACTCTGCAGTGACTGGTCGCGTTTCTTATTCAATGAAGCCTGGACAATGTTTAACTACAGGTCATGGTCGAATGTACGAAAAATTAAGAGAGACGGAGACGACTGCACTTCTGACTATCAATTGAATATTACTTGCTGGCATAATGCGAGCGCGCGGGTGTTTACCAGCAGTGGGTGCTGTCGACACGAGCTGTAAACTTGAGAAGCTATTCCAAATCTCTCTAGACTGTTAAACACCAGTTTGATACATTTCCTACGTCTTCGGTGAAGCCGAGACTCCTAGTTATTCCCTAGCTAATTGGCTCGTTACCGCTATTTGGATGTAATAACACGTACACTATTACCATCAAACCGCTCGCAAGCGTTAACTGTCAGTGCTCGATGCAATTCTCCATACCAGGAGACTTTGCAGTTTAGCCCCTTAAGAGTTAAGATGGCCTCTGAACAAGTGTTCACATAATTACTCTCGCAATCGTCTAAGAACGGCACGAGTCGTCTTACTCAAACACTCGATGATTTGCTGCAAGAGGAGAGCGAATTCTTTTGTTTGAATTTGCGTATATCAAAGCTGGTGGCCACGTATTTTCTTTCTGGCCAATCAGTGTGTTCTTAATTGCTCTAACTCCACCCACTAGAGTTTCTGTAGCTTCCCACAGGCGTCGTTTCTTTCGTAGGGCAGAGTTTAACTTTTGATACGTAATACAGAGACAAACAGCTTTTTTCCACACGGGTTTTAACATAGGTAGCTATAGTGAGTCACCAGTGTTTTGAGGTGGGTTTCTATGGATGTTTATCTGCCATCTCCAGCCGTATTCCTGCAGAAAGGCTCCTGCATCGCATTGTGTCCGCGAGTGTTCTGCTGTGAAGGTTTCAGCCTAACATGGGATGGGCAGTGCCATCGTAAAATCCTCCTTTCCTCGTAACTGCGTCTCCTAGCTCGGTTTTGGGAAGTTATTTGCTTGCAATTACTAGAGTGAGTGATAGTGGTTTTTATTCACGAAATTTCATCTTGTTTATTCGATTTGCATATCAATAAACTTCGTACATTTTCACATAGCTATATCGTGTGACATCGATTTAACTATAATTGTTTCAGGAATTCAATGTAAGGTGTGTTATTTGTCTGACACCTTACACAGTATGCATATGAACCATATTCACATGGCGCAGGCACTAGGACTCAACAATTTGGTAGCTCGTACGGAATTTGTGCTCTAAAGAGTTACACGATGATTGCTGCATAGTTGTCAAGAATGTAGTAAGGGAAACGACTAGAGTTCGAGCATCTGTCATACATTTATTTGAACATGTCTTTAATAGTCGTTTATGTACAATTTAGACACCTAGTTATATCGACTAAATGATAACAATATGTGTGTTTGTCGGTAAGTGTTATATATTTCAATATCCGTCACCACCGTTTATGTTCGACGTCAATGTGCAATATCCACTCACAGATAGCAAGTGGCAGGAATATAAAGTGCATCAGGGTGACGCGGAAACAGTGCAGTTGTTGTCGTAATGCTGAAACGGAATGATTTATTTGGCCTTTGGCCAATGGTGGAAGCAAAACTGTTGATTTGCCGCTGTGGTTGATGTTTACCATGTATGGCAAACTGGTGCTATCCAAAATCAGTGCTGGCAACCATGCTGAACCAAGAGCCATAGATGACAGGGGTGAGAAACGGCTGTGGAGATGCATAGAGGTGAATAGATGTCCAACAGTTGAATGACTGACCGTCTAGGTGAACCAAGAAACGACTAACAGTTTAGGGAACGTTGCTGAGTATGGGCCGCTGCATCAGGCGGCTAGTTCATGCACCTATGCTGCCTGCTGTTCGTTGGTGATGAAGGCTGCAATTTACACTTTGGTACCGCAACTGGAGAACCATTGTGTGGCAAAATATGGGCTTTTCCGATGAATTACGTTTGAAGGTCCATCAAATAGGTGGCCGTTGGTATGTGCGGCGAGAAATGTCTGGAAGAAAACACCATTCAAGAACCATCAGAAGGGTTCAAGCCGAAGGAGGGAGTCTTTGGATGATATCGTCATTCTGGAGGGCGCAAAAGGTAAATAAGTATGTATATACCCTTGGGGACCATGTTACCTCTACACGCAGTTTGTTTTTCCATGGTTGGTTGTTGGGTTGTTTGGTGGAGGAGACCAGACAGCGAGGTCATTGGTCTCATCGGATTAGGGAAGGAAGTCGGCCGTGCCCTTTCAAAGGAAACATCCCGGCATTTGCCTGGAGCGATTTAGGGAAATCACAGAACACCTAAATCAGGAAGGCCGGACGCGGGATTAAACCGTCGTCCTCCCGAATGCGAGTCCAGTGTGCTAGCCACTGCGCCACCTCGCTTGGTTTTCCATGGTACGATATCATGTACCACCAGGGCAATGCAATATGTCACACAGCTTGCAGTGTGTGTGGGTGCTTCGAAAAGCACCGGGATGAATATACCGTACTGCCTTGGCCGCCAAACTCCCTGGATTTAAAAGCAAGTGAGGATCTGTGAGAGCACCTCGATTGATCTGTATGTGAGTGGGTCCTCAAACAAGAAACCTAACACAACTGGCCATGACATACATCCCTCTCAGTACGTCCCAGAACCTCACTAACTCTGTGTCTTGCAGTGGTCTGTGTTGCAAAAAGCGGTTATTAAGGCTTTTGACAGATGGTCACATTAATGTGACTGGACAGTGTACAAACATCCACCTGTGGAACTGCGATCCAGTTTTGGTGGAAATATGGGTATATGAAATAGTTTAATATTATGTAATCACTGTGTATATACACTGACGGAATTGGAACGCCTTGACCGAATGCAACCAATCTTACACTCCAGGATTTCAGGGGCTGTGGGATACGTTGGTTAAAATTTCGTCCTTATGCGAGCATAATTTTCAGTACAGAAAAGTGCATGCCTACAGATGAAGAATAGAGTGAGTCCATGTTGGCTGTTGGGTGTACCTAAAGTTATAAGAACTCTACATCATGCCCAGAGGACGTGCATGTGCAGGTTGTCGTCTATCAGACTTCGAGAAAGGTCCAGTCATTGGCATGGAGGACATAGTAGACCATACTGACAAATCGTACAGACTGTTAGCTGTAGTGGGATGACTGCAGAACAAGGAATGATGAGGTGGGCTCAGGAAAGCACTTAGACAATAAGGGTAGGTACGTATCCTTCTAGCTATGTATGAAAGAGAATTGTAGAATATAGCTGATACCATTGAAGCCAAAGAGAAGATTTATGGGAAGAATACCAACACAAAGATAGCAAGAGTAGTGGCACTAGGTGGAAAGAAAAGGGTAAAGATTATGGTGAGTGGAGAAATGTTAGATGTACAGAGCTTTAAATATATAACAAGTGGGACAGAAGCCGACTGAAAGAGCAGCACAGAAATTGAAACCAGCATGGCGAAAGAGGCATTCTGTAAGAAAAGGGATAATGTTCTACAGCAATGACGACAAAGATAAGGCAAATAAAATATTATGTATGCAGTGTTATCCTGTAGGGTGCTGAAACGTGGACACTGAGGAAGAAAGATAGAGCAAGGCTAGAGGCTTTCTAGTTGTGGGTATGGCCAAGGATGGAAAGAATTTAGAGTTAATGAGAAGAGTGGGAGAGTAAAGAGAGTTACTGAATGTAATCAGAAGAAGGAAAAGAGACTGGACATAATAAAGAAGGGGGCTTATAAAAACGGTCTTAGATGGATATACGGAAAGGAAGAAGATGCGAGAGAAGAGAGAGTTCAGATCCTGGATGAGGTTTTGGACGGCAGCACGTATAGCGACATTACAATGAAGCAACGGACCAGAGGAAATGGAGACACAAAGAATTTGCTAACACAACAGAAAACTGGTGACGACGACGACGGTGACGACGATGATTATGACGACGACGATGTATGCTTCCAGAACGAATACATCACAAGAAGGTCGTTCGACAGGATTTTACGAACAAACGGCTGACATCTGCTGCAATCCGATCAGAGGTTACAGATAGTGTCATAATGTTTCCCGAGATCGATACCCGTCCAACTTCTGGAACCGTAGTAAGGGGAGTTACAGTACATAACAGGACTGATTTCGTAATTGTTGTAAGGAGGCATAATGATTTCTATTATGTGGCAAGTGAGCCAGTCCACAGTCAATCCAAAAGATTTGCTTCTACCTTGTGGATGTATGGTATCGTTTCCCGGCAGGAGGCGGGCAAGTCGTGTTATTGGTCAAAATTGGTACACGGCCCGGCTCGGAGACTGTCTGTCGACGCTTTCTGCCTTGTGCCTTGGCAGAAGTCTCAGCTAGTTCTAGTGCTTCCGGTTTGTTTGAATGAAGTCGTAGCAAACCCTTTGTTCTGTGAGGCCAGTATTGGGACACGGTGCGCTGTTTATCCATTGCCCTAGTGAACATTAGATGGAGTGTAGCCGCAGTGTGCGGTGACGTTCACGGTCCAAAGTAAAACGAGTTTGCTGGACTGAATTTGGGTAATCCTGTATTCACTGTTGTTCAACATTCACAGTGGATGGATAACTGGCTCACGGAACTTGTTTGGGTGGCTCAACAACGCTGTATTTTGAAAACGGTGGGTATTGACCACTTTGCTTGGAAGTAATTTTTCCCTCCGGTGCTGTCCCTCAACGTCGTCAGTGTTACTTTTTAACTGTAATGAGCAACATGCTTCTGTCTAATATTATGGTACTTTGTCATACTGCTTGTGCAGAGTTACTGGTTTTGAAAAATTATATTGTTCTTTTGAGACTGTAAATTAGTATGGGAAGCCGTGTGCAGCTTTATTTGTCTGTTACTGATTTAAAGAATATTCTGGCTCATTTAACACACAATTGTGCCTACTTGTAATGTTGTGAGAACAGAGCGTCTAACGGTTAGCGTAGTTATTTAAAATGTTACATCTAAGCCTTAATTTTAATTGCTGTACTCGCTAGCATAATAGAACTTTCATTTGTTTTATGGATAATTTTTTTAAGCTCGTGCTAATCTGTGAACATTGGAGCAATCTACCTTTTGTAAAACATTTAAGTGACGTTAATTAGTTACTCATTTGTTGGCTAAAAATCACACATAGTCCCCAGCTCGGGTGGGTTTCGTTTTGTTTTATGCAACCCGAACTCAAAAACCAAGCGGGAGACGTTAATTTTTCTCGCTCACTGTATTCAAACTATTAGTGCTACAGAAAAAATGAAGAGGTTTTTTTTTGTAAGAAGTTTAATGTAATTAAATTTTGTGCTGGGATACGTTTTCGCTGGAGGCCATAGTTTTCGAGTCATTCACGAAAAGACATTTGAAAGTCACTTCCTACGTTTTTCTTGAGTAACTCGAAAACTGTAGCTGATAGCGAAAACGTATCCCAGCACAAAACTTAGCTACATTAAAGTTTTCGGCAGAACGATCTTTCTGTAGGATTAATAGTTTGCCTGTAGCGAGTGAGAGAACATGAAAATCGTTTGCGTGATATTAGAAGGCGTTGCGGGTTGCATAAAACCCGTGGTTAGGATCAGCTGAACCACCCTTCATTAACTCAGTGGTTTATTGAAATATTTCATAGGTGTTAAATCTTATATATTATGCGTGCTTTAGAAATTCCGTCCACTTTGTTGCAAACCATTGCATAGAGCCGGTATCAAGCAGCTGGTGTTCAGTGAGGGCCTGTAGCTTATTGCTTCCTCAACTAAAACCATTTGTTGACTGCAATGTTGAAATGATTTAATTTCGTGAGTTTCCATTTCTAAATAATTTTGGAAACGCTTAATGACATAAATTTTTGAAATCAAATTCGCAGTTTAAGTGCTGTACTCTATCGAGCCGCCGGCCGATGTGGCCGTGCGGTTCTAGGCGCTGCAGTCTGGAACCGCGTGCCCGCTACGGTCGCAGGTTCGAATCCAGCCTCGGGCATGGATGTGTGTGATGTCCTTAGGTCAGTTAGGTTTAAGTAGTTCTAAGTTCTAGGGGACTGATGACCACAGATGTTAAGTCCCATAGTGCTCAGAGCCATTCTATCGAGCCTGTGCGTTTATTTCTGTGGTCCTTTTCTGATTAATTTCGTGTTTCTGTTTGTGTGTTTGATCTTTGCATTAAGTAATTTTATTGTACTTGTGATGAATTGAAGCAAATAAATAATTTGAGTAGAGTAATGTAATCAAAGCACCACGTAAAGTGATTGTAAAGCGGAAAGTAAATTGGCCATAGCTCAGCGAGACTTGTGAACTCCTCGTGAAAAGTTAAATAAATAGCCTATTCCAACACGATAATGCAAGACCCCTCACTTCTGTTCACCTGACAAACGTGTTGAGGAGTGCACGGAACTTTGATTGGCCTGCCAGATCCCATTATCTGTAAACCAAAGAGCATATCTGAGGTGGTATGAGGTTACTGCCAGAAGTTTTCAAGTACTGACACAGCATATGTTCCATGCGTGTGACAAAAGATGTCAGTTCCGAGGTGAACGGAAGTTTACTCATTTAATACAGGTCACGTGATGAGTGTCACGAAGTCTGATAGATATCGGACTAATGTTTCACTTCCTGTTTCCGTCAGTGTACAATTGATACGAAAGTAAAAAGAGATTCGGTAAAAGGGTGAAATTGGTGATCTTTTCCGTTCAACTAAACACTGTTCGACATGGGTTCTATTTCTGATATTAAAGTATGTGCTTCTAGACCATTTTACCGTGGGAAATTCAAATATGTAAACAAAATATCGTTGTCAGGGATACTTTTTATGTAATATGTATATGTATGTATATTCACAATTCATGCAAACACAGAGACTTTATAGAGAAATACGGGTATGTTGCCGCATCCAGTAGTGATAGAACGTGATAATTTCTTGTGCAACAGCAGGTGGGAAGAATCAGACATCATTAGGTTATCCCCCGCCACACCTACGTCATTAAGACCACCTGAAACATCTCATTAACTAGAACGGCGACAGCCGGTCGCTGCCTCGGCAGTAAAGCTTCACGCCTCCTAGGGGCAGGTCCATCGAGTTTACAACAGTGGTGTTAGCCGCAATTTGTGTCGGTCTTAACGAGTGGGTGTTTTGGCTGACAAGTAACTGTCTGTCATATTTCCGAGTACGGTTGAATTTTTTAGTTCCTGTGTGTACACTGATTGAGCCTGGTGCTGAAGGTAAAACGACTGCTTGTTTTTACACATCAGCGTTCCTCTGGTTCCCTACTATTAATTTAATACAGGTGTATTACCAAAGTGGTATTTTTAAATTTGCAGAAATTCCACGTCGTCGTGGATGTCGATACAAGCCGAACAACTTCTGCTACATCTGTGGGAAGTTCACTTTTGCCAGAAATAGGAAGAAAATTTCTTCAGTCATAAAGAAAGCATACAAAAATTACTTTGGAGTAGAGGTAGGAGACCAAGATAAAGAATGGGCACCACATTTCTGTTGTGCTACATGTTACTTCAAACTAATTCAGTGGTAAAGAGAATGTGGCGTTGTTTGCTGTTCCCATGGTGTGGAGGGAGCCTAAGGGCCATGTTACTGATTGTTATTTCTGTCTAACAAAAATTCAGGGTTTTACAAACAAAAAGTCGAAGAGGCACATTGTTTACCCAGATCTGCCTTCAGCGAGAATGCCAGTGCAGCATTCCGACAACCTTCCAGTACCTTCAAGAGCTCGAGGTCAAATTCCGAGTGACAGTGAAATAAGTAGTACTGAAGAAATCACAGATAATGATTCTTTATATCACTGCACAAGTGAGTCATCGCCACATTTGTTAACACAGGCAGATTTAAATGATTTAGTACGTGATCTAGGACTAAGTAAACAAAAGGCGCAGCTGCTTGGTTCAAGATTACAAGAGTATAATCTGCTGCACCAAAGTACTAAAATCAGCGTGTTCAGGCACAGAGAACATGCCTTTATTTCTTATTTTTCAACTGACGAAGCACTGACATTTTGCAATGACGTTGCTGGCCTGATGAAAGTGCTGAACTTCACTTATACTGTATTTCACAGGAGAGGAGACTTTTCATAGATGCATCGAAAACAAGTCTGAAGGGTGTTTTGCTCCAAAACGGAAATAAAATACCCTCTGTTCCAGTAGCTTACGCTAGTTTGACAAAAGAGAATTACGAATTCGTACAAAGGATGCTAAGTTCATTAAAATACAATAAACACAAATGGAAAATATGTGCAGATTTCAAGGTAATTGCTATGGTACTGGGAATGCAACAAGGCTACACAAAGTGTGCCTGTTCTCTTTGCGAGTGGGATAGTCGAGACCGAAATTCTCACTACGTGAAAAAGAAATGGCCTAGGCGAAGATTGAAAGTTGGCGAAAAGAATGTACAACGTGATTTCTGGTAGCCCCTGAATATATACTACTTCCACCGCTTCACATCAAACTTGGCCTGATGAAACAATTCGTGAAGGCCATGGATCCAACAGGCTGCGGGTTTGCATATCTAGCTACCAAATTCCCCCGTCTTTCAGCTGCAAAAATAAAGGAAGGTGTATTATGGGCCCACAAATCAGGGAGCTGCAGAAAGATGCAAATTTTCCGCATGGGACTGTTTCAAGATGGTGTCGGAAAACTTCCTCGGAAGAAGAAGAGCTACTAACTACAAAGCAATGGTGAAGGATATGATCAAAGCATATCAGGATTTGGGGTGCAATACGTATTTAAAGGTACATATGATGGACTCTTATCTGGACTACTTCACAGAGAGTTGTAGTGACGTATCGGATGAACATGGGGAAAGATTTCATAAAGACATTTCTACCATAGAAGGGCGCTATGAAGGGAAGTGAGTACCTTCTATGTTAGCAGATTATTGCTGGAATATCATTCGAGAGAAGAAAAATTCACAATACAAGAGAAAAAGTGATGTGCATTACAAGGCAGTGGCTCATTGTTTGGAGAAAAAAGTGATGTGCATTACAAGGCAGTGGCTCATTGTTTGTCAGTTTTCTGTAATTTCTCATGTCAAATAAATCCCACCCTCCATTAATGTGATGAACTAACAACACCATAAAGATGTGCATTTGTATGTCGAATTTCACCTCATGTTTGCTGCTCTATATCAGAAACTGAAAAGAGAAATAAAATTGCGAATACTCATAAACTATCCCTGGCAGAAAAAAACCAAAAACAGTTTTCAATTCAGCACTCAAAATACAACTAGGAGCACAATATGTTTTATCAGAAATAGAAAAAAAGGTTTTTTTTTGTAGAACAGTGTTATCAGTACGCAAGAGATTCAGAATATAAGGGTCACGTTGTAAGCTAACGTTAGGAACTGACGTTATACTTACCCATCATTGGCAATCTCGGCGTCAGATTTCAATTTGCTCGTGAGATTTATCCCTGCGCTGGGGAGATAGGTGGCTGCTAGGAGGGAAAGGGGTTGCAGCCCCCGGGCCGTTCAGAGGCGGCCCTGTGTGGCACTGCGGCCGGCCCGCAAATGCGGCGCGTTAATCCGAATGGCCGCCGCCTGCAGGCAGGGGATGGGCGAGCATGGCCTCGAGCGTCCCGCTATAACGGCGCTGCGCTGCAGGGGCCGGTAGGCGGCAGGTGCTTCGGGAGGGCCCCAGCCAGGGTACGAGAGGCGGTAGCGACCCTGTGAAACTACCGTTTTGTCGCTGCTGATAATGGGGAATCTCTGGAATGACGTCCAGCAGCAAAGCTCGAGTCAATGTTAGACGTAACTGTCTTTTAGGGTCTTTGAAGACATTCTGAGATCAAACGTGACGTATGTTGAGCAAAATGATCAAGTCAACTATCGTGGATTCCGAAAACAACGGTCACGAGAAAACCAACTAGCACTTTTCTCACATGACATGCTGAAATCAATGGATCAAGGCCATCAGGTGTATACAGTATTTCTTGCGTCTCCAAAAGCATTTGACTCGGTGCCAAACCCAAATGCTTTTTAATGAGAGCCGAACAGAACGAAATCTGTGTGAATGGATTGAGGATTTATTGATGGGGAGGACGCACCGTTGACAGAAAAAAATGGTTCAAATGGCTCTGAGGACTATGGGGCTCAACTTCTGAGGTCATAAGTCCCCTTGAACTTAGAACTACTTAAACATAACTAACCTAAGGACACCACACACATCCATGCCCGAGGCAGGATTCGAACCTGCGACCGTAGCGGTCGCGCGGTTCCAGACTGTAGCGCCTAGAACCGCTCGGCCACCACGGCCGGCTGCGTTGACAGGGTATCATGACATAGTCATTTACTCTTCAAGTTGTGTGTTAGTGAGCTGGTAGATATTAGTAACAGAAACTTCAACCTTTTTGTAGATGTTCAAAAGTGTGTGAATTCCTAAGGGAACTGCTGAGGTCATCGGTCCCGAGATTTACACACTACGGAAACTAATTGAAACTAACTTACGCTAAGGAGAACACACACTCACGCCCGAGGGAGGACTCGAACCTCCGGTGGGAGAGGCCACGCGATTCGTGACATGGCGCTTCTAACCGTGCGGGTTATCCTTTTTGTAGCTAATGCGGTTTTCTATAATGTGGTTTTATATAATGAAGTACTGTCCGAAATTTCTATGCAAATATTCAGTCACAACGTTATATATGTTAAATCCTGCCTAGCAGTCGAATATGGGGTGTGTTGGAAACCTGCTTTCTCGGATCGCTAGACAACATTCAAACAAATCGTTTCAATGAATCTTATTACGAAAAGTAAATGACAATACTTAACTTTGAGAATTACATAGATGTGTCGCAAGCAAACGGCGACATACGAAATAAACAAGGTTCTTCAGTATAACAATCCTAATACAAGCGATGTAACACAGTTGAGCCGCGCGGAGTGGCCACGCGATTTGAGGCGTCTCGTCACTGATTCCGCGGCCCCTCCCGCCGGAGGTTCGAGTCCTCCCTCGGGCATGGGTGTGTGTGTTGTCCTTAGCATAAGTTAGTTTAAGTAGTGTGTAAGTCTAAGGATCGATGACGTCAGCAGATTGTTCCCTTACTAATTTCACACACAATTTTAATACAATTGACGTTTCTATTCAGGTCGCTAAAGATTCTCTTCGACCGGGCCGCGGCCAGTCGGGCGCGGTGCTTATGTTCTCTACGCTTAGATGCCGCTACTGTCGCGTTGTCGCCCTGGAGAGCGGTCGGAGTGCAATTGGCTGACGTCTTCTTCACAGCCCTCTCTGCTCTCTCGTTCACGACTGGCGTGCCGGCGCTTGACTTTACGCCGTAACAATACTATTTCGGAAAGGTCCAAAGATTAGCAACTCATCTTAATTTTATAAAACTTTAAAATTTTGTATTCCAAAAAACATAGGAAACTAGTATCTAGTGACTACGACACGAAAGAGGTACAAATGGAATCGATTGATCACATACGCTCAGTTGTGGGTAAAACAAATGGCAGGCAGGCATCGCTTCATTGATAGGATACTGGGAAAATACTCTTCTTGACAAAAAAACTGAGCTAGCTGGAAGACAAGGTCGGACCGCAATCTAACTTCATATACGGAAACAGCATCGAAGGGAACGTAAATAATTAGAGCAACGGAAAAAGCATGCGAAGTTCAGAAGAACGCGAAATCCCGAAGATTGGCTAAAATTTACAGAAGCGCGAAATTCGGCACGGACTTCAATGTGAGATGCCTGTAATAGGTTCCACAACGAACCATTGTCTCGAAATATGGTAGAAAATCCGAAGAAATTCTGGTCGTATGTAAAGTACACAAGCGGCAAGACGCAGTCAATACCTTCGCTGCGCAGTGCCGATGGTACTGTTACCGACGACTGTGCCGCTAAAGCGGAGTTATTGAACGCAGTTTTCCAAAATTCCTTCACCAGAGAAAATGAATGGAATATTCCAGAATTTGAAATACGAACAGCTGCTAGCAAGAGTTTCTTAGAAGTAGATACCTTAGGGGTTGCGAAGAAACTCAAATCGCTTGATACGGGCAAGTCTTCAGGTCCAGATTGTATACCGATTAGGTTCCTTTCAGTTTACGCTGATACAATAGCTCCCTACTTAGCAATCATATACAACCGCTCGCCCACCGATAGATCTGTACCTACAGATTGGAAAATTTCACAGGTCGCACCAGTGTTTAAGAAGGGCAGTAGGAGTAATCCATCGAACTACAGACCTATATCATTGACGTCGGTTTGCAGTAGAGGTTTGGAGCATATACTGTATTCAATCATTATAAGTCACCTCGAAGGGAACGATCTATTGATACGTAATCAGCATGGTTTCAGAAAACATCGTTCTTGTACAAGAAGTAATGGCCGCTATCGACAGGGGATCTCAAGTTCATACTGTATTTCTAGATTTCCGGAAAGCTTTTGACACCGTTCCTCACAAGCGACTTCTAATGAAGCTGCGGGCCTAAGGGGTATCGTCTCAGTTGTGCGACTGGATTCGTGATTTCCTGTCAGGAAGGTCGCAGTTCGTAGTAATAGACGGTAAATCATCGAGTAAATCTGAAGTGATATCAGGTGTTCCCCAGGGAAGCGTCCTGGGACCCCTGCTGTTCCTGATCTATATAAATGACCTGGGTCACAATCTGAGCAGTTCTCGGAGGTTGTTCGCAGATGATGCTGTAATTTACCGTCTAGTAAGGTCATCGGAAGACCAGTATCAGTTGCAAAGCGATTTAGAAAAGATTGCTATATGGTGTGGCAGGTGGCAGTTGACGCTAAATAACGAAAAGTGTGAGGTGATCCACATGAGTTCCAAAAGAAATCCGTTGGAACTCGATTACTCGATAAATAGTACAATTCTCAAGGCTGTCAATTCAACTAAGTACCTGGGTGTTAAAATTACGAACAACTTCAGTTGGAAAGACCACATTAACAATATTGTGGGGAAGGCGAGCCAAAGGTTGCGTTTCATTGGCAGGACACCTAGAAGATGCAACAAGTCCACTAAAGAGACAGCTTACACTACACTCGTTCGTCCTCTGTTAGAATATTGCTGCGCGGTGTGCAAAAAAGGGCAGCTCGTTTTGTATTATCACGTAATAGGGGAGAGAGTGTGGCAGATATGATACGAGAGTTGGGATGGAAGTCATTAAAGCAAAGACGTTTTTCGTCGCGGCGAGATCTATTTACGAAATTTCAGTCACCAACTTTCTCTTCCGAATGCGAAAATATTTTGTTGAGCCCAACCTACATAGGTAGGAATGATCATCAAAATAAAATAAGAGAAATCAGAGGTCGAACAGAAAGGTTTAGGTGTTCGTTTTTCCCGCGCGCTGTTCGGGAGTGGAATGGTAGAGAGATAGTATGATTGTGGTTCGATGAACCCTCTGCCAAGCACTTAAATGTGAATTGCAGGGTAATCATGTAGATGTAGATGAAATTCTTTGCGGCAGGTAAAACGACCACCAGAGTGCATTAGTGTTTGTGGTATCAACGTTCGATACCACACTTGTTAGGGGTTGCAGTTATCGACCGCGGTCCGTATTAGTATCGTTGGACCCGCGAGTCGCGACCAGCGCCGCTAGCGCCGCTCCGCGGCTTGTATCAAGTTTCTCTCGTCCACTCTTGCTCGGGACGTCAAGTAGTGAAGTAACATAGCTTTCATCTGATAGGAAGCAACCTCTAACAAGACGCTTGGTAATGTATGGCCTAAGTGAGGCCTCAATAGCTATATGTATGGAGCCAAGAAGAATCCTGTACAACCATTTAAGTACAATATATATTACCATCGACTTCTAATTACTTCAGTCGTTGCAGGTCCAAACCATGCAGCCACCACCTTATCGACGTTACTGGCAAACCTGCTGTGATTTATATGTTTCTGTTTAGCATCGGCCACCAGTGAACATTGGCGACGACTCGTTCGTCGTCGTCATAACAGTGTTCACTGTTGTTACCACGCCTGGTAAGGTATGAAAGGGGCGTGAACAGCGTCAGATACTGAGTGATCTTTGTGAAGAGCACTGCTCTGTAGTGCACGTACTCGCGTTTACAGCACCTGACAGTCTGAAAGGAGCCTCGTCATGCATCTTCATTTGGCCGACTGGTCGAATCGTGCAATATCCAGATTTGTGGGGTATTCGCATGTGGTCCTACACTGGACTGCATGTGAACATGAAGGCAGGCATACTCGTCATCAAAGTTCCGGCTGATCACGTTTGACCACCACAAGGAAGCATTGCATTATTGCGCAGCAAGCGCATCGTAAAGCCTTCACATCTACGCCTGTCAGCCGAGACCGAGTAACGGACTCCCTGCAACATTCTGTGTATTCTTAAACCACTGGTCAGAGCCTAGCAGCAGCCGGAGAAGACAATTATTCGTCCTTTAAGTAGCCTGCGATTTAAACCATAACACAAACGGCGCATTCCCCCCCCAGGGGGTCCACAACTCTTTTGTGGACACGTGCGTAGCGAGCACGGGACCCCGAGCTAATGTGGCCCTCCTTCCTTTCCGGGCTGCATCCCTTCCCTTTCCGCATCCTTCCCCGTTCCCCATCTTCGCCCCCCCCCTCACCTCTGGCTCTTTCCTTCCCTTTCTCCCCCTCTGGGAGTATGGTTTGTGCCTACGTCCGGAGACGGACGCTCGAAACTGTTCCAAATTCCTTGCTTTCTACACTTGCAAGTCCTCGTCCTTCCTCTGTCCTTCTCTTTTCCTTCCCTCTTCTCTTTGCCCTTTTCTCCGCTGCGGCGTTTGAGACCCCCTCTTCTTTCCTTTCCCTTTCTCTTTTTTCCTCCCTGTGCGTGTCTGAAGGCCGACCCACGCACTTCCATGCATAGCCGGTGACGGGGTAACGCGTAATTCCCCGCCCCGGGTAGACAGGTAGGACACGTACGTACCCCCTGGTAACGGCCAGGCCCAGGGAGGGGTGATTACCCGAGCTGATACCTTCCGAAAGTGCCGATTGGTCCCTCCGTCCGTTTGTCGGGAGGTGTGACCTGAGGTGTGAACAATCACCTAAGGCGGGTGTGCCCTCAGTGAGGGCCCCCACAAGGGAAGAGCGCGCCATCGGAGACGCCGGTAATCATGGGGGATTCTTCCGCAATGGTTTCCTCACCTTCCACTATGTCTGCTCACAAACGTAAGTTCACTGAGTCTTAGCCACAGACGGTTCTTCCATCGTTGCCACAGTTCCTTGTTGTTTCTCGGTCTGACGAAGGTCACGACTTCTCCACGGTCAACCCTTTCATTATTCAGAAAGGTGTCGACGCAATTGCAGGTCCTGTAAAGTCTTGTTCCAGATTACAGAATGGCACCCTGTTGTTAGAAACACACAGTGCCCTCCAGGCACAAAAATTGCTGCGTACTTCTCTGCTCCACACCTTCCCTGTCCGGGTGGAACCGCACCGTACCTTAAATTCCTCGCGTGGAGTCGTTTATACACGCTCCCTCGATGGATTGTCTGACGAAGAAATTCAGCATTACCTGTCTGACCAGGGCGTAACGGCTGTTCATAGAGTTATGAAAAGGGTTGACACGAACATCATTCCAACCTGCACTGTCATCTTGACATTTGACAAAGTTCAACTCCCATCGAAAATCAAAGCAGGCTATGAGATAATTTCCGTTCGCCCTTACGTCCCAAACCCTACGCGATGCTATCGATGCCAGCGGTTCAGTCACACCAGCCAGTCCTGTTCCAATCCGGCCAAATGTGTTACGTGTGGCAAGGATGCTCATGAGGGTGCTTGTCCACCTCCATCCCCTCGCTGCATCAACTGTATGGGTGACCACGCTGCTTCCTCTCGAGATTGCCCCGTTTTTAAGGACGAAAAACTCATCCAGGAAATAAGAGTGAAGGAAAAGGTGTCGACCTTTGCTGCTCGAAAATTATTCGCCAGTCGACAGCCCACCGTGCCTCAGACAGGAAAATACAGCACTGTCCTTGCTTCCCCTCGGCCAACAAAGGAGGCGGCCACGCAGACTTGCAACCTCACCTTTAGTACCACGGTCGTCAGATCGGCCAGCGCAAAGATCGCCCGTTCAACCTCACCACTTTCGCCTGCCCACTCTATGGCTCACCCTTCGTCGGGTTCTGCAAAATCTCGAGCCCAAAAGTCAGACGCCAAGTCTTCGAAAAAAGAGCATACTCGTGAAGAGTTTTTACGTACCGCAACTTCCCAACCATCGGTTCCTTCTTCATCTAAACATCATACTTCCAAGAAGGCTACAAAGAAACCCAGTTCCTCTCCTTCTCCGCCAAGGCGTGTCCCATCTACAGCACCACCTGGCGGAAATCGCCCTCGGCCGTCTTCTGTGTCGCCGAGGCGCACTGCTGGTGGCCGGTCAACCGGCCGATCGCTGGTGGCAGGAGCTGCTCCTGAACAACCTATGGATCAGGATCTTCTGCCTTCGGCTGAATGACATTCCATGCTGTCGGTCGCAAGCTCTGAGCAGTCGTTGAGTTGACAGCACCCTTGGTCACATTCCTCCATTTTCTGTTCGCCCTGTGTCCATTATCCACTGGAATATCCGCGGCATTCGAGCCAATCGGGATGAATTGTCGATCCTCTTACGATCCTACTCGCCGGTCATCTTCTGTCTTCAGGAAACAAAGCTGCATCCCCATGACCGCTTTGTTCTCCCTCATTTTCAGTCTGTCCGATATGATCTCCCCTCTGTTGACGGCACTCCAGCACATGGAGGCCTCATGATTCTTCTCCATGAAACTCTCCATTATCAGCCAATCCATTTAAACACTTCCTTCCAAGCTGTCGCCGTCCGTCTTTCCCTTTCCGGATACACGTTCTCTCTTTGTACTGTATACATTCCATCGTCCACACCAATGGCACGAGCTGATCTCCTTCATCTTCTTGGTCAGCTTCCACCCCCATATTTGCTGGTTGGGGACTTCAATGCCCACCACCCGCTTTGGGGATCTCCACATCCTTGTCCATGTGGCTCACTATTGCTAGACGTCTTCCACCAAGCGGATCTAGTTTGCCTCAACACTGGGGTCCCAACATTTTTGTCTGCCTCCACGACAAATTTATCTCATTTGGACCTTGCGGTCGGTACTGTTCCGCTAGCTCGGCGCTTCGAATGGTTCGCCCTTGATGATACACACTCGAGTGACCACTTTCCATGTGTCCTTCGACTGCAGCCTCAACTACCATATATGCGTTCGCGACGCTGGAAGTTTGCCCAAGCCGATTGGATACTTTTTTCGTCTCTAGCGACTTTCGATGACCGTCGCTTTCCCAGCGTCGACGATGAGGTCACACATATTACCGACGTTATTCTTACAGCTGCGGAACGTTCAATACCACGCACCTCCGAATTTCCCCGGCGCCCCGCAGTTCCTTGGTGGAACGAGGCATGCCGTGACGCAATACGTGAGCGACGACGTGCTCTTCGCATTTTCCGTCACCATCCTACTTTGGCCAACTGTATCCGCTATAAGCAGCTCCGTGCGCGATGCCGTCGCGTCATCCGCGATAGCAAGAAGGCAAGCTGGAAATTCTTTACTAGCTCATTTAACAACTTCACTCCCTCCTCGGAAGTTTGGAGTCGGCTTCGACGGTTCTCAGGCGCGCCTAGTTTCTCCCCGGTCTCTGGGCTCACTGTCGCGCATGATACATTAGTGGACCCCGTCGCAATTTCTAACTCATTGGGTCAGCACTTTGCTGAGATTTCGAGCTCTTCAAATTACCCGCCAGCGTTTCTCCCGAAGAAACGTGCAGCGGAAGTGCGACCTCTTGCTTTCTCCTCTCAAAATCACGAAAGCTACAATACTGTTTTCTCCATGCGGGAACTCCAACATGCCCTCTCTTCTTCTCGCTCCTCCGCCCCAGGACCGGATGGTATGCATGTCCAAATGTTGCTGCATTTATCAACCCGTAGTCTGCGTTACCTCCTTCGCCTTTATAATCGAATTTGGACCGACAGTACCTTTCCCAGACGATGGAGGGAAGCTATTGTAGTTCCCGTTCCGAAACCTGGAAAGGACAAACATCTCCCCTCTAGCTATCGCCCCATTTCTCTCACGAGTAGTGTCTGTAAGGTTTTGGAGCGTATGGTGAATTACCGTTTAGCTTGGTGGCTGGAATCCCGCAGTCTTTTAACACCAGCCCAATGCGGATTCCGAAAGCATCGTTCTGCAGTTGACCATCTTGTTGCTCTCTCCACTTACATCATGAACAATTTCCTCCGGAAACGCCAAACGGTAGCAATATTTTTTGATCTGGAGAGAGCATACGATACCTGTTGGAGGACAGGCATCCTCCGCACACTGTTCTCTTGGGGCTTTCGAGGCCGGCTGCCCCTTTTTCTTCGCGGATTTATGGCAGAGCGCACATTTAGGGTGCGGGTGAACACTACTCTCTCCCGTACTTTCTCCCAAGAAAACGGGGTACCCCAGGGCTCCGTGCTGAGTGTTGTACTGTTTGCCATCGCCATAAATCCAATTATGGATTGTCTCCTTCCTGATGTCTCGGGCTCCATCTTTGTGGACGAATTTGCGATCTACTACAGCTCTCAACGGACCAGCCTTCTTGAACGACGTCTTCAAGGATGTCTCGATCGCCTCCACTCTTGGAGCATCGAAACCGGCTTCCGTTTCTCACCCAGTAAGACCGTTTGTGTTAATTTTTGGCGACGTAAGGAGTTTCTTCCGCCCTCCTTACATCTAGGTCCTGTCAACCTTCCGTTTTCAGACGTCGCTAAATTCTTGGGTCTTATGTTTGACAGAAAACTGTGCTGGTCCTCCCACGTTTCCTATCTTTCGGCTCGCTGTCTGCGATCCCTTAACACCCTCTGTGTACTGAATGGTACCTCCTGGGGAGCGGACCGAGTGGTCCTTCTCCGCCTCTATCGCGCCTTAGTGCGCTCGAAATTGGATTATGGAAGCATAGTCTACTCCTCTGCTCGGCCGTCTATTCTTCGGCGTCTCGACTCTATCCACCACCGTGGATTACGTTTAGTGTCTGGAGCTTTTTACACTAGCCCTGTGGAAAGCCTTTATGCTGAGACTGCTGAACCTCCGCTGTCCAATCGGCGAGCAGTCCTTCTGAGTCGTTATGCTAGCCATCTGTCTTCCATGCCTGCTAATCCAGCCCATGACTTTTTCGACGCCTCCTTTGATGTAGGGTATGCAGGCCGCTCCTCCTCCCTACTACCGCCGGGAGTCCGCTTCCGTCAACTGCTCCATTCTCTTTCCTTCCGCTTTCCTAAAACCTTCTTGACAACTTGGGGTACAGCACCGCCTTGGCTCCGTCCCCGGATCTGCCTGCTCCGTGACCTTTGTCGATTTCCCAAGGATGGTACCCCTACACTTGTTTATCGTCGGGCATTTGCTGCTCTATGTGCACAAATGACGGACGCCACATTTATTTACACCGACGGCTCGAAAACATCGTTAGTTGTAGGGAGTGCCTATACTGTTGGCGACACCCCAAATCACTTTCGGCTTCCCGACCAGTGTTCGGTTTATACTGCGGAGCTTTACGTTGTTCTCCAGGCTGTCCACTACATCCGCCGCCATCAGCGGATACAGTGCGTAATCTGCTCAGATTCTCTCAGCTCTCTCCTTAGTCTCCAAGCTCTTTACCCTGTGCACCCTCTGGTCCACCAGATTCAGGACTGTCTGCGCTTGCTCCACCTGGGGGGCGTCTCGGTGGCGTTCCTCTGGTTCCCGGGACACGCTGGTATCTGTGGGAATGAGGCGGCCGATATAGCGGCCAAGGCTGCAGTCTCTCTTCCTCGGCCAGCTATTCAGTCGATTCCCTTCACCGATCTACGGAGCGTTTTATGTCGAAAAGTTGCTCATTTATGGCACGCGCATTGGTCAACACTTCCCCATAATAAATTGCGGGAAGTGAAAGCCCTTCCTTGCGCTTGGACCTCTTCCTCCCGAACGCGTCGTCGGGAGGAGGTAATTTTAGCTAGACTCCGGATAGGTCACTGTCTTTTTAGCCATCGACATCTTTTAAGCGGCGATCCTCCCCCACTCTGTCCCCACTGCTCTCAGCTGTGGACGGTAAGACACCTTTTAATTGAGTGCCCCTATTTTAATCCGTTACGCTCCCGTCTACAGCTATCGCCTGATATATCGTCGATTTTAGCAAATGACACGCGCTCAGCCGACCGCGTTCTCCAGTTTATTAGTGACAGCGAAATGACGTCAGTCATTTGAAGCCTTTTTTGGGGACAACCAACCCCTTTCTGTAGTGGATTTTTAAGCATACCTTCTGCTTTTAGTTTCTCCAATTTTATGACTTTGTTCCCATTGCTGCTGGTTTTTAATTTCGGTTTTTTACTGTTTCCTAAGTCACGGGCTGGGCGCTAATGACCATAGAAGTTTTGCGCCCTAATACCAAAAACAAAAAAAAACAAAAAAAAACGGCGCATTTGGAGTGGTAACGCAACCCTAAGCGTGGTTTCTCATGAATGGCGTCGCATTATCTCATTATCTTCAACGATGAAATGCGGTTCTGCACTATCCCGGATCACTATAATCTTTAGTATGGCGGCGATTTGCGGAGAGATGATGAGGTAATCCGGCAGCGAGCAAGATCCCTAGATGTGCCCAAGATAGGACATTTTTAGTTCTGTTCGAGCGTCGGTATCCAGGATATCTAGGACCACGTACAACAGCTGTGGGCCAGTTTACCTCGGGAGACGATACAATGGCTTTATGACACCCTTACCAACCACATCATTGCATACATCCAAGCCAGAGGAGTTGCAAAGTCGTTCTGTTAAGTTGGCTCTTCATAAATTTGCTTATGTAATCGCTGAAATAACAACACATATTGTCTCAATGGGTGAAGCTTCATTTTGTTAGCACTTCCACTTAAGTGTTCTTTACTTTTTTGTCACGCAGTGTGCAATCTGTCCACATATGAGGCTATTGCTCAAGAGTATGGGACCCATAATCGGCAGGTCTAACAGACGATACAGGGCATTTCTAAAGGGTAGCATGAATGGCCACAGGACTAACCGAGGATACAGAACATTTCTAAAGAAGGGCAGCACGAATGGTCACAGGACTAACAGAGGATATTGGACATCTCTAAAGAAGGGCAGCACGAATGGTCAGAGGACTAACAGAGGATACAGGACATTTCTAAAAACGGCAGCACGAATAGCCGCAGGAGTAACAGAAAATACAGAACATTTCTAAAGATGGGCAGCACTAGTGGACGCAGGACTAACAGAGGACATAGGGTATTCCTAAAGGGCAGCATGAATGGCCACAGGACTAACAGAAGATATAGGACATTTCTAAAACAGGGCAGCACGAGTGGACACAGGTTTTCTTGAGTTAGGGAGAGCGCCACGGAACTGCTGAAAAACGTGAATTGGCAGACGCTTTAAGATAGACGCCAATTATCCAGCGCTGGTGAAGTGAAGAATACAACAACATACTCCGTCTCTGTAAGTATCGCTCCCGAAGATTTCACGACTTTTTTCTCGCGGCTCATAAGTGACTGGAACGGGAAGATGCCCTAATGTAAGCTATTTACCCTTTGCCAAGTATTTCACAGTGGTTTGCAATGTATGTAGACAGAAGTGTAGAAAGCCTGGATGGTCACAACGGAATAGATCGCAGCTCCTCTGGATTGCTAGGCTAATATATCAAGGACGTCATCATTTTTTTCGGTGCAATTTAAGTACCAAGTCACATCATTACAGGCCTAGAAATTTTTTCTTATTTTGATATTTTACTTTACTCCAATTTGTGCATCACCTCTCTCTCTCACTTTCACACATATTTTGAAAAAAGCTGCATTTCTCCTAATACTCTGGCGAACTGGAAATGAAAGATGGAAAAAAATTGTCATCGTAGAATATGATGAAACTTTTAACGATATTTTCATTTGACTAAATCACAAACGATCTTCATTATTCCCAGTGCTATTTAACTTATACATATATAATTTAACATAATTTATAACTGAAAGGAAAGCAAGGCTCTGGAATTTAATAAAGTGCGCGAAGACAAGAATACTCTCTGCAAAAGACCAAGTAATTATAGCAGAAGATGGTCACTGAGGTCAGTTCACGAACTGTACTTCATCACAAAAAACACGTAATTTTGAAATGTCTGTATACTCTGCATACTAGGTTAGAAGCATTCAACGGACAGCAGTCACAAAAACAAAAATGTTATTAGGAGACGAACCTGTGTTTCGCAATAGACTGGTATACAAAACTTAAGTACGAAAATAACCTTCGCATGACGCGTCAGTGCCAAGTAACACAGCTCGATGGAATTTGGACCATACATAGGAAAAGCTGCTACAGTGTAGTACACAAGAGAGAAACAAAAATGACACTCTTATTGAAAGACACTAATTACCCAGGAGTCGCCGTGATTTATGATGGTCCCTTGGACATTAAAAAAGATGGAACGTTGTTTTTAATAGGGTGTGTGATTGTCGCAGGTGGCAATGCATGCTCTGCACGTGCACCGATACTGGCCAAAAGGTTGGTAAGGAGTTCTTCTGGTAGGGCTGTCCAGTCCTTCATCAGTACGGATGCAACTACTGGATAGTCATTGCTGAAAGTGCGCATGCTGCAAGACGTCTCCAAAACGTATCTCACAAATTCTCGATAGGATTTATATCGAGGGAACGGGTGAGGCAGTCTATACCACCAACTCAGTCTCCGCAGTTGTCTTCTATAAAAATGAAGTTAGGGCCGAATGCAGCCCTCACAAGTTGCACATGGAACAGGGGTACAGTTGTCTCAGTATTGCTGAGCGGTGAGTGACCGTGTTCAAAGATTTGCAGGTCACTGCGGCCATGCAACCTTACGCGGCGCCACATCACAGCACCCGGACAAGCAAAACAAAGCTGTTCGGCAACATTCCTGGCTGCATTACGTGTTCCCTCCTCTCGCCATATGAGGGTACGTCCAGTATTGTCGAATATTGTCGAATACGATGGTTTTGGTGGTCCAGGTATATTGGTGCTGTGAGGCATAAAGTTGGATGGTTGTTCTGACCTTATCTCTGAACACGCTTCACTCACAGGCCAACGTTAGTGTGGCACTGAATGCCTTCCACAAGTGCTACTTTTCAGGAGTGCGTTCGGCCTTTATTTCATTTTTATAAATGTCAATGCGCGACCGCATCGAATATCGAACGTGGAGCAGCTCTTCGAAAGAGGAGCTTTTCTCCGAATGGACTGATCTGCCGTTCTTCCGACTTAAATTCCATCGAACACTTGTGGGATGCGTTGGGAAGATGTATTGCAGACTGTCTACATGCATAAACAACCATCGAGCAGTTGTCAAACACGCTTATGATGGAATGGAACGCCTTATCACAAGAACTCATTAAAAGGATGGGTCCAGCCACGCACTACGTTGCAGAACATGCATTGCCATTAGTGGTAATTTCGCACACAATTAAAAACCTTTCCCCGCCTTCTGTAACGTCCTTGGGATCGTCATAAACGCGGTGACTTCATCGTGATTATTGTCTTGGGATAAGTTGTTTCTGTTGGCCTCATTTCTTTAAATTACCTTTCTTTCAATTACCTTTCTTTCAGTAATAGGCTGTGACAACTGTTTTTATATATGATAAAAGTTTCAGCGAACTACGTTACTTGGCAGTCACACAGCATGCGAAAGTTACTTTCCTCCTCAAGTTTTGCACATCACTGCACATTGATTATAACTTAAGTGTAGGTAGTTCAAGTGAAATAAGGAAGTTAAAAGAAATCGATTTTTGAGTAAACGACAATTTTGTTTTACACAAATCATGATGCTTTGTACAGTGTTTCATCTTGTCAGAAATACAAATGTGATGCATCCGAAGTCAAGATTAAGAATGACATTAGGTGTAACGTTTAAGCTGGAATAAATTAAAGCACGAGAAAACTGTTACATATGTTAAACGAATGTACAATAATAGTTTTCTACAAATGACGTATAATTAAAATTCCATAGTGAAAAACTACAGAAAAGTGGAAAGAACAATTTTGAGATCCTGGAAGTCGGAACACTCTTAACAAAACTAATCCTTCGTGTTGGTTATGATGATGATCTGGATGACAGTCACGTTAAAAGGTATAAGTCTTTATTGTGTACACGGTTTGAAGAGTTTTGTGACTGTGCGAATGAAAACAAAAACAGTTTAATAGTTGATATGAAACACAGCCATCGAAATGGTTCCGAAAACGTGAGTTTCGGGCATTGAACAAAACATTTACTACAGAAGATTCTACTGTGGTGAGCACTGATGTCATTGTGTTAATCTGTATATTGGAGCTGTGTATCGAAAAGAGCAGGTGCGCTGTCACCTCGTGGAAACAGTGTATGTGGCGCGACAGTGATGGAAAGCCGATCACACTGACAGAGGGCCGTCATATCTCAGGTACATCATTACGTAGTAAATGGCATAGAGTGAAAAGAAAAGACAATCTCGACAGATGTTAGACACATCTAACTGGACATTTACGAAAGTTTGATGTTGGGAAGACTGTGTAGTAAAACCCCGGCTGAAAAGACAACACCGTGGTGTCGCCCAACGAAACAGGATGTACAAACGAATTTCTACACACACCTACGAGGGTAAGGTGAGAAGTTACCGGGCTGGCACAGAAAAACTGACTCAAATGAAAATTAGTTTTCATAATTCCGGTACGCGCTACAAACTAACGGAACGAAGTGTGACATTAATCTCTGGAATAAGTCTGTTGAAGTGGATTTTTAAAGTAATTGTAATACTTGAGTTTTGCTCAAATGGATAACCGGGAATACCCCACTGTTGCCAACGTAGATGGAGTTTCATGACTTTATTCCTTACTTTTCAAAAGTTGCCAAGTGGATGGCTGAATTAAAAAGTGGTTTTACTTCTCTAGGAGGCGGCGAACTGCTGGATACTTAAGAACTGCAACCGCAAACTTAAACCCTGAAAAACAAAAAAACGCACAACTGAATTTGGGGCAATCTGCGATTGAGAGTACGTAAAAGAGTCGGCGACACGGAAATATCAGATGAGATATTGTGATCAATTTTGCGTGGAGAATTAAGTATGATAAAGTTTTTACTTAAACGAACACCATGTTTTTTTGAATATTGTTTAAAATCACTGCAAAAACAAATTTCCCTGAAATGTTAGGCTCGTCTAGAAGGCTGTATGATACTTAAGCCGAATATGGTAGCCAGAAACGAAACAGTAATGGGTAACGTGGAAGTAAATATCTTCGGAGTAGTGAAGCAACTTAAATCACTTAATAAAAATAAGTCTTCTGGTCCAGACTCCATACCAATTAGGTTCCTTTCGGGCAATGCTGATGCATTAGCTCCATACTTGTCAATCATATACAACCGTTCGCTCGATGAAAGATCCAACCCGAAGACTGGAAAGCTGCACAGGTCACACCAATATTCAAGAAAGGTAGTAAGAGTAATTCACTAAATTACAGGCCCATATCGTGCAGGATTTTAGAACATATATTGTGTTCGAACATTATGAATTACCTCGAAGAAAATAGTCTACTGACACACAGTCAACATGGGTTTAGAAAACATCGTTCCTGTGAACATAACTAGCTCTTTATTCACATGAAGTATTGAGTGCTACTGACAAGGGATTTCAGATCGATTCCGTATTTCTGGATTCCCGGAAGGCTTTTGACACTTGTATCACACAAGCGACTAGTAGTGAAATTGCGTGCTTAGGGAATATCGTTTCAGTTATGTGACTTGATTTGTGATTTTCTGTCAGAGAGGTCACAGTTCGTAGTAATTGACGGAAAGTCATCGAGTAAAACAGAAACGATTTCTGGCGTTCCCAAGGTAGGGTTATAAGCCCTTTGCTGTTCCTTATCTGTAGAAACGATTTTGGAGACAATCTGAGCAGCCGTCTTCGGTTGTTTGCAGATGGTGCTGTCGTTTATCGACTAATAAAGTCATCAGAAAATCAAAACAAACTGCAAAACGATTTAGAAAAGATATATGAATGATGCGAAAAGTGGCAGTTGACCCTGAATAACGAAAAGTGTGAGGTCACCCACATGAGTGCTAAAAGGAACTCGTTAAACTCCCATTACACGATAAATCAGTCTAATCCAAAAGCCGTAAATTCCACTACATACCTAGGTATTACAATTACGAACAACTTAAATTGGAAGGAACACATAGAAAATGTTGTGGGGAAGGCTAACCAAAGACTGCGTTTTATTGGCAGGACACTTAGAAAATGTAACAGACCTACTAAGGAGACTGCCTACACTACGCTTGTCCGTCCTCTTTTGGAATACTGCTGCGCGGTGTGGGATCCTTAGCAGATAGGACTGACGGAGTACATCGAAAAAGTTCAAAGAAAGGCAGAACGTTTTGTATTATCGCGAAATATGGGAGAGAGGGTCACAGAAATGATACAGGATTTGGGCTGGAAATCATTAAAAGAAAGGCGTTTTTCGTTGCGACGGAATCTTCTCGAGAAATTCCAATTACCAACTTTCTCTTCCGAATGCGAAAATATTTTTTTGACGCCAACCTACAGGGGAAGGAACGATCACCACGCTAAAAATAAGGGAAATCAGACCTCTTACGGAAAGATATAGGTGTTCATTCTTTCCGCACGCTATACGAGATCGGAATAATAGGGAATTGTGAAAGTGGTTGAATGAACCCTCTGCCAGGCACTTGAATGTGATTTACAGAGTATCAATGTAGATGTAGCTGTACATATCATCTGAAGGAAAGTTTACTGCAAGTATTTACTGGGGCACAAGTGAGATTCTTCTTACTAATTACCTTATAAATTGATTACCTCCTGCTCCAGTTACATAATAATACACTTTCCATTATCCTTGTTCCGCTTTTGCTGATGTTCATTTTATATCCTTCTTTAAAGACACTGTAGATTCCATTCACCTGCTCTTCCAAGCACTTTGCTGTCTGTGACAGAATTACAAAGCTCAAACCTCTTATTTCTTCTTCCTGAACTGTTAATTTCTACTCCACATATTTCTTTGGTTTCCTTTACTGCTTGATCAGTGTACAGATTGAGTAACATCAGGGATAATCTATAAATATATCACTCCTTTCCCAACCGATGCTTTCCTTTTATGCTTTTCCACTCTTATAACTGCCGTCTGGTTTCTGTAAAAGTTGTGAATAGCCTTTCGCTTTTTGTATTTTACTCCTCCTCCCTTTGTTTCAAAGAGCGTTTTCCAGTCAACATTATCAAAGTTTTCGGTAAGTCTACAAATGCTATAAACATAAGTTTGGCTTTCCTGAACCGATCTTCTAAGACAAGTCGTAGGATCGATATTGCCTTGAGTGTTCCAATACTCCTTCAGAACTCATGCTGATCTCCCCGTGGTCGCTATTGATATTGTTTATTAGCAACAGTGTTATTGTTGAAATGCAGTTTTCCAGAAAAATTCCAACGACAATTTTTTTATGTATGATCATTTTGTAAACAGATTACTTTAATTTGTCACTATCACAAAACAATGTAAAACAAGTACACTGTATACGCCGATACCGATTAACGTTGTGATGTGTTTTGTGATTTTCACCATCACTGTCAGTGTCAAGAATTACTGTTGATGAAACTATTCTATCTTCAAATATTTTAGTACCGGTCTTACCATCTTTTCTCTTGTCTGCTTCTACTATAACCAAGTAGATGTAATAATAAGTAGGATGTGGCCTGGAACGCAGACGAAGAAAAAGCCGCAGTCATCGTGACTGGTTCACCCTATTAAATAGACCATCAACCACCATGCTTATACAATCAACTGCACTGGCAATAATTTACATCTACAGTTTGTGGATGTGAAAAACACAGAGTTTCACCGTGGTTCTAAGCAGTTATAGGTTCCCCATAACCGGCTCAGTAAGTCAGTTAAAAGATCGGAGGAACACAGTAGCATGGCACTTCAAACAGGAGCGTGCATAGTAAAGTACTGCAGTGTTCACAACAATCTTCCGGTTGATGACTGCTTTACGAACAGAGATATTAGTTAATGTACGTGTGACACTTTAATGAGTGTTCGTGTAGATTAAAAAAAAAAAAAAGAAACTAAACTCAGTCCCAGAACACGATGCGATGTCGACCGTCCACCGTATCATCCTCTGCCATGTGGCGTCGTTCGATTGTGGTGTGGAGGGGCATCTGGTCAGCACACCTCTCTACCGGCCGTTGTCGGCTATGCAGACATTGGAGCCGCTACGTCTAGCGGATGAGGCGAACGTCAACTGCAGTCCATAAGGTCTTGGGTGGCGTCACAAGCGAACACGCCACGGAGCACAGCCTCAGGTGGCTAAGGTCAGGTTTGGTGAACCCGTGATTCCTGAGTTCGCGACTGGTAAGCTCTAGGCAACATTTGGTGACTGCGTTGTAACGTAGATGTGGAATACTGTGTGTCACCGTGTCTGGGGATATCGTATTAACCGACCAGTTAGTAGTGTTTGTTCCTACCTCTAGAAAATCCCTCAGCAAGATGTAATACGTCCCGCTGAGGTGAAGGTGTGTCGAGACGACGCAGCTGTTAGCGGCGAACATTAGCAGAACTTGTCGCTGTCCAGCTGCGTGCTTGCCTCTTACGACAAGTCCCGGAAACACAATCTCAGCTAGGACCTTACCCATAATGTGAGCTTTCTCTGTCCTCAATCCTAGATTGTGTTTCCTTCATAGAATTACAGAACAAGATCACCGTTATCACCGACAGCACAATGGTGCCTCTCTGGAGGAAAGAAAAGTAGGTATGAGAGAAACGACCATATCTTCCAGAATCTTTCTCAGGGCAGTAGTGCGGCGTTTTCAAAACGTTTTGCGAGCACGGACCGACTTTGAGTACATCAGGAATGTAAATATTTGTTGTACAGACCCCCTTAATATGAACTGCAATTTTTATTGTTGTTTCATAATGTTATGTAGTACGTGAAAAAATCCGATAGCGGAATTGCAGATTGTGATTAAAACAAAAATATCGAGTTATGCTAATGACCAACAAGTGGCCATGTTGGCACATAGAAAATGTTTCTGAAACTAAGTGGTAGATTAAAACCCTGTGTGAGACCAGGACTTAAAACTGCGCGCTTTGCCTTTAGTGATTCTTTATCAACTGATATATCTAGGCACGACAATCGACTTTCTCTCACAGCTTCACTTTTGCTAGTATCTCTCTCCTAACCTCCAAACTTCACAGAAGTTCTCCTCACATAGTTTGGCAAATGGTACAGACGTTCTGGCTGGAATGAAGCTCTGAGGGCGGGTCATGAATCGTGCTCGGGTAGCTTAGTTGGTAAAGATCACAGTTTCGAGTACCATTCCCGCACACAATTGAAAACGTAGTTTTGTGGACCTGCTGACATTGTATATCATGTCGAGCTGTCGTCAGTGTGGTGCACGGAACGTTGAAGAAAAACCAAACTAAGGATTCCGGGAGTAGCCCTACGGAAAATCCAACTCGTAAAGCCTCGACGATGAACTGAATTTTGCTCCTTCCAAGTAGACGTGTAATGCCCTAACCACATTGCTGCAACTTGCGTATATTTAACTAATGTCTGTCAGCGTTTATCTGTGAGAATTGTGACAACACCTTTAATTAGAATTTATTTTATAATATTTCTTTGCAAGACTCAATATTTTCCAAGTTTGCATTCATAGGAGAAAAGAAACCTATCGTTCGTATGCACATTAGTAGAATTTAAATATTGTTTACCATATAGGGCGAAAAGAAAGTGATATTTTGCGTGCTTGAATTTCATTTTACATTCACTCACAGAAATTATGCATGCGAGATTGCTACATGGATATGACTTGTGCTGCCGCTTAAATTACCTTTGCAATCCATCACCAGTCAAAAAGCCACAAGTAGTTGTCAGGAACAGTAAACTAATTGTACAGTGGCATTAACCGATTTAAACATCGGTTTTCTCACTTGGCATTAGCAGGCTAAACTTCGAGGTTGTTAGCGGAAATGTTTGCTAATCAGGCATCATATAGATCAATTATTTCATTGGAACCTTAGGAAAATAAAAATGTAAATATATCTGAACGAAAAATGTTAATCTTACTTGTTGAATTTGAGTTTCAACGTTGGGAATGTCGCCAAGTCCCACAGTATATTGCCTTCCCAGAATATGTTTAATTCATGTAGAAACGATATCATGTGGACATTGTTGAACATATGATCCTTTCACGTATGACTTGCACTGTAAACAAGAAGAAAATAGTCTATTTTTGATTTATCTGTTGTTTCAACTAACAACAGTGGGTAATAATAAGTCAGGAATACTGGAAGTGAGGCCGGCCGGTGTGGCCGAGCGGCTCTAGGCGCTTCAGTCTGGAATAGCGAGACCGCTACGGTCGCAGGTTCGAATCCTGCCTCGGGCAAGGATGTGTGTGATGTCCTTAGGTTAGTTAGGTTTAAGTAGTTCTAAGTTCTAGGGGACTGATGACCTCAGATGTTAAGTCCCATAGTGCTCAGAGCCATTTGAACCATTTTACTGGAAGTGAAACACAAACAACATCCCACAAAAAGTTGCATGAATAAAATTGAAAAATTTAGGCTAAGCCTTCTGCAACAATTTACTATATAAATTCGGTGTTTATTCTGAATGATCGCCTGTTGTAGATCTGAGGTTGCATGCACGCATGCATTTGCATAGCGACACGCACTAGTCCACGTAGCATCAATAACGCTTTTTGGTGGTTGGCACCATAGTCTATAAAACTTAATGAATATTTTTGTCCAGAGGCTCAAAAACAGGTTTTAAATGATTATATAATGCACAAAAATTTATAAATTTTACGGTTAGTTATCGAAGTATGGCTTGATTTTTTTAACATTGCTGTATTATTGTATTATTCCGAGGCATGTATTTTTGTCAGTTCCATTAGATACAGAAAATGGAGTTCTGATCACGAATATAAAGTTTCTGATCCACGATAATAAGAAGTATCATATCCTAATGTTCGGACCGCTTAGGAAGTTATTTTCGTGCAACGCAGAAGAATACACACTGCTTCAGGCGGTAAAAAGTCTATTTTTAAATTGAGCGAGCAAAAACATGTTTGTTAGACACGTTAGTGCGTGGAGATGGAACTAAGGTGACACTGAAAAAAAAAGAAAGAAAAGAAGCAGTGATATCGAGTGTTTCAAGATGAAATAATAATCGTAGCAACAACCGCAGCTGCTTTTTTCCATCAGAAGACACGAAGCCGTATCACAATATTAAGATACTGTCAATACAACTTAAGTTGGAAAATACTGACACTTCCAAAAAGATGTAAGTAGACGTATCCATCTGCTGGTTTGTGAACAAATTATGATGTTATTTTCAGGGAGTTGTTATACTTAAATATTACGCTTAATGACATTTTTGTCTGATGTAACTTTATTCACCCGCGTCCTGTAAAGAATAACAAAACTAGTTTCGAATCCCTGAATCTCCTGTGATAACAAAACTAAAATACAGCTTGCTTATTGACTGGAATAAGATCCGAGTTTTGTATGTCTCTGATAACCTCTCCAGGTAATTGCAATTGTTGCTGACAACTTCCGTGAGCAATGTTAACTGTATCAGCAAAAGTGATATTGAAGAAATGTGTGTTCCGTCTAGTGTAGTTAAACCAGGAGTACTCTTCAATATTCCTAGATGGTTTGATATTATGATTGGCGTTATTTTCTTTAAAAATATTTCCATTTTAAGTCTTCTTGTTTCTGTGTAACTTGATTGCGCATGAGACGAAATTACACTGCTACACAAATGTTAAGGAAAAAGGTACCTTTCGCATGTTGTATCACTGCCAGGTAACATAGCTCGATGAAACTTGGATCACACATAGAAAGAACAGCTACAGTATAGTACAGAAGGTAACTGAATGAAATTCGCAATGAGACGAACAGAAGTGATACTTTTATCAGAGGCAACAAATACACTGAAGTCACAGCTAGTCATGGTGATCCCTTGACATTACAAAGGACGGGTCATGGTTCTTAACAGAGTGTGTGAATGTCAAAAACGACAATGCATGCTCTGAAACAGGGTCCCACGCTGACCATAAGGTTGGTAAGGTGCTCTTGCAGCAGCGCCTTCCATTCCTCCACAGCTGGATGGTCGTTGGTGCATGTGGGAGAGCTGTATTACGTTTCCCAAACACATCCCACACGTGCTCGATGGGATGTGAGTTGATGGAATGGGCAGGCCTTTGCATTCGGCGGATATCAGTTTGTTCCAAGAGCTCTTCCATCTGCGCAATTCGTTGCTCTTGCGCGTTGTTCATTTATAAAAATGAAGTCAGGGGTGAATACACCCCTGAAAAATCACACATGCGGATACACTACAGTGTGGCAGTAACACTGACCGATCTTGGTGATCACACTTTCTGTTGAGAATCACGTCCTGGCTATTGTAATGTCGATGGGTCAACATTAATCAAGGTGACATCAGTGTATTTATTGACTGATTGAAAGTGTCATACCTGCTCGTGTCATTGCATATTTCTGACACGTCACGTACTATACTGTTTCTATGTACGATACAGGTTTCATAAAAAATATGATTTGCCAGTAATACATCACAAGATAATTTCTTTCTCCCTTAAGTTTTGATCATCGGTACATAATTTTGGCGCAGTGTCTAGGTTATTGCCGTAGTCTGTTGCACAATGAGGGAGGCAGCTCGGTTCCTCTTCAGGTCTGCTGGGGGTTCATAGACCAGCGTCTTTACGTAATCGCAGAGGATAACATCTGTGAGACAGCAATACGGCGATTGAGTTGACCGAGGGGCATGATTCTCTATTCCAGTCAAACATTGGTGGCATATGTCGTTGAGGTGTTCACAAACCTTCGTATCAAAGATGGATGGGCCACCGTCGTAAGGAAACCATATCCTCTCGCGGACAAGGTATGTAGTCTCCCAACAATTGTGGCAGCTCTTGAATGAGCATCACCTCTCTCTCTTTCTCTCTCTGTTGCGTGTGTGTGTGTGTGTGTGTGTGTGTGTCTTTAGGGAGCTCAGCGGCGAGGTTATTTGCTCATTAGCTATGATAATTTGAGACGAATATGGTAAAGGGGATAGAAGGAAAAATGCATCAAATATAAACTCAATTAAAATCACAATCGCACTCATTCACATTTCCAGTCGAGCCCATCTAACCTGGTTGTAAAATAACCAGTGTAAAAAGGGGCAATAAAAATCCTAATAGAAGAACTGCACAACAGAACAATAGAATTTATTGTAAAATAATAACTTGGGGTAGTGCAGCTGCTGACTGATTACTTAAAAACAAACCAAGACAAACCAGATACCACAACAACACACTGAAACCTCTACGAATTCAGGTAGCAAGACAGACATTTACAAAATATTAAAAGTTGTACCACATTCGCCTTACCGCCCGCTAAAATAGTGGATCGATCACGTTGTGAGTTAACCGGTGCCGTCTTCCCTGATATAAAACGCATTCAGTGGAATTTTAGCGAAGTGGAATCTGTGTGTCATAAGCGCCGAACGTAGATGACTCCTGGTATTACAACAGGAAGCACTGCGTCATCGGACTGTGCCCTATCTGCTGTCGAGTGAGAACGACTTCATCTCCTCTTAGTGTTCGAGAAGATGACCGTACCAGTTACAGCTTGATGTCAGCCACCTTCAGACATGCTACTTATCACCGACTTACGTCCCCTTACCTTAGCCAAGGATGAGTGGTATAGGTGGAGAAGCTTTACTTTTTACTTTTAGAGAAGTTTCTACTGCAATTAATGAACATTTATGTTTTCATAAGAATGGTTGTATTCTGAAAAAGTATCTAGAAACGGTATCTCTGGACAAAAAAGTTTGTTTCTGTCATCGTACGTACGGTGTTCCTTCCTTACCGTACTTTTTCCGTATTACCCACACAATAGGATATACTGCCTGTAAACTTTATGACAAATACGAATATAGTAAAAGGCTTTTTTGTGTCCAAATCTCGTGGAGCTACTTTTTGAAAAACACAAACTCTACATTCATTTGCTTGCAGTCCCTCCGCTCTTTTGTTTTTAATACTATGGTATCTATCTATCAGTACAGCTGTTTTTTGTTTCCACGTTGTAACTCGTGACGCAGCTTTTGGATGGAAGGAAGATCAGGGTTGGACGTTCCGCCTACCTAGAGGTCATTAGAGCTGGAACACGAATTCGGAATCACTGCAAAGCACAATTCAGACACTTTACAGAAACTGCAGAATGCCATAAAGTCAAAATGTCCAGGAATGCTGTCGGATGGAATCATCCTGTTACCCGACACTTACACAGCCCGTCCCTACACCTTCACTCGGACGAAAGCAACGCTTCAGCAATTTGGTTGGGAAACGACTCAACATACTCAACATCCTCTCAGCCCGGATCTTTCCTCGTGTGATTTTCACACCTTTGACGAATTGATGAAAGAAACGTGTGGACGTCAGTTTCAGTCGAACGAAGAAGTGCAAGAGCGGGTGCTGTCGTGGATGTCATCGGCCGACGCATTCTACTAAACAGGAATTGATCTTCTCGTTTCCCCCATGGATAAATGTGGATCATTCCGTGGTCCCTTTGTGGCAGGTGTTCGCTTTTCATTTGACTGCCCATACATTCTAGGTGTACGTGAACATAGCTGAGACCTGGTTTTGAAATTACAAAGCAAACTAAGAACTGCGTGAGTTTTACTAACAAGATCACCTTTATACAAATGTGCATTTTTTAATCGAAATATATTACATTTTGTTGAGAATGAAATTTCGGCAATTTTGCTCTGTGATGGTAGTGCTCTGCAATATGGTCAGATATTGGGAAAATGCCAGTTATAATGAGGAACTATAACAGAGTAAGGTGCTATTTAATGGGACTAACGAATGCTTTTTTCACATTGCGTACGCCGATGATTCTGTATCTTGTACAGAATTATCAACATTCCATTGTTAATGAAATGTAAAATTCAAAATGGTTCAAATGGCTATGAGCACTATGCGACTTAACTTATGAGGTCATCAGTCGCCTAGAACTTAGAACTAATTAAACCTAACTAACCTAAGGACATCACACACATTCATGCCCGAGGCAGGATTCGAACCTGCGACCGTAGCAGTCGCTCGGTTCCAGACGGTAGCGCCTAGAACCGCACGGCCACTCCGGCCGGCATGTAAAATTCGGTAAATAAAGTGGGTACTTCCTTTTCCAGGGGAACCTGTAGATTTGGTGCTGTTAACGACTACATTATGAATAAATAGGGCCATTAAAAGTGGCAAGTTACAGTCTTTATTTTTCAGTAAGAAATTATCTATACTATAATATCCACGACCTAGTTGTTCCATTTAGCGACAGCACAAATTATTCGACGTTTATGCTGAATGGTATTATTAGGAACTGTTATCTCCTTCTTCTACACTTGCTGTACATTTTGTGATAGATACAGTTCTTTTTAACTTGTGGTGAATTTTAATTTATACGTCAAAACTTAACGTTTATGATGTTGCCAGTTGTAAGTTGCCAGTTCATGCGTCTGCTAGTAGGGGTCACCGTGTCTAGCTCGCACGTTCGTTACCCACTGGCCGTCGAATCAAGGAATGGTGACACCAAAGACATTTTGCGTTCTCCGTTTCAACAGGTGCGGTTCACTTACATCTGTGTGGCGTGAACTTCGTCGAGAGCACAGCGATCGATTGACCATAAGGGGCTTACGGGACCTGCTACCATTGCACAGATAGCCTCCAAGGAGCCTAACCTGACGGTACGTGACGTTTTGTGTGGTTTATAAAAGACTCCGTCTATGAGCTTCATTTCTAACAAGTCGGGGTGAACTGCGACGTCCACAGCGGCAGCAACGAATTCAGCAACTCCAGACATAGTCTCAACACAGTGGAACGATACTAACGTTTGTCTTCCTTCCGGTGGCGGGCGCGTTGAACATTTGTGGCAGGTAAATGAAAACTTTGATCTTAAACACAATTGTAAAATGTACCTCAAGATCTTATACGCATTTAAGTAAAAGATATATCCTCATAAAATCGAATGGTTCTCTTGAATATAAAAACTTTATAGCCTATGCGTAAGTGAACATCTTTCCGGAGTTTCTGTTTTCATGCTCAGTTTTGTTAAATCGAATGAATTATTCTTGAAACGCCCTGGATTTCAGCTACTTTGTGTCTTAGCAACCACAGCAATAGGGACGGGGAAGTAACATTTTGCGCTCACAGCGGTCAGTATTGTGGGCAGAAACTGCGAGGTGACGAGGTGATAACTACGCAGACCAAAGTGGCTGCATTCTCGAAAACTTGTTAGTGGCCTATTACACCAGAGGAGAAACACCTGCGCCGCCCTGCATAGTTTGATCGATGATCGACTGAGTTACATTCAGTATCTACATTCCGAAGGAATTATTGATGTGCAAATCTTTTTCTAATGTAACGAGCTGCTGTTTTGAACCGAAGAAGACAAAGAAAAACGTAAATGACGCAATGAATAAAGAACTCACTTAAACTAGCTTGTAACTCATAGTCGAAATTGGTAACAAGTATGAAACCGTGAAACATCATTCACAGGAAAAATATAAATTTCTTCTTCCTACATACCATGCATTTGGGGTAAGTACACAGCTAAGGACGTATAGAATAAAACTTATGCAGTACTTTTTACAGCTTCGTTTAGAAAACCCTTTTGGCTCGTACAAAGTTTATGTCGTGACCATTCAAACGCTGCACATAGCATAAAAACAAACCCGTGCTCTATAGTTATGAGTCTGTCGCTGGTAACGCAAAGTTGACCATCACAGTTCGATCTGCATACACGTCATAGGTAGTACTACAAACACGTTTCTCAGACATTCAAGCGTTCGAATAAATTTGTTGCGAATTACCAAATATACTACCGCCAGCAAACAGCAGCAACTACTCAAACACTTTAATTTCCCGACAAAGACCCAAACGTTTTGTAAGTTATTGAAAGTTTTATTTTAATGAAATCAAAATATTTATTTCAGAAAAAGTAAAATAACAATGGTATTAATGAGCCTTTCTTTCAATTAGAAAGGTACGTTATGGAGGGAGAAAACAGGAATACCTTAAAAGGTACTTGCGTTGGGCAATACAACACAAATTTCTTCCGATACCTGTATTGATTTAAGGGAATTGTGTCTAAGTGGATGGCCATATTCCTCAGCAGGTGTCACATAACAACTGTTTCCTGACTTAAAGCGTATGGAAGAGTAAGAGAGAACAGTAAGACATGTTTCACTTTTATCGACAGAGCATCAGCAGAAGTGATTTTGTTAATGTTGGATTCTGAATATGTTTCTACAATTGATTCACAATTTTAGCTCCTGACTGTGTTGCACATTTTAATTATTCTTGACCTTTAAGCACTTTAAAGTCAACAACCTTTTCCTTTGTTGCTAACAGAGGCTACAGCCAAAAACTTTGATTTCACGCTCAAGCTTCGCTTTTTTCCAGTTTTGTGGTCCTGCAACACAAGAGAACAAATGAACACATAAAAACACATTGCTGAATGCAGAACAAGTAAAGCCACACTAACATTCTGCGAAGACTACTTGCGTGAAATTTTACGAAAGCGATGTGAAGTGTCTGGGAACCAAATACAGGAAAAGAGGGTTCCTAAAAGTAGAAAAATTGTGAATGTACATGAAGTATGTGTAGAATATCAGACGGTTAAAGGCAGATGAAATAGCTGGCGTAACAGTAATAAACAGGAAAAAAAACATTTTAACGTAAAACCGAGTGTCGAAAGACTTCGTATAACTTTAACGCCGCTTTTATTGGATAATGATCAAAAGAAAATGTGAAAACTAAAGCCTCTGCACTGCATCTTGTAAAACAATGAAGCGGACTGAATTTCTGCGCTGAATTGTTGCTATGACTTAAGTGTAGGACCAGCACTACACGGGAGAAAGCGAATGGCAAATAAAGTAGTGGGTGAAAGTCGGTGGGTCTGCATGAAAAACTGGGAGTAAAAGAACGAAGTCTTTTTATATCCACGCTCTTTAAAGATACACTGATTTCATTCATACTATATTTTGAAACAATAGAGATGCAAAGGTAACTGTATTTGTATCTACTCGTGACATAGTACATAATAAAGATAGTATGTAGTAGTTTTTAACTGTTATAGTGGTCTTCAGTTCAAAGACTGATTTGAGATGCAGCTCTGCACGATTCTCTATTGTGTGCAGGTATCTTCATCCCCGAATAACTACTACAATCTACATCTTTCTGAATATGCTTGCTGTATTTATCTCTTGGTCTCCTCTACGATTTTTCCCCCCGCCCCTCCCCCGACATGCTTCCCTCTAATTCTAAATTGGTGATCCCTTGACGTCTCAGAATCCATCCTATCAATCAATCAGTTCTTTTAGTGAGGTTTCACCACCAATTTCTTTTATCCCCAATTCTATTCAGTACCTCCTCACTAGTTACGTGATCTACCACCAGACCTTCAGCATTCTAGGTGCACCACATTTCAAAAGCTTCTTTTCTCTTCATTTCTTAACTGTTTATCACCCACTTCCATACATGGCTAGCCATGGGGAGTGGCCGCACGGTTAGAGGCTCCATGTCACGAATTGCTCGGCCCCTCCCGCCGGAGGTTCGAGTCCTCCCTCGGTCATGGGTGTGTTTGTTGTCCTTAGGGTAAGTTAATTTAAATAGTGTGAAGTCTAGGGATCAATGACCTCAGCAGTTTGGTCCCTTAGGAATTCACACACACATACATGGCTACACTCTACAGAAATACTTTCAGAAAAGACTTCCGAACACTTAAACGTATATTCGATGTAAACTATTTTCCTTTGTTGGGAACATTTTTCTTGCCATTGTCAGTTTACTCTTTATATCCTCTCGACTTCGGCCGTCATCAGTTGTTTTGGTGTCAAAATAACAAAATTCATTTACTACTCTCGTTTCCTAATCTAACTCCCTCAGCATCACATGATTTGATTCGAAAATGTTCTTTTTTCATTTCTTGCTTTTGTTGATGTTCATCTTATATCCAACTTTCAAGACACTGTATATTCCGTTTTGCTGTATCTGACAAAGTTACAATGTCCTTGTAAAACCTCAAAGTTTTTATTTCTTCTCCTTGCCCTTTACTTCTTACTCCCAATTTTTCTTTGATTTCCTTTAATGATCGCTCAGTGTACAGATTGAATACAATCGGGGAAAGACTACAACAATCATTCCCTTCTCAATCATTACGTCCCTTTCATGTCCCTCGACTCCTTTAACTATCGTCTGGTTTCTGAGACCAGTATTTAACCGTTATTTCGAAAAAACAAAATCACGTGATCATTTTTTGTTTGTGCGCAGGTACACGCCTGAAATCCACGCGCCACAATAGCATCGCACGCCGCTAAACGAGTCAAAACAAAATGGCGCAACCCATTAATAAAGTGCAGTAATTTGTTTTCTGCATTTCAATGAGAACACTGCATCTGTTCTTTAGTGAGTTGGTGGATGCATATGGCAGTAACTCACCATCAGACAAAGTACGAATTTGGTGGCCATGTCTCTTCGAAGACGAAGCTCTGGTGTTCGAAAACTAAGACAGAGGAAACAGTAAAAAGTTTCATGGATCTGCTTTCAGGATGTACACCATAATTTGAACATTACCATGGTCACCGACCGCAGGGTTTCGTGTCTTTTCCCAATCAAAAAGCCTGCCTAACCGAGGCAGCTGTGGAAGTGTTGGTGCTGTTAGACCAATCCAGATGACGTCTTTAGCGATTTAATCAATATGGGTGAGTGGTTGGTGCATGACTAGGGACTAAGGAGCAAAACAAACGGTGCAAACGTGAGGATTCATCACCGCAGATAAAGGGAAAGCCCCAATACGAGTAGATTAAGCCAGTGAGAAGCCAATCGTTACAAGAGCATACTATGGAAATCTCCTGACCAGTTTACGGGAGACTGTCTGCACAAGACGTCACAGGAAGTTGTCAAAGGTGCTGTTTTTGCTCCAAGATAACGCGCAAATGCTGCTTCCACGGGCTTTGAAGTCTTATACGTTAGTTCAGCGTCTGCATAGTCCGATGCAATGTTACTTCAGGCACGCATTAATGTTCGAACGAACAGACACTGCTGACCACCGACTGCAGTATTAAATCATGAAATGTATTCACAAACTGCGAATACAGCACCACAACAGCTACACTATTTACTGGAAAGATATGAACATTTGTCCCGGACCGGGTCTCTAACCTGTGAAGCTTGTCGCAAGTGGTGGCCTTAACCACTTCAGCAGTCCGAGCACGCTTCCAGATCCGATCCAAATCTCCGAATGTTCCAGTGTCCGCTTCCCATAGCGCTTACACAGAGACAGATTTTGTTCACTTTTTCCTCTTTAGGCTGCATTGGCTTTGGTATGTATTCGACAGTGAGTGTATAGTTAGAAACAAAGTTTCTTCTGATATGCATGCATGATCGAATCCCAGTCTGGCATAAATTTCGTGTTTTCGGTAAAATGCATATCTGTTGTGGTATTGTAATCGGAATTCGCGAATACATTTCATGGCTATGAAAAGCTGTCGGGTCCCCCGTCTTCTCCTGATGTGACGCTTAGTGACTTCTTCCTCTATCTTCGAGTAAAGAAACCATTGCATTTGAATGGCAAGTATTTCCAGAATGATAAGAGATGGCCTGCGAGCTGGAACGTTTCTTGGATAGCGAAAACGTAGGCTTAATACAACCAAGTACTCCGTCGCATCATCGTTCGTGGGAGAAAATACGTTAAACAAAAGCGTATGTATATAGGGAAGGACTAACACAAAATTTCATAGTTACAGCACAGCTTTTTCGAGGTGATAATTAAAAGTTTAAGACTAACTTTCGTCGATGCATGTGACTAAAGACCATAATACTTCTGAAAGTCAGGAACAGAGAAAGAGAAAGGGTAAAGAACACGTTTAAAAGTTTTGTGGCAAATGTTTCTTGGCAACGGAACAGACAATGTTAATTAATACCGACAACAAACTATGGAAAATATAATGCTTTGTAATCAGTGACGTCCATTTAGACGAAAACACGGAAACCTATTGGTAAAAGTCCTTATTTTCGATCTTGCTAAGCGCTAATGATGTTTGTCAAGTTTAACGTAAGAAAAAGTTCACTGATACAGTCTTTTATTCGACTTTATTTTACTGTGGATGCACGGCAAACAATTATCGCTTCTTCTCAATTCCCTACAGCTGACGGACTAATTCCGATGCTCGCAGTCCCCCCCCCACCCCCCTTAAGCAAAAATAGAAAAATGTCATTAAAACTGTTGTATATTCTGTAGATATGTTTTCCTACTCGTAAATATTGGCCTGGTGAGTGGCTTAGAGTTGAAGAGGATGGCAAAACGTTACTGTATCTTTTCTGATGCAATAGTAATTTTTCAGCGCGTCGTTGTCGTTAATTGACCTTCCCATCACGTTCTAAAATGTCGTTGGGACACTGCACTAATGCTTATTATGGTGAACAGTATATAAAATCCTAACTGTAAAATCCTGATGAACAATGACTGTAAACATGAAAAACACCTTTCTTTCTAGTAGTAAAGGACTTGCCGTGACTATATACACTTCTCAAATCACCTACATGGCTCTTCTACTCGATTAGTCTTTGAAATAATGTTATTAATTGTTGTCATAACAGGAAATTAAATCTCTTATCTTTTACCAATGTGTTCAGCTGTATACACTACTAAACTTAACGTCCTTCACAGGCTGCGGTATATAATATCGCCATCTTCAATTTTCCGTGTCAGTATGTCCATGGATATTTCTTCGTTCTGTTTTAAATAGTCCTGGATAACATTGTTCGTGAGCCACAAATTATCCATTTCCCATAACAAACCTATGTGGACTTAAGTTTTTGAATATGTCCGGTCGTATACCTCCTACATGACTTGTTTTCTCGACTTCTAACATATTTCTCCAACAATGCATTTATACACATGATACCAATTACTAATTCTAATTCAATACAGCTTCTTCAACCTTATGTAAAGTTCCAAGAGTTTTCCCTTCAGTTATGTGTTGAATGTATCAGTGAATTTCTCGTGTTAATGAAAGTTTTCGTTTCCGTGTTAGTTCCTCTTCAAGTGTGTATTTCTGTTCTTGTCTTGCAAGATTTTTCCCACTGGGTAACAATATTGTTTTTTTCTGGATATTTGCGTCAGCTGATTGAAGTTCTGTGTTATGTTGTACAACTATGTATCTTTAGTGTGAGAGTTGTATTAAGCATCCTGTAACTTCAGTTGAATATTTGTTCCAAAATCTTCCTGCTATGTGGCTCTTTTTTTCCTAGAGATATTGGTCTAATAGCCAACGGTAAGAAAGTTGCGCACTGTTTCACAATGAAAGAGATATTTATAATTTTAGTAGTTGAATTCTACCTGATGTTTCCAAATTATGTCACTATCTCCAGATAGTTATTGTATAATATATTTCACTCGTTGGAGTGCAATTTGTTGTCCGCAAAGTTCATCAACTCACACAGATAGAATTAAACTCTGGAAGAGAATATTTCAAGACGGAAGGTAATCAGTATTTGAATTTTTTTTTAAAAAAAAACTTAAGCTCTGCAGTGGAGTGTACGTTAATCTAAAATTTCGTATCTGTTCAAAACAGTGTGTCCAACCAGACTCGAACCTGGGACCTTGCCTTCGGCGGGCCAGTCCTATGTCGACTGATTTATCCAAGCACGACTCACAATCACGAAAGGCAGAAGTACCAGGTTCGAGTTCTTGTCCAGCACACAATTTTTATTTAGTAGAATGATTCAGAACTTAAAGGTAATGTTACTAAATGGCCGATTTAGTATTATCTGTATTCAAAGATTTCCAAATGTCTGCTCGAAAAAAAGGACTACGCAGTACATAAAAGTCGAACTGTTGGTATTTAAATTCTTTGTGCTACCTGTCATCGCTTCCCCCATGAACCATGGACCTTGCCGTTGGTGGGGAGGCTTGCGTGCTTCAGCGATACAGATGGCCGTACCGTAGGTGCAACCACAACGGAGGGGTATCTGTTGAGAGGCCAGACAAACATGTGGTTCCTGAAGAGGGGCAGCAGCCTTTTCAGTAGTTGCAGGGGCAACAGTCTGGATGATTGACTGATTTGGCCTTGTAACATTAACCAAAACGGCCTTGCTGTGCTGGTACTGCGAACGGCTGAAAGCAAGGGGAAACTACAGCCGTAATTTTTCCCGAGGACATGCAGCTTTACAGTATGATTAAATGATGATGGCGTCCTCTTGGGTAAAATATTCCGGAGGTAAAATAGTCCCCCATTCGGATCTCCGGGCGGGGACTACTCAAGAGGACGTCGTTATCAGGAGGAAGAAAACTGGCATTCTACGGATCGGAGCGTGGAATGTCAGATCCCTTAATCGGGCAGGTAGGTTAGAAAATTTAAAAAGGGAAATGGATAGGTTAAAGTTAGATATAGTGGGAATTAGTGAAGTTCGGTGGCAGGAGGAAAAAGACTTCTGGTCAGGTGATTACAGGGTTATAAATACAAAATCAAATAGGGGTAATGCAGGAGTAGGTTTAATAATGAATAAAAAAATAGGAGTGCGGGTTAGTTACTACAAACAGCATAGTGAACGCATTATTGTGGCCAAGATAGACACAAAGCCCATGCCTACTACAGTAGTACAAGTTTATATGCCAACTAGCTCTGCAGATGATGAAGAAATTGATGAAATGTATGACGAGATAAAAGAAATTATTCAGGTAGTGAAGGGAGACGAAAATTTAATAGTCATGGGTGACTGGAATTCGTCAGTAGGAAAAGGGAGAGAAGGAAACATAGTAGGTGAATATGGATTGGGGGGAAGAAATGAAAGAGGAAGCCGCCTTGTAGAATTTTGCACAGAGCATAACTTAATCATAGCTAACACTTGGTTCAAGAATCATAAAAGAAGGTTGTATACCTGGAAGAATCCTGGAGATACTAATAGGTATCAGATAGATTATATAATGGTAAGACAGAGATTTAGGAACCAGGTTTTAAATTGTAAGACATTTCCAGGGGCAGATGTGGATTCTGACCACAATCTATTGGTTATGAACTGCAGATTGAAACTGAAGAAACTGCAAAAAGGTGGGAATTTAAGGAGATGGGACCTGGATAAACTGAAAGAACCAGAGGTTGTTCACAGTTTCAGGGAGAGCATAAGGGAACAATTGACAGTAATGGGGAAAAGAAATACAGTAGAAGAAGAATGGGCAGCTCTGAGGGATGAAGTAGTGAAGGCAGCAGAGGATCAAGTAGGTAAAAAGACGAGGGCTAATAGAAATCCTTGGGTAACAGAAGAAATATTGAATTTAATTGATGAAAGGAGAAAATATAAAAATGCAGTAAATGAAGCAGGCAAAAGGGAATACAAACGTCTCAAAAATGAGATCGACAGAAAGTGCAAAATGGCTAAGCAGGGATGGCTAGAGGACAAATGTAAGGATGTAGAGGCTTGTCTCACTAGGGGTAAGATAGATACTGCCTACAGGAAAATTAAAGAGACCTTTGGAGAGAAGAGAACCACTTGTATGAATATCAAGAGCTCAGATGGCAACCCAGTTCTAAGCAAAGAAGGGAAGGCAGAAAGGTGGAAGGAGTATATAGAGGGTTTATACAAGGGCGATGTACTTGAGGACAATATTATGGAAATGGAAGAGGATGTAGATGAAGATGAAATGGGAGATAAGATACTGCGTGAAGAGTTTGACAGAGCACTGAAAGACCTGAGTCGAAACAAGGCCCCGGGAGTAGACAACATTCCATTAGAACTACTGATGGCCTTGGGAGAGCCAGTCATGACAAAACTCTACCATCTGGTGAGCAAGATGTATGAGACAGGCGAAATACCCACAGACTTCAAGAAGAACATAATAATTCCAATCCCAAAGAAAGCAGGTGTTGACAGATGTGAAAATTACCGAACTATCAGTTTAATAAGTCACAGTTGCAAAATACTAACGCGAATTCTTTACAGACGAATGGAAAAACTGGTAGAAGCGGACCTCGGGGAAGATCAGTTTGGATTCCGTAGAAATGTTGGAACACGTGAGGCAATACTAACCTTACGACTTATCTTAGAAGAAAGATTAAGAAAAGGCAAACCTACGTTTCTAGCATTTGTAGACTTAGAGAAAGCTTTTGACAATGTTAACTGGAATACTCTCTTTCAAATTCTGAAGGTGACAGGGGTAAAATACAGGGAGCGAAAGGCTATTTACAATTTGTACAGAAACCAAATGGCAGTTATAAGAGTCGAGGGGCATGAAAGGGAAGCAGTGGTTGGGAAAGGAGTGAGACAGGGTTTGTAGCCTATCCCCGATGTTATTCAATCTGTATATTGAGCAAGCAGTAAAGGAAACAAAAGAGAAATTCGGAGTAGGTATTAAAATTCATGGAGAAGAAGTAAAAACTTTGAGGTTCGCCGATGACATTGTAATTCTGTCAGAGACAGCAAAGGACTTGGAAGAGCAGTTGAACGGAATGGACAGTGTCTTGAAAGGAGGATATAAGATGAACATCAACAAAAGCAAAACGAGTATAATGGAATGTAGTCAAATTAAATCGGGTGATGCTGAGGGGATTAGATTAGGAAATGAGACACTTAAAGTAGTAAAGGAGTTTTGCTATTTAGGGAGTAAAATAACTGATGACGGTCGAAGTAGAGAGGATATAAAATGTAGACTGGCAATGGCAAGGAAAGCGTTTCTGAAGAAGAGAAATTTGTTAACATCGAGTATAGATTTAAGTGTCAGGAAGTCGTTTCTGAAAGTATTTGTATGGAGTGTAGCCATGTATGGAAGTGAAACATGGACGATAACCAGTTTGGACAAGAAGAGAATAGAAGCTTTCGAAATGTGGTGCTACAGAAGAATGCTGAAGATAAGGTGGGTAGATCACGTAACTAATGAGGAGGTATTGAATAGGATTGGGGAGAAGAGACGTTTGTGGCACAACTTGACTAGAAGAAGGGATCGGTTGGTAGGACATGTTTTGAGGCATCAAGGGATCACAAATTTAGCATTGGAGGGCAGCGTGGAGGGTAAAAATCGTAGAGGGAGACCAAGAGATGAATACACTAAGCAGATTCAGAAGGATGTAGGTTGCAGTAGGTACTGGGAGATGAAGAAGCTTGCTCAGGATAGAGTAGCATGGAGAGCTGCATCAAACCAGTCTCAGGACTGAAGACCACAACAACAACAACCTGTCATCGATTTCTAATCGCGTAGACCAGCGTGAACAGGTTGCAAGGAGAATCGAGAAGCGAGGGTTGTGCTTTTTTATGTGAATCAATAAAGTATGTGTATAATGATTTATTGAAGATAATTATTGGTTGTATGACGGGGCTAAGCACCAACAGTCAGACAAATTTTAGAAGCTTAAGTTGTTTAAGTGTCTAGAATTATTGTTTGTTAATAGCACTCTCAGGAAGTAGGAGGGTACGCATTAAAATAAGTAACATCCATTGCAGAGCTAACCTGGAAGAAACTACCATACCAGAAAGTAATTTGGATCATGATTATCACTTACAGGACTGCATCTGACTTCTGTCAGAAGAAAATCATTCTTAAAAAGGAATTTATTTTGCTCTCTAACAAGAGTTACAGAGGTTTCACTGGATATCCTTCATTCTCAACAAAATGGTTCAAATGGCTCTGAGTTGGTCCCGGCGGAGGTTCGAGTCCTCCGTCGGGCATGGGTGTGTGTATTTGTCCTTAGGATAGTTTAGGTTAAGTAGTGTGTAAGCTTAGCTACTGATGACTTTAGCAGTTAAGTCCCATAAGATTTCACACACATTTGCACATTTATTTTGGCTCTGAGCGCTATGGGACTTAACATCTGAGGTCATCAGTCCCCTAGAACATAGAACTACTTAAACCTAACTAACCTAAGGACATCTCACACATCCATGCCCGAGGCTGGATTCGAACCTGCGACCGTATCAGTCGCTCGGTTCCGGACTGAAGCGTCTAGAACCGCTCGGCCACCGCGGCCGGCAAACTTACAACACATTGGATCGTTGAACAGTTGACGTTTCGACTCTAAATTCTTATACTGCTGAATATTTTGTCTCGTTTATGTCATCTATGGAAATCCTTAAGCAAATCATTACTAGTTTGAGTTTTTTGCACGCTAATATCTGGCCGCAGATTTTATTAGAACTGTTACGACTTGTTTTCGCCGCAATCTGCTGTTGTCCAGCCCCTGCGCTTTCTTGAACAGCACTCGTTCAACTGTGAACTGCAGATAGGGAGTAATCGAAGTGACAGGGTTTTCCGCGGTTTGCACAGATGTTACGAGCAGCCAGTCCTCGGGGAGGTCCGCTTATTTCGCAGCGGGCGTGGAGGCATTCCACTAGGAGCGGACGGCCCGCTGGAACGCCATGCCGATTATACAGTCGCCAGCTGTGGCTTGTGCGACGCGCTCATGAATATTCACGAAACGCAAGGCGCAAAATTTATTCATTCGTTCAGTGTACCGTGAGAGGCGAACCGAGCTAATCTGTTTACGGGCTACTGGTCGCAGATATTAGTGCACTCTTTCGACACTAGAATTTGGTGGACAACTACTCCAGAATTATTAAGAAAATGCCTACACTTATGACTTTAACAGCGGTTGAATAGATGTGCAGAAATATGTCACCTACAGCATATATTTATTTCATTGTCATTTGCAACGGAGGTAGATGAGGAGCGCCTTAAGTGAGTAAGTTAATAAGTAAAGCGCGCTGTATGTATTTGATTCCTTACTTTATAGGTTGTCCTAATGTTCCTCGTGCTGTAACATAGCAATAAAGCGTTGTAGCCACAGTTCTCACTCCAACTAAATTAATTACTTTGCAGTCACACGCCGCATCTGCTGTAGACCGTCATTGAAAAGGGGTAATCACCCTATCCAAGCGTCGTCGTAATACTCAAGTGTAGAAAGTTTATTAAATAGGAAGAAACAAGAGCTCTGCAAAACAATTTTTTACGTGACCATTCGCTCAGCCTTTTCTTCATCGCTTCCTTCGGCAGATACATTTCAGTCAGTTCACGGATACCTAGAATAAAACAGGAATCACATGCCTTACACAGTTACGAAAGTGACTCATTGGTCATATTGCTTAAGAGGATAATACTACACGACATCATTTCCATTTGAAATACGAAATAAGGTATCGAGGTGGTTGTGTCAGCTCAGAAGAAGTCAATCGACAAAGATCTTTAAAGTTTTTCTGAATACTTTTTTCCTCGAAAGGTCATGTTTGCCTTATAGGAAATAGGTGAGAAACGACTAACGAAAGAAATTTTTAAAATCTTAACAGAAGAGTTAAAAATTCGGACGAATGGTCCCCAGAACTTAGAAACACTGTGGCAATACTGAACTAATAGACATCTGAAGCAGAACAGACAAAAATTATCTCATTAATAACTTAAAAGGATTCAATAAGAAGAAAAGCGTACAGGATAATGTCCCAGACTTGGTCACTCGTTGACATTAAGAGAATAAGCGCGTTGTACAAAGGAACAGACATTGCTTGAAATCAGATAGTAGTAAGACAGTAAGTTTAGATTCGAATGCGTATGTAGAGGAAGGAAGGAAGATAGGTATTAACGTCCCGTCGACAACAATGTCATTAGAGACAGAGCACAAGGCTAGATTGTTTCTGTTAAGGACTGGAAAGGAAATCGGCAGAGACTTTTCAAAGGAACCATCTTGGAATTTGCCTGGTGCGGCTTAGGGAAATTATGGAAAACCTAAATCGAGATCGCCGGAGGCGGATTTGGACCGAATGCGTATAAATAAGTCAATAGAGTCTAATGGCATATACTATCGGACCAAAAATGCCCACAACTGACCACTAGATGTCACGAGAGACGGACCTCCCCAGTATAAAAGGAGACGGGGAATTCTGTGTTAGCCGGCCGAAGTGGCCGTGCGGTTAAAGGCGCTGCAGTCTGGAACCGCAAGACCGCTACGGTCGCAGGTTCGAATCCTGCCTCGGGCATGGGTGTTTGTGATGTCCTTCGGTTAGTTAGGTTTCACTAGTTCTAAGTTCTAGGGGACTAATTACCTCAGCAGTTGAGTCCCATAGTGCTCAGAGCCATTTGAACCAATTCTGTGTTGTAGGCAAAGAAGCAGTAACAGCAGAATTGATCGTTCAGATGAGATCAGTACTTCTACCGTGGAGAAGTCACTGGATGTCACCTGAGTATGAAATACATCAGGGACATTTAAGTCCTTCTAAATCCATCAGAATGTTGATGATGTGATTGTGAAGTGGAAGAGCAAAGGAATAACACCAGCATAACAAGAGCTTGCAAGCAATATGTACTGACGACCAAGGACGTTCGATCACTGCGAAGGGCGGCTGTAAAAATTCGCACTAAATCATCGGAGGGAAACAGTCGTGAGTTCTGAAATCCTACTAGCAGTCCAGTTAGCATAGTAATTGTAGGTAGGGAGTTAAAAATGTCATATTTTTGTCAGTGCTACGCGACGCTTGAGGCGGTGTATAAAGCATCGTCACTGGATAGTGAACGACTAGAAACGAGCGATTTGGTTGGTTGATTTGGGAGAGGAGACCAAACAGCGAGGTCATCGGTACCATCGGATTAGAGAAGGATGGGGAAGGAAGTCGGCCGTACGCTTTCGAAGGAACCATCCCGGCATTTGCCTGAAGCGGTTTAGGGAAATCACGGAAAACCTAAACCGGACGGGGGTTTGAACCGTCGTCCCCTGAATGTGAGTCTAGTGTGCCACTGTGGTGGTGATACATTGTTGCAATCCGGTGTAAAGATTAGGTTTGACAAATGCGTGGTTAACGTTTCCAGTCATCGTGTGTAACGCTAACAGTGAAGTACTGAAGAGGTGGTGTTACGGTGTGGGAGAGTTTTCCATGGTTATGGTGTGGTCCTCTCATTGCTCTTAAGAAAACGCTAAATACGGAAGGATATGAACATATTTTGCGGCATTGTGGACTGTGTATTATTGCACCCTGTCATAAGATCTTATCTGTAAGTCTATGGTTTGTGGACAATAACTTTCCTGAAATGGACTTGCCACCAGAACCCAATGGAACTTCGACTTCGCTCTAGACTGCAGCGTCCAACATCACTACTTTTCTGGTTTCAACTCTTGAGGAAGAATTGGCTATCGTTTCTTCACAAATATTCAGCCACCTCATTGAAATTTCCCCCAGAATAGTTCAAGCTGTCAAAAAGACGACGGGTGGACACATGCCACATTAATATCACTAATAGGTGTCCGGAAACTTTTCATCAAATTGTGTAAATAGGGAGATAACCTGTGTGGAGATAAGAGACGAAGACGGGTCTAAATTAATAATCGGACAGAGAAAGCCTAGAAAATATTATGGCTAATTCCCTTGAGCCACGTCGTAGTGACAGGCGGAAATATCTATCTGATTTTTACGGCCTGGATGGCGTACGCCTGTAAAACGGGATACAGGGTCAATAATACTGGAACTTTGTACTAAACGCATTCTCCGACAATTATTTACACCTGTTGGTATGAAATCCAAAACTTATTGGATCTGATTTCAAGGGCACAGATCCAAAATTTTTGATTCTGTGAACGTACAGGTAGGAGTCAATGAGCAGAAGGCTGAAGTAGAAAGCATGTTTTTTTCTTCTCTCACTCTCTCTCTCTCTCTGAGCCATCAGTCTTCTAATTGGTTCGATGCGGCTTGCAACGAATTTCCCTCGTGTGCCAATCTTTTTATCTCAAAGTACCAATTGCAACCTATGTCCTTAATTATTTGCTGGATGTGTTCAGTCTCTGTCTTCCTCTACAGTTTTCACCTTCTACTGCTTCATCTAGTACCAAGGAATTTATTCCCTCATGTCTTAACAAATGTTCTATCAACCAGTCTCCTCGTTGATTCTGCGGAGAACCTTAACTTCATCGACATCGTGATCCCCAATTCTGATGTTAAGTTTCCCGCCGTTTTCATTTCTGTCGCTTCTCATTACTTTCGTCTTTCTTCGATTTACGTTCAGTACATATTCTATACTAGTTAGACTGTTCATTCTGGTTGATACATTCTGAACCCGAGATTTGCTGCTTAGTAAGCAGTTGCATTAATCACTGCACCACCCGGACACAACGCTTATCTTACTTGCGCGAGTTATCCTGGTACGTCAATCGGCCTACCCAATTACCCGCCTAGCACCGCCTACCCCAATCTCGCTACTTTGACTTTCCGCCGGGGGTTTTAACGTGACAGTGCATTCGCCCTGAAGGTGGTGGATGCATAGCCCATAGAGGTCAATCAGTTATATGAATTTCCGAAAGAATAGACACCACACATTCTTATAGTTCACTGTACTCTTTCCATTTACTCGCCCCCTCCTCTGCGGTTAACAGTGGACTTCCCATTGCACTCATAACTTTACCATTCTTGTTTTAATGTCACTAAAGTTTGTTCTGACTTTTCTATACGCCGAGTCAGTCCTCCTGACGACCATTTCTGTTTCGATTTCTTCACGTTTTTGACTTCCCTCCAATTTCTATTTATTTCAGTCCTAGGTGACTTTTGTATCCTATATTTCCCTGAACAGTTTTATACTTTTATCATCGATCAACTGAAGTATTTTTCCTTTGCATCTTCTCTGATTTACCTTTTTAAAGACGTCCATCGCTGTTCAACTGAACTGCCTAGTGAGATATTCATTATAGCAGTAACTACATACCCTCAGAGAACTTCAGGAGTGTCTCTTCATTCCTTAGTACTTCCGTGTCCCAATTCCTTGCGCATTGCTTCTTCCTGACTGGCCTCTTAAAGTTCAGCCTACTCTTCGTCATTATTAAATTGTGATCTAAATCTATATCTGCTCCTGGGTAAGCCTTAAATCCATTCTCTGATTTCGGAATCTATGCCAGCCCAAGCAATAATCTAGCTGAAATCTTCCCGTATCTTCCGGCGTTTTCCAATTATAACTCCTCCTCTTGTGATTCTTGAACAGAGTATTAGCTGTTACTAACTGATATTTATTGCAAAACTCAGTTTTTTCCCTCTCTCGTTCCTGCTACCAAGTTCGTACTCTCCCACAACACTTTCTTCTACTCCTCTATAACCACATTCCAGTTTCCATTACTATTAGATTTTCATATCTTTTACGTACTGAATTACCCGTTCAATACCTTCATATTCTTTCTCTATCTCTTCATCGTCTGAGACGTGAAGGATGTGTGATAGGAAAACTACTAGAGAATGACTGAGTTGTCAACAGAAAACCTTCAGCTTTGGAGAAGAGAATATTGAGGATCTCTGACAGAAATTTGGTCATACTTTAAATCATGTGCAACGTAAGTTAGAGGCATATAAGATAGTGAAAGATGGTAAAACATACGATGGTTTGAAAAAAATAAATAAAAAAGACACCGGATCAATATACTACTACGAAAGCAAAGATAGCCGTAGAGTAGATTCAGACAAAACCGAAACCTTACCGAGTAACAATAGCTGAGTGAAGACAAGTAAGGAGAAAGGATGCTGTAGCGAGAAGTCTTGAATATACTCGGAAGCACTAGCATATGGCATAAAATCAATCACGTGAAGAAATATTCGTTGCCGATGATGGGAACCGATGCGAAAGTTAATGAAGGGTGAATTAATACATTTTGATTCCCAGAACCACTTTACAGCGTATTTCCTATGTTAGACCACTGCCAGGATATGAAAATAATAGCCACAGAAATAAGTAAGCCCGGAAGTAGAAAACAAAGCCGCTCAAATCACTCGATAGACCAAAGACCACAAGACATGATGGAGAGCTCGTTAGACTCTATACTGAATGTGCCCCTTCTTCTAGCATCACATTACGAAAGAACTTGCCACACAACTGGAAAAATTCAAAAGCCGTTTAAATCGATAGCAAGAGCTGTAAGACCAACTCCCGGAGGTAAAGACCTACTTTTCCAACGTAAATTTCTTGCAGAATACTGGAACATATTGCATTGTGATCGCATGTGATATTTCTGGAGATTGAATCAACGAGGTTCCTGCAAGCACCAAGCGTCTGAAATCCGGATTGCTCTGTTCGTTTATGACATTCCGAATTCAGAAGGTACCGGAGTTCAGATTGATGTCATATTTCGTGACTTCCAGAACCCTTTGATAAAGTTCCAATTCTTCGAGTAGCAAATAAAATACATGCATACGGAACATTCGAGCAGATATTCGATTGGACTGAAGAGTTTCTTGCGAACTCATCACGTCATTCGCAGTGGAGAGATTTTATCAGAAATGAAGGCAGCGTCTGGTATGATGGTGGCGATGCTGTTCACGGCTTATATAAGTGACTGGATGTTCGCTGAGAACGCAGCTCCGCTGGCTGTCTTGTTGTTATAGCCAGCATTTTATTGAAGTTGTTCTTTTGTGAGAATGTACCAAGATAAGCAGGCGATGCAATCTAATCTTACTGTGGACGTCAACACATTGTCTTTGCCTTGATTGACCTGAGGATGGTTGTTTGAATAACCGAAACTAGTTATCAGCTTTAAAATTGTATATTGTTCGCCATCTATACAGTTAAAATGTCTTGTACAATTTTTAAAAAATCTTATGGTATTGCAATGTGTTTAAATAGACGAAAGTATTCGATATCGTTTATCTATGCCACCAGCGAATCGCTGAAATCAGTCACAACTTACAAATAACAAGAAGTTTGTGTCCGAAATGATTTAAGGTAAAACGAACACATTAAGATGCGAGACTCAGATTCGTAGGAAGAATTTTAAGTCAGTCACGAACGAATGAGGTAGTTTGCAAAACTATTGTTCTATGATATGAGTCACTTATGTAGTTGCAGTAACGAAAGAGAGACACATTCTTCGAGGAACAGCTTTAGCAACCGTCTCGGATTCCCTTATTCGGTGTGGGACTGAAATGTCCAACGTACAGCTGTTTGGGACGTTACAAGTATGAGGCTCCATCTCATTGCGAGCGTTACTCACAAGTTGGCTTCATAGAGAGTGATAGCGACATTCTTTCTTCCACAGTACCAAGTGTGGAAGGAGTAGGAAAGGAGAGAGGGGGATGGAAAGAAGGCTTGGGAAGAATACTCCTACACGATGTACCCTCCACCACACACCGTACGGTTTCTTGCAGAACATAAATGTATACGTAAACATCTGGACAGTGATTGGAGGAAAGAAGACGAGTAGACAAGGAATAAGTGCTGACATACTGGGCATCAAAGAATACCAATAAAGTGTGAAGTACCTAAACACGTTATAAATTTAGGCCTCCCTCCATTTTTATCTGTCTGTACGTTAACGAAAAACTCAGAAACTACCTTAGGGATATTGATATGATTTTCACTAATAGACTGATTCACGAGGAGGATTTATCTACGTAATTTATTACCTTTACATCAGCCAAAGTCGTCCGGCCGGATACAAGGTCAACCAAAACTCCACCGACAAACTTTCAGAAGACCAAAGCAAGGAAAAATGTACAGTAAACATGAGCTTTAAAATGCCTACCTTAACAACCATGGGCACTTGCTCATCTTCGGAATGTATCTCTTTACTGGACAAGGTCTTAAGGTGTGTAAATTAACTGCCTGTCTTTAATAGGCATTCTTTTCTTGTTTTGATTCATACTATCCATTCTACCTCCTCTACTTCTAGAAGACTTGTTCTATTATTAAAGATATCGATAATTCTTTCATTGACTGAGTGCTGAATTTTTTAATGTGGTTGTATTTTGACATTGAATTGGTACTTATTAGGTAAGAGCTCATGGTTACTAAGGAACTTTTATTCGACAGCATTCATTAGTTTCATCATGAAGAACTAAATAGCTGAATACTGGAAATGCTATGACGTGTTTACAAATGCAAAGGTAATACCAGTTCTACAAAGTAATTGACCGGTTTGGTGAATTTCATATGTATTGAAAGTTTCAGCAGCCAGAGTCGCGCTCTCCGCCAAACCCATTATTTCGGAAAGATGATGATAGGTATTACTCTCGTACCACCATTCACGTGTTTCTTTGAACTGTTAACATTTAATCTCTTTTACTATGTGTTGCCGTGATGTGTAATTCATCGAAGTTCTTATACGACTTATACGACGTCCAGGATGCATAACAGGAACTGTTGCATGTAATGACTAAGATTAATCATATTTGGAGGTGCCAATCAGTCAGTGTTAATGTGAATACTATAATTATTAAGCGATCTTGACTTAATAAATTACAACATTTTATCCAAGTTATTCGTCTTTCGGAACTTTTGTAATGGTTCGTAGTAGAAAGATCATTATATGAGCTACTGACATCAGAAGCCATTGCGGAACGGTGGACTGTTGAATGCTACAGATCTGATATTTTGGCAAAACACGGGAGCACAATCCAGTCACTGCTATGGGTCCCAGCGGATTGGTGTTATATCAAACCCAGATTCGGAAACACCGTTTCGTCGCCGTTGCAATGTAAAGGTAAAACAGCCTCTTGGGGGACACGTCCATAACTGTGGCGTAATATTATTCGAGTAGCATACAATTAGTCCTCCACATAGACGCAAATGGCAAGGGATTATCAAACCGCACGAGTAATCTTTGTTGTCGGAAGACAATACATGGTTAAACTAATTAAATGTAATAATTTTGAAAGGACAATAGGTCTGTATATTGGTAACTTTTTACAGCAATTTTGTTTCTGGCAAGAGTAAAAGCTGGTCAAGTCACGCGGCTTTTCACGTTAAACTGAGTGTCTGGCATATCTTGCTAAACTATCTCAAATAAGAATAAAAAAGCAATATACTAGTTTGAGAGGAGATGTACTTTCTCGTCTTTTACGAAGCCATCTTCCTAGGAGGATCAGTTCTACGTTTGGCGTTTACTTACGCAATAGTTTAGTTTCTCTAACATAAATTTCATAACCACAAAGTGAAAATAACACGGCCTCCTTGTAAACGTATTGATATGGCGCAGTTTCATAACATACTTCCATCTTTATTACTAAATTACAGGATGTGTGGGAACGTTAAAAATATTTCCCGATAAAGTGAGTTATTTCAATGGCCTTAATTGAATTGGTTATTTAAAAACTCACAGACGTCCATTACTAGTAAATTCGAGAAAAGTGGAAAAACTGTCTCCACCTTACGCCTTGTGATCTATTGTTCTGATTTTTATCCACTGAGTGAGACAGATCCTTCATAATAATTCGGCTTTATTTCTAAATAATCCTTTCATCTAAGGATGCTCTGCGGTTCCAAAGTGTCCGGACATGTGTGGTTTCTCAAATAAAAGAAAATTTATTAGAGAAAGCTAAAAAATAAATATTTATTTTCTATGTAGTGCTTACAAACAACATATTTTAAGCACAGTACTGGGCCACACATATAATGTAATTACATTGTTTATTTGAGTCGCCCCTTATACAACAAAGTAATGTCAACTCTCTGATGGTAACAAAACGATTCTACAGAAAGAGTATTTTTCTTGTACTACTTCGGCCACCACGTATATTGTCAGAGTCCTCCACCGCAATAATTGAACTGATTTTTACGGCTTGATGTTACTGTTAGTTCTGCATCTTGGATAGATGAATTCTATCAGGCCTTCTCACTTCTCACCTTTCGTGTAATTATTCCATAATCTCTGTCGTATGATATAGTGGAGCGATCACGTATGGGGAAATAATGGCCTATGACGTTGTAGCTACCTTGATTTGCCCATTCTTAAAACCGTGTGGTTTTTGTTTTGTGCAACACACACGTCTGAAAACATAGGAAATTCTCTCGCATCTTATATTTGACTTTCAAGATGTTTTATAGAAAATGAACAAATTTCCAGAACAACATTCTCTTTCTCCATGATGAACTACAATAAGAGCTGACGTTCGGGAAGAAAATATCGTGTTCAGCGCCAATAGTTAATGTGGTTGTCGTCGGAATTTTTAAGTGAGGAACAGCTTTTTTCCTAGACATGCGTAATTTCTCAAATAACCAATATTTTCAAAAGTCTAGCAATACTGTTAAAACTAAGCGCATATGTATGCTATCTCGCTTAAACATGAAACTATATCTGTTAATGTTATATATGCAGTAAACCTATATTGGTTGCTAATGGACATGCGTGGATTCTCAAGTAACCGATTCAGTTATGAAATGTGGAATGTCTGAAGCTAAATTACGTTCATTTTAATAAATAAATGATGTTCTCGACAGTGAGGTCCAAAAGACAAGAAATAATAGGGTGATCATTCCTACTTGAGAGAATGAATGTCATGAACTGTGTCTGTTAACACAAGCGTGCTAAAAACCCATCGTAGACCATCTTCGTCACTATGTATAGTTTTAGTAAGCACCATTCATTAATTATTTAAAGAATAATAGATTTATCCAGTGAGCATCCCTGTAAACCCACTGTGAAAGGTACTTTCTTTCTGGGCTACTAAGTAAATTATACCAATTTTGGTACGACCGTAATGTGCTTGTCTCCCACTCAAATAATGCTTTTTCTGCTGACAGGGGACGAACCTAGCTTCTGAAAATAAATTTGGTCTTTGCCTGTCCGGAAGTACCCAGATCATCTGTACTATCCTGCACAGCATTTTCCGGCTAAAACTAAGAATCTTACGTCCTGTAGGACGACGCCATATTAGAACCCAAAACATCGGGGAAAGCTTAAAAGGAAATCAAATACTTAACCTGTGGCCAAGATTTGTCACAAGCTCTTATTACAGCTCAACCATAACATGTTTTTCTTATAAGTCAATTATTATCCGCAAAGTAGTTAAAAAATTTTATTGTAATCAAATAGGAAACTTACAAGAACATCATGTTTCGACATAGTCTCCTTGCGTTTCAACGCACTTAGTCCATCGTTGTACAAGCTTCCTGATGCCCTCATAAAAGAAGGTTCTCGGTTGAGCTGCGAGCCAGGAATGCCCTGCTTCATTTACTGCTTCGTCCGAGACAAATCGACGGCCCCTTAATGCCTGTTTGAGTGGACCAAACAAGTGATAGTCAGAAGGGACAAGATCTCGACTCTATAGAGGATGATGCAGTACTTCAAATTTGAGTTTCTGGAGCGTTTCAGCAGTGTGGGCAGCAGTAAGCGGACGGGCATTGTCGTGCAACAACACAACACCTTTTGACAGCAATCCTCGGCGTTTGCTTCGAATGGCAGGCTTTAGCCTGGAAGTAAGCATCTCACTGTAGCCGTGCGGGATTAGCCGATCGGTCTAGGGGGCTGCAGTCATGGACTGTGCGGCTGGTCCCAGCGGAGGTTCGAGTCCTCCCTCGGTCATGAGTGTATGTGTTTGTCCTTAGGATAATTTAGGTTAAATAGCGTGTAAGCTTAGGGACTGATGACCTTAGCTGTTAAGTCCCATAACATTTCACACACATTTGAATATTTTTAAATCTCACTGTAACGTACATTGTTTATTGTTGTGCCCCTTTCCCCATAATGTTCCAGTACTGGACCTTGTGCGACCCAAAAAACCGTAAGCATCAGTTTTCCTGCGGACGGTTGGGTCTTGAACTTTTTCTTGCACGGCGAATTTGGATGTTTCAATTCTATACTCTGCCGTAAACAAGATAATTATGGACGTTGGACGCATTAGTATTATCCAAGTGAGGTAGAGAAAGTTTAACTTGTATTTCCCGGAAGTTCAGGTTTTTGTAGTCCTAGTATACACTCGTTAAAAACTATTAAAGATGAAGGGCTGAAATTCTGTATACCGTCTTGAAATGTACCTCGCTACAAAGTAAACTATGACTTGAATTTGAAATTTAATGAGTTTTCAAACAAAACTGTGAGTTAATTACTGAAATTTTTTATAATCATTATTAAAACTTTTTCGAATCATAATTTGTGACAGCAATATGTTCTTAAAAGTCTACTTTAAAGATAACAGTGTAAAAAATTTCCAGGAGAAAATCAAGTTTCTACTTTGTTTTTATATCGACATGTGTGTACCAATGCTGTACATGGATAGTTAACGCGCTTTATTTCGCTTTAAACAAAATACAATTCAGAAAAATGTGTGAGACGAAAAGCCGTATGGTTCTTACATCAAAATGTTCCCAAAAGGCCTATTGAAAGATAGTAAGCTTTACGTGGGCTTGTAGCTCTTATTCTTGGAGCTACACTATTTGGAAGAAATGATAAATTTTTCAATATTTCCCCTTGTGTTCCCGAACCAGTTACCTTAAGAAATCATGACCAACAAGGTCTCGAGAGATGTGTCCCGCCTCGTCAATGGCAACTGGGTTCAAACGTTTACGATTAAAACATCCGCTACAGTTGTACGTTTACTAAAGACTTTACTCTACCGGTTCTCAGGGACTCAGCCCCATGTACAGGTGTATCTATAAATGGCGGGTCGAACCATCCATGTCAAAGCTAACTTATATGGCAACACATCTGCCTGAAACCCAGTAGAATAAGGATTTCAGTAAATAAACAACTGTACAACTGTAGAGTATGTTTTAATCGTGGACGTCACATATAACAGTTGCGGATGTCACACCAGCAAAAATCTAGGTTTCAAAAGTGACAGGAATTGAAACTTCATGGCAGATTAAAACTGTGTATCGGACCGAGACAGGAAACTGACACCGCTGTCTGTCGCTGGAAGAACAGGCACTGGCGGAAGTAAAGCTGTGACAGGGGATCGCGAATCTTTCTTAGATAGATCGGTCGGTAGAACACTTCCCCGCGAAAGGCAAAAATTTGCGGTGTTCATCCTGATAGGGCACACAGTTTTAATCCGTCAGAAAGTTTCAGATCACTGCATAATCCACTGCAAACTGAAAATTCAAATGGTTCAAATGACTCTGAGCACTATGGGACTTAACATCTGAGATCATCAGTCCCCTAGAACTTAGAACTACTTAAACCTAACTAACCTAAGGACATCACACACATCCATGCCCGAGGCAGGATTCTAAAATGCAACCATAGCAGTCGCGCGGTTCCAGACTGAAGTGCCTAGAACCGCTCGGCTACAAACTGAAAATTCATTCTGGTGTTAGGAATCGCTGCTGTCAGTCAATGAATATCAATCTCATCCAGTTTCCGAGTAAACATTGTGAAGGTAACTGCATGCAGTGGACATTTGAGTCATATATTTCGCATAAGGCAGTAAAGCTATTCATCTTTAATGGCAAAACAGCTCAGAAGTTGAAAAGTAGCTTGTTGGGCAGTGCGTCACAATTTTGACCCTTTCCAAATGATACAATTGTCTGAGTGCACCGACAGTTGACTGACAAGATGACATTCCCAAGAGGCAGTCAACAATATACGATACTGATGACACTTAGCGGTTGTGCACAGGGGGCAAAATAGTGCACTGTATATATAATTTGTACCCATTTTCACTTTTAAGAGGTAAAACACAAGCCGAAAGGTAATCTGTTTTTCATATAAAAGTTGACACGTAATGAATATTCTTGAAAACTATATAACAAATTTTTGTAATAATTTGAAATTTTGGAAAATACCCCACCGCCATCAATTAACTCGGAAAAATGAAAACTTTTATCACAACGTAAGTTAAAGTAGCCTTCAAGTCACATACATTCCTGTGTAATAAAGCTGGTTTTCTGAAATACCATTTTTGGAAAATAACTGCAATAACAATTATCTGTAAAGAAGTGCTTAAAATATACGGTTTTTTACATCATGCACATAAAATGAACGACATTTTTTTCACGTAATGTACAGGACGGAGAAGAAAATATAAAACAAAATTTAACAGGATTTGAAATTGGCTCGTGCAAGCCTCTACATATCCTGGTATGGTAAGCTGTGGCCAAAGAAATTCGTTATGTGATTTGATTGATGAAAATACCGACAGCACACTCCGTACAGCTTATTTTCAAGAAATCGTATTTCAGTAACAAGTTTTCAAGAATATTAATTACGTATCAACTTTGATATGAAACACATTTTTTGTATATCATCGTTTCGAAGATATGTCCTCTAAACCTAAAATGCCAAACTACCTTTCGGGGTGCGTTTGACCCTTTGAAGTCAGGCACAAACAAAAACAAGCGCTATTTTGTCCCCTCTACACACCCGCTTATTGACACTTAGAAATGTTTCCTTGCGAGTAACTTAATCCGTGATATCAGCAGCATGTAGTTCGTTAGGGGTGTTTCTACTATATTTTGAGGTGTTAATCACTCTATGACTTGCCCTCATTCTTTCAGGTTAACGTGAACATAAACTAAGATGTTTATTTCGGTAGCCAAGTGTTGCCCTTTCTTTTACATCGTCATATTGAGTTCACTCTGGGCACTCCCGTCTCTCAAAATAACCGTGCTCACAGGGCTGCACGCATAAGTCGTCCGTCCAGAAAGTTCCAAGACTGATTTTTTTCCTGGCACCGAAGCACACTGTAAGGTGAGCATATCATTTTCATTTTTGTAAGTTATCGATGTGCACGTCAGAGAGGGAGCACGTTATGTCACTGTTAAACGGTCTTTGGTCCTGTCGTGGCACAGTCTATATCTCCACGCAATCTGATGCTTTCTTAGTTGAAGTGTGGCGAATTATGGACGTATTTAGTAAAGCTGTGTTTACTTGTGACTGCATGTGTTAGATGAAGAAAGATTTGTTGTAAAGGGCAGCAAGGATACATATGATGTATACACTGAAAGGCGAATAGAACATAAATTTTGAATAATGTTATTTTTATGAAGAAAAGAAGTTTGAGTTAAGACAACAGCGATGCGCAGCTAGTTCGTAGGAATGATTGTCAGCTAAATAACTTCGTTCACTTGCTCAGAGCTGAGAGAAAGATCACCTCACTTCCCAGAGTCATGCGTTAACATATTAACAGAGTAAGCTGTTAGGTTTTTATAGAAATTATCTATTAATATTATACTATTTTTAAACCATTGTTTCCCTTTAAGTATAGTATTGTTCAGACCAATGTTAAGTGTGAGATCACGTGAAGTTTTACTCTGTATTTTTAATGTATAGTTCTAATAGCGTTGTTTTGGAATATCATATCATAGGAATAGTTAATCTTCCCATCCCACTGTTTACAGAAGGTTTATGATTACGCATTACCACATTGTGCCATATGGAATGCAATAATTTGAATACTGTTTGGAAATTTTATTTAAAAAATAGAAATTGGCTTAGCCGCTGCCTGCTTGCTATTTGCTATTGTGCTTTCGAGAAATCTAAAACAGTGTTGTCAAGACACGAGATAAATGGAAATTTTGATTGGGGCCAGATAACTGTTTTACTTCAGTTGCGCATTTAATACAAAGAAAAGTTGTGATCAGATCATTTACAGTCAATACAAATTAGGTTCTGTATCGTCGAAAGTTGGCATACTAGTTAAAGATGGATAACAGTTTGTGATTACATAGTTTTGATGATACGTAGACCTTTTATAGAGTTGGACGTCAATTTGGACTAAATTTCATACAGAAACACATAGTGGGGAACTTACACCAGCGCGTAACTACCGTGGCAGCTTGGACTAGCAACTGTGAACAACAGATGTGCATTCAACCGGTCAACAGCGAGGAGGTAGTGTTAAAGTGGTGGATGTGTGACCGTAGTGTTTCAACGTTGTCAGAAATCGCAAAGGAGCAACATCTGTCAACTTTCTCCAGAACATTTTGAATAAGAGAAAAGTGTTAACAAAATTTGTCCCACACTACTCGCGAACAAGATCAACGATCAGTCGACACCCGCCCCAACTTAGTTGAAATCCAAAACGCCGACCTGGTATTAAAACACTAACCTACCGCAAAACGACAAAGTGGAAAAATTTACTTGAAGGATAAACGCTTTTACAACATAGCAGACATTAAAGCCATTGTGATGCGCCAGCTGAACAACATCCCAAACAAGGACTTTTCTGACAGTTCTGTATTTAAGAACGTTCTGTACCTCTACTCAAGTGGGGTTACGTTTCTCTGTTTTTTATTAATACGATCACAAACCTTTATGGACTGGTCGGTACTTATCTAACTTGACAGACGCTAAGGTACCCTTCACACCTCTAATGGAACGCTAAAGTATCCGATTTCAATTTTATACAAAGTGTCTGGGAGGATTCCGAACAGCTATTGGAAACGCAGAAGTCACACTCCCGCAGTTTGTTAGCCGTATCGGATCTAATCATGAATGAGAGGTTTCAGCTGGGTGTGGCAATCCTGAAGGAACTTGTAGGCTCCCTTTGTCGCTGAACTGGAGGCTATAAGCGGTGTTGGACCATATTAGTTGATGTATGTTGGGGCATTGTTTGGTGTACTTATGTGGGTGAATACTGTAGTACAACTTTTTCTCTATCTCTATTTCCTTTATTTTTTGAGTATTTAAATGAAGCGATGTAAATTATTTATATTCTGTTCTTGGTTCGTTTTGGAAATTACTTCCTTTTGAAACTTTCTGACAGATTAAAACTGTGTGCCGTACCGGAAATCGAAACGGGAATTGAAGTCGGAACCTTACAATTTGCTAACAATGGTCTTACCCATTGGGCAATCTGGCCACGACTCAAAACCAGTCCTGTCGGTAGAGAATGTTTCTAATGAAATTACAAATTTACTTTATCTTAGTTATTTTATTTTAGTACAGTATCTCTTAAAAACGATGTATGACATTTAATCTGACACGGATAGAGAAAATATAGTAGTTTGGAAAGACCCTTATTTAGATTTTAAAAATTCTGAAATTAATACTGACATTTATGTTATTTACCGCTATTTCTGAAATTAATACTAACATTTATGTTATATACTGTCAAGAGGCTGATTTATGACGCATTCTGTGAGGTGCATAAAATCTTTTCGTGCTATAAATATGTCGCTAGGTGGGCTTAAGTACCTTATTGATGCTGCTTGTTTTAGGAAAATATAATTATTCCATTCCTGATGCCCTTTTCAGGTGAAGTAAACTACAGATTTAAGGTTACTTGTACCGAGTTGCGGCGACACGTAACTCATTTTCGTGATCCTTCGGAAGTCGAATCCAGAAGTTCAATTTTATCCGTGATGGATAGCGCGGTTCGCGACGGTAACCAGTTATCTTATCTCGTTTTCATTTCCATTTTCGACAGAATAATGGTTAGCATGAAATCTTTGCGCTCTGGGAGACACTCTATTACACTAACTCGTAGAAGGAAAGCATAAACCGCATCACTGACCCATCTTTCTTCTTTTGTGGAGGAACAAGTAGTGGCATTAAGACGCTCATTAGACTATGCTCTTGAAATAGCGTACTCGTAACCATAGTAAACATGTTTCAAATATCAATGAAACTTGCACCATTCAAACCATTCGCTGTTGAGTTTTACACACAGGAAAAATTCCAGTCATCCAACAATGTCTTAATAACTTTTAAGAGGGCTGTACACAATGAGTGAGCATGTACGCGATTCTTTCTTCGAAACTAACTCAACATTTGTGGCATGTGCTGCTTCAAAATAACATAAATTTGTGCCTAGAGTTCAAGACGTCGGAGGGAAAAGCATATAGGCCGTGTGTATGTTGGGGGGGGGGGGGGGGGGGGGAGGGGAGAGAGAGAGAGAGAGAGAGAGAGAGCAAGCATAGAGCATGGTGTGCGTGACAGATAGGCAAAAGCGAAGGAAAAAAGAGAAAGAGTGAGTGTATAGCGTGTGAGAGAGGCAAAAATAAAGAAAAAGAGAAATAGTGTGCGTGAGACACAAAAATGAAGACATGGCGAGAAAGAGACAGAGATAGAGAAGGATATGTATCCGGGTACGGTGTTTCGTTATTCCCTCAATGGCACACAGGTTAACACATAGCACACTGGAAGTCTGAGATAAATGTGAATTTCCCGGTGTCCACGTGGAGCGAGTGACGGACAGTCCTGGCCAGCCGGGAGTTGCAACTACGAAATCAAGAACTGTGGGGTGTGAGGGCTGAGGAGCTTCGATCGGATCACATGTCCCCTCAGGAAGAGCGCTGCGGGTCGGTAGTTTATCACGCTGGGGGTTGGGTGAAGACGAAGGGGAACAAGAACACATAGTGACAAAGTTCCTCCTGGTCAGGAGGAATGCCGAGAGACCGAAGCGAGGAGGAACATTGGAAAGAAATCTCTGCAGCTATATCTAACGAAGGAAATTCTACGTCCGTTCACGTGCACAGTTAATTCCGAAAATGCGTAGCTTCTGAGTCGTCATATGACCATTACTAAATCCTGTTGAAGTTCGACATTTAGAGCTGTTATCAAAATATTCTGCTTTTATGTTGAAATATTTATACAAAAAAGATAATCGCTATTTGATTTTAATAACTTACTTTTCATGTGCAGTCTTCATTAGTTACCAATGACAAGCATTCACTTGCACTAACTGACGTTCTCAGTATGTTCATTATTTTATGAACATCGACGTCATCGGTGCTCATATTAAACAAATTATGTAAGCGGCGGTTAATAATGTCAATATTATGCCTTTCTAACTTGTTTCACTTTTTCTGTCCACGCCCCGTTCCTAATCCATTACACAGGACATATTTCTATAGGCCTTTCGTGTATTCACAGCATAAGATTTGGACCTCATAGCTGAAATTGGAACTTATTTTTCAACGTAAATCGGTTTCACATTAACGCATTAGAATGTTTACCACATTTTACTGCCATACGAGAATTACAGCCCATACTGGACTTCTGTGTGTAGCTGCACTTTAATTAAAATCAAATAGTACCCAAAAATATGTTTTATGCACACTCTAAGTTTCCGTAATATGAATGAATGAAAACGTTTCAAAAATGATCGTAAATAAAAATATGAAAAGAAGTTAATTGCATTAACATTAATTTACGAATCCTTATCTATATGTATGAATAGTTCAATGTAAATTACAATTTTGTACTTTCTGTTTGTCTTTCTGTGTGATGATGAAATCTTGTGTTTTCAGGCAATTTCATGTCCACCTCCACAACTGATGTAGCAGAAGTCGCTGCTGGCGGCGTGTCGAAGACTGGTAAGAGGGGAAGATTGTTGAAGCCGCTATTGTGTTCGTTGTCGTTTATGAAGAAGTGACGAGCTATCAGTATGTATCTGTGAAAGAATTATTTTGTTGCTTTTGGAGACAAATAGATACACGAACTCAAATATTAAGGCTGATTATTCGCATTACTCATTTTAAAGACGGACGAATATAGAAAGTTGTTACTTTTAATATTAAGGCTGATTATTCGCATTACTCATTTTAAAGACGGACGAATATAGAAAGTTGTTACTTTTGATATGAGTTTTATCATCTATGAAGGGTGGTGTATATTTGCGAGTTAGGGGAAGAATTACTTCCACTGCGTTGTGCAAACTGTTGCGTTTTACGTATGATGGTCCAAGTCTTCATAAAAAGAGCGCGCCATGAAAATTCATTTTACAAATTCAACATTTTGAATGAGTTCTTGATGCTTACGAACATATTTTCATATTTTATCGAGAATCTGCACAAATATATTTCTCAATTAACAAGCGAGATAAAAACGTTTACGTGAAAGTAGTGTTGCCAAAAAAGGAGATTTTTCTCTGTGAACGACTGTTTTAGTGAAATGAAGTTAACATTAAAAATACATTAATTACTTCCCAGAGAACAAGACACGTTACTCACAAGGGAACCTCCCCATCACACCCCCCTCAGATTTAGTTATAAGTTGGCACAGTGGATAGGCCTTGAAAAACTGAACACAGATCAATCGAGAAAACAGGAAGAAATTGTGTGGAAGTATGAAAAAAAATAAGCGAAATACGCAAACTGAGTAGTCTATGCATATGATATGCAACATCTCGGAGTATATGAGCTCATGAGCGCCGTGGTCTCGTAGTTAGCGTGAGCAACTCCAGTACGAGAGGTCCTCGGATCAAATCTTCCCTCGAGTGAAAATTTTAATTTTTTATTTTCAGACAATTATTATCTGTCCGTTCGTTCATTGACGTCTCTGTTCTCTGTAATAAGTTTAGTGTCTGTGTTTTGCGACCGCACCGCTAAACCGTGCGATTAGTAGACGAAAGGACGTGCCTATCCAATGGGAACCGAAAATTTTGATCGCAAGGTCATAGGTCAACCGATTCCTCCACAGGAAAACACGTCTGATATATTCTATACGACACTGGTGACGGCATATGTTGCCGAGCCGCCTAACTTGTTCTCTTGGCGAATGGGTAAAAAAGATTCTTCTACCTTGCCCGATTTAGGTTTTCTTGTGGATGTGATAATCACTCCCAAAAAAAGTGATCGCATCGGACGGACAGATAATAATTGTCTGAAAATAAAAAATTAAAAATTTTCACTCGAGGGAGGACTTCAACCAAGGACCTCTCGTACTGCAGATGCTCACGCTAACCACGAGACCACGACGCTCGTGAGCTCAGACTGTACTTGATGTTGCATAGCATATGCATAGACTACTCAGTTTGTATATTTTCCTTATTTTTTCATACTTCCACACAACTTCTTCCTGTTATCTCGATTGATCTGTGTTCAGTTTTTCAAGGTCTATCCACTGTGCCAACTTATAACTAAATCTGAGGGGGGTGCGATGGGGAGGTTCCCTTGTCAGAATAGGACGGATTTACACGATAAAAGCCTTCATTCTAGGAACGGGTTTCTATGGATAAATGTTAGTTTTTGGAAGTGACACGCTATTTTTTTTGATTTACATATTCCAGGAAATTTTCCTCAAACAGAGAATTCTTAGCTTTAATCCATACATATTATAAAATTGTTTGTGTGTGTGTGTTTTCCACTTCTCCTCCAAAACCACTGAACTGATTTCAACCAAACTTGATACACATATACTTTACTGCCAGGCAACAATCGCTGTGGGAACAAGAAACATCTACCTATCAATGAGGTGGGGGTGGAAGAGGACCGCAGCCCGCGACGAGCGAGTTCCCAGATTTTACTCATCCAATAATTCCGAATGAGAGCACTTAGCGTCTTATAAAAACTTGACACACAATTTCAAATCTTTATGAAATTTTTCTCGCCGAAAACCGCTACAAAATGATAAAAGTAAAAAATGTTCATCGCTTACTACTTTTCCCCTGCTCATGCAGTGAGAATACCGCATGAGGCACGACGTTATAATTTTGTACTTATTTACGACTAAGAGTATTGGCGACACATTTTGTGGACAGTATGGGTTTATAGCACTGAATGAAACATCAAAATTATAACATTATACGACAGGTAGTTTAGGAGATACGTCGTCATAAATATTAAGCCCATAGTCAGGCGCTGTGTGGTACTAGCGTGGAAGCAGAGCTATAAATAACCGGGCCACGCTGGGTTTTTCTGCTAGTATCTAAATAAAGATGGACAGGAAAAACTGCCAGCGCTCTGTTATTACTTAAATCACATTCAGACATAAATGCAGAACTAATCACAAACCCCCTTCTCCTTCGCAATACAAAGACCGCCTTTTGAGCGTGTCACAGCAAGTTTTGTAGCATTTATCGCTTGGATCGGTTGATTACGAACAGAATGTGATACAATCAGACTTAGTGATTTTTACTGACGCTTTTCGTCACACAGTTTCGCATCCATGTGCCACCAAAGAGCTATTTTAAAGAAAAGCAGCTTTCTTATCAATTTTATTCTAGATACACTACAGAGAGAAATTCAAACATAAAACCGAGCGCGTTTCAGACAGTCGGCGAAAGAGCCTAAATAGCGGTTAGAGCCGAAGTCGGAACAGAACTGCAGCTGGCGCAAGCGTATGTACCTGCATTGCCGGCACATCCAGTTACGTTTCCCATTGTTAATATAAATAAATATGGTGTCCAATGCTATGGGACGATTACGAGGTTACGCTGTATACCAGGTATCTATCCTGTGGGTCGTCAGGCGCATTGTCTATGGGGTCTGAAAAGAATTTGCTGTTTCGTTCTTTCAGCGTGTAGCTGGAACCATCCCAAGCAAATATTGCTCATTCTGTCTGTCACGCGACGCCCGGTTTCGACGGAAACCGGCGGTTTGTTTCCCGATACATACAAACTGATTTTTTTACCCCTCCATTAGACTTTGTGGTACCAAATTAGTCCAATGCGATATTCCTTTTACTGGTATATATTTATAGGAACAGTAAAACAAGAAAGAATAACCCAGAACTGCAGCCGCGACGGAGCACTGCTGCTGCATGGCGGTAGCAACGCGGGCCGGGGCGGTACAGTAGATGCTGGAGTACTCGTTAGAATACCTCGAATTTTACTACTCCTGTTAATAAATGTCGGTAAAAGGAATATTGCAGTAGACTTATCTGCGACCACCCGGTCGAATGGGCGCATAAAATGTCATTTTAAATATAATTTTCTCTGTAACGGGAAACAAATGTTTAGTTTCTCGTTTCCAAAGCTAATCCTCTCAGCATCACCTGATTTAATTAGAGTACATTTCATTACCCTTCTGTTTACTTCTTGCTGATATTAATCTCCAGTTCAACTGCTCTTACAAGTCCTTTACCGTTTCTAAAATAATTAAAATGTCATCGGCAAACGTTAAAAGTTTTATTACTTCTTTTTGAATTTTAATCCCTTTTCCCAATTTCTCGTAGGTTTCCTATACTGCTTCCTCGCTGTACCCATTGAAAAACCGTTTTACACACTAAATAACACCAGAAGAGACTATAACCCTGTCTCGCCCCCTTCTCAACTACTGTTTCCTTTTGATGCTCTTTGACTTTTATAATTGCAGATTGGTTTTTGTACAAATTGTTGATAATCTTGTACACCCTGTATTTCACCCCTGCTGTCCTCAGAAGTTCGAGGAATGTTTTCCAGTGAACATTGTCATAAGATTTCCCTGAATCTACAGATGCTTAAACGTAGGTTCGTCTTTCTTCACTATCTTATAACATAAGTGATAGGTCCTATATGACGTGCCGTATTCTTACACTTCTCCTGAACCTAAACTGATCTCCTCCGACATTGGATTCTATCAGTTTTTCCATAATTCAGTAAAAAATTCGTGTCAGTATTTAGCAACCACGACTTACCGACATAATAGTTGGGTAATATTCACAACTGTCAACACCTACTTTATTTGGCATAGCAGTTATTACTCCATGTGATAGCGGGATCATATTAGTAACCACAGCTGATTCTGAAAACATTCTGCTGCCGGTCTGTGACAAAATAGGAACGTTCACTACAAAGTTTTCTCTCTCTACTTCGTGGGAAAACAATTGTCTACTTGTTCACCCCTACTACTCTATTTCTCTGTGCAAAGTATGTGAGTCAGCTGATTTGTTACCGTGAACATAAAAGCTAAGTCTGAAATTTACACATCTTATGGCAGTCTGGTGTGGGATGAATAGATATAGTTGGACGAAATCTTTGTCCAGTTCTGGTAGAATTATATTTCTGTTTGCCATTATTACTCTAGAATGATTCGAGGGACTGCCTTAACTAGGCCTTCAGGAAGCGCACTATCTAAACTTGTTAGGCATCTTTTAGATGGATTCTCGGGCATGCGGAGTATCAAATAAGCTGGCTTCTAGGCGCTTGATTTCCACACCAGCAAAGAGCTCGCCCGACCTCGCGTTGCTGACGGAAGAAGGCGACCGGAGGAGATGTTTCTCGGCTACCACGTTCAATCAGCTGTGTATCGATCGATACGGGCGCGAGGAATTCTGCCAATCCGGGCTGAAGGCGCTGACGATGCGCAACGGAAGCAAGACTGCGGCTGGTTTTAGCGTGCGAGGGGCCGCACCTGTGTCGAATACCTTTGTCGAAGAAGAACCAGAACAGAAATTAAGTACTGCGTAGGGAAATATGAACTCAGGAGAGAGTACAATCGTTTTACTGTGTAGGTGTCTTTCCTAAATTTGAAAAAGCAAGTAGGGACTGTACGAAGAAGTTGTTACTACCACTGACGTCTATTGGCAAGTGTCGTTGTAATGACGCATCCCAGCTAATGCCCTGATAGTTTTGGATTGTAAGGTGGCCGAATTCGGCCGAAACCGATCATTACAATTGATTAAAACAACATGTTTGAAACAGAGCTGCTGATAAAATAGTTCAGATCTCAGTTTCGATCGTCTAATCGTCTTCAAGTATCATCACATTATTTACTACAGCCTAAATTACAACGTCCTTAGTGTGGCGTCTAATAAAAGAAAGGTTAACTTGCCAACAAGCGTGACTTAATGTTGACGGCAGTGATGCAGGGTGGTTTTTATTTTATTTGAGGCCACAGTAAGAACATTTCCATACAGGCTGTTGTAAGTAATTTCATAATACCTGAAGAAGATCAGATAGTCGAAACTGGCAGTTAATAAAATGTTATTTTATCAACAGCTCTTGATGGTTTCTTGGCACCACCTGTAAAAATTATACGCTATAAGGAAAAAAAAAAACAAAGATGCAGCAAGAAGGAATTATCGGAACGGGCTGGAAATGGCCCGAAGTAATGTACATGTACAGACAAATAAATGACTACAGTTTCTGAACAACTGGATGACTTATTCAAAAGAAAGAGCTTCAGAAACTGAGCAAATCAACAATGCTTTGAATCGCCTCTGGCCCTTATGGATACAGTTATTCAGCTTGGCACTGCTTGATAGAGTTGTTGGATATGCTCCTGAGGGATACTATGCCAAATTCCGTCCAACTGGTGCATTAGATCATCAAACTATCGAACTAGTTGGTAAGCCCTGCCCATAATGCTCCAAAATTCTCAATTGTGGACAGATTCGGTGACCTTTCTGGCCAAGGTAGGCTTTGGAAAGCACTTGAACAAGCAGTAGAAATTTGCCGTGTGCGGTCGGGCATTAACTAACTGAAATTTAAGTCCAGGATGGCTTGCCATGAAGGGCAACAAAACGGGGCGTAGAATATCATAGACGTACTGCTGAGCTGTAAGGGTGCCGCAGAACCTAACCAAACCAAGAAAAATCGGATGGCACGCCAGACCGTCACTTTTGGTTTTCGGGCTATATGGCGGGTTAGTATCCCACCACTTTCCGAAGCGTCTCCAGACATATCTTCGCTGGTCATCGGTGCTCAATTTGAAGCGGCACTCATCACTCAAGACAAGTCTATTCCAGTTAATGAGATTCGAGGCCGAAAGTGCAGCACATCGCTGCAAATGGGCTTGTTGGTGTACAGACGTGATCTCAACCTCCTTTATGTGATCCGCCTATTAATGGCAACTGAAACACAAGTTGCACGTCGGATCGATGATAATGATAAATCCGGGGCTCTGGAGTGTATCTCTGACAATTGGTTGGTCCTCACTTTATGCCGTTTGTCTAAGTCAGCCGCTTGGACATGGTTCACCTAGTCCTGCCAACAACATCGAATAGCGGCATTTTTCCTATTCACATGTCTAAAATACTTTCAGTATCCTGTTTGCAGCTCCAAAAGTGAAAGAGCGATTCTTCAAACCACCAATGGGCTGTAGCTACGCCATTTTCCACTGTGTACTTTCACTATACTGCCCGTTCAGCGAGGAATATAGAAGAGTTCCTGAAAATCGCACGAACGACGAAGTGGCAGGTATTCTGAAAAGTGATTGCGGAATAGAAAAATTAATTGCAATAGATTAATATTGGAACGTCATCTAGACCGGACAGAAATTATGTGAAAGAACCAGCTTTGTTTGTAATCAGTCGTTGGAGCAACGAAGACGTCTAGCGGCTGGAAAAGAGCAGGTCATTTCCGTTTTAGAGATGGATAGTAGGGCAGACGTACATACCCTATGAGTAAATGACAACCAGACGTCAAGAGAGGCGGATCCAGCATCAAGGTGACGAGGAGTGTATTTTCGCCAGTAGAGAAACAAACCACAGCTAAAACCAGACTACGGGACTGCCATGCATTGTTGAGGATGTTTGTGAAAAGTCGCTCGAAATCTGTGGCACAAATCACCCGTGAGTTCCAAATTTCTACCAGCAGTCCAAGGAGTTAAAAAACAATGAGTTTCTCGTAACCCACACGCTTCTTTAGTCAATGCTAAGTGATGCTTGATTTGGTGTGATGAATCATGCTATACCCTGTTGCAGACCGAAGACAGGGTTTGCGTCTGGCGAATTCCTAGAGAAATTTGCCTCATTATATGTAGGGCCAAGAGTGAAGTACGGAACTGATGGTGTTACGGTACGGCATTAGGTTTCATTCCAGTTAATGTGCTTAAAAACGCTAAATGCTGAGAGACATGTACATTTTTCAGAGCACTGTGTACTGCGTAGGATAGAGATACAGTTCGCAGACGATGACTGACTGACTATCAGAATGACACTGAAGTAGCATCTAAGACAATTGTTTGTGGGCAATAACATTTCTGAAATGGACTGGCCTGCCAAGAGTACTCACCAAAACGCAGTGGAATATCTATGGGACGACCCCAAGAAAAAATGGTTCAAATGGCTCTGAGCACTGTGGGACTTAACTTCTGAGGTCATCAGTCCCCCAGAACTTAGAACTACATAAACCTAACTAATCTAAGGACATCACACACATCCATGCCCGAGGCAGGATTCGAACCTGCGACCGTAGCGGTCGCGCGGTTCGAGACTGTAGCGCCTAGAACCGCTCGGCCACTCAGACCGGCGGGACGACCCCAGTGTCCATCATTACCTTATCTCGGCTCTTGAGCAATAATGGGCTGTCATTCCTCCAGACATTCAGACACCTTGTTGAAACTGTTCCCAGCAGATTTAAAGTCGTCGTGAAGGAAAGGATAGACTCATCACATACTGATATCCAAAAACTATTGTCCGAATATTTTTGAGCAGGTAGTGCATTTATAGGACTAAATCGCTGATGCAGTCTGTTGTAGAATTGTGGAACATGTTCTATGCTGACACATTGATTCTACAAACAGGTAAAATAAAAGCGACAGAGAAGATTGAGCGAAGATCGGCGCGTTTCGTTAGTGGATCGTCTAGTTTAGGCCCGAGAGTGTTACGAAGATATTATAAACATCTAGAAGCGTTGTGTACCACTGAGACGTTTACTGCTGAAATTTCGAGAGCGTGCGTTCAAGGAGAGTCGAGCAACACAATACTTAGTCCCACATATGTCCCGCAAAATCAGGAAAATCTGAGAAACTGGAGCGAATATGGAGGTTTGTCAACAATAATTATCAATTACCCAAACGCACCATTCGCGAATTGAACCAGAAATACCCACCGCTTTTGGCGAACAGATGTATGTGTAAACGTAGAGAGATACCGACAGATTCAAGTTTTGAGTAGAGTTGTGAGATCTGAATGACTTCTAATCTGGGAGTATGCGTGCTAGACGTAACCTGTGTGACGTGACTACGGCTCTAGTTATGTTGTATGACCAAATTTCAGGACCTTTAGAAACAATTATTAGTATATAGTGACAAAACACCGTTCCCCATAACCACTGCTGTAAAAAATGGGAAAGTTTCTCCAAAGTAGTCTCGCCATAGTAGTGTAAGAATAAAAACCCACCTGTTGACTCCATTATACACATGCTCGGCGTTAGCTTGTAACGAAAATGTTAAAATGTTTGTTTATTTACTCAAGTAGTCGTGCACGTGATGGCTACCCAAACGAAGTATCATCGTTTTGATCCCAGGCACAGCTGCTACTTTACCCATTGTTTCAACGCATAAAACCAGATTTGAATATTAAAAATTCAGAAGATATATGACGTATCACTGTATACTGCAACAACGATCTTTCCTGACACTAACTTCAGAAACACGCTTGTACTGTTGGTACATAAATTCGTCGCGTTTTTCCATAAAAAATGGCTCTGAGCGCTATAGAACTTCTGAGGTCATCAGTCCCCTAGAACTTAGAACTAATTAAAACTAACTAACCTAAGGACATCACACACATCCATGGCCGTGGCAGGATTCGAACGTGCGACCGCAGGTTTTTCCATAAGTTTAATTAACACAACAGATACACATAAAAGAGACTTTAGTCATCAATAATACATTCTCATTCACTATTTACAACAGTCTGCCAACACTGGGGTAGTTTTTAGATTCAGCGACTGTAGGAATCTCGCGGTTTTGAGGCGTAGAACTCGTCTAGCTATGTTCGGACCGCATTTTCACCCGGAAAGGAAGTTCCCTGAAGGTTGTTCGATAGAGAACGGAAAAGGTGAAAATCTGAATGCCAAGATCGGATGAATGAGGTGGGTGTGGAATAACTTCTCAACCCAGTTCCTGTACAGTGCTTTTTGTCAGTCTAGCAGAATGCTGGCGGGTGTTACCCTGAAGAAGCATCACTTCACGTAGCCTTCCTGGTCGGTGTTCTTGGACTGTCTGTAGTACTGTTGACAGTAATGTCGGCAGTGATGGTTACATCTCGGGGAAGCAATTCGTAGTACACCACTAGATAGACAGAATTATCTTTCGTGGATGCGTGCAGATCCTTGCACGGGGGACTGCTTTGTTTGGGCTCAACCATTCCTTTCTTTGCTTTATGTTAGCATAAAGACACCATTTATCATCATCAGTAACGAAGTAGGACAGGAATAATCGCTGTAGTTCACAAGCCAATTGATGACGAGCAGAGATGTACATATGACGACCCGGTGATTTTTGCGATATTGGCTTAGAGCAAGCGGTAGCTAAACACTCGGTTTCTGAACCTTTCCCATTGCATTAAAATGTCGCACGATGGCAGAATGATCACATTTCATATATATGCCAGTTTTAGAGAACGCTGACGTTTATCGTAGTGTGTTAATGCGTTTAAAAGATCTTCATCAAACCCCCGAATGTCTTTCTGAACGTTCAGGGTCACTAATGTCAAAAAGAAACTCTTTAAAACGAGCAAGCCATTTTCCTGCCGAGGTGTGTCCAATGGCATTATCCCCATACATGGCGCAAATATTTCTGGCTGTTTCCGCTGCTGTCAGCCATCTTCTATTGAGCTCAAAGGATTATGTCGGAAATAGCCGATTTCTCCACTAGGTACTCCATCTCCTAGCGTCTTACTTTCTCCAAATGACAAAATGACAATTTGTAAATGCAAATAAAAACAGTAATTAGAAATAAAAAATGACAATCGATAAATAAACTCGTAACAACAGTGATACCAACACGCAAAACAAAATCAAACTACACTCCTGGAAATTGAAATAAGAACACCGTGAATTCATTGTCCCAGGAAGGGGAAACTTTATTGACACATTCTTGGGGTCAGATACATCACATGATCACACTGACAGAACCACAGGCACATAGACACAGGCAACAGAGCATGCACAATGTCGGCATTAGTACAGTGTATATCCACCTTTCGCAGCAATGCAGGCTGCTATTCTCCCATGGAGACGATCGTAGAGATGCTGGATGTAGTCCTGTGGAACGGCTTGCCATGCCATTTCCACCTGGCGCCTCAGTTGGACCAGCGTTCGTGCTGGACGTGCAGACCGCGTGAGACGACGCTTCACCCAGTCCCAAACATGCTCAATGGGGGACAGATCCGGAGATCTTGCTGGCCAGGGTAGTTGACTTACACCATCTAGAGCACGTTGGGTGGCACGGGATACATGCGGACGTGCATTGTCCTGTTGGAACAGCAAGTTCCCTTGCCGGTCTAGGAATGGTAGAACGATGGGTTCGATGACGGTTTGGATGTACCGTGCACTATTCAGTGTCCCCTCGACGATCACCAGTGGTGTACGGCCAGTGTAGGAGATCGCTCCCCACACCATGATGCCGGGTGTTGGCCCTGTGTGCCTCGGTCGTATGCAGTCCTGATTGTGGCGCTCACCTGCACGGCGCCAAACACGCATACGACCATCATTGGCACCAAGGCAGAAGCGACTCTCATCGCTGAAGACGACACGTCTCCATTCGTCCCTCCATTCACGCCTGTCGCGACACCACTGGAGGCGGGTTGCACGATGTTGGGGCGTGAGCGGAAGACGGCCTAACGGTGTGCGGGACCGTAGCCCAGCTTCATGGAGACGGTTGCGAATGGTCCTCGCCGATACCCCAGGAGCAACAGTGTCCCTAATTTGCTGGGAAGTGGCGGTGCGGTCCCCTACGGCACTGCGTAGGATCCTACGGTCTTGGCGTGCATCCGTGCGTCGCTGCGGTCCGGTCCCAGGTCGACGGGCACGTGAACTTTCCGCCGACCACTGGCGACAACATCGATGTACTGTGGAGACCTCATGCCCCACGTGTTGAGCAATTCGGCGGTACGTCCACCCGGCCTCCCGCATGCCCACTATACGCCCTCGCTCAAAGTCCGTCAACTGCACATACGGTTCACGTCCACGCTGTCGCGGCATGCTACCAGTGTTAAAGACTGCGATGGAGCTCCGTATGCCACGGCAAACTGGCTGACACTGACGACGGCGGTGCACAAATGCTGCGCAGCTAGCGCCATTCGACGGCCAACACCGCGGTTCCTGGTGTGTCCGCTGTGCCGTGCGTGTGATCATTGCTTGTACAGCCCTCTCGCAGTGTCCGGAGCAAGTATGGTGGGTCTGACACACCGGTGTCAATGTGTTCTTTTTTCCATTTCCAGGAGTGTATTTGATATGTACTGGTAATAGCCTTCATTCCAGTGTCAATATGATTACAGAGGTATACGAAGATTTTCTTCCTTTTCCTGACTTTAAGCGAGATCAAATCCTTTTCAGGGTTATTCTCAGACCAGTAGGTAGATAAAAAATATGTGAAATTTCTTCCTGAGTGAAGTTTACATGTGCACGAGGATCAGAGGACACTAGAAGATAAAGAATAATTCTTTAAAAGTAATAACCTACCTTTTCAATCGAATGTGGCAAGGGGTGGGATTTAAGAAAGCATTTGACAGCACCATTCAAAAAATTCATTATCGCTATGTTATTTTCTTAGAGTACTGAATGTGTGTCGGAACATCAGTCTTGCATCTCGTAAACCTCTAACATGAAAACATCACTTAACAGTTCGTACGGAACGGTTATGTGTTTATTTTAGCTGCGATATTAGCTAGACTTCAATTTATATTGTAGAGAATCGTCACTTTGCAGCTAATATCCTGCTTTGACTGAATTCGTGATAATAAATTTGTGAGAGAGATCTCCTTTGCTAGAATGAATACATGCACGTATAGCGAGCAGTAATAAACAAACACACAGCTGAATTACACGCTCTCTTTGGCATTTAGCAGCCGATGAAGTGCATCGAGATAAGCTTACAAGTGATGTGGTCGGACTGCAATTAATATCGCACTAATGAGAGCTGGTACCACGTTGTAGCAAATCAAACCGCAGAAGCGTAACTGACGGCAAATTTGCGGGATTTAATAATATCGGATTCAGGCCACAAATGTATTTCATTATGAGACTGATCAATAGTTTTCTACACATCAGCAAATTTATCTGCTCCAAAGTTGAATAAAAGCAGACGTTCGATGGTTTTTGTGAAAAATGTCTATTTATATTTTAATGCTTGATTATGAACAACAGTGGTGAAGCATAGTATTCTACTATTCTGTTTTAATTTCAAACACTAGTGTTTCAGTGAGAAACTCTGATCCTATGTGATGAAGACTAGCTTAATATATCACGTCGAGCTTTTGATGGGAATGTGAAAAGAAAGGTGGATGTTTCTTACCTACTCATACAGTGTTTCCTGTTATTTACTCGTTGGAGAGTTGAACGATTTGTACTGAATAATACGTTTGTCGACTTTTTCTGGGGACCTACAGAAGTACACAAAATATCGTAGTTTCTCGAATATAAGTCGCACTTCTTCCTACAAATTCAGCCACAAAAAATTATGGTGTTGCTTATCTCCGCGACACTACAACTACCAGTACAATATCGCGTTATAGAAAACTCAACTCTAGTGCCGTTCCTTCATTAGACTTGGAGCAACAATATCGCTACTGTTTGGAAATTCATCGTTATACGGTGTGGTACCCAAAATTTTTTAGAATATCAGCAGTACAAACTCCTGCCGCTAGGTGCCTCTAGTTATCTCCTTCAACCGCCAGTCTTCCGCTTAGTGTCACTGCGAGTGCATCGATGTGAACTTTGTTGCTGATGTAACACAGTGTTTCATTGCGTCTGCGAATTAAGAAATATATGACTTGAAGGAACAAATGATCTACATTAAATTTTCTTTTAAGTTCGAGATAACTGCTGCTGAAACCTTTCGCGTGCTAACGAAGGATTCTGGTGAGCAAGCTTAGAGCCGAGCAGGATATCTGAGTGATTGAAGCGATCCGAAAACGGCCAGGATCTGTGGGGGATGACAAACACTTGGGCGACTGTCGTCATGCAAAACTCCGTAAATGACGGCGAAAATGCGTGCAGTGATCCACAACTGCAGAGGGCTGACAATTTATGTTTGTGAAATCGTTGAAATTTCATGCAGTACACCTCAACGCGAAAAAACAGTTCCAGATGATCCAAGTTTCCAGTCGAGGATCATAACCGCCGATGAATCATGCGTGTACAGCTATGACCCTCAGGCAAAACAGCAGTATCAGCGGTGGAAGACACCATTCACTTCGTGGTCGAAGAAAAGAGCGCCACGTTCGCTACAACATTTTAATATTGATGAGTAACTCACGGAATCGCCCAGAATCTTTTCCTTGTGATCGGTCAATCAGATGGAAGTTCTAATGTGACATTTTGATGAGACTGGGGGAATATGACGCAAACGATCTGATAGATGGGAGAACAAAGACTGGTTGCTGCGTAATGACAATGGACCTGCACACACCTCCCATATTGACGGAATTCCTGGTGTATTTATGTATATAAAAACCTGAAACCCAACCAACCCACCCTAATCGTCTTATGTAGCTCCTTGTGATTTCTTTCTCTTCCCAGGAATGAAACCGAAGTAGACAGCCCGGCATTTTGAATACATAGAGGACAGTCTGTTATCTCCTCAAACTTTTACCAGAACAGCTCTGTCATTATACCTTACACTGTTTTCCCTTAGAACCCTTAGTAATACATTCATGCAACTTGTGTATTTTTAATTAGGTTGGGTCTATTATGTTCTGTGTTCGTTTCTGTTGATCATGTAAACTGTAATCCGACATCGCAATTTTACGTGTTCAGTGAGTGAATGATGAGCGCTCGATCCGACATTTCCGATCTAATGTCATGACCAAAGCTTCTGTGTGTGTTCATAATACCTTTGTTTCTAAAGTTTTGTTTGCTACACACTACTGTCTCTTTTAGTTGATTCCTTATGATGGCCCAATAAGCCAAAAACTGTTCTGAAATAAACCAGTATTAATAGAATAAAACCGCAGTTCGTTTTTCAACGTTAAATATGAAATTTTCTAACGAATAAGTGACGGAAGACTCTACAGATATGTCAACTGTAATGATCCAAAGATTGCCCACCTAAAAGGTTTTGCCTCGGCACCGATTCACGACTCACCAAATTAAAATGTAACTCATTTTGACCTCGAGGAGTTCTTATTGGTATCTCCACCACCCTGTTAAGGTAAAATTGCCGTTAAATGTGACTCACAATGCTCCACTGGCTTTCTGCATTTAGTCGCCGAAGCCTGTGCAGTTTACAGCAGTACAGCAGTACAGGACTAGAGCCAGTAACCATCTCTAAGCATAGGGGGTTCGCCAAAACCAGAACAAGTACTCTCTGACTAAGCTCCCTGAGCCTGCGGTCACATTCGGGAGAAGTGTCGTGCTTTCAGTAAATCGACAAGATAAATGTTACTTGGAAAAATATGAAATGTGGATCTATGGCTCCTTTGCAAAGGACGCGACTGGTTGCGCTTCCTAACGTCCCCCTATCAGTGCAAGTACTCTGTGTCTAAATACCTAATTGTCAACAGGACCTTAAGCACCAATCTATCTTTACACTACATTTAAAGATTATACGATAGAACAGCCTGAATATTTTACACTACTGGCTATTAAATTTGCTATACCAAGAAGAAACGCAGATGATAAACGGCTATTCATTGGACAAATATATTATACTAGAACTGACATGTGATTGCATTTTCACACAATTTGGGTGCATAGATCCTGAGAAATAAGTACCCAGAATAACCACCTCTAGCCGTAATAACGGCCTTGATACGCCTGGGCATTGAGTCAAACAGACCTTGGATGGCGTGTACAGGTACAGCTGCCCATGCAGCTTCAACACGGCCACAGTTCATCAAGGGTAGTGACTGGCGCATTGTGACGAGCCAGTTGCTCGGCCACCATTGACCAGACGTTTTCAATTGGTGAGAGATCTGGAGAATGTACTGCCCAGGGCAGCATTCGAACATTTTCTGTATCCAGAAAGGCCCGTACAGGACCTGCAACATGCGGTCGTGCGTTATCCTGATGAAACGTAGGGACTCGTAGGGATCGTATGAAGGGTAGAGCCACGGGTCGTAACACAACTGAAATGTAACGTCCACTTTTCAAAGTGCCGTCAATGCGAACAAGAGGTGACCGAGACGTGTAACCAATGGCACCCCATACCATCACGCCGGATGATACGCCAGTATGGCGATGACGAATACAAGCTTCCAATGTGCGTTCACCGCGATGTCGCCAAACACGGATCCGACCATCATGGTGCTGTAAACAGAACCTGGATTCATCCGAAAAAATGACATTTTGCCATTCTTGCACCCAGGTTCGTAGGCGCTCCTGTCTGTGATGCAGCGTCAAGGGTAACCGCAGCCATGGTCTCCGAGCTGATAGTCCATGCTGCTGCAAACATCGTCGAACTATTCGCGCAGATGGTTGTTGTCTTGCAAACGTCCCCATCTGTTGACTCAGGGATCGAGACGTGGCTGCACGATCCATTACAGCCATGCGGATAAGATGACTGCAATCTCGACTGCTAGTGATACGAGGCCGTTGGGATCCAGCACGGCGTTCCGTATTACCCTCCTGAACCCACCGATTCCATATTCTGCTAACAGTCATTGGATCTCGACCAACGCGAACAGTAATGTCGCGATACGATAAACCGCAATCGCGATAGGCTACAAACCGACCTTTATCAAAGTCGGAAACCTGATGGTACGCATTTCTCCTCCTTCCACGAGGCATCACAACAACGTTTCACCAGGCAACGCCGGTCAACTGCTGTTTGTGCATGAGAAATCGGTTGGAAACTTTCCTCATGTCAGCACGTTGTAGGTGTCGCCACCAGCGCCAACCTTGTGTGAATGCTCTGAAAAGCTAATCATTTGCATATCACAGCATCTTCTTCCTGTCGGTTAAATTTCGCGTCTGTAGCACGTTATCTTCGTGGTGTAGCGATTTTAATGGCCAGTAGTGCAGTACAGGCATAATTTCTCAGACGACGTAGATCTCTTGGAAAGATAGAAAGATTTAGAAAACTTGTTGAAAGGAATGATTAAGGTACGTAGCGAAGATTATGGCTCAAATATAAACAAATCAAACACGAAGAGGGAGTAAAAGCAAGGAGAATGATGACTTCACATGAAAACTGTGAAGCACACGATAGGGAAGGAAGTGAAATAATTCTTTTATCCAACCAGAAAAATAACAAAGGGTGGGCAAAGCCAGGAAGTTATCAGTAGTATGACACATGTTTTCTTCCATAAGGAATAGATACTGATATGAAACTAAGGAAGGTCTCCAATGTGTAGGCCTTCAGCACTCTGTTGTGTAGAAGTGAAACGTAAACCACAGTATATTCGCACAACATGAAACTGCATTTAAAATTTGTCGCTATCGAGTAATGTTAAAAAGTAAGAGGACAGATGTAGTACATAATGAAGAAGTAGGCGAGACTGAACTACGGCTGTGAAACATCTGCTTTTGTACCTAGGAATAGTTAACCTGACGCTGGAAGGGCATTGGAAGAGAATAGTGGAGCAATAGCAAGGTTAGAATATGCAAAACAGGTTACAAAGCGTGTTATGTATAACCAGTAAACACCTCCATCCCAAATTGTTCACATAATCAAACTATCACGGAGAAACCAGCTTCCAATGTCCGGTTATTTTAAAAACAAATTAAGCATGTAAGCGAGACAAGTTTAGAAAAGATTTGAAATTTTGTTTAAAGCTTGCTGGAAATCGCTGTGTGACCCCGTCGTCAAACACGGCAAGAGTAAGGTCTGGGTAATTTGCAGCCCGTTTTAAGCAAAAATTAGTTTTTCTCGCGTCTGAGTGTTTATAAAGTTATATATCCAGAAATATGTGTCGTTCAGTTGTATAATTTTGCAGATACAGTCAGTGATATACGTGGATACTCTTTGCAAAATATATTGCGAATATGGATGTGTGTGATGTCCTTAGGTTAGTTAGGTTTAAGTAGTTCTAAGTTCTAAGGGACTGATGACCTCAGAAGTTAAGTCCCATAGTGCTCAGGGCCATCTGAACCATTTATATTGCGAACAGATTGCTTTTGGCCCCCAGCCACCACGTGTTAAAGTCTAAACCATTCAATTTTAACCAAACTAATTGCATAAATCGTAGTAAACACGTAATAAATTAGAACTTCATACCTGATGCCGAAGTTTTACTTATGAACAGCAAAAAATATACTACGCGATAAACGTTTTTCCTTTCATCATTTTGTGGTGAGTGAAGGCGCAAAAGGTTTCGTAAAAGTTTGAAATTATGTGTAAGGTTTGTTGGAAGTCACTGAGTGTGCAGCTGCTGTAGATGTTCTATGAACAGATGAGAATCAAATTTATATTACTGCCTGTCACCGGTTCCATATTAGCAGTTGAATGAATTATTACCTGCCAACATTCTGTCCGCTGTCAGCTCTTCAGAGCCCATGTTTCCTGGACATTTTTTCCTTGTTTTAGTCCATAGTGCTGTCTCTCAAAGTAAGGAAAACAAATAAATGGTTCAAATGGCTCTGAGCACTATGGGACTTAACATCTGAGGTCATCAGCCCCCTAGAACTTAGAAATACTTAAACCTAACTAACCTAAGGACATCACACACATCCATGCCCGAGGCAGGAAAACAATGAGCTTGCAGAAGAAGAGATTTGTTTCAACGTATGAAAGATGAAGCGTTCGCAAACTCTTTGGGTACGCATTTTAAAGCCCTTGTTTACTACACTTTTTGTTCCGAACATTGGCCAGTCCTCCTGGAACACCCTGTGTAGTTGTTGTTGTTGTTGTTTGGGGAAGGAGACCTGGCAGCGAGGTCATCGGTCTCATCGGATTAGGGAAGGACGGGGAAGGAGGTCGGCCGTGCCCTTTGAAAGGAACCATCCCGGCATTTGCCTGGAGCGATTTAGGGAAATCACGGAAAACCTAAATCAGGATAGCCGGACGCGGGATTGAACCGTCGTCCTCCGAATGCGCATTTAGTAGTGTGGGTAGTTGGCGCACCGTCTGTTACTTTGCCGTCCTGACACATACACAGCTTCTAACTGTAATACTTGTAGTACTGTGTTAAACCTTTAACGTAAGGTTATATCTCTTAATGAATGAACTATGGCAGTATTTTAAATTTTTCTGTTAGGTAAATAATTACGTTAAATATTGAAAATAAAAGTTTTGTTCCCTCTGGAAACTACTGGATATGCAACCTGCAACTGGGACAATGTGCCACGCTCTGGGTTAACACTGAGGTGGTAAAAGTCATGGGATATCTCTTAATATTTTGTCGCACCTACTTTTGACCGGCGTGGTGCAACTACTCGACATGGCATGGACTCCAAAAGTCGTTGGAAATACTGCCTCTATAAGCCGTCCATAATTGCGAAAGTGTTGCCAGTGCAGGAGTTTGTTCGCGAATTGATATCTCTGTTGTGTTCCATAAACGTTCGATGGGATTCATCTCGGGCGATCTGGTGGCCAAACCATTCACTCGTTCCCTCGAATTGTTCACAACGTCCCTCAAACTATCGCGAACAATTGTGGCCCGGTGACACGCCGAACTGACACCAATAAAAATTTCATAGTTGTTTGAGAACATGAAGTCCAAGAAATGCTGCAGATGGTCTCCAAGTAGCCGAACGTAACCGTTTCCAGTCAATGATCGGTTCAAGTTGACCAGAGGACCCAGTTAATTCCATGTTAACACAGTCAATACTTTATAGAGCCACAACCAGCTTGCATAGTGCCTTATGGACAACTTGGGTCCATGGCCGCGTGGGGTCAACGCCACACTCGAACCCTACCATTAGCTCATGCCAACTGAAATCTGGACTCATCAGGCCGCGGTTTTTCACCCATCTAGGGTCCAACCGATATAGTCACGAACACAGGGGAGGCGCTGCAGGTGATGTGATGCTGTTAGCAACAGCATTCGTATTGGTTGTGTGCTGCCATAGCCCATTAACGCGAGTCTTCCGTGCACTCTCCTAAAGAGTATTAGTCGTACGCCCCACATTGATTTCTGTGATTAGTTCACGCAGTGTTGCTCGTCTGTTAGCACTGACCACTCTGCGCAAATGCCGCTGTTCTGGGTCTTTAAGTGAAGGCCATCGGCCACTGAGTTGCCTGTGTTGAGAGGTAATTCCTGAAATTGGGTCTTCTCGCCAAACTCTTGACGCTGTGGGTCTTGGATTGAAGTCCCTGACCATTTCCGAAATGGAATGTGCCATTCTACGTTCAAACTCTGTCGATCCCCGTTGTGCAGCCATTAACATGTCGGAAACCTTTTCTCACGACTCACCCGAATACAAATGACTGCTCCACCAATGCACTGCCCTTTTTATCCATGTGTATACGACACTACTGTCATATGGTTATGTGCATATCTCTTCCCCAAGACTTTTGTCATCTCATTGTAGATAGTTGCTTCGAAATGAAATTATTAACACAAGATAAGGCGGATGAGGGGAGCATCAACCCAGTCGAAAGATTAATAATGTTTATAGGAATGCAGTCTCTTCTGTGAAACGAAAAGTTGCCTCGAGTGTTGTGATAGACCAGACTAATGTCCTGACGGAGCTTGGGTGAATGCCTACGTGCCTGTGCATAACTAGGCGTGGAGGATTAGTGTCTTATAAATTTCCCGTTCCCCCAGCGGAGCTTGCGGTAGAGCGAAGCACAAGCCGACTACAGCCACACCGCATGCGGGTCGTCTGCTTTAATGTGGTCGTTCAGCGGCGGGGGAGGGAGGAGGGGGAGGGGACGGGGCAACCGCGTGCAGCGCCTCCGCGTCAACTCAGGCCCCCGTGACGTCCAGCCATACGACAACACTGAGGCCCCGTCCGTGCTGCCGGCTGCTTCAGCGCGTCGAACTTTGTTATCTCGGTGCGCGCAGTCGGGCGCTAGGACCGTGAGTTTACCTCGTCTGTGTTAGGAAATTGGTTCGAGACTACGTAAACGTACGAGGCTATTGCACGCCATCTACAGATGTTTTTTCGTTTTTTTTAACTTTTAACAGTTAATTTTTTAATACGTATTTGGGCAAAAGAATTTATATCTGCTCATATGATGTAATCTGAATCCAATGAAATGTTGGTAAGCGAAACTGCATCGTGCAAACTTTAATCTTGAAGCTTCCAACTGTTTATATAGAAACCCTGTTATGACGTATCTTCTAGTTTGAAGAAATACTGTGCTACATATGCGTATAATATGAACTGTGTCCTTGAGACAGAGAAGTTGCTGTCCATACATCAGCACGGTTTTAGAAAGCATCGCTCGTGCGAAACGCAACTCGCCCTCTTTTCACATGATATCTTGCGAACCATGGATGAAGGGCATCAGACGGATGCCATATTCCTTGACTTCCGGAAAGCGATTGACTCGGTGCCCCACTGCAGACTCCTAACTAAGGTACGAGCATATGGGATTGGTTCCCAAATATGTGAGTGGCTCGAAGACTTCTTAAGTAATAGAACCCAGTACGTTGTCCTCGATTGTGAGTGTTCATCGTATGTGATGTTATCATCTTGAGTGCCACAGGGAAGTGTGGTAGGTCCGCTGTTGTTTTCTATTTACATAAATGATCTTTTGGATAGGGTGGATAGCAATGTGCGGCTGTTTGCTGATGATGCTGTGGTGTACGGGAAGGTGTCGTCGTTGAGTGACCCTAGGAGGATACAAGATGACTTGGACAGGATTTGGGATTGGTGTAAAGAATGGCAGCTAACTCTAAATATAGATAAATGTAAATTAATGCAGATGAATAGGAAAAAGAATCCCATAATGTTTTAATATTCCATTAGTAGTGTAGCGCTTGACACAGTCACGTCGATTAAATATTTGGGCGAACTGGGACAAGCATGTAATGGCAGTTGTGGGGAAGGCGGATAGTCGTCTTCGGTTCATTGGTACAATTTTGGGAAGATGTGGTTCATCTCTAAAGGAGACCGCTTATAAAACACTAATACGACCTATTCTTGAGTACTGCTCGAGCGTTTGGGATCCCTATCAGGTCGGATTGAGGGAGGACATAGAAGCAATTGAGAGGCGGGCTGCTAGATTTGTTACTGGTAGGTTTGGTAATCACGCAAGTGTTACGGAAATGCTTCAGGAAGTCGGGTGGGAGTCTCTGGAGGAAATGAGGCGTTCTTTTCGTGAATCGCTACTGAGGAAATTTAGAGAAGCAGCATTTGAGGCTGACTGAGTACAGTTTTACTGCCGCCAACTTATATTTCGCGGAAAGACCACAAAGATAAGATAAGAGAGATTAGGGCTTTTACAGAGGCATATAGGCAGTCATTTTCCCCTCGTTCTGTTTGGGAGTGGAACAGGGAGAGAAGATGCTAGTTGTGGTACAAGGTACCCTCCACCACGCACCGTATGGTGGATTGCGGAGTATGTATGTAGATGTAGATGTGTAAGCTGCAAGATGATGGTGAGCTCCATCTGAGTGCGTAGATCTTTTGTGAACGTTAATTCACTATTAGTTGCAACTTATTATTTCCACTTTGTTTTACAGCACCAACTGTTGCAATGCAATATTGTCATTGATTGCACCGCACTATTGCATAACCTTCAAAACTTTGTTTAGATAATACGTATATAAAATGTATTCGCAGTTGCGATTGTGGATAACCAACACCTGTGTAATGGAATGGAGACAATAAAAGTTTGTGCTGGACCTGAGGTTCGAACCCAGAGCTGTCGCCTTATCATTTTTTTTTCTTTAGGCTGTCAGTGTAAACTTCAGAACCAAACCCAAACTTCAGTACGTCGTCAAACATGTGACTACAGCGTGCACTCGTACACCCATTACGTATATTCCTGTTGAGCGGTTGCGGCGATTGAATACGATGTAGCAGTGCCTCTGTTGTTCAGAAGAAGTACGATGCACTATTCCTTCGGATATACATACATGCATTCCCTGTGGGAATGTACATCATGGATGTGTAAGTGTGTGCTGTAGTCACAAGGCTGACGACATATGGAAATTTGGATGTGTTTATGAAGTCTGCAGAGATAGCTTAATGGTAAGGTGACTGCTCGCGTTAAGCAAAAATCCGCGCTCGGCACAAATTTTCACTGTCGTCATTCCATTATGCAGCTGATACACTATATGATCAAAAGTATCCGGACACCACCAAAAACATACGTTTTTCATATTAGGTGCATTGGGCTGCCACCTACTGCCAGGTGCCCCACATCAGCGACCTCAGTAGTCGTTAGACGTTGTACGAGAGCAGAATGCAGCGCTCCGGGGAGGACACGAACTTAGAACGTGGTCAGGTGATTGGGTGTCACTAGTGTCATATGTCTGTACGCGAGACTTCCACACTTCCAAACACCCCTAAGTCCTTTCCGATGTGATAGTGAAGTGGAAAAAGCGTACAGGCCGACCTCGTCTTTTAACTGACAGAGACCGCCGACAGTTGAAGAAGGTAGTATGTGTAATAGGCAGACACCTATCCAGTCCATCACACAGGAATTCCAAACTGCATCAGGATCCACTGAAAGTACTATGATAGGCGGGAGGTGAGAAAATTTGGATTTCATGGTCGAGCGGCTACTCATAAGCCACACATCACGCCGGTGTTTGCCAAACGACGACTCGCTTGGTGCAAGGAGCGTAAAAATTGGACAATTGAACAGTGGAAAAACGTTGTGTGGAGCGACGAATCACCGTACACAATGTGGCCATCCGATGGCAAGGTATGGATGTGGCGAATGCCCGGTGATCGTCATCTGCCAGCGTGTGTAGTGCCAACAGTAAAATTCGGAGGCGGTGGGCGTGTTTTTCATGGAGTGGGCTTGCACCGTTTGTTGTTTTGCGTGGCACTATCACAGAACATGCCTACACTGATGTCTTCCCACGGTTGAAGAGCAATTCGGGGATGGCGATTGTATCTTTCAACACGATCGAGCACCTGTTCATAACGCACGGCCTGTGGCGGAGTGGTTACACGGCAATAACATCGCTGTAATGGACTGGCCTTGCACAGAGTCCTGACCTGAATCATACAGAACACCTTTGGGATGTTTTTGAACGCCGGCTTCGTGCCAGGCCTCACCGACCGACGTCGATACCTTTCCTCAGTGCAGCACTCCGTGAAGAATGGGCTGCCATTCGCCAAGAAACCTTCCAGCACCTGATTGAACGTATGCCTGGGAAAGTGGAAGCTGTCATCGAGGCTAAGGGTGGGCCAACACCATACCGAATTCTAGCATTACCGATGGAGGATACTTTTGATCACATAGTGTAGGTAAATTTTTAGACATCATAGTTGTGTGGAGATAACTTATAATCGATTATTCAAAATGGCAGTCACAATCGCATTATTTATTTTGCCGCCAACCGGTTTCAACCCGCGATGGGATCATCTTCAGGGCAATTTACACCATTTGACCGCTCGCTGGAGTCGTCACTCTGCCAGGGTGTAAATTGCCCTGAAGATGACCCCACCGCGGATTGAAACCTGTTGGCGGCAAAATGAATAATGCGATTGTGACTGTCATTTTGAATAATTGAACATAGTGTAGATTCCCATATTTCCAACTTCGAGTACGTTTCATGGATTTCATAACGGCTGTAGTCGCCTTTTCCTTCGGATATTCATGGATGTCCGAAGGAATATTGCATCGTACTTTTGAACAACACAGGCACTGCAATATCGTTAAATAATACTTATTCGATGACTTCCTTATTGAGCAGTCATGTCTGTCTTGTACCCAAAGCATTCTGTTTGAATTTGTTAACTATCTCAATATTTCTACAGCACTTGTATGCCATTTGCCACCGCTCTCATCGTCATAGGCTGCTCTCTTTTTGTATTGTGACGCTACCATGACATCCCCTTAAGTGGTTTAGCGTCCCTGCATAGCACGCAATGCCTTTCACCGACTGCAAGAAATGCTTTCACCTGATTCGCCAGTGAGGGCGACATTCTTCTTAACAATTTTTCTTACTGGCATACTTCTGATCAAACGGAAACATAGAAATGGGTCTGATTGCAGGGTGCATTTATATATTCATTTACCTATATGAAAGTTTGTCATTTGTCAGTTAATAACAATGTGAGGTGACATCGACGGTTTTCGAATATATGGTCACCTTGCCTAGTAAGGCGGTGCGGGTCTCCCGCATCGTTCTCCTACGCTCTGTAAAGAAGCATGGGACTTCATTTCATTTCCAACTTGGTCCTATACATAATTTCCCGAAAGGTTCTTAAAAAGTTCAAAGTTGATTTTCATAGATCCCATTTCAGACTGCTGCGTACTTTCAAATTCTCTACATAACAAAATGTACAGCTCTTTTGAAGTTGTTTTAGTGTTCTTGTATGAGGACAACATTAATCTTAGCCATCAAGTCTCTGACTGCAAATCTGAATGTCACAGGTCCAACCCCAGTTTTCAAAAAAAAAAAAAAAAAAAAAGAAAGAAAATTGACATAATGTGTGTCCAGTATTTATTGGTAACAGAGACACAACTGTTGGAATACACCTCAAAGAAATGCTGACAGAAGGTGTTAAGCAAAGCAAAATTATTAATTTCAAAGTTGGTTTTCATAGATCCCATTTTAGACTGCTGCGTACTTTCAAATTCTCTACATAACAAAATATACAGCTCTTTTGAAGTTGTTTTAGTGTTCGTGTATGAGGACAACATTAATCTTAGCCATCAATTCATCACATCTGTGTTTATTTTGTTGACTTCAAATATCAGTCATCTCCACAGGAAAGGTTGTGACATGGGGACTTCAGTGGCCAGTTTCCAAGAAATTTGATCATTTCTGCCTATCCATATCCCGGAGATTGTTAGGTTCGGGTGATACCTGCGACTAGAATGTGCAAGGGCTCCTGTTTTGGAAGAACGTACCCATACTTGCAACCAAACAAACGTGTTCCAATAAAACTGGAATCACGTTTTCAAAAAAGTATACATAACAGTGCCTTGTGAGACGATATGGCATCATAGCAGGGCCAGTCGTCTGTCTGCCATGCACTTACAGATGTTGTTGTTGTTGTGGTCTTCAGTTCTGAGACTGGTTTGATGCAGCTCTCCATGCTAATCTATCCTGTGCAAGCTCCTTCATCTCCCAGTACCTACTGCAACCTACATCCGTCTGAATCTGCTTAGTGTATTCATCTCTTGGTCTCCCTCTATCATTTTTACCCACCATGCTGCCCTCCAATGCTAAATTTGTGATCCCTTGATGCCTCAGGACATGTCCTACCAACCGATCCCTTCTTCTAGTCAAGTTGTGCCACAAACTTCTCTTCTCCCCAATCCTATTCAGTACCTCCTCATTAGTTACGTGATCTACCCACCTTATCTTCAGCATTCTTCTGTAGCACCACATTTCGAAACCTTCTATTCTCTTCTTATCCAAACTAGTTATCGTCCATGTTTCACTTCCATACATGGCTACACTCCATACAAATACTTTCAGAAACGACTTCCTGACATTTAAATCTATACTCGATGTTAACAAATTCTCTTCTTCAGAAACGATTTCCTTGCCATTGCCAGTTTACATTTTATATCCTCTCTACTTCGACCATCATCAGTTATTTTGCTCCCCAAATAGCAAAACTCCTTTACTACTTTAAGTGTCTCATTTCCTAATCTAATTCCCTCAGCATCACCCGACTAAATTCGACTACATTCCATTATCCTCGTTTTACTTTTGTTGATGTTCATCTTATATCCTCCTTTCAAGACACTGTCCATTCCGTTCAACTGCTCTTCAAAGTCCTTTGCTGTCTCTGACAGAATTACAATGTCATCGGCGAACCTCAAAGTTTCTATTTCTTCTCCCTGGATTTTAATAGCTACTCCAAATTTTTCTTTTGTTTCCTTTACTGCTTGCTCAATATACAGATTGAATAACATCGGGGAGAGGCTACAACCCTGTCTCACTCCCTTCCCAACCACTGCTTCCCTTTCATGTCCCTCGACTCTTATAACTGCCATCTGGTTTCTTTACAAACTGTAAATAGCCTTTCGCTCCCTGTATTTTACCCCTGTCACCTTCAGAATTTTAAGAGAGTATTCCAGTCAACATTCTCAACATTCACTTACAGATACAGAGAAGCATTCTTGAAAATGTGTCCGCAGAAAGGCATTTGACTTTTAGTCGGACCACCAATGTGAGTTACGAGTAAAACTGATGCCATCAGAGTGAAAGTGCCACAGTAAACGGTATTAATGGGATTATTGATGATTTGGATTCCAATCGTATACCTTCGTTTTCATGTCGAAGGTGTTGAATTTGTTGTAAATGATAACGGCAGAGACAGTGCATACGTAATGTCCACCATGTTCTTGTACATGGAACGTCGATAGATATAGAAATTCTGCGTGTGCTTGTAGATAGACTACGTTCTAGCAACTGAATAATATATTCCACTTGATATACGTGATTTGCACGTTAATTTAGTTCAGTTAAGTGAAACACGTGTACACACTCTTAATCTGGTACTCTGAAGTTTGTAAATAGTCTACAGTATTCTCTACAACCAGCAACAACGTTTCCGTTACAAAAGACGTACACTAACACCATATCGGCTTGTACAACGTTTGTAAATACGTGGAGCATGCTTAAGCTATACAGTAGAATTGGCTAACAAGTCATACTCACAATCAATGGTAAAAATTCAATTAACTCAAGCAAAACGTCAAAATTTGATCTTCAAAATAAAATATTTCAGTCGATAAGTAAACCCATAAAATTCGTTAGGATGCTGTTCCGTAACAAATGGAATGCTAACAAGCGAAATTAAAAATTATAGTCAGCTTTATCTCTGTAATCAATAAAATTGGACATATGTTATATGGAATGTTTTATTTGACTTAGTCTGAACTAACACCATCTTAAATATTTTCTGATGCTCCTGTAACACGCGATATATAGAAAAAAATGCTATGGCGTGGTTCATATTACGTTTAGGGATATCAGAGTGGCGATATGTGCATCTGACATATCAAAATTTCAAGATTATTTGTTTCTATCGCTCAAAAAATTTCCAAAAACTGATGGATGATCTCTCTTTCCTTTGATAGCTTTTAGTATTGCTTGTGCTCCGAGAGTAATGTGTTATTGGAGGCCAGCAGCGTGTTATTGCTGCATTATTCATCCATTAGGGGATGGTTGCAAGATTTCACTATTGTTTTTCCATCGTTAGGTGTTTATTTCTATAGCAGTGTCTCACAGCGCTTAGTTTTACGCTCGTTTGATAGCTTTCTGATAGTAGCTACTCAGTCTCACAGACTCTAAGAACCACTTGAAAACTTTTGCAAAAATAAGGAATACGATTTAGCTTTACAAAGGGAAGGAATGACTGTTCTGAAGACATGGATGAGACAAATAGCTTTATATATATATATATATATATATATATATATATATATATATATATATATATATATATATATATATATGGCTCACCGGCCACAAACAGTGCCTGAACTCTTGCCGGAATCGGCTGTAAAACCCCGAGTAAAGAGTATAATGGGCAGGGCACTATGAATATAGTGCGGACAATCAATTACGAATGTAGGTCTCACGGGGGGGGGGGGGGGGGGGGGGGACGTGCCAGATATAAGTCCCTGAAGTCGCACTGTCCTCTGTGTCCTCGGTGGCTCCGATGGATAGAGCGTCTGCCATGTAAGCAGCAGATCCCGGGTTCGAGTCGCGGTCGGGGCACACATTTTCAACTGTTCCCGTTAACTTATACCAACGCCTGTATGCAGTTAGGGGTATTCATTTCATTGTAATTACAAGTAGCTTTGTCGTCTCTAGGAAATGGTACTGGAATCACAGAAATGTCATGTCCAGAATGGCCAAAGTCAGGCTACGAGAATGATTTAAGGTAAGCAATGATGGATACTTAGCTTAAAAATGTTTACTGTCGCTGGTACACTAGCCTCCTACAAAGCGGGAGGAGGTATAAAAGAAGTCTTTCTGAAGCCAATTTTGAATGAATATTGAATACCTGTGGAAGGAAGTGGAAGGTGTCAGATGGTGGAAGTCAGCAGTAGAAAGAGCGAGTGGCTTTCCAGGGGCGCTACAAGGACAGCTCTCACAATCGAACCCGAGGAAGCGATTGTTCGAATGTGGTGTAGCGTTTTTCCATCAGCGCGGACGCCTCAGCGGGCCGTAGGGAACGTCGTATTTTCCTCCTCTTGTTCTTTGGCGTGGGCAGAGCGATCGATCCATATCGGTTGATAAAAATAACAGAAATAAAACAGGAGAGACTTGCAATTTTTTTGCAAAAACTATAGGTTGCATATCTGCACATATCAATGAATCGTTAATGGTGCCATCCTGGCCTCAAATAACACTTTGCCCTCATGTCGTAACAGGGGTCAGCATCGCAGGCAGTAAAGGTATGAAGCTTTCTGGAGCACTGAAATTGTGTACTACAACAGGGTTAGAAGACCGAACGTTGTGTTTCGCTGACAATACGCTTACCGCCTCAACTATCCATGCACGACTCACGATCAGCCCTCATAGTACGTCTCTCCTATTTTCCCAACTTCACCGAATCTTTCCCTACGTAACTATCGCGCTCTTGGACGAATGAATATCGTGGAAAAATGGCTTAGCGAGAGCGAGAGGATTGTTTTCGGAAAGAATCCATCGGTCTGCAGAGATGTGTGCACTGTTTCAGAATGTTACGGTAGATAAAACTGTGTGCCAGACCAGTGTAGTACAATTCCCGTAAGACCGTTAGAAGTGCGTTAATTAATAATTTTATGTCACTGTTCTTACTAAGAAAAGTGGAGGAATGCAATCAGTGAGAAATATTTACTAGAAGTAGTAAGAGGTTGACAAGGCATATCATAAGGCTCCGTTTTTACTAGGTACTCCTAGGAGCAGCAAACGTGGTAGTCTTTCGTGTACATCGATATAAAGCCGCTGTGGGTTTCAAGAAGGAAGTTATTTTCCTTCGTAGGCTGTTTTTATTTTGAAATACTTTATTTCCGCCTCGTTGGCACCTTCAATCTACTTATTACTAAAAACAATACCAAATTTACGGCAGCTTCAAGAAGAAACAGGAAATAAAATAAAAAAATACATATAGAGGGTGTAATATAATTTATGGCATAAAGGTATACAGTTGAATGTACACGATGATAGAAGCAAAAAAGTCTCTAAAACGCATACCTTAAGAGCTATGAGCATTTCTTCATCTTAGATACTGTGAAGCAAATCTCTTGCACTGAGAGCTGTCTGGTTGCCATATTTTGAGAATCACAAGAGGAGGAGGTATACTTGGAAAAGGCCGGGAGATACGGAAAGATTTCAATTAGATTACATCATGGTCAGACAGAGATTCCGAAATCAGATACTGGACTGTAAGGCGTACCCAGGAGCAGATATAGACTCAGATCACAATATAGTAGTGATGAAGAGTAGGCTGAAGTTCATTAGTCAGGAAGAATCAATACGCAAAGAAGTGGGATACGGAAGTACTAAGGAATGACAAGATACGTTTGAAGTTCTCTAACGCTATAGATACAGCAATAAGGAATAGCGCAGTAGGCAGTACAGTTGAAGAGGAATGGACATCTCTAAAAAGGACCATCACAGAAGTTGGGAAGGAAAACATAGGTACAAAGAAGGTAGCTGCGAAGAAACCATGGGCAACAGAAGAAATACTTCAGTTGATTGATGAAAGGAGGAAGTACAAACATGTTCCGGGAAATCAGCAATACAGAAATACAAGTCGCTGAGGAATGAAATAAATAGGAAGTGCAGGGAAGCTAAGACGAAATGGCTGCAGGAAAAATGCGAAGACATCGAAAAAGATATGGTTGTCGGAAGGACAGACACAGCATACAGGAAAGTCAAAACAACTTTTGTGACATTAAAAGCAACGGTGGTAACATTAAGAGTGCAACGGGAATTCCACTGTTAAATGCAGAGGAGAGAACAGATAGGTGGAAAGAATACATTGAAAGCCTCTATGAGGGTGAAGATTTGTCTGATGTGATAGAAGAAGAAACAGGAGTCGATTTAGAAGAGATAGGGGATCCAGTATTAGAATCGGAATTTAAAAGAGCTTTGGAGGACTTACGGTCAAATAAGGCAGAAGGGATAGATAACATTCCATCAGAGTTTCTAAAATCATTGGGGGAAGTGGCAACAAAACGACTATTCACGTTGGTGTGTAGAATATATGAGTCTGGCGACATACCATCTGACTTTCGGAAAAGCATCATCCTCACAATTCCGAAGACGGCAAGAGCTGACAAGTGCGAGAATTATCGCACAATCAGCTTAACAGCTCATGCATCGAAGCTGCTTACAAGAATAATATACAGAAGAATGGAAAAGAAAATTGAGAATGCGCTAGGTGACGATCAGTTTGGCTTTAGGAAAAGTAAAGGGACGAGAGAGGCAATTCTGACGTTACGGCTAATAATGGAAGCAAGGCTAAAGAAAAATCAAGACACTTTCATAGGATTTGTCGACCTGGAAAAAGCGTTCGACAATATAAAATGGTGCAAACTGTTAGAGATTCTGAAAAAAGTAGGGGTAAGATATAGGGAGAGACGGGTCATATACAATATGTACAACAACCAAGAGGGAATAATAAGAGTGGACGATCAAGAACGAAGTGCTCGTATTAAGAAGGGTGTAAGACAAGGCTGTAGCCTTTCGCCCCTACTCTTCAATCTGTACATCGAGGAAGCAATGATGGAAATAAAAGAAAGGTTCAGGAGTGGAATTAAAATACAAGGTGAATGGATATCAATGATACGATTCGCTGATGACATTGCTATCCTGAGTGAAAGTGAAGAAGAATTAAACGATCTGCCGAACGGAATGAACAGTCTAATGAGTACACAGTATGGTTTGAGAGTAAATCGGAGAAAGACGAAGGTAATGAGAAGTAGTAGAAATGAGGACAGCGAGAAACTTAACATCAGGATTGATGGTCACGAAGTCAATGAAGTTAAGGAATTCTGCTACCTAGGCAGTAAAATAACCAATGACGGACGGAGCAAGGAGGATATCAAAAGCAGACTCGCTATGGCAAAAAAGGCATTTCTGGCCAAGAGAAGTCTACTAATATCAAATACCGGCCTTAATTTGAGGAAGAAATTTCTGAGGATGTACGTCTTGAGTACAGCATTGTATGGTAGTGAAACATGGACTGTGGGAAAACCGGAACAGAAGATTTCACGTCTCTCTTAAAAAAAAAACTATAGCTGTTGCCGACTGCCCTTTCGTTAATTGTTGCTTTTATAAAAATTGTTTTTGCTCCTTCTGGTTTATTTAATTATTTTTAATTATTATTGGCGTAACAACGCATATATGGAAAGAGTGACGTGAAATTCTTTTAACAATGCTGTGCTTTTAATTGCTTTATCATCGTTACCTTTTTTAGCAAAATAAAATGATGGAAGTATTATTGTTCTGAATCTGGCCTACAATTTAAAGAACGATTTTTTAGTAACTGCAACTCATGCTAAGTATCAATATATCTTTCCTACTTCGTAATTATTCAAAGTTAAAATTAATGTCCTATGATCACTGATGTTACAGTTCGTACGATCGTTCACAAATACAAGTTTGCAGTGGATTTTATTTCTTACTAAAATGCTATTTCATACCACGGCTAGCCCAAGAACATGAGACTCTCATTAAAGAAAATTACGTATTCACTATAAAATTTAGCCGTGGTCAGAACGGAGCACAGCAAGTTTCCTATCAGATTCTTTAGGTACATAAAATTATTTGCACTGAAAATTATATCCTATCAGCGGCCCGCGTCAACCTGCAACACATCATAAAATCTGCTGATCTTCACTGCCAGCCTGGGAGCTAAAAGAAATAATATTATTTTTTACTATTATTTTACCGCTTCCTTGTGGTATACTCGACTATATTGTAAGTCGTTTAAATATGCCGCGGCAGCGGCTCTTCTTTCTCCACACAGCTCAGCTCCACAGATAATATTTTTATATGGCTGAAAAATATCTTAACAGGATGGGATAATAGGCAGGCACACTTTAACATTTAAGTAATACAAGTTTTCATTTAAACAACTCTATTTAAACATTTAAATATCTTAATAATTACAGACCTGTGTACATTCACGCGCAATGGCGTCCAATTCACAATCTCGACAAAAGAATGCTACCTTCGCGCTCTCTACGACAATAACAGGAGATCTTTCTCTCACAGCTTTCAGATTAAGAAGACAAAGACATTGCTTTACATCATGCCTTATATACAAATTCATTTGGTGATCTTTGTACAACATTTATCTTCTGTGTCGGTCTTATTACTCGCCGACACAGACGTTCTCAAAAATAAAAAATAAAGAAAATAATACATAATTTTACATAATGACACAATATGACACCTCTAATATTTTAATTATTACATAATATATTGTCTTTGTTTATTACAAGACGTTACACTGCCCCCTGGCAGCATTTGACTAACGATGAAAATGTTCGGCAATATGCTGCCACTAACGTCTGTCTTGTTTATGGTTTATTACTTTGGTTGGAACATTCACTTTACACTACTCAGTTCTTTTACACTGTAGGTTTAATTACACTTCGTATACTGTTCTTACACTTTGCGAGGTGACCGTCAACCTAGTCCCAGGGTCATTACATTTATTTGGCTCCCCCATTCGGGCTACGTGCGATCAGAAAACCTGGGAAAACTGCGCCGGAGCCATGGTCATCTCACGAAAAGTTTAGACTCTATTCAATGTCCACATATAACAAAGGCTATTTGTGATAGCATGCTACACTTTTAGTCTCTTTGTTATCAATATACTACTTGTATTCTGGATTGTTATGAAAGTCACTTATTACACATTTTTACAATAGTATAATGAACCGTCTTTGCACTTACTCGCGACAGTTGGTTTAAAATGTCTAGCATTCGTGCGAGTACCTTTCATTAACATGACGCAAACATATTAGATCGATACATCACTAAATCCATGAATATTGTGAGTTCGTGTTGGATAACAACAAAAAAAATGTTTATCACGTCATTGCGTGTCCATTAAAGACCATTCATGTTAGCACATTATACATATAGTTAATAGTTCATTTGAATGACAACAATGTGGTATGGAGCTGGCGGCGCGAAGCAATTGTTGAGTAGCGTCGTCTGGAACGCCGCGTACCGACGGCCGCTGGGTTCGACGACCGGCTCTCAATAACAGTGAGGTCGTGCTAGCGTGGCGCCCAAGCAGTCGCGAACCGCGCTGAACCATTCGCTGTTGTCGGCGAGTGGCAGTGGTTTACCGCAACCGGCTGGATGGCGGCACGGCACTCGTCTCTGCTTCTCCGCATGGCTCCCCGTCGTGGCGCATGAAACAAACATTCCACAACGGTGTACTGTCTTTAAGGACACAGATTACTAGCTGTGGAAGAAGAGGCAATTTGTTAAAAGCGTTTATTGTTCAGTAAGCCGTCGCTTCACTGGTATGCACAGGATGTTTTGGCGTGATAACAGGTTTTTTGTGGCATCGTGACACTGGTATTCAGAGTTCGTCACACGCACATTGTACTACACGTTTTCACTCACTTCCACGGTTGATGCACTGCCAGAGCGTCTTTCAACACGCGAAAATGGTTCGTTACACTCATACTACATGTCTCCGTTGAGCGATGTTTGTGTAAATCGTCTCCGAACGGATCAATAACTACTGTTTTTATACACTGTCTATTGTTCGTTGAGCGCTGCACTAGGACAGTCTATCACTCAACACTAGATTTATCGACGTATATATTGGTGCAGATACAACAGTCATTTTCTGTCCCTACTACACACAATATTCCGTCCTGTCCTTAAGTGTTTATGCACACAGTTTATTTTTTAACACCTTTTAACTGTTCTTTGCATAGTCACTCTGATTTACATAGCATTTATTTGTTTTCACTTTATCACAACATACTCTTCATATTGTTGCTAGGCGTATTTGGCCCTTTTGTAAATTTTTTTTAACGGTGTGTGAATTTTTTTTTTTTTTTAATACATATTTTTTTTTTTTTTTAGTGTAGCTTGCCTGATTATCACCCATCTATCAAACAGATTTTACCATGTGCATGACAGCTTGACTCGGGCATATTGTTCAATAAATACTTCGTTCAGCAATAACATTATTTTTAATGATTTTTCCTATATGACTACAGTGTAGGTTCTGCATTGTCTGACTTAACTCGCGTATCGCGTAATGAATATTCAAGGTCGTGTACCAAGTACACAGGCTTCAATTGAAGCATTGCTACATACAGAACGGAGTTTCCACGGAACGGGCTCGTTTTTAATTAGGTTCTGCTCCAGTGTCGTTCTCAAATCGCTACTGGCAGCCAACATCACATTACATCATTGTTGCATATTGCAAAGTCAATGTCTGGCTAGTAAAGACTCTCTCTCTCAGGGTTTCTTATCCTAATACAATTACAGCAATTCCCTTACTCTATAAGATTGCATCGTTGATTGCACTTACACACTACACATAGAAAATGGTTCAAGAAATTAATCCTTTATACAACAAGAAAATTGTTCATTTTTTAATAAGCACATAATATCTTAATGACTAATTGTCTGTAAACAAAATCTGTCCTGCGTAAGCTATTGCTCACTTTCTGATTCCACTTCCTCCCAACTTCATTACACACAAATTTCTTTCTAAATACTAACACACTTATATTCTAAAACACAATTAAAATCTTTTTACACCTATTACTCTTTATATGTTATGTGTCACTGAATAAATAACTTCACGTCTTCTGAATCTCTTTAGCTACGAATTCCCTCCTCGACCAAGGGATGGAGTAGGTTGCGCGACAGTATGTATTATGGGGTATCACCTCTATGTGATAGTGGTACCCTTTGACTATTCCTGGACGGTCGGTAAATACCATAGTATATTCCAATAGCAGCTGCGTCAACTGTTGCTTTTGCGTATCATTTAAACCTTCCGATTCGTGCACTTTAGTCTGAAATGCCTCAACATTTGTTTCGAAATTTTGATCCTCTAAGTTCGGGTAATAGAGGTCTGTTGCATGTGAAAAATCATCGATGTGTAGTACCCAAGGGTTCCTACCTTTGATATCGATTCGATTACAGCACGGCACAAGTACCTCCTTCGATTTCATCATAGATAATTCAATCCTTCTACCCCTATTAATTATGCTTAGTTTCCCCACGGAGAGGTCGATCAATGCGTCCCTCTCACGGAGAAAATCTACTCCCAGCATGCAGGCCACCTTCAATCCTTTAACCACGAGGAACGAGCTCACTATGGCTTCGCCCTCCTTATAAATCTCCACCTGCACCTGGTACTTAACTGATTGGCTCTGTGCACTAATGGCTCCAGACACCTTACAATTATTAACCGGGAAGGTCGGAATACTATGTCCCTTTCCCAGTGCTTTAAATAGCTCCATACTCATCACACTTACTGAGGCACCTGTGTCGATAATTATGTTTACTGCAACATCATTGATTCTAGCTTCAATAATAGCTTGCACATTTTCGTTATTATCCTTCTTACATTCGTGCGATTCGTTCAGCAGATCTTTATCCATACTGACACCTTCGTTGTATCGCAGCATGCGTATCCCAGGTCTATTACTGTTATTACTCGAGTTGCTCTCACTCCATCCCTCGGCCGTCGATGGAGAGCATATCGAGGCCGATTCTAGTTTGTTGGATTAGTTACTTGGGAGGTACTTGGACGGCTATTGTCCGCGACCTCCACTATATGTACGTTCTGATTTGTAGGCCGCCACGGCTGCGCAATAGGCGCGTTTTGCGGTGGTGGTCTATTGTTGTCATACCGGTCACTAGCCTGTCGCTCTGGGCTTCTACACTGATTCTGTTGCCAATTTCGATTACTATCATTATAATTACTCTGCCACTGACCTCGCGCATTTTTCCAGCGGTTGGTCCCTGATATTCCGGATTCGTATCTGTCGTCAAATCGACGCTTTTTGTTATAATTTGGTTGTCCATACCCGTTTTGGCCTCTACCGTTACTACCATTTTGCGATTGTTCTTGTCGCTTGCTACCACCCCCACCATTTCTATGGTTGTGGTTCTGTGCACTACTGTTTCTGTCGTGATTACATCCCGACCCATTATTCCGCAAATGGTCGCACGCCGATTTTACATCTTCCTGTATCAAATCTATGGAATCTAGGACCGACAGGAAGTTTTCCATGTCGCTTTCTGGTACATGTATTAACTTCTCCTTGATCTGAATTGGTAAATGGGATTTGAGTAGTCTTATTATGTCTCTCGGTGATATAGGCTCGTCCCAGTAGCGTGTTTTGTTTATATATTTTTCAAAGTACCGCCTCAAATTCCCAAGACGGGGTGAGTACGGTTCGGGATTATATACCTCTTTTCTTAGTCGCTCTTGTATACACGGCGACCAATATTTCGATAAAAATGCCCTTTCAAACTGTTCGTATGTCTTGCAGCTGTCTGCTACTTCTGTAGCCCACAGTGCTGCGTCACCTTGAATGTACGACATTACGTATTGTATTTTCTGTGTTTCGTTCCATACACTGGGTAAGATATTTTTAAAGCTTTTTATAAATACCACTGGGTGTACTGATTTCCTTTCAGTAGTAAATGTTTGAAATTGTCTATTTTTAATTAAACTTTCTTCCACTAATATTTTTGAACTACATGGGTTCGCTGCTGGGACATATGCTGTGTGCTCCGAACCGGAGCTACAGCTCTTCGCATTATCGACTACAGATTCCCCATTGTTGTATCGCATATAAGTTTGTGCATTGCCAAAACCATGGGCTGTTGGCGACAGAGGTTCCTGTTCCACTTGTTTCCTGCTTTGTGCTAAACCCTTCTCCAGATCGGATATCCGTTTGTTAACATTCACTTGCCACTGCGGAATATCCTCACTGAGTATTTGTTTAATGGTTTGCACATCGTTCTGTACCTGACTATTTACGGCGGTACTGAACGATTCTGAATCTCTATTTGCTATTGCTGCTTCTACTTTAGAATTAATATTCGTGTCAATCTCAGTCTCCTTCACTTCTAGCCATGAGTTAAATTCTGTTTCAATTTTATTTGCCTGTTCATTCCACTTCTGCTCTACAAGCTGTGTGGAATCTATTTCTAGCTTTTCTACTCTGTTGGCTAAGACACCTATTTCATCTACCATGTTAGTGTTTGCTACTTGCAGGTGGGTGACCTGTTCAGTCAGCTCCTGCACGGCCTTAGGTATCGACTCGTAATTCTTTTTCATATCTGCTATCTCTTTTTTCATATTTTCTAACGATTGCACAAGTTGCTGGTCCCGCTCGGCTTGCTGGCGATCTCGCTCGGCTTGCTGGGCAAGTAAATTTTCTGCTAGCTTACGATCTCGCTCAGCTTGCCGGCGATCTCGCTCAACTTGCTGTTGCGCAAATTTTGCCTGGTAATCTAGCACACGCTCTAATATAGTCTGAATTGAATACCCACCAGGCAGATTACCACTCTCTGGTTCCTGCTTTTCTGGTGGTGGTACAATTTCTTTATCTACATCAACTTGATGACTAGTGGGCGGTGGCACTACTTCCTGTGGCCCTGCCCCCACATTTTCGCCAGTTATATCTTCAAAGAGAGTACTAGTACTACTTGAGGCACCCTGTTCCACATTTCCTTCACTAGCTAATTGTTGTTCTTCAGTATCCATATTGCTTGGACGTTGACTACGCAACTTAACCATATTCCTAAATTGCTTACTAAAACACAAAATCTAACAGTTTTTCCCCTTGCACACAAAATACATCACTTTATATACACTACACTGCACACTAAAAATTACTATCTACATCAACTTTGTCCTGTCACAAATACTAACATCAAACTACGTACAGTATGCACACCACTAGCGATATGAGATTACTTCACTGGAGCTCAACTTCTACAAACAGGACAACTACACTGTAGTCTTACCTTTAGTTTCTATTATCTCGGGGTCCGGCTGCCCCCGGATTACGTAGTCGTTAGAGCTTCTCAGTACAATCAGGATCGTCTTCTCAAACTCGCTTGCAGTAGTACGTTTTGTCATGTAAGAGTGTTTGAACATTCATTAATACATAGCATAGATCATGATATACATACATTTAACACTAAATACATATACATATACACCTACATAACAATAGACACTGAAAGAAAATACATAAAATTTTATAATTGTGGCCACTGCAAATTCGGGCCCCGCGTTTTTGGGCGCCAGTTTCACGTCTCTCTTAAAAAAAAAACTATAGCTGTTGCCGACTGCCCTTTCGTTAATTGTTGCTTTTATAAAAATTGTTTTTGCTCCTTCTGGTTTATTTAATTATTTTTAATTATTATTGGCGTAACAACGCATATATGGAAAGAGTGACGTGAAATTCTTTTAACAATGCTGTGCTTTTAATTGCTTTATCATCGTTACCTTTTTTAGCAAAATAAAATGATGGAAGTATTATTGTTCTGAATCTGGCCTACAATTTAAAGAACGATTTTTTAGTAACTGCAACTCATGCTAAGTATCAATATATCTTTCCTACTTCGTAATTATTCAAAGTTAAAATTAATGTCCTATGATCACTGATGTTACAGTTCGTACGATCGTTCACAAATACAAGTTTGCAGTGGATTTTATTTCTTACTAAAATGCTATTTCATACCACGGCTAGCCCAAGAACATGAGACTCTCATTAAAGAAAATTACGTATTCACTATAAAATTTAGCCGTGGTCAGAACGGAGCACAGCAAGTTTCCTATCAGATTCTTTAGGTACATAAAATTATTTGCACTGAAAATTATATCCTATCAGCGGCCCGCGTCAACCTGCAACACATCATAAAATCTGCTGATCTTCACTGCCAGCCTGGGAGCTAAAAGAAATAATATTATTTTTTACTATTATTTTACCGCTTCCTTGTGGTATACTCGACTATATTGTAAGTCGTTTAAATATGCCGCGGCAGCGGCTCTTCTTTCTCCACACAGCTCAGCTCCACAGATAATATTTTTATATGGCTGAAAAATATCTTAACAGGATGGGATAATAGGCAGGCACACTTTAACATTTAAGTAATACAAGTTTTCATTTAAACAACTCTATTTAAACATTTAAATATCTTAATAATTACAGACCTGTGTACATTCACGCGCAATGGCGTCCAATTCACAATCTCGACAAAAGAATGCTACCTTCGCGCTCTCTACGACAATAACAGGAGATCTTTCTCTCACAGCTTTCAGATTAAGAAGACAAAGACATTGCTTTACATCATGCCTTATATACAAATTCATTTGGTGATCTTTGTACAACATTTATCTTCTGTGTCGGTCTTATTACTCGCCGACACAGACGTTCTCAAAAATAAAAAATAAAGAAAATAATACATAATTTTACATAATGACACAATATGACACCTCTAATATTTTAATTATTACATAATATATTGTCTTTGTTTATTACAAGACGTTACAAAGAGAATCGAAGCATTTGAGATGTGGTGCTTAGACGAATGTTGAAAATTAGGTGGACTGATAAGGAATGAGGAGGTTCTACGCAGAATCGGAGAGGAAAGGAATATGTGGAAAACACTGATAAGGAGAAGGGACAGGATGATAGGACATCTGCTAAGACATGAGGGAATGACTTCCATGGTACTAGAGGGAGCTGTAGAGGGCAAAAACTGTAGAGGAAGACAGAGATTGGAATACGTCAAGCAAATAATTGAGGACGTAGGTTGCAAGTGCTACTCTGAGATGAAGAGGTTAGAACAGGAAAGGAATTCGTGGCGGGTCGCATCAAACCAGTCAGTAGACTGATGACAAAAAAAGTATGGAAAAAAGTAACAATTTTTTATTATAATTGTAGGAAGCAAAAAGTCGCTCAAAGATGATAGAATTGAGGACGTCCAGTTCAGTAGGTATGACCAACGTAAATATCTTGACACATGAGAGAAACCACTAGAATGGGTAAAGACTATAAAGACACTCTTCTGATACAACCACTTTCAGTTAGTCACAAGCTATTTCTTGTGATAAAATGTTCTTCACTGCAATTGACTGACGTCAAACAACTGTTAAATGTCGCTAGTCGCAGGGCAATGACAGACATTTCTAAGAACGCTAACGAATAAAAATGATGAAGAGACAGTTTGTAGTAAGATTTTATAGCATTGTTTCCAGTGGAAACCATCTCATTTGTGGGGAGTTACTTTCATCGAGTTCTTAATCTTTTATATTACAAGAACTGCGTTCATTTTCTGCTAAAGATACCGATTTCTTTCTCCGACAATACATGAAGAATGTAAAAAAATATTAGGTACCTTTCTTTTCTAAATTAAATAGCAGTTAAGAGACTGAAAGCTAATTGTGTGTATTTATTTTTCGTTTCATTTTCAGCATTGTCTTGATAGATGGAAAAGAAAACCAAAGGATGTGTCATCCATCATCAAAACAACGAGACCACTGTCCGTCTGTGGACGATTGATCTATTTAACGACAGGGACCACAAAGTATTTATAAAGCAACCTTCGAAATGATGAAGCGCTGAAATTAGCGTTAACAACAATATATTACTTTTATAACAATATCAGTGATGAAGAGTACGGGGTCTTGTTGATAAGTTATACCTCTGGATTTTTAGGGAAAGCTCTTACAGCTTTTTTTTTTATTTTTTGAATTCTACATCTTCATTTTTCGTGTCGACATATTTATTTCTGAACATACTTAGCACGTGCTTCTCACGGGTGGTTTGGGGGCGCTGGTGCAGTAGCTCAGTGTGTTCGGTCAGAGGTTTAGCTGCCCGCTGCAATGAAAAAAACTGCGTGAATGGATCAACGCTGAACGTGAACAAGCATCATGGGACATCCACCCCGAACAAATACGACGACCAATAATGAAAAAAAATAGATTTTAAGAAAAAGGGAGGGCTGTTGTCTTTGATTAGTAATCAAAACGTCCTGGGACCCGGGTTCGCATCCCACGAAAGCTTAAATTTTTCTAACAATCAGTATTGACGGCCTAAGACTTCGGGCATGAGAGGCCACCCCCATTCTGCCAACGGCCTTGTCAAAGAGTGCAGACGAGCGGACAGAGGTTCAGGGTACTCTCTTGTCCTTGGGGTGGGAAACTGCCCCTAAAAGTGGAAGAACTAGCAATGATCAACGGTATGGGGATACAGAAGGCAATGGAAACCCCTGCATTAACACGTTCGCTGCCATCGGCGCACCAGCGCGCCCGGCCGATACTGTTGCGCATGCCGTGGACGCGCCCGCGCGGCGAGAGACTCAGCTGTTGCGAGGCTCCACGGTTTATTCGGGCACAGCCATTCGCTGTGGTTTATTGCGCAGGCACTCCAAGAACGTATTGTTTTCAATTTTTACGGGTGCGGTTCGCGTTTTTTCCATATAGCTTTCCATGTTGTGGGACTGTAAATGGAAAACAATCGTGACACGGTGGGCCCCTCAGAACCTAAGAAACGTAAAATACGGGACACAATAAAGGTACAAAAACTAATGGATGCGGAATTATTACGAATATTAGAAGAAAGCGATTCGGAAACGGAATTGGCCAGTGGGGAGAATGGGTGGGAGTCCAGTGAAGAGTCTGACAGAGCCGAGTTTGATTTAGATAAGACTGTAAAAATGGCTTTGAATCCAAGCGACAGGGAAAGGGCAGAAGGAGTGGTAACAAGTGGTAACGTACCTGATACAAGTGTTGCATTGGAAAGCGAGCCTGTTGGAATGGTAAACTGCCGTTTATTAAAAAAAAAAAATGAGGGACTGCTAATTCAACCAGCGGGAAACACTCACTTAGATTATTTTCCTCTTTTGCTGACGGATGAATTTCTATTGAAAGTTATAGAAGGAACAAATCGAAACGCAATTGAATTATTCCTTTCTGTGGGAACCAAAGAACAATCACGAATAAATTGTTGGAAAGATGTGACGGTTGGCGACTTGTTAGTGTTCTTGGGAGTTTTCCTGCACATGGGAAATGTAAAGATGAGGAAGTTGCAGGACTATTGGAAAAAGGACCCTTTATTTCACGTGAAAGGAATTGCCGATAGTATTTCACGAAATAGTTTTCTTCTAATACTACGTGCATTGCATTTTTCTGAAAATCCAAAACAGGGTGAATCAAAACCATCCGACAGGTTGTATAAAATACGTCGAGTTATCAGTTTTCTCAATGAAAGAATGAACCAAGTGTACTACCCTGGACGGGAACTGTCACTGGACGAATCAGTGATCCTTTGGCGTGGAAGATTACTTTTCCGCCAATACAGCCAAAATAAAAAGCACAGATATGGCATAAAGTTATATATTTTGACAACTCCCACTGGAATGGTCCTAAAATTCGCGGTATACACTGGCATGCTAGACGATTTAGGAGGAAGAGGCCATGCGCAAAAAATTTTTCTTCATTTACTGGATGAAAAGTTGAATGCTGGTCACAACGTGTACATGGACAATTACTATAATAGCTTCGCATTGGCTAAGGTGCTCCTGGATAAGAAGACTGACTGCACGGGAACTCTGAGGGCGAATAGGAAGAATACACCCAAGGAAATACAGAAGGCAAAATTACGAAAAGGTGAAGCCGTTGTCAGATTTTCGGAAGAAGTTATGCTAGGTAAGTGGCGTGATAAGAGGGAGGTTTTCTTCATTTCTAATGCATTTACAAATGAAATGGTTGAGGTTGAAAACAAAAGAAAGGAGAAGAAATCTAAGCCCTTGGCCATTGTAAACTACAATAAATTTATGTCGGGAGTTGATCGGCACGATCAGATGTTATCATATTACCTCTCGGAACAAAAAACCATACGCTGCTACAAGAAACTTTTTATCCACGTTATGAAAATGATGCTGACAAACGCACATGCCCTACACAATAAATATTCTGGCACAAAAATGCCCCTCCAAGAGTTCAAACTCAGTATTATAAGAGCACTATTGCCACAAAAGCAAGTAGAACGGCCAGTCAGAAAACCCCAACATGTTGTGGTAAAACGAGAATCAACTGGAAAATCAAAAACTCCGAGAAAAAATGCAGATCATGCGCCAGCCGAGGACAACGAACAGACACGATTTACGAGTGCCCGGATAGCCCAAATAAAGCAGGGTATTGTTTGAATTGTCGTGTTGTTCACCACCTCTAAAGGCAGATAGCACTTTCGTTGTTCTTTCATTTTTCGACAGTTATGTGTAGGTACTATTCTTGAACTATTTATTTTATTTGTTTGAGTGTAATCGGTAAAGTTCTTGATTGTATCTTTTCTGAGATTTGACATACATTGTATTTCAGATGTTTCTTCAAGATCTTGTGTTTGTTTTTGAATGCTGTTTCTACTATTTTTTTGTTCAATAAATATGTCGTTTGTCAGTGGGATTTTTCGTTTTATTTTTGAATATAAAATAAAAATGTACTACTCTAAACTGTAACAATTTTCAGGAAAAATAAACGAGACGCACTAGCGCGTCCATGGCCACGCACTAAAGAATGTGGCCAGATATGCCACTGACGCCTTAGTGCGCCTCAAAAAATTTTGATTTACGAGAGTAAATTTTATCTTTTACTTACAAAATAAATACATTTTATATTACTTTTAGCAATACAGTTTGAGATTCTATTAAAAAAAAAATTGGTTACGTGGCAATGCAAGGCCAATTACAGTGCAGCGAACGTATTAAAGACAAAAAATTAGCCGGCCGCGGTGGTCTCGCGGTTCTAGGCGCGCAGTCCGGAACCGTGCGACTGCTACGGTCGCAGGTTCTAATCCTGCCTCGGGCATGGATGTGTGTGATGTCCTTAGGTTAGTTAGGTTTAAGTAGTTCTAAGTTCTAGGGGACTGATGACCAAAGCAGTTGAGTCCCATAGTGCTCAGAGCCATTTTTTTGAACAAAAAATTAATGTGTATCGACCGGACATGTGGCTTGTGTTCTGGTGTAACAAAAGCGCCGGCACGAAGATGAAGAACGCGAGAGCAGAGACGGCTGACAGACGATGTCAGCCAATAGTTCGCTGGCTAGGACCGCACCAAGACAGGAGCGGACTCTACCAGAAGAGAATACAAGCGCCGCTGCTGCCAGCCTCGGCCGGACAGTAGAAGACGGACACTGGTAGACACGGACTAGCAGAGAGCACGAGAAGAGCTGTTACTTGTGATCCATACCAATTACCTGCATGGACATTCTATATGGGGAAAGACATTCATTATGTGCATGTCGCCAATAGCTTGCGACACGACATTGTACATCAAAGTTAAGTATTGTCAATCTACTTTATTGTAATAAAAATCATTAATGTGATCTTCTCGAATTGTTGTATAGCTAACTGAGAAATCAGCATCCTTTAGCCACCCTACAAGAGACGAGTGGGCACGACCCCACAGCTTGTAAGTGGGGAAGTATCACAGTGATCTCTCCATCGGGAAAAGATACCGGAATAGTCCCACCCGTCGAATCTCCGGGAGGGGACTGCCGAGGGAGAGGTGACCATGAGACATACCATTACACTTTCGGAAAAAAATCATCCACACAATTCCGAAGACTACAAGAGCTGAGGAGTGAGAGAATTATCGCGCAGTCAGCTTAACAGCTAATACATCCAAGCGTCTGACAATAATAATATGCAGAAGAATAGAAAAGAAAATTGAGCATGCGTTGGATGACGATCAGTTTGGCTTTAGGAAAGGTATAGGTGCCAGAGAGGTAATTCTGACGTTGCGGTTGGTAATGGTAGCAAGACTAAAGAAAAATCAACAGACGTTCACAGGATTTGTCGCCCTGGAAAAAGCATTCGACAACGTAAAACGGTGGACGATGTCCGAAATTCTGAGGAAAATAAAGGTAAGCTAACTGGAGAGACGGGTAATATACAATATGTACAGGAGCCAAGAGGGAAAAATAAGAGTGGACGACCAAAAACGAGCGCTCGGATTAAAAAGGATGTATTACAGGGATGTAGTCTTTTGCCCCTACTTTTCAGTCTGCGCATCGAAGAAGCAACGAGGGAAGTAAAAGAAAGATCATGAGCGGAATTAAAATTCGAGGTGAACGGATGTCAGTGATACGATTCACTGGTGATATTGGTATCCTGAATGGAAGTGAAGAATACATGACCTCCTGAATGGAATGAACAGTCTACTGAGTACAGAATATAGACTGAGAGTAAATCGAAGACAGATGAAAGTAATGAGAAGTAGCAGAAATGAGAACAGCGAGAAACTGAATATCAGGATTGATGGTTACGAAATATAAGTTAAGTAATTCTACTACCTGTTTAACAAAATAATCAATGACGGACGGAGCAAGGAGGATATTACGAAGCAAAGAGGACATAAAAAGTAGACCAGTACTGGCAATAACGACACTTCTGGCCAAGAGAAGTCTACTAGTATGAAACATAGGCCTTAATTTGAGCAAAAAGTTTCTGAGAATGTATGTTTGGAGCACAGCATTGTACGGTACTTAAACATGGACTGCGGGAAAATAGGAACAGAAGAGAATCGAAGCGTCTGAGATGTGGTCCTACAGACGAATGCTGAAAATTATATGGACTGATAAGGTAGGGAATGAGGAAAGGAATATATGAAAAACCCTGTCAAGCAGAAGGGACATGATGATAGAACATTTGGTACTAGAGGGAGCTGTGGAGGGCAAAAACTGTAGAGTAAGAGAAATCGGAATACATCCAGCAAATAACTGAGGACGTAGGTTGCAAGTGCTGCTCTGAGGCACCTTGCACCTTGTGCAACTTGACAATGAACACATTTTCACCGCTTCATCAGTGCTGAATTCTTGTCCTCGAAGGTGTTCTATAAGTTCTCGAATCAGATGAAAATCTGATGGAGCCAAGTCGGTACTATATGGAGGACGATCGATGATGGTGAAGGCAAGGCGTCAGATCACTGCTGATTTCGTAATGCTGAAGTGTGGTCTGGCAGTGTCATTCTGAAGAAGGTGAGCCGTGTATGGATGAAATCTTCGAATTCGAAACTCTCTTACAGCACGCTGTTTCTCACGCCTCGACGTGGTTCCATTACACTCCGCCATAGTACATGCTGCATTTCGGAGTCCTCTAGCAACAGAGGGCCGCAAATACCTAGACATGAAGATAATGATGTAGAATGTTAATAACATTTTTATGTAAAAAGATTTAAGAGTTTTCACATGCAAAATTGGAATGCGTTACTTTTCAGCACGCTCTCCTATTTAAGATCAATTTACAACTAAATCACCCTGATTCTGTTAGCAGAGATCAACAGCTATTAACGTGCATGTCTTGTCGTAGGAAATATTTATTTTTGAATTACAACGCCAATGTAGCTTATGTGTAATGTTAACAAAAATTATTAACTGATTTTCAAACAAAGTATTCAATGAAAATAATATTACACTGGACACTGTTTTTAAGTGTTTGTGCAGATTTAATAATTTTCTACCAATAATGCATTTTTAAACTAGAAGTAATTGAGAACATAATTTTTTTGTAGTTTATGAGACGTAACTGCGTTATGTAAATTTGATCCCTTTCCTCTGCTTTGCAATTTCAAAAAGTCAGTACACGTTTTGTTATGTGACGAAGGCAGCCACAATATTTTGCATGTTGCATGTTTATTTCATGACTAATCTAAAAAGTGCGTTCATAATCCTTTTTGGTGGAAGTGTGTAGAGGTGTCTGGTCTACATGTTCGTCGGAATTTCGCATTGCACTAGTTTCAGTTCGACGCAAAGTATAACATGATTGTTTTGGGTTCTATTACGTTAGATCTCGTTCTGTGGATTCCTAGAGGGGAGGTCCTCGAGGATGTGGAACACTTCACTTTGAAAATTGGCAGGGCAGGTTAAGATATAGCAGTACCATAGTGCTCCACGGTGGACGTGACAATAATGTTCTCTTAAACGGAGCAGCATAACTTTTTCAGTCGGCTCGTATGTAAAGTGAGTTAAATACTAAGAAACTGAACAGAACTGAGCATCTAGGAGTATGTCTTCAGGAAGTCATGTACAAAATAATACATTTCATACAGGATTGGGAAATAACAGCCGACCAATTGCAGGATTAAAGGTTTATTAATCCTTAACTATGGTTTCGACAAATTAGCATTTGTCTTCTTCAGAACGGAAATGGGCTCGGAGAATCGGATGTTGGTGACGGAAAGCTGTTGTTTAGTACAACGAGCATGTCTGTCACAAATATCAACTGTTAAAGTGCATAACTGAAGGTGGGAGCCCAAGCTGTGGGGCTTCGTCGTAAAACTTTTCAAATAAAGCAGTCACTCGATCCAGCTAAATGTCAGTGCTATAGCCAGTGTACATCACTCATATCAATTGTATCCCATGCGTGTGGATTTTTAAACGCTTTACATCTACATCTACATCCACTCTCCGTAAGCCACCTGACGGTGTGTGGCGGAGGGTACCCTGAGTACCTCTATCGGTTCTCCCTTCTATTCCAGTCTCGTATTGTTCGTGGAAAGAAGGATTGTCGGTATGCTTCTGTGTGCGCTCTAATCTCTCTGATTTTATCCTCATGGTAGGAGGGAGCAATATACTGCTTGACTCTTCGGTGAAGGTATGGTCTCGAAACTTTAACAGAAGCCCGTACCGAGCTACTGAGCGTCTCTCCTGCTGAGTCTTCCACTGGAGTTTATCTATCATCTCCGTAACGCTTTCGCGATTACTAAATGATCCTGTAACGAAGCGTGCTGCTCTCCGTTGGATCTTCTCTATCTCTTCTATCAACCCTATCTGGTACGGATCCCACACTGCTGAGCAGTATTCAAGCAGCGGGCGAACAAGTATACTGTACCTTACTTCCTTTGTTTTCGGATTGCATTTCCTTAGGATTCTTCCAATGAATCTCAGTGTGGCATCTGATTTCCCGACAATCAACTTTATATGATCATTCCATTTTAAGTCACTCCTAATGCGTACTCCCAGATAATTTATGGAATCAAATGCTTCCAGTTGCTGACCTGCTACTTTGTAGCTAAATGATAAGGGATCTATCTTTCTATGTATTCGCAGCACATTACACTTGTCTACATTGGGCTTGATTTGCCATTCCCTGCACCATGCGTCAATTCGCTGCAGATCCTCCTGCATTTCAGTACAATTTTCCGTTGTTACAATCTCTCGATACACCACAGCATCATCTGCAAAAAGCCTCAGTGAACTTCCGATGTCATCCACAAGGTCATTTATGTATATTGTGTTCAACGGTCGTATGACACTCCCCTGCGGCACACCTGAAATCACTCTTACTTCGGAAGACTTCTCTTCCTTGAGAATGACATGCTGAGTTCTGTTATCTAGGAACTCTTCAATCCAATCACACAATTGGTCTGATAGTCCATATGCTCTTACTTTGTTCATTAAACGACTGTGGGGAACTGTACCGAACGCCTTGCGGAAGTCAAGAAACACGGCATCTACCTGTGAACACGTGTCTATGGCCCTCTGAGTCTCGTGGACGAATAGCGCGAGCTGGGTTTCACACGACCGTCTTTTTCGAAACCCATACTGATTCCTACAGAGTAGATTTCTAGTCTCCAGAAAAGTCATTATATTCGAACATAATAAGAGTTCCAAAATCCTACAACTGACAACTCTGAGACAGTGTTAAATCTGTCCAACTTATTATAGCCTTGATGAGATTTTCACTCTGCAGCGGAGTGTGCGCTGATATGAAACTTCCTGGCAGATTAAAACTGTGTGCCCGACCGAGACTCGAACTCGGGACCTTTGCCTTTCGCGGGCAAGTGCTCTACCATCTGAGCTAACGAAGCACGACTCACACCCGGTCCTCACAGCTTTACTTCAGCCAGTATCTCGTCTCCTACCTTCCAAACTTTACACTCCGCTGCAGAGTGAAAATCTCATTCTGGAAACATCCCCCAGGCTGTGGCTAAGCCATGTCTGAGCAGTATCTTTTCTTTCAAGAGTGCTAGTTCTGCAAGGTTCGCAGGAGAGCTTCTGTAAAGTTTGGAAGGTAGGAGACGAGATACTGGCAGAAGTAAAGCTGTGAGGACCGGGCGTGAGTCGTGCTTCGGTAGCTCAGATGGTAGAGCACTTGCCCGCGAAAGGCAAAGGTCCCGAGCTCGAGTCTCGGTCGGGCACACAGTTTTAATCTGCCAGGAAGTTTCTTATTATAGCCTTATTTATATTACCACATTTCAAATGTGTTTAATTTTCTGATTTGCTACGGTTGAGATTTAATTTCTTTACAGCGTAGCATCACAATTTTTTCTGAAATTCTATAACAGTATTTGATAAATTTGTGCTTCCTACATTTCCCTGGGCTGTCTAATTTACATAATTATATTTCTAATTAAGAATCATTTCACGTACGCTTCTAAACATTTCCCAGTCGTTCAGGTATGATGATCTAATTCACATCCATTCTCGCAGAAATATAGAGCATATGAAATATATTTTTGAAAATAGCGCTCCACAGCTGTAATGTGTTTAACAGGAAATGTTTAAGAACGCCATCAGCTGCTGTATAAAATGTATTAAAATGAGGTGCTAATTTCGGTGTATGAGGATCGTCTGTTGTGAATGGTCAAAAATTCGTTATAGATTTTACTTTTTGTTGTTGTTGTTCTAATATTGTGTTAAATAGACCAATATAAATATGACATATACTATGTTTGTCTAGTTAAATGAGTATTAAAACACCAAAAAGCAAAATGCTATAATGAATTATTGAAAAGTTTCAGAAGATGGTTCATACAGACCGAAGCTATAATAGTGTTTGTGCAGCAGATGATGGTCTACACAAATAAATTTTTCATTATCCAAACTATGTAAAACTTAAGACAATCTGTAGTGAAATAATTCAATGAATACATCGTCGTTTTTTCGGAACTACTCAGACAGAAAATTTACAATTCGGTAAAAACAAAATTTGATTTATGAAGCCAAATTTAAAACCTAGGTACGTACAAGACACTGATGTACGTTACGAGCATTTGCAAATTTTGGATATACGGATGTAACTCTGCTTTTTCTGTTCATTCTATTTTCACCGAATTATTTAGTATTAGCAACGTATCAAAATTTATTGAAGTTTAAAACCATTTCTAATGAAACATTTTTTTGTAACTGCGTTACACTTGACCTGTTAGCAGAAGGTGGTTTTCTCATTGTGGGAGTGAAATGATCTCACCGTAAATGCTGTCTTTGAGTCAACATAGCTCAATGCTTCTACACGTCGTAAAGTGCGATTAAAGGGCCCAGTCAATGAACAATTACAAGACGAGAATGTATTGCTTGCAGTTATGCTGCTAGCAAATTATCGTTAGCATGTTCGATGCCAACGACGCGCAGACTGATCGTTACAGGGGTAATGCTGTATGTTAGTGGTGGGAGGGGTGACGGAGGGGGGAGGGTAGGGGTAGGTATAAATGCAGCTGCTGCTATATGCTACTTATTCATGGGATTATTCACAGAGCCGTCAAAAATCCTATTTAGCTCTGATGAACAAGAGAGCTAACATCTCAACAAATTGTTGCCTGTCTGGGAAAGGAGGGAAGGAAGATTAGGATTTAACGTCTCGTCGGCAACGTGGTCATTAGAGAATTAGGGCAGGATCAGGAAGGAAATTTGAACCATCGAAGCAATTACTTTGTGTGATTTAGAGAAATCACGGAAATCCTATCTCTGGATGGCCGGGCTGGTATTTGGTCCACTGCCTTCCAGAATGCGAGGCCATTGTGAACCATAGCGCCCCCTTGCTCGGTGCCTGTTTGTGGAAAATCTGCTGTCCTTTGTTTCGTGCTCTGACATTGGGTATCATTCACGGTGGGAACGACCTACTTTTCGTAGGCTGCAACCAAGGGACAGGATTCCCGAGAGCAAGGTATTAGGAGGAACGCAGAAAATCTGAGGAGTGACTTGCGCTCTCATTTAGTGGTGAACAAACTGTGAACCATTGTCTGTTCCCAAAGCTGGCTCTGAAGAGAAAAGGAAAGATACATACTTGTCCTGCGAGGAGCAGCGACGGCGATCTATGGTTAAATGTTTGATAGAGATCATAAAAGCAGAAGGCGGGAAAGAAGGTCCTGTCGATGATGAAATCATAAGAAACGGAGCACGATCTCGGTCTGGAGCAATACAAGGCGTAGTTACGAATTGCGATTATCATCTCTATAAAATAAAGTTAGGAGGGACACATGCTTCCCGTGCAGCCAGACGAGTCCGAATACCGAAGAACGATGTGGTAGCGATCTCTCTTTGAAACACCGGGAGATGCAACAGAAGTTGATGTCCTGGTGTTTGAAGACTCAATTTTCACAGCTGGGGAAAGAAACAGAAAATCAATCGTGGAACTACTTTCAGCATCTTGCACCACGTTTCTAACAAGACATAAGTCGCCTCCCACTGGATTCCGTTGCTTATCACACCCATTTAAGGAGCGCAGAAGCGTAAATGTTACTGCTGCTTTAGGGCAATCCAGATGAGTTCTCCAGCCACTTAATCACCATGGGCAAGTGCTAGGTTTATCGTCATGGTCCTGAGACTAGCAGTGAAGCAAGCAGTGAAACCGTATGGATCATCACCGCCAAAAAAGGCAGTTACCATTGGGAAACTTGATGCTGAGTGTTTATTGCGACAGCCACCGTGTGGTGCAAACAGATTATGCTGCGAAGGGGTAAACCGCCACAGTACTACTATAATCTGGTGAGGTTACAGGAGATTAAGTCCAAGTGTCGCCGGAAACTGAGCAAGGGGGTGTTTCTCTCCCACTACAATGACCCAATTCATTTCCAACAGGAAACTGCCACACATGCTGCTACTTCGAGTTACCAAAATTTGCCGACCCCATGGCACCCAGCGACGTCGTCCTCTTTCGGCGGATGAAGTAAGCGTTGCGTGACACAGTCCCAGAATGACAAGGAGATTTTGTATGTAGAAAGTTCCCGGAACATCCAAAATAAAGAATTTTACAACCAAACTTTCCGCCAAGTCATTCATCGTAGAGAAAAGTCCATCGTATTGAAGGCTGAATATGTAGACCAAAACAATCATCAAAATTTCATGGTCGCAGCTCGGTTAGTTAAATTTTTACGGCCAGCCACCCCTCGTACAGGGGAGAAATAGGGCGAGATCCTTTCGAACCAAGGAAAAGAGATTTCGGACCCGGTTGATTCTCAGATCGGATGAAGTGCAACAACTAAACAACACGTATATCGACGACTGGGTGTTTGAAATGTGCTTTGCTACAGAACTTTCTGCAGTCGTATAGTATTTGGAGGCTCATTGGCGGTAACATCTGTTTTACACCGTGTCTGTATGTTCATATTAAAATGTCGTTCGGATATACATGTGTGTCTGAAGAAACAGGCATTCTTCTGACGATTACAGCTGTGGTAATTATTACGAAACAGTGTCTGTTCCTTCAGATAAGCATGCATGTCTGAAGGGCATTGTAATATGAAAATACAAAAACTGTATAAACACAGACATTGTAACCATCAATGATGTGTCCCTATCCCTATGGGCAAAAATGACGATGACATATTTGTCTCTTCCTCAGCAGAAATCACGAAATGTGCGGACATAAGGGTTGTGGACTCAGTGACGTATGGAAGTCTGGGTCACTTCTGGAGGCGTATTCGGGTAGCCGAAAGCGTTAAGGCGAACGTGCGCGATAAGCGGGACGTCGGGGTTCAAATCCCGGTCCGGCATGGATTTTCATTTGTCATAAAAGCTGTCATCAATCAGGAATCTCTAACAGCGAATCCATTTCGCAATCTCTGGAGGGTCCATTGCATACTACGAAAGTGTATGCGATAGAATTAATTTTGTTTTTATTCACACTAACAAAAAAATTGAAGCACACAGAAGGGGAGAAGGAAACGAATTGAAACCTCACGGGCTGAGAAGATATGTGATGTTACTTCGGTGATAAGAAAATCAATTTAGAAGTATGAGCTCATATACCAGTGTGACGTTGCGCACCTTGTGCTATGGACGCATACACTGATTCGGTTGGAATGGATGCCATAATGTAGTTGTATCCTCTCCTGAGGATAGCTGGAAAACATTTCTTCTAACTGGTCCTTGACACGCTCAGTACTGGCACTGCGACGGAATTGAAGTCCGAGTTGGTCCCACATATGTTCTACTGCTTTCAGATCTGGCGATCTTACTGGACGCGGGAGCACCGCAACATCACGCAGACAGTTGAGACAGATATTTGCCATGTGTGGAGAAGCATTGTCCTGCTGAAAAATGGTACCACGATACAGTTGCATGGGAGGTACAACATAAAGTTGCAGCATCACCATGACATACCACTTTGCCGTTATAGAGTCGTTCAATCGTTACATTCCGTGATCTGAAGTCATACCTAGTGGCTTACCATGACGCCAGGAGTAATAACACTGAAAAATGGGACCTCTCCCTTTCGCCCTCGTAATCGAAGAAATGGTGATCTGGGATAGTGCAGAAATGCGATTCATCGCTGAACACAAAGCGACACCATTCATCAGCCGTCCATGGTTCCCGGTCACGGAACGACTCCAAACGTAGCAGTCTGCGTTGTGGTATTAACGGTAGCCAACACATGGAACTGCAATTCCCCAGTGCAGTTGCTACTAGTCCCCGGCCAATGCTGTGTGAGGACGTAGAATGATCCAGGGAGTTCATTAATTGTTCTCGGATGGTAGGCGCAGATGTGAAGAGATTGCGGTGTGCTTTGTGCACAATACGGCGATCTTTCCTTGCGAAGGTCAGATGTGGTCGACAGGAATCTTGACGAGTATGCCTGCCTTCACATTCCTATGCAGTCCAGAATCGGCCCACTTCCACGTCTGTGTAAAATGGAGACCCATAATGAGGCTCCTTTCAAAGTCCAAAGTGCTGGTTGTCTCACATGCGTATGCAGCATTTTCATGTCCTTCAAAGTCAACAACTAAAATGCGCTGCTGTTCAAGATCTTTATATGCCCTCCCCGGCCAGGTAACAACACTACACGAACAACATTAATGCATTCCGGTTACATTTCTGCCTATCACAGAGAATTCAAACACTAATCATGTATACGCGTTGGAAGTTACATTGACACCCGCCCCCTGAGAGCCCACAGCTCTTTTATGGGTACTTGTGTGGCAAGCATGGATCCCTGAGCTATTGCAGAATTTCTACTTTTCTGGGCTGCTTTACCTTCCCCTTCCTTCTCCGTCCCTTACCTTATTCCTTTCCCTTTTCTCCTTCCTTTCCCTCTCTTGGTGTTCTTATTTAAGTCGGCCCAGCCATCTTCCTGACTTCGTTTCGTCTTGCAGTTTTGGTTTGTTGTTATTTTCTCCTCCTTTTTGGCTTTTCCTCTTTTAGTCCCCCTTAGGGGTTTGACCATCCCTAAGTTTGAAATCTATAGTGTGAGCCAGATGGGGAAGAACTCCCTCCTTAGCGCCTTTGGCGCGGGTTCCTCTCCCCATCTTCCTCATTTCCTTCCCCCCTTCCCCTCTCTCCCTATCATGGCCTTTCCAGCTCCGTAGCCAGTCCATGTGGTGGGGTTGCTATGTACTCACCTGTCTGAGGCCCCAGATACCACAGGGATCACACTCCTGGTACCTGAGCTTGTTCGCCATGTGAAAGCCTAAGACTGATTGCCTATCATTTCGGCGCATAAGAAATTCCGCCAATGACAGTCATGCCAGGTGGCCATTGCTGTGGCTGGGTGCTGCCCATGAGGTGAGCCGGCCGGAGTGGCCGAGCGGTTCTAGGCGCTACAGTCTGGAACCGCGCCACCGCTACGGTCTCAGGTTCGAATCCTTCCTCGGGCATGCATTTGTGTGATGTCCTTAGGTTAGTTAGGTTTAAGTAGTTCTAAGTTCTAGGGGACTGATGACCTTAGAAGTTAAGTCCCATAGTGCTCAGAGCCATTTTTTGAACCGTAATCGGAGCTGGTTGTACCTGGGTGGACGTTTGGCACATGAAACGTGTTAAATTCTCTGGCGGTCTTCTGTGGCATCATTCCTTCCTAGGAAGAGTTCCGTCTCAGTTCCTTTTCCTGCCTTAACCGCGTTTTTCCCCTTGGCTACACCCTGAGAGGACGGGTGGCCCACTGGCTTGGGGCGAAACCCTTTCTGCAGTTCCTGGTCTGTACCAGGATTGACAGGGAGACTTTTTTCACCAACAAAATCCATTTTCTGTGGAACAAATTGAGAACAAGTTCGATGAAGTTGAGTCCTAAAGTAAGATGAGATGTGGCTCCCTCCTTATAAAGACAACTTACGCCAGTCAGTCGGCCTCCCTCCACACTTGCCACCGCTAAGAAGATATCCCAGCAAATATCACTCCTTACAAGTCTCTCAATATGACACCACAAGATGTAATTTTCCAAAGGGCTTTCTCCTCCAGTCCGATGATGAACTGACCAACTCACCAGAGTGTCTGGCGTTTATAAAGGAAAAAAAGAATCCAGGAAATAAAGATCCTTGACAATCTCAGCTACTCTGAACCCGTAAGAACTGTGACAGACTTCACCTGTGAATCTCTCATCTACCTTTGCCTCAGTTACGTCTTCCCCTCCACCCCTCTCCCGCCTCCTCCTTACTTCCATCCTGCTCCCTCTTTTCGTCCCTCCCCCCTCCCCCGGCTCCTCTCCCTTCCCCTCAAGGAATTGCTGCTCCTCCTCCTCCTCTTCCGCTTCCTCTATCTACACAGCTACTCCGCAAGCCACTGAATGGTGCATGGTGAATGGTACCCTGGACCACTACTTGCCATTTCTCCTCCTGTTCCACTCACAAATAGAGCGAGGGAAATACGACTGTGTGTACGCTTCTGTATGAGCCCTAGTTTCTTGTATCCTATCTTCATGGTCCTTAAGCGCTGTGTGTGTGTGTTGGAGGCAGTAGAAACGTTGGGCAGTCAGCTTCAAATGACAATTCTCTAAATTTTCTCAACAGTGTTGCCAGAAAATAACGTCGCCTTCTCTCCAGAGATTCCCATTTGAGCTCCCAAAGCGTCTCCATAACACATGTTGTTCGAACCTAATAGTAATAAATCCTCCTCCTCCTTGGGCAGAGAAGGAATCCTCTTCTCTGGCTCCTGTTAGGGATGAGGCTCCCTCTTGGAACGCCCCGCACCGGTGCCCTCAAGATAGGAAGCCTGCTACCTCTGGTCAGATGAGAGATTCACGCTACCTTTTGATATCATCTCCTGAAGCATAAGTCCTCCTTCTCACTCTGAATCATTTTTATGGATGTCATTCCATTCTAGTCGTGACGACCACTGGCCTAGTGAGATGCCCTCTTTATGTCTAACCCAAACACTCGCCACACAATAATTGCAACATACATCACTGTCACCTGCCGGAGATACAAAAACTTGTTTCCTATGCTTCTGTGTTCTGTCTTGCTCCTCAAGAAAGGCATCTACTCGACGACCACTCTCCAATGTTTCGTGGTTACAGGTCATTGTGTCAGAACTGTGCTGCCCCTGAGGCAGCATCTGCAGGGGTCTGCACTTTGGTTTGCACCTCATTAGTGACTGGAACCCCCTTTGTACCAACCTGAAAACAATAGCAGCAGGAGTGTGAACGACCCCACAAATCACCATTTGCAACGTCTACCTCCATAGTGGTAGGTCACTTCCTTATGTCGGAATAACAACAACTTCCGTCCCCGTACCTCCTCTTTGGGGACTTCAGTGTACACCCAACCCTTGTGGCATGTGCCACTTCAGTGGGTAGGTGTTGTATCATTTACCAAAATATTACAGATTTTGATTTATGTCTCGTCAATAATGGTTCTCTGTTCACTTCAGTGCTGCACCTTTTATGCTGTAGATCTCACGATACCCTCTCCTGCTCTTGGACTTCACTATACTGATCGTTGTTTCGACCCCCTCCAAACTGAAGCCTATAATGGACTCTACACTGAATGGGAATGGTCACAGGCTCTTACCTCTTTGTATGACGTGGTCCCAGGCCCAAATTCAATCCACAACCAGATAATCCAACACTTGAACTTTACCCGGAGGTAACATCTGCTCAGGGTCTTCAACCAAATTTGGCTCAAGAGTGTCTTCTCCTCGCAAAGGCGAGACAGCATTGTTACACTCACGTTTAAGCCCAGGAAGAACCCAACCACTCTCGACAGCCACCGGCAAATCAACCTGTCCAACGTATATTGTAAACCGCTACAGAGGAAGTTTAGCTTCCAATTATCTTGGTATTCAAATCTTTGGAATTTTTATCCCCATCCAGGAAGGGCGATCTACAACTGACCATTTACCGAGACTGGAAACAGCAGTCAGAGACAGGCTTTTCCTGAAGGGCGATACCTCGTCGCAGTCTTCTTTGACCTACATGAGGCGTGTGACATGGCTTGACGCTGTCACATTTTAGTTGCCCTCCACGACTGGGGCCTTCACAGCCCCCTTCAGATTTTTATCTGAGTGTTTTTCCCACCGGTTCTTCTAGGTTAGAGTTGGCACTTCACTCAGCACCCATCGGATCCAGGGGAATGGTATCCTACAGGGTTCTGTGTTAAAGGTGACATTCTTCATCACCATCTATGGGCCTGTAGCCTATTTTGGTCTTTTGGGCCTACTTTGACATCGTATGTCGACGATTTTTGCATCTGCTGCCGCTCCCACTCGGTAGCATCTGCTGAACACGAATTCCAAGGCGCCATCCCGTGACTTCCAGTTTTCTCCCTCCAAAACGTGGGTTATGTATTTTTGTCGTCGACCCACAGTACACACCAACGTGGAACTTCATTTAGGCAACCAGCTTGTAGAAAGTGTAGCACAATCCTGTTTCTTGGGCCTTCTTTTTGATAGAAAGCTGATATGGCTGCCCCATATTCGCCAACTGAAGACTACATGCATGCAGAAACTTAATGCTCTCCACCTCCTGGCCCACACATCTTGGGGTGCAGACTGTGCTACTCTTCTCCCTATTTACCATGTCTTGGTTTTTATCCAAACTATATTATGGTTGTCAGCTTTATGTGTCAGCGGCCCCTTCCACACTGAAACTACTTGACCTTGTTCATCATTATGAGGTATGTCTGCCTGTCAGTACCTTACACACTAGTCCCATCGACAGTCTCCTCGCAGAAGTGGGGATTCCCCCTTTACAAATATGACAGAGACAACTCTTGGTTTCTTAGGCAATCGCAAAGCGTTGATTCCCTGATCCTCCCGTGTACCCTGTCTTCTTCATGAACGAGGGACCCCTCCCTCCTGATACCCACCCCCTTGTGTGGAATTGGCAGTTGGAGTGCTTCTCACTTCCCTCTGTTGGGATCTTCATCTCCACTCGCTGAAATGTCCGCCATGTATTTCCTCTCACACTCCCTCTCCCATGGTACCCAGACCATGGATTCAGACCGACCTGTTCCAGGGTCCTAAAGTCTCTGTCATGTCTATGCTATTCCAGCTTCATGTATGTTCCTTCCTTGCCGAGTTCCAGAGTGCTACCACCGTCTACACTGGTAGTTCTAAAATGGTAGGTAAAATGGGATATGCTTTTGCGTCTCTTAGTGGTGTGGAACACCATTTACTGCCAGGATCATGTAGCGTGTTCACAGCAGAGCTCTTTTTTTGTGGGGTTTTAGGGCGCTCAACTACTTAGGTCATTAGCGCCCAGTCACAAATGTAAGTGCACATATAATACGGTAAAACTCAAGGGGGGGGGGGGGCATAAGAAAGTTCTTACAAAGACGTAGATAAAATAATTAAAAGAGATAGATGTCTTTGGATAAGTCCATCAAAGTAATAAAACGAAGTACTCGAGCAACTGCTCGAGCGTCATCAGCTAAAATTTCCTGTAGGGTAGAGGGCAGAGACAGGACAACACGAGATTGATCAAAACGGGGACACGACAATAAAACATGGTGCACTGTCAGTGCATTACCACAAGGGCACTGCGGGACGGGGTCACCAGATAGCAGGCAGCAGTGGCTAAACCGGCAATGCCCAATCCGCAACCTGGCCAAAATGACCACCTCTCACCGAGATGGTCGGGAGGAGGTTGTCCAAGCTGTTGGGAACGGTTTTATGGCCCGGAGATTATTTTCTTGAAGTGACGACCAAGTATCCCACCATACTGACACAAACCTCTTACAAACAACCCCACTAATGTCAGACGATGGGACACAAAGGGAGGCTGGCCGAGGCAGGAGGACTCCAGCCTTGGCTGCAGCATTAGCAGCCTCATTCCCAGGCACTCCTACATGGCTGGGAACCCACATAAAGCTAACAGGAGAGCCATCATCAGAAAAAGAATGGAGGGATTGCTGGATCCGTTGCACCAAGGGATGGACCGGATATGGAGCTCCAAGGCTCTGAAGAGCACTGAGTGAATCAGAGCAGAGTACATACGGAGAATGGCGGTGGCGGCGGACATAACGGCTTGAGAAAGAGCAAAAAGCTCGGCCGTAAAGCTGGAACACTGGTCGAGGAGCCGGTATTTAAAGGTGACAGCCCCGACGACAAAGGCACAGCCGACACCATCGTCAGTTTTGGAGCCATCAGTGTAAATAAAGGTGTTATTGGCGAGTCGCGCACGAAGTTCGACAAACCGTGAGTAATACACTGCATCTGGAGTAGCCTCCTTCGGGAGAGAGCAGAGGTCAAGATGAATGTGAACCGGAGCCTGGAGCCAAGGTGGTGTCGGGCTCTCACCCTCTCTGAAGGTGGTAGGGAGGGCAAAATCCAATTGTCGAAGCAGGCGACGAAAGCAGACTCCAGGGGGCAGCAGAGGAGACACATACAACCCATACTGACGGTCGAGAGAATCGTGGAAGAAGGACTGATAAGAGGGGTGGTCGGGCATTGACAACAGCCGGCAGGCATACGACAAAGCAGTGCGTCGCGCCGGTAGGTCAATGGTAATTCGGCAGCTTCAGCATAAAGACTCTCGACGGGACTGGTATAGAATTCTCCGGTTGCAAGACGTAACCCCCGATGATGGATGGAGTTGAGACGGCGTAAGAGGGATGGCCGAGCAGACGAGCAGACAAGGCTCCCATAATCCAGCTTTGATTGGACTATGGATCGATATAAGCGAAGCAGGACAGTGCGATCCGCTCCCCAAGATGAACCACTAAGAACACGGAGGACATTAAGAGAACGTGTACAACGGGCAGCCAAATAAAAGACATGTGGAGACCAACAAAGTTTCCTGTCCAATGTGAGCCCTAAAAACTTCGTTAACTCCACGAAGGGGAGAACAACGGGACCGAGATGTAAGGATGGTGGAAGGAATACTTTATATCGCCAAAAGTTGATACAAACTGTCTTCTCCTCAGAGAACCGGAAGCCATTAGCCACACTCCATGAGTATAGGCTGTCAAGACAACGCTGAAGGCAGCGCTCCAGGAGGCATGTTCTCTGGGCATTGCAGTAGATCGCGATGTCATTGACGAAAAAGCCGGAGACGTTAGGTGGAATGCAATCCATAATGGAATTGATCGCTATGGCAAAAAGGGCTACGCTCAAAACGGAGCCCTGAGGCACTCCGTTCTCCTGGAGGAGACAATGCGGAACCCACACGTACCCTAAACAGTCGATCTGTTAAAAATGAATCAATAAAAAGGGGCAGGCGACCATGTAGGTCCCACCTATGCATAGTGCGTAGGATACCTCCTCTCCAACAGCTATCGTAAACCTTCTCCAAATTGAAGAACACAGCTACCGTTTGGCGCTTTGGCAAAAAGTTGTTCATGATGAACGTCGACAAGGTCACAAGTTGGTCAACAGCGGAGCGGCGTCGTCGAAAGCCGAATTGAACATTAGTAAATAGCCTACGAGATTCAAGAATCCAAACCAACCGAGCGTTAACCATGCGCTTCATCGCCTTACAGACACAGCTTGTAAGAGAAATAGGGCGGTAACTAGAAGGAAGGTGTCTATCCTTCCCGGGTTTGGGTATGGGAACAACGATGGCCTCACGCCAACGCATGGGGACCTGACCTTCGGTCCAGACGCGGTTATGGGTACGAAGGAGAAAGCATTTACCTGCTGGAGAAAGGTGTGTCAGCATTTGAACGTGAATGGCATCTGGCCCCGGAGCAGAGGACCGAGACAGTGCAAGTGCACGTTCGAGTTCCCGCATGGTAAAGGGAGCATTATATTCTTCCAGTTTCAGCGAGTGGAAGGAAGGTCGCCGAGCCTCTTCTGCCTCTTTTCTGGGAAGGAAGGCAGGGTGGTAATGGGCGGAGCTTGAAACCTCCGCGAAAAAGCGGCCGAAGGCGTTGGAGACATCCACAGGGTCCACAAGTACCTCATTACCTGAAGTCAGACCAGGTATCGAGGAGTGGGCCTTAACGCCCGACAGCCGGTGCAGGTTACCCCAGACGACAGAAGAGGGAGTAAAAACGTTGAAGGAGCTTGTGAAAGAGGCCCAACAAGCTTTCTTGCTGTCTTTGATGACTCGACGACATTGCGCACGGAGTCGTTTGTAATTAATACAATTCGCCAGCGTAAGATAGCGGCGAAAGGTGCGTAAAGCACGTCGTCGATCACGGATAGCGTCTCTGCTAGCCTCATTCCACCAGGGGACTGAAACGCGACGTGAAGAAGAGGTAGTATGAGGAATGGAACGTTCGGCAGCATTGATGATAACAGCCGTGAGGTATTCGACCTGACTGTCACAGCTGAGAAAATCTTGGTCCTAAAAGGTCGCTATGGAGGAGTAAAGTCCCCAGTCAGCTTTTTGTATGTTCCAGCTCGAGGTGCAGGAGATGAACGACACAGGGGAAATGGTCGCTCCAATAGGTGTCAGAAAGGACATACCACTCGAACCGATGAGCAAGATTGGTAGAACAGATCGAGAGGTCCAAGTGGGAGTAGGTATGAGTAGAGTCTGAGAGGAAAGTCGGGGCGCCAGTATTGAGGCAGACAAGATTGAGATGTTGGAAAACATCCACCAAGAGGGAGCCTCTCTGACAGGATGCAGGAGACCCCCAAAGGGGATGATGGGCATTGAAGTCGCCAAACAATAAAAACGGCGGAGGAAGCTGAGCAATCAGGTGCATCATGTCAGCCCGACTAACTGCGGATGACGATGGAGTGTAGACATCACAAACAGAAAAAGTAAAGGCAGAAAGAGTAATACGGACAGCTATTACTTGGAGTGGGGTGGTCAATGGGATGGGATGGTAATAGGCATCGTCCCGAACGAGCAACATGACCCCACCATGAGCTGGAATACCGTCCACAGGGGTTAGGTCAGATCGCTCGGAGGTATAGTGGGTAAAAGCAATATGGTCAGTTGGACGTAACTTTGTTTCCTGGAGACCAATGACGAGCGGACAGTGGAGGCGGAGGAGCAATTGTAATCCTCCCGATTAGATCAGATACCTCCTATGTTCCAATGTAACAGAGCCATCGCGAGTCAGAGAAAAGGGGGGGCAAAACGGGGGAAGAGCTAGTCACCTCGGCGGCCGCGGAGGGCCGGGTTTCGAGGGAACATCGCTACATCCGTCGAGAGGCGGATCCTGTTCCATCAAGTCGTCGCCAGCTGCAGCCACATTCCTGGGTTGCGCAGGAGGGGCAGCATTGTCCGCTGGCGACAGGCCTGCTGAGCGCCTTGCAGCAGAGCGTCCCGACGAAACTGAGAACAGCCGGGAGCAGCGACTGTCGGATGGAGCATGAGACGAAACGCGCCGGGGTGGAGAGGGGGATAAAGACTTCTTCTTTGAGGGCTTGTTGGAAGACCATGAGTCACAGAGATGGTAGGCTGTGGGGGCTGGACCCGAAGAAAGTACTCACACTCGGGTTCCTTTTTTGAAGGCCGGACCTCAGAAGCCGGGATCCGTAACGTTTCCCCAATGGACGCCTGAGAAGAGGATCGCTTCTCAGGCGGAGGAGGAGGAGGAGGAGGAGGAAGGGTGGCCCCTGGGGCAGAGGGGGCAGGGGCTGCGAGGGAGGAGGATTTGGAAGGGAGGGATTTGGGAGGCGTAGGCATAGACCCCGGATGGGGTGAGGAGGTGGAGGGGGAACAGGATAGGGTTGAAGATACTGCAGAAGGAGTGGACAAGACTGAAGCAAATGACGTTGTCAACATCACGGAATGGAGGCAGTCATATTTCTTCCTGGCCTCAGAATAAGACAGACGGTCCAAGGTTTTCAATGCTTGTATCTTCTTCTTCTTCTGATAGGTGGGGCAGTCGAAAGATCTAGGTGAGTGGAGGCCAGGACAATTGACGCACTGAGGTGGTGGGGTGCATGTATGTCCCTCATGAAGAGGAAGTCCACAATCGCCACAAATGGGCTCAGCTTCACGCTGGGACGACATGTGCCCGAAGCGCAAACATCGAAAGCATCGCATAGGAGGTGGGACATAAGGTCGCACGTCGCACTGGTAGCACATCACCTTTACCTTCTCCGGGAGAACATCCCTCTCGAAGGTGAGGATAAAGGCCCCAGTGCCGACGCGACGATCTTTGGGGCCGCGCTGGATTCGCCGGATGAAATGCACGCCGCGGTGCTCCAGGTTGGCCCTGAGCTCCTCATCAGATTGCAGCAGGAGGTCCCGGTGGAAAATAATCCCCTGCATCCTATTGAGCGCCAGATGTGGGACAATGGACACTGGGATGTCCCCGAGTCGGTCGCATGCCTGGAGCGCCGCCGACTGTGTAGCGGAGGTGGTGTTTCTGAGAATGGACCCCGAACGCATTTTACTAAGAGCCTCGATTTCTCTGAAGATATCCTCGATATGCTGTACAAAGAACATGGGCTTTGAGGTGGCGACTAAATAGTAGACTAAATAGCGGGGGAAGCATTTCACCCCAAGCCGGCGGGCCTGTCCTTCCTCCCAGGGAAAAGGCAGAAGTACCAGAACCAGAGACAGAGACAGATCCTTTCCTCTTAGAAGACGCGGCCGCAGAGCCACCTGATGCATGTTGACGTTTCATCTGCGAAACGTCCGACCCGATACCACCCACTCCGACTAGGGGCTCTCCCCACGGGCGCCACCCAGCCTCAGCAAGAGCCACCTGGCAGGATAAACGTTGCTGGGAGTCCTGATGCCCCAGGTAGACTGGCATCTACTCCTTGGCTTACGTGGGGAGGGTGCAGCTCAGGTATCGGCAGTACAATCCCTGTGTTGTCAGGGGGCTACAACCTAGAGGGTACATGACGACCTCACCACAACTGGCTGGCTACCGTGCTGGATTTCGGGTGTCATGGAATAATGATCGTAGGTGCAGATGGGGACGCACTACGGGCGTAACCTGCGCAACCCATCAGGTGTTTAGGCTCAAATTGATGAACATTGGGTGCAGTTACGACCCCGTTACGATGATGAGTGTCAAGATCTTAGTGCACTGAGGACCAGTGATACACTACGTAAGGTGTCCTTCACCAAAAGGATCGTACTTCTGTAGAATTTTGAAAAATGGAGGTCAAACCCCAATGGGGACCATCACATTGAAGGCCGAAACGATTGAAACTCCTTTTAGTCGCCTCTTACGACAGGCAGGAATACCTTGGGCCTATTCTTTCCCTGGACCCGCAGGGGGGACAGCAGAGCTGCTAGCCATTAATGGGCCCTCCATTTTTTTACTCAGGTCTCTCTGCACAGTGTTTTAGTATGTACTGAGTCAATGAACAGCCTGCTGGCTATAGACCGATGCTAGACTCGTCACCCTTTGATGTCTGCTATCCATGACCTCCTCTCTGCCCTTGACTGTGCTGCCTGCCCAATTATCGTTCTCTGATTCCCAAGTCATGTGGGCATGCCAGAGAATGAACTGCCTAGAGAGGCACATACCTACCCTCATTCCTTTTCATGATTACAGGTGCAGATAAGCGGATCCATATCAAATCTCTCTTTGCCCTAAAATGGAGTGACATCTGGTGCGCTATTGGTCTCAGTAATAAACTCCGCACAATCAAGGCGACTATTTCAGTTTGGTGCTCTTCCTTCCACTCCTTTCGGCAGGAGTCCATTGTCTTATGCCATCTAGGCTCCGGAGATACGAGGCTCACCCGTTGTTTTCTCTGACGTAACGAGCCATCCCCATAACGCTGCTGTGTAGCCAGTCTGACGATAACCCATATATTGATGGAAAGTCCACTTATGTTTGCCCTTCGCACTAAGTATAGCCTTTTAGCTTCCTTTAATATTAGCAGACGGTTCACGAATGGTTGAACTGGTCCTCAGTTTGCTACGTCAAGGTGGCTTGTATTTTCAGTTATTAGGTTTTGCTCTACTCCTGGAGCAGAGGCAGTGGTTGTGGTTGGGGGTTGTCTTCTGTGTCTGGGACCCATAACCACTCATCCCACTGTTTTTGCAGTTTTTAGATTTGGCCTAGCCTTTTATGCTTTCTACTGTGTGTGTTTCTAGCTTCCTCGATTTATAGTTTGGCCTCTCTGACTGGATCCGCCCTCTTTTAGCGAACACCTCTGTCTTACGCAAATAACTTTGGAATCGCGGGACTGATGACCTCGCCGTTTAATCCCGTAAGCCCCCTCAATCAACCAATCAATCAATCAGTTACATTGACACCCGACTATATCTTTGGTGTTTCACTGTTTCTAACACGTAGTGTATACGTTCTTGAATGAGAAACATACAGATAAACACTGACAAGCAAATCTCGTAAGATTCACTGAGACGATCATCAGCTTTGGTACTCAAAAGGACCGAGATATTGTTTCTGTGTGGAAGATTTAGCCGGCAGTGCCATCCTTTGTATCTGCAGACAAATATTTCAGAAGAATACCATCAAAGTTGCCAAAGTTATACAGCTAGTGTGTGCAAACTAAAACGCGTTTGGTACCTGCTGAGAATACCTTATGGATTACTGGAAGTAATTGAGTTATTAACTGCAAGAAAGTAATTTTCTGGAACAGAAGCGGAAATTGCTGGTCTCTTGGTTAGATGTAAAATTCCTGGCCGTAATAATTGCATACAAAACATACATAATTAAATCACACTCAGGATGAGAATCCTGAAATATACGCATACATGTAGTGTTGGTTTTATTGCGACACACTCGTTAACAGAGTTTCCGGAGAAAGTCCTTCGCTATCCAGCCAAATAACCTTTTGCCGCTGGGGTTCACGTGGCGGGGTTGTTATACTGCGGATGTGGGCGGTCGTAGCTCCCGATATCCGAGCCGCCTTCTGAGAATAAACGGCAAGTGGCAATCTGCGCTCGTTACGCCCTGCCCACGTACATCAAGAGGAGCGCCTACCTAGGTAGGCAGCCCGTGGCGCAGCATCACTGTGCGCTCTCACTCACCACAGGCTTTGCGCGCTCGTTAAGCTTCTGTCGGAGAACTTGTTAACTCCTTGCGCGAGTGTCGTTCCCTCTTACTGCCGCTTCTCTTCTCCACTCTCAGCCTTACGTACTGTAGGAATATCGAGGTACCATGCAGGATCCTTGACAATATTCTAAGCACCAACATTATGACGTTCCAGCAGGAGAGAGAGTTTCTTCAAAAGAATCAGCGCGCGTTCAGTCGAAAAGTACTAGTGTGAAACCCACCCCACTTCAGTTATACACCACATCTTGCAAACAGCAGATGCCGGTAGACCTGTGGATTCCTCGTTCCTGGTGGAAATAAGACGTTAGACACTGATACCATGTCCTTCACTATAAACCGAGAGACGATCGTATGGAGAATAATCGGAAACGTGTAACTCGCTCGAGGAAAGTTTGAGTAACAGAATCCACTATTCTATGCGGTATGGCGAATGTTTCACAGAAACGTAAGTGGCATGGGTTGTGCCTCAAGGGAGCGTAGTAGGACCTCTGATCTTTCTAGTACAATTTGAAAATTTATCTGATAGTATCAGCAGCGATATCGATCCGTGCACGACAGTGCACGGTAACAGCAGGTTCCAAAAAGCTGCGCACAAAAACGCAATATTTCAGGTGGTCCTACCTTGGGTTCTATTGATCAGAGGTAAGCGATTAAGTCTTTTTTGGGTAGACCATTTGTACACCTATCGGAAAAATGAGCATACTGTAGTATCCTGTAGTACGTTTTCAAAATTTAAACACTTCACAGTCCCACCAGCCCAGCAACATTGAGCAAATTTCATTAGGTGGGGTTTAGGCTGGAACTTAGGTGGCTTATAGAACCAACACTTTTTCAAGGCCGGTTTAGAACATAACTTTTGGGCTCAGAAAACACCAATTGTGCGATTACATTTATACAATTTATATTCATGGCAGATCGTAGAAAATTTTACCGTATGTTCTTAGGATGATGTTCTCATGGAATTTTGAAACTTTTTTCGATATCGTTACCCACTACCGATATTCAGAGTTTTAAAGTTACCGCATTTATGAAGAAAACAGCAAAAACTGGTTTTTATCTGTTTTTATCTAAATAACTAATCCTGGCAAACGGAAAAAAAATTTTACTGTACATTATTTAGACATTCATGGCGAAACGTCATTTTCCTGTTTTTGAAAATTTCTATTCAATATCAAGATAAAAACGAAAAACTATGATTTTTGGGTACGAAAAATACTAACTGTGGGATGGCTACTTCTATGATTCCTATTCATGGAAAATCGTCGAAAGTTTTGCAATCTGTTCTTCAGACTATGTTCTCTGGGTACCTTGAAACTTTTTATTGTATGACTATCAGCTTCTGAGATCCAGAGGGTCAAAGTTACCGTACTTCCGCCAGTAATATTCGTTGTGAGACGTATATTCAGCTTTGACTAACGGAGTGAAAACGTGGAGAAGTTTCTAGGCTCATCAAAAATGTTCAGAGGCCTCAAAACTATGCTTTTTGTCTGCATTTTTTCACCAATAAAATATTATGACGCGCTCTCTTTGTGCACTTGGCACTTCACGCCCGTACAAATACGTCTAAAGTGGTACTGCAGTGACAAAAAATGAGCTAAAAAAGGTCTTTATGTAAAACTAGAAAAACATCAAACCGTTATTTCTAATAACATTTTAACTGTTTAATGATACAAATAATAAGCCGGGAATTTTCGATGAATTGCGATCGAGGAGCGAAGTATCCAGAAAAAATGTCAAACGATTTTGTGATACCATTATTATTTGTTCTTTATATGAGCCAAAGTATATGAATACGCTGAAGTATATAAATAAACTGTCAAAACTTCACCATCCGATTCCCCCCCCCCCCCCCCCCCCCACAATCCCACACCACCACCTACAAAGTTTTGGTATCGAATATATTTGCTCCCTTCTTCTGATGAAAGAGAGTAGCAGAGAGAGACAGTGCGGTGGAAGGGCGAGGAGACAATGCAGAGAAAGAGTGACAGATACGGGCGAGAGAAAGTGACAATGAAAGTGGAAGAGAGACGGATGAAGCCAGTATCAGTGACAGCCAAAGAGAGAGATGATAGTAATGGGGAGTGAGAGACAGCTATACTCAAAGAGAAAGATAATGGATGGACATAGAAGTAGTGGGAGCAAGAGACGAGACACTGGAAATGGAAAATAGAGATGAGAGGAGACCATACATCGGCTTGGGACCTCTGTACACTCCAAGACCGGCAAACTTTACCACGTCGGTGTAGGGGATTTCGCATTTGGGATCGAATTTTTAAAGATGTGAGTATAATTTTCAAATAATAGAGGGAAGGTATAGGTTGGATCACAGATTTTTTGAGCTGCCGAGGTATGGAGAAGACAGAGGCAGTGCGATAGAAAGACAAAAGGAGACAATGTAAGTGAGAGAAGAGACAGTGGCAGTGAGGTATATTGGAAATCAGTGGGAGAAAAAGGCGATAGCTTTTACAGGGGAACATATTCACCTTTTTTATAATCCTATAGGAACATTGTTCCGCTGATAAGATTGTTAGGTGAACATGCTGTTGTGTACGTGAAAGTATCATCGTAGGATGATTGTAAAAAAATTTCAGAAAATATTCGGCAAAATTTAAAAAACTGTTCAAATGTGTGTGAAATCTTATCAGTCCCTAAGCTTACACACTACTTAACCTAAATTATCCTAAGTACAAACACACACGCTCATGCCCGAGGGAGGTCTCGAACCTCCGCCGGGACCGGCAAAATTTCCACTCGGTGCATATTTAAACGTGAACTATATAACCAAATGTCTTTAATAACGAGAGAGAAGCCTGCAGTATCTGATTACAATATTAATGATGAACGTCTTGAAAACATCACATCGTATATGTCGGTGTAATACTAAGAAGTGAGACAAAAAGAGGCGATCACTTGAAATGAGGGTACGCGCTTTTAGAATCTTAACAAGTGGGTAGTATAGACCGTAAGGAGGTTTAACAGAAATGTTCCGTGAACGTAGATGGCATTTCTCGTCAAACACACTTGGACAAATCTAGACCATTTATTCTGAATTTTTTGGCGTATAAAGTCACCTGTAGGAGACAAGCGGACATTTCATCTGTTTTATTTGACCTCGTCTTAGAGAATACCGTTAGAGAATATACTAAATGTAATCCACGAGCGATCCAGCTGCAGGATGTGGACACTACTAGACTTGTCTAAGCAGATGATATAGCATTGATAAGTAGTTACAAAACAGAATTAATCAGAAAGACGCAAATTTTTTACAAAATCACTGCAAAAACAAGATTGTGTTGATATAGAAAAGACAGAATACCTGGTCACAAATAAGAAAATAAGTAGTGAGCCATAGTAAAGTTAGCTTTGAAAAGCGCACCGCAGCGCGTAGGGTGAAGCAGTCGCCCTCCGTTTTCTGGCGGTGGCGCCTTTGTCGCAATTGAAGGCTTCGGTGTCTCCCTCTAGCGGGAAAGGGGGAAAGTGGGCTGTTCGCGTGGGTTTAAGAAGTGGCTGTATGGGCTCTCGTGGAAGGTTGGCAGTCGGGGCATCAAGAAGCGACTTCTCTGCCGGTGCTAGAGGGACAGCACGCAGATCGCGGCATCATCGTAAGCGACGCGAGCAGCGGCTCCGTGATATGGGGCGTTAACTGCTCGTCGCGAAAGGAATATTCCTGAGCGTGGGTCCGCAATGGGCCTAATCTGCAGTTCGGCCATATGGTGTCGACCGGCGAGGAGGTTCTGAAAATCGGCGCGCCTTCCTGCATCCGTTGAAACGGCTGGCATGGGGCGGCTCGGCAGAACGTTTGGAGGTGCTGCGTTGGTTCAGTCCTGGGAGTCGTAACGCACCAGAAGTTGAGTATTGATTGTTAACAGACTTTATAAAATTTAACTGAATTCAATTTACTTATTCTTGTTAATTTTTGGGGGTTTTCCGCCATTCATTCTCGTCTGCCCACCTGCGAGAAGGTGGTAATATTTGAAAGGGTGGTCCGTTTGTCGCCTTCTGAGGACGAAAGGGGGAGAGTCAGAGTAAATCTGTGGTTCGGATTGCTTCTTTCTCCTCCCAGCTTACCTACGGGTTTATTCGACTGCTAGCCTCTGCCATGTCTGTGAAAGTCTAAGGCACCAATGACTGTACTGTTTAAAATGCAAGGCACTAAGACCTGATCCATTCTCTCGCCTGCCATAACTAGTATTACTGGACTCACGTGTAAAAGGTACTCTGAGAAAGAAGAAATATTCCTTTTGCCTCGTGGTAAGAAATAGTCAATTGCAAAACGAATTCCTGCTCATCTGGAAGCTGTAACATACGTAAATTTGTGTTTATGTATATTTGGCTATAATCAAGCAACGTTGTTAATGTACGCCGTAGTGGATTTTTTATATTGTTTCTAGTCAGCAAAAACTGTTGTGTGTTTTTCCAATTCAATACCTTTTAAGGCTTTTACTCAACGTACTTACGTGTTTTATACACTTTGTTTTCTTGCCATGCAAAAGTTTGCCATTTCATAACGGGTAGGATTTATTGCCTTGAAACGAGAATGTTGTAAAAGTTCAAGTCCTACCTGGCGAGCGTGTGTGTTTGCCGTACGTTAAGTGGCAGAAATTTGAAAAATTTGTTTTTTTATATATTTTGGAAATGTTAATGTTATTAACTGTGAGTGTCCCCCTCCCCCGTGTGCATGACTCATGCGTTTTGGTTTTTCTATTTTGACAACTTTTGTAAACAGGATTGTCTTTATATGTTGCAGACAAGTTAGATTCTGCGCCATTTAATGAATGGAGTGAAATTCACCTGTAATTTAGCTGAGCTTGAAATATTATAGAGCGTCACGTTGTATACGTTAAATTGCTTGCCTGTACTTGCCTTTTATTGGAGTGAAATTTTTTATAATAGTTTATAAGTTCTTTCCTATCGTAAATTGTCAATTATTTGTTAAATGATTGTTGGTCTTTTTCAAAAAATGTCGTAAAGTCTTGCACCAAATTTGATTAAAGAGTGTTATTGAAAATTGTGTGTAGTTTCACCAGTTATTCCTTGCCACATACTTCCGCTCTACATTTTGTGTATTGATTGAGATTAATAACCTTTGGTGAACCAGTAGTAATTTTACGGTTCAAGAAGTGATGTATCCTTGGCAGTAGATGGTTTCACTTTCAAGAGTGTGTGTCGCTTCAAGTAGTTAGGGAGTCTTTTTAATAAGAACAATAGAGCGGATATAGAAATGGATGGCCATCTAGCAAAAGCGACGTTCTAGATTCATCAAAATTCTAAAAAAAGATCATTTATTAGTACATCTCCTACACGATTACTCAGCAATTCACACTTAAGTGCCTGGCAGAGGGTTCACCGAACCACCTTAAATCTATTTCTCTATCGTTACATTGTCGAAGAGCGCTCGAAAAGAACGAACACTTAAATCTTTCCATGTGAGCTCTGATTTCTCTAATTTTATGACAATGATCGTTTCTCCCTATGTAGGTGGACGCCAACAACATGATTTCGCATTCGAAGGAGAAAGTTTGTGACGGGAATTTCATGAGAAGATATTTCCGTAATGAAAAAAACCTTTGTTTTAGTAACTGACACCTCCAGCCCAAGTATCATAGCCGCGGCACTCTCTGCCCTATTTAGCGATAATACAAAACGAGCTGCAGTTCTGTGAACTTTTCCGACCTGCTCCGTCAGTGTTAAGTGATGCAGATCCCACACAGCGCAGCAGTGTTCCAGAAGACGACGAGCTAGCGTACTGTAAGGTCTCTTTAGTGGAACTGTTGCATTTTCTGAGTGTTCTCCCAATAAATCGCCACTCATAAATAGGTGACGTGATAACATCCGCTAGGATACAACTGGGATGAACATTAACGCCAAAGGGACAAAAATTGCACTCGTCGCAAAGAAATGGAAGAGGATCGCAGAGCAGGTGTTCGGATGAGTCTTGTCACGTGTAAAGTTAAATAACAATTCGGCGTAGGCTACCGCAGTCGCTTATCTCGCGTAGAAATCATGAAAGATCATTAGTACGATGTACCTTTCATCATTCACTCTGCGTGATTGGCTTTGTATAAATGTAGATACAGAAACATAATTTCTTATGTTGCGTGTTTGTGTGTTGTATTGGACGAAGCATGTTCTACAGCAACAGCGAGTATGCCACAATGAAATTAATAGGATCTCTAGTGTTCTCTGTAAATATAAACAATTTATTGCATAGTAACAGCAATAGCGCAAGGTTTATTGATGACTATGCTGCTGTCTGCAAAAGGGCATCGTTGCTGGACCGTTGAAAAACACAAACAACGGAAAGGGCTTTGCAATATCTTCATTTGGTCTAATGATTAAAAGCTCTCTATAAATGTGCACAAGAGAAAGAATCCAATAATATCTAATCATAAGATTAGTGGTGAATATCTTTAGCGTGTCACATGCTGTAAGTATTTATTAGATACTAAGCAACGTTATAAAAACGAGATTATCGAGTAAAATCTGCATTATGGAACGCGAATGAAAGGCTCGGATTGTTTGAAGGATTCTGGGGAAGTGTAATTCATCTATAACTAATTCTCGTAAATGACACTAGTGTGATCCATTATAGCGTACTTTTCCCGCATTTTGAATACTTAACAAGTACCATAGGTAGGGAAAAAAACGTAGTAACTGACTGCTGTAACCCGTACGAAAGGCTAACAGAAATGCTGGAACTAAATTGAGAAGCCTTGGAGGAAAAAGGATGTGAATCTTTCGACACACTGTTGTCGGGAACCTGTGCAAGATGTTTGGTTTGTGGGGCGCTCAACTGAGCGGTCGTCAGCGCCCGTCCAAAGTCCCAATTTTTACACAGTCCAATCTAGCCAGTGTCCGAAATGATGATGACGATACAAAAACCCAATCCCCAGGCAGAGAAAAATCCACAACCCGGCCGGGTGTCGAAGCCGTGACCGTGTAGTCCATGGGTAGCAACGCTAGCCACTAGACCACGAGCTGCGGACGCAAATCTACTGCGACCGTCGTATATCACTTAGGGATAATGAGCATAACGTAATACAGATTACGGTGAGCGCTGACATAAATAATCGTTTTACTTCTTAATCAAAATATCCACGGGTGTGCTGCCGGTCTATAGTGCCCAACGGGCACAATATTTCGGCGATCATACATGTCGCCATCATCAGGTGAACTGATGGACTGAGCTCCTGTGAACGTGCCGGCACGGAGATCCGTACGCTAAGGCTGCTCAGAGGGAACTGGGTTCGGTCGCGGCGGCGGCCGATTTAAATACCCTCCGCCCGCGGCGCGCTCCCTCCGCCGTCCGCGCCCCGCGCCACGGTCGCGCGGTGGAACAGATTGCGACGGCGTCTGAGATGACGTCGGTGTGATGGCTCTGTCCGCCGTGGTCGTCACAACTATACGTCTGCTCGATGTACTCTTCATTAACCCGATCGCTGGTTCCCAAGCCTTGCTAAGATTATAGCCACAGTCGCGGTTTATGAGGTCGTCATTGGTGCGAATTTCGATGGCCTCTCTAACAACGCTGTCCCAGTATCTCGACGTCTGTACCAGAATCCTCGTGCGGTCATACTCCATGGCGTGATTTTCCGACAAACAATGTTCAGCGACCGCCGACTTGCTCGGATACATCAGTCGAGTGTGCCTCTGGTGTTCACGGCATCGATCCTCGACGGTACGCATCGTCTGACCAATATACGACTTGCCACATTGACACGGAATCTGGTACACGCCGGCCTTCCTCAAACCGAGGTCATCCTTGGCGCTCCCCACCAGTGCACGAGTTTTATTTGGAGGACAAAACACAGTTCCGACCCGGTATTTCTTCAGAATGCGGGCGATTTTTCCCCGAGAGTGCGCCTGTGTGTGGAATAAATGCAGTGCCTACCTCCTCCCTTGTGACTTCATCCATCTCAACAGGTTGTGCTGCAGTGGTTGGGCGGAGAGCACGTTGAATCTGCCACTCTGAGTACCCATTTTTTCGAAAAACAGTTCTCAGATGTTCCAATTCCTGGGGTAGACTCTCTGCGTCAGAGATAGTGCGCGCCCTATGTACTAGAGTTTTAAGTACCCCATTCCTCTGTGAAGGGTGGTGGCAGCTGTCTGCGTGCAAATACAGATCAGTGTGCGTAGTCTTCCGATACACCCCATGACCTAGGGTGCCGTCAGCCCTTCTCTTGACCAAGACGTCAAGGAAAGGTAATTTACCCCCCGTTTCAGTCTCCATAGTGAATTTGATGTTGGGGTGTATGGAGATATTTTGATTATCAAATACGCCGGGAGAAACTCAAGAATCACGTTTTACTTCTTGCTCAATACGCGAATGAAATAGAAAAACCGATATTAGTGCAGAATGCATCGCACAGTGGCTTATGGATATACAGTTTCGTAAATACACTACTAGACAAAAAGGTGAAGCATGCGGAAGACATGATCGCATGTCAGTGGAACTCCGTGCACGAACACACCACTGGTGGGCGTGTAAATTACTACAGAGATGTAATTTTCTCTAACAGGTTGAACTCCCATCAGAATGCATTACTGTTGTACGTGTCACCAGGTCTTGTAGCGTATATAAGAGACGTGAACAGCTTCACATCTTGAGAACTGCGAGGAACACGGAGATGCCGCTTACTCGTCTGAGACTGCGTTATCAGCATCTCACTGATTTTGAGAGGCCTTACTGAGTGTTCCCATTTGGCCAGCTGCTTGAATCGAGATTTTTCTTGCATTCTTCTGTGGCAGTGGCTCAGTGTTGCACTTTATGAGGCATTGAGGGTAGAAATACTCATCCCCGGAATTCCTGTCGACTACGTCTGACAGAGTGGAGGATCAGCGTGTTGTGCACCAAGAATGTCGTAACCCATTCATATCTGCATCTGCCATACGAGAATGAGTAATAGAATTCTCTGTATCATCTCGCACCATTGGTCGCAGACCAGCAGAAACTGGACTAAGGAGTTAGTGTCCCATATGTAGGCTGCTTTCAACACCATAACACGGATGCTTTGGAGTGGAGTCGTGACGGTATAAGTAGCCTGTTTGTAGGTTGGCAGCACTATAGCCTGTGTTCACAGCGCTGTCAGCGCTCTGCGCCCTCGGCAACATATTTTGTGGGTGGACAGTCTAGCAGTTAGCGAGAGGATAGGAACATGATATTCTTAGTGGAGACTCTGTGTTGGTAGGACATGATTTGTAAAGTGAGATGAAATGATGCGTTTATAAAAAAAAAAAAATATACGCAAGGAAATGTATGATGATGGATGTTTGGTTGATAATGTTTGGGCAGTGGAATTATTGACAACTACATAAATTTTGGAACTGGATGTCACATGACTAAGGTAAAATTTTCTAAATACATTGTTTGCTCTTCAACAAAATCTTTCTTTCGCTAACCATACATCTCCTAGTAGTTACTCTATAGTAGTGAGAATCTTTTTATTTAGCTGGCTGTAGTTGAAACTTGTAATTGCTGTAGTTCGTGTTATGAAGATTTTCTGTGACGTTAATGCGTTATGCAAACGAATGGGGTTTGCACTCTTGGGACTCGTGACTGAAATGAGTTTAGGCAATTAACAGAGTTGGAGATAGTTTCATATTTCTTTAATTTCATACTAATTGGATTTGTATTATTATGGTTTCTTGAAATTCCGGGCCACTCTTCTGTGTTAATTACTGGAACTCATGTTGTCAACGTATAGCGGTCAGATTGTGTTGGGCTTCTATATTGTGGGTAATAAATGAATAGGTTAATTTTGAGTTGTCTTTGTCAGCGAAAATTCTGTATGTCAGTATTTAATAAAAATAATTAAAGAGGTAGTTTCAATTGTCGACCCTTAGCCGAGGATACGTCACTGTAATCTTCTGATTTACTTGTAGTTTGAAGTATTAGTGCATGATTAGAAATTAGTTATTGTTCACTGCTAGCGCGTAATTGTATGTATGGAATATCCTTAGTAGTTGTAGCTTCTTGTTTTTGTACTGTATTGTCATGAGGAAAATAGTTGTGACATGCATGTATGTTTGCATTAAGTATCTCGCAGTCGCTTTTGCAACTAATTAAACATTTATTATTTACAGTGCTATTTTAGTGTTTTTTTATTTTTACTCTTCAAATTGTTTTTGTGTGTTATTCTGTAAATTAGTGTGATAATTATAGCGAGTGAAAAGCGTAACACTAGGATGAAAAGTAAACTGAGAAATGACAGTGACGACGAGCGTAGCTTATTGACACCACCTAATAACTGACAAATGGTCAAGACAATAATTTGGTAACAGTGCATAGGGGCATGGACCAGACAGTAAATAACGGCGAGCTTAGTTTATTGATCCCACATAATAACTGACAAATGTTCAAGACAATAATTTGGTAACAGTGCATAGGGACATGGACCAGACAGTAAATAAAGGTGTAGAAATTGGAACAATCGGTGAAACAGGGAACTGTTCACGATCGATCGGTTGGTAACAGTTCACCTCAGGAATGTGAAGTAACAGAACAAAATCTTGCAAATACCGTAGATTCAGGTTTTGCATCAATACACTTTTCTCATTTAACTCAAGACACACTTACTGCTTTTCAAAATACGAATCTTAACGATGTAAACGCACTGACAAAAACACGAAGGAATATGTTGCAGTCAATAATGTATTGTTATTGCAGTTAATTAAAAAATTTGATCAAACAGCTTCAAAAGTTAGACACAATGGAACAAAATCAGAAACAAACACAGCAACAACTTAAAAACTTAGACACAATTGCCTAAATTAAACAAACACTTCAAAAAACGCATAAAGATTTAACGGCTGAGATACTCAAAATCACATCGAAACATCAAAACTTTTCTGAAGACATAAAAACACAAATTTGTGAGTATTTTCAGTCTGTTTTTTCGCAACATGAAGATACATTACAGAACCATGAGGCAGCAATAAAAGAACTGCAGACCATTGTACACGAAAATCACTACACTTGCAGGTTGAAATTGATTCTGTTGCATTTACCGTTACGGTTGCGCAACTTGTAAAAAATTAGGAAAACTTAAAGGATATAGTAGATACGATTACGACACAAATGGACACGGACGAAATCAGCACATTATCGGAAAAAGTAGCCGAACTTTCGGATCAGTTAACAAATTTATCTATGAGGATAGATGATGATTTGAATGATACAAGCGTTTACTGACACAGAGGAGTACGAGGAAATTAGGAAATTTAAACAGAGTCACAAACAAATTAATACACAACACAAAAGATAAATATGGGAAGAACAAGATGAATTGGCGAAGGTGATAGAATTAGATATTTCAGAGGATACTCGCGCTCCGACACAGGGAGAGGGATTTAGCAATACGGAAATGTCACACGGTAATAATACATGGGATTTCAGAGATCTTGAAAGGAGTCGGCAGGGTGCACCGAGCCTTGATATGGAACCGCCGACACGCCGTAACAGTGACCCGATTTGCAACTGGCCGACAGGATGACTTTGGCTATAAGCTCTTCATCGCAATGCGTAAATTTAAAACATTCAAGAATTCTAATAATGACATACAAGCACAAGACTGGCTTCATCAAGTTTCTCATTGTTTTCCTCCTAATTGGTTATTAGAGCATAGATTAGAATTTATGTGTGGCTATTTAGAAAATGAACCACCTGTAAGAATGATATCGGTTATTCGCGACTGTCACAGTGAAGGAGATTTGTATCATGCCTTCCTTTCTGCATATTGGTCTCAGGCTTCACAGGGTCGAGTAAAACACAGTGTTATAATGATGTAGCATTTCGAACAGTGTGAGTTTTCCAGCCCTGTAAAATATTTTGCAGATATGTTACACAAGAATCAGTATTTGTCAAACCCGTACAGCCCCTCGGACCTCGGAACTTATTCGCATTTGCTTGATTAAATTAAAACACTTAAGACATATTATTTTGGCTTTTCAAGGACTTTTGCGAGAACTGGAAATCGACACAATCGCACGTTGCGAAAACAGGAAAACAGAAAAAATTACAGGTCACATCCGTCACATCTGCATCTACAGGATTACTCTACAATTCACATTTAAGTGCTTGGCAGAGGGTTCATCGAACCTCAATCATACTATCTCCCTACCATTCCACTCCCGAACAGCGCGCGGGAAAAACGAACACCTAAACCGTTCTGTTCGAGCTCTGACTTCTCTTATTTTATTTTGATGATCATTCCTACCTATGTAGGTTGGGCTCAACAAAATATTTTCGCATTCGGAAGACAAAGTTGGTGACTGAAATTTCGTAAATAGATCTCGCCGCGACGAAAAACGTCTTTGCTTTAATGACTTCCATCCCAACTCGCGTATCACATCTGCCACACTCTCTCCCCTATTACGTGATAATACAAAACGAGCTGCCCTTTTTTGCACCCTTTCGATGTCCTCCGTCAATCCCACCTGGTAAGTATCTCACACCGCGCAGCAATATTCTAACAGAGGACGAACGAGTGTAGTGTAAGCTGTCTCTTTAGTGGACTTGTTGCATCTTCTAAGTGTCCTGCCAATGAAACGCAACCTTTGTCTCGCCTTCCCCACAATATTATCTATGTGGTCTTTCCAACTGAAGTTGTTCGTAATTTTTACACACAGGTACTTAGTTGAATTGACAGCCTTGAGAATTGTACTATTTATCGAGTAATCGAATTCCAACGGATTTCTTTTTCAACTCATGTGGATCACCTCACACTTTTCGTTATTTAGTGTCAACTGCCACCTGCCACACCATACAGCAATCTTTTCTAAATCGCTTTGCAACTGATACAATTTCGTGTTGACAGAAACAATAACCGTACATGACAAGTCTACACCTTATAACGCAAATCGTGACCAAAACAGACACCAATCGTACGACAGCCATTACAGAGACAGATGACATTTCCGTGGTAATGACTATGACAGAGACAACTGTAGAAATAGACAATATGGTAATCATAATAATTATCAATAAGCAGACAAAATGAATTTAGACGTAACAGTCCATCCAGTAATTAAAATTCTGGGAGAAATTCTCCACTACCCAACTAACAAGAAAGAAACTACAGAAATTACTGACAAAACGACAAGGTATAATCATGACAACAGACCTGAATTTAATCAGAACTGGTGTTATTCAAATAGGGCACGGCCCTCTCGAGAAGTTGAAATTGTAGGAACCAGACCTACAAATCCCAGTAACGACGCGCCACAGCAAAGAGATAAGACAATGACTCGCACCGCAGGCACCTTTAAAATGTACTTATGAGGCTGACGACGTAGCTGTCATGACTATCAATTAAAATGGAAGACGTTAGGGACATTTTACTCCAGGAAACTGATATGAAACAGAACAATACTGCATAACCTGTAATTCACATCGCAATAAAAGACATAAAATTTACGGCAGTACTTGACTCCGGCAGTCCTATTTCGGTAATTAGTAAAACAGCTTTCAGTAAATACAACAAATAGAACGATTACCCCATACTTCCTTTACGTTAAATTAAATTACAAGGTGCAATTTTTGGAAAAAAGTGTAGGTGTACGCCAACAAACTAACTTAAAATTCTTTTGTCAAAGCCACCGATTTATTATGATTTTTCTTGTTGTTCCATTGTTGTCGACGGAGATTATATTAGGTGTAGATTATTTGAATCAGTGTAAATCAATTTTAAACTTTCACGACGCTGAAAGAAGCTCAGAGAAAGGAGGTAAGTCAATAGCTTTGACGGGGATGACATTGATGACATATGAGATACTAACGTTTTAATTTAGAAAAAATTCAAACAATTGCGAACTGTAATGACACTGATAGGCAGGACCTTATTGACATCTTACAATCACATTCCATCGTTTTTACTTACAAAACAGGAAAAATTAAAGGATTTCAGTTCAAATTCCGTGTTCGTGAGCATAGAAAATTTTGCGTCAGACGTACGTAATTCTGGCACGTTATAGAGATCGTGCTAGAATGGAAATACAATCTATGCTTGACAAGGGCAATTGACAAATTTCATTTTTTCGTTTTTTTCGTTCTAGCAAACATGTATAGTGATCGAGCATCGCAATTTCTTATGTCCTCAAAATGAAATCGACAGGTTGAAACGTTGGGCATTATTTCTGCAAGAATTCTGCTTCACAATAGTCTACATTCCTGGCACGAAAAACAATGTTGCGGACGCAATTTCATGTGCATTGACCGGCCTTAATAGAAGAAACACAGAAGCAAACCTTGAGAAAAATTTCAGCATTATTCACATTCAAAATGTAGCTTTTGAAAACTTCGTCACTGCATCTTTCAGGGACATTGCTCTTGAGCAATGTCTTTGCGATTTGGAAAAATATTAAAAGTAAATGGCATGAAAAGACACACGCACAGATTCTTGATTATTACCTGGTTAGAAATAACATACTCTTCAAACGTTGCGCTGTTGAGGACAAGCTATGGTTCTTTGTATTCCTGAAGATAAGCTCATCTGGTACTTTAATTTCAGCTACGCACAATTTGATCCACTAAATAAATGTAAATGCCGTGTGACGAGGGCCTCCCGTCTGGTAGGCCGTTCGTTGGGTGCAAGTCTTTAGAGTTGACGCCACTTCGGCGACTTGCGCGTCGATGGGGATGAAACGATGATGACTTGGACAAAACAACACCCAGTCCCTGAGCGGAGAAAATTTCCGACCCAGCTGGGAATTGAACCCGGGCCCGTAGGATTGACATTCTGTCGCTCAGACTACATCCACTAAAATGTTGTCATAGGCTTCGGATGACTTGTTATTTTAACAACATGGAAAAGAGAATTAGGAGAGTTCTGTCTATTTGCAAACTTTGTCGAAAAGCTAAATCATCTCCCATCACACATCGTGATCCATTGTTTCCTATTAGTCCTGCTAGATTAAACGAATAAGCTGTAGTCGATCTCTTGGGACCCCTTGTTAAAACATTGAATGGATTTACGTACGTTTTCTTCACTGTTGAACTTACCTCAAAATTTTTCTTCCACATCGTCGCGTAAAGCTACTGAACGTTCTGTATTCTAAGCCTTCGTTAAAAATTTCTCACTTGAAGATGGACACACTGACAAGGCCACTTCACTTTACGGAACACAATTCAGATCTGATATTTGGCCGCGGATGCTTCGGAATCGTAAAATCAAACCTGTTTTTATTTCATTGTACTCTCCACATTGTAACCCGTCTGACGTATTGTGAAAGAAATTAATAAGCTTTTCAGTCTTTGTCACATACTTACACTTATTTCAAAATGTAATGAATGAAATGCCTCATGACTCCACTGCCGGCTGGCCGCTGGTGGCCGAGCGGTTCTGGCGCTACAGTCTGGAACCGCGCGACCACTACGGTCGCAGGTTCGAATCCTGCCTCGGGCATGGATGTGTGTGTTGTCCTTAGGTTAGTTAGGTTTAAGTACTTCTAAGTTCTAGGGGACTTATGACCTCAGCAGTTGAGTCCCATAGTGCTCAGAGCCATTTGAACCATTTGAACTCCACTACCTTACCACCTATTCTTGTATTGAAGAATGAGGAACCACTGAACACAATCAGGGAGATGGTATCTTTTCCGAGTACAAGTAAACTTCGAAATAAAGACATAATTGATTTGTCTATTAAAATATAGATTCTGCTGCAGACAAAAGGAGAAAACTACGCGGTAAGAAAAATTCAAAGAAACTACACATTGGTCGAAAAGTTCTCATTAGAGCCCATTCAGTATTACATAAAAAGAAACATTTGAGTCACAAATCGTGTCTGCTTTACAAAGAACCTTACAGGATCCGACGTATACCGCATGATAATTGCGTTGAAGGTGAAACTTTGCGTACTAAGAAAAATAAAGGATTACACCACATTCCTGAAGTAAAACCGTTTATTGAGAAATTATTTGCTTTCTGACTCAGTAACTTGAAGTGAAAAAATTTTATAGCAAAGACTATTACATTTTGTCACATATAGAAACTGTTAACATGCAGCGATGTTTTGAAGTTAACTATCCAGTCAAGAACCTATGGAACATATTAAGACAACAATTTTACGAGTACAGTTTTATAGGCAACAGACGACACAGTCTTATTTTGAGTACATTTTCGCTTGTCATTTGCACGATTATGTCACGACTATAATGCTCACATTCTTGGAATATATACCGCTAACGAGGTTTTACTTGAAAAGTGGTTTACTTGAAAAGACATTTTTGATTAAAGTACTTTTAGACTGACAGATGACACAATATTTGGTTTGTTTGACAGCTACACGATCATATTACGACGCTACTATTGAGTGACAAAAGTTTCATTATTGATTTTACGCTGTATCTGTTTTGTCTGCACAGTTTTTCTACGTTCTTCTGGAAAGGAGAACACATTGTTGTAATGACTTTCGTGGCATGACTACAATGAGACAGTTATTTTCGTATCACAACAATACGTTACAGTACAGTACTTTCAAGGTCATGGCGATGAACTAACAACTACGACATTTATACACGTAGCACTTTACTTTTGTATATGACAAGGTAAGTACATTGATTTCTGGAGAACTTTACTTATGAACGACGATAACTAAGATACTTGGCACATTTTTACCATTAAGCGATGACAGAAATTTTCTTACGGCAAGAAGTACAGTTTTGCGCTAGATGGCATGCATTTGAGTGATTACTTTTTGCAACTGAAACATTATTAGAAACATTTTTGAACTGCAATGGTACAGAGGTTTTCAGCGGTACATTTCATTCCACAGTTTTGATCTGTAAGATCTGAGGTATAATTACATTATCCCTTTAGGGGGTACGTCTACTTTGTGTACCATGCATCTGGCAAGCACAAGGAGCCTTAGTTAATATGGTATTTGCTTATACAGTTTTACACATGGGTACTATATTTCTCTAACAGTGATAAACACAGCGATATTGTCATTTAACAGAGAGATTAACATTTTTACTATGTCACTGACACATTTCTATGTAATTACACAGTTGGACTACTTTGCATTCATGAAATTGTACTTTGTCTGCATTTTGTGAACTGTTCACATATATTTTCGGAATCACCGTGACACTGCGAGAGCCTTTGAGTGATGTATGTTGTACGGAATCATGATTTTTGAAGTACGTTTGAGGTAGATGACACTATTGAAACTAGCAGAGAGCATTTTTTTAGAGGTTTTGAGATTATTGAGGGAAGGTACGACGATTTTGAGATTTGATTGATGTGTTATGATATTGTTACGACGACGACGTGTGTTATGATGTTGAGATATAGTTATGATCAATAAGGAGATGCTATATGAGATATATGATTATGCTACATTTTTATTATGATAAAGTATTGAAGTATCGACGAATATGTATATATGTAATAAGGCAGTGAATAATGAGTAGGGGTTATGGACTTTGATATGTGGAAAAGAATGTTGGAAACCAAGAATTGTACTTTAAGAGTTATGAAAAGTGAGTATATATGTGAATGTGAGCACCAGAAATTTTTGGACACTGTTATTGAGGAGATTTCGTTTCTACACACTTCTGCAATTTTTCAATGTGTGAAATTTTTTATTTGTATGAAACTGTTATTGTAACTGAAACTGCTGTCGTAAATATTTTGGTAAAGAGTATAAGAGACCTTGACGTAATGCTCTGCTGTGCTGGGCTGCGCTCTAGGTGCCTTGAAATATACCCATTGTTGTGTTGCCTTTCAACTTAACTGCTGCCGCTTCACCTTCTTTGAAGCTACTGCACTCCCACAAGCACTCACATAGCTATAGAAAAGAGAGGCCATTTACCTCGCTATTGACATTTATTTGCAGAACACACCAGAAACATAACATACCTACTACTTGTAAACATATGTTTATACTTTGGAGTTTGAACTTTGTGTTACTTTCTGAAATGCTTACGAATTGATGGGAAATATTCTTACGTTTACACACCTGATTATGAAAAGTGGCTCTGTACAAGAGTTGAGAGAATTTCTACTGACTTTGTCACATGGCTATTGAATGATATTTTTATGCTTTGCCTTGTACATATTTGCTTGTTTTATTTGATACCTGGTTTCTGGCTGCACTGCAGCATTGATTTTATAGAATAAAATTTAATACATATGCTAATGTGAACACTTTCTGTCAACAGAGCCATTAAATAGTAATTTTATGGCCCACATTCTTAAAAAAAGAGCACTTGGAAAGGAAAGAACAATAAGAAGGGAAGAGGGGCTAGTAACAGGAAAAGCACCCATAATTTTAGTTTCAAGATCTTTTTATTTTTTTATTTTTTTTGTTAAAGTAAGTTGTTGTGGTGCACCAATTTAGTGTTAAGATGTGACATACAGCCATTGCATTTCACATGGGAGACGGTATAGGTCTTGTTCCTCATAGTTTTGATGATCACAGATGTACATATGCTGCTGTAAGCTTACACGTATATTTCCCTTATCTGCGTTGCTGTCTTTACTGTAATATTTTTTCTAATTGTGCTTTGTCATGTTTAGGTGTAAATTATTGCATTTGCTGCTGCTACTTGTCACGCACTGTCCTACTGAATTTTACGTTGTATTGCTGTGCTAAACCAGTTTTACCACTGATTTATTTTTCTTGTTTACTGAATATTCCCTTGTATAAGTTTTAAAGTTGCATTTGCCTTGCAAATTTAGATATGCTACTGCTTGCTTTGACAGTTTGCACATTTGTCACTGTTGTTTGTGTTAATTTCTTTGTTCTGATGCATTCTCATTCTCTAGTTTATAGATTTGAGTTCAGTAGATTTAAGTTAGCTTCAGAAGTGCTATGTTATATAAGAAAATGAGTTGTGATGAGTCAGGAAGAAATGCATTGAGAAGCTATGAGGAAAAGGTCTGGCCAAAAGTATTGTATAATGAAGGACAATTATTTTGAAAGAGGAAATTGACAGACATAAGTAGGGTATAGTGACAAGAGGTTTAGGTAGGATTTTCTTGGAAATGAATGATGAGGTAAGAAAAATATGGAAGTATAAGCACTGGTTGAAAGTATAAATACTGATAACATGCTCAGGTAGCATTTTTGTGGGAACAAATGTTGAAGTAGGAGAGTTCTGCGAGAATTAAAGTTTTGGTTGGAAATGAAGTAGTTTTGGTTGAAAGTAAGGGATATGAGTATGAAGGATATTACTGAAAAGAGAAAAATGAAACAGGTATAAAATACAAACCACAAGTACTGCAGTATCAAATGTTACACTTACACTTTTACACATTTACACTTGAAAACAGAGCCTGTCCTTTCCTTTCGTGTTATTGATGATGATGATGATGATGAGTTCCATACTTCTTTACAGAGCGTAGGGGAGCGATGCGGGAGAACCGCGCCGCCTTACTAGGCAAGGTGCTAGTGGAGGTGGTTTGTCATTGCCTTCCTCCGACCGTAATGGGAATGAATGATGATGATGATGAAGACGACACAATAACACCCAGTCATCTCGAGGGAGGAAAAATTCCTGACCCCGCCGGGAATCGAACCCGGGACCCCGTGCTCGGGAAGCGAGAGCGCTACGGCGTGTACCTGTGTGTCTCTGTGTTCTTCCTGTCTCTTTTAGTTTACCTGATAAGATAAGTTAGTTAGAATTTTTTTCCTCCTAGTACCAGGCTGCGTTCACTACGTTGAGGAATACTGTTATCCTCAATCCTAATCTCTGTTCTTGTACCATGTTCTTTACTTTAGGAAGATGTTCAGAAATTATTTATTCTGTTATGTTTTCTTTCAATTTTCATGTGTCAATTTAATGTTTCTACTGATATTCTCAGTTTTCATTTATTTGCTTACATCATAATTCCTGTAGTACTCATGTATATGCTTATTTCCGTTCTTTTTCTAAAGCCTGTATTACTACAATTTGTTATTTGTGTTATCATGCTATAATGATGTTTTGATAATATGACTGCGTTGGTGTCTGCACGTTTGTTGATAATTCAGCAAGGGACTAGTTAACAGAATTGCTGGTTGTAAGGATATTGCAAAAAACAAAAAACAAAAAAAATACTGATGCACAAGTGGTGGCTCAAATATGCATCAATGCTGACTACACAGTGGTGGCTCATGGACTTGCTATATTGTCCTCAAGACTCTTCAGTTGTCACTGTGCACCCACACAGTTGCAATGGATGGCTGCTTCCCATCTCTACAAGGTGGCCCACTACTATCGTTATCTCTAATAAGACTATAGTGGTCTGCTTTGTGGTGACGCACTAATTCTACCAATATTCTTCAAGACTTCGGCTGATACTGCTGTGGGTCTGCTCTGTTGTTGCCCATTACCAATCTTATGATACTATTTTAAAACTTCATGTAAGAGGCAGAACTGTGTTTCCATGGGGAGAACAACACCACTACTTCTAGATTGCATGGCTGTGCACTGCTTGCTTGTAGATTTTCATATACTGCGCAGCCTTTGTGGGTAAAATTGGCATGGACTTCTCTTCTGATGAATTATTAGGACTGTCTTTAGAGACTGCGAAGAGAATTTTTACTTTATTGAACAACAGCATTTTACTTAACCTTTGTATGCATGTGCGCTATTTGATGTTGTTAATATCAAAATGTTAACAACTTGGTCTTGACCACCGCCCAAAACGCTTTGTAAATTTTTTTTAGGGGAGCAAGGGGGGTTACGTAAGTAGTCTGTTTGTACGTTGGCAGCGCTATAGTCTGTGTTAATATCACTGACAGCGCTCTGCGCCCTCGACAAGAGATTATGTGGTTGGACAGTCTTGGTAGGACGTGCATTGTAAGGTGAGATGAAGTGATGTGTTCATAAGAAAATACGCAAAGAAATGTATGATGCTAGATATTTGGTTCATAATGTTTGGGCAGTGGAATTATTGACAATTATATACTTTTTGAAACGGGCTGTCTCATGAATATGGTAAAATTTTCGAAATTCATTGTTTTCTCTCTAACTAAATCTTTCTTTCACTAACCGTATTTCTCCTTGTAGTTAGTCTATGGTAGTTAGAATCTCTTTATTTAGCTGGCTGTAGTTGATACTTGTTGTAATTGCTGTAGTTTCTGTTATGAAGATTTTCTGTGAGGTAAGTGACTTATGAAAACGAATGGGGTTGCGCTATTGGGATTCGTAATTGAAATGAGTTTAGACAATTGACAGAGTTGAGGGTAGTTTCATAGTTTTTTAATTTCATATTTTTTGAATTTGTATTATTGTTATGATTTCTTGCAATTCAGTGCCATTCTTCTATGTTAATTATTCGAAGTCATGTTGTCAATGTATAGCAGCCAGATTGCGTTGGGCTTGTATATTGTGGGTAATAAATGAATTGGTTACATTTGAGTTGCCTTTGTCAGGGAAAATTCTGTAGGTCAGTGTTTAATAAAAATAATTAAATCCTGGTTAATGGTTCAAATGGCTCTAAGCACTATGGGACTTAACAGTTGAGGTCATCAGTCCCCTAAACTCAGAACTACTTAAACCTAACTAACCTAAGGACATCACACACACCCATGCCCGAGGCAGGATTCGAACCTGCAACTGTAGCAGCCGCGTGGTTCCGGACTGACGTGCCTAGAACCACTCAGCTACCGCGGCCGGCAAAGCCTGGTTAATGGCGTCGCACTGTGTCCTGCAATATCCTGGATAATCACCGTCGGCGCGTGTGGGGGCGGATTGGGGAGTAGTCTTATACTTAAAATGTTTTGGTGACCCACAGTGATGTTATTGAAAAAAAATGACATTACATATTATGCCTGGCGTCATGGTGTGGGCAGCCATAGAGTGACTTCAGGACACAGCTGTTAGTGACTGAGGGAAGTCAGACGGCAGAACAATATGCAACGGTTATTTCGTATGTCAGCTCCATCCCAGTGCCAGTATGGAAGATATCAAATACTAGATACAACACTTGTGAGGCAGCCTGCTGAGGAGAAAATACAACAGCTATATCAGATCCTTGGTAACCGAATGAGTGCATACTAGAGTGTGTGGAATGTCAAACTGATAACTGAGCTCATGCTGTCGTGTTATTTGTAAGTTACACTTAGTTTTCTGGCCACTACAATGACAAAACACAACCTCAATCCTCAAAGATTCAATTCGTTTGCTCCTCTACTTCTGGGTGCTTCAAGTTTTTTGTCAGGCACTGTATACACTGAAATAAAAAAAAAAAAATTCATATAATATACAGAGGGTTCCGCCTCTTTATTGCATATCACAAACTATGCCTTTTTCATTGTCCAGATATATTCCAGAAATTCAGTGCCATCATCGGTTGATTGGCAGTTTTGTTAAATATGATAAGAGCATCATTAATTTTGTCTGAAATGCCTGTCGTAGGTTTCTCGTCGATGTCATTGTTCATGAGAAGATGACAAAGCAAAATGATTGTTCTACAAGGTCAATTAACAAGTTTTCTCTTGTAGTTTAGTTACCGCTGAAGATGAGTGTAAAACTGTAACTAAAGAAGAAATGATGACTTTTTACAGCAACTATGGAGGAAGAATATTAAGGAAACATAAATATTGGTTGCTGACATGATAGCGGGTTAAGTTATAACTTTCAAGGAAAACGAACTGATAGTTACCTTACCACAAGGTGGCACTGGGAAATCAATCTATAAGAAAGTAATTACGAACCAGTGGTGTCTTAAGGAAAAACATTATCCTTTGGCTTCAGTCCAGATGGGGAGAAGTGACCACTCGCGGTAGAGGTGGTGACTCTGGCACCACAGTAACTCATTTTCCGGGCACAAACTGCGTTGCGAAAACTGTTCCGTGGCAGGAGGGGGGCGGGGGGCGGGCTAGGCTGGAGAGGTTGAGAATGTTGCCACCTGGGGCGCTGCAGGTAACTCCGTTACTTCCGCACAGGTGCGCCGCTGCTGGAATGGCATTCCGGGTCACGAGGCACTCTGCGTCCCTTTGGATTACCTGGAGAAGCAGCTTCTGCATACAGACGAGCTAGTCATCGCTCCGGGAATAAGAAATCCCTAAGAGCCGGCCGGAGTTCCCCCTTACGGGACTGAAGTTCGGAGTCTTTTGTGGCGCGAGGACTTGCGCTGTTTTCCGAGGTCGTTCTATTAAGACAGAGCAATGACTCGTCCTGTTTTGTATGAAGAGGTAACATGCATCCAGTTTACACCTGGGGGAGATACCTAAATGAAACTAGTGTGCGGCTGCAGACTGGCTGAGTGTCTTCTTCGCCATGAATTTAAATCGCTAGCAATTTACGCATGACCTAACTAGACTTTCCTCCATTAATGTTGTGAGCTCGGCTAGATTTTCCTGCTTTTATATTGCTTCAGCTTCTCGGTGACATACAGTGAAAAGCAAGCAGTTTTTTCCCTGGTGTCGGTAATGGAATATAGTTAATCATCATTATTCCCTCTTGAAGTTCATTGCCTTAAGTTCATCGTACGTATTTTATTCGTTCTGATTAGGAGATTACTGGGTACGTGTAACATAAACTTTAAGGGGCAGTCTAATGTAAACTAGACGGAGAAAAAGTAAAGGGTTTATTGTTTAAAAAAATACTCATCATATCTGTTAATGCATTTATGCCGCTGTGAGAGAAGCGTTGTCTACGTAATCGTGACTATACCCAGGTTTGCACCTCCTCGTCAAAGCACATCGATGGCCACATATCGATGATAGGCAATGAGAACCTCGTCACTACATTTTGTTAAATTTTACAGGATAAGCAAAAACGGTTTCTTAAAAAGAAATATGAAGTGATACACGTAAAGTTGCTGTATGTGTAACGGCGTAGTAGATGCCTGACTTTTTCACAGCAGACAAATACATGCGCTTACAAATCTCTCTTTGATATGGTAATTGCATGGGGAGAGATGGGAACCACATGTTGCCACGGTTGTTCCGACTACTATGCAGACATTTCGGCAGGATGCCCCTACACATCCTTCATACAGCTCAGATCTTTCCCCATACTCTCTCTCTCTCTCTCTCTCTCTCTCTCTCTCTCTCTCTATATATATATATATATATATATATATATATATATATATATATATATATATATATAGAAATTGACCTCACCGAAATTTGATACAAGAAATATCAGAGAATCGAACATCACAGAACACTGGGAAAAACAAGAGGCGAAAGATTGGACCAGCTTTAAACAAAAAATTGTGAACACAGCCAAAGAACTGATCCCGCTGACTAGAAAACCTAGGCACCCTTGGTGGAACACTACCTGCGAAATCGCCCTACAAAATCGAAGAACAGCTTTCACAAACTACAACAGCAACAAAACACAAGAAACACAGGACAACTTCTATGAAATTCGAAGACAAACATCGAAAACAATAAGACAAGAGAAACGCAAGTACATAAACGATCAGCTAAACTCCATCGAAGAGGACTTCAGAAATTTCAACACACGGGATTTCTACAGGACGTTCGCCAACCAAGTCAAAGGATACTCACCACAGAACCTCTGCTTCAGAAAAGAAGACGGAAAACTGGCACTTACCAACAAAGAAAACTGTGAAGAGCTCGCGAAGTACTTTTCAAAATTACTAAATTGCCCGGAACCTAACTCAACCTTCGAACCCCGAGAACCGGCCAACGCACCGGAAGACTCACCATCACCAACAAAAGAAGAAATCCTCCACTGCACAAAGAAACTGAAAAACAACAAGGCAGCCGGTGAAGACGGAATAACGGCAGAACTGCTGAAGAACCTAGGACCAAACTCGCTAAACGAAATCACACAAATCATACAGAACACCTGGACAACCGAAATCATACCTGACGACTGGAAGACCGCACTCATTCACCCGCTACACAAGAAAGGTGACAGGACAGACACAAACAATTATAGAGGAATTTCCCTGCTACCGGTCATCTACAAAATTCTATCAACCTGCCTTCTCACCAGAACGCAAGGACAACTGGAACCCGCCATCTCGGAATACCAAGCGGGTTTCAGACCCAACAGAGCCTGCCCCGAACAAATCTTCAACTTGAAATCAATCATAAAATCCCACATGACAAGCCCCAAAAAAATCATCTGCCCTTTCGTCGACTTCAGAAAGGCTTACGACTCGATCGACAGAAAGTCCCTCATCCAAATCCTCAGAGAAAAAGGCCTAGACCAAAAGACCCGAAGACTAATCGAACAGACACTAACCAATACAAAATCCAAAGTCAAATTCATGGGCGAAATCTCGGACCCCTTTGAAATCCACACTGGCCTAAGACAAGGAGATGGACTATCCCCACTATTGTTCAACATCGTCCTGGACAAAGTAATGAGCGAATGGGAAGCTGAAGTCAGGAGACAAAACACCTGGAGACCAGTCACATTAGGAAGGCAAATACTGGAAATCCCTTACCTAGCATTCGCAGACGACCTAGCGATACTGACCTATGACCCAACATCAGCAAAAACACAGATCGAAATCAGGAAAGAATGCGCCGAGAAAGTCGGCCTACAAATCTCTTTTGAAAAAACGCAAGTCCTAACAAGAGAAGGCGACGACATCACAACCAAGTACGGCAAAATTAAAGGGGTCACACACTTCAGATACCTAGGCGAAATCATCGAACCGACCGGAACAGAAAAACTGGCTTACGAAGACAGACAACAGAAGACACGGAAATCACTAGGCATGGTACGAAACGTCTACAACAAACAATGCATTTCCAGAAACACCAAGATCAGACACTATAACACAGTGATCAAACCCGCCATACTGTATGCCAGCGAAACACTAGCACTCAACAGGAAAATCAAAATTGAAGAAATCAAAAAAGAAGAACGCAAAATCATGAGGAATATTTTAGGAGGAAGACCCACACCAGATGGCTACAGACTACAGAAGAACTCAACAGTAGAAGCATATTCGAACATCGAGAACGATATGAGAAAAAGGCGCCTTAAATTCTACGGACATTTAGATAGACTCCCTGAAACAAGACTCACCAAGAAAATTCTAGAACACATCAAGACACTTAAAGTCTCGACACCCTGGATGGAAGGAGTCCGAAAAGACCTACAAGCAATTGGCACCACAAACACCACAGACAGAAGCACCTTCCGAAAACACATAGACAATTGGGAAGTAAAGTCAGAAGCGCTAAAACAGCGGACCAAACAAGAATGGTCTGAGGAGAGAAAAGAGGCCCTCTCCAAGAGAATGAAGGAGTACTGGAAGGACAAGAAGAACAAGCCTTCAAAGTCATAAGCTTAACGATTTCCTTTTAGGGAAAATTCGCCAACAATAATAACAATAATATATATATATATATTTATTTATTTAAAGCCCTGACAAATATATATTTTTGAAGCCCTGACAAAAGGCATTCCTGCCGTACATTTGCTTCGGACGAAGAAGTGCACGTATGGTACAATAATGGCCCCGTATGTAACCACAAACATTTTTCCACGAAGGCACAGACCGGCTTTTTCACAGTGGGATAAATGTACTAACATGTATGGAGATTACTTAGTAAACAGTGTTCTTAAATTTTTTGCATCTATTCTCATCTGACTTCCGCTTATACATGTGAAACTTAGATCAAAACGGTATACCGAACTAGGACTCGGATCCGTGACGTCTCCCTTTCGCCAGCAACTGCTCTAACAAGTAAGGTATCCAAGCACGACTCAAGACTCCTCCACACAGCTTGATTTGTACTAGTACAACTCCTACCTTCCAAACTTCACAGTTCTCCTCTGAAAGTTGCAGGACTAGCACTCCTGACAAAAAGTAGTGGGGACGAGTCGTGAGTCGTGCTTGGGTAGCTCAGCTGGTAAAGCACTTGCTCACGAATGGTAAAGGTCCCTGTCAGGCACTCAGCTTTGATCTACCAGGTAGTTTATCAGCGCTTTCCCCGCTGCAGAGTGAAAAATTCATTCTGTAAACTACATTTCAAGCATTGTAGGAATTATTTTTGTATTCTGTTACTTTTGGAATATAATGTAATTTACTGACATTACTCACTGTACCATTTTTATGCAGAAGAGTTTGAAAATTGGGTTATGAATCCTAAACTAGTCGCAGATAAAAGAGATAAAAATTAATAAAAACAATAAACGGCTATTTCCCGAGAAACACTTTATCAGCTATGGGCCTCCGAAGAAAATTATCTTTGTAGTTTGAAGGAGAAGATTATGGAAAACAATACCCCGTCGCTGCTAACGTCAAAAAGGTTTAAAGCGACATCCGCAACGCTTCTGGCGTCGTGTACGTATATGTGTAACCAGTTATCTGCACTGACGAGCCGAGATAATATGACCGTCTGCTTAAGTGTTGATCCACTTTTGGAAGGAAATACAGCAGCAATTTGGCGTGACGTGGTTTCCACAAGTTCCACATATTCAGTGGCCTGGAGTATGTACATATTTTTGTTATTGAGTTTACGTTTTGGGGCAATGAAGCTATAGGTTATAAACTGTTCTGGTGGTTGGTTTTTGCTGTGATGTAGTAATGTTTTACATTCTATATAACAGCAAAAAACCAATCACCAAAACTGTTTATAACCTATAGGTACATTGCCCCAAAATGTAAACTAAATAGTAAAAATATGCACATATTCCAGGCCACTGAAGATGCCTTGCAGAGAATAAAGGCGAAACGCGTATGGCTCGAAAATTGTGCTTCATTCAGTTGTAGTCAGACGCTCCAAAAAATAAAAATTATCAATATACCGTAACATCAAGCGCAACTGGGGAAGACAGGACTACAAAAGTTGAAAAAGTACTTCAGTTAAAATTCCTGGGATGCGAGGCCGTCGTCGTTTTACAGGCTGGCCAAAATAAAGTTGAACCAGAAAATATTCCAAGCGCCTTAATATAGGCAACCCATAGTACTTCATTAGTCCCAAGAGCCGATGGTGCGTGTAGGATTGCGTGTAATAAGGTGCACCGAATGGACTCTTCGCATAACTTAAGAACGAAAGTAAGTTTCGCACGATGTGTCACATCAAGTAACATACGAGCAGCTCGATGAAACTTGGACCATACAGAACTGTTACAGTGCAGTACAGAAGGTAACTGAATGGAATACGCAGTGAGATGAGCAGAAATGACACTTTTATTCAAAGACAGTGAGTTCACCGTCGCTCATTATGATCCTCTCGACAAAATAAAATGCGTCCTTAATAGGGTGTATGACCATCGTGGACAGCAATGCGTCCTCTGAACGTGCTACCTTGCTGGTCACAAGATTGGTAGGGCACAATGTTGCATGTGGGAAACGTCTTTCTAATATCTGGAAGCAGTACTCACCAAACAACGTTACTGTGACACTGTACTCATTCCTCACGTGCATCTTTGCAGAGGTGCATTCGCGCCTGACAATGCGCGACCGACTCCAGCAGCGGAGATGGTGGAGCTCTTGGAACGAGAGGATATTCGCGCAAGGAATGACTTCCTGTTCTTCCGAATTAAATATTGTTGACCACATTTGAGATGCATTGGCGCGAAGTACTGCAAGCGAGTCCATGTGCACCAATGACTGTCCAGCAGTTATCAAGCATACCACAAGAACTTTCTACCAACCTCCTGGCCAGCAACGAAGCACTTTTCAGAGCATGCGTTGCCGTCCGTGGTGATCACACTCTCTATTAAGAACCATATTTCGCCTCTCTTAATGTCCAAGGCCTAATCATAAATCATGGTGACTTCATTGTAATTGCTATCTTCAATGACAGTGTCATTCGTGTTCGTCTCATTGTGAATTTCTAGCAGTTACCTTGAGCACTATATATGGCAGTTCTTTCTATGTACGGTCTAAATTTAATGGAGTTATGATACTTGTCCTTAAGTTTTGCACAGTAGTGTATTTTTTGGGCCAGTTTTACTGTGTCCACCGTGAATAAAATTATTCACTCACTTTTCGTTTCTAACCCGGAAAAACATTTTAGAAGTTAAAACGGTAGTAACTGGATAAAACTTCACAAGTCAAGATTGTTAAAATATATTTTACTGGGTGACCTGTTCCGACGGAGCTATGCTATCATCATCGAATCTTATGGTTTAATATTTTTACAACATATAGTGCATTGTAAAAATTTTAAAGCGTAAGGTGCGATGATCACAGCGCAGATCCGTCGAAATCGGTCATTCAATAAAACGCTTTTTCAGCGGTCTTGGTTTGTGAAATTTTCTTCAGTTTTACACTTTGCAGATCATATTCAGATTGACAACGTCAGGAATGTATGCCGGCCGGTGTGGCCGAGCGGTTCTAGGTGCTTCAGTCTGGAACCGCGTGACCGCTACGGTCGCAGGTTAGAATCCTGCCTCGGGCATGGATGTGTGTGATGTTCTTAGGTTAGTTAGGTTTAAGTGGTTCTAAGTTCTAGACTCAGATATTAAGTCCCATAGTGCTCAGAGCCATTTGAGCCAGGAATGTATAGTAAAACGAGGTCTCCCGTACGCAAGAGACTAAAAGTCAGGAAATAGTTTTATATTTTGACTACAGCCTCCCAGCCTGGAAGTTTGAAATGGAGATTAATGAGACAGTTTAGATTCAAGCCATCTGTCTAATGAGGACGTTGTTCTGTAGCCTATTGAAGAGAAATATAAAGTTCCCTAAACTGCGTGGGTCTGGCGAAGTATTTTAGAACTTAAGCAAATATTGCAGAAACATATCTGAGGCGGCAAATTCAGTTAATTTTCGTGTTGACAGGTGTTTAGCCTAGAAAGCACAGCCTCGCGACTGAGCGTCACAGAAGTGAGCTGCAGCTTAAATGCCTCGCCTGGTCACTGCTCCCAGTCACTAATTCCCTACGTGGAAATCAGCATTACGAGTCAGCTGGTTTAGAGCTAGCGTGTGACTGGGGCGGCCGCACAGTTTCCAGAGCGAGAACGCACTTCTTGAAATGAAGTAGATACGTGAATGAAAATAACGTTATTGTGGCTGACCGGTTTTCTACACTGCTCCACACTTCACTAACGGAATACCTAAAGGTACAATTAGAGAAAGATCAATTTTACCTTTGAAACATTGCACGTTGTTGTTGAGGTGTTCAGTCCGAAAACTGGTTTAATACAGCTCTCCATGCTATTCTATCCTGTGCAAGCCGCTTCATCTCCGAGTGACTACTGCAACCGTGGTCTCTCTCTACGATTTTTACCCTCCACACTTCCCTCCAGTACTAAATTGGTGATCTCTTGATGTCTCAGAATGTGTCCTACCAACCGATTTCTTCTTCTAGTCAAGTTTCTTTGGTCCCCAGTTCTATTCAATGCCTCCTCATTAGTTACATGATCTAGTCGTCAGCATTCTTCTGTAGCACCACATTTCAAAAGTTTCATTTCTCTTCTTCTCTAAACTGTTTATCGTCCATGTTTCACTTCCATACACGGCTACACTACAAACAAACACTTTCAGAAATGACTCCCTAACACTTAATCTACTTTCGACGTTAACAAGTTTCTCTCCTTCAGAAATGCTTTTCGTGCCATTGTCAGTCTACATTTTATATCCTCGCTACTTCGGCCATCATCAGTTACATTACTGCCAAAATAGCAAAACTCATCTACTAGTTTGTGTCTCGTTTCGTCATCTAATTCCCTCAACATCACCTGATTTAATTAGATTACACTCCGTTTTCTCGTTTGGCTATTGTTGATATTCATCTTATATCCTCCTTGCAAGTCCATTACGTTCATCTGCTCTTCCAAGTCCTTTGCTGTGTCTGGCAGTATTACAATGTACTCGGTAAATACCAAAGTTTCTTCTCCCTGAACTTTAATTGCCACTCCAAATTTTTCATTTGTTTCCTATATTGCCTGTTCATTGTACAGACTGAATAACATAGAGGATAAGCTACAACCCTGTCTCACTCCCTTCCTACCACTGCTTCCCTTCCATGCGCCTCGTCTCTTACAACTGCCGTCTGGTTTTTGTTCAAAATGTTTCAAATGACTCTGAGTACTATGGGAGCACTTCTGAGGTCATCAGTCCCCTAGAACTTAGAACTACATAAAACTAACTAACCGAAGGACATCACACACATCCATGCCCTAGGCAGGATTCGAACCTGCGACCGTAGCGGTCGCCCAGTTCCAGACTGTAGCGCCTAGAACCGCTCGGCCGGTCTATTTTTTATACAAGTTGTTAATAGCCTTTCGCTACCCTCACAATTTCAAGGAGAGTATTCCAGTCAACGTTGGTAAAAGCTTTCTCTAAGTCTACAAATGCTATAAACGTAGGTTTACCTTTCCTTAAACTAGCTTCTGAGGGAAGTCGTAGGGACAGTATTACCTCGCGTGTTCCTACATTTCTTCGGAATCCAAACTGGTGTTCCTCCGTGGTCGGCTTCTACCTGTTTTTCCATTCTTCTGTAAGGAATTCGCGTTAGTATTTTGCAACTCTGACTTATTAAACCGATAATTGAATGATATTCACAGCTGTCGGCACCAGCTTTCTTTGTAACTGGAGTTATAGTATTATTACTGACGTCTGAGGGAATTTCGCCTGTCTCATACGTCTTGCGCACCAGATGGAACAGTTCTTCCATGGCTGGCTCTACCAAGGCTGTCAGAAGGGGATGGAATGTCGTCTACTCCAGGGACCTAGTTTCGATTTAGGTCTTTCGTTGCTCTGTCAAATTTTTCTCGTAGTATCACTTCTTCCACCTCAGCTTCATCTACGCCCTCTTCCGTTTCTATAATACTGCCTTCAAGTACATCTCCCTTGTATAGACCCTCGATGCACTCCTTCCACCTTTGAGTTTTCCTTCCTTTGCTTAACACTGGTTTTCCGTCTGAGCTGTTGATATTTATACAGCTGCTTCGCTTTCCTTCTAAGGCCCGTTTAATTATCCTCTATTCGGTATCTATCTTTCCCCTAGTGAAATATGCTTCTAAATCCCTACATTTATTCTCTAACCATTCCTGCTTAGAAATTTTGCATTTCCTGTCAATCTCATTTTTTAGACGTTTGTAATGCCTTTCGTATGCTTCATTTACTGTATTTTTATATCTTCTCCTTCTATAAATTATATTTAATATCCCTTGTGCTACGGAAGGATTTCTACCAATCCTCGTCTTTTTACCTATTTCATCTCGCAAAGCTAATTACTCTTCTTCTACTGTATTCCTTTCCCCTGATATTTTCAGTTGTTCCCTAATGTTTACGCTGAAACTTGCAATCGTCTCTGGTTCATTCAGTCTATCCAGGTCCCAGTTTTTTTAATTTTCTACCCTTTGCAATTTCTTCAGTTTTAACCCACATTTCATAACAAATAAATTGTTGTCAGAGTCGACTTCCGCCCCTGGAAATGTCTTACAGTTTAAAACGGGTTCTCAAAATGTTTCTCTTGCCATTATATAATAAATCTGAAAGCTTCCGGTGCCACTAGGTTTGTTCCACGTGTGCACCTTCTTTCATGCTTCTTAAACAAAATGTTGGTGATGACTAAACTATGCTCTGTGCAAAATAAGATTTTTAAAATAATATACTGTTTTTATTTATTTTTATCGAAAAGTTCGTGGGTGTTTAGATTTAAACCACCTTAGAACTAAATATGTAATCTGAATAACTCATGTGAACCCTTAAAACTCTATTTATACACATTTAGTGATCTTTTAAAACAATACTTAGTATTTTTAAATAAAAATGAGAAACCGAACCACTTAACATAACCAGAAAAGAAGTAACGTCAAAGATGGTATAATAGTACAAAGCAAGGGAGATAATAATGGGATTGTTCAACGAAGATGAAATTGATGTATATTTACAGTCTTAAGTGCTGGTACCTGGCGGATACAACGGGAAACCATTTGCTCTTAAGAGAGATTTTTAACAGGGATGTCTTGTACAGATTCTTCTTAGCAGCAATAGTAAAAGCCAAATGAAAAGTAGTAAGCTTTAGTTTAGTGATACGTTGCAACTTCAGACATTGGTCCTTGTGATAAAAGTCCGGAACAGACTGCTGATGAAGATGAATGTCAGGAAGACGACTAAGATCTGAATTCTGAACAATCAGATTGAAACTGTCGATATGAAAACTAAATGCATAAATAAAAATAGTGCTTTGCATAATTGATTAAAGTGTTACATATTTCTACATTAACTGAATTTATTTAATCTGTACTTACAGATCAATCAATATTTCCTTTCCCATGAAAACTTTACGCAGTTAAAATAATTTTGAACATTACATTTTTTGAAAAAGTAAACTGGTACTTTCATTTTCGTACTAGTGAATCTACAAACTAGGAATCTCACGCAAATTCGTGCAATAAGGATTGGTTGTACCTACTCTAAACGAATGTGTAGAATAATGTTCGTAAATGCTTACAAGTATTCTTCATCCGTTCTCTTCCCAAATATCACGATCTCATCTACAAATTAGGTTAGGTTTAAGTAGTTCTAAGTCTAGCGGACTATTAACCTCAGATGTTAAGTCCCATAATGCTTACAGCCATTTGAAACTTTTTTTTTTTTTGAGTAAATGATGTTTTGAATGGGAACCCATGTCCAGAAACGTACTGTTTCCGAGTTACAACGGATTTAATTCAGGTGATTAACTTATCCACTTCTGTTTGAGGAACTGAATTAGGCGCCACGCAGTACAATTATTAGGTAACAATTCGAAAGGAAACGTAACGAAACACTCATTTATCACTTTCCCATTTGTAAATACTTAAACATAACTTGTTTACATTATTCCAAAACAAAAATGAAGGCAGCACACTATACCTACAGAATAGTACTGATGCATTACAACAGCCGCTCGATGTGGTGACCTCCGACGTTGACATGGTACCAACGAAGCTTGTTCTGGTACACACACTCCATCCCTCCTGGTGTCTCTTCAGTTTCTAGTGCAGCGGCCAGAACTCGTGCCAGCAGATCTTCCTCTGTCTCTACAGGAGTCTCGTAGATTACACTTTACGTATGACCCCACAAGAAGTAGCCCATAGGAGTAAAACCTGGCGATCGCGCCGGCCACGTGGTTGGACCACCTCGGCCTATTCATTTTTCACCGTATCATCTGTTGCGATATCTCCGATCGCATGTGATAAGTTAGGTGGTGCACCATCATGCTGACACCACATTTCCCGACGGACATTCAGTTACACAGCTTCAAGAACGGGTCCAATACGTTTTGTAGGAAGATAAAGTTTTCAGTATCAGTTAGCTTGAGTGGAAGGAGATACGTTCCAGTCACATGATCGTCCAGAATACGTGTCCACCCGTCAGCCCTGAACTTGGGCGGCACAAGGGTTTTCATCTGCCCAGAGATGGCCGTTTCGCGAATTCGGAACACAATCCCCATGGAACCTTCATTCATCTGTGAACAGATCTGGACGTGGAGACATAGGTGTGTCGATGCAGCGGTGTAAGAAGCACGTGCAGTAGGTAACGGATGGAGTAAAATCGATTGGACCCCTAGTGTGTACCCTTTGTAAGTGGTAAGGATGTAACTGTTGCTCACGCAGAACGCCCCAGACAGTACCGTAACGAACATCCATTGCACACGCAATTTTTCGAGTACTCGTTGACCGGTTCTCTTCAGAGCGATGCAGTACACCTTATTCAGATTTGGGAGGGCGGCGCCGCCGTGGTGCACACCAGTCCTGCCTCCTCACGGTGAAGGTATCTCTTTTTCGGAGCCGCTACGTAACTTGGGCACACAGTTTGTGCGATGTGATGGCGTGCTACGTTGCAGAAATCGTTCATGATACAGCCAACTAGCAGCTCTTCCGTTACTTCGAGCTCAACCATAAACAAGGAACATGTCTGTGTATTCAGATAAGGTGTACCGAACCATGTTTACTGCATCGGAGACGCACAGCAATGAATGTCTTGCAGAAAGTCAGACGTTAAGTGAAATCCGGTGACCGTCTTACGTAGTACGTGTCATGCTGTCTACGTTATTGAATTCCAGGACAAGCAACGCTGAGACTTTTCTCATTCCCCCAGCAGACGTGGAACCGTTTAAACGTCTGAATTGAAAACGTCGTAGAACGGAAACGGTACGTTACCGCACAGGGGTTCCTGTTTAAAATATTATGTACTCACGCCCCTCTACAACTCCTAAAAGTTTGTAAACATCAGCCAAGATGTTTATTTCAGAATTCTCGGTGGACGAATTATTCCCTTTATCCCTTTCTTCTACAACTTCATGACGGGTATGTAATGAACACCTATGGCATCCAAGATGACGATAGCTATGTTAAGAGCTTCGCACGCTTACGTTCCTGGTTTGATGAACGCTGAGGAATTCTGTCACTTATCGATTGGTCTGCAAAACCACATGATCTTAAGCCTTTAGAAAATGTCTAGGACTAGTTAGAGCAGCGTGTGAAACGTAGCGATCACCGTCTCCATAGTTCAGTAGCTTTATCGCACCTAATCATCAGTTTCTTCCTCGGCGAAATGAGGCAATTATCAAAGTTAAACGATGTTCCAGGGTATCAGCTGACTAATGAGTGGCCTGGTTTTCTTCTTACGAACCGAAGGATTCTGTAGGTTGACATATATGTTCGGGGGACATTCAATAATTAAAGAGACGAACTGATGTAGCTAAATCTGTATTGTTACAAAATGGGTATTTTACTACATCTCCCCACAATCCCCACTAATATAAATACACTTGCCCAACGATTAAATAGATTTTTGGCACATGAATGAAAACACAGTTGCCAGTAATATCAATACACTTGCCCAGCGATGAACTAGTTTCTTTTTTTTTTAAACGTCGTTCAAGGATATCTGTCTTCTTGTTTGAGCCATTTTTCCACAAATTCTTTAACCTTCTTTGTCCTTTGGACTCTGGTTCAGATGGCGAATCCAAGTTTCTGTTCTACCCATTTACAAAAATTTCCTTGATTCCTACAACTATCACCGTACTGTAAAACGATTCGAGAAAAGATTTCAGCCGGTTTTCACTTAAGTTTGTTTCTTTAATTATTGAATGTCCCTCGTAGTAATCAATACATAAAAGTAAATGACAAAAATCCTGTACAAGCGTTTACACGGGAACCGCTCAGGATAGGCTGTCTTCCGATCGAATATCACAATGCTCTTATTGTCTTGATCATTTATCCAGGCTGTGTTTAGCCTGCCTATGTACATAACGGCATTACATCTGAGAAATTTGTTAAGAAAACTGAATTTCTTGATATGAACGCAAACAAATGATATAAAAGATAATTTTATGAGAAAATAAATGTACACCAAGTTTCTTCCCATTGTTTTAGAATTGCTGGCATCTGTAAGGGATCTGGTCATCAATGATTGGTTTCAGTTAAATATGGCACACCTGAAAATACTTGTGAACTCTTTTCCTTTCAAAAATTGGACCATTGTAAGGGTATAGATGGTGTTTACACGGGATCAACGTGATGCCTCTGCAATGACAGATTTTTCTCTAGTTTCCATAATTTCATTGGAGTGATTTAACTGTTGGAGTAGCACATATGGAAGCTTGAGTTTTAGTTCTCTCTCTCTCTCTCTCTCTCTCTCTCTCTCTCATGCACGCACGCACGCACGCACACACACACACACACACACACACACACACGCGCGCGCGCGCGCGTTTTCAACCACTTAGCGCTGATGATTATTTTGAGCGATAGTATCGGAAAAACATCTATGCATTGCAGAGGTAGATGTGCAGACGTCATTACGTAGGCGTGAGCTACGGGAGTGCTTACGACCATTAAACTCCGCTTTGGTTCTCAGAAGAGCGAGCGGCGTCTGCAGATGACGGCGCGTTTTGTATCTCGTCACACGCTCATGATTTATTGCGCTTTTTGCTGCTCGCACTGCGACGCGGACGCCGCACTGCTCGATAATTTTTGATATATTACAGTTGGTACAATTAATTCTACCAAGAGACACGCTACCTGATAAATTAAACTGTACGAAAATTTTCATGTCCTGTCGCTTGACAATCAGAAATACTTGCAGAACACAGCTGATTTATCAAATAAACAGACTGAATATTACCTGTGTGCACAGTGCGAAAGTGTTCATGGCACACATATCTCAACTTAAAACGTACCAGCATGACGAGTAATCCATTGTTCAATATTTCTTTATTGTGAGAAATATATAGTAACGATTTATCAGATACGGCTAGCAGCACTAATGCATTATTCGCTGACAGAGCTGTTCTCTTCAAGTAGACGTTGACATCTGACCAGAGATAAAAATCTGCAGCCGAACAGATGTAAAGCTCTGGCGGACCGGAAACAGTGCTGGAAAGCAGGTGAAACGACCGTGATAGTTACTCTTAGCGCTTTATAGATCCCGCGGTCGCACAGTAACAAGCCCAAAATCCTTTACACCATTCTTACCCAAATAAGCCGTCAGCACCTTGGAACACACCTACCGGCATCCAATGAGGCTTTCGTGCTATTCCACCGACGACCAACATCTTTACCTTACCCCTCTTATCTTCCACCAACTAAATAAATGAAACGCCCTCACATTTGTCTCCCTTGACATCCAGAAAGCCTATGAAACTCCGGCATCCTGGATTGTACTTCAAGCTGCAAACCTATGCCCTCTACGTTAACAGCGCCCTCTTTATACCATTCTTTCTTCACCAGAGAGCTACATGTGCTACAATCAACCACATCTGCTTCCGCATCTTTCACCCGACTGCAGAAGTGCCTCAAGGCTCTGTGCTGTGCCCCCTCCTTCACATCCTATGCACTGCAGACATTCCCATGTCACCACCTCCCACCTACCTCCTAGTCCGCCATCGGTAGCTGAGTGGTCAGCGTGACAGCATGTCAATCCCAATGGCCCGGATTCGATTCCCGGCGGGGTCGGAGATTTTCTCTGCTGAGGGACTGGGTGTTGTGTTGTCCTAATCATCATCATTTCATCCCCATCGACGCGCAAGTCGCCGGAGTGACGTCAAATCGTAAGACTTGCACCCGGCGAACGGTCTACCCGACGGGAGACTCTAGTAACACGACATTTACATTTTCACCTACCTCCTGCAACATAGTGGCTACACTGCCTACCCAACTACGCACCATTTGTTCCAGCTCTCCCATGTCTCCCTCCAGAGCCACTTGAATGTCCTGGTCGAGTAGTGCAACACGTGAAAACTTCAAATAAATTCACAGAAAAGCCAAGCAACCATATTTGGTCACCTCACTAAGTGTTTCCGTCGTCCAGATGCTCACCTGTCCGTCTTTAGTCAACCCATCCATCTGCCAAACACAGTAAAGTATTTCAGATTAATCCTCGACAGAAAGCCGACATACACACCTCCTTACCCCACAACATAAAACGCAAAACCGACTAAAACGATTAAGTCTACTGCCGGGCCGAACCTGGGCCTTACGTCCTACAATTGTTCTCAGCTGTCAATCCTTCATCCACCTCATCGTAACGTATGCCAACATTCCCTGGCTCTGTATCTCCCCTAAATTCTACAAAAACTCTGAAATCCTGGAAAGATGTCACCTTGCTTCCACATTAGAATACCTTCCCCAATTTGAATCCTGTACCAACCCATTCTCTTCTCACAGCCTCTTCTCTTCTTGGAGTACCTAAGGATCCAATATATTAACTGGAAAACCGAATCCTGGCATCCACTATCTTATTCCCTACAATCCAGCTGCATCACTACATTTCCTTATCCATCCTATTCCACCGAATCTTCCGCTACTCAACGGTAAGATGCGTTCCTATATATATCCTTCTCTCTAGCCCTAGTCTCAACATTCAACTCCACCTCATCCTTACATTTCACTGCCTCCCCTTACTCCAACTCAGTGACTTTTACTTGCTATCTGCGGTTCAGCGAGATGCCACAGTAAAACACATCACCGCCTTCTCCTACGTCTACATTGCCTACATACTAAAAACTAAACTCCTTCAGAACAGGCCATGGAGGTCCAACGGTATTGACCCGCGACCGCGTCATCCTCAGCTCATAGGCGTCACTGGATGCGGATATGGAGGGGTGTGTGGTCAGCACACCGCTCTCCCGGCCGTGTGTCAGTTTCCGAGACCGGAGCCGCTACATCTCAATCAAGTAGCTCCTCAGTTTGCCTCACAAGGGCTGAGTGCACCCCGCTTGCCAACAGCACTCGGCAGACCGGATGGTTACCCATCCAAGCGCTAGCCCAGCCCGACAGCGCATAACTGCGGTGAACTGAGGGGAAACGGTGTTACCACTGCGCCAAGGCCGTTGGCACATTGACTACAAAACGGACATAAAATACAACTAGCAAAAAAAAATTGAGAGTTTTGTCTCAAACAACATCTTACTTGGATTATGTTATCAAAGAAGCGGCCGAATTTATAATAAACAGTAATAATTTTGACAGAGACGAAGGGTACACAATAGGGCATGGGGGTGTGCTTTGGATACTGAACGAAGGCAAAGACGCATTCTTGACGCTTGTAGGGACGCGAGAGCGGCAGTTTCAAAAGTGGTGCTGGCCGCTCTGGCGCCGGCCGATGTGGCCGAGCAGTTCTAGGCGCTTCAGTCTGGAATCGCACTGCTGCTACTGTCGCAGGTTCGAATCTTGCCTCGGGAATGGATGTGTGTGATGTCTTTAGGTTAGTTAGGTTAAAGTATTTCTAAGTCTAGGGGACTGATGACCTCTGATGTTAAGTTCCATAGTGCTTAGAGCCATTTGAGCCGCTGAGACTTTGTGATTCACTAGCTCCCGCGGTGGGGCGGAGCCGGCTGGAGTTGCCCAACTTGCCTTCCGTACACACTCCACTCGGACCCTCTTTGGAAGTTACACACCCGGCCAGTTCTATACAATCAGAACACTGTGCCAGCCCCGGCAGTCAGTGATTTCAACTCCTGATGACGATGGCGGAGACAACTTTCGAAAACTCGAGTGCTTAATTCGAAATGACGCGTCTCGTAAACCGAAGAGATTTTATTGAAACACGCCAACACGAAAGATTCCATGGACACATCTCCAAACAAACTGCGCAAGCCACCATACGGTGTGTGGCGGAAGGTACCTTGTACCGCCACTAGTCGTTTCCTCTCCTGTTCTCTCGCAAACGGAACGAGGGAAAAACGACTATCCGTATGCGTCCGTACGGGCCCTAATTTATCGTATCTTGTCTTCGTGGATCTTACTCGAACTGCATGTTGACTGCAGTAGGATCGTTCAGCAGTCAGATTCAAATGCTGGTTCTCTAAATTTTCTCAGTAGTGTTTTTCGAAAAGAACTTCGTCTTCCCTTCAGGGATTCCCTTTTGCGTTCCCGAAGCATCTCCGTAACAACTACGTGTTGTTTGAACCTACTGGTAATAAATCTAGCAGCCCGCCTCTGAATTGCTTCGATATCTTACCTTAATCCGAATTGGTACGGATCCCAAACACTCGAGCAGTACTCAAGCATAGCTCGCACTGGCGTCATATATGCGATCTCCTTTACATATGAATCAGACTTTCCAAAAATTCTCCCAAGAAACCGTAGTCGATCATTCGCCTTTCTTACCACAATCGTCACATACTCTTTCCACCTCATATCGTTTTGCAACGTTACACCAAGATACTTAAACGACGTGACTATGTTCAGCAGCATATTGCTGTGCTGTATTAGAACGTTATGGGTTTGTTTTTTCTAATCATCAGCAAAAACCTTATGTTTTTCCACTTTTATATCTAGCTGCCATTCATCATACCAACTACAAATATTGTCTAAGTCGTCTTATATTCTCCTATCGTCACTCAACGTTGACACGCTAACATACACCACAACATCATAGCAAACAGCCGTAGAATGCTGCTTTCCTTGTCCGCCAGATCATGACTCAATAGTCCGCAGCTCGTGGTCAAGTAGCTAGCGTTGCTGCCTCTGGATCACGGGACCCGGGTTCGATTCCCTGCCGGGTCGGGGATTTTCTCTGCCCAGGAACTGGGTGTTTGTGTTGTCCCCGTCCTTTCATCACCATTCAGAAAAGTGGTTTCATACCCTGGGGGTATATCTTCAGGTCATATAAAACTAATACTACGACTTCCAAGATGCAAGTGCGTATAACAACATATCAGTCCTTGATAAAACCATGGATGAATTGGCAGATGGACATCCGATCCCAATCGTGCATGTTTAGTAAAAAAACGCCAAAACGTGGCAATCCTAGTCTGATAGAATAAAACCAACCTCAAAATCCGCGGGGGAAACAAAAAATTAAGACATAGAATCCTTGGCAGTCGTCAACAGACTAAAATATGTTGGTAGGCGTCCAGTAGAACTGCACGCTATAGCGCTGGCCACACACTGGATACCATTCAGTTTAATATAGACTATTTTACCATCTTTGATTTTAAGTTGATTTATTGACCGTCATATTATGTGCAAGTTCTTTAGCTGTGGTTTCCCGACCTATACGATTATTTGTACAGACAATTTGGTTAAGGCAATAATGATTTTTCTTAAAATGTGTGGTACAGAAATTAAACTTTGGTCACCTACAAGTGCTACTTTCTGTAAAGTTTTATAAGTAGTGTTAATATGCAAGACTTATGTATTTTTAAAAAATTTTATAGAAAAATTAAGCTTCAGTAGTAGAGGCAAGTGTTTTTTTTTCGTGGAATCTTAGATATTTTGACACATAATACAATTTTCGGTTCGTGATCAGTGATCGGTAATTGTACTTGTGTAATATGATAAGCATATTGTGCGTGTCTGCGCGTGCGCATATATATATATATATATATTTGTGTGTGTGTGTGTTTCAAAATATAGATCTTTCATCTGTCTAGTTCTACCATTATTTTTGGACATTTGCACCTCTGTCTTGTTCAACCACCGTCTTTGGTCAGATTGTGTAGAAAGTAAACAATATGATTGATGTAGTTTCCCTTGTGTGTTGCAGCGCAATAAAGATCTCTCCGAAAAACCTTCGTCGTTCCTTCCTAAAATGGTGTTTGGTCAGTTCGTTTGTCTTTTGGCTATGCTGTGTGTTTTTGCATCAAACGTCTTGATTATATTTTGGTATTGTTTAATAGCTGGTTATGGGAGATACTGTCTGTAAATGTTTTAGAGGGCTTTAGTACCGTAGCTGCAATTTGTAAATATTGCAGCATTCCTCTAAAGTTGTTATTATACACAATTTGGTGCAGGTCTGAACCGTTCGTAACAAGAACAATAATTGCCAAAGAATGTCATAAGTTATATTTTTATAGTGTATAACAGAATGGAAAAGAAAATCAAGGATGTGTTAGATGACGATCAGTTAGGCTTTAGGAAAGGTAAATTCACCAGACAGGCATTTCTTACTTTGCGGTTGATAATGGAAGAAAAATCAAGATTCAGTAGTAGGATTTATCGACCTGGGAAAAGCGTTTGACAATGTAAAGTTGTGCAAGATGTTCGAAATTCTGAGAAAAGTAGGGGTAAGCTATAGGGAGAGACGGGTAATATACACGTACAAGAACCAAGAGGGAAAAATAAGAGTGGACGACCAAGAACGAAATGCTCGGATTAAAGAGGCTGTAAGACAGGGCCCCTACTGTTCCATCTGTACATCGAAGAAGCAATGATGGAAATCAAAGAAATGTTGAGGAGTGGAATTAAAATTCAATGTGAAAGGGCATCAGTGATACGATGCACTGATGACATGGCTATCTTGAGTAAAAGTGAAGAAAAATTACGTGATCTACTGAGTGGAATGGACATTCTAATGAGTAAAGAATCTGGATTGAGAGTAAATCGAAAAAAGACGAAAGTAATGAGAAGTAGCAGAAATGAGAACAACGAGCCACTTAACATCAGGATTAATGGTCACGAAGTAGATGAAGTTCAGGAATTCTGCTGTCATGGCAGCAAAATAGCCCATGACGGACGGAGCAAGGAGGAAATCAAAAACAGACTAGCACTATCAAAAAGGGCATTCCTGGCCAAGAGAAGTCTACTAATATGAAATACAGGCATTAATCTGAGGAAGAGTTTTTTGAGAATGTATATTTGGAGCACACCATTGAATGGCAGTGAAAGACAGACTGTGCGAAAACCTGAACAGGAGAGAATCTAAGCATTTGAGATGTGGTGCCACAGATGAATGTTGGAAATAAGGTTGACTGATAAGGTAAGCAATTAGGAGATTCTGCACATAATCGGAAAGGAAAGGAATATGTGGAAAACACTGCCAAGGGGATTGGAATAAATCCAGCAGATAATTGAGGACGTTTGTTGCAAGTGCTACTCTGAGATGAAGAGGCTGGCACAGGAGAGGAATTCGTGGGGGGTCGCATTCAACCAGTCAGAAGACTGATGACTCAAAACAAAAACATTGTAGGACATGGTCCCATCCTCTAAACTCGTGCTAAGGTGAAACATTAGTGAAAAAGTTGTGAAAATGTCAGGCGATTACAGTTTATTCTGTGAATCAACAACATAGTCTCAGACTGAAATGATGCCAACATCATTTACGTCTTTTAGACGTGGAGATAACATTGCAATGTTTGACAATCACCACAGAACAATTTAGAAATGGAAATACTTAAAAGTGCATTATGCTTTATACCAATTACAGGTCTAAAGATATTGAATTAGTAGCATTTTCCCAGATGGTAGTAACTCAGATTGCCTATTTTTTGTTTATCTGCCTGCTTAGCATAATATTTTAGCATACGTATGTTTTCTTCAGTTGTAGATTTTTGAGGTTAGTATTGCTACATTGTCTGATGTAGGTCTAACATAAAGTTTAAACTCTATATTTAGTGTTAGTTATAACTATTTAGGCACTAAAATAGCATTGGGGGCACATAGAGAGCTTACAGTCATGTTTTAAGCAGCAATTTTGACGTGAGTGTGTGGTGTGTGTTTAATTTTTGATGAACATTTTTGAATATGGCGCAAACAATTCAGATCTTTCTGATACTTTAGAGCCCATCCAATATGGTAGCACGGGGGCTACAGTGCGACTGGCTGTGTCATTTTTATGGTTGATAAAATACTATGCTGTTCTTGGCTGTTTCTTTTTAATACTACATCGCTGATGTCTGGAGAGTGGTATCTTAGATTGTGACGTTATTATCCCTGCAGGCAGCTAGCCCGCAAGTGAAAGTGCTAGCTTTCACTTGACGTCAGTGGAATCCAGAAGTTCAATACTCCATTTAAATGAAAATTTGGTCCAGAGTCGCCATAGTCTTCAGCACTAACGTCACGTAACTACACTTTGGGGGAACATGGAGCTACGATATCACTGTGTTGTCCAAGCTAACATTTTGTCTGTCAAATTAAATCGTAGCCGCTCCAGTTACTGATTCGTCATACAAATAAGATGTCCGAATATCATAAAGAGAAGCTCCGTATATCTTCAGTGTAGTACCATCGCAACTACCTTTACGATCGTTTTGCTCTCATACCTGTGTGTCTATTTATCGTAACTTCTTTTAAGATTTTGTTTCATCAAACAAAAAAACTAGTTTGTATATCACAGCACAGTTATGTTGGTATCACTGAACTCTTTTGTCAATGTAATGCTCGAGAAACGGTCTTTGTTGAAGCAGCAGGTCAGTTTGGACGCTTTTTATCAGTTTTGTGTAGTTTATTCGTTGGTTGGTTGGAGGGGACTAAACAGCGATGACATCGGTTCCATCGGATTAGCAAAGGATGGGGAAGGAAGTTAGTCGTGCCTATTCGAAGGAACCATCCCGTCATTTGCCTGAAGCGATTTAGGAAAATCACGGGAAACCTACAACAGTGTGGCCGGAAGCAAGATTGAACCGTCGTCCTCCAGAATACGAGTCCAGTGTGCCAACCACCGCGCCACCTCGCTTGATATGTAGTTTATTGATATCTCCAAGTCATAGTACTCTAAGTATGATTCCTACATTTGAATGATCATATTAAAAGTATTTCTGTAACTGTCAATGAATCTGGTTGCAGTTCAATGCTTTGTATTGCATATAGTCCAAGCTAGCTTACATTTTGTCTTTTGGCTGACAACATAAAATGAAGCATTCCAGATTAATATTATAAGTGACCTTAGAGAAAGCACGAATGGATGATTTTCTGCAACCAGATTCTCCATCAGAAAACACAAGAAATGAAGGTGTCCTGCGTAAGAGCACCCCTTTCGTCCAAACAACAAACAAACACCAATCAAGAAGGTAATAATATGGTTGTAGGCTAAGCACTATTGCGCAGATTGGCGTATTATTATTATTATTATTATTGATATATTGATATATTGAAAAGGGCAATAATGGAGTTTGTTCTGTAGAAGACATTCCTTTGTTTGATGATTTATCAGAGTATCAACTAGTACGTAATTCTGAGATTAAGGATGGTGAACCAAGAGTTCCAGACACGAAGGAAAACTTATTAAGCTCATTTAATTTGATTACTCTAACACATTTAGCAGTATTACCAACGTATTATAGTAAAGAAACGGAGTTACTACGTCATGAGAAACTGTTATTGACATGGGAATTTCATGAGCTTGCCGATAAGTGCAGGATCCTTCAACTGAAAATTCAGATGGCATAGATAATGGTATTCACGCACCGTCAATAGACAACTCTATTGAAACATCTCAGATAACTGCAAATAAAAGGGCAGGGAAGTGATGTTATAGAAGTATAATTGCTTGCTGCATCAGAACCCACCTTTTGGATTCTTTAACTAAATGTGCTGTAACGGTATCTTTTTAGCCACGAATAACTCGCAAAAGCAAACGTGAAGAATGGAAATAGAGGAGATACATTAGAGACGGTTATCAGAAAGGAAAAGCATACATTAATTCAAGCAGAAAGGAAGTGCAACAAAAGCTGATTGGTCGATGTTGTGCAATAACTGTAAGGTAACTGCAAGGTGTAAGTGCAAAGATAAAGTAAGATTAGATCAAAGACAGAAATTGTTTGAGATATTTTATAGCTCAGCAAGTCCAGAAATTGGAAACATGATTATCTGAGCAAGCTCACCACGAAAATTCCAAGAAAAACAATTTGTAACAGATTGGAACATGGTATTATGTCCAAGCATACTCGCACATTACAGTATACATATATTCTTGAAACTCGAGTTGTAAAGGTATGCAAAGTTACGTTTTTGCATACATTTGGAATCATCGATCAGAGGGTGAAAACAGTTTTAGGGAAAACTAGTCCAGAGGATTCTCACTCCTTACATCCTCTGTTTTTTAAAACTCCTAAAATGTATGCATATGGTGAGCGAGACCTACAAGAATGTTGAAAGACAAACTAAGATTGCTTTTCAGACATGGCTCGAGCAGACAAAGAGGCTGACAATATGAAATCGCAAACTGACAGCACATTTCTGCGTGCCTTTCTTAATTTACAACAGGTACTCAGTACTCCACATTGTGAAGCGTCCTTGCTCTATCACAATAAAAAACTAAGCACCTGCAATCTATCTACGACATAGGAAAACCAAAGGGAACGTGCTTCATGTGGCATGAGGGAAATGAAGTAGAGGAATAATCGGCGTTGGCGGTGAAGACTTCCGGCATAAGAAGTTACTTTCATACCGCCAACGGCCTTGTCAAAGAGGGCAGAGCAGTGGACAGAGGTTTAGGGTACTCTCTTGCCCTTGGGGTGGGAAACTGCCCCTACACGTGGAAGAATCAGCATGATCGACGGCATGAGGATGCAGAAGGAATTAAGGACACATAGCGTGTACCCACATGACATGTGGCCCGTAATTGAGAAAGTGTTATAATTATGTCTCCTTTCACAAGAGATTCTGGAACAGTCACCCATTCGGATCTCCGGGAGGTGACTGCCAAGGGGAGGACGATCATGAAAAAAATAGTGAATAACCAAGGAAAGGAAACCTTTCTATGAGTCGGGGCGTGGAATGTCAGAAGCTTGAACGTGGTAGAGAAACTAGAAAATCTGAAAATGAATATGCAAAGGCTCAGTCTAGGTATAGTAGAGGTTAGTGAGGTGAAATGCGAAGGAGATAAGGATTCTGGTTAGATGAGTATAGGGTAAAACCAATAGCAGCAGGAGATGGTGTATCGGGAGTGGGCTTCGTTATGGATAGAAAGGTAGGTCAGGGAGTGTATTAGGTGTGAACAGTTCAGTGATAGGGCTGTTTTTGTCAGAACTGACAGCAAACCAACATCGACAACGATAGTTCAGGTACACATGCCGACGTGCAAGCTGAAGATGAACAGATAGAGAAAGTATATGAGAATATTTAAAGGGTAATACAATATGTAAAGAGGGATGAAAATCTAATGGTCATGGGGGACTGGAATGTAGTTGTAGAAGAAGGAGTAGAGGAAAATGTTACAGGAGAATGTGGGCTTGGGCAAGGAATGAGAGAAGGGATAGCCTAATTGATTTCTGTAATAGTGAATACTCTGTTCAAGAATCACAAGAGAAGGAATTATATTTGGAAAAGGCTGGGTGATACGAAAAGATTTCAGTTAGATTACATCATGATCAAACAGAGATTTCGAAATCAGATACTGGATTTTAAGGCGTACCCAGGACCAAATATAGTCTGAGAGCACAATGTCATAGCGAAGAAGAGTAGGCTGAAGTTTAAAAGATTATTCAGGAAGAATCAATACGCAATGATGTGGTATATGGAAATACTAAGGAATGATGAGGTATGGTTGTAGTTATATAAGGTTATAGATACAGCAATAAGGAACAACTCAGTAGGCAGTACACTTGAAGACGAATGGACATCTCTAAATGGGGCAGTTGGAGAGAAGAACATAGGTACAAAGAAGGTAACAGCGAAAAAACTATGGGTAACAGAAGAAATACTTCAACTGATCGTTAAATAAGGAAGTATAAAATTGTTCAGGGAAACTCAGGAATCCAGAAATTCAAGTCGCTGAGAAATGAGATAAACGGGAAGTGCAGGGAAGCAAAGACGAAATGGCTGCAGGTAAAATATGAAGAAAGTGAAGAAGAAATGATTGACAGAAGGACTGATTAAGCATATAGGAAAGTCAAAACAACATTCTGTGAAATTATAAACAAGGGTGAATAGTTGGAAAGAGTACAATGAAGGCCTCTATGAGGGGGAAGATTTGTCTGATGTCATAGAAGAAGATAAAAGTCGATTTAGAAGAGATGGGGGTCCAGTATTACAAACAGAATTTAAGAGAATTTTGGAGGACTTAAGATCAAATAAGGTAGAAGGGATAAATAACATTCCATCAGAGTTTCTAAAATCACTGGGGAAGTGGCAACAAAACAACTATTCACGTTGGTGAGTAAAATGTAAGAGTCTGGTGAAAAACCATCTTCCTTTCGATAAAATATCGCCCTCACAAGTTCGAAGGTTGCAAGAGCTGACAGGTGTGAGAATTATCGTACAATCAGCTTAACATCTCATGCATCCAAGCTGCTGACGAGATTAGTATACAGAAGAATGGAAAAGAAGTTTCAGAAAGTGTTAGGTGAGGATCACTTTGGGTTTAGGATAGGCAGAGTCACGAGGGAGGCAATTCTGAAGTTGCAATTGATATTGGAAGCAAGAATACAGAAAAATACGCGTTCTCAGGCTTTGTCGACCTGGAAAAAGCATTCCACAACGTAAAATGCTGCAAGATGTTCGAGATTCTAAGAAAATAGGCATAAGCCTTAGGGAGAGGTGGGTAAAATATACAATATGTACAAGAGCCAAGAGGGATTAATAGGAGGTGATGACCACGAACGAAGTACTCAGATTGAAAAGGGTGTAAGACAGGGATGCAGACTTTCGCTCCTACTGTTTAATCTGTGCATTGAAGATGCAATGATGGAAATAAAAGAAAGGTGCAGTAGTGGGATTAAAATTCAAGGTGAAAGGATGTCAATGATACGATTCGCTGATGACATTGCTATCCTGAGTGAAAGTGAAGAAGAATTATGTGATCAGGTGAATGAAATGAACAATCTAATGCGTACAGAATATAGACTGAAGGTAAATCGAAGAAAGAGGAATGTAATGAGATATAGCAGAAATTAGAAAAGCGAGAAACTTAACATCAGCATTGACGGTTACGAAGTAGATGGAGTTAAGGAATTCTACTACCTGGACATAAAAATAATCAATGACGACTGGAGCAAAGAGGATATCAAAAACAGACTAGAACTGTCAAAAAGGGCATTCCTGGCCAAGAGAAGTCTACTAATATGAAATACACGCCTCATTTAAGGAAGAAATTTCTAAGAATGTATATTTGGAGCACAGCATTGTATAACTCTGAAACATGGACTGTGGGAAAATCGCAGCAGACGAGAATCGAAGCATTTGAGATGTGGCGCTACAGGCGTTCGGTGAAAAGTAGGTGGACTGATAAGGTAAGGAATGAGGAGGTTCTGTGCAGAACTGGAGAGGAAAGAAATATGTGGAAAACACTGAGAAGGAGAAAAATGGTTCAAATGGCTCTGAGAACTATGCGACTTAACTTCTGAGGTCATCAGTCGCCTAGAACTTAGAACTAATTAAACCTAACTAACATAAGGACATCACACACATCCATGCCCGAGGCAGGATTCCAACCTGCGACCGAATCGGTCGCTCGGCTCCAGACTGTAGCGCCTAGAACCGCACGGCCACTCCGCGCGGCGAGAAGGAGAAGGGACAGGATGATAGAACATCTATTAAGACATGGTACTACAGGAAGCTGTGGAGGGCAAAAACTGCAGAGAAAGATAGAAATGTTAATACATCCAGCAAATAAATGAGGATGTATGTTGCAAGTGCAGCTCTGAGATGAAAAGGTTAGCACAGGAGAGGATTTCGTGGTAGGTCACATCAAAACAGACAGAGACTGCCGACTCAAAACTAAATAAATAAATAAATAAAAAATACAAAAAGAGACGTAACGGCATATAACCCTTATTTCCACACGTCTTAAAATGTATCCAGAATGAGATTTTCACTCTGCAGCGGAGTGTGCGCTGATATGAAACTTCCTGGCAGATTAAAACTGTGTGCCCGACCGAGACTCGAACTCGGGACCTTTGCCTTTCGCGGGCAAGTGCTCTACCAACTGAGCTACCGAAGCACGACTCACGCCCGGTACCCACAGCTTTACTTCTGCCAGTACCTCGTCTCCTACCTTCCAAACTTTACAGAAGCTCTCCTGCGAACCATGCAGAACTAGCACTCCTGAAAGAAAGGATATTGCGGAGACATGGCTTAGCCACAGCCTGGGGGATGTTTCCAGAATGAGATTTTCACTCTGCAGCGGAGTGTGCGCTGATATGAAACTTCCTGGCAGTTTTAATCTGCTGTTATTTGCAAATTGATTCTAAGAAAAAGTTCATGTATCTTCGATGTTCTCATCATCAAAACCTACACTGCCAGTAGTAGAAGTTAATAAGAAGATAAGTTAATAAGAAGATAAGTTAATAAGAAGATAAGTTAATAAGTAACATGTTTTTTAGGGCGGGCAAACTCAGCCAAACTTCGCCATTTTTCCAAAGAAAACTCCGCACTCTCTGTGTGAACGATTATTATTAAATCTGCGACCGGTTTCGCACCACTTATCGGCTGTGTCCGGTGCCGCGCGGCTCCTCTCAGCTTGCACGGTCATTGCCACTCCCATCATTTAAAATTTTTTTTAAAAAGATTTTTAAATATTAACTACCGCTTTCACCAGATGACGGTATATTGGACGTGAATGGTGGGGAGTGGCTACAGGGCAGTCTTCATCGTTACTATGTTATAAATAGCGTATATTGCCTGAGGATGCACCGATAAGTGGTGCGAAACCGGTCGCAGATTTAATAAAAATCATTCATAAAGCCAGTGTAGAATTTTCTTTGGATAAAAGTTAAGAAGTAGATAAGTTAACAAGTAATTCACAATATGCGAAAATTTATGTACTACTAAGAATTAAAATACAAAATAAAAAATATTGTGGAGTGTCGTAAATAACTCAGTACAGACACTTCTGTATCTCCTGAACTTTATAAGTCGCAGTGAGAAAGAATTAAGATAAATTTTGCTTCTTTTAGTTCGGTGGCGTGGTATGGAAGTATATTCTTGGGCCTGTCATGTATAAAAGGAAAGATTTGAGGCAAAGATGTGGTCGCAAACGATAATATTGTTGTCCACTTTGAAGAAATTAGGTGATACAATTATTGTCTTCTGTAGTTTACTTAAACTATCCACAACATTTCAGTAAAAATATGATGCGAACAAGTACCCTACTCGAAGAAAAGGTTATCTACTGGAATAATAATATTTCGGTTGACAGTAAGTGCTGCACAGCTTCGGTGTGTTTAAAGGACGACATCATGGAAGCACAAAAAACTGATGTAATGAACATTTATTTTCAGACATATGGTTTTGGTTATTCACTGACAGTCACTACATCAAGTTTCAGGTGGTTTCCTTGGCGTCAAATAAAATAAGTGTTTTAGTCACAAAATCAGCCCATGTGTATGACAAGTTGTATGTGAAAAAATACGCATTACATATTACGCAGTAAATAATAAAACATCACCGATTGGTATTTTTATGACCTATCGAAGGCATATGACTGCGAATCATAGTATTCTCCTCCATAAATTGAAGTTTTTCAGAAATTGATGGTATAGCCAAAGAACGGATAATATCATATCTGACCAAAAGAATGCAGAAAATCGTACTTAACACAACAAATATAGTCCATGACCGTCATTCTGAATGGTCAGGAACAACGTATGGGGTTCCACAAGCTTCAGTCCTCAGTCCACTATTGTTCATCATATATGTAAATGATCTTGCTTCTAATATACAACAAGCAAAATTAGTTCCTTTTGCAGATGAAAGTAGTATTTTAATTACTCCAAGTATACATACAGAAACAGAAGAAATAGTAAACCATTCTTAAAAACATCACAAATTGGTTTTCTGCGAATGGTCTCACATTCAATTTAAAAAAGACACAACATATTCACTTCTGCACATCTATAGGTATTACACCAGTGATAAGTGTAACACATGGTGAGGAAATAATAAATAGGGTGAAAATTTCAAAATTTTAGATGTCCTTATTGATGAGAGTTTAAACTGGGAAAAGCACAGTTTGGAACTCCTAAAAGAATGTAGTTCAACCATATTCATGCTTAAAATCACTGCAAGTCTTGGAGAGACACAATTAAGTAAGTGGACATACTTTTCATGTTTTCAAACAATAATGTGCTATGGAATAATGTTACTTGGTAAGTCATGTTTAAGAAAGAAAGTCTTCATTGTTCAAAAACGTGCTGTAGGAGTAATATGTGGTCTACACCCACGGTCACCTGGTAGACCTCTGTTTAATGAGGTGAGCATTCTGACTACTGCTTCATAATATATTTATTCCTTCAAGAAGTTTGTTGTAAAGAATGCACTGCAGTTTAATAGGAACAAGATATACATAACAACATTACCGGAAGGAAAAATTACGTTCATTAATCCTCGTTAAAGTTGTCTTTAGCGTAAAAAGGACACGCAATGCTGCATCAAAAAGTCTTATCACTTACCTAGTGATATAAAATGCCTGACAGACAGCAAAGTAAAATTTGAAAACAAACTCAAAAACTTTCTCACTGACAACATCTTCTATTCAGCAGAATAATTTATATTATAGTGTGTAAAAGGTGGTGGGTAGGAATTACTAACTCGTATCTGCAATTTAAAAAATTCATATGTAAATGTTCAGCATGCATCCACGTTTACAAATTAATTTGCTATGTGAATGTAAAATCACTCATCCCCATCATTATGATTCATAGCACAAAATGATCCACGGTACATGAAACTAACTAACTAACGAATAAATTTAAAACTACTTTTAGCGGTTCCATGATGGCGTTTTTCAAACACAATAAGTTTTATCAGAGTGACTGCTTCTTCTCCATGAAAGAATTTCTCTTTCGAAACTAGTCGTTTGTATACACTCCTGGAAATAGAAAAAAGAACACATTGACACCGGTGTGTCAGACCCACCATACTTGCTCCGGACACTGCGAGAGGGCTGTACAAGCAATGATCACACGCACGGCACAGCGGACACACCAGGACCCGCGGTGTTGGCCGTCGAATGGCGCTAGCTGCGCAGCATTTGTGCACCGCCGCCGTCAGTGTCAGCCAGTTTGCCGTGGCATACGGAGCTCCATCGCAGTCTTTAACACTGGTAGCATGCCGCGACAGCGTGGACGTGAACCGTATGTGCAGCTGACGGACTTTGAACGAGGGCGTATAGTGGGCATGCGGGAGGCCGGGTGGACGTACCGCCGAATTGCTCAACACGTGGGGCGTCAGGTCTCCACAGTACATCGATGTTGTCACCAGTGGTCGGCGGAAGGTGCACGTGCCCGTCGACCTGGGACCGGACCGCAGCGACGCACGGATGCACGCCAAGACCGTAGGATCCTACGCAGTGCCGTAGGGGACCGCACCGCCACTTCCCAGCAAATTAGGGACACTGTTGCTCCTGGGGTATCGGCGAGGACCATTCGCAACCGTCTCCATGAAGCTGGGCTACGGTCCCGCACACCGTTAGGCCGTCTTCCGCTCACGCCCCAACATCGTGCAGCCCGCCTCCAGTGGTGTCGCGACAGGCGTGAATGGAGGGACGAATGGAGACGTGTCGTCTTCAGCGATGAGAGTCGCTTCTGCCTTGGTGCCAATGATGGTCGTATGCGTGTTTGGCGCCGTGCAGGTGAGCGCCACAATCAGGACTGCATACGACCGAGGCACACAGGGCCAACACCCGGCATCATGGTGTGGGGAGCGATCTCCTACACTGGCCGTACACCACTGGTGATCGTCGAGGGGACACTGAATAGTGCACGGTACATCCAAACCGTCATCGAACCCATCGTTCTACCATTCCTAGACCGGCAAGGGAACTTGCTGTTCCAACAGGACAATACACGTCCGCATGTATCCCGTGCCACCCAACGTGCTCTAGAAGGTGTAAGTCAACTACCCTGGCCAGCAAGATCTCCGGATCTGTCCCCCATTGAGCATGTTTGGGACTGGATGAAGCGTCGTCTCACGCGGTCTGCACGTCCAGCACGAACGCTGGTCCAACTGAGGCGCCAGGTGGAAATGGCATGGCAAGCCGTTCCACAGGACTACATCCAGCATCTCTACGATCGTCTCCATGGGAGAATAGCAGCCTGCATTGCTGCGAAAGGTGGATATACACTGTACTAGTGCCGACATTGTGCATGCTCTGTTGCCTGTGTCTATGTGCCTGTGGTTCTGTCAGTGTGATCATGTGATGTATCTGACCCCAGGAATGTGTCACTAAAGTTTCCCCTTCCTGGGACAATGAATTCACGGTGTTCTTATTTCAATTTCCAGGAGTGTAGACTAGAGTTGCAAGTTTACTCCTGTCACCAAAATTAACTCCGCTGTCATATCCAAAGTGACACCCGACGGCGACCGGCTGCCACTTCATTCTCAGCCTTATGGTGTCGTACGGACGCGGTGTGGAGAGGCATGGTACCAGCACGCCGCTCTCCCATCCACTGTCAGATTTCCAGAGCTTGGAGCCCTTACTTCTCTCTCAAGCAGGTGGTTGACGGCCTCATGGGGCTGCGTAAATTCCGTTTCAGTCCTACCATCTAGAAAAATGGCGCCGAGAATTGAATCCAGGTCCACCGCATGGCGTACGCCCTAACCTGTAAGCAACGGAAGCAGACCCGCTTAATATTTCTAAATTAAATATATCACTCCTAGCTGACAAACTCAGCCTTGCCCGGATATACATTTTGCCAATTTTTAATTAAAAACGAAAACAAAACAAAAAAAAAATGAACTGTGTTTGCAGTGAAGTATTGAAAAATTTCATTTCCATGTATTTGTGTAAACACCTTTGAAATTATGAAAGAATCGAACGAAAAAATATGCATAATAGGCAAATGTGTAATTACAGTATCCAAACGAAGAAACATGCTCTTAGACAGTCTCTGTTTCCCTTTTCTACAAAAAACGTCTCTATGGCAACGCCTCTTCTTACAAGTAGCTCTGTAAACGGATGTCGTTTTCGTAGTTTCTTTCATTTGGCTCGAGTTTTGGAGTCTCTTAGTAGTAAAGCATAAATGTATTAAAGCTTCATTCATGATGCGACATTACTTCACGTATCTCAGTGTGTATGACGTCAAGTCTCTTGAACTATGTGTCGCACAGTGAATGTAAGTACATTCAGCGGCATATATGGACACAGTCCACGAAATATTTTGTGGATAGAGTTGGTATCAAATAAGTAATAAGTTCAAACATTATGCACAATGCTGCAATTTTTCGCTCATCTAACTGTATGTGACGTTATATCTCCTGAAGTGTTTGTGGTACCACAACACACTTTCGTAATCCATTTAGCGGCGTATGTGACTACTTCCTGTGAAATTAATTGCGAATATAGTTCGTAGAACAGAAGTAATATTTTTAACCGCTATGCATGCTGCGGCAGTTTTTCACGCATCTCATTGTACACGGCGTCATATTTCCGTTTTTATAATGTATGTGGATAGTAAAAAGTGAGTCAGTTTCGAAGTGTGAATGAAGTTGAATAATGTATAACCACCCTCGTTCTGTGTCATTACGATGTATCGCACAAAATAGCCCAGCTTCATTCTCAACGCTTCTATATATTTTGTGGGGTGCTCAATTTCATATTTTTTGAATTGTAGGGAGTCGGCTTCATAACGAAAAATGCTAAAAGCCTCAAAATTTTCACAGTTTTTTCAGCTTTTCCATTATATCTCGAAAACTATGTATTTTTCGAAGATTACTACTCGCAACAAAATTAAAGTAGGAAAATTTCTTATAAAATTCACTAGTCAGGTTTGATTTTATGACTAGCAGATCGGTGCTCGAGTGCCCTGAAAAGAAACGATTTTTTTGCCCTTTTCGGAAACCTCAGAATCGCCTACTCCGACGCCCTACAACTCGAAAAATATACATACTATCAAGAAAAACATTTACATCATGTGAAAGTTCATTAAATTTGCTACGAGAGATGTCTGTAACATTGTTTTCTCATAAGGGCGGAGGAAGAAAAGCGAAAATTTCCAAATATGCCTTCTGTACCTCAGAACCCTCCCACCTGTATCTGTCATCGGATGTAAACTTGCGGCGTATTACGCTTAAGAAGTTGTTTTTAATAAATTGTAGGGAAAACATGTTTGATGTAAACATCAACAAATTATATTTACTATGTAGGTACTTGACTGACTACAAAGACGAATATGAAATCTGTATGTAGTAATGTACATGTATCGTGGAATGAGTCAATGTCGAGCCCAGGAGTGGGTCATCATTTCATGCAGGTGCTCCGGCTGGAAAAGGAAGAAGGCACTTTGTGGCATAATATGGGTAGGAGAGATAGATAATTTGTGAATAGATAATAGTGATAGATAATAGTGAACTATCGATTTATGGAGCATCATTAAGCTGATGTCACTTGCGCTTTTTTTTTTACTCGTCTCCGTTTGGCTATTTGTGGCCTTGACAATTTATCTTGGGCACTAGGTGCTCCAGGTTAAGCGTCTTGAACAACGGATGGTCCAGGCAAAGTGTCAGGGGCTGTGGAAACTTTAAGCTGACCAGTGAGACGCTGTTCAACTGAAAAATTTGTAATCGAATGATCATTGTTATGACGGACAAAAATTGATTAGTGAAGATGCACTACACTGTAAAAATTACGTGTGTTAATGCCTTCTGTCGCCTCAACTGCTTCAGATAGTGGTACCCGCAAGTGGTACATCCATGTTCTCTTTGTCTTGGAGCACAACCCTTCCCGTTGCTGGCATAGTTACATGCAAAACAATCCTGCTCGCCTACACCCACATCAACCTTGCCAATCTGTCTTACATTTGCAAGAAACCTCTGGTGAACAGTGGTTTTCCTGTGTGATAATGGGAGCCAGTCCATTTGTTGTCAACCTCAAACTCCACTGCTCTGGATGAAAATATTTTCCAATCCACTACTGCACCTGATTTAAAACTCTGAAGGTGCCTTCTGGAGTTGCAGCTACATTAGGAGTTATGCTGATACCGTGTAGGATAATGTCACGTAATACTTACACCTCAGCTTGTTGAGTTTTTTGGTTGAGAGGTTCCATCACAAAAGGCAATCAGAAATTTCTGACCAGACTGTTATTACCTTCAAATGGGTTAAACGATTAATGAATGTAGTAATTTATGATTCGAGATCCTGATTTCCATAGGAGGTGTTGATATATTTAACCTTGATTTGGTAAATTAACGCGCATAAAAAGTCGCAATCAGTACTGTGTGGAGGAAGAGCATGTTGCTGGTAACTGTCTTCTCCTCTGAACTTTCCGGATGTCAGAGGAACTGAGGGCCACACCTCTTCCTGGCTTGAGGAAAGATACATTGCGGGGAGTTTGGAGACTCATCATTATGACGACAAGGTCAACATCATATTGCAATGCTATTTTGAGCCGTAGGTAGGAATTCCGCCGTCCACACTATCAGTGTGTCTGCATCATTACCTGATTGCATGGAGGCGACTCTACTTTCATTGTATTTTGAAATCAGCAAGTTATTAGTCTATCCTGGTTTTTCGGATTCGATAGAGAATGAACTTGTGAAACTGGTGATGTAATGGTGTGCTTAATTGTATCTCATCGAACTGCTATTTGGTCTACCTCCTCAAGCGTTCCATGGGCTTGGAAGTCTTCTTCTGTCCCTCCCACTACACATCGAACACCATTGTCGCTCTTTGATCGATCGTACGTGCTTCGTACATAATGGATGTATGACGCACAAATCTGTTCGAAGGTATACCATTCGACCATATCAATATATGCAGCAAAAAGCTCCCACTACTTGGATCCAGAGCGATGGACCTGGAAGTTCACAAAAGATGCGTTGCCTTCCATTATCACACTGAAAGCCCCGACTTCCCAGAAACAGACAAAAGAAGATGTATTTCCCTATACATGGATAGTTCACTATACAACTTATCTTCCTTTGTATTCATATTCTATTACTATATGCGCTCTTTGTTTTCCAGGTGTAGCTGCTGACTCAACTCTGGGCTCGACATTCACTCATTTCATGATACATGTACATAACTATATAGATCTCATATTCATTTTTCTAGTCAGTGTAAATATAATTCGTAAAAATTTTGAGGTTTTTTGCGTTTTTCATTGTAAAGACGACTTCCTACACGGGAGCAAATATGAAATTCAGCCAAAAAAAAAGAAATAGAACCGCTGAGAAAAAATCTTCCGCAATGTTGTTACGGAAACGGCTGTTTTGAACACCAGTTCATTGGACTACTATAATAATCTACGGAAGACATCACGAACTAAACCAAAGGAAGTGCAGTGCTCATCTAAGGACGATGCGTCTTCTAGCTTTACCTCGTCTAAATAACAAATGAGAAATTAGGGATCAGTGTGGAAACGTTGCGATACGTTGAATGAGGAATATATCTTACGCTACTGAAATCAGTTTTAGGACATAAGTCACCGCTACGAAATAGGTTCATGATTATTTCTATGCAGATCCCAAAACTGGCGAACAGCTGAAAAGTTAGAAGTGAATGTATATCCAAACTAGGTAAATTTTTTCCGAAAATTTAATTCCACGTAAATTAACTATAAATGAAGATTACACGCGATTTCACAAGCAACTTAGCTGTCACCATCTTCATCCTGTATAGACAACGTACAGAGCAAACTAAATTATTCTACCAAACACAAAAGGGGGACACACATTCAGAGCGTGCACGTACAGTAGAAAGCTTCTGAGGTGAGGTGGCAGTGGCTGTCCTTGTTTCGTGTTTAAGTGCGCCGTATACTTGTGTGGCTGGAAGTTCGTGTCATCCTCTTACGGAGGCTTTAGTGTTCCGGCCCGAGAATGGAGTGTCTGTTCCTCTTAGCAGCGCCGTTTATGACAGGTAATATCTGGCACTGCCATGCCGCACGTAGCTGACCCATTTTAGTAAAGGACTGCACAGTTGAGAAGGGACAATACAGATGAGAGTTGTAATGCTCTTGCATTAGGTGAAGGACTGCGTAACAGTCTAAACGTGAAGCTGAGACAATTTTGTGGTTTGAACCACCGTGGAAAGTGGCATGTTCGGTTGCTGCCAGAACAGAAATCAATTTTTATTTGACACACATCGTAACTTACATACAAAAAACAGTGAGCACGTCGATTCATTTTGAGATATATGTACGTAGTACCGGTGGTGAGGGGTGACGCACGGTAACTCAGTGGCCTGGGTCAGGGGGCTGATCACTTTCTGTCGTAAAAAAGTCGAGTGAAGTGTTCAACGATGAACTTGAAGAGGTATCATAAGACATCCGCACAGACCTAACAGCCAAAAATGGCGAAAAAACGAAGAAAAAAAAGTGATAGCGTCCTACCTGTAATCAAAAGTTCTGAGTCGTGGGTTCTAACCTACTCACTGCTTAAGTTTTAAATAAAAATCATCAGCATGTCAGCTGAAAACTTCAGGCATCAGAAGTCGATCTCTTTCCACCAATGGCTTTGTCGACGAGTGCGGAGGAGTGAACAGAGGATCAGGCACTCTCTTGCCCTTGGGGTGGGAACCTGTCCTTCGAAGGCGGAAGGGTCATCAATGATCAACGCATTGAGGCTGCAGAAGGCAACGGAAACCACTGCATTAAAGACACATAATATGTCATGACATGTGGCCTGTGACTGAAAAAATGTCATGATGATCTCTCCATTGACAGCAGATTCAGCATTAGTCCCTCAATCGGAGTTGCAGGAGGAAACTGCCAAGGGGGAGAAAGAGATTGCCTAACTAAAACAAAAGGACAAATTTCTACAAGTCGGGACGGGAATGTCTGAACATCGCAGGGAAGCTACAAAATCTGAAACGGTAAATGTTAAAGGTTAATCGAGATGCAGAGGGGGTCAGTGAAGTGGAAAGAACACATACGTAGATTTATGGTCAGATGACAGTAAGGTAATATCAATAGCAGCAGAAAATGGCATAGCGGGAGTAGGATCCGATGCGAAAAGGCTGTAGGGCAGTGAGTGCGTTATTGTGAACAGTTTAGTGATAATGTTGTTCTCATTAAAACTGACAGCAAACCAACAACAATAGCTCAGGTATACATACCGACGTCGCAAGCTGAAGATGAAGAGATAAAGTATATGAGGATACTGAACGTGTAATTCCATACGTAAAGGGGGATTAAAATCTGATAATCATGGGTGATTGGAATGTGCTCGCAGGGGAAAGGATGGAAGAAAGAATATGGGCTTGGTAGTAGCAGTGAGAGAGCAGGGAGAGTAACTGATGGCTCTGAGCACTATGGGACTTATCTTCTGAGGTCATCAGTCCCCTCCATGTCGGAGGCAGGATTCGAACCTGCGACCGTAGAGGTTGCGCGGTTCCAGACTGTAGCGCCTAGAACCACTCGGCCACTTCGGCCGGCAAAAGACTAACTTAATTCTCCAATATATTTCAAATAAACCATTCAAGAATGACAGTAGGAGGAGATGTACTTGGAAAAAAAGCCGGAGATACAGGAAGATTCCTGCTGGATTATATTATGGTCAGACAGAGGAACCAAAATCAGATGTTAGATGGTAAGGCGTACCCAGGAGCAGATGTAGACTCAAACCACCATTTAGTTAATGATGGTGACTGGACTGAGAATCGAACGGCAGAATCATTGTGGAAGGAAGTGAATTAGTAAATACTGAGGAATAATGAGACACGTTTAAAGCTCGCTAAAGATGTCGATACTGCGACAAGGAACGCCATAGTACACAGTTGAGTAGAAAAGGAAAAGAAATCTCTATAAAGGGCAATCACAGATGTTGGAAACACAAAGATAGGTACTAGAAAGCTAACTGCGTAGAAACCTTGGGTAACAGAAGGACTACTTCAACTGATCGACAAAAGAAGGATGTTCAAAAATGTACAGGGAAAGACAGAAGTGGAGCAGCATAAATTACATAGGAATGAAATAAATAGGAAGGGCAGGAAAGCCAAAGTGAAATGGCTGGTCGATAAATGTGAAAGATTCGAAAAAGAAATGATCGTCGGAAGAACTGACTGAGCTTATAGAAAAGTCAAAACACCCTTCCGTGAAATTAAAAGCACGCCCCAGCTGCAAAATCAAGATTGCTTAATCATATAAGAATGGGCGCATAGATGGAAGGAGTGAACTGAAGACCTCTATGAGGGGGAGTAATTGTATGATGTGGTAATAGAAGATAAAATTTGAGTCAACGTGGAAGATATAAGATATTCAGTATTAGAAGCAATATTTAAAGGAGCTTCTGAAGGCCTGAGATTCAGTGTGGCAGAAGGGATAGACAAAATTCCATCGAAATGTATAAAATCATTGGGAAAAGTGGCAACCAAACGATTATTAAAGTTGGTGTGAACAATTAACAAAACTAATGACATACAATCAGACTTGTCGGAAAAATTTCACACACTTCTGAATACACAAAGAGCAGATAAGTGTTAGAGCTACCGCACAATCAGCTTAACAGGTCATGTATTCAAGATGAAGACCAGAACAAGATCCAGAAGAATCGTAAAGGAATGGCTATCAGTTTGGCTGTAGGAAAGGTAAGGGCACCAGACAGGTAGTTCCGATGTTGTCCTTGAAAATGGAAGCACCATTGAAGAAACAATACATTTTTAGGATGTTTCAACCTGGAAAGAGCGTTCGACAACTTCCAATGGTGCAAGATGCTTGAAATTTTGAAATAAATAGGGGTAAACTATAGGGAAAGGCGGGTAGTATACAATGTGTACTAAAAAGAATCATCCGATTTGACAGAAAGTCCTAACTATTATATAATTTTTGTATAAAAAGAGTCATAACTATTAGATACGTGCGTTAAGGGTACGGGGTACTTATAAATGGTGGAAAAATCGAAATTTTTATGACTTTATTAAATTATGTAATCTTTCCTGATTACATTGATATATACATTATAGGGTTTCAAATGAAAAAGACCTATATATACCAAATTTTAAAGTTACGGTCATGTATGCTGCCTCGCCCCCTTTATTTCTGTTACAGAAACCAGTACTATTTCGAAAAGAACTGTGAACCTTCTGCTTCCAGCGATTATACGTATGATACATTGTATATGTTGGTAACAGTGCAGGTTTCTAGTGTCTGTAAATGATTATATTTGCTAGTATTTACTTTTGTTTAGCTGAAGCAGTTTGTTCATGTGTTACTGAATGTTTGTTGCCCAAGTGCTACACATATTCGTGGAAGTACATATTCTTTAGTGCGCAATAAATACAAACTATGACACGCATCAAGAAAGCTCATAAAAGGGAATTCCGTGGTAACCAGTTCACAAACAAAGTAAGCCACACTGTTGAAAGTAACCTGTGTATCAGATCTCCAGGGAAGATACTCCCATATGGCATGCCTCCTGGTGATTCAAATTTTTGTGTTAACAATGACGCTGTTTGTAGTGGATTTGTTGTTGATGATTTAGGCATCTTATCTTCTTTGATAAAGGAAGTGTATAGATGTAAACAATGTGATGGTGCAGGCTGACTGGAAATAAAATTAGTTGTTCTGTGTAGATCCTGCAATAAATCTACCTTGGAAGACCCCTGCAGAAATATTGAGCCATACTGTCTTTATAGCCGTCCATGACTGCGAAAACAATGTGGGTGCAGGATTTTGTGCACTAACTGACCTGTCGATGATATCCGATAAATGTTCGATGTGATTCGTGTCGGGCGATCTCGGTGGCCGAACCATTCGCTCGAATTGTCCAGAGTGTTCTTCAAACCGATAACGAACAACTGTGGCCAAGTGACATGGTACATTATCATCCATAAAAATTCCATCGTTGTTTGAGAACGTAAAGTCCATGAATGGCAGCAAATGGTATCCAAGTAGCCGAACATAACCAATTCGTGTTAACGACTGGCTCAGTTTGACCAGACTACCAAGTCCAGTTCATGTGAACATGGGCCACACCGGTATGGAGCCACTACGAGCTTGCAAAGTGCCTTGTTGACTGGTTAATAGCTTCGTGGGGTCTGCGCCACACTCGAACCATTAGTTCTTACCAACTGAAATAGGGACTCATTTGACCTTGTCACGGTTTTCCAGTCGTCTAGGGTCCAACCATTATGACCACGAGCCCAGGAGAGGCGCTGAAGCCGATGTCAAGCTATTAGCAAAGGCACTTTCATCGGTCGTCTGCTGCCACAGCCTATTAACACCAAATTTCGCCACACTGTCCTAACATAATGTGTTCGTTCTACGTCCCACATTGATTTCTGCGATTATTTCACGCTACTTTTGGTCATTAAGTTGTCCATTATGAGCTGTAATGCCTGAAATCTGGTATTCTCGGCCACTCTTGACACTGTGGATCATGGAATATTGAATGTCCGCGACGTCAGGATGCGCTGACAGTCGACTCTGTGGTCTTCGCCCCTGCCGCTGCAGCGCCGCTCGCGGGGAGCCGCAGGCGGCCTACTGCACTCTTCTTCGCTGTCGTGGTTCAGATCGCGGGCGACAACAAGCGCCTGCAACCCGACGTCTGAATCTGCAGCCTTCGCCTCGGGATGCCCCCGGCGTGCGTTGGGAGCCAACAAGTCTGCCCGCGGAAGCGAGCTGTGGCGTTGCCCGCCGCTGGCTGGCTACAGACACCGCATCAGCCTCAGAGCGTCGGACCAGCGACCCGCAGTGGACTGGAATGCTGGCGCCTCATCTGCTGCTGTGTGTAGCCAGTGGTGTCACACGACCCGCCCTACAGGAGAGTGCCACACTTGAATGCTTTGTTAGTGAACCAGCACGTATCTACATGCGGCTGTGCACCTCTGTTTTGATAAACACGCTGCTCTGTGTCAAGTACTCATAACACTTAGGTTGGCCAGTGGGCCCCTTCTGCCTGTAACGTGCGTCATACAAACCACTGCGTGTACTTTTTCTGGTGGTTCTACGCCCCTGTGACCTCTATTTTACTTCGCAACTGCTGGTGAGCGTAACTCACTGTAAACAGGCCCGTGCCTGGCTGTAACTTGTGTGCTCAGAAATATTGCACCGAAACTGACTTTTCCTATCGCAAATGGTAGTGCAGTTACAGTACATAATATAGATTGAGAGTAAAACGAAGAAAGACGAAATTAATGGGAAATAGCAGAAATGAGAACAGCGAGAAACTTAACATCAGGTCTGATGGTCACGAAGTAGATGAAATTAAGGAACTCTACTATGTAGGCAGAAAAATAACCAGTGACGTATGGAGCAAGGAGGATATCACAAGTAGACTAGCACTGGGAAAAAGCGCATTCCTGGCCAAGAGAAGTCTACTATTCACTTTGGTGTGTAGAATACATCAGTCTGGCGACACATCATATGACTTTCGGAAAAATGTCATCAAGTTGAGGAAGAAATTTCTGAGTATATACGATCGGAACACAGCATTGTACGGTAGTGAAACATGGACTGTGTCAAAACCAGAACAGAAAGGATTCGAAGCATTTGGGATGTGGTGCTATAGACGAATATTGAAGACTAGGTGGTCTGATAAGATGAGGAATGAGGAGGTTCAGCGCAGAATGGGAGAGGAAAGGAATGTGTGGAAAACACTAACAAGGAGAAAGGACAGGGTGATAGGAAATCTGTTAGGACATCAGGGAATGATTTCCATGGTGCTAGAGGGAACTATAGAAAGCAAAAAATGTAGAGTAAGACGGAGACTGTAATACATCCAGCAAATAATTGAGGCTGTAGGTTGCAAGTACTACTCTGGGATGAAGAGGTTGTCACAGGAGAGGAATTCGTGGCGGTCCGCATCCAACCAGTCAGAAGACTGAAGATTGAAAAACAAAAAAATAAAAACAAAAATTTCGTAAATTCGTCAGAGCTACAGGCGATGGTGAGCTGTGTCAAGGCACAGTTCACTGCCCTCTCTTGACGTCACGTTGGAGTAGCTATGATCAGGGCGCACACACATGATGGGTTAGCCCAGGAGTGTCCGTCTATGTACTAAATGACCGCAGAACGGCGCCACCGTCACTGGGGATGCGATGACGCTCTCCTTACCGACGTCACAGAGGACGAAGTCTATGACGCTACCTAGGCCTGGGTGGCCTCACACTAGAGTTTTATCGGACATTTCGCCCGTACTGGGGCCGGTTTAGACGGATACCTGTCGGGAGCTTACGTCGCCTGTGGTGCAGATCCCATACGTTTTCCTCAATGGTCTCCTTATTCGCTTTCCGAAGCGTTGGGGTATATCACGGATATGCAATTATCTCCCCTTAACGGTGCTCGACAGCGAAACGAAAATCTGTACCTGGATGCTGGCTGCACGGTTAAATAAGATAGCCTGGTATGTGGTTTCCCCTGATAAAACCTCTGGGAGGTGCCAATAACATCCTCTGTTGCTATCGAGTTACAATCGCTCTTGCTCACGCTCGTCGTGTGCCTGAGTTTTGGCCACTCTTGACTTCAGCCAGGTGTTCGATCGTGTCGATCACGACCACCTGGAAGAGGTGCCTCACAATATCGGATACCCTGACATTACAGTCGACATCGTAATGCGTCTCCTCCATGGAGAGACGTCCCGTGTACAATGGCCGTCCAGTTCCTCCCACTTTTATCCGTCACTCAGTGTGCCAAGGCTGCCCGCTCTCTGCACAGTTGTATGTTTTCGCCATGGAACCGTTACACTGCGGCCACCATCAGCGCTTGTCTGGGATGTCTTTTGGGGGCCATATATTCAGCTGCACTGCTTACGTGGATGATGGCGGTACTGAGTTCAGGGAGTGAGGCTCCATCTCTCTGCTAATACACATCTACACAGATGCAAGTTAAGTGTTTATCTTTTCTTGTCTTTTCCTCGTAGTATAATTATTGTCTGCTCCGATAGCTGAGTGGTCAGGGTGACGGAATGCCGTCCTACAGGCCCGGGTTCGATCCCTGGCTGGGTCGGAGATTTTCTCCATTCAGGGACTGGGTTTTGTGTTGACTTCATCATCATTTCATCCCCATCCGGCGCGCAGGTAGCCCAACGTGGCGTCGAATGTAAGAAGACTTGTACCAAAGCGGCCAGACCTACCCCGCAAGGGGCCTCCCGGCCAATGACGCCGAACGCTCACTACCAGTATATTTACAACATTACATGCGTGTTTTTCGGTTTACGAACTTTAATATCGCATTTTTGTACGCGTAAATTCTTTCAGTCAAAGCGCAATAGTTAATCATTTGTTTTGTTTTGAAGACAAGCGTCAGTCAGTCAGGCAGGCAGCAGCTCTGGGCTGATAAACATCTACAGAGCGGTAAGTTAAGTGTTCATTTTTTCCTGTCTTTTCTTCGAACTATATTTCTAAAATTTCATGTGTGTTTGCGTGTAAGAGGTGTAAGGTTGCATTTTGTTACTGTAAATCCGGGGAGTCTGTAGCGCAATTCTCATTTCTTCTGAACAGCCAGCTGCGTAGCTCTTTGAGCCGACAGCGTCCATTGGTGACACATCAGGAGGATAGTAAGTTGCTTATCTAGTATTCTGTCTGCTTTTATAGTTTACTTCTTCGGGTATTCTTGCTAGCATGTGTGCATGCTGTATGCAGATGCATGAGGAGCTGGTCACAGTTCGCGAACAGCTGACAGCACACCTCCAGGGTGCCGCCTTAAGATGTAGCGGTGGCGGAGAATCTGGGGCGTCATATGGGAAACCTCAAGTGTCGCTTTTTCGCACGTAGGCTTTGCTACCAACGCAGCTCCTAGTTTACCCGCTGCAGTGTGCAGTGTATCCACCCATATAGCATAGTGAGTGGGGAGTGGTAAACTGTTTACATCGCTTTAGGCAGATGGTGAAAGTGGCCGTCTGGCCTCACCCATGCGTCCTGTGAGTTGACAGGTGGCCGCTCCTCAGCAGGGTCCGAGCAGATATACGTGGGGAGGGGGAGGGGGGCAGGAGGGGTTCACTAGTTATCGGGAGCTCCAAAGCTGGGCGCGTTATGGAGCCCCTTAGGTAGGCAGAAAGCTTTCAGGATGGAGAGAAAGCCAACATGCACTCGGTATGCCTGACAAGGGCTTCATCCGAGATGTGGAAGAGTCCTTGCTTGCTGTGCTGGGTCTAGTCGTCTCAAAGTTGTGGCCCATGACGCTTGACACATGGGATATGTGGCGATCTGTTCACACAGGCGGCTGGCGGAAGTGGTGGAAGTTGCTGGTCTCCCACATGAAGTGCAGGCAGAGCTCACAGTTTACAGCACTGTTCCCAGAGTTGATCGCGGTTCTTTAGTTTGGAGCCGAGTGGAGAGTCTAAACCAAAGGATTCGTCGACTCTGATACAGTCTTGGCTTCAGTTTTCTAGACCTGCGCCATAAGTAAGGTATATGTAGGACTCCCCTTCATTGGTCAGCGGTGCACTACAGAAACGAAGCAGATACTTGTGGGGTACACCTGAGCTTTTCTAAGCTAGAAGGTAGTTTGAGGTACTCTGATGAACACTCACCACTCGATAAGCAGCAAGGGAAGCCAGCCTGTGCTCGGAGTAAAGCCACTTCGACTGTATCAAGAACCTATCGAAGTATTCGTAACAAAGTATTCGAATTTACTGCCATCCAGGAAAGTTGTCGCACTCAAATCATACTCGGGACTAAAAGCTGGCTGAAACCCGAAATAGACAGCTCTGAGATATATAGTGAGTCATGCAACGTATATTGGAACGACAGAGGCCATAGTAGTGGGAATGTTCATCGCAGTAGACAAAAAGTTTGTCTGTTAAGGTCGGATTTGAGTGTGACAGCGAAGTTATCTGGTCGGGTATAACAGGACTAAGTGAAATCAAGTTAATTGTTGGATTTTTTACCGACCATCTGATTCGACTGCGGCAGTTCTAGAGTCATTCAAAGAATGTTTACGGTTGGTAGCACGTAAATACCCAGACCATGCATTACTAGTTGGAGCCGACTTTAAACTACGGAGAATAGACAGGGATGTGTATGGATCCATTACCGGGGCTCATGCGAATTACTTTTGAACTCGTTTACTGAAAACTGTGTTGAGCAGCTAGTGAATATTTGTAGCTACGTACCACGAACACAGGAATGGAAATACAACCGTTTTCATTGTCAGCGTTTAAAGAAACGTTTTGCATGTCGTGGACGCGGCTTGTTTCGCACCACTGCGTTTATTAGTTTCCAAACTTGTTTTGTTTGTACCATTCTCCAATAGTCCAATCAATGCTGACGGACGTAGTTACCACACATATGATTACAGTGTTGCCAGATTCCGAATCTTTAACGTCCATTTCGTACCCGAAAATGCGTAAGACGAAATTTTGTGACAGACATTTTTGTATGTGAGAAATCGCACTGTGAAGTCCGAGTGCGCGAAATTTTCTTCACACTGTCCGAACGTTTGTTTATCACCTAAAAAGTTGGTCAGAAAACTTCTCCGCTTCTTTGCTAACTACGTTTCCCTCTGATATAGTTCATACAGTGTGTTTCAAAATTAAACTTACAAACTTCGAGTGCATGTAAAAGGTGTCTTGAGGAAGAAAATGAGGATAGGAAAGTGTGTCCGAAACTGTCATCCAAAGACGCTACAGAGCGACGAAGCTACATTCACCAGTTCTTGTATATGTACGAGTCATTCCGAAAGTAACGAACGATCGGTCACGAAATGGAAAACGCAGTGAAAATCCGATGAAGCTTTGCACAGATGCATTGGGCACTGTGTCTGGTACGCCTGTCGATCGCATCATGTCGCTATTATCAGTTCTGAGCTCACAGTGAGAACGTAAAGATGGCTACGAATTAGCGTCTCCCACCAAGTATGAGGGCCTGGCGAAATATTTCGCCTGAATCTATGCAATCCACATAACTGTCATGCGGCTCGTTGTATAAGACAATTCTCGGTCGCAATCTGCAGGGCAATGAAGATGCTCCTGCAGCGTTATCGATAGGAAACGTTTTATCACCCACAATACAGCCCGTAATTGGCTACCCCTGAGGTTCATCTCAGCTCAGATGAACCGCTGGCTATGAAGACAATATTTTGACACAGGCAAAGAACTGCAGTCCAGAGTAGCAATGGTGGCAGTCTTCTATAACGAGGGAATTGAAAAGTTGGTACAACGCTACGACAGATTTCTAAGTCTGAGCGGCGACTGTGTAGAGAAGTAGCTGGAAAGTGTAGTAACCGTTGCAAATAAAACAGTTTTGATTTACACTGTGGACCGGCCGGGGTGGCCGAGCGGTTCTAGGCGCTACAGTCTGGAACCGCGCGACCGCTACGGTCACAGGTTCGAATCCTGCCTCGGGCATGGATGTGTGTGATGTCCTTAGGTTAGTTAGGTTTAAGTAGTTCTAAGTTCTAGGGGACTGATGACCTTAGCAGTTAAGTCCCATAGTTTTCAGAGCCATTTGAACCATTTTTTTTTCACTGTGGTTTCCATTTTGCGACCTATCGTTCCTTGCCTTCCAAATAGCCCTCGCATGTATATACAGGGTGATTCCGTGACGATGCTACAAGCTTTCAGGGATGATGGCGGAGGATAACTGACGTAAGGGACCCTGGTCCAGAAACGAGCTAATCGAAAGTTATAAGTGATATTTGTTCTGAAACCTCTGACAGTGGAACGCATGTACTGGTACTGTTGTTAATAATATTTTGGGCTAGTCAACTTTTAGAGGTCGCACTGTGGACCAAAAAGAGAAAAAAAATCTCTAATAACCATGTACTCTAAGATGAATACTTCAAGAGCTATGAGCTCTTATTCCAAAGAGGGGATGTGATTCAGAGTAGCCAAGATGAACAAGCGCTCATAGCTCCTCGGGTACGCATTTTAGAGCCAATGTTAACTGAACTTTTTTCTTGGTTCATGCTACCACCTCTGAAAGTTGCCTAACCTACAATCTTACGATCTTAGCAGCAACAGTACCGGTACATGTATTCCACTGTCAGATGTATAAGAACGAATTTTGCTGATAACTTTCCTTATTTTTCCAAACGAGGTACTTCACCTGAAACTGATAGACTTATCCTTCTCCAACATCCATGAAATTTTGTAACACCATCACGAATCTCCTTGTATACTGGATACATACACATATACGTGCCGACGCCTGTAATTTGAGTGACGTTTTCGGATACAGGTTCGTACCTTCATTTTCTGTCTCAAGACATTTTCTACATCATTTCATAATTTGTCAGTGTAATTTTGAAAAACACGGTACATTACAGAGTTTACTGTACAGATTAAAGAAATATATAGCCAGGATCCGTCGGAACGTTTGCTAGAATACCATGTACAACGTTGAAGTAAATCGATCAAGACATTTTGAAGATATTTGGTAACAATGTTAAATAATGACTTGTTTTTATGAAGGAGTATAAATTCCAACGAACGCTCGAATGGATAAAGGCGTAGGTTACTGCACATCCCACAATTTTTAAAGTAGAATGATGCAGACAACTCACGAAAGCTATAGTTAAAACTTAACATTCCCTAGCATTCAGTTGGTAATGACAAACTAATAAAAGTCAAGCCGCCTTCAAGACATTCACGGGCACGTTTATTAACACTCGTACCTCATAAACCATTGTACAGTGGATGCCGATGCCACACTTAAGATAGTAAGGTATTCCTAACCGAACACGGCCCATGAAGTGAGGTGACAGAATAATAATGAAGAATCCATGAAGAAGACAAACATTTGTGGAATATTAAAAACTGAGGAAAATCTTCTTAGACCGTGTAGCAGCTTGTCCCAAATATTGTTCTACTGAATGCCAAAGTATCTTTGACAAAAAATCCAGCGTAGAAGAAAAAGTACAAAAAGAAATGATAGACCCAATAGACCGGTATGAGGAAAAGCCTTACAAATATTAAAGCGAATATCGGGTAGAGATGCCGTGCTCGAATGTATAACTATTCACTGACGTTTCGCCCCCGTTTGCAGGACATAACTTTAGCGATAAATCGGCAATTGCCCAAAGCAGCGTTAAATACTGCATCTATCTGCAACATGTTGGCGTTAAACACAGCCCATCGTCAATAGGCAATTCTCGATTTATCAACGAAGATGATTCCCGCAGGTGAGGACGAAACGTCAGTGAATAGTTTTATACGTCAACCACGGACTCTCAACTGGGAGTTTTAATCGAGGTAAACGTTAGCCGTCTAAGCCTACATTGTACTATTGAATAGAAATGTACAGCCTGGTTACCTAGTCAGTATAGAAACTGGGTTAGGAATATACAAAATAAATTTAGGAATTGGCTTTTACTTTCACAAGCAGGTAATGAAATTATGTATTGTGAAAAGAATTCCGCATAAATAATTTTCTACAGCTCCTAGGAACTGGAACGAAATACAATGGAGACTGATGCTGCTCATAAGGCTGCAGTAAAAAGCCATGACATGGCTACGTGCCAAATGCGCTGCCACAAACAGTGAGGTATCATTCACCAAGCCAGAAACTTCACACGAAGAAATGTAACATTTCTCTATGCGTCACTTCTGCTTCTAACAGCAAACGTGAGTGGTACAAACAAAACGAAATGAAAGATTACGTTTACAAATTTACTGTACGTTGAAAGGGGCTTTCGTCATTGGAATTTAGCTGCAATTCGTTCCGCGTTGATATTTAGATACAGTAACAAAAATTAATCATGTAAAACAGTTTTTCCTTCTAAGGTGGCGTTACGGCTAGAATTTTGTAGGTCGTAAGTACTGAAATGACTTTGTTAAGCGTTTTACTGCGTTCAGAATAAACTTGTATCCCACATAGCTGCACAACTCTAACTTCTTCATATCTGCTTAAGATTATTACAAACAGCCGAGTAAATTTTTCGTATTAAATTATCAACACTGAACCTTCTTGATTTTTACCATGGTTGGACACTGAACTGAATATTTACTGTTGTTCAGGTATAACCTTAGCGATTACTATGATGGGTAATATGCGGAACGAAGGTGAGGAGTAATATAGCTTCTGATTCTTACTTTTGATACTCCGATGTTCCGGCAAGAAATGTCTCTCAATAGCTGTAACGGAACCTTGGAATGACACATAGTGGTAAGCCCACTAACTTCAATGAATAATAAATAATACGTTGAAGGCCTGTATGAGAAAGACGAGTTTAGTTACACGAAGAGTCACATCTGAATTTACTGCTGCTAATGGATGTTTTTGTTGTTGTGGTCTTCAGTCCTGAGACTGGTTTGATGCAGCTCTCCATGCTACTCTATCCTGTGCAAGCTTCTTCATCTTCCAGTACTTACTGCAACCTACACCCTTCTGAATCTGCTTTGTGTATTCATCTCTTGGTCTCCCTCTATCATTTTTACCCACCATGCTGCCCTCCAATGCTAAATTTGTGATCCCTTGATGCCTCAGGACATGTCCTACCAACCGATCCCTTCTTCTAGTCAAGTTGTGCCACAAACTTCTCTTCTCCCCAATCCTATTCAATACCTCCTCATTAGTTATGTGATCTACCCATCTAATCTTCAGCATTCTTCTGTAGCACCACATTACGAAAGCTTCTATTCTCTTTTTGTCCAAACTAGTTATCGTCCATGTTTCACTTACATACGTGGCTACACTCCATACAAATACTTTCAGAAACGACTTCCTGACACATAAATCTATACTCGATGTTAACAAATTTCTCTTCTTCAGAAACGCTTTCCTTGCCATTGCCAGTCTACATTTTATATCCTCTCTACTTCGACCATCATCAGTTATTTTGCTCCCCAAATAGCAAAACTCCTTTACTACTTTAAGTGTCTCATTTCATAATCTAAGTCCCTCAGCATCACCCGACTTAATTCGACTACATTCCATTATCCTCGTTTTGATTTTGTTGATGTTCATCTTATATCCTCCTTTCAAGACACTGTCCATTCCGTTCAACTGCTCTTCCAAGTCCTTTGCTGTCTCTGACAGAATTACAATGTCATCGGCGAAGTTTTTACTTCTTCTCCATGAATTTTAATACCTACTCCGAATTTTTCTTTTGTTTCCTTTACTGCTTGCTCAATATACAGATTGAATAACATCGGGGAGAGGCTACAACCCTGTCTCACTCCCTTCCCAACCACTGCTTCCCTTTCATGTCCCTCGACTCTTATAACTGCCATCTGGTTTCTGTACAAATTGTAAATAGCCTTTCGCTCCCTGTATTTTACCCCTGCCACCTTTAGAATTTGAAAGAGAGTATTCCAGTCAACATTGTCAAAAGCTTTCTCTAAGTCTACAGATGCTAGAAACGTAGGTTTGCCTTTCCTTAATCTTTCTTCTAAGATAAGTCGTAAGATCAGTATTGCCTCACGTGTTCCAATATTTCTACGGAATCCAAACTGATCTTCCCCAAGGTCGGCCTCTACTAGTTTTTCCATTCGTTTGTAAAGAATTCGCGTTAGTATTTTGCAGCTGTGGCTTATTAAACTGATTGTTCGGTAATTTTCACATCTGTCAACACCTGCTTTCTTAGGGATTGGAATTATTATATTCTTCTTGAAGTCTGAGGGTATTTCGCCTGTCTCATACATCTTGCTCACCAGATGGTAGAGTTTTGTCCGGACTGGCTCCTCCAAGGCCGTCAGTAGTTCTAATCGAATGTTGTCTACTCCCGGAGCCTTGTTTCGACTCAGGTCTGTCAGTGCTCTGTCAAACTCTTCACGCAGTATTGTATCTCCCATTTCGTCTTCATCTACATTCTCTTCCATTTCCAGAATATTGTCCTCAAGTACGTCGCCCCTATATATACCCTCTATATACGACTTCCACCTTTCTGCTTTCCCTTCTTTGCTTAGAACTGGGTTTCCATCTGAGCTCTTGATATTCATACAAGTGGTTCTCTGTTCTCCAAAGGTCTCTTTAATTTTCCTGTAGGCAGTATCTATCTTATCCCTAGTGAGATAAGCCTCCACATCCTTACATTTGTCCTCTAGCCATCTCTGCTTAGGCATTTTGCACTTCCTGTCGATCTCATTTTTGAGACGTTTGTATTCCCTTTTGCCTGCTTCTTTTACTGCATTTTTATATTTTCTCCTTTCATCAATTAAATTCAATATTTCTTCTGTTACCCAAGGATTTCTACTAGCCCTCGTCTTTTTACCTACTTGATCCTCTGCTGCCTTCACTACTTCATCCCTCAGAGCTACCCATTCTTCTTCTATTGTATTTCTTTCCCCCATTTGTAACAATTGTTCACTTATGCTCTCCCTGAAACTCTGTACAACCTCTGGTTTAATCAGTTTGTCCAGGTCCCATCTCCTTAAATTCCCACCTTTCTGCAGTTTCTTCAGTTTTAATCTACAGTTCATAACCAATAGTTGTGGTCAGAGTCCACATCTGCCTCTGGAAATGTCTTACAATTTAATACCTGGTTCCTAAATCTCTGTCTTACCATTATATAATCTGTCTGATACCTTCCAGTATTTCCAGGATTCTTCCATGTGTACAACCTTCTTTTATGATTCTTGAACCAAGTGTTAGCTACGATTAAGTTATGCTCTGTGCAAAATTCTACCAGGCGGCTTCGTCTTTCATTTCTTTCCCCCAATCCATATTCACCTACTATGTTTCCTTCTCTCCCTTTTCCTACTCTCGAGGTGGTGGTGGTGGTGGTTAGTGTTTAACGTCCCGTCGACAACGAGGTCATTAGAGACGGAGCGCAAGCTCGGGTTAGGGAAGGATTGGGAAGGAAATCGGCCGTGCCCTTTCAAAGGAACCATCCCGGCATTTGCCTGAAACAATTTAGGGAAATCACGGAAAACCTAAATCAGGATGGCCGGAGACGGGATTGAACCGTCGTCCTCCCGAATGCGAGTCCAGTGTGCTAACCACTGCGCCACCTCGCTCGGTCCTACTCTCGAATTCCAGTCACCCATGACTATTAAATTTTCGTCTCCCTTCACTACCTGAATAATTTCTTTTATTTTATCATACATTTCATCAATTTCTTCATCATCTGCAGAGCTAGTTGGCATATAAACTTGTACTACTGTAGTAGGTGTGAGTTTCGTGTCTATCTTGGCCACAATAATGCGTTCACTATGCTGTTTGTAGTAGCTTACCCGCACTCCTATTTTTTTATTCATTATGGAACCTACTCCTGCATTACCCCTATTTGATTTTGTATTTATAACCCTGCATTGACCTGACCAAAAGTCTTGTTCCACCTGCCACCGAACTTCACTAATTCCCACTATATCGTACTTTAACCTATCCATTTCCCTTTTTAAGTTTTCTAACCTACCTGCCCGATTAAGGGATCTGACATTCCACGCTCCGATCCGCAGAACGTCAGTTTTCTTTCTCCTGATAACGACGTCCTCCTAAGTAGTCCCCGCCCGGAGATCCGAATGGGGGTTATTTTACCTCCGGAATATTTTACCCAAGAGGACGCCATCGTCATTTAACCATACAGTAAAGCTGCATGCCCTCGGGAAAAATTACGGCTGTAGTTTCCCCTTGTTTTCAGCCGTTCGCAGTACCAGCACAGCAAGGCCGTTTTGGTTAGTGTTACAAGGCCAGATTAGTCAATCATCCAGACTGTTGCCCCTGCAACTACTGAAAAGGCTGCTGCCCCTCTTCAGGAACCATATGTTTGTCTGGCCTCTCAACAGATACCCCTCCGTTGTGGTTGCACCTACGGTACGGCCATCTGTATGGCTGAGGCACGCAAGCCTCCCCACCAACGGCAAGGTCCATGGTTCATGGGGGGTGCTAATGGATGTTTGGAATTCTTAACAAAGTACGGAAAGGAGATGAACTATATGTGCGGTTCGAATTTCGGGTAACAATAACAGCTCCAAGTATTACGGGAGAAAGCCTTGTGTCACAACAGGTGTAAAGTACAGTTTTCGTTTGCTACTACAACGATTTAATTTGCTTGCCAGATAATCACTGCAAAAAAAAAAAAAAAAAAAAAAAAGGCAGTTAAGCAAAGACACAGAAGAGGAGGTGAAGTGTTCCAGTACAAAATATACAAGTTATGTGTCTGACTCCTGGGAATACGTAGTTTAAGACGTAAATGGATTTTTGGATTTTGCTACGTTCAAAGAACGAGATACAAGGAGGAGACTTGTGGCAATGCTTCTTCTAAAAAAGATTAATAATGCTAAGAATCGACCTACACCGTACGAAAACGTCTCATAAAATGTATATTTGGCGTGCTAGGAGGAAGGAAAACAGAGCTGAAACAAAACGAAAAAAACCAACACTTTCATTTTTTATTTTCTGTTTTTAGAAAAATGGGAATTTAAATATATAACAAATCTTAGATTACTCTCACTTTCGCAAAAGAAGAAAATAATCACTATGTTCGGCAGAACCGTGTGGTGCAGCTATTAACAAGATTCGATAAAAATGATAGTCGTATATTTTGGTAGGCAAATGTGCAAGCTATACACTGAAGTTAATGAAACAGAATGCACTATCAATGTGCTCGAAAAAGAATATACGTTGTATTTAAATATGAGCATGAAGTCTTTCGCGATGGATCTGTTCTATAAGACATTCTAGGATTTCTTGCCGCGTCAGTTCAGGATGAAACCTCGAGCTTTCGACGATTTACATCATTCCACTGCTGCTTGAGGTCTTACCCTGAATTGACGCGGAAAGAAGGCCGAGAATTGTATTTTAAATTGTTGCTAGATGGAGGACAGCATTTAGTCACCCAGACTACAGAGAGATATCAACATGGTAGGTAGCGCCACACAACCAGGTTGTAATTCCTTTGGCCTTGTAGTGCTCTGCGCGCTGTGATGACTGTACCTGTGCTCGCTTAAAGCTGTGTGTCTCATCAAAATTAGAATCCTGATCCCTGATTTTTCCGGTTTACTCTGTGGCATGAAACTGCTATGTAGGTTGTCCTCCGCCTTTATTTTTTATTACTTCTGATTTACTCGTGGAGTCAATGCGTTCTATGTTCTCCTGTGTAATACTTGGTTGCGCAACAAAGAGTGTAGTATCCATACTATGTCGTTTTCCGTGTACACTATTTTTCTTTAAGTATCTTTGTTTGCATACAGGATGTATAACAATAGTGCAGGTTACGAAAACTTAGAATGGACGGGAGAGCGCTGTGTTGACCGCATACCCAACCGTATCGTACCCGTTGACGCCTGTCGGCTGAGGAGGACACGGAGGTCGATCGGTACCTTTGTGCCTTCCGGGGCCTGTTCGCACGGATTTAAGTTTTTGGTTTATTTTATGTATCACTCTAGCGAAAGGTGACACTGTTTTATGTAGCTCCAGCATGCTGAAGGTGAAATAGGGCTGCAACTTTTTCTTTATTGAAATAAATGGTTCGAATTCCATCTTAAGTTGCATTAAGAACTATCTTTTTTTATATTGGTGATAACTAATTTCGGAACTGGTCACCACTGATAAACAAAAGATTGGCTCTACTTCTTAATGCAACTTAGACAGAACTGCAACCATATATTTCAAAGGTGGCCCTTGTAATAAATAAAAATAAATTAACGTGTGATTATACTGTTTGAAGGCGAGACTCACAGAACCTGAAAGACACATTAGATGAAAATTTTACAGTGACATTTTGTACACGCAATATTAACGTTTATGTATATTGTCTTTTAAGCTAAATGTTGATGCAGATGGGCTTGAAAATACGGAAGATCGTCTTTTATTACCTCTATATCTCGTTAGTATTTCAGTCTCTGTGAGTTAATTGTGTGTGATCCACCCAACACATTTTGTATTGTTTCGGACTCAGCGGACGGAAGTGATTTTGCGTTCTGCCGTGCTGCCACTTTTCTACACCAATAATTCTTCCTTCATAGTTTCAGAAGGAAATAAACGAAAACCTTTTGTTCTTGATAACATTGGCAGCTATATTTTCCTCATAAGCATTTTTATTACAGAGCATTGTTGTGTCTGCTCAGTATATAAGCTCTCTCAACAGTTAAAAATAAAAAAAAGACCGTATGTAATCTAATCTTCAACTTTCATTTGGTATTTCACAGATATTTTGTTTCTTATGTGCCTTCTGAAATTTTCCCGGCGTATTTCGTCTTCTAATAATTTCCGGGTATGCAGCTGGATCCCGTCGACATTCTGCCACGATATTTCGGCCCAGAGACGTCCGGCCATCATCAGGTGAGTTCACAACTACTGAAGAGCCCAGGTGCAGTCGCGGTATTTATGCCGAATCTGTTTCTTTGTTTCTTGTTTATCATTACTCTGTACAATTTATCGTATGTTGTGATAAAGTTCATCGCCCATTTTCGAATGTGTGTGACTTTAGTATGAAATATTGTCCCAGCTAATTAAAATGTATTTGAAATCTAGTCTTTTCGATGAATACCCCAACTTACTGGGCTCAAATTTCACCCATGTCCATCGAGTGGGGTGGTGCAGTGGTTAACACACTGGACTCGCATTCGGGGGAGTGAGGGGGTGCTCTAATTTCACCCATGTCCATCGAGAGGGATGGCGCAGTCGAGGGGGGGGGGGGGGGGTTCAAACCCGAGTCCGACCATTCCGATTTAGGTCTTCCGGTATTTCGCTAAATCGCTTCAGGCAAATGAGGGGTTCGTCTCTTCCAAAGGGCACGGCCACCTCTTTGATCACTTCCTAATCTGAGCTTGTCCTCCGTCTCTAATGACCTTGTTGTCGGCGGGATCTTAAACACTAATATTCTCCTCTTCCTCCTTAGCCATGTCTCCTAAATGAGGAATGTGGTAGATGCACGATGACGCACCGCTACATTTGTTGCCGATGCAAGACACCTAACTCACCAACATGTTCCGAGAAGGGTAAGTCGAGTAATACCTGTGCCTTGGTCTCCAAGATACGTGACCTCAATCCTCCAGAATTTTTCTGTCTGATCTCAACTGAACTGAACGTTACTCCCGTTGAAGAACTCAAGTAGCGAACTTTATGAGAACAGTCTAGTCGAAATTTACATGACGTTCCGTGGGGTTTTTGAAAGAATTCGTAACTCTCTGCAGAGACGAGAATGGCTTGTTTGTGGGTAACGTTGGCCGTGGTGAAAATGTCAAATTTACATTTCAGATACATTTGTAATAACTGGGGCACTATATCATACTGAAGCCAGCGAGAAATTCTCAATTATTATCACGCAAACGGCTCCTTTGCGGGACTCTTATTTTGTGGAAAACTTGGGCTTCTACTACTCTATAAAACGACGTCCAGATTTTACTATTCACATATACCATAGACAGAGCCACCGAGCGCCTCTCGTAGTCTCGAGTCGCAGCCAGCGAGCTTGTTTGTCGTATCTCTCGCCGGCACTTCTCTTTTCTTCTCCACGCCCGCCTTGAGTCTGCAGCCGAGGTCGACGCGGTGGCCTCTGAGCAGAACAAATGGCCGCCACGGCTCGATGACGCGACCTCGGCAAGAGCGCAGAGGCAGGCAGCAGGCGGAATACGCCAGGCAGCTCGGAGGCGCCGCAGATTCCAGTACGCCGCCGCGCGGGTAGTCCATCTCGCGCTGATGCTGATTGCGGACGTCCGGAGACACCACACTGCGATGCTGTTTTGTCGTCCCAGCCCAGTCCTGGAGCACTCGCGTCAAATCTGCATCATCTAGTTACGGAGTGCACTGCACAGACACGACGAACGCTCCATTTCGCCAAAGTACCATTGGTCTACAAATGGGCGGATTAGATCTTGATGACAAAGCTACTTTTATCCAAGTGTGAGATACACGCCTGCGGGTGTTCTCAACATTTATTTTATTGAAAGAAAATGGTGGTTATAGCTTAACATAGCATTGACTACAATGCCACTATAACCAGTTCCTTCACTGGTGTTTCATTCTCTCGTTTCCGATGGGCGAAGGTGGTCTAGGCACAAAATAAGACTTTTCCGGACCGAGATTCGTACTCGGGACCGTTGCCTCGAGAGGACAAGTGCTCTACCAACCAACTGAGCAACTGAAGCACGACTGATGAGGTACTGGCGGAAGTAAAATGCGAAGACTAGCAGTCCTGCAGTGCAATTGCCAGCGAAAGGCAAAAGTTTCTGTCCTGCTCACAGTTTTAATCTGCCAGGATGTTTCATATCAGCGTCCACTTCGCTCAAGAGTGAAAATATCATTCTGTAAAAGTCCACAGTCTGTGGCTAAGCCATATATCCATAATATCCTTTCTTCCAGAACCGCTAGTCCTCCAAGTTTTGAGGGAAGGAGATGAGGTATTGGCCGAAGTCCAGCTATGTGGGCTGGTCGTGAGGCGTTCTTGGGTAGCTCAGAAGGTAGAGCTCTTTCTCGCCGAAAGGCAAAGGTCCCGAGTTCGTGTCGCGGTCCGGCAGAGTTTTAATATGCCAGAAAGTTTCACGTCAGCGCACACTCTTCTGTAGAGTGAAAATTTCATTCCCGAATACTCCGCTATTCATACAAATGAATGTAAAAGATACAATGAGGGAATCAAAATTCTGACAGCATGTAGTATATACACTGCCTGACAAAAATAGAAAAAAATAAAAAATGAATCACCAAGGACACATGGTGGAAAGTTCATGAAATTTCGTACACGTATACATCATTGACAGGTACGTATCGGATTAGACTTTGAGTTCTCTGTGGCATCAGTGTACATCAGTATTTAGTCTTATTAGTATAGTATCTATTCTTGTTACTATACCTGGTATCGTATATTAGGGGCGTGAAGACCGTCAGATGTCGAGTGAAGGGCACATAGATGCAACAACACAATTTGAGAACAATACTGACGTCCACACCTACAACACTGGAGGAAAAAGATGTTATCCCTTTTTAAAGCTGACAGTTGCTCAGAAAGGAGTTCAATATGTAGCAACAAAAGTTTTTGATCATTTGTCAAATAACATAAAAGGTCTGGCTTATTGCAAAGTAAGATTTAAGTCTAATGTAAAGTCATTTCTTCTAGGCAACTTCTTCTATTCAATGAACAAATTTCTATTTAAAAACTAGTAGCTTGTGGAAAAAAGACCACCACACTTCGTAAATGCAGTTGGATGAGTAGGACTAAAAATGTGTTAATTAATGTTAAAACTAAAAATGAATATTTATCCCGTAAATTGATTCGTTCCATATATTACCGATTAAAGAATCGTTGAAATTTTCTGCAGAACATGTAACTAACAAGTAACTAGCATACTCTTTTGACACAAGGTTGTGAGTGTTATATATCCCTCATTACGTGTCTCCATTTGGCGCGGCTGGTCGAATCGTGCAATATCGAGATTTATGGACGATGCGGATGTGATGGTGGCTCGATATTGGGCTTGATGGAAACGAGAGAAAAGTCATACACGTCATCAACGTTCTGGTCGACCACGTCTTAGCACCACAAGGGAGAATACTGGAGTAATCACAGTCTACACCAACGTTTACACTTTTACCGTCAAAATGTGATCCGACCGTGCTACGTGGTAATGCAGCAAATCTTTCGCCGTGTTATCATAAGACGAATCGAGCTTTAAGACTGAGTAGTTGATGTCCACAGATAAACCAGTTTGTAAACAACGAACGGAATAACATTCCATTTTTCGGCTTACTTAGTTCTGTTTTATACTCTTGGTACTCTTCTTCTTTTTCCTAGCGTTTGTCCCGTATAGTACGGGGCAAGTTTTTAGCTGAGTACCCATTGTTGCCCGGCTATGCCTTTATTTCGATCTTCTATTAGTCCAACTCCTCCTCCCTCTCTCCTTGTCTACCTCTTCCTCCCCCTCTCGTTGTTGATCCCCTTCTCCCTCCTCTTACTGCTCATTTCTTCCTCACCCCATCTCTGTCCATCTCCACTTATCTTTCTCTGTCCATCTCCTCTTCTCCCCATCTGCCCCTTCTCTGTGTGTTTCTCCATCCCCCACTCTCTGTCCACCTCTCCCTCCTCCGTATCTGTGTCCATCTCCTTCTACCCCCTCTCTTTTTGAACATCTTCTTCTCTCCCTTCTCTCTCTGCGTTATCACCCCCACTCTAATAAGTGTGTAAGTAGGCTGTTTAGGTTTTTTTATTGGTAACGCCACGTAGCGCTCTATATGAAAATCACTGACTGTGCTGTGTGCAGTCTGAGGCTGGTCGGCATTGTTGCAATAATCGCTATTGTAGTGTTGCGCAGTTGGCTGTTAACAGCGCGTAACGTTGCGCAGTTGGAGGTGAGCCGCCAGCAGTGGTGGATGTGGGGAAGTGAGATGGCGGATTTTTGAGAGCGGATGATCTGGACGTGTGTCCATCAGAAACAGGACATTTGTAAGAATGGATGTCATGAACTGCTATATATATTATGATTTTTGAACACTATTAAGGTAAATACATTGTTTGTTCTCTATCAAAAATCTTTCATTTGCTAACTATGCCTATCAGTAGTTAGTGCCTTCAGTGGTTTGACTCTTTTATTTAGCTGGCAGTAGTGGCGCTCGCCGTATTGCAGTAGTTCGAGTAACGAAGATTTTTGTAAGTGATTCGTGAAAGGTGTAGGTTAATGTTAGTCAGGGCCATTCTTTTGTAGGGATTATTAAAAGTCAGATTGTGTTGCGCTAAAAATATTGTGTGTCAGTTTAAGCATAGTCATGTATAATTTTTCTAAGGGGACGTTTGAAGTGGCTGATAGTTCTTAACCCCACCAAAACTGTTTGAAATCGGATGAGCTATTTACACCTGGCTTTGCCTGTGGACGCTCATGTAAAATATATTTCACATATATTTAACATGTCTCACACATATTTGTATATACATTTTTTGTGTATCTCAAGCGAAATCCACCCCGTAGTTTCATTTACTTGCATCTAAATGTTATATCTCCTGAATCATATGTCTAACAAAGGTATATTTTCTAGGTACGTTCAACGGCTTTTGCAGATACGCACTAACCAACATCCATTTTTATAATATGTATGAATTTCACTTTGTGGCCGTGTGACCTTCCTGACGTCACAGTCGTCAAGGAAGCCTAAGGGAAGGAACACGTTTGTGCCACATGTCTGTGAATCGTGTGGACAGTTTTCTGTGTACCGTATACTCTAAAACGGAATTTCGAAACTAACTGAGAATTTTCTTAAACGAGCGCTGGTGACCACCTAAAAACCTCGTTCGGGCTGGTCGACGTAAAAGCCGATGGTCTTAAAGCAGTCGCGCGGAATGGATCTGGACGTGGCTTACTTTTCGTATCGGTAGCTAGTGCACTGCCTGCGTTACGCTATACGAGCAACCTTTATACTCATGGCACTAAAGTGAAAAAATGAGGCAGTTAATGCTTTATTGCTATCATTTGTTCAGTGATGCGTTAAACATAGGAAGATCCTGCGTGTATTGAAACACGTACGTCGTTCCAAAAAAATTCCCAGACAGATGAGGAATGGTTCTGTCTCGGCTGGAACAAGAAGTTATTTTGGACTAGGTGAAAAATTTTGTTGAATGCGCACTATTATTTGAATGAGAACATAGGTGGGTATCTGTGGATTTGCCTTTATATAACCAACCATTACCTTCAGTTAGTACCCACGTCGAATGCTTTGAGCTGTAGGAGACACTATGTCGTTGTCTCGACGAAACTCACGTTGTACAGTTGTAACTGAATTGAACCGTTGAAGCGAAGAACAGAAAACGCCTTTTGTTGCTGTATTAATGCTTTTCAACACGATGCACATTGGGAAACGAACGAGCGAACTGGTTAAGTGAGCAAGCAAGCTGCGATAAGGAAACTCCAAGCGGTAAACTCATGAATCGGCAACTTAAAATTGGATCCGAGTTATCTTTAGCCTCGATGGATATATTAAAAGTTACAAGTTTCTTATTTTTCATTCATGTAGAACATACAGTATTCCGAAATTGGATGAGTGTTTTGAAACACACTGCAATTCACGAACATCCACGTGCCAACAGTTAGTTTAATGCTCAGCACAACAAATTTCTAACTTCTAAATACTAACTTAATAGAAGTTAAGAGTGTGAAAAGCCATTGAACCTCTCTCTTTTAGAGATACTGTAAGAGCGGCAGAAATTTTATAGTTCAATTTAAGAAAAATATAAGAGGATACCGCTATCTTTCAAATTAATAAAGGACTTCCTTAGAATTCTTTTAAGTGAGAAGAGAATTAAGATATCTTAAACGGTTCCGTAAGTATTGTACGTTATCAGTTTTGATTCCTGTATAGGGAAGACGACGTTCATTAATTGCATTTCATAGGAGAGAACCGCTGCAGATTGGCTGAAACGTTGCTTTTTTTTTGTTGGTTACTAATTATATGGAACGCCAAAAATTTTGTCCACTGTACATCTCTCCATCTTATTCTGTGATTCATCAACGGGACAGGTTGATTACCGTAGGGAAAACACCTTTTCCTGAAGCTACGAATACCTTGTTCAATGCGAAAATAAGGAAACAATGATGTATCAAATCAAGGAGAATGGAATGAATTTACATAGGTAACTCCACATTTCGATGTAACAGTTAATCACATTTGTGAGAAAATAGTGTTAATCCTCCTGTAATAAGGATAAACTGCCTCGCGTCAGAAAGATAAATATCATCCAGCTCATGTTGCTGGCCACGTAGGTCAGAAACTCAAAACTGCCACGCGAATGTGGTGCTGTAAAGCCGTAAAATAATTATGGTTTATTTTGTCACTTTGTAGCATCTCTCGATTAAATAATTTTGTTGTGCTTTCGTATTTAAAAACTTTTGAAGAACGTGTACCAATATGTGGTTTATCACAATTCGCTTTGATAACGATGCAATACACCGACTTACACTATCGCTTGAATTTTCCATAAGGTCGTTGTTTGTGCTAGACTATCAAAGGAATTATGCTTTTTTTTGTACAATGCCATTGCAAATGCTTGAGGTTCTACCCTATAAGCGATAATGTTTGGTGATCATTTCTCTCGTTGCACCATGAGGTAATATGTCTAGAGAAAATGCGTTTATTCAGTGTGCTCCGTTTACTGACAAGATTTAGATTGCTGTTGGTTACTGCTATACCCTGGTATTTAATGTTCCTGAGATTTGTCACCAAATGGTGCACAATAATATTTTCATTTTTATAGAGACAGATTAACATAATTCTTGTTTTATTTCACAAGTAGTTGTTACTTAAAGCACAGAGCCAAGCAATTTGGGATTATCTAATCTTATGGATGATTATATAATGGTATTAATTGTGCTACCAGAGTCTGAGATATTGTGGTTCTGATAATTTCACTTAATATTAGTGTGCGTTGGCCACATACCTTGGATTATTGTTTTCATTTTTAAAGTTGTACTATTTCCACTTGTAGCTGTGAATTACAGAACGGGTACGTGGTCTCTACAGTTATATAGTGTATTTTACTTTTTATACATGGATTGCAGGTTCAGTGTTCCTCTGATTACGGTAATTTAGTATTAAGTAAGGTTCCTTCGAGCACTGTGAAATGGGATGAACATTTTGTGCACGTAAACATAATGATAGCATTATGTAAGACAACATTAGACTTATGAAATTGTTTTGCTTATCGTATTCGTTGGTTTGTCAAGGTGTATATTCCATTCGTCCGAATGTTGTAATTTATACTACGTTGTGCATTGCTATGAAAAATGACTGTACGGAAAATTTTGTTAATATTTCAAAAATGGCTCTAAGCACTATGGGACTTAACATCTCAGGTCATCAGTCCCCTAGACCTAGAACCACTTAAACCTAAGGACATCACACACATCCATGCCCGAGGCAGGATTCGAACCTGCGACTGTAGCAGCAGCGCGGTTCCGGACTGAAGCGCGTAGAGCCCCTCGACCACAGCGGCGGGCAATATATTTAATGACAGTTTCAGACTATTGTGTCCTCATAGTTCCACTTATGCTTCCGTCTATGTACTACGATGTAAAATAACGTTCTGCTTTATTTATACAATGTTGTAATCAGCTGCGACCAGTGTCATATCCAAAATACAAGGAAAGAAAAAAAATTCTAACACCAAGGAGGAGTTCCGCGATTTAAACGAATGTTGGTAAGCGTATTTCTACATCTGGAAGACGATGTCTATTCAAATACCGTACCAGTGGCATAAGTGTGGTGCCACTAACACCAATCTTAAGCGACCGGCGCGAAATGTGAATAGACATCACCTATAAGCTGTAGAAACAAGCCTATCGTCTATCGTTCATTTCGCACAACTCCTTCTTATCGTTGTGAATTTTTTTCCGTCATCGTAATTTGGTTTTGCATTGAAAATAGACTGAGACCGCACCACTCGCCATCCACAACGATCGATGAACTCTGGCAAAGAGCTGACTAAGTATGGAATGGTGAACCGGTATCTGTCATCGGAGTTCAGTTCGACTCAATGTTCATCCGGTTTAGAAGCCTTGTTGCTGTCACAGGTGTACGAAATTAAACCTGTGTGATACGAAATTATCCACATATTTAATCATATTCTTCCTCCTATACTGTACACGCATAGTAAGTGAAATTTCGTTATTCGCTATCCTTAATAACGTTTTAATTTTAATATCCAGCAGTGCATCTTTGTATTTCAAGTCATTTCCTGCCAAACGGCACTTTCATTTTAATGATGAACTGAAAGGTATTGTTGTCGTCTAGTTATCAGCAAAGACGGTATTTTCTACAATGAGAATATACAGAAGTCGGTCTCACGCTACAATAGCTACCTGATCAGCGCATGTAATAACGTAGGAAGATAGAGGACAATACAATTTTCTATATACAATGAACGCTGTTGTCATCTGTTTCCTAATACAATTTATCTATAATTTCTTATAGAAATGATCCACCGATAAATGCGTTTTCAAATAATTACAGATGGTTCCATGCATATCGAAATGAAATCTTTTGTACACAGAAATCATCTGAGATACAATTTAGTTCAGCATTGTCCTCAGCTTAAAGTTAAAGTACCTAATCTCGAAGTATAAGTCAAATCGTGATTTACTGGCAAGGTATAACTTGCTGTCGAAGAATAGTGAAAAAAACGAAAAAAGTGCTTCGAAGAATTAATTGCGTCAAATGGAGAATATTTTGCTACCATAAAAAACTAAAACGTGAGTGTCTAAACATATGTGTTCTTATTCTTAGTAAGAGTAATCTGGGCGGGATACTTTGTATCGACAGTTTTTCGTTCCTATAAATGCAGAGCATGACCGTAACATCTCGAAAAGGTTTCATGCAATACGGATTTAATGAATTTAGTAACTGCGGTAAGGCACTTTATGGAGGAGTTTACTAATTTATCTTTTGTGGATGTTTCGAGAGTTCCTAAAAGCGAGCTGATTCTTTATTTCGATATTCACCAGTCTGCCTCAATTCTGTGAAGTTTTCGTGACGCTTAGAAACACTTTCGGAACCGGCTGTAACCCGTTTGAGCTCCACCGTACTAGTAGGAATGACGTGGGGTCACATGTTATTTTGGAAGATAGCTGTGATGAACCGGCTTATGTTTTCTATGGTTGAAGCACGACACAGAGATTTAAACATACACTTCTTTTGACCATCATTGTTTCATGTCATCACGAAAGGGGGCAGGGGGAGAGAGATGTCCGCGGATAAAACAGCTGTTCAGCCAAGGATTTTCGTTTTGCATCTTAAAAAAAATTAATTGTATAAAACATATGCAATAATTTCTGTGTTTAAGATGTATACATTTGTGAGCAGTTTAAAAAGTACCTATGAAAGGTTAAAACGGTATCACAGTTGATTCTGACTCTTGTATGATACAATGATGCCACTGACACATTAAATTCATCGCGTCATAACGGATTTGCAATGATGAGTACTACAATGAGCCCCTGTGGGTCCGCAAGAAATATCTAATAGTTATGGAGAGGGATGATGGAGGATCGTGGAAATGGAACAATGGGGGTGAGGAGGAGCATTGAAGACTAGAGGTTGAAAGATAGGGTATCACTCAAGACAGATTTAATGATAGTGTTGCCGGAGGGAGAGCTTTGGGTGCACATGGAAGGTTGCATTGAATGTAATGGCGTAGCAGAGCGCCTGGACTTTTTATTAGTGGGATAGATAAAGGGCGCTGGGACGGGCTTCGCAGTTGCTATATTTCATCTGAAGATGCTCCAAAAATGACAACTTGGTGTGCTAAGCGGATAAGTTAGTACAGAAAGCGATCTGAGGATTTGTGGTACTTAGGAGAGGCGGATATGTAGGTGATATTTGCTCAGGTTAGGATCGTATGGATGAGGCTTTTCTTGGGGAGAATTATACTAGGAGACTAGTAGACCCGAAGTTAGTAGTTTTAGTCGGTTTTGTGTTTTTGTTGGGTCTTCAGAATGTGCACATTACATATTAGTTTTTTATATGGGCTTAGTCTACAATATGCCAATGGTCTTGTCGCGGTGATAACTCTGGTTACCGTCAGATCACGGAAGTTAAGCACTGTCGGGCTTGGTTAGCACTTGGATGGGTCACCGTCTGGGTCTGCCGGGTGCTACTGGCAAGCGTGCCCTTGTGAGGCCAACTGAGGAGCTACTTCGTTGAGATAGCGGCTGTGGTCACGAAAACTGACAACGGTTAAGAGAGCAGTGTGCTGATCACGTGCCCCTCCATAGCCGCATGGCAAGGATGACACAGCGTTCGGTTGTTTAGTTTTAAATACTTAACACGGTTGGCATATTAACTCTGCCACCAATCCCCATTGTGAGTGCATGAACAATGAAGCTGCCAACGAATGAGCAAGTACTGAAATTATTTCTGGTTTTTCGCTATTATAATCAGACTGTCTATACAAGAATGTCTATACAAGGGCGATGTACTTCAGCGCAATATTATGGAAATGGAAGAGGATGTAGATAAGATGAAATGGGAGATATGATACTGCGTGAAGAGTTTGACAGAGCACTGAAAGACCTAAGTCGAAACAAGGCCCCAGCAGTAGACAACATTCCATTAGAACTACTGACAGCCTTGGGAGAGCCAGTCCTTACAAAACTCTACCATCTGGTGAGCAAAATGTATGAGATAGGCGAAATGCCCTCAGACTTCAAGAAGAATATAATAATTTCAAACCCAAAGAAAGCAGGTGTTGGCAGATGTGAAATTACCGAACTATCAGTTTAATAAGTCACGGCTGCAAAATACTAACGCGAATTCTTTACAGAAGAATGGAAAAACTGGTAGAAGCCGACCTCGGAGAAGGTCAGTTTGGATTCCGTAGAAATATTGGAACACGTGAGGCAATACTGACCCTACTACTTATCTTAGAAGCTAGATTAAGAAAAGGCAAACCTACGTTTATAGCATTTGTAGACTTAGAGAAAGATTTTGACAATATTGACTGGAATACTCTCTTTCAAATTCTGAAGGTGGCAGAGGTAAAATACAGGGAGGGAAAGGCTATTTACAATTTGTACAGAAACCAGATAGCAGTTATAAAAGTCGAGGGCGCGAAAAGGAAGCAGTGGTTGGGAAGGGAGTGAGACAGGGTTGTAGCCTATTCCCGCTGTTATTCAATCTTTAAATTGAGCAAGCAGTAAAGGAAACAAAACAAAAGTTCGGAGTAGGTATTAAAATCCATGGAGAAGAAATAAAACCTTTGAGGTTCGCCGATGACATTGTAATTCGGTCAGAGACAGCAAAGGACTTGGAAGAGCAGTTGAACGGAATGGATAGTGTCTTGAAAGGAGGGTATAAGATGAACATCAACAAAAGCAAAACGAGGAAAATGGAATGTAGTCGAATTAAATCTGGTGATACCGAGGGAATAAGATTAGGAAATGACACTTAAAGTAGTAAAGGAGTTTTGCTATTTGGGGAGCAAAATAACTGATGATGGTCGAAGTAGAGAGGATATAAAATGTAGACTGGCAATGGCAAGGAAAGCGTTTCTGAAGAAGAGAAATTTGTTAACATCGAGTATAGATTTATGTGTCAGGAAGTCGTTTCTGAAACTATTTGTATGGAGTGTAGCCATGTATGGAAGCGAAACATGGACGATAAATAGTTTGGACAAGAAGAGAACAGAAGCTTTCGAAATGTGGTGCTACAGAAGAATGCTGAAGATTAGATGGGTAGATCACATAACCAATGAGGAGGTATTGAATAGAATTGGGGAGAATAGGAGTTTGTGGCACAACTTGACTAGAAGAAGGGTAGGACATGTTGTGAGGCATCAAGGGATCACAAATTTAGCATTGGAGGGCAGCGTGGAGGGTAAAAATCGTAGAAGGAGACCTAGAGATGAATACACTAACCAGATTCAGAAGGATGTAGGCTGCAGTAGGTACTGGGAGATGAAGAAGCTTGCACAGGATAGAGTAGCATGGAGAGCTGCATCAAACCAGTCTCAGGACAAAACCACAACAACACCAAGAATCAGACTAAGTTTAAATTTGGTGTGCTGCTAGACGTACTGGTGTTTTTCTTCGTAAAGTCGTTAGAATTTGTGGATACGAGCTGCTGGAGTTAGTCTGCCTCGGCAACACGCGGGAATACGAGCCACCTGCCGAGACCCTGAGCTTCCCCTTGGCGCCACCGCCAGACCTAGCAGCACCGGCAGCCGCAGCAGCTCGCCGCCCTCATCCATCACGGGGAACTGCCACAGGCGCTGAGTAGCCAGCCGCGCTTCGCCACAATTAAATTCGATATCGGCTGCGCGTCGGACGTGGCGGGCCGGCGCGCGCTCCCACATTAAACACTCGCACTTCATTTGCCACGTAGCACAGCGCTCCACGTCGCTACTCGGCTACACCTGCCGCCTGTGACGGCGCCGCAGCTGCGACTGTCAGCCCACTGCGGTCTGCCGCTCGAGTGCGGCGCGCCCCGCTTCGCTTTGTCAGCACTCCTCTAATTGAGGACGAGCTGTCCGTTCTGCTCGCACCAGTTGCCAACCGTATAACGCCCTGCGTATCCAATCACGCTGTCTAGGCTGCGCTACAGTACAATGTGCGATTCGCACGCTCTACTTGTTGCCGGCGGCATCTATCCATTAAATCTCTGTTAATCTCTCCAGTGCGCGTATTCGATCACATCAGGTAACTTCCAATTAACAGTGATTGAGTTGCTTTTTGAATGGCAATGAGCTACCGCAGTGACTGTAGTTACTTGGACTGAAACATACCTTTTTTGATGTTCTTCACTATTGCATAATTATGTTTGTGTTTCATGCTGCCTGCCACGAATTCCTCCCTTGTGACAACCGTTTCACCTCAGAGCAACAACTGCAACCATCATCTTGAATTATTTGCTGGTAGTATTTCAATCTCTGTCTTCCTCCGCTGTTTACCCTCTACAGCTCCCTCTGCTACCTTGGAAATTATTCCCTGATGTCTCAACAGAAGTTTACCATCCTATCCCTTCTCCTGGTCAGTGTTTTCCACATATTGCTTTCCCTCCGATTCTGCGCAGAACCTCCTCATTAATTACCTTATCAGTCCCCCTAATTTTTAACATTCGTCTGTAGAACCACATCTCAAATGCTTCGATTCTGTTCCGTTCCGGTTTTCCCTCAATCCTTGTTTCACTGCCATACAATGCTGTCCTCCAAAAGTACATTATCAGAAATTTCTACCTCAAATTAAGGCCTATGTTTGATACTAGTAGACTTATCTTGGCCAAGAATGCCCTTTTTGCCAGTGCTAGTCTGCTCTCGATGTCCTCCTTGGTCCATCTGTCATTGGTTATTTTGCTGCCTAGGTAGCAGAATTCCTTAACTTCATCTACTTCATGATCCATAATTCTGATGTTAAATCTCTGGCTGTTCTCATTTCTGTTACTTCCTACTAGTTTCGTCTTTCCTTGACTCAGTCTCAATTCATATTCTGTACTCAGTGTGTTGATTCCATTCAACATATACTGTAATTCATCTTAACTTTCACTAAGGATAAGAATGTCATCAGCAAATCTTATTAGTGATGTCATTTCACTTTGAATTCTAACCCCACTCTTGAACCTTTCTATTATTTGCGTCATTGCTTCTTCGACGAATAGATTGAACATCAGTGGCGAAAGATCAGATCCCTGTTTTTACCCTTTTAATCAGAGCTTTTTGTTCTATGTCTTCGACTGCTGTTATTCCCGCTTAGCGCTTTTGCATATTCTGTGGAGTATTACCCATGTTTCTCTACAGTTTACCCCTATTTTTTCTTAGAAATTCGAACATCTTACACCAGTTTACATTGTCGAAAGCTTTCCTCCAGGTCGAAAAATCCTTTAAACGTGTCTTGATTTTTGTTTAGTCTTGGTTACATTATCAACGGAAACGTCAGACGTGACTCTGTGATGCCTTCACCTTCCCTAAAACCAAACTGATCGTATATTATTCTTGTCAGCAACTTGGATGATTGAGCCGTTATGCTGATTGTGCGATAATTTTCACACTTGTTGTCTTTGGCTATCTTCGGAACTGTGTGAATGATGCTTTTCAGAAAGTCAGATGGTATACCGCCAGTCTCATTCGTGAAAAGTCGTTTAGTGACCACTTCTCTCACTGATTTTAGAAATTTTGATGGAATGTTATTAACCTCTGCTACCTTTTCTTTTCTTTAGTCTTACAAATCTCTTTTAAATTATGATTCTAATACCGGTTCCCCCCGCCCCTCTCTTCCCTAAAGACTCCTTCTTCTATCTTATCAGGAGACATGTCCTCGCCCTCACAAAGGCGTTCAATATACTGCTTCCACCTATTCGCTTTCTCCTTTGCATTTAGAGTGAAATTCCCATTACACAGTTAATGTTACCATCCTTGCTTTTAATTTCAATGAAGATCGTTTTGAATTTTCTATACGCTGAGCCATTTCTTCTAAAAATCATTTATTTTTAGATTTCTTCATATTTTTCATGCACTCATTTCGCCTAAGCTTCCCTGGCCTTACTATTCATTCCTAAATGACTTGTATCTCTGTATTTCTGAATTTTCCTGAATAATGTTGTATTTCCTTAATTTCTCGATCGACTGAAGTATATTTTCTGTTACTCATAGTATCATCTCACTTTCCTTCCTCGTACTTACGTTTTCTTTCCAATTTTTGTGACTATTCCTCTTCAAATGAACGGCATGTTAATCTGCTCATTATCGCAACATCTATAGACTCAGAGAACAAAGATAAAATAAAACAAAAACAATAAAGGACCTACTTAATATAACGCACCAAACAAACACGTTTGGGTTACAGTCCGGAACTCACGTTCGTCTTACACAGTGGATATGCAATGGGATGGCTTATTGAGCCCTGGTGGCTGTAATCTTGGCGGCATGGCAGTCCACTAGCGCCACTAACTACTTCGGTTGCCGATATCGATTCTACCGCGTGTCGCGAGTTAAGGTCTCTGGTCGAGGTGTGTGTGTTGTTGCTTAGGCGGGGCCCGGGGCCTGTAGAGTCCTTTGGCTGGGGGTGGCGAGGGGGGTGGGGGGGGGGGGGATGTCGCTGTCAAGTTCTTGCTTTTGGGGGACTCCGGCTGTCCGTTGCGAGTCTCGAGAAGCCGCGAAAGGTTAAATCGGTCTTGCCGACACGCTCAAGGATCGGTAGCGGTGGGCTGCGGGAAGGCGTACCGACGTCCTGCAAGTCACGGCTCCTTGACATCTGAGTGGAGTGTTGTCTCTTGTTATTGAGTCCTTGATGTGGTTTCAACGTTAGACACCATGCTAGTGGTTGCGATAATCGATAGCGGTCCAGCACTTGCAACCTCTCTGGACTCGCTGGCGCTTGCAGCGCCGCCGTATGGCACGGACAGAGAGACTTGCAGATCGCACCGGCCGAGTCAGCTACAGGTCGTGAGCGAATTCAGATTAGAATAGCCTTCAGCTCGCTAGGTTCGCAGCCTCTAGTTCGCGCATGTATTACGCACGTAATACCAGAATTTTGTTATCTTGCTTGTTGTATAACCCAGTTAAAATTTTTTAATGAGTCATTTGTATTCAAGAAAGATAGTTGTTATTAGTTATGTTCCTGGAGTGCAGTAGCACGACAAAGTAAAACTTATTTACTAAAGTATTCCAGTACTAATTATTATAGAATGTTCCAGATTCCTACAACCACCCCTCTCGTGCTAGCCTGTATCATCCCACTGCAAATCCTAGGGGTACCGATCGAAAAGCATCCTGCATTTCTGTGAGGTCATGACACGCTTTCATCAACCTTCACATCACTTCATATTATGAGCCCATGTCTATGTTATATGCAATTGGACCAGTTATATTAATGCACCTATGAGTGTTTGATTGCGTCATCATCTGTCAGTGTTACTAATCGCAATTTGTGTTCCAGGCCATATGCCTAAACGTTAAGGAGTATTCCCTGTTAAAAGTTCCATGAAGGGAATTAAATTGTAACATAATCTGTGTGGGAGAGAAGGTAAGCTTGGTGCATGTCTATGCTTGAGTTATTCGTCAGCAGGAGCTGATATTTTCGCTTCTAAATAATAGTAATTTTAAGAAGAGTTAAACTTGTAACCTGTATCGGTAGCAGCTTGCGTCATTAGTTCACATTTTCTACTCATTAGGTATTCTTATGTGTAGCCTTATTTTGTGCAGATTACTGTTCCCTTTTGATGTGTGTTGACGGGGCAGCTATGGCGGCGAACGACGTGTTCCTGTGCCCTGGACCCGGAGCAGAGGAATTTTGCTGTTTGCTGCGGCGGCACTTCCATCGTTGCACAGCGTCTGTGTTGGCCGGCAGTCTGGTGCCCCTACCACTTGCGTCATGGTGCCTCAGGTGAAGTTAAGTTGATCGTTTATTGGAATGGCCAACTATTTCTCAGGTTCGTTCCTAATTTTCCTCAGCTTGCTGCCCCTCTTAATAATCTGCGCAGGGGAGGGAAAAATTTTGTATGGGGTGACTCTGAAGCCGTTAAGACCATCATCACGAACACCCAGGTGTTGGCTGTGTCCGACTTAGGCAAGATATTTGTTGTTCAGATTGACGCGTCCAACGCAAATATTGCTGCGGTTCTCCTCGAGGATGATCAGAGTCAGCTTTTGCGTCAAGAAGGCTGTCCGTCCCAAAGTCTGTATATGAATATGAGGCACTGGCCATTCTGTTCGCCCTAAAAAAGTTCCAATTCTGTCAGGAACGTAGGGAGTTCGATTTAGGGACCGATAATCAGGCGTTAAGTTGGATGTTGGATAGGCCTAGGGAAACCGATAGAATCGCGAGGTGGGCGGTCCGGATTTCGGCGTTTCCTTTTAAAATGCGCCACGTTAAAAGCTCTGAAAACTGGGTCGCCGACGTCGTTAGTCGCATGTTTCAGCTGGAAGGTCCCACTAAGGGAGATTGAGCCAGTGGCTCCAATGATCTTGCTTGTTCTGTTCTGACGGAAGTGCCCAAATTATTTGCTGACCTTAAAATTAAGGTGGTACAGTTTGTGGGGATCCATTAGGAGGCAACTGTTATCCGGAAAGGAGGTGCCGAGATTTTCTTTCAAGAATGATACATTGTGTAAGCAAGTGGGAGAGCCTGGGAGATTCAGGATTTGCTTGCCACTTGAGTTAGTCCCCTCCATCTTTCAATACTTCCACAGTTCGTTGGTGAGTGGGATTTGAGGCCTGTACAACACCTTGGAAAAGATACGAGATCATCTTATCGCGCCGTCATTATACAGGAATATCCGGCGTTTGGTTGGTGAGTGGGACTCCTGTAGAAGGGGCAAGCCCCATAACAACCAATCAAGTGGGTTATTACAATCCGAGCGCAATCAGTAGCCTATGGATAAATTTTTTATTCATGTTGTATGATCCCTTCCCCATACTAAGAAAAGTAACTGTTATATTCTTATGGTCGTTGAAGCGTTTTCGCGATTTGTTTGGTTCATTCCTAATCGAGGAGCTACTACCACTATTACTGACGTACACCTGACAAACATCTTCTGCGATTTGCCGCTTCTATGACTCTGGTGGGCGATAACGCTCCGGTGTTTGTTTTTAAGCAATTTAAACAGTTCTGTTGTCACAATACCGTTAAGCACATCGCTACCGCGCCACGTTATCTTCAGGGATCCTTTCCGAAAGAATGAGCTGTAATCCTAAGTCGGCCTTGATTATATACCATAAGCAGTCCCCATAAAAGTGGGACACTGCCCTGCCTTGGCTCAACGTTGTGTTTCATTCCGCTCTACATGAAGCATCGAAAGCTGCTCCTGCCACCTGATGTTGTCGTATCCCCTCAGTTCTCCACTGTCGAACTTGTGGAATATTAGTGATCTTCTGGCCGCGGCTATCACTCCTGAACTCTTAAGGAAAGGTACCAACAGACCAGGAAGTATACCGAATCGTCCCGTCGTCGACAGACAAGCTGCTATAACCTGCATAGAAGACCATTTGAGGACAAGGCAGGGAACAATATCTTTGACAGAAACTATTCGGGGACGGGGTGAGCCCACGGTGGCGTTCGAGTTAGCAAGTTCACCCTCGTCCCCTTTTATCGGTCCGTGTTCCATTGCTAAGGTCCAGAGCCCGTTAATTTGCTGGTCAAGGACTTAGCCACGGGTAAGACCCACACAGACCACCTCAATCGAGTTAAACCGGTCAGTTAATCTCCTACCTTCTCTCAAAGGGGGAAGTAATTAGTTTAAGGGGAGGGAGGACGAGCCGTGGCGGCATGGCAATGCACTGGCGCCGCTAAATGCTCAGGTCACCGATTTCGATTCGATCGTATGTCGCGATCTAATGTCTTTGTTCGAGGTGTTTGTGATTTTGGTTTGGCGAACCTGGAGAATCAGTTGGCTGGAGGGCACGTAGCTGACAAATTGTTGCTTTTGTGGGACTCCGACTGACCGGTGCGGGTCTCGAGAAGCTGTGAAAGGTCAAATCGGTCTGCGGTAAGGCTTGCCGATTCGCTTAAGTGTTGGTAGTGGCGGGCTGCGGGAAGACCTGCGGACGTCGCTTACAACCTTATCGGCAAATTCCCAGCCTACTCTGCAAGCTTAAAGTTTACGGGACCTCGACAACCGCCTTTAAGGATGGGAGGCAATAACACCTCGGCTGGAATCCAACAAGTATCGGTTCCTTGGACCCTGAGTGGAGGTAAGTGTTGGTTTCTTATCCTGATATTGTAAGACCTTTTCCGTGCTATATGGAATTTGACCTGTTATTTTGATGCTCCTACAAGTGACTGAGTACATGATCATTGCGTTCCAGGCAATATATAGACCAAGTAACGAGTATCCGCTATCATAAATTCTGTGAATGGAATTAAATTGTAACATTATCTTTGCGGGAGGCGAAGGAATGTTGGTACACGAGTATGCTTGAATTATTGCATCAGCAGGCAGTGATATTTTCGCTTCTGAATAACAGTAATTTTAAGGAGTGTTAAACTTGTAACCTGTACCGCTAGCCACTTGTGCCATTAGTTCACATTTTCTACTCCTTAGCTATTCTTGTGTGTAGCCTTATTTTGGGCAGATTACTGTTCCATTTTGATGTGTGTTGGCGAGGTAGCTTTGGCGGCAAACGACGTGTCCCTGTTCCCTGGACACGGAGCAGAGGCCTTTTTGCTTTTTGCTGCTGCTGCACTGCTGTCGTCGCATCGCGTCTGGGTTGGCCGGCAGTCTGGTGCATCGTGATGGCTTAAAAAAAGTTGATCGTTTGATGCGTGCCACAGCGGAGTGTCACCGATTAAGCGGGAACCAGTAGTTTGCTCCATTTGGTGAAATTAATACGCTCAGGGGGTTGAAGACGTGTTTGCCGAGCCTGAGGTTCATCCTCATTATACTTTTGTAACTACTCGTTTAAACGTTGCACTATTATTACTACTTCTCAGCACGTTCAGTTTAAGACCTGTTACTTATCAATATGAAAATTCGAACGTTACCTTAGTTCACAGTCATTAGCTACCTCGATTTATTGTGAAACTTGGCTGCTCATTTCCTGTCAACTGTGATAATCGTCTGCTGTAGCTTTCTGCTTACTTTGACTTTCGGCAATTGTATATTTACTAAAGGTTATTGTCAATATTTTTGTTAGTTTGTACCAGTTGGAAATACATTTCAGTTGCATATACTCCCAAATTATCATTAATTTTGGGCAAAGCATATTTATTAAGGGTTATTGCCAAAGTTTCTGCTGGTTTGTACCAATAGTAAGTACATTTCAAGTGCACGTACTGCAAACTTATTTTGAATTTTGTGCAATTGTATATTTATTAAAGGTCATTTTGAATGATTCGTTGGAATGTAACTGTTAGGATTTATATTTAAATTTTACACGTTCCCACTCGGTCTGTTTTGAGGGATTGTGTATTTTATTCAGACCATTCTGAATTTTTTATTAAGTCTTGTACATTGCTAAGCGACCTTCAGCAGCTACAATCAGTGGCATATCTTGTGATCCTTCTGTATTTGCATGAATGCTATCGAATTGCCTTATGATTACCTAAGCTTGGAAATTGTTAGTACATTTAGTGGCTCTCATTATAATTCATTTTGTTGACAAAATTGTTTGTTGAACCTGCTTGCAGCTACGCCCAGTTGGTGTGGCCTTTACATGTTTTTGTGAACTGTATACTACCTGTTTCACGCCATGGTCTTAATGGTATAATTGTTAAAATTTGTTTTTAATGAATTGAGCTTGCTTAAGTTTTGATTGCGAGAGTTGTGATTTTCTTAATAAAGTTTTTTTTAATTGTAGTGATATTGTTTTTGCTAAGTAATGAAGTGTATTATATGAAACAGCAAATGACGAAATATGTGGGGCCACCATCCTAGTGTTTTCCTTAAAGCTACCCCAACCCTAGTTGTGCAATGAAATACAAATAGATCCATATAATGAGGGATAACATCGCACACTGACGGAAATGGCGAGTGGTACATCTTGAACATGTTGACCGAAACAGCAAATGACGAAATATGTGGGGCCACAATCCTAGTGTTTTCCTTAAAGCTACCCCAACCCTAGTTGTGCAATTAAATACAAATAGATCCCTATAATGAGGGATAACATCGCACACTGACGGAAATGGCGAGTGGTACATCTTGAACATGTTGACCGAACGCTGACAAATGATTCTTCAGTAAGTCAATGCCTGTATGACATATTGATTAAAACTTCGTCCTCATGCGAGCGTCATTCCTACCAGTGAAGAATGTTATAATTAAGTGAAGATCGCAACAAAACATTAGCAAAGAATGTGCACTTGCAGTTTATCGGCGCCATTCGGCCTTTGAGATACGTCGAGATCCTGCCTTCAGATCACACTGACGTGGCTGCAATGCGATGACTGCACAACCACTAGCCGTGAGATGGACTCAGGACAACATCGGGGCAAGAAGATTCCATGTGTAACATCTATTTCATCCGTGTTCCTCAGTACTAGCCTCTCTGATTACGAAAGACAGTTAAACTTCGATATTGGCCCTGTAAACCAAAGATGCAATTAAAAGCATCTAGAGTTCCGGGATTTTCATTTACAACTGTAACATTTTTATGACAATTTTTCTTATATAATCGCATATATATTATAAATGCGTATGTTCGTGTGTATGTTTTTTACTCTTTCACGCTGTAACGACTGGGCGAATTTAGAAGAAATCTGGAATGGAATTAGGCTTGTTAAATTAATTAACTTATAGGCTGCCTTTTTTTCCGAGAGGTTATCAATGTTCTCATAGGATGTTCAACGTGACTACTGTTTCCGTAGGATGGGTAACGTGACTAAAATTTCATTCATGAGAGTTAACTATTAAATGAATGCGTCAAGTTTAGCTTAGAGATACTGGCGCCAGAGGACGAATCGGTGAGAAACATCAGTAAAGAAATTATTTTCCAAGTACCCGATGAGGCAACTACCTACACGTCCATCGATCCAGTGATGTCAATAGACGACGCTACTACATGTGCTGTAGAGTTCCTAAACACATTAGAGGTGTCGGCGGTGCAGTCTCACAAGTTGGAGCTCAAAGTGTGTGTGCCTGTCATACTGACGCGTCACGGAGCATACCGTGAAGGCCACCATCGTCACCGGCGGAGCCACAGAGAGATTGTATTGGTATCAAGAAAGACAGTGAACTTGTCTTTCCAGTTCAAACGCTTGCTGTTCCCTTCGGAAGTAGCCTTCTCGATCATTGTAAATACCGTGTGATCAAAAAGTCTGTATAAATTTGAAAACTGAATAAATCACGGAATAATGTAGATAGAGAGGTACAAATTGACACACATGCTTGGAATGACATGGGGTTTTATTAGAACAAAAAAAAAATACAAACGTTCAAAAAATGTCCGACAGATGGCGCTTCATCTGTTCAGAATAGCAATAACTAGCATAACAAAGTAAGACAAAGCAAAGATGATGTTATTTACAGGAAATGCTCAATATGTCCACGATCATTCCTTAATAATAGCTGTAGTCGAGGAATAATGTTGTGAACAGCACTGTAAAGCATGTCTGGAGTTATGGTGAGGCATTGGCGTTGGATGTTGTCTTTCAGCATGTCGTTAGATCACGATACACTTCCGACTTCAGGTAACCCCAAAGCCAATAATCGCACGAATTGAGGTCTGGGGACCTGGGAGGCCAAGCATGACGAAAGTGGTGGCTGAGCACACGATCATCACAAAACGACGCGCGCGCAAGAGATCTTTCACGCGTCTAGCAATACTTTGCTTTTTTTTTTTTGGTTCTAGTAAAACCCCATATCATTCCAAGCATGTGTGTCAATTTTTACCTCTCTATCTACATTAATCCGTGGTTTATTAAGTTTTCAAATTTATACTGACTTCTTGATCACCCGGTAAGTCAAGACAAACGTTAAAAGTGATAGGTATTCATCTGGGCACACCACGTTTTTCACACGGACAGCTGTACGTTGGCTGCTCGCGTGTGTCCAGAACCAGAAGTCTCTGGATATGCACAGAGAAGAAGTAGCCTCGGAACGTTGTTTACAGAGACTTGTTACAGTAGATTTTTGGTTCTCCGTACACAGTAAGACAAGCATGATTTCCATGCTAGCCATGTCGTAAGCATTCGTTAAATTATTTACTCGCTTTCCTGGCACATTTTGTGATTTGCTACTGCTTCGCATACAAATTTCTTCCGTAAGTAAACGACATGTACGAAGTGTGTGATACAAGTAGCGAGACTGATTTATTTATCTACTAAAGTTTTTATTTTTTCCAAGCAACAGTATTGTCCTCTACAGGGTAATTCCCTTCGGCAGCTATACACAGACTGCATTTAACACGCTGATCACATTCTTTTCAATGTTCTCCAGATTCCCAAAATAACGTCCATCTAAGGTATCCCAACGTTTACACAGTCCAATTTTTTACACAGTCCAATCTAGCCACTGTCATGAATGATGATGATGAAATAATGAAGAAAGCACAAACACCCAGTCCCCGGGCAGGGAAAATCCCCAACCTGGCCGGCAATCGAACCCGGGACCCCGTGATCTACAGGCAACACCAGCTGCAGACCAGCATCTACATGTCAGCAATGTCAAGTCTCGCTAAATTCAGTCTTTTTCTGAGCCTTTCAGGGACATATTTGTAAAGCACTTGGTTGACAGCTTTCCTTATTGTTAAACGTCTGTCTGGTCTCACAAGAGCACGCACACGTTCGATGTAAGGTTCATCTTCAATGTGGTCTTGGCCTTCTGAAAATAATTTGTGCCAAAGACAACATTGTGCTGTTAATGAGGAATGTTTAACACTGGCGTCTTTCAACTTTAAGAAAGTCACAATTGCGGATTAGCCAAGTTTGACACAAACGTTGGTGGCATATCGTTGCTCATAATACTGCTGTTACATTTTCGTAACACACAACATAAACACAACTACAATGATGGCATTCTCAAAAATCACGTGAAGCCTGTAAGGCGCTGAAACTCATACTGCGCGTTTGGGAGGACTGGAGAGACCGATCTACACAAATACACTCCTGGAAATGGAAAAAAGAACACATTGACACCGGTGTGTCAGACCCACCATACTTGCTCCGGACACTGCGAGAGGGCTGTACAAGCAATGATCACACGCACGGCACAGCGGACACACCAGGAACCGCGGTGTTGGCCGTCGAATGGCGCTAGCTGCGCAGCATTTGTGCACCGCCGCCGTCAATGTCAGCCAGTTTGCCGTGGCATACGGAGCTCCATCGCAGTCTTTAACACTGGTAGCATGCCGCGACAGCGTGGACGTGAACCGTATGTGCAGCTGACGGACTTTGAGCGAGGGCGTATAGTGGGCATGCGGGAGGCCGGGTGGACGTACCGCCGAATTGCTCAACACGTGGGGCGTGAGGTCTCCACAGTACATCGATGTTGTCGCCAGTGGTCGGCGGAAGGTGCACGTGCCCGTCGACCTGGGACCGGACCGCAGCGACGCACGGATGCACGCCAAGACCGTAGGATCCTACGCAGTGCCGTAGGGGACCGCACCGCCACTTCCCAGCAAATTAGGGACACTGTTGCTCCTGGGGTATCGGCGAGGACCATTCGCAACCGTCTCCATGAAGCTGGGCTACGGTCCCGCACACCGTTAGGCCGTCTTCCGCTCACGCCCCAACATCGTGCAGCCCGCCTCCAGTGGTGTCGCGACAGGCGTGAATGGAGGGACGAATGGAGACGTGTCGTCTTCAGCGATGAGAGTCGCTTCTGCCTTGGTGCCAATGATGGTCGTATGCGTGTTTGGCGCCGTGCAGGTGAGCGCCACAATCAGGACTGCATACGACCGAGGCACACAGGGCCAACACCCGGCATCATGGTGTGGGGAGCGATCTCCTACACTGGCCGTACACCACTGGTGATCGTCGAGGGGACACTGAATAGTGCACGGTACATCCAAACCGTCATCGAACCCATCGTTCTACCATTCCTAGACCGGCAAGGGAACTTGCTGTTCCAACAGGACAATGCACGTCCGCATGTATCCCGTGCCACCCAACGTGCTCTAGAAGGTGTAAGTCAACTACCCTGGCCAGCAAGATCTCCGGATCTGTCCCCCATTGAGCATGTTTGGGACTGGATGAAGCGTCGTCTCACGCGGTCTGCACGTCCAGCACGAACGCTGGTCCAACTGAGGCGCCAGGTGGAAATGGCATGGCAAGCCGTTCCACAGGACTACATCCAGCATCTCTACGATCGTCTCAATGGGAGAATAGCAGCCTGCATTGCTGCGAAAGGTGGATATACACTGTACTAGTGCCGACATTGTGCATGCTCTGTTGCCTGTGTCTATGTGCCTGTGGTTCTGTCAGTGTGATCATGTGATGTATCTGACCCCAGGAATGTGTCAATAAAGTTTCCCCTTCCTGGGACAATGAATTCACGGTGTTCTTATTTCAATTTCCAGGAGTGTAGAACAATACAGTGTTGCCAGATCGCTCGCAGTGCTGCAGTCCCATTACTTTTCTCACTCACTTCGTATTCTATCAGCTTCTTACAGTGTCTCAAAACTTGGTGTCTTTTCCGATGTCGCGCGGTTTGCTGGCCCGCAAATAGCTCGAGCCTCAATACGTCCAGCAGATAAATTTTTATGATACCAGTGGATAGTGAGTTTCAGCATTAATATTTCTTTATAAGAAACTGTTTAACGGTGGGTAGCACCGTGGCGGGGGGTGGTGGGGGGGGTGTCGGGTTGGGGGGGGGGGGGGGTCCAACTAGTCTACTATAACAAATAAGAGACACTGATACACAGCTTCATATTTACATCCTTAGGATTGGCAGCAATGAAAGATTATCCGGATGATACGATGAATAATAATAATTAAACTTTGTTGATTTAGGCTATTCTCTGTCAGTCGAATTTCAAAAGTAATACTTTAGTAGAAATGGGTTGTGTCTGTTTTTGTGAGAACAATTATTTACGAAATGATGGCGCTTTGACCTTTGGAGGAGACTGATCATTTAGATGTGTAAATAAGCTGTAGGATTCGCTGTTTCGGTCATATTTAATTTATTTGAACAGATAACCGGTTTTGGTTCTGTTTACAATTACGCGTCATCTCCGTCGCTGCCTTTTTTCAAGGTCTGATGATTACTGTAATGTGAAAACATCCAAATAAATTGTCACTAAGACTGAGAATTCTGCAGTTTAATTACAGTTATTTATTTATATTGTTTAAATGATAACACTATCGCAATTTGATTTTATTTTTTAAAGTTCTGTGCATGTTAACTGATTCTTTCGTCTCTTCGTGGTAGAACAATTTCACAACTAGAAATGTAAAGCACTAAATCTTCGATGCTCTACAGTATTTAGGTTACTGCAGTTTCAGCTTTTAGCGATTTGCAAATGACTCATTAATATCCTATGATAATTAATTCATATTCCATACCGTAGCACATATCAAGAACGTTATGTGCACCATATGACCATACGGCAAACATCGTGTCAACGCTCTCTACGTGGTATGTCAACCCACCATTATATCTCAATCCAGCAACAGTCCAACTTGCCAATCTGGCAGAACTATAGATATACTCGTTTGTTATACCACACACACAGTGAGAAAAATTTCTATATATTTATATCTATATTCGTTTCCCAAGTCAGTGTCGTCATAGTGGGCCATATTCGTATCTGATACCCGAAATTCGAAATTGTAATAAATAACAACAATCCTGTAATAAAAATTAAACTTACGCTTTTGTTAGATATAAATATAGGCTTCCGCGGCCATTGTCACAGTAAATAAAACTTTTCTGGGTATGAGACTGCGTTGTCAATATGTGAAACTACCAACGTTTCGGTCACTGTTGCATGTGACTTTCTTTACGGTGTTTTTGTTTACTTTGTTTCTTAAATAGAGCATTTTATATTCAATCAACCTGTATGCGCAGGAAGTCTTTGGAAACATCAGGCAGTTGGAAACGCTTCGGCTAAGAAAAGGTAAACTGCTGAATGTTTTTGCCTTTTTGAAGAGATGGAGGGATACCGGTGTAGTGCCAAAATTCTTACGGCTGACGTCCCATATAAAATCGATCGAGGCGAAGAATGTGTACAAGCCAGCAAAGCTTTGTTACGGGAAAGCATCCGCCACATTCGAGTAGGTCTCGACACAAACAACAAGAAACTTTGCCAGCTGCATTTCTCGCTTGCTGGAAAGCTGGACATGGATGACTGGGAGAAGGTCGATAGGTTAACTTTTCAACAGGACACAAGGTCGAGCGATAGTACGGCCATGCATCAGATGAGGAAGTTCGACGAACTGCAACAGAAAACCACCGAGAAAGGACTGATGCTGGACACTCCACGGACTGTGGTTAACCTTTCGAGCCACATCTTAAGCGATGCAGCCACACTAATTCTGGCTAAGGGAATGAATTTCGCAGTCTCACCAAAACGTGTTTCGAAACAAGACATCATTGAATCTGTAGAGGCTTCGATTCGTCATCTGCCACAAGCTGAAGCAGGGAAGACTCGACAAGAAACGGTGTGGGTCCTGACACACGTAAAGACTCCGAAACAAAATACTGTATCAGGAAGGAGGAACTTCATGCTATTGCGGAACTAAAGAACAGCTCTCATTTAGTAATAACACGAGAAGACAAGGGAAACGCCACCGTTGTGTTGGACACGGAAGATTATAGCAAACGAATGGAGCCTATCCTGAGTGAACCCATTTATAAAAAGTTTAAGGGAGACCCGACGGCCAAGATAATCAAATCGACGCAAGCGCATCTAAAGCAAACGAGAATGAATTTTTGACACGGCCAGACGACTCATCCCACAAGTTCCACAGGCATCAAGAATATATAGTGTACCGAACCACAAAGAGACCTTTAACTTACGACAGATTGTGAGTGCCATTAATTCGCCGACGTACAGTCGAGCAAAGGTACTGGCTCCAAAGCTCCGACATTTGGTGAGCCTCACAAATTAGTACGTTAAGGACTTACCCATTTTGTAGAACTTTTAAATGAAAAGTGTATCTCAGCCACAGACCTGATGGTTATATTCGACGTGAAGTCTTTATACACGAATGTACCGGTAAAAGACACCATGAACAGCTCAGAGAAAAGCATGGCACTATCTGCGAGCTAGTGCGCCACTGTTTAATGACCACCTATTTCAGGTGGAAAGGGGAATTCTACGAACAGACCCTTCTCGTCTATTGCAGCACACATCTTCATGGAAGCATATGAAGAAACAGCGGTTCAACCCTCACCATTACGCCCAGAATGTTGGCTCCGATATATTGATGGTACCTTCGTTATCTGGAAACATGGAGAGGAAAAACTACGAAATTTCCACCAACACCTCAACCAGCAGCACATCAGAATGCAATTCACTATGGAAATAGACAAGAATGGGGTGCTGCTTTCCTGGATGTGGACGTTTACAGGAAGGCTGATGGTAAACTGGGCAGTGGAGTATATAGGAAGCCAACCAGTACTGACAGGTACCTACAAGCTTCCTCTCATCATCATCCGACGCAAAAGAAACCTGTCCTGTACACTTTAACCAAGAGGTCTCACAGGATCAGTGATAAGGAACATCTAAAGGGTGAACTACAAAACTTCAAGTCCACTTCTGGTGCCAATGGTTATGGGATAAAACTATGGCGACAAAGAATGAATTCAATAGAGGAGAGCAGAAGGAAGCACAAAACATAGCTCTGCTACCATATGTTCGAGGTGTGACTGATCGAGTGGGCAAAATTCTCCGCCGAGCAGCCATCAAGCCGATTTTACGAAGCACCAACAGAATAAAAGATGTTCTTCGCACAACGAAAGCAACATTTGACAAACTACGTGCTGCTGGAGTTTACGAAATCAGGTGCGAATCTGGAATAGTGCATGTAGGCGAGACGGGGCGACCCATCATCACAGGGATATCTGAACACGAAATATATATCCGACTGACGAAGACAGCGGTGGAAGAACACCAGCATGAGTGCGGCAAACAGATTGTTTTTAGTGAAACTCGCGTACTGGCGAAACAGCCTCTTACTTTCAGGAGGAAGATTAGAGAGGCAACAGAAATAGTCAAGTGACTCGCCAACATGAACAGAAAAGACTGGTACTGACTTCCGACGTCTTGGTTGCCAGCGATAAAAGCGTTACAACAGCTCACACAGGCGCGCAGAAGACCGCAGCGGCTGCAGATGGTACTGGCGCGCCTCAGCCTGCGTTAGAAATCAAGAAAACATCGCCACGTCGCAACTGCCGCCTGGTTTTCCATTCGCCGATTTCCACCATTCAAAATGCCAGGTTTCCACCAACGGAAATAAATAATAAAAACACTCAATAAAGAACTCGTAACATCCCTCTCCACCATTCTTATCAGCCTATCAGAATTAGACGAGAGCCACGTCTGCAAGCATATAAGCTGCAAGCTGTCCACATCGAGGTATATCAATAACACCTGTCGGCAGCTGAGGTTGTCAGTTAGTCATCATTTATTCCAGGGGAAAGCTGCACGGTCATCAACAGTAACTGTTCTTTCGAGAACAAGTTACTGTCTTCGTATATATATAAGAAACAGTTTTCTCATTCACCAGTAAACAAAAACACCCTGAAGGAGGTCACTTGCAACAGTGACCGAAAGGCAGGTAGTTTTACATATTGAAAATGCGGTCTCAGATCCAGAAAAATTGTACTGACTGTTACGTGTTTGTTGTTATTTTTGCGATATTTTTAATTTACTTGATATAATAGGATTCTATTGATTTGCTCCACTGAAATTTCTTTTTTGTGTGTGTTTTAGTTCTCTCACTTCTTTGTTTTTGACACAGTTATGTTCTAGTAAACACAACAATGTAAAGACCGTTTTTACAATCCTGTTCTCAGACGATATACGAGGTGTGGCTAGAAAAAAACCGGACTAGTACTGGTGAAACAATAAAACGAATGCAATAACGCTGAAAGTCGCGTGGCCTGTCACGTGACTCTCGCTCCGCCTACTGCTCGAGTTTTATCTGCCTCCTGCACTCAGTCTGCCCGTGGCGTCTGTTTTAAGTAGTTGACGTTTTGTCTGTGCGTCGGAAAATGTTGAGTGTACAGAAAGAACAGCGTGTTAACATCAAATTTTGTTTCAAACTAGGAAAATCTGCAAGTGAAACGTTTGTAATGTTACAACAAGTGTACGGCGATGATTGTTTATCGCGAACACAAGTGTTTGAGTGGTTTAAACGATTTAAAGATGGCCGCGAAGACACCAGTGATGACACTCGCACTGGCAGACCATTGTCAGCAAAAACTGATGCAAACATTGAAAATTTCGGTAAACTTGTTCGACAAGATCGCCGTTTAACAATCAGAGCAGCGTCTGAGTTGACAGGAGTTGACAAGGAAAGTGTCGAACAAGTTTACCGATTTTTTCAATGTTTGCATCAGTTTTTGCTGACAATGGTCTGCCAGTGCGAGTGTCATCACTGGTGTCTTCGCGGCCATCTTTAAATCGTTTAAACCACTCAAACACTTGTGTTCGCGATAAACAATCATCGCCGTACACTTGTTGTAACATTACAAACGTTTCACTTGCAGATTTTCCTAGTTTGAAACAAAATTTGATGTTAACACGCTGTTCTTTCTGTACACTCAACACTTTCCGACGCACAGACAAAACGTCAACTACTTAAAACAGACGCCACGGGCAGACTGAGTGCAGGAGGCAGATGAAACTCGAGCAGTAGGCGGAGCGAGAGTCACGTGACAGGCCACGCGACTTTCAGCGTTATTGCATTCGTTTTATTGTTTCACCAGTACTAGTCCGGTTTTTTTCTAGCCACACCTCGTACAGTTGCTGATGCAGCAGGGTTGCAAAATAAATTTTCATGCAGAGTGCTCCGAAGTTTCGTCGACCGATCGAGTCGTCAGGTGCTGCGAGCGTTAATCGTGTGTGTTCATTCCCTCGTCTCCAGTCTGCGAAACGCTGATGATGTTGGGCCGCTGGTAATTTTTCATTTCGATTCTTGCCGTCCGTAGCCTTTTAATGAGCATTTTGTTTTGCATGTTACGCTTTCTACGTTACGAGACGAAATGGTCGGCAAATTAGAAAAATAGAACAATCTAGAATAAAATTTTAAAATGGATTTTCAGTTTCTGTTTATTCTGTTTCCAGGTCCCTGTTTCGGTGAACTCATGCTTGATATCCAGAAACATATTGCCAGTGTAGTACATCGAGAAAACTATTCAAACGTTGCTTACGTCTCTAGAAATGGGCAAAACTTTTGCTTCCTGGTTCCGTAAAAATACCAAAAACAAAAATGAAGTAATAGTAAACTTTAAAACCTCCATCGAAATTCTGACTCCTCTCACGTTTTCTGTGTAAGTGAAGCTTGAGGAAGCGGTACACGAGAAGTTGTCACATCTCTTGTCGCAATGTAAATTACGCAGCGCCGTTGCACAGTGCGTATTTCAAAACTTCCTGACACAGAGGGAACGTGGGCTGCAGTCTGAATCATTCCGCAACACGCTCGCAGCTCTATACATTCCTCTGCAGCAAATATTCACAGCACGAATGGAATAGCGCCGTGCATGCCTGGATTTCGTTCTGGGCTGCACTGACGCACACATAAAGATTCACAACTCGGCGACAGCAAATGCAGCATTGGAACGGAATATTTTCTGCTTCTAGAACACAAACGTGACTTTTTCGTTTTCTCTAAAGCGATAAAAGTCACGGACAAACAGGTATTGAATGAAAAGGTTTGAGTTAGGCACTAAATTCGTCATTCCTGTTGAGTAGATTGTTTGTTGCCCAACAACAAGAGAAATTAATGGTAAATTTTAGCAGCAGAAAATTACCTCTGGCGCTCCTACTGAAAAGTGGAGAAGCTACGAAGAAGTTATGACTTTCAGTCTTTGAGAAATATGGGTAGGACAAACGAAAAGAAGAAATGGAACATAGTGTATAAAAAAAAAGAAAAGGCAGAGTTGCGGGTACATATGTCGACCTACAATGGTGAGTGATGGTTATAAGTTATGGTTGTCGAAAGGAAGAGACTGTCTGTGACCTGTACGTCTTGGATACATTGTTGAGAAACCCGAGAAATGGAGGTGGAAGGCAGTTAAATAGCATACTTATTACAAGCTGATGACATACATTGTAACTTGTACAGCTCATCCAGATAATTGTAAGAAAGTCCTCATTAACGATGTATAGTCTCATAGCTGTTTAACATATATTGGAAACAAATTAACTTTTTCAAATGGACCTATTGCAGTTATTGTTGCTAACATAGTCTGTTAAGTAAGAGAGTGTCGGCATTACTCACAAATGGTAAAAACATATCGTCTTATTTCTTTCACAACCGCATAGTGGGAACATTTGTCCTTCATGCTATGTCTATAAAGCATTAGTTTACTTTGAATCATTGACTGGGATACAGAAGAAGAGACAAGAGCGTAGCTTACCCGTCGCGTTTAGAAGCTGTGTTTCTCTGTAGCCACAACAAAGGTCTGAAAATGGCTCATGCCGCGGTATCTAAATATATGAGGAAATCATAGTAATTTGTGCAAAAGTGGGTAACTGGTTAAAAATGTAGATGACTTTGACAATGCAATGCACTCATCTCTCTTATTGCGTATCTCTGACAAGAATTAAAAGTAAAGTAATGTTTTATAAACATTGCATGAAGGAAAAAGATTCCCTCTATTGGGCTGCGACAGAACTAAGACAACATCTTTTACCATCTGTGTGTGTAATGACGACCAACCACACTCTTACTTAACAGACTGTACACCTATATCTCAAAGAGACGAATTCAATCCATGACGCTTTGCAACAATGATAAGTAGATTCGACGAAATTACGTTAATAATTATAGCTTAGTATTTACCAGTAAATCCACCACCTCATATTCCGGGAATCGAACGTCCTTGTATAAAACAGATTCATACGTGTGCTTACTTTACAAATGTGATAACGCGTTAAATGTGTTATGTTAAGCATGAAAGCGAGAAAAAGTTTAGAAAATGTTTGAAATTATGTGTAAAGTTCCTTCAAAGCCGTTCTCATTATCAAACACTGGTTGAGTGTAGTCTGGGTAACCTGCGCTTCGTTTTAAGCTAAAGCTAGTTTTTCACGCATCTTGATGTTTATGACATTATTTCTCCTGGACTATGAATCGAACAATAGGATTTGAAATTACGTGTGAAGTCTGTTGAAAGTCCCTAAGCGCTCTGACTGTGAAACAGTGGATGAATGTAGTCTGTGCGTTGAGAGTGACGCTGCCTCAAGATACATACTGTAACGTTCCCTGGCAACACACACACTATTAATAAACTAAAATTTAATTGTACTATATACGCCGCTATGAAGCAATTTGTATATACTGTAATTATTTAACAAAAATATTATTTAATTTTGTATAAAGGACATTCGTTATTATTGTAATATTTTCTGTAATAATATTCTCGATGTATTTATGATTGTAATATTTCTATACTCATAATGTAATTACGAAATGTGTCAATATCTGCGATAACAAAAATGTAAAATACAGTTGCAGATTGCAAAGAGACATTAACGGTTGATAGTGATATAAATAGGAATACATAGTGTGCATTCTTTGTCTTCTTCCTCGAGAGCTGAGAGAGAGAGGAACCTGTGACGTAGCATTTTATGAATGGGTAGACTTCATTTGTCTGTATCTAGATTTAGCCGCCATTAGAGGAGAAATTACAAACTAATGTAAGTTGAATTATTGTTGTGGTCTAAATACATTATAATTTATCAAAAGTGTGTATTACTAATGTAAATTAGCTTGTCCATGTCATCTATAATATTTCTTTAAAGAATTTTCAGCATTTTTAGCAATTATCGCTGGTGTTGCTGGGCTGTGCCGCGACCGAACTATTTGTAGCGGCGGCACATTTAAAAAATTGTTCCGCTAAGAAAAATTTAACCAAACCCGTAAATCGGGAGCAGATAAAAATTAGCAGTGAATTAAGAAAATGTTTTTCTTTTACAGCGATCCTGAGACTGACGGAATTTATTACTAGTTTCACAATTGTGCATTCATAGGCGGATAGTTAACGTTGAAATTTAACAATTTGTTGGTTCTTTCAAATATCTTAAATGTATAGTGAAGTGTGTTTTATCAATGATAATTAAACGTCGGCTTGCCAATATTTAACCATTTTCTGCTATCAGAGACAGTCTTGTGTTCCATAGCTAACGCCGAAATATGTAAAAGATTTAATTCTCAAGTAAATATTTTTAATCAGTTAATGTGAATTTATCAGCATGAGAGGGTTGACTAAGCTCAAGTAATTTTAAATGTACTTAATTCTGTCAAAATGAATTTTTATTACCACACGTAAATAAGGGGTTCTACAACAAAGTTCGTACGTACTAAAACAAATGAAAGAAAAAGTAACAAAAAAAATTTAAAAAGTAACATTTACAACCCCCCCCCCCCCTCCCCGAACATTTAGAAAATCAATTCAAATTACATTACATTTTACTATTTTTTTAAAATTTAATTTCATTAAATTGGCGCCCAACGTGGGGCTCGAATATGCAGTGGCCACAAAATACCCATGAGATAACTAGGGAATTATTGAGTCGAACTTTGTTGGAGAACAATTAATAATTTTTTCATGTATTGAATGTATTGCCTAACCAATATTGTGTGGTAATACCTGTATATGATTTTTTTCATGAGAACACTATATACCCAGAGGCAAGCTGAAGAAGAGAGCTCATTATATCGAAAAATTAAGTACCTACCACAATACCAGTGGGCAGCTGCACCCAAGATAGATCACCAAAAGGTAAAGCTACAGTGTAGTTGTCCTGTGGGTAGTAAAGTATCCTCAGTGCAGTGTTCTCGGATCATCAGTGGTGTGCATGTTGTTAGTGTTCTTTTTTTAAAATAACAGGACATTTGGGTAGTTAGTCATCGTAGTATATAATAAGTGTGTTTCAACAAACGATCATTTCTTGTGTGATTATCTCAGTGAAACCTGAGTGTTAGGATATTTAGTTCAGATTTTGTTTCTTTTGTTGACTATGGTTAGATTGCGTAGTCAGAAAGATATAAACATGGATAATGAACAACAGTTAGCAAGCAGTGATGCCGAGTTAGAAAGTGGGGCACAAAGTAATGTTAGTGGCGTAGTTCAGGAAGTACAATGTGAGAATCTGGGGGCAGAAGGGCAAGAAATGTTGCCACTGCCAGCCAGTGATTCAGTTGCTAGTAGAAATACTGTACCACCCACAAGCACTAGACACGGACCAGCGAGTGGTGAGGTGTCAGAAGTGCAGTCATTAAGGGCTATGTTCGAGCGCATGTTCAATTTCCAAGCTGAATTTGCATGTATGCAAGCAGAACGCGATAGAGAACGTGATGCTAAACAAGCAGAGCGTGATCGACACCAGCATGAGAGAGACTTGCAGTTAATGCAATCTTTGGAAGCTATGCAAAGTGAGATTGTTAGTTTGAGACAAAACTATGAAACCATACCAAAAGCGGTGCAAGAACTGAGCGAAAGAGTAGATAATATCCAGGTGACTAACGCCAGTATCGTGGGTGAAATCAGTGTACTGGCTAACAGGATGGAACAATTAGAAATTGACACAAGTCAAGTAATTGAGCAGAAAATGTCAGAACAAGTGCACAAAACTGAAAACAAATTTATAAAAAAAAAATAGACTAGAAGGTGCACGCCGCGATTGAGGCCAAAGACTTGGGCTCCAATGCGGAAGTACAGGACCTAAAAAAGGCGGTGCACACCGACATTCCGCTGTGGCAGCGGAATGTCAACCGTCGTTTTGCGGAGCTGGAAAACAGCTTGCTGCACGGCGACGCACAGGCGTGTGTCACGCCAGCCAGGTCCAACAATGATAGGCATATAAGTACAGCAGTGAAAAATTGCGACTGCGAGACAGAACAGGCAACCAATGTTAGGGAAACAAACAAATGTCACTCCAAAATAGTGATTGAAGAAAGCCTGATTAGAAACCGACAGTTTCAGATCTTTACAACGGAGAAGAAATCTGTTCACCCTGTAGTATTTATCAAGGGATTTAGAAACATTTTGCCTAGCGTTTGGAGTCATACACAGAAAATACAGTTCGTTATGTCTTACATACAAGGAGATGCTGCATTATGGGCAACCGAAGCAGCTGACAGTTGCGACACATATGAGCAATTTGAAAAGGCATTCTTGGCCAAATATTGGTCAACATGTATTCAGGAGAGATTACGGAAAGAGGTATATAATCCAGAGCCGTATTCTCCACGATTAGGCAATTTGCGAAAATATTTTGAGAAATACATTAATAAGACCCGTTACTGGGACGAGCAGATTTCATCCCGGGATTTGATCAGACTTTTGAAATCACACTTGCCGATACACGTAAAGGAAAAACTTATACACGTACCGGAGAACGACATGGAACATTTCTTGTCTGTTCTGGACTCAATTGACCTGATTCAGGAGGATGTTAAAGCAGCCTCTGAACAGGCTAGAAGTAACGGAAACGGTTACAGAAATGGTCGAAATAACACGCCTCCACCAAATAATGGAAACGGCGGAGGTAACAATAGGAGACAAGATTATGTACAAAACGGGAATAGAGGTAGAGACCGGAACGGCAATAGTCCGCCGGTGAATAATGACCGGAAAAGGAGGTCTGATGACCGATATGAAACAGGCCCACCAAGCAATAGTAGATGGAAAAATGCCAGGAGGCCGTGGAACACTAATACCTATAACGATGCAAACCGAACTTGGCCACAGAACCAGAGGCCCAGTCCGGACCGGCAAAACAGTGAAAGATATGACAATAACCGACCGCCACCACAAAATGCGCCAATTGCGCAACCGTGGCGGCCGACGCAACACAACTTACACATAGTGGAGGTCAGCGACACAGAGCAGCCGCACCCATCCACCTGTAATAATCCAAAAAACTACACTCCTGGAAATTGAAATAAGAACACCGTGAATTCATTGTCCCAGGAAGGGGAAACTTTATTGACACATTCCTGGGGTCAGATACATCACATGATCACACTGACAGAACCACAGGCACATAGACACAGGCAACAGAGCATGCACAATGTCGGCACTAGTACAGTGTATATCCACCTTTCGCAGCAATGCAGGCTGCTATTCTCCCATGGAGACGATCGTAGAGATGCTGGATGTAGTCCTGTGGAACGGCTTGCCATGCCATTTCCACCTGTCGCCTCAGTTGGACCAGCGTTCGTGCTGGACGTGCAGACCGCGTGAGACGACGCTTCATCCAGTCCCAAACATGCTCAATGGGGGACAGATCCGGAGATTTTGCTGGCCAGGGTAGTTGACTTACACCTTCTAGAGCACGTTGGGTGGCACGGGATACATGCGGACGTGCATTGTCCTGTTGGAACAGCAAGTTCCCTTGCCGGTCTAGGAATGGTAGAACGATGGGTTCGATGACGGTTTGGATGTACCGTGCACTATTCAGTGTCCCCTCGACGATCACCAGTGGTGTACGGCCAGTGTAGGAGATCGCTCCCCACACCATGATGCCGGGTGTTGGCCCTGTGTGCCTCGGTCATATGCAATCCTGATTGTGGCGCTCACCTGCACGGCGCTAAACACGCATACGACCATCATTGGCACCAAGGCAGAAGCGACTCTCATCGCTGAAGACGACACGTCTCCATTCGTCCCTCCATTCACGCCTGTCGCGACACCACTGGAGGCGGGCTGCACGATGTTGGGGCGTGAGCGGAAGACGGCCTAACGGTGTGCGGGACCGTAGCCCAGCTTCATGGAGACGGTTGCGAATGGTCCTCGCCGATACCCCAGGAGCAACAGTGTCCCTAATTTGCTGGGAAGTGGCGGTGCGGTCCCCTACGGCACTGCGTAGGATCCTACGGTCTTGGCGTGCATCCGTGCGTCGCTGCGGTCCGGTCCCAGGTCGACGGGCACGTGCACCTTCCGCCGACCACTGGCGACAACATCGATGTACTGTGGAGACCTCACGCCCCACGTGTTGAGCAATTCGGCGGTACGTCCACCCGGCCTCCCGCATGCCCACTATACGCCGTCGCTCAAAGTCCGTCAACTGCACATACGGTTCACGTCCACGCTGTCGCGGCATGCTACCAGTGTTAAAGACTGCGATGGAGCTCCGTATGCCACGGCAAACTGGCTGACACTGACGGCGGCGGTGCACAAATGCTGCGCAGCTAGCGCCATTCGACGGCCAACACCGCGGTTCCTGGTGTGTCCGCTGTGCCGTGCGTGTGATCATTGCTTGTACAGCCCTCTCGCAGTGTCCGGAGCAAGTATGGTGGGTCTGACACACCGGTGTCAATGTGTTCTTTTTTCCATTTCCAGGAGTGTAGATTCAGCCGAGATACGCTCTCCATCGTCGGCTGAGGTTTGGAGTGAGAGCAGCCCGACAGGACAAAACATCGGGAATCTGTATCCTCAGGAAAATGACGGGGTACAGATGGGACATGAATTAATAACTGAACCACCCACGTGTATAAAGGAGCACAAAGACAAAGTACAAGCGTTAATAGAGATCAAAATTAACAATATTGATGTGCAAGCAATCGTAGATACAGGTGCTACTGTCAGTGTCATGAGTATGGACTTAGAGTACTGGGGAAAGAAAAGCGTATGCTGACTTTTCCTGCGAACAATTGCAAAGGCACTGGAGCCATCAGTGCACAGCGACAAATAATTAAACTCCAAGTGCGGGTAGAGATGTATATAGGGGGAGAAGCCATAGCGTGCTCGTTCCTGGTAGTAAAGGGTTTAAAGGTAGCCTGCATTTTGGGGGTAGATTTTTTGAGAGAAAGGGACGCAGTAATCGACCTTTCTCGGGGAAAATTAAGTTTGATGAACGCGGGTTGGAGGATAGAATTGTCCATGCTCAGATTTGAAGAAGTACCTGTGCCTAATTGTAATGCTATTAACATAAAATGTAGGAATCAGTGGATACTACATTTAGACAATCATTCTCTAGGTCAAAATCTCTATTATCCAGACGTACAAAGTGATCAATTAAAAGCAAATGTGGACGCACTTGTGAACAAAGTATCAGAGTCCGTAAATTTGAACTCAATGCAACAGCAGGATTTGGTACAGTTATTATCTAACTATGCAGATGTATTTTCAGAACGACCAGGAATTGTTAAGGGATATCAATACAATATCGAGGTGAAGCCTCACAAAACCTACTGTCGAGCCTCATACTCCATTCCTTAGTCCAAGAAGGAAATAGTAGCTATCTCTTAGCAGATCCTCAATCAGGGAGAGTACGGGGACTGTATCCCCGTAAGAATGTGAAAATATTCCTACAGTAAATGACAAATAGTTCTATGTGTTATGTGTAAAAAAAAGGACGCCATTCTTTTGAAAATGAATGAACATTAATGATGTGTGATCTGTAGAGATAATGTACTAGTGTAGAAGTATTTAGTTATAAGAATATAATTGACTTTCTCTTTTGTTTATGAATATTTGTGTTATGTCTTCTTTTAATTAGAGTTAGCTTAAACATGCTCTAAATGTCTGCACAGATAACCTGGTTAGTGCAATTATTTATAGTGTTAAATTGTGACAGAGATCAGTCAGGAGGAACATTTTAGTAGTGATTAGTTTGTGTACTGCATAATATTCTATATGTGTGTCAAACTTGAAATAATTCTTGGTACAATCTTTTCTATTTTATATATATATATATATATATATATATATATATATATATATATATATATATATATATATATATATATGTGTGTGTGTGTGTGTGTGTGTGTGTGTGTGTAGCTGTCAGATTGACAGATTCGAACCCAGAATAATATCAATAATATGAGACCCTGAGAACTTTATTTTCAAACCAGTGTTATCAAAGAGAATAATGCACCCAGTAGTGACCCGAGGGCACCATGGGAGGCAAACTTATTGCAAATTTAAGTAGCGCAAAGTTACGCACAAAGAAGCATCAATTGAAGCATGTGCAGATCCAATCAGTAAAAAAGAGCTAGCCTGATACAGTCCAAGTCAATTTTAGCCTACAGAGACTACACTGTAGTTACGTAGGACCTTGAAAGTAAAGTGAGACATGATTTCAAAGGAGTTATTGAACTATATGCCTGAATCCGGCTGGAATGCACAAATAAAATCTACTCGAACATAAATATAGATGATTTTTGGGCAAACTAATACGAAATTTTAATATTTGTTGGCATGTACGCAATTATCACACACCTTGGTAAAGATGCTGTTACAAAAAATTGCACAACGGACATTGTAACTGAAAAAACTTAAACAAAAGTGCAGTATTGTGTGGCAGAGACAGACAGTGACTGTTAAACCTGCAGCAATACGTCACGAGGTTGTTTTGAACAAGCAATAAGAAACTGTATCATCGCCGTGTGCGCAAGTGGACAAGGAACTAGCACGACACGAACAGTGAGCCGATAACAGACGGTGGATCAAGCTAGTGTCAAACTATAACTCTTTGTGTGTCAAGGGACGCCAGAAAAGCGCATTGACTACAGAGATACATTTTGTCCTAAGGTGAAAACTTGCGTGTGACTAATGACAAGTCATGACATGGTGATAAGATATTGTGTGCCCATAAAACGTGTTACTGTGACAACGAAACATTGTGCAAACCAGACTAGTGAAGGCCTACTGAATAATAACTGTGTGCGTTCTTTTCCACAGCAGGAAAAATGCCCATAAGGATAGTACACTGTTTGTGAACTTGTTGCATGTTTGCTGGAGCACTGCAAGAAGATGTCTCACGGGCGAGCTGATATACAACGCGCATCCGGCTACTTCAGCCATGCAGCGGCCGCAGCAGCCCGTAGCAGACCAGACAGCCACACGCCTCTCCGCGACGTAGCTGTCAACATCGGGGGCGGTGACCTACATGGAGCCGACGCGCCGCGCCGAGCGCCGCTCAACAATCACTCCGCACCGCTCACCAACTACAGCATTATTGACATATTCCAAAATATTTACACAAACTCATAACATGTCAATGAACTCGATTTTTGATAAACAGTGAACATTTATTATGTATACCTGTAAATTGACAAGAGAAAATGAACACAAACAAGATTTTTAACACGTAGGTAGTGGGAACATTATGAAAAGTGACGTTGTGCTAAATGATTTCAAAAAACTAAGTGATATATCCTAGGACAAGTGACCTTGAAGTATATCGCAAAAATGATAATTATGAGTTGTTAATCACACACAACAAACCTTCGTTGAACTGTATGTGACTGTGATATTATGTAACCATAGATGACAAACTGCTAAATCAATTCAAAAGAATGACTGTTAAAGAGACAAGATTAATCATGAACCAACTGGGATGGCTGGGCTCCGGCACAGTTTTGCCCAGGTTTCCTGTCTGCCTTCGCCCAAATGGGGGAGCCATGAACATATATAACCCTGGGACTAATTAAAAGAGCCATTCCATAAAAAATACAGAATTGTAAAGAACGTAACTGGCACCATTGTGTCAAAGTATAGAAACTCTTTGCCAAATGCTGCCAGAGGGCAATGTAACGTTCCCTGGCAACACACACACTATTAATAAACTAAAATTTAATTGTACTGTATACGCCGCTATGAAGCAATTTGTATATACTGTAATTATTTAACAAAAAATATTATTTAATTTTGTATAAAGGACATTAGTTATTATTGTAATATTTTCTGTAATAATATTCTCGATGTATTTATGATTGTAATATTTCTATACTCATAATGTAATTACGAAATGTGTCAATATCTGCGATAACAAAAATGTAAAATACGGCTGCAGATTGCAAAGAGACATTAACGGTTGATAGTGATATAAATAGGAATACATAGTGTGCATTCTTTGTCTTCTTCCTCGAGAGCTGAGAGAGAGAGGAACCTGTGACGTAGCATTTTATGAATGGGTAGACTTCATTTGTCTGTATCTAGATTTAGCCGCCATTAGAGGAGAAATTACAAACTAATGTAAGTTGAATTATTGTTGTGGTCTAAATACATTATAATTTATCAAAAGTGTGTATTACTAATGTAAATTAGCTTGTCCATGTCATCTATAATATTTCTTTAAAGAATTTTCAGCATTTTTAGCAATTATCGCTGGTGTTGCTGGGCTGTACCGCGACCGAACTATTTGTAGCGGCGGCACATTTAAAAAATTGTTCCGCTGAGAAAAATTTAACCAAACCCGTAAATCGGGAGCAGATAAAAATTAGCAGTGAATTAAGAAAATGTTTTTCTTTTACAGCGATCCTGAGACTGACGGAATTTATTACTAGTTTCACAATTGTGCATTCATAGGCGGATAGTTAACGTTGAAATTTAACAATTTGTTGGTTCTTTCAAATATCTTAAATGTATAGTGAAGTGTGTTTTATCAATGATAATTAAACGTCGGCTTGCCAATATTTAACCATTTTCTGCTATCAGAGACAGTCTTGTGTTCCATAGCTAACGCCGAAATATGTAAAAGATTTAATTCTCAAGTAAATATTTTTAATCAGTTAATGTGAATTTATCAGCATGAGAGGGTTGACTAAGCTCAAGTAATTTTAAAGGTACTTAATTCTGTCAAAATGAATTTTTATTACCACACGTAAATAAGGGGTTCTACAACAAAGTTCATACGTACTAAAACAAATGAAAGAAAAAATAACAAAAAAAATTTAAAAAGTAACATTTACAAACCCCCCCCCCCCGTAATATTTTGCAAAATCAATTCACATTACATTTCATTTTACTATTTTTTTTAATTTAATTTCATTAAAATACACAGTTTCTAACTGCAATACTTGCCTTACTATTTTAAACCTTTAACATATTCTTAAAGAGTAGAGTAAGATACCATTCTACACTTTTAAGTCAGGTCAATAATTATATGAAATATTAAAAATCAAGTTTTTGATGCCCCTAGAAGCATTAAATCGTGCACGGGACTAGCCGTTTCGTAATGTCATATGTTTATACTGATCTGCGTAATTTCATATCGAAATAAAGACAGACCCAACGTTGCACCAGGAGAAAACTGTTTAACAACAACGTTATAACGGTAACATGAACGCGTAAAGAGAAGTAGCTTCCTGCTCTTTCAACGGCACAAGGAGCAGGTTTACTGAAAATTTTAGGATAAGACCGTGCGCCGGAGGAGACCACCTCAAAACGTTCTTCTCGCCCCTATTTCTTGTGCCATTCTATTTACATTATGGATCGAGGTTTATAGTTCGTTCAAATTACGTACATATTATATATACCAATTTGATCGTGTTTCCATCATGCATATTGTGCCGTGTTTACATATGTTGTGTGATTTGTATTTTCAGTGCAGGCGGATACCTCACTGTTAGTATAAAGCTAATATTTTACCACGTGTTGTGGAAGGGTGTGTGGTGGATGTTATTGGGATTTGGTACTGTTTTTATGTAATGCTTCTGGCGACAGAGATTGTGATCACGTTTCTAGGTGCAGCTTATTGCCATTTTCTCGCATCACATTGAGAGCGTTGTGGGTTGCGGCGTCTTTATGGACTGGAACTTATCTCGGCTTTACCATGCTGCATTGATTTTCTTATTTCAAATTAAAATTCTTCATATCAAGGCAATGTTGTGAATGACTCATCATAGCCCAGCCCAAACTTCTAAAGACAGAAACTCGAAATCTGGAGGGGGTGTGGTTCTTATCCGGATCGTTCATGAAGGGCTTGTTATAAATTCCATTCCTAACATCATGAAAGTTGAGATGAAAGGCTTTTTGAAAAATGTCGCTATTAATGTAATTCGAAGCTAGAATTACGAAAATTGGTATTTGGTTTCTCAGCCAGAAATAAAAATATATGTGTTGTAAATTTTATGGAAACTCAACTACTAAGGGGTAAACTAACGGGCGAAAATTTTCTTCAGAAGAAATCTGTATTAAAGAACTACTAAAGCATTTTTAAAGCTGCATCTGTGAAAAACTGGTATTTGATTTCTTCGTTGGAAATAAAAATAAATAGATGTTTCATTGTTTTTGGAAATCCAGTCCCTAAGGGAGCGATTAAGGGATGAAAAGTTTACGAAGTTATTTCGTTATGAAGGCATTTTGAAGGCTAAATCTATACTAATTTGTATTTGCCTTCTCTGTTAGAGATTAGAGTAATGCGTGTTTCACTATTTTTGGAAATCTAACCCCTCAAGGGGTGAAATAGGGGATGAAAATTTTCAAGGAAATACGTCGTTACATAAAAAATTTTTAAAGCGAAACCTATGAGAACTGGTATTTCACTTCTCGGCTAGATAGAAAGAAATATCTGTTAGCGGATGAAAGTTCCTATGGAATATCGCTTCAAGAAAGCAAAACGCTTGATCAACAAAAACCTTGACTCCAGCTACCAGAATTGCATTTTGATCAGAAGTACCTCCGGCAAAAACATGTTTCTATGCCCTTGATTAGTGTTAAACGTTTAGAAGGCGTTGCAATTTCTGAACAACGTAAAAATTCGATTGAAGAAAAAAGTGTCTATGCAGACCATAATCTCTAGGTGAGCGAAGCAGCGAGCGCTAATCTAGCGTGGAATAATACTAACAACAAAAAATGTAAATCTTTTGTACCAGACTAGCATTCTGTGTTACATTTGAGCCTTTGCTCAGACCTGTACCTTTAATCAAAACATAGTCCTTTACTTAAATCACTGTAATATGTAAATTCTTATCCTTCTGTAACGCCTAAACTAAATGCCATACGATGTTCAGCTTAGGTAAATTCCTTCCCTTTCCTTTAATTGGTTAGGTATTTTTGTGTCGTGCTTCATGCGCTTTCTATACTGATTGTAGTTTTGTATCTTCCGTTAAGCTGTTCTCATGCAGAGTGGGTTAGCTAACATTGACATGAAGCTGTACGAGTTTTGTGGCGACAGTTCCTGTTATTTCACTTAGCCAATGTCTCGGGTCAAACACAAAATAGCTGTGTGATATTTCGGCATGGTGCTACGAAACGTTGAACCAATAATAGACAAGACCGCTACCTATATGAGAAGCAGAACTTGTGAGACACCATGCTGTATTTATAGTTTTCAATTGAAGCCTGCATATACTGCGTTTTGTAATTGACGCGTTATGAATATATCCTGTTTCTAAGCAACAGGCCATTGAGGAGCTCTCGGAAACGCATCATCATTGGTGGTATAAAAGTACGCCGTTTTAAGGCAATGGCACAGTGACGATTTATAGGAAGGCCATCGTTCTTTGTCGAATCCGTTACACACTGACAACTGCTATAGGATAGTTCCTAATATCGTGTCGGACCATCTTTTACCCAGCTTAGTGGCATGGACTCAGCAAGTCGTTGGAAGTCCTCTACAGAAATACTGAGCCGTGCTGCCTCTACAGCCGTCCGTAAGTGCGAAAGTGTAGTCGGTGCAGGATTTTGTGCAAGACTGATCTCTCAATTATGTCCCATAAATGTTCTATGGGATTCATATCGCGCAGTCTGGGTGGCCAAATCATTCGTTCGAACCGTCCAGAATATTCTTCAAAGAAATAGCGAACAATTGTGGCACAGTGATACGATGCATCGTCATCCATAATAATTCCATCATTGTATGGATATACGAAGTCTATGAGTAGCTGCAAATTGTGTCCAAGTAGCCGAACATAACCATTTCGATTCATTGATCGGTTCAGTTGCAGTAATGGACGTATGCAAACACAGCCCAAGCCATTATGAACCCATCAACAGCTTGCATAGTACCTTGTTGACAACTTGGATCCATGGCTTCCTGGGTCTGCTCCAACCTCGAACCCTACCATCTGCTCTTGACAAATGAAATCGGCGCTCGTTTGACCAGCCTTCGGTTTTTCTGTTATCTAGGATCCAGCCGATATGGTCATGAGCAGGAGAGGCGTTGCATGCGATATGCTATTAGAAAAGGCACTCGCGCTGGCCGTCTGTTGCCATAGCCCGTTAACGGCAAATTCGCCGCATTGTCCCAACAGGTAAGCAGTGTTGCTTGTTTGTTAGCACTGACAACTCTGTGTAAACGCCGCTGCCCTCGGTCATTAAGTGAAGGTCGTCGGCCACTATGTTTTCCGTGGTGAGAGGGAATGTCTGAAATTTAGTATTCTTGGCACGCTTTTGACACAATGGAATGTCCCATGCATCTAGCTCCAACTTCAATTCCGCGTTTAGTGTCTGTTAGTTGCCGTCAACCATAACTATGTCGGAAACCTTATATCTTGAATCACCCGAGTACAAATGATAGTTCCGCCAATGCACGGCTTTTTTATACCTTGCGTACGCAATACTACTGCCATCTATGTATGTGCATATCACTATCTTATGAATTTTCTCACCTCAGTGTAATCAAAGACTAGTTGATAACACGCACGTGATCAAAGCCTTCAGAACATCGTAACATAAAATAGATAATCATTTGGTGCAGAAGTTCAGCGTAATGTAGTTGATAGAACTGTCGAGTTACGAAACAATGTGTAGTGGGTTGACGTATTTCTATGTACAAATCTTTTTTATCTTCAAGTTTACTAAAAGATTGTGGGACCTTTTTTTATTAAATATGTGTGCACTCTCTCTCAGGAGTGTGTTTGTTCCATTGTGTGAAGTTTATGTAAGGTAATGCCTTTACAGATTGTCTTATTACATGTTCATGGGTATTCAAGTCTCAACATGACTGCCTAGTGGAAAAGGAGAAACGTGCGCATTAATAGAGCTAATGTAGGCATTTTAGACGCGTCCATGTTCGTAAATAAACTGTGGGGTTTGCCAGCCAAATGAAGCCGGCAACTGCTGCCAGAGAGCGCTACTATCACAAATCGCTTTCACTAGCACGTCCCAAGTGACGCGGGCGCTGTGTCTCGTTAAGACCACTGCCAGTTCCATTCAGTGTTAGCTGCCTTGTCCCGCCTGAACACGGTTTTAGACAGCCGCTTGCTTTCGCGCCGGACACAAAGAAACGCGCAAAGAATCGCGCGGCTACAGCCAAACTCCTGGGCGTCTTCCTTAACAAACACGTGTTTCCTGCAAGGTGGAACTGTAAGCTGCCTCCTTGCAGGCAGCCGCACCCCTTCAGAACTCACAACTAAGTTTATATGCGTGATATTACTCAGTGCCCAAAGGGCATACCATCATTAAGTCCATGCTCAAGCTCCTATGAAATGAAATGGAATGATCATATGGGATTAATGACCGGGAATCCTCTCCTGGGGGACTTCGGCCGCCGAGTTGCAATTCTTTCCAGGTGACGCCACAATGGGCAATTTGCATGTCGATCATTACGAAATGATGATGACAACACAACACCCAGTCCCAGAGCGGAGAAAACCTCCGACACGGCCGTAAATCGAACCCGGACCACGCCATATGTCAGTCAGAGGCGCTGTCCGCTCAGCTAAGTGGGCTGACACAAACTCCGATACGGCATGGTAATTAAAATATGCCGGTGTTGCAGTGCGAGCAAAGATATCGGAGGAAGTAAAATATTCTCTGGTTTCTTGCCTTACCAGTCCGCAGTGCGTCCACGATGTTCGGAAGGCAATGAAATATGGAAGGATAGAATATGTCTTACGAAACTCTTCAGGCACACTGCGGGTTGATGCAGCAGGAAATCCACGATGATTTTATTGCTCTGATTCATGGCGAGAGCCTTTATTAGGATATCGGAGAAGTCAGTCTGTCCAGAAAGCATTGCAACGAGTACTGCAAATGTATATTGCAGTAGACAGCAGGAATTTCAAACACTTCACTACATAAACAGAATGTTACTTTTTATGATTACTGTTTCGTGATTTCGTACTTGATTGCTGTTGACGATGTTGTAGTAATTAGAATACTGAAGACTACATGTATAAGTCAGGTAACTAGTGGAGAGGTACTGAATCGAATCGCTGGGAAAATAATTTAATGGCACAAGTTCTGTAAATGTATTATTATAAATTATATTTGATGACGAACCGCAGTTTCAAATACTGAAATTTATTCCTGAAATAGCTTCGCTGAAATTGGTATAGATATAGTAGCTAACGCGACATATGAAAATTTGTGCTGGAGTGGGACTTGAACCTCGTTTTCCTCTTACGGAGAGCGGTCGCCTTACACCTTAGGCTATCTGATCACGCTCTTAGGGGGCCGACGGAAACTTACCTATGACATGAGCCTATCTGTTTCTTCTCATAGATTTTTAATTCATTACCCACATTCGCACATTTCGTAATTCCCGTACATTTTTTAATGTGAAAACAACGAGACAGATTCCTGTTGTTTAGATAGAATGAGACACGTAAGACATAACACATCTTGTATTTCGTGAATGGTTACACTTACCGAAGCGCGGGTTTCGGCAAATGTGTTTGTTTAGTTAATTTTTCTAGCGCTAGTATCAACTGAGATATTGAAGTAACTACTTTTTTTAATGGAACGGTATACTTTTTATAGCCGACTTAGATAGTTCTTGAGAACAAAATTGTAGTGATATAGCGTCTGTTAATGTTGACGTTGAAACCTGTAGCAAGAACCTCGAGAAATGTTCTGGAATGGCATTTACGGTGCCGACACTGCCACGCAGGCGTCTCGGACCAGGCTGCGTAGTTGTACAGCGAAACGTTGGCCTGCGCTATGAGAATAAAGCCTGATCTCCTCTTGAACCAACTTACGACCTAGATCAATGTTCACCTACGAATGTTAAATATGGAAATACGACGTACGCTAGAATCCAGCGTATCGCGAAGGACCTAGGAAAACTATTTCGCAATTGTGTATCTTGCCATATTTACGTGAGCTGAAATAGAGAAATCAACTGTTCATTCTTCAAAAATAAAGAGGTCTTATACACTGCAAAAAGCAACTACTGTATTAAATATCTAAATGTTAAAAAGGAGATTTGAACTCTCTTCTCCTGTACGTGGCTGGATGCTACTTGGAGGTAAAATACGTGGTGTCGAACAGCTGTCTCTTCCTACACTGCTCTAAATTATGTCATCGGGGATGTATTCGTTCAACTAAATATTTTATTAAAATACATTCGTTACCACGGTAAGTGCGTAATGGCAGTGTTTCCGTCTACATGCAATACATGCTGTCGACTTATTTGACATTGTGGTGCAATTTTGTGCACACGTAAATGAAATAAACAATTTACTAACAATGAAAGGTAACCACCCAAATCACATAACATAAATTTTGTCTTCCAAAACAATGACTTTATATTTTATTTAAGCATGTGTTCCAACTCTTAATCATGGACTGAAAGGCACATTTTTAATCGCCGTTCGAAAGAATGATGAACAGATGTAGTTACAGTGGAAGATATGGTAGAGTAGATGATATGGTACAGCGATTCGACGACACATATCGCTGGCGTAGTTGGGTCTTCGTTATATACTGCATCTTTGAGTGCTCCCCAAAGAAAGCAATCATGAGGAGTCAAATCGAAAGATCTCGCGGGCTATTTGAAAACAGAATTTTGTCCCAACCAACGCCCAGGAAAGTTCTCATTCAGAATTTGCGTTGCAATACGAGACGAGTGAGCTTGACAGCCGTCGTGTTGGAGCCATATACACTGTCGAATGTCCAGTGGTACCTCTTCTAGAAAAACCGGCAGAATGTTCGTCAGAACGTGTGCGTACGAATGTCCATCTAGAAAGCCTGAGATAAAGTAGGGCCCCACAAAGTAGTTTCCTGTGATGCCGGACCATACGTTTCCGCTCCACGGCCGTTGATGTTGCACCTGCGGATTTTCGGCTGCCCAGTAGTGCATGCTATGTAATTCTTTTTAGCGTGATTAGTAAACGTTGCTTCATCGGTAAAGAGCACACGTTGGAAAAACGTAGGGTCGTCTCTCAGGTACTGACGGGTGAGCCAGCAAAATTCTGTACGACGTTCTAAATCACGGTCATCGAGTGCCTGATGTAGCGACAGGTAATAAGGGTGAAAACTTTTTCGATATAAGATGTGAATGACACTCTTCTGGCTGATTCCACATTCCTTGGCGATAAGATTCGTACCACTGTGCGGATTCATTATCGCCCTAGCCAGAACAGCTTCTGCGTGTTCTTTGCCACTTGTAGTCTTTTTTCTTGTCCTCTTTTTGACGTTCAAGCAGCCTGTCCGCACTAGCGTCTTAATAATTCGTGCAATTTCGTGGCGCGTCGGATACTGGTGATCCAGATGGATACCCCTAAACCGCTGTAATGTTTTTAAAGCAGTTCTTTTACATTGACCGTATAAATGTAGTATATTGAACTTCTCCTCGTTTGCGTACATGTCTGCACGCAACGAATACTGTATCAGAAATGAGTGGCCTGCACCGGCCGGAGTGGCCGAGCGGTTCTAGGCGCTTCAGTCTGGAACCGCGCGACAGCTACGGTCGCAGGTTCGAATCCTGCCTCGGGTATGGATGTGTGTGTCGTCCTTAGGTTGGTTTGGTTTAAGTAGTTCTAAGTTCTAGGGGACTGATGACCTTAGAAGTTAAGTCCCATAGTCGTCAGAGCCATTTGAACCATTTTTGAGTGGCCTGCAACGCAGACAAGTAAACAGGCAAATGTGTTGACATTCTGACATAGCGTAGTACGGGAGTTCTGTTTGGCGGTATTTGCACTACCACATAAAGGCAAACTAGAAAATTAAAACAAACAGAAGTTAAAGGTACATAATTAACAATAGAACCCCGCAAGTGACGATTCCAGCCACCGCGCTCTCAAATTCTACGATATTTGTCGACTTTTTTTTGCGACAAGTTTCAAAGTCAACATTAACAAACGTTTTATCACTGTAATTGTCTGCTCAAGAGCTACTGAATGTAATTATAAAAATTATATATATATATATATATATATATATATATATATATATATATATATATATATATATATTCCTGGAAATGGAAAAAAGAACACATTGACACCGGTGTGTCAGACCCACCATACTTGCTCCGGACACTGCGAGAGGGCTGTACAAGCAATGATCACACGCACGGCACAGCGGACACACCAGGAACCGCGGTGTTGGCCGTCGAATGGCGCTAGCTGCGCAGCATTTGTGCACCGCCGCCGTCAGTGTCAGCCAGTTTGCCGTGGCATACGGAGCTCCATCGCAGTCTTTAACACTGGTAGCATGCCGCGACAGCGTGGACGTGAACCGTATGTGCAGTTGACGGACTTTGACCGAGGGCGTATAGTGGGCATGCGGGAGGCCGGGTGGACGTACCGCCGAATTGCTCAACACGTGGGGCGTGAGGTCTCCACAGTACATCGATGTTGTCGCCAGTGGTCGGCGGAAGGTGCACGTGCCCGTCGACCTGGGACCGGACCGCAGCGACGCACGGATGCACGCCAAGACCGTAGGATCCTACGCAGTGCCGTAGGGGACCGCACCGCCACTTCCCAGCAAATTAGGGACACTGTTGCTCCTCGGGTATCGGCGAGGACCATTCGCAACCGTCTCCATGAAGCTGGGCTACGGTCCCGCACACCGTTAGGCCGTCTTCCGCTCACGCCCCAACATCGTGCAGCCCGCCTCCAGTGGTGTCGCGACAGGCGTGAATGGAGGGACGAATGGAGACGTGTCGTCTTCAGCGATGAGAGTCGCTTCTGCGTTGGTGCCAATGATGGTCGTATGCGTGTTTGGCGCCGTGCAGGTGAGCGTCACAATCAGGACTGCATACGACCGAGGCACACAGGGCCAACACCCGGCATCATGGTGTGGGGAGCGATCTCCTACACTGGCTGTACACCACTGGTGATCGTCGAGGGGACACTGAATAGTGCACGGTACATCCAAACCGTCATCGAACCCATCGTTCTACCATTCCTAGACCGGCAAGGGAACTTGCTGTTCCAACAGGACAATGCACGTCCGCATGTATCCCGTGCCACCCAACGTGCTCTAGAAGGTGTAAGTCAACTACCCTGGCCAGCAAGATCTCCGGATCTGTCCCCCATTGAGCATGTTTGGGACTGGATGAAGCGTCGTCTCACGCGGTCTGCACGTCCAGCACGAACGCTGGTCCAACTGAGGCGCCAGGTGGAAATGGCATGGCAAGCCGTTCCACAGGACTACATCCAGCATCTCTACGATCGTCTCCATGGGAGAATAGCAGCCTGCATTGCTGCGAAAGGTGGATATACACTGTACTAGTGCCGACATTGTGCATGCTCTGTTGCCTGTGTCTATGTGCCTGTGGTTCTGTCAGTGTGATCATGTGATGTATCTGACCCCAGGAATGTGTCAATAAAGTTTCCCCTTCCTGGGACAATGAATTCACGGTGTTCTTATTTCAATTTCCAGGAGTGTATATATATATATATATATATATATATATATATATTAATAAAAATTATAAAAATATACGGTTCCATTTAAAAAACCTACTTCCTTCAATATGTCCGCTGATACCAGCCCTAAAGACATTAACCAAAAAAAAAAAAAATCGTGCCCTCGACACTCTTTGCCGAAAACCGCGATTCGATCTGTGTAAGCGCTCACTGAATAAATGGGGGTGTTGTCATAGACTATCGTTGCCAACAATAGTCTATGACTTCACGTTGTCCTCATTCTGAAAATATACACGACACGAACGAGTATGAGTGGTGAATTAATAGTCTATGAGAAGATATAAGTAGAAAGGTGCGTGACGTGTGGAAGTTTGCATAGGTCCGGTGAGCGTGCTCGGAAAATCTAAGCAGTACCATGCTGAAGATGCGGACCCATCATCGACACAGTATCATCGATCTCCTCATTGATGAACTTGCACCTCCGTCCTGCCTACCCCCTGTTGCACTTACTCAGGTCGCGCCTCTCACATCAAAACGTTCTTCTTCGATTATACTTATGTGCACACGAATTTCCGCTGTACGAGGACACCTACGGCGCGTGATGTATACGGCCTGTTGACGACGAATCACCCCATAAATGTAGTTGAGAGACACCACCCAGGAGCGGCGTCGGCTGCGGGGTGGCGAGCGATTCACTAAACATGTTTTGCGACGGAGATCCGCGCCTCTTGATACCTAGGTGCTAACGAAACGTTTCGATAAGACGTTGAATGCACGACATTGCTCAGGCCGAATCCCCAGTGTGCATCTGGTGTCGTGCGACCGACATGGATGAACGTCGCCTGGAATGTGGTCCTTCAGCGGATGTATGGCTTCTAATTCGAAAGATACTGCCTTCTATCCCCGGGTGCCACAGTGGTTCGAGCCCGCAGTTCTCCTTCAGCTGATTAAGATCTACTTTGCTCAATTAAAGACACATGTCATGAACTGGATAAAACGACGTTCTGTGTACTACCTTTTCCGGGATCGTCTCAAAAATGTACTTGTCTTTTAAATCAACCTACAGGAACGACACGATGAACCGCAGTACTCTTCCAGATTTCGTCAGATTTTTGTTAAACAGTGTAAATAAGGATCCCCTCCACATTAGGGCTGTATCGGGTAAGGGAGCATCTACCAATGGAACACTAAACAAGAATGTACTCCGAGATTACGTACCCGGATCCCCGCTGTGGAGAACTGGGACTGTAAAACGTTTATTTTCTCAAGTTTCGAGTTGTCCTCGCTTTTACAGTGTTACCGTAAGGGTGTCCTCAATTTGGTTGTACTCCGTTTTATACTACTTTCTAATAAAATACATCGCTGTCACGCAGGTTTCATTTCGTATTGTAATTTTATTTTGTTGGTAATTGTTGGGAACATATGGATTCACTGGCTTAAAAATGGTCATCGTCGCAAGAAGAAAAACTACAGTAAATTTTTTCTTGATCTTTTCCATCTTGTGATTGTTGCGAAATTTTTGTATTTGTGCATTTGGACGAATAATAAAAAAGATGGTTAAGGCAACCAACTTAAAAAGAAGAAAAGTTGTAAAGATACTGCTCCGATAAACGGGAAATTCGGTTTTGAGTCCCTGTCCGCCAAAACTTTCATATGTCACTATAGGTAGTACACGTATACCTATCGCAGTTAAGTTGAATGTCATGATAAAATTTAGATTATTATAATGTTTACTCTGGCCAGCGTTGCTCTTGTTAATTCATATGTTAGTTTCTTTTTTTGCTTGTATCATGGTGTCATATGAGTATCTGATTCCACGTCAGTTCTTTGCGGCTATGTGACGTATATTCCTATGATTTATTGTGGTCAGTTTCGGATATTATTGCAAAATATTTTATATTACCATGGACAAAAAATGCTTCCGGACAGAAAAAAACTTAAAGTTCAAGCATTTTTTTCTCATCCAGATTCAAGACAAAAGCTTATCTAGCAAAATGTCCGTCCCCGGTAGCTGAACGGTCATCGCGACACATAGACAGTCCTAAGGGCCCGGGCTCGATTGCCTGCTGGGACGGAGATTTTCTCCGCTCAGGGACTGGGTTTTGTGTTGTCCTAATAATCATCATTTCACCCTCATCGACGGGCAATTCGCCGAAGTGGCGTCAAATCGAAAGACTTGCACCCGGCGAACGGTCCACCCGACGGCAGGCCCTAGTCACACGACATTTACATCCAGAAAAATCAGACTGAGTGCATTTTGAAAACACATGTACGAAAACGAGGGGCTGACAACACTGTCACATCTTGAAGTGCATCGAAGTGTCCAGAGGAACGTGTATCAGCTCGCACTACCACACCAACCGACAGCATCCATCAAACTGCAGGTGTGTGTCGAATAACGGCGCAGTGCGCAAACATAGCCGGTCCTATGAAGTTCATGTAGGGCGGTTTCCCGATATACAGACGATGAATACGTCTATATTGTTTTGGTGCCTGGTGCATCCGACAACCAAGCTGCTTGCGAGGATGCTACATGGTACATTCAAAGGCTCTATCCCGGTAAGGATCTTTTTCGTCGCCTGGAGCAATGCCTTCGGGAACCCGGTGATCTTCCCACAAATAATGGACACAGTGGTCGTCCAATGACTATAAGTACTCCGGACACAAAGGACGCGAGTCTAGAAACTGCGCACCACTAACCTCGGCAAAATACGCGAGATATTACAAGATAGTTCCAGATATCTCAAAAACTGGTTGTTGAAGAGATGCACGATGAAGAACTACCTGTATCCATATAATTACACATTAATTCAGCACCAGCGGCGAGAAGACTGCATTCGACGAGTGCAGTTTTGTGGATGGTTTTTGCATCAAGTGGACGATAGCGAACATTTTTATAAATAACGTGATGTAGTCTGACGAATCTAGGAGTCTGCCTGTTCCGTCTGGTCACCAGTCTTGTGATTTGTGGTGAGTGTGTTGTTGCTCTACGCCTTCATCTGTGTTTCTGGTCTTGGTCCTGGTCCTGGTCTTAACAATTTGATCAGCATGTATCTCCAGCGGAAGGGGTTCTTCTGTTGGTATTCTCCTCGAGACGACGTCATGCCGCAGGATGTGTTTGGTTGTATCCATAGCGTTGATCGCTACCCTCAGCTACTTCCACGCTCTTTCTTTCAACTTATATCTTCCGTATTGATAGATTCATACTCTTAACTCATCAATACGTAAAACTAACCTGATTTGAGCAAATGTACGTTGGCATAGTTTCTGTTTCAGTTGCCTAGCTATGCTGTAGTCCATAAGGCTGTGCATTACAACGTCGTCTTTGTAGTTTGTCGTCTTAATTTACTTACTACGCACTTGATTCGACTTTAAAGGAGAGAGAGAGAGCTTGCGTGTCGACTCCCAACTACGAAGCCATTTGTCACCGCCATGCAACAGCGCGGCATAAGGCACGCGTTCTTGTCTACATCTACATCAACAGCTGCGTCTGCGTACATATTCCGTAAGCCATCATGTAGTGCGTGGCGGAAGATACCTTGAACCGCTAGTAGTCATTCCTCTTTGTGTTCCACTCGCAAATGCAACGAGAGGAAAACGACTGTCTACACGAGTTTTCCATTTTTACTTCTTCCTCACTATTGGAACCGGAGGCTACGACCTGGTCGGCGCAGATATGTTCTCCTTCAATGCCTACGTGCTCACTGTAATGCTCATGAGCCATACCAGTGAAAGCACGTGTGTTCATATTCAGTGCGTGCTATTTGCCTGTCATATAGCTGCCCGTATGTTTCAATCTCCTGCCCCCCTGCCTCTTTGCAGTCCCTTCTTCGGCGTTTTACACGGTATGCTTCCTACGCTATCAGATTACATACAATAAAACTTTGGTGGCTAGACTGCTACACTACTTTGCAGTGTGATATTGGTCAATATATACTCACTCCCTCTGGAGCAGAATGTATCGAATTCGAGGGCTGACTTCAGTGATAGTGTTTACAACCTGTTTGGCCCTTGGCCTTATCTTGAATCTTAACGTGACCTCTCTCGTGATCTACTCTTTGTCTAGGTCAGTCATTTAGGTGAATTTAATTATCACCTCGAGAGAAAGCTACGTAATATCTTTTCATTTATTTACAGATACATGTCGGCTGCCCTGGTAGACACTGAAACCAGTGGGCCACGGTACCACGGTAGTTGTCGGAGTCGCCAGAACAAAGTGGCACAAATCATAAAGAAAGTAGTGTCTCGTATGGTAATACGTTTTATGCATTTGGTTGTGAACAACGCTATAACAATTCACTATTTGTCAGGCTGCAACACGTAGTGTGTTACGATGGAGTGAGACTTCTGGTTTTATGTATTTGAAATAAAAGAATGTGATGAACAGGATATGTAATACATGACATAGCAAAAGGAAATAATGTTATTGCACTGTAAATCTGATTATGTTAATGTAAGTTATAGAATGCTTTAGTTACGAATGATGAATTCTACAGACATCTGACGCTCTTTCACGTTGGCTTATTCCAGATGTTTGACAATGGCTCACGGCCGAAATTAGCTAATATCACGATTTTAATAAAGCACGTTACAGCCTAGAAAGGTCAATGAATTCTTTTGTTAAACATTTAGAGTCTTTGGATCCCCACGGAAGCAAAATCTTCACGAAAGCAAAAAGAAAAAATCATTAGTCATTGCAAGTGAACGAACAGTGCTCTGTCACTGTGGTTAGGCGGAACAAACGCTTCCAGTCTGATCAAAAAAGTCTGAAGGACAAAGAACGAAGTGGAAGACACTGTTCACAACAACTGAATGAGTCCGCCCGAACGAGGCAGCAGCAGAAATGACTTAGCTGTGTCAGACCAATCTAGATGTCTTATTTAGCTGTTTAATCACCAAGGACGAGTGATGGGTGTATCACTATGTCTGGAAAATAAAGGAGCAAAAAAGCAGTGGAAACATATGGATTCAAAGAACAGAAACAGATGAAGATCAAAACGTCAACAAGCAAGTTGTCTATTTTCAGGACTGCCATGCTGTGGAGCTAAAGACTATGGTCGTAAGGGCTCGAAAGGGGAAAACTGTTACAGGAGCATACTACCTAAATCACCTGAGAGACTGTCGAGGGCAAGCATCATGGGAAGCTTCAAGAAGTAGTTTTTCCTCCACGACAGTGCCCCAGCTCATCCCTCACTGGATGTAGATCTGCTGCGGTGCCTTGTCGAACAGCAAGGCCGATTTTTCCCGCCTCCAGAGATTTCTGTCAAATCACGTGTTCAAACTCATGCCACGAGAGGACGGGCGGTGCAGGTCACGTGATGTACTCGAGTGCCACTGCGGCCGAGCTGAGAATAGGCATGGATAGTGGTGCGTTGTTGGCTGGAGACATTGTAACGAGCATCGCCTCCCAGAAGAGAATTCCTTGTCTGTGATCAGGGCCTGCAACGCGTCGTCGAGTCAGTTCCAGGGGGGACGGCTGAGGCTAGCAGCTCGGGATGTGCTTAGAGATACTTGGACGGTGGCGTAGTCAGATACTGGGGGGGACACGGAAAGAGAGAGTTCTGGCTCGAGCCAAGTCGATGGCCTCAAGGAGCGGGACGATACCGGACGAGGCGACCGTCAGCAGGGGCGGGGCTGCTGTTCGGGCTACAGACTGATTGAGCGGTTGTCGCCTTTCCCGTCAGACGCAAAACATTGGGGGAAAGGCGAGGGAACGGCTGCGGCAGATCGTAAGGACTACAGCCTGAGTGCTTTTGCAGTTAATGGTGGCGTCTGGGAGCCTTGTGTTTGAGGTGGTACACTGTGTTATGTGAGAAAATCCACTAAGGGTAGCAACTTGTAAATAATTTCCTCTGCGACAGTATGGGAGTGCTGAGTAACAGCTTGTTTCTGTTTATCGCATGTGGGGGTGCAACCGTGTTTGTTGTGCACAAGAGCAAGCCTAAATATGTCCGTACACGCCATTGGCGTCATTAAACAGAGTTAAATAAAAGTTGATTGTTTTCTTTGCAACGACTGTGAATCAGTTGTTTGTGCAGTGGCTTTAAGAATTGATTCCGTATTAAATTCCTGTGAGTGAACTTGTGATTTTCTCATGTGCATTAACATTTAGTGTTGATTACCCTATCTGAATGAATTTTCGTTTACTGGGTGTCTCAGGAGAAATGATGTATCCATGAATCGATCAAAAACGTCTAGTAAGCATTGGCTCTAAATGCATACATTGAGACCTATCACCACTTGTTCATCCTCGCTTGTGTGAAACACACTGTTCTACAGAACAACTTCTCACAGCACCTGGAGTATGCATTTTACAGCCAATGTATACTGGACTAATTTTTCTCCTCTTTGTCCCTAGCGCCTACTACCGAAATTTGGGAAGCAAAGAGCTGGCAGTAGAAGAATTTTGTTTACCTGTATCGAAGATGAAGAGGTGTTCATAGCTCTTAAGGTATACATTTTATAGACAATATCTGATAGACTCTGGCATCGAATGAACATTGCTGTCATATCCTTGAATAATGACCATTCCTCCTGGGACACTCCGAATGTAATCGGTTAACTATTCATTTAAGCCTTACCGTGGGTAGCTTGATAGTGTTACAGGCAGACGGTGACTTAGTTGTCGAATAACGGTAGTAGTGTTAGAGCTAGGTGTGGTTAGAGGCTGTACCTCAGACCCTAAAAAATTTAAGTATTACATGGCTTCGTAAGTTTTTCCATTTGTCATGTAGGCTGCGAAGAGAGCAGACCGCCTGACGTTTTAAACTGTTGTGATGTTGCCCAAGGGTCAGAGTGAATTGTTTTTATACTGGAACATTCTCTTCTGTTGTGAACGAATATTTTGTGTTTAAATTTTCTAACCTTATGTAAGTTCTTCCAGGCAACAGGGAATTATCTTTTTCTGCTGTGAGTGGTTTCTGTTTTGTCAGTTGAAAATGTTGATGTTAAATAAATGATAGTTAAATTGAGTCCCACACTGCACAACGTCCAGCTCGAACTCCGCTCAACCTCAGTTCTATGCTATACTGTTTCTTTGGGATATCAAACTTTGCCTTATGTACCGTATTCTCCTGACATACCACTGATTGATCCCTTTCTCGTTCCTGAGATGAAGAAACCTTCTCCAGAATGACCCTGAGGTGGAACATGTTCTGAACAGGCAAACGGCAGACTTCTGAAGAAAAGTCATTCATCGCTGTAAAGCTATGTAGACGAGGACTAATACCATCACCAAGTTTTGCAGACGCAGTTCGAATTTTTCGATGTGATAATTAAAGTTTTATGACTATCCCTCGCAGTTTCATGGCCCAGACCCTGAGAATATCCGTACTTTGTCAGGCTTTAACGATAGCCGGTTTCCCTTGAAACAACTGCTCATATTTTGAAATATTTCGTTAGATATCCTTTCATGTAAATTTCCACTAGCTTTCATGTCTTCAAATTTATCATCTGCTAAAGCTTATATCATTAAGACTGAGACTACAGATGGGACTTTTGCTGTAGCCAAAGACTCACATATCGCGACATTTTACTTGTTTCGACAATGGTCTGTACCACACAGTTGCAGCAGGCAGCGAGCACACTGCAACAGAATGGAAACAAGACCTTCTTCGCACGTCACGTGATGCGTCACCAAGGTCTCTATAGAGAGATAAAGCTGTCAGTACAGTGACAACAAGCCAGTGTCGTATTCAATCTACATGATTACAACACTGGCGCTGCGTACCTCTTGTTAACTATCTACAATGCGGGCTTGAGCAACGTTTGGTCTTTGACTGTAGCTAGATTTCTCATAGCAGTACCACAGACTTAGGCTTTATTCATAGTGTTCATTCTCTGCCAGCCACACAACTTTGTGCTTTGTGCGCCAAGCTGCTAACGTGTGCCAAACTTGTAAGTAATGTTTATCTTCCAATAAAGGAAATGTAAGCACTGTTCCAGCACGTTTTCTTTTTAATTTGGCTTTGGTTCTGGAACGGCGACAACTAGGTCAGGGACAGGATTTGATACTGAAGCTGTCATTAATTCAGCGCCTACGACAGCCGCGGCACTTTCGCCAGCTCGTGAGCTGCCGAGTTACCGGCAGAGCCTCTCAGGCTAATGAGAGGCGTCGCGTGTCGCGGGCGGCCTAACAGCTCAGTGGCAGGCGCCACATAGGCAGCCCGCGTCGCATGGCCAGTACCGTAATGTATTGGCTGGCAGCTGCTGGCGACGCGTCAAAGGCCCGCATGAAGGGACTACGGCGGTGCGAGTAATCATGCCGGCGACCAGAGGCGCATTCAGCTGATACTCTAGCAAAGCGAATCCTCCGTCTCTGAGCGGGCGGCAGCGTGCTCATTACACTGTGCGAGACAAACCAAATGGACAGGAAATCGAAACATTATCAATCTTCTTCTTCTTCTCTACTTTCCTTATTAGCCAAATTCTCTGTGACGTATTAGGATTCCCATCTTTCTCCCGGTCTACCAATATCTCTGCTTCATGTCAGTTTAAAATCTTTAGCTGACGTAGTAGTCTCTGTAGATGCATTTTTTGTCTATCGTTATTCCTTTTCTTTTTTATTTAATATAGTTTTGTACACATTCCCACAAATTTTCAACTGATAGAACACCGTCTTTTCGTATTTTATTATTCTTTTACATCCCTTCCCTGATCTAACAAATCGCATTACTATTGACAGATGTTTACAAATCTATTCAACGTAATCTGCGTATGTTCTTCTTATTCATACCACATTTTGCATCCAAGATTTTCAAAACTTTTTGTCTGTTCTATTGTTTTTCATCAGCTACTTACTTCTCACTGAATTTTTTACGCAAAATGACAATGATTAGAATTACTAGAAGATATTTTCATATTATATTTTATATTTAGTTCATATCTTCCTTTCTGTAAATTGTCTTCTTGGGAAAAAGTCTGTCACCAGCATAGAGGAGTGACTTCAGCTTTACCGAATTGCTTAAATGTATTCCAAAGTCTGTCCTAAAATTCTGTCTGCAGAATGCATCGTAGATGTACATCCTGAATAGCATTGGGGATAAACTAGTCTTACCTCACCCCTTTATTTATCTGTATCAGTTCTATATATACTGATATTGTATTATGAGTATTACAATTATATTACTGCCATTTCTTTAGTCAATCATTTGATAGCTGAGATAGGCTCTAAAGAGTAACATATGTGCTCCATTATTCTCCGTAAGTTTTCTACAACCAATTATCAAAATCTTTCTCAAAACTTATAAAAGCAATATGTGTCTATTTGTTAAACTCTCTGTGATTTTCAATAAGCCGTCGTAAAATAAAAAATTGATGTCTATGATTGCTTTCTTTCCACTAGTAAAAAGTCTACTGTTCTTTTCAGTATTTTGTTTAAACTTTTTGCATTAAGTCAAGTAAGCTTATCCCAGTGTAATTTTCTCAAAAGTTCCGTTCTTCTTTCTTATGTATCGATTTTACTGTTGCTTTCTTCGAATTTCTGTTACATCTACAATAAGGTGACAAAAGTCATGGGATAGCGATATGAATATGTGCATATGGCGGCAGTAACGCCTACACGAGGTATAAAAGGCAGTGGCGAAGCTAACATTTAGACTCAGGTGATTCATGTGAAAATGCTTCCGATGTGATTACAGTCGCATCACGACAATCAACAGACTCTGAACGCGGAATGGCAGTTTAAACTAGACGAATGGGACATTTCATTTCAGAAATCGTTAGGGAATTCAGTATTCCGAGATCTACTTCTTATCACAGACAACGCATTCGCCTACGACCTTCATTTAACGACCGAGAGCAGCGGCTTTTGCGAAGAGTTGTCAGTTCTGACAGGCAAGTAACACTACGTGAAATAAACGCAGAAATAAATGCGCACGTGCCACAAACGTATCCATGAGGACAGTGCGCCGAAATTTGGCGCAGACGACTGTGGCGAGTGCTTTTACTAACAGCACGATATGGCCTGCAGCGATCCTCGTAGGCTCGTGACCATGTTTGTTGGACCCTAGATGACTGGAGAACTGTGGTCTGGTTAGATGAGTCTCAATTTCGTTTGGTAAGAGCTAACGGTTAGGTTCGAGTGTGCCTCAGACACCACGAGGCTATAGACCCAACCTGCCAACAAGGCACTGTGCATGCTGGTGGTTGCTCTGTAATGGTGTGGGCTGTGTTAATATGGAATGGACATGGCCCTGGCTACGTTCGACCACTTGGAGACCACTTGCAGCCATTCATGGACCTCATGTTACAAACAGCAATGGTAATTTTATGGATGACAGTGCACTATGTCACCAGCCATATTGTTTGCGATTGGTGTGAAGAACAGTCTGAATCATTCTGTGGTATATTTTGGCTACCCAGACCGTCCGACATGTATCCTGTCGGTTTATGCGATATAATGGTGCTCAAAATTCTCACCGGCAACACATCCGCAATTATGGACAGCTACAGAGGCAGCACGGGTGAATATTTCTGCAGGGGACTACCAACGACTTGAGTCGATGTCACGTCGAGCTACTGGCTACACTGGGCAAAAAGGAGGTCCGATACCATATTAGGAGGTATCCCATGACTTTTGTCACCTCAAGGCATGTGTCTATAGATGATATTGGAAATGATACTTTCCTCAACAAGATGGATTTCACCGTATTCCAAAGGCTCTAGTCTTTTTCTACAAAAAGACAGTCCCATATTCCACCTTGACTGGATCTTAATGACAGACAAGGTGGAAAACAGAAATGTCTTTTAATAAATTTGTCACTGTTGCACCGATTAAGAAAAACTTATTTCTTAAGACAGTTGTTAGTAATGTTATATTGCAATTAAATAGCTTTCTGATGTTAGATAAATAACCTCTCTGGTATTTCCAGCGTCTTCAGATTTTTCTGAATTTTCCCTGTAACTGCACGTTCTACAGAAATAGCCATGTCTTACCAACGCATTTCATGTACGAAAGTATTCAGTTTTTTAGGTGCTTCCTTCTTTATATTTTGCGCTACGGAAAGTTGAACGGCAATAATTTTACCAGTCTTATTGATTCGGTCGGTAGAATATATGCTCACTTGTATCGAGTGATCTATCCCAATACAGCAGAGGTTTCGATTTCAAAATTAGGGAAAGAGCATATCTATAATATATCTATAATACGATGGTATGATTTATCTCAGTATTTTGTATCTAATGCTGGCGGTTCGCTTCCTTTAATTGCCAAAAAAGAGGTGTATCAATTACTATAAGGATGAAATTCGATCATGGCAGTTTCCCAATGCATCTGCACAGAATTAATTTGTTAGATTCTCCCAGTTGTGACTGCCACAGCGATCTTCCATGATCATGCTATTGTCGCTTGCAGGAAGCAGTGTGCTCAGAACATTTCTTCCTATACCAACGGAGATTGACATCTATCAAGTCTCTCCCATGTCCAGAAAAGCAAAAATATGGTTTTCGTCTGGGATAAGTTTTTATACCAAACGGTAAATTGAGCACGTGCCACTTGCTTCTCTGTAGATGGTGTAAAACTACTACCAAGCGGTCATGTGACTCCCGACAGCTGACGTACGTCGTGACAATGAAGTGGTGCATATATACTAATCGGTTATATGGAACCAGAGCAGTGGGATGGGCTGACATAGAAACGTGACACTATAGTAGGATTTAGCTGTTGTGTTCGTACGTTCCAATGACAAAACTATGATTAAAGTTGCCCGACTTGGTGGTGTATCAGTGTAGGTGGTCCAGCATGTCTACAAAACACTGTGTACCACTAACAACCATTTAATACTACATAAAAACAATGGTCGCAGAAAGATACTGACAGGGACTCGAGAAGAGGGTCGCTCTTGTCAAACCTGAAAGGAATTATCAAACCTGAAAGGAATTACAGCTGTCAGTAGCATCTAAGAGTTTCTAAGTGAACATTGTTATGGAGGCTGCATTTATTCGAAAAAGACTTTTGTTCACAGCAGCAAATAAAACTGCACGTCTTTGATGGGTCACACAACACGGAACCTGAGCTTTATCTAATGGAAGGTGGGTAGCATGGTCTGAGGAGTTTTAATTTTATGTTTTTTCAAATAATGCAAGCCGTCTAGTGTACAGATGGCGATTAGCCCATTGTCTGTAGTGCGTAGTTGAGGCTCTATGACTGTGCGATATCCTTGGTGCTAACTAATCCATTTTATCGGGCCTGTGTAGGTTTCTGCCCCATTAATGTGATACCGGAGGATACCTAACTTCAAGGGCGGGGGGGGGGGGGGGGCGGTCATGAGCAGCAGTGGCCGGAATGCTCAGCAAGGAAGATAGAAGTTACTAGCAAGCAGTGGTATGGACAGTTGGAAGTCAGGGCTTACGAGGGCACGTGCTTTTTATTTAGGGGTGAACATATGTAAATGGAAGGCAGCAGCGTGTTCTATGAAGTGTTACTGGCGTGATCACACCGGTTGGAGGTCAAGTGGCAGCTACTCGACCACTGGACGATGTAAGCCTGCTCAGGGAAGCAAAAAATGGTTCAAATGGCTCTCAGCACTATGGGACTTAATTTCTGAGGCCATCAGTCCCCTAGAACGTAGAACTACTTAAACCTAACTAACCTAAGGACATCACACACATCCTTGGGCGAGGCAGGATTCGAACCTGCGACCGCAGCGTCGCGTGGTTCCAGACTGTAGCGCCTAGAACCGCTCGGCCACCCGACCGGCTCAGGGAAGCATTGTGTGCCATTAAGGTAGACTGAATGGTAAGGCCCTTTGTGATGGGCAGTAATTCTGATCTTAACTGATGTGTGAGCCACTGTATCCTGATTCCTTTCGAGGACAGCTGGTATCTGAGGTCGTTCCTCCGATTTTCCTTTCTGAGCGAAGGTGCTCGTTTGTATTTTTCTGCCAGGCTGTGGTTAGCCGATTTTCTGGACACATATTCGCTGTTTGTGGCGTACGTGGACTATAATTTTATTTTCTTGTCTGCTTCTCATGTTACTGGATAGCGTGACTTGGTTGTTTGTCTCCATAAGTCCGCAGTTTGTAGCAAATTATTCTATAATGGTAACTAGAAACCAGTTGTCCGGTTCATTGCAATTCATTTCTAACTAGCGTTGTTTTATTCATTAGCATTTTGTACTTTATTAGAATAGTGTTTAACATTTTCAGTGCTCGCCAAACTTGTTTCATTTATTGGTGCTCTGTATTTTACTAGAGTAATATTTAATTCTGCTTATTTGTGTGTGCGTGTGTTACAGCGTAGATTAGCCCCTTATTTAAAGCCACATTTATTGAATTGATGAGCAAACTCTGAAAGAGGCTTTGCTGTACGCTTTGGTTGGCCTTGTAGCATTCACCACATCATATTGTAACGTAAATTCCTCATACATTTTTGGGAAAAGTATCTGTTTCGGTAAGAGAGCTGGCCAGCTGATTTGGTAAAACCCCATTACTTGTTATTAGCTGTTTTTCGAATTACCAGCCTCTTTATTAATTATTTTGCGATTTGTTTGTTTGCCGTTTTTGCCCACCGTGCTTACATGAGTCCTTCTGTATATTTGGTCGACTAATGCCGTTGTTTGCTTCCTGTAGCACCTGTGATTAAGCGTTCGTCTAGCTTTGGAATCATGTGTTTCAGTTGTATATGGTACATTTAAGGAAAACTTGATTTCCCTTATGATTTAATGCAACTAAATTATTTTCTTTCCCGCTAAAACAAGTCAAGCAAAACCGTCTAGAGGTGGCCTTTGGTGTAAGTTAGATCTAGTGTTGGGGTCGGTCATTGCTGTACTCTCACTGTGTTTAGAAGTTTGATAACCTGGCTGCCAGAGGAGGCACGTCCAGACGATAGCTTAAGATTACTGAAAGTTTCTAATGAATTTCTTGTTTTTTACTGAAATTTCACGAAATACTAAAGCACCTGCACCAGTTGTGAAGCTTTTTGGCGTGTTTGCCGGCTGTTAATCCAGTTATCCTGTATCAGTCTTAAACGGTTCAAAAATGGTTCAAATGGCTCTGAGCACTATGGGACTCAACTGCTGAGGTCATTAGTCCCCTAGAACTTAGAACTAGTTAAACCTAACTAACCTAAGGACATCACAAACATCCATGCCCGAGGCAGGATTCGAACCTGCGACCGTAGCGGTCTTGCGGTTCCAGACTGCAGCGCCTTTAACCGCACGGCCACTTCGGCCGGCTCTTAAACGGTATTAAAGTTCCTTGTATTGAAGTTCTGTTCACTTAAGACTGGTCATTGTTGCCATAAACAGGTCTGTTTGGCAGAGGCATCGTGATCCTTAATTAATTTCGTATGTAAAATTCAAGTATTTTACATTCTTTTGGTTTCGCCGTGGTAGGCATTTGTCATTGGGCCTTAAGCCGTATGTGCGGTTTCTTAGTGTTGTTACTGATTTCATCAACTGATGTTCTGTAATTTTCTGTTTATAGTGTCGCTGTAACTGCTTAGTGCTTTCAGTCTTGTTTGTTTCAGTGTGATAGGCATTTACCATTGGGCCTCAAGTCGTTTGCGCAATTGCGCAATGTAATTATTTGCTTGATCTGTTGATGTTCTTCACCTGTAATTGTCCGTTAATGAGAAACACCGTATGTCAATTAATTAGTTTTCTGCAACTGCTTAGTATTTTAACTTTCTTCTAAAATTTTATTTTGTGCCACCAACAGGGGGCAATCTTTGTTATCTTTTTAAATTATCATTTTGCATTTACGCATTTCAAGGATTGTATTTATTGATGTGATGAGCCATGGCCTTTCCTGCCTTATTCATCAGCCATTAGTGCTCACACTGTTAAATTGTGTATTCTCTCAGTGTAAAGAATTGGACTCTCCCTGATAACGAACTGCTATTCAGGTATGCTTTATGTTGCGGTCCCAGTCCCTTACGATTCCCTCAACCAACTCTCTACCACTTCAGTGAAGTTTTCGGGCCGCATTTCGTGACGACTTGGGTCCACTCGTTCACGTTACTGTGAGCATCATCAGTGTTTATTTTTTCTCGATGTGTTGCGCTTTTTTCTGCATCTTCTTGGTAAGTAAGCTGTGGGAACTTTCGTCTGTCAAGATTACAACAGCCGTATCCTTAGTTCTCTATACCTGCATTCCTAGTTTATCCTATAAGCACCCCCGCTAGAGTACCAAATAATCCGATTTTAATTTTACAGGAAATGTCTGAGACTGTTTGGATCATGGGGTGAAATGTAGTATCACCATCCCCGCAGTTTGGTAGCTTCGTGGGATCTAATCTTCTATGAATGGCGTCAAGTGGACATATGTAAAGAAACTTATGGTCTGTCTTCCTTGACGAATTGAGGCCACTATCAAAGATGTGGTGTTACACGGGTCCAGAGTAATGTTTCCAGGTGATATTGTGTGTGTGTGTGTGTGTGTGTGTGTGTGTGTGTGTGTGTGTTTGTGTGTGTGTGTGTGTGTCTGTCATGCCCACTTCATCTCTATGTTACTTGCACGAGTTCAAATCTGTTACAGCACTGGAAAAGTTGTGTGTACTTTGCTTGTGGCTTAATGACTGGTGGACGAAGGCCCACTACGTGAAATGAAAAGTGAACAAAAACTAGTTGTATCTGTCCAAAGACCATGCTCCTCAAGGTAGAAGGGTTACTACTATCGTTGTTGTTGTTATGGTCTTCAGTGCGAAGACTGGTTTGATGCAGCTCTCCATGTTACCCTATTCTATGTAAGCATCTCCGAGTAACTACTGCAACCTACGTCCTTCTGCATCCGTTGTTATATTAGTTTGAAATTTCGTAAGTCAATACTTTTTTGCTATGTTCTCTAATAATTCCTAGACATAACATGTTGGAGAATATTGCGTCATTGTATTTCTTGATGTGAATCGTATTTATCAAGCGGGCTTACTGTTCCTGTATTTGCCGTGTTTGAAGTTAAAATTATTGGACATTAGGTCCACTTGTTATGCAAAACACTGTTTTTTCGTGTGACCCAAAAATGTTTCAGTACCTTTGTGCCATCATCAGTGGGTTTTCTTAATAAAATCGGTGAAGTGGGAACATATTTTCAGTAATGTGTAATATACTAAAAATTAGTCCTACAGAACAGTTCTTCTCTGTTTTTGTCATTACTGTAATTTCACATTATACGTTTACAGAGGACCATTTGTACATTCTCGTATGCTGGTAATGTGTCGTCTGCCAAAGCAAAACCTAGGTACAGCAAATATATTAGCAATATATCTTTGAAGGACAAAATCACTTTTAAACAAAATGTTATGAGTTAACTTGCCAATCAAAGTCACATAAACATCGTCCAGTTGCAGATGACAGTACATGACAATGTGGAGATGGTTTTGCAGAAGCGTATAATGTGAAAGTAAGCTAATGACAAAAGGCAACTGTTCTTTTTCTGATTAATTTTTCGTAGATTGGTTATTATCCAAAATATGTTTACATGTCACAGATTTTAATAAAACAAAACCTTCCGGTGATGGTGCAAAGGAGTTGAAACAAGTTTGGGTCACATGAAAAACCAATGTTTTGCATATATTCAACAATAATTGTAATAAAAAACGGCAAATGAGAAAAGAGACTCACTTATTATAAAAAATTACAGTTACTTTACAAATTCACCAGCTTGTACTGGCGGGTGGGGGAGGAGGGGAAGGAAAGGTGCAGGTGGTGATTCAGCACGAACAACCGAAGGAAACTATTCAACAAGATGGAACGAAAAAGGTTAGGTGTTATCGACATGTCGGTGATGAGATGATTAAAGACGGAAATCAAGTAAATGAACTTACTGAAAGTATATTACGTTCTTCTTCTATCCCGTTAAGCTGCTTGTTCCTCACTAACGATACCAGGAAAATCAGTTGCGCTGTCAGACACAGAGTTCCCACAAACCAGTCGAAAAAAGTTATGCGGATTTGATCATTCCGCAGCGCTACCTCCGCGTATAATGTCGTTCAAAGTAAGGGAACAGAGGGAGTTTCCAACTCGCTGCGATTCGCGGCTTTCTCCGCAGGCGAGGGCCGGATTTGCCTTTTCACGTTCATTAGTCGCGCCTCTGAGGCAGCGATAACGCTGTCGTGCGATTTAAAAGTCAAATCGCGACACTGTTGCCACGCAGAGGGTGCGTCCCGACAGCGTAACGCCGTGCGAAGAAATTCGCTCTGCTCTCTTTATGGGCTGGAGGCGAAAGCCAGTCCAACTGCCTGCTGCTGCTACTGCTGCTGCTGCTACGTACATTAAATCAAACGGCCGCCCAAGTGGCAAGCTGTGTAACGCTCCACTGATCTAAGAAGGCCAGCGCACGAGGTAAGTTTCAGCATTTCTTTATGGCCGAACCTGGTTACGTGAAGTCACATAGGAAGAAAGTCATAAGAAGAGTTCAAGAGAAGCCTAATCGAAATGTCTACAATATGCAGCCTTATGATTACTCTGCAATTCACAATCAAGTGCCTGTTAGAGGGTTCAACGATCACCTTCAAGCTATTTCTCTACCGTTCCACTCTCGTGCGAACTCTGATTTCTCTTATTATGATGACCATTCCTCCCTACGTAGGTGGGCGCCAACAAAATATTTTCACACTGTGAGACCAATATTGGTAACTGAAATTTCTACCGAAACGAAAAACGTCTTTCTTTTAATCACTGACATCTCAATTCACATATCATATTCATGGCACTTTCAATCCTATTTCACGATAATACAAAACGAGCTGCCCTTCTTTGAACTTCTTCGATATCATCTGTCAATCCACCCTGATGCGGATCCCACACCGCACAGCAATACTCCAGAAAAAGACAGACAAGCAGAGTGTAAGCAGTCTCTTTAGTTGAGCTGTCAAATTTTCTAAGAATTTTGCCAATAAATTGCAGTCTATGGTTTGCTTCCCCCACAACATCTTCTATGTGACCCAATTAAAGTTATTCATAACTACAATCCCTAAGAATTTAGTCGAATTTGCAGCCATTTTTGATTTTTTAATTTTACATTATAACCAAAATTTAGGGTGTTCCTTTTAGTACTCATGTTGATGACTTTCCACTTTTCATTATTTTGATTAAAGTGCCACTTTTGGCACATACAGATATCTCGTCTAAATTATTGTGTAATTGGTTTTGATCATATGCTGACTTTACAATACGGTAACTGATGGTATCATTTGCAAACAGTCTAAGCAGGCTGCTCAGATTGTCTCATAAATCGTTTATGTAGATCAGCAACAACGCAAGGCCTATAAGACTTTCTTGGGGAACGCTACGTTTTATATCTGTTTTACTCGACGACTTTCCGCCAGTTATTACGAACTGTGATGTTTCTGACGGAAAATCATGAATCTAGCCACATAACTGAGACTATCCTCCTCTGACACGCAATTTGATTAGAGATCGCTTGTGAGGAACTGTGTCAAAAGCCTTCTGGAAATCTAAAAATATGTAAATAATTTGATATTCCCTGTTGATAGCACCATTAATTCGTGGGAATAAAGAAGCAGTCGTATTTCACAAGAACTCTTAGTAATGTTAATATTTGCAATTACCCTTATTATGCAGACAAGAAAAATTCTGTCTTTTGCAAATAAATAATCATTTATTTCTGTCCAAACATGTTTCGTCTATTCGTACTAGAGATCGTCATAGGTTTTCATTTAACAATTCTTTCATGTATCCATGTTCTTCTGCAGGCGCTAAACACACACCGTACAAGTTACCGTTGGCAGTATACACAACCTGTCCCAACGAAAAGTGAGCAAGACCATGTGCAATGTGTAGCAAGAAAGATTATGTGTAGTGAATTGTATAAATATGACCTATTATTAAGGGTAAACCTGTAAGGTGTGCCTCTAATACTTCAGGAGGCCGACTTGGAGCAGGAGAGGCACCACAGGATATTTTTATTTCCACTGTCTATACTTTTACAAGTTAGTTCATTAAACTGTCAGCATGACTAGGAAAGGATTCAAAATTCACACTCATAGCAGTGGAAGTTCAAAAACATAGCAAAATAAACTTTTTACATGTGAAATTTTATCTTTTTTCACTTACTATTGACTGCATTTGTTGTTATAGGTAAACTTTTCTTCATAAGTAAGACAGATTCTTAGATGAATTTTGCACAGCATACAAACCATACTTACAGGTGTTTGAAATTTTAAAGTTTTCCAAATCCACTAAAAACTGTGGTAAAAATTGAGATTTTTAACTATAGACTTTTTTAACTATAATTTTTTTTAAATACGATGTTGAGAATGTAACAGCTCATTCATTTTTTCACAAATTAAATAAATTCTAGAGTTAGACTTTATTGGTGTATACGTGGAAAGGCTATGCAACAAGACAACAGGCACCACCGTATTTACCAGATGTTGATAAAAGTGTTCCCCTAATTGTTTTGAGCAGTGTACTTTACTCGAATGACAGGTTAGCGGTGGAGGCTTGATACCAGCCTCACACAACCAATAGCGTCCCCAAACGACCATGTTCTATATTAAGCAGGTGACTAATATTTCATCCTGTGGGTTTAGCATACATTCTCTCGCTAGCATGTTACAATGTATTGATGACCAGTTTCGGGTGGCAAGCATCCATTACGGCTTCAAAAAGTCATTAAGCTTTCGTTTCCTGTTGATAATGTTTCAGATAATCATTAAGTTATCGGTTCCTCCTGAAAGTGTGTGCTTGCCATTTGAAACCGTATCCCAATAAATTATAAGGTGCAAACGAGACTCTATATCACAAGCTGTTTTCTGCTCACTTGCTGTCGCTGTCTGCCACAGCGGCGAATATTATACTTGTAGTAACTGGCTGAAATCATATCCTCATCCTCGATGGGAATGTACATGCTATTGGCGCTTTTATATTTTATTTTGTTACTGCAAACTCAAAGTCTAAGTGCTTTAAGAAGTGCCAGTGCACAGTAAAGCATTTCTGAAAATGCGCGAATTCGTTTCTCAGACTTTATGAGCACTCTTCTCTGCTTCATACTTTACTTTACTTCACTATCTTGAATAACACATCTGTAACGCCATAGAATAGTGAAAGCAAAGTCAGAGTAAGAAACGCTCATGGACGAAGAAATACAGTCAAAAGCCCCAGAAAGGCAAACACACGTACATCAGTTCTACCTACCTCTCATAAACCTCACACGCCACAAACTTATGGGTGAAGAAACACAGATACTACAGGAAGGTTTAAAACACAAAAGTAAATGAACATTCATAGAGAATTTGTTTATAGACTCTGAGAACATATTGTGTCAAGAACAGAGGAAGGAGAGAAGAATCACTTATAAGGCTGTGAAAACATTTAAAATTCATATAAGAACTACTAACAATGACAATATTACAGAATGGTATTGTAGTTTGAATCAGACATAATTAACCTGTCACATAGAGATTAGCCCGCATCTCGTGGTCGTGCGGTAGCGTTCTCGCTTCCCACGCCCGGGTTCCCGGGTTCGATTCCCGGCGGGGTCAGGGATTTTCTCTGCCTCGTGATGGCTGGGTGTTGTGTGCTGTCCTTAGGTTAGTTAGGTTTAAGTAGTTCTAAGTTCTAGGGGACTGATGACCATAGATGTTAAGTCCCATAGTGCTCAGAGCCATTTGAACCATTTTTTTAATGAAACTGGTTCAGTCCAAGCAAATGTTTTGAGATAAAAACACAAGGAAGCATTTATACAGACTTTAAAAAATTTTACATCATTTCAGGTCAGACAATTTTTTGCATCATTTGGGATCTTGGGAGGCTGTGGATTCTCTTTCATAGGGTTCTATTACACAGCTCCAAAGAATGGCGCTGGCGCATTTTCGTAGTCGGGTCGACGTAGTCACTCTACAAATATACTCAAGTAGAGGAATTGATTAGTTTTCTTTGTCTATTACCGTCACAGAACTTGTATTCATAAGAAGCGTCATTCTTTCTCTTACCGTATTCTCGACATACGGGGTGTGTGCAGATTGGCTAAAATAAAAATGTTTATAAGTTAGACAGGAAATAAATCACCCTATAAACGAACAGAAGAGATGCTCTTTACAGAAGTACTTAGGAATGTTTTCCGTCATCCGCGTTAAACGTTGCATTAGAGATTGACTCAACGACTGTAAAGGGTGGCTCATCTCTTAGTTGTGATGACGAACAGTAGCTTATTGTTTATTGGATTTGTTGTATAATGAAATCAGCCCTTGTGTGCACAATGCTGTTGTATTAGGTAGCTAGCATTTGTGAATATCAAAACGCGAAATGCTCAGCACAGACACAATAAATGTGTCCTCTGGATGGGATGTCACATTTAAAAAGCACATACGAACTAAAGAATTTCATCTTTTTTGCTGACCTCGAACTACAAAGATCTTGTCTCGGTGATGAATTGTTTGAGTGCTGAACGATGCTCCACGTAGAGGGTGTTTGAAAATTCTCGTTACAGACTTTTAAAACTTATAGAGGAGAGTGAGTAGATAATTGTGCCACCACCATTTGAAAACACATTGGTAACGTGGCCACTTTTACAAGTAATTGATTGGGTGTGTCCAGTACATTACTTGTTTTACAATTTCACTCATTAAAAGCCAAATAAATTGACGAGAAGCAGTACAGCCTCTCCCATTTCGGGTGTGCAGCGTCTTTATGGAGCACCACAGCAACCCCTCCTGCTGACCTTCCTCGAAGCCGTTGTGTAATTGTGGCGTAAACGGCATGTGGTGGAGTCGAAGACGTTGTGGAGAATGATATTGATAAAGGAGACGAGCAGCTCTTCCATTACCATAATCGCCATTCAGAAGGATCATCTTGGTATATCCTGCAAACTTGTACTCAATCGTGTTACTCTAACACTCACAGACACGTGAACGAGACTCGAACCAGGTCAGAGAAGTAGGATAGACATCAAATGACATCAACCGATCCGACGTAACCATTGCCCCGTTGCATATCTATCAAACATTATAAATTTGTATGATGCTGAAAAAGAGTCTAAGAATTCTGAGAAATGTGAATGGCTTGTTTTCGTTCGGTTGGGATTGTAATGGCACTAAGGTTACGTTGACGCTGGCGGCGAAACAGGCATCAGGTTTTCTTGGCTCCCTCAGGGGTATTTCCAAGGCCTGGTAGCACTGTGGCAATCGTCTAAAGACTGTCCGCAACACATTACTTATTGCTACAACTACAGTGGGCTTAATTTCACGGACTTTTAGGATTCATTTTGTTTTCCACTGTTGTAGAAAAGTAAGTTGGCAAAGTGCTGTGGATCGAGTAGGGTACGAGTGTGTCAAGTGCGAAGTATTCCAGCCCATATCTGTGAAGTAACAAATAGCTAAGGTAGGCAAAAAAATTCTATGTTTGAAATTTAAGTACTATTTTACAAAATATACAAGAAAGCAAACGCGCAAATCTGATGAAGAGAGTTCCCTGTACTACAGAAAGTCCCATGGTTGCAATCGTCGAACAATGTTAATGGCTATTTCATAACGAGGGCCGTGTATATACCGAGATGATTCTACAGGTACATGTGGCAGAGAGAATACTGTGAGTGATTGCTCCCCTGTTCATCGCGAGTGGCACTCTGTAGACTTCATGTAGTTCTCATAGCACAGAACCACAGATACTCTCTGTCGAGACACTATAACGACTACCTTAGTTTTCATGCTAAAGGCATACACGCACCTGAATGAATTGGTAGCCTCTGTTTGGTGTTGACAGGTCTTCATAGCTATTTGGAAATTTATATTTTAGAACGTTTTCCACACTTGTATTGCGCTCAGGATGATGAAAGTGAATTTATATTTTTAACAATCTCTCCGCTCTACAAGTTTGCAACTGGATAATGGATCGATAGTTCCACAGCCCTGGTCATGTCTAGAAATCAAAGAATTAAAACCCGCCAAAGTGCTTCAATTTGTAGTATTACATTCCTGCTTTCTGTGGCACGCTATTTTAAGAAATTTTCCGACAGCTGTAGAAGATTTCGTGGAGAAGAAATCAAGCAATAAAATACCTAGCAACTTCCACACATGTTCATTTTACTTAATATTCGAGAAATTTTCAAACATTTACGTTTTTAATCGATCTGGTAGCAGATGACATCTCTAGCCCAGTGACAGTGCATTGTATTTGGAAGATATCTCATCCTTCACTGAGCAGGAAATGATCACATAAGCGGAATGTTACCATTGAGGACGGAAGCATAATCCAGTAGTTCAAGAGTAGCTTAGACAGACAATAACGCTTCAAAAGACACCCTGTTCTTCTGACAAAGGCAGTAGATTGCTTGTTTTGAGCCAGAATAATTATAGCGTGTGAAGCAGAAATTCTGACCTATCATAGAAGTTCAGTTTCTCTATCGATACGCTAACGTAAATACAGTTGCAAAACCCGTATGGTTTTTTTTTTTTTTTTTTTTTTTTTTTTTTTTTTTTTTTTTAAGTCTTGGACACGACAGAATCGTCTGATCAGTTAATATGAACTATGCGCTCCTCTACTGCGTTTCAGCTGATCCTCGCACACATAGGTGCCATTCAATCTCTGATATTAAAAGAACAGCTATTAACGCGGAAACACTAGTTTCTTGACCGTGGGTTCTCACGACTACAGCACGTGAACAACCGACGTTTCCAGGTACACTACCTCTTTACCTACTACCCAGCAAGGAGATTATCATTTCGCCACGGCGATAAATCGACTCATTCACTCGTGACGTCAGTGGCCAACATATGTCAAATCTCTGTGAGTATATTTACATCGAGTACCTAAACGCAGCACTGTAAATTTCAGTAACTGCTCTTGACCTCAAAGAGCACACCGGTCGCTTTGGACAGCTATATTGGTGCACCCGTGGTCTAGGGGTAGCGTCTTTGATTCATAATCAAAACATCTTCGTTCCCGGGTTCGATCCCCGCCACTGTCAAAATTTTGATAAATGATCAGCATTGGCGGCCGAAGACTTCCGGCATAAGAAGTCAGCCTCATTCTGCCAACGGCCTTGTCAAAGAGGGCGGAGGAGCGGATAGAGGTTCAGGGCACTCTCTTGTCCTAGGGGTGGGAAATTGCCCATAAAGGCGGAAGAATCAGCAATGATCAACGACATATGGATGCAGAAGGCAATGGAAACCACTGAATTAAAGACACGTAACGTGTATCCACAGGACATGTGGCCTGTAATTGAAGAAGTGTCATGATGATCTCTCCATTGGCAAAAGATTCCGGAATAGTCCCCCATTCGGATCTCCGGGAGGGGACTGCCAAAGGGGAGGTTACCATGAGAAAAAGATTGAATAATCAACGAAAGGATAACGTTCTACGAGTCGGGGCGTGGAATGTCAGAAGCTTGAACGTGGTAGGGAAACTAGAAAATCTGAAAAGGGAAATGCAAAGGCTCAATCTAGATATAGCAGGGGTCAGTGAAGTGAAGTGGAAGGAAAACAAGGATTTCTGGCCAGATGAGTATCGGGTAATATCAACAGCAGCAGAAAATGGTATAACAGGTGTAGGATTCGTTATGAATAGGAATGTAGGGCAGAGGGTGTGTTACTGTGAACAGTTCAGTGACCGGGTTGTTCTAATCAGAATCGACAGCAGACCGACACCGACAACGATAGTTCAGGTACACATGCCGACGTCGCAAGCTGAAGATGAACAGATAGAGAAAGTGTATGAGGATATTGAAAGGGTAATGCAGTATGTAAAGGGGGACGAAAAACTAATAGTCATGGGTGACTGGAATGCAATTGTAGGGGAAGGAGTAGAAGAAAAGGTTACAGGAGAATATGGGCTTGGGACGAGGATTGAAAGAGGAGAAAGACTAATTGAGTTCTGTAACAAGTTTCAGCTAGTAATAGCGAATACCCTGTTCAAGAATCACAAGAGGAGGAGGTATACTTGGAAAAGGTCGGGAGATACGGGAAGATTTCAGTTAGATTGCATCATGGTGAGACAGAGATTCCGAAATCAGATACTGGATTGTAAGGCGTACCCAGGAGCAGATATAGACTCAGATCACAATATAGTAGTGATGAAGAGTAGGCTGAAGTTCAAGACATTAGTCAGGAAGAATCAATACGCAAGGAAGTGGGATACGGAAGTACTAAGGAATGACGAGATACGTTTGAAGTTCTCTAACGCTATAGATACAGCAATAAGGAATAGTGCAGTAGGCAGTACAGTTGAGGAAGAATGGACATCTCTAAAAAGGGCCATTACAGAAGCTGGGAAGGAAAACATAGGTACAAAGAAGGTGGCTGCGAAGAAACCATGGGTAACAGAAGAAATACTTCAGTTGACTGATGAAAGGAGGAAGTACAAACATGTTCCGGGAAAATCAGGAATACAGAAATACAAGTCGCTGAGGAATGAAATAAATACGAAGTGCAGGGAAGCTAAGACGAAATGGCTGCAGGAAAAATGTGAAGACATCGAAAAAGATATGAATGTCGGAAGGACAGACTCAGCATACAGGAAAGTCAAAACAACCTTTGGTGACATTAAACGCAACGGTGGTAACATTAAGAGTGCAACGGGAATTCCACAGTTAAATGCAGAGGAGAGAGCAGATAGGTGGAATGAATACATTGAAAGCCTCTATGAGGGTGAAGATTTGTCTGACGTGATAGAAGAAGAAACAGGAGTCGATTTAGAAGAGATGGGGGATCCAGTATTAGAATCGGAATTTAAAAGAGCTTTGGAGGACTTACGACCAAATAAGGCAGAAGGGATAGATAACATTCCATCAGAATTTCTAAAATCATTGGGGAAAGTGGCAACAAAACGACTATTCACGTTGGTGTGTAGAATATATGGGTCTGGCGACATACCATATGATTTTCGGAAAAGTATCATCCACACAATTCCGAAGACGGCAAGAGCTGACAAGTGCGAGAATCATCGCACAATCAGCTTAACAGCTCATGCATCGAAGCTGCTTACAAGAATAATATACAGAAGAATGGAAAAGAAAATTGAGAATGCGCTAGGTGACGATCAGTTTGGCTTTAGGAAAAGTAAAGGGACGAGAGAGGCAATTCTGACGTTACGGCTAACAATGGAAACAAGGCTAAAGAAAAATCAAGACACTTTCATAGGATTTGTCGACCTGGAAAAAGCGTTCGACAATATAAAATGGTGCAAGCTGTTCGAGATTCTGAAAAAAGTAGGGGTAAGCTATAGGGAGAGACGGGTCATATACAATATGTACAACAACCAAGAGGGCATAATAAGAGTGGACGATCAAGAACGAAGTGCTCGTATTAAGAAGAGTGTAAGACAAGGCTGTAGCCTTTCGCCCCTACTCTTCAATCTGTACATCGAGGAAGCAATGATGGAAATAAAAGAAAGGTTCAGGAGCGGAATTAAAATACAAGGTGAATGGATATCAATGATACGATTCGCTGATGACATTGCTATCCTGAGTGAATGTGAAGAAGAATTAAATGATCTGCTGAACGGAATGAACAGTCTAATGAGTACACAGTATGGTTTGAGAGTAAATCGGAGAAAGACGAAGGTAATGAGAAGTAGTAGAAACGAGAACATCGAGAAACTTAACATCAGGATTGATGGTCACGAAGTCAGTGAAGTTAAGGAATTCTGCTACCTAGGCAGTAAAATAACCAATGATGGACGGAGCAAGGAGGACATCAAAAGCAGACTCGCTATGACAAAAAAGGCATTTCTGGCCAAGAGAAGTCTACTAATATCAAATACCGGCCTTAATTTGAGGAAGAAATTTCTGAGGATGTACGTCTGGAGTACAGCATTGTATGGTAGTGAAACATGGACTGTGGGAAAACCGGAACAGAAGAGAATCGAAGCATTTGAGATGTGGTGCTATAGACGAATGTTGAAAATTAGGTGGACTGATAAGGTAAGGAATGAGGAGGTTCTACGCAGAATCGGAGAGGAAAGGAATATGTGGAAAACACTGATAAGGAGAAGGGACAGGATGATAGGACATCTGCTAAGACATGAGGGAATGACTTCCATGGTACTAGAGGGAGCTGTAGAGGGCAAAAACTGTAGAGGAAGACAGAGATTGGAATACGTCAAGCAAATAATTGAGGACGTAGGTTGCAAGTGCTACTCTGAGATGAAGAGGTTAGCACAGGAAAGGAATTCGTGGCGGGCCGCATCAAACCAGTCAGTAGACTGATGACGAAAAAAAAAAGATGAATTCAGTCGGTCATGTGCCAACCACCTCTGGCGGTAGGACATGGTCGTAATGTGTGCATGCCATTAATTTGTATGGAGCTAATACAATAAGAAAGGGTGAAGTGGAGACACGACAGAACGGAATAAGGCTTCTACCATGTATGGTCGTGCCCATGACCACACTGTGGATGTGATTGCCAGATTTGTTGGTGTATCAACGGTGACAATCTAAAGTGTCAACAAGGAATGGTTTATCAGTCACAACGATGTAACACAGACGGAGAACGGTGGTCGCAAAAAGCTGCTAACCGACAGGCCCTAGGGCGAATGTCAATGCCGTTCGTTTTCAGACCCGACAAAAAGTGCTACTGTAAGGGAATGCAAGTGCATCTAGAACAGATTCCAACCGAATGTTGCAAAAGAAATCGCATGTAATGTACATTAGCGGTAGGGTACATCGCACAACGTAATTACCCGCAGTATCACACGGAGCTGCACGTCTTCCGTGGAGCAAATAACACAAACACTGGACATAAAAAACTGACGGCGTGTAATGCGACCGGAAGAGACGAGAGTTCTCCTCTCTTGAAATGGTGCAAGGCACAGAATTTGGGCTAACAGAAGTGGGTCTGTGTTGTTTATTCGTACCATGATTGGGAGCCTACTCATTCGCGTTAGCATGAACGTCAACTGATACTTTTTTTTTTAGCATCTTCATGCTATGAACACTCCTGCCTTCCACAACTTCTGTGCTGCTACGGAACACCAGCACCGTAAACTACCAGAAAGAACGCCGCACAGCACGAGTTACGGCATAGAGAAGTGAAGACGACCTACAGCGCTAGGAAGTGGTCGTAGCACCAGCAACAGACGTCGCTAGCGGCGCCCAGAGAGGTCACTAGCCGCGCAGAGCTATTCCCTTCCACACCGAAAATAGTTCGCCACGTATCATGCCACCCAACAACTATTTAGCGAGACGCGATGTCCACAGTGAGCCAGTTACGTCAGAGCGAGCGGAGTCTACTAGCTGCCGAATACATTAGTACTTCTCAGATCAGAGCTCGCTCTCCACGTGTCATCAGCCGTACAACAGGGTCGTCACGCGCTTGCTCCAGGACGTTGCTAGATGATTTGGGGCTTCCCCTTAGACAGTCAGGTGATAGTGATTCAACGTCTTCAGTCAAGTGCACCGTCGCAGTGTCATAATTTCTCCAATTTGTACTTTTTTCCCCTGAACAAGTTCTGTCCGCGTGAATTGCCGAGCGGTTCTCGGCGCTACAATCCGGAACCGCACGACCGCTACAGTCGCAGGTTCGAATCCTACCGCAGGCATGGATGTGTGTGATGTCCTTAGGTTAGTTAGGTTTAAGTAGTTCTAAGTTCTAGGAGACTGATGACATCAGAAGTTAAGTTACATAGTGCTCAGAGCCATTTGAACATTTTCCTCCTGAATTGAGAGTCTGAAAAAAGTCTTGTAGTAGTGTTTGCGTTGTTGAGGTTGGGAGTTCTGTTTATGGGTACTGCACAAAAAATGTGAGAAGAGCGAAATTTTGTTAATGTACTTACTTGTTCTGGAACTTTACAATTTGTGAATAAATTTTCAAGTTTCGTTAAAAGCTACCTGGGCTTATAATGTGGCAGTCCCCTCAATCGACGGATACTTCAACAATGACAACAGCCGCGCTCCTATGACTTCAAGCATACGTTCCTACTTTGATGAACAATCTGGCACTCTTTTTCACATAGACTGGCCATATAAATCATCCGATCTCAATCTCATGGAAAATGGTTGAGACTATCTGAAACGGCAAGCGTAGCGTTACAGATAACATGTCTACAATTTGATCGTTCTACAGGATCAAATTGTCAATGAGGTACTAGATGGATGTGCCATACATGAAGTGGACTCTCTTTATCGCCCAACTGAAGTATGCTAGCTAGAGGCAATGTTACACTGGGTGACTAATTTTGGTCCAATCCACTTCTTACGACTCATCTCCTGAGCTATTCGCTGTACAGGCAGTGGTGCCAATAGCGGATGTCGAAAGCGTACTAGCGGCCATGGAAGTGCGTATTGTTGTGCAGTGTCTGGTGGCTCCATTGGACCAGAGGCACAGAGCCCCTCAGCGAGACAGCAGAGGAAGCCCTTATGATTGCAGAACAGGCGGCGGCGGGCGTGGTGCGGCAAGCTAATGAAAGCCGGCTGCGCAGCCGCCGCCCCCAGGGCGCGCTTGCGGCAGGCCGGGCCCTGCATAATGCCCAGGGCGCGCCTCGGCCCACGAGTCCACTCGAGGGCCGCCCTAGTCCTAATGAGGCGCTCTGACGCCACCTGCCAGCCGCACTACCTCAAGCTTTTCTCTCTGCTCACAGCTCCTGCAACCCAACTGTGGAACTTCAACACGAGCTACCCAGGCTTCTGTTATCCAACTGTGCAACTTCAATACGAGCTACGATCCAATTGTGGGTGAAGAATAACAAAACCGACAATCTGCAGGGATGGATCCTGGTTGGAAATGAAAGGAAAAAAGATCCCACGAAATGTGTCGTTTGGCACAGTAGATGGCGCTGACGCGTGAAAGTTCCTCTGATCACGTACCGCTTGTTCCCTGTATGTTGCATGCTGTATGTTTAACCCGGCGTACTGTAAGCAGCAGAATGATCCGGCCTTCATGTCGGGAACAAACCGAGATGGTGTTTGTGTGGATGGATTGGTCAAGAGATAGCACGTCTATACTAAAACAAGTACCCTCACAGACACCAAAACCGTAACTAACATTTCCAGCCCTTTTTTCAGTTTGCCTGATAATACACTACTGGCCATTAAAATTGCTACACCAAGAAGAATTGCAGATGATAAACGGGCATTCATTGGACAAATATATTACACTAGAACTGACATGTGATTACATTTTCACGCAATTTGGGTGCGTAGATCCTGAGAAATCAGTACCCACAACAACCACCTCTGGCCGTAATAACGGCCTTGATACGCCTGGGCATTGAGTCAGACAGAGCTTGGATGGCGTGTACAGGTACAGCTGCCCGTGCAGCTTCAACACGATACCACAGTTCATCAAGAGTAGTGACTGGCGTATTGTGACGAGCCAGTTGCTCAACCACCACTGACCAGACGTTTTCAGTTGGTGAGAGATCTGGAGAATGTGCTGGCCAGCACAGCAGTCGAACATTTTCTGTATCCAGAAAGACCCGTACAGGACCGGCAACGTGCGGTCGTGCATTATCCTTCTGAAATATAGGGTTTCGCAGGCATCGAATGAAGGGTAGAGCCATGGGTCGTAACACATCTGAAATGTAACGTCCACTGTTCAAAGTGTCGTCAGTGCTAACAAGAGGTGACCGAGACGTGTAACCAATGGCACCCCATACCATCACGCCGGGTGATACGCCAGTATGGCGATGATGAATACACGCTTCCAACGTGCGTTCACTGAGATCTCACCAAACACGGATGCGACCATGATGATGCTGTAAACAGAACCTGGATTCATCCGAAAAAATGACGTTTTGCCATTCGTGCACCCAGGTTCGTCGTTGAGGACACCATCGCAGGCGCTCCTGTCTGTGATGCAGCGTCAAGGCTAACCGCAGCCATGGTCTCCGAGCTGATAGTCCATGCTACTGCAAACGTCGTCGAACTGTTCGTGCAGATGGTTGTTGTCTTGCAAACGTCCCCATCTGTTGACTCAGGGATCGAAACGTGGCTGTTCGATCCGCTGCAGCCATGCGGATAAGATGCCTGTCATCTCGACTGCTAGTGATACGAGGCCGTTGGAATCCAGCACCGTGTTCCGTATTACCCTCCTGAACCCACCGATTCCATATTCTGCTAACAGTCATTGGATCTCGACCAACGCGTGCAGCAATGTCGTGAAACGATAAACCGCAACTGCGATAGGCTACAATCCGACCTTTATCAAAGTCGGAAATGTGATGGTACGCATTTCTCCTCCTTACTCGAGTCATGACAACAATGTTTCACCGGGCAACGCCGGTTAACTGCTGTTTGTGTATGAGTAATCGGTTGGAAACTTTCCTCATGTCAGCACGTTTTAGGTGTCGCCACCGGCACCAACCTTGTGTGAATGCTCTGTAAAGCTAATCATTTGCATATCACAGCATCTTCTTCCTGTCAGTTAAATTTCGCGTCTGTAGCACGTCATCTTCGTGGTGTAGCAATTTTAATGGCCAGTTGTGTACAATATCTATAACTCTTCGAAGAATCAGTTGTAACCAGGTCTTCGAAGAAAGCACTTGGGATACAGTACAACCAGGAACACATGGTCCAGTGTGCCAGCATCGTTAATTTTTAGAGATGGTTATGGAACCTGAAGATGGCATAATGGAATACCATCACCAGTGGTAAAAATAAAATAAAATAGCATCTCAGCTACATGGATGTTGTGGAATTACATTATTAAATACTTCAGCAGCAGCTGCCCCACGTTCACAATGGATCAATCGTCATACAGTTGGTCTGATACTCCATAGGCTTGTATTTTGTTCATTATGGGGGCTCGCAGAACTGTATAGAATGCTTTTCGAACTCCATACGTTCTTGGGCGCCTCCATCTCTGTTTTCTGTGTCTTCTGAATAGACAGATCGAGCTGGTCTACACACGATCATTGTTTTCGGAACTGTCGGTGATTTTTACATCAGAGATTCTAGGTCTCTGGAAACGTCATAATATGGGAATTTAAAACATGTTCCAGAATTCTTCAACAGACTGATGTTAGAGATATAGTGCGTCTGTTCGACGACCCTTCTTGAAAACGGGACTGACATGCGATTTTTCAAAACCATTAGAAATTCTTCGCTCTTGGAGAGACGTACGGTTCACTGCCGCTAGAAGATTGGCAAATTCTTATGCATACTCTGTTCCAACGTACCTTCACTTCTTCTAATGGCTATTGACGGCGGAGACTTGCCATGAGTTCGTACAAGTGATAATTTGCACAATGGATATTTTAACGCTACTGAAGTCGCCCTGACACTTATACGTCCCCCAGTAGGACTACGTTATTCTCATTAATTACATAAATTGTCATGTGATAGCCTACCCGTTTCCTAATCTTCTCCTGTGTAAACGATAGAATGTCAGGATAAGCCGACAAAATCCAAATCCAGTCCTCCTTTTAACGAATAAGTTATAAAATGTACACAAGAGACAAGAGTAATTGGTACAGAAAAATACAATCTACTAAAGGATAAATGCCGTGCTTTAACAAATTTATTCATCATAAAAATAATTTAAAGAAACTAAGTCAGGCTTACCGGATTCTCCCCGTATTAATGCTGGCCCTTGAACTGTCTGGCTCTGCTCTATAATGTACTCGCGATCTGTGATTAAGCACGGAGTAGCTGACATCCCCCGTTGTGCTAAATAGCAAGAAGGAACTACTATATTAATGAGCAGTGTCAAACCTCAGTGCAGAACGGAGAAGAACACGTGATTCACCAACGTAGATTCAATTTCCTACACCCCGGTGCATAAGCAGGATCACTGTAATGATCAGAATCTATAACCGCAGAACGTCTCGCCTCAGCGAGATAATAGCAAAAGTGTACTTCACCAAAATTACAGCCGAAGACGTCCGTCGACTGCCGTGGACCTCCAAGACGAATCTCCTGTTCCACGACCCCGCAACGACTCTCCTTCTCTTCTCGCCTCTTTTCGATGCTCAGTCTTTTCTCCCCTTAATTTTTGGTGGCGAATCATCTTTCCGGAAGGCGCTCGTTTATGAACGCGGACCAATCGCAGTTTAGAATCCAAATCGAAGTTTCTGGAAGTTCTTTCTATGTTCGTAAGAAAGTACGCGAATACCTCCCCCCAGATGTTTGTGGCTACCAGGCCGCCTTCTCACCCTGCCCGCCGGACACGCGTTTCCCCTTTTTGCAGGCGGTCCAGCTCACGGGCGGGTTCCGGGCTTAACACCGAAAACGGATGTGCCGTCCTATTGCCCGAAGGAATGTGTGAGCTTCCTGTGTCCTTCCGTTCTTCCAAGAGTTTCACAGCTCTGCTTGTTCCCCAGTCTCCCAACATGCAGACATTATACAATAAATTAACTATACAAGACGATGCCAGTCACTTACATTATTTTAATGAACGAACACAAACCTGTCTATTCTATCATTGAAGGGGCTTGCTTATGTAGTATTGGATGTAAACTCGGTTTGTAAGTTGCAAAATAACGCCACCTTACACTGTGTAATAGAGTATAGACCAAAGCAAGATTCATTATGGACGTTCATGACAAAGGTTGTGTGTTAAAAACATCACTATTGAGAACTGAAAGAATGGGGAACATGCTGTCCAAAACATTAAAAAGTTCTACATTTATATGATAGAAAAAATATATACTGGGTGTATTACAATTAATGGTGTAAACACATACTGCTGAAAGTACACAGTAGGAGAAGTGAAATGTTGTTGTTGTTGTTGTGGTCTTCAGTCCTGAGACTGGTTTGATGCAGCTCTCCATGCTACTCTATCCTGTGCAAGCTTCTTCATCTCCCAGTACCTACTGCAACCTACATCCTTCTGAATCTGCTTAGTGTTAAAGGCGCTGCAGTCTGGAACCGCAAGACCGTTACGGTCGCAGGTTCGAATCCTGCCTCGGGCATGGACGTTTGTGCTGTCCTTAGGTTAGTTAGGTTTAACTAGTTCTAAGTTCTAGGGGACTAATGACCTCAGCAGTTGAGTCCCATAGTGCTCAGAGCCATTTGAACCATTTTTTCTGCTTAGTGTATTCATCTCTTGGTCTCCCCCTACGATTTTTACCCTCCACGCTGCCCTCCAATACTAAATTGGTGATCCCTTGATGCCTCAGAACATGTCCTACCAACCGATCCCTTCTTCTGGTCAAGTTGTGCCACAAACTCCTCTTCTCCCCAATCCTATTCAGTACCTCCTCATTAGTTATGTGGTCTACCCATCTAATCTTCAGCATTCTTCTGTAGCACCACATTTCGAAAGCTTCTATTCTCTTCTTGTCCAAACTATTTACCGTCCATGTTTCACTTCCATACATGGCTACACTCCATACAAATACTTTCAGAAATGACTTCGTGACACTTAAATCTATACTCGATGTTAACAAATTTCTCTTCTTCAGAAACGCTTTCCTTGCCATTGCCAGTCTACATTTTATATCCTCTCTACTTCGACCATCATCAGTTATTTTGCTCCCCAAATAGCAAAACTCCTTTACTACTTTAAGTGTCTCATTTCCTAATCTAATACCCTCAACATCACCCGACTTAATTCGACTACATTCCATTATCCTCGTTTTGCTTTTGTTGATGTTCATCTTATATCCTCCCTTCAAGACACCATCCATTCCGTTCAACTGCTCTTCCAAGTCCTTTGCTGTCCCTGACAGAATTACAATGTCATCGGCGAACCTCAAAGTTTTTATTTCTTCTCCATGGATTTTAATACCTACTCCGAATTTTTCTTTTGTTTCCTTTACTGCTTGCTCAATATACAGATTGAATAACATCGGGGAGAGGCTACAACCCTGTCTTACTCCCTTCCCAACCACTGCTTCCCTTTCATGCCCCTCGATTCTTATAACTGCCATCTGGTTTCTGTACAAATTGTAAATAGCCTTTCGCTCCCTGTATTTTACCCCTGCCACCTTTAGAATTTGAAAGAGAGTATTCCAGTCAACATTGTCAAAAGCTTTCTCTAAGTCCACAAATGCTAGAAACGTAGGTTTGCCTTTCCTTAATCTTTCTTCTAAGATATGTCGTAAGGTCAGTATTGCCTCACGTGTTCCAACATTTCTACGGAATCCAAACTGATCTTCCCCGAGGTCGGCTACTACTAGTTTTTCCATTCGTCTGTAAAGAATTCGTGTTAGTATTTTGCAGCTGTGGCTTATTAAACTGATTGTTCGGTAATTCTCACATCTGTCAACACCTGCTTTCTTTGGGATTGGAATTATTATATTCTTATTGAAGTCTGAGGGTATTTCGCCTGTTTCATACATCTTGCTCACCAGATGGTGTGGTTTTGTCAGGACTGGCTCTCCCAAGGCCGTCAGTAGTTCCAATGGAATGTTGTCTAGTCCGGGGGCCTTGTTTCGACTCAGCTCTTTCAGTGCTCTGTCAAACTCTTCACGCAGTATCCTATCTCCCAGTTCATCTTCATCTACATCCTCTTCCATTTCCATAATATTGTCCTCAAGTACATCGCCCTTGTATAAACCCTCTGTATACTCCTTCCACCTTTCTGCTTTCCCTTCTTTGCTTAGAACTGGGTTTCCATCTGAACTCTTGATGTTCATACAAGTGGTTCTCTTATCTCCAAAGGTCTCTTTAATTTTCCTGTAGGCAGTATCTATCTTACCTCTAGTGAGATAAGCCTCTACATCCTTACATTTGTCCTCTAGCCATCCCTGCTTAGCCATTTTGCACTTCCTGTCGATCTCATTTTTGAGACATTTGTATTCCTTTTTGCCTGCTTCATTTACTGCATTTTTATATTTTCTCCTTTCATCATTTAAATTCAATATTTCTTCTGTTACCCAAGGATTTCTACTAGCCCTCGTCTTTTTACCTACTTGATCCTCTGCTGCCTTCACTACTTCATCCCTCAAAGCTACCCATTCTTCGTCTACTGTATTTCTTTCCCCCATTCCTGTCAATTGTTTCCTTATGCTCTCCCTGAAACTCTGTACAACCTCTGGTTCTTTCAGTTTATCCAGGTCCCATCTCCTTAAATTCCCACCTTTTTGCAGTTTCTTCAGTTTTAATCTACAGGTCATAACCAATAGATTGTGCTCAGAGTCCACATCTGCCCCTGGAAATGTCTTGCAATTTAAAACCTGGTTCCTAAATCTCTGTCTTACCATTATATAATCTATCTGATACCTTTTAGTATCTCCAGGGTTCTTCCATGTATACAACCTTCTATCATGATTCTTAAACCAAGTGTTAGCTATGATTAAGTTGTGCTCTGTGCAAAATTCTACCAGGCGGCTTCCTCTTTCATTTCTTAGCCCCAATCCATATTCACCTACTACGTTTACTTCTCTCCCTTTTCCTACACTCGAATTCCAGTCACCCATGACTATTAAATTTTCGTCTCCCTTCACTATCTGAATAATTTCTTTTATTTCCTCATACATTTCTTCAATTTCTTCGTCATCTGCAGAGCTAGTTGGCATATAAACTTGTTCTACTGTAGTAGGTGTGGGCTTCGTATCTATCTTGGCCACAATAATGAAATAGCTCAGTAAATATAGCTCGGCTACCTTGTGGTTATCACCCACACTGACTTCATCCTATGTAAACGTCATCCCAGATAAGGAAAGGTAACAGTACTGTATGGCCTTAACCAAAATTGCTAGTGGTACTTTGGTAGAAGTCCAGATATTTAAAAAGAACACAACAACGTGTATTTAGGTAGGTGTTCAAAGTGTCATTCTTGTACCCGTGCCGCTGTGGGTTACGAAGCCTTTCAGGCACGTCTGGATCATTACGAAATTCTTGACAAGCATTGACAAATCTCGGCTCCATTTTTTCAACCGTGTTAACCGGAGTGCCGTACATTACACTAGAAATCCATGGGACTCAGATCAGGTGATCTTAGAGGCCACGGTACAGGTCCTCCTCGACCAATCAGTCTTTGACCATTTCGGTGCGTTAGCTCTCGTTCCGCCATAGTAGGAAAATGTGCCGGGTCTCCATCATGGACGTACCACCTCCTCTAAGGGAACATGCTCAAGCAATTCTGCAACATGATGCCGCACAAACCGAAGGTAATTCCGTCCACTGATATTGTTTGCTAACATGTACGGCCCACTACGACGATCACACGCGCAGCCTAGATCAAAAACAACTTGTTGTTGCATTCACTGGCGAAACATTAGTCTAGGACCGAAGTCCGCCTCACTGAGACCCACTACGATGATCATCCCTAACCCCTCATTGAATGAGAAATGTCGCTGATGTGGAGACTCACGAGCAGCCTAGATCAAAAACAACTTGTTGTTGCATTCACTGGCGAAACATTAGTCTAGGACTGAAGTCCGCCTCACAGACACACTGAACTCATTGGAGGTGGCACGGATACATCGCATTGAGACGCATTATTCTCTAAACACTACTGTCGAGTTTTCTGGAGAGTGTTCCACTGTTTCCAGCACCACGCCTTCAAACACAGGTGTAATTCGTGCAGGCATGCCCGCTCCCACAGTATATGCAAAGCTTCCATTTACTCGGAGGCATTGATGCTCAATTGTAAACGTTCGATGCTTTATGTACTTTCTGACTGGGTATGCTTCTCGATATAAGCGTGCTGCCTCCCGTGCAAGGTCGTTAGCCCTATTACACATGGAATGCACAGTCGCATAGCCCTCACCACTCTAATATTCCATCTTACCACCCACACTCCTACAACACAACCGATGCTCCGCAAACAACTGACATGAATGGCACTTTGGCTGTGTACTGTACTGTCGTATTCATTCTGTTTACAGTGCCAGGTCCCTAAAATATAAACAAGGACCATATCACAGCTCGGAGTGCGGTGTTTACACAGAATCATGTCAATAGTGCATGGCAACCACAAAGTCGCAATTATATCACGGACGATTCCTTTGTATATCTATGTTTACTGAAACGTTTTTGCTTCTAGTATCGCATATTTTGAAATAAATGCGTTTACGCCATTATTGTACATAGAAACACGACTAATAACACTTAGAAGGAAATAAGTAGCACCTTTTCAATTTTTCCTTTGTATCGTGTTTCTTTCTAAGTGCCAGACAACATCAAAATTATTTTTCTTACAAAAAAAATTTGACGTCGTCACTGTTGTAGCAATTTTCACGAAAAATGTTTACTTCTTTGAGCATAGAGCAGACTTTCTTTGTTGAGGTTTTGTGTCATCCGACTACTTGGAAGTGATCCGTTATCACTTCCTCTCCTGTGTCAAGATCTTCATCTCAGATTGACACTTATGAGTTATGTACCATCGAATACCTGTCTTTCCCTACAGTTACTACCTAGTACACCTTCCTCTAGTACTGTGTAAGTTATTCCCAGATACCTAAATTACTTTTCTAAGAAAATGAAACGCCTATACGAGCGCACGAGCGAAGGGACACCATACCTCCGAGGTAGCGATGAAGTGGGATTTTCTCGTACGAATATTTCACGAGTGTACCGTGAATATCAGGAATTCGGTAAAACATCAAATCTCCTACATCGCTACGGCCGGAGAAAAATCCTGCAAGAACGGTACCAACCGAGACTGAAGAGAATCGTTCAACGTAACAGAAGTGCTGCCCTTCCGTAAATTGTTAAAGATTTCATTGCTGGGCCATCAACAAGTGTCAGCGTGCGAACCATTCAACCAGACATAATGGATATGGGCTTTCAGAGTCGAAGGACCACCCGTGTACCATTGATGACTGCACGACACAAAGATTTACGCCTCGCCTGGGGCTGTCAACACCGACACTGGAGTACTGATGACAGGAAATTTGTTGCCTGCTCGGACGAGTCTCGTTTCAAATTGTATCTGCGGATGGACGTGTACGGCTATGGAGACAATCTCACGAATCCATGGACCCTGCATGTCAGCAGAGGACTTTCCAAGGTGGTGGAGATTCTGTAATAGTGTGAGGCGCGTGCAGTTGGATACGTCTAGATATTACTCTAACAAGTGACACGTAAGTAGAGATCCTATCTTATCACATGCATCCATTCATGTCCGCTGTGCAGCAATTGATTATTCACGCAGAACAAGTAACGAGGTTACTTATCACAAGAACTGCCTCAACAGCTGAATCCACTCACTGCACAACTTAAACTAACCCTTTAGGGTTAATATAATTAATCACACTAACAGTGTGCAGTTAATAATTTGAACTGTTCTCCCTCACAGCGCACACTCTTTCATCCCTGTGTTCCATCAGTAAACGACCACAACTCGTCACACGGCAACTATTGACTTCGGTGCGAAATTTGTGGGTAGTAAACAACGGCGATGCAGCACTCGTATACCATTCATTGCACTGTATCAGCCATAAAACCACCAGTTTGCAACCGTCAGCTGAAAAAGCGCTCAGGTAGCGCTCCACTTGATACGGAGAAGCAGTGCAGATCGTAGTGATGTCCGGCTGACTGTACCGCAGCATACTAGCTTCTCGAGGTCCTTGCTCACGGCTCTGCCCTGAACTCGCTCGTTCGTCTCCGTGCAGTGACAGACTCCAACACCTGGAGGCCCAGCGCACCGTTACGAACAAATGTTGAAATGTGTGTGAAATCTTATGGGACTTAACTGCTAAGGTCATCAGTCCCTAAGCTTACACACTACTTAACCTAAATTATCCTAAGGACAAACACACACACCCATGCCCGAGGGAGGACTCGAACTTCCGCCGTTAAAAACACCCCGGCCGCCGCGCAGCGGGCTTGTCCACTGCTCCACCAAGCTGTCCTCCACAGGAAGTTGCTGGACCCACTTGCTGCAACTAACTGACCACTCCTCCAGCCCTGCTTCCGACCGGTTCGGCCACAGTGTCCGACACTCCACTTAAAAAGACTCTGGAGACAGGGGAAACAATCGTGCCTTTCGACACGACGCAAGAATTATGTGAGAAAAAAGTAATTTAGTTTTTATATGGCCATCCTATTGATAGGAGATCTTGGGAACCGCGTTCGCTTACTATTGTAAGAAAATGAAACACATACAGCCGTACTACTGATTTTATTTATTGTAGCTACCAGTTTCGGTGTTTCAATGCACCATCAGGCCGTAGTTGATGCCGAACGGATTAACACGATTCCTATATATACCGCATCAATGGCCAACATAATTGGTTACGCAGACTATCTGTGAACTTTGATGTCAGCACTCCTACCATCAATGTCAAGTTGGAAGTACTTAAGATCAAATGAGGCAGAGGGATAGATAACATTACATCAGAATTTACAAAACCATTGGGGGAAGGGACAACTAAACGACTATTCACGTTAGTGCGTAAGGTGTATGAGACTGGCGATATGTATCATCTTACTTCCGGAAAAATATCATCCACATAATTGCGAAGTCTGCAAGAGCCGACAAGTGCGAGAATCAACTTAACAGGTCATCCATCCAAGTTGCTTATAAGAATAATATACAGAAGAATGGAAAAGAAAATTGAGAATGTGCTGCATGACGATCAGTTTGGCTTTAGGAAAGGTAAAGGCATCAGAGAGGCAATTCTGACGTTGCGGTTGATAATGGAAGCAAGGCTAAAGGAGAATCAAGACACGTCCATAGGAGTTGTCGTCCTGGAAAATGCGTTCGATAATGTAAAATGATGCAAGATATTAGAAATTCTGAAACAAATAGGGGTAAGCTATAGTGAGAGATGGGTAATATACAGTATGTACAACAGAAAATAATAAAAGTGGATAACCAAGAACGATATGAAGATGGTATCCGTTCTTTCGGACATGCCAGAAAGAACAGATACCATCTTCAAATAGTTAATGCTAACCGGCCATTGACCTTCTTCTGTGCTGGATGCACACGCATTGCCCGAACTCTTACGGGACTCGGTAAGATTGTCTGCCGCGAGTAATGAGTGTAATGGCCAGGGGAACTACGAATGACGTGTGTGGACAGTAAGTTGGGAATGTGGGTCTCACGGGGAGGGTGCAAGGGATAAATCCCTGCAGTCGCACTATTCTCTGTGCTCTCGGTGGCTCAGATGGACGCCGGCACGGTAACTCAGCGTGTTCGGTCAGAGGGTCAGCTGCCCTCTGTAATAAAAAAAAAACTGAGCTAATGGATCAACGGCGAACTGAAACGGGTGTCTTGCAACGTCCGTCCCGAGCACATACAACGAACGAAAACGAACAAAATGAGATTACACAAAAAAGATGGATAGAGCGTCTGCCATGTAAGTAGGAGATCCCGGGTTCGAGTCCCGATCAGGGCACACATTTTTGACTGTCCCCATTGTTGTACATCAACGCCTGTCAACAGCTTAGGGTCTTGATTTAATTCTCATTTCAACCAAGAACGAAGTGCTCGGATTAAAAGGGGTGTAAGACATGGATGAAGACTATCACCCCTACTATTCCATTTCTATCTCGAAGAAGCTATCATATAAATAAAAGAAAGGTTCAAGAGTGCGATTAAAAAATCAAGGTGAAAGGATGTTACGATTTGCAGAAGACATTGCTATTCTAAGTGAAACTGAAGTAGAATTATATGATCTGCTGAATGGAATGAACAGTCTAATGAGTAAAGAATATCGGTCGAGAGTAAATCGAAGAAAGACGAAAGTAATGAGAAGGAACACAAATGAGAACAGTGAGAAACTTAACACCAGGATTGATGGTCACGAAGTACAGTAGATGAAGTTAAAGAATTCTACTACCTAGGCAGCAAAACAACTAGTGACGGACGGAACAAGGAGGATACCAAAAGCAGGCTGCCACTGGCAAAAAGGGCATTCCTGGCCAGGAGAACTTTACTAGTATCCAACACAGGGCTTAATTTGAGGAAGAAATTTCTGACAGTGTACTTTTGGAGCACAGCATTGAATGGTAGTGAAACATGGGCTGAGGGAAAACGGAAACAGAAGAGAATCGAAGCATTTGAAATACGGTTCTATGACGAATGTTGAAAATTAAGAGGACTGATAAGTTGTGGTTTGATAATGCTCTGCACAGAATAGCAGAGGAAAGGAATTTGTGAAAAACACCGACAAGGAGAAGGAACATAATGATAGGACGTCTTTTAAGACATCAAGGAATGACTTCCATGGTACTAGAGGAAGCTGCAGAGGACAAAACTGACTATAGACGAAGACAGGGATTGGAATATATCCAGAATATTATTGAGATTCGAACATCACAGATATAATCTTATCTTGTCCTTTTCTGTAGAATTAATCAGACAATCTTGACGTAATCATCTTTTGATCAATTTAATTGCTTATCACATACTTACTTCCGTACTACATGGGAATTCTTCATCCAAATTATCGAAAAGATGGTTGTTTCTTTCCCTTCGTTCTTTAGTGTACTATGCCATTTAACATCGAAAATATCAAAGATACAGTGTGCGACATGATCGACTATCATTTGCCACTTATCATACATACACCAAGAAAAGTTTTGTATCACATCGGTTTCGAGAGTTCCGGAACCTGTACAGAATATTGGGACAGAGATCAACATAAACATCATTTCCGCCCTTTTCATTGCTCATGAAAATCACACATTGCATGTTGTACCACCATACAGCGAGACCTTCAGAGCTGGTTGTCCAGATTGCTGTACACAGCGATACCTCTAATACTCAGCTGCACGTCCTCTTGCATCGATGCATGACTGTATTCGTCGTGGCATACTATCCACAAGTTCATCAAGGCACTGTTGGTCCAGAGTGTCCCACTCCTCAACGGCGATTGGGCGTAGATCCCTCAGAGTGGTTGGTGGGTCACATCGGCCATAAACAGCCCTTTTCAATCTATCCCAGGCATGTTCGATAGGGTTCATGTCTGGGGAACATGCTGGCCACTAGTCGAGCGATGCTGTTATTCTGAAGGAAGTCATTCACAAGATGTGCACGATGGGAGCGCGAATTGTCGTCCATGAAGTCGAATGCCTCGTCACTATGCTGCTGCACTATCAGTCAGAGGATGGCATTCATGTATCGTACAGCCATTACGGTGCCTTCCATAACTACCAGCGGCGTACGTCGGCCCCACATAATGCCAACCCAAAACGGCAGGAAACCTCCACTTGCTGCACTCGCTGTACGGCGTGTCTAAGGCGTTCAGCCTGACCGGGTTGCCTCCAAACACGTCTACGACGATTGTCTGATTGAAAGCATATGTGGCACTCATCGGTGAAGAGAACTTGATGCCAATTCTGACTGGTCCATTCGGCATGTTGTTGGGCCCATCTGTACCGCGCTGCTTGGTGTCGTGGATGCAAATGTGGACCTCGCCTTGGACGTCGGGAGTGAAGTTGCGCATCATGCAGCCTCTTGCGCACAGTTTGAGTCGTAACACGACGTCCTGTGGCTGCACGAAAAGTATTATTCCGTAGGTAGTGGTCATCCACTGCAGTAGTAGCTCTTGGGCGGCCTGAGCGAGGCATGTCATCGACAGTTCCTGTCTCTCTGTATCTCCTCCATGTCCGAACAACATCGCTTTGGTTCATTCCAAGACGCTTGGGCACTTCTCTTGTTGAGAACCCTTCCTGGCACAAAGTAACAACGTAGACGCGATCGAACCTCGGTCTAGGCATGGTTGACATCCAGACAACATGAGCAGTGTACCTCCTTCCTGGTGGAATGACTGGAACTGATCGGCTGTCGGACCCCCTCTGTGTAATAGGCGCTGCTCATGCATGGCTTTTTACATCTTTGGGCGGGCTTAGTAACATCTCTGAACAGTCAAAGGGACTGTGTCTGTGATGCAATATTCACAGTCAACGTCTGTTTTCAGGAGTTCTGGGAACCGGGGTGATGCAAATCTTTTTTTATGTGTGTATAAGTAACAAATCGGGTGGAGCTTAATGACAAGCTAAAATCTCCAATTCATGAGTGTGGGTCGAAATAGTGGCAAGTGGTTCTCAGATGTCTCGAGTACATAAGACAAGTGCATAGCATTTGGCATGCCGTACAAAGGAAGGTGATCACTAGAAGGCATTATAAAATCAAGCCTAAAGCCGCTTTGAGTGCTGAAGAGGAATCTTTCACAGCAGCGGGCTTTATAAAAGTGGAATTCTTCTAAAGGATAATCTCTTGGACTACACTGGCTGTTATCCTGCTTAAATTTCTTTTCTATTAACGTCCCTCCGCATATGCTAGTATCATCCCAAGGAAAAGTTTCGGTAAGAACTCATATTCATACTAGAGAATCGAAAAGTGGGAATCAGAAGCAACCAGCTCATGTTTATTTAAAGGACAATGAATGCGAGAATATTCTGACATGAATACTAGCAGATTATATTCTGCAGTAAGTGTTGTGACATGCTCGTCTTTCTTTCGAGTAGGTATCTCTGTTTCACTGTCAGCGTAAGTTGCTTCGAAAACACTTTGCTGCAACCAAAACAGTTCTTTCCACTAGATAAATTTCCCCAGTGAGCGTCTTAGTCTGTTAATTTACGTGGATGGCCAGCAGTATCCAGACGTTACCCAACATGCAACAGTTCACCACGCAAAAGCAGCCAGTTTCGCGTTTACGTCATCGGTAATCTGAAGAACAGTAACACACATTTTCTTCCAGGAAAAATTGATAAAATTTTTTGGGAAAGATATCGATGAGTTAGAAACAATTCGAACTATACGAGTCGCTTGCCTTGATTAATACCAAAGGATAGATATCTTTTGAAGAAAATATTTACGTGTTGTAGGCGTTTCAAATTATTGTCCAGATGTAAAAGTACTAGAAATATCGCTGATTTCAGAATCTCGAAGAGTTATTTCTTGATGAAACTAGGAAAACGGAGACAAATAACACGAAATCATGTAAGACAATGAACAACCGTATTTTTTAAAGCTGAAAAAGGTGTGTAAGTCGAAAGCTTTATGACTGCTCGTATTTTTATAGATTCATTTGTAAGAATAACCTATTTCTAATGATACGGCAGTTAGTTATAATGAGTACTTGTAGGGAGGGGGGGACGAAAATTATCACAGACCGTTTTAATAATAATAAGATTGAAGGCTTTCGGGGCCTTTGTTAGTTACAACAGAAATTATTGCTGTTACAATTAGGGTCAAATGGTGGTGTTATTACCGTCAGGACTGTCAATAAAATTGGCAAACAAACACGGAAATTCACCTCCGAGTTTCTTCACTTCAAGAAAGAAATTAATCTGCCTGTTTGATGTGACAGTCAACAAGTCGATGTTTACAGTTTAAACGTAATTTTTAAAAACTGTGTTATGTTGATGCATTAAGTTGTTCTGAAAGCGGTGCTGATATTCAAGACAATAAAAGCGGGTTAAAAGCCGTGAGCTATCTGGGGAAGTTAACCTTGCATTACTGAGTAACTGTTTCACCAGGTATCCAGTCTAGCTTACCAAATTTCCAACCAGACTAACATTAATTATAATCTTTTAATAGTCATCTTATGACAACTGATTATATATATATATATATATATATATATATATATATATATATATATATATATAAAGAGAATTTAAATAAAAAGAAACAAATCAGTTTATATTTGGACAGTTATTTTAACATTGATCATTGTTCCGTTAAAATTTCAGCATATTGCACTTGATTCATAACTAAACTGGTGTCTTATTTAGGATTGTGAAAATGCGAGTTTGTAATCTTACGGAACGCATCAAATACGGAACCAAGATTGGGAGACTGCATACACCACTGCATTCATAAAATAACACACGAAGAACGTTGAAACATATGCAAGAGGAAATTAACCACAACCAACCGATTCAATTTTCACCCAAAGAAGTTACGTTCGTAGCGCAATCCTGTCCGTCATGAAATTACCACACACTGGTATACTAAATTCATACTAACTCTCTGTGAAATCTTCCCGAAGAGAATAGCTGAGGGCTACTTTGATGATTACACCACATGCTTCACGTGGTTAACTTAGTTTACACAAAGAGTGTAACTCCACAATAATTTTGATAATTAAAATAAATTACATCGAAATGAAATTTACATAAGAAAAACCTCGAACTGGTTAATATCGTCTCACTATTGATCTGATGGGTCAAACAATGGTATAAGCACGTGGTACTGGTCTCACAAAGTACACCCCGCGTGGGTTGAACATAAAGAAAAGTTGCTGTATTGAAAAATATTGTCTAGAGGAGACGTTATAATCTCACGCACATTCGCATTTAAGATTGATGATCTTAGAGTTACGGATCATCAACTCGTGGTTCCACTTTACTCACAAAGTAGTGACAAAGCAACTACTGGAAGATATTCTGCGTTGCAATTTAAGATAACATAAGATATTTTAGATCTAAACCTGAAATAAAGGTGATTAAATTTTCAGTTAGACTGAACTTAAGAAATCCATTGTCCTACAGACTTAGCAGAGACGCGTTTAGCCAGAGATCTTACCACTTCAGACGCTCGCAGCGGACAGACTTCCGAGGCCCCCTACCGAGGGTGTTTCACTGATACAAACGGAAGTGACCAGAGAGGCACCTTTCTATACCTACATGACAAGGGATGGACAGGACCATACTAAGAATAGAAACCTCTTTCCTTTTAGAAAGTGTAGCTACCTGTTCCGACGTTGGTCCTACTGTTCTCCAGCAGGCAGGCTTGTCTGCTACCATCAAGCAGGCAACTAGAAATACATTTGCTCATTCATTCTTTCACGCAGAAGGGAAGGGGGATGACAGTATCCTATCATATACAGTATATAAAAGAAAGCGGATGTAGGTTCCGTATGAGACTGTGTTGACATGAATTACATATAAACTGTGTTTTGAAGTGTAGTAGTGTGACACATCGTTCTTGATTATGTGTAAAAGTAACACGTTCTACTGCTCAGTCTCCTCCCAGATAAGAGTTAGAAACACCACAGTAAATTTAGAAGTGGAATGTATGCCGTAAATGACAACAAAATGGTTCAAATGGCTCTGAGCACTATGGGACTTAACATCTGTGGTCATCAGTCCCCTAGAACTTAGAACTACTTAAACCTAACTAACCTAAGGACATCACAAACATCCATGCCCGAGGCAGGATTCGAACCTGCGACCGTAGCAGTCGCGCGGTTCCGGACTGAGCGCCTAGAACCCCAAGACCACCGCGGCCGGCTAAATGACAACAGATTTAAGAAATTAACATGAAAGGAATCCAACAGAGACCTTTCAACTGTCATATCTTCCCCTCTCGAGTAGACATCGGCTTGAAGTAGCAGTGTCCATGCGGGCGAGAGGATTTGCGTGCTTCAATAAAGCGAAGGGCTATTCCGATGGTAGCGTAGCTACTGGCAAGGTTTCCCATTCAGGAAAGGCCTCTTTCAGAGGATCCAGACAAAGAGTGTCTCACAATGTTCCATCTTTTCCTTTATCCTATCCTGAGTTTTCCTTTCTTGAGTTTGTAATATAGGGTAGGGTGGACTCTTAGAAATACTGAAGGCAGCCTCCCTAGGGGAATGAGCCATGAGGAAAAATCGGGTTCTCGAAGTTTGGGGTTCGGCGGTGGTTTGACATCCCATCCGACTAAAAACTGGTTTTGCAACGATAAACTGTTCTCGGGTTGACAGCCGAGTCAATGTGTTGTTCTCCAGCAACGTTCCAGCAAGTTTCTTACTCGCCATCTTCAGGCGATGGACCACGGGCTTCTCTGCATCCTCGGCGCCGGTCGGGCCAATCAGGCACGAGCGGAATCGGCGCGACGACGCGTTGTGTGGGTCGGGAGGAGAGAGGGGGGGGGGGGGGGGGGCAGTCGCGGGCGCCGGGTCCTGGCGTCTCGTCTCGGTGCGGCCTGTTTATTCCATCCGCTGCCACCGACCTGCCTCCATCGGTGCGCTCTCATCTCATTCTTGATAATGTTGTGTTCCACGCTCTGCTGAGTTGGAAGCCACTATCCCGATTAACCAGGTTATCACTGACGCGTATCTTTCCTGCCTCTTTAATAATAGTCCCAGATACCTTTCACTCTACACAGTCTCTTGGTTTCTTAAAATTGAAACGTGTGTTCTTCACTGAGGCTGTGCTCCGCTACCGCGGATTTTTCTTTCTGTCCGAGGCGGATGCTTCTCACATGTTCAGAGATGCGTTGCGTTATGCAACGCTGCGTCTGTCCAATATATTGTTTCCCCACATTCACAGGAAATACTGTAGACACCCGGTGTTCTTATACTCAAGTTGTCCCTCATTGAGCCCAGCATATTTCTGATTTTTGATGGAGGATGGAAGAAGGTTTTTATCTTGTTCTTCTCCAGTATCCTGGCAATCTTGGCCATGGGCGGCCCTGCTTACGGGAGGAACGCCAGACCTTTGTTGTCCTCTTCTTCCTGTAGGTCCTTCTTCATCTTCTTGTTCATCTTGAGAGCGCGTCTAATCTGCGTTTCGGTGTATCCATTCTTCTGGAAGGTTTTCTGCAGGTACTGTATCTCAGTACATAAACTGTCCTTGGCGCATATGTCATGAGCTTTGCGGACAAGAGTAGTGAGCACGGATTTCCGTTGCAGCTGTTGGCGTTGAGGTATAGGTCTGTGTGTGTTTTTCGGTAGACCGAGTGTCCCATTGTACCGTCCGTTTTCTTCTTTATTCGGATATCGAGGAAGGGTCATTGTCAACTCGATGTTCTCGTGTATGCTGCTCCGATGGTTGAGAAATTCCATTAGAGTGTCCTCGACGTGCGGCCAGACCGCGAAAGTATCGTCCACGTACCGACAAAGGACCTTGGGTTTAAGGCGTGCTGTATCCATTGCGATATCCTCGAAGTATTCCATGTACAGATTAGCGATACATGGTGCCAATGGTGATCCCATAGCGACTCCATCCACCTGTTGGTAAAACTTGCCTCCACATTGGAAATACGTGGTCGTGAGCGCATGGCGGAACAATTCCACTGTGTCTTCGTCGAAATGATTCTCCAATAGTTTCAAGGAGTCCTCCAACGGTGCGCTCGTGAAGAGGGATGTAACGTCAAAGCTGACCATAATATCATTTTTGTCAAGACGCCACTCTTTGAGTGTCTTAACAAACTCCGTGGAATTCTTGATGTGGTTTTGCGACGTTTTCCAAACGAAATGGATCAAAAGGCATCGACTTTTGTTATTAACGTGGAATGTACAAGGGTTAGCAGGAGAAACTGAGAATATAATTAAAGGAATGAGAGTACTGAAAATGTATATCCTGATAATGACAGATACCAAAAGAAAAGAACTAGACAAGAAGTAATTGGAGACTATGTTCTGTCTTGGTGTCAAGTGGAAAAAAACTGAAAGAGCAAAATCAGAATTAGCAGTGCTTCTAAAACGAAAGTGGAAACAACTAATAATTAATTGGAAACAAGTGAATGAAAGTATAATTAGTATGGCAGTAATAATTCATTGAATACAACTGGAATTAATTGGTGTGTATGTCCCTAACGAAGACGATCCTGATGAGAAGAAAAGAGATTTCTTCGATGACTTTCAAGAAGTGGTTGATGAATGTCCTGATAGACTGAATTGTTAATGATGGTAGGCTTAAATGAGCGGATTGGAAAAAGTTTAAATGATAACGTTGTAGGACCATGTGGAGAGCATGTAGGAAACTTTAACAGAAGGAGGTTGACTGAATTCTGTAAGGCCAGTTCCAGCATAAGGATATACATAAGTACACCTAGGATGCATCAAGGAACCTAAAACTATATAGTAGGGTAGGTAGCGGGCTAAGGAAGAGGAATGGGTAAGAGCATGTGGAGAAATAGAGCATTCGCTTGGTTGTAGGAGATCGTCAGAGTCACAGAGGATGATAAGGAGGATGAAACTGGGTCGCAGTCCCGTACCCACAGTGCAGCCTATGTCTACTGGACATTGGAAAAAACGCTTTGAAGAACTTCTGGTAGAAAAAAGAACAGAACACGTGGTAGACGTCAACAACAAAAGCTGTACATTAGGTAACAAGAAACCTGTACTAGAGCCTAAGCTAAGAGATGCTGAAAAAGGCTTGAAACAGAAAGACGAGTGGACTGAGAAGAGTTGTGATGGAATTGTGTGAAACATGGGGCCACTCAGATGGTGAGACTTACCTGCAAATTGTTCAGTCAGGCAATGGAGAGAGAGGAAATACCAAGAGAGTGGTGTGTATCATATATATCTTCTACTACCGAGCGAGGTGGCGCAGTGGTTAGCACACTGGACTCGCATTCGGGAGGACGATGGTTCAAACTCGCATCCGGTCATCCTGAATTAGGTTGTTGTGATTTCTCTAAATCGTTTCTGGCAAAAGTCGGGATGGTTCCTTTGAAAGGGCACGGCCGACTTCCTTCACCATACTTCCCTAATCTTATGGGACCGATGACCTCGCTGTTTGGTCCCCTTCCCCAAATCAATCAATGAATCAATCAATCTGCTACCTACATAAAAGGAAACAAGAACCCCCCGTAAATTGGGGTTATGGCTTCTGTCGCCAGACTTTTTAGTGCTGTGCTGAAAAACAGGTTGGTGAATGAGGTTAAGGAAAGATGCGAGAGTAACAGGCAGGTTTTATGTATGGATCATATTTTTAGCCTTAGACAAATAAGTGAGAAGGCGTATTATAAGGGTCTACATCTAATCCAGAATGAGATTTTCACTCTTCAGCGGAAAGTGGGCCGATATGAAACTTCCTGGCAGATTAAAACTGTGTTCGCACAAGAGCTTCTGTGAAGTTTGGAAGGTAGGAGACGAGGTACTGGCAGAATCGAAGCTGTGAGGGCGTGTCGTGAGACGCGCTTGGGTATCTCATTTGGTAGAGCACTTGCCCGCTAAAGGCAAAGGTCCCGAGTTCGAGTGTCGGTCCAGCACACAGTTTTAATCTGTCAGGAAATTTCATGTCTACATCTAATATTTGTGGATTCATAAAAAGCGTATGATTCTGTACCCTTCAACGGATTATGGGAAGCTACAGAGTATATAGATACAGAAGCACAATAGATATCCCTAGTCCAAAGAGTAGACCAACAATCGTACGCAGCAGTTAAAGAAGGGAGAAAGTTGAGTGAGAAATTCCAAACATCGAAAGGACTTAGACAGGGCTGCAGTATGTCGCCGATCCTGTTTAAAATATGTTGGATTATATACTGGAATGGTGAAATCATTCATGCGGAGATGTGGGATTTCGTTTCCAGTATGATACTATCTACTCATTGCTTGCCGATGATGAGGTACTGGTAGCACAGGGGAGAAGGGTATTAAATAGGATATAAAGAAGTTAATCGAAGCATTTGAATGAAGCGGGCTTAAGATAAACATGAGCTAAACAGAATATCTAGTTGGGAGAGGTGATGAAAGGGATATAGTACTGCTGCAAGGAACTATTAAAGCTGTAAAGCAGTTTAAATACTTTGGATTGATTATCCATTCCTCGAGAAGCTGTGAAGCAGATATGGGACGCAGGATCCAGCAGGTAAGAGGAGCAATTAAAATGTTAAAAAAAGTTCAGACAAGTAACATAGTACACACACAATTAAAAAAACACGGCAATAGTCTGGTTTCTGTTCGCAAGAGATAAAAGGCACACTCAGCCACAGTATGATGGCCGTTCGCAACACGTCCCAAAAAACACAACAGGAACACCCACTGTAAGACACTCACTGTAGAACACTCAATGTAGAACACTGCACGAAAGTGGCGGCACAAAGGTGACACTCCCGAGCCAAAGGCAGATGGGGGGGGGGGGGGGACCTGGAGGAGAGGGAAGAACAAGGAGGGAGGAAGGAAAAAAAACGAAAAGGGGGGGTGGACCAAGGAGGGAGAAAAAATGGTTCAAATGGCTCTGAGCACTATGGGACTTAACTGCTGAGGTCATCAGTCCCCTAGAACTTAGTACTTAAACCTAACTAACCTAAGGACATCACACACATCCATGCCAGAGGCAGGATTCGAACCTGCGACCGTAGCGGTCGCGCGGTTCCAGACTGTAGCGCCTAGAACCGCTCGGCCACCCAGGCCGGCAAAAGGAGTGAGAGGACTAATAAAGGGGGCCGGCCGCGGTAGTCTAGCGGTTCTGGCGCTGCAGTCCGGAACCGCGGGACTGCTACGGTCGCAGGTTCGAATCCTGCCTCGGGCATGGGTGTGTGTGATGTCCTTAGGTTAGTTAGGTTTAAGTAGTTCTAAGTTCTAGGGGACTTATGACCTAAGATGTTGAGTCCCATAGTGCTCAGAGCCATTTAATAAAGGGGGAGAAGGGAAGACGCGAGAGGGAATGAGAGGAGGCAGAGGAGGGAAATGTAAAAGGACTCGGGGGAGAGAAGGGGGCAAAGAGTGGGGAGGTAGGGAAGAAAGAGGATGGAAGGGGGGGAGAGGGAGCCCAGGAAAAGGACAGAGGAAAGGAGGGGGAGTGAGGAGCAGAGTTGATAGGAGGGATAAATGGAGGGAGAGAGGGTATCATGTAGGAGGGGGAGTTGATAGAAGCCACCTTGGGGAAGGAGATGTAGGGTGTACAGATGGAGGGTAGGGGGGACACAACAGTGAAGACGTGGCAGGGGGCGGGGATGGGAGAGGAGAGGAGCAACCAGGGAGTGAGGGGGTTCAAGGCAGCGGGAGATGTAGAGGATGCGGATATGTTCAAGGAATAGGAGCAGATGGGGGAAAGGAATGAGATCATAGAGGATCCGCATGGGGGACGGGAGGCGTATATGGAAGGCGTGGTGGAGTGCATGACGCTCAAGGATCTGGAGGGACTTATAGAATTTGGGGGGGGGGGGCAGATATCCAGGCAGGACTGGCATAACAGAGGATGGGACGGATTAAGGATTTGTAGGTGTGGAGGATGGTAGAGGGGTGCAACCCCCATGTCCGGCCAGAGAGGAGTTTGAGGAGTCGGAGGCGGTTGTGGGCTTTGGATTGGATGGAGCGGAGATGAGGGAGCGGTCAATGGTGAGGCCAAGGTAGGTGAGGGTGGGGGTGAGGCGGACAGAACGGGCGCAGACAGTAAGGGAGAAATCCAGGAGCCGGAAGGAGCGAGTGGTATGACCTACGATGATTGCCTGGGTCTTGGAAGGATTGATTTTCAGGAGCCACTGGTTACACCATGCAGCAAAAAGGTCAAGATGATTCTGGAGAAGACGTTGGGACCGTTGGAGGGTAGGAGCGAGGGCGAGGAATGCGGTGTCATCAGCATATTGCAAGAGGTGTACTGGAGGGGGGGGGGGTTGGGGCGTATCTGCCGTGTACAGGAGGTAGAGGAGAGGGGAGAGGACAGAGCCCTGGGGCACACCTGCAGAGGGGTAGAAGGTGTGGGAATTGGCATTATGGATGGTAACATAGGAGGGGCGGTGGGAGAGGAAGGAGGCCATCAGACGGATGTAGTTGATAGGAAGGGCGTAGGTTTGGAGTTTAAACAGGAGACTGGGATGCCAGACACGGTCGTAGGCCTTTTCGAGGTCAAGGGAGACAAAAATGGCTGAGCGACGGGAGTTAAGCTGGAGGGAGAGGAGTGAGGCGGAGGAGTTGGTCATCAGCTGAGAAGGGAAGTCGAAAGCCACATTGGGTGTTGGGGAGGAGGTGGTTTTGGTGGAGGTGGTGATGGATGCGCCAGGAAAGGATGGATTCCAAGAGCTTGCTGAACACCGATGTGAGACAGATAGGACGATAGGAAGAGGCATCAGATGGAGGCTTGTTGGGTTTGGAGAACATCAGGATACGGGAGGTTTCCCACAGGTCTGTATAGAAGCCAGTGGCAAGGATGACATTGTAGAGGGTGGCAAGGACTGAAAGGAAGGAGGGAGGGCAGTGTTTGAGGTGGCAGTAGGTAATGCAGTCGTGGCCGGGAGCAGTGTTGTGTTTAGTGCGGAGTGTGAGGCTGATGTCCTGTGTAGTGATGGGAGTGTTAAGTTCAGATGGTGGTGTGTGGCCTAAGTACTGGAAGCTAGGAGCAAGGGGAGGAACAGAGGTATTTGTACGGTCCATGATGTCAGGGAAGAGGGAATAATCAAAGCAGGGATCATCTGGGATGGAAAAAACATCGGAGAGGTGAGAGGCAAAGTGGTTGGCCTTACTGAGGTTGTCAGGAAAGGGACGGTCATTAAGGAGGAGAGGGTACTGGGGGTGAGGCGGTTCCCAGTAAGGCGGTGGAAAGCAGACCAATACTTGGAAGAGTTTATGGGGAGCGTGGTGTTGAGTTGTGTACATGTCTGGCGCCAGGCACGGCGTTTCTTTGCAGTAAGCAGGTTGCGGATGTGTCGTTGTAATTGCCGGTGGCGGATAAGAGTATCCCGGTCACGAGTGCAGAGAAAAGAGCGGTAGAGGCGACGGGACTCTCGAAGGAGACGGACGGCCTGTGGAGGTAGGGTGGGGCAGTGAGAGTGGATGGCTTTGGTGGGGAAATGGGTGGCGACGGCGTCAGACAAGGTCTGGTGCAGGAAGGCAGCAGTGCGGGAGATGTCATCAGGAGATTGGAGGGTAAGGTCGTGGCCGTCAACCTGGGTGTGAATGGAGTCCCGGTAGGCATCCCAGTTGGCACGGGAGTAATCATGGACAAGTTTAGGAGGGACGTCAGGGCGAGGAGCATTGCGGGGGTGGCGACCATCACTGCCAATGAGGTCAAGGACATCTGCGGTTATGCGCCCAAGGAGGTTGGGAGAGGCAAGCGCCACATCAGGAGTGGTGTTGGATTCGGGTTGGGTGTGCTGAGGCAGGGGAACCAGGTCTCGCTGGAGGGTGGTGAGAAACTGATGCCACCGCTGGAGGTCGGCAGGATCACGGCTGTGGATATTGAGGTCGGCGGCAATCACGTAGGTGGAGAAGGTGCGCTCTATGTGGGCCAGGAAATCGTACGGGATGGGGGTGCGAGGGCAGACATAAATGGTGGCACAGATGATGGTAAGGGTGGGGAAGAAGAGGCTGAGGGTGAGATGCTCAGCAGGATTGTTAAGGAGAGGTTGGGGCCAGACAGGGAGGTGCTTGAGGTGGCCTATAGCAACTCCGCCACACGCCAGAGGGTACGGGTTATCGGTGCGGTGAAGGGTGTAAGGAGCCGTGGAGATGGAGATATGGGGTTGAAGGAAGGTTTCATTTAGGACAAAGGCATCCACGCAGTGCTGACGGAGGGTGTGGAGGAAGAGGAGTTTGTGGGTGGGCAGGGAGCGAATGTTGTGGTACAGGATACAGTAGGGTTGTTGTACCATGGGAGGGAGAGTTAGACGAGGGTGGTGAGGGGGGTGAAGGTGAAGTGGGCCTGGTTGTGGGAGTATGTGGCATAGGTGGTAAGATGGGAGATGGAACGGGCAGCGAGGGCGATTTGGGAAATTGTGTGGGAGCGCTGGAAGGGGTGGATGTTTTGGAGCACAATGGTGATGAAACGGATGATGTCCTCGGCAGTCGGTGGAGGGTGGAGCGAGTTGTTCGGGTGGATGGGGTCATCAACAGGACGGACAGGGACGGTGAGCTCAGGGGTGACTGGGGAGATTTCGCTTTACACTTCGAGGAGTAGGTAGGATGTGGTTCGTTGCAAGTGTTGCAGGAGGGGGGAGCGGTGAGGTTGGGGCAATTCTTGAGGAAGTGTGAAGCTTTGCAGTGGGGACAAGTAGGGGGGTTCTTGCAGGCAGAGGTAACGTGGTCATTGTATGTGAGACAGCGTTGTCAGCAGTAGGATTGGACTGGAGAACGGGAGGGGTCCACCTTACGATGGCGATTGTAGATGAGGGCTCCCTCGGTGAGGAGGCGGTCAATGGAGGAGGAGGATTCGGTGAATATCCGCATGAGAAAAGTTGGCCCGGCATCATTGAAGATGCGACGGGCCGAGCAGATTTCAATGTCGGGCCGGGAGTTGAGTTCCGCCAACTCCTCATCCCCCGTGATCACGGGGCTAAGCTTCGTGATCACAGCGGTGAAGGTCGGCGGACGTCGAGGAGTTTGAGGCTGACGGGGAGAGGACGGGGTGTGGTAGGGGGTGAGGGTTGCACGTTGGCCAAATTGGATATGGGGGATGTGGGAGAGGAGATCAGTGTGGAAGGAAGCACTGGGGGATTTAATGAGGACCGAGTCCTTGCGAGGAATCAGAAGGGAGATGGTGGTATTGGGGTAGTATTTTCGGATGGCGAGGGTGAGGGAGCGGGCATCAAGGAATTGAGGTTCAGGATTGGAGAGGACAAAGGTGTGGGTGGCAGGCGTGGCGGGGGCCGGGGTCGGGGTCGTGTCCATGGGGTGGGTGGGTCACGGGGATTGGGGGTTTTTTGGAGGAGATTTCGGGGGAAGGGTCAACATTTGGGCGCTTTGAAGGTTTCGTGGTCACGACCGGGTGGAGAGGGGGGCTAGGGGACGGGTTGCAGCGGGAGATGGCGGAGGGCAGGACCACCCTGACCAGCGGATGACACAGACGGAGGGGGCGTGGGTGTCACAGAGACTGTGGAACGCCGAACCGAAATCCGTGCTGGCTTGGAGCCCGTTGGAGGCGGTGCAGGGAGCGGCGGAAAGTCAGTAGCTGTCGATGGGGCGACAGTGATAGGGGAGAGGGAATTGGGGGTGGTTACAGCCGACAGTGGCGCAGGGGTGGGGTGGACAGGGAGAGAAGGAAGGACGGGAAGGGGGGCGGAGGATGAGCTCCAAGTGATGGTGGTTGGAGCAGCGGCGAGCACCGGCAGGCGGCGACGAGGAGGAGGAGGAGGAGGACCGGACGGCGAGCAGTAGTGACGGCGAGCAGACGGCACGGCAAGGAAACGGTGGGGCTCTTCTACGTCGAAGATACACCCTGAGAGTAGCCCTATCAGCGCGAGTCTTCGATGAAGAAGTGAGGGAATCCAACCCTCGAATGTGATTAAAAACAATACCCATCACCATTATATAGGTTTATTTCTAGACAACCAGTTTCGACGTTACGCTACTTTCTTCAGGCCAAAACTGCTCCAACCCAGTAACCTTCTTTTTGGATGATGTAGTGTAACGTCGAAATTGGTTGCCTAGAAATAAACCTATAAAACAGCGATTGGTATTGTTTTTATTGAACATTTAACCAGAAGATGGAGTTACATTACATTATGATGCTTACAGCGCCATCTATTGCTACATTTTGTAACTATTTATTTTTCTTCTGCCACACATTTTCCCCCTTCTCCGATAATATTCCGTTGCAGTTTGACGTCACTCTGACCAGTGTTGTTATTTCTACAGCACTTTGAAAGTTTAACGGTATATGAACTCCGAGTAAGGTACTCATGGGTAGGTGATGCTACGATAGTAGTGCGCAACAGCTGGGAATTTGGGTCGGATAGGTAGCGCGAACAGAAATGCGGGTTCGAGTCCCGATCCGGCACAAATTTTCATTGTTAACATTGATTTATTTCAATACCCAAATGCGGCTAAGGCCATTAAAAACCATTGAACGGGGCAGACATTCAAAACAAGGGTCTAAGGATCGTTTACTCCGCTTCGAGGGACGTTAGGATATTTCAGCATCTGAAAAGAAATTAAATTAGGTAACAATTGTCTACGTTTCTGGAAAGGTTACTCAAATAAAATAACCGATGAAGATCGCAAAAAATTGAAGGTAACCCTGGTTAATGCCCAAAGAATAATTGGAGTAATTCGCATTTTACACAGTAGATCTGTACAAATGATGGTTTACTTTGAAATGGGCCTTTCGCATAAAGTATTCTGTATTAAGCAAGACATTTTACTCTCGAAACTTAATGTAATAACTGTCAGTATAAACTACTATGACAGAAGGTACTCTGGAGATATGACGTAAATGAAGTAAGGCAGAATGAAACTCAGCTCGTCCACGCTGAGCAAACGCGAATTTCACTAATGACTGCCTCGTTATATTGCGCCTATTATTCCGCATGTCTTTCTACTTATTTGCTTTTATTGTCGCGATTCCGGACCACTGGACAGATTGGCGATAAGGAGAAACAGTGGAAGGCGAAAGTTTACAGGCTTCCGCCGGCAGTTGTGAGGCGGCGCGTCGAAAATAAAGCAGTCGGCGAACCCGGCAGGTGTGGCGGCAGCCGCGCTTCCGGCCCACGCGCCGCCCACGCAGCCAGAGAGTCTCCTTCTGGCTGGTCTGCCGGCTCGGCTCCGCCCCCGGCTGACAGGATATTACTTCTTTTCCGGAGTCATTGTACGGCACTGAAGAGTTTAACGTTTGCAGTGAAGTCAGAGTTCCCATTAGAGGAAACAACACTTTTGAGACTTAAAATAATTTGCACGGAAGTTACGCAGGTGCCTGCGGATGCAGTTGTTGTATAAAACCAGTATCTTTTTAAATAACCTCCCTTTTACGCTTTTCTTCATTACACTCTGAAAGTCTTTCGTAAGCAACATCAGTTTGCAGTGTCTGAAGGAATACAAGCATTGCCCGCATCTCGTGGTCGTGCGGTAGCGTTCTCGCTTCCCACGCTCGGGTTCCCGGGTTCGATTCCCGGCGGGGTCAGGGATTTTCTCTGCCTCGTGATGGCTGGGTGTTGTGTGCTGTCCTTAGGTTAGTTAGGTTTAAGTAGTTGTAAGTTCTAGGGGACTTATGACCACAGCAGTTGAGTCCCACAGTGCTCAGAGCCATTTGAACCATTTTTGAATACAAGCATTCAAGGGCTTGAATGACTGAAATACACTACGAAACCAGTCTTCTATAGACATTCGTATACTGTACTATGTATTGATACGCGTATCGACTGGTACTCAAATGTCGCATAGAACATACGGTCAGTGTTCTGCTTGCTACAGTAGCTTCATCTTTGGTTCATAACCGCAAAGGCACATCGTAGCAACACTACTTAAATGGCCCCTAGACGGTCAATAATATTAAACAATAATAATGTACAATATTATTGACGCTCTCCCTAGACTGCTCAGTAATGTTGTCAATAATAATGCACAATAATAGTGTGGTTCGGAATGTAGGACGATACAGACAGTACTGCTGTGGTAATTGCTCTATTTTGTTGCAAGCAGAAAAAACGTGGATGAAAAGTCGGTTCAAGGAGCGTCAATGATCACTCAGGAAAGCTCGTTGAGAGAACTGAGGTTCAACGAAAAACGAAGATTATCTTATTATAACTAGAAATGGTTCTCCCCACACATTTCCCACCTCCCCCCTCCCTCCCCCACCATTCTCTCCCGGATAAATTTCTGCAGAAGCCCACCACCAAGACAAATAAATAATAAATTGAGAGACGCAGTTTCTCCAAGTAAGCACTTCTCTATTACGCTTCGATACCTTGTTACTGGCAATTCTTTCGAAGACATGAAATTTACAAGTGCAGTTTTAGCATGCAGTATTTGAGATATAATTTTGCAAACGTGTCATACATTAAAACGAGCACGACAGGATTACATTAGGGGAAACACAGGGTGCATATACAGAGATAAATTTTTATTCATAAGTTAGCATTAGCTAAATTTTTCAAAACGTCTTGATTCGTGACCTTTGTCTATATTTTCTGGACCGCAAATCATACTGAAAAAGTTTATATAACTTATTCACTTGGCTACTGGCAACCGATTTCGGTACACAGTAACATCCTCACACCATCCCCCTGCGTGCAGTCGTCACGTCCGCTTCCCAGGTAGATATATCAAACATCTATCTGATGGTTGTATAGCGAAATCGGTAACCAACAGGAAAAATAAATAAATAGCGACTACAGACTAAAATAAACTTTTTCATTAAAAGCCATCTTCCATACACCAAGAGTGACACTAGAAGTACATAATAAGCCAATGACGATGGGTTTATAAACCCGAAAGCCGGACTTGCCAATTAAAACATTTCTAGTGCAGTTCACGGTGTATGGAAGATATCTTTTAATAACTATCTGAAAGCTGCGGACCACCAATCATTCAAGATTTTTACAGACTTTTTGAGTTTTGTACTGACTGCTGTTCCGCTGGCAGTATGTCGGGAATATGTAACAAATCATACCATTCATCACTCTTAACTCTTTGTTCTTTTACTCATCTGCACTAAAATTCCACAGTGCCAGCAATGATTAATACACTCCAATGCACTCTTGTAATTATGCCCTTTCGTCTTGTTTTGAACTCATTTTCCACATAACAACAACAAACGTAGACTAACATAAGCTCCATGGTCTGTGTAGCACGCGACTGACTGTCAAGGATGGCGTCAATACAGCCCACGGATGGCACGATACTTCCACACAACGCCATATATTTCCAGAGTTTTATATGTGCTCCGTAGTATTGCACAACCTCTTACTCTCACTCCTAGACGATCAACATTATTGCGCATCCGGAAAATATTACAAATATTATTGACCGTCTATGGACTGCTTTATACTCTGAGGTTACAGATTAGTGAGTCAATGGCATTTTTTGGCTCGAAGATTGCTTAGCAAGGCCCCACATGGGCAAACGAGCACTATTGGTTTCCACCTGCTCTCGTGAACACTATCTGCTTTCCTGCTAATTAGGCGTGGCATACTATTCAGTACAGATGCTTATCTTGTGATACTGAAGTGAGCACAGTCTAAGGTTGTGGTGAGGTGGTTGTCTGCTTGCGCAGCCGTTCCGTAATTATAAGGTCTGTTGTTTTTAGATATTTTTCAGCTCCATTTTCATGTGAGCAATGTCTGCTTGTTTAATCGATTTCACAACTTGGTTTGAACATGGAGGAATCGATATCTGTTTCCCGTTGATTCATCCGATCCTGCAAGTAGTTTATCCCATTGATTTTTTCGCTCTTTAAATAATATTATGGGCGTTAATAAGAATATAGGATTTTCTTTTATAATATTTGGTGATGTAAATCGTTGGGTAAAGGGAACTTTCATGTAAGACATGATATTTTGTATAACTTTTCTGCATGAAACATTAATAATGTTTATTCAATTCAATTTTTACATAATTTGAGAAGCTTATACGGTCAGTTTCCACTCTTATGAATTCGCTAAAATCCTCACATGTAGTCCCTCAAGAATACCGTTCATGAGAGAATTAGCTTTAGTTTCATTGTATTTAACGAAGAAAGCGAATGATTTGCCGTCAGCAAAGAGATTATGTTATTTTTTAATGCAGTTTTCTGCTAACATGTTAAGTGCGTGTCGTAGTAGACTTCTAATAGAAAACACAACCACATAAGCTAGTTTCACTTGATATACGAGGGATATATATATATATATATATATATATATATATATATATATATATATAAACTCACGTATATCAAGTGCATATATATATATATGAAATGAAATGTCAATTACATACTCAGTGTCATACAATCAAGCAAGAATCGTATGTTTTACGCTTTTCTACTTACGTTAAGTTCTGGTACTTAAATCAAAGATTTTGTTTTTAAATACTCGCCAGGTTCATTTATTCCATATTTTAAACGTTTGTCGCGCCTTAGACTGCGTTTTTGGTTTTAAATAGTGAAATTTAAAAACTCCGCGTAATGGCGGATCAAATAGCGGTCAGCGATAATCGTTTTCGCCTTCGCAGCAGCTGTGAGAAATTGCTGGAAAATCTTAAGTAAGTAGCAAATGGGGTTTATTACCTAATAAATGTGTGCAAATACGCTCATGTTGCTTAACAGTGTATTACGAAACATAACCGTGGTACATTTACAACAATACCGACCTATAATTCCAGATAAGAACAATCGTTATTATATCAAAGGAAACAAAAGTAGCTCGATACGACTTACGAGCAACAAGATCAAAACCAAACAAGCAATAAAGATCAATAGAGAGGGATTATAATTGTGAGTTGCTTGTTATACACTATTTACAAAGTCAGTCATTTTTATATGCTGGTTGCATCTATATCTCTTCGATTGTCTTTCATATAATTAATATCTGACTTAATTACACAAAATATCACTTCACCACCGTTTGTTCATTTTTATGCGTTTAAAAATTTTGGTTGTTAATTTTTAATGTCACTTTTCTATACATTATGTACGATTTTGAATTCACTACCTAAATGACGCAACAGCTTATATGACAGTATGCTGCTTGAAGTCTGCTCGTCTGTAAAGGGTACATCGTATGGCTGGCGACTGACGCCATGTCAGACTGTCGACAATGTCCAGATGTTTTCTATGGATGAGACATCTGGTGAATGTGCTGGACAGGGCAACTATCGAAAACCCACTCTATAGACGTAGGGAGGACACAACAAGCAACATACGCCCCTGCGATATCTTGTTCAAAGATAACGACGAGGAAACTGTAATCCCACAATTAATTATCGTCAAAATCCCAGAACTTATCATCATCATTCCAGCTTCCAGATCTCAGAGATATGTTCTATGACCTTTTATTTGCTCCAAATTTGTTTTTAGGACAAATGCTGGTGTCTAAATATTGTCTTGCATTGTCTTCCGTCGTAGCCGTCTTAGTGAACGGCTGGACTAAAGGGTACTGTCTTACAATGTTATTTTGTATTTTGATGTTGTTTTAAGTAAGCTGAATAACACTAATATGAATATTTTACTTTATTCATCTGTTCGTCAGATAATATTTATTGTTGGTCGTCTAAAGACAATAATGCAGTTGATCGGTGGCCATTTACCCCGTCTCAAGTGCTCACTCCTTGTTCCAGGAAACGAATTTATCTTCATTCAAATGCATGACAACGAAGTCCGATGCCGATTTATGAACGAAGTTTTATTGCAAAGTTAATTCTGACCCATAAAACTGAATAATCATCTGTGCACGGTCACGCGTCATCGTATAAAATATGGACCTACAACAAAAGCTTCGCCCATTTTAGTCGTTCATCTCATCATCATATTCGCCCTTTCTCTCCTTTGCCTTTTATATTCACTGTAATCAGTATCAACAACTTACAAAACGGAAAGAGCGATTATAAAATCTAGAAGATAAGGAGTAGTCACTGGCATTTATCATCATCAGAATTTCCTTCCAGCGAGCGGGGTAGGAACTTGGTGAACGATATGCCTCCATTGATTTCCGTCCTGGTATAGCTTTTCCCTCTCCACTACATCCCGTGTTACTCCTCTTCCTTAATCTGGTCTGTCCATCTCTTTATAGGCTGCCCAGTTGGTCTTCATCCTGATACCTCCGTCTCCAAATAGTGGCGTGGAGTTCGGGTCGTGTGCATTCGCTTCACATGACCGAACCACTTCAACGTCAAAGCACTCATCCTCTCCTCTGTAGTCAATGTCACCTGCCGGTCTCTCCTCACATAATCATTCCTGACTCTGTCTCTCCTGGTTTGTTGTAGAGCTGACCTAAGGAACTTCATTTCACATGCGTGTATTTGACTCTCTTCTCTCTTATTTATGACACAGGCCTCTAGACTATACATCATGATTGGCAGGAGATAAGTTTTATACGTGGTATGTTTGGCTCTTAGAGGGCTTCCTTCTCCCAGATTATATTCCGTACTTGTTGGAACAAGCTAGATCCTTTTGTTATTCTGTTTATGTCTTCTAGTTTGGAACTTCCATCTCTTGATATGATGCTACCAAGGTAATTGAAGCTTTTCACACATTCAGCCTCCTCCTCATCCAGTATGATGTTCAAGATGTGGCTGACCTGCTCATCTTCATTGCCACTGTCTTGTTCCTACTCATAGTTAACATGAATTTTTTAAATTTTGTGTTTCAGTAATCTAGTCTCCTCTGAACCTTCATTTCTGTCTCTCCCCAAATGGCGATGTCATCAGCAAAAACAAAAGCACTGAGGTCTTCATTTTCTTCTTCCTTGATTTCTTTCATGATTGTGTCCATATGTGTAATGAAGAGTAAAGGGAAGAGCGAACTGCCTTGCTGAACACCTCTCTTTATCTTAAACTATTTTGATCTTCCACCTCCTACTTTTACACTGCTCTCACAACCATAGTATGGCATCTGGACTTTTTGAATTAAAGAATCAGGAACATTATGTTTTCTCAAGCATTCCCATATTTTATCCCTTGGTACACTGTCATATGCTTTTTCCAAATCTACGAATACTACTATGAAGTCCTTTCCTTTTTCCCAATACTTCTCCATTAACCAACGGGGGCAGAAAATGAGATCTATCGTTCCCCTATTACTTCTGAACCCATGCTGTTGTTCCTCTAATTGGTGCTCTAGAGTTTTCTGCAATCTTTTTTCTATGACCTTTTCCGTTATCTTAAGGCAGTGTGATAACAGTGTGATTCCTCGGTAGTTGGGACATTTCTTTCTACTACGTTTCTTGAACAATGGTATTATAATTCTTTTTTTTCCATTCATCCAGCACTTTGTTTTCTTTTCGTATCAGCCCAGCACCCAGCGTAACCATTGTACTCCATGTGGCTTTAAACATATCCGCTGTCAGCTCATCTACTCGAGCCGCCTTCCCACTTTTCATCTGTTTCAGGGAATTCTCAGTTTCTAACCAAGAGACTGGATCCTGCTCCTCCACTAATTCAGTTACTGCTGTGTCACTTTCTTGTGCACCCTCCCCATTCAGTAAGATTTCAAAACAATTCTTTATCTCTTCTCTGATGCCTTCCATGTCCCTGATGATATCCCCATCCTCTGTTTTAATCGCTTTTATGTCTTCTCTGTCAGATCTTTTACTTTTCAATAACCCATATAGCAGTTTGTGGTATCCTTTGCTATCCTGCTCTAGATTCTGGCTGAATATTTCCCAACTCTTCTCATTTTCTTCATTCAAAATTCTCTTTGCTTGGAGTTTCTTTTGTCGGTATTCCTTTTCTAGTGTTGTCACCTTGTGTTCATCTTTTGTCACCAGCAACTGGTTCTGATTTCGTTTTCCAAACATCATGGTTTTCTTTGCCATATATCGTTTAATTGCTTCTTTTACTCTATCGTTCCAGCAACTGTTTTTTTTTCTTTCACTTTACCCTTTGTTTTGTCGCATATCTGCACAGCACTGTTACCTATTGATGTTTTAAATAGGTTGCACTCTTCCTCTACATCACCCCTTTCAGTTTTTGGCAATTTGTTTGCTACTACATTTTGGAAACTTTTCATATTTTCTTCTTCTTTCAACTTCCATTCCTTAATTTGTGGCATTCTTTGTACATCATTCAAACTTTTGATCTTATAATTTAGATCAGCTTTTAGTAACCTCTGGTCACTATCCAAGTACTCACTTGGTATGACTTTAGTGCCCCTTACTTTTCCTCCAATTAATTTGTCTGTTGATATATAGTCTATAACTGTCTTAGATTTGCCATCCCAGCCATATCTAGTAATCTTATGGCTATCTTGTTTCTTGAAGAATGTAATCTTCACTAAAAGATGATTCCTTATTCACAGATTTAGAATTTCTTCTCCCGCAACATTTCGCCTTCTGTATCCAAAAGGGCCCATCACCTCCTCATATCCATTTCTATCCGTGCCGACCTGTGCATTCAGATCCACAATTATCATAATGTTATCTTCTCTTAGTGGATCTTCCAGTTCTTCAAGGAATTTCGTTTATAATTTCTCACTGCTCCCTTGCTGAGGTGCGTACAATTGGAGTATAGTAAAACTATTCTTTCCAAAGTTCACTCTTGCTCTAATTATCCTTTCACTTACAAAGCTCACAGCTGTAGCTGGGTCAATGTCTTTGTGAAACACAAACCCCACTCCAGTTTTTGCCTCTTGTGACCCTGACAGTATAATTTGTACACAACTCTCAGCAATTTAGAAGTTTTACCCTTCCACATGGTCTCACGCAATCCAAAGATATGAATCTTTCTCCGCTCCATGATGTCTACAATCTCTTCAGTCTTTTCTGTCAAGGTTATTATATTTCATGTTTCCACTCTCAACTTGTTTTAGTTTTTTCGTGGGCTTCTAGTTTTCTGTTCTTTTTTGGTGCATCTTCTTGCGTTCCTTGGTTTTTCTTCAGACTGTGAGGAGCCGTCATTCGTTCCAGGGTAAAAGAATTGCTATATATATTAGGTACTTTTAATCCGAGGCTCATTGTTGTATTGAAAGCAATAACAACTTTTTCTCATATGCTGGCCTGCTAAGCCTAACGCATCTGAGGATTTTCTTGCAGGGTTTACTCCCTCAGCCTTCGAAGATCCCTTTTCACCACAAGGCAGTGGTTCCACTCCTCATTTGTCCTTAGGAGGGAAAGGGTGCCTCCTCCGCCAGCTGCGCCGTACTAAAGATGTTCTCTCCGCCGTAGCTGCCATTAAGGACTGATAATAGTAAGGGAAAAGGAGAGGTTTAGGGTAGGATTATAACGTCAAAAATATAACGCTGGCTGTGTGAAAGTAATTTGTTATTTGACACGATTCCAGTAATTTTTAAATGAAATTACCAGTACCTACATGCTTCGGTCATTGTCAGATCGTAAAATACAAGTGGTTCAGCTATCCCATCGCTATAGAAACAACGTGTAGTGTACCCATCTGCGTCTCCTACCGCCACGTTAGATACTGCGCTCTATGACGATGACGAATGGAATCTAGCTACGGCCGTTCTCTACTGAGCCTTCACACCCAGGCACCTGACACTTATATACTGTACAGAGGACCGGTATCCATCTGGAAAGCCGCATTGCCATTTCTGTGCCCATCGTTGTCCACGGGAGCAGCGCTGTCTGCGCGCCTCTTACTGCACCCGCCTCGAGCAGAGAAAGAGCAATGGTCGTCATGCTGACACTCAATGGTGCTCCTACTCGGTTCTTGCTGTGAACAAGCCCATTTCCTGATTATAGGTACATGAAACGCTGTGTGACCCTGCATGGGCGAGGGAAACGTGTAGCCTTATTCCCATGAACTAGTCGTACAGGAGTCGTTGAGATCCTCTTTGACATTACGATCCTCCTGAACCCACGGATGCCATATTCGTATTATACCCATGGGATCCTCAACAACGCTGTCAGTGGTATTGCCAAACGATAAGCTACGGTCTCCATAAATCACGAACCTATCACTGTCGAATCCCAACACTAGCTAATAGACGTTTTTCGCTCTACACAAGGCATTAAACATCTTCTCAAGAAACAAACAACGTCGAGATATAATTTTTGAACGAGGAATCCACTGTATTGCAACAATTTATTTATTTGCTCCCTTTTCGGTCAATGAACATGATGTGGCACTTGAATCAACATTGAAAAACAAGAGTGACAACAAAACCTCAATAGTCAAAACGTCGTAAACACATGGATGCACAAAACATATCTTACGAAATCTTGGCTAATACAAGTCACTTGTCAATCATGTTGAACCATAAAATTGCAGCCGACCGGTGTGGCCGAGCGGTTGTAGGATCTACAATCTGGAGCCGTGCGACCGCTATGGTCGCAGGTTCGAATCCTGCCTCGGGCATCGATGTGTGTGATGTCCGTAGGTTAGTTAGGTTTAAGCAGTTCTAAGTTCTAGGGGACTGATGACCTCAGAAGTTAAGTCCCATAGTTCTCTGAGCCACTTGAACCATTTGAACACATTTTCGCCAACTAGTGCATAATATTCATAGTACTGATTCGAGATATAGTTGTACGATGGGCTCACGACAGATAATGTTTCTTCAGTTATACGCATGTATTTAATGTGACGTACTACATCGCCTGATATATAAAACCGCTCAATTTTCTGCCCTTGTTATGTTTTACGATAATGTCGCTTGAAAACTATAAGAAACTCTGTTCCAGTGCACAATGCAACGCAGAATAAAAATTTCTTGCACGAGAACATTTTGTAAATCATCTCAGACAATAGATATGACGTCGTTACGAAGAATGTGTGAGAATTAACATTTCTACCTTGCTTGAGAGTAAAGTACGTCACAGATGTGGGGAGTTGTACGTACGGCTTGGAGAGCTCTGTCGCGGTAAGTCGTGCCTGAGCCGACAAGAGAAAGTACATACAGTAGAATTCAGCACCACAGAGCCGACTGAACCCCAGAGGTCGGCCTCCTCTACCCGCACGAAGAGCACTCTGTGTTGTGGCTTTTACATTTTAAACGGCTAGCTACGTGTCAAACTACGATCGTTCATTCCGTAATTCCCTTCCAAGAAACCCATTCCACAAAACTAGTAAATTGGAATGTTTAAACGTCTTTTTTGAGTACCAAACTTGGAAAAAATGAACTCTAGCGTGTTTCATGTTTAACAGATGTCACAGTATTTACATGGCTATTGTCTGTAAGTTATTAACGGTTCCAGTAAACTTAATTCCACATGTACGAGTACATAACTTAGGGTTGCAACTCGCATTCTGCCGTACAACTTTAATCTGTCAATATTTTTCTCACAATTTCTAGCCCCCACTCAGTTTTTACTTGTTTTGCAGGGATACCGTTTCTGAAAATTTTCTCTACTTTCGGTTGCTGAATTTGGTGATGAAAGAATTGTACAGCTTACTTTCCATACTGATATTCATTGTCTAATGTTCAATAAATTTTGTGGGGCTATTCCACACATAGACACAAAGTATTCTCTGGACAGCAACACGCTGCAAGCATTATACCTGGTGTCCTTCGTCGAATTCCTTTGAGGTAAATGTTTACAAAATTAGGCATACTAACAGCAGCCTCACATTACATTCCCTCTCTTACAACGATTGTGTGAACAGTCTGGCATAATTTGAAAATAACAATATCATTCATAATGCAATTTAGTAACCAAACTAGCCTCTTGTTTGCACAAATTAGCATTACTCTTCCACAGAAAGCTGCAAATTATGTAGTCACAAAATATTTGACCATTTCCCTGGTGAATTAAGGGTACTGTCAGATAATGAAACTTTTAGATTGGAATGGAACCCATTTATGTTTAACGACTCCTTCCACTCCATACATCAACGTCTGAACAGATGGTATGTATATGGTTGGATTACATTTCTGAAATTTTGTCGTTGATTAAAATTAAAACAAAAAGTCCAGTTTTGTAAATGACCAGCAAACAGCCACATTTTCGTGAAGAAAACGCGTTTTATTTGTAAACCTCTGGGTATATTCCACATATTGGCGAGTTCTAATGCAAAAGATCCACGTAACATGTAACTTGGTTGCAGAATGTTGCAGTCATTGGCAGAGTGTTCACTCATGTTTCAGAAGAGGAGAAATGCTAGCCACCCCCGTAACATTAGAAACAAATATGTGCCCTCCATTCGTTGCTCTCACAAAACCTCCCGATGACTGTCTCTACTGTGTTTCGATAATCTGACTCGAATCGCTTCTATCTCATAAACTTTTGGTAGACATGATGTCAGCGGTGTCAGCAGTGGCACATCTTTAGTTTGTCACAAAGAAGTGACATCAAGAACCCACTTATCGTTATTGAATGAAATTAATGCAACTTGAAAATTAATAACGTACGAAACTTTGAAGAATGTTCTGCTTGAAGTGAAGAGACAAAATACAGAAGAATAGTGCTACGACACTTTAAAATTTAAAACAAACTTGAGTTTCATTAATGTAAATGCGAGATAATTGAGAATGGCGTCGTTATTACAAAGAGAGAACGCGACTCTAAGGATTTCAGCAGGTATGGCCGACGTAATAAAAAAATGGTTCAAATGGCTCTGAGCACTATGGGACTCAACTGCTGAGGTCATAAGTCCCCTAGAACTTAGAACTACTTAAACCTAACTAACCTAAGGACAACACACACATCCATGCCCGAGGCAGGATTCGAACCTGCGCGGTTCCAGACTGTAGCGCCAGAACCGCTCGGCCACCAGCGGCCGGCCCGACGTAATCAAAAGCGAGATGGTCATATCAGTAACCTTCGAAGGACGTCTCCACAGTGTCACTACAATGGTGCCCTGCCAGAACATGGGTCAGGTTGTGTAACAGCATCCTGGGACATCGGGAAACAGTGAACTGCGGGAAACAGCGACCTCGTGCTGTTAACGAAACCGTCGCTTTATATAGTATAACGGAGCTGGCCAAAATGTTACTGATCTCGGATCCTTAGTATATTCCGTTGGTCGGTTTCAACAAAAACACCCTGAAGAAGGTCACTTGCAACAGTGACCGAAACATCATTAGTTTTGCATATTGACAATGCGGTCGCAAACAGAGAAACACTTTATTGACTGTGACAATGGTTTCGGAAGCCTACATTTATGTTAGTCGGTTATTTACAGATTTGAACTTGGCGCACGGTGATGAACCTGAGACTAGAGTTCGATTCAGGACACACACACTACATGATCAAAGGCATTTGGACACCCAATAGTGGACATTAAAATGAGGTGTGTCCGGCCTTCCCCCTTATGACGTCCTAAACTCTGTTAGACGCACATTCATTGAGGTGTCTGAGTATATTTGGAGCAATGGCAGCCGAACCGTCTTCAAGCGTCGAAACCAGTGTAGGGACGGTGCGAGACTGAGGCCAAGTCGAAGTTCTGACTCATCCCAAAAGCTTTCCAGTCCGTTCATTTCGGGAATATGGGCTCGCCAGTCCATTTCAGGAATTTTGTTATCCACAAATCGTTAATTAACAGATAGTCTGCTGTACGACAGGAGTGTATTGCCCAATATCTTTCTTCCGAATATTCCAAGCGGATTTAGTTAGAGCCCAGGTTTTAACATCGAAGTTATTAAAGTCTTATACGTCATTACATTAGTTTTTCTGAACAGCAGCTTAGATTCCAGGTGCTTTTCGAGGCCATGGTAATACTATTTGTTGGCGGACAATATTTGTTTTTGAATTCAGAGTTGACACTGTACTCACAGCCGCTTCTTGATCCAAAAAATGTTCGAGGGCCATTCGGAAAGTAAGATCCGATAGGCCGCAAAACGACAGTGAAAATCCGATGAATCTTTGTAAAAATGTATTGGGCAGTGTCTCTAGTACGCCTCTCGATTGCGTCACGTCGCTGTCTTCAGTTCTGAGAACACACTGAGCATGTAAAGATACCTAGAACAGTAGTGTCTCCGCCCAAGTATGGAAGCCCGCTGAGGGATTTCACCATATTTCATGCGATCCTACGTATCCCAGCTGTCACGCGTTTCCTTGTTCATGACAGTTCTCAGCTGCACACTTCAGGCGAAATACGGACGCACGTGTAGCATATTAAAAAGTGAAGTGTTTGGTCACCTCGGACTTGGCTCTCTGAAGTCCATCTCTGCTCACATAATCCGCTGGCTATGAAGAGAATATTTTAGCACAAACAACGAAATGTATACCATAGTAGATAAGTGGTGGGAAGCACAGGGGTTGCGTTGTATGACGACGGTATTGGAAAGTTGGTTCAACGCTACGACAAATGTCTAAACCGGAGCGGCGGCTACGTAGAGAAGTAGATGGCAGATATGCTAACTGTTGCAAATAGAACATTTTTGATTTTCACTGTGGTTTCCATTTCGCCACAGATCGGATCTTACTTTCCCAACAGCCTTCGTATGAATCACAACGTAAAAATTATAAGAAACAATTTCTATGCATAGATTTTCATAACGTAAATCATTCTTAGTTACAGCCATATACTTATTTTTTCCCCTCTTTTTTCTGTAGCGGCTCTTGACTTGTAAAAGCTTCGTTCATTGCTCTTGCGGTTCTTGCAATTTCAGTCTTTCTATTACAGATCTTTGAATGTAATGTACTGTCCATTTTCTTAACCGTATTCTGCCACCGCTGCTTTCTCAGAACACGTGAGGGTAAACATCTCTCGTGTTCTCTCTGGTGTTATCCTAAAGTGCGTATCGTTTGCCGACCTAAGAGTAGCCACACTGAAACGTATATTACATAGAGCGGGCGTTCTGAGTACTGTATGTGTTGCGGTCTACAGTCCGGAGGCTGGGTTGATACAGCTCTCCACGCCACTCTATCGTGTGTGAGCCTCTACACCTCCGAATAACTACAGCAACAGACGTACAACTGAATCAGCTTGCAGAAGCCTACCCTTCATCTCCCTCTACACACTTTACATCTCCCACTTCTCTCCATTGCCAGTTTGGCGAATTTCAGGCCTCAGGGCGCGTTCTGTCAACCGATCGCTTCTTTTAGTCAAGTTGTACCACTAACTTCTTTTTTCTCTAATTCGATTAAGTGTCCCTTGGTAAGTTATTCGATCTACCCATATAATATTCAGCATTCTTCCGTAGCGACACATTTCGAAAGCTGAGCTGAGTACTATACATGCAAGAAGTTGGAAATACCTTTGGTCCATTGTGAAAACTACTGTATTCTGAGGTTTATGCTGGATAACGTCTGTCCTTGTCGTTAAGCTCAAGTTTTTCCGCTACTTTTGCATCCACGTCTGAAGTCGTTGGATCTACTGAGCAGACTGTCATAGTTTTCTCTCTGTGGACGCTGCAGATCTTCAGTAGACGGGGGCGACAGTGTTTCGGAACATAACTTCACTGCACAGCAAAAGAACTTCTAGCACTTTGCAGGAATTTGTAATTAATAAGTAATGTGCGAGGATCGTTTAATAAATAATGCAACACCATTTTTTTTAAAAGGAGGTTGGCTTTATTCAGGATTCCAATACACCATATTATTTGTCACTCTCTTGGCTGTAAAATCGTATTGTCAACATAGTCTCCGTTCAGTGCGACGGCCTTACACCACCTTACTAGAAGCGTCGCCGCGCGGAGTGGCCGCGCGGTTAGAGGCGCCATGTCACGAATCGCGCGATCATTCCTGTCGGAGGTTAGAGTCCTCCCTCGGGCATGTGTGTGTGTGTGTGTGTGTGTGTGTGTGTGTGTGTGTGTGTGTGTGTGTTGTCCTAAGCGTAAGTTATTTTAAGTTAGTTTAAGTAGTGTGTAAGTCTAGGGACCGATGACCTCAGAAGTTTGGTCGCTTAGGAATTCACACACATTTGAACATTTTTTAACTAGAAGCATCTGTATACCCGCATGATACCACTCTACTGGTCGGTGTCAGAACAAATGTCTTGGCACGTCAGTGACCTCCCTGTTATCCACGTTCTTCTGCCTGCGAAGTGCACCCTTCATTGGGCCAACTAGATGAAAAGCGGAATTACGATGTCGGGGCCGTAGGGTGGATGAGGAAGAACAGTTCAATGAAGTTTTGTGCGCAGACTTATGTGAGGCCTTGCTTTGTTACAGAAAAGCAGAAGTTTGTTTGCATTTTGGTGACAACGAACGTGCTGAAATCGTTTCTTCAGTTTCCTGAGGGTAGCAGAGCCGTGTGCGACCGGACAGCACGGAGGAGATCGGACTGATTTGTGCGACCTTGTTGCGATGATGATAGACACCTCGCCCAACGACTCTCCGTACTTTTGTTCATTGCCAGGACCCCGTTGAGATTCTGCAAGCACCTATGAATGTCTGTGATGCTCTGGTTTTCAGCCAAAAGAAACTGAATGACAGCTTTCTGCTTGGAAATCACCTACGTTACCGATGCCATTTTGAAGGTTACGTAAAACGCCACCACTTATCGGAAATTCATGAAGCTATAGAGACAGAACTGTGAATATTTCACGATGTTTCACAACAAATTCCGCATTTTTTCAACGGAAATTGGCTGAGAAAAAAGTGTGTTGCATTTCTTATTGAACACCCCTCGTATTAGTAACAACTAGGCACGTGATCGTAGTAGCACGTTGTCGAAAAACGTCATACCAATGAATATTGGAAAAGAAACGTGGCCGAATCCAAAAAGTTGTTTTATAAACCAGTAGGCTGTAGCGTCGGCGTAAAGTTGAATACTATCATTGGGTGCAGTCGTTCTTAGTACATCACATTTAGAGAACGAAGTTGAAAGGGGATGAACTCTCCTTGTGGTGCTACTACTATGGGGTCGGATAAGATAGTTGTGTTCGAGTGAGTGAACGTGGCCGTTAGCTAGTTTTGGAGAGTATGTTACAGTTTATATGGGTTCATAAGACTACGGGTCTGTCACGCAAACGTGAGACGTTTATACAAGTAAAGAGTCGCCCTAATTCCACCTAGTAAAACAGTGTTTATGAACATTGTCGACAGCACATGGCTGATATTGTTGACCAGCAAGGTCATTTATCTTTCGGCACTAGCCACCAAATTTGGATATAAAGTCGACCGTGTGACATATGCGTAAAATGCTGGTTGCAGCCGTCGAAGTATGTACAAAAGTCGACGAAATACACGGCAGTAATTTTGCAAATGACCTGTTGGTCTTAATTCTTCCTGTGGTTTTGGTCGAGTTACCGTTTTTGCTGATGAAATATTGTTCTTGGATATCTATCTGTATTAAAGCTTCTATGCGATCCTGTTTATGCTAGAAGTGCAGTGTGGTTTGTAAATTCCCTGCGTTTTAGATGCACTGACAACAGAAGCCTTCTGGGAATGAATACGCTACTGGAAACTATGAACTATACGCCCTTTGTTGCAAGCTTTTAAAGACGGTGAAAAATTCAGGAAGATAATTATAGATTTAAAGTTAACTGCGACGCTACAGAATTCTTTTTTATTTGTATCCTGGCGAAATATGAATTCAGAGGTTAAAATACTGTGTCAAAACATTCATATTCTAAAATAAAACAGTTTGCTTAGCAGACAGTGTGTACTACAAACGTAGAATAAGTAGTAAATTCTGAGCATTTCTCTCACATAGGCTGTGGTTAAACATACAGTTAACATTGGTTTCACGTCTGGCTTCTGAATCATGTTTCTCTGTGTTGCTGCGAAGAGACGATATGCAGACCGCTACATGTGTTAACAAAATGAAGTCAAAAATGTTTACAACATGTTCATGATGCTGTTCACTTGTTTGGTAAGCTTATATCTTACTTCTGGTGGCCTTGTTAGTATTTCTGACGGAGGTTGGCTTACTAAACTGCATATTTTCGCGAATGCCGAGATTATAGTTGCGTGGTACTTTTTAAGTCACGCCGCGACGACCTGTAATTCCCATCAGACGATCAGTTCGACAAGGGTGTGCCTTGTCAATGTATTTGTTCGCTTTAGCGCTGGACCCCATGCTGCCTGACATCGGACGGATGGTCGATGGTATCGCTCTCCCAGGCGTCACCTTTCGCAGTGCGGCATACGCGGATGATGTCGGTGTGTTCGTCGCAAACGCCAGGGACATCGATTCAGTTCACCGAGTTCTCAACGTTTATGAACGAGCATCCGGTGCCATGTTAAATTCCAACAAAACGGTGCTGATCCCGCTAGGACCACGATCATTGACCATCGAACGCCCATGGTACCGAGTTGTGGGGGAACAACGTATCTTGGGCCTTGAGGTGACTGCCTGTCCGCAGCGCATGTTAACACTCACGTGGAGACGGCTTCTCACGCGCATCAGAGGACTTTGCGTGAGCCACGCTGATCGACGACTCGACCTCCATCAAAGAATCCAACTGATTAATACTTACATCCTATCACGGGCATGGTATGTAGCACAACTCCTTACGCTACCGAAACGAACTGGGAGCCATCTCACAAACAGTATATTGGCTTTTGTGGCGGCATGCACTGTTCAAAGTTGATGCACAGACTTGTACACTGCCAAAGGTCGATGGTGGCCTTGGACTCATTGACTTTCCCCGCAAATGTGCGGCCCTCCTGATTCATCGTATCGCCACTTTGCGTGAAACTGACCCAGGTGGGACAACAGCGGTTCTTTTCGACCGTTATCGCCCACAATCGGCGTGTGCACCAGTATGTTTGACACATATTCCGTTCCGGATGACGACAGTCAAGGACTATTACCTCAATCAAAGTTACGTCCTAACAGTGGCCACTGACAAGGCACGCACGTCGAAGCGCCTTTACCAGGCACTTCGAGGCCAGCCCACACCACATAAATTGGAGGACAGACGACCGTCGGTCATCTGGCACCAAGCTTGGGCTAATATCAACAACTCAGCCCTTCCCACGTAAGTTTCAGCGCTATGGTATCGTGTCGTAAACAATTTAATACCCACTAATCATCGCCTGGCGGCCATCCACCTACGGCCCTCGGCTGCTTGCTGCCGATGTAGTGACGTAGACACCAGAGAGCACCGTCTCTTATGCCCTCACGTCACAGAAGTGTGGGACCTTGCACGTGTGCTATTAGCGCTGATCGGTGGGACGACACCAGACAATGTGTCAATCGACTGGTTCCTTACCCCTGATATTCAGACCAACCTCCGAACGCGACGTAACGCAATGGTGTGGCTCTTGGGCCACACCATTTTCACGATCTATGACCTTTCCCTCACCGATGCTGTCTCTTTCATGGACTACCTGTGGAGCCAGCATCGCCTGGCGGAATCTGACCGGAAATATGCCACTACCTTTGCACGATTTCTGAAAGTTGCAATGGTTCATGGTTATCAAAAGGTGTTCCGGGTTGACTAAGGCACCTCGTCCAGGAATTGCCTGAGTTTACCCCTGGAGCTATGTCACTCGGACTTTCAAACTACCCTTGACTTGCCTATACCCAAGATTTGACATTGGCCTTCTGGGCATCACTAGACTAGACTATTCTATGATACTAATGATATGACAATTGGTAACATGGGAATTGTGTGAACTTTGTATGGAAAATTATTGGGAAATTAGAAAACACGTAATCTATCTTAGAGGATTATTACTTCGTTAATTCTATGGGCGATGGGATTATCTCGCCAGTTTCGTTTTCATTTGTATGTGCTGCCGTCCCTGTTTTTTATTTTGCCTTCATTTCTGTCTTTATTTCTTTCTTCCTTTTTAGTTTCTAAACTCATCACTTGCTTCACACCTGCAGAGCGAGGTGTATTTCTGAGTAGTGTGTCGTCGCTCCCTGAGGCACAGCAGAGTATGCCTCCACTTTTATTTTCCGGTTATGGCAATCAGTCTTGCTACTAACAGCACCTTGCTTTAAGTGCTGCGTCGACACTAGAGGATGGCGGCATTTTTGGAGAGGAAAAGGTAGGGCTATGGGGGAGGAAGGAGGCCCAAATAAAAAAAAGTAAAAAAAAAGAAAAAAAAGAAGAAAAAAAAGTAATGTGTAAAATAACAGGCCGTCCTTTTTGGCCGTCCTTTTTGTAGGAATTATTTCAGATATGTGGCCGAAACATGAGTCACTACCCATGCGCCACGTAGAGGCCGACAATTCACTACTGGGAGTGAATGAGAGCCGAGTTTTTGCAGGGACATGAAATGCTTTTGATTGTGTCTATGTGCATGGCACATTAAGGGAACTGGACAGCAGAGTTGCACCTCGTGTATAAAATCCAATTACTTTCAGTCATCTCCTACAGAGAGTTAAATCACTGACGTCTTTAGCATACTATTTAGCTAGCAGATTATGTCATGCGGATGGAGATAACGATTTCGACTAAACACTCGAAGCAGGTGAAAATAAAACTCCATTACAAACCACATCGCTACTGGTAGCCCATACATATGTGACGTTGCAAGCCAGAAAGTATTACTCCCGGCAAAAGTTCAGTCGAATGAGCAGTGATTCCTACAAGAAATCTGGAATTTCACACAACCGACATATCGGTAATCTGTTTACCAGTATATAGTGCCGCAACGCCATTAGACGCCACAGCTGTTGTTAGGTTAAGCCTCTTCCTTCCAACATACTAATATTAGAATTTTTACGCTTCTTTCAGATCGATAATAGAGATGACAATTAACATAAAGGGTGCTTGTTGGTATGGAACATCATCCAGGACGTGTAATATAGAGCTCAACCCTCACAGAAAAGTAAGAATATGTGTGTTTCTGTGTGTGTGTGTGTGTGTGTGTGTGTGTGTGTGTGTGAGCAAGCGCTCGCTTTTTCATTTATGGCGCTGAAGAGCGGAGGCTCTTACTAAAATAGTTTGAGACGAGTTTTATTCAAAACAAATGCATAAAATACAAACTAACTTATAAGCCTAACTGAACTAGAGCGAAAAAGCTAGACTGACAATTCCAGAAAGTAAGGCTGACTTTCTGCTAAGCAGCTCTCGGTGACAAGATAATCGATTACTTCTTGACAGTTAGCTAAGAGTACTCATGCAATAAACCCAGAAAATGTCAGACATCCTTATAACACATTAAAACCTACTTGTTAATAATTTAAGGTGCAAGTCAGGCTTTTGTGTATGTCTTTAACTCTTTTGATGCAGTCTGCCATGAATCCCTGCCCTCTACCATCCTCTATATCTCAGAATAGCACTTGCAACCAACATTCTCAATTACTTGTTGGCTGCATCCTACTCAAATCACTATCGTCCACTGCGGATTCTACCCTTTACAACTGCCCGTAATATTATGAAAGTTATTCCCCAATTCCCTAACCCACATCTTGTCAACATATTCGTTTTTCTTGATAGTGTTTTTCAAATTTCCTTTCCTCGTGTGCTCTCCCGAAAACCTCTTTATTCCCTATCTCATCAGTCCAACTCATTTTCAACATCCATTCCCATTTTTTTCTTCTTGTACATGTTGTGTATTGCCCGTCCTTATCTATAGCTTACTCCTATTTTCCTGAGAATTTCGAATATTTAGCACTATTTCCCTTTGTCGAATGGAGTATTCAGGTTGACATGTCCTAAGAACATATCCAGAGTTTTCATAAATCTTGCTTCCATTATCATGCGCCACTTCAGAATTGCCTCTTTGGTGTTTTTACCTTTCCTAAACTCTTCGTTGTCTAAGATATCCTCAGTTTTCTTTCTCACTATGCTGTACATTATTCTTGGCAGTAACTTGGACGCCTGAGCTACTAATTCTCACACTTATATGGCCTTGCTACCTTGGGGATTGTGTAAATATTTGTCCGAAAGTCTGATGGTATCCCTCGAGTCTCACAGATTCTACAGGCCCACTTGAATAGTCATTTAGTTGCCATTTTTCTCAATGATTTTAGAAATTCCGAAGGAACGCAGTTGTAATGTATTACATCTCCACTGGTTGCGACGTAACTCTTTCATATAGTTTTGTAGTTTTATGTAATGTTTTCATCATTTTTTTTCTCGTCAAATGTATTTTTTTTTTATTCTCGATTAGACGTTCACTTGAAAAATTTTGTCTCTGTCGCTGTCTCGTTTTCAGTTGTAATAAATGGTAAGAGTGAGAGTCAGATGCTATTTGTTGGAAAGCCGAGCGGACGCGAAAGGAGGCTCGCTCACGCTTTTATAATTGATTTGCGTAAATAAACGGTGAGTGTCAAAATACATTGGTGTGTATTACTTTATTCATTAATATCTTTAATCATTATACTTTTGTTTAACAAGGAGAAACAAGAGGCGAGTATGACTCAAAATTATCAGAAGATTTCTTCCGCCAGCCGCAGCAGCAAAAGTTGGCTCATCTATGTCTTCTGCCTTATTTGATCGCAAACCTACGAAAACCTAGTACAACTTCAGAGTGTGATCCCCCATGTCTTCCACATCAACTCTCATTTCGAGCGAGCGAGGTGGCGCAGTGGTTGACACACTGGACTCTCATTCGAGAGGACTACGGCTCAAACTTGCTTCCGGCCATCCTGATTTAGGTTTTCCGTGATTTCCCTAAATCGTTTCAGGCGAATGCCGAGATGGTTCCTTTGAAAGGGCACGGCCGATTTCCTTCCCAATCCTTCCCCAACCCGAGCTTGCGCTCCGTCTCTAATGACCTCGTTGTCGACGGGACGTTAAACACTAACCACCACCACCACCATCACCTAAATCGCTCCGAACGACAGAAATACTAGCACTCCGACCGACAATCTGACCGATTTCCAACCGTCAGATCCAACTGCACAAACAACAGAGAATATGGGCCGATGTCGAGTAAACCAAGATACCTACACCTTCTAACTCGGCCTCACCAAGATCAAGGCATCAAACACAAGTTTAAAAGAATACAGAAAACACAAGTCACAACTGTCAAATCACTACGGAAGAAGGCTGTGGGTTCCACAAATAACGAACAAATCGTAACAGTCGAGATTTAAAAGGAAGTCACTAATTACTCAACTTGAGGATCCTGCTTCGGAGGAAAGCGAAAAGTCGCTCTCGCAGCTTGCGCCTCCAAATGCAACAGCGCGTGCCCGTCGCCAAAAGCCCCGGCTTGGCTTCGCGCTGTGGAGACTACGTCGCTGCTCAGTTCCAACGAACCAACAAGGTCCAACCACACCCCGACTCGGAAAATGGTGTTCATCCTGAGGATCCAAGACGTCGTCGACTAAGACGACCGGCCGAGCAAACGACCAACGGCAGCCCGATTTCGCTGACAGCGGTCAAGGCGAATACTAACACCATACGGACCCGACTGTTGCTGGCTGCCAACTCTTCCCGACTGATACTGGTGTCAGTGTTCAGCAGACCACATATCGACATCCGACGACCAGCCGACCGATCGACCAACGGCCTTCCATCTGGGTCGACCATGGTCCCGTCGAGTACTTGGACCGTGCGGACCTGCCTGCTGCTGACTGCCAACTCGTCCAACAGCGGAGTAACGACGAACTCGACTCAGTCCACAACTCAACAGCGACTGAGAGCCGACTGACAAACATGTGAGTGCCTGCCTTCCGACTGACTCTGTCGACTCACTGCACCGACTCCCAGACTGACCCCTGGCGAGCTCATAGCGCCCCTTAAATACACGTGAACAGGCAACCTTTCCCCTTTCCCACCAGAAGTAGACACGAAAACTGCGATTGCCACAGCGGCATCGCCGCAGGAGACGGAGGGCGACTGCATCACACTACGCGCTGCGGCGCGCTCTTCAAAACAGCAATTTTTATCTCGGCTCAATCACGTTGAACGATTCTCTTCAGTCGTCGTTGGTCCCGTTCTTGCAGGATCTTCTTCAACCCAGCGATGTCGGAGATTTGATGCTTTATCGGATTCCTAATATTCACGGTACACTCGTGAAGTCGTAAGGGAGAATTGCCATTTCATCGTCTCCTCGGAAATGCTGTGCACCGACTATAACACCTCGTTCAAACTCACCATTGACCGATCTAACAACTGCGGCCGACGCCTGTTGTCTCAAATAGGCATTGCCGACCGCAGCGCCGTATTCTTTCTGCCCAAATATCTCCATATTTGAATACGCATACCTACTCCAGTTTCTTTGGCGCTTCAGTGTAGCGTGTATTGTATGAGATGTATGGGGTGCTGCAACGAACTCTTTCGATCCGTATTTCTGGGGGGCAGACTATGTCGCCAGAGCGGCGGCACAAGGCGCAGACACCACGCCGTGCGGCCTACCCTTGCAGCAGCAGCGGTGGCGGCAGCAGTAATGCAGCCTGTGGCCTGGGTGACGCCAGAACGCCGTCACGACGCGGCTTTAATCTGAGCCAAGCAGACTGCCAGCGCGGCTCAGAGGCTCTGACGTCATCACAGGCGCCCGCTGCACTACCCTAATTGCTTCCAGAAATTACTACCGGCACTGGTCGGGATCTGCCTCTGCGCGGGCGACACGGTATTACCGACGAAGGAACAATTACGTTTAAGTCGCTTTTTGGGTTTCTCTTCTGCCTCGTCTGCATTGGATTTTCGTTTAAATGGCAGTCATTCCCCAGTCTGGAACCTGAGTCGATATGGACTGGGATAAAATATATGTTTCCCTCCAAGTTTTACCATTATGCTCGCGTGCTGTGAATGTCATGCAGCTTATATTGTTCAGAGGGGAAAGGCTTTTACAACTACATTTCAGAAGCATTTACTTACTAATAAAGGGTAGCTTAAGCGTAATTCCGCCTTCGCTGAGCTCCTTAAATCTTGTGACAACCAGTTACCTACGCTCGGGAATTTTGGGGTTTCACACCATGCTCCCAAAGGTAAGAGGCACTGTCTGAAGAAATCAAAACTGTTAAATATTCGCATGCTAAGAAGGATATGTAACTCAATGATCAGCTCTCAAGTAAAAATCAAGTATTCTATGATTGCACGTTTCCATTTTTAAACAATTTATTTGTTTTTAAAAAATGTGGTTTTCTATGATTGCATGTTTCCCATTTTTAAACTGTTTATTAGTTTTTAGCTTTTTATTACCAAGCCCTTGATGCTTGTCATGTGTATGCAGTTTTATATTATCTTTTTAGTATTGCTACCTTTTAGCCATATATTTGTAGTCTAACCTTTATTTCATTGATCTACGTATTTTACATCATTATTCTTTTACACTGCTTTTGAGCAGAAGGGTCTGGGCATTGATTTCGATCTGACATTGCCTGCATTGTGTATATTGCCATATCCTCAATTATGTTTTATTTATTTCTTAATTTATCCATTATTATTTGAACTTTAGACCCACCATTATCACTGTACACCCGATGGCAGCGCCGCATGAGTCCCTATCATTCATACGTGTACACTATGTGAATCAGGACGGGGCTCTGCGACCGCTTACGGCTGTTACAGTTTGCTCGCCAGGTCCTGTGCTGCTATGCCTTCAGTCGCCTCCATAATGCAATACGCATTTTTCGGTTTCTCCTTCACTCACTATTCATGCCTGATCCCCGTAATTCTATTTTATTAAGTTTTGATATATTGTTTTCATTTAGGTTGCCTTTTAGTTGTCGCCGTTTAGTATGTTTTAAGCGGTATCAAGCCTTCTTGACGGCTGTTTTTTGGCAGAAAATTTCTTATTTTTTAAAAGTGAGTAACATTACGGTTCTCTATATAATTTTATTTTAAAAAGCTGATCCAGCTTAGGACTAAGCCAGATTTATTGTAACATCATCGTCCCCTTATATTTTCCCGGTAACATGATGATGCGCTATCCGGGCGAAACGCGTCGTTCTAAAGTTAATAAATAGCATTCTGCAATCTACGACTCTTTTTAGAAAAGTATATGTCCCTGTATTGTATTATAAACATTGTAATCGATTTACATAATGTACCTTGAGGCCTGTCTCGTTGTTGAGACTTGTTTTTAGCAAGGCAACCATAAATTTATTTCCGTATATCCTTTAGTAAAGCCACCATAAAATCATCATAAAGCATCGTTTCTTTCTCGATTTCTGTTAAATTCCACGCACTCCTGGCAGCCATGATTCTGTCACGCCCGATGTCAGAAATGTTCAAATGTGTGTGAAACCTTATGGGACTTAACTGCTAAGGTCATCAGTCCCTAAGCTTACACACTACTTAACCTAAATTATCCTAAGGACAAACACACACACCCATGCCCGAGGGACTCCAACCTCCACCGGGACCAGCCGCACATTGTCTATCCCTAGGCAATATACTGCTGTTAGCCAACATAAGGGAAGCCTGTATCCATGATAATAATTCATGTCAGCTGACTTCTTCACAATTTCAATCGCCTCTCCTATGTTTCTCTTGAAGGAAAGTCGCTGCCTAGATACCCCGCTAGCTTCCCGGAAGGTATAGTGTCAGATAATTGGTAAGGAAAATTGTTTAAGTCTGAAAGGACATCGACAGTCGCTATGTAACCAATAAGTGTCACTCTGTGAAAGATATAAGACACATAGTTTGAGTTCCAGACTCTTGGGTAAGGAGTAATATAGATGATCGTTCTGAAATGATGTGCATTACATCCAGAAATTTTTTTACTGTTGTTGCCTGAAAAAAATCATTGCTTCAGAAAAAATCATTGCTGAACTTGAAGAGTCCAGGTTTTCGACCTATTTAACCGATTGTACTGTACATCACCTTCGACTTAGACTTTTACGAAGCCCTTTGTATTAACACACGTATTCAACTATAAGTGGCAGCAAATTAATTAACCCCCCACTATGCCAGCTGCAAAATATTTTATGCAGTTTCACATTTTCATATGGCATATTGAAAAACCAATGACAGAAATAAAGTAAAGGTTCAGAAGTGGAAGTAAAATACAGGTTGAAGAAATAATTTCCTTCTCGGTAAAAACGAAGAAAAACTGTAGGACATACTGAATGGAATTAATAGAGTACAGAGCATCGAAGATGAACTGAGGGTAAATCAAAGAAAGGCAAAGGTAATGTGGACTAGCAGAAACGAAGTCAGCGCTAGGGTAAATACCAGAATTGGGGCCAATGAACTAGACGAAGTGCAGAAATTCCGGTACCTTGGAAGGCGAGGCAAGACGGACATAAAAAATAGAATAGCGCAGAGGGCAATATGGCATTACTAGCCAAATGAAATATCTAACATCGGCCTAATTTGAGGAAGAAACTTCTAAGTATGTGTGTTTGTAACACAGAATTGTTTGTTGGTGGATCATGGATTGTGGGGAAATCTGAAAAGGAAATTGAAGAGTTTGAGGTGTGATACTATAGAAGGATGTTAAAAACTAGGTACACTAATAAGATATGAGGAGAATCTCAGAAAAGTCGTCGAGGAAAGAAATATGAGGAAAACACAGATGAGAAGGAGGAATTGGCTGATAGGATATGTGTCAAAACATCAGGACGTGATTTTCATGGTACCAGAAGGTGCTGTGCAGACATTTGGACACCAAACGTTAGAAGAATAATTATTTTCCGCGGATTAGCCACTTAAACGTAGGAATTTCAGCTTTAATTACGAAAAGGAACACACATAACGTATTTATGCAACAGTCTCAGGAATTAGATAACGTAGTGTACTCATGAGAGGATCCCCAATAGCAGCAGCCCTTTTGTCCTTAATCTCGTACTTATAACTCGTTTTGTTCTCACTTTGCAGTAATGAGAAGGCCAGCGCAAAACCCATTCTGCGGGATGTAATCCAACTGCTCCATCTGGGCCCCTGGGCCACTTTGCACACCCTGCACCTGTTGCTAGCCGCTAGCACACGGCTCCAGCCGACCGGCGTTTACAGAGGCCACTTGCCGGTTGAATTATACTTGCTGATGAGCCGAATCTCCGGCACAGGTCAATATACCTCGAACGACGGTGTATACCATACTCCGGTATTTGGAACGAAGTAATAATGCTTTACTAGAACCAAGGTTGTATTTATAATTCGGTTCTATGATTTACGCGTCGTGCTCCGTAGTCTGCATCATGGACAGCCTTCAGCGACATTAAGTGAGTCAAGTTAAGCGTTAACAGACGGAAGCAGCCACTACAGAGTACCTCTGTAAACTATACTAAAAGTTGTTTAGTGCTAGACTACTACTAGTATTGATTTTTATGCGTGTACTGCGGGTCATTTCAGAAAGATTCGTCCGATTTCACAAGCCAATACCTTCTATATGAATGAAGCTGGGAGTTTGGTGTAAATTTAACTTACAAAAAGGAGTACAAAGATTTTAGTTACTAAAGATCTAATTTATGCCAGAGCACCAGAGCACAACTATCATTCTAGATCTCAGCGGAAAAATTACTAATGAGATACCAACTAACAAAGAAGTACTTCAAGGTTGCTGCATCTTCTTAGTTTTGTTCTGTGGTGTCACCGCCAGACACCACGCTTGCTAGGTGGTAGCCTTTAAATCGGCCGCGGTTCGTTAGTATACGTCGGACCCACGTGTCGCCACTATCAGTGAATTGCAGACCGAGTGCCGCCACACGGCAGGTCTAGTCTAGAGAGACTCCCTAGCAAAATGGCTCTGAGAACTATGGGACTTAACTTCTGAGGTCATCAGTCCCCTAGAACTTAGAACTACTTAAACCTAACTAACCTAAGGACATCACACACATCCATGCCCGAGGCAGGATTCGAACCTGCGACCGTAGCGGTCACGCGGTTCCAAACTGAAGCGCTTAGAACCGCACGGCCACACCGGTCGGCGACTCCATAGCACTCGCCCCAGTTGTACAGCCGACTTTGTAAGCGATGGTTCACTGACTACAGACGCTCTCATTTGCAGAGACGACAGTTTAGCATAGCCTTCAGCTACGTCATTTGCTACGACCTAGCAAGGCGCCATATTCAGTTACTATTGATATTGATATTGTGAATCATGTACCATCAAGAGCGACGTTCATCATTAATAGATTAAAGTTAAGTATGAAACTAGCTACGTCCGCTTTCTGAATTCTAATTCCTTGTCATGTTCCAGACCTCAAGTCAGTATAGTCCTTCCCTCCTCACGCCAGCCTGCGTGAGCTAAAACGCGTGCATTTTGGCCTCCTCTAGTAACACGGTGTTGGCTCTTCTGCCAACACAACATGTTCAGCATCTGCGTACGTAAAATAGTGCATGTATGGGAAACAGAATTTCAAGAAAGTATATACTGCACTTAGAAAGACATACTCTTAAATAATTTACTACTTGAAGTGATCCTAGCCGATAAAGAAAGGGACCTTCAGACAGGAAATTGCTTGCTGAAAAAAAGTATTGCGAAATTTGACATAGACACCTCAAAAGAGAACAGGCAATGGCCTTCATGGGGAAAGAAAACATTAAAACGAAAATAGTAACACATCAGAAAATTTTATAGCAAGCAAAACACTTCAGTTACCTATGAGGTGAGACGACGGGGCTACTAAGAAGGCATATAAACTAAGCTTAGAAAATTCAGCTGGGTATGTGGAGCAACTAGCAGAAAACTTAAAAACACAATTAGAAAAGATTCTCAAATTAAATTCTAAAAATCAGATGCAGCTCCCACACTGATCCGTAGAAGCGAGATCTGGGTGACTATCAAAAAGCAAGAAAGCCATTTTTAGGCATAAGAAATGAAATTCCTCAGAAAAGTTGAACGTCGTACAATCGGCGAAAACTAGAGAATCAAGACATTATAGAACATCTAAAATATTTTAGTCTAAATGATAAATTCTAGATTATTGAAGAAACGCAATTTAAAATGATTTCCTCTTTCGGCTTGTTGGTACAGCAACCAGTGTGCAGAATGTGGTGAAAACAATAGTCTTGGTAACAGAACTGATTTTATTGCTTCATTTATTCATGACACGGATGTCGCCTATATCAAGGCACCTTCACGTTGACCAGTACAGCGCTAGTAAGTGGGTTTTGGGTGCTACAATTAGGGCATCAGCAAAAATAGACTGTCCTCTTTATAGAGAGTAAAATACATCGAAGCAAGTAAGTGTTCACTTCATATGTTAAAAGCGTAACATCCGATAACTTTGCATGTTTGTGTAGCATAGACCAGTGGTTACAAGGCAGGATCTGGTTTCCAGTAGTCCGTCACATGGAAAAATACACTGGAGTTATTGTTCTTCGTTATCTGGTCTGATACACTACACTCACCTCACTATAGTGTATTAGACTGGAGAACGAAAAACGGTGCTTCCATTGTATTTACCATGTGCAGGAGCACCGGTACCTGAGTTAAGTTTTGCAACAATACCGCTAGCCACCACCGAATATCCCTTGGACTCCAAGGGCAGTATGTCTGTGGATTAAAACGCAAACTCGCTAATATGGGTAAAAAGTAGCCTACGCCATGCACTGCACAGGATTCGAAACACACGCATAGAAGTTGAGTATTATTCTTACTTAGGGGGCGTCCATTAACTACATGAGCTCAAATCAACAATTCCTATGAACGTTTCTTAACTTTTCTTTAGTCTCGCAACGATAGAATTATGTTTCTGGTGCCTCCACCTTTCCAGAAGCCAAACTGATGATATTTAACACATCCGCAATTTTTTTGAATTCCTCTGTATGTTATTGCTGTCAGAAACTTGTATGCATGAGGCGTTAAGTTGATTATGCGATAATTCTCGCACTTGGCAGCTCTTGCAGTCTTTCTAATCGTGTGGATGAGATTTCTCCGAAAATCAGATGACATGTCGCCAGACTCATACATTCTACACACCAACGTCAATAGTCATTTTGTTGCCACTTCCCCAAATGATTTTAGAAATTCTGATGGAGTGTTTGAGCCTTGCTGCGGCTCGCGTTTGTGCTGCTTGTAGGTTTCCGCCTTCTGTTGCGGGTCAGACGGTATCGTTTAGTTGGCACGGTTGCGGTTGTTTGTCCTCTTCTCGTGTTGACTGGCGCCACTCAGTTTCGTGAGCGTTGCCTGTCCGCTAGTGGCAGCAGCGGTGGTCATAGATATGCAGTAACTGTCGACGTCGTTGGGGTGACGTCGTTTTTCTGGGTCGTGTCAGTGTACCAGTTCGGTTGGGGACTCAGGGGATCCAGGTCCACCCAGCACCAGAACAAGCCCGGACCGATGGCGGCACTCACGGACTGCCAGATAGATGGAAGGGCTGTGGTCACGAGAATGCACGACCTCGTCGTAAACCGGATCCAGCAAGCCATAAGATAAGAGCATTTCAATACAAGTAGAGAAACCTCCACCAATGTGATATCTCGCGCTTTTCCAGTGACTTGGGTTAGTGTTGCTGCTCGTAGTGTCGTCGAGGCGAAGAGCAGCTGTTGGAGTGCCTTCTGCTCTGGTGGTAGTGATTCCTTTCTCGTTCCGGGCGCTCTAAACACAGTATTCTGGAGACGTGCTGCAGACCGCCGGTTCCGGCTTTGGCGTATTGTTCCACCGTTGCATTTCGTTTATCGGACGTCAGGTAGCGTCACCAAGATTATCTTTAGTCATTCGTTAGACTGCCATTAGTCTGAGTTACCACCTTGTGAAATGAATGCAACTCTTGGCTGCCTATCCCATCGCTCGCGAAAGTATTTGTTACTGGACCTTCTCAAAGGTTGATTCCTGGAGCACCGTCTGTGGCCCCTTGTGTTACAAAGTTTACCATCATCTTATTTCACCCGTTTGGTGATCAGTTTCTTGTTTTTTTAATTAACCTTTGCTATTGTATTTGCTGTTTTACAGCAGGTTTCTAATTTTTTTGTATTATTGCCGTCCCTGGCGTGTAAGGCCTTCAGCCGTGATTGTGGTCACTTGCCTTAAGATTTTAATCTGGTATTTGTATTTTAGCAGAAAGCCTTCCGCTGTGTTTGTGGCGACTTGCCTTTAATATTTCAATACGTGTAATTTGTAAGTTGCAGTGAGTTTTGAGCAATTCTTGATTTATTGCTATTCCTGGCGAGTAAGGCCTTCTGCCCAGAAAACAGTGGCTTGTTTTTAAAACGTTATCTGTTGTATCTGTATTTAAAGCTGATTTGCTAAATTGTAGCTCACTGAAGACACTATTATTTACACAGTTGTTTATCATTCATTAATAACGTGTGGTATTTTATGCATTGTTGAGTCTGAAATTACTAGTTTAAAACAAATTGTGTGTCGCTGTAAAAGGCAAACAATAGCAACTGATTACGGCCCCGTCCGCAATCGTAACCGAATCCTGCCCTCCCTTAACTACCAGATCTCCATCCCTTCTGCCTTATTTGATCTTAAGTCATCCAAAGCTCTTTTAAATTCTCATTCTAATACTGTCTATCTATCCACTCTCTCCTCTGCAGTTATCAATGGCACTCGCTCTTAATTTTACCACCCTTTCTTTTAATGTCACCGAAGGTTGTTTTTACTTTCCTTTATGCTGAGTCATTCCTTTCGATAATCATTTCTTTTACGATTTCTTCAAATTTTCCTTGCAGCCATTTCGTCTTAGCTCCTCTGCATTTCTTAAGAGTATTTATCTCATTCCTCACTTCCTTGTAATTCTGGTATTCCTGAATTTTCCTGGACATTTTTGTACTTTCTTCTTTCATCGATCAACTGATGCATTTCTTGTGTTACCCATGGTTTCTTCTCAATTACCTTCTTTATACCTATGTTTTTCTTTCCAACTTATGCAATTGCACCTTTTAGAGATGTCCATTCCTCTTCAACTGTAATGCCTACTGAGCTATTCCTTATTGCTGTATTTATAGCCTTAGAGAACGTCAAGCGTATCTCGTCATTCCTTAGTACTTCCGTATCCCACTGCTTTGCGTATTGATTCTAAGAGACTAATCTCTTAAGCTTCGACCTACTCTTCATCACTACTACATTGTGATCCGAGACTGTATCTGCTCCCGAATACGCCTTACATTCCATTTCCAGATGTTGGAATCGCTGCCTCAGCATGTTGTAATCTAACCGAAATCTTCCCGTGTCACCCGGACTTTTCAAAGTATACCTCCTCCTCATGTGATTCTTGAATAGAGTATACTCTATTACTAGCTGAAATGTGTAAATATCGAAATTCATCGTGCAATAGACGATTTAAAGAATTCTGTTACCTTAGGAAGCAAAATAATACATAACAGACGACGCAAGATGGACATTAAAAGCGGGATAGCATAGATAAATAGGACACTCATAGCCAAAAGAAGTCTAATAATAGGTACCAAGCTTTGTCCTTATTCAGAGGAAGAATGTACATTTGGAGCACAGCATATTTGGAGCACAGAATTGTATGGAATTGAATGACAGACTGTGGGAAAACAAGAAAAGAGAATCCAAGCTTTAGAGACGTTGTGCTATAGAAGGGTATAGAAAACAGAGTGATTAGATACGGAATGACGTGGTTCTCCTTAGAATAGGCGAGAGAAAGGAACATATGGAAAACACTGACAAGAAGAAGGAACAGGATGATAAGACATGCGTTAAGACATCAGAGAACAATTTACATGGAACTAGAGGGAGCTGTATAGAATCCTGTACGGGAATGAATTTAATAAATATATGAGGACGTTCTGTGCAAGTGCTACTCTGAATTCAAGTTACCACAAGAGAGGAATTTGTGGCGGGCTGCAGGAACTCAGTCACAGCATTAATGACTCAAAACAAAAATAAAATCGAGTTTCCTACTTTCACGTAATGAAGTATCTTCACATGGCAATCAAACGCATGAAAGTTAAGAATTGCAAAGCGTTTCTGTTACGAGGAATGGCACAAGTCGGGGTTTTGCCGTAATGTGATACAGAATAGGATTCTTTTTATAGACGTAATTCGCCCTGTACGGGATTTCCAGATTGGCCGGATGGGCATCAAAAGACTTCTTGCTGTCCTGAAAGCTAAGAACTACGGAAGATTGCCGCTGGCTTCATCATCTCCACTGATCTCTTCTTCCGACGGATCAAACAGAAGCCGCAAAGCTGTAGTCTTCTGAGTCCTTTCTACAAGGATGTACTTCAGAGCCACATTCTGCTCCATTATTGTTCCAGATTGTTTTCGTAATAAGCAGCCTCCTTTCTGGCTGTCTGTATGTGTATGCATGTATTTGTGTGTGTGTGTGTGTGCGTGTGTACGTGTATGTGTGTGTGTGAGAGAGAGAGAGAGATAGAGAGAGTTATGTAGCATATTCCACATGAATATATATTTATTAGAATGGCAACTTCAGAAGTCTTAAATGAAAATTATGACGTGAGTTATAGTTGTTCGCATTACAATTTCTATCTTAAATGCGGAAAGTACAGATTTCCTTACTGGTTATGTACAGGTACTGCATGTACTCCATATTGACCGTCAGTTTACACAGAAACCGCTTACGTGTATTCAGTGCGTGGTTTCCACTGCCTTCTGTAGCAGTCACAGCGTTGATCATTGCTGATTCGTCCGCCTATCCCAATGGCAAGATGGTTCCCTGAGCCTCTTTCCTCTCCTCTTTGACAAGGTATTTGTGAGAAAATGGGTGACTATTTACACCGGAAATCTTCGTTGGTGATGAATTTTGTCCAGAATTAAAATAATGGCTGGGATTATACGCAGAACCCACGACGTTTTGATTACTAGTCAAAGACGCTACACTAATATCAGGGGGTTGTTGTCACGTTTATACGAGTATAACATCATCAAAAATCCCAGAAAGCTATGAACAGTTCCATATTATTGGACTAGCAAAAGAATGCAGTTAATTCACATGAAGTTTTATTTTTGTAACTACTGTGTCGAAGTGTCACGTATTTTTTAAAGCAGTCATTCTCATGTCTTTCGATCTAATGAGTAATTTGGAATACAATTTCATCATAAAATCTTTTGTTCCGGCGCAGACGGAAATTTCTGCGAAAGTTGGTAAAGGTTTATAAAGGTTATGTTTAATTATACACAGCAGATGACATACATATGCCTAAATTCGTCGTGTTCACACTCAGAGCTGATCCAACTTGAAGATCATCCTAGAACTACAGTCACAAGTGAAAACAGTGAGAATGTCCCCGGTACAACATGGATAATCGAAGGCGCATGTAGTAGCTGAGGCACCTCAGAAAGAAAAGAAACGTATGTTTTACGTGCAGAAGTAATTATGAGAAATCGTTCTTTCTTTTAATGGTGCCGCCATTTAAAGACTGTCGGGCAAAAGCAAAGCAAATTTTGAGAGTTCTAAGAAAAATAAGAATCACTTGGTGTGTTAATATTTCAATGATGCTCGGGCTTGACTCCACTACATGAACCTAGAAAAGAACAATAAGGGCGGCGAGTGGAAACTGAAGTCTCTAAAAAGACGAAGTCTTTTTCGTTTACCAGAAAATGTAATATGTTTGTGTACTAGCATGTAAAACGGTTCCATTTATTGATTACTTTGCCTGAAAACAAGTGGCGAGAAATATAGATGTCTTCTCTGCAAACTGGGTGAAATTGACTGCCGAAAGACGTAAAAACCATTTATCATTGAGACAATACACAGAGGGCAACGGGAAAACTGAGGGATTTGTAGTGTAAATTGTATGGACATCCGCATTAGCGAACAGAATTGACACCCACTCCTTCATGTAAGGAAACCTGTGTCTGTATACTTGTTTGACATCAAATAAGAGGCTTTTAACAGCCTGAAGTCGGAGAGTCATATCCGTCTCTTTCACGTAACATACCCTTGAACAGTTAATTTCGAGATGTTTCTGAATTATTAGGTCTGAAATATTTGGTGGCAACGGAATTCGCATTTTTTCGGTTTTCCTACAGTTTAGTTTGATTTAGGACTTCTTTGTGGTGCGTACCAATACATCCTCTTCTGGATGTTTATTCCATCTGGGAGGGCGCTATCACTCGATGCTATAGCGGTGCTCGTATCCGAACAGTTTCGGCCGCTTACTATTATAAACACAAACGGTTACAGGATTATTCTGAAATTGCAACAGAAGGAGTCATATACTTTCACCTGACTTGTAAACTTTCTGTTCCTACTCTTGTTTCTTTGTTAAAATTAGCTTCTTTTGCAAAAACACTGCGGAGTTTACACAGTTTAACCTCACTAACATGCTAATGCAGTTGCAGTTGCGATAGAATCCTGAAACAGTCCGTTATGAACAAGCGGTTGAGGGCAAGTCAGATGAGTAGCTTATAAAAAGCTCATGGTCTGCATAAAAATAAACATATGATTCCTTCACCTATACTACTTATTATTTCCTCATCTATCGATGGCTCGTAAAATGATTGATTTTTAAGTGAAAAAATCTGTCGTTATTCGTATACTACAGTAGAAAAGAAAGTTTCGCAGGTTAACTTCTCGTCAAAATACTATCCGCTTTGCATGCTATCATTTGCCTAAAACTCGTTTTGATATCTACTATCGTTTGCGAGATATCGCGAAGGTTATGAATATTTTATTTTCACTCCATCGTTTGCGTACTCGATCGGAAATGAGTTAATCACATACCGTCCATTTTCTCGAGAGTGATGAGAGATATAGATCACGTCTCAAGTTTAATAAAAAAAATGTTGCCTACATTTCGAATGTAGCAATGTATAACTTATCATTTACCTAATCATAAATCATACCGGCCCCTACTTTTCATTAGAAACTATTCGAATTTTCCACAGTACCTTACTTAACAACGGAATTTCGTAATAACTATGTCCATTGACGAAACGATGGGCAGTTCACCATGAAGCTGACACATGAGATGTGAACCTTTTTTTTTAACCAGTTGTTTCTTTAAAACCGTTTTGCCGGCCGGAGTGGCCGAGCGGTTAGAGGCACTACAGTCTGGAACCGCGAGACCGCTACGGTCGTAGGTTCGAATCCTGCCTCGGGCATGGATGTGTGTGATGTCCTTGGGTTAGTTAGGTTTAAGTAGTTCTAAGTTCTAGGGGACTGATGACTTCAGATGTTAAGTCCCATAGTGCTCAGAGCCATTTGAACCATTTTTTAAAATCGTTTTAGAAATGTTGCAGTGTAGCCGGCGTCTCCAAGCTTCCATTTCTGCAGTGTAGCCCAGATGAAGAGAGAATGTTTCGTCCATAACAGACGAAGCACACATTTTAATCGGCGGCAGCAGACTTAAGTACCCGCTCCTTCGGAGCAGAGGACTGGACTCGTCCGCTGCTGAGAACGAGAAGGCGTTTCTGCACAGGGGCCTAGTTGTCTTTCACAACCTCTACTGATCCATGAACTACATAAAAGGTACTCTCAGTAGCGGATGCGGACGAGAGTAAGCTGAATTATGGAATGACGACAATGGAAATTTCTACCCGGCCGGGTCTCGAAGTCGGATTTCCCGCTTTACACGATTGGTTGTCTTAATTCCTTTGACTATCCGTGCACGAGTCACAGGCGAACCAAAACTTCCCTATGTCTTCGGTCATGCATCACAACCTGCACTCGTACACATTATGTAATTCTCGTACACGGGGACGAAATTTCAGTTGAAAGTCGTCTACCATCGGCGGATAAATACCATACTTCAGTGCCTGTGTTGTTAAGAAGTACGATGCAATTTTACTTCGGACATGCATGAATGTCTAAAAGAACATTGCATCTTAACAACATAGGTCGTCCAATATCGGCACTCTACTGAACCGTCTGAATGTCTCCCTTTCCTGCTGTGACGTTTGCAACTGCTTTTTCCACAGCTGGTATGCCTCTTTCATGACATTCAGTAAAAGTCACAATACAAAAGCTGCATAAATAGCAATTTCCTTTCTTTGATGCTGCCTTTTGCAAAGCTAGATACAGTGAAGTGACAAAGATCATGGGATGGTGTCCAAACGCGGGTAGCGGCAATATCGCATACACAAGGTATAAAAGGGCAGTGCATTGGCGCAGCTGTCATTTGGACTCAGGTGATTTACATGAAAAGTTTTCCGTCGTGATTATGGCCGCACGGTGAGATTTAACAGGCAGGGAATTCAACATTACAAGATCCACAGTATCAAGAGTGTGCCGAGAATACCAAATTTCAGGCATTACCTCTCACCACGGTAATGCAGTGGCCTACTGCCTTCACTTAATGACCGACAACAGCGTCGTTTGCGTAGAGTCGTCAGTGTTAACAGGCAAGCAATACTGCACGAAATAACCACAGAAATCAATGTGGGACTTACGATGAACGTACCGCCGTTGGGGCATTGTGGAGAAATTTGGCCTTAATGGGCCATGGCAACAGACGACCGATGCGGGTGTCTTTCCTTAATAGCGCGACATCACCTGCAGCGCCTCTCCTGGGCACGTGACCATCTCGGTTGGACCCTAGACGAGTGGAAAACCGTGGTCCGATCGGATGAGTCCCGATTTCAGTTGGTCAGAGTTGATGGTGTGGTTCCAGTGAGGCCCAGACCACACGAACACATGGTCTCAAGTTTGCAACATGGCACTATGCAAACTGATGGTGGCTCTATAATGATGTGAGCTGTATTCAAATGTATTGGACTGACCATTGACTGGAAATGGCTACTTGGAGACCATTTGCAGCCATTCATAGAATTTATGTTCCCAAACAAGGTGGAATTCTTCTGGCTGTCAATGCGCCGTGACACTGGGCCACAGTTGCTCGCCACTGGGTTAAGGAACTTCATTGGACCATTCGACCGAATGATTTGGCCTCACAGATAATCGAGAGATTAGTTCGTGCACAAAATACTGAACCGGCAACACTTTCGCAATTACGGACGGCTATAGAGGCTGTATGACTAAATATTTCTCCATGGGTTTTCAATGACGGCAGAAGGAGGTCCGACAAAATAATAGGAGATATCGCGGGACTTTAATTATTATTATTATTATTAGAGTTATTGCTGTTGTGCTCTTCAGTCCGAAAACTGGTTTAGTGCAGCTCTCCATGCTAGTCTACATACTGTGTAAATCTCTTCATCTCCACGTAACAGCTGAAATCTACACTTTAATCTGCTTACTGTAATCAAGCCTTGGTCTCTTTCTACAAATCTTCTCTTACATTATTCTCCATTACGAAACTTATTACTCCATGGTATCTCAGGATGTGTACTACCAATCCATCCCTATATTAAATCAAATTGTACCATAAATTTCTTTTCTCTTCAATTACAATCAGTTCATTTTCATTATTTATTCTAAATACCCATCTTTTTCTTCTGTAGCACCACATTTCAAAAGATTCCGTTCTCTTCTTGTCTTAAACACACCATAAGAAAAAAAAATCGGCTCCCCATAAAGGAGCTATCCGAATGGAACGAAAATTGTTATGTGAGATAAGCATAAAGAGAGCTTCACAAACTCAGAAAATCAATAACGCGTTTATTCTTCTGCGAGCCTTATGAGAGTGTGATTGCTAGTTATTGAATTGACTGATTGTCATTGAATATTCTCATGAGGCATATCGTGCCAAATTCTGTCCAATTGGCGTGCTGGATCGTCAAACGTTCTCAATTGGAGGGAAATCGGGGACCTTGTTGGCCAAGGTAGAGTTCGTCCAGCAAGAAGGCAATCAGTAGAAACTCTCGCAGTATGCTATGCGGGCGGGCATTGTCTTGCTGAAATGTGAACACAGGGTGTCTTTCTATGAAGGGCAACAAAACGGGGAGTAGAATATTGTCGACGAACCGATATGCCATAAGGGAGCCGTGGATGACAAGAAAATGTGTCCAGATATGAAATGAAATTGCATTTCAGACCATTACTTCTGGTTGTCGGGCCGGATGGTGGGCGATAGTCAGGTTGGTACCCAACAACTGTTCGGAGCGTCTCCAGACACGTCTGCGTTGGTCACCGGAGATCAGCTAGAAGCGGGACTCATCACTGAAGACAATCCTACTTTAGTCAATGAGATTCCAGGTAGAATGTGCCCGACAACACCGCAAACAGGCTTGTTGGTGTACGGAGGTCAATGGCTGTCGGTGCAAGAGGCACAGTGCGTGCAGATACTCTCCGTGAGCCGCCTTTTAATGGTTCTTACAGTCACTGAAGCGCCATTTGCACGTCAGATAGATGATAATGATGAATCCGGGGCTCTGGGTGTCTCTCTGGCGATTGCTCTGTCTTCTGTCGCCTCTCTAGGTTGACTGCTTTCTTTTTGATGCTGTGTTCAGCCACTGTCTACCCTTTCCTGACAGCATCGTCGAATAGTGGCACCACTCCTATTCAAATACAGAGCGATTCGTCGATTACTCCAATCGGCTTCTTTGAGCCCGACTACACGCCGTGTCTGAAATGCTGATATCTACGTATATATGTACGTTTACGCGCCTGTCTGTGAGACACAGTTACTATCCAACAGAGTACACGGAGTGAAATTCGAACAGACATTATGCCATGATATCGACATGCCTCCTGTTTACTATCCTTGTCAGTTGTACGACGAAATTGCGCTGCAGCGTCGAATTTTCATCCATCGGCCGCCAAAGTTTATAATTTTGCATTTTCCGTCGATAACTGTATGAACATCAATTTGTGACCACTTTCCCTAACTCCATGGTGGTGCGTCACTTTGTTTGCAGAGTTAACGTTAGACATGTATTCAGAACTTTTACTACAGTGCCACGCATGTTCGTCACCCTGGACATTTATTTTGTACATAATTTTATTAAATGCTTATTAATATCTCTTATTGTCTTGCCCATCTTATTTAAGTTCTAGCTTAATTAGCCCAGGAGGAGACTAGTTGGAAGGACGCAACCTGTATAGAGCCACTAATTTTCTGTGGTAGGAGGTTCGCTTTATGCTACCATTTATGCTGTGTGCCAAACTTATTTGTTACATGCAATAGGTTTCTTGCATTCCAGAAGCAACCTAAAGCAATTTTGAGGGGACCATTCAGGTTACAATACATGTAATAACTATGGATTACAAAATGCCATAGATGAAAAGCAGATACATAATGCTGGAAGGCTAGTTACTGGGTTGGTTGCAGCAACAGAGCACTGTATGAATTACAGTTCGCAGGTAGAACGTAGATATCAGAAACGGAGCTAGTACGAGTCTGATGTTTGGGGTTGCATAACTAAGAAATCAAGTCGCCACTGTATAGTCGCCAATGCAGACTCAGCGCCTTATCGGCTTCCTTCCTTCCTTCCGCAGCTCCGCGAGTGTGACCAGTCTGACAACGACGATGATGCTTTCGCTTCCTAATCGGCGACTCGATCTCTCTCACTGAAGCGTGCGCGAGTGTATGACAAATCCTGACGTAGCGTGGAAGCTGAGTGCTGTAAACTAGCAATGGCAGGGCGAAATGGGATCAGACGGATGACGAAGCTAGTTTTTCTGAGGCTGTGGAAGGTGTAAGACGAAAATCTAATGACACAGGGGATGAGACGACAAATATGCTCCATTACAGAAAGATTGATATATGGGAAGAGTTCGATGCTGCAGTCCACCATTCAGACGAAAAACAAAGTTTGTCCAATTCAAACAAAATGATTGTATTCTTCTTCATTCCGCCTCAGCCATGAGGAAACATATGTGCTCCATCAAACGGAAGCAGGGTACAGAGCAACGCCACTCTTACGTCCGTACAATTAAATGTGCTCTATTTGTGTATTCTTTTGGTCATGGAAAATTCCGTTTGTGGCTAATAGCGTCTTATGTATCTTATCATTCATTTTTTAACTTTTTCGAAGGCTGTTGTAATTTATTTGAGCAATTAATCACAATTTAGACTATACACTTCGTTCTGATACGTTTTCTTGTGTTTTTATTACAGACTTACTGATGTGTCGGAAGGAGAGTAGTGTAACTGTTACACTTCTCTGAACGGAAATTAAATATTAAATAAATCTGCAGCAGTCTTCAGAAATTTTTATACATATAAGTATTGCCTACCACACACCGGGAAATAGTGTCAGAGACTGTAGTCCCCACCAGACGAGGAACAAATTGGGCTTAAAAAATCCACGGAGAAAAAAATGAGAGCTGCTTGGAGACGCCAAAGACTGAATACGAGGGCCAATCGCACATGATACCAATTTTTTATCACCAAGAAGGAATTGTGCGACATAACCGAAAGTTGGTGGCGTGTTTCTACACCTGAAGGATTCCGTCGTTTCAAATTTCGTGTCAGTCGCACACGGGTAGCGCTATTAGGATGCAAATCAAGCTTGCTTCACCCTGTAACGGTCGTGAGCGTTAGTTACCTTGGAGACTGGACGTGATGAGTTGACGTTTGATGAGACTGGCTTTAAGGTGACAAAGCCATTATCAGCACCTCACTGAGTTTCAACGAGGTCGTGTGAAAGGGATGTGAGAAGCTGGATCCTTGTGCAATATTTCAGAAAGACTTGGGAGGCATGTAGGCACTGTGCATAATTGCTGACATCGGTGGTCATGAGAATGTACGGTCCCAAGGAGACTGGGCTCAGGACGGCCACGTGGCACTACAGAGAGGGAAGACCATAGCGTTCGGAGTATGACTCTGGCGCATCGTACTGCATCTGCAGCAGCAATTTGGCAGGCAGTTGGCAGCATTCTCGTGATTATCTCACTCACCCTTACTGCAAGTGCGTGCTCAGGCTGGTGATACGACTGTTGTGCTGCCATTCATGAAGATCATTCCACAGGCTGCTTTCCAACAGGATAACGCTCGTCCACATATCACTGTTGTAACCCAGCATGCTCTACAGTGTCGACGTGTTGCCTAGACTTGCTCGCTCACCATACAAATTTACGTTTTTCAAACAGCACGTGTATGTTTTTTCTACGGAAATGAAAACTTATATATAATTAGTGACGTTGACCCTGTTTTCAGTGTTCTAAACCTCATAACTTATGAAGTACTTAGACTTTAAAGGTCGGCGACGGCGCCACAGTTTCTGCTGTAATGCGCGAAGAAAGGTTGCCTATGGCAGGCTTCAGGACAGTGCAGACAACCCGCATTACGGCACTACAGCACCGTTGTCATTTATTTAAGTCAAATTTTTCCGAAAATATAAGGTTAAGAGCAATGAAACCAAGTCTGCCATCAGTAATTGTATATATAGTTTTCAATTCTGTACCAAAACATTCACGTGCCATCTTAAAAAACTTAACTTCGTGTTAAAAGTGCTGTTTGTTTACTTGTATGTTCAAATGGTTCTGAGCACTATGGGACTTAACATCTGAGGTCATCAGTCCCCTAGAACTTAGAACTACTTAAACCTAACTAACCTAAGGATATCAGACACATCAATGCCCGAGGCAGGATTCGAATCTACGACCGTAGCAGTCTCGCAGTTCCGGAATGAAGCCCCTAGAACCTTTCGGCCACAGCGACCAGCTTACTTGTAGGGATTGTGCATTTCTGCTCATTGTGTGAGCCCCTGACACAGGCCCATCACTGTCCAATTGTATTTCTCACATTTTGTTTTTATTTCAGAAATATGTCAGGTGGCGGAGTTACTTGGGGCGCCCAGTATATATAGAACGGTCAGAAACATTCTGAAAAGCTTGTAGGGGAGGTTGTGCGTATTAATAAGCATTTAGAAAAACATTCTATATTTTGCGCTGAAGTTAGGCAATCAGGTCTTTGCACATGCGAATTCAAGCGCTTGTACGCGTTAAAATAAGGTAATGCACAGCAACCTGTGGGTCCGTAAGTTTCCAGTTGTTCGAATGCTCATTACCAAACAAAATGAACCTCTTTTTGGAAGAGATAAATTTAAGCTAGGCGAGAAAAAGGTACGTTTGTTCGGTTTGAGGAAACCAAACGAACAACAAGTTTGGCGACACTATCTCTGAAAGGCTGCTAGAATTTGTGCGTATCACGTCTTGATGGACTAACTTCAGTGCTAAATAACTCGGAAATGGTAAAACGTAGCGAATTATTTTCTCAAGAACTGTTTCTCAGCACAACCTCCTCTGCAACACCCTTACAAGTTTTGATCTCATTCACGTTATAGTGCTACAACGATGAAAAATAATATTACGACGATGTCAAACCTTATTTTCATGACATAAAGAAGAATTGACCATATTAAAAATGTAATTATAATTCTATTGTTTTAATTTTTGTGCTTAGCGAATCAAAGACTTTCTAGTGCACGGAATAAACTAGCATTGTTTGTACTACGAAACTATATAGGATTGTTAAGTGTGAACTGATTCTATGTAAGACATTTTGGACTGGGGGGATTTTGTTCTCGTACTGGGCGGAAGTGAAAGAAAAGTTTCTTAAACGATGTATGTAATGTGAATGTATAAAGGCTATAAAAAGGAGAGAGAGAGATAATCCTTGCGGACAATAACCATATTGTATAAGAATAGGTAAATACAAGTTATTCAAAACAAATATCTCTAAAGTGTATCGTCTTGTGATTTTTAAAGACTGAAAATTGCAGTGTTTAATCTAAACCTGTCCTGAATAACAGCGAAGAACATTTATGTCATCATATATTTTCTTCGTTTGACCACGGTTGTGATTCGCATGTTACTTTTTGTTACGCGACGTGTTAGGAATATTTTCATTATACGCGCAAAAGTGCACACAGCTTTAATCGAAACTGCTCCTTTCGGAAACGATAACTTTTAATCAGTACAATTACGCGAATACCGTCTAAATCGCAACCGTGATCACAAAAGTGTTTCCTGGACCTGATTTTTATAAATGTGTGGACTTGAAAGCGAACAGCATTGCACCATCGCTGGCTCGCAACAATTGAAAGAAAACAAAACAGGGACTGAACAACTTTAAATTTTAACGCCGTCAGCGTTACGAAATCTGAACGACGTAAGTTAATTAATTAAATATTAACAGGAAGAGATTTATTAAATTTTAAAGATTAAATCATAGCAAGAATATAACGCATTTTAGCATCATTACGTTTCTTTGCATTAATACTTCAGTATCAGATACCATTATATCTATTTAAAAGACAGTGCGTAAAGAAAATTGCCATTTTTTATAATTATTATTAAAGCAATTCAACAACACACTCGCCAGCTGCTGCTGGTAGCGGCAATGTCGTGAGTCTCCCGTTGTATTTAAGAACTCGTGTGCTCGCTTTCCTTTCTACCCTGGATTCCAGTCGCAGACTCGAGCGAACGACTTTATGGTTAAATGGACAGTGGCGGAGACTTGTTAGTCGAGTTTCCGAGTGTATGGAGACCGCGGGTTCGCAGATGACATCATAGATTCCGCTGGCGAGTTTAAAGCGAGGGTAGGCAGCTCGTGTTAGGAAAGAGACTCGGCTTACCTGTTGAGGCTGCGGATGGCGGCCTTGAGCGCGTGAAAGTCCGGCCGGTCAGCCGGCTCGTCGGCCCAGCAGCGCCGCAGCAGCTGCAGCACAGCTTCGTCCTCGTCAGGGGGCGTCCGCGACTGCTGAGGCGCGGGGCTCTTGGACGCTTCCGCAGTCCCTGCAACAACAGGTGTCGTCACATGCACGGCTGTCGCTGTCTGGTAAGTTGTACAGGGAGAGTCATAGAGAATGCCACCACAAGCGACCACAACTTGATATCTTTTACCTTGGGAGAAAGAGAGTGCCGCTGGGCCACGGGGTGGGAGGTGCAAATAAACTATAGAAGAGCTGACTGGGAGCGCCTAGCGAGGGAGTGTGACATTCCTCCATTACCGGAAGGTGACAGGTATCTAGACATTGACGTAGACCAGAGAACAGAGGAACTGGTGAGTGCAGTGACAAGAGCGGTGAAGGCAGCCGTACCTACAAGGAGGAGGGCCATGGCGGCCTCTACGTCACCATGGACTGCTGAACTAGGTGAACTGCGTCAATCTGTCAGAAGGCTGAGGAGGCACTACCAGCGCAGTGTCGTCTGGCAGGAACGCCAAAGGTGGCAGATGTTATACAGGGAGGAAAAGCAGAAGTTCCAAAAGGAACTACGCGAAGTCAGGATGAGAAGCTGGGAAAATTTCGTGCTTAACCAGTTAGTCACGGACCCATGGGGGCTTCCATACAAGCTGGTAAGGGAAAAAATCCGCTCTCCTCTGGAGTTATCAACAGTCAGGTACGGGGGCAGGATGACGGAGTCCTGGCAGGAAACTGCGGGGGTCCTCCTCCGGTCCCTGTTGCCTGACGACAATGCGGAAGGGGAAACAGAGGGACAGAAACAACTTAGAAATGAAGATCAAGAGGAATACGGTAATGAGACAGCTGTCTACCCCTTTTCAGAGGAGGAGGTGGCAACCCATATAAGATCATTAAAAAGAGGAAAAGCACCTGAGCCGGACGGCATTGTGGCGGAGGTAGTGCAGTTTCTGGCGCCTCAGCTAACTGCGCCACAAACACATCTTTACAACGAATGTCTCCGACAGAGAAAATTTCCAAAGAGATGGAAAACGGCAAACGTAATTATTATAAAGAAAGGAATGGACAAGGATCCTGCAGAAGTGAAATCTTACAGGCCGATTTGCTTGTTGGAGATATTTGGCAAAATATTGGAGAAACTACTGGCTGACAGATTGACGGCACACCGAGTGTTGTGCGGGGTGAGCGACAGGCAGTTCGGGTTCAGGCCGGGGCGGTCAGCATCTGATGCAATCGCCCTGGCGGCCGAGGTCTGTGGCTCGACCCCGCACAAATACGTGGTTGGCATCATGGTTGATATCAGTGGTGCCTTCGACAACCTTTGGTGGCCTTCGCGCTTCTCCTGCTTGCGGGAGAAAGAGTGTCCAGGGACGCTATATGGTTGCCTGAGGAGCTATTGCAACGATCGGGAGGTCTGGTTATCATCATCTAGCGAAAGAATCGGAAAGATAATTACCAAAGGATGTCCCCAAGGTTCCGTCTTAGGACCCCTTTTCTGGGACATACATATGGAGCCTTTATTAGATAGGTTACAACAAAGCGATGAAGTGCTAGAGGTGATAGCCTACGCGGATGACCTCCTGTTGGTTGGCGGCCGTAGCCGCGAAGACATCGAACCAAAAATAGAGACAGCATTAGACAAACTCAGGCAGTGGTGCCACGCGACAAAAATGACGATATCACCCAGTAAATCCACCTACTTACTACTAAAAGGAAATCTTATTAGAAACCCGACTGTCAGAATAGACGGATCACCAGTTCTCCGACGACGAGAGACACGTTACCTGGGAGTTATTATTGATGAGAGGTGGAGCTTCGGGAAGCACATTGAAACTGTCACCCAGAGAGCCCTTCAGATATTAAATAACCTAATCTCCATAGGCCACAAAAGATTTCATCTTCCTCCACACCTAATTAGACTTTATCACAACAGTATCTTAACTTCAGTTGTGGGCTACGGCTCGGGAGTCTGGGCGCACAGGCTCACGAGGGTTGTGCCCGCCATGGCAGTGAGAAGGGTCCAGAGAAGCATGATATTAAGATCCGTAGGTGCCTATAGAACATCTCCAGGGGGGGCCCTATTAGTCATAATGGGGCTCTGCCCTCTGGACATAAAAATAAGAGAACAGGCGGCTTGGTATTGGGCCAAGAAGGGAAATTATGAGAAGATTGCCGATATCATGGGTATTAGATTGAGGGATAAAAGAGAGATAAGGAAAAGAGGGGAGGAGCTCTGGCAGGAGATTTGGGAGGTAGAAGAGACTGGACGAAGAACCTTCCAGTTCCTACCCGATGTAAGGGAACGACTTGGACTGAAGTACTTTGAGCCTACGCGAGGGTTGATCCACTTTCTCACTGGCCATGGACCCTACCCGACATATCTATGTCGATTTGGGAAAAGGGCAACACCAGCGTGCGACTGTGGCGATCCGGAGGGCACGCCCGAGCACGTAGTTTACGAGTGTCCCCTCTTCAATGATATCGCCAACGGACTACGAGACAGACTACCCAACCGTGACACACACCAACTACTTAGACGAGAGGATACTTTTCAGATCTTGAACACCCTGGCTAACGAGGTATCTCGAAAGGTTTTAATCGACTATTTAGGAGAGATACAGTAAGAAATGAGCGACAATAACCACCAATTGAGTCCTAGAGCCCTATTCCCATACCGCCTGTGCGAGGACTGGCCGACTACCTCTAAGTTGGGAACCGCCACGTGCAGGACTAGGGGGAGTGGGGAACAACTACCGATTGCGACACACACACACCGGACATGACGTAGGATAGGTTAGTTTGTAGAACTTAGTTATAGGAAATTAAGATAAGGACTGCAGCGAATTTTAACATCGAGGCCCGCCCAGTGCCAGGGACATGCTCTTCGGGGTTAGCTCGAAGAGCAGGGCAAGTAAAAGTAGGTTTATATCTTCACTGGCACATATGTGACGCTGCAGAATACATATATAAATTAAATTAAATTAGTAATAGGAATTAGGCATAAATAATATAAGTAGACATTAAATGCCCATTGTTACTAATGTTAACTGTAGCTCACCCACTAATAACTACACTAAGCTGCAAAAATTTAAAATAAATGTATCACTGTTAGGACCCACTAATGTACTAAGGTAGTGGGTTAAATTTGTGTAATTATAATGGTTTTGATAATTAAAAAAAAAAGTTGTACAGGGCTTGGCTAAAGCGGCACTGCGTTCCTTGATAATGAAACACACCGTTTCTCTGCATCGACTTGTTTCACAACGTCCAAGAGTCCACTCATCAGGCTTCTATTTTCTTCCAGAATATCGTAGTTCTGACAGGCTTCGCTGCCTAGCTGGTGTGAGGAGATTTTCCAGAGATTTTGTAGCCAAAAATTGGAAACAAATAGTTTCATTGAGTCGAAGCGAAATCTCGAACTAATTTTGAACATAAATGAGCAAGCTTTATCAGTGGAATTATATGATTTTTTTAAATTCTGGATAACAGTTCAGTTCATAAAATTTTAATTATTATGTAAGATGATTTATTATGGGACAAGTGTGAAGTCGTCCACATAAGTGCTAAAAGGAACTCGTTAAACTTCGGTTACACGATAAATCAGTCTAATCTAAAAGCCGTAAATTCAACTAAATACCTAGGTATTACAATTAGGAACTATTTAAATTGGAAAGAACACATAGCAAATGTTGTGAGGAAGGCTAACCAAAGGCTGCGTTTTATTGGCAGGACACTTAGAAAATGTAACAGACCTACTAAGGAGACTGCCTACACTACGGCTGTCCGTCCTCTTTTACTGTTGCGCGGTGTGGGGTCCTTACCAGGTAGGACTGACTGAGTACATCGAAAAAGTTCAAAGAAACGCAGCACGTTTTGTATTATCGCAAAGTATGGGAGAGAGTGTCACAGAAATGGTACAAGATTTGGGCTGGAAATCATTAAAAGAAAGGCGTTTGCGACAGAATCTTCTCACAAAATTCCAATCACCAGCTTTCTCCTCCGTATGCGAAAATATTTTGTTGACACCGACCTACATAGGGTGGAACGATCACCGCGATAAAATAAGGGAAATCAGAGCTCGTACGGAAAGATATAGGTGTTCATTCTTTCCGCGCCCTATACGAGATTGGAATAATAGAGAATTGTGAAGGTGGTTCGATGAACCCTCTGCCAGGCACTTAAATGTGATTTGCAGAGTATCGATGTAGATGTAGATGTAGACAGAAGTCCTGTTTTGCATATTTTATTATCAGCATGATGTATTCGGCCTTGTCTCTATGCCGTTCCAAGACAGTTGAAGACATACTTGTATTGGCGGGAAAAGTAGTCAAACATGGCAAAGAGCCCTCTGTGCCAGACACGTTTTTGAGGTACACCCAATGAGCAGAAGTTCATTCCCCAGAAAGTCTCCTGTAACAACAAACTTATCGTCTACTATGTGATGTATTTAAAGGTGCAATAAAAGGCTTAAGAGATCCGAGTTGACAAGTTCCGGTTTTTAGTAAAACTTAAGTTATTCTGCACATAAGAAGAATATTTAACAACTCAGAGGTGAAGATCGCAACGAGGTAACTCTGTATGGCACCATGTGGCGTGTACCACGGAGGTCAAGGACTTGGCCTTGCCAGAGCGAATCACAGGCTTAGTGCCAGTTTCAGTTATGGAGACAGAGCGGCCAGAGGGGAGACTATTTCTGACTAAGGTTTGGTATCTTACAGACGTTGGTCTGCTATTTTCTCATGCTGCTGCATTTACTTGGGTGAGGTCACTAAATTCACTTGGTTTAAACCACATTTTCCACAAGCGATTCGTTTACGTTTCTTGCATGACTTTTTTCTTTTTAGTTCGTAGAGAAATTTCTCGCGTAATGTGTTCTTTTAAATTGCAATGGAACACGGTATGCCTCTGTGTTAGGTTCAGAAAAGTGGGTCCGCTTGGATAAAGGTATCAAGTTGTGCAGCACACACACCCTTGAGCCCTCATGGAAACTATCAGTGAGCGGGTTATGACGATCATGTAATTTCTTTGGTTGTGCAGTAAATTTGCAGGAATTTGCATAACCTTTGCGTAACATTTCAAACGGTTTGTACCCCTTCATTTAGGGCTGCCTGTTATGTAAGCGAATTGCTTCAGTATTAGATCACCCTCCGCTATATGAAAGGATCTTTCTTCATGTGATCAATTAACGACTCTTTTGGAACAATTTATGCATGCTGTACTGCCAGGCGCTGTATCTTACGTAACATTTATAGCCCCACTGTTAGCGCTGCTGTTGGAGTTCGTCGTTGAATGCAATTCCACCGACAGCCACAATTCGGGTCAACCGTCTACGTAATTTAATCAATAATTGCCAGGAAATAACAATTTTCGGGCATAATGAGATTAAGATCGTACAAACAGCAAAGACATTTGCTCTGTACGAGTCATCTATTACACGAAGTTCTCATTACCTTTGCGGAAAGCAATGTTAATGTTACTTAATCAGTCCCTTCGCAAACACTTCCGTGAAATGAACGTTGTGCTTGAGAAAGTTTAACCGTTTGTCTCTAAATACTGTATTTCGAATCAGGTATCGTTATCACAGACTTATGAAGGATAAAAGACCATGAATTGCCGGCGGGTGTGGCCGAGTGGTTTCAGGCGCTTCAGTCTGGAAGCGCGCGACCGCCACGGTCGCAGGTTCGAATCCTGCCTCGGGCATGGATGTGTGTGATGTCCTTAGGTTAGTTAGCTTTAAGTAGTTCTAAGTTCTAGGGGACTGATGACCCCAGATGTTAAGTCCCATAGTGCTCAGAGACACTTGAAATGACCATGAATTAGTTTAAAAACTGTGTCAGTATTTCTATGGAATATATACGTAGGGTCACAAAACAACGGTTAACTTTCAACATTCCTTAACACCTCTATCGGCAAACAAAGTTTCCACTTCTCTAACATGTCGCATAACTTGACAGTTACGTCAAACATGCGACACAGGATCCCGAGCGATGTCTGCTACTATTATACAAAGTATAGTCCGTGCTGGAAATGGGTCAGTAAGTTATTCTTGTTATTTAGCGGCCTGAGGCTCTACATCTGTCGCAAAATCGAATCTCAAGATCCCACCGTATTTATCATCCTTCATGTCCTTTCCAAGTATGTATTCAACCGTCTTCAAGACAACGAAACAATTCCTGAAATCTAATCATCCTAAAAATTGCAACCCCCCCCCCCCACCTTTTCCTTTTGCAAATGGGCGTTCAAACCAACCCTTTCCCTCCATAACTGCACTACTACTCAACTACTGCCACTAATATCCCCACCAATATCCCATCTATTCACCCGACGCAATACTCATACCGCATCTCTCAACCACAAATTGTTGAAGAGTCTGCAGCACCATCATCCTTACAGGTCTTAATATCACATAGATCTCTATATCGTGAAGGCTAAAACCTTTATTTTCATTTTTATAAGGTTTTGGTATGCATTTACTTTCGTCATAGGCTGAAATGCTGCGATATGACCTTGGTGAGGAATTTGATGAAAAATAAAGTTTCACTCAGGTAATTCGTTTGTTCCTATTCCATTTCGAGTTACCAAACTAAGAATTTCTCGAACTACCCTGGAATGTACTCCGAAAGCCACTGTATAGTATATATATAGTACCGATTGTCTTTCCTATTCCGAACACGTATAGGACGAGGAAAAAATGACTCCATATTCACCAATGTTCGTGCCCTAATCTCTCTCAATGATCCACTTGTCGGCACCCTTCTGACTGGTTTAATGCGGCCCGCCACGAGTTACTCTCCTGTGCCATCCTCTTCATTTCAGAACAGCACTTGCGACGTACAACATCAATTATTTGTTGTATTTATTGCAGTCTGCCTTCCTTTGCAATATTTACCCTCTACAGCTTCCTCTGACACCATGGAAGTTATTCTCTCATGTCGTAACACATCTACTAACAGCCTGCCCCTTCCTCTTGTCACTGTTTTCCCTATGATCCTTTCTTTGCCAATTCTGAGGAGAACCTCTTGATTCCTTACTTTATCTGTCCACCTTATTTTCAATATTCATCTGTAGCACCACATCTCATATGCTTCGATTCTCTTCTAATCCATATACGGGCTATATGATGATGGCAGCATAATGGCTGCACATACTTGGAATACACGTTTACTAAATTTATCCATTAGGATGTCGCGATAACTGTGTCGTCCTGTTTCCAAGGAATCCTTGTCAAGTTCTCGACCGTTTGTTACTTTTGCATGGGCTGTACTGAATTGTTGGAATCCAAGCAGTGAGTCTCTCAATTAGTTTCATGTAGAGTGCTCAAAAAAGTGTCGAATTCTTTAAGAGGTGGTCGTACTCATCGAAACAGGAAAAATAAGTCCAATAAACATGGGTCCAGAAACGTGTACCTTCCGAGATAAACACGTGTTTATAGGAATGGAAGCGAGAAGCTTGGTTGCTGGTATTAGCACAGCCGCTGCATTGGCGCTCCGTCAAATGTGTCGACAGACAATTATGTCTTACTCAGAGTGCTCTGCCTACCATTAGGTGGTGTGTAGTCAGTTGTGTGGTTCGAGACGTCTTGCAGGTTGAAATGGCTGTAAGTACTATGGGACTTAACATCTGAGGTCATCAGTCCCCTAGACTTAGAACTACTTAAATCTAATTAACCTAAAGACATCACAGACATCCATGACCGATGCAGGATTCGAACCTGCGACCGTAGCAGCAGCAGGGTTCCTGACTGAAGCGCCTAGAACCGCTCGTCCACAGCGGCCGGCCGTCTTGTATGCCCCGTTAGTTCGTGTGCCTTATTGTACAGTTCTGTCAACCCTGGGTACGTAACATGATGTTCTGCCTTCTTTCAAATGCGGATTCACTTACGTGTTTACTGTTACTGCACTGTTAGTAGGTAAAAATGGTGTATTATAATTACATTTTCTCTATTCCACCAGTTGTTAGCAGTGGAAGCCAACTACTCAACAAGTGAAATGGCGGATGTGATATTCTGTATGGTTTAGCAGATGGACGTAGCCTGCGAACCCGTGTTCTCTACACTGAAGAATATCCACAGCGCAGAGTGCCCTGTGATAAGCTGTTCGGAAGACTTTTCCAACGGCTGAGGGTCACAGGTACCCTTTTACCTCGGAAGACTGAGGGAGGAAGGCTCTGTGCAGTCCGCACGCGTTAAATGGAGGAGCGTGTGCTACGTTTGGTGGAAGTAACGTCTGGAACTAGTGTGCGACGATTATCAGCAGCAGGCGTGACTCACTCCCATATCTGGAGTAGGGGGAACAATTGCTGTACCCGTATCATCTACAGCGCTTTCAGACCCTAAGGCCACAGGATCACCATGGCGGACGGAGGTTCCGTCAATGGTTGTTGCAGAAGTATGCCGCAGATACACTGTCTACATCCAAGGTTTTACTTACCGATGAGGCAGGGTTCACAAGAGATGGAGTTGGAAATTTTCACAGTCAGTATGCATCGGCAGATGTAAACCCCAAGCAATTCAGAAAAAGGGCATCAACACCGATTCTCAGTCTACGTATGGGCAGACGCATTTGGCGTTAGATTAATAGAGCCATACGTGCTACAACAAATGTCAACTGGGCACATTATCTGGGCTTTCTCATTAATGTATTACCTACCTTGCTGGAGGCTGTGCCATTGCAGCAGCGAATAGAAATGTGGTTCAAGCATGATGGTGCACAAGGACGCTTTCGTCACAATGTACACGAACATCTGATGCAGATATTTCAGGACCGCTAGATTGGTCGGGGAGGTAAGGAGAGGGGGGAGGCATACCTGGGCATCCTCGTTTCCCAGTCCTCAATCCCCTAGACTTTTAGTTATGGGGACGCCTAAAGGAATTGATCTACGCCACGCCGATCAACGATGTGCTGACACTACAGGACGCGTCTTCAATGTGTGCCAGCAGGTACAACGACAAACGGGTTTACTTCAAAGGGTGCGTCATTCCATACGCCGGAGGGCAGAGAGGTGCATTCTCTTGAATAGACGCCACGTTGAACACCTCGTGAAACACGTGTATATGGCAGAAAGTATGGACTTCGTGCCCCATGTTTACTGGACTTATTTTTCTTATGTATGTTCTGAATCTGCTTAGTGTTTTCATCTCATGGTCTCCCTCCACGATATATATATATATATATATATATATATATATATATATATATATATATATGTGTGTGTGTGTGTGTGTGTGTGTGTGTGTGTGTTTGTGTGTGTATATCTATATATATGTATGACAACTAGTTTCGGCAATTTAAATTGCCACGTTCAGATCTGATTTTACGTGATCGTCTCGTTTCATATCGCTTCTTAGTATTATCTTACATTTATTCACATTTAAATACAGCTGTCACATATCGTTGTTGTTGTGGTCTTCAGTCGAGAGATTGGTTTGATGCAGCTCTCCATGCTACTCTATCCTGTGCAAGGCTCTTCGTCTCCGAGTAACTACTGCAACCTACATCCTTCTGACTCTGCTTAGCGTATTTATCTTATGGTCTTCCTCTACGAGTTTTACACCCCACACTGCCCTCCAATATTAAACTGGTGATCCCTCGATGCCTCCGAAAGTGTCCTGCCAGACGATCCCTTCTTTTGGTCAAGTTGTGCCACGAATTCCTCATCTCCCCAATTCTATTCAGTACCTCGTCATCAGTTACGTGATCTGTCCATCTAATTTTCAGCATTCTTCTGTAGCACCACATTGAGAAAATTTCTATTCTCTTCTTGTATAAACTATTTATTTTCCATGTTTCACTTCCGTACATGACTAGACTACATGGAAATACTTTCAGAAAAGACTTCCTGACACTTAAATCTATACTCGATGTTAACAAATTTCTCTTCTTCAGAAACGCTTTCCTTGCCATAGGCAGTCTACATTTTATATCCTCTCTATTTCGACCATCATCGTTTATGTTGCTCCCCAAAAGTAAAACTCATCTACTTCTTTAAGTGTCTCATTTTCTAATCTAATTCCCTCAGCATCACCGGACGTAGTTCGACTATATTCCATTATCTTCGTTTTGCAGTCATCTTGTATTGTCCATTCAAGCATCTGTCCATTCCGTTTAATTGCTCTTCCAGGTCCTTCGTTGTCTCTACCAGACTTACAAAAAAATGGTTCAAATGGCTCTGAGCACTATGGGACTCAACTGCTGTGGTCATAAGTCCCCTAGAACTTAGAACTACTTAAACCTAACTAACCTAAGAACATCACACACATCCATGCCCCAGGCAGGATTCGAACCTGCGACCGTAGCGGTCGTGCGGTTCCAGACTGTAGCGCCTTTAACCGCTCGGCCACTCCGGCCGGCCCCAGACTTACAATGTCGTCGCCAAACCTCAAAGTTTTTATTTCTTCTCCTTGCATTTTAATTCGTACTTCAAATTTTTCTTTCGTTTCCCTTACTGATTGCTCTATACAGATTGAATAACATCGGGGATAGACTACAAACCTGTCACACTCCCTCCTCAACCACTGCTTCCCTTTCATGCAGTCAATATGACATAAAAGCATTTTCTTTCCTTGTAATCATTATGTTTCACCAAGTGCCATCAACGAAGGGAGCGAAATGAATATTATGAATGAAACTTGTCAAAACCGGCTGAGCAGATAATTTATTACGAGAGTGATAGAAAATAGAGTCAAAGTATTTTGCGTGAAATTGACAGACTGTTTACTCTTATGTGCATCGTTTCAGCGAAACTACTCTCTGGGAGTGAACAGCAACAAATGATGCGGAGCGCAGCGAATATTGAGAACACATTAAAACGACTGACTGATAGGAATTTCCCGTTCAGCGTCACCCGCTATCGGTGTGGTGACAACGCCGCGCATTTTATCGGTGAATGGAAGAGCGCATCGGAGCAGTATGTCTGCCGCTGGTGTAACGCTGTTGATTGTACCTCAGCAGCTGCGCTCGCCCCGTAATCGGATGTCACGCGCCTGAAACCGCATTGTAAAAGCGAGCCGTTCTGCTTTTTTTTACGGATACGCAGATGACCTGGCAATGAATGAGTATTGCTGCGGACATAAATGTTTCCGATGGAATATGCAAGTTCGTGGGGCGTTCGCCAGCGGTATTGATTAACAACAATAAGCTGCAGCTTAAACAGTGCGAATAATGATATTACAGTAACTAACCACAAGCGGCAATATAGGTCAATGACCACAACAAATGTGAGGTTTCCTAAATTGATGTGTTACGATTAAATGAAAGCCACTGGGATTCATGGCTCTCACAAGTAATTGGAAGCGTGTTTACCTCAAGAGTGAAACACATATGCCATATCTCAGCTGAGCAGCTGCATTGAAGTTCAGTTTGTTTCAAGTGACGTAAGTATTAGTTATTATGCCCCCAAAAGTAAGTTCATTGAAAATATCATGTTCATTCTAATAAATATATCATATGTTAAAAGTACTAGACCTGGATTTTTAATAAAAGATAACTCGGTACCTGAAAGGAGTGTTAGAAGTAATCAATACAAAAGATGTAAATACAGTTTCTAAACAAACAAAAAAGAAGGTGAAAGAAATGAGAAATTTGAACTAATACATAATCATATTTAGTCGAGTGGAGCAGAAAGAAAGAGCTTGGTATACAATAGCCATTTTAATAGACCAAAAGTGAAGAAGGGATTAGAAAGTTATACCTACAAAAATGAAAGAATAGAAACAGCACGATTTAAAACAGAGTGATCTCATATGACAGTGGTAGCGATGTACGCTCCTGAAGAAGGGAAGAGAGATGAAACAAAACGGTTTCATAAAATACTTAATCAGTAGTAGATACACGTATCAGATGTGAGTAACTATCAATGGAAATTCAAGTGATCGAAGAGTAAAATCACCTATTCAACATGTTGTGGAGACTTGCGGAGAACAGAAATAAATGAAACTGGAGAGTAACTTAGACAATTTGCAATTTTCATCCATCTGAAATTAACAAATACATACTTTCTCAAGAAAGATATTCATAAGCTTACACGGAGCAGTATATGTTATAGACAGTTAATAAATTACGTAATAGTCAGTAATAAGTTAAGTTTCATGGCACAAGGTGTACAGTACAGAGGTACTGATACATATTCGGAACACTATTTCGCAATTTTAAATTGGAATACTAGTGTAATGGAGTAGAAATAACCCAATGAAGAAATGTGTAAGGTGTATATCTTACAAGAAATAAGTTTAAAAACTCTTTATGAAAATAGACTTATAAAGTATCTAACAAAAACAACCACTAATGAAGATGTAAATAAATAATGGGAAAATAGAATACAGACAATCCTTAAAACTGCAGATGAAGTTTTGGGAAAGAATGAGATGAGAAATAAGAAGGGGTTGAGAATGTGGAACCCAAGTAGATGATGAAAAACGGCAAGGGTACAAGATACATTTACAAAATAAAACGGAAACATCATATGAGGAAAAGAACAATTGCTAAGAAAATAAGGCTCACGAGGAAACAAGGAATAAGTCTACAAGTGAGGTAGAGCATGATTTGTATCAGAGCAACTAACTGGATATAAACTAATGAAGCACATAAATAAATCAGAAAAAGATAGCGAACAACAAGAGATAAAACATTATAATTCATTATGGCATAATGTGGGGGTGAATGAAACAGAAAGACACTGCTCCAATGGAAATGGAATACTACAAACAGACCCTATCACTTTATAAGAACTAGATTTAATATTAATACTTGTAGAAATAGGAAGGCAACTGAATTAGATGGAGTGAGTATGAAACTGATTAAATATACCTGTATAATATGCAAATTAAGAAGTTTACATCCGCTCAATAGGAACCGGGAAAATTGCAAAATACTTGTCTTGGTCAGCAGCTCCAGTTAAAATTCTGTTCAAAAGAGAAGACCCCCAAAAACGTTTATTCAAACACTCTTATCCTTGCAGACGATCAAATAATAATTCAGATAAAAGAGACCAAGTTACAGTAATTCAGGTGTGTTTTAAATAACCTTTATAAATATTATAATTTTAAAACCTCAATAAATATAAAGAAAGTTAAAAGGATGCAATCAGATCAAAGATTGTGTTAGAAAACAACATTTTAAAACAAGTATCGAATTTTAAATGTATTGGTTATGATATAAGTTTTTATAATGACTCGGACACTGAGAAAATATTAGAAAACTTCAAGTTGTTTGTGGATCACTGAAAGAACTTTTAAAAATAAAGGTTTTTAAGGTAGGAAAGAAACGACAGTGAGATTCGTTAAAACAATAGCTTAAGGGACATTGCTTTATGTAAGCGAAGCATGGATGCTGTCTAAAAGCAGCTAAATAAAATATAATCGGCAGAAACGAGATTCTCATTAAAGGATGTAGGAGGATGGATACAATATGAAGATTAGCAAAAATTTAAAAGTTAAATTGCTACATAATAAAATACTAACCACTAGACAGAATAAAAAATACCAGACTTCCAAGGCAGCGTTGGATTACATGCCGAAGGAAAGAAGAGATGGAAGACGACCCGAGACATGCTGGTGGTAGCTCTGAAGCAGGAACGGGCAAGAACGCCTAATCTATGAAGTATTTAAGAAGAACTTCCTGGTCCCGATTAGTGATAATCGTAAACCGTTCCTGTTGTTATAAAAATCAGTAATCTGTCCTTAAATATCATGTTTTAGTAGGGAATCGTCCGCAACAGCCAACCCGTTGTATACAAGGTTACACAGCCGCATTTCCGCGACGTCTTTCAAAGACAACTCACTTCAAGGTTTCGAGTTGTTACACTATACAGCGGCGATTAAATTATGCACCCTGTATAGGAATCTGTCCATATGAAATGCAAATCCACTTCTTTAATAGATATGATACACAAACATTATTCACTTCTCTGACGAGACAGAGCGGCGGGAATATTTCAATAAATGACGTTGGTTGCTCTCTTCTGATACGAGCACTATCTTAGTACCTTTGATTTGAGTTGACGTCACCAGCTTTCGTCCCGTGTAAGAAAGAAACATCACCCTCATCTCGAGAATGAATAAAGCTATGCTCAAATGGAAGCACCAATATTTTCCCCATGTAATTCTCTATTTGTTTCATTAAGTTCCAAGACCACCTTTCCGTTTGAAAATTACGAGTTGCACCCAAAGTGGCGGCTTCTGAAATGACCGGAGTGCTGATAACATAACCTCACAGACTGTCACCTCATAATCATACAAATTTTTGTTTATCACCCTGTTACTACTTAATAAGGTTGGTTGTAAGCCTCAGGACCACCTTGTAGCCTCGGTGCGCATGCGACAGCGTGCGCTACCTAATATGTTCCAAAACGCCGCGCATAAAAACGGTATTTTTCCAGGTTCATAGGTCGGGCTTCGCTGGTGATAAAAATTTGGCTACGGACCCAGCAGAAGGATCGTCTTACGTTACAAGGTCAACGTTTGGATATTACGACATCCTCCAGCTTAGACAAATGATCTAAATCGGTTGGTTCTTTTTGCATTACATGTGGCCTACGGTGCGCCTTAAGGACTTACGGAAGTACCATTTAGTTTATGAGTAGTTCCTGAGAAAAGCCGAAAAACATGTCTTTTGTGTACCTAAACGGAACCGCATATTCGAGAGGGTATACATAGCAAATGAAAAAAAATTGTACGATATATTCCTAAGATCCCGATCTCTAAGAACACTGAAAATGTTCCTCACATCTTTATCCGTTTCCGATATAAACAGGTTCGAAGTACCCTACTTGTACACGTAAAATACGAACGTAATATCCGGTGTGAGGCGAAAACATAGTTTATAAAGTGACGTATCACAAATAAATAGTATCTCCGTTATCATCAGAAGGGTTCTGATAACACCATGTTGTGATACTGAAGCACATGCAAATTTTTTCTGCACGTAAAATCCAGTATGAGGCGTAAAATTACACTCCTGGAAATGGAAAAAAGAACACATTGACACCGGTGTGTCAGACCCACCATACTTGCTCCGGACACTGCGAGAGGGCTGTACAAGCAATGATCACACGCACGGCACAGCGGACACACCAGGAACCGCGGTGTTGGCCGTCGAATGGCGCTAGCTGCGCAGCATTTGTGCACCGCCGCCGTCAGTGTCAGCCAGTTTGCCGTGGCATACGGAGCTCCATCGCAGTCTTTAACACTGGTAGCATGCCGCGACAGCGTGGACGTGAACCGTATGTGCAGTTGACGGACTTTGAGCGAGGGCGTATAGTGGGCATGCGGGAGGCCGGGTGGACGTACGGCCGAATTGCTCAACACGTGGGGCGTGAGGTCTCCACAGCACATCGATGTTGTCGCCAGTGGTCGGCGGAAGGTGCACGTGCCCGTCGACCTGGGACCGGACCGCAGCGACGCACGGATGCACGCCAAGACCGTAGGATCCTATGCAGTGCCGTAGGGGACCGCACCGCCACTTCCCAGCAAATTAGGGACACTGTTGCTCCTGGGGTATCGGCGAGGACCATTCGCAACCGTCTCCATGAAGCTGGGCTACGGTCCCGCACACCGTTAGGCCGTCTTCCGCTCACGCCCCAACATCGTGCAGCCCGCCTCCAGTGGTGTCGCGACAGGCGTGAATGGAGGGACGAATGGAGACGTGTCGTCTTCAGCGATGAGAGTCGCTTCTGCCTTGGTGCCAATGATGGTCGTATGCGCGTTTGGCGCCGTGCAGGTGAGCGCCACAATCAGGACTGCATACGACCGAGGCACACAGGGCCAACACCCGGCATCATGGTGTGGGGAGCGATCTCCTACACTGGCCGTACACCACTGGTGATCGTCGAGGGGACACTGAATAGTGCACGGTACATCCAAACCGTCATCGAACCCATCGTTCTACCATTCCTAGACCGGCAAGGGAACTTGCTGTTCCAACAGGACAATGCACGTCCGCATGTATCCCGTGCCACCCAACGTGCTCTAGAAGGTGTAAGTCAACTACCCTGGCCAGCAAGATCTCCGGATCTGTCCCCCATTGAGCATGTTTGGGACTGGATGAAGCGTCGTCTCACGCGGTCTGCACGTCCAGCACGAACGCTGGTCCAACTGAGGCGCCAGGTGGAAATGGCATGGCAAGCCGTTCCACAGGACTACATCCAGCATCTCTACGATCGTCTCCATGGGAGAATAGCAGCCTGCATTGCTGCGAAAGGTGGATATACACTGTACTAATGCCGACATTGTGCATTCTCTGTTGCCTGTGTCTATGTGCCTGTGGTTCTGTCAGTGTGATCATGTGATGTATCTGACCCCAGGAATGTGTCAATAAAGTTTCCCCTTCCTGGGACAATGAATTCACGGTGTTCTTATTTCAATTTCCAGGAGTGTAGTTTTGCAGTATTTCAGTTTCACACTGTAAACTATCAATATTTTACTGAGCCATAGATTTTTTTTCATATGAGGGACATGCTTTGTTGTAGCAAGGAAAGGAAAGGAACCAGCGGAAAAATACTCCTAAGGGAGCACTAAAAAGGCTAATATGGTCCTGTTTAAAAGATTCTGAATGAAAAATGGGGTTCCAGCAGCCTCATTCTATCTTCTACACTATTTTTAAAAATTGTCCCAAAAATTTTGGCAGGTGAACATATATCATGAGAGAGAAGGATACAGCGGCAGTGAGAACGAGACGGAAAAGTAATAAATACTGGAAGACAGTATACTGAGTTTGTGGTAGGGAGTGAAGGAGACAGTGCCAATGGAAGAGGAATAAATAGAAGGAAAAGTGGAAGTGAGTGAGAGGCAGTGAAACAAGAGTCAGAATCGATGACAGTAACAACAAAGAAGAGAAAACAGCAGTGGGAAGGAATGACTAAGATAGCTGCAGAAGGAGAGATCAAGAGGGAGACACTAACAGAAGAGGAGACATTAATAGTAGGATAGAACGAAGGAGACTGTGGCTGTGAGACAGGATACAATGGCAGAGAGACAGAAAGATAATGACAAACAATAGGGCTAAATGAATGAGTGAGTGAGTGAGTGAGATTGGGCAAGTGGGAGTCGTGGATATGAGCGACTTACAGCGAGGGACTAATCGGTCTGAGCGACTTAGGAGAGCTTGTGGATGATTTGAGCTACATGTTACATGGATCGCGAATATGTTAGCATGCCAAAGTGTTTGGGAAAAATTTTGAAAATGCTGAGGAAGGAAGAATGAGACAAATGGTGCCCCACTTTTTTCCTTCTGAACCTACATACATACTCTGGAACGTATGGTGCCTGGCGGAGTGTACCCGTAGCATTACCAGTCGTTTCCTTTCCTGTTCCACTTGCAGATGGAGCGAGGGAAAAACGACGGTCTATATTCCTCTGTATGAGTCCTAATTTCTTGTATCTTCGTGGTCCTTGTGAAACATATATGTTGGCAGTAGCTGGATCGTTCTGCAGTCAGTTTCAAATGCCGATGCTCTAAAATTTCTCAAAAGCATCTCCGTAACACTCGTACGTTGTTCGAACCTACTGGTAGCAAATCTAGCAGCCCGCCTCTGAACTGCTTTGATGTCTTCCTTTAATCCGACCTGTTGCGGATCGCAAACACTTGAGCAGTATTTGATGTCGCTGAGCAATAACCATACAATAATTTTTAAATGAACACACCGGCATTTGGCCGAATTGTTTTTTATTAAGATACGTGACAGGTTTCGGCCTTTCATACCATTTTCATTTTTCAGTCACCTGAAAATGGCGTAAAAATCCGAAAACTGGGTCGTAAGTAAATAAACAATAATACAATCAAATGGTGGTGTGTCGATTTAAAAAGTAAAAACTCGAGCAGTACTCAAGAACAGGTCACACCAGCGTCCTACATGCGGTCTCGTTTACAGATGAACCACATGTTTCCAAAATTGTCCCAATATACCGAAGTCAATCATTCGCCTTCCTTACCACAGTCTTCACATGCTCATTCCATTTCTTATCTCTTTGCAACGTTAAGCCCAGATATTTAAACGACTTGACTGAGTCAAGCAGGACACTAGTAATGCTGAATCCGAAAATTACAGTTTTGTTTTCGCTACTCATCCGCATTAACTTACATTTTACTACTTTTAGAGCCAAGTACAGTTCATCACACCAACCAGTAATTTTGTCAAGTCATCTTGTATCCAACTCCAGTCACTGAACGACGACATCTTAACCGTAGACGACAGCATCATCAGCAAACAACCGTACATTGCTGGACGCCCTGCCCGCCAGATCATTTATGTATATAGAAGATAATAGCTGTCCTATCACACTTCCCTGGGGCACTCCTGAAGATATCCTTGTCTCCGAAGAACACTCGCCGTCGAGGACAATACAGTAGTTTTTATTGCTTAAGAAGTCTTCGAACCATTCTCATATGTGGGAACCTATGGGTAAGCTGATTCCTTCGTTAAGAGTCTGCAGGTACGTACCGTGTCAAATGCTTTTCGGAAATCTAGGAATATGGAATCTGCCTGTTGCTCTTCATCCACAGCTCGCAGGATCTAAAGTGAGAATTGATTCTGTCGCTAGGAAATTTGTTATATTCAAAGAATACTAGGATCTGCGCAAATCGATATTAAAGATACTGGTGTGTAATTATGTGGGTCCATTCTTTTATCCATCTTAAACACAGGAGTCACCTGTTCTTTTTTCTAGTCGCTTGGGACTTTGCGCTTGGTGAGAGTTTTTGAAACAGGAGGTTATTGAAACTTCCTGGCAGATTAAAACTGTGTGCCAGACCGAGACTCGGGACCTTTGCCTTTCGCGGGCAAGTGCTTTACCAACTGAGCTACCCAAGCACGACTCACCCCCCGTCCTCACAGCTTTAATTCTGCCAGTACCTCATCTCCTACCTTCCAAACTTTACAGAAGCTCTCCTGCGAACCTTGCAGAACTAGCACTCCTGGAAGGCAAAGGTCCCGAGTTCGAGTCTCGGTCGGGCACACAGTTTTAATCTGCCAGGATGTTTTATATCAGCGCACACTCCGCTGCAGAGTGAAAATCTCATTCTGGAAACATCCCCCAGGCTGTAGCTGAGCCATGTCTCCGCAACATCCTTTCTTTCAGGAGTGCTAGTTCTGCAAGGTTCGCAGGAGAGCTTCTGTAAAGTTTGGAAGGTAGGGGACGAGGTAGTGGTACAAGTAAAGCTTCGAGGATGGGGCGTGAGTCGTGCTTGGGTAGCTCAGTTAGTAGAGCACTTGCCCGCGAAAGGCAAAGGTCCCGAGTTCGAGTCTCGGTCCGGCACACCGTTTTAATCTGCCAGGAAGTTTCATAACAGCGCACATTCCGCTGCAGAGTGAAAATCTCATTCATGAGGTTATTGGTCTCTTTGTGCTCCGATAGGGGCATTTTTACGCTGGTTCAGCATTAGCCTGTAAATCTGTATCTCAATTTCTCGAAAACGCTTCAGCTGCGTATCGTACTAGAGCGGCGTTGGTTACATAAACTATGTTCTACATTCGTGAAACGATGAGCGAAATCGATAACCTGTTGGCTGTATGCGTCCCTTGTGAGGCCACCCGCTGCCGTACGTTCTCCGCTTCGTGGCTGCCGTCGGCGACAGTCGGACGAGTCAGTGAGAGCGACTGCCACCATTTCCTTTTCAGCAGAGAAGAGCCGCGCCGTACACTCCAGGCAATATACCCAAATACGTGTCGGCCGAGTGTCGCAGCGGAGCACTCGAGGACCGCCGAGCTGACGTTAACATTCGGCCCCTCGTCTGGAGTGCACTTGTGGCTGACGCAGCGGCAGCAGCAGTAGGCGGCGGCGGCTAGGGCGCTGGCGAGCGCCGTCCTGGCCTCGCCTCGCAGGCGGCCGAGATGGGATTGCGCCGGGGCCGCCTTTCATGCATCGCTGTGGAGGGGCGGAGGGCATCCATTACCCGCCCTCCGGCGGCGGAACTGGGCCGCCGCCTTTCGCACTCTGCCACCGCCCGAGTTTCGCTTTCAGACCTTTGAAGTTCCTCTCCCTCTCCTCATTCAATTTTATAACTGCTTCCAGCGCCAGTCACATGCGATGAGCAGGCTTTCGGAACAGAATTTTATCTTTGCCTATGAACAGCAGCTGGCTATTGCAAATCTAAAAATACGTAAGGGCATTCGTCAAAGTTTCTTCAAAACTTCTCGTCTGCCACAGCCCTTCATTTCTATTACCTGCATAGCGATACTTTCTGGTCATAAGTAATTGATATACTCTTTTTCCTCATTACTTTATGGTGCATGTTAACCACCGGAATAAAATTTTCAAATGTATGTGAGTTCTTAAGCGATCAAACTGCAGAGGTCATCGATCGCTAGAATTACACTGTACTTAAACTAACATAAACTAACCCATGCTAAGAACAACACACACACCCATGCCGGAGGGAGGACTCGAACCTCCGGCGGGAGGGGCCGCGCTGTCAGTGACATGGCGCCTCTAACCGCGCGGCCACTCCGCTCGGCTACCACCGCAATACCAGTGTGTTTTCAGTAACATATACCACCATAAAGGGGATGGAAACAAAGACACAGGCGAAAGGAAGATAACTGCGAAAAAACCATAGATGACAGAAGAAATACTTCAGTTGATCGACGAAAGAAGGAAGTACAAGAATGCTCAGAAAAATTCAGGAATACATTTACTTGCGAATGAAATGAATATGAAGTGCAGGGAAGCTAAGGCGAAATGGCCTCATGAAAATCTGAAGAAGTCGAAAATGAAATGATTGTTGGAAGGACCGATTCAGCATATACAAAGGTCAATGCAACCATCGATGAAATTAAAAGTAAGGGCGATAACATTAAGACCTCAGTGCAGATCCCACATTTAAGAGACAGGGGAGAGAACGAATAGGTAGAAAGAATGCCCGGAAGGCCTTTGTGATAGGAGGACTTACCTGATGACGTGACAGAAGAAGAAACATGAATCGACAGGAAAGAGACAGGGGATCCATTACTAGAATCAGAATTTAAAAGCGCTTCGGTAGACTTAAAATAAGGCAGAACTGGTAGATAATATTCTAAAAGAATTTCTAAAATCATTGACGACAGCAAAACGACTATTCACTTTGGTTTAAGAGTCTTATGACATACAATTTGCTTTTCGGAAGAATATCATCCACATAATTCCGAAAATAGCAAGAACCAACAAATGTGAGAATTCTCGCACAATCATCTTAACAGCTCATGCATCCAATCAGCTGACAAGATTAACATACAGTAAAATAGAAAAGAAAATTGAGGATCTGTTATATGAAGATCAGTTTTGCTTTAGGAAAGGAAAGGCGCTAGAGAGACAGTTCTGACGTTGCGATTGCTAATGAAAGTAGGACAGAAGAAAAATCAAGTAAAGTTCATAGGATTTGTTGACCTGGAAAAAGATCATATACAAAATATACAAGACGGAACAAAATGAGTGGAAGACCAAGAGGGAAGAGCTCGGATTAAAAGCGGTGTGAGACAGGGACGTAGTCTTTCGCACCTACTGTTCAATCTCTACATCGAGAAGGCAGTGATGGAAATAAAAGAAAGTTTTAGGAGTGGAATAAAAATTGAAGGTGAAAGAATATATATATGATAAGATTCGCTGACGACATTGGTGTTCTCAATGGAACTGAAGAAGAATTACAGGATCTGTGGAATGGAATGAACAGTCCAAAGAGTGCACAAAATGGTTTGAGAGTAAATCTAAAAAAGTGAAAGTAATGAGGAATAGCAAAGAACGGCTACAAACATAACATCAGAATTATTAATCACGAAGCAAATGAAGTTAAGGAATTCTGCTACCTAGGCAGCAAAATAACCTATGACGGACGAAACAAGGAGGGCAGCAAAAGCGTACTAGAACTGACAAAAAGGGAATTCCTGGGCAGGAAAAGTCAGCTAGTATCAAACACAGATATTAATATGAGGAAGAAATTTCTGAGAATGTACGTATGGTAATGAAACATGGACTGTGAGAAAACCGGAACAGAAGAGAATCGAAGCATTTGAAATATAGTGCTACAGAAGAATGGTGGAGATTAAGTGGACTGCGGGGGTACGGATGGGGGTTTGTCGGGGACGGCCAGCTCGTCCCACGCATCCCCCGATCGGACTACGACTGTGGTTGCCCGGGATACTGCCCGCATTGTGGCTGATCCCTCACCTGTGGTAGAGGGGGGGGGGGGGGAGATCGTCTCAAGGCGTGGCAGGGGGCAAAGACATTCCGGAGGGCTGAACGGAAGACCTCTCCAGTTTGTCTGACGAACCGGTTTCAGGCTCTGTCTCAGGCTGATACTGATCTTCGGCCTGACATGGCTGCTTGTCCTGTTCCAGAGGTTGCCCCTCAGTCTGCAAGATCCGGGCGGTCGCAGAGGGTGGGCTTACTGGTAGTTGGGAGCTCCAACGTCAGGCGCGTAATGGGGCCCCTTAGAGAAATGGCAGCAAGAGAGGGGAAGAAAACCAATGTGCACTCCGTGTGCATACCGGGGGGAGTCATTCCAGATGTGGAAAGGGTCCTTCCGGATGCCATGAAGGGTACAGGGTGCACCCATCTGCAGGTGGTCGCTGATGTCGGCACCAATGATGTGTGTCGCTATGGATCGGAGGAAATCCTCTCTGGCTTCCGGCGGCTATCTGATTTGGTGAAGACTGCCAGTCTCGCTAGCGGGATGAAAGCAGAGCTCACCATCTGCAGCATCGTCGACAGGACTGACTGCGGGCCTTTGGTACAGAGCCGAGTGGAGGGTCTGAATCAGAGGCTGAGACGGTTCTGCGACCGTGTGGGCTGCAGATTCCTCGACTTGCGCCATAGGGTGGTGGGGTTTCGGGTTCCGCTGGATAGGTCAGGAGTCCACTACACGCAACAAGCGGCTACACGGGTAGTAGGGGTTGTGTGGCGTGGGCTGGGCGGTTTTTTAGGTTAGATGGCCTCGGGCAAGTACAGAAAGGGCAACAGCCTCAACGGGTGCGGGGCAAAGTCAGGACATGCGGGGACCAAGCAGCAATCGGTATTGTAATTGTCAACTGTCGAAGCTGCGTTGGTAAAGTACCGGAACTTCAAGCGCTGATAGAAAGCACGGAAGCTGAAATCGTTATAGGTACAGAAAGCTGGCTGAAGCCAGAGATAAATTCTGCCGAAATTTTTACAAAGGTACAGACGGTGTTTAGAAAGGATAGATTGCATGCAACCGGTGGTGGAGTGTTCGTCGCTGTTAGTAGTAGTTTATCCTGTAGCGAAGTAGAAGTGGATAGTTCCTGTGAATTATTATGGGTGGAGGTTACACTCAACAACCGAGCTAGGTTAATAATTGGCTCCTTTTACCGACCTCCCGACTGAGCAGCATTAGTGGCAGAACAACTGAGAGAAAATTTGGAATACACTTCACATAAATTTTCTCAGCATGTTATAGTCTTAGGTGGAGATTTCAATTTACCAGATATAGACTGGGACACTCAGATGTTTAGGACGGGTGGTAGGGACAGAGCATCGAGTGACATTATACTGAGTGCACTATCCGAAAATTACCTCGAGCAATTAAACAGAGAACCGACTCATGGAGATAACATCTTGGACCTACTGATACAAAACAGACCCGAACTCTTCGACTCTGTGAGTGCAGAACAGGGAATCAGTGATCATAAGGCCGTTGCAGCATCCCTGAATATGGAAGTTAATAGGAATATAAAAAAAGGGAGGAAGGTTTATCTGTTTATCAAGAGTAATAGAAGGCAGATTTAAGACTACCTAACAGATGAAAACGAAAATTTCTGATCCGACACTGACAATGTTGAGTGTTTATGGAAAAAGTTCAAGGCAATCGTAAAATGCGTTTTAGACAGGTACGTGCTGAGTAAAACTGTGAGGGATGGGAAAAACCTACCGTGGTTCAACAACAAAGTTAGGAAACTACTGCGAAAGCAAAGAGAGCTTCACTCCAAGTTAAAACGCAGCCAAAACCTCTCAGACAAACAGAAGCTAAACGATGTCAAAGTTAGCGTAAGGAGGGCTATGCTTGAAGCGTTCAGTGAATTCGAAAGTAAAATTCTATGTACCGACTTGACAAAAAATCCTAGGAAGTTCTGGTCTTACGTTAAATCAGTAAGTGGCTCGAAACAGCATATCCAGACACTCCGGGATGATGATGGCATTGAAACAGAGGATGACACGCGTAAAGCTGTTTCACAGAGGAAGATCGCACTGCAGTTCCTTCTCTAAATCCTCGCACAAACGAAAAAATGGCTGACATCGAAATAAGTGTCCAAGGAATAGAAAAGCAACTGGAATCACTCAACAGAGGAAAGTCCACTGGACCTGACGGGATACCAATTCGATTCTACACAGAGTACGCGAAAGAACTTGCCCCCTTTCTAACAGCCGTGTACCGCAAGTCTCTAGAGGAACGGAAGGTTCCAAATGATTGGAAAAGAGCACATGTAGTCCCAGTCTTCAAGAAGGGTCGTCAAGCAGATGCGCAAAACTATAGACCTATATCTCTGACGTCGATCTGTTGTAGAATTTTAGAACATGTTTTTTGCTCATGTCGTTTTTGGAAATCCAGAATCTACTATGTAGGAATCAACATGGATTCCGGAAACAGCGATCGTGTGAGACCCAACTCGCTTTATTTGTTCATGAGACCCAGAAAATATTAGATACAGGCTCTCAGGTAGATGCTATTTTTCTTGACTTCCGGAAGGCGTTCGATACAGTTCCGCACTGTCGCCTGATAAACAAAGTAAGAGCCTACGGAATATCAGACCAGCAGTGTGGCTGGATTGAAGAGTTTTTAGCAAACAGACCACAGCATGTTGTTATCAATGGAGAGACGTCTACAGACGTTAAAGTAACCTCTGGCGCGCCACAGGGGAGTGTTATGGGACTATTGCTTTTCACAATATATATAAATGACCTAGTAGATAGTGTCGGAAGTTCCATGCGGTTTTTCGCGAATGATGCTGTAGTATACAGAGAAGTTGCAGCATTAGAAAATTGTAGCGAAATGCAGGAAGATCTGCAGCGGATAGGCACTTGGTACAGGGAGTGGCAACTGTCCCTTAACATAGACAAATGTAATGTATTGCGAATACATAGAAAGAAGGATGCTTTATTGTATGATTATATGATAGCGGAACAAACACTGGTAGCAGTTACTTCTGTAAAATATCTGGGAGTATGCGTGCGGAACGATTTGAAGTGGAATGATCATATAAAATTAATTGTTGGTAAGGCGGGTACCAGGTTGATATTCATTGGGAGAGTGCTTTGAAAATGTAGTCCATCAACAAAGGAGGTGGCTTACAAAACACTCGTTCGACCTATACTTGAGTATTGCTCATCAGTGTGGGATCCGTACCAGATCGGGTTGACGGAGGAGATAGAGAAGATCCAAAGAAGAGCGGCGCGTTTCGTCACAGGGTTATTTGGTAACCGTGATAGCGTTACGGAGATGTTTAATAAAGTGGCAGACTCTGCAAGAGAGGCGCTCTGCATCGCGGTGTAGCTTGCTCGCCAGGTTTCGAGAGGGTGCGTTTCTGGATGAGGTATCGAATATATTGCTTCCCCCTACTTATACCTCCCGAGGAGATCACGAATGTAAAATTAGAGAGATTAGAGCGTTCACGGAGGCTTTCAGACAGTCGTTCTTCCCGCGAACCATACGCGACTGGAACAGGAAAGGGAGGTAATGACAGTGGCACGTAAAGTGCCCTCCGCCACACACCGTTGGGTGGCTTGCGGAGTATAAATGTAGATGTAGATAAAATAAGGAATGTGGCGGTACTCCGCAGAATCCACAAGGATGAAATATGTGGAAAACACTGACCAGAAAAACAAGAAGTAGAAACAGAATGATAGGACATCAGTTAAGACATCAAGGAATAACTTCCGTGGTACTAGGGGAAGCTGTACGCTGATGCATAAGAGGAATGTTGGGGGTGGGGGGGAGGGGGCATCAAAGAATTCAGAAGACTGCTGATTAAAAAAAAACCTGAATACAGGACGTTGGAGGGCGGGATATTTTATGACCACCATAAAAGAGGAAAATTAGACTACTTCGTTACTTGATGTTGTCTTTTACTAACAACCTAACAACTTACTTTCTTGAGGGGATACGGATATGGATGTGTAAGTAGTTTCCAGAACCGTATTTTTTGTATGATTTAAGTTTTGTTTAAACTTATCTTTTAAATTAGTAGTGAACGTCGTTTCAGAATTCTTGAGGAAAACTTTCGTACAAGATAATCAAACTTTTAAAGGTAGAATTCAAGTAGTTTATATAACATAGATTCTGTGAAAAAATTTTCTCATAAACTTTCATAGTTTTCTTCGCATTCTTCTTCACACTTGGAACATGAAGAAAGTTTTCTTGGTGTTTTCACCGCAGGGGTATCTCTTATAGTTGTTGCAGACTGTTGTTGTTTTGTTTACTTCGATGCACTTTTCCGCCTTTGACCGTCTTTCACTAGGACACAAATGATAACCCCCTTTACCTTCTTTGCGGTTAAGTTATGCTTGACCTTCCGTCAGAGTATTATTGCTCAGCACAAAGAGAAGGTGTTGTATATGACCGTAGTTATACTACTTATCCAATAAGACATTCGTTGTGAAATGTCGCCCTACTACTAAGAGAGGAAGGGTAGGAGGGAGGAAATCATGATCTCCTCAGTTACGCTTTAATTATTCGATTAAGTTTAAATGAAATATTTAAAACAATTATTGACTATCATAGAAAAATTCATTACAAACAAAACACATTTAACCCAAAATTTTAAAATATAAAGCATACGAGTAGATTATAATATTAACAAAGAAAGGCATAAATCCCCCCCTCCCCCGACTCGCCCGTCATTATTTCTGGGGTTAATGACCTTGCAGACATTGCTGAAGTGATATCAGTCTTCTTGCAGATTGTGCCTTTATCAACAACAAATTGCTAGCTGAAAAAAGCACCTCAAATATCCAGCCACATGTTGAAAAAAATCAAAGTGCTTGTAACATTGACAACTTGCTTTAAATAATCACAAATGTAAAATTGCTCACGTGAAGAAAATACACAAAAGTTATATTCTGTGACTACAACATTAATAAGTCACCATTTAATCAGTGAAGACATATAAATACATGGGTGTAGCAACTTGGAGGAATATGAAGTGAAATGATCGCATTAGTTTATTACGTAAACTGAAGTTGGAGGGGGGAGAAGGGAAAGGAAAGGGAAGGACTATGTCAGCTGCACCGGGCTTTTATGAGGAATCAGCGGCGACGAGTGAAAATGTGTCCTCACCCGGATTTGAACCACTGTGGCATCCGGACGAAGTGTTTATCGCAATTGTGCGGACTATCTCGGCACTCCTTTCGAGCAACACACATTCTCACCTATCTGCAGTCACTGTCCATGGCCTACATGCTCGCTACTTTGAAATACTTGCAGGAGTTCGAACGTAATAGTGAATCCACACTGGGGGTGGTGAATCCATTGCCATATCCAGAAGAGCAGACGCCACACATTCATAAAATAATACATTAGTTCAGTGTAGGTAGACAGGTTCATTGCCTGGATAATGGGAAAACGCAGACGGTCTACAAACGAAACTCCATACAAATCACATGGACGTCTCATCGTAGAAATCTCGTAAGTATGTGGGACCCATACGAGATAGGACCAACGGAGGGTAATGAACGTACACAACGAAAGCCTGGACTATTGGAGGCAGGTTTTTATGACTCACGGGAGATCGTCAGAGAAATTGTGGAAAGCTTCTTGAAGACAGACATGATTAAACCGCAAAATTCTTCACAAATTTTCAAGAACAAGCATCAGGAGAAGAATGTAGAGACATTCTCCATTCGCCTACGTACTGCTGCTTCTGAAGGAACTGTCACGACAAGATTAAATAATTATGCACGCATAGAAGCGCTGAAGTTGCCATTCTTTCCCCCTCGTCCTCTCCCCTCGACACACTCGATTGGAACTACAAAAACCCCTAACATGTGAGATCGTATTAAGTAAGCTCTGTGATACACTACACAGTGGTTCGTACGGTATATATGTAGATGCAGACATAGAGTACTGGTTTAGCGGTGACAGTTACATCTTGTGATTCACTGCTGGCGCTAGCCACACGCTACGGCCAATAATATTCACAATTGTTAGCCTTATTGGCAGCACTGTATGAGGGGCATAATGTTGAGGAGACGGTATTGACACTTGAGCGTTACCGGAGGCTAAGAGAGTTTGAAAGGGGCTTCGTTGTCGGTCTCCATTTAGCCAGCTGGTCGAAATCGTGCAAGATCCAGATTTCTCGGGCATTCTGATGGAACAGTGGCCCAATGTCGGAGTGCTCGAGAACGTGAGGATAGGCATATCGTCGTCGAAGTTCATCTGCACCTACCATCTGAGAAAGAGTAATAGACTCCCTGTAACATTTTAAGCCACCCCATACCATTGGTCGCAGATTATCGGCAGCCAGATTAGGTAATTAGCGTCCCTTGCGTAGGCTGCCTTTAATAAAATCAAACTGTTGCGTTTGGAGGGTCTCGTGTCTAGAAAGCATAAAGTGCTGATGAATGGCATCACATTGTGTTGAGCAATGAGCCGCGGCTCTACACAGCCCTGTATGACAATCGTCGACGTGTATGACTACGACCTAAAGGAGACATCCCACTCTTCGAATGTTTTCGAGAGGCACAGAGGTGTTACCCCTGGCGTCATGGTGTTGGAAGCCATCACTTATGATTTCAGATCACGGCTGGTAGTGATTAAGGGAACAGACATCCAGCATCCTTCATCCAGCCAATTCATGTGTTACCCCTCCTGTGACAGTAGCTTGATGATATTATTCAACAGAACCATGTTCGTCCACAGATGACGTCTGTGAATTGTCGGCGTTATGTCGAGGTATTCCCAAGACCAGCAAGATCCCCCAGATCACTCCCCGGTAGAACATATGCGGAACCAGCTCGGACTTCAGCTCTGTCCAAGTGCCACTATCCAAGACAGACCAAGTACAATCGGTGTGGATCAGCTTGCCGCAGGAGAGGATAAACAACGCTGTGACACCATTATCAATAGAAACAGTGCATGCTCAAGGCCAGATGGGGTACAATGTGATACTGATAAGCGACTCATCCCGCCCAGTCCTTGGTAAATTTGACTGAAACATTACAGCCGGGCGGAGTGACCACGCAGTTTGAGGCACCATGTCACGGATTGCGTGGCCTTTACCACCAGTGGTACGAGACCTCCCTCGGCCATGGGTGTGATCGTTAGCGTAAGTTAGTTTAAGTTACTTTAAGTAGTGTGTAAGTCTAAGGACCGATGACCTCAGCAGTTTGGTCCCTTAGGAATTCACACATATTTTGAAACATTACATGCCCTCTCAAGCTCTCAAGTTTCATTTTGGTTCCTCCCCCTCATCTGAGTGCTTCACTTCTTTTGTTAGCCTGAAGACAGCCACCAGAAATCCAAAGCGCGTCGGAAATTAACATGCCCGTTTCCCTATACTATTAGTAATACTTCAGCCTTAAAACTAGTTAATAGACATACATGGCACTACCTTTCTATTTTATTATCCACTTGATCATCTCTCAGCCAATAAAAAAAAGAAAAGGACTCAGTGACTCCTCGGTCTGAATAGACGTGGAATCGATATTTCGAATTTCAGAAAGCACAAAGTATCATTAGCAAGGAGAGCATTCTATCAGTTACATGTACAAATATTCAGATGGTGATGGATAACACGCACAAAATTATTTCACTAGGTCCTATTTTATATTGATCCTTTTGATTAAAACACCACTCACCTTCCCAGAATACATTCGCAAGTAAAACGTAAGTGATGAGAATGAGCTTGTTTTGCAAGATCTGAATCGGCCAGCAGATTACGTCAGTTCTACCACTACGTTAAACGACAATTCTGGCTAAATAATCTGACTAAATCTAATCTGGTTTACTAATGTTTACATCACATTATCTTGTTTTATCCGAAGAGGTATGAATGTTGACATGCTGGGATCAATGGTGTAGGGCCTAGCTTATCTCTATGCCATGGGCGGACGTGTGACACGTCTTGCGCGAAACGCTTTGGTTTGTGATCGCCAATCAAACGGCTTACCGCGAGGATTGGTGGATTGGTTTCTTGAATTCGCTTGGCGTGGGTCCAGCTTCCGGTTTACTGTTACCCAAGTCATTGTTACTTCATGTTCCTGGTCTTGGCTCTACTCGGTTATGCATTCGCAGATTTCTGTTCCACATCATGCTTCTATAAATTTGCTGATGAGATCACTAAATGCTAATTCCCTAAGAAACGCAATGCAGATATGAACGGCTGCACTCAAAAAGGACGAGCTGCTTTCCGAGATCGTAGCTATGCATTCCGATTTCAAAACGTGTACCGGTTGAGCCACATGTTCTCGTGAACCAGAATCTCCAAACATACTACAGCCATCCACGATCATATTAGATTCAAAACATCCTCTAATTTAGTAGTAAGTCAGATCGATCCTGCAACTGCATTTTTTAATACTGCAACGTAATTTCTCTCTTTTGCACGCTGTTTGAATTTCGATACTGATTGAGGCGGTTGTGTGCGCGTCTGCATATTCTGTAGTTACAGTCGCTTTCTAGTAGGGTAAGTTATTAATTTCCCTCTGCAGCCACATGGTCATAATATAACCACGTGGCCTATTCGTTACAGCTTACAAGCTCATGGCCTGCAGCAGGCCACACATTGGTTCCATCCACTGTTTAGTTGCACAGCCACTCATAAATATGTCATACATTTCACTACACTACGAGCACTATTTTGTATTAACGGATTTTTCAGTATTTCTGGGTAACCATTTGAACAGCAGAGTAACGACAAATGCAACAGAGCTGCCAGCATACACTTCGGCTAAATTTTCACCTAAAGCTCAGAGGAAAGCTCTCTTTTGTGTGTTGAGGATGAGGAATTTTGCATTTAAGAAAGTATCAGAGTTGTTTCAGGCTACACAAATTGCATAAACATGCGAATTGCAGGGCAGATCATCTATAAGGCGAATTCCATTTCACATGAGAATTTCTTAAGTTATGCAGTCCCCGTTGGTTCCATTTATTTCCCATGTAGCACTGGATAAGTATTGCTTCCTGAGAGAAATAAGTCTATTTTCCGTCGCTCTCATGAAATTTAACTGTTTTAAACACATAGTTTGTAGTCAGACGCGTTTTTTTAGTATGGCTTGCTGAATGAACGGCTGTATCAGTTACACAAAATCAGACTAGCAAATTAAAAAAGACAACAGTTGGCAGTCAGTTTTGATTGGTATTTCTAGACTGAGATGAGGAATATTTTATCTCCTCTGTTCCATAACGCGTTACAACTATACAATGGGTATCATGCTTAATATCGAAAACTGACACGGGTAAAAGTTTACGATAAGAGAAACAAAGACATTGCCGTAAGCAAGGGAACGCAAACAAGCCGTTTGGGAGATAATTGTGTTCTGCCTCGTGATGACTGGGTGTTGTGTGCTGTCGTTAGGTTAGTTAGGTTTAAGTAGTTCTAAGTTCTAGGGGACTGATGACCATAGATGTTAAGTCCCATAGTGCTCAGAGCCATTTGAACCATTTTTGGAGATAATTGCAAACGTGTAGCTACGGTACGCCACTGACTTCAGTATCAAATGTAGTCATGTTTTAAGTGTAAACTTCACGGTTACGACCCAAACTAGCTCGGCTCAAATTCCACCCACGGCTTAAAAAGAAAAATGGTACTACTTGATGGAAGAGAAATCCCGACGTCGGTCGCATGAGGACGTTGAAGTAATCCAGAGGTGACAAGTGAAAATTTTTGCCGGACTTGAACTCGAATCCCAATTAGCCGCTTTGCGCAAGCGGTTGTCTTAACCGAACCGACTATCAGAACACGCTTCCATTCCAACTCAAATTCAAAACTTATAGCACACTACTTCCGTAGTGCCCCCATACCCACCACCCTCATATCTCGCAGCATTTATTGTGATTCCCGGAAGAGATCAGACCTGGGGTGTATCCATACCATGAAGCGCCATCCTGGCGTATAGATATTACTATTATATGCCTGGTGTCTGTTCTTTCGGACATGTCTGCGCTACGGGAGTATTCTGCAACAAGCTGAGTATATAGGTAGGAAGGGATCTTTTTTCCGATAGCCTAAATGCTTAAGGTGACCTCTTCTAGAAAGTATGAAATGCGGGTTCGAATTCCGCTCCGGCACAAATTGTCACTCGCCCTCATAGGCTAACGGGTGGGGAATCATGAAGGTGCGGTGTCCGTTCTTTCGGACATATTCGAATGTTAAATGCTGCGAGCAATGAGGATGGTGGAAGGTGGGTTCTAAGGAAGTATGCCAAAATTGGGACGGAAAGTAAGTATTTTAGGATAACCGAAGTGGTTAAGGCGACGACTCATGTAAAGTGGGAAATCGGAGTTCGAGTCCCGGTCCGACACAAATTTTCACTTGTCATTATTTCAATGCCTTCACCCGCCGGGATAGCCGAGAGCACTAACGCGCTGTTTCCTAGAGTCTGGTAAGCGCGGCGGCTCCGGATCGAATCCTCCCGGCGGATTAACGAGGGGCGGTGTGCCAGCCAGCCTGGATGCGTTTTCTAGGCGGTTTTCCACATCCCGCTAGGTGAATGCCAGGACGGTCCCCACGTTTCACCTCAGTTACACGGCTCGCAAACATCTGAACACATTCGCACTTTTCCATGCATCACACTAGTCGCAGACAGTTGGGATGCACTAATTCTTTCCTGGGGGGGGGGGGGGGGGAATACAGGGTGGCAATAGGAAGGGCATCCGGCCATCCATTAAAATTAACATGCCACATCCGATTAACCAGCAGACCCCGAAAGTCGGATTATTGCTTGGAAAGAGAGAGATTATTACAATGCCTTCATGCGACTGACGCCTGTATGCATCTTCCATCATGTGTACAAAATCCATTGAATCATAAATGTATGGGGACTGTTCTTTCAAAAATGTTCGAAATAACAGCCACAGTTCAGTTTTTCAGGCAGCATTGCACTCACCTTTGCAGTTGATTATTCGTTTCAATCATCTCCGAATCACATCCGAATCATCTGCTAAACCTTGAGAAGATTGTAAAATTTGTTGCTCAATTTCATCAACCCTATTAACGGAGTACCGTAAAATTCAATTTTTGAATGGCCCTGGACAGAAAAAAATCAGGGAAATGAGTCACGTGATCTTGTAGGCCACAGTATAGGTCAGCTCGACCTATGGGTCATATTAGCGCGTCAGATATCACCTCACAGTAGCAGCAAAATGTACCGGTGCCCATCACGTATAAGTCACAGACCCCAATCCAGCCATGGATGAAATTTAAACCCAAATAAATGGCGACGTAATCGAGAAATATAAATTTCAAATACATCTGCACAAGCTAGGCCACAATTAGTTCTTGAGAGAGACTCATTCCCGACTATCTCGCTAACCCCTCGTTTGGGGACCAATGTCAATGGAATGTTTTTGCTCCATCATCGTATACTTTCAACCGTGTCAGTTTTCGCCATTTATTATGATTATGGTCTGTATATCTGTTTCTCCAAATATACCAATAACAGATGGAACTACATCATACTCGTCGATTAAAGACCGTGAGCCAAGTACGACATTAACAAGCACGGTCATCAAAGTGCACAATCTCGCCATTCATCGGCACAAACCTGTGAGCGTACAAACTGTGGGGGGAGATTAGAGCGGCAGTTTCTCACCGCAGAGCACATGGCTGGCGGTTGCTACGGGGTTGTGGCGAGTGGCTAGCGTTTACGCGGCCTTGGAAAAACCGAGCAGGAGCGCGTACGGCCATGTTTTCGCCCATGGAGTAATTTATATGCTACAGAAAAATTGATAAAGACAAAATTAACAGTGACACAGGGGTGCGAGTTACACTCACGAACAGAAAAATATATAAAGCTAAATTATCTAGACGCGCCAAAAAAATATATATCAGTTTAAAATTTATTGTTGTCTTAAAAATTGTAAATTAATGGAAGTTCAAAAGCTAATATCTCGGCAATGCTTTGGTCGATTAATATAAACAAAGTGTCTACAGATGCAGCTAAAGAGCTGCATCGATCAATCACAACCGATTTCGCAGACTATGTACCGATTTTGAATGAAAGGTCGGAATACGGAATTCGACTGAGAGAAACTGTGTTTCTGTTAATAAATACATTTTAAGAGACGAAACTAGCGGCAATATTTTAAAGTTTAAAGAGGTAGGTGAAAAATTAAGTATTTATTTTGGTATATTTATGCTTACTATCAAAAATCCGGGAAAAGCAAAATCACGCCACAAGAACATTATTCGTGAAAAAACGGTGGCAGATTCAAAAAATTGGACTTTAGGTTGTTATTTCCCGGAAAATTTCCATATTTTCCAATGTATCATGTGTGTTTTGTGTTTTTAGAATGCTCGTAGTTTTTTTGTCAAACATTGGTTTGACTTAGGCAGTCGTTTCGAGGGTGCTTAGGACGGCCATCTTTGGGGACAGCTGAGTTTGAGCGACGCCCATCTGGGAGTAGTACTGGGTTGGTACCCAAGTTCGGGGACAAGTACGTGTGTAGCGACGTTCGAAAACGATCAAGTTGAGCGTAATATAGTGGTTTAGGACAGCAGACAACAGTGTATTTTGTGAACTGCGAACAGAATGTTAGGTGCCGTGATGGTGACATATGAATTTTATAGTCAAGTGTTGTAGCATCAGTTATTAACGGTCGTCTTTACGTAAAAGCCCCTGAGACAACATTTTAAGTGTTTAGTGAATATACAAAATTGTTAAGGCTTTCGTGGCCACTTGTTGACAAACTGCCTATTGGCTTCTGTCTCGGGTTCTTCGGCCGACGTTCATCTAATGATTTTTCTGGCGTTTCGCCTGCACGAGTGGCTGGCATTGTCAAAGCTTCACCCTCCATTGCCGGTGGTGAACTGGAGCCGAGCTCGCGGCCGCAGACTATATGTACCTGGCGCGCCAACGTCCGAGGGCTTCTCCGTGGTCATTTCCGGTGCGGTTCTCCTCTTGCTACCTGCGACGGTCGTTCGCTGCAGTACGGGAAGCCAGGATCCAGTTACCTTAAGGCTTTCCTCTTTCTTGTTGAAACTGTTCGCGTGTTTTTGTATTTCTACAGCTTCTCTAAACAAGCGCGTGTGATAGTGCTTCTCTACAGCCAGAACTTCCGTGTCGGCGAATTTTATTACGTGGTCGGTCTCATTCAGTGCGTGCTCTGCCACGGCCGATTTCTCCACCTGCCCCAACCTGCAATGTCGCTTATGCTCTTTGATCCTGGTGTTAATGGATCGTCCAGTCATTCCGACGTAAACTTTTCCGCATGTGCATGGTATACGGTATATTCCCGACATTGCAAGGGGGTCTCTTTTCTCCTTCGCCGATCTAAGACACTCTTTGATCTTCCTTGTCGGTTTGAAAATCGTCTTTACGCCATGTTTGCGCAATATACGGCCGATTCTGTCCGTCACTCTGGGAACGTATGGCAGAAAGGCCGTACCCGACATTTCTTCTTCTGGTTCCTTACTTCGCCGAGTGTTTGGCTCTGTTACACTTATAATGTAATTTGTGGAGTACCCATTGCTCCTCAGAACAGTTTTCAGGTGTTGCATTTCTCGTTTGAGGTGTTGCGGCTCCCATATTCGTCCTGCTCTCGTTACGAGCGTACTAATCATGCCTCTTTTCTGGCTCGGGTGGTGGTTTGACAGTTTGTGCACGTATCGGTCCGTGTGTGTCGGTTTTCGATACACGCTGTGTCCCAGGTTTTCGCCGTCCCTTGTGACCAGCACATCTAGAAATGGCAGTTTCTTGTCTTTTTCTACTTCCATGGTAAATGTTATGTTGGCATGGAGGCTGTTCAAGTGCCTTAGGACGTCACCGAGCTCTTCTTGACCATGGCTCCACACCACGAAAGTATCATCGACGTACCTGTACCACACCTTAGGTTTGCAAGTCGCCGAGTCCAGTACCTGTGCTTCGAATTGTTCCATGAAGAAGTTGGCCACCACTGGACTGAGAGGACTACCCATGGCGACGCCTTTCAGCTGTTCGTAGAAATCACCATTCCACGTGAAATAGCTCGTGGTGAGACATGCATGGAAGAGCTTTTTGATGTCTTGCGGGAACATGGAACCGATGTGCTCCAGAGCGTCACTGAGTGGCACTTTCGTAAATAACGAAACAACATCAAAGCTGACCAGTATGTCGTTTGGTGCAAGTTTCAGTTCCTTCAGCTTCTCAATGAAATATCCTGAGTCCTTAATGTATGTGTCGGTCTTCCCCACGTGTGGTTGGAGCAGAGAGGCCAAGTGTTTTGCCAGTTTATACGTTGGTGAGCCAGGAGCGCTAACGATCGGTCTCAGTGGAACGTTGTTCTTATGGATCTTGGGTAATCCATACAGCCGAGGTGGTAGGGCTTCCGTGTTGCGCAGGTTTCTCTGTATGTCCGCCGGCAGAGAAGACGCCTTGATTAATCGATTCGTATTCCGAGTGATACGCTGCGTCGGATCTGCACTTAGTTTTCGGTACGTCGTCGGATCTAATAGGTCTCGGATCTTTTGCTCATAATCTTCGGTCTTTATTACGACGGTCGCATTCCCCTTATCGGCAGGCAGTACCAATATACTCTTGTCGGCGTTGAGATTCTTAATGGCTTGTACCTCTTCTTTCTTCAGGTTGCAAGCTGGTGGTTTTGCTCGGCGCAGTATCCTGGCTGTTTCAGTGCGTATTTCCTCTGCCCTTTCACAAGGAAGGGTCCGAATGGCTGCTTCGGTGTTGGCAATGATGTCCTCCATAGGTATAGTTCTCGGGACGATAGCGAAATTCCCTCCTTTTTGAAGAACAGACACTTCCTCTTCGGTCAGTTGTCGTTCAGTGAGGTTGACCACTGTGTGTGACATGTCGGGAATCGCCTTGTCGGTCTGCTTACGGCATCTTTCAAACTTTTTCTTCTGCCGCTCGGTGCAGCGCTCGAGTTCGTTCTGCATGCTCCTGTGAGTGATGCTGTCGATCTTGTCCCAGTCGTCTCGATGCATTCTGCTACTTAGTTGATAGAAAATGTCCAGAAGTTCCTGATCCGTTCTTGCCAAGTCTCTCCGTGTTGTATGTATTCGCTCACGAAGAAAAGCTCGTTCCATTGTGTCGTAGATACGATGTGCTTGAGCGGTGGTGAATAGGCGCTTACATCTCAAGAACTTCGGTGTAGCACATTCATCTCGGCATCGTGACAGAAAGGCGAGAGAGAACATCAGTCGCGCTTTCTTCTTCCTTCGTTGGTCAAGGCGTCGGTACAATCTGCAAATCTCCTCCCCGTAGAGGCGTAATACAAAATTGTTAAGGCTTTCGTGGCCACTTGTTGACAAACTGCCTATTGGCTTCTGTCTCGGGTTCTTCGGCCGACGTTCATCTAATGATTTTTCTGACGTTTCGCCAGCACGAGTGGCTGGCATTGTCAAAGCTTCACCCTCCATTGCCGGTGGTGAACTGGAGCCGGGCTCGCGGCCGTAGATTATATGTACCTGGCGCGCCAACGTGAATATACTGAAGACATTCGTGGAAAAAATAGAAGTAAACTATTTCTTCAGATTACAAATCTGCGTGAGTGGCTCAATATTTTTAAATTTCACCGCAATACCTGTCTGCATTGTTTTCTTATATTTTATTTCAGCTTGAAAATTGAGTTTACGACAGGTCTGAGCTGGCACCCTAGGACGAAAAACGTAGCCAGACATTGAGACAAGCCACATCCCTAGACCGCTCAATTAAACTGTGTGTTGAGTGTAACAAATATATACATATTCGTGCCATAGCACGTGGAGGCTCGAGCTAATAGTTCTGTCTACAGTGCGTAGTGCCCAGTACCGTCGTAAACCACACCCAGACACACCCTTCTAGGGTACCGGTTTGTAATACCAAACAGCTTAAAATTTGTTTCATACCGTAATGGTGGCGCGCTTTCATCAGCCCGTAGCGGGCCATTTGGGGGGGGGGGGGGGGGGGGTAGGGGAACACAGTGTTGATACGTTTTCATTAGGCCTCTGCTTACCAGAAAATTTGTGTTACGTAACCTACAGTCGAATCACTCAGCCCCATTTTCTTTAATTTGACATAAGCCTATACTACTTTGACTACTTATGACGTGAATGATCTTTGAATTATAAATAATTTTAAAATAACTTTGTTAATTTAAAGTTTTCATTTAAAGAAACATAGTTTTTATACATTTGCTGTTGGTTTTTTTAAGAATATGTAGTTTATTTACATTCTACATCCATGGTTTTTAAAATATAATTGTTATTGCAAATTTTAGCAGGATCCCCAGACAATAGCAGATTACTTCGAACGTAAGGTTTGGTGCTCTTTAACACGTAATTTGTATTTTTCCATCTTTCTTCTCTACGCAAAATGCACACCTTCTTTTCTTAGCTGCAGGTTTCGCTGCCTCTCCTAGATCTGGAGCTACTAATGAATTCGTTGAATTTCTTATCCCTACTATTTGCTGACTCATATTGATTATGAAAGTCTCCGTCTCACTTTTATATTCGTAGCCAGGATCAATCAAATGAAGTATCCACTTATGTTCATGATGTTGTAGGAAATCACCAATGGCGTGTGCAATGTTTTTCTCTTTACAGTGTATCATTATAGACACACAAAGTGCATCCACAGGACATGTGGCCTGTAACTGAAGTGTCATGATGATTTCTCTATTGCCAAAAGATTCCGGAATAGTCCCCCATTCGGATCTCCAGGAGGGGACTGCCAAGGGGGAGGTTACCATGAGAAAAAGATTGCATAATCAACGGAAGGATAACGTTCTACGAGGCGGGGCGAGGAAATTCAGAAGCTTCAATGCGGTAGGGAAACTAGAAAACCTGAAAAGGGTTAGTGAAGTGGAAAGAATACAAGGATTTCTGGTCAGCTAAGTGTAGGGTAATATCAACAGCAGCAGAGAATGGTGTAACGGGAGTAGGATTCGTTATGAATAGGAAGGTAGGGCAGAAAGTGTGTTACTGTGAACAGTTCAGTGGTAGGCTTGTCCTTATCAGAATCTACAGCAGACCAACACCGACAACGATACTTCAGGTATACATGCCAACGTCGCAAAGTGAAGATGAAGAAATAGAGGAAGTGTATGACGATATTGAAAGGGTAATACAGCATGTAAAGGGATATGAAAATCCAATAGTCATGGGAGACTGGAATTCACTTGTAGGGGAAAGAGTAGAAGGAAAAGTTAAAGTAGAATATGGGCTTGGAACAAGGAATGAGAGAGTAGAAAGACTAATTCAGTTCTATAACAAGGTTCAGCTAGTAATAGCGAATACTGTTCAAGAATTACAAGAGGAGGAGCTATACTTCGAAAAGGTCGGGTGATACGGGAAGATTTCAGTTACATTACATCATGGTCAGACAGAGATTCTGAAATCAGATACTGTATTGTAAGGCGTACCCAGGAGCAGACACAGACTCAGATCACAATATAGTAGTGATGAAGAGTAGGCTGAAGTTTAAGATATTAGTCAGGAAGAATCAACACGCAAAGAAGTTGGACACGGAAGTACTAAGGAAAGACGATATACGGTTGAAGTTCTCTAAGGCTATAGATACAGCAATAAGGAATAGCCCAGTGGGCAGTACAGTTGAAGAAGAATGGACATCTCTAAAAACCGCCATTACAGAAGTTGGGAAGGTAAACTTAGGTACAAAAAAGATAACTGCAAAGAAACCATGGGTAACAGAAGAAATACTTCAGTTGATCGATGAAAGGAGAAAGTACAAAAATGTTCTAGGAAACTCAGGAATAGAGAAATAAAAGTCGCTGAAGAATAAAATAAATAGGAAGAGCAGGGAAGCTAAGACGACATGGCTGCAGGAAAAATGTGACGACTTCGAAAAAGAAATGATTGACGGAAGGACAGATTCAGCATACACGAAAATCAAAACAAACTTCGGTGACATCAAAATCAATGGTTATAGCATTAAGAGTTCAACGGGAATTCCACTGATAAGTGCAAAGGAGAGAGCGTATAGATGGAAAGAATACACTGAAAGCCTCTATGAGGAGTCGATTTAGAAGAGATAGGGGATACAGTATTAGAATCAGAATTTAAAAGAGCTTTGGAGGACTTAAGATCAAATAAAGCAGAAGGGATGGATAACACTCCATCACAGTTCCTAAAATCCTTGGGGAAGTGGCAACAAAACATCTATTCACGTTGGTGTGGAGAATGTATGAGTCTGGCGACATACCATTTTACTTTCGGAAAAGCATCATCCACACAATTCCAAAGACGGCAAGAGCTGGCAAGTGCGAGAATTACCACACAATCAGCTTAACATCTCATGCATCCAAGTTGCTTACAAGAATAATATACAGAAGAATGGAAAAGAAAATTGAGGTTGCGCTAGATGAAATTCAGTTTGGCTTTAAGGAAGGTAAGGGCACGAGAGGGGGAGTTCTGACTTTGCTGCTAATAACGAAAGCAAAACTAAAGAAAAATCAAGACACGTTCATAGGGTTTGTCGACCTGCAAAAAGCGTTCGACAGTGTAAATGTTGTAAGATTTTCGAAATTCTGAGAAAAGTAGGGGTAAGCTATACGGAGAGATGGATCATAAACAATATATATAAGAGCCAGGAGGGAATAATAAGAGTGGACCACCAAGAACGAAATGTTCGCATTAAAAAGGGTGTAAGACAAGGATGTAGTCTTTCGCCCCTACTGTTCAATCTGTACATCGAGGATGCAATGGTGGAAATAAAAAAAATGTTTCAGGAGTAGAATTAAAATTCAAGGTGAAAGGATATCAATGATACGATTCGCTGTTGATGTTGCTATCCTGAGTAAAAGTGAATACGAATTACATGATTTTCTGAACGGAATGAACAATGTAATGAATACAGAGTATGGATTGAGAGTAAATCGAAGAAAGACGAGGGTAATGAGAAGTAGTAGATATGAGAACAGCGAGAAACTTAACATCAGGATTGATGGTCACGAAGTAGATGAAGTTAAGGAATTCTGCTTCCTAGGCAGTAAAATAACCAACGACGGACGGAGCAAGGAGGGCCTCAAAAACAGCCTAGCAATGGCAAAAATGACAGTGAGAAGTCTACTAATGTCAAATATCGGCCTTAATTTGAAGAATAAATTTCTGAGGATGTACGTCTGGAGTACAACATTGTATGGTAGTGAAACATGGACTGTGGAAAAACAGGAACAGAAGAGAATCGAAGCAATTGAACGTGGTGCTACAGACAAATGTTGAAAATTAGGTGGACTGATAGGGTAAGGAATGTGGTTCAGTGCAGAATGGTAGAGTAAAGGAATATGTGGAAAATACTGATAAGGAGAAGGGACAGAATGTTATGACTTTTGTTAAGACACGAGGGAATGACTTCCATGGTACTAGAGGGAGCTGTAGAGGGCAAAAACTGTAGAGGAAGAGAGAGATTGAAATACATCCAGCACATAATTGAGGACCTAGGTTAAAAGTGCTTCTCCGTGAGGAATAGGTTAGCAAATGAGAGGAATTCGTGGTGGGCCGCATCAAAGCAGTCAGCAGACCGATGACAAAAAAAAGTCGCGTCTTATGGTACATGTTGTCAATACCACCTTTTGTGACATTGTCAGCCGTCACTTCATCTCTACTTCTGATGGTGATACCTTCAGTTGGAGGTGGATATACACTCCTGGAAATGGAAAAAAGAACAGATTGACACCGGTGTGTCAGACCCACCATACTTGCTCCGGACACTGCGAGAGGGCTGTACAAGCAATGATCACACGCACGGCACAGCGGACACACCAGGAACCGCGGTGTTGGCCGTCGAATGGCGCTAGCTGCGCAGCATTTGTGCACCGCCGCCGTCAGTGTCAGCCAGTTTGCCGTGGCATACGGAGCTCCATCGCAGTCTTTAACACTGGTAGCATGCCGCGACAGCGTGGACGTGAACCGTATGTGCAGTTGACGGACTTTGAGCGAGGGCGTATAGTGGGCATGCGGGAGGCCGGGTGGACGTACCGCCGAATTGCTCAACACGTGGGGCGTGAGGTCTCCACAGTACTTCGATGTTGTCGCCAGTGGTCGGCGGAAGGTGCACGTGCCCGTCGACCTGGGACCGGACCGCAGCGACGCACGGATGCACGCCAAGACCGTAGGATCCTACGCAGTGCCGTAGGGGACCGCACCGCCACTTCCCAGCAAATTAGGGGCACTGTTGCTCCTGGGGTATCGGCGAGGACCATTCGCAACCGTCTCCATGAAGCTGGGCTACGGTCCCGCACACCGTTAGGCCGTCTTCTGCTCACGCCCCAACATCGTGCAGCCCGCCTCCAGTGGTGTCGCGACAGGCGTGAATGGAGGGACGAATGGAGACGTGTCGTCTTCAGCGATGAGAGTCGCTTCTGCCTTGGTGCCAATGATGGTCGTATGCGTGTTTGGCGCCATGCAGGTGAGCGCCACAATCAGGACTGCATACGACCGAGGCACACAGGGCCAACACCCGGCATCATGGTGTGGGGAGCGATCTCCTACACTGGCCGTACACCACTGGTGATCGTCGAGGGGACACTGAATAGTGCACGGTACATCCAAACCGTCATCGAACCCATCGTTCTACCATTCCTAGACCGGCAAGGGAACTTGCTGTTCCAACAGGACAATGCACGTCCGCATGTATCCCGTGCCACCCAACGTGCTCTAGAAGGTGTAAGTCAACTACCCTGGCCAGCAAGATCTCCGGATCTGTCCCCCATTGAGCATGTTTGGGACTGGATGAAGCGTCGTCTCACGCGGTCTGCACGTCCAGCACGAACGCTGGTCCAACTGAGGCGCCAGGTGGAAATGGCATGGCAAGCCGTTCCACAGGACTACATCCAGCATCTCTACGATCGTCTCCATGGGAGAATAGCGGCCTGCATTGCTGCGAAAGGTGGATATACACTGTACTAGTGCCGACATTGTGCATGCTCTGTTGCCTGTGTCTATGTGCCTGTGGTTCTGTCAGTGTGATCATGTGATGTATCTGACCCCAGGAATGTGTCAATAAAGTTTCCCCTTCCTGGGACAATGAATTCACGGTGTTCTTATTTCAATTTCCAGGAGTGTAGCTAAGGACGGTAACAACTTTGCTTTGCTTAGGAACATAAGAGGCTATCATCACATTTGGCTGAAAACGAAATAGTGTAGAGAGTACGTCACGTTCTTTAGGTGTTATATAATGGCAGGCAGTTCATATTTGCTTTTTTCGTATAGACAGGTCTTCTAACAACAAATAATAAATCAAGAATGTAAAAAGATTATTATAGGTGTTGTTACGTCTAGACTTTTCAGGTTCAATCACCAGTGTTTTTAAAACATTCTGTCCAAGCCGCACGGCTCTGGTGTCTTCCTTCCTCCCCAGATATACTTTCATCGTCCAGTAGCAGCTTGCTGCACTATCACAAACCGTCCAGAACATTATTCGTACCTGCCAGATTTGATGGCATGTGTTGTCGGAACGGACAACGACCTCGAAATGTGACCACCTATTCATACACCGTTATGCACCATCCTGGAATTTCGGCATCCCTCAGGGCACTTTTCCATATTCAAAAACTTCTCTAGTGGTTTCTGTTTGTCACTTGAACAATCTTCACATCAAGCTGCCACACTCTCTAAGCGCAACACCATCAGAATGGCATGAAACTGAGAAACACAATTTCATTGAACAATGGTAGGCCATTCTCAACACTCTAAAGCTGGAAGAGTTCATTTCTTGACTTGTAAACACCGTTAGGACCAGAACACGTAGAATGGTTTACATTTCATTCAAATATGTACCCAACCAGTCCTCGTAATTGAACGACCTTTCTTGTTTGTCCACAGACTCACATTTTCAATGGGGGGTACTCGAAAGAACAACATAAAACAAGACTCTCCATTATCACAGTTCCTAATCGAACGCCTTGTAGGTATTTCGTCTTCTTTCAAAACAACCTTTTGCTCCGACTACAAGAAATTTCAGCCTGCGGGGCTGTAGTCGATATTTCATTCCCTCCCATTACACTAAACAGAATTTGCACTGAATTATTTTTCTTCTTCGTAAAGAGATTCTAAGTGATAATCATCTTCGTGTTGTTCCGATTTTTGAGTGCGTCTACCTTATTATCATCATCACTGGAAAATTCATTGCTGGGTAGGTTTTTAGGATCAGAAGACTGCTCCAACAATTCCTTTATCTCCTTGTCTGATAGCCCTGCATTATATTTTCAGTTTGCGAAACAGAGAACTATTATGAAATTAAGCATCAAAGTAAACACTGCTGATCACATGTATAACTTTTGAATAGTGAAAGAATAACAATGCGAGTCAACACTAGCAAACGTCGTAATAGACGCTACGCAGACACACATCTGGTTGTTTAAAATTTGCTTCTAGCTGCATCGGCTTGCGGGGCCTTTACGTGATAAAAAGGTAACCAACTCTTTAACTCAGAGCCAAAGCTAAATTTTTATTATTATTTTGCGGAATTATGATCAACAAGACAAATTAGGAAAATTTCTAAAATTTCATTTAAATAAAATTTTTAGTTACTGAGAGAGATGATAATAAAAATCGCAGACGAGCTTCTGAGGCCCGATGGTAGTTAAAAGATTAATCCGTCATATGACGAGTCTAGTAGTGAGGATGAACTTTCATTGCTCTGTTATATCATGAGTCACGTTTTTCCATCATATGGAAAGCCTAACAGTGGGGTCTAGTGAAGCAGGCGATACAACCCGTCGGCTTTGACCAATGACGTCAGAATTGGCCAGAGAGCATTTATTACACAGATGAAAGAGCTGACAAGACTGTTGAGAAACAAAGAAATACGAGACACGAAAAATATAGTTGACATATATCAAGGAAGTAGTATTTTCACGTTAAGAATATCGCGTGTTTGTATCGTATTATTTCTGTGGAAAATGAAGGGGGAAAAATGGATGGAAATGGCTCAAATGGTTCAAATGGCTCTGAGCACTATGGGACTTAACATCTATGGTCATCAGTCCCCTAGAACTTAGAACTACTTAAACCTAACTAACCTAAGGACAGCACACAACACCCAGTCAAATGGATGGAAATATTGGTAGTATAGAATACCTCACGTCACATATATATGGGTTATATCTCGAAACTCATTCGAACGAACTGTATTGTTTAACTGCAGTACGGGATACAAGTTTAGCGTACGTCGATTTCTTCGTTTTCGTTAGCATTACTATGCGTTGTTCACATGAACTATATAGGTCAACCGAAGCACGGGATACAAATTTTGCATGTGTTGTTTCTTTCGCCTCCGCTACCATTAATAGCCTGACCTTACGTTGATAGTAGTACTATCGATGGCAGAAGGAGCTACGTACACAATGTTTGTATCCCATACTTCCGTGGAGCTATATACATGTACACTGCTAACGAAAACGTGGAAATGAACGCACGTTATATTTGCAACCTGTAACTCAGTTGAACTACGCGAAGAAGCAATAAGACGACACACATACAATTTGTATCCCATGCTCCACTGTGGGGTACAGTTTTTTTTTTGTCGCCTTTGATGCTAATAGTACCGATTGAAAGTTATAGTTTTGATCACAGCAGTGACAATAGTATCCCATTCTTTAGTTGAGCTATATAGCTATACACAATATTTGTATCCTGCTCTCCACTTGACATATATACGTAAATCTCATCAACGTTACATATGTCGTTCTTTTTGAATAGGTAGTGTCAGTGTAAAGGGCAACTGAAGGAAGGGATACAAATTTTAGTTGTGTCGGGCATTTCACCTTTAATATTGCTAGTACAGATTCGAAAAAATTGTACTGATGCTAGTGCTGGGAAACGAAAGATGAACGACAGCTGCGAAATTTCTATTACCTACTGGAGTACACGAAAACACACTTAATGGTGTAACACAACAATGAAATAGGTTAAAATAGTCAAATGCAGTAAAAGAAAAAAATGGAACTTCTTAACAGAACCGAAACTCGCCTAGAAAGACATCAACAAAAAATCACATACCCATATTCACAACAACCAAACATTACGAAAACACACACACACACACTCACACACACTCACACACACACATACGCGCACATTCACCCCCCGCCCCATCCTAATGTGAAATTAGCTAACATATTTCGGACGTTGCATTTGTCTTACACGTTTAACAAAACATATAAACGGGCTATATGTTTGGGATGTTTTAGATGTTTGGGGAATTTTACGCCTCCATGAATATTCGTATAAGTGACTTTGAAGTGTGGAAATCCGGCGTTTCCCCTTCCGTACAAGAGATTTCACCCTCTATGCTATTTGTGCAAAACCCTGTGGATAATGAACTGAACTCAGTATTGTGATTAACTACGAGATGCAGATAACCACTTTCCCCTAAATCCCTATATGAAGAAAAACCATCTGAAATTGCAATGGAACCCTCTGTAATGTGCTCTTCAATTAAGCTGACCAAAACTTCCTTCCTTCCTTCCATTGGGTACTACTTTAAACTCTACATCCTCACACTCTTGACCTGAAACTACGGACCCCAAACCCATAAACCCACCAGACGTTCCCCCCTGATGTACTTTCTTTTGCCAAAATGCGACTCTTCAATTTCATCTATAACACCGCCCACTCATCCCCCCCCCCCCCAACTGCCCCCTATATTTCATGTATTCCCCACAAACTTCCCTACAGAAAGAGTACCAATCCACAATTGTACGCTTACTCACACGACATTCATGGACACACAGCCACACAGGATATCTGAAACACCTACAATACGTGATTTTCATAATGTATCTCAAGGTGAGCTAAGATGTTTCGAACCAATTCCTTCGTCTAATGGACCGTCACGACCGATCTTTGCTGCAGCGCCATACGAGTAAGTCGTGAGTACGGCGACGAGATACACCAGGTTCATCGGAACAGATAAATGCATACCTACAAAAGAAAATGAGATACTAAAGATTGTCCTAAACTAAGAAGCTAATAGTCCAAATTACCTCAGTATCACTAAGAATGAAATTAAATACCGAATGAATTGCAAACAACCAATGATGTAAATAAATGCAAACGAAGAATATTTTGAGCAATATGTAGCGATCTCTTTTAAAATCACATTCTATTATTTTAATGTACAATGATAGCGCTTATCCAGAACACAGAACTGTTTTATTATCTATGGCTGAAAGTGAAGTAATGAGTAATGTATGACGTCATTGGTCAAAGCCGACGGGTTGTATCCCCTGCTTCACTAGACCCTAACAGTGCGTACGCACTGTCATTGGTTCGTCATCTGACAAACTTTCTACATTGAATATACACTTTCATTCGTCCTGCATATGACAGGCCTCGTAGTGAGAGCACACGTCCATGGATCAATCATGTGACGAATTCTGGATGGTCTGTCAAATAAGGATCTCGGAGTTAGATGTGATACTACTGCTGTTTAAAGTGCAGTCTTCACGACTCAAAATCGAAGTGATACGTTTCCACGACTTATCCAAAGCAGCCACCATGTCATGCGGGTGGCCTGCCGGTAGGCGCTGAGCCGCGGCCCCTCACAGCCCGCGCGGTGCGTTAGCCCACACTTCTCGCGGAGGTCGCACACTCGCGGCGGCCGGCGCCCTCTGCTGTCCGGAGTAATTAGAGGCGAGCGCTCTGCCTAATTCCATTACGGACACCCGCCTCGCCCCGTCCCTCTCAGTACTGCTGGCTCGCTGCAAATGCAGGTTCACTCGCGTTCATTTCACATTCCTGTCGCCCATTTCACGAGGCTCTGAAAATGGTAATGGGGCATCGCCCAGACGAGCGTGTTTGAAATTCTAAAATAAACTTTCGCCTTAAGCTACCTTTCGTTTTACATACATAAGAAAAGCTTCACTGCCCTGTATTATTACTAATGTTTCGCAGTAACTCTACATGTTCGGATGACTGTATGACTATGACGATGTGGTGTTTTGCAATTGTGTTAGCAAATAAAAGTGTTTCGCCAACTAATGGCGTTGTGTTATACTTTTTTATGATAACATTGTGAGTGATAGAGCATGTGGCAGTCGAATTACACGCTTTTTTTTTATTCCGCATGACAGACAATACCAATTTCCACTGCTAGTCATTCCTTTGACCGTTTCACTCGCAAATGGAGCGACGGAAAAACAGCTGCCTTTATGTTTCCGTACGAACCCTAATTAAACATTTTTCCTTTAGGCGACATGTATGTTAGTAGCAGTAGGGTCGTTCTAACCGCGCAGGATTAGCCGAGCGGTCTAAGGCGATGCAGTCATGGACTGTGCGGCTGGTCCCGGCGGAGGTTCGAGTCCTCCCTCGGGCATGGGTGTGTGTGTTTGTTCTTAGGATAATTTGGGTTAAGTAGTGTGTAAGCTTAGGGACTGATGACCTTAGCAGTTAAGTCCCGTAAGATTTCACACACATTTGAACATTTTTTGATCGTTCTACAGTCAGTCGCAAATGCCGATTTCCTAAACATTCTCAATAATGTTTCGGAAAAAAAGCGTTTTCTTCCGTCCAGAGATCCTAAACGAGTTCACGGAGCGTTTCTGTAATATTCGCATACTGATCGAACCAGGTAACAAATCTTGCAGCACACCCCTAAATTACTTCGATGTCTCCCTTTAATCCGACCTGATGCGGATCCCAGACACTCGAACAATGCTCAAGAATGGGTCACACAATTCGTACAATTTTTTCAATAAACGGAAGTCGACCATTTATCTTCCGTATAACCGACCTTAAGTGCTCATTTCATTTCGCGTTGCTTTTCAACCGTATGCCTAGACCTTTAATGGCACCATTGTGTCAATCAGCACAACATTAATGCTGTATTCGAACGCTACAGAATTGTTTTTCCTACTCAGCTGCATCAACTTACAGTTCGTCCGCGTTTACCGTAAGCTGCCACCCAGACACCAAATACAAATTCAAGTCAGTCTATATCTTCCTACAATAACTCAAAGGTGACACTTCGCGTACACTTCACTGTCATAAGCAGTCGCAGATTGCTGCTCGATCTAGTCAAAATGTATTTCATGTATCTAGGGAACAAAAGTGATCCGTCACACTCTTTTGGGTTGAATGTATTCATATAACATGCAAAATGAAATATAATGAGCATCACACGGTTGCTGAGTGAAGAGAGATGGACCAAAAAGTGGTAAAAATATCTTTTTGTCAATCTGTAGAGATTTGTTGCATTTTACAATCTTTGAAGAACCTCCGACCTTCCCCCAGCATCATATTCTGATAAATGGAGTACCTGGATGCGTCTGAGTCTCGGAATAATGCTCTAAGAACAATCTACATCCAAGACCAGCTGTTGCTTTCTCAAAAATGATGACTAATATGGCAATGTGATATAGTCAGTCTTTTCACAGTATCCTTTCCGCACTGACGTGTCTATAGCTGTGCTTGGGAAGGGCTGCTACCTACATCACTGGTTATTAGTCAAGCTGTCAGAAAAGTTAGTTCTTCAAGGCAGGCGCTTTTATTACAGTCATCAATGCTTAAGTTTACAGAGTGAACTTACATGAATGTACGTTCATTAAATTTCAGAAATTTTGTGTAATGAGGAGTTAATAAAGAGCTGCGTGAAGCTATAAATAGTCATTTCCCCAGAATGTATTTTTCACTTTTCAGCGGAGTGTGTGCTGATACGAAACTTCCTGGCAGATTAAAACTTAAAACTGTGTGCCGGACTGAGACTCGAACTCTGGATCTTTGCGTGAGGGCAAGTGCTCTGCCAACTGAGCTGCTCAAGCACGGCTCACAGCGCGTCTTCACAGGTTTTCTTCGGCTCTTGTCTTCCAAGCTTCACAGAAGATTTCCTGCGAAATTTCAGCGGTAGGTTGGCTGGCAGAGCACTTACCCGCGAAATGCGAAGGTCCCAAATCGAACTGTCGGTACAGTACACATAACCTGCCAGGAAGTTTCAGTCGCTCACTCTTTCGCAACATTATTGACAAAATCAAACATTACTCTAGCACTGCAGTTATTATCTTTACACTGATAAACTTAGTTTATATTTAGGCCGCTTAATGTATTGGCGGATACCGGCTCGCGGCTGCTAACGCAACGATCCAAGGCTGCTTCCACACTACTTCTCTTTACTTTTGTTACAGACTTCTAATAATTTTTACTCAAAGACGAGCTAGCGCCACTGTAATAGGAAACATCTTATGCAAATGTAACTTATAAATGAAAGAAATGGCTTACAAGGCGCTTGTTCGAGTACTCTTCATCAAACTGGGACACTTACCAGGGAGTATTGATGGAATGGATCCAAGGAACAGGGGCTCGTTTCGACACGGGATCATTTGGCCGCTTCGAGAGTGTTGCACAGATGGTCAACAAACTCCAGTGCATACGCTACAAGAGAGGTGTTGTGCATCATAGAGTGGTTTGCAATAGAAATTTCGTGAGGAGCCGAAAAACATGTTACTTTCTTCCACATACATCTGGCCACGAAGAGAAAATTTGAGAAATTAGAAGTAATACAGAGGCTTATGGACAATCATTCTTTCCGCCATTCGCGAGTGGAGCTGGGAAGGGGAGAGATAAGTTAGTGGTAGCAAAAGTACCACCCACCAGACACCGTAAGGAGGCTTGCGTAGCACTGATGTAGATTAATGTGGTAAGAGATTTTTTTTTTTTTTTTTTTTTTTTTTTTTTTTACGTTACGTGAGCGATGGGTGACTGCGAAGTTCGCTTGTGGTCATACTTTCAGTTATCGTCATAACATTTACTCAAGGTGCTTAAACGAATTAGTCGTTGAAAGCAGACAGCCTTCCGTTAACATCTGAGGCTGGTGTACTCAAGAGGTCTGCTACAATATGAAGCCTAAACTGTTGGTCCATGTGTCCCAAACACTGACTGTAACTAAAGCAGAAATGCGTATTGACTTCTTCACTGTGGGCCAAAATGTCAGACCCAGTGATCGCTCTGGGTGCAGTCTGGATCTTCGGCTTCAAATCAAAATAATAACATAACAAAGTGGCAACACCTTTTACAGCTAACCTGTGTCTTTTGCAGCAGTCTTGCACGGACCTCCCTGGAAGGTTAAGTTGCCACACAGTGGCGTCTTAACGGCCAACTTCACCTTGCAAGCTTCATCCCTTGTTTTTAGTAAAATCGTATCTTGGTGATAATCAATTACTTTCTAATACAATTAAGTATCGACTCACAAAAATCACATAAGGATACCTCTACACTTCCGTATCATCATTATATATTCATCATCTCTCTGGTGGCTTGGCGTCAGATATAATATTTGTACGCAGATTTACCTGTTCACTAATTACTGAAGGTCCTTTTTCAATTTTTACCCTAATTTCCTTCAGTCTTAGCACTTCCAAAGTTTTGTCGTCATCCCTTGACGATTTGACGTCACAATAGTAAAATCTAAGAAGCGAACGAACTGAGAATACGACTTTCTAAGTACAGTACATTGCCTGAAACCAAACTATCGCAAAAAATAGGCACGAAAATGATAGTAGCAACGGTATTTATACAATGTAAATCCCTTACTAAAGTCGCGACCGGTTTCGTAATTTAAATTACATCATCAGGTGCAAATATTATAGTGGTCAAACCACTATTACAGTCCGATCCTAAACCTTCCTTTAAATGGTTGGGATCGAACTGCAATAGTAGCTCGACCACTATAATATTTGTGCCTGATGACGTATTTTAAATTACGAAACCAGTTGTGACTTCAATAAAGGGTATACAACAGCTACAGCGGTTTTTATTCAGAATGCAAAAGTACCGCTGTGGATGCCCGTCCAATAAACAGGTTATGTTCATTATTAATTCGTTTAGTGAAAAATCTAAAACAAGTAATGCCTTTTATTGGCTAGAACATTAACTAAGTGTTATTTCTCTTTTCTCAAGCTGAAAATAGGAATGTTTATGCCCAACTATAAATTTCAGTTACGTGGTGTACTTTGTTGGGGGTATTAGGTTACGGATGGCAGACTCATATTGTTTGAGAAGCACTGAGCCAGGTGCAATACAACAATGACACGTGCAGTCACTCAGCCACTGTTACTTCTATTGCGTCTATTTAAACCTTCAACTGTTGAAGAGCAATCATTTTCTGAAGAATTGTCTGTGAGAGAACCGACACAGAAAAAAAAAGTTCCGGTTATGAGTTAATCGCTTGACAGACTCCCTTAATGGAGTGAATCCATTAAGGAAATTGGGCTAAACAAACTTGATGGCGGTGAGCACACGTTTACTATAGGTTTTCCATCTGACAGGTCGAAAATAGCATAGGCTGCGGTGTTTGCGTAGGCAGCGTCCAAACTCTGCCGCTAAACCTGTTAGCGGGTCATTAGGAGCTCCGGTAATTAAGGACCAGCGAGAGTTGCGCCGACTGCTGACGTGATGCCGCGGGTCAGTGCCCACTGCTGGCTGCTCTAGCACTCGCTGCCTTGTTTGTGCGCTCTCTCTGCCCAATAAGGCAGCCTACCGTACTAATCGGAGTGCGCGCTTGCGCCTTGTTTATTCCGTCCCAGTAAGCGCGATAATAACCTGTTAAAGTTTCTTCTCAACTTATGTTAATTTTTGACACAATCATTTTTTATCTACATCAGCACTCTACAAGCCACCTGACGGTGTGTGGCATAGAGTATCACTAACTGATGCCCCTTTCCTGTTTCACTCGTGATTGGCGCGTGGGAGTAATTATTGCCAGTAAGCCTCTGTATTAGCTCAAATTTCTCGAATTTTCTCGTCGTGGTCATTTCGTGAAATGGATCTTGGAGGAGGATTTAAGTTGTCCGACTTTTCTATGAAGGTACTCTCTCGAAATTTCAACAGCACGCCTCTTCGTGATGCAAAACGCTTCTCTTGTAGTGCCTGCCACTGGTATTTTTGAACATCTTTGTAACGGTTCCGCTCCGACTAAAAATGTGCCGCTCTTCGTTAGATCTTGTCTATCTGTTCTATCAGTCGTATCTGGTAAGGGTCCCATAGTGATGAACAGTACTCAAGAATCGATAGGACCAGCTCCTTCTTTCGTGGTTGAGTTACAGTTCCTTAGGATTCTGCCTATGAATCTTAGTCTGGTGTCTCCTCTTCCTACTTTTTTATGTGGTCATTCCATTTAAGGTCACTCTGGGTAGCTACTGCCGGCCGGTGTGGCCGAGCGGTTCTAGGCGCTTCAGTCTGGAACCGCGCGACGGCTACGGTCGCAGGTTCCAATCCTGCCTCGGGCATGGGTGTGTGTAATGTCTTTAGGTTAGTTAGGTTTAAGTAGTTCTAAGTTCTTCGGGACTCATGACCACAGATGTTAAGTCCCATAGTGCTCAGAGCCATTTGAACCTTTTTTTTTTTTTTTTTGGTAGCTACTCAGATATTTTAGGATATGTACTGCTTAGAGTAATTTGTCATCATTAGTGTAGTTGCACAGTGGTGAATTTTTTCCTATGTATTCGCAGTATGTTATACGTATTTACTTTCAGGGTCAACTGACAGGCCCTGCACCATTCGTCAATCTTCTGCAGGTCATTTGGAAAATCTGTACACTGTTTTGGCGTTGATACAACCGCATCATCTCCGAACAGAATTACAGATCTTCCTACGCTTTGTACGATATCCTTTATATGCGTTGTAAACACGGTCCTATCACACTTCATTGGGATACAAAAAAGGTTCAAATAGCTCTGAGAACTATGGGACTTAACATCGGAGGTCATCAGTCTTCTAGAACTTAGAACTACTTAAACCTAACTGACCTAAGGACATCAGACCCATCCGTGCCCGAGGCAGGATTCGAACCTGCGACTGAAGCACCTAGAACCGCTCGGCCACACCGGCCGGCTCATTTGGATAGCCTTCACACTGCAGATTTTGTTCCATTAACAACGACAAACTATATCTGCAAGCAGTTCCTGAATTCAGTAGCAAATGTAGTCCAATACTCGGCAAGCTCGTGATTTTTTCACTAGACGGCAGTGCGGGAAGGCGTCGAATGCGTTCTTGAAGTCTAGGATTACTGCAGCTATCTGAGGGCCCTTGTGTACAGTGGTATTGATTACATGGAGGAACAGAGCGAGTCGAGTTTCGCAGTATCTCTGTTTGCTGAATCCATGCTGATTTTCAGTCTCCAAAAACCTTACAGTTCTTGAGCATTTAACACTTTCCATAAATCTGCAACTGACTGACATGATTGATATAGCCCTAAGATCCTTCTTGAAAACGGGAACGACCTGCGCTATTTTCCTAGACGATAGGTAACGATGCTATAATTGCAGGTTTCGAGTCACAGTGCCCATCTTCAGTGCTACAATATGAAAAAGGTAGAGAAGATTACATTATGACCTTAAAACAAGTAAAATATTTTCATTGAGCCTATTTTCGAGTTAAATAAAGAAAAATTAAAACGTGTTGTTGACATCTATTGGCCATGGGCGGTATTTGGCGACAAACATTCGTGTATTTCAGGCTGAACACAGTACCAGAAGTCAAGGAATTCTGTAGTCGCAACATAGTGTACTGTTATTTCTCTACTTTTTGCGCTAGATTTGAGTACTTTCCATAAAACAAATATTTAATTGTAAAAAACATAAAATATCAAAGTTACAGTATAATTTTCATCAGTTATTTGTAAAACATAAAAATAGAGTACAGGTCGTTAAAGCAGTAAAGCCATATTTAAAGCAGAGTGGGGTTCTCACGTGATTGTCACATATCACTTTTCGATTCTGTTTAAGTTGTTCTACTATTACATGATAATTAATCTGAAACCTTGGAACAGTTTGTTGGATGTGGAAAGTGTCACATTTACGGCCAGGAACTAGTAGGTGTGCAGGGTTCGGCAGTACCGCAGGGTAAGCGGAAGACTTTTGACGGTGCGTCAACAACAGCAAACGAGCACCTGAGTGGCAGCCAGTTTCGGCCAAACTGGGCCTGTTTCCCATATAGCTTTTTATGGACAGTTCCTGGGGCTAATCCGCTTTCCATAAGCACTTGTGCCGCCGTCCGCCAAAGCTTTCTTCTGCTTAAGGGCGAAATTTGCCTTCATGTTCACACATCAAACAGGAACCCCGCAGCGGCGCTTCCCTGGTGTGAGAAATTTCGTTAGTTCTCTCCAAAATTACGGACTGTTCATTCTAACGTAACTTCCCCGCCGCCAGACGCATTGCCAAAGGTGCTGAACAATGGAGAGTGACTGTTAGAAACCATTACTAACTTCAATAAGCTTTTTGCAAGGTTTGACTGGGAAGTTGCTGCTTTCCTCTGATTTTATGTTAGAAAAGGAACTTATTCGTTCATCACACTTGCAGCAACTTTCAGTCTCCTCTCTAAGTGGGGTATGGTAACTGCGGGAAGTTCAAGAGAGTACTTAGACTGGAGAGGATTCGTTCCCTCCACTAGGCTGGTGCTCTCTGGCGTCCGCTCGCCTTACTCGAAGAACGTAAGTTTCGCTCTGTCAGCAGCGTAATCCATCTTTGGGGCAGCTCATATTTCATTCATTTTATTATGCAGCTTAAAACCTCACTTATCTGTGTTAAATATTCGTGTCATTTATTTTGGTTTTGCGAGCTGCTGAGACGTGTCAGTCTTATTCTACTTTTCCTCCTGAAGTCTTCAAATTAAACGCAAGTGCCACTGAGTTCGGAGTCACTTTATTTTAATTTGTTAAAATTTTCAGGACATTGCTGTGTATTATTCATTATCATTTGCTCACTTAATTATATTAAATAAAAGATTTGTATCCCGATATGACTTACATTTTGAGATCCCTAATGTCCTTCAACATTACAATGTACCTAGCTGCATTTCTATGATGTTTGCTTCTTTGTGACGAGTTTCTGTTGTGTGCAGTGGCCAAGTACTACTTTTAAGGATACTATGCATGATATTCAGTGTTGGTAACGAATGTCAAATGATCACTTTTTTATATTAGTTAGGTGCACAAGGTATTGAGTCTCATTTCGACCTCTTACACGTCTGTTGGTTGTGTCAATATCCGTGTTGTGTCACCCATACCACGTTGCAACATTCTGTATTATTTTTTATTTAATTTCAGCAGGCCATAAGGTAGCTAATTACCTGCCGAGATACGTCATCTTAACAACACAAGGCGTGTAATTACAGCGTCGTTATAATAATAAAAAGAAAATAAGTGATCGTGTAGTGTATACTGTATATTTCCGACAGCTGATGATGCCGCACTTAGTGATGCGAGATGTTTACACCACTGGTCAGAAGCACAGAAGGGACGGTGCGACCCTGACGACAAGGACGGAATTTCACAGCAGATCTCTGGCTGTCTTTTTTCAGCACTTAGCGAGGTGGCGCTGCGATTAGCATGCTGGACTAGCATTCGAAAGGACGACGGTTCAAACCCGCGTCCGCCTATCCTATTTTAGGTTTTCCATAATTACTCTAAATCGCCCCAGAAAATGCCGGGACGGTTCCTTTGAAAGAGCACGCCACACTTCCTTCCCCATCTCTTCTCTAATGACCTCGTAGTCGATGGTAAGTTATACACTAATCTCCTCCTCCTACTTTTCCGGCTGCGGAGTGTTCACGGTAGCCGCGGAGGAGCTTGGAAGTGAAGTCGTGACCCGGACGGCAGGGTGCAGATGGTAATCGTGTAGTTGTATAATGATGGGTATTACGCAGAATACGTTACATTCGTTTATGTTGAGGATCAAATGCCAGTCCCTGCACCAACCGTAGAGTCGGTACAGTTCTTGTATTTCGCTACATCAGTACCCTCAAGCCACATTATGGTGCATGAAGGAGGGTTGTTTGTTAACCACTGTCTTTCTCCCATTTCCTGCACGTGGGAGGAACAATTGTTAAGTCTACATTCGAGCGCGAATCTACTCTTACCTCCACTGTCTTTTCGCAAAATACGCAGAGGGAAGTGCCCCAAACCAGACCTACATTTTGCTTTCGATTTTTTAAAAAATAGCAAATAGTAAATGTTTTAAAATAATTATTTACTTTATAATATTAGGCACCATTTATGCTTTAGTAGCAGAAAATACTATTAAAAGCCACTATAAAAATATTTTCAGAAATCTTACAGTTAGCGAGACTGAAAACCGGTTGTTGGAATCGGACTACTTGCAGAAATAATCAAAATGACGAAAATCGAAGAGAGGAAATAGTATTATATCAATTAAAACATAATCTGGTTTCAAAGCTCAACACCTTCTTGGAGGCTACAGACTTTCTCTGTGCTGAAGCGAAGAGTCCTGCTACAGGATATTCCCATAGGCTGTCTTTCTGGTAGTTTGATATTGTGGCGTTTAAAGAAAAGACTAACCCATTTTTCTCAGCATTTTCGTCTTTGAAAGAGAGTTCGACGTCAGTTCTCTTTCCCAACTGTACGGCCATTCTTCGCAAATCACACGGCTTCCAAAGGAAGAAGTTTCCATAGCAAAACAATAGTAAACCAACTTTTCTTCAAGATCTACCCAAAATTGTAGGCCTATTTTTTTCCTGTTTCCTCGGGTGTAGCCTGCTTTCCTGCTTTATGCTGTACCAACTCTTAAGAGTGGTTTTTGGAACATAAACAGTCTACTGGCCTTCTTCCAGTATACCTTTCCCGAAGAGTATCAGTAGCTTTAGTCATTTTAGATGGTCTTCCCCATTATAGCCTTCGATTTAACAACAGAATTCCAGGATAAAGAGAGTGTGTACTAATACAAGTAAAATTTAAATATGACTGAATAGGAGGTATCATTTAAGCAAGTGAACGATGTCTACTTTTCATGATTATGGTCTACATTATGTTAACCCTATAAATATTTAACCAAAGAACTACATCAAGTGGTTTAATCACAAACAAATAACTAGGAGAAATATCGAAAATGTAATAACTTTTTGGATTATCAAAACATGTAATTACGCAGTAATAAGCAACGAATGAAATGAGCAACGTGTGCGCTCCGTTGCAGAATGATAGATATGTAAACTACTGTTCATGCTTGGACTCGTTAGAGTTCAGGAGAAACCAGAGCCAGTGGAGATCAGAGGTCCGCTATTTGAGCAGGAGTTCAGTTTAGGACACTCTAAATGTAGGAGGAAGCAATAAGTTGAGTGACGATTATACAAACATACGCTCTCAGAATTTTAACTGTAAACCACACCGTCATGTACAACGCCTTTGTTGTACCGTTTACCATTGGAGGTAGATCAGCATACGAGGCCCACGAGAAAGACTGGCCGTTGCGCTTACGAAACAGCACGTGACACTGCAGGTCTTAGGTGTGTCAGCAGCCGCCTCCGGCGGGAAGTCGAGTAACTGTTTCAGAGGAGTGTAGTAATTTTTCACTGCGCGTTTAAGTGCACGAAGACTCTCCACAGCACACGACAAACTTGAGACCCTTAGTGGGCATCTTTTCGTTGACGTATTGATTTCCCGTTAGCCCTGCACGGAGCCGAGTGTTCAATGAGGTATGGCGGGCAAGGCGATAGTGTGACGACACATGTTCATTATGTGGCCCGTATCACTTGCGGGTCCCGATGAGCATATCCGTGACGTTTCCATGCTCAGGTTGTCGGCACGAGGGACATTAGCTATCACTGATGTAGCGGTTAACGAGTTTTGTGACGTCACTTCCTTCTATTTCACGCCGACGAGCCATTACGACACGTGAAAGACAAAATGAGTTCTACGGTATTTTGGCGACTTGTCTCGTAAAGTAGAACCAATAGGAAGCAAGAACGGTCCCTACATCACAAGCTCAGGCCTACAGGAAGCAAGACGCCGTACTGCATTTGTTGTGTTCAGTGGAAGCCCATATTCGGTGGGTTTTATGTTATACCTTAGATAAATATATGCTGTGTCTTAAGCACTAAGACATAGAATGTCTCGGTAACCGATCATTATTGGTACAATTTACTGGAATAAAATGTAGGGAAACGTAAAATTTGTGGTAAAATAATTTTCATATTTAGTTATTACCGCTCTATAACTCTGTTGTGAAGAGAATAAGCTGTTTTAAGGCAATGGCACACTGAAGATTCACGAAAAACGTGTCGTTGATATTAGAACCTGTTATAATTAATGTAAATTAATTACATTTATACGATTAAGGCGTATATAATACACAATACCAAGTCCCTTATGACGAAGTTACAGCCTAGCATAGTGCTTGATGTTATATAAGCCGGCACGGTAGCTCAGCGTGTTCGGTCAGAGGGTTAGCTGCCCTCTGTAATAAAATAACTGAGTTAATCGATCAATAACGAACTTAAACGGATGTCTTACGACGTCCGCCCTGAGCAGATACAACGAACGAAAGCGAACAAAATGAGAGAGAAAAAAAAAAGCATAGTGGGTAGAGGCACCAGGCTAGACAGCACAGGGTATGTCGGTAGGGGGTTCGTGTCCTGCGGTACCTACATTTTTTTCACCTTCGCATTTTCTATAAGGTTGAGGGACTCTTTTACGAAATCAACAGAAATAAGTTCTGTAGTACTTGATGTTATATAAATATCAGTACGTTCTCAGTTAAGAGTCAGTTTGTTCGATTTGGTGACCATTTAAAAGCTAACTAACTCCCTTACTGACTGGACGTGTTTATTTCCTTTTTTGTGTTATTACATGTTCACGGAGATTGATGTTTTTATTTGCGTACACCACACACAGAACAACATGAGTAGCATACGGACAAGGGAGGAAATGTGCGTTTTAATAGAGCTAACGCAGGAATTCTACTCGCACCCACTTTCATGAACAAACTGCATCTTTGCGAGCCAACTAAAGCCAACAACTGCCGCCAGAGAGTGCTGAGAGCGTAAAATCACATAACCAGATCTACCGGGTGCCGACGGCGCTGTATCTCGCGACGTGGGATATCCCGTCTGCGTGCACGTCAAATAAGCTGCCTCATCTCGTGTGCTGACGGCTTTACGAAACTAATCTGTGACCAAACCCTCTGTTTTCACTGTATCTCTATCTGGTAACGCTGACTGACCTGTGCGTTTCATAACTCTACTGACTCAAACGGAAAATTTTAGTAGGTGTTTAGTAGGTGTTTAAGAGGACGTAGCAGCTGTTTCGCTCACTTGCACCGTTGCCTGCACCCACTCTCTGTCCCTCCCCACGCTTCACGGCACAGCCGCGGACTGTGATGACGGACAAGCCGAGCCCCCGCCAGCGGACGCGTGGCGCTCCTCTGTCCACGGCAATGTTTATAAATGAGCGCCGAGACAAAACGCCGCCCGGCCGCACAGTGTTATTCGCCCGGCGGGAGCATTGATGCTCCCAAATTGAATGGCTGACAGCTCTGCCGCTCCCCGTTGCGCGGTATTAACTTCGCTATCCGACCGGAAAATACCAGTAATAGAAAAAGCACCGCAATACATTATCTTTCTCCCTTTGTTCTCTCTCTCTCTTTGATATTTTGTGCGAAACGATAGCTTTAGCCAAAAGGTCACCTCGCCAGTCCGAAATATTACTACAAAATAACACACGTTTGTGTTATTTTGTCGGAAATTGACATGGCGAGACAGTAGCTTGAAAGGTGGCTACACTGAGCCACAGCGCCAGAGATCGCTAGAGAGCATTGTTCCGCCGCCTCCACTGGCAGTGATTATTGAGAACTCGTAGTGGGCAGTGCTTGTCGAGGACTCGTAGTAGTCAGTTCGTGTTCAGATGTGCTAGTAGGGAGTGCTTGCTGAGATGTGATACTGAAAAGTTCTTGTTGAGATGTGGTAATAGCGAGTCGGTGTGGAGATATATTGTAATGATTAGAGTGATTTTGGTCAATATATGAAGGTAACGAAACTTGATTTATTTTTCATTATTTCCATGTTTTAAATAATGCGTCATTACAGGTTCAGTCAACAAAGCATCTGGCTTGTGTTCTTGTATTAGAGTGTAATTCTGGTTTTCTTGAGTAATTATGGTATTTTTATTTTCTTTAATTAATTCAGTATAAATGATATTTAAAATTTCTTGTGTTATTGAAGAAGAACCGTGCCAGATGCGTACGTTGAGTCATACTTCCACACACAGAACAGTTACACTTGTGCTTTGGTTTCGTAGGTTTTTATAGTTGCTGGGGACTTAATTAATTAATTGTGTTAATGAAAATTTCCATTCATTCTTTGTTATTGTTCTAAGCAGTCAGATTGCGTAATAATACTAGTCAGGGCCAACCGTTTACGAGACTTCGTAATCGGACAAACAGCTACTAAAGCAGAAATTAAAATTATTTTCATTTTATATTAATTAAGCCCCCATGCACATGGCGACCGCTGCTTCGGATCGTCCCTTGGAATTCTTCTGATTGTAGAAATAGTAGACAGTAGGAGTGTTGTAGTAATTTGTAGTTTAGTAATTGTAGTCTACATTGCATGTGTAGATTTGCTAATTGTCATTCTTCTAATGGTATTTTTTTTTTTTTTTGCAAAATTTCATTTCTGTTGTCTTGTCTACGGGTTTGACAATTAGTGCAATTATTTCAATTGTTCGATGATCGTGTTTGAGGGAAACATCTCGTGTGAATGATATTGTTGATGATAAAGTGTCATTGTGTGTAATTTTTTTATAGTGACGAGTTTTGTATATTTTGTAAATGATCACGCGATCAATGAAAAAGGCAAAAATGATGGATAGTGAGAATGACGAAATTGTTAACATGGCGAACTCGCCAACAGAGGAAAACAGTATGATGGATAATGAAGTGGAAAACAATGTAATAAGTCGGGAAAATAGTCCGGAACCATTTCAAAATTTTTCTCAATCAGAAAATTCACAGAATAGGAGATTAACGACAGAAGATTCTGTAATAGTATCGAACACAGATAGCTTTATAGCTATGACGAAGGAAACTGGTTTTGCGAGAAATGTTAGGGGCGAAAAGAATTTCGAACCAGATCATACGGAGCAGTTGATGAGTGCAATATTAAATTTGGGATCACAGTTACGATCTGAATTAAAAACAGAGATGGGAACTTTGGCAACACGGTTAGACTCACAAATGGAAACACGGATGGGAACAATGGAAACTCGGTTAGGATCTGAATTAAAAACAGTGGCAACACGTTTAGAAACAGAGTTGGAAACAATGGAAACACGGTTAGACTCACGAATTGGGACATGTTTCAAAAATATGAAAGATGAGTTAAAGAAAGAAATCAGAGAAGAAGTACAACCGATTTTGAATTCTCACAATAGTAGATTAATTGCAGTAGAGATCAGACAAAGGGAACAGGATAGAGAACAGGGAGAAAGAGATCGCGTGATAGTACAAAAATTTTCAGAGTTAAATTTACAACGTGCACACGATAAGAAAGAAATATTTGAGAGAATCGAGGAATCCGTACCAAATGACAGAATAAATAATCTAACACAACAATATGAACAGTTAACTACCAAATGTGTCAACACTGAAACCCGAGTCGCGACACTTACGGAAGACGTAAATAAACAGAAAGAAAAAATAGGTGACTTATCGGAAAGAGTTGAGGAGATTTCAGATAAATTGACAAATCTTAGTTTACATGGGGACAGAGATTCAGATGATACAGCACCATTGCCATTTGCAGAAACCGAAGAGTATCAGAACATAAATAAGCATGTTGAAAATCAGGGAAAATTTAATGAACGCGTGAAAAGGGAATTTGAGGCATTAAAAAAGCAAGTCAAACAAATTGAAGGCGAAATCGTAGGAAAAGACGGCAAAGGAAATTTAGAATCGCAGATACCAGAGGGGTTTGAAGAAAATAATTTGTTTCATTTACGGGACGCAACAAGAGAGCGCCAGGCGCGCGAACTTGACAATAATCGACATTCGGACTGGGACAGACGCGGTAGGCCTTTGTCGCCGCGAGGCGGAAGCTTTGACTGTAAACACTTCTTGACTGTTCGGAAATTTAAGATCTTTCGTAATTCTAAGAATGAGATACATCCATGTTCATGGTTAGATCAATTTATGTACGCACTTCCGCCAAATTTGCCACTAAGTCACAAACTGGAAATTATGTGCGGCTATTAAAGTCCTCAGGGGATTCACTACACTAAGTGAATATGTGCAGTAGCGATCACAGGGCCCCGAGCTGTGGTGGTGCTATTTCCCTTTTAGTTTTCTGCACCGCTGCCTACTCTTTCGCTATTCTTTGCATCTATAAAAAACAATTCTTCTACTATCAATCTATCTAGACAGTAGGTAAAAAATAACCGGATTTGACTGTTTTACCCAAAAGTGACTTTGGAAATTACCGTTTGGACTTACTATATTTTCTGCAGCATTCATTCGTAGTTTAAACGAAATCTTACCTGTTTATCTTCGTGACAATATTACTTCATATGTTGACGATATTCTTATTGCTAAACGTTCTTGGAGTGAGCATAACAAAATTTTGGATTCATTATTACGTATTTTTGCACGAGTTGGCATGACAGTGAACTTGGAAAAATCAGAATTTGGTCGTTCTCAGGTGAAATTTCTCGGTCACATTATTTCTACAGAAGGTATTCTCCCTGATCCAGAGAAACTAGACGCTATTCGTAATTATGCTGTTCCTACCACAAAACGTGATGTTCGTAGTTTCCTTGGTGTCTGTAATTTTCTTAGACGCTTTGTTAGATTGGACAATTTGGCCACACCTCGTTTATGTGAACTATCTGGAAAAAATTCTAATTGGTGTTGGGATGAGGAAGCTCAATCAGAATTTGAACAACTTCGTGACGCTTTAGTTGCTGCTCCACTTCTTTCACATCCGGATTTATCTAAAGATTTTTGTTTGGCGACGGACTCATCATACAAAGGCCTAGGTGCACATTTATTTCAAGAGATAGAAGAAAACGGCGTTGTAGTACAGAAGACTATTGCATTTGGAAGTCGTGTTCTCTCTAAATCCGAAAAGAATTATTCGATTACGGAACTTGAAGCTTTGGCTGTTGTTTGGGCTTTCACAAAATTTCGCACATTTTTGTTTGGTAGACATACTAAGGTTTACACTGATCATCGAGCTTTGGAATTTCTTATGTCGACAAAATTAACTCATGCAGATTGTCACGATGGGCGTTGTACCTACAGGAATTTGATTTTAGTATTGTTTACATACAGGGATCTTCAAATATTGTTGCTGATGCTTTATCACGTGCACCTATGGGTTTGAAACAAAGTGCTGAAGAGGACTGCAAAGAAAACCATTATTGTTTGATGTACATTCAAGGTGTTGCGTTTGAGAACTTTATTTCATCTTCGCTCCAGGACATCGCTAAGGAGCAAAATAAGGATCCAATCTGGAAGGACATTAAGGAGAAGTGGAGGAGAAAGGAAAGCGTAGCGATTAGACAGCATTATTTAGTTCGCAATGACATTCTTTTCAAACGAAAATCGGTCGACAACTCTGTTTGGTTAGTTTGTATTCCTGATGAGTGGGTCAATAAATTGATTTGGTACACACATTTCAGTTATGCGCACTTTGGTCCCAGAAAATGCTTTCATAAATTACGAGAAAATTGCTACTTCAGTAATATGGAAAAACGTATTCGATCTGTTCTTGCCAAATGCAAATTATGTCAAAAGGCTAAGCCGCCAACAATTTCTCACAGAGCACCGTTGTTTCCTATCATTCCAGCGAAATTAAAGGAGGTGGCTGCAGTTGATTTGTTCGGTCCAGTGGTTCGATCTACTAATGGTTTTGCGTACATTTTCGTAGCAGTGGAATTGACATCAAAATATGTGTGTTTTACACCTTTACGCAAAGCAACAGCTCGTTCAGTATCTAATGCTTTCATCAAACATTTTCTTAAAGAAGTGGGACATGTTGATAAGGTTATATCAGATAATGGATCACAGTTTCGCTCTAAAATTTGGCTTCGTACTCTACGGCGCCGTAAGATTAAACCAATTTTTATTTCACTTTTTCACCCTCAATCTAATGCTTCAGAGAGATGGATGAAGGAAATCAATAAATTGTGCCGTCTTTATTGTCATCAGAATCACAGAACGTGGGATCAGTATCTTCATATTTTTCAAAACATTCTGAATGAACTTCCTAATGACTCAACTTCTTTACCGCCTATACTGATATTAAAAAATAAAGTACCAACAAATCGCATTTCTGAAATCGTCCCTTTTCCGCCTTCACGGAAACTGCGGCATTCTGAAGTTGTCAACCTGGCTCTACGAAATATTGCGTCTGCGGCTGCAAGAAGAGAGAAATCAGCTAAACGTCCTGGTCGTTTAAAAATTTTGTCAGTTGGTCAAAAGGTGTTAATTAAGTCTCATCGTTTGTCTCATAAAGGAAAAGGCTTATGTCGCAAATTTTTTCTGCTTTATAACGGTCCATACAGAATTCGCAAAATTATCCATGATAACACTGTTGAAGTAGAAACTCTTAAATCTCGACGCTCTAAGGGAATACATCACATATCTAACGTTAAAATTTTTGTGGAATGACATACTTTAGAGAAACTAACAGCTACATGTAAACATGCGGAGAATACAAGGATACCGCGCCGTGTTCCGGCGGCGGCGCGTACTCAAAGCAACAGTGAAGTCTGCGCGCCGCACAAGGCTGTCGTTGACCGCAAACAATTGCTTCCTACGTCACGCGCCTACAGCTGATCGAGCGCTCAGTGCGAATGCACTGACAGCCGTAAACAAATACACAGTCTAATTTCTCGGATTAAATTCAGTATAAAGCTATGGTGACTTTATAAATTATGTTATTAACGTTCAGTATTTTTCAGGATACGGTTGTATAAAATATTTAAGAACTTCAGGTAAATTCTGTGTGTGTCCGACGTTAAGAGGACTTGCTATCGAGAAATTTTCAGGAAGAATGTAATTTCAAAAAAAAAAAAAAAAAAAAAAAAAAGAGAAGTAAAAAACCAAAAAGGTAACGATTAATTAAGTTTATTTTTCAGGTAACATATTTCCACTTAGGTACGTACTTTAGACGTAATTTGCTGCTTGCGATTACGTGATTCATACTTTGTGCTAAATCTCATGTTCTATGAATTTACTTGTGAAGTGACGTGCTTGTGTACATTTACTGATTATGATAATTGATTAATGAACAGTGTTATTACTTGTGTATATTATGCATCGCTTGGCTGCTATGCTTTTTCACTGATGTCATATTTTTTAATTATGTGCCTGCTGTGCTTATTTATTTAAATTATAATTGCCACCTGATTAGTTGTGCTGTTATGTATGTAGGTTACACTTTGTGATTTATCTGCTTGCGCCTTCATGTTTACTTATTAAGATTACATATAAACATTTATTTGCTTATGCTGAATGATGCTAATGACTTGTTTATTACGTAAGATATATGTTTGCTGCTGTGCGTATGGATTGCATATTTACACACTTCTGTTTTGTTGTCATAACTATAAGTTGGTATATAGAAATGCTGATATACTGTGTACAAACATAGAGTTTAGGTCACACTATGGTATTAATTATAGATTGTTCGCTTGGCAGAGCCTCGTTGTAGGGATTGTGCTGCATCCACTTGTTGACATTCTGTTCTCTACTGGTATATTTACTCGCTATTGCATGTTTTGCTTACGCTCAGTGCCTGATATTTTTAAGATAAGAAAATGAACTGCTATAATGCTACGAACGACATTAGTACAAGAAATTTCATAGAAGTCACATGAGATGGAGGTTTTATGGAAGCTGTATAAATTTATGCTAATAGGAAGGAAGCTAACGACATGACATACCAACACTAGGTTAGACCATTGACAGTTATTACACTGCATTTTTCGTGAGTAATTGAAATAGGAAGTGACACGACACAAGAAATACTCCACATGTTTGCTTCTGTTTGCCATAATTCTTGAAGTGGTGTACACACTGTGAAATATTATGATCATTAACACTACGTAATCGTACTTACTTACTGAAAGTTATTCAAACTAAAGGCTGTTAGAGGTCATGTATGCATTTCTTTTATTTAATGATGGACAAGGAACCAAAATGTATCTTACAATTTATAATGAGTAGAAAATTTGGGTCAGATGGATTACACAGAGGTTGTGTGTAGACACTGTGTCTTCGGATTGTATGGGATGATGAATTGAAGTTGCACTAGGATTTTGTCTGTACTTGTTCGAGGAGACTGACTAGAGGAAAGAGTTGTTATGGAAGTGAAATGATATTGGTGCTGAGGTTTATATATATATCGACGTAGTGAAGAGGTATTATTGAAGTATTAAGATTAAGTGATGATTATTGGAGTTTTCGTGGACAAGAGGTAAGGTAAATGATATTGATGATAAGGTTTATATGTATCGACGTATTGAAGAGGTATTAGTGAAGTATTGAGATTATGTTGATGATTATTGGAGTTTTGGTGGATAAGAGGTAAAGTAAGTGAGGAACATATTTTTTTTGTTGGTCCATATGGAACAAGGAGGATGAAGATGGCAGACTAGAACACTCAAGTAGAAGGAAGATTGTCTACACACACACTTTGTCAAATCACAAAGCAGTATATACTTTTTTTTGAGAGAGGAAGCATTTGCATATCTTGGTACACTGACAGTTGTTCAGCAACCGTACATTTTGATCTGGCTTGGCAAACATTGGTCTTGACATGATGACTATGACGTTGACTTAACTATTATTGACTGTTATACATTGCTGCCACTACTACTTGGTACACATGATGAACATCAAATCTTGGACAGAGTTACATTTACACAGTTAACACTATTCAATTACACAGTAGTACTTAATGTGGTTGAAAGATGAGTGAGTGTGTTTTGTGTGTTTTCCTTTACTAATCCTACCCACCTATCTCCTAAATATTTTATTTGTTGGTAGTGGCTTGCACTGACACCCATAAATGTTATAGGTTTACTGGTATTTGTGTATTGTAATAGTTAATAGGACAATTATCTGATATCATTTGTGTGTTTGTTATGATTTGTATGTTTAGTGTAAAAGCATTGTATGTGTATTCAAACTATTGTTCATGCCTGAACTGTCTGATTAGTGATGGTGCTGCACTTTTCAACATGATGTGTGACATTTAGTCATGTTTAATTTCTGCTGATGAAATGTGTGATCAGTGATTGTAAAAATTATGGACTGTTACTTGTACCTTTTCTACATGATTGGTGCCACTAGGACATGTTTAATTTCTGCTTATAAACTCTGATGAACAGTGTGATCAGTGATACTGAATTTTATGGAACTGCTTCTGCTGAGAAATGTGACTTGTTGCTGTGTGTACCTGCTCAACATTGCTGGGTACCACTGATGGACTGCTTCTACTGAAATGATGTTGCTTCTTGCTGTCTGCACCTGGTCAACATTACTGGGTGCCACTGATGGACTGCTTCTACTGAAATGGTGTTACTTGTTGGTGTCTGCACCTGCTCAACATTGCTGGGTGCCACTGATGGACTGCTTCTACTGAAATGGTGTTACTTGTTGGTGTCTGCACCTGCTCAACATTGCTGGGTGCCACTGATGGACTGCTTCTACTGAAAAGATGTCACCTGTTGCTGTGTGCACCTGCTCAACATTGCTGGTGCCACTAATGGAACTGCTTATACTGAAATGGTGTTACTTGTTGGTGTCTGCACCTATTCAACATTACTGGGTGCCACTGATGGACTGTTTCTATTGAAAAAATGTTACTTGTTGGTTTTTGCACCTGTTGACCATTGCTGGGTGCTACTGCTGGAACTGTCAACTGCTTATTCTTGAGCTATGGAAAGCGTTTATGTGAATATTTGGGTAAACTGATTTTTTGTGTATTACTGTTGGTGAAAAGTTATGAGACTCTTACCTGCACATATTCGTCATTGCTGACGCTATTAATTGAACTGTTTAACCACATAATACTTGTGTAAACTGTTATGTAAAGTCACATGTATGAAGGAATTTGTATTGCTTACTGTATTTTATATATTAGGTTATTGAAAGGTCAGTGCAAAGCCAAAATTTTATCTAGTTATATGATATTTACGTATTAATATTATCTTTTATTTTTGTCTGTATTTTTTTTGACGAATTTGGTGGTATTTTCACTACCAATGCTGGCAAAAATACCATCAAATTCTAGCCCGTGGAGGAAGGGCATATGAAAGGTGGCTACACTGAGCCACAGCGCCAGAGATCGCTAGAGAGCATTGTTCCGCCGCCTCCACTGGCAGTGATTATTGAGAACTCGTAGTGGGCAGTGCTTGTCGAGGACTCGTAGTAGTCAGTTCGTGTTCAGATGTGCTAGTAGGGAGTGCTTGCTGAGATGTGATACTGAAAAGTTCTTGTTGAGATGTGGTAATAGCGAGTCGGTGTGGAGATATATTGTAATGATTAGAGCGATTTTGGTCAATATATGAAGGTAACGAAACTTGATTTATTTTTCATTATTTCCATGTTTTAAATAATGCGTCATTACAGGTTCAGTCAACAAAGCATCTGGCTTGTGTTCTTGTATTAGAGTGTAATTCTGGTTTTCTTGAGTAATTATGGTATTTTTATTTTCTTTAATTAATTCAGTATAAATGATATTTAAAATTTCTTGTGTTATTGAAGAAGAACCGTGCCAGATGCGTACGTTGAGTCATACTTCCACACACAGAACAGTTACACTTGTGCTTTGGTTTCGTAGGTTTTTATAGTTGCTGGGGACTTAATTAATTAATTGTGTTAATGAAAATTTCCATTCATTCTTTGTTATTGTTCTAAGCAGTCAGATTGCGTAATAATACTAGTCAGGGCCAACCGTTTACGAGACTTCGTAATCGGACAAACAGCTACTAAAGCAGAAATTAAAATTATTTTCATTTTATTTTAATTAAGCCCCCATGCAAGCTGCGTAGAAATGTAGATTAACTCTTACAGAATATTAAATCAAACAGCAACCAGCCACTTTTAATAACAGAGGCTGGTTGCAATTTTTGCTTTTTTATGAATTATTTTGTACGCATTTATGTACATGCCGGCCGTGACGTTTGAGACTAGAGGGGTCGGCGAAAGAAATAATAATCCACAATTTAGTACGGATTAGTTTCATCTGCCCTACTCCACGTGGTTAGATCGCAGTTTTGGTAACTTGCACTGGTGGTGACGCAGAGACCGTTGCAACAAACAGGCTATCCATGAGGTCAATGCCGGCGGACTTCACGAAGTGAACGGCTAAACATAAACAAGTCCAGCGAGCTATCCCAAACACAAACGTAATGACAAGAGCCATGGGATAGCGATACGCAGATATGCAGATGGCAGTAGTATGGCATACACAGCGTCAGTGCACTGGCTTAGCTGTGATTTGTACTCAGGTCATCACGTGAGTAGATTTCCGACGTGATTATGGCCGCACGACTGGAAGTAACAGACTTTGAATGTGAAATGGTAGCTAGAGCTATACACGAGGGACATTCCATCTCGGAAATCTTTAGGGAATTCAATATTCCGTGATCAAGAGGATGGCGGGAATACCAAATTCAGGCGTTACCTCTCACCACGGACAACGCATTGGCTGACAGCATTCACTTAAGGATCTAGAGCACCGTTGTTTGCGTAGAGTAGTCAGTGCTATCAGAAAAGCAACACTGCTTGAAGTAAGCGCAGAAATCAATGTGAGACGTACGACGAACGTATCCGTTAGGACAGATAGGCGTCCAATCGGGACGAAGTGTTTCGGCAGTGCAACGGATATGTGAAGAATTGCTCACGGAAGGCCGTAGAAAATGACTAGATGGGTAAGGTCGCGCCACCTTGACACACCCTCCGACAAGACTGACACCTCATCCGAGTGGCAGTGCAGCACAGATCTGCATCCTCCTCGGCTCTGCCACAACACTGGAACAGTGTAATGTATGGAACGACGTCACTGGGGACAGGAATGGCATCAGATAGTATTTTTGGGCGAATCCAGGTTCAGTTTTTCTTTTTCTTTTTCTTTTTTTTTATGATGGCCACTGCATTCGCACAAGATATACAGCGCCAACTCAAGGCTTTATGGTGTGGGTGGTATTGGATGCAGCCACAAATCACAGTTGGGGAGTGTCAAGGGCACTGTGAGCAGTGTGACCCTTATGAAAGACATCCTGCGACCTGTAGCCATACCATTTCTGCACAACAACCCTGTTCCATTTTTCACCAAGACAACGCGTGACCACGAGCCCGTGTCTTCTTGGTGCCGCAGAATGTTAGCCATTCGTCCTGGCCCGCCATATCACGAACTTGTCGCCAATCGAAAATGTGAGGGATGTGGTGAAATGAGAGGTGCAGCGCTGTGGCCCAATGTCAACCACCACACATGAACTGTGGAACCAGGTGAATGCCGCATGGATGGCTATACGACAGGACGCTATTCGCCCCTTAAATGCGACGATGCCATCAAACATGGAACAAGCTATTAGGGGCCACGGCAGGCCCTGTGCCTTCTAGCCAACAGGACACATGCTGAACCGAGGTGGCTGAAATGCTGGTCATTTCTGCAGAACATGCATGTCCTGTGAATATGAACGTCCTGTCTCTACTCGTTCAATGTGTTATGTTTTATTTTTTCTCAATAATTTAGAATTTCAGAAAAAAGAACAGAACACTTTGAGAGACTAGAGATAAGACCTTCAGATTCACAGGACACATACATTAGTATGTTCTGCAGAAATGATTAGCATTTGAACTATGTCGACCGGCAGGTTCAAGTTCAATATCGATATATCAGTGCAACACCACTTACTAGTGAAATGTCTCTGGTAGCTCACAACGTCCCAGGTACTTTGAAACTTCCATATCTATTATCCACGGTAGGAAGTGCAGTGTTCAGATAAATTCAGAAACTCTTTCTTAACGCACCTCCGAGTGTACTTGCGTATGACAGTGTTATCTAGTCGCTAAGAAACTATTATGACCAACAAGTGAATGTGGCAGCAGCTAGGTATCAATTCTTTAATTGCAAAAAAGGGTTGGAACAAACTTATCGCAAGTGGGTAACAGATTTTAAGGGTATGATAAGGAAATGCAAATTCAAAAGTGATTGCGGTGCTTTATATTCAGATGTCATATTGCATGATGCGATCGTGTACGATGTACCTGATGCCAAACTCAGAGAAAAGATTTTGAAACAGTCCGATCCATTGTTTCAGCAGGTAGTGCAAATACAAGATCAGTACGATCCCAGTTCCTTGTCGACCCATAAAATTGAGCAGCCAGCTATTTGTCGGGTTGAGTCCCTTGCTTGCAATTGCCCCATTCCACACCGGCGGCATGTGCTAGCCTCGCCGAGTAAATAACATTCCACGCCGCGTAAGCAGTTTGCTAAACAGGTGGCTACATAGGCAAACAGAATTAAGTCTTGCCCTAGGTATTATGCACGGCGCAAACTCCAAGACTGCCCCTCCCGAGAAGCTCAGTGTTAAGCTTGTGGTAGGAAAGGACATGTGCAATCTGTATGTTTGCAACAGAAGGAACATAAGAATTCGGCCCACTCATAATAAACTCGCCCCAAGGCTCGTGTTATACATGCCGTATATTCAAAGTCTGCAACAGACATTAGCACACCTAGCAAGCGTGCAGTTTCTACAGTGACACGCCAGTCAAAGAAACTTTTTGTTCATTTACTTATTTGTGAGAAATGTGGGAAATTTCAGTTGGACATGGGTGCCCCCGTCACATTGCTAAATCGTCACACATATGAACTGTTAAGCTCCACACGCCTGTCTAAAACTACACGAAACTGACTGCTTATAATGGACAACACATTCCCGTTTTCGTACTTTGCCTGCCATGTATCGCTCGCATAAGCGAACAATGACTTTTACAGTGTTACAAACACGCGGACGTGAGAACTTGGTCTTGATTATTTTGAGTTGTTTGGCTTTAACATTCAGGACAATGTGTTGTCAGTGTCTGCATTCCATGCAAAAGACAGTGTACCAAATACTAAAAGAATTCCCGGAACTACACTCCTGGAAATTGAAATAAGATCACCGTGAATTCATTGTCCAGGAAGGGGAAACTTTATTGACACATTCCTGGGGTCAGATACATCACATGATCACACTGACAGAACCACAGGCACATAGACACAGGCAACAGAGCATGCACAATGTCGGCACTAGTACAGTGTATATCCACCTTTCGCAGCAATGCAGGCTGCTATTCTCCCATGGAGACGATCGTAGAGATGCTGGATGTAGTCCTGTGGAACGGCTTGCCATGCCATTTCCACCTGGCGCCTCAGTTGGACCAGCGTTCGTGCTGGACGTGCAGACCGCGTGAGACGATGCTTCATCCAGTCCCAAACATGCTCAATGGGGGACAGATCCGGAGATCTTGCTGGCCAGGGTAGTTGACTTACACCTTCTAGAGCACGTTGGGTGGCACGGGATACATGCGGACGTGCATTGTCCTGTTGGAACAGCAAGTTCCCTTGCCGGTCTAGGAATGGTAGAACGATGGGTTCGATGACGGTTTGGATGTACCGTGCACTATTCAGTGTCCCCTCGACGATCACCAGTGGTGTACGGCCAGTGTAGGAGATCGCTCCCCACACCATGATGCCGGGTGTTGGCCCTGTGTGCCTCGGTCGTATGCAGTCCTGATTGTGGCGCTCACCTGCACGGCGCCAAACACGCATACGACCATCATTGGCACCAAGGCAGAAGCGACTCTCTTCGCTGAAGACGACACATCTCCATTCGTCCCTCCATTCACGCCTGTCGCGACACCACTGGAGGCGGGCTGCACGATGTTGGGGCGTGAGCGGAAGACGGCCTAACGGTGTGCGGGACCGTAGCCCAGCTTCATGGAGACGGTTGCGAATGGTCCTCGCCGATACCCCAGGAGCAACAGTGTCCCTAATTTGCTGGGAAGTGGCGGTGCGGTCCCCTACGGCACTGCGTAGGATCCTACGGTCTTGGCGTGCATCCGTGCGTCGCTGCGGTCCGGTCCCAGGTCGACGGGCACGTGCACCTTCCGCCGACCACTGGCGACAACATCGATGTACTGTGGAGACCTCACGCCCCACGTGTTGAGCTATTCGGCGGTACGTCCACCCGGCCTCCCGCATGCCCACTATACGCCCTTGCTCAAAGTCCGTCAACTGCACATACGGTTCACGTCCACGCTGTCGCGGCATGCTACCAGTGTTAAAGACTGCGATGGAGCTCCGTATGCCACGGCAAACTGGCTGACACTGGCGGCGGCGGTGCACAAATGCTGCGCAGCTAGCGCCATTCGACGGCCAACACCGCGGTTCCTGGTGTGTCCGCTGTGCCGTGCGTGTGATCATTGCTTGTACAGCCCTCTCGCAGTGTCCGGAGCAAGTATGGTGGGTCTGACACACCGGTGTCAATGTGTTCTTTTTTCCATTTCCAGGAGTGTATTTTCTGAAGTTTTGGGTAAAGCTAACAATTTTGTTGCACATATTACGCTGAAAAACAATGCTCAGCCGAAATTTTGCCGGGCCAGATCTGTTCCCATTGCATTACGGGACTAATTCACAGCTGAACTTAAGGAATTGCAAGATAGCGGAGTTATTGCGCCCAAATCACTTAGCCAGTGAGGATGACCACTGGTTTTGCTTCCCAAACCTTCAGGTTGCATTCGCCTCTGCTTTGATTTTCAGTCTATAGTCACCCAACAAACTGTCATTGATACTTATACATTGCCACGCCAAGGAGGATCTTATGGACAAAGCAGGCGCTGGACGCTACTTTTCAAAAATTGATTTGCGCGATGCGTGTCTTCAAATACCGCTCGATGACGAATCTCAAAAAGAGCTTGTTTAAATATCTGCGTTTGCCTTTCGGCAGTGCTTCCGCACCCGCCATTTTCCAACGGTATTTGGAACAGCTGAGCACAAGTGCCAGACTGTTCAAACTATTTGTACGACATTTTAGAAGTAGGTCGTACACCAGAAGAACATATTACAAATTTACCTGCTTTGTTTCGTGTGTTGTCTGATGCAGGACTAAAGTGTAGACTGGACAAGTGCGATTTTTTAAAATCTGAGTTCCGCACCTTGGTCACGTCATAAAAAGTCAAGGCGTTCATCCTCTGCAGTCGCATTTGTTAGCCATAAGAGATTTGCCACTTCCTCGCAATATCACAGAATTGTTGTCAGTCTCAGGGAAAATGAACTATTGTATTTGGTTCATACCGCATTCTGCACAAATTACAGCTTCATTGCATCGCTTGCGTCGCAAGAATGTCCCCTTTGTTCTGACGTATGTGTGCCGAGTAGCTTTTCAAAAACTTAAAGATGCGTTGCGCAGTGATCACTTTGATCCTGAAGAACCAGTTGTATTACATGTTACGCTTCCTCTTACAGAATCGGTGCCGTGCTTTCGCACAGAATTGGTGGTACAGATAGACCTATTGCTTTCGCATCGAAAGTGTTGTCCAAAGCTCAATGTAACTGTTCAAAAATTGATAAAGAAGCTTTCGCTATTGTGTATGGTGTCACCACTATTTTATGACCGAAAATTCTACTTAGTAGCGAATCACAAGCATCCGACGAAACCGGTTCCTGTACGAACTGCCCAATAGTTGCAGAGACGGGCTTCGTTGTTGTCTCAATACTAGTACGAGATTGTGTATCGTCCAACAGCTAAATATGGTAATGCGGAAGTACTTCACGTCTTCCTATTGGCCCGGATACAGACTTTGACGCTTCTGCTGCATCTTGTTGTCACATCGATGTTCAGTATTCCGAACTGCTTCACTCTTCTCCGCTGAGCTATAAGAAACTTGCGCAGGCCACGGAAGCTGATCCAGATTTGAACATTTTGCTACAGTACATTCGCACGTTTCGTCCTCACTGATTGAATGCCATAAATAACTCTGTGGTGCGCCGATACTTTGCATGTCGGCTTAGCCTCGCTGCTACAGAAAGGTGTAATTCTTGTTCAAAATGACAGTGGACAGCCACGTATGTTGATCCCTAACGCTCTGACAAAAGGAAAGAAAAAAAAATGCTCCCGTTACTTCAACGAGGACACTGGGACATTGTTCGTACGAAACGGTTAGTGTGTCGACATTGTATTTGGTATTTGGCAGGGTATGGACACATATATAGAACAGATGACGTCACAGTGTCACACATGTGCTGAAAGTCAGTCCGCTCCGCGACAAAAATTCTCTGCTTGGCCTAAGTTGCAATCGCCATGGCAACGTGTGTACATAAACTATGCGGGACCATTTTGGAACACTCGCTGGTTGATTGAGGTTGTCTCATATAGGAAGTTTCCTTTTACTGTGCCAGTGGACGTCGACAACGTCAGGTGTTGCTATCGATTTTTTGTCTCGAAGGTTTATCTGAAGTAATAGTGTCGGACAACGGACCTCAGTTCACGTCAAATGAATCTGAAACATTCTGTGAACACAATGGCATACAGCCTCAAATTAGTGCACCGTTCCATCCACAGTCAAACGGCGAAGCGGGGCGTTTTGTCAGAACCTTCAACCAGCAGATGGCCAGACTTTGCTCCGAACATACCAGGGATCAGGCATTGCGCCTCGTAAGGTTCGCATCCACGAAATGGGCCATCACCGGCGGAATTGATTCACGGCCGCCGCCATCGGACACTGCTCCACCCTCCTCAGCAGCCGGCGCCGAAGGAAGGCCACAAGTATCACTTCGCGCAGCATGAAATTGTCTTTTACAGGATTTTTAGCGGCAGCAGACGGTGGGCAGCAGATGGTTTGCAGCGCCTCCATCAAAATCAACTTCGCCTCTGTCATGCACACGATGATCTTTCAGTCTCTCTTGCCCCGGATTCACGGGTCCAGGTGACGGCGCGGCCACAGCAGCCGCCAGAAGGTGTCATCACGACACCACGGAACGACCCCATGGAGACAGAGCCTTCGCCACCTCCGCCTCCTCTCGTCCTACCGATGGATCAGACTCGCCCAAACCGCAGCAGTCGCCGCCTTTTCCATCTGGTTCATGGCGGCAGGAGGTGGACGCGTACACTTCTGGTCGTTTTCCGGGGTACGTTTCCGCCAGAAAAAAATGGTTCAAATGGCTCTGAGCACTATGGGACTCAACATCTTAGGTCATAAGTCCCCTAGAACTTAGAACTACTTAAACCTAACTAACCTAAGGACATCACACACACCCATGCCCGAGGCAGGATTCGAACCTGCGACCGCAGCAGTCCCGCGGTTCCGGACTGCAGCGCCAGAACCGCTAGACCACCGCGGCCGGCCGTTTCCGCCAGAGCGCAGGCCAGATGACGGGGTACGGCAGGAAGCTTGACGTCCCCTGCAGCCACAGCTTACGGCCCGACGGTGTGCCCACATTCCTGCCTCCCCACCGTGGTCGCACTCCCTACACGACGAAGGTCCGTCGCTTTGGAGGGGAGGGGAGGAATGTTCTGGTGTCACCACAAGCGGCGGAACGATGAGGAAGAGCACAAGACCAGAGAAGGTGGTGAGACAATGTCGGCCAATGGTGCACTGACAAGGACCGCGCCACGACAGGAGCGACTTCCGCAAGAAGTGAATATAAGCGCCACTCCTGCCAGCCTCGGGCGGACATCAGTGGACAGTATTAGCACGGCCTAACAGAGAGTGCTACGATATCAGATTGTAATGATCCGTATCCCGTGCTTGTTTGAACATTGTGACTAGCCAGGACTCGGATTAATGTTGCATGTCGCCCATCGCTTGCGACGCCATTGCATATTCAAGTTAAGTATTGTCAACCTGCTTTATTGAATTAAAAGTACTAATGTTATTTGCTTGAATTGTTGTGTAGCATTCCGAGAACGTAGCATCCTGGGCTTTTGGCACTGTCTCTCACTAGTAGCCCCTATTCAAATTGCATGCTGAAGGAGTATCATCTCGGCTGTGTGACTGGATTCTCGATTTTCTGTAAGAAATGTCGCTGCTTTCACTATCTGACAAGTAGTGATCTAGTGAAACTGATGTCATATCTTAGATTCACCTAGGAAGTTTTGTAGGACCTGTGCTATTCTTAGTCTCTTGTATTGATACCACGCCTCGTGCATCAAAGTTAGCAATGGAATTGCAGGTTTCCATCAGATGCTGATAGCAGTTGTATGAGATTCAGCGGACCCAATGAAGCCCGCCCACTAGGCTACGCCTCCACTGGCTCGGTACCACGAGTGCCCTCTGTCGCCGCAATGTATGATTTCTGGCGGCACTCAGACTCCCCACTCATACTCGGAGATACTTCGCTAGGTGATGTTATGCAGACGCCGCCTCCGACACCGTCCTTCGTGCTTTAGTTCAGAGAGCTCATCCTTGTGGACACTGTGATAGCTGGACTCTATTTCTTGCTGAATTAGTTGTGATGTGCCTTTGCACACCTGGAGAAATACAAGTTAAGTAAGTCTTCTGTTTACTGCGCTAAATTTTTCACTTATCATTTCTGCTCCTGTCCAATTTTCCTATAATGACAGTTTTTGTACTAGTATATAGTCCACCTCCCCTTACCATTGCTTATCAAGCCGTACACAGCACTATATGAACCATTAAATAGACAATCAAGATCGTACACTGATAAGCCAAAACGTTATGAACATTGCGCACTGAGACGTTGTATACCGTCAGGTGCCGTTGTGGGCACTTGACGCGGTAACAAAAGTATGTAAGAGGCACAGAAAGGGACGTGAGATCACCGTAACGAAGATATCGGCTGTAATACGAGAAATCCATTGAGATAAGTTACTCTCACAAAGGGAAGATTAACTTTAAGTAGAGCCGGTGAACGAGTATCTCGGAAACAGCGAAGATGGTCGAATGTTCACGTGCTACTGTCGTGACCACCTACAGAAAGAGGAAGAAAGACAGTGAAACTACCGATGCGTGCTAAGTGGCTGGACGTCCACGACTCTTCACAGGAACTGGGGTTCGGAGGCTTGTCTGCTCTGTAAAATAGGATAGATGATGATCTGTGGCATCTCTGCCGAAAGAGCACAATGCTGGCGCACGCACAAGTTTTTCGGAGCACAACGTTCGTCGAATTGTACATGGGGCTCCGCAGCAGACTACTCGTACATGTTCACGTGTCGACTCAGCGACATCGTCAGTTAAGATCGCATTGGGCACAGGACAATCGGGATTCGATCGTCGATCAATGTGTCGGCTCTTCGAGTGAATCATATTTTTCCTCACTACGTCGATGTCGTCTTCATAAACGCCACCATCGAGGTGAACGTCGGTTAGAAACGTGCAGCGCGCCACTGGCGCATGCTGGTGGGAGCAGCATCATGCTATGAGAGACATTCTCCTGTGCTTTCATGGGACCTGTGATAGCAATCGAAGACAAGCGTACAGCTGCGAACCATCCGCATCCCTTCATGTTTGATGTCTTCTCCGAAGGCGATGTCATCTTTCGGCGGTATAATTGTCCGTGACTCGGAGCCAGAACCGTGCTACTCTGGTTTGAGAAGCATTATAGTGAACTCACGCTGATGTCTCGGCGAGCAAATACGCTGGTATAAATAAATCCTATTGAACCCATCTGGATCTCTATCGGGCGCCATCACCGCGTACAAAAATCAGTGGCCCGTTGTTTACGAGAATTACGTGACCTTCGCGTAAACATCTAATGCCACATATCTCCACAAACCTACGAACAAACTGTCGGATCCCTGATACCCAGAAACAGTTATGTATTTCATTCGAGAGACGGACTAACAAGCTACTAAGTAGGCGACCATAATGGTTTGGCTCATCAGTGTATGTGGATGGTGATGTCGATTACCATATAGTAATAATAATATCAAAAAGCTACAAAATGATTTAGTCAAGATACATGAAATGTGCAAAAATTTAGAGTCGACCATAAACAATACGAGATATAAGATCCTCCTTACAGGCATCAAAAACATTTCGTTCTATTTCGGTTGCAAAGAAAATTGCAAACATTTAAAGATTCTCACTTCAATTAAACATCATCGGATTTCAATTAAGAATATCTTACACTGCAATCATCACATGACAAATGTTGTGGGGAAGACGAAACGAGGACTGAGGTTTTTGGAAGAACGCTATGCTTGTCCTTTCTGCGTAATAAAGGATTTACCGAGGACATTGAAAAAGTTCAAACAAGATCAGTTATTTTTTTATAATCAATAAACAGAGAATTTTACAAATATGGCAACCGGAGTTGCAATAGTTAAAACAAGACGTTTTCGTATCAGCAAAATCTTTTTCCGATAATTTCAGTCTCCAGGTTTCTCCTCCTAATGGCAAAATATTGTGTCGACTCCCATCTACATACACTATTTGATCAAGAGTACGAGGACACCCCTAAAAGCCGCGCGGGATTAGCCGAGCGGTCTGTGGCGCTGCAGTCATGGACTGTGCGGCAGGTCCCGGCGGAGGTTCGAGTCCTCCCTCAGTCATGGGTGTCAGTGTTTGTCCTTAGGATAATTTAGGTTAAGTAGTGTGTAAGCGTAGGGACTGATGACCTTAGCAGTTAAGTCCCACAAGATTTCACACACATTTGGACATTTGAACACCCCCAAAAACATACGCTTTCCATATTATGTGCATTTTGCTGCCACCTACTGCCAGGTACTCCATATCAGCGACCTCAACAGACATCGTGAGAGAGCAGAATGGGGCGCTCCTCTGAACTCACGGACTTCGAACGTGGTCAGGTGATTCGGTGTCACTTGTATCAAATGTCTGTACGCGAGATTTACACATTCCTAAACATCCCTAGGTCCACTGTTTCCGATGTGATAGTGAAGTGAAAACGTGAAGGGAAAAGTATAGCACAAAAGCGTATAGGCCGACCTCGTCTGTTGACTGACAGAAGCCGTCGACAACTGAAGAGGGTCGTAATGTGTAATAGGCAGACATCTATCCAGACCATCACATAGGAATTCCAAACTGCATCAGGTTCCCTTGCAAGTACTATGACAGTTAGGCGGGACGTGAGAAACTTAGATGTCACGGTCGAGTGGCTGCTCATAAGCCACACATCACGCCGGTAAATGCCAAACGACGCCTCGCTTGGTGTAAGGAGCGTAAACACTGGACGACTGAACAGTGGGAAAACGTTGCGTGGACGAGACGAATGACGGTACACAATGTGGCGATCCGATGAGAGGGTGAGGGTATGGCGAATTCCCGGTGAACGTCATCTGCCAGCATGTGTAGCAACAACAATAAAATTCGGAAGTGGTGATGTTATGGTGTGAACATGTTTTCCATGGAGGGGGCTTGCACCCCTTGTTTCTTTGCGTGGCACTATCACGGCACAGGCCTACATTGATGTTTTAAGCGTCTTCTTGCTTCCCACGAGCAATTCGGGGATGGCGATTGCATCTTTCAAGACGATCGAGCGTCTGTTCATAATGCACGGCATGTGGCGGAGTGGTTACACGACAGTAACATACAGCACTCTGTGAAGAATGGGCTACCATTCCCCAAGAAACCTTCCAGAACCTGATTGAATGTATGCCTGCGAGAGTGGAATCTGTGATCAAGGATAAGGGTGGGCCAACACAATTTTTAATTCCAGAATTACCGATGGAGGGTGCCACGAACTCATATTGAGCCAAGCGTCCGGATACTTTTGATCACATAGTGTAGCTAGAAATGACCCTTGTAATAAAGTATGAGAAGTCAGAGCTCACGCAGAAAGATTTAGCTGTACTTTTTTTCCGCGTTCTTCTCGAGTGTAGAACGCAACAACAATAGCCTGAAACGGTTTATACACACCATCTGCAATATCCAAAACTTTGAATTACTAACTACGTAGATGTAGCTGAAACTACTTTTTGCACTTAGAAATACTGGGAGCTTACTTAACAACGCAAAACATTAACCCAAATATTAGGTCACATGTTTTGTGAAACTCTATTCAAAAGTAAAAAATATAACAAATTAGATAAAGATTTTACGCACCTTTGAAAGATGCTCGAAATCGTAAACAACAATTTGAAAACTGAAGCAGAAATTTCGTTCACGTTGCTTTACAAAATCAAATATTTAAATACATACTTCAAAAATAGTTTTGCATCACCCGGATCCCAGAACTCCTGAAGATAGACGTGGACTGTGGATGTTATTTCACCGACACAGTCTCTATGAGTGTCCAGAGATGACACAAAACCCGCCCGAAGGTGTAAACAACCAAGGATGAGCAGCGCCTATGAGACGGAGGGGGTCCGACAGCCGATCAGTTCCAGTCATTCCACCAGGAAGGTGGTACACAGGTCCTGTTGCCAGTAGTTCAACCATGCCTAGGCGGTCAGTACCGCGGTTTGGTCGCGTCCGCATTGTTCCTTTGTGTCAAGAAGGGCTCTCATGAAGGGAAGAGTCCAAGAGTCTCGGAGTGAACCAAAGCGGTGTTGTTCGGACATGGAGGAGATACAGAGAGACAGGAACTGTCGATGACTTGCCTCGCTCGGACCTCCCAAGGGCTACTACTGCAGTGGATGACCGCTACCTACGAATTATGGCTCAGATGAACCCTGACAGCATCGCCACCATGTTGAATAGTGCATTTCGTGCTGCCACAGGACTTCGCGTTACGACTCAAAATGCGCGCAATAGGCTGCATGATGCGCAACTTCACTCCAGACGTACATGGTGAGGTCCATCTTCGCAACCATGACACCATGCAGCGCGGTACAGATGTGCCCAACAGCATGCCGAATGGACCCCTCATGATTCGCATCGTGTTCTCTTCACCGATGAGTGTTGCATATGCCTTCAACCAGACAATCGTCGGAGACGTGTTTGGAGGCAACCTGGTCTGGCTGAACGCCTTAGACACACTGTCCAGCGAGTGCAGCAAGGTGGAGGTTCCCTCATGTTTTGGAGTGGCACTATGGGGGCCGACGTACGCCGCTGGTGATCATGGAAGGCGCCGAAACAGCTGTACGATACGTGAATTCCATCTTCCGACCGATAGTGCAACCATATCGGCAGCATATTGGCGAGGCATTCGTCTTCATGGACGACAATTCGCGCCCTCATCGTGCACATCTTGTGAATGACTTCCTTCAGGATAACGACATCGCTAGACTAGCGTGTTCTCCAGACATGAACTCTATCGAACATGACTGGGACGGATTGAAAAGGGCTGACTATGGACGAGGTGACCCACCAACTACTCTGAGGGATCTACTCCGAATCAAGGTTGAGGAATGGGACAATTTCGATCAACAGTGGCTTGATGAACCTGTGGATAGTATGCCACGACGAACACAGACATGCATCAATGCAAGAGGACGTGCTACTGGGTATTAGAGGTACCGGTGTGCACAGCAATCTCGACCAACACCTTTGAAGGTTTCGCTGTATGGTGGTACAATATGTAACGTGTTTTTTTCATCAGCAATAAAAAGGGCGGAAATGATGTTTATGTCTATTCCAATTTTCTGTGCAGGTTTCGGATCTCTCGGGATCGAGCTGATGCAAAACTTTTTTTGGTGTATGTATTTAAAATCATAACAAATAACCGTAGTGGCTGAAACAATCATTGTTAGTTACGAAAAAAGACCACTTAGTAGAAACAACATTCGTTTGGAACTGATTTATTGTTCCAGTTTATTGTATTTCATGTATTCATTTTATTGTATTTCATGTATTCATTTCTTATCAAGAAAAATGTGTGAGAACAATGATGTCAACAATTCCTTTCGACATACGCATTCTCGTTCCTTAAATTTGAAGGATTCTCTATGGAAAAAATTTTGAGACTAAAAAATACACTCATGCTCATAAATTAACGATAATTGCAGAATGTGGTGCCACACAACGTGGCACTACACAAAACTGGCGCTAATAGCATAAGAAAATAGGGATCACACACGTCACAGACCTTTAAGTCCACGGTATTGGTGATAAGTTGAATAAACCGTCCCGAAACACATGTGCTACAAAACGCCACTGTTTCCTGTACATGTACCCCAACATCAATATGGAATATGATCACCATGCACATGTACACAGGCCGCACAATGAGTTGGCATACTCTGTATCAGGTGGTCGAACAGTTGCTGGGGTATAGCCTCCAATTATTGCACCAGTGCCTGTCGGAGCTCCTGAAGTGTCGTAGGGGTTTGAAGACGTGTAGCGATGCGTCAACCGAGAGCATCCTAGACGTGCTCGATGGGGTTTATGTCTGGAAAACAGGCAGGCCACTCCACTGGCCTGATGTCTTCTGTTTCAAGGTACTCCCCGACGATGGCAGCTCGGTGGGGCTGTGCTTTATCATCCATCAGGAGGAAGGTGGGACCCACTGCACGCCTGAAAAGGCGGACATACTGGTGCAAAATGACGTCCCGATACACATGACCTGTTACAGTTGCTCTGCCAAAGATGTGCAGGGATGTTAGTGCACCAATCACATTCCCAACCCACACTATCAAACCACGACCTCCATACAGGTTCCTTTGAAGGACGTTAAGAGGTTGGTATCTGGTTCCTGGTTCATGCCAGATGAAAACCCGGCGAGAATCACTGTTCATACTGTACCTGGACTCGTCCGTGAACATAACCTAGGACGACTGTTCCAATGACCATGTACTGTTTTCTTGACACCAGGCTTTACGGGCTCTCCTGTGACCATGGGTCAGTGGAATGCACCTTGCAGGTTTCGGGGCGAATAAGCCATGACTGTTCAGTTGTCTGTGGACTTGTGTCTGGAGACAATTGTTCCAGTAGCTGCGGTAAGGTCCCGAGTAAGGCTATCTGCAGTAATCCGTGGCCGTCTGCGGTCACTGATGATGAGATATCGGTCTTCTTGTGATGTTTTACACTGTAGACGTCCCGTACTGTAGCGCCTGGACACGTTTCCTGTCTGCTGGAATCGTTGCCATAATCTTGAGATCACACTTTGTGGCACACGGCGGGACCATGCTACGACCTGCTGTGTTTGACCAGCCTCCAATCGCTCTAGTATTCTACCCCTTATATCGTCTTCAATATGTGTTCTTTGAGCCATATTCAACACGTAGTCAGCATTAGCACGTCTGAAAACGTCTGCAAACCGCCCACCAGAGCGTTGTTTCACCATGTATCAACATTATCCTTAATATATGAGCATGAGTGTAGTTGGAACTTTTTTAAACCTTCAGTCATAGATGACAGAAAGCTGTCGAAGCAACACAACAACAGACTGCACAGTCTACATAATCCACCAGGCAAATATCCTATAGAACTCCTTAAAACTCATTGATTGTGATTTAAACATTGAAATTAATATTGTCACTCGGCTTAACATTTCTAGTAGACTATTTTGAACGTCATTCAAAGATCATCAAATGTTTCAGTTTTTTATTTCTTACTTTTAGACAAATAATTTCGCAAAAGTTTGACCGTTTCTTTTTTCCAATATTTTTTATTTTCATGATTTGTTAAAAAAAAAGAAAACAAGAAATGTAATATATTTAATAGATCGATATTCTGTCGTTGTTGTTAAGAGTGCAAAAGGTGTCTCAAACTTTTTGGGTCAAATTGAAACAGATGATAGTGAATCCACAATCGACTTTACTGAGATAGGGAACCAATGGTCGGAAATGCGTATTTAAAGTTTTATGGACACACACGTTGTACACTGAATAACAACAACGTGTGAGATCCGGAAATCGGGCTGATCACGGGTCAGGACTTCCCCATCCTATCCAACGCTGAGGGTATTGTTGTTTGGGTACTTGGTGACTTTAACATCGAAGTTGACTGGTGCACCGTTGTGTTGAAACATCTATCACGCACAACAAGGAGTATAGTCCTCGAAGACACCTCGCAGAAGCGCCAGTTAACGTGTAACAGTCGAGAGGCAGCAAAGAAGGTCCTATTAGATAATCTTGGACAATGTCCGCCCATATGTTGATGGAGAATCGTTGCCGGTGGTCACCGATGTAGATGGCGTTGAGACTCCAGACATGGATGTTGCGGCTATAGAAAACACCATCTCCGCCAAATGAGGCCACATCCCTGAATAATACAAACTGCAACAAATTCGGCACTACAGCACTGCGGTGGATAATCCAGTGACAGAGACGAAGGCGGGGTTCAAAATACGTTGGTCCTAGTGTTTGCACACATTCTTTATGTTAGGGATGTAATACCTGTTCCACCAGTACGCACCACACAGTATCCTTCGAAGTGTGCTTTCACAGGCAAGTAGGCGGATACTTATCGTCGGGTGGTCGGGTGGTCGGTCACTAGACCAACACTACCTCCCAAATTCGGTGTGAATGTAGCCGGCTCTGTATGTCATGAACAACCCCGTCTCATGTAAGTTGTTTTACTCGAAGACAAACTTCTTCTAAATAGGATGACGCCTGTTGGAAAAGCGTTCTCTGTGCATTCGTGCTGCTCTACGGGTACTACGTCCCAACGCACCGTATATTAAGCGCATGTCTGCCAATTCTCGTGACGATTAATGTTCCTTCTTTGAGTAGGTGTCATGCACTGTACACGGAACACACCTCACCATGGACACATCAAAGGCTGTCTGATGCAATGCAGAACTAGCACCAGGGTTTGTGGTGTGCCTGAGGCAGAGGTTAATGGGCCGGTGCGATGTATGCTGTCGTCTTATGAAACATGAGCTATGAGGTAAGTTTTGTACAGTATGTGCGTTTGTTGGTGAGGAACGTACGCTTTTTATCACCCGACACCTGTTCCAGTATACAACAGACACATGGAATCTTTGTGAAAGTGTGGCGGAACTGTATGCGCCATTGCAATACGTGCGTTTAGAGTGGCGGTCGCCACTTTGAACAATTACTACGAGCTACGTTGTTGTTACGCGAGCTATGCTGCCTATGTCCTCAACACAACAAATATTTCGAACTTTGGTTCCCCATCTCAGTATAATCGGTTGTGGACTGTCTATCACCTGCTTCAATTTGAGACACCCTGGTACAGGTCAAGAGAAAGCAAATCGGGTGTTGATTGAGAATTTAAAGTTCAATATTTAGCTTAGAATTTTAAAGAATACTAGAGGATATCTGACGGATGGATTTTGCTTAGTTACGCTGATTACTTTCAAACAGTTAAATCTTTTCCAGAATGAATTTTCACTCTGCAGCAGAGTGTAAGCAGATTTGAATTTTTCTGTATGATTAAGTTTTTGTACTAGATCGGAATTCAAACACGCGATCTTTCCCTTTCGCAGGCAGCTTTATTTCCACCACTGACTTACCTCCTACCTCTCAAACTTCTGTCCTTTCTTTCAGAAGTACTAGCCGCGCAAGGTATGCAGAACATCTGTGAAATTTGCAAGGTAGGAGATGAGGTACTGGCGGAAGTAAAACTGTGAGGGCGGTTCGTTAGTCATGACTGGATCCGTCAGTTAATAGACCTCTTGCTCATGAATGGCAATGGTTCCAGGCAGGGGTCCCCATGTGAAAAAGTTTCAATTAAATATTTTTTCCCAAAACTAGACCTCTTGCTGTACAGTTTGATACTACGTTTGGCCATTTCCTACTTTCGTTTGGCTATGAAAATCCGGACAAAAATACTCTGTGTAAATTATAGTGTGCCTTTGTTTGCCGTTCGCCCAAACGTGTGACCAAATCGTTCACGTGCACACGGGTCTACAAACTCAACATTTTCAACTATATTTCGAATTTGTTGCTAGCTGCTAAAAGTCCTTCTGAGTGGCAAGTGCTGGTTGTTCAAAAAATGTTCAAATGTGTGTGAAATCTTATGGGACTTAATTACTAAGGTCATCAATCCCTAAGCTTTTTTTTTTTTTTTTGGTCATCAGTCTACTGACTGGTTTGATGCGGCCCGCCACGAATTCCTTTCCTGTGCTAACCTCTTCGTCTCAGAGTAGCACTTGCAACCTACGTCCTCAATTATTTGCTTGACGTATTCCAATCTCTGTCTTCCTCTACAGTTTTTGCCCTCTACAGCTCCCTCTAGTACCATGGAAGTCATTCCCTCATGTCTTAGCAGATGACCTATCATCCTGTCCCTCCTCCTTATCAGTGTTTTCCACATATTCCTTTCCTCTCCGATTCTGCGGAGAACCTCCTCATTCCTTACCTTATCAGTCCACCTAATTTTCAACATTCGTCTATAGCACCACATCTCAAATGCTTCGATTCTCTTCTGTTCCGGTTTTCCCACAGTCCATGTTTCACTACCATACAATGCTGTACTCCAGACGTACATCCTCAGAAATTTCCTCCTCAAATTAAGGCCGGTATTTGATATTAGTAGACTTCTCTTGGCCAGAAATGCCTTTTTTGCAATAGCGAGTCTGCTTTTGATGTCCTCCTTGCTCCGTCCCTCATTGGTTATTTTACTGCCTAGGTAGCAGAATTCCTTAACTTCATTGACTTCGTGACCATCAATCTTGATGTTAAGTTTCTCGCTGTTCTCATTTGTACTACTTCTCATTACCCTCGTCTTTCTCCGATTTACTCTCAAACCATACTGCGTACTCATTAGACTGTTCATTCCGTTCAGCAGATCATTTAATTCTTCTTCACTTTCACTCAGGATAGCAATGTCATCAGCGAATCGTATCATTGATATCCTTTCACCTTGTATTTTAATTCCACTCCTGAACCTTTCTTTTATTTCCTTCATTGATTCCTCGATGTACATATTGAAGAGTAGGGGCGAAAGGCTACAGCCTTGTCTTACACCCTTCTTAATACGAGCACTTCGTTCTTGATCGTCCACTCTTATTATTCCCTCTTGGTTGTTGTACATATTGTATATGACCCGTCTCTCCCTATAGCTTACCCCTACTTTTTTCAGAATCTCGAACAGCTTCCACCATTTTATATTGTCGAAAGCTTTTTCCAGGTCGACAAATCCTATGAAAGTGTCTTGATTTATCTTCAGCCTTGGTTCCATTATTAGCCGTAACGTCAGAATTGCCTCTCTCGTCCCTTTACTTTTCCTAAAGCCAAACTGATCGTCACCTAGCGCATTCTCAATTTTCTTTTCCATTCTTCTGTATATTATTCTTGTAAGCAGCTTCGATGCATGGGCTTTTAAGCTGATTGTGCGATATTTCTCGCACTTGTCAGCTCTTTCCGTCTTCGGAATTGTGTGGATGATGCTTTTCCGAAAGTCAGATGGTATGTCGCCAGACTCATATATTCTACACACCAACGTGAATAGTCGTTTTGTTGCCACTTCCCCCAATGGTTTCAGAAATTCTGAAGGAATGTTGTCTATCCCTTCTGCCTTATTTGACCGTAAGTCCTCCAAAGCTCTTTTAAATTTCGATTCTAATACTGGATCCCCTATCTCTTCTAAATCGACTCCTTCTTCTATCACATCAGACAAATCTTCACCCTCATAGAGGCTTTCAATGTATTCTTTCCACCTATCTGCTCTCTCCTCTGCATTTAACAGTGGAATTCCCGTTGCACTCTTAATGTTACCACCGTTGCTTTTAATGTCACCAAAGGTTGTTTTGACTTTCCTGTATGCTGAGTCTGTCCTTCCGAAAATCATATCTTTTTCGATGTCTTCACATTTTTCCTGCAGCCATTTCGTCTTAGCTTCCCTGCACTTCCTATTTATTTCATTTCTCAACGACTTGTATTTCTGTATTCCTGATTTTCCCGGAACATGTTTGTACTTCCTCCTTTCATCAATCAACTGAAGTATTTCTTCTGTTACCCATGGTTTCTTCGCAGCTACCTTCTTTGTACCTATGTTTTCCTTCCCAACTTCTGTGATGGCCATTTTTAGAGATGTCCATTCCTCTTCAACTGTACTGCCTACTGCGCTATTCCTTATTGCTGTATCTATAGCGTTAGAGAACTTCAAACGTATCTCGTCATTCCTTAATACTTCCGTATCCCACTTCTTTGCGTATTGATTCTTCCTGACTAATGTCTTGAACTTCAGCCTACTCTTCATCACTACTATATTGTGATCTGAGTCTATATCTGCTCCTGGGTACGCCTTACAATCCAGTATCTGATTTCGGAATCTCTGTCTCACCATGATGTAATCTAACTGAAATCTTCCCGTATCTCCCGACCTTTTCCAAGTATACCTCCTCCTCTTGTGATTCTTGAACAGGGTATTCGCCATTACTAGCTGAAACTTGTTACAGAACTCAATTAGTCTTTCTCCTCTTTCATTCCTTGTCCCAAGCCCATATTCTCCTGTAACCTTTTCTTCTACTCCTTCCCCTACAACTGCATTCCAGTCGCCCATGACTATTAGATTTTCGTCCCCCTTTACATACTGCATTACCCTTTCAATATCCTCATACACTTTCTCTATCTGTTCATCTTCAGCTTGAGACTATCGTTGTTGGTGTTGGTCTGCTGTCGATTCTGATTAGAACAACCCGGTCACTGAACTGTTCACAGTAACACACCCTCTGCCCCACCTTCCTATTCATAACGAATCCTACACCTGTTATACCATTTTCTGCTGCTGTTGATATTACCCGATACTCATCTGACCAGAAATCCTTGTCTTCCTTCCACTTCACTTCACTGACCCATACTATATCTAGATTGAGCCTTTCATTTCCCTTTTCAGATTTTCTAGTTTCCCTACCACGTTCAAGCTTCTGACATTCCACGCCCCGACTCGTAGAACGTTATCCTTTCGTTGATTATTCAATCTTTTTCTCATGGTAACCTCCCCCTTGGCAGTCCCCTCCCGGAGATCCGAATGGGGGACTATTCCGGAATCTTTTGCCAATGGAGAGATCATCATAACACTTCTTCAATTACAGGCCACATGTCCTGTGGATACACGTTACGTGTCTTTAATGCAGTGGTTTCCATTGCCTTCTGCATCCTCATGTCGTTGATCATTGCTGATTCTTCCGCCTTTAGGGGCAATTTCGCACCCCTAGGACAAGAGAGTCCCCTGAACCTCTATCCGCTCCTCCGCCCTCTTTGACAAGGCCGTTGGCAGAATGAGGCTGACATCTTATGCCGGAAGTCTTCGGCCGCCAATGCTGATTATTTATCAAAATTTAGGCTGTGGCGCGGATCGAACCCGGGACCGAAGACGTTTTGATTATGAATCAAAGACGCTACCCCTAGTCCCTAAGCTTACACACTACTTAACCTAAATTATCCTAGGGACAAACACAGACACCCATGCCCGAGGGAGGACTCGAAACTCCGTCGGGACCAGCCGCACCGTCCATGACTGCAGCGCCTTAGACCGCTCGGCTAATTCCGCGCCTCGTGATGGTTGTTAATAAATGCTGTAAATACATGGTATTCATAGAGTCCCGCTATCATTTCAGAAAGACACAGCCTGGAAATTATTCGAAAATCGTGATTTCCTACAAAAAGTTTAGCATCTTTCAAAGTTCTTTTTCCTTTGTTGCAGATTTTGGTAAGATGTGCATCAAAATGGCAGCATACCAGGAGAAGGCGCAATGTGTCATCTGGTGGTATGCAGAATCTGAATCTATGACAACGCTGTTACGGAATTATCGACGGCAGTAAGGCAGGGCACTATAGGCAGAAACAATCGAAATAGGTGCTTCTAGAGCTTAAAGATGTTCTGCTCAGTAAGATCACATGTTCGGGGAAAAATGTTGCTGCTGTAATTCGTGCATGCCCTGTCCTGTTAGTCTGATAGGACCAACGATGAATACGTCATAGAGCAACTGCGGACATCCGCAGTAATATTGGGTTTGTAGATAAAACCATGCACCGATGAAGGTAACAGTGAATGTATCGGAGGAATTCTACGCTCATATTTTGCAGAAAATTTCACAAAATCCGTTTCAGTAATTACGATAGAAAGTTGTAACTTAAGTAACGTACGAAAAATTTAACTATAGTAACACGTGGATACAATAACTTCTCAATGGTATTGGTTTTTCTCACTACACTTAGGCCCTCAGCGTAAGTCACATTTTGATCAATATCGACAAGAATCTTCCAAATAAGTTTTTAAAAATATTCCATGGTGAACCGTTGTGGGGTCGTCGACTCGCGCCACGTCTCGTGGAACACGATTTTGTATGAAAGTTGTTGGAATTATTATATTTTTCATTATGTGCTATACACGCATTATAGTGTCGGTTTGTAAGAGTGCTCTGTAATGCAATGATTATTCGGGTCGGTATGTGAAATCATAATGTTTATCATTTTTTTTAATCTTGAGATGTAATTTACAACAGTGTTACACGGACCATGCAGACTAGCCTCCACACATTACGCTCTTAACGAGTTCAGTATTCGGTATGCTATAATAAAGTATAGCACCTACTATCGGAAACAACTGGGAACAGGGATCTTCACGTACCTAATTTTTCAATAAGCGATCGTTTACGAAAATATATTGTTAGCATAAAGACATGAAACAAAGAGTTAATGAATATATATGAAACAAAGAAATGTTGAATGCACTTAAACACGATATTGTACAGTCGTGCTCAAAAGTATCCGAACGACCAGAACTGCATTTCCCCTGATTCGCATGCAACCCACATAACGCAGCTGTCTAGCGGGTCCTCTAATCGCTCCTTGGTACAGTCGTTTGACTATTGAAAATGGTTCCAACATATCAACACTAGAAAACACTGCTCTGTATCGCAATAACTCAAGATGTCAAGTAATACTACGATACTACAGATATCAGGGAACACCTTATTACAGGTAAGACTGTCCTTAAGGCTTGTAAGCTCACATTTATTACAATAAATGAAATACCTGAAATGTTACCACTCTCATTATTACATTAGATAGGTAATGCACGTAGTAAGTTCGTCCTATTCATAATTTCCCCTTCAAAGTAACATACCGTACTTATTATTTAACATAAAATGACAACAAAAATTTAAGTTATTCACGAGCAGCTAGTTGAGAATATGTATGAACTTCAAATGACATGACGAACCGTCTCGTTCTGCATATGGATTCAAACCCAGGTCATGCAGACTAAGCTAAAATTTCGTGACTGACGGAAACTAACAGTCATTCTTGATTAGGCATTCAGATAGTGATATACCTCGATTTTAGACGGTATCAGTTAGCAAATATCAACTTTAAATTACATAACGCAAACATTTTTAACGGACGCGAATTCCTACCCAGCACCTATTGTCCCTGTTAACGAACTACGAGAGATGTTAAATATTACTTCTTAACAAGTAACATACTTGAAATGTCGTGAGGTAAAGCTTTGTGTTGGACAGGGATTGGAACCCAGAACCTAATCGGATAGATATCGAAGTACAATCAACTGTGACATATCGGATTTTGTCGGCAGTAGCTAGATGTTTTAACTGAATTGACGAGACGAAACATTAATGTTTTCCTTCCCAGGACTCCAACTCGGCACCTATCGCTGTTATATTCTATAGATAACGAACGTTAAATATGGGTTTGTTGCGCCAGCAGCGACATGTGAGCATGTTTGAACTAGAAATAATATGACGAAGAGTTCAGTGCTGACTGGGAATAGAGCACCACACATATCGTTGTTGACTACACACAAAGAGACGTCAGCTACCGAATTTTTCTCAACCAGCAGCTCAGAATAACATCTTGAACTTACAGTGATCTAGAAAATAGTTCTGTGTCTCACTGGGAGTCAAAAACGTCAAATATCGTTAGTGTTGACAACGAATGAAAATACATTAAAAATCGAAATTATTATCCACCAGCAGATAGGTGTTCTCATGCTACAGCTTGATAATACATAATGAAATCTTTAGTGCCGGGCCAGGATTCGAACCCATTCACGCGCAATATGTGGAGTTGTTGAGGAATCTGCAGTTTTGAACAAACAACAAATTGTAGCCGAGCTGTGTTGTCACAAAGGGATCAAATTCCGCGTTAATGGCGGTCTGAGTTGCATTCCCAGTTCAAAACCAATTTTATCGACATACAGAAGCTCAGATAAAAGATGGAATAAGTGTCCTGTGAGCCTACATAGCGTTTGTTTCCTCACTAGAAATAAAAAAACTAGTATAAGAAAGGTTACTGGTGACAGAGTTTCTACATGTCGCCTCTCCAGACTTTATTGTGGCTCAACCGAACGTCTACTTAGTAGAGAAGGAATATCATTTTTAATGGGAATTTCAGACCACAATGTCATTATACCTTCTTCACTTGGTGTAGCCAGAAGAGAATGGAATCTGTCTCTCCCTATCTAAAATCATTGACCGAAGCTGGAATCGAACCCAGACTATATATATAAACCTATCATCATCCCAACAGACCACCAAAAGGTCTTCTGAGTAGCTCATTTTTCTATCTAACGCCGTTGTACCACACTGGCTTAGAATTCTGACATACAGGATCCCTGTATCAATTTGCAGCATGTTCAGTAAATTCCTTTACTTGGTTGACCGAATCACCATGAACTAGCTGCCTCGGCTACCCAGTGTATACATTGAACTTTATGTTGTAATCACCAAAATAAAATCACGTAACTGCCACCAACAAAGAACTGCCAACAGTATAGAATTCAGAAATTTAAATAGGAAGTGTTCGTTTCCACTTAAGCTACTCTATTGCGCTATCTGCTTGTTGATAACGTCGTGCAGTGCAAAAGAAAAGGGTAACTGTTTGTCTCTCATAAGTATTCAATTCTGCGACATTTTGTTCATTTCAAGTTTAATAGACAGCCAGAGAGTAGATGCACCTCGAAACTTTTGTATTATGTATGGGTAGAGCGCATCGTGCCAAATTACGTCGGAAAAGTATTTTCTACATTAGCTGTCGTCTGGTAGTGGCATTTTATTCTTCTTCAAACCTTGTTTGACAGCTTTAACTCAGAACAAGTTTTCTACATGAATGTAATCAATAAACTGCATGTGCATTTCCAGAGTGTTATAGATAACATCAGATAATTCGCATTTATCGTTGATGGTTAATTTCTCTCTCATGTTTACTATTGTTTTAACAACATTAAAAGAAACCTTACGAAAATTGTTATCTGTATTATAAAAAGTGAAATAAAACGACCCACGATAACCTTACGACCTAAATTCTGTTTTAATGAAACTGAGTATCTGTACACAAGCATGCCTCTATCGTCACGAATTATTAAAATACTACTCACTTAGATTTTGATTGGGTCTGTGTTTAATTGGTATGCAAATGTGGCATTTAATAAATAAAGTTATGTATTCCTAGAAACCCAAAATTTGCTAGTCAGCAGCGGAAAGAGGCGTTACCTGTTGCGCAGCATTGTAAGTTTTTCACCATTACACTATGAGCCCAAAGTATTTTCTTGCGCTTTCCTTATCGATGTTCGATCTGACTGTTTGTAGCTCTTTCACAGAAGCGATAAAAACGCAACACTCAGTGAGACTGGAACTGCGAAACATAACAGACGCTTTTTCACAGTTCAGCACGTTACCACAGAGCAGGCAAAGAAGTATGTGTCTGAGTTTCCTCTTACGAGACCAATAGTGGCTAGAACTCGTAAACCGATATTTGAAAGACGAGATTAATTACGATTTCCACGTGCAATGACTTTCCTGGGCAGAAAACCGTAAATTTACAATCTTTTGTTACAGCTCAAGCGATAACAACTCAGATTATTCAATGGAAATGACAGGTAAAATAAAGTGAACTTTGAGGCTTATGGTTCAAATGGCTCTGAGCACTATGGGACTCAACTGCTGAGGTTATTAGTCCCCTAGAACTTAGAACTAGTTAAACCTAACCAACCTAAGGACATCACAAACATCCATGCCCGAGGCAGGATTCGAACCTGCGACCGTAGCGGTCTTGCGGTTCCAGACTGCAGCGCCTTTAACCGCACGGCCACTTCGGCCGGTCTTTGAGGCTTAATTCTGTGCACACCAGGAAGTAACTCTTCGATCACAGAGCTGCCAAACATACATTGCCTTGTTGCCAAATCTCAGTTACAATACCAGCAGGACGAAGAAGAACCGATGTGATGCTACAGCGGGCTGGGAAGTGACCATAGCTGTTGTCTCCAAGTCGCAGCTGCTACGGCCTGGAATACGTAATGTGTCCGATTCGCATTTCTGTAACTAGGCTTATGGACTGGAGCGTAGTTACTAGTAATAGTCAGAACTGACTGCAAACTAAGCGTCATAAATCAGTAACTCTCATAGTTGTTTTTATATTTCTTTCGTAAGTGTACTCAAAACTAAGAAACTCATTCACAGACGTTTTCGTTTCTCGCCGATACTCAAGTGTGTGTGTGTGTGTGTGTGTGTGTGTGTGTGTGTGTGTTTGTGTGACAGAGAGAGAGATAAAAATCAAAAAGAATGAGAGAGAGAGAGAGTAAGAAATTGTAAAGAAATTGAGTCATGGTACGTAAAGAAATCTTTCATTAAAATCACACGTTCCACATCATTACGAACTATAGTATTCATGATCTATGAAACAAGAATTAATCTAATGTAATCTAATCTAATCATATCATATTGATGACTAGCCATGAAGAGTCATGAATTACCGAAATTTTTGCCAATACCAGTAACCAAATCTAAACTTGAAAATAAAAGATGACAGTTTTTGTAATAAACCGGGACTTCTATCAAGACCCTTTCGTCCCTGTTAACTAACCACGAAAGATGTCTGATATACCTCTATTCTGAAGTAACAAAGTGTGCATGCATTTAAAGATGATGTGCATGATGTGAAGTTCTGTGACGGAGATAGGAACCCAACACGTAATCAGATTGTTAACTAATTATAATCTAATGTTCCGTATCGGTTTTTCTTACCAGCTGGTAAATTTTTGAATCTAAAAAAAGGATACAAACTCTTGTGCCTAAACGACAATCGAACTGCACACCTACCGTGCATCCACAAATATACACTCCTGGAAATTGAAATAAGAACACCGTGAATTCATTGTCCCAGGAAGGGGAAACTTTATTGACACATTCCTGGGGTCAGATACATCACATGATCACACTGACAGAACCACAGGCACATAGACACAGGCAACAGAGCATGCACAATGTCGGCACTAGTACAGTGTATATCCACCTTTCGCAGCAATGCAGGCTGCTATTCTCCCATGGAGACGATCGTAGAGATGCTGGATGTAGTCCTGTGGAACGGCTTGCCATGCCATTTCTACCTGGCACCTCAGTTGGACCAGCATTCGTGCTGGACGTGCAGACCGCGTGAGACGACGCTTCATCCAGTCCCAAACATGCTCAATGGGGGACAGATCCGGAGATCTTGCTGGCCAGGGTAGTTGACTTACACCTTCTAGAGCACGTTGGGTGGCACGGGATACATGCGGACGTGCATTGTCCTGTTGGAACAGCAAGTTCCCTTGCCGGTCTAGGAATGGTAGAACGATGGGTTCGATGACGGTTTGGATGTACCGTGCACTATTCAGTGTCTCCTCGACGATCACCAGTGGTGTACGGCCAGTGTAGGAGATCGCTCCCCACACCATGATGCCGGGTGTTGGCCCTGTGTGCCTCGGTCGTATGCAGCCCTGATTGTGGCGCTCACCTGCACGGCGCCAAACACGCATACGACCATCATTGGCACCAAGGCAGAAGCGACTCTCATCGCTGAAGACGACACGTCTCCATTCGTCCCTCTATTCACGCCTGTCGCGACACCACTGGAGGCGGGCTGCACGATGTTGGGGCGTGAGCGGAAGACGGCCTAACGGTGTGCGGGACCGTAGCCCAGCTTCATGGAGACGGTTGCGAATGGTCCTCGCCGATACCCCAGGAGCAACAGTGTCCCTAATTTGCTGGGAAGTGGCGGTGCGGTCCCCTACGGCACTGCGTAGGATCCTACGGTCTTGGCGTGCATCCGTGCGTCGCTGCGGTCCGGTCCCAGGTCGACGGGCACGTGCACCTTCCGCCGACCACTGGCGACAACATCGATGTACTGTGGAGACCTCACGCCCCACGTGTTGAGCAATTCGGCGGTACGTCCACCCGGCCTCCCGCATGCCCACTATACGCCCTCGCTCAAAGTCCGTCAACTGCACATACGGTTCACGTCCACGCTGTCGCGGCATGCTACCAGTGTTAAAGACTGCGATGGAGCTCCGTATGCCACGGCAAACTGGCTGACACTGACGGCGGCGGTGCAAAAATGCTGCGCAGCTAGCGCCATTCGGCGGCCAACACCGCGGTTCCTGGTGTGTCCGCTGTGCCGTGCGTATGATCATTGCTTGTACAGCCCTCTCGCAGTGTCCGGAGCAAGTATGGTGGGTCTGACACACCGGTGTCAATGTGTTCTTTTTTCCATTTCCACGAGTGTAGCTTAAGTATCAGTTGTTTGCTCACCAATAGTAAGATGTGTTCGTGTTTGACCAGAAATAAAGACACCTATTGTGATTGTTGGCAACACATGAACAGAAATTAAAAATGCACGTTAATTTTCACTAACAGGCCGCTGTGCACGTGATAGGGCTTGAAATGATATTATGAATATTTTTGTACTGTATCAGGATTCGAGCCCACATACCTACCTTTGGAGGAGACCTAGAGAAGATTGCAGTCTTGAGAAAAGGAAGGAAATGATTGAACTATACTGTTCCGAGAGATTCAGATCCTCGAAAGAGGAAATACGAATTCGAATCACTGTCCAGCACCAAATTTTTCAACGTCTCTAGTTCAATCAAGTACAAGTAACCTAAGTGCCCTGTTCCTTTAAATGGCTATCGGTTCATAAAATAAAATAAAATTTTCTAATGTAAGTCAGTTTACTGGCGACTGTATTTCTGTTTACCATGACTTCCGATATGTCATTTCCCAACGTAAATCGGCTCTGTCCAGTTGGTAATGAAGGAACGTGATGTTTAATGCGGATTCTGGATTAAAACGTCTTTCTCTTGATGTTACCAGGGGGAAAAGTAAATCTGTTTGTACCTCTTAAAACCCACGCATTGCACCTGTGATAGTTGGTTCCGCCAGACCATTGTGGCCACATTTCCCAGCCCCAGGAGTGTGCTGTAACAGAAGATGTGCTTAGCTTACAAAATTAGTCATGGTGGAAAAAACGCGAGTCTGAAGGGAGATTATGCTATTCTCATGTCAGCAGGATGTAAAGACTCTTCTAGGAATCATAGGCTCGACGTGAAGCCATTTTGAAGTTTTCACAAATCCAGCAAATTTCTTAGTTCGAGAAAATCCAGTGGGAAGTGTGAAGTTAGCGGATAATTCGATTATTACTATCATTTTCTTCATACCGCTCCTGGAACACTGTACTTGAAGATCATTTGATGCCTTTTGGTCATTATAGAAGTAGTTGCCCAAGAACAGGTTCTTTCCCTGTCTACGGAATCCTTTTCTTGTTAATATCAAAAATCAGTAATTACTCTTAGATTACATTAAAACTAAAGCAATTGATGAAGACGTTACTTGATAACAAAAACGCGCTGCCTTTCTTCATTTACTTGCACCTAGATATGGGTATCGAGTAGCCAAAGCAAAAGGCAAGAGATCTTACTGCCTTCCGATATACGTCGCTGTCAGTTCTTCCATATGATTTGGTCGACATGAACTATTTCAAGTTGCGTATGACAGACAATGTTTTAGAAAATCAGTTATTTTCCTTTGCAATAAACAGAAAGATTTTCATTCTAAGCTATCCAGGTACAAAATTTTCGCAATATTAGTTCAAACTTACTATTCGCTTCTATAATGTAGGAAAATATTTCACAGTTGCAAAACTCGCATCCGACTCATTGACCTTACACTTCGTCGCTGACCATAAATTCTAGCTCATAGTGACACCGGATTAAGTAACTTGATGTAGCGAAGACTGTTTGCCAGTGCTCTTTCTCACCGGAAAATACGCAATTCACTCATTTGGCTCCATAAGTACACTGTAACAGTAATTTCTGTGTGTATGCAATGCATATGGAGTAGAATTTAGTGGTGCTCTCTCTTCAACTTCTGTATACAATATGCCCGACCTAAACGGGCCCTTTATCATTACAGGCCCTGGGTAGTGCAACGTCATACTGACAACAGTAATGTGCTTATACTGACAACCTGACTGTTCGTTTTACCTGATTTTGTAATCATTTAAATAAAACAACATGACCTTCCAGTGGGAGACATCTCTTCCCCCTTTTCCCTCTGTGAAATTTGTCAGGAAGCTTCTTGCCTTCCAACCAGTGAAATGCGGTAGAGTACGGCCGGTAAATGATTCACAAACCACGATTTAGTGCCGTTAAGACGATTTGTTTAAACTTCACAAGACTGCACAAAGGTGCAATCGATTTCGAGGTGCAAAGTGTTTGTTCAAATGGCTCTGAGCACTGTGGGACTCAACTGCTGTGGTCATTAGTCCCCTAGAACTTAGAACTACTTAAACCTAACTAACCTAAGGACATCACACACATCCATGCCCGAGGCAGGATTCGAACCTGCGACCGTAGCAGTCGCACGGTTCCGGACTGAAAGTGTTTATCTCACTTTTGTGACAGGTAGGCATAAGACATTTCCAAAGACCCTTTTTTGTACTGAAATAATCTTTTGTCACAGAGTAACAAGGGAACTGTTTTATTCGTATATATTTTGTAGGAAACTGTAATCGCGATGGAAGATTATACACCTGAATGTTTGACACAACTGGTAGGAGAAAACGCTGCATATTAACCAAACCCCGCGCCTCCTCTCCATATCCTCCTGTGACACGAGCACGGGATTCTCCTCGCATTCCGCTACAGAGCTGTTCCTAGCACAGCTGAGAATGGGCAACACCATAACAAACATTAGGCAACACTGTGACTGTGCAATCACTTCTGCGTATGGTACTGAAAAAAAATGGTTCAAATGGCTCTGAGCACTATGGGACTTAACTTCTGAGGTCATCAGTCCCCTAGAACTTAGAACTACTTAAACCTAACTAACCTAAGGACATCACAAACATCCATGCCCGAGGCAGGATTCGAACCTGCTATAGTATTGAATTGACTCGCTAAATTCACTTGATATTCCCTTTCCATTTGAATGACTCGTGCTATATAATCCTCATGGAAACTCAGACACTGAGACAGAAAATTCATTTTTTTGCCTAAAGAAATGCTATTCTTCACATAACTGACAACTTTTATCTTTCACGATGCGTTATGAGGCTGAGCGCCCTATACCATGATGAGAGTGGCGTACTGCCAGCAGCGTGTCCGTAGCCCGGTTGTCCTGCCGGTGTCTCGTGTCAGAACGGCTCAATCATTCGTCAGTTCTAACCGTGGTAGGGGCCAGCGTGTGCGAGCTATTTTTTTCTGATATATTTTAAGGAGCTGCGAATTTCCAGAAAAAATTCTATATCGAAATCGGAAGAAAACCTTTACACATCAAATCCTCTTGGTAGCTCGACTCAGTAAGTTGTGTTAATGGTCATAGATCTTGGCTTTCTGACTGTCAAGCTGCTTCGCAATACCAGCGTCTCTGAAGAAATTCGAATCGACCATCAGCGATACGAATTTCAATATTGTTCTTCACTTAAGACTCACATGCGAGGGTGATAAGTATGAAGGAAATGAACCTCTTGATTACTATAGGGCCTCTATGCTAAATTTCCACAGTAGCAATTAGGAACTCCCTGCAGACATTTGCTAACAGCGGCTCTAGCAACTTACTTTTTCTCTGTGTAGCTTCAAATATGGGCAATTTTGTTGCCTTAAATCCAATTGAATATTTTAAATATCACTTGTGAACAGTGTTCACTTCTCCATTAATTAAGGTATAGACCTCAAAACAAGTTATTTGCCTGAGTAGCCACACAGCAGGTTCTGATAGGTATTGACACAATCTTTTGCATCCCTTTACCATAGAGAATCAAAGAAAGAAACCAAACACATTACATAGCATTTACTCTCTATACCTTGACTAACATATGAATCCCTGACAATAATAAATTATTTGAAGAACTTCCCGTGAAAGGAAAAAGAACAGAATGTGACGCTTTAATTGTAGTGCACGGGATCAGAAACAATGAAATTAATTCTGTGCCACATTGATGTATTGCATCCTAGTGTAATAAAGTAATCATCAAGTAAAAACGGTTTTGTGCCTCCTTTGCTATCAAGAGTGAAACATAAATCGTAGACAGATTTTATGGGTCACCACTCAACAACATTAAAGCATTTTACATGGTTGAGAGTGCAGAGTGGAGCAGATGTCGGCAGAAGGCGAGACAATGCAGTGCCTCAGCCCCCGCCGGTAGGCAGTAAATGGGTCCCAGAGAACTCAGATGCAAGCGGTGTTCAGAGGCAGATGGTCGGCAAACACATCTCTCGCTAAAACATTGTTGAACCAAACTGTTATTATCTGTGTGACAGAAAGCGAAATCTATTGTAGATTCTCTTGAATTACACTCATAGCTTCAGCACCGAGAGGAAAGGGGCGATAAAAATTTTGTCGACGTGTGCTTTTAGTTACTAGACGTCGTAATAGGTAGTCTCGCGTTTTACCTCAAGACTACGGTCGTAGTCAAGAATAATGTACTAAGACTGAAGTCAAGACTTACTCTGGGAAGTGCCGCAGTCTACAATGTTGCCAGATCGAGCATGTTGCCGGACATAGGATTCTGAGAGGAGCACGACTGTATTGTCCACCTTACGTGAAAGACTCGGTGGTCAATATTTTGCTCTAAGACTGTATCTACAATACATATTACACGCTGAAGACCCAAAAGAATTAAAAAAACAAAAGTAGTTTATGAGAGCAACGTTAACTATAGCGTTCGAAGTATTCTTAGTATTGTATACGTGTGTGTAAACGCCTTCCAATGCCCACTCAAGGAAGACAAAGATACACAGTCTAGCTTCAATATTATAAATTCGCCTCAGTTTGCGGATGAACTGAGACTTAGGTTGACAATCATTTTGAATATTTAGCAGTACTGTACTCATTGGTGTTAAACTCGTTTTCAAGCAATGATTCTCACAGCTACGGGAACACTACTTATACCTCATAGACAAAATACTTACGCAGTGCTATCAGACGAAAAGATCAACCTGACACAAACTGTGGGAAGTTTGTTTTACAACCTTCGTACCTGGATAATGAGCTTTTTCCTATTTGACATGTCTATGAACGTTGCTGCTTGAGACGATTTAAGACGAAACTAAAATCCTTCAGCTACGACAATGTTTAAAGAAATCGTCTTAACGGCACTAAATAGTGGTTTGTGAATCGCCTACCGGCAGTACTCTGCCGCATTTCGCTGGCTGGAAAGCAAAAATATTACTGACAAATTTCACAGATGGAAAGAGGGACGAATTGTCTCTCACTGGAAGGTCATGTTGTTTTATTTAAATGATTACAAAATCAGGTAAAACGAACATTCAAGTTGCCAGTATAAGCACATTACTGTTGTCAGTATGATGTTGCACTGCCCAGGGCCTGTAATGATAAAGGGCCCGTTTAGTTCAGGCATATTGTATACAGAGGTGGAAGAGAGAGCACCACTAAATTCTAATCCGTATGCATTGCATACACACAGAAATTACTGTTACAGTGTACTTATGGAGCCAAATGAGTGAATTGGGTATTTTCCGGTGAGAAAGAGCACTGGCAAACAGTCTTCGCTACATTAGGTTACTTAACCTGGTGTCACTATGAGCTAGAATTTATGGTCAGCGACGAAGTGTAAGGTCAATGAGTCGGATGCGAGTTTTGCAACTGTGATATACTTACAGAAGCATTACATTACAGAAGCGAATATTAAGTTTGAACTAATATTGCGTAATTTTTGTACTTGGATAGCTTAGAATGAAAATCTTTCTGTTTATTGCAAAGGAAAAAAAATTGGTTTTCTGAAACATTGTCTGTCATACACAACTTGAAACAGGTCATGACGACCAACTCATATGGAAGAACTGAGAGCGACGTGTATCGGAAGGCAGTAAGATCGTCTTTTGCTTTGGCAGTACTCGATAGCCATATATAGGCGCAAGAAAATGAAGGAAGGCAGCGCGTTTTTGCTATCAAGTAACGTCTTCATCAGTTACTTTAGTTTTACTGTAATCTAACAGTAATTACTGATGTTTGATATTAACATGAAAAGGAATCTGTAGACAGGGAAAGAACTGTGTTGGGTTCGCATCTCCGTCACAGAACTTCACATCATGCACTTCATCTTTAAATGCAAGCACACTTTATTACTTCAGAATAGAGGTATATCAGACATCTTTCGTGGTTAATTAACAGGGACGAAAGGGTCTTGACAGAAGCCCCAGTTTATTACAAAAATTGTCGACTTTTATTTTCAAGTTTAGATTTGGTTACTGGTTACTGGTATTTTTGGACAAGAAGAGAATAGCAGCTTTCGAAAAGTGGTGCTACGGAAGAATGCTGAAGATTAGATGGGTAGATCACATAACTAATGAGGAGGTACTGAATAGGATTGGGGAGAAGAGAGGTTTGTGGCACAACTTGACTAGAAGAAGGGATCGGTTAGTAGGACATGTTATCAGGCACCAAGGGATCTCCAATTTAGTATATGAGGGCAGCGTGGAGGGTACAAATCGTAGAGCGAGACCAAGAGATGAATACACTAAGCAGTTTCAGAGGGATGTAGGCTGTAGTACGTACTGGGAGATGAAGAAGCTTGTACAGGATAGAGTAGCGTGGAGAGCGGCATGAAACCAGTGTCAGGACTGAAGACCACAACAACAACTGGGATTGGCAAAAATTTCGGCAACTCATGACTCTTCATGGCTAGTCATCAATACGATATGATAAGATTAGATTACATTAGATTAATTCTTGTTTCATAGATCATGAATACGATAGTTCGTAATGATGTGGAACGTGTGATTTTAATTAAAGATTTCTTTACATACCATGATTCAATTTCTTTACAATTTTTTACTCTCTCTCTCATTCCTTTTGATTTTTATCTCTCTCTCTCTGTCACACACACACACACACACACACACACACACACACACACACACACTTGAGTATCGGCGAGAAACGAAAACGTCTGTGACTGAGTTTCTTAGTTTTGAGTACACTTACGAAAGAAATATAAAAACAACTATGAGAGCTACTGATTTATGAGGCTTAGTTTGCAGTCAGTTCTGACTATTACTAGTAACTACGCTCCAGTCCCTAAACCTAGTTACAGAAATGCGAATCAGACACATTACGTATTCCAGGCCGTAGCAGCTAGGACTTGGAGACGCCAGCTATGGTCACTTCCCAGCCCGCTGTAAGATCACATCGGTTCGTCGTCTTCCTTCTGGTATTGTAACTGAGATTTGGCAACAAGGCAATGTATGTTTGGCAGCTCTGTGATCGAAGAGTTACTTCCTGGTGTGCACAGAATTAAGCCTCAAAGTTCACTTTATTTTACCTGTCATTTCCATTGAATAATCTGAGTTATTATCGCTTGAGGTGTAACAAAAGATTGTAAATTTACGGTCTTCTGCCCAGGAAAGTCATTGCACGTGGAAGTCGTAATTAATCTCGTCTTTCAAATATCGGTTTACGAGTTCTAGCCACTATTGGTCTCGTAAGAGGAACCTAAGACACATACTTCTTTGCCAGATCTGTGGTAACGTGCTGACCTGTGAAAAAGCGTCTGTTATGTTTCGCAGTTCCAGTCTCACTGAGTGTAGCGTTTTTATCGCTTCTGTGAAAGAGATACAAACAGTCAGATCGAACATCGATAAGGAAAGCGCAAGAAAATACTTTGGGCTCATAGTCTAATGGTGAAAAACTTACAGTGCTGCACAACAGGTAACGCCTCTTTCCGCTACTGACAAGCAAATTTTGGGTTTCTAGGAATACATAACTTTATTAATGAAATGCCACATTTGCATACCTCTTGAGTATGACACAGCATACCAATTAAACACAGACCCAATCAAAATCTAAGTGAGTAGTATTTTACTAATTCGTGACGATAGAGGCACGCTTGTGTACAGATACTCAGTTTTATTAAAACAGACTTTAGGTCGTAAGGTTATCATGGGTCGTTTTATTTCAATTTTTATAATACAGTTAACAATTTTCGTAAGGTTTCCTTTAATGTTGTCCGCAGCTCGTGGTCGTGCGGTAGCGTTCTCGCTTCCCGCACCCGGGTTCCCGGGTTGGATTCCCGGCGGGGTCAGGGATTTTCTCTGCCTCGTGAAGACTGGGTGTTGTGTGATGTCCTTAGGTTAGTTAGGTTTAAGTAGTCCTAAGTTCTAGGGGTCTGATGACCATAGATGTTAAGTCCCATAGTGCTCAGAGCCATTTGAACCATCCTTTAATGTTGTTAAAATAATATTAAACATGAGAGAGAAATTAATCCTCAACGATCTATGCGTTTTCTCTGATGTTATCTATAACACTCTGGAAATGCGCATGCGGTTTATTGACTACATACATGTAGAAAACTTGTTCTGAGTTAAAGCTGTCAAACCAGGTTTGAAGAAGAATAAAATGCCACTACCAGACGACAGCTAATGTAGAAAATACTTGTCCGACGTAATTTGGCATGATGCGCTCTACCCATACATAATACAAAAGTTTCGAGATGCATCTACTCTCTGGCTGTCTATTAAACTTGAAATGAACAGAATGTCGCATAAGTTAGCCCTTTCAGCACATGCGACTTTTTTGGGTTGAGAAGTGAAGGGAATTATGTTACAAGTTCCATTTGATTGATAACTTTAGCAGACAGCAGAATTGCGTTTAAAAAAATATAGCAGTGAATGTACTCGAACTCGCGACATCTTATCTACCATGCGCGATACTTACCATTACGCTACTAGCTAACACATAGCTACAACAGCTCCAGAAGTCCACAATAATTCTTCCAGAACTTCTGCATTCCACAGCGCTGTGGGATAATGCATATGTCCAGGTGAATACTTATGAGAGACAAACAGTTATCCCTTTTCTTTTGCACTGCACGACGTTTTCAACAAGCAGATAGCGCAATAGAGTAGCTCAAGTGGTAACGAACACTTCCTATTTAAATTTCTGAATTCTATACTGTTGGCAGTTCTGTGTTGGTGGCAGTTACGTGATTTTATTTTGGTGATTACAACATAAAGTTCAATGTATACACTGGGTAGCCGAGGCAGCTAGTTCATGGTGATTCGGTCAACCAAGTAAAGGAATTTACTGAACATGCTGCAAATTGATACAGGGATCCTGTATGTCAGAATTCTAAGCCAGTGTGGCACAACGGCGTTAGATAGAAAACTGAGCCACTGAGACGAGGATTTGGTGGTCTGATGGGATGATGATAGGTTCATATATCTACGGTCTGGGTTCGATTCCAGCTTCGGTCAATGATTTCATATAGGGAGAGACAGATTCCATTCTCTTCTGGCTACACCAAGTGAAGAAGATATAATGGCATTGTGGTCTGAAATTGCCATTAAAAATGATATTCCTTCTCTACCAAGTAGATGTTAGGTTGAGCCACAATAAAGTCTGGTGTGGCGACATGTAGAAACTCTATCACCAGTAACCTTTCTTATACTAGTTATTTATTTCTAGTGACGAAGCAAACGCTATGTAGGCTCACAGGATACTTATTCCATCTTTTATCTGAGCTCCTGTATGTCGATAAAACTGGTTTGGAACTGGGAATGCAACTCAGACCGCCATTAACGCGGAATTTTATCCCTTTGTGACAAAACAGCTCGGCTACAATTTGTTGTTTGTTCAAAACTGCAGATTCCTCAACAACTCCACATATTGCGCGTAAATGGGTTCGAATCCTGGCCCGGCACTAAATATTTCATTATGTATTATCAAGCTCTAGCATGAGAACATCTATCTGCTGGTGGATAATAATTTCGATTTTTAATGTATTTTCATTCGTTGTCAACACTAACGATGTGGTTCTTGAGTTTCTCCAGGCGTATTTGATAATCAAAATATCCACGGGTGTACTGCCGGTCCGTTGGACACTGTGGATATTTTGATTAACACTAACGATATTTGACGTTTTTGACTCCCAGTGAGACACAGAACTATTTGCGAGATCACTGTAAGTTCAAGATGTTATTCCGAGCTGCTGGTGGAGAAAAATTCGGTAGCTGACGTCTCTTTGTGTGTAGTCAACAACGATATGTGTGGGGCTCTATTCCCAGTCAGCACTGAACTCTTCGTCATATTATTTCTAGTTCAAACATGCTCATATGTCACTTCTGGTGCAACAAACCCATATTTAGCATTCGTTTTCTCTAGAATATGACAGCGATAGGTGCCGGGTTGGAGTCCTAGGAAGGAAAAAATTAATGTTTCGTCTCGTCATTTCAGTTAAAACATCTAGCTACTTTCGAGAAATTCCGATATGTCACAGTCGATTGTGCTTCGACATCTATCCGATTAGGTTCTGTGTTCGAATCCGTGTCCAACACAAAGCTTTACCTCACGACATTTCAAGCATGTTACTTGTTAAGAAGCAATATTTAACATCTCTCGTAGTTCGTTAACAGGGACAATAGGTACTGGGGAGGAATTCGCGTCCGATAAAAATCTTTGCGTTACGTAATTTAAAGCTGGTATTTGCTAATTGATACTGTCTAAAATCGAGGTATATCACTCTCTGTGTGCCTAAACAGGAATGACTGTTAGTTTCCGTCAGTCACGAAATCTTAGCTTAGTCTGCATGACCTGGGTTTGAATCCATATGCAGAATGAGACGGTTTGTCGTGCCATTTGAAGTTCATACATATTCTCAACTAGCTGCTCGTGAATAACTTTAATTTTTAATGTCATTTTGTGTTAAATAATAAGTACGGTATGTTACTTTGAAGGGGAAATTATGAATAGGACGAACTTACTACGTGCATTACCTATCTAATGTAATAATGAGAGTGGTAACATTTCAGGTATTTCATTTATTGTAATAAATGTGAGCTTACAAGCCTTAAGGACAGTCTTACCTGTAATAAGGTGTTCCCTGATATCTGTAGTATCGTAGTATTACTTGACATCTTGAGTTATTGCGATACAGAGCAGTGTTTTCTAGTGTTGATATGTTGGAACCATTTTCAATAGTCAAACGACTGTACCAAGGAGCGATTAGAGGACCTGCTAGACAGCTGCGTTATGTGGGTTGCATACGAATCAGGCAAATGCAATTCAGGTCGTTCGGATACTTTTGAGCATGACTGTTTATATATGCATTAATTATCACACGTCTTACAACTAACACAGAAAACTGACTACAAAGACTAGTTTCGAAAATTCAGAACAGCCGTTGAACAAGTACTACAGGTTAGCAAAAGAGGGCTAATTTTTCTTCCGAATCCTAGGTTCGCCTTTTATCTCTAAACGCAGTTCGAAAGACAGCAATTGAACAGTATCGCATCGTACTTGTTGTTTTTAAGATTTAATAGTTTTCTTAAGCAACTAAAAACATTACTACATGGTACTTTTCCGGCACAGTCTTTTTTACTAGTCTCTGCCTTTTCGTCGCGAATGTCTTGATCGTCGATGATACTGACAATTATTTCACTGACCTTCACTATTTGACAGCCAGTGTCATCAAAATAATGTTAGAGCCAGTCTTTACCATTTTGCCGCTCGCATACTTCAAACCCTGGTTAGAAAATCAACCCAGCCTGTTCTGATAAATTCTTAAAATTCATGGTGAAACCTTCAGCTGGTTCTTCGATGGCTCTTCAGGTGCAGTGTTAGCCTTACAAGAAAGGATGAAATTAATTTCAAGATTCTACTTGTGTAGTGCCCTTGACAATAGCCAAAGCTTCTGTCGCCACATCACAGCATGCTTCAAGTGAGTTTCTTTGGATAGCTTCTTTTAACCATATTCTTTCACAGTCAGTGCTATACGCAGCAAAGGATTGTTGGATTTCAAGCTCCATATTCCAGAGCTAAGCTTGACCCTATAGTACCTCTCTCCTACTGATCTACAATATTATGCTACTCAGAATCACTAAGAACAAAGCGTTTGCGCTTCGTCGTCCTTACGAACGCAACAACACTAGCAGGATCTGTCACAAGAGAAAGTTCGGACGATGACAACGGAAAATTGTAACAATGACTGCATCAAGGCTGTTCTCTCTCCCACAAAAGCGAGAGTGGGCACGAACTACTAATCGCATACGCGTCTAAAACGGTCACAACACCTCAAACATCAAATCAAAAAATATCAGGTGGCTATCACAATTGGCATCCAAATATTAGATACATTCCTTTTTAGCAAAAAATTTCACCCATAACGGATCATAAACCATTAATTTTCTTGTTCAGTCTGAAGAAACACCTTTACTTGGCTTGACTCTGAGCACTATGGGACTTAACATCTGAGGTCATCAGTCCCCTAGAACTTAGAACTGCTTAAACCTAACTAACCTAAGGACATCACACACATCCATGTCCGAGGCAGGATTCGAACCTGCGACCGTAGCGGTCGCGTGGTTCCAGATTGAAGCGTCTAGAACCGTTCGGCCACCCCTGCCGGCCACCTTTACTTGAGCTGCTTCGGTCATCATGTATGTTTAGAGTTTTAACGTCAAGTTATCAATGTAAGTACCAGTTTCGTTCCACGATCTCCTTTTCAGTGTTCTCAAACATTAAGTATTTTAGACGTTCATTTTATAATATATTGAAAACATTATAGGCGACGTCCATCTGAAGAAGTTACCTTTCATGGTATCTAAACCCGATCAAGATTTTTACATTAGACTTATGCAACCGGTTGGCTGTATACCTTATAAATCGAAAATTTGTTTTACGGTTGCTGCTGTCAGCCATGTATAAAATTGTACAGTTATTCATTTTACTATTGATTGACGGCGTAGCGCCCTAACGTCGATGCCCCTCATAGACTACCTGTGGTACCATATCCTATCCTTGTCTCTTGAGAATCACAGTGCTTTCAAAAAGACAACACTTTACATAACCGCCTACAAGACTTTTCTAAGGCTGCATACGTTATTACGAAGATACAGTTGAGGACATCATCCTTAAAGAAGTTAAGAAATACTTTCGCCAAGGCTAGCCAGAACACCTCCCCAGCCACCACCCCCACTTCCTCCTCCTCCACTGCGGAACTCCGCACACATTTCTCCCGAGAAAACAGGATCCAGATGCTGACATAGACAACGACGACTACCGGGTGGTCGTCCAGCCTCCACTGCGTCAGAGTGTCATGAAACTCCTGCACACCGACCACAGGGGAAGATATGCAGCAGGTACTTGCAAGATGGCACATCAAGTGCCTAGCATCACTCAGGAAGTCGAGAGCACAGAATACCCCTGCGAGACCTGGGTGTCAACCCAGTCAGCCACCCAGCAATGCCCCCAAGCCTGGCCAACACCAACCATTGGAGCGCATCAAAGAAGACTTCGTCGACCCCTCCCACAGAGAGTTGTGGCTCATTGTTATAGACTCCCTTTCCAAGTTTACAAAGTACAAGTGTCATATAACACAGACAGTGAAACAAGCGCTTAGCAGAAAATATTCAACAATTAAGGGCCCCGGAACAATCGTTTCGCACAATGGCCCTCAATTTTCGTCCAGTATATATCATGTTTTTTGTTCTCGGAATGGAATAACGCACATGGCTATGTCACCGTTCCACAGCGCCTTCAATGGTGAAATTTTTTCTTTAAGATGCAAATGAGAAAGATGCTGTCAGCTGCAACTAAAGCAGTTCTCCCCTCCTACAGGGCCACTGATACAGGGGTGCACGGCTGTGGAATTGCTGCATGGCCGCCGACACCAGACCCTTTTGGACCTCCTGAGGCCTACAACACGCCCACGCCTAACTGTGGTCCTCGCTACTCGCTGGCACAGAGGTATGGCTTTCAACTTCGGTAGAGTCCCAGATGGATACTAGGCCTCATGAGAGTGTCCTGGGGTGACAAATATTCACAGTGGACGGCAAAGGAAAAATGCTTATATGGCACGCCAATCAACTACGATCAAGCTTATCAGCCCAACCTCGAGACAACCACAATTCCCATCACAACAAGCTCGATATAATTTGAGACGCCTGGTACACCCACATCACCAGGTTCAATGACATCGGAACTGGTCTCCCATGGAATAGGACCCTTCTGCACCTCCAGCAACCACTGACTTCCAGCACAGAGATCGGAATACCAGCTCCAGCCGACTCCAGCATCAACAGCACTCGGTGCTTCAAGCAGAGGACACAACGACACCAGACATGGATAGTGAACCTATAGCTGGCTTTCGCAGCCCCACCTCCCCTCGCCCCCACCCCTCCTCTACTTGTACAGCGGCCACCATACCGACTGCAATACCTCTCGTCCTACCAGTTGATTAAAGGGGGAGGGAAGCTTTATCTCTTCGACAGCGACGTCATACCTAGTGATGTTCGCAATTGACAACTCCTCCAGTGGTCGGTAATAGGTTGCAGCGGATCGTCACATGGGCATGGCCACTGATGTGAAGACAGAAATAAAACTCCGACTCCGGGTAGCTGCAAACTACTTCAAATCAAGCTGTTTTAAACTCTGTACATCGCTTACACTTGGCTGTTTACTGGATTGCTGTACTAGAGATTATTCATGGATCTGCTTGACCGCCGACTACCTGGATTATTCTCTTGGTGTGCTCCACCATTTACTATGTCACGACGCACATTAGAATCTATCCCTATTTTCTGCGTGATAAATAGTATGTTGCATCGAGGAAAGTGTGATATTTTTCTTCTTGTCTTTACTCTTTATCGTCCATGCTTCTCTTCCATGTAAGACATACAAATAGCATAGGGCTCTTTTTTTTCACCGTAGTTCTAGCTGCTAACAACTAAAATCCTACTGAACAAATTGTTCACCTGTTTTGAGCTCAGCCCAGTTTCAGAATATTAGATAAAAGGACTCAGTGAACACCAGTGTTAAGATTCAAATTGTGTGACGGGACACTCTGTATTATGTTCTTTTGTCTGATGTTAAACGTCCGAAACGGGTATACAGTATAGTTTTAACAAGGGGGATTTCTGTTGCTAGCGGTCCAAAAAAACTGTCGAAAAAGAGGTGCTCATCATTCACTGAATGTTCACAGGCCTCCTGCGTGACCTTAAGTCCCGAGTAAAATAGCTTCAAAAATACTTTCTAACTTTTAAATGTATATTCGATGCTGGGAATTTAACTTTCTGATCATTTCACCTAAAAAATAAATAATAGTTCCAACTGTGACTAACACAAGTAATTAACAACAAGTCGTGACTGATTCAACAGGCGAAAATAGATTCATATCCCAGCTGTTCGTCAAAATACAAACAAATTTAGGCCTCAGACAGTATCTACAAAAGGGGATAATACAAGTTCCCAGAAATGCACTCAAGAAATTGACACACTCCATCAGGATAAGCCACAGTCAAAAATTTAACTAAATAGTGAAAATTTCTTAAGTGCCAAGGGTACGCATGCGAACTATTCTAAATTCGCACCAAAGCGTAGGGCTGATTCACCATAGAGAGTAACGCATCTCCTACTGCTGCCGCTGCCACAAACTGAGAACACACTCTAGCGTCAATCTGGCCCATAAATAACCCTAGGGTAGATTTTTCGACATTATTTATCATTAGTTCAGCAGATTTACCAGTACAAAATTAAAATCTAATTACCACGAGGATGCACTCTTTCGTGATAATTAATACTAGATGTCGCAAAAAGTTGTGTTCACCAACAATTAATAAAAATCCAGTTACCGTGATTGCACAGTTTCACTAAATTATTAAGAATGCCTAAATCTATTACTGATAAACAAAATATCACATCATTCCAATGGAAATTACTTAACGCCTTCTGCTAGTGCAATTATTTTTCTTGTAATATTTGAATTAAAGGTGATTACTAAAAACTTATTTGGCTGAAATCATTTAATCAGTCATGTAAAACATATATTATACAAATACTGTGTGGTGTGTATGACAGTAACCTAGCATATGCCACATTACTGTAACGTGTAGTTGATTCCTTCGATTGATTAAACAGGATAATGGCACTGAGTTAATCGTTTTATGATATCAAACCTACCAAGATTAAACACCAACAGTGAACAGTGTAACATAACAACAAGTGGTGATGTATAATGACAGTTGCAGCTGTATGCTGGACTGGGACAAAGATGACTTCTTTGTGTTTCAGGGAACAAAATGGTTCAAATGGCTCTGAGCACTATGGGACTTAACATCTGAGGTCATCAGTCCCCTAGAACTTAAAACTACTTAAACCTGACTAACCTAAGGACATCACACACATCCATGCCCGAGGCAGGATTCGAACCTGCGATCGTAACGGTCGCTCGGTTCCAGACCGAAGCACCTAGAACCGCTCGGCCACCCCGGCCGGCTTTTCAGGGAACACTGTCTTCCATTTGAACCATCCTAGAACGAATCTTTGGGATAGGATTATGGAGTGATCCGAATGCTAGCAACGGTGTGGAACACAATTCAGACCAGCCATGAACCATCAACGCAGCTCATACACCGTTGGAAAGTGCGAATTTCATTCTCAGATGATTCTGCCTAATTAAGCATTAACACACAACGCAAGCTGCAGTAGCGGCTGTACATTTTTCCTGTAACACATTTCTGTTAGTAAGTCTTGAAGTATATACTGTATCACTCTATTTACTGTATCATAATTCACATCCTTTCACTCTGTTTCACAAATAAACAAACAGAACCTCCCGTTTATGTTTATGCGCGAGACTAGCTTGAACGGGTCGCAGATTTTGAAAGAATAAAATAATTATTCTTAAAGAGATTTACAAAAATTGCGGAAATGCATAAATCACCACAGTTGGTCAGGTATTTGTACTGCGCATCTCCCAAGCGCGAGTTTGATGCAATAATTACTGTGATTCTGTGTGTGTGTGTGTGTGTGTGTGTGTGTGTGTGTGTGAGAGAGAGAGAGAGAGAGAGAGAGACAGAGAGAGGGATAGAGAGAGATAGAGAGAAGGATAGAGAGAGAGGTTGGCTGCTATGCACACGAACGGTCTGCCCACGAGACGTAATTGCATTTGTACTCTGAAAGCGCCCTAATTCTCCACGGCGCATAAAACACAGAGATATGGGCCGTTAGTCTTCCTGCAGCAGCAGTGATGTGTGCTATCTTAACGTCCCTAATGTAAATTTTCCTACAAAATATCTGCGGAAAATTGTATTTAATATGGAAGCTCATTAAGCCACGCTAGTCACGAGTACAATACGAAAACACCACGCAATTTATTATGATAAAAGCCAGTCTAGTCACATTCGAGGGTGCACGAATAAGCCCACAGCCGCGAAGGCAGACTATACCGGATATGCTGGAAACGCATAAGTGTTTTCATGTACTCAGATAGAATAGGTTTGTTTACCATCCCTAGAAATAAGTTCATTTCCATCTATAGCACTGAACGCTACTGGTAGAGATTTGCGTATTAATGTAATTTTTACCTATTACATCTATATTTTTTCGGAACAATGAATTTCCTTCCTCCGCTGGCAATCTGTAAATAGCTTTGAAAGTTAATTTCCTGTTCCTTTCCCCCAGCTTCAATCATTTCTTGTATGTTGAAGGTGGAGGGGGAGAAATGAAACGAGAAGATTACCGATTGAACTCGTCCGAAAGAACAAACGCAACGCATTCATATAAAATCAATCATTTCTATTGCAGGCAGTTTTCCTCTCTTCATACGTCTTAGCTATGTACACTTTTCACTCACCTCTTGAATTACGCAAACATTTGAAGAATTCATCTGATACACTACTGGCCATTAAAATTGCTACACCAAGAAGAAATGCAGATGATAAACGGATATTCCTTGGACAAATATATTATACTAGAACTAACATGTGATTACATTTTCACGCAATTTGGGTTCATAGATCCTGAGAAATCAGTACCCAGAACAACCACCTCTGGCCATAATAACAGCTTTGATACGCCTGGGAATTGAGTCAAACAGAGCTTGGATTGTGTGTACAGGTACAGCTGCCCATGCAGCTTCAACACGATACCACAGTCCATCAAGAGTAGTGACTGGCCTATTGTGACGAGATCAGGAGAATGTGCTGGCCAGGGCAGCAGTCGAACATTTTCTGTATCCAGAAAGGCCCGTACAGGACCTGCAACATGCGGTCGTGCATTATCCTGCTGAAATGTAGGGCTTCGTAGGGTTCGAATGAAGGGTAGAGCCACGGGTCGTAATACATCTGAAATGTAACGTCCACTGTTCAAAGTGCCGTCAATGCTAACAAGAGGTGACCGAGACGTAACCAATGGCACCCCATAACATCTCGCCGGGTGATACACCAGTACGGCGATGACGAATACACGCTTCCAAGCCGACCAGAGTGGCAGTGCGGTTCTAGGCGCTACAGTCTGGAGCGGAGCGACCGCTCCGGTCGCAGGTCCAAATCCTGCCTCGGGCATGGATGTGTGTGATGTCCTTAGGTTAGTTAGGTTTAATTAGTTTTAAGTTCTAGGCGACTGATGACCTCAGAAGTTAAGTCGCATAGTGCTCAGAGCCAACAACGCTTCCAATGTGCTTTCACCGCGATGTCGCCAAACACGGATGAGACCATCATGATCCTGTAAGCAGAACCTGGATTCATCCGAAAAAATGACGTTCTGCCATGCGTGCACCCAGGTTCGTCGTTGAGTACACCATCGCAGGCGCTCCTGTCTGTGATGCAGCGTCAAGGGTAACCGCAGCCACGGTCTCCGAGCTGATAGTCCATGCTGCTGCAATGCTGCAAACGTCGTCGAACTGTTCGTGCAGATGGTTGTTGTCTTGCAAACGTCCCCATCTGTTGACTCAGGGATCGAGACGTGGCTGCACGATCCGTTACAGACATGTGGATAAGATGCCTGTCATCTCGACTGCTAGTGATACGAGGCCGTTGGGATCCAGCACGACGTTCCGTATTACCCTCCTGAACCCACCGATTCCATATTCTACTAACAGTCATTGGATCTCGACCAACGGGAACAGCAGTGTCGCGATACGATTAACCGCAACTGCGATAAGCTACAATTCGACCTTTATCAAAGTCGGAAACGTGATGGTACGCATTTCTCCTCCTTACACGAGGCATCACAACAACGTTTCACCAGGCAACGCTGGTCAACTGCTGTTTGTGTATGAGCAATCGGTTGTAAACTTTCCTCATGTCAACACGTTGTAGGTGTCGCCACCGGCTCCATTCTTGAGTGAATGCTCTGAAAAGCTAATCATTTGTATATCACAGCTTCTTCATCTTGTCGGTTAAATTTCGCGTCTGTAGCACGCCATCTTTGTGGTGTAGCAATTTTAATGGCCTGTAGTGTAGTTGCGTTCTACTTGCTGTTAGTTACTGTACCTTCTGCTATCGTAACAAGTGAAATATTTATCCTGTATAAATGCGTGTTTTATTAAAACGTAACATGCTTGTCGGTTGGGTGTTCTCCGCGGTCCTTATTTGTCGTATATGACAGGAAAACTGATAGTTCCATTATACCCCGATTAATACTGCTTAGTAACTGACGCTTCTTAGTGGGGCGAATGATAGGGGATGGGTGTCAGCCAGTCGCAGCTGATTCTCAGGCTCCAGGCGCTCGCTGTGTTGCCTGCTCTTCCTTAACCAGTGGCGCGGCCTGCAGCAATGGTGAGTTGGGCAGGCGCTGCAGAACGCAACGGTGGGACGGGAGGGAACAAACAGCCAAGTACGCAGGATTTTTAGATGTTCGATTGCATCACTACCAAAATACTTTCTTACAAACAACGCAGTAGTATATCTACAGCTGATGTTAGAACTTTGAGAAACGTTTTAGTGAACAAAAATATTGAAAACGACAATGTCAGGTTCCAGGGGCGAGGCGTGTTAGTAACTGCTGTAATCGCCGCTTACAGTTACACACAAAACGTGTTTGTTTTACATTTTAACATTCTTGGTACATATTTTTTCTACAGTTTCAGTTGTGGGCATACTTCATACTTGTAAAACGCACTGTTAACCCGGGGTCGTTTAAGAAATTAATGGCTGTCAGAGTGACACGCTAGTTTGGAAGGCCACAAGGGCAGATCAGCTAGTCCCGTAACGTCGAGCAACAGCGATTAACGGTGCGCGCGCATCCGATTGCAAGATTCATACCCTCTCTCGCTTCCGCTGTAGAAAGAGGAGAAGGGCTGTGCAGCTGTTAAAGGCAGCTCATAATCGTGTAGCGTCTTCGATTCTCTGGTTCTTCTAAAGACAGGTGTGTCATTCTTTCGCGAGGTACATTTCTGAAAGTTTTCAGATATAAGTGGTTCCATATTTCAGTTTAGTAGTGTTTCGCACACGTTATTTATTCATTATTGTTTAACGAACGAGTATACTTTTTAATGAGTTTGTTAGTTTCTCCGTAAGTGCGAAACTGATGTCTATTATTGTTTGAAGAAAGTTGGCTAGTTTGAGACTGACTTACAGGAACTTCGGGTTAAATTTCAAGAAGCGTCGTGCGTAAACAGGCAGAATACAGCGGTGCGGTCATCAACGCCTGTATAATACATGTGTCTAGGGCAGTCGTATCGGTTACTCCTGCTACGATGGCAGGTTATCAAAATGTACGTGAATTTCAGTGTGGTGCTACAGTCGGCGCACGAGCGATGGGACACAGTATCTCCGAGGTAACGATGAAATGGGGATTTTTCCGTACGACCATGTAACGAGTGTGCCGTGAATATCAGGAATCCGGTAAAACATCAAATCTCCGACATCTCTGCGGCCGGAAAAAGATTCTACAAGAATGGGACCAACGACGACTGAAGAGAATCTTTCAACGTGACAGTGAATTGCTGCAGATTTAAATTCTGGGCCATCATCAACTGCCAGCGCGCGAACAATTCAACGAAATATCATCGATATGGGCCCAATCGTGTACCGTTGATGACTTCTCGACACGAAGCTTTACGCCTCGCCTGGGTCGTCAACACCGACATTGGACTGTTGATGACTGGAAACATGTTGCCTGGCCGGACGAGTTTCGTCTCAAATTGTATAGACGGATGGACATGTACGGGTATGGAGACAACCTCACGACTCAACGGATCATGCATGTCTACATCAAACTGTTCAAGCTGGTGGAGGCTGTGTAATGATGTGGGGCGTGTGCAGTTGGAGTGATATGGGACCGATGATACATCTAGATAGGTGTCAGGAAGGTCGCAGTTCGTAGTAATAGACGGCAAATCATCGAGTAAAACTGAAGTGATATCAGGTGTTCCCCAGGGAAGCGTCCTGAGACCTCTGCTGTTCCTGATCTATATAAATGACCTGGGTGACAATCTGAGCAGTTTTCTTAGGTTGTTCGCAGATGATGCTGTAATTTACCGTCTAGTAAGGTCATCCGAAGACCAGTATCAGTTGCAAAACGATTTAGAAAAGATTGCTGTATGGTGTGGCAGGTGACAGTTGACGCTAAATAACGAAAAGTGTGAGGTGATCCACATGAGTTCCAAAAGAAATCCGTTGGAATTCGATTACTCTATAAATAGTACAATTCTCAAGGCTGTCAATTCAACTAAGTACCTGGGTGTTAAAATTACGAACAACTTCAGTTGGAAAGACCACATAGATAATATTGTGGGGAAGGCGAGCCAAAGGTTGCGTTTCATTGGCAGGACACTTAGAAGATGCAACAAGTCCACTAAAGAGACAGCTTACACTACACTCGTTCGTCCTCTGTTAGAATATTGCCTCGCGGTGTGGGATCCTTACCAGGTGGGATTGACGGAGGACATCGAAAGGGTGCAAAAAAGGGCAGCTCATTTTTTATTATCACGTAGTAGGGGAGAGAGTGTGGCAGATATGATACGCGAATTGGGATGGAAGTCATTGCAGCAAAGACGTTTTTCGTCGCGGCGAGATCTATTTACGAAATTTCAGTCACCAACTTTCTCTTCCTAATGCGAAAATATTTTGTTGAGCCCAACTTACATAGGTAGGAATGATCATCAAAATAAAATAAGAGAAATCAGAGCTCGAACAGAAAGGTTTAGGTGTTCGTTTTTCCCGCGCGCTGTTCGGGAGTGGAATGGTAGACAGATAGTATGATTGTGGTTCGACGAACCCTCTGCCAAGCACTTAAATGTGAATTGCAGAGTAGTCATGTAGATGTAGATGTAGACTCCGTCAAGTAATATGTACCTAAGCATCCTGTCTGATCACCTGCATCCATTCATGTCCATTGTGCATTCCGACGGAGTTGGACATTTCCAGCGACACCCCACACGTCCAGAATTGCTACAGAGTGACTCTAGGAATACTCTTCATAATTTAAATACTTCCTTTGGCTACCAAAGTCCCCAGCCATGAACATTACTAGACAATCTGGGATGCCTCGCGAAGTGTTGTTCAGAAGAGACCTCCAACCCCTCTTACTCTTAAGGATTTACGGATAGCCCTGCAAGATCCATGGTGTCAGTTCCCTTCAGCACTACTTCAGATGTTAGTCAAGTCCTTGCCACGTCGTGTTGCGGCACTTGAGTGTGCTCTTGGGAGCCCTACACGAAATTAGGCACGTGTACCAGTTCCTTTGGCTCTTCAGTGTGGATGTACTACTCCTTGCGGCCACTTCGAACGCCGTTAGCGCCACCACATCGTAACACGTGCGTTTGAGATATCAAACACTCCGTGGAATACAGAGAAACTACACAAGATAAAGCGATGGCACGAATACCTAATTTCCGTGGGAGGAGACTAAACGTCTCACACTCCCTGAACTTTAATTCCTACTTCAAATTTTTCTTCTGTTTCCTTTATTGCTCGGACAATGTTCGAAGTGAATAATATCCAGGATAGGCTACAACCTTGTCTTACTCTCTTGTCAACCAATTTTCATTTAGCACGTCGAAGAATATGTTGTTGTTGTGGTCTTCAGTCCTGAGACTGGTTTGATGCAGCTCTCCATGCTACTCTATCCTGTGCAAGCTTCTTCATCTCCCAGTACCTACTGCAACCTACATCCTTCTGAATCTGCTTAGTGTATGCATCTCTTGGTCTCCCCCTACGATTTTTACCCTCCACGCTGCCCTCCAATACTAAATTGGTGATCCCTTGATGCCTCAGAACATGTCCTACCAACCGATCCCTTCTTCTGGTCAAGTTGTGCCACAAACTCCTCTTCTCCCCAATCCTATTCAGTACCTCCTCATTAGTTATGTGATCTACCCATCTAATCTTCAGCATTCTTCTGTAGCACCACATTTCGAAAGCTTCTATTCTCTTCTTGTCCAAACTATTTATCGTCCATGTTTCGCTTCCATACATGGCTACACTCCATACAAATACTTTCAGAAAAGACTTCCTGACACTTAAATCTATACTCGATGTTAACAAATTTCTCTTCTTCAGAAACGCTTTCCTTGCCATTGCCAGTCTACATTTTATATCCTCTCTACTTCGACCATCATCAGTTATTTTGCTCCCCAAATAGCAAAACTCCTTTACTACTTTAAGTGTCTCATTTCCTAATCTAATACCTTCAACATCACCCGACTTAATTCGACTACATTCCATTATCCTCGTTTTGCTTTTGTTGATGTTCATCTTATACCCTCCTTTCAAGACACTGTCCATTCCGTTCAACTGCTCTTCCAAGTCCTTTGCTGTCTCTGACAGAATTACAATGTCATCGGCGAACCTCAAAGTTTTTATTTCTTCTCCATGGATTTTAATACCTACTCCGAATTTTTCTTTTGTTTCCTTTACTGCTTGCTCAATATACAGATTGAATAACATCGGGGAGAGGCTACAACCCTGTCTTACTCCCTTCCCAACCACTGCTTCCCTTTCATGCCCCTCGACTCTTATAACTGCCATCTGGTTTCTGTACAAATTGTAAATAGCCTTTCGCTCCCTGTATTTTACCCCTGCCACCTTTAGAATTTGAAAGAGAGTATTCCAGTCAACATTGTCAAAAGCTTTCTCTAAGTCTACAAATGCTAGAAACGTAGGTTTGCCTTTCCTTAATCTTTCTTCTAAGATAAGTCGTAAGGTCAGTATTGCCTCACGTGTTCCAATATTTCTACGGAATCCAAACTGATCTTCCCCGAGGTCGGCTTCTACTAGTTTTTCCATTCGTCTGTAAAAAATTCGTGTTAGTATTTTGCAGCTGTGGCTTATTAAACTGATTGTCCGGTAATTCTCACATCTGTCAACACCTGCTTTCTTTGGAATTGGAATTATTATATTCTTCTTGAAGTCTGAGGGTATTTCGCCTGTTTCATACATCTTGCTTACCAGATGGTAGAGTTTCGTCAGGGCTGGCTCTCCCAAAGCCGTCAGTAGTTCCAATGGAATGTTGTCTACTCCGGGGGCCTTGTTTCGACTCAGGTCTTTCAGTGCTCTGTCAAATTCTTCACGCAGTATCGTATCTCCCATTTCATCTTCATCTACATCCTCTTCCATTTCCATAATATTGTCCTCAAGTACATCGCCCTTGTATAGACCCTCTATATACTCCTTCCACCTTTCTGCTTTCCCTTCTTTGCTTAGAACTGGGTGGCCATCTGAGCTCTCGATGTTCATACAAGTGGTTCTCTTATCTCCAAAGGTCTCTTTAATTTTCCTGTAGGCAGTATCTATCTTACCCCTAGTGAGATGAGCCTCTACATCCTTACATTTGTCCTCTAGCCATCCCTGCTTAGCCATTTTGCACTTTCTGTCGATCTCATTTTTGAGACGTTTGTATTCCTTTTTGCCTGCTTCATTTACTGCATTTTTATATTTTCTCCTTTCATCAATTAAATTCAATATTTCTTCTGTTACCCAAGGATTTCTACTAGCCCTCGTCTTTTTACCTACTTGATCCTCTGCTGCCTTCACTACTTCATCCCTCAAAGCTACCCATTCTTCTTCTACTGTATTTCTTTCCCCCATTCCCGTCAATTGTTCCCTTATGCTCTCCCTGAAACTCTGTACAACCTCTGGTTCTTTCAGTTTATCCAGGTCCCATCTCCTTAAATTCCCACCTTTTTGCAGTTTCTTCAGTTTTAATCTACAGGTCATAACCAATAGATTGTGGTCAGAGTCCACATCTGCCCCTGGAAATGTCTTACAATTTAAAACCTGGTTCCTAAATCTCTGTCTTACCATTATATAATCTATCTGATACCTTTTAGTATCTCCAGGGTTCTTCCATGTATACAACCTTCTATCATGATTCTTAAACCAAGTATTAGCTATGATTAAGTTGTGCTCTGTGCAAAATTCTACCAGGCGGCTTCCTCTTTCATTTCTTAGCCCCAATCCATATTCACCTACTACGTTTCCTTCTCTCCCTTTCCCTACACTCGAATTCCAGTCACCCATGACTATTAAATTTTCGTCTCCCTTCACTATCTGAATAATTTCTTTTATTTCATCATACATTTCTTCAATTTCTTCGTCATCTGCAGAGCTAGTTGGCATATAAACTTGTACTACTGTAGTAGGTGTGGGCTTCGTATCTATCTTTGCCACAATAATGCGTTCACTAAGCTGTTTGTAGTAGCTTACCCGCGTTCCTATTTTCCTATTCATTATTAAACCTACTCCTGCATTACCCCTATTTGACTTTGTGTTTATAACCCTGTAGTCACCTGACCAGAAGTCTTGTTCCTCCTGCCACCGAACTTCACTAATTCCCACTATATCTAACTGTAACCTATCCATTTCCCTTTTCAAATTTTCTAACCTACCTGCCCGATTAAGGGACCTGACATTCCACGCTCCGATCCGTAGAACGCCAGTTTTCTTTCTCCTGATAATGACATCCTCTTGAGTAGTCCCCGCCCGGAGATCCGAATGGGGGACTATTTTACCTCCGGAATATTTTACCCAAGAGGACGCCATCATCATTTAATCATACAGTAAAGCTGCATGCCCTCGGGAAAAATTACGGCCGTAGTTTCCCCTTGCTTTCAGCCGTTCGCAGTACCAGCACAGCAAGGCCGTTTTGGTTATTGTTACAAGGCCAGATCAGTCAATCATCCAGACTGTTGCCCTTGCAACTACTGAAAAGGCTGCTGCCCCTCTTCAGGAACCACACGTTTGTCTGGCCTCTCAACAGATACCCCTCCGTTGTGGTTGTACCTACGGTGCGGCTATCTGTATCGCTGAGGCACGCAAGCCTCCCCACCAACGGCAAGGTCCATGGTTCATGGGGGGGTCGAAGAATATGAAGTTAACAATTTGAAACTTCTAGGTGAAGTCTTATGGGACTTAACTGCTAAGGTCATCAGTCCCTAAGCTTACACATTACTTAACCTAAATTATCCTAAGGACAAACACACACACCCATACCCGAGGGAGGACTCGAACCTCCGCCGGGACCAGCCGCACAGTCCATGACTGCAGTGCCTTAGACTTGAAACTTCAAATTAGACCTTTAGTATGTATTTATCCTTCGCTCCACAGCGACATATTTTTACCAACGATCGATGATCTGGCGGAGACCTTGGTAATAAAACGCTCAATTTGCCTGTTAAAGAAATATTTTATCACTAAAATCACCGCACCTTCATTTTGGAAATGCCTGCCATGCAGTGGTTTCTTCAAACCAATAGCCAAGTAAGGAAAACGGAGTGGGAGTGAGAAAAAATTAAGTAGCCAACCAATAAGCGTACGTGAATATGTCCAGTGCAGAACAAGGTACGGTATTCTCGTTGACAAAAGCGGCCCTTTGAACACCACTCGCGATGCTTCATCATAGCCTCCCATAACCTCCTCAGGAGATGTCGGTAGAATGTTGATAACATTGCCAAATGATGGTTGGCAATGGTGAATCAATATGCTTGCACTGCTTGCTATAGTCCTCTCTATGTCACAGCGATAAATTCAGTGCTCGTCCATGGAACTTAGGCGACTGAAGAAGTCATCTGGATTGACATGACAGCTGTGAAATTTCCACTTCTGCCTCGGTTTGGCAGGCTTTTTGAATGGGTACGAGCAGTTGTGGAGCCCAGAGGGGGGCGCCTTTGTCGTTCTCAAAATGTGTAAGATGTTGAAAACTGATCCATAGCTGGTTTTCACTTTTTTCACTATTTTAACACGGTGATCTTTGAGCACCGGAATCTAAACGTCTATTACGATTCACGTCTCTGTACGAGATGGTCAGCCGCTGGACTGGTGCAGCAATGTTGCCCTTCAAATGCAAAAAAACGTTTGGTTGTTAAGCTGATACGTACACTACTGGCCATTAAAATTGCTGCACCACGAAGATGACGTGCTACAGACGCGAGATTTAACCGACAGGAAGATGATGTTGTGATATGCAAATGATTAGCTTTTCAGAGCATTCACACAAGGTTGGTGTCTATGGCGACACCTACAACGTGCCGACATGAGGAAAGTTTCCAAACGATTTCTCATACACAAACAGCAGTTGACCGGCGTTGCCTGGTGAAACGTTGTTCTGATGCCTCGTGTAAGGAGGAGAAATGCGTACCATCACGTTTCCGACTTTGATAAAGGTCGGATTGTAGCCCATCGTGATTGCGGTTTATCGTATCGCGACATTACTGTTCGCGTTGGTCAAGATCCAATAACTGTTACCAGAGTATGGAGTCGGTGGGTTCAGGAGGGTAATACGGAACGCCGTGTTGGATCCCAACGGCCTCGTATCACTAGCAGTCGAGATGACAGGCATCTTATCCGCATGGCTGTAACAGATCGTGCAGCCACGTCTCGATCCCTGAGTCAACAGATGGGGACGTTTACAAGACAACAACCATCTGCACGAACAGTTTGACAACGTTTGCAGCATCATCGACTATCAGCTCGGAGACCATGGCTGCGGTTACCCTTGACGCTGCATCACTGACATGAGCGCCTGCGATGGTTTAGCCGACGACGAACCTGGGTGCACGACTGGTAAAACGTCATTTTTTCGGATGAATCGAGGTTCTGTTTACAGCATCATGATGGTCGCATCCGTGTTTGGCGACATCGCCGTGAACGCACATTGGAAGCATGTATTCGCCATTGTCGTACTGGCGTATCACCTGGTGTCATGGTATGGGGTGCCATTGGTTACATGTCTCTGTCACATCTTGTTCGCATTGAACAGTGGACGCTACATTTCAGATGGGTTACGACCCGTGGCTCTACCCTTCATTCGATCCCTGCGAAACCCTACATTTCAGCAGGATAATGCACGACCGCATGTTGCAGGTCCTGTACGGGCCTTTCTGGATACAGAAAATGTTCGACTGCTGCCCTGGCCAGCACGTTCTCCAGATCTCTCACCATCTGAAAACGTCTGGTTAATGGTGGCCGAGTGACTGGCTCGTCACAATACGCCAGTCACTACTCTTGATGAACTGTGGTATCGTGTTGAAGCTGTATGGGCAGCTATACCTGTACGCGCCGTCCAAGCTATGTTTGACTCAATGCCCAGAGGAATCAAGGCTGTTATTACGGCCAGAGGTGGTTGTTCTGGGTACTGATTTCTCAGAATCTATGCACCCAAATTGCTTGAAAAGGTAATCACATGTCAGTTCTAGTATAACATATTTTTCCATTGATTACCCGTTTATCATCTGCATTTTTTCTTGGTGTAGCGATTTTAATGGCCAGCAGCGTATTTGGTAATGAACTGAGGTTGGGTAAAGCTGTATCTGCAGTTGAGTCAGAGTAAGTCGGTCCCTGAGTTTTGGATAGGGCTGGGCAGTCGTGAACGCTACGCAGTTGAAAGCTGGCAACGGTGCTGCGAGCGTCTCGAATATATCAACTTAGGAAATACTGCCCAAAGGCTAAGGAAACCGCGAAATTCATGCGTTGTGAAGTGCGTTGACAAATTATGTAGAAATCCTAGAGTGCCCCAGTCTTTCACAGAAAAAGAAATCGAATACAGCATACTAAGCGTGCAGATGTGGCGTGCTTGTGGGACCCCTGCCTATATTTCCCTACAGGCGCACGCTGTAGTGCTTATGTCAGCTTTTCCCTAACGACAATCAATCGTGACCAGTACACATCGTGTAACAAGAAATGGTAGGAAAGGTAGACGTTAGAGGTGCAGATGCATCCTTCTACAGCTACCTACAGGCACAGGCTTCATCATTTATTTTAAATGAATATCCATTCTGACCAATGTACCGGATCATAAGTACGATGCTCTAAACTAGTTGTAAATGAAGACGAAATGAGATACTGACAGGCACGGTGGTACATTAACTTACGCAGAAGCTATACGTGCGGCCATACTTCCAGCAATAGAAATTTCTGGACCACCTTCTTTGTCACCTTTTGCCATCCGCATTACCTGCGCCATCTCTATCATAGTCATCTGTGTCTTGCTGTTGGTTCAGTGACGTGACTGTCACGTACCGCTATGCGATATTGTTCCATTTCTTGCTACTATTTCGTGGTTATTTTGTTGCGTGTAATGGGCATGAGTGTCTGGTAGGAAAGACTTGCGTTTTTTTTCCATTAGGGAGGTGCGCTCCCGGTGTGATCTCTGTTCGTGTTTGTCGGCAGCAGGCGTTCATTGAGTCTCTTTAGGGGCGGCGAGCATCGCTGTGGAAATGGGCTGTTTTCGTGGGTGATGGGTTGCAGCGTCCTCCATGCTTTTATTGGCAGAGGCGGCCGGCGCTAGCCTCACTCAGAGGACGCCGTGCCACCATTGTCATTCCCCAGACAATAACTGAGCATGGAATGAGTCGTCCCCGGCGGCACGATTATTGACACGAAAAGGCAGATCAATCGAGGACACATTGCTCGCCATAGAGAGGATTCTTTTTCAATGTCTTGGCGAATTGCCTCTGGGCTGCCATCTGCTCATCATCGGCGCACGCTGTCTGATTTTTGGGGAAACGTAAGCGTCGCAATTGCGGTAGTATGATTCATATACTGAGTAGCGTGTTACTTACTTACTTCGCGGATCGGCATCTGTTACTTAATTGATTATAATTTGTGGCCACCTTTGTCTCTTTACCTTTGAAATCGTAAGCTGCCCAGATGAGCAGATCTTGCGCTTTCTTTGTAGAGTCATTCATATAATTTGGTACCTCCCCATAGTGTTAGCGTCATTTACTAATTTCATTTCAGCTTCTAGAGAACATCTCTCTGTGTTAATTTTATGTGAATTATTTCAGTCATTAGGCGCAAATAAATACCTGTTACTCTCACTTACATTTCAAGATCCCTTACTTTCCTACAGTTTCTCCATGACTAGGCGACCCACAAATAATAAATGTAACCTACTGCATTTATAAGCTGTTCATCTCAATGTGGCAGAGTTTTCGTTGCTCGCAGGGCCCAGATTCAACGATATGTTTTTAAAACTTCAGAGAAGGGAACGAGCATTACATTCGTTGGTCTTGTATGACTATAGGTTTGTTTATTGACCAGAGAGAGTGGTTTCGATTTCCTTTTGAACTTAGTTTTGTGTTGTTTCAGGATAAAAATGGTTCAAATGGCTAAGCACTATGGGACTTAACATCTGAGATCATCAGTCCCCTAGACTTAGAACTACGTAAACCTAACTAACCTAAGGACATCACACACATTCATGCCCGGGGCAGGATTCGAACCTGCGACCGTAGCAGCAGCGCGGTTCCGGACTGAAGCATCTAGAACCACTCGGCCACTGCGGCCGGCTGTTTCTTGATACTATGGCTAACGACTTAGCATTGATCACCGAAATAATGAGCGATGGATTAGCCACTGCAACTTACACAGTCATTTCCATATACCAACTTAACTAGAATGCCGATATTCATCGCTCTATTTTGTTTTCTTTACCATTACACCAATATGTGGCGCAGCCCCTTAACCACAGCCAACACCACATGTGCAGCAATATCCAACAACAATTCCAGTTGCAGTACACCAGCTACGATATCACATCTTCATCAGCCCTCATCTTGCTTCCCTCGCAGGCACTTGTTATAGTTGCACTTGCATCATAACACCATCTCATCAACCTGACAACGCTCCAGGTAAGGCAAATCAACTTAGCAAATTCCAGTCAAGCTTTCTAAATTGTACCGGTGCTCCATTCATTTCAGTAGCCTACAAAAACTACACAGGACCTTGTTACGGGATGTACTCCTCTAGCATTGCTTTTCCTCAACAGTGCCGGCCGCGGTGGTCTCGCGGTTCTAGGCGCGCAGTCCGGAACCGTGCGGCTGCTACGGTCGCAGGTTCGAATCCTGCCTCGGGCATGGATGTGTGTGATGTCCTTAGGTTAGTTAGGTTTAAGTAGTTCTAAGTTCTAGGGGACTAATGACCACAGCAGTTGAGTCCCATAGTGCTCAGAGCCATTTGACCCATTTCCTCAACAGTAGTTGTTGATACCAGTATTATTTTTCGAATTTTCGACACGTAATCACTATCTCAGCAGCTTTTCTGAAAACTTTCATATAATTTTATATACAGTACCTTATGTTTCAAGCTAAAATTTATGAAAAGGAATTACTTTATTTTCGTAACCAATAAGGTCTGAATGTAAAAAATTATCTTTTTTAGAAAAATTTGAAATTAGAATTATTTGGGACACTTAAAATTCCTATTATTAATTTCGCAATCTAGTGCTGTTTATTATGTTTATTTCTGGATTCATTTATAGAATAATAATCGAAACTAACAGAAATTTATTTCTGAAGAAAAATTTATTTCTGAAGAAAAATTTATTTCTGAAGAAAAATTTATTTCTGAAGAAAAATTTATTTCTGAAGAAAAATCGTAAACCCATCGGAATATGGTTATTACCGTAGAGCGAAGTAGTGGTAAGCATGCCTCTGATGTGATCGGACGTATTTTTGTATTTTGGACAAACAATGTAATTTCGGCTTTGTTAATGTGAGAATTCATAAGACTGTATGACATACTAAAATGTAACAAAATATAATAACGTAGCAACAAAAATTCTGAAACGACAATCTTCAAACTGATTTAAACTAATTCAACCATGAGGATCTTTTAGCTTCGAGAATCAGACCCCTATACAAGAAGAACTGGAGCCAACTCTTCACGACAAGCTAGGTAAACTAGAACGTTTATTGTAATCTTAGCTCCTCTCAAATTTTTCTTAAGATACGTTGCTTATTGTGGACAATAACTGGAATTAGGAAGGAGGGGGGAGATTACAACCTTGTAACACTGCACCACTACCGTCAGCCCAATTACACCCCAAACACCCTTCATTGCTTTATCCTGACGCGACCAAACGATTCTTAATCCAAATTATTTAAAATAATAACTTTCACGTACGATTCCGTAACCATCGATTCCTCAGTTTCTAAATTCGATTCCTTCCTATTGCGTTTACTTCCGTGCATTCCACAGTTTCTCAGATTTTGGCAGAGAAAGATGCTTCATCACTCTGGTTGTGGTCTAAGCAGCAGGTAAACACGACAGCAAAACTCGCAGCACCTGAAGACGACGGCTTCATTGATCGTCGAAATTCTGTGTAAATGATGGAAACAACAAATCGCCATGGGAGCCGGAAAGACGCCATTAGTTTGGTCTCCAAAGGCCTCAATAACATGAACCTCTAAGCCACCCGTCGGCTCTCAATGTTGCTGTCTGAACGAAGTGTACCCAGGACTCACAGGCAAGGAGGTTAGCGGGAAATTAAGTAAGATATGCATCCATAATCTGTTAAGCTTTCTGCATCCACAACAACTCCGGCCTCGAATTCTCCGTTCGTGTATTTCAAAGTGTCCATTAATTTCTGGCTTCATTAATTACTGCATACAACGGTAAACTATTGTATGCCCTACTTACCACACCGTTACCTAAAACGCCTTAGTCATCACCTAACCAATGAATGTCAAAACATGCCTACATGCTCGCAACATTAAAAATATAATTTCCTAAAACAGTTTTATGCTGGATGTACCTCACACCTAAAACGTAAAGAACGATAAATTTCACCTTGATTAAGCTGTTGGCTGCACAACAATTTTTAATTAATATCAATTTCTGTGGCGCATACAATTACCACATATACAATATCTTTACATAGATAATGTATAGTCAATAGTAATGTGATGTAGTATTATAGGCATAATCAATTAAGGCTCCTATGACAACATGGGAATGATACACACATGGTGTCGGTCTCCAAATAATTTGAGCTGATTCTTAGTAGCTTAAGACTTACGTTTTTTCTAGACATGTATAATATCTTTAGTGATACTGATGTCCCATTCAAAAGACTTAGAGGTGTATTCTATTAATCGATTTTAGTGTTGCACTAAACATCTTCATGTCCCTCTAGCAGTCGATTTAAGTGTTAAATCTTTAGGCCCCTCTATGGTACCTGGTCATCACGGCGTTCAATTATTTGTTGCATATATTCCTCTCAGCCTCCCCCTATAGTTCTTAGCCTCTACCGCTCCCTGTAGTACCATGTAAACTATTCTTTGGTGAAACTTCCTGGCAGATCTGTGTGCCGGACCGAGACTCGAACTGGGGACCTATGCCTTTCGCGGGAAAGTGCTCTACGAATTGAGCTACCCAAGCACGAGCCATGCCCCGTCCTCACAGCTTTATTTCTACCAGTATCTCGTCTCCTACCTTCCAAACTTTACAAAAGCTCTCCTTCTTTGGTGTTTTACCACATGGTATATCGCTCTGTCACTGATTCTAGTTAGCGTTTTACATATAATCTTTTCCTCACAGAACTACCTCATGTCTGGAGCTCTGCAATGAGCATAGAGAAAAAAGTTGTAGTTAAATACACTACTGGCCATTAAAATTGCTACACCACGGAGATGACGTGCTACAGACGCGAGATTTAACCGACAGGAAGAAAATGCTGTGATATGCAAATGATTAGCTTTCCACAGCATTCACACAAGGTTGGAGCCGGTGGCGACACCTACAACGTGATGACATGAGGAAAGTTTCCAACCGATTTCTCATACACAAACAGCACTTGACCGGCGTTGCCTGCTGAAACGTTGTTGTGATGCCTCGTGTAAGGAGGAGAAATGCGTACCATCACGTTTCCGACTTTGATAAGGGTCGGATTATAGCTTATCGCGACTGGGGTTTATAGTATTGCGACATTGGTGTTTGCGTTGTTCGATATCTAATGACTGTTAGCGGAATATGGAATCGGTGGGTTCAGGAGGGTAATACGGAACACTGTGCTGGATCCCAACGGCGACGTATCACTAGCAGTCGAGATGATAGGCATCTTATCCACATAGCTGTAACGGATCGTGCAGCCACGTCTCGATCCCTGAGTCAACAGATGGGGACGTTTACAAGACAACAACCATCTGCACGAACAGTTCGACGACGTTTGCAGCAGCATCGACTATCAGTTCGGAGATCATGGCTGCGGTTACGCCTGACGCTGCATCACAGACAGGAGCGCCTGCGATGGTGTACTCAACGACGAACCTGGGTGCACGAATGGCAATCGCATCCGTGTTTGGCGACATCGCGGTGAACGCACATTGCAAGCGTGTATTCGTCATCGCCATACTGGCGTATCACCCGGCGTGATGTTATGGGGTGCCACTGGTTACACGTCTCGGTCACCTGTTGTTCGCATTGACGGCACTTTGAACAGTGGACGTTACATTTCGGATGTGTTACGAACCGTGGCTTTACCCTTCATTCGATCCCTGCGAAACCCTACATTTCAGGAAGATAATGCACGACCGCATGTTGGAGGTCCTGTACGGGTCTTTCTGGATGCAGAAAATGATCGACTGCTGCCCTGGCCAGCACATTCTCCAGATCTCTCACCAATTGAAAACGTCTGGTCAATGGTGGCCGAGCAACTAGCTCGTCACAATACGCCAGTCACTACTCTTGATTAACTGTGGTATCGTGTTGAAGCTGCATGGGCAACTGTACCTGTACACCCCATCCAAGCTCTGTTTGACTCAATGCCCAGGCGTATCAAGGCCGTTATTACGGTCAGTGGTGGTTTCTCAGCATCTATGCACCCAAATTGCGTGAAAATGTAATCACCTGTCAGTTCTAGTATAATATATTTGTCCAGTAAATACCCGTTTATCATCCGCATTTCTTCTTGGTGTAGCAATTTTAATGGCCAGTTGTGTAGAAACTTTGGAAGCCAATTTAATTTTCAGCATGCTAATGTTACACCACTCCTAAACACTTCGATTGTCTTCATTTTCTGACTTATGACAGCTTATCTTTCAGTTCCATACTATACTGCGCTCTATATTCTAATATTCATGGGGAGAATGGAACGCTACTGTAGGAGAATGTAGGAGAGGATGTAATAGAAGACAGTGTTAGTGGACAACACGGTGTCGACGAAACGAATGAGAGCTCAGCAGGAAGGTAAATCTAATAACAAATACACAAATATACTGTTCAAAAATCACAAGATGTGGAGAAATACTTGCAACACGCCAGGTGGAACGGGGAGATACTGGCTGTATTGCGTCAAGATGAGATAGAGATTCCAAAATCAGGCATCAGTTTGGAGAGTAGATATACCCGTACCACATGTCAGAAAAGCAGGCTCAAACGTAAGAGCACAGCCATGGAGACACATTGTACAAAGACGCAGGATACTGAAGTGTTACCAATGCAGATGTGGTTTTGAAGTTCTCTGCGACTCTTAATACTGATAACAGGTTGCACAGAAGGTAAATGCAACGTCCAAGGAATTACAGTCTTAAGGGCTCTCCGCATCAATTTATCGATTTTGCGGACTGAATTTCTTCTACTGCCGTAGCTGTTAAATGAACCTTATCGTTCCGTAGAATTAAAGCCTGCATCGTCATTCGTTGTTGATGTATTCTTCGTACGTTGTAAATATCAGACCGATCGGTAACAGGTTCACAAATTACACTGCAGCGTTTCTTCTTTATCCAGCGATTTCACATTAACAAAAATAGTTCGTAGATGTCTATTCAGTACTTCGATTTTAATTCAAAGAATACGTAACAAGAAACCGAGAATTACTGTTTATTCTACTTTTCTGTCACAAGAACACAGGTTCTTTTTCTTTATATTGTATGTGGTAAAGATTGTGAAAGGAATCATTAAAGTTCATTAATGGCAGTTGTGAAAAAATTCACCCTCAAATCAGTTGGATCACTGTTGCATTTTTGTGACATTTGTTTGTGGACCAAATGTCAGAAATTATTAGAACTAAACTCAGTTAAATCTGCCTCGCAAACAAGTATGTAAATATCATGCCTATGCTTTTTTGTGCGAAAAACGTGGCTTTGCGTTAGACAGATGTTAAAATTTTCGAAACGTAAATTCGCCATGCAGTGTGTATTTTAAACGTATCTCAGTGTTTGCCTAGCTTCGAATTTAAATCCCTGTGCCACATTTCTCGTTGGTGGGCGTAGAAAAGGCAGACGATCGTGTTTGTGCTTTATTTTAGATTTTCCTTACCTGTAGTCTGCTAACATAAACATCAGTGAACAAATGAAAAGTCTTACGATAACACTGCTTGACAGAAACACAAACGCTCGTTAGGTAAACGCGAGAAGTTGTTTTGATTTTAGCGATACGACGGACGAAAATTTTCCTTTCATAATTGCGACGACGGTAAACAAATTACGCAGCGTATCGTCCCCTCCCCTCCCCCTCCCACCACAATTCCAGTGGCGACCGCGCTCCATCAAATTCCACTCGCGTGTGTCGACCGCGATCGCTTCGTGATATATGGCACATATTGCATATTTTCGCGTTTCCAAGATGTAAAAGTGAGATGGGCGCGCTTGCGGTGTTGGACAGTGAAAAATGGCCGACAGGAAGCAATAGATCGCAACAGCATTGCGTGACTGTATAACGTTAGCCTTAAGGAAAGCTCCTTCAATTAATGTCACGCTTTTAGGATGCAGCATTTTTCAGTTCAGATATTTAGCATATGTTGCGAAAAAAGCCGTAAGATCGCTATAGATCACAAAATGTCTGCAGGTGAAACTCGTTTGCTTGACATATGCTGTCATTTCTCTTTAAGTTGCATGAGAGTCCAAGGATTTTATAAGCGAATGTATAAAATTTGTGGAGTAAACATTTTGCAGCCACCGAGAAATGGAAGTGATTATCCAAAGTGCACGCACGCGAGCACGCAAAGACACGCACGAGCGCACACATAAGCACATACGCGCGTGCATACGCATGCTTGCGGGCGCGCAAACACACACATGCGCGTTCACACGCACACGCCCGCACGTACGCACACGCGCACAAGGACACGCACTTGCAGACACACACACACACACACACACACGGGCGACACGCGCCCACACACACCCAGAGGTAGAGACAGAGAGACAGAGAGAGAGAGAGAGAGAGAGAGAGAGAGAGAGAGCGAGAGAGAGAGAGCAAGAGAGAGAGAGGGGGGGTGAGGGAGAGAGAGAGAGAGAGAGAGAGAGATATTGCTTCCGTAATTTCTTTCCAGGTTATGTGGTGTACATGTGACACCCAATCGACAAGCATGTCCAATAAAAAGACTGTGGGAGAAAGATTGCTCGTATGGATGAAATTAGTGATAATTCTGAAGACACTAGAAAATTTCAAAAAAGAATGTGTCGATTTGTGGTCGTGGTAATTTCGTTTGCACAAGAGCCTTTCCTAAGTTCTGTTAAAAGAAAAGCATTGAGCAATATTGCGCATCTTAATAAAATGAGAGACATCTCAGCTGATACAAAATCGTGCAGGCAATCGTGTATTTCTGCACTGCGCTGTCGGGCGGGATTAACCGAGCGGTCTAGGGGCTGCAGTCATGGACTGTGCGGCTCGTCCCGGCGGAGGTTCGAGTCGTCCCTCGGGCATGGGTGTGTGTGTTTGTCCTTAGGATAAATTAGGTTAAGTAGTGTGTAAGCTTAGGAACTGATGACCTTAGCAGTTAAGTCCCATAAGATTTCACACACATTTGAACATTTTTGCACCACGCTGGAAATTGGGAAGGGTGCTAGCGGGACAGGAATTTGACGCATGGAAAAGAATAGAGGTCGGTGGGAGGTAGGGGGCTTAGGAATGTGTCATATGATAGTGACACGTCTATCCTTCGCTGTACAGTTTATTTTTATTTTGGATGTCATTTCTAATGTGGATTACGTTAGCAAAAATTTTCCAAAGGCAGGACAAACGTCAATACAAAAACAAATCACAGTGAAACTGTGTAGAGTCATTGAACAACATGAGCAACATATACACATCTTTACAATTAGTGTAAAACAATCTAAATGGCAGTGGTTATATATGCCATTGGGATCGAGACTGTTTTTCACTAATTATATATAGCGTACAAGATCGCTGTTCTCCGAAAATGTTACCAAAACTTTTGATAAACACGTTTTGTTTGCTCTCCTCTAGACGTTATAAGTAGAGAAATCACCCAGTATCTTAGCTATCTCCAAATAGCGCAAAGTAATCATCAGTTGGATAGTTCTTGTTTGTCGGTAGTGCGATATTATATGGAACGGAGTGTTATGATAGGCAGTCTCCCTGTATCGTCTAGAACAGACGTGCTTCCTTACTTAATTGAAAGAGGCGACCTATTTTATACACTATGGGGAAGAAGTAAATGTAAAATTATTATGTAAAAACATTCGTAGATTTACACAAGCACAAAATTTATTCGTGATGGTTGTTGAAAATGTAAAGTTGATTTGTTCTGTATTAAAATTATGTACTTAATTATACACAAACAGACTTGTTGCTGCATAGTCGCGACCTCACATCAAGGCAAAACGTTTCATGTGATGGAGTTTGCACGAATACCAGCTGTTGTAAAATTTCAGAGAGACTTTTGAACCGAACCGAACGACCTCTTACAGAAATGTATGTGCAGATTCTGTATGCTTATGCTCCGCGAAAACACCTTAAAATTCTAACAATTCGTAGATTTTGAGACAGCAAAGTATGTAAGCAGTTCAAAGAAATTGCTTGGTTGTATGGTGTATCATCAGAATGCGTCTCCTCTAAGCCATTGCGTGCGGATTCTCGTCAGCCCACACATGTTGATTGTGAAAATTTACAATTTGATCACGTTGGAATGAAGCCTCATCCGTAAAGAGAACATTTGCACTGAAATGAGGATTGACACATTGTTGGATGAACCATTCGCGCAAGTGTACTCGTGGAGCTGAATCTTCCAGCTGGAGACAAGTCAAATCAAATACATCATCTCAAAGAAGAGAAGATGGATTGACTGGCGTTTTCGGTGATGAGTAAACTTTCTACTTCATTGGGAAGTTCAGTCACCATAATGTTAGGATCCAAGACACGGAATACCAACCTGTGGAAAGAAAAGAAAATTTTGTTATACTCCATAATTTTGACATGGAGATCCCTATTGGTTGTATTGGGCTTACGCATGACGTGGTGGAAGTTTTATGCTGCATGATGATTAGAGAATGGGGAGTTAAAACCTGCTGGCAATACATAGCCCCTCAAATAGCAGGAAGGGGACCTCCGAGTTTACCTCCATCGTACGGATGTCATTATGAAGAAAGGGATAGACTGATCAAGGTAGGAGAAGAGGTACTGGCAGAAGTAAAGCTGTGAGTACCGGGCGTGAGTCATGCTTCGGTAGCTCAGATGGTAGAGCACTTGCCCGCGAAAGGCAAAGGTCCCGAGTTCGAGTCTCGGTCGGGCATACAGTTATAATCTGCCAGGAAGTTTCATATCAGCGCACACTCCGCTGCAGAGTGAAAATCTCATTCTGATCAAACATATTTTGCTTTCGCGCTGTTAGTAATTGTTAAACATAGGAACACTTCCCTTTGCAGAGCTAGCCGTCACAGGCCTCATGTTCACGGAAGAGTTAACATTCTCCAGATTGCTTCTGCTGTGGAATATCTTCGTAGTGCTTCACCCGGACTGTTCATCGGATCGATTATTAATATCTGAATGCCACTCTACCGTAATGGAGGCGTCACTGCTCTCATCGGCTGCGATCGGTAGCGACGCAAGCGTCTGAAAACTTAACCCTGGATATGTATTAACAAATACACTTTCAGATACAACATGCTCTCAGAATATTCTCCCATCTGTGGCTCTGGACGACCGCAGCGCCTTATTGTGCCTGCTTACATATCTCTGATTTGAGTATGCATGCCTATACCAGTTTCTTTGGCGCTTCAGTATATACAGGGTGTTACAAAAAGTTTCGGCCAAACTCTCAGAAAACATTCCTCACACACAAATACAGAAAAGATGTTATGTGGACATGTGTCCGGAAACGCTTAATTTCCATGTTGGAGCTCATTTTAGTTTCGTCAGTATGTACTGTACTTCGGCGATTCACCGCCAGTTGGCCCAATTGAAGGAAGGTAATGTTGACTTCGGTGCTTGTGTTGACATGCGACTCATTGCTCTACAGTATTAGCAGCAAGCACATCAGTACGTAGCATCAACAGGTTAGTGTTCATCACGAACGTGGTTTTGCAGTCAGTGCAATGTTTACAAATGCGGAGTTGGCAGATGCCCATTTGATGTACGGATTAGCATGGGGCAATAGCCGTGGCGCGGTACGTTTGTATCGAGACAAATTTCCAGAACGAAGTTGTCCCGACAGGAAGACGTTCGAAGCAATTGATTGGCGTCTTAGGGAGCACGGAACGTTCCAGCATATGACTTGCGACTGGGGAAGACCTAGAACGACGAGGACACCTGCAATGGACGAGGCAATTCTTCGTGCAGTTGACGATAACCCTAATGTCAGCGTCAGACAAGTTGCTGCTGTGCGAGGTAACGTTGACCACGTCACTGTATGGAGAGTGCTACGGGAGAACCAGTTGTTTCCGTACCGTGTACAGCGTGTGCAGGCACTATCAGCAGCTGATTGGCCTCCACGAGTACACTTCTGCGAATGGTTCATCCAACAATGTGTCAATCCTCATTTCAGTGCAAATGTTCTCTTTACGGATGAGTCTTCATTCCAACGTGATCAAATTGTAAATTTTCACAATCAACATGTGTGGGCTGACGAGAATCCGCACGCAATTGCGCAATCACGTCATCAACACAGATTTTCTGTGAACGTTTGGGCAGGCATTGTTGGTGGTGTCTCGATTGGGCCCCATATTATTCCACCTACGCTCAATGGAGCACGTTATCATGATTTCATACGGGATACTCTACCTGTGCTGCTAGAACATGCGCCTTTACAAGTACGACACAACATGTAGTTCATGCACGATGGAGCTCCTGCACATTTCAGTCCAAGTGTTCGTACGCTTCTCAACAACAGTTTCGATGACCGACGGATTGGTAGAGGCGGACCAATTCCGTGGCCTCCACGCTCTCCTGACCTCAACCCTCTTGACTTTCATTTATGGGGGCATTTGAAAGCTCTTGTCTACGCAACCCCGGTACCAAAAGTAGGGACTCTTCGTGCTCGTATTGTGGACGGCTGTGATACAGTACGCCATTCTCCAGGGCTGCATCAGCGCATCAGGGATTCCATGCGACGGAGGGTGGATGCATGTATCCTCGCTAACGGAGGACATTTTGAACATTTCCTGTAACATATTGTTTGAAGTCACGCTGGTACGTTCTGTTGCTGTGTGTTTCCATTCCATGATTAATGTGATTTGAAGAGAAGTAATAAAATGAGCAGCTCTAACATGGAAAGTAAGAGTTTCCGGAATCATGTCCACATAACATCTTTTCTTTCTTTGTGTGTGAGGAATGTTTCCTGAAAGTTTGGCCGTACAGTTTTGTAACACCCTGTATAACGTTGGGCGATTTATTTTTATAGTGTTAACGCTTACATTGTGGACCAGGTATCGGAAGACAGATCTGGAAGTTGGAGTGTTGTGGAACCTTCGTGCTCCTATTCCGTTACCTGACCCTGGGACATAGCTGTGTAATATTGGCAGGCAGAAATCGTCTTATCGGTGTGTTGCACTAGAAGTCATTTCACGAAAGCACAAACACGGCCTACCGTAACAACTGTGGCAGCCAGGCCTCCACAGAAGTAGCGACGAGGCCTTTACAAAATTGCAACGAATGTTTACAAGAATGTGTAGATACATGTCTTGATAATAGCTTTGTTATATTTAGGTGCCGCATGAAAATGAGCCATGCTCGAAACCTCTAGCAATAAATAAAAAAGTATTTAACGGAACAGCTCTGGTGGACTGTCGTTACAAGCATTTTTCCTATACTTTTCAATCAGTAACCGAAAGAGTAAAGTTGGCTGTATGAGACTATAACAGGGCCTTTCTTTAGTATCAATAAAACAGAATTTATTTCATTTATTAACGGCGTATGTCATGGTAATTGTATATAATTTGTACATAGCTAATTTATCTTATTTTTGTTTTTACGTGTAAATGAACTTAATATATTCTGCAAATATGTTACCTACTACGTAACACTGACTATATGTAATTTATATGTAAGGAAATCGCTTTTGTCCTATAGTCAACATTTAATCTGTGTGAAAGCAACAGATGAAACAGAGTTAGCCGATGCTGAATCGCGATAATGTAATGGTGGATCGATGGGATGTGTCTTGGGCTTAATGGAAAAGACTGATTGTTTCACGGAAGGGGAAGCAGATTTCGTTGGGGCAAAAGCAGAAAGATTTTGCTTGGAGATGAGAATTAAAGTGCTGACGTGGAGAGAGCAGTTACAGTATGCAGAAACGACCAGACTGTAGAGATTTCCAGAAAGCTATCATAGCAGTATTGCTGCAATAACCTACAAAATTTTTGGAAGAATCATCAATTTTGAGATTATGAACAAAGAAGAGGAGATGCAAGAGGAGGAGAACGTAATAAAAAAAAAAAGAAAACAGTCCGAAGAGACAAGATTTCAAAAACTAAAGATTCCGCTGAAGACCAACGTAGGACAGAAGAATGTTGCCATCAAATGTACGAGAAAGAACCAGTCATCATCATCAAAGAATGCAAGTACATGCTGGTCTGACAGAGATTGCGTCTAGAATACATGTCGATTTTATTTTGATTGGAGAGATCGAATGTGACAGTGACTTAGAGTTGAAGTGCGGAATGTGTTGCATTATCAGTGGTAACAGTTTATTGGTCTTTCGTATTTAATGAATTCGTATTGTGAATGGCCCATCTATTGTAAAGTTAAATGTTGTGAGGATCAAAGCACATGTTATGTGGGAAGTGGGAGTTTAAAATAAATTGATATTCTTCTAAAAAATTAATCACTGTTTCGGTGGATTCAATCTGCCAATGCCATTTAAACATTCTTCCTAAGGAAATTACAGACGTCAGATGGATGCACAGAATTGTCGATGAATTATTTAACGTTTTCAAATATTTTACTTAATCAGGAACCAACAAATCACTATCTTTGCATCTCACTGACGCGCTTCAGTTCCAGCTACCGTGAACTACAATAGACACACCCCAGGTGAGTCAAGGAGATCTGAGTGATAGGCCTACCACAGTCTAATAAATACAGTCAAGACACTCTGGTGTGAAAGTTGTTACCGCTTGACAGTTGGAGCGACACGAGCGCTGCAGGCGGCGAAGAGGCAGCCACATGCGTCGTAAACATAATGTTTGTTTTTAATTGTTTTCAACTTAATTAAGGAAATAGTTGTTTTATATTTGCGTTCCATGCATTAGTAAATTACCCATGAATTAACGTGAAATACATGTAAAAACTGCCGAATCACACTGGTTCAGTGCCATAAGCTACAACTCATTCATGAAGAAGTACTGAAGAGTATGCCTGTATTTTCAGCTTCTAACAACCCTACCACAACAAAGGTCAAGAATTAATTATGATTGTAGTGTCGCTCACGCTGCTAAATATTGCATTTTCGGGCAACAAGAAAGTTATATTATGTGGCAGGTGTCATTAGAGCACAGTTAAAAAAGTCATTTCATGAAATAATGGATAAACTAGGCACTCATCTTTTCGTGTTTCCCACGCTGGTCTCGTTGTGAACTCATGGCTGAATCGTCGAAAATCTAGGTGGTGATGATTCCAAGCTCGGATGCAAAGAGGCCTAGGTGTTATTCTGCGATATTCAATAGTTTTATAGATGTGTTTCACAAACCATTCTTGAAGATTAAACCTTTGAAAGTTAGTACAATGGTGATGTAGAAAAGTAATCAGCACTCCGAATTTAAGTTACATTTCTTTTTTATTGTTTTTTTTTTTGCAATATCACGCAATTCATTCCAAAACATCACTTCACAATACAAAACATACTTGAAAACATCTTTCTCGCTGTTAAAGTTCACATTTTATAAAATGACTACAATTTGCGTCTTTTCAACATGACGTCAAGACTTGACTCTCCAATAACCATTTACGCGCCCAAAAATCAGAGTACGTCAAAGATCATAGTGACAAAAGAGAGAATTCTCATAAGAATAATATCATTGCAATATAATCATAACGATGTATCAAAGTACCTCTACATTATTGAAATCAAATCTGAATGTTCTCTCAGAAATATGTTAACTACTTTACAGAAACACAATAGAATATTGCTGATATCGAGAGTTTGAGGTGAGGTGCCGTAATGGTTACGTAATTTAAGTACCATTACAAGCTTATTCCGCTGAAAGCATTTCATTCACGAGAAGCCCGTCTTTATTTTGTTGTCTGTTATTGTTATCATAGCCACTTTTCTTGCCACTTAAAATTTTTTATTGAGAACTGATCATTCATTCATTCTTACGCTTCACTCGACTTTCTAATATAATAATGGTTTTGTAAATATAATTACTTTTGCTTCAGCATCGACCGTGTTGGACATGCTTGCCGCTTGTGGCTCAAATTTAGCAAACAATTGTGGAATCTGTTTCTTCTGTGCTCGGAAACAATATTATTACTTTTGACGATTTATTATAAAGTCTGTGTGGTTTTCCCCTTAAGCTATAGGTGTGGTGACTTATTTGATGCGTTAAATCATATAGATATTACATTCCATATACAGGGCGAACATGAATAAAACCGACAAACTGCAGGAACGAATTCCTGACTGGAAATAGAGGGAAAAAAGGTGCTATGATCATATTTCCAGAAATGGACGGTATGCGCTAAACGACAAAAAAAAAAAAAATCGTGCCGGCATACAGCACAGAGCTGCATAGCTCTCAAGTTACAACAGATGTTCAAAGTTGTCTCCATGGGATGCACTGTAATGCCATGTCACGCAGGATACACATAATCTTACGGCTTATACCATATTGACGGACCACATCCCTGGAGCTTGTACTAGGGTTAGTCTCGATATCCTGTTGAACCGGGGCAGCAAATCTGTTGTACGCACATTCCGCCTCCTCCCTTCACGTTCGTCTGTCTGAAAGGACCTATGATCACACAAACGCCCAAAAGGGGCTTGAAAAGTTGTGTGATGTGGTTGGTGTCTGTGAGGATACTTGTTTTGGTATAGCCATTCTGCCTCACGATCTTTCCATCTGCTTGGCCGTACAGAAACACAGCCTCGGCTTCTTCCCGATATAAATACCAGATCATTCTGCTGCTAACAGTACGCTGCATCAATGACACAGCCTGCAACACAGAAGGGAGACGTGGCATGTGGTCAGAAGAACTTCCATTCGTCAGCGTCATTTACTGTGACAACGATTCATTTCCGGACACATGTTTATAGGACCTTTTGTCCTCCATTCCACTCCCGAATCCGTCTCTGCTGTTTGCCGGTTTCATTAATATTCACCCTGTAGGTTTCTTACGTTCCACATTCACTGATTTGACTGAAAATGTAGCGAACAACACTACGCTTTTTTTGGTAGATTTATGACGTCTCTCACTAAAAGGTCAGGTCTTCTGGTGTTTACTGATAATTTTTTCGTACCACAGTAAAAGACATTAGTATCTCTACTTTACAAGAGATGCGTAAATATTGTTGTGTAACGAACCGTTTCGTACTTGGCACAGCTCCTTAGGAAACCAAAGAACGACAAATGTGCTCTCCTTTCTTACCTGTTGTCGATTTTTCTGGCACTTCATGCATCCCCTATTGTAAAATCTAGGCACAAATCAATATAAGCGTTAGTATTTGCACTCATCCCATATCGTATTGAGAAGTGTCGCTTGCTGGTCGCTTGGGGCGCTGCCATCTCTGTGGGTAACAAAAACGAGACGGAGTATCGCAACTGCTGTGTTAAACTGTGATGATACATCCCTGGTGACGGACATTGTTTTCGAAGTATCAGTAACTATTCACCTCAAAACATATCGACGGGTACTGACCTTAACTAACAGTGGACTTCAGGAAAACACGTCAAGTTTAGGGATAGTGCTTCAGGATAATAAAGTGATAAATCCAACAATATTAAACTTCACATTTAGGCACAGAATTGTGTTGCAGTCAAATGCTTTATCCCAGTGTTAAAGTTGACAGTCAGACTCACATTTACTTATCTGCAAAATGATAAACAGAGTGCCATTCTCACCGAGCGAGGTGGCGTATTGGTTAGCACACTGGACTCGCATTCGGGAGGCCGACGGTTCAAACCCGCATCCGGCCATCTTGATTTAGGTTTTCCGTGATTTCCCTCAGTCGCTTCAGACAAATGTCGGGATGGTTCCTTTGAAAGGGCACAGCCTACTTCCTTCCCCATCCTTCCCTAATCCGATGGGACCGATGGCCTTGCTGTTTAGTCCCTTCCCCCTATCAACCAACCAACCATAGTGTCATTCTTCTTCTTTGTCAGCAGTTAATGATGTTTTAATTCGAATTTTTTTTTTGTAACAGGTGGTAATTTTCACCAGCTCATATATATATATATATATATATATATATATATATATATATATATATATATATATATATATATATATATATATTAACAAAAGCAGAGCTTGACTCATACAAGTCCATACAGTATAATAAATTTTATGAGAGAGACTTCAGGTTACCATTCCTTCCGATCATTCATTTTACACAAAATATACTGAATAATTCATAAAAGTTCATACATCCATAACTTTTCACTAGAGAATACACATACACTTATGCACGGCTATTCAGTCGTTAGACGGATCGGCACTCACCATCCTCCATCAAGAAAACGGTCAAGAAGATGAAGAATGGGAAGGATACTGGCCCTGATGACTTCCCAGCTGAAGTATGGAAGATCCTTGGCCACCAAGGTGCCACAATTCTTACTACACTCTTCAACAGAATCATTAAGGAGGATATGGTCCCAGCAGTCTGGACAACTAGTGCCACACTGCCAGTCTGGAAGGGAAAAGGTGATGTAACAGAATTCTCGCAGTATCGGCCAGTTTGAGTGCTTTGTCACACCACGAAGATCTTTGAGCGTGTTACAGACTCCAGGCTCCGCATAATTGTTTCTGTTACCTGAAATAATGCGGGTTGTCAGAGGAAGTGGAACCACGGATGCCATTCATGCCGCTTGGTTACTTATTGAGAAACACATTGAAAAGAACAAGGGTATTTATAAGTCATTCCTAGATCTAGAAAGGCCTTAGATTATGTCCCACATCAGCTCATTTGTCATGCATTACGATCTAACAATGTCCCTGAAGCCTACGTCCGATAGGTCCAACTGCTGTATCAAAATTTCTCCAGAAATTTCCGATGTGCAGGCGGAACATCCCCCCTCCCCCCTTTTACTATTAACGTCGGAGTACATCACGACCTACAGTACCCCACCCTTGGTCACTCCTATATGCTGAAGATGTTTTACTATCAAGTGAACAACATGAAGACCACCAGGAACAGACGCAGCAATGGAATCTACTTGTAAATTTGGTCTCCGACTGAACATCAAGAAAACAGAACACATGGAGTGTGGTATTCAAACCGATGGCACCATCAATGTCAGTGGAAAAGACATGATGAAAGTGGAGCAATTCAAATATCTTGGCTCACTCAGACGCCGTGATGGTGAAAGTCTACCGGATGTCTGTGGCCGTGTCAACACAGCGTGGGTGAAAAGGCGCCTATATGATCGCCGTAAGCCTTTGCACCCTACGTCAGAGGTTTATAGAACTACAGTAAGCCCAGTCGCACTTTATTGGTCGCAATGTTGACCAACGACAAAGAACCATGAGCAGGCTCTCCATATGATGGAAATGCTTATGGTTCTGTGGTCCCTTGGCCTTACTCGATTTCACCATGGAACACACGTCGACGTAAGACGGCGACTTAGAGTTGCATTCATCTCAGACAAACTACATGAAAGCAGGTTAAGATGGATACGTCATGCACAGAAAAGCGGACTCGGTGGCAAGAACAGCTATGCACCTGGACATGATTTGCCGACGACCTCGTGGCAGACCCAAGACACGATGGATGGATTGTTTCAAGAAGGATACGGAATTCTTCAGCGCCACCTACGAAAATACCCTTGACAGACCAAAATGGATGCAGATGTGTCAACAATCGGACCTTGCCAGCGCGGGACAAATGCTAAGAAGAAAGATTCAGTCGACAGTCGCTTCATGTCACGAACTACATTCCAGTTAACATTTGATGTACAGATTTCTCGATGTTGTTGTTGTGGTATTCAGTCCTGAGACTGGTTTGATGCAGCTCTCCATGCTACTCTATCCTGTTCAAGCTTCTTCGCCTCCCAGTACCTACTGCAGCCCACATCTTTCTGAATCTGCTTGGTGTATTCATCTCTTGGTCTCCCTCTACGATTTTTACCCTCCACGCTGCCCTCTAGTACTAAATTAGTGATCCCTCGATGTCTCAGAACATGTCCTAGCAAACGATCCCTTCTTCCAGTCAAGTTGTGCCACAAGCTCCTCTTCTCCCGAATTCTATTCAATACCTCCTCATTAGTTATGTGATCTACCCATCTAATCTTCAGCATTCTTCTGTAGCACCACATTTCGAAAGCTTCTATTCTCTTTTTGTCTACGCTATTTATCGTCCACTTTCACTTCCATACATGGCTACACTCCATACAAATACTTTCAGAAACGGCTTCCTGACACATAAATCTATACTCGATGTTAACAAATTTCTCTTCTTCAGAAACGCTTTCCGTGCCATTGTCAGTCTACATTTTATATCCTCTCTATTTCGACCATCATCAGTTATTTTGCTCCCCAAATAGCAAAACTCCTTTACTACTTTAAGTGTCTCATTTCCTAATCTAATTCCCTCAGCATCTCCCGACTTCATTCGACTACATTCCATTATCCTTGTTTTGCGATTTTTGATGTTCATCTTATACCCTCCTTTGAAGACACTATCCATTCCGTTCAACTGCTCTTCCAAGTCCTTTGCTGTCTCTGACAGAATTACAATGTCATCGGTGAATCTCAAAGTTTTTATTTCTTCTCCATGGATTTTAATACCTACTCTGAACTTTTCTTTTATTTCCTTTATTGCTTGCTCAATATACAGATTGAATAACATCGGGGATAGGCTACAGCCCTGCCTCACTCCCTTCCCAATCACTGCTTCCCTTTCACACCCCTCGACTCTTATAACTGCCATCTGCTTTCTGTACAAATTGTAAGTAGCCTTTTGCTCTCTGTATTTTACCCCTGCCACCTTCAGAATTTTAAAGAGAGTATTCCAATCAACATTGTCAAAAGCTTTCTCTAAGTCTACAAATGCTAGAAACGTAGGTTTGCCTTTCCTCAATCTTTTCTAAGATAAGTCGTAGGGTCAGTATTGCCTCACGTGTTCCAACAGGTCGATAAATGTTAATAATTCACATGTGTTTATACTTTCTTAATTCTATGCATTAAAAAAACGTTTTACCTGTATTGACACACGACAGTTCAGTCGGAATCACAGAAGCAACCTGGACGCCCAAAATAATATAAATGTCATTGTGATTTCATATTTGTGTTTTTATGTGAGTGTGAATGTGTGCATGTGCAAGTATAACGTAACCAGTTATAGATAAGATCAGGTACGAGGCTAGCGCCATGTAGGTTCGTCAGAAGCATTAGTTTAGTACTGGATCGTTTTGAGTGGAACACTAGCAGGAGAAACGGTTGCATTTCAAGTGACTGTCGTTGACAGTGACAGTAAGCAGTCATCCAAACATGTTTCACTAATACTTCGGGGGTAGTAAGCCTTAGGAAAGCAGTATCAGTTCCCGCGTTACTTATGTAGGCAGATATGCATGTTATTGATGTTAAACACAGAGTTTGTATCGCATGGCCTCCACGTTCACCTGATCTGACGCCATGTGAGACTTACCTTTTGGAGTTCATAAAGAATCACATGTACGTGCCTCCGCTTATCAGTTGATCTAGCCGACTGGACTGAAGCTGCTCTCTGAACAATTATTCCATACTAACTGATCGAGTTTCGCGAAGAACTCTCCTATCGACTTGATGTGTGTCGGGTATCGAATGGTGTTCACATTAAACACTTGTAAGAAAAACTCTTTGAGTTGCTCTTTCATTTGATGTATGAGCTATAGTTGCAAGTTGAATGTTAATAAAATGCTTCAAAGCCTTAAAATCCCCATATTCATTTTGAAACACCTGCTATGTCACTCTGGTAACAGGATCTCCTGAGTATGTGGCTTAATAGTGCCAAGTGGAAGGAAACTGGTCATGATCTCTCTCTGGGCGAAAAGCAGACCTTAACGCTACTGTACCTACGACAGTACCTACAACCAAAACGCATCATGATACTGTGATAAGTTGGAGCCACCTGGTCAAGCATTTCTCTGTATGAAATTATTTATAATGAACAATGAATAAATTGCTGGTCCTCTGAAAGAAGGTTTAAATACATTATTCACATATCTATAAGAAATTAAGGTTGGATGAAAATAGATCAGTCCATTATACCTCGCTAGTGCATATCATACTCTGTATAACGTTATGCAGAGGCTCTTGATCTAACTGATGAGGATTTGCATTACTCCATGTTTCATCAGATAAAGCAGTATTCGATTTTCAACCTCTCCACCATGCAGCAGCTGCAATAGACAGTTACTCTACTGTTGTCGCGCAACAGCATCTGAATTGGTCTGCCTTTACTTGGTAAGGTTTCATTTAGATCATGTGCACTGCTCTGTGTAAGCAAATGCTGCAGATGCACCAGTCTGAAGCGTCACATGGCACAACAAGATTTTCATCGGCTAAAAGCGATAAGCAACCCACCATAGTCCAAAGAACGCATCAGATCGTTACCGCCAATCGGAGCCGGCCTGCCCGGTCTTGCAGTTCCCACGCAACGTTGCATTCACGGCTTGAATCGGTCGTGAAGCACCTCGTAAATGCTTATAGAAAATCTGTACATGGCCTTAAACAAGATACGTATTTCATGCGTTTGTTGCGGAAATCAAGTACATCCACCGTAGTAGCATATGTTAGGATCATAGTGTATAAAATTACATGTAAGTACACTGAGAATTTAGTTTACGAAATACGATACCAGAGGAAAGTTAATCATATGTATAAATGTAATTGCTTTTACTAGTAGTAAAAGAGGCTATAATTAAACAAGGAAACCATTAACAGTGTTTCCGGAAAAGAAACTTGCACGCTGAAAACAGTGTCACGAGTTCAAAAATGGTTCAAATGGCTCTGAGCACTATGGGACTTAACATCTGTGGTCATCAGTCCCCTAGAACTTAGAACTACTTAAACCTAACTAACCTAAGGACAGCACACACATCCATGCCCGAGGCAGGATTCGAACCTGCGACCGTAGCGGTCACGCGGTTCCAGACTGAAGCGCCTAGAACCGCACGGCCACAGCGGCCGGCTGTCACGAGTTGTAAGGAAAGCCATAGAGCAGAGAATGCTTACGTATTTAGCAAGCTGTGCAGATTTCTTCTTTGAAAAAGCTTTCTGAAATCAGAGTCGTAAGTATTACAGTTTAAAATAAGAGCTTTTGATGTATACACGGCTCTAAATGCCAAGCTGGTTTCTAACGTAGTCTCCTTAAATATAATTTTGAAAATTGTTTTTCTCCCTTTAAAAAACACAAATATCTCTTTTTTTAACACCTAGACATGTTTCGCTGAAATTTCACCATCGTCAGCGCAACCACCACTATCACAAACAAACAATACATCCGGAATCAATCAACTCACTTGTCTAGACTGTAACTCAACTTATATCAGTAAAGTAGGTGGGAACTTCACTATTAGACACACTCAACAAAGAAGCGCGCATAACAGTAACAGCAGTCATCGTAAATTTGCAGTGCACTTCATGAACATGAATCACAGATCAACAAGTATGTCCAGTTCAGTTTTTGTAATGCGAGGACGGAGTGATATACCTGACGTTCAATAGGGTGCTATCAGTGCCTTTCGGCCCAAGGGTTGAAGCATTTTCGAAACGGCTAAGTTTGTGAACAATTCGGGTGCCGCTGTCGTGAAACCATTCTTCGCACCTCAAAATCGCGCAATCCAAAACGGGTTCCGAGGCAATTCTGGTGCACCACGGGCCGTAGATGACAAAGGTGAACGATGGCTGTGGAGATGTGTACGGGTAAATAGACGTGCAACTTTCGAGCAACTGACGGCCCAGATCAACCAAGGGGTTACCAACAGTGTCTCCAACAGTGCGTTTGGGCCACCGCAGCAGGCTCCTGACTGCCGTTCGTTGGCGATGAAGGCTGGAATTTGTAAGCCAGTGCCGCAACTGGACGTACACCAAGCGCGACGAGTGGTCTTTTCTGATGATCCACGTTTTGTGATCCATCCGACAGACGGCTGTTGCCGTCTAGTGTCCTGCAACAATCGCCGGGAGGATCCAGGCTGGAGGAGGGAGCGTTATGGTCTGGGGAATGCTTTCGTGGAGTTCCCTGGGTGATCTCGTCATTCTCGAAGGCACAATGGATCAACACAGGTATCCACCTATCCTTCAGGACCACGTCGACACCTACATGCAGTTTTTGTTTTTCCTCGTCACGATGCCATCTACCTGCAGGACAATGCAACATGTCACACAGCCCTCCATGTACGTGAGTGATTCTAAGAGCACCAGGAAGAGCTTACTGTACTGTGCTGGACACGAAACTCGCCGTATTTAACCCGAATTGAGAATCTGAGGGAAAGTCTCAATCGAGCTGTTTGCGCCATGTATCCTCAACCGATAAACCTAGTGCAGTTGGCCACGGCACGGGAGTCAGTAGAGCTCCGCATCCCTGTCGGTACCTTCCAGAACTTCACTGACTCTCTTCCTGCACTTCCACGCTGCAAAAGGTGCTTATTCAGGTTTTTTACAGGTGGTCATATATAAAGTGACTGGACCGTGGATAAACATTCACAAACGCCGGCAATACAAAGAATTCTACAACGTGATAATTACACCAATAGAAAGGAACAATTCAGCATAAAACAGGTTATTATAAAAAAATAAAATGGTAATCTACGGTTTAAATAAAGCAACAATTTGAAAGTAATTATCCAAGATCTTAGTGAAAGCCGTAAGGAAATTTAAGTCAAACTCAGAGTAACTGCCTAACAAAGATCGTTATAACTCAAAACTTCAGTAACAACAACAATATTGGTTCAAATGGCTCTGAGCACTATGCGACTTAACTTCTGAGGTCATCAGTCGCCTAGAACTTAGAACTAATTAAACCTAACTAACCTAAGGACATTAGACACATCCATGCCCGAGGCAGGATTCGAACCTGCGACCGTAGCGGTCGCTCGGCTCCGGACTGTAGCGCCTAGAACCGCACGGCCACTCCGGCCGGCAACGACAATATTGAAGTACGAGGTAGGGACCCGGCAATCTCCGTCACAAGAATTCCCAATTTAAGGTGCAGTAAACTAAAAGAAATCTTTAAACATAAAATTAAATTTTAAGCAGTAAACAAGGAGACAGAAAGTTTTCAGTTTTGCGCTGTCAAACAACGACGGCAAAGGTATCTGCAACGATCCTCGCATGTAAGAATACTTGCCGCGCGGGATTAGCCGAGCGGTCTTGGGCGCTACAGTCATGGACTGTGTGGCTGGTCCCGGCGCAGGTTCGAGTCCTCCCTCGGGTATGGGTCTGTGTGTTTGTCCTTAGGATAACTTAGGTTAAGTAGTGTGCAAGCTTAGGGACTAATGACCTTAGCAGTTAAGTCCCATAATATTTCACACACATTATTATTATTATTATTACAAATACTTGCTGAAACAAGGTGCCAAACAGACTCGCACAGTCGCGGGCGTGTACCCAAGAACACACAAACGTGGTGACTAAATATTCGGAAAGATGCTCATCAGTTCTTTGCTTGTTATATGGGTGAGGGTTAAACAAGGTGGGCATCGCACGTCCACAGCCAACTCACCAGTGAAATTAGAATCATATTAATACCGTCAGCTGCGCACGGCCGTTGATATAAATCAACGGGGACAGGTGAAAATGTGTGCCCCAACCGGGACGCGAACCCGGGATCTCCTGCTTACATGGCAGACGTTCTGTCCATCTAAGCCACCGAAGACACAGTCGATAATTCGACTGCTGGGACTATCTCACGCACGCCTCCCGCGATACTCACATTCTCACCTTGTATGTCCACACACTACATTCGTAGTGTCCCACCCCAACACACTCATTACTCGTAGAAGACATTCTTCCAACTCCCGTAAGAGTTCGGGGAATATGTGTGCATCCGCACAGAAGAAGAAGGTCATGGCCAGTATCGCCAGAATTATATACTTATATGGATATGGTGGCTGTTCTTTCGGACATGTCCGAAAGAACAGACACCTTATCCATATAAGTATATAATTCACCAGTGCGTCCAACGACTGTTATGCGATCGATCGTGCAAAGTAGGCCACTGCGCACTACAGCCGGAAAGCTTCTTGCAGCTCACCGCCGCCACAGTATACCGCCCTCGGCCAGCACTCGGCCGGGTTTGGCTCTTCCAAACGATCCAGTGCGAGGCTGAAAACATGCTGCAACCGGGACGGCAAGCGCCATCAAGTTTCACAGACGGGCAGGCCGTGCCCCATAGGAAACGTTCCCGGACCCGTTGCTGGGCGACCAGCACAGATGTAGAGAAACACCGTCGATATCAATCGGCAAGGCCCCGTTGTATAGTACCAGTCACTATGAGTCAAACTGTTTTATTGTTTACTATATGGCAAAAAATAAACAATAAATAAGAAAATACTTACTACAAAACAATACGACTGTTGCTCCACTACAGGCAATTTCATCGTCTGGTTCATTGGTCATCCCAACACCTGTTCTCATAATTTAGAAATGTACATGCATTTACTATTGCTAAATGTGTCACAAGTGCTAACCGAAAGTATCTCTGGGTGACAAACATTACATTGATTTACAGAAAGTTTAAAAAAATTGTTGGTAGTATAATTCTTATTCTACTTACTGTGACTCAAATAACAAGCACATGACAGTGCAAACGCGACACGACATACTGCCACTCACCAGTAGAGGTTTTTAAATCTCTATTCTAACCAGAACTTTTCACAGTAACACATTAACAATATTGCAATGATGAGTCATCATCGGAGCACTGCATCTAAGGCCCAAGAAGATCGATTAATTAAAATCACAAATATATGAAATAAGTTAAAAAGTGTGAAAAAATTGTGCCTTAATAGTTATTAATAAACAAATAAATTCAATTTACCGTAATGACACTAATTACTTTCTTTTTGTTAGACTGAAGGTCTTTTGAACATACTTAAGTTTTAAGCCAGTGTAATGAGCAAGAAAGTTTTAAATTATTAATTTAAAGAAATTGAGAAACACTTGATTTTAGATATCTACATCTACATCTATACTCCGCGAGCCACCTTACGGTGTGTGGCGGAGGGTACTTATTGTACCACTATCTGATCCCCCCTTCCCTGTTCCATTCACGAATTGTGCGTGGGAAGAACGACTGCTTGTAAGTCTCCGTATTTGCTCTAATTTCTCGGATCTTTTCGTTGTGATCATTACGCGAGATATATGTGGGCGGTAGTAATATGTTGCCCATCTCTTCCCGGAATGTGCTCTCTCGTAATTTCGATAATAAACCTCTCCGTATTGCGTAACGCCTTTCTTGAAGTGTCCGCCACTGGAGCTTGTTCAGCATCTCCGTAACGCTCTCGCGCTGACTAAATGTCCCCATGACGAATCGCGCTGCTTTTCGCTGGATCATGTCTATCTCTTCTATTAATCCAACCTGGTATATGTAGGCTATTTCATTAACTTATATAATTAGGAGAAGCACAGGAAGTTATTGAAGACAATAATGACGTGAGAGAAACTGTGGGCACTAACTACAATATAACAGTTACAATAACACTACTGTCTTATTATTTAGTCAACAAACGCACTGGGACCGCAATTTCGATGCCAAACTGTTTAACTTTGCTCCTTGGAAATTGTCGACGCCTGAACTACGGTCGCATCGAACACTCCACCATGCTCCCCTGTACCTCTCTCGGACTCAGCGGGCGTCATGTACGGGAGTTATGCCCAAAACTTTTACCCGACAGCACCCGGCTCGCAGCTGAGCACGAAGATGTCATGCAACACGAATACCGTCCAACTTACAATTACTCCAGCGTTCCTCGCTCGCAGTAGCGTGTATCGAGCCATCTGCTTCTGAATTAACAACGGAAGAGCATTGAAATAACTCTCATGCAGGCTTCTTGTTCTGTTTCCAAGGAACTTAGGGAGGTCACCTTCTCCGGACAATGCGATTACAGTTACATGTACTGACAAGAGTTTTCTGATGTATATACTTCAGCTTTTCCAAACAGCTCCAAACGAATTTCGTAATTACTTTTTTCAACAATAGCGTTATGGTGTTTTTCACTCCGATGATTAGTTTGATGCACTCACCGCACTATTCTCTCCTGTATAAACCTTTTCATCTTTAAATAACTACTGCACTCTACATCCGTTTTAACCTGCTTTCTGTAGTCGCATTAGTTACCCGATCCACCCATGTCTGACATGAGTACGATCGATTTCCTACTACAGAGGTTCGTCTTGGGGCTTGAGCAGGCTCGGCATATAAGCGAGTGCCGACCGCGAGTAAGGAGGAACAACGCTTTGAGAACGCAAGGCGGCAGTGCGCGAGTCGGCGATTGGCTGGCGGGCAGAAGCGAAGACGACGTGCCTGAGTCCGGGCGGCGGTTGTCACGTGGTTATACTGGAGGCGGCGGGAGTTTGGCCGGCGCTGTGCATTCTCCGGCGACCTCGTGAGCTGTGGATGTGCCCCCTTCCTTGGAGGGACAAACTGTTAAGGTGTTGCGAAGTGATGGTCTGACATCTTCGCAAAATCGCCCCAGCATCAAGACACCCAGTGAAGTACGCTAATTACTAAGAGCGCTTAGTTAACCGTGATTGTGATCGCTCTTCGTACAGTAAGACGTTGCCGGACGCGTGATGTTCTGTGTGTTCGATTTCATTTGATGCCTCTTACTAAGCGCGTGCTCTGATTCCGAATAATATTGGTGCATTAGCTATTATTAGCAAGAGTTTAATTTTTTTACGATATCGGTTAATCTATGTCAATATGTCCCCTGAGGGCAATCTGAGTTTTTATTTCTAAAGGTTACCGTGTTGAGCTTTGCAGGCCCACTTAAGGTGGCCAGTATGTGCGCTATTAAGTTCTAGTGAGTTTCGGTTCTCGTGAGACAGTAAATTTCCCACTCTTAGCGTTTATCTGGTACTGCTTCACTTAAAGAAAGGACTTGCGAGTGAAATTGGTTGTTGTTTACCCTTGGTTTTATAGTGTAAATTTACTGATCAATCTCGAATGTTAAAGTTCTTTTGGCCTCCTGTTATCGGGTGTGATCTGTGTTTCAGTGAGCTGACGCAGCGGCAAACGAAGCTCAGAGCTTCCCTTTAGATTACAAGTTTGGCTTACGGGCGGTGGACTTCTCCTGAGCTCGTGTGGTCCTCATCGGTAGCGTTTGCCGGATTCACATTTCGGTGGCCTACTCGATGTGGGGTTTCAAACGGAGCCACAGGTTAGTTCGAAGTATAACCTCTCTCAGTTGGCTCCACCGTTCGTGGTTAAACTTCGACCTTACAAGCTTGGGCCTTACTTATGTTCTTACACATTTATGATTGTACAAAGTTGTAACTTTCTATGCCCCAAAAACCCATCTTATAAGCCAATGAGCATTTGCATGATTTCGTGGTTCGCTCTGCAAGGTTCTCTAGTCTAGTAATTTTCAAGATTGCCCAAGTTACGTTTTAAATAAATATTTTCTAAGTATTCGTGTTAAAATTGAAACTGTGTCCAGTGTTATTTTACATGTATTGTTAAAGTATTGGAATTGAAACGATCTTAAATAACTTGTCTCAACTAGAGTTGTTTTCTTAAAGTTATGGTCAAATTCAGTCTTAGTGACTTCTGTCAATTTTTATATGAGATCGTCGCTAATGGTTTATTAGTTTGTTAATTTTATGCAATGAGAGAGTTTCTTAAATATTTTGCCTGAGTGGCGTTTCTCAATTTTTATGGGAGATCGTTGGCTAATGGTTTGTCAACTTGCTTATGATTTTGTGTAATGAGTGTTTCGTAAATAATCTTGCCTGAATGGCGTCTGTCAATTTTTATTTGAGATTGTTTTTGGTAGTTACTAAACACATTGGAATTGAAATGTTCACTTTAGATTTAAAGATTATACGAAGCAGGTCTTCAGTAAAAACGTTCCAATCACATTTCAAAACCTCCTGTTCTCGTCTTGCCTGAGCTGTTTATCGTCCACGTTTCACTTCTGTGCAAGGCTACACTCTACATAAACAATTATAGAAAAGAATTCGTAAGATTCAAATTTATGTTCATGTGTAACGTTTTTTTCGAGTCATCAGCCTTGTGCCAGGTTTAATGCGAACCGTCAGGAATTCTTCTCCCGCGCCAACCTCTTCATCTCAGAGTAGCATTTGCAATCTACGTCCTCAACTCTTTGCTGGGTGTACTCAAATCTCTGTTTCTTCCTCTACGGTTTTTGACCTCTACAGCTCCCTCTAGTGCCATGGAAGTCGTCCCCTGATGTCTTAACAAATGTCCGACCATCCTGTCCCTTCTCAGTATTTCCAGATATTCCTTTCCTCCACAGAACGTTCTCATTTATTTCCTTACAGTGAACCTAATTTTCACCTTTCCTCTGTAGCACCATATCTCAAATGCTTCGATTCTCTTGTTCCGGTATTCCCACAGCCCATGTTTCAATGCAGACGTACATTATCAGAAATTTCTTCCTCATATTATGGCCTATGTTTGAAACTAGTAGACTTCTCCTAACCAGGCACACCTTTTTTGCTGGTGCTAATCTGCTTCTGATGTCCTCCTTGCTCCGTCAGTCACTGGTTATTTTGCCGCCTAGGTAGTAGAATTCCTTAACTTCATCTACTTCGTGACCATCAGTCCCGATATTAAGTTTCTCTCTGTTCTCATTTCTGCTAATTCTCATCCATATTCTGTACTTTTAGACTGTTCATTCCACTCAGCAGATCATGTAATTCTTCTCCACTTTCATTGAGAATAGCAGTGTCATTAGCGAATCGTATCATTTATATCCTTTCACCTTGATTGCAATCCCTCTCCTGAACCTTCCTTTTATTTCCATCGTTACTTCTTCCTTGTGCAGATTGAACAGTAGAGGCGAAAGTCTATATCCTTGTCTTACACCTTTTTCAATCCGAGCACTTCGCTCTTGGTCGTCTACTGTTATTGTTCCTTCTTGGCTCTTGTACATATTGTTTATTACCCGTCTCTCCTTGTAGCTTACCCCTATTTTTCTCAGAACTCCGAACATCTTGCACCATTTTACACTGTCGAACACTTTTTCCAGGTCCACAAATCCTATGAACGTGTCTTGATTTTTCTTTAATCTTGCTTCCATCATCAACCGCAACGTCTGAATTGCCTCTCTCGTGCCTTTAGCTGTGCTAAAGCCAAACTGATCATCTTCTAGTACATCCTCAATTACCTTTTCCATTCTTCTGTACATTATTCTTATATGCAACTTCTATGAATGAACTGTAAAATGATTGTGCGATAATTCTCGCACTTGCCACTCTTGCAGAATTGTGTGGACGACATTTTTCCGAAAGTCAGATGGTACGTCGACAGACTTACATTTTACACAGTAACGTGAATAGTCGTTTTGTTGTCACTTCCTCCAATGATTATAGAAATTGAAATGGAATGTTATCTATCCCTTCTGCTTTATTTGATCTTAAGTCCTCCAAGGCTCTTTTAAATTCTGATACGAATACTGGATCCCCCGTATTTTGTAAATAGACTCATGTGTCTTTTTTTTATCTCATAGGGGCTTTCAATTTATTCTCTCACCCTATCCGCTCTCTCCTCTGAATTCCGCAATGGAATTCCCTTTGCACCCTTAGTGTTACCACCCGTGCTTTTAATGTCACCGAAGTCTGTTTTGACTTCCTGTATGCTGAGGCTGTCCTTCCGACAGTCATTTCTTTTTCGGTTTCTTCACTTTTTTTCCTGCAGCCATTTCGTCTTAGCTTCCCTCCACACCTATTTATTTCATTCTCAGCGACTTGAATTTCTGTATTCTCGAATTACCTTGAACATTTTCGACTTCCTTCTTTCATCGATTAACTGGAGTATTTCTTCTGTTACCCATGGCTTCTTCGCAGTTACCTTCTTTGCACCTATGTTTTTCTTCCAACTTCTGTGATTGCCCATTTTAGATACGTCCATTCCTCTTCAACTGCACTGCCTACTGGATTATTGTTTATTGCTGTATCTACACCCTTTGAGAACTTCAAGTGTATCTCATCATTCCTTAGTACTTCCGTATCTCAATTCTTTGCGTATTGATTCTGCTTGAGTAGTCCCTTAAACTTCAACCTACTCTTCATCAGTATTACATTGTGATCTAAGTCTGTATCTGCTCCTGACTACGACTTTTAGTCCAGTATCTGATTTCGAAACCTCTGTCTGACCATGATGTAATCTGAAATCTTCCAGTATCATACGGCCTTTTCCAAGTAACCTCCTCCTCTTGTGTTTCTTGAACATTTTCGCTACTACTAGCTTAAATTTGTTAAGAACTCAATTAGTTCTTCTTCCCTATCTTGCCTTGTACCAAGCCCATATTCTCCTGTACCTTTTCTTCTACTCCTTCCCCTACAACTGCATTCCAGTCCCCCATGACCATTAGATCTTCATCTCACTTTACGTGCTATATTAACCTTCCAGCATCTTCATACACTTTCTCCATTACTTCATCGTCATCTTGCGACGTCGGAACGTAAACCTGAACTATCGTTCTCGGTGTTTGTTTGCCTTATATTCTAATAAGAACAAACTTATCACTCAACTGTTCACAGTGACTCAGTCTGTGTCCTATCTTCCTATTCATAACAAATCCTTCTCCCGTTAAGTCATTTTCTGCTGCTATTGATATTACCCTATACTCATCTGACCAGAAATCCTTGTCTTCTTTCCATTTCACTTCACTGACACCACTATATCTAGATTGAGTCTTAGCATTTCCCTTTCCAGACTTTCTAGTTTCCCTACCACGTTGAAGCTTCTGACATACCACACCCCGATTCATAGGATGTTATCATCTCTTTGGCTATTCAGTCTTTTTCTCATGATCATTGGGCAGTCTCCTCCTGGAGATCCGAATGGGATACTATTCCTGAATCTTTTGCCAATGGAGAGATCATCATAACACTTTTTCAATTACAGGTCACATTTCCTGTGGATACACGTTATGTGCCTTTAATGCAGTGGTTCCCATTGTCTTCTGGCCCTCTGCATCCTGATGCCGCTGATCATTGCTGATTCTTCCGTCTTTAGGGGTAGTTTGCCACCCCAAGGACAAGAGAGTGCCCTGAACCCGTGTCCGTTCCTCCGCCGTCCCTCACAAGGCCGTTGGCAGAATGAGGATGACTTCTTGTGCCGAAAATCTTCGGTTACCAATATTGATATTAGTCAAAATTCAAGCGATGGCGGGTTTCTAACCAGGGACCGAGGACGTTTTGATTACTAATCAAAGAAGCTATCCCTAGACCACGAGTGCAAACCCATTATTATTTCCTATTTTTAAACCGAAAAAGAAGTTGCTGTTACAACGGCATTGATTCTTTAGATATGTGGTATCGTGTTCAATTTTCAGGTAGGAAGTACTGAGTGAAAAGGACTTCTGTAGTTAGCAGTTAACACCTTGTAATTGCTAAAGTGAAATGAGCTAGAAAATACATCGTTACTGAAGATGAATGAAAAAGGAAATATAGAAGTTAACAAAGAAAATACTGCCTAACTTATTGCTTTACAATTATTTCAAATTGAAAAACGTAGAAAAGGTATTTTTGCACTCAAATTTACGACAGGGAGAGTCTCACGGATATAGTGGTATTGCATGGAATTAATTAAACTGCGTTAACATTTATTAAATCTCTTTTATTTATTAACTCCTCGGTGATCATATAACGTACGCTTGGATGTAGTTTCAATTATCCGTAATTAATTAGTTACACAAATAGCTATGTTCTTTTGAAACGTTGACGGTACTTGCGAATCAGCAGTAAGGCTACTAATCATAATTCTGCCACACTTGCTGCATGTAGTGGTTAATATTTCTTATTTTTGTAGCTGCAAATGTTGTCAGATCTTCACAGACTCGAACCTTTCCGTTTAAGTTGATGGCTACGTCTTGCACGTTACAAGGGAACTATCCCGTCCGACATGTCGAAAACCATCCTAATATTTTTTTTTATTTATTTATTTTCTTTTTTTTTTTAGGAAGAACACGCCGAAAGGAACACAATCTCAGGATTTTAGCTGCTAAGACTCACTGCAAGTATGTTTTAAAAAATGCTGAAATTTTTTCCAAATTCGTGGCACTCTAGTTGGATGGAGGTACGTAAACCCTGCCGTAACTGCAGCAGGCAGAGCAGGCGCAACACGGCGGGTGTATAGCCTTAGTAAGCAGATACAACGGTGAACAGATAACACAGTACAACACGATCGTAATTTGCAGATACTTTCTCTGACACAACTCTTCACAGAATGAGATTTTCACTCTGCAGCGGAATGTGCGCTGGTATGAAACTTCCTGGCAGATTAAAACTGTGTGCCGGACCGAGACTCGAACTCTGGACCCTTACCTTTCGCGGGCAAGTGCTCTACCAACTGAGCTACCCAAGAACGACTCACGCCCCGTCCTCATAGCTTTACTTCTGCCAGTACCTCGTCTCCTACTTTCCTAACTTTACAGAAGCTCTCCTGCGAACCTTGCAGGACTAGTACTCCTGAAAGAAAGGACATTGCGAAGACATGGCTTAGCCACAGCTTGGGGGGATGTTTCCAGAATGAGATTTTCGCTCTGCAGCGGAGTTTGCGCTGATATGAAGGAGAGCTTCTGTAAAGTTTGGAAAGTAGAAGACGAGGTACTGGCAGAAGTAAAGCTGTGAGGACGGGGCGTGAGTCGTGCTTGGGTAGCTTAGATGGTAAAAAAAAGATAGAGCACTTTCCCGCGAAAGTCAAAGGTCCCGAGTTCGAGTCTCGGTTCGGCACACAGTTTTAATCTGGCAAGAAGTTTCACAATTGTTCATAGTTACTATTCACTTCGATTTGCAATGCTCTAATATCTATAATAATTAGCAGCTGTCTTTGCGGTATCTCTAAGTGTTAACAATGAAGATGAAACTTAATTTTTATTTTACTTTCTTCGTATATGCTAGCTAATAGCATTTGTCTTTGAGCAGATTCCAGAGCTTCACAGTAATGTAGAATTCAATTAATGTTTTCAATGTTGCAGAGATGAAATATCAAGAACGTCGTATAGCAGTAAAAATCATCTACTTCTCATAGTCGTGCGAACCGTGACAATAAATCAGTTATATAAAGTAGGTACCGATCTTAAGAGCCCACAAAATGATAGTACCACGGAGGTAAAGTAAGTTTAAGCATACTTTCAGAAAAAGCGAACAGCATCTGGAATTGTACAACTTCATTATAAGTCCTGAACTGCTAGACCAACAGTTTGAAAAAAAAATCCTTCACAGCGAAAAAGCCTGGTTCAAGAAGAATGATGTAGTGGATACTTATAATATGCACGGGTATGAAGAAGATAATCCGCACAGCAGGCACCTACGACAACACCGTCAAATACAGTGTCAATATCTGCTGTAGTATTATCGAGCGTTGTGTCACAACGCCGCGTGGGCTACCATAACTGTCGGGAGAAAATTTTCCGGTCATTTCTCTACCGCAATGATTTGAAGAAAAAAATTAAATGATCGCGGAAGCACTAAGTGTGGCCATTTAAATGGTAAGCACAAAACCCAACTGATTTCTTTCCGTACGCCCATCTGAAATTATTAATTTATGATGAACGGATTTCTGACATCATAAACCTGTGAGAGGGAACGAAATAAACCTGTGTAATAACGTGAAGGGACACAGGCATGATGGATTGCATTCATCAATCATTTCCGCAAAAAATTCCAATTTTGTTACGTTGTTCCGCGAACTACACGTTGAACAGTATTAACAAAACGTGTATGTAAGTGAAGGTTTTGTGTTTCTGCGTTACTTTCACACTTACATTATATAGAGTAAGTTTAACTGAGACACAGAACTCCAATTTTGTTTTGTGATAATTCGTATACATTCTTCAAAATGAATAACAGAAACGAATTACAATGGCATTCACACGAAAAGCATACACTTTAACAGACTATTACGGAAAGCTCTACACCCTAAACATCTTGATCGAATACTACGAAGCAGATATTCCACTATTTCCATATCTGTATGCTGTATTGATTAAAATTTTCTCCGTCTGGGGCCTTATTTTCTATATTTCCAGTACAGATATAAGTCATTCAGACGGATAAAGAATGATGTGAATACATGGTGGCTATCGAGTGTGTCTAACGAAAATGGAACTTTTCAGGTCGATCAGAACACAGCATGCCTAGTGAAAGAGCACATACAGTCATCACCACCTTTCAGATTTTGGGAATGGTCAAATCGTTGCAATAAGGGAGATGGGAGCATCAACCCGATGTATCCCACAGACAGTTGAGTATACTGCAATGACTGCAGAACGAGTGGTGAAGGGATGGACAGTGCGGCAATAACAGTAGGCAATGATCCTTCCAAAAGGATTACTTCATGAGACTATAGTGCCATTGTTCGACTGCCTCTTAGGAATGACAACAGCTTAAATTCAAGCAGAGACTACAGACAGTCTGGCACCGCGGACCATTGGAAAAAATAACTGGAAGCCCAGTTGAGATCTCCAGTTCCCATGTCCTCTAACAGCTGACACCGTACATAGACAACGGAGTCTTAATATGGTGCAGAGACAGTCAGCCAAATTTGCTGGCCTTCTATGGTATTCAGCGATGAGTCTCACTTCTGTTCGTGGCTGCTAGATCGACGCCAACGTGTCCATGGAGAACTGGGTGGATGTCGCTGAAAACAGCGATTGTCGAGACCGGTACCGCGTCATCTCCTACACGGTCAAGTCACATTAATGTGACCACCGCTAAGTTCGGCGTGAACTTGCAGCAACCACTCAGTGGGACGCGGAAAACGGTGCAGTCACTGCCGTAATGCGGAAATGGCGCGATGTATCTGACATCCAAAAGTGCATGATCACTAAATTTCCTAAACGGTTAATTATGTAATCTATTTCCGTGCCGCCGTGCAAGACAAAGTGGCGCTCATGCAAAACCGGTGCCAATGCAATTGTCCAATGCAATTGGTGCAGCATGGACCATAGATGACAGGAGTGAACGACGGCTGCGGAGATCTGCACGCCAAGTAGACGTGCAACAGTTGAGCAACTGACCATCTAGATGAACCCTGGGGCTAATAACAGTGCCTCCTCAACAACCGTTGCTGCATAAGGGCCTCCGCAGCAGGCGCCTGTTAATGCACCATGATAACTGCCGTTCAGTGGCGACGAAGGCTGGAATGCACCGAAACTGGGCGTCCACAGAGTGGCCACAGATGGCCTTCTCAGATGAAACACGTTTCATGCTCCATTGGGCAGATGGCAGCTGGCATGCGATGCGTGAAACGCCTCAAAATAAACATCCTGCATCCAGGAGAGAGCGTTATGATCTGGGGAATATTTTCGTGGCATTCCCTGGGTGACCTCGTCATCTGGAAGGCACTGTGGGTCAACACAAATATGTACCTGTCGTTGGGGACCGTATCCACCCCTAAATGCAGTTCGTTTTTCCTTGGCACGGAGGGATCTAAACAGGACAATGCAACGTGTCACGCAGCTCTCAGTATACATGCGTGGTTTGAAGAGCACCAGGATGAGTTAACCGCACTTCGCTGGCTACCAAACTCCTCGGTTTTAAACCCAGCTGAGTATCTAGGGGACCACCTCGATCGTACTGTTCTTGCCATTGGTGCTCAACCGAGAAACTCAGGGCAGCTGGTTATGGCACTGGAGTCGGCATGGCTCCACATCCCTGCAGGTACCTTCCAGAATTTCATTGGCTCTCTTCCTGCGCGTCTCGCAACGTTCCGAGCTACAAAAGGTGGTTATTCAGGCTTCTGACCACCTTAATGTGACTGAACAGTGTAGGATCATGGTGTGAGCAGCTGCTGGATGTGACAACAGGAATCAAATGTTCAAATGTGTGTGAGATCTTATGGGACGTAACTGCTTACACACTACTGAACCTAAATTATCCTAAAGACAAACACACACCCACCCATGCCCGAGGGAGGATTCGAACCTCCGCCGGGACCATCCGCACAGACCATGACTGCAGCGCCTAAGACCGCTCGGCTAATCCCGCGCGGCGGACAACGGGAATCGTTTGGTAATTTTTCAAGAGTGTCGGTATGCCGTTCGGCTTGTGACAAGAGTCACAAGCCTTATTTTTGCAGCCTTCATGACCAGTGTATCAGAAAGCTTATTCGAGGAGGAAAACTCAGGGCCCCACACGAGAGTACATCCCACAACCGATCCGGGGAAATGTAGGGATCTTTTACTGCGTGCTTGGACATCCATAAAACAGCCAGCTATCATTTGTTTCCGGCAATGCAAGTCATTCCTCGATATGACATTCGGAGGCTGTTCGCTTCAATGGCTGATGGAAGAATCTGGCCCGTGTGCGGAGGCGGGTGGAGGCACTCATACTGATGTTAATGCTGGACGTAAGTTCCCAAAGGAATGAAAGTTTAATCACCTTATTCTAATATACGATGAACACCACTACAAAGTTTGATAAATGTTTAACTTGTGCTTTACTTTGCAAGATTTTCAATTTCTGTCACTAGTGTAAGTCGTTCTCGCTTTACGTTCTTTTTTTTTTTTTTTTTTTTTTTTTTTTTTTTTTTTTTTTTTTTTTTTCAAATACCCCAACATCAGCTGAAGGAAAGAGAGAGAGATAGGTGGACGGTGTTTTCGATCACTTTCTATCGTAAACATTTCTCTAAATCCGTTTCTGTCGATGATCTTGTATTGACGTAGGTGGAAGAGCAGGTACGTTGTGTATTAAATAGGATATAATAAAAACATTTAATCCAGTGATCGTCATAAATATTTTACAATAGAACCTTGACCTAAAATATTATGAAAAATATAGCACATCAGGTGGTGTACAAAGTTACTTAAAGAGCCTTCAGCTCCATTTCATATTGATATTGGTATTGATATTGTAGTATGCCCTGCATAGTTATTTTATCTGCTGTGTTTTTACGTAATGAAATTTGATTCTGATTGTTCAGCGAAACTACGGTGCACAACATGAATTAAAGAAACACTTCTTGGAAACCCCGTAATTGTACTCCATTGAGACGCATAAGTTTGAAATGTGGTTCAAAGATGCGTATGAGCTTCCTCTGTAAGAGTGCAAAACCATGGTGCCCTGCGGCGTCACCCTCGAGCTCGGCGTGGCTTCAAACGGTAAGATGTCAAAAAGGGCCAAAAAAGGCCACAGCTCAGGAGTTCACGTGAGGTGTAAGATGGGTTAATGATGTCAGATTGAGACCAAATTTCACCACAATTCTTTTGACGTCTCCGAAATGGTGGTCATAACCATGACACCCAGCGTTGAAATCACGCGGTTGTCTTAAACGTGGCCGCCGGCCGCGGTGGTCTAGCGGTTCTGGCGCTGCAGTCCGGAACCGCCGGACTGCTAGGGTCGCAGGTTCGAATCCTGCCTCGGGCATGGGTGTGTGTGATAACCTTAGGTTAGTTGGGTTTCAGTAGTTCTAAGTTCTAGGGGACTTATGACCTAAGATGTTGAGTCCCATAGTGCTCAGAGCCATTTTTTTTTAAACGTGGCCGAGGAAAGTTTTTCGAAAACACCATCGCTCAGAAGCGACACGGAAAAGCCTCAGAGGGTGACATAATGTGTGTCAATTAAATCATCACATTCCTGTGACGTTGATTCTTCACAATTCGCGGTTGGAAATGGTAGTTCGCAATGTAATAAGCAACAGGAAGAAATTCATGAGGAACGACCTTTGACATTGCCGACACTCTTGGGGGTTTCAGCCCTCCGCCAAGGACACTGCGTGGCTGCATCCCCATTGAAAGTAATCGCACCCCTTAGGAGTGTAGCGCGATCGCAATATTTACTATCGTGTATACGGTGGAACCACTAGGGACCGTTCGCGTCCATTCGACGAAATTTAAACGTGATCAGAATCGTCAAAGGATAGTCATACTTTTTCAAGCCTTCTGTTTTCCACCGTCCTGCGGCGTGGTCGCGCAGGAATGTAACGTTAACATGTGCGTGAACGGAACAACGAAGACCCCCTTTCAGACCCCACACTCCGGCAACAACTTTGGTACCACTGACGCAACTTTGTTGTGCACGTTGCAGATATACACTAGGTGATCAAAAGTATCCGGACACCCCAAAAAATATACATTATTCATATTAGGTGCGTCGTGCTGCCACCTACTGGCAGGTACTCCATATCAGCGGCCTCAGCAGTCATTAGACATCGTAAGAGAGCAGAATGGGGCGCTCCGCGGAACTCGTGGCCTTCGAACGTGGTCAGATGATTGGGTGTCAGTTGTGTCATACGTTTGTACGCAAGAATTCCACACTCCTGAACATCCCTAGGTCCACTGTTTCCGATGTAATAGTGAAGTGGAAACGTGAAGGACTTGATCTGTTGACTGACAGACCGCCGACAGTTGAGGGAGGTGACGCGGGAGATGAGAAAACTTCGATTTCGTGGTTGAGCGGCTACTCATAAGCCAGACATCACGCCGGTAAGTGCCAAACGACGCCTCGCTTGGTGTAAGGAGCGTAAACATTGGACGTTCGAACAGTGGAAAAACATCGTGTGGAGTGATGAATCACGGCACACAATGTGGCGATCCGATGGCAGATTGTCGATATGGCGAATGCCCGGTGAACGTCACCTGCCAGTGTGTGTAGTGCCAACAGTAAAATTCGGAGGCTGTCGTGTTATGGTGTGGTCGTGTTTATCATGGAGGGGATTTGCATCCCTTGTTTTGAGTGGCATTATCGCAGCACAGGCCTACATTAACGTTTTAAGCACCTTCTTGCTTCCCACTGTTGAAGAGCAATTCGGAGCTGGCAATTGCATCTTTCAACACGATCGAGCACCTATTCATAATGCACGGCCTGTCGAGGAGTGGTTACACGACAATAACATCCCTGTAATGGACTGTTCTGCACATAGTGTTTGCCTGAATCCTATAGAACACCTTTGGGATGATTTGGAATGCCGACGTCGTGCCAGGCCTCACAGACCGACATCGATACCTCTCCTCAGTGCGGAACTCCGTGAAGAATGGGCTACCATTCCCGAAGAAGCCTGCCAGCACCTGATAGAATGTATGCCTGCGTGAATGGAAGCTGTCATGAAGGCTAAGAGGGGACCAACTCCATTCTGAATTGCAGCATTACAGATGAAGGGCGCCACGAACTTTTAAGTCATTTTCAGCCAGGTGTCCGCATACCTTTGATCACATAATAATAGCTATCAGAAACTTTGACACCATTTCACATGGTAGCTACTCTAGCGCCTGGAGTTAGGAAAATCGCATCCAAGGGGTGTCGAAGGGGCTGTCTAACCCGCAGGCGCTAGATCAGGTGCTTTGCTGTCGAATTTTCTGAAGGTACATTTCAAACGTGCTCAACGAAGATGCTTAGGTGGCACAGAGGGTATTGCCGAATTGTAGAGGGGCCTTAGAGCAGCCGTTTTCCGTTTTATATCAAGAAAATCTTTCTGTTGATCATCGCACTGCGAACTGTTGTTCCCGACTGTGAAATGTGTGGGAATAAAGGGTAAGGGGTGGTCTAACTGACGCTCTTACGCCACCCTGTGAGCTATATTTGAAGTTTGGAAGCAATTCAATTCCTCTGATTTTTTTTGACGAAGATTGTTGCAAATTCGGGTTTCTAATCATCATCAGTTATCTGCTATATTAGCAGGTCCTTTGCCTCTCCATTTTCTGCGATCCATTGCTTCCTTCTTAAGGCTGATGTATGTTGTACCGTCCATCATGTCATCCAGTATCTGGAATCTCTTCCTTCCTCGCTTCCTTTTCCCTTCTACATAACCTTCTAAAACTGTTTTTATCACTCCGTCATTCTTTCTTAATATATGCCCAATCCAATTTCTTTTTCTTCTCTTTATTACATCTAGTAACTGTCTTTTCTTTCCCACTCTTCTCAGTACCTCTTCATTTTTTACTCTGTCCATCCAACTTATTCTTTCCATCTTCCGCCATGTCCAGATCTCAAAAGCCTCCAGCCTTTCTCTGTCTTTTTTCCTCATAGTCCATGTTTCAGCACCATATAGAAGAACACTCCATACAAGACATTTTATGAGTCTCTTTCTGAGTTCTCTGTCCAGACCGCTGCAGAAGATTCTCCTTTTCTTATAAAACGCCTCTTTAGCCATTGCTATCCTTGTTTTAATTTCTGTGGTGCACTTCCAGTCGGTGTCTATCCTGCTTCCAAGATACTTAAAATTTTGTACCTGTTCTAGTGTTTCTCCATTCAGCATAATTTTTATTTCCTTATTTCCTCCTAGTGCCAATACTTTTGCTTTATTTGTGTTAATTTTCATTCCATATTTTTTCCGTTAGTTGCAATGGTGTCCACCAAATCCTGTAATTGTTTTTCTCCTGTGGCTAGAAGGACCATGTCATCAGCAAATGTCAAACACCCTACTCTTCTTCCTCCAATTTCTACTCCTTTGTCATCTAATGAGCATTGGTCAGTAAAACTTTCGAAGTAGAGGTTGAAAAGAGTAGGTGATAAACAGCATCCTTGTCTTATTCCTTTTCCTAGTCTGATACAGTTTGTACTTTCTCCTCTCACTTTAACTGAAACTTTTTGATTAGGATATAATGAGTTTATAAGTCTTCTGGTTTTCCAGTCCACTCTCTTTTCCCTCATTATAGTCGCCAGCTTGTCCCAAACCACATTGTCAAATGCCTTTTCTAGATCGATGAAGCTCATATATAGGTCTCTTCCTTTTTCAATAAACCTTTCTCCCAAGATTCGTAGGAGCCCTATTGCATCTCTGGTGCCCGTATTCCGTCTAAATCCAAACTGCTCCTCGCCAAGATTCTCCTCCATTACTTTTTCAAGTCTTCTATTAATTATTCTTAATATCACTTTGGCTGCATGTGAAACGAGGCTGATTGTCCTGTGCTCGCTGCATTTCTTGGTTCCTTGTTTTTTCGGTAATGGAATCATTACTGTTGTCAGAAAGTCCTCAGGCCATTCACCACTGACATATATTATATTACATAACCTGAATATTTCTCTTATTCCATCGTGGTTCAAGCATTTTAATATTTCTCCCGGTATTGTATCTGTACCGACCGCTTTGCCATTTTTCATTGCAGCTATGGCAGACTTTACTTCTTCCATTATGATGGTCGGTCCTTTCTCGTCATCACATACACTGTTGTGTGATTCAAGTTCCAGAGTTTCTGGTTTGCTATTTGTGTCATATAGCTCTTTTATATATTCTTCCCATCTCTGGAGGACGTCGTCACGATCTTTGTACACTACCTCTTCGTCTTTACTCAAAATTTCCATAGTAGCACTTCCTGCTCTGTTTTGTTCCCATGTCATAGTCTTTACTCTGTAGTATAGTAAGTCGTATCTTCCCTTCCTGTCCAGTTCTCCAATTTCATCACATTCCTCTTTTAGCCATTTTTTCCTAGCCTGCTCTGTTTCTCTTCGCAGTTCATTATTTAACCTTCGGTATATCTTTCTTGCATCTTCAGTGTTCTTGTTTTTCAATTTTCTTCTCTCCTCCATCTTTGAAATCATTTCTTGTGTGACCCATGTTTTTTTTACCTTTTCCCTTTTACATATCCTATATTTTGCTGTCCTGCTTTAATGATTCCTTCTTTCAACATATTCCAGTACTCGTTGGCATTATCAGGTGCTTCTTTGTCTCGTAATGTGTTTAGAAAGTCCCGAGACAGCATTTCTGTAATTTGTTCTTTGTTGTATCTTATCTTCTCTAAATCCCACTTCTTCACCATGGTCGCCTTCTCCAGTTTTTTCATTCTTATTTCTATTTCTGCCATAAGTAAGTTGTGGTCACTATTAATATCTGCACCTGGTAATGTGTGCACCTTCTTGATTCCATTCCTGTATCTTTCTTCTACCAGTATAAAATCGATTTGGTTTCTGTATTTATCCCCTGGTGATTTCCAATTGTAGAGCCTCCTCTTGTGGTTCTTGAACCATGTGTTTGCCGCTATCAGCTGCCTTTCCCTGCAGAAGTGAATTAACCATTCACCTCTGTCATTTCTCTTTTCAAGACCATAACTGCCTACTATGTTTCCCTCTTTCCCTTCTCCCACAATGGCGTTCCAGTCTCCCATTACTATTTTGCACCATTTTTTATTTTCGTCCATTATTCTCTCTATTACATTGTACGTTTCCTCTTCAATTTGGTCATCATGTTCTGAAGTTGTCATATACACCTGGACAATCAGTAAATCTTTTTTTAGTCCTTTCAGCCTTACACCAGTAACACGATCATTTGCATAGTCTACATATTCCACACATTTAGCCAATTCCTTTGTCATAATCATTCCTACTCCATTAATTCCTTTTACTTCTCCTCCTGAGTAGTAGAATACATATTCATCTGACTGCAGCTCTCCATGTCCATTCCATCTTACCTCAGCAACTCCTACGAGGTCCATATGATTTTTTTCCATCTCTCTTTTAAGGTTTTCTAGTTTTCCTGCTTGTAGCAGAGTTCTGACATTCCAGGTAACAATTCTCGTTTTGATTGTTTTGCCTCCTTTCAAGTTGTCCCCCCCGGAGATCCGAATGGGGGACTATTTTACCTCCGGACACTGATTTAACATGAGAGGAAGCCATTTTTTGTGCATAAAATGGAGACTGCATTATGCAGGGAAGATAATCTGCGGTGGTATTCCGTTGCCTTCCGCAGTTCTGGAGGCCGCCCCTAACATGGGATACAGACGCCTTTTGCAGCCGCCCGCTCTGGGTCAGACGCTGCATGAGAAGCATAGGTTGGAAAATGAAAGACCCCTAGCCCTCGAAACCTAATAGCGTCAGGGTCGGAAAAGAACAAGAGCTGGCCGAGGGTGGCCAGATAGGAAAGATAAAAGTGAGGAGCCTGGCATAAGTAAGTGGGAGCAATGCCAGGACTCAGCTCGGGGCCCCGTGGTCGCCAGCCACGTAATCACTAGGTGTGACTCCCTGGGAGGGGTTTCTACTACAGAAAATTATTTAAATATCATGGCAGTTATCCTGTTCAGATATTATTGTGAGTAAAATATAAATAAGTGGGAGGGTACGCAGAGTATGCAGTCGCGCAGAAATACTTTAGAATTCCAAATATATTTCCTGATTTCTTTTATTTTTTTATTTGTTATTTACTTTTTTTTAAATTGTACTTCATTGCCATTTACTCGCATCTGAATATGGGAAACAGTTTTATATTTGTGCCTCAATCAGTGACACTCCGCTCAAGGAACGTTTCGTTATGTGTGGCTCATCATTTGATCATTAAATGTCACTAATAGAGTAGCATTTAGGAGATACTAAAGCAGAAACACCTCAGCTAGCTTGGGTCAACAAATGACCTACTTAGGATATAGTTGTGAATTTCCTGTACCAGTTACCTTTAACTGTTTGTTAAACGTTCTAGTTAGGAAAGTATTGATTTACACTGTAAAAGAAAGATGCACGTTGCGCGTTGTGTCACTTATACGTGCATTATAAGCAATACCCTATACCCGTCAAGCAATTACACTCATCCCATTTCGATCCACAATAAACGAGTAATCCCACGAAGTGCCTCTTAGCATCGATACACTGGTCAGTCGCGAAATTAATAGCAATATATGTTTTGGTGTTCGCTGTTCAAGGTATTTCGCAGGTTAAAATCCATTCTCAAAGACTAAGCATTTACTTCAGTTTTTCAGCTCATGGCTACATCTACGAAAATAGTGTAGCAAATGAAACATATGGTTCAAATGGCTCTGCGCACTATGGGACTTAACATCTCAAGTCATCAGTCCCCTAGAACTTAGAACTACTTAAACCTAACTAACCTAAGGACATCATACACATCCATGCCCGAGGCAGGATTCGAACCTGCGACCGTAGCGGTCGCGCGGTTCCAGACTGAAGCACCTAGAACCTCTCGGCCACCAGCGGCCGGCTAAATGAAATATAGTGCATAAGTAGTTATAACATATAGTAACGACAGTTGACTTGCTGGTCATTGAAGATTTGTCTCGTGCATTAGGGAAAAATAACCACTCTCATAGTTAGACTTCACTCGACCTATTTTTAGAAGAACAGCGAAAGACGAAAGTATTGTCGAAACATCCTATTAATATTTATTAATATTTCCATGGCTAACGGCCTTGCTGCAGTGGTAACACCGGTTCCCGTCAGATCACCGAAGTTAAGCGCTGTCGGGCTGGGTTAGCACTTGGTGACCATCCGGTCTTCCGAGCGTTGCTGGCAAGCGAGGTGCACTCAGCCCTTGTGAGGCAAAATGAGGAGCTACTTAATTGAGAAGTAGCGGGTCTCGTCTCGTAAACTGACATACGGTCGGGAGACCACATGCCCCTCCATATCTGCATCCAGTGACGCCTATGGGCTGAGGGTGACACGGCGGCCGGTCGGTACCGTTGGGCCTTTCAAGGCCTGTTCGAACGCAGTCAATATTTCCATCAGATCAAATCCCATATCTTTCCTGTCGTACCTATTCCGTCGACGAACACTATTCTCTCCACTGGTATTTCAAAAAATCTTTGTTATTGATAGATCTTGATCGACGTTGATTCTATTACGTGAGTGGGGAGAGGAGGTCAGGGTAAAACGTTGGGCAGCATAGGTGACTGATTCATACACGATAAGTGAATTATAATGGGACAGAGATAAGATAAAAATGTAGAGAAAGGGTGAGAAGGTTTATTTTCGTATTCGATATCTCGAAGTTCGTTCTTGGAGGAGGGGGGGGGGGGAGGGGAGACGAGGAAGCAAGAGAAATTTTTATTCATTGATTATTTTTCATTGCGGCGTGGTTCTTTATAACAGTCTGATAACTCTTATTCACGAAGATTGAATAAGAGTCGAAATGAAATGCCAAATGGCAGTCTTTGACATTTGATAAGGAAAACAAAGATACATATAATAATATTGTTCGGTACTGCACATGATGTGTTGACTGCAGAGTTTCTCTTCCCGTAAGAAAATCACAGCTCCGATTGTATTTATGAACAGGGCTGGCGACAGTTTTCGTTTCGCGTTTCGCGTGTATCTGACGTGCAGCTGTTATAACTATTGAAGCAGCCATCGACTACATCGACGATATATCCCGCAGGGTTTATTGCCACACGATACGAAAGGGCACGTGCAGTGGTGTGGGGGGTATCTGCGTGAGCGCGCGCGCGGGCACATATGTGCGTGTGTTACGTAAAGACACAAGGGAGAGGCGCTTAGTTGACGGGCGCACTCGTGCGTTTGCCTGTGTCAGATGTGTCAGACACAGCTATATTTTTCGGGATATTGATGCTGTTGGAGCATTACGTCGAGAAATACACACATCTGCTGACACTGATGATTTACTCGAACACTCTTTCTCTTCCTTTCACCACATACACATACAAGCATGACCTGTCTCTCGCACCTGCAATTCATATGGGAGAAATTTCACATCATACTGCTTTATATTTTAGAAATGAGAGAATGAACTGTTATTCTGCTATGGTTACATCACAAAATTATCCAAGGTATTCCGTCATCCTTCATGACAGGCGAGAATACGTATTTTTTACCATCAAATGAAATAACAAATTTGCTGTTACCAGTCACAATAAAAAATTTATTGTTTCAGTCGGTATCAATAACAGGCACGGTATAAAGTATGAACAAAAGTGTTAACATATGAAGTTAATTTGCGCTGTCAGCCAATCCAGGTTATTTTCAAACATTAAATACCTCAGATAAACGTGAATAATTTTTGACTGGTAACATTAAACTTATTGTCTATCCAATGACAGTCAGAGTGTAGCCAAACTACAAACGCCGCATTTAAAGTATTGACAGAAAAATTAAATAATTTTAACTCTCAGTGATCCATTAACTTTCTTGATGCATGCCTCCATAATTTTCTCTCCTGTTTGTCTCTATGTCATCTCTTCGCCTCAAGCCCTTACAGCAAATGTTCTCACTTATCTGTCTTCTCCTATAAATTTTGACCTCTTTTGCTCACACTACTTCCAACGACGTTATTAGCTGATATCTTCTCACATTCAATTTCATAAAAAGCTCATTTGTTTCTTGCGACGTCGGGCAGGTATACATGAAATATCGTTGCCGGTGTTGGTTTGCTGTCGATTCTGATGAAGACAATCCCATCATTGAACTGTTTACAGTAACTCACCATCCGTCTTACAGTCCTAATCACAACGAATCTTCTCTCGCTGTACAATTTTCTGCTGCTATTGATATTACCTTACACTCGTCTCCCCAGAAATCCTTGTGCTCTTTCCACTTCACTTTACTTAACGCCACTATACATATATTGAGCCTTTGCATTGCCCGTTTCAGATTTTCTAGCTTCCCTACCACGTTCAAACTTCTGATATTCCAGGCCTCGATTCGTAGAACGTTACCCTTTCATTGGTTATTCCATTTTTTTCCTGATGCCCCCACTTGGCAGTCCCCTTCCGTAGATCCGAATGAGGAACTACCTCGGAATATTTTGCCAAGGAGGGATCACAATGATACTTTTTCAATTACAGGCCACGTGTCTTGTGGATACGCGTTATGCGCAGTAGTTTCCATTGCCTTTTGCATCCTCGTGCCGTTGATCACTACTAATTCTTCCTCATTTTTGGGGCAGTTTCCCACCCCAGGGGCAGGAGAGTGCCCTGAATTTCCGTCCATTCTTCTGCTTCCTTTGACAAGGCCATTGCAAGAACGCGAGCGACTTCCTATGCCGTAACTCTTCGGCTGCCATTGATGATGATTTTTATTCAAAATTTAAGCAATGGTTACATTTAAGTTGTGGTGAGGTTCGAACCCGGGTCCTAGGACGTTTTGGTTACTACCAGAAAATGGTAGTCCTAACCCATCAATCTGATATCACTAAGCGCGATGGCCAACACCGACTGCAGGTAAGGGTAGCCGCAGAAGTCTTGAAGAAACCATCCTGGCTTCTGCATTTAAAAAAAGCCGTCGTCTTCTCTGTTACTAGCAACTGGACTGTACAAGCACAACTGAGCCCTGCTTGGTTAGCTCAGTCGGTACAGTACTTGCCCCGGACCGAGTGAGATAGCGCAGTACTTAGCACACTGGACTCGCATTCGGGAGAACGACAGATCAAACCCGACTCCGGCCATCCTGATTAAGGTTTCCTGTGATTTCGCTAAGTCACTTAAAGCAAGTGCCAGGATAGTTCTTTCTTAAGGGCACGACCATTTTCCTTCGCCATGCCTCCCTAATCTGAGCTTGTGCTCCGTCGCTAATGACCTCATTGCCGACGAGACGTTAAACACTAATCTCCTCCTCGAGCCCCGATCTGGCACAAAGTATAATCTGTAGGAAAGTTTCATTCACACAAATCAGTGTACCACTATTTATAATTAACCGCCAGCATCCACAAAAAGCTGCAGTAACGTGTCTTAATACAGACAGAGCTTGAAAATATGACTAAGAGTTATGAGAGTCCAGGTCCACCTACAATGCAAATAACTGCTGTTTACAAATGCCCGAACATATTTCAACACCTTTGTGACAACATGAAAGGGTACTTTTATTTTATTCTTATTTTGCTACGGTGTTGGGCTGTATACGATCCCCTTTTAATTACTGTATGTCGTATGCAGTAACAGAGACGATGCAACAGAGCCCAACAATGCAGAAAAATAACAATAGAATAAAAAGTACCCACTGATGCTAGCAAAAAGGTGCCATTTATAAACAACAGTTTGCATATTATTCGAACCTGAATTCCCTTAATTTTTTGGTCTGTAAACACGGTTACAGCAAGTGTTTCAAAAACGAGTGATGAATATAACTAAAAAATTGGGCGTGCGACGAACGTTTTTGATCATATCAATAGACTCAATCAGTAAGTGGTAATGCAAATCAGTTTTGAGAAAATATGATGAGCCTTACAGGCGGGAGAGCTGGATAAGATACTGGCCAGGACAATAGTCGAGCACCGCCAGTAAGGCGATAGTTCAGAATATCACAGGAGACAGGAGGGTTTACGATATCGTGTTCAAAGGTAGCACATAGCCAATAGCATTAACTCGTTAGAAACGTAGCGCCTTATGTAAATTACCAGCTATGAGATCAAGGGATGACCGTGTTGGATTCCCAAATGCAGTTTATATCATCCCGCCAGATGTTGGGCCCATATGAAAATGAACAATAAAAATGAATAATAAAATCTGGCATAGTACGTTGTCTTTGGAGCCTTCGAAAACACTATCCAATTGGTAAGGGGAGGTAACCAGGAGCTAGATGATGGAGTAAAAAGGGGTTGGATTAGCTAATAAACACATAATACTTTAAACATTTATTACAGATAAAATTTCCCAGGGGATAAATACGATCTCATTTATATATTTAATTGATCACGTCTACAGTAGACAGAGAAGCAGCGTTGCAGAAGAAAACTCAATCGCACCATCTCATTTAAACCACGAAACGCTCATTTACCTTTAAACTCCAAAAAATTACTGCAGCTACAATGCACAGAATTATTACACTAAAAGTTTAATAGCAACCAAAGTAAAATAGTAAGACATCAAGAAAGTTAAAAAAACTTACACCTCATTCTACTAAAAGGAGTACTTTCTAAACCTCTTAAAGAATTAAATTCCACACAGGAGTAAGGTTGCACATTGTCTTAAGAATTACAGTAATGACAGACTCGGGCATCACGTCGAGAACCAACTGGCGTGGCAACTGGCATTACATGACGGTATAATTACACGTGGCAGTAAGAAGGAACCACCAAGCCATGATATACGATCAATACAAGGTCTAGGATTTACAATCAAAATTGTAAAGGAATAACTTCAGATTTTCACAACTGAACAAAATTTAACTACTTTGACTTCAGCAACTATCGTGCTGATTAAGGAACTGGCTGAAAATATCCTTTTAAATGTATCAAAGGCTCCGGCCAGTATCTTATAGAATTATGTAATTATTTAACCACTGTGACAATCTCAATCAACAAATTTGTCCGTACTCAGCACAGTTTAATTACTTCACAAGCATCAGGAGAAATTTGGTCATCGCCAGAATAACCACACCCAACTCATCCCCGTACTATCTTTCTCTCCTTCACAATAAATAAATAAATATATCCCCATAAGAATAACAATTTCGCAATGAAATTCATCAGAGCTCACCATTAAACAAAAGAAGTCCCCACAACAAGCAGACAAATCAAGCCGGATCTTCAAGATGTTCACAACCCAGGTGAGAAGTCATCACACTGCCGTATCATAACAGCCGTGGCTCTCCCAAGGCGTGCAATAGAAGTTTCCGTCCGCTATGCCCCTGGCCACCTCTCGCCGCGGAGCGCTTCAAAACACTACGGCCACACGGGCGTGCTCCATCCGTTCACCACTGAGGTCCGTAACAAGTGCGCAGCTACCACTAGCAGCATACCCAAGTTCACGCCGTCTCAGCGAACGCCATCCAACATTGTTTTTCTCTCCAGCCGTCAACAAGCGAGCCAATCTGGGCATCGGCTCCCCTCCATCATACCCTCTGGTCGCGACCAAAGAGCTGACCACTATCGATATATGAGACAGAGAGGATATACTCACAAAGGTAAATCGCACTGCCGCCCCAGGCTCACCAACGTGATGTTGTTCGCAGAACTTATCAGAAGCTAACAGAAGAGAGTGACCACTTCTTAAATTACCGTGATTTTGATTTATCAATTGTAATTAATATTTAAATAAAGGTACTGGCAAAATAGCAAAATATTCATTAAGCAATTATACAAGTATGAGCAGATAGGAGGTAATCATGCTGCATTCATTTCCTGTCTTACTGTGGAGAATACGATATTCTGACAGATATTTGCGCAATAAAAACATGCAAAAGACGCCATAAGTCAATAAATAAAATAAATGCAGGTGAGCGGCTTCCATGTGTGATAGCTCGCCTGCAAAGTTCTCATCTGAGATAGCGTTTGTTAAAATAGCATGAAGCATTTAAATTTATTAATTCAGAGGTTCACTATGTAAAAGTTTAGTCCCTGTTAAATATTAATCTCCGTTGTTTTAAAGATATTAATATATCGCCTCATTTTTCTGGGATCGCAGATTCAGATTTGCTTTATTATGTAACTGTGAATTGCTGTCGAATATCAAAAAGATGTAAGAAATCATTTCTAAGCTTTTCTTACACTCCACCATCGCTAGCGCAAAGCCGGTCTTTTTTAAGCGATCGTGCGTCGTCTAAATTCGCAGCTTCTGATTTTCCCCATGTTCGGCCAAGCCTTTGTATCCGCGTCCAAGCCCGCCAGCAACGGTCGCTGCGGGAGGACCGGGCACACTGCGTTCACCTCCCTGGGGCCACCAGTTGGCATTCACCCGTTCAACAAACTCACCTCACCACTTCTACGCGGCCCAATCGCTCGCTTATATACGTGTAATGTGTAAGAATTCCCGAGTCAAGTGACTTGAATTTCATTAGAGAGTGAAAGTCGAGTGCAGAGACGGCAACAGATGTGCAGTAACTGAGCATCCACTTGTGGACACCAGACGCTGAGAAGGATCTCTAAGGTCGTGGAGGCCTATGTTGTCACACGCAGCCATTTACTGTGAATAGCTCCATCCACCTCTGTAGTCAGCTGTAATGGGCAACAAATGGGCAACAACATAACGATGGAGAAATGAACCGCAAGGCCGAAATTAACTCTACAGTTAAATGTTGATCAGAGCGTGGGAGCGGCCAGTCCTATTCAGAACCACCGCCTCACCCGTGTGACTCTGTTTCCTTTAATGCGACGTAGAGATTATAATGGTCAATGATCGGAACTGACAAATGGTCCACATTAATAAACGCAGGGGGAATGGTATGGGTATTTCGAGGATCATATAAGCTGAAGCTTCCCTCTCGTCAGCAGGTCAACTTATCCGACAGTTCTCGTGTCAGTTATGTTTTCGTGGGATGAAACGGAGTTGATATGTCTGCCATCGTTTCTTAATGGTAAACCTAGCAGTAGACGGATCACTTGCAACATTTACTAGTCTACAGCACATTGCAAGCGAAATGTAATTAAGCAAAGAAATGCACACCTCATCGTTCCCAAATTGTCAAATTCGTTTGAGATTTCTTGTAGGTCTCAAAAGCACGTCCCCTGAATGCTACTGAGGACATTTGTGACACTGTCGAATGTAATGTGTGAGCCTTTAACACAGTTCCATCTAGCATCGGCGAACTGTGTCCAGTGATGAGCGATCGTCAATTGTGATACTTCAGCCGCTCGCGTAATCCTCGTCACGACGCGTCTCAGCGCCATCGTGGTTTCAGGAGGCTCAACATGACGCTAGAGAGCAACCTACAAGTGGCAAAGCGTATATGAAATGAGAGTGTTGTATGACAACTACGATGAATTCCTAGCAGTCTCAGAATGGTTTATGTTTTACACATAACGTTTCTCAGATAGTTTTAGAACCAAGCGTAGAAAATCTACTCAATTTCTGGCTGAAAAGAATCTGCTTTTGCCGCCATGTATTATAATTTTTCACAAAATTTTTGTTTTTCTCATCCTACATTTACCTATTAAATTATGCTGTTAACTGCTTAGCACAGCACAATTCGGTTTTGATATATCACACAAAACTCCTCCCCCTCAAACCACTCGAACACAATCAGTACATTCCTATACCTGGAATTATACAGAGTGAAGAGAAACTGCCGCACTTGGCAGTCGGTGTGTGATTCCTAATCGCAACGGAAAAAAAAAAAAAAAAGTGGGACGAGGCAGGGCCCTGCGGATCAGATACGCAGATTCGCCCATGTTCGAGTCTCGTTGGCGCCACACGTTTTTCTTTTCAGTTAAAACATCAAATTTTATCCAGTCTACACCTACACAATGCTTTATCTTGTGTATTTCGTTCTGTTACTGTTACCCTTATTTAAACATTAAGACATAAGAGTCTGTATATTTCATGTCAAGGTTTATCTTCACATAACCACTACATACACGTACGAGCAACGTTGTCTTTAGAGAAGATGTTCAAAGCGACCACCTAGCATTTGCAAACTTTTCACTACTCGCTGAATCATACTTTACTAGATCCTAGGCATCATACGCGCATCCACCATTGCCGAAGCGGCAAGCACACGAGCTATTAGGTACTGTACATCCATGGGTGGAGTCCTTAAATGAAATGTATTCGCAGTTGCGAATATGGACAACCATCAGCTGTATGATGGAATGACAATGAAAATTTGTGCCGGACCAGGACTCGAACCCCGATTTCCTGCTTATAGGGAGAGGTCGCCTTAACTTTATGCTATCCGAACACGACTCACGGCCAGAACCAAGCATCCATATGTCGTCAATCATGTGTCTGCAACCTGTACTCGTACATACATTATGCATATCACCGTACAGGTGACACATTTTACTTGAAAGTCACCTGCACGGTGTTGGCAGATAAATATGTCACTGAAGTGCCTTTTTTTATTCAGAATTATGATGCAATGGCTCAAATGGTTCAAATGGCTCTCAGCTCTATGGGACTTAACATCTGAGGTCATCAGTCCCCTAGAACTTAGAACTACTTAATCCTAACTAACCTAAGGACATCACACACATCCATGCCCCAGGCAGGATTCGAACATGCGACCGTAGCAGTCGCGCGGTTCCAGACTGAAGCGCCTAGAACCGCTCGGCCACTCCGGCCGGCATGATGCAATGTTCCTTTAGACATGTCCAAAGTAACATGCACTGCTGCGACTACAGTCGTTACGAAATGTGTGAAATGTATTCGCAAGTGAGAATATCGACATCAGCTATATGATGGAATGACGACAATGAAGATTTATCCTGGACCGGGGCTCGAAATCGGATTTCCCGATTTTCGCCAGTGGTCACCTTACGTTAGGCTATCCGAGCACGACTCACGGCCAGATCCAAACTTCCATATGTCGTTAACCATGTGTCTACAATCTGTATTCGTACATCCATTATGTACATTCCAGTATAGGGGAGACTTGAAAGGAGTTTATACATTTTACGTATTTCATAACGACTATAGTCGCCGCAGTGCATCTTCCCTTGGGCGTACATGCATGTCCAAAGGACCACTGCATCGAAATACGGAATAACATAGGCACTGCAGTATGGTACTAAAACCTTGTTCCTTTAAGTATCCCCACAGTTATCTAGAGGATTAAGGTCTGGGGGATGCGGAGGCCAGAACACTGACGATCCACAACCAATCCATATTCTTGGCAATGCTTCATTTAAATAGTTACCGCAAATTCATTCCAAAGTGTGGCAGTGTACCATCATGCTGAAACGATAGGTATCACTGAGTACCAAGTGGAACGTTTTCAAATAAGCTAGGCAAAGTATTGCAAAGAAACGTACGATAAAGGTGAACATTCAACTTGACTGGCAATAGGTAAGGGTCCAAAGGCACTCTCCCATGATTCAGCCCACAGTTTTGTGCGGATGAGTGCATGAAAGTCACTTTCAGGCGCGACATGTGGGTCGTGTTCCGACCGATAATGGCTGTTGTGGAGGTTGAAAATACCTTCACGAGTGAAGCTAGATTCATCACTCCACAACACTTTGTTTATAAAATGTTCGTTATCTTCAGCGTGGTAAAAAAGCTATTCACAAAACTGTACTCATCGAACGCGGTCTTCTGGTCGCTGGTATCCTGTTAATGTATAATGATGTGTATGCAGTTCTAATATCTCTGGAACTGCCTTGCAATATCGCGGGTTCTTCGGCGAGGAGACAGGTGAACGGTTTCTAGAATTGCGTTCTCAGTTTATGGAATGTGTATAGCCCTTGGACGACCTCTGTCCATTACTTGTGGACGAAGATTACCAAGTTTTCGAAGGCGCTGCTTCAAGCGACTAAAAACATTCTTGTCTGGGTGGTGCCTTCAAGGGTACCGTGAAGTATACGCAAGAGCAGCAGGAGCAGCCTGGTTATCGGATGCTCCCAGCAACAAAAGCATATAGACGTGTTCATTGTTTGTGTACTCCATCGGGAAGCCGCGCGACATGAACTTGACAGAACTAGTTATGGTTGTACACTGTGCGGTCGGTAGCCACATACATACAGTTTAACAGATCCCACTGGTATGTGATAGGCTATTGTCATCTGCCAAAATGCTATCCCACTTATAAATCATGTATATTTATTCAAAGAGTGTTAGGCCGGAACCTATTACGAAAATAACACTGTAAATTATTACTTCTCTTCTGTTATGGACTATGTGATGCAAATATTATGCTATCAAAGCGCTCTTCGGGCTACATGGGAGAAAGACTCTAACAGACTTTCAATGGGAAAAACTATAGCATTAGAAAGGGCAGAAGGAAGCTGAACACGTGAAACTAGAATGTAACTTAATGTCATTCTATTTCCTTACCAGTCAATCCAATGGCTAACCTGAATTTGTATAATCTCTTTAAAAAAAACCTAAAAGCGATTGGAAATTAACATCGCAATACTATGAAAAACTCTAAAAGTTTATTTTAACTCCAATCGTTGGCTGCAAATGTTTATTAATCAGGTTGTAAATTATGGTCAATGATGACCATCTTCCGACCTGAGTAAAGGCAGTACACCACACAATTCGTGTCATTACTTATTTTAATGGTACAGTCACGTTAGTTAACCGTACGAACTTCGTCAAAAAACTATATATTTTGAGCACCGTGCGCATCATTACTCCATACCTGTATGTAATCTATAGTTCGCCTGCTGTCAGACATAATCTACACTCCATGCAGTGTATGCTTCCGAATGTGAGTATCTATGAATACTGTGGCTGCTGTCAGATGTAACCATCACTGTAAACATTGCCTGCTGCCATATGTAAGCATTTAAGCGTTGTTGTACGGAGCACCTCGTGTTGGAAGAAAACATCACCGTACGCATTAGCTGCTATCACATATAAACTTAGCAACATTGCTGTATGCTGTGCCTACTACCAGAAGTAACCATCTCTGTACACATTGCCTGTTGCCAGATACATAGCTGCAAACATTTCCCGCTGCCAGATGTCTGCATCATTGTAGGCTTCGCCTGCTGCCAGGTACGTGTACCATTCTCCGCAACGCCTGCTGTCAGATGTTAGCACTGCCTGCTGTACACATCGCCAGCTTTAAGTAACAAGAATTGTTGTACAGCCTCGTGTCAGGTGTGAACATCACAGTTGGCACCACTTGATGCCAGGTGTATGCCTCGCGGTGTTCACACTGCCTGCCGCCGGATGCAGGCATCGCTGTTAACCGCACGCTGTCAGATGCAAGCGTCGCTACAGGCAGCACCTGCGGCCGCCGTCTCTTCCTGGAAGATGCGGCAGGCGGCCGCGACGGGAATTCGTCGCTGCTCCTGGAATTATCGAGCGAGCTCCAGTGGTGGCGGGCCCTTCACGGATGCGCCCGTAAAGTGCGTCGTAAAATATTTCATTGTCGGCGTCGTTTTAATACTGCAGGAAGCAGCGGGAAATGAGCGAGATGGATGGCCGGCGCCCTCCTCCGCTCCGGCTACCGGGGGACCGTGATTGATTGCGCGACGAGCCAGCCAGGCTGCCACGGGCTGCGCAAGTGTGCAGTCCAGGTGCGCTGCGGCCGCCTGCACCTGCGCCGGATGGAACGCTCCCCTGAGGAATCGTCTTTATTCGTTCCAAGACTCGCAGACCGTCGTTCTCTGGACCCGCCCATCTGGTCAGGAAAATTGGGATGTTGTTCTTAAATGAGCTGGTTAAAAGCAAAGGGTTATGTTTGGCAAAACCACGATTGGGAGAAAATGAGCTTCAGAGTTCGTATCAGATCTAAATTCTATGTTAATTTGCTATATTGTCTACAGTAAGCACCATATCCAATCGATATTAACGAAGCTATAAACAGCAATAGAATGGAAATGCCCTGTGGCTAAAGCCTCCCGTCGGGTAGACCGTTCGCCTGGTGCTAGTCTTTCGTGTTGACGCCACTTCGGCGACTTGCGTGTCGATGGTGTGAAATGATGATAAGGACAACACAATACCGATTTTTTTTTACCAGTAATCCAGCTAGAATTTATACCCCTCTGCCTCCAAACTTGTCAGTTACTTATATTTCACTCTCATTAATATCATATCTGGAATGACCCACAATAATGTAATACAATATTTTGTTCCTTTTTCGCATATTACGTTAATCCATGCACATAATTTTTATTGATCATTCATATAATGTAGAGGATATGACAAATGAATAAAAAATGTTCAACAGTCAATCCCCTTGCGTTTGCAAGAGCGGTCACTGAATCTATTGTTGACAGATCGTCTGAACTCGGCAAAGTTGCTTGTCGTGTCACACACGTCTGTCGTACCTCGCTCAGCATTTAGATGAGTGACACACTCACGTAATGCGCCAGAACAATAACAGTTACATTTAACAAACTAATAGTGTCACAGTTTACCTGATGAGACATATTATAGCGTAATCAGCTGGATCTACATCCGACACACAATCGCTCACCACCGCTGTCCCTCCTCGGCTATCGCTTTATCCTCTTGACACAGGGTAGAAAAGTGCTTCCTTGTATTTTGGGCAAATCAGGGAACTCCGTTGGTGCGCACACACACACACACACACACACACACAGATATATATATATATATATATATTGCCTTCTGGTGTCGACCAATGGCCGTCTTCTTACGTGACTGATGTAATTCCTCGTCACAAGGGACGCTACGCGGGACGCTCTGCCTCAGTTTATTTACAGTCTTTCTAACACAATACAGTGGCAACATACTGCCCAACACTGCGTAATCTTAGTTATCACTCATTAAGTATCCCTTATTAGCACAATCATTACAAATGTTTCACACAAAAACATAAACTGAGCAAGCAAGCTCTTAACACTTTTTTTTAGGGAAACATCTATTTCGAGTCTAAAAACCTTACTCGTTTCCACTACGATACGTTTAAAAAGTTAGTGCGTATACAATATATCATCTGTTTTATGTTTACGAACACGTACCATGGACTTTTTCACTATCGTTCTTATTTTATACAGTTAAGAATTCCTGTTTAACTATGTTCATTTCAGTTTAGTCATCGACGAGACAGTCTTTCGAAGGTTTTTCTTTTACTTGCAGATAATATGTCGTTAAGCCAAAGTACAATTGCCAAGAAGAAAATTCTACGTTGGGAATGGGCAAGTGAAGGTAACTCGTATTGCTTGACAGCTGGTGCATATATACGTCAAAAGTGTTGGGAGTGCATTAAAATAGTTCGGTTAATTCAGTGTATAGGAAAGGATGAAAGGTCATGATGAAAGTGATTGTGACATTGGGGGAGGAGAAAAGGTCGAGAGCCTGAAAATGGTTGTCATGAATACAATGAAACACATCAGACGCCCATCTTTAGAGAATCGGGCTATTTTTAATACGTAGAAAAAAACTGAAGCATCTACAGCAACAGAACAGTAAGAATATGTACAACTTTCGTCGTTAGTCCCGACATCGCAAACGCTATTGCTCCAAGTAATAAGAAATATTGAAATTATGGATTTCAGGCTGTGTTGCAGCTTATCAGTGTGTATGTCGAAGAAGCGATAAATAATGAGAATATTTCGGAAGTAGAATAAAAATTCAAGAATAACAGATGCAGATGCAGATGTAGAAGTTCATCAGCAGCATTGCCCTTCTAGCCGAAATAGTAGATATCCTCAGTTTAATGGGCCTTACGTTCTACTATGCACATACACAAGGTCACCACTAAAAAAATGGTCGGTACTGCTGACATTTTGTTCGAAAATCAGGCGTAATGTCCATGGACTTCTTGATTACAACCAAATACGACGAAATAAAATGATTCGGTACTAGTGTCTATGAGACCTTTGCAGTGACTGACAACTGCCGCTAAAGCACTCATCGGACGAAAATGAAGGGGATGAGTAGAAAAAAGAAAAATAACAATGGGAATGGTAGAAGAAGAATTGCAATTAAATTGACAGTAAGATTGCCGTCTGGGCTCCGAGATCATACTGGATCGTTCCGGCAGAGAAGGCTGTGAACGCCAGCCAGGCTCACGGAGTTTCAACGATAAATCTACAACATTGTTCTCAGGACAGACCGTGGCTTCCTAGTTCTGAGTAGGAAGCTTGAACCGGGGAATACTAAGGTTCTATGACAAGGTAGCCTGTGAACATTGGGTTGAGAATTGCATGGACCCCACAAATGAGACACACTTGCACTACACATCAGAGAATTCTACCCAGGTAGGTGACTGTGGGTCGAAATACACACAAGGATTTTTTAGATTAGATAACTCTCCATCCAGTCAGACAACGATAGTTGTAGCAGACCAGTTATCTGTGTAGGATCCAAAGAAATGTCCCTCCCCTCCCCCCCCCCCCCCGCAAGGGTATTAAAATCCGAATGGTTAACAGCCGAAGTATTCTCAAGAGCGGCATAGTTCGGAAAAGCAGCGAAGCTCGCTTAATACTGCAAACAGAAAGACGGTTACAGCATGCGTTTGACAGCGGTCATATTTCTGGGAACAATTTAAACGTATATCGAAAGGATATGGGAAATGGAGGTGGTGTGTCTGTCGCAGTAGACAAGAAACGTAAATATGTCGAGACAGAAACTGAACCCACATGCGAGATAGTTTGGGAAAGAGTCCAAATTAAGGTTTTGGCATAAAATTATAAATGGATCCTTCTATCGACTGCTTCCTGAAGCATTCGAAAAATTTAGGCAATGATGATGACTTTGGTTCGCGGAGCACCCAACGACGTGGTTATCATTGCCGGTACAAATTCCCAAAATTTTTCAGTTCCAGTCTCGCCATTTCCTCAATGATGATGAAATGAAGAGGACAACACAAAAATCCAGTCCCCGGGCAGAGCAAAGAATTGTTCAGATGAAAACTCAGTTCGCTGGTATGTAAGTACCCCCGTCACACAGTAATAGTCAGAGGAGTATTTAATAATCCAACAATTAAATGAGATAACTGGTACTATTTAGTGGTGGGTGTGACAAGTGTAAGTAGGCTGTTTAGGTTTTCTTATTGGTAACGCCACGTAGCGCTCTGTATGAAAATCACTGGCTGTGTTGTGTGCAGTCTGTGGCTAGTTTGCATTGTTGTCTGCCATTGTAGTGTTGGGCAGCTGGATGTTAACAGCGCGTAGCGTTGCGCAGTTGGAGGTGAGCCGCCAGCAGTGGTGGATGTGGGGAGAGAGATGGCGGAGTTTTGAAATTTGTAAGACTGGATGTCATGAATTGCTATATATATTATGACTATTAAGGTAAATACATTGTTTGTTCTCTATTAAAATCTTTCATTTGCTAACTATGCCTATCAGTAGTTAGTGCCTTCTGTAGTTTGAATCTTTTATTTAGCTGGCAGTAGTGGCGCTCGCTGTATTGCAGTAGTTCGAGTAACGAAGATGTTTGTGAGGTAAGTGATTTGTGAAAGGTATAGGTTAATGTTAGTCAGGACCATTCTTTTGTAGGGATTATTGAAAGTCAGATTGCGTTGCGCTAAAAAATATTGTGTGTCAGTTTAAGCACAGTCATGTATAATTGTTCTAAGGGGACGTTTCATATGGCGACCCTGCCAGGATACCTCAATGGAATCTTCTGATTTTTTTTTGTAGTTTGTGTAATTAACGTAGCCTTTGTTTATTGCTAGCGCGTAATCATAGAGAGAATTTCCTTTGTAATTGTAGATTTTCATTGTTGTACAGTAAAACAGTTGTAACATGCATGTAGATTTGCACCAAGTATTTCGCAGCTGCGCTTGCAATTAAGTAGACATTATTTCCATTGCTATGTTAATGTCTTATCTCATTTTGCTCTTCAAATTGTGCTTTTCTGTGTTATCGTGTGAAATATTGTACTATTATGGCGTGTGAAAAATGTAATACTAGGCTCCAAAGTAAACTGAGAAATGACAGTGAAGACGAAAGCAATGTGTTAGCGCCACCGTGTAATGAATTAACTAATGTTCAACATAGTAATTTGGTAATTGTGCATAGGGAAATTGAGCAGGCGGCAAACAATGGCGTAGGCAGTGAAACAATTAGTGAACAGGGAAGCATTATCGATCGATCGCTTGGCAACAGCTCGCCTCAGGAATCCGAAATGACAGGACTCAATTTTTCAAATACTGTAGATTCAGGTTTTGCGTCCTCACCGTTTTCTCAAATAAGTCAAGACACATTTTCTGCTTGTCAAAATGTGAATGTTGCCGGTGCAAATGCACTGCCAAAAAGCGTAGAGGAACAGATTCCAGACACTAATGCATTGCTATTACAGCTAATGCAACAAATGGAACAAAATCAGAGACAAACACAGCAAAAGCTTCAAAAGTTAGACACAATGGAACAAAATCTTCAAAAGTTAGACACATGGAACAACACCAGAGACAAACACAGCAACAGTTAGACACAATGGAACAAAATCAGAGACAAACACAGCAAAAGCTTCAAAAGTTAGACACCACACTTGAACAAACACGTGAAGATTTAACTACTGAGTTACATAACATTGAATCGAAATGTCAAAAAGTCTGTAAAGAAGTAAAAACACAAATTTGTGAGCATTTTCAACCTATTTTTTTGCGGCATGAAAATGCATTACAGAATCACGAAGCAGCCATAAAAGAACTGCAAACCATTGTTCATGAAAATCACGACACCTTGCAAGCTAAAATTGACTCAGTTGCAACAAGACGCACAGTTTAGCGCTACAGTACACGTATTTGAGTGATTAATTTTATACTTAAAACATTTATTTTTAAAGATTTTTGAATTACAAAGAAAGTTCTCCGTGATACATTTCATTCAATTGCTGTAATCTGTAACACCTGAGGGTATAATTACATTAATCCTCAGGGGGGTACACGCTTACTTTGTGTACCATGTGTGTGGCAAGCACAAGGAGCCCTGGCTAATATGGTATTTGCTCATACAACTTTATATATCGGTACCATATTTCTCCAACACAGAATTACACAGCTATCTGATTATTTAAAAAAGAAACAAATTTTTTTATGTCAGTGACACATGTTTACGCAATTACGCAGTTGGATAACTTCACACTTATGAAACTGTATTTTGTATGTACTTTGTGAACTCTTCATATTTTTTCCGACCCATTGTGATATTATGAGAGCTTTCAATGATATATTTGGTATGGGATCACGATTTTTAAAGTACGTTTGAGGCAGATGACACTTTTGACATGAGCAGAGAATTTTTTTTAGGTTTTGAAATTATTGGAGGAAGCTACGACGATTTTGAGAGTTGACTGAGGTGTTATGATGTTATTATTACGATGACTATGTGTATTATGCTGTTGCGGTATGTTTATGATCAATAAGCTGATGCTATATGAGGAATTTGATTATGCTATGTATCGGTTGAAATGTCGACGATATGTATATGTATAATAAGGTAAGGAATAATGAGTAGTGGTTAGGGACTCTGGTTTGTGAAAAAGGTTGTTGGAAACCAAGAATCGTTCTTTAAGAGTTATGAAATGTATGTAAATGCGTGAATGTATTACAATGCCGACGAAAATTTCTTGGATATCAATAGGATTTTGTTTCTACGCATTTGTAACGCAAATTCTCAACCTGTGAAATTTTTTTTATATGAGACTGCCACTGTAGCGGAAACTGCTGTCGTAAATATTTCGCTAAGAAAGTTAAGTGACCTTGACGTAATGCGTTTTGGACGCCCAGCTGAGAGGTAGTCGTCTGACAAAAGAAAGCCATTAGGTGCAAAAAAAAAGAGGCCATTATCCTCGCTATAGACATTTCTTTGTCGAAAGCATCGCAAATACGACACGCTCAAACTTGAAAACATATGATAACACTGTGGCACTCGTAATTTATTATATTTACTGAAATGTCTAATGAAATGACGAGAAATATTTTATCTCTATACACCTGATTATGACTACTGTCTTACTAGTTGAGAGATTTTCTGTACTACCTTATGAAATGCCATATGGCTAATGAATGCCTTCCTTTGTACATATTTGCTCATTTTCTTTAATATCTAGTTTCTAGCTGCACTGCTGCATTGGTTATTATAAAATTTAATAGATGTACTAATATAAATATTTTATGCCTACAGATCCAGTAAAAAATAACTTAATGATGGATGTACTCCAAAAAAATGAGGGAGCACAAAAAGACATTTCTGCTTCACAGGAATTGCATACATAATTTTTGTCAGTGACTTGATAACTTGTCTGCTAGAGCAAGTTACAGTGATGCATCACTCTAGTGTTAAGATGTGACATAGGTATTAGACATGGCCATCTTTACTGTAATATTTTTTCTGCTTGAGCTATGTCATGTTTAGATATAAGTTATTGCATTTGCTGCTGCTGTTTGCCAGGCATAGTCCTACTAAATTTCACTTTACATTACTCTGTTAAGCCAGTTTTACTACGAATTTATTTTTCTTGTTTCCTGCGCATTGCCTTATATTTGTTGTAATATTGCATTTGCTTTGCTAATTTATGCTGCTTGCTCTGCCATTTGTATTTTTTATCATTGCTGTTTGTGTTAATTGTTTTGTGCTGCTGCATTGCCTCGTTCCTTAGCTTAGCATCTGAGCTCAGTAAATTTAAGTTAGCTTAAGATGGGGTAGGCTATATGAGAGAACGAGTTGTGATGAATTGGAAGAAATGCATTGAGAAGCTATAAGAAAATGGTTTGGCCAAAAAAGTATTTTGAAAGAGGATATGAGCAAAAAAGTAGGGTTTAGGGACAACAGGTTTAGGTAGGATTTTCTTTGAAATAAATGATGAGGTAAGATAATGGAAAATAAATAATGAGGTAAGAAATATGTGAACATATAAATACAGAAAGCATGCTTGGATAGGATTTTTTTGGTGGAAACAAATGTTGAAATAAGACGAAAGATCTATGGAATGAAGTTTTTAGGTTGGACTGCAGTACCAAATGTTACACTGAAAACAAAAACCTGCCCTTTCCTCTTATGTTATTCTGCTATGTGTTTGTGTACTCTTGTATATCTGTGTTTTTCCTGTGTTTATGTGTTTAGCTCATGAGAGCTATATTGTAGAATTTTTCAAATACTATGTTATTTACTTTGTAAAGATGTTTAGACATTATTTATTCTGTTTTGTTGCTCACATGTGAAGGTGATGTTTCAAAAGTTCTTCTGATCTTTATGTATGTACTTATGTCATAATTCCTGTAACACTGATGTATATGTATATTTCTATTCCTTTGTAAAGCTTGTATTACTACAAATGTTATCTGTATTGTTATGTTCTTTAATGATGTATTTTGTACCTTTGTTATTGTATTCTCATGTTATAATATTGTAATTGACACCAGTTCATCAAATTAAGTAACTTTTAAGCATTCATTTCACTGCACACATTTCTCTTCGTCATAGTAATGCACAATATGTGAGAAGTTGGGACCGTTAGTGTTTGCACGTGTGTTAATAATTCAGCAAGGGACTGGATAACAGCATTGCTGGTTCTAAGGACAATTCCAAAAAGTTCGTGAGTGTACAAGTGGTGGTTTATGGACTTGCTATATTGTCTGCAAGACTTCTAAGGACAATTCCAAAAACTTTGTGCGTGCACAAGTGGTGGTTTATGGACTTGCTATATTCTCTGCAAGACTCTTCGATGGTGATTGTGCACCTGCACAGTCGCAACAGATGGCTGCTGGCCGTCTCTACAAGGACTACAGTGGGTCTACACCTTTGATAACTCACCAATACCATTATCTCTACAAGGACTGCAGTGGGTCTGCACCTCTGGTGGCCCACCAATATCATATTCTCTACCAGGACTACAGTGGGTCTGCTCTGTGATGACCTACCTACCAGTATTCTTCAAAACTTCGAATGACTCTGCTGTGGGTTTGCTCTGTTGTGGCCCATTACCTGTCAGCATTACCTGTCTGCATGTCAAGAGTCAGCACTGTCTTTCCGTTGGAAGGACAACACTACTTCTTCAAGACTGCATGGAAATCCACTACTTCCGTGTGCATTTTCTTTTACTGCTCAGACTTTGAAAAAAACACTGCAGTTTTACTGTGATGAATGATCAGGACTGTCTTTATAGACTGTGAGAAAATTTTAGCTTTTGACCAACATTGTATCAATAAGTGTGTGCATTCGATTTCTTTGTTATTGAAATTATGAAAAATTTTACCAAATCATTATTGGGCACTGCCCAAAACATTTCGTAAAATTTTTTGTGGGGAGCATGGGGGCTATGTAAGTAGGCTGTTTAGGTTTTCTTATTGGTAACGCCACGTAGCGCTCTGTATGAAAATCACTGGCTGTGTTGTGTGCAGTCTGTGGCTAGTTTGCATTGTTGTCTGCCATTGTAGTGTTGGGCAGCTGGATGTTAACAGCACGTAGCGTTGCGCAGTTGGAGGTGAGCCGCCAGCAGTGGTGGATGTGGGGAGAGAGATGGCGGAGTTTTGAAATTTGTAAGACTGGATGTCATGAATTGCTATATATATTATGACTATTAAGGTAAATACATTGTTTGTTCTCTATTAAAATCTTTCATTTGCTAACTATGCCTATCAGTAGTTAGTGCCTTCTGTAGTTTGAATCTTTTATTTAGCTGGCAGTAGTGGCGCTCGCTGTATTGCAGTAGTTCGAGTAACGAAGATGTTTGTGAGGTAAGTGATTTGTGAAAGGTATAGGTTAATGTTAGTCAGGACCATTCTTTTGTAGGGATTATTGAAAGTCAGATTGCGTTGCGCTAAAAAATATTGTGTGTCAGTTTAAGCACAGTCATGTATAATTGTTCTAAGGGGACGTTTCACAAGACATCTTACAAAACGTTTCCAAAAGCCTTCTTTGAGAACTAACCTAGTAAATATGGTCTGGAACCCCACTCATAATGAAGATGCAATAGATCTAACGGTAACAATAAATTAGACCTCTTTGAAGATGTCCACATTGAAACTGGTGACAGTGACATGAAGGACAATGATGACCAAAGTACAAATGGCAACTAAAACAAATAGGAAGATTGCATGCTCAGTAAACTAGGTAAAGAAGCAATGAAGAGCTTGAATCTTTTACCTCAGGACAGCAGGATGTTGAGCTCTAGTTTAAAACAGTAGTTTATCATCCACTGGGTAGGTGTGCAACCAGTAGAACAGTTCTGGATGGAAGGAACCCTTCGAGGTATACATTCAATGTAAAGAAACTTCTGAAAAAACAGAGACTGCTACGCAATAGGTGTAAAACAATGCATACAGCTGTAGACAGAGAGATGCTGAATAAAAAGCGTTTGGCTGTCAAGAGAGGAGTGCGGAAGCATTCAGTGACTACCGTAGCAGAATACTGTCGAAAGATCTTCTACAAAACCGAAAGAAATTTTGGTCGTATGTAAAGGTTGTTAGTAGAACCAAATTTACTGGCCAGTCAGTCACGGACGATACAGGAATCGAGACTGAGGATAGCGAAGCAAAATCAAAAGTGCTTAATACGTTTCCAAATGTTCTTTTACAAAGGAAAACCCAGGAGTATTAACCCAGTTTAATTCTCATTTCACAGAAAAGATGAGTGCAATAGATATTAGTGTTTGTGGAACTGAGAAATGGTTGAAACCACTAAAATTTAAAGTTTCAAGGCCCGATGGAATGCCTATCAGATTTCACACTGAATTTGCGGATCAGTTGCCCCCCCCCCCCCCCCCCCCTGTTAATCTTACATACCTCGAACAAAACCGCGTGCCCAGAAAGAAAGCTTAAGTCACACCCTTCTACAAGACGGCTAGCAGAAGTGACCCACAAAACTAACGTCCGATATCATTGACATCGTTTTGTTGTAGAATATTAGAACACATTCGGAGCTCAAAAGTAATGGGTGATCTGGAACAGAGTGACCTCCTCTATGTCAGCCACCATGGATTCGGGAAAAAAAAAATTGATCATTTGAAGCGCAATCCGCACTTTTCGCATATGACGTACTGAAAGCCATGGATCAATGCAAGCTTTTGACTTAGTACCACATGCACGGTTACTTTCAAAAGCACGATCCTAGGATTTATCGAGCGAAATTTGTGATTAGATTAGAGGACGCAGCAAATTTTCTTGGATGGAGAGTCATCGACAGATGCAGCAGTAACTTCGGGCGTACCACAGAGAATTGAGTTGGGACCCCGTTTATATTGTATCTTAATGACCCTACGGATAATATTACGTTACCTCAAAGTTTTCGCAGTTTTTGCAATCTTCTATAATGAAGCACTTCCTGAAAAAGGGTGCACAGATATTCAGTCAGACCTCGATAAGATTTCAAAGTGCTGCACAGTTCGGCAGCTTGCCTTAAATACTGGGAAATGTAACATTGTGCACTTCACAATACGAAAAAACATAATAAGCTCTGACTCTAATATCAAAGAGTCTCAGCTGCAATCGGTCAACTCATACAAATGTCTGGGTGTAACAGTTTTTAGGGGTATCAAATGGATCACGTAGGTTCAGTCGTGGATAAAGCAATGGCACACTGCGGTGCAATCAGTCCCGAAAGGTGACTGCGCATTAGGCACTCGTACAATTTATACTACAACATCACACGTGTGTGTGAGACCAGTACCAAATAGGACTGACAGCGGATATTGAACGGATACAAAGAAGGCTGCCACGAATATTCGTAGGTTCGTTCGATCCGCGGGAGAATGTCAGAGAGATACTGAAAAAATTGAACTGGCACACACCTAAAGACAGAAGCAAAGTATTCCTCTAAAATCTCATTAGAATGTTTCTAAATCCAATTTTATGTGATGAATATAGAACATATTACTACGCCCAAGGTATCACTCGCATAGCTAAAGCGAGTACTAGAATAATTCACTCCATACGTGAGCGAAACGGGGAAAAGCCCTAATAGCTGGTGGTACAAAGGAATGTTTGAGACGAGTGGGAGGAGAAGATTAGTATTTAACATCCCGTGGACAACGAGGTCATTACAGACGGAGCACAAGCTCAGTTTACAGGAAGATGGGGAAAGAACTCGGCATTGCCTTTTCAAAGCAACCATTTTGGCATTTGCCTGAAGCGATTTAGGTAAATCACGGAAAACCTAAATCAGGATGGCGGGACGCGGGTTTGAACCGTCGTCCTCCCGAACGCGAGTCCAGTGTGCTAACCGCTGCGCCACCTCACTCGGTCACAGCGGTAGAATACCCTCTGTCATGTGCTTCACAGAAGTTTGCAGAGTGCAGTTGTAAGTGTAATGTAGAGGTATAGTCTACAAGTGAGGCCTGGAAGGCAAGTTATTTTCAGCAAAACTTTGATACTTTGTTTTGGATCCAAAACATTAAGCGTAATGCTTCGGATCATAAGCAGGGTGCGTAAGTTTTGCTTTTCTGTGTATAAAATCAGCTGCAAGCCGTCCAGCGAACTTGCAGATGACATCATGTATGGGGAGAAAAACGGCAACAGAAAAAGCACAGAAAATATGCCGCAAACAGCTACAACAATTCTTTAAAAATGCTATGATGTAAAATAAATAAGATTTAAAGAACCCACTGATGAGGGTGATATTTGTCGCTGAAGTTAGTTTGGGGAATAAACAAATAAATAAATAACAAACAATGTTTTGCATCAAGGCGGACTCACAATTCCAATATTGTTATTTTTCTATGCAAACCCGGAGCAAATGGAAGAGTTCCAAGATAACGTTACTGTTTGGAAACGTCTTAAACATATCTATATGGTGCAGTGTAAACCTGACATCTGATTTGTATATTTCTTTATTATTACCAAGCGAACATGAATTTAGTAGAGGGTAGCGTGTTCGTGCTTTATTTTGTAACCATATGAGTTGACCAGCTCCATTTTACATCCAAATGCAAGGAAAGCTCTATTTTTGCTGACACCTCTCTGTAGTTCCACTTACAATTCTTCTGCTGATTGTCCGGAAGCGTAGAATAACATTTGGGATTCCAAAACGAACACCACCATCTTGTAAACTTACCTTTGACTTTCTCTGCTGGGTGACAGATTTTCTACAGGGCTTTATCAACGTTATACATAGTGAAGACGGAAGTAATTTAACTCGGACGAGTAATTACCAGTGCTGTTACATCTTTGTGTGTGAAAATGAATTATTTCTATTCCCGATAGCGAAGCACGGTTACAAGTGCATGCATTAATTAATCTTCCTGTGTCGGTCATGCCCATGAAATTGCCACTGACATGTTCAAATGGTTCAAATGGCTCTGAGCACTATGGGACTTAACATCTGAGGTCATCAGTCCCCTAGAACTTAGAACTACTTAAACATATCCAACCTAAGGACATCACACACATCAATGCCCGAGGCAGAATTTGAACCTGCGATCGTAGTGGTCGCGCGGTTCCATACTGTAGTGCCTAGAACCGCTCGGCCATACCGGCCGGCACTGACATGTGGGGCAGTCTGTCTATAACATAAGTTTTTTTTTCAATTTTCCTATTAGTTACTAATAAGTTAAGCTATAACAACTGAAACGAACTGATTTGTTTAACAACCTATGTATGGTAGACTGGAATCAGTTCATATCCTGACAACGTGGTATGCAGCCGCTTAGTGAAATGTATCACGTGAGTGTGTTGAAAATAGAAGGTATCAAAATTTTATTTATACGTGATATCTGTAAAAAAACCTACGGAATTCCTTTTTTCTGTGTTAGTATTAACAGCAGTTTGCCTGTTAACTTGAAGGGAAAGGGTTTGTTGTATTTCGTTTATATTATGGAATACAATTTTGTGTTTTGCTGCTGGTTTTGTGACGAATATGGTGGAAAGGGGCACATGGTGTGTAACAAATAAGAAGTTATAAACATAACAGGCCATAAGCAACGTTAAATATAAAAACGTGAGCATTATGAAAGCAATTATACTTAATAAAGTTGCATGTAAAGTACTTCAAAATTATTTAGCACTAAAACATCAAACGACTGGTGGCTGGAGAGTTGTGAATGAGATGATGGTGTATTGAGTTCTAAGAAGGTATCCTCTTACTTTGTATGGATTAAGATTTATTGTTAAGATGCTGTTTCTGTAACAGAGGTAAAGCAGTTGTAAGAGTTAAGGATTCACTGTATGGAAGAGATTAACGGATAGGTTCCTGAAATTTTCTCGTAATATTAAATTTACGCGGGTCTGTGTATCGCTAATAATATTCTGACAACACTGAACGAAGTATTGGAGGTTTTCGGCAGGTAATATGGTTAAGTGTGATGAAACAAAACTTACAAATGACACTGGCAGAAAGCACCAGTAAAGCTTAGTCACAAGAGTTCAGTTTCCCTGAATATAACAGAACTGCTTTCAGAAAATGTGGCATTGTAGCAGTGAAACAGAAACAGCTATTGAAAATTTGCCTGACAATAAACCAAAGAATGATCAAGCAAACTTCAGTAACAGTGATTTGAATTAATCATTAACCTATGACGTGAAATGGGATAGGGTAAATAGATGCACCCCATGGACAAAAGAACAAAAATTAATGTGGAATCAGCAGTAAGTATCACTGTTTTTTTTTTTTTAATTTCTTAGAGCGGTGGTTGTGTAAAACCAATAAGGAGATATCTCCGACCATAGTCACATATCGGAATCTTTGCCATCACAGTTGTCTACAGTGACGAAGTTTCGATAAATATTTATACATTTATTTGGTACCATAGAGGATGGTAAAGTTAGTGAGTGGCTACTCTATAGTTTCTCTCCACAAAATGTTAAACAACTACAGAGCATCAGGTTTTTATATTTCATATGGAAAGTTGACAAAATAGTTAATAAAGAGTTAATAAGTATAGTTGATAAAATAAAATCATTAGGACATTCATGAGAACTGAAAAACAAACAAATATACTGGGAATTATGTGTATGCATTTATTAAGTGAAATGACTTTTGATCCGACTGCGCCAAAGATTTCAGAATCAGAAGTTGCAAGAAGTGGAAACAGGAAATAGGAAATAAATTGCTATTGTAACAGTCAATTGTTATAATGTCCGCCCCCGGTAAGTGAGTGGTCAGCGCGACAGAATGTCAATCGTAAGGGCCCGGGTCCGATTCCCGGCTGGGCCGGAGACTTTCTCCGCTCAGGGACGGGGTGATGTGTTGTCCTAATGACCATCATTTCATCCCCAGTGACGCGCAAGTCGCCGAAGTGGCATCAAATCGAAAGACTTGCACCCGGCGAAAGGTCTACCTGACGGGAGGTCCTAGTCACACGACATTTTTTATTTTTAACTGTTATAATTGTATTTCAAATTTTGCAGCTGCATATGATTTTTCATTCCTTTTGTAAACAACAGTGTTATAATAATTGGTCTTAAATTCATTTCACTGTAATGAAATTTACGATCTATAGCGTAGTCCGTCATTTCATAACTTTTTTCCTTGCTCCGGCAAAATAAAAATACGAATCATTCTCGGGAAACAGACAACCCAACAGATAATGTGTGTGTGTGTGTGTGTGTGTGTGTGTGTGTGTGTGTGTGTGTGTGTCTGTGTGTGTGTGTGTGTGAGAGAGAGAGAGAGAGAAAGAGAGAGAGAGAGAGAGAGAGAGAGATCATAGTTACATGTAGTAGTGTACAAAATGTAAGAAAGAAAAAAGTCAGTTAAATTTCAATAGTACAATAGACAGTCATTCCAGCGCAGTTAGTTTGAAAATTGAGCCTACTAAACCCACCTTACAATATTTTACAGTAGTATTCACGAGAAAATGCAGATGAGTCTACTCCCCTTCGGCTCGTCTGATGGGACGCTCTCTCTGATAACTAGCTAGTGGGCAGTTCTTTTTGGAGCAGCCTCCTTCAGAGATCGGTGTTGTTGTAAACTCGCGATTATATCTACTCACCTACTTATTCTCCATAAAACTATTATAGTTGTCGCGATAGCTACGGATTCTGAAGGTGGTAAGCACAAAATCCTAAAATAGAAGTGAGGCACATCATTTGCAGAATACTCGTTTTCTTTGAGCACCACACAGGAAAAAAAGAACCTGATTACTATAGACGGTGCCAGATCACAGACATGTATTGTACGTATTGTTGCAGATACTATGCCTGCCTACCTATGGGTAGCCTGTTCTCGTTCGACACTCTGACAATAATACGATACAATAGTTTTAATTGTAGACTGAAGCACGGGCATTCTCTATATTTCATTTTAGAGAGGCAAATAGAATAAAAATTGATCATACCCTAGAGATGATGCTTCATTAGTCATGCTATCCACGTCTTATACGTAGTTTACTAGAGATACTATCGATATGTACGCGTTTTGTGCATTATCGTAACTGCAAGACCGACCACGCTCCACGTATACTCTGCCATCTTCGCGCAGACCAAATTGCGGAAATAGCAGAATTCCATGCGTTACCCGATTTATAGCTGCTGTCCCGGTCAATACCGTTTTATGCCTGCGGATTTTTTGACAATGGAATTGCAAAATGAACTAATAGCAGTCAAAACTGCGTTTTTATCGTGTCCCACTGTATTTCAGGTAGACATGCAAATAACGTGCTTACTGTGGCCATAACGACAAACAAAAATGCCTCAAATGGCTCTGAGCACTATGGGACTTAACATCCGACGTCATCAGTCCCCTAGAACTTAGAACTACTTAAACCTATCTAACCTAAGGACATGACACATAGCCATTCCCGAAGCAGGATTCGAACCTGCGACCGTAGCGGTCGCGCGGTTCAAAACTGAAACTCCTAGAACCGCTCGGTCACAGCGGCCGGCTTACTGATAAACACTCTTTATGAATTTTGGGATGGCCGTACAGTTTGAGTGGAACAGAACTGTGTGTTCTTTGTCTCTTGATGATTGGTTGAGGTAACGGAGAAGAATTCAGGGGTGGTGAAGTTTTCCGTTTCATTCGCCATTTGCAGACCGCGAAATCCGCCACTTCTAAAAATTCTGTTTCCACCAAAAAACAATTTTAGCCACTGCTAATTCATTTTGGGATTCCATTATTAAAGAATCCGTGGAGATAGTAATGGCACATTACCTTATTAAATGGGATATTGGTTCTCATTTCGAGTCTCATTGTTTCCACGAACTACTCTCGGTGGAGACGGTAGTGAACGCCACAGAGAGCGGCAACCCACCGAACAGCTGAGTTTCGCATTACTTCGACGCATCACTGCAGAGGTCCTCGAGCCAATAAGAAGTAAGCACCTGCAGGTCCTACACATTACATCATCTCCGTGTCCATTTCGTCCAAATTATAACCAAGATCACATCCGCACCAGCAGTAATGCCTACGGAAATCCATAGAGATACGCAGATTCACAGACAGCAGATAGTCAGGCGCGATATCCAGCCACATTTCTAGCAAGCTTATAAATCTCATTCTCCGAGAATCCAGTCGCGTACACCGTTCCTCCTTACGGACCAGTGATCGTGGTTCACTCATATGCCAGAGACATCGAGAATTTACCAAACGCTAACAAAAGCCCGGACTGACAATAGAATCGCAACTTACGTAACGCTACACTCTCCATTATCTCCTCCAAGTACTGCAAAACATTCCTTCGACTTACTGGCGATAATTCTACACCTCATTACCACTTCATTCACGACAACCATGCCCTACCTGACAAACTGAGCAAATACAAATTCTACCGTCGGTGGAAGAGGCCACTAAAGTCTGTTGTCTTACATAACTCACAGTTTCTGACAACTCATCTCAATTACTCTCTATCTCCTACAGTCCATGAACGCGAAGATACCACTGTCCCATGCGTGCCTTGGGACACCATATCAAAAAACAGAGTCAAACTCACTGCTTATAGCACACGACATAAAGCAAGTAGGCTAGTTCGTAAAAAACAAACATCATCGTCAGTAACGACTACGTTACCGTTTGATCCTCCCCATCAAAGTCATCCTTCGCTTTTCTACCCATCGTTGCCCCTTTTACAACACGATCATCTCCAAAGATTGGTGTCCTGAACTAAAGAAAACTTCCAAACTCCTACTTTTTTGACTGAGTGGTTCTAGACGCTTCAGTCCGGAACCGCGCTGCTGCTACGGTCGCAGGTTCGAATCCTGCCTCTGGCATGGATGTGTGTGATGTCCTTAGGTTAGTTACGTTTAAGTAGTTCTAATTTCAAGGGACTGATGACCTCAGATGTTAAGTCCCATAGTGCTCAGAGCCATTTGAACCATTTTTGAACCTACTTTTATTCAGACTGCACAAACCCTCTACCGGTAATTACTGTTACCACTCAATGAGTTTTATCTCAGTGTTTGCCAAAATCTTTGAATCCTTCACTGACCGACGCATGCATCAGCAGCGACTCCTTCTTCTTACAACTACTTCTACATTTACATCATACTCCACAAGCCACCGAACAGGGCGTAGCGGAGGGCACTTCTGGTAACAGTAACTGATCTCCTCATCCCTGTTCCACTCGTGAATGGCACGTTGGAAGAAAGACAGTCGGTGAGCCTCTGTATTTGCTCAAATTTCTCCAATTTTCTCGTCGTGCTCTTTTCGCGAGATGGATGTGGGAGAAAGTAATGTGTTCTCCGACTCTTCCCGGAAAGCGCTCTGTCGAAGTGTCAGCAGTAAGCCTTTACGTGATGCACAATGCTTCTCTTGTAACGTCTACCAATGAAGCTTGTTGAGCATCTCTGTTACGCTCTCGCACCAACTGAACAATGTCATTACGAGACGCGCAGATTCTCGTTGCGTCTCCTCTATCACTTCCATCAGCCGCATCTCGAGCAAGTGCCCCATAAGCCACTTCCTTCACGAATAAGTCATATTGCCTTAATGTTCTATGAATCTCAGTCTGGCATCTGCATTTCGTGCTATTTGTTTTATGTGGTCGCTCTAAATAGTAGCTCCTAGGTATTTTGTGGTAGATATTGTTTCCAGCAATTTTTCGTCCATAGTATAGTTGTGCAGTAGTGGATTTCTTTTCCTATGTATCCAGTCGCAAATCTGGTCCGATACTCGATAAGATCGTATTTTTTTTCACCAAATGGCTGTACGGGACGGTGTCAAATGCCTTCCTGAAGTCAAGGAACATAGCATCAACCTGAGTTCCGCTGTCCACAATGCTATGGATTTTATGGAGGATCAGAGCGAGCTGATTTTCACAGGATCTCTGTTGGCCGAAAATGGTTCAAATGTCTCTGAGCACTATGGGACTTAACATCTGAGGTCATCAGTCCCCTAGAACTTAGAACTACTTATACCTAACTAACCCATGGACATCACACACATCCATGCCCGAGGCAGGATTCGAGCCTGCGACCGTAGCGGTCGCGCGGTTCCAGACTGAAGCGCCTAGAACCGCTTGGTCACACAGGTGGGCTCTGTTTGCCGAATCCGTGTTGATTTCTATATAGGAGATTTCTGTTCTCCGTCATAACTCTTGAGTATAATACATGTTCCGTAATTCTACAACAGGTTGGCGTCAACGATATCGTCCAATAATTATGTGCATGTGTCCCAGGAGCAGTCTTGTAAACGGGAATGAACTGCTGTTTTTTCCAGTCGGTAGGTACCCTCCGTTCCAGCAGCGATTTACAATAAACTGTTGTTAAAATGGGAGCATGCTGTTTCTCATAATCATTGTAGAACCTTATAGGTATATCTGGTCCTGATGCATTTCCATTAGCAATCGTTTGTAACTGCTTTTCTATTCCGCGGTCAGTTATATCAATACCTGCTAATTAGAAGTTCGTACCACGATAGAAAGGAGGAAGTGAGTTACGATCTTTCTCACTGAAACAGTTTCGGAAGATCGACTTCAGTATTTCGGCCTTCTCTCGGTTATCTTCCGTTTCAATGCCAATATGATCAATAAGTAACTGAATAAATGATTTCGCTTACTGGTTTTACGTAAGTCTCATTGTATTGTCCCTTTTTTCAGCTTTTGTTTGTCAGCTAAGTTTTGCCTCCTCTTTAATCTGTAATGATGCTCTCCTTGCTTACGTGGATTTTGGACGATGCATTCAGAGTAATGTCTCACGAATCCCCGTCTCTGGCGCCAGTTTTTATGGAATGACTCTCCCAGTCTATACCTGACATGTTGAAGTCATCTCCTATTACAACGCATGATCAGGAAAATTATTAACTATATTCTTCCTCTCTGTAGCGCTCTACCACTAAAACTCCTTACCCAGGCGGTCTATAAAACCATCCGATTACCGTTTCTCACCGATCGTTGATACTTAACTTCACCCAGATTTATTAAATTCGCAATCCAAGATAACTTCGCCACAATTTACCGAATTTCATACTGCAATGAACACGCTGCCACCATCCTTACAATAAATATTCCAATTTGAACTTTGGATTTCACTTCCGGTCTCAACCAACTTTCTGTTCTTAATACTATCCAGATATTATAACGTTGTTAATGCCAAAGCCATCACGACGATGCTACTTAAAGATAAAATAAAAAAATATTCCATTCTTTAAATCCAAAAATATAATCTATATCGCTACAAACTTCTTTGACAGTAATCGAGAATAATTTGAGGAGTAGTGCTCACCACCAAGAGCTACAGGACGTTAGAGGGCAACATAATCCTTCAAAGATCCTTAACATATGGTGCAGGATGTCGCATTCGCTTCAGTGGATAGAAATGTGCGCATAAACGCTTCGGGGAATACCACACAGGTTTCTTAATCACCAGCCGAAGGTTGAAGACTGAACATCCCGAATGGCATACTGTACAGCAAAGAACCGATAAAAAGATTAGTTTCTTCTGGCTTCGTAAGACATATTTTATAACTGAATATCGACAATACTTCTATAGCAAGTCGTAAAAAGAGGAGTATAAAAGTACCGCTGTCAGACGTACCGTTAGCCGCTACGACTCATTCCTTTCTTGACGACTACTACGTCTATTACCAGCTTTCCGCTGAGACATGGGGGCCATTACCAAGAAAAGAAAAAGTGTCCATGTTATTTATTTATTTATTCAGTGCCCGTCGCCATAGTTGAGCAGAGAGCTTTGGATTGCGGCCCTAGGTTCAATTCCTGGAATCGCGAGGGATTTTTCCTCGTGGGATGGTTGGAACGAGTCCAGCCTGCCAGTTGAGAAGTTACTTGTACGAGATGTAGCAGCCACAGAGCCTGGAAAAAGCGACATTGGTACGGAGAGTGGCGTGCTGACCACGTGCCCCTCCATGCCGCATCCGAATGACGCCATCTGGCAAAGGACGACACGGCGACCGACCGACAAAGCGCCGTCCTCAAAGCCTGATAGTGTTTTTGTACTTCTTCTGTATGTCATTCGCTGTTAATACAGCAGGTACTCTTAAATTTATGTCGTCAATAGAGAAAAGGTACAATGATGTGGTTACACTTTTCAGTCGATTGGTCTAGCGCGAATCTGCATACCCTTATTTTTACTCTTCCATGCTTTGAGCAGCGTGCCTTTTCTAATAACCTGTTAACAATTCTAGACGTTGTTCCTACCGAACTGATATTTCGACTTCTGTTCCTGCGGGACTGAATGACTCACAGTACACAAAAACAGATATTCTCTCAAGAACTGTAATTCTGTCGTTTTTAAACAGAACTGGCAAAACAACGTTTCAACCTTTTTGTTACTCTTTTGTCTGCCAAATGTAAAAACGACAACCATCAGATTAACATTAGGAATTTTGAATAAATTAAATTAACTGTGATAATAAATAATATGCAAGACTAATACAAAAATCCGATCAGTTGATATAATAAATGCTTGACTAGAGCTACAAATCAGGCAATCTGTGTCAGGTAATGACATGTGGCTTAAGCGTTGGTTGCATACACTGACGCGGTAGATATATGGGTGTGTGCGGCAGTGATCTCTTGGAACTCTAGTCTCTGAGCGTACAGTTTCGGCATGCCTATGGATTCCTGTCATATGCCATATTGTAGTTATGAAAAAAAATTGATTCGTCCGTACTTAATAAAGAATTATTTAGTTGTTCCTAATTTTGGACTTATGTCAACATGCGATTTAACAGTCTCAGACATCTGGTGTCCGACATCAAGGTAGTATAGAGATCATTGTTCTGTAGTTTGCTTGTATCTGTGATCTACGATCCATACAATTCTCTTTCTTTTGTTCTCAGGCGAAGATACTGTACCGTCTTTGCTAGAGTACCTTTGCTTACTTCTGTTCTATTGAAAACATGCGATGGTTACATCTGAAATTTTAGGTTTACATATAGAAAATATTTTCTCTGCATCAACTCACGTTCTTGAAGTTGTTTTAAGGGAGAAGTTCAATGTCTATTCTAAAAGTACAACGGTTTAGACTTTATGAGAAGAACATAACGTACCAAAAGATAGAATCAGTCAGTTTCTCCCAGGTAGAGTAACAGTTATTATTATTTCTAATGCAAATTTTAATGTTTTGTTAACAAATACAGAAAGCATCGATGTGCGAGTTATCCGGTATGCTGATTATCAGTTCAAATTTTTGAAAAGTTAAATAAAAGGGAATTTGAAATATTCTGTTGCATATTATAAAGAATAGTTTCGTTTAAAGCCCAGATTTCTTGTTGTGAAGACGTAGATTACGAAAATATCAGCGAGTGGTTAAATAACAATGTTTCTGAGGATGATGCTGTTTGGTTTGTGGGGCGCTCAACTACGCTGTCATCAGCTCCCATACAAAGTGCCAATTTTTTTACAGTCCAATCTAGCCACTGTCACTAAAGATGAGGATGATGATAAAATGATGAGGACGACACAAACATCCAATCCCCGAGCAGAGAAAATCCCCAACCCGGCCGGGAATCGAACCCGGGACCCCGTGATCTAGAGGTAGCAACGCTAGCCACTTGACCACGAGCTGTGGACGCGATGCTTCTGAATAGGGTACTGAAAAGGCTATAGTGACGAACGTGTGCTCAGTAGATGAAGAGTGCCAACATTAGGCGATCGTTGAACCCGTCATCACACAAAACGAGCGCATAAGGACGTTCATCTATACAACAACATGCAGGACAAAATTCGTTTAACTGTACCAGCGTTTTGGCACTCCGTAAAATGAGAACCTTTGTCAGCAAAAAGTGAATGAGAAATATATACAGAAAAAGTAACTTATTTCCCCTCATTACGGGCCGATAGTATGTGATCGCGGAGCTAGAGCCCGGCAGCATCCGAACGTGTTCCTTCGGGTTTAGATTAGGCGACTTTGGTGTCCAACGGATTAACGTGAGTTCGATCATGCTTCTCGAAACACTATAGGGTGATTCTAGCCCTGCAACACAGACAACTGTTCTGCTGTAAAAAGCCATCGGAGAAGACATCGACCACTAAGGGTTGTTCACGAAGTCAGCAGCTGTCATGGTTCCCTCCATTACTATCACAGGTCCTTTGGAAGCTCAAGTGAATGTCCCTCCGATGGCCTGTTTCCATGGGTTCGTGTATGATTCTACCAGCAATTCACCCGAATTTTGGTATATTCGTACACGACCAACACCCTGGTGTAACAAGAAACACGATTCATCCGACCAGGGGAGATGTTTCCATTGATCCACGGTCGCCTCTCGATTATCCGGTATCCACAGCAATCACAATTGAAAGTTAACATGGGGGTCATCTGCTGCGGAGCCCCATGTTAAACAACGTCCGCTGAACTGTGCACTTCAGACAATTGTGTCTGAAGCTTCATTGTAATCTGTTACTCTGTCGTCAGATCTGCCACAGTTCGATGGTTATCCTCCTTTACTTTACGGTCAAGCCTCCGACTCCAGCATTCTATCATTTTCCACAGACGCTTCGCCGTTTACAGGATTCTCATTCCCAGACACCAGAACTTAACAATCAGCTTCTTCAGAAAGACACTTATTTCAGTGGATCTCCGTTCGTAAAACGTGACGTACACCGCGATACCTTGAAACAATGGATGGTGGGTCCCACTAGGATAAAAGATCGTGGGTGGTTCACCAGCCAGTCTAAGTGATGTTTTTAGGTGATTTCTCACGCTCGTTTATGGAAGTTCTGTGATTATTCCCAATTTCCACCTCAAAAAATACGATACATGATACAGTTACAATACGATCACATCCACAACAGTGTTTAACTATTCACCGACTGGTGACTGCGGCGATAGGAAGGACATTCAGTTGCAAAGTTAAATAATTGTTCCTAATTTCCAGGCGTCTGGAAGGCATGACGTCACCAACTGTATGGTTTATCAAACTACGCAATAAACTGCAGAGAACTTCCGAAGTTGCAACATTAATTTTCTTTGTTACTTGATGACAAGTTCCGAGCCTAACCTCATAGTAAATCATGCACTGAGCTATGCAATAACGTCCATTGTGACAGCTTCACGCCCATTCATTCCTGTTAACCACATGTTGTAGATTAGTGCAGAGCTGAGCTTCATTCGCCTAATTAATAATTTTACCAAATATTTAGTTCAGCAGGCCCCGTGCTACACGGGAATTAATCAAAGAAGAGAAGAAAAAGGATGAATACTCATTCGTCACTGCTCCATTTATGTAGACTTTCTGACCAAAAGTATCCCGACACCCCTGTGTAATGCAGACGTATCCATTAGATGTCACTAGAAGCCGAATCTACAGTATAAAAGCAGATAGGAAGTACTGTTGTCTTCTTACATGGACTAGTCACTCCATTGAACCGTGCATTATTTTCAAAGAATATTCTTAAGAATTTATTTTATTTACTAGCGATTCATCAAGAACATTAACACATTTAATCACACTATGTAAGCATGGAAGTAGTTGCCAGGGAGTAACTGATGAAATCATAACCAAATTCCTTTTAACAAATGGTAATTTTATTCACTTTAATAGTGCCTAAAGGCATTTTTTTAAAAGAAACAGATTTAAAATTATAATCAGAAAGCACCCTCTAATATCAAGTCACAATTTATTCAGAGGCAGAAAAAAACAAGTTTTGACTGTATGAGCTTTCTTGCAGATAACCTTGCCGCTCCCTTTTGGCACGGCCGTAGTTACGACCGCTCACAACAGCCTCTGAAAGACTACACTGGTGCCAATCTGCAACACATCAGATTACTTTAAACTAAAAGTTTTAACAATTTACACAAGCACACAAACTATGCACTCCCGTAGGAGCGGTGGAAATGGTACAAAATACTAAAAATTAAAATGTTAACTTTGCCTCCGAAGGTGCAACTTCTAAGAAAAGTCTTATGGTGAAAGGGTGGCAACTTTATATACTAAAATTCCATTTAAATAAAAGCCCATAAAATCCAATGTACAAGATTGGCCAAACAAGTTAAGATGCTCTACAGTACACAGATACCGCTTCTCAAGACGATAGGCAAGATCAAAACATATTTCAGGAAGTAGGCCGTTACACTTCAAGCAATAAATTCGTTAACACACCAAATCCGACAAACATGACAGAGGCAGCTCCGAACGACAGACAGACACTAACTGCCTAACAATTGCGGACGAGAGACAGTCGAGCAAGCCGGGACGAGAGACTGACCAAGAAAACAAGTATAATTTAACACGAGTAAATCACACAACATATCACCAGTCACTTAACTTCTGATAAACTGCGATTTCTCGAGAAGAACTGGTGCAGCACTCCCAAATTGCTCTACCGAACCGTCCGCTGCCAGCCGCTTCAACGGACGCAGGAAGGCGCGCAGATCTCCCGTCTCACGGCGTCGCAGCTCGCACCGGCGGGCCGATGTCGTGGGTTGACTCCTATTGCTCTCGTGTCGACCGCGAAGCCACTACCCCTCGTTATACGGCGCGGCCCACTGGACTCACGTGGCGACCTCACATGCGCCGACGCTCAAGGCGGACAAGTCATCTTGTGTCTCAGAGTGCGACCGACCAACCGATCGATCCAACCGCCAATGACCATTGCCTGAGCAAACCTGAGCAGACTGGCGGCCTAACCCGCAGACTCAGATGCAGGAACTAAGCGCCAACCGGGCGACCACTCGCTGAGTTCTCTTACTGGCGGAGTGGAAAGACTCTAATTTGCCGGCTTTAAAGGTTGATCCGAACGAAAGACATACTAGCACTCCGGACGACAGACAGACACTAATTCGGACGAGAGACAGACTAGCAAGCTGGGGACGAGAGACTGACCCTGACTGACTCCGACTGACCCCTGGCGTGCTCATAGCGCCCCTTAAATGCACGTGAACAGACAACCTTTACCCTTTCCCACCAGAGGTAGACACCAAATCTGCTATGGCCACAGCGGCGCCACCGCCAGAAACGGAGGGCGACTGCTTCAGACTATGTGCTGCGGCGCGCTCTTCAAAACAGCAATTTTTACCACGGCTCGTCCATGTCATCTGAGTAACAAATCCATCTGGCATATTTCAGCCCTTCTAAGGCTGCTCAAACCGACTAAGGATCATGTGGTTGTCAAGTAAAAACGTGAAGGAGCAACATTAGCTGAATCAAGACATCAGACATCATTTACTGACAGACAGGAACGGTCGAGCACTGCAGAAGTCGGCTGTAAAAAATCACACGAAATCAGCGAAAGAAAAGTCTTGTGAGTTACAGAGCGCTACCAACTGTCCAGCTAGCATAATGTGCGTGGGATACAACGGTCGAGCGGCTCCTCAGGTCAAGTTGGTCACTTGTTTGTTTATCTGGACTATCTCGAAAACCATGGCACCTAGCAAAAATGTTTCCCAGTACAAAGTCAAACTACATTAAATTACCTATAAGGAACGTCCTACTCATTTTTTCAAGGCTAATAGCTTCAGCATTTCAGAGGATGGAAAAATCGAATTAAAAATAGTGTTTTAATGCTATAAAAATAATGTACATTTTTGAATAACTTGTGTTAAGAACAAACATCAAATGTTTGTACCACATCTAAGTGCAGAAGTACCGTATTGAGGTATAAATTGTGTTCTGGGTGTGTAATGGGGTAGAAAAGCAGGGTGGAGGTCAGAAGTTTGAGGGAAGGTAGGTTGTCGGATTGTGGTTATGCCAGGGGGTGTTTATTTTGCACCAGGTGTGTTAACACTGCATTGAATACAGATCTGAATTACTAATAATACTAATGCAAGGAAAGCATATGAACAGAACCTACATAAATTTCTGCGCATTGTTCTAGAAAGCTAGATGGAAATTGGTTCTGAGATTAGATTAGATTAGATTAGATTAATACTAGTTCCATGGATCATGAATACGATATTTCGTAATGATGTGGAACGAGTCGAATTTTCCAATACATGACATAATTAGGTTAATTTAACAACATACTTAAGTTAATATAACAACTTTATTTTATTGTGGTTTTTTTGTTTTTCTTTATTTTTTATTTTTATTTTTTTTCTTTTTTTTCTTTTTTTATTTTTTTTCTTAATTTATATCTAAAAATTCCTCTATGGACTAGAAGGAGTTGTCATTCAGAAATTCTTTTAATTTCTTCTTAAATACTTGTTGGTTATCTGTCAGACTTTTGATACTATTTGGTAAGTGACCAAAGACTTTAGTGCCAGTATAATTCACCCCTTTCTGTGCCAAAGTTAGATTTAATCTTGAATAGTAAAGATCATCCTTTCTCCTAGTATTGTAGTTATGCACACTGCTATTACTTTTGAATTGGGTTTGGTTGTTAATAACAAATTTCATAAGAGAGTATATATACTGAGAAGCTACTGTGAATATCCCTAGATCCTTAAATAAATGTCTGCAGGATGATCTTGGGTGGACTCCAGCTATTATTCTGATTACACGCTTTTGTGCAATAAATACTTTATTCCTCAGTGATGAATTACCCCAAAATATGATGCCATATGAAAGCAATGAGTGAAAATAGGCGTAGTAAGCTAATTTACTAAGATGTTTATCACCAAAATTTGCAATGACCCTTATTGCGTAAGTAGCTGAACTCAAACGTTTCAGCAGATCATCAATGTGTTTCTTCCAATTTAATCTCTCATCAATGGACACACCTAAAAATTTGCAATATTCTACCTTAGCTATATGCTTCTGATTAAGGTCTATATTTATTAATGGCGTCATACCATTCACTGTACGGAACTGTATGTACTGTGTCTTATCAAAATTCAGTGAGAGTCCGTTTACAAGGAACCACTTAGTAATTTTCTGAAAGACAGTATTGACAATTTCATCAGTTAATTCTTGTTTGTCAGGTGTGATTACTATACTTTTATCATCAGCAAAGAGAACTAACTTTGCCTCTTCATGGCTCTGAACACTACGGGACTCAACTGCCGAGGTCATTAGTCGCCTCTTCATGAATATAGAATGGCAAGTCATTAATATAGAATAAGAACAACAAAGGACCCAAGACTGACCCTTGTGGAACCCCATTCTTGATAGTTCCCCAGTTTGAGAAATGTGCTGATCTTTGCATGTTATGAGAACTACTTATTTCAACTTTCTACACTCTTCCAGTTAGGTACAAATTAAACCATTTGTGCACTGTCCCACTCATGCCACAATACTTGAGCTTGTCTAGCAGAATTTCATGATTTACACAATCAAAAGCCTTTGAGAGATCACAAAAAATCCCAATGGGTGGTGTTCAGTTATTCAGATCATTCAAAATTTGACTGGTGAAAGCATATATGGCATTTTCTGTTGAAAAACCTTTCTGGAAACCAAACTGACATTTTGTTAGTACTTCATTTTTACAGATATGTGAAGCTACTCATGAATACATTACTTTCTCAAAAATTTTGGATAAAGCTGTTAGAAGGGAGATTGGACGGTAATTGTTGACATCAGATGTATCCCCCTTTTTATGCAAAGGTATAACAAGCGCATATTTCAGTCTATCAGGGAAAATGCCCTGTTCCAGAGAGCTATTACACAGGTGGCTGAGAATCTTACTTATCTGTTGAGAACAAGCTTTTAGTATTTTGCTGGAAATGTCATCAATTCCATGTGAGTTTTTGCTTTTAAGCAAGTTTATTATTTTCCTAATTTCAGAGGGAGAAGTGGGTGAGATTTCAATTGTATCAAATTGCATAGGTATGGCCTCTTCCATTAACAGCCTAGCATCTTCTAATGAGCACCTGGATCCTACTATATCCACAACATTTAGAAAATGATTATTAAAAATATTTTCAACTTCTGACTTTTTGTTTGTAAAGTTTTCATTCAATTTGATGGTAATACTGTCTTCCTCTGCTCTTGGTTGACCTGTTTCTCTTTTAATAATATTCCAAATTGTTTTAATTTTATTATCAGAGTTGCTGATTTCAGACATGATACACATACTCCTGGATTTTTTAATAACTTTTCTTAATATAACACAGTAGTTTTTATAATTTTTGATAGTTTCTGGGTCACTACTCTTTCTTGCTGTCAGATACATTTCCCTTTTCCGGTTACAAGATATTTTTATACCCTTAGTAAGCCATGGTTTGTTACAAGGTTTCTTACGAGTATATGTAACTATTTTCTTGGGGAAGCAGTTTTCAAATGCATTTACAAAAATGTCATGAAATAAATTATATTTTAAATTGGCATCAGGTTCACGGTACACCTCATCCCAGTCTAACTGCTGTAGGCTTTCCCTGAAATTTGTAATTGTTAAATCGTTGACTGGACATACTACTTTGGAGGACTGTTTAGTATTGCTGAATGGAGCTATGTCATATATTGTAACTAGCTGTGCACCATGATCAGAAAGACCATTCTCAACAGGCTGAGCATTTATCTGGTTGAACTTATCTTGGTCTATAAAGAAGTTATCTATCAGTGAGCTGCTATCCTTTACCACCCGAGTAGGAAAATCAATAACGGGTGTCAAATTGAAAGAACCGAGTAATACTTCAAGGTCATTTTTCCTATTACCCTCTTTCAGAGAATCTACATTGAAGTCCCCACAAATAATAATTTGCTTCCCCCTTTCTGACAGATAGCACAACAAGGAGTCCAAATTTTTCAGAAATAGATGAAAATTTCCTGATGGGGACCTATATACAGTTACAATTATAAATGTGCCTTTATTTAATTTAAGCTCACAGGCACATGCTTCTATATGTTTCTCTACACAAAACTTTTTTGTTTCTATACTTTTTGCACAATGATAACTTTTGACATATATGGCAGCTCATCCTTTCTCTATATTTTCTCTCATTACATGTGCAGAGAGCTTATATCAGGCTATAGCGTTCTTCCAGGAGTACAACTTTTCCCATCACGAGTGCTGCTCGCCCTTCAGTTACCAGACAGGTTATAACACCCCAGAATTTTATTTCCAGCTCTCTCGTATGAACAGACAAAGTAAATTGACTGAACCACTGTTTACATAGTGGAGTTGTTTTCAACTTATTAAGCTGGCATTAATTTTCCGTTGTTAAAAAAGTACAATAGCTGGAGCTATCAACTGTCTGCCAAACTGAAGAGCCTGTCATTGGCAATATTTGTTCGACGATACCGATTTCATTGTCTCTACTATCAATGGCTGAAATACTTTTCACAGCTTGAGGTTATCAAATGAATCGCTCTGGCCTCGGCTCACACAGCATATGAAAAGGCTCAGAGGCTTATGTTGGTTCCCTCTGTAACAGAGGTAAGTGGCTTAGGTGTTACGGAAAATCAGATATTTCAACCTAAGTCAAGCAATGAGTTATAGCAGTTCTATTCTATCAGAAACACTGACACGCACTTTGCAAGATGTACTTTGGATGTGTGGTAAGTAGCTCCACTCTACAGGTGCCAGCAGTTACTAAATGGAAAACAATTATGCAGTCTATCAGTAAATCAATAAATGGCGAAAGAGGTGCGGTAACTTTCTGGTCATTCACTACCCATCAAGTGACTATAATAGATTTACGTAACTTTACAAGATGCTGTCAACGACAGATAACAGCAAGATACATTTAATACAATCCCTTTCCCACCAACAATTCAAAGATCACTGACAACATCACACAAATTAAGCACTTCTCAACCAATGTTTATAGGAATGTATTTAACTTAAAAGGTCACTTAACAATTACAAATACTCACTTAATCAACTGAAAATAATCCAGCTATATAAACACGAGCTCAATGAAGATACTGTCTCCTTACGTATGAGAACTGGGCAGGAAATCCTGGGGAGCCGTAGTGTTTATGGTGGAGGAAATTGCCTTTCCTGGACGAACTCTACAGCTGCCGTATAGGATGACTGAGAATCATCTTCCCTCTAGCATTCTAGAGCAGTGTGCAGAGATTCAAATAGATTCTGTCAGTATGTGTTTCTTGCAACAGTATTACTTGTAATTCAGATGTGTATTCAATGTAATGTTAACACACCTTGTGGAAAATGAACAGCCCTGGGCGTGTCTGCACTCCTAAGGTGAGCTGAAGGAAGGGTCGGTATAACTTTCTGAAACACCCTGTAGTCGCTTTTTGTAATGTAGCTTGGTGGAGAGAATGAGGACTTGCCTGCCCGCTCTTCATTGTGCAGGCCTGTCAAGGAGGGAAGCGCATGGCCACAGTGCAGCGTCCTGCATACTCTCATGTTTCTAGCTCCTATCCCCGAATTTCGAGCCTGTTATATCCCCAGAACACAATATATCCATTAATATAGTACAAACATTTAATATTTGTTCTTCGAACATTTTCAAGTACAATGTTAACAATTTTTTTCAATAAACGGTATGAGATGTTAGTGCATCTAAATTTAAAAGCAGTGACGTAACAGATCACAGGTTCTGTTATCTATATCTATCCTAATTGGTAGTGTCTTTAAAGGACGATATAAGATGAACATCAACAAAAGTGAAACAAATATAATGAAATGTACTCAAATTCAATCGGTTGATGCTGAGACCATAAGATTAGGAAACGAGACACTAAAAGTAGGAGATGAGGCAGTAAAAGAACTGATAATGCCCAAAGTAGACAAGATATAAAATGTAGACCGCCAATGGCAAGAATATGGTTTCTGAAGAGAGAAATTTTGTTAATAAAGTATGTAGGTTTAACTATTAGGAGGTCTTATCTGAAGATATATGCCTGGAGTGTAGCGTTGTGTGGAAGCAAGACGTGGGCGATGAACAGTTTACATAAGCTTTTGAAAAGTGTTGTTACAGAAAAATGCTGAAGGTTAGTCGGGTGTATCGTGTAACTAATTAGGTGGTACTGAATAGAATGGGGGATAAAAGAAATTTGAGGCACAACTTGACTAAAAGAAGGAATTGTTCGACAGGAAACGTTCTTAGATATCAAGGCATCACCAGTTTCGTACTGGAGGGAAGTGTGGGGGTAAAAATTGTAGAGCGAGACCAAGAGGTGAATGCAGCAAGCAGGTTCAAAAAGATGTGGGATGCAGTAGTTATTGGGAGGTGAAGAGAAGTGCACAGGATACAGTATCAGGGAGAGTAGCATCGAAACAGTCTTCCGACGGAAGCCTACAACAGCATGATACGCCAAGGCTTTTAATGGTTGATCGTCCTGTATGATGCATTTTGTCGACGTTTTCATCTGTTTAAGAGACGATCGAGATCAGCCGCCTGTTTAACTGCAGAAAATGACTGTGCAGTCTTCTTATAAATTTTTACCAGCTTCGGCTGAATTTCCACGACCGACAAACTGTCCAAAGTAAATAGATTTATTTTCTTAAATAATTCCACATCGACTTCAAGTGTTGAATTCTAGTTTATTGCACAATACAGGCCTTAGAAATTTTTCAGATACCATGTTAACAAACAGCCCACATGTGTACTGCCGGTCCATAGTGTCCAATGGGCACAATATTTCGGCGATCAGACATGTCGCCATCGTCAGTTGCGCTGACGATCTGAGCTCCTGAGAGCCAGCGGCCGTCTTAAATTCCCTCCACCTGCGAGGCGTTCTCTCCGCGGTCCGCGCCCGCGGCAGTGCCTTGGGGGTCGCTGAGATGTTGGCGTCGGCGTCTGTGTTTGCGTCGGTGTAATTGCCTCGTTCGGCCTGGTCGCCCGTTCTTTTTCTTTGCTGAGCGTCTTTTGAATTCGTCTCAATGCTGGTTCCCATGCCTTGCTGAGGTTATAGCCGCAATCTCGGTTGATTAGTCCATCCCTGATACGAATTTCGATATCCTCTCTAACGACGCTGTCTCTGTATTTAGATGTCTGTGATTTGCGGGCAAACAGTGCTCTGCGCCCGCCGACTTGTTGGGGTACCTAAGTCGAGTATGTGTCTGATGTTCTCGGCAACGATCTTCGATGGTGCACACTGTCTGTCCAATATGTCTTCCCACATTGACATGGAATCTGTTATATGCCGGCCTTCCACAAACAGAGATCGTCTTTGACACTTCTCACATTGACACGGAATCTGGTATATGCCGGTCTTCCACAAACCGAGATCGTCTTTGACACTTCCTAATAATGCTCGTGTTTTATTGGGTGGGAAAAAAACAGTTCCTACTCGGTGATTCCTCAATATTCGTCTTACTTTCCCCGATAGTGCGCCAGTATACGGTATATAGGCAGTTGCTGTCTCTTCCTCGGTGACTTCTTCCGTCTCCACACGCTGTACTGTAGAGGTGGGGCGGAGAGCACGTCTGATCTGCCATTCCGAGTATCCGTTTTTCCGGACTACAGTTTTGAGGTGTTCCAGCTCATGGGGCAGACTCTCTGCGTCAGAGATGGTGCGCGCCCTGTGCACCAGTGTTTTTAGCACCCCTTCCTCTGTGAAGGGTGGTGGCAGCTATCTGCATGCATATACAGGTCGGTGTGTGTTTTCTTCCTGTATACCCCAAGGCCCAGGGTGCTATCCGCTCTTCTTTTTACCATGACGTCCAGGAATGGTAATCTTCCTTCTGCTTCGGTCTCTAGAGTGAATTTGATGTTCGGATGTATGGGATTCAGGTGTATAAGGAAGTCTGGGAGCTTGTCCCTTCCATGAGGACAGATCACGAACGTGTCATCCACATTACGGAGGAAACAAGTAGGTTTCCATTTGCATGAGCAAAAGATTCCTCCTCAAAATACTCCGTATAGGAATTCGCCACCACAGGTGAGAGTGGGCTCCCCATTGCGACTACTTCTGTTTGTTCATCGTATTCTCCATTAAAGAGAAAATACGTGGTCAGAACGTGCCTGATAAGGTGGGTCGTCTTCTCGCCAAATTTCTGTGCAATAAGCTTAACTGACTCTCGAAGAGGCACCCTGGCGAATAATAAAACAACGTCAAAACTCACCAGGATATCTGAGTCTTTCAGCTTGAAGTTGTCGAGACGTTTTACGAAATCCACAGAATTACGAATATGGTGAGGGCATTTACCCACATAAGGACTTAGTAATTCTGCCAGGTAATTGTCTAGCAAATTTGGAGGTTGCTGACAATTGGGCAGAACTGCACCCCTTCTTTGTGGCCTTGAGGTGTCAATTTCTTGGCGACACCCTTTGGTAAATCCGCGTCCTTGAGAAGAGCCCTAGTCTTGTTCTCCACCTTCTTTGTGGGGTCAGCGTTGATCTTCCTGTAAGATTCGTCATTTAGCTGGCTCTGCATCTTCTCAATGTAGTCCTTAAGGGAAAGATCAACCGTAGCATTGCCTTTGTCAGTTGTTAACAATCTCAGGGCTCTCTGTCTCAGGTCTCGAAAGGCTGCCCTCTCCCTGCTGGCAATATTCGACTTGGTCGGTTTAGTTCTCGTCAGAACACGGCAGGTTTCCTGGTGCACTTCTTCAGCTGCCTCAGGTCGTAGTCTCTCAGCAACCCGTTCAACTGCACTGGCAATGTCCGCTACTGGCGTGAAGCTAGGTGTTGGAGCAAAATTAAGTCCCTTCCTTCAGAACAAAAACTGCATCCCCAGTCATCTCAATGTCCGTGATATTGATGACCGTCTTGTGTGGGGCCTCCAGCGATGGTTTGTCAGAGAGACGAGAGAATTTAGATATCTGACGTCCCGAGGCCTTCTTATGTGCAAAAGATGGTTCAAATGGCTCTGAGCACTATGGGACTCAACATCTTAGGTCATAAGTCCCCTAGAACTTAGAACTACTTAAACCTAACTAACCTAAGGACATCACACACACCCATGCCCGAGGCAGGATTCGAACCTGCGACCGTAGCAGTCCCGCGGTTCCGGATTGCAGCGCCAGAACCGCTAGACCACCGCGGCCGGCATGATCTTATGTGCAGAATCGGCCGTCACCGAGGTAAAATCCAGTCCCAGGTCCCGGAATTAAAATGATTGGCTAGTTGTAGATGTAGTTTAAGTAGTTCCTGGGAGTTGTACTCAAGGCCGGGGCTGGTGAATTACACCTCTCATGAACCAAGGCGAGGTAGCACGCTTCTGAATTCTCTTATCTGCTGCAGAATCGATGTGATGCGTGACCCTAACAAAGTTTGGCACAACCTGATCGGCAGGATATCTCTTCAGAAAAGCAAGAGCACTGAGCAAACGGCTCCTTCGGTGGCGCAGCTTGTCGAATTTCTTCATGCTGCGATACATCTCCTCCCCGTAGAGATATATGATGTGATTCTTCAGTTTCTCCCGGCGTATTTCTTGCTCCAACAGTCCACGGGTGTACTGCTGGTCCACTGTGTCCAACGCCAGCGTCTCAGCGACCGCCGACTCGCGGCCGTGAGCGCGGACCGCGGAGAGAACGCCTCGCAGGGGGAGGGGATTTAAGACGGCCACCCGCCCTCAGGAGCTCAGTTCGTCAGCGCGCCTGATGATGGCGACATGTCTGATCGCCGAAATATTGTGCCCGTCGGACACTATGGACCAGCAGTACACCTGTGGACTGTTTGAGCAAGAAATACGCTGGGGGAAACTGAAGAATCACACCATGTTAACAATTTTTTTTACATAAACAATATTATGTTTTACTGCAGCTGAATTTAAAAACAGTGACTAAACGATTCATAGATTACGTTATATATGTCTATCCTAATAATAAAACTGTAAAACCGCCTGCCTGTCTGTTTGAATACGCTTCTCCGAAACTACTATATGAATTTTCATGGGGTTTTCGAGGGTAACTTGAGCATAATAGTCTACATTTCATCAAAATCGGATCACGAAAGGAAAAGATATCGTAGTTTAATGTTTTGTCAATACTAATGTTGAAAGTAACACTATGTGTTACGTTTTAATGATTATCCCGCTAAATAGATATCGATGAAATAGCTTGAACCCTAAGTTAGGTCATAGGCTACTTTAGAAACTGTGTAGTGAAGATACTTACTGATTTGAAGAATATTACGCGAGTTAGGGAAACATATTTACACTTTGAAAAATCTATTTGCTCTTTGACTTTTCAGCTTTATCATATTTGGGAAAATTCTTTTATTGGTTGTCATGTGCTACGTGATATGATTCGAAGTAATGACTACAACGTTTATACAACCTTCAGTTTGCTTAATCCATACCCCCACACAATTTGTTGCATAATGTACATGTTGTATAATGTATAGCTAACTCAGTATCACGATTGATAGTTGTACGCCTGTGCCCACGTCCTTCGGTAAGCACTAGTCAGCAGCGATGCTGCGCACACCAACGCAACTTGCGTTAGATCAGCTTGGGATGGAGGAGGAATGGGACGCACGACACGGCCTATGCTTAGGCGAAAGGCAGACATGCCAGGGTAGCATATGTTATTGCTCGTTTTGTACTTACTCACCATCACTCATCATAATAATGATGTGTGAGCACAATCGCGGGTAACAGCTAGTACGCAATGAATTAGTACATACTGCACATTCGTTTATTAATTGTCGATCGAGATTCCGTAATGACAAATAGCCCACACTGTTCTGTTGTATGCGTTGTACACAAAACGCGCCACTAAGCCTTAATGAGACGAAAATACACTGTCGGGGGAAAAAAAAAAGTTAGTGCACCTGGAAAGACGACGTCGATTTTGATCCGATGACGGCATATGCCACCTAGGGAATAGTAGATGTACTGATCACTGCAGTGGAGTGAGCAGTGATCGTCCTCGCCTTAATTTTGTAACTTTTGGACAATTCCGAAAGAACAGACCTTCGATCGCGTCCTGATTGTTACTTTGTGCCAGGAAAGGCTCTCAACAAGGGAAGTGTCAAGGTATCTCGGAGTGAACCAAAGCGATGTTGTTCGGACATGAAGGAGATACAGAGAGACAGGAACTGGCGTAGTGGTATACCTACCAGTGCGCCACTGTGTCTGCCCTTTACTAGGGAACCCTCACAGCTAGAAGGCTCAGCGTGGTGCAAACTTGTGAAGCAAGCATGCAACCATAATACGGGGACGCACTCGTGCTGCATACAGCCAACTGAGCGAGTTGTGGCCTTCCAAGTGGGGGATTGTCCTTTCGGACACCTGCCACACTAGTTGGACGTCCTGAGTTGGCTGTGCAATGATGCTGGCATCAGTGCTCATGTGAACATTCTTACACCCGTAGACGATGTTCTGGGTGTCCACGTTGCACAGACGCCAATTTGGATCGTCGTATTGTAAGAGTAGCAGAGGCAGATGGTACAGCTACCACAGCACAGATGAGACGGCTACTAAGCACAGATGTGTCAACACGAACTTTTGCGAACCGGTTAGTAGAAATGCGATCACGGGTACCCACGCTTCTAGCTTCTCTTCGACTTCCACGGTGTCGAAGTCCACGGCTGGACTGATGCCGTCAGAGGATCACTTGGGAGATGTAATGGCGCGCCGCGGTCTTCAGCAATGAAAGCAGACGCTGCCTGCACGCAAGTGTTGGTCCTCGGCGCGTAAGGCGTAGACCTAGTGAGTGTTGTCTCGTAGAGAGCAATCGTCCAAGACACACTGGCTCCACCCCCAGGTCTGGGGTGCTATGAGCTACAACGCTCGTTCCCATTTAGTGTTTCTGGAGGGCACACTAATCAATGCTCCGTATGTGCAGAATGTTGTTAGACCCGTTCTTTTGCCTTTCCTGCAACAGGAAGGTGATGTGGTGTCCCAACACTATGATGCTCGCCCATACATTCCCCTTGATCAACGTGCTCTTGAAGCTACGCAGTGGCTTACCCCGCCAGCATGATCTCTGGACTTGTCTCCACTCGAGTACTTGTGGCATATAGTGGGACGAGAAGTCACCACTACGACTCGTCAGTGAACAACTCTTACAGAACTACGTGAACAAGAGGAGCGGGCTAGCATAACGTATCCCAGGACACTATTCGTCATCTGTACGATTGACTGGATGCCAGAGTCAGCCCTTGTATTTCCACCCTTGGAGGCTACACCACACACTAATACGGGTGTTTCAGTATGAGTCGATTCCTAGTACTTTAGACCCGCTAATGCTTTTGGTCTATAAATGTTATCGTTTTATGTGCTCCATATGCATTGTTGAAATAATAAATCTTGAATAAAATGGAACTCTCTAAAGGGTGTTCTATTTTTTTCCCAACCGTGTACGTTAGAAACGTTGCTGCTAGCACCAATCCTGAAACACTTTGTCACCCTTGAGGTACAGAATGATGAAGTTCAGCTGCAGCTGCTATTATGAAGCATAGGCGATACAGGTATTCCATATGTAGGCACAAAGAAATTTATTATATTAGCTAACAGTGGGCATTGATTTACATTAATGGGAAAAGTTCAAAATTTGTACCCGACCAGGATTCGTACACAGGTCTCCTCCTTACTAGGCCGATGCACTGAGCACTGCACCATGCAGACAGAGTGGTCATATCCACTGTACGGACTTGCGTAGCACGCCTCCCATCAGACCCACATTCTCAACTTATCCACACACTATTGATATTGTGCCCCTCGCCCATTATTCTCATTACTTGCGGCATTTCGCCAATTCACGTAAGATTTCGAGCACAGTGTGCATCCGCAGTGAAGTGATCGCCCTTCCTCAATTATGTAACTTTTGGACATGTCCGAAAGAACAGACACCACGTATATGCACACATGAAGAAAAGTTTTGCGTCATTGCAGTTCCCAGAACTGAACATAGACGCTGACTGTGAATATTGTATCACAGTCCCTTCGAATGTTCAGAGATGTCACTAAACCTGCCCAAAGATGTAAACAATCATGCATGAGCAGCGCCTATTAGACGGAGGGATTCCGACAGTCGATTAGTTCCGGTCATTCCACCACGAAGGAGGTCCACGGCTCCTGTTGTCTGTAATCAAACCATGCCTAGACGGTCAATACCCCGCTTCGATCGCGTCCTCATTGTTAATTTCTGCTAGGAAGGGCTCTCAACAAGGGAAGTGTCCAGGCGTCTCGGAGTGAACCAAAGCAACGTTGTTCGGACATGGAGGAGATACAGAGAGACAGGAACCGTAGATGACAAGCCTCGCTCAGGCCACCCAAGGGCTACTTCTGCAGTGGAAGACCGCTACCCACAGATTATGGCTCGGAGGAACCCTGACTGCAACGCCACCATGTTGAATGATGCTTTTCGTACAACCACAGGACGTCGTGTTTCGACTCAAACTGTGCGCAATAGGCTGCATGATGCGCAACTTCAGTCACGAGTGGACCGCCTAGGATTGGCATCACGTTTTCTTCACACATGAGTGTCGCATATGTCGTCGGAGACGTGTTTGGAGGCAACCCGGTCAGGCTGAACGCCTTAGACACGTGACCCAGCGAGTGTAGCAAGGTGGTGGTTCCCTACTGTTTTGGGGTGTTATTATGTGAGGCCGACTTACGCCGCTGGTGGTCATGGAAGGCGCCATAACGGCTGTAAAATACGTGAATGTCATCCTCCAACCGATAATGCAACCATATTGACAGCATATTGGAGAGGCATTAGTCTTCATGGACGACAATTGTAGCCCCCATCGTGCACATCTTGTGAATGACTTCCTTCAGGATAACGACATCGCTCAAAGAGAGTGGCCAGCCTGTTGTCCAGTCATGAACCCTATCGAACACGCCTGGGATAGATTGAAAAGGGCTGTTTATGGACGACGTGACCCGCCAACCACTCTGAGGAATCTACGCCGAATCGCCGTTGAGGAGTGGGAAAATCTGGACTAACAGTGCCTTGATGAACTTGCGGATAGTGTGCCACGACGAATACAGGCATGCATCAGTGCAAGAGGACGTGCTGCTGAGTATTAGAGGTACTAGCGTGTACAGAAATCTGGACGACCACCTCTGAAGGTCTCGCTGTATGGTGGTACAACATGTAATGTGTGGTTTTCGTGAGCAATAAAAAGTGCGGAAATTAAATTTATGTTGATCATAATTCCAATTTACTGTACAGGTACCGGAACTCTCGGAACCGAGGTGATGCAAAACTACTTTGTTGAGTGTATATTCCATATTTACCGAACACCGTTAGTGTAGAATTGTGTACTTGAAATTGACCGAAGGTATAAATTGTACGACAATGCATAAATAAACTGAAATTCAAGAGAGGAAATCTGGATTGTCATTTAAGAGATTGACGGCAAGTGTGGGCTCGATTCGGAAAAGATCAAAGAGTTTCGTGGTGGTTATAATATTTCAGTTCACCAAACTGAAAAAAGAATGAACTACTCGGCAGATAAATTTGACGTCAGGCTGTACTTAATTACTGTGACCAGCAAAAACAATGCCACACCTCGTGTAGGTCGTTAATGCTTCACATTGCCACTGTGAGGAACATACCGTTCATTTCGTTTTCATGGCTAATGCAAAGCTATCTGCACGCCCCGATGCAGCGCTATACAGGAGAACAACTTGCAAACATAACGCTGCTTTTGTAAACACGGAGTAAAGCTGCAGAGCGCGAATGAATTTGTACGTTTAGCAATGCAGGTTTATGCGGATTGTTGGCAAGCTGGACGGCGCAGATAAGAATGCCCGCGTGCTGCGATCCTGGTGTTATCTCTCTCCGGCAGGGCGGCTCCAGTGAGAGCTGGTTGCTAGGAGCCGGCCACGTCCGCGCGATAATATAGCCTTCCGTGACGGCCGCATGGCAGCGCGGCCCGCACACAACTGCGATCCTTGTTTACGAAGTTGGTGGTGTGGCGAGATAAACGAGGCCGTGTATTTCCATAGTCCTACGAGTTTCACTGTCCGCTTTGCTTTATTCTCAAGCAAAGACACTGCACCGCCTTTCCTCAGTGCTCTTGCTTATTTCCGATCTATTAAGACATAAGACGAGTGTTTCACCTAAAAGTTTAATTACGCACGTACGAATATGTTCACGATCTATCTATCATAACACTATTCTTGGCTTGGACCAATAGATGATATAGCCCGCGCATTACGTCATTATATTGAAAAAGTCTTCTCGATCCGCTGTCTGACGTCGGCAACCATTTCCAGGAGATTCTGGCTAGAATACGGTTCACTTCTCTTATCTGTAGTATTTTCAGTAAAGATTTCTTTATTACAGTTGTGAATTCTTGAACTGAAAGATATGACGTGAAAGGAAGTAATATGGCGCCATCATAAATGATGAAACGATTTCATTTATTTTCTGCAGATAGCTTACATATTGTCTCAGAGCTTTGACATACAGACATAGAAAAGATCAAGAAGTTTTTTTCACATACTACACGCGCTCCATATGCCCCGCTCCCCAATGATTCTAGAGGACATACGTAAATTGCTGATCATCAACCCCCACGCGCTCGATCCATCGGTTTTTGATTTTGCTATTTATGAATTGACGAACAACATGATGGAAATGGGGAGGCTCACCATAGTATTGGGAGATGAATTCCCCACTGTCGGTGGCATGGGGTACTTTCCCAGTATGGTGTCCTGTAAAGGTCTATCCGCAAAAGAAAAAGGGACGGAAAGCTGTAAACCATGAGTCTGAACACAACACATTTCCGAGCGATATCGTGGAGACTGTCTGTCTCCCAGATTCACACACTGGGCCTGTTCACTGTGCTGCTCACAAAATATGTTGTGAATCACTCAAGGTGATTTACTCACAAAACCCATCCTCTTCCATAAGCTGATGTATCTGTGCTGGAAATTCGAAGCGTTTGACTTTGTTATTGGGAGTGAGGGCTTATAGCAATTGCACCTGTGATCTAGGGATATCCTTTCTGATCAGTAATCAAAACTTCCTTGTTACTGGGTTCGAAACTCGCCCCCGCTTTAACTTTGATTAATAATCAACATTTGCGGCCGAAGGCTTCTAGAAAAAGATGTCACCCGCATTCAGGCCTTGTCAATGAGGGCGGAGGAGCTGACAGAGGTTCAGGTCACTCTCATCTATGGGGTGGGAAACTGCCCCTATGGGCGGAAGATTCAACAATGATCAACGGCTTGAGGAGGCAGAAGGCAGTTGAAACGACTACATTAAAGACACATATTATCTATCCATAGGATATGTGTTCTGCAATTGGAAATCTCTTCCTTGGCAAAAGATTCCGGACTAGTTCCCCATTCGGATCTCCAGGAGTAGACTACCAAAGTCGAGGTGACCATGAGAAAAAGATTGAATAACCAACGAAAAGATAACTTTCTGCGAGTCGGAGTATGGAATGTTAGAAGCTTGGACGTGGAAGGGAAGCTATAAGAACTGAAAAGGCAAATTCCAAGGCTCAATCTACGAGGGTCGGTCAAAAAGTAATGCCTCCCATTTTTTTTCTACTTAAAGAAATTAAGTTAAGTGAAAAATTTGAATTTGGCGCCATTCCTCAAACCTTCCTCTGCAATCCACTGCAGTAGTAACTTTCTGTGTCAACAGGTGGCAGCACAGCAGAAGTTTGTAAGATGGCCGACATCGATGTTCGTTTGAGACAGCGTTGTGTGATTGAATTCTTGAATGCAGAAGGTGAAACGCCCATACGCATTCATGAAAGACTGAAGAAGGTGTATGGTGTTGTGACAGTGGATGTCAGCACTGTTAGACGATGGGTTCGTCGTTGTAAGGAAGCTGAAGGGCAAACACCGTTGACTGACGAAAAGCGGAGCGGCAGGCCGGTGAGTGCAGTGACTCCACACAACATTCAGCAAGTTGATGACATCATTCGTGGTGACCGTCGGGTGACTGCAGATGAAGTGTGTCGCATTATTTCTCTTAGTAAAGGCAGTGTGATCACGATTATTAAACAATTGGGGTACTCAAAAGTTTGTGCACGGTGGGTTCCAAGAATGTTAACCGATCAGAATAAAGAGGCAAGGAAAACAATAGCCTCCCAACACTTGCAGCGCTTCCGTTTGGAGGGAGATGAGTTTCTGAAAAAAATTGTGACCGGGGACGAAACATGGGTGCATTTTTTTGAACCCGAATCAAAGAGGCAGTCAATGGAGTGGCGTCACACAAGCTCGCCGAGGAAGAAAAAATTCAAAACTGTGCGATCGGCAGGGAAAGTTATGGCAACAGTTTTCTGGGATACAGAGGGTGTGATTCTGGTTGATTTTTTGGAGCAGGGATGCACAATAAATTCTGTTCAATACGTCACAACCCTCAAAAAACTTAAAGCACGTCTTCAGCGAGTTCGCCCAACAAAATCAATGGCAGATGTTCTTCTTTTGCATGACAATGCAAGACCACACACCAGTCGTCACACCTCTGACGAGATTGTCAAAATTGGATGGGAAGTTTTGCCTCATCCCCCATACAGCCCTGACCTGGCACCATCAGACTTCCATCTGTTCGGGCCACTAAAAGAAGCTCATCGTGGGATTCATTTTGAAGATGAGGCCGTCAAAACATCCGTGCGTCAATGGCTTAGGAAGCAGAGCTGTGATTTTTACCGTGCTGGGATACATGCCCTTGTTCAAAGATGGACCAAAACTGTAGAGATGGGCGGAGATTACATTGAAAAATGACAAAATGATCCTCAATGTTGTGGTTTTCAACCTATGTAATTGCATTTAAATTTCCTGACAATTAAACGTAGAAAAAAAATAGGAGGCATTACTTTTTGACTGACCCTCGTAGATACAGTAGGGGTCATTGAAGTGAAATGGAAATAAGACAGGGATTTCTGGTCAGGTGAGTATAGGGTAATATCAACAGCAGCAGAAAATGGTTCAACAGAAGTATGAATCGTTATAAATAGGAAGGTAGGGCAGAGGTTGTGTTACTGTAAACAGTTCGGTGATAAAGTGGTTCTTATCAGAATCGACAGCAAACCAATACCGACAACGATACTTCAGGTATACATTCCGACGTCGCAAGCTGAAGATGCAGAGACAGAGAAAATATGAGGATTCTGAAAGGGTAATACAGAAAGTAAAGGAAGATGAAAATGTAATAGTCATTGGGAAGTGGAATGAAGTTTTCGGGGAATGAGTACAAGAAAATGTTACGGAAGAATATGGACTTGGGACAAGGAATAAGAAAGGAGAAAGACTAATTGAGTTCTGTGATAAATTTCAAATACTAGTAGCGAATACTCTGTTCAAGAACTACACGAGGAAGAAGATTAGTTGGAAACGGCCGAGTGATACGGGAACATTTCAGTTAGGTTACATCGTGGTCAAACAGAGGTTCTGAAAGCAGTCACTGGATTTTAAGGCATACCTAGGAACAGATATAGACTCAGATCACAATGTAGTAGTGATGAAGAGTAGACTGAAGTTAAGAAACTATTCAGAAAGAATCAATACGAAAAGAAGTGGGATACGGAAGAACTAAGGATTAACGAGATGAACTTGAAGTTCTCTAAGGCTATAGATACAGCAGTAAGGAATAACTCAGTAGGCAGTACAGTTGAGGAGGAATGGGCAACACTAAAAAGGGCAATCACAGAAGTTGAAAACAAGACATAGGTACGAAGAAGGTAACTGCGAAGAAACCATAGGTAATAGAAGGAATACTTTAGTTGATCGATGAAAGAAGGAAATGCAAGAATGGTCGGGGAAATTCAGGAGCACAGAAATACTAGTCGTTGAGGAATGAAATAAACAGGATGTGCAGAGAAGCTAAGACGAAATGGCTGCTTGAAAAATGTGAAGAAATCGAAAAAGGAATGTGTGTCGGAATAACTGACTCAGATTATAGGAAAGGTAAAATAACCTTCGCTGAGAATAAAAACATGCGTGGTAAAATTAGGAGTATAACGGTAATTTCACTGTTAAATGCAGGGGAGAAAGCGGATATTTGGAAAGAGTACACTGGAAGCCTCTATGAAAGAGAAGAATTGTTTGATATGATAGAAGAAACAGGTGTCGATTTAGAACAAATAAGGCAAAAGGGATAGATAATATTCCATCAGAATTTCTAAAACTATTGGGGGAAGTGGTAACAAAATGACTATTCACGTTGGTTGGTAGAATATATGAGTCTGGCGGCATAACATTGGACTTACAGAGAAATATCATTCACACAATTCCGAAAACCGAAAGAGCTGACAAGTGCAAGAATTATCGCACAATCAGCTTAACAGCTTATACACCCTGCTGACAAGAATAATATATAGAAGAAGAAAATTGAAGATCTGTTAGATGACGATTATTTTAGCTTTAGGAAAGGTAACGGTATTAGATAGGCAATTCTGACATAGTGGCTGATAATGGAAGCAAGACTATAGACCCGGAAAAAGGTGTCGATTTAGAACAAATAAGGCAAAAGGGATAGATAATGTTGTTGTTGTGGTCTTCAGTCCTGAGACTGGTTTGATGCAGCTCTCCATGCTACTCTATCCTGTGCAAGCTTCTTCATCTCCCAGTACCTACTGCAACCTACATCCTTCTGAATCTGCTTAGTGTATTGATCTCTTGGTCTCCCTCTACGATTTTTACCCTCCACGCTGCCCTCCAATGCTAAATTTGTGATCCCTTGATGCCTCAAAACATGTCCTACCAACCGATCCCTTGTTTTAGTCAAGTTGTGCCACAAACTTCTCTTCTCCCCAATCCTATTCAATACCTCCTCATTAGTTACGTGATCTACCCACCTTATCTTCAGCATTCTTCTGTAGCACCACATTTCGAAAGCTTCTATTCTCTTCTTGTCCAAACTAGTTATCGTCCATGTCTCACTTCCATACATGGCTACACTCCATACAAATACTTTCAGAAACGACTTCCTGACACCTAAATCTATACTCGATGTTAACAAATTTCTCTTCTTGAGAAACGCTTTCCTTGCCATTGCCAGTCTACATTTTATATCCTCTCTACTTCGACCATCATCGGTTATTTTACTCCCTAAATAGCAAAACTCCTTTACTACTTTAAGTGTCTCATTTCCTAATCTAATTCCCTCAGCATCACCCGACTTAATTTGACTACATTCCATTATCCTCGTTTTGCTTTTGTTGATGTTCATCTTATATCCTCCTTTCAAGACATTGTCCATTCCGTTCAACTGCTCTTCCAAGTCCTTTGCTGTCTCTGACAGAATTACAATATCATCGGCGAACCTCAACGTTTTTACTTCTTCTCCATGAATTTTAATACCTACTCCGAACTTTTCTTTTGTTTCCTTTACTGCTTGCTCAATATACAGATTGAATAACATCGGGGAGAGGCTACAACCCTGTCTCACTCCTTTCCCAACCACTGCTTCCCTTTCATGCCCCTCGACTCTTATAACTGCCATCTGGTTTCTGTACAAATTGTAAATAGCCTTTCGCTCCCTGTATTTTACCCCTGCCACCTTCAGAATTTGAAAGAGAGTATTCCAGTCAACATTGTCAAAAGCTTTCTCTAAGTCTACAAATGCTAGAAACGTAGGTTTGCCTTTTCTTAATCTTTCTTCCAAGATAAGTCGTAAGGTCAGTATTGCCTCACGTGTTCCAACATTTCTACGGAATCCAAACTGATCTTCCCCGAGGTCGGCTTCTACCAGTTTTTCCATTCGTCTGTAAAGAATTCGCGTAAGTATTTTGCAGCTGTGACTTATTAAACTGATAGTTCGGTAATTTTCACATCTGTCAACACCTGCTTTCTTTGGGATTGGAATTATTATATTCTTCTTGAAGTCTGAGGGTATTTCACCTGTCTCATACATCGTGCTCACTAGATGGTAGAGTTTTGTCATGACTGGCTCTCCCGAGGCCATCAGTAGTTCTAGTGGAATGTTGTCTACTCCCGGGGCCTTGTTTCGACTCAGGTATTTCAGTTCTCTGTCAAACTCTTCACGCAGTATCTTATCTCCCATTTCGTCTTCATCTACATCCTCTTCCATTTCCATAATATTGTCCTCGAGTACATCTCCCTTGTATAAACCCTCTATATACTCCTTCCACCTTTCTGCCTTCCCTTCTTTGCTTAGAACTGGGTTTCCATCTGAGCTCTTGATATTCATACAAGTGGTTCTCTTCTCTCCAAAGGTCTCTTTAATTTTCCGGTAGGCAGTATCTATCTTACCCCTAGTGAGACAAGCCTCTACATCCTTACATTTGTCCTCTAGCCATCCCTGCTTAGCCATTTTGCACTTCCTGTCGATTTCATTTTTGAGACGTTTGTATTCCTTTTTGCCTGCTTCATTTACTGCATTTTTATATTTTCTCCTTTCATCAATTAAATTCAATATTTCTTCTGTTACCCAAGGATTTCTATTAGCCCTCGTCTTTTTACCTACTTGATCGTCTGCTGCCTTCACCACTTCATCCCTCAGAGCTACCCATTCTTCTTCTACTGTATTTCTTTCCCCCATTCCTGTCAATTGTCCCCTTATGCTCTCCCTGAAACTCTCTACAACCTCTGGTTCTTTCAGTTTATCCAGGTCCCATCTCCTTAAATTCCCACCTTTTTGCAGTTTCTTCAGTTTCAATCTGCAGTTCATAACTAATAGATTGTGGTCAGAATCCACATCTGCCCCTGGAAATGTCTTACAATTTAAAACCTGGTTCCTAAATCTCTGTCTTACCATTATATAATCTATCTGAAACCTGTCAGTATCTCCTGGCTTCTTCCATGTATACAGCCTCCTTTCATGATTCTTGAACCAAGTGTTAGCTATGATTAAGTTATGCTCTGTGCAAAATTCTACAAGGCGGCTTCCTCTTTCATTCCTTCCCTCCAATCCATATTCATTTACTATGTTTCCTTCTCTCCCTTTTCCTACTGACGAATTCCAGTCACCCATGACTATTAAATTTTCGTCTCCCTTCACTACCTGAATAATTTCTTTTATCTCGTCAAACATTTCATCTATTTCTTCATCATCTGCAGAGCTAGTTGGCATATAAACTTGTACTACTGTAGTAGGCATGGGCTTTGTGTCTATCTTGGCCACAATAATGCGTTCACTATGCTGTTTGTAGTAGCTAACCCGCACTCCTATTTTTTTATTCATTATTAAACCTACTCCTGCATTACCCCTATTTGATTTTGTATTTATAACCCTGTAATCACCTGACCAAAAGTCTTGTTCCTCCTGCCACCGAACTTCACTAATTCCCACTATATCTAACTTTAACCTATCCATTTCCCTTTTCAAATTTTCTAACCTACCTGCCCGATTAAGTGATCTGACATTCCACGCTCCGATCCGTAGAACGCCAGTTTTCTTTCTCCTGATAACGACGTCCTCTTGAGTAGTCCCCGCCCGGAGATCCGAATGGGGGACTATTTTACCTCCGGAATATTTTACCCAAGAGGACGCCATCATCATTTAATCATACAGTAGAGCTGCATGTCCTCGGGAAAAATTACGGCTGTAGTTTCCCCTTGCTTTCAGCCGTTCGCAGTACCAGCACAGCAAGGCCGTTTTGGTTAATGTTACAAGGCCAGATCAGTCAATCATCCAGACTGTTGCCCCTGCAACTACTGAAAAGGCTGCTGCCCCTCTTCAGGAACCACATGTTTGTCTGGCCTCTCAACAGATACCCCTCCGTTGTGGTTGCACCTACGGTACGGCCATCTGTATCGCTGAGGCACGCAAGCCTCCCCACCAACGGCAAGGTCCATGGTTCATGGGGGGGGGGGGGGGATAGATAATATTCCATCAGAATTTCTAAAACTATTGGGGGAAGTGGTAACAAAATGACTATTCACGTTGGTTGGTAGAATATATGAGTAACGGTATTAGATAGGCGACATTGTGGCTGATAATGGAAGCAAGACTATAGACCCGGAAAAAGCATTTGACAATGTAAAATGGTGCAAGATGTTTTAATTCTGAGAAAAATGGGAGTAAGACATAAGAAGAGACGGGTAATACACAACATGTACAAGAGCCAATAGGGAATAATAAGAATGGACGATCAGAAACGAAATGCTCGGATTAAAAAGGGTGTATGATAGGAATGTAGTCTTCCACCTTTACTGTTCGATCTGTAGATCGAAGAAGCAGTGATGGAAATAAAAGAAAGGTTCAGGGGTGGAATTAAAATTCAAGGTGAAAGATATCAATGATACGATTCGCTGATGACATTGCTATCCCTAGTGAAAATTAAGAAAAATTACATGATCTGCAAAGTGGAATGAACAATATAATTAGTACAGAATATGGACTGAGAATAAATCAAAGAAAGGCAAAAGTAATGAGAAGTAGCACAAATGAGAACAGCGGGAAACTTAACATGGGGACTGATGGTCACGAAGTAGGTGAAGTTAAGGTCTTCTACTATATAACTACATAAGTAATGACGGATGGAGCAAGGAAGATATAAAAGCAGACAAGCCTGGCCAACAGAAGTCTATTATTATCGTACATAGGCCTTAATTTGAGGAAGACATTTCTGAGAATGTACGTTTGGAACACAGCATTGTGCGTTAGTGAAACACGGACAGTTGGAAAACCGGAACAGAAGAGAATCTAAGCATTTGAGATGTGGTGCTATAGACGAATGTTGAAAATTAGGTGGACTGATACGGTGAGAAATGAGGAGGTTCTGCGCAAAATTGGAGAGGATAGGAATATATGGAAAACACAGACAAGGAGAAGGGACAGGATGATAGGACATCTGTGAAATCATCAGGAAATTACTTCCATGGTACTAGAGGGAGCTCTAAAGGGCAAAAGCTGCGGAGGAAGACAGACTCGAATACATTCAGTAAACAATGAAGGACGTAGGTTGCAGGTGCTATTCTCAAATGAAGAGGTTGGACAGGAGAGGAATTCGTGTCAGGAGACTGATGACTCGAAAAAAAGGGGGGCGGGGCTTCAGCTTCTGTCGTTTCTTTAAGATGATCCAAACAGTTGGTTATGGTATGCTGATCTCTGCGTTAGCTCTCCTCGTCGACTTGTGTGTGGAAAACTCTCTCACATGCGGTCTTCTTCGTTTACTCTCTGCAGGCCGACCCCTTGCTGACACATCCCGAAGCATTGCACTGGGAAAATAATAACATCGTCGAATAGAGATGGTAGCTGATGAATCTTTGTCGAAATTAGTTCTAAAGTGTCGTTGAAATGCTCCGGCGTACAGATGTGAATGCATTTGAAGTACAACGTGCGTTTTCTAGGTGCTTGTCGTCATTTCGCCTGACTAATCTCTGCTGCGCTTTTGTGACAGAAAGCAGATGTGGCTATAGCAATATAAAACTTTTTGAGTTTTTCTAATTGTGTTTTTTGCGCCAATATGTCAGTTAATGTAGCTACAGTGAATTTATGAAATCGCTTCAATCATTTACAAAAATCTTTTATTTGGTTCCTGAGATGTGGCGTCTCTAGTTCATTTTATCTCTGTCGTGCCGTCTTTCACTTACGCCCCGATAGGCGGCGCAGTTTTAACCTGCAGTTTTCGTAGATGATGGCTGGCTCAGAGAGTCTGAAACAGACCGGTAGTAGGTTGTGAGGTGACAGTGGACAGTAGGTGCTCAGCGTAAGAATATCACGGGTTGGTTTTTGCGCGTAACAGTTCCTTCCGCCGTTAGTTCTGTTTGTGCCGCCACTCCTTTGGGTAGTGTAAATCACACTGCTGTATCGACGGTGTCCTCCTACCGCCTTCAGTGAATTTGCACTTCGCTGCTTATCCAAGCTGTGCGGACCTGGACGCTTGCAGTTTTGCCCTCGTCGTTTCCGCACTCTCAAGGACCATCATTGGAATATTTTGCAGTCAGTATTGCTTGCTGTGCCTCTGCTGTTAGTGATTTATGGAAAACTGGAACATTTTAATGTATGTTGATTAATCTTGGTCGTAACAGTGTTGAGCCTTTGCATTTATTCCATTGGAAGAAATTTTGGGTGTAAATTAGTGACTGCCCCTACGTTGGCGGCTGAAGTGTACCACTGAGACCTTTACTTACTGTGGGTTACCAAGGCCACAGGCCCTGCGTGCAGCACTATCAAATTCAATGGTTTCCTAGTGAAACTTAACTTTCGCCTCACGTGTATGGCAGTTTGCTGTTTGAGCTGTAGTGTTCAATCAAGTGCATTACTTAGCTTTATTTACTTGGTCATGAGCCGCGTGGCATAGTTCCTGTCCACTGATTGTAAGATATTTTTTACATTTGTAAGGTTTGTAATTTCATCTTTTAATTATTTTAAGGAGAATTCCTTGTATTAATATGTGTGTTTTGAAACTAGGTTCTAGAAGCCAGGATTGATTCAAGGAAATACTGTTTGTAATGCCCAATTATCAGGTATTCTCTTGGAAGGGTAAGCTTAATCATTTATTTGTTCTGTCTATTTTGATTCAAGTAGGCACATGACCGTACAAGTTTAATGCAAAGGTTACCTAAATTGTTAGGGAGACGTTAGTTATTTTTACATTCCCTTATAGGTGATTTAAGATTTATTTAATTTAGAAAGTTTTATTGATTGATTTTTTGGGCTTATAGCCGCGATCTCTTATGAAGGTGACTATTGTTGTTCATGTGATTCGTATTTCTGTAGCCTATGTCTCGCCTATTTGCTGTTTGTTAGCAGCGCCTCTTGGCCTTGTAAAACGCGAGAGCGGCACTTCGGCGGCTGCCGGTGGAGAGGGCCTGTTGCTGCTGTGACCGTGCAGGGTGCCTTCGACTGTGTTTGAGGCGTGTCCACTATTGTTATAGTGGAACCGCTTACCTTGGCAGCTTGCCTTCCATAAGTTAAGTTTCACATTTCTCAAGGCTTCGTTGTACTTGCTTTAACTGCTAAGTATTCTGCGCAAAAGCCTATATGTGAGAATTATTGTAATTAATTTTTAGTTTCTTAGCCTGTTAAAATATATGCGCGTGTACTTGGTGTTCCGAGGAAAATTGCGGGCTTGAGTGGCCAAGCGGTTCTAGGAGCTACAGTCTGGAACCGCGCGACCGCTACGGTCGCTGGTTCGAATCCTGCCTCGGGAATGGATGTGTATGGTGTCCTTAGGTTAGTTAGGGGACTGATGACCTCAGAAGTTAAGTCCCATAGTGCTAAGAGCCATTTGAACCATTCGAAGAAAATTGTTATGTAGTTTCCGTCCTGATTATCATCTTCTTAGACCGAGCGAGGCGGCGGAGTGGTTAAACACTGGACTCGCATTCGGGAGGACGACGGTTCAATCCTGCGTCCGGCCATCCTGATTTAGGTTTTCCGTGATTTCCCTAAATCGCTCCAGGCAAATGTCGGGATGGTTCCTTTCAAAGGGCACGGCCGACTTCCTTCCCCGTCCTTCCCTAATCCGATGAGACCGATGACCTCGCTGTCTGGCCTCCTTCCGAAAAAAAAAAAAAACCAACCATCTTCTTAGATTTCTATTCTTAATTGTAACTACCTGTTTTTTTATTTAGCTCAATCTGTCATCGAATCCACTATATGGATGTAAGAAAACTTGTCAGATCTTCCATGCTTGGGAGTTTATTCTGAATTACCAGTTCTTAGAAACTGTGATTGTTTAATAAGATGGTGCGGCAGGTATCTGTTGTTCAGTTATTGTATAAAACAGCTTTTATTACGATCTTTTTATTGCTCCTGGCACAGGTTCACTGGGGTAGGAAGAACTGAAAGCTTAGTCATGTCAGTCTGTGGTTAAACTTTAAAAGGGCTCATTTTCATTTAACAGCCTCTTATGTTCAGAGATATTTGGTGATTATTGTATTTTATTTTGTCCTCCCATGTGTACTGTAAATAAATGTGATCATTCAAAAGACAAAAGATGCAAGAATTGTGGGCTCACCATACCATGGGACTCTTTTACTATCCCAACCAGTGTCTTCAGTTTTCAAATCCATAGATAAACTTGTTTTAAAAATTGCGAAGTCGTTTTTCGAGATTAAGTCAGTGACTTTACAGGCTGAGTCCAAGGAGTGATATCGTTTCCATGCAAATGCGAATAGCTTTCTGTTTGAGAGGATTTATTTTTGTCTAAATATTATGAATTTGATGACGAGGATAGTTATGCATCTCGTAAAAATACGTACGGAAATTTATGAAATTACAAGGTCTTACTTTTCTTCTGCTCGACTTCATAAGATGTATTTATGTAATCCCGAAACTGGTTGCAGTTTTCTCTTTGCTGGTTCTTCTTTCGCTATTTGGTATAACAATTTCTCCTGCTTTATCTAGTTAACAGCTTTGGACCGTGTAAACAGGAGGTGAAGTAATTCTGACGTACGTTTTCCTCACTTGAACACACATCTGTTCTTTCAAAATTTTCCAAAACCTACGATACCACGTACAGGAATCGTTTCTTGCTACTTGTACCCAACAGGACACAAACACACAGATTCGCCCTCCATAGTACCTTATTTCACATCTGGGTCGATTTTAATAATTAAAACATTATCAGACAGATCTAGGTAATTGAAGATTACACATTTCATGTCTTCTACATCTACATCCTTATGTATACTCTCCACTTCTTACGTAAGTGCCTGGGTGGAGGGTTCATCGAATCTCTTCCAAACTTTTTTTCCACCGTTTCATTCTCGAATAGCGCGAGAAATGCTAACACTTAAATCTCTTCGTGCGAACTCTAATTTCTCTTAATTTGTTATGACGGTCATTCCTCCCCATTTAGGCTGTCGTCAGCAAAACCGAATTCAGAAGAGAAAGCTGGTGACTGAAATTTCATGAAAAGATCGCACCGCAATGAAAAACGCCTTCGTAACTCGCGTATCATATCTGTAAAACTCTCTCCACTATTTTGCAATAATACAAAACGAGCTGCCCTTTTTGGAACTTTTCTAATGACCTCTGTCAGTCCTACCTGATGCGGAATCCAATAACGCGCAACAATATGCCAGAAGAGGACGTACAAGCATAGTGTAGGCAGTCTGGTTAGCAGAGCTGTTGTACCTTCTGAGTGTTCTGCCAGTCTTTGGTTCCAATTTAAGTTGTTTTGTGACAGTCTTTAGATTTGTGTGAGTATTGTGTAACAGAAATTTATTAGATTCCTTTTAGTACGCATGTGGATGGCTTCCCACTTTTCATTATTCAGAGATAATTGCCATATTCACACCATACAGATATCTAAATCACTTTGCAATTACTTTTGACCTTCTGATGACTTTTGTTACGGCGTAAAGTCAAGCGCCAGCACGCTAGTCGGGAACGATAGAGAAGATATGGCTACGAGAAGATATGGCTACGGGAAGACATCAGCCAATCGCACGTTGACCGACCCCTCTTCAGGACGACAGTGTGGCAGCAGCGGCCCCTAAGTGAAGAGGACATACGCGCCGTGACCCACTGGTGACGTCCCAGTTCAGTAGCAGCTTCAAGATTAGACACTTGGATAGGAGCGCCAACTCTAGTCACTACGCTTGTACTGTCTATATAGCACAGACTTGGAACCGTTTATAGTGAAGAAGATTACTTATTTTGTATGTCGCCCTTTGTTTGCGACACATCTGTGTAATTGCAAAGTTAAGTATTGTATCTTTCCATTTTGTAATAAAACTCATTAATAGGATTTGTTTGAATTGTTTGTCTAGCGAAACGAGTACGCAGGATACCTAACTCCACGTATTAGATGATGAGCATGAAGACACAAAGGTGTAAGAAAAACCAACGCGACAACCTGTTCACATTTTCACCCAGTGCCTGGCTCCCAGTTTAATTTTGTCGTTGGCTTTTGTGTTTTGCTGCCGCTTTAATTCTACCTTGTCTTTTCTTTTGCACGCTGATGACCACGCTGTTTAGCGCCCGTAAACCTCTCCCCTCTCTTTTCTTTGCAGGCGTGTGTTTACATGTTATAACAGTGTCCTATAGTGTTTTTTCTATTCGGTGTTTTCAAGAGTGCGTTGTAGAAATTTTCTTTGCTTGTATGATTATTTTTGTTTGCTTGCATTGTCTGTTTATCGCATTTGCCTATTCCAAAATGATCAAGCCACCTATTCTACCCCGTGCTCACGCACTTCTTCTGCAAGCGATAGATGCAACGAAGCTAACACAGATACTTCAGTTTCAGACGCAGCAGCTCACAACTCTATTACACAAGGTACAGCAGTTACTAACCACTCTAGACGCCAAAACAGCGCAAAATTCAACAACGGTAGCTCAGAGTGCCATTCCGCTTTTTTCACCAGTTTAATGAAAAAGAAGAGGAACGGCTCGAGTGGTTGCTACTGTATGAAGCACAAGTCATTGCCCACAAAGTTCCAGGTACTGTGAAACTACATTACTTTTTGTCAACGGTAGGAAGTGCAGTGTTTCACCTCATTCAGAAATTGCTCCCTAACGCCACTACGAGTGAACTTTCCTATGATCAATTGCACGTTCCCTAACTAACTACACTCCTGGAAATGGAAAAAAGAACACATTGACACCGGTGTGTCAGACCCACCATACTTGCTCCGGACACTGCGAGAGGGCTGTACAAGCAATGATCACACGCACGGCACAGCGGACACACCAGGAACCGCGGTGTTGGCCGTCGAATGGCGCTAGCTGCGCAGCATTTGTGCACCGCCGCCGTCAGTGTCAGCCAGTTTGCCGTGGCATACGGAGCTCCATCGCAGTCTTTAACACTGGTAGCATGCCGCGACAGCGTGGACGTGAACCGTATGTGCAGTTGACGGACTTTGAGCGAGGGCGTATAGTGGGCATGCGGGAGGCCGGGTGGACGTACCGCCGAATTGCTCAACACGTGGGGCGTGAGGTCTCCACAGTACATCGATGTTGTCGCCAGTGGTCGGCGGAAGGTGCACGTGCCCGTCGACCTGGGACCGGACCGCAGCGACGCACGGATGCACGCCAAGACCGTAGGATCCTACGCAGTGCCGTAGGGGACCGCACCGCCACTTCCCAGCAAATTAGGGACACTGTTGCTCCTGGGGTATCGGCGAGGACCATTCGCAACCGTCTCCATGAAGCTGGGCTACGGTCCCGCACACCGTTAGGCCGTCTTCCGCTCACGCCCCAACATCGTGCAGCCCGCCTCCAGTGGTGTCGCGACAGGCGTGAATGGAGGGACGAATGGAGACGTGTCGTCTTCAGCGATGAGAGTCGCTTCTGCCTTGGTGCCAATGATGGTCGTATGCGTGTTTGGCGCCGTGCAGGTGAGCGCCACAATCAGGACCGCATACGACCGAGGCACACAGGGCCAACACCCGGCATCATGGTGTGGGCAGCGATCTCCTACACTGGCCGTACACCACTGGTGATCGTCGAGGGGACACTGAATAGTGCACGGTACATCCAAACCGTCATCGAACCCATCGTTCTACCATTCCTAGACCGGCAAGGGAACTTGCTGTTCCAACAGGACAATGCACGTCCGCATTTATCCTGTGCCACCCAACGTGCTCTAGAAGGTGTAAGTCAACTACCCTGGCCAGCAAGATCTCCGGATCTGTCCCCCATTGAGCATGTTTGGGACTGGATGAAGCGTCGTCTCACGCGGTCTGCACGTCCAGCACGAACGCTGGTCCAACTGAGGCGCCAGGTGGAAATGGCATGGCAAGCCGTTCCACAGGACTACATCCAGCATCTCTACGATCGTCTCCATGGGAGAATAGCAGCCTGCATTGCTGCGAAAGGTGGATATACACTGTACTAGTGCCGACATTGTGCATGCTCTGTTGCCTGTGTCTATGTGCCTGTGGTTCTGTCAGTGTGATCATGTGATGTATCTGACCCCAGGAATGTGTCAATAAAGTTTCCCCTTCCTGGGACAATGAACTCACGGTGTTCTTATTTCAATTACCATGAGTGTATTATGACCAGTAAGTGAATGTGTTGGGCGCTAGGTACCAATTCTTTCATTGCAAGAAAAGGTGACAACAAACGTATCTTAAATGGGTAACCGATTTGCAGGTGATCACAAGGAAATTCAAATTCAAATGTTCTTGTAGTGCTTGATATTCCAATGAAATTTTACGTGTCCAGTGTAATTGATGTCTGACTTAGGGAAGAGATTTTGAAATATAATTTCAACACGTAGTGTTGCGCTTGTGGCAAGAAAGGTCATGTAAAATCCGTATGTTTGCAATGGAACAAACATAAGACTTCTGCCTCCCCCAAAAATTTAGCCACAAGACCCAGGTAATCAATACAGTGTATTCACGATCTGTTGCAGGCATTAGCAAAACTAGCAAACAAACAGTTTCTTCGGTGCTGTACCAGTCCAACAAACTTTTTGTTCATTTGAATATTAGTGGAAAACATGTGAAACTTCAGCTGGACACTGGTGCCTCTGTTACATTGCTGAATCGTAACACATTTGAACTGTTAGGCTCCCCACACCTGTCCAAAACTAGCACGCGCCTGACGGCTTATAATGGACAAGACATTCCCGTTTTCGGAAAATGTACTTTGCCTACCACATATCGCTCTCATACATGAACTGTGACTTTCACTGTGCTACAATAAAGCCATTGTGAGGACGTATTTGGCCTTGATTCTTTTAATTTGTTTGGCTTTAACATTCAGGAGAATGTGTTGTAAATGACTGCATTGAATGCCAAAGACAGTGTACTTGCTGAAAGAATTCCCTGAACTCTTTTCTGAAGGGTTAGGCAAGGCTAACAATTTTATTGCACATATTACTATGCAATACAATGCTCAGCCGAAATTCTGCGGATCAGAACTGTTCCCATTGCATTACATGACTGTCACTGCTGAACTTAAAGAATCGCAACATAGATGAGCTGTTGCGGCCATACAAGCCAGTCAGTGGGCAAGTCCACTGGTTTTGCTCCCCAAACCTTCTGGCCACATACGTCTCTGTGTTGACTAAGTCTACAGTCAACCCACAAACTGTGATTGATACTTATTCATTGCCAGGCCCAGAGGATTAGGCGCATGTCATTACTTTTCAAAAATTGATTTGCCCAACACATATCTACAAATACCTCTAGATTTATAATCTCAAACCGTGCTTGTTGTGAACACTCATTTACGCTTGTTTAAATATTTGCGTTTGCCATTTGAAAGTGCTTCCGCACCTGCAATTTTCCAACGGTATTTAGAACAGCTGACTGCTCAAGTACCAAACTGTTCAGACTATTTGGACGATATTGTCGTAGCAGGTTGTGCCCCTGAAGAACACACTGCAAATTTTCACGCTTTGTTTTATGTGTTGTCTGATGCAGGACTGAAGTGTAGACTGGACAAGTCTGATTTTCTTAAACCTGAATTTCAGTATCTTGGTCACATGCGCAATGATCCTTCTGTATCTCTTCCCCCAGATTCACGGTTCCAGAGGACAGCACAGCCACAGCAGCCGCAAGAGGGTGTGTTGACGACACCGAGGGCCAACCCCATGGAAACGGAGCCTTCAAATATTCCAGCTCCTCTAGTCCTACCGATGGAATGGGACCATGGAGTGGGACCCACCCAAGCCGCAGCACCTGACGCCTTCTACATCGTGATATGGGTTTCGGGAGGTGGACGCGTACACTTCTGGGCATTTTCCGGGGGAAATTTCCACCAAAGCATAGGCCAGGTGGCGGGATACGACTATGACGTCCCCTGCAGGCACAGCTTCTGGTCCATTGCAGTGTCCACGCTCCTGCCTCCCCTCCCGTTGTCGTGCTCCTTATACGACGATGGTCGGTCGCTTTGGGAGTAAAGTCAAGCGCCGGCACGCTAGTCGGGAGCGACAGAGAAGAGATGGCTACGAGAAGACATCACCCAATCGCACGCTGACCGACCCATTTCCAGGACGACAGCGGCCCCTGTGTGGACATAAGCGCCGCGAGCGACTGGTGACGCCCCAGTTCAACAGCAGCTACAAGATTCGACGCTTGGATAGGAGCGTCAACTCTAGTCACTACGCTTGTACACTCTATGCAGCACAGACCTGGAATTGACGAACTGCCTATTGACTTCTGTCTCGGGTTCTTCGGCCGCCGTTCATCTAATGATTTTACTGACGTTTCACCAGCACAAGTGCCTGGCATTGTCAAAGCTTCACCCTCGATTGACGGTGGTGAACTGGAGCCGAGCTCGCGGCCGCAGACTATATGTACCTGGCGCGCCAACGTCTGAGGGCTTCTCCGCGGTCATTTCCGGTTCGGTTCTCCTCTTGCTACCTGCGACGGTCGTTCGCTGCAGTACTTTAAGGCTTTCCTCTTTCTTGTTGAAGCTGTTCGCGTGTTTGTGTATTTCTGCAGCTTCTGTGAACAACCAGGTGTGATAGTGCTTCTCTACATCCAGACCTTCCCTGTCGGCGAATTTTATTACATGGTCGGTCTCACTCAGTGCGTGGTCTGCCACGGCCGACTTCTCCACCTGCCCCAACCTGCAATGTCGCTTATGTTCTTTGATCCTGGTGTTAACTGGTTGTCCATTCGTTCCGACCTAAACTTTTCCGCATGTACATGGTATGCCGTATATTCCCGACATTGCAAGTGGGTCCCTTTTCTTCTTTGCCGATCTAAGACACTCTTTGATCTTCCTTGTCGGTTTGAAAATCGTCTTTACGCCGTGTTTACGAGATATACGGCCGATTCTGTCCGTCACTCTGGGAATGTATGGCAGAAAGGCCGTACCCGACATTTCTTTTTCTGATTTCTTACTTCGCCTAGTGTCTGGCTCTGTTACACTTCTAATATACTTTGTGGAGTACCAATTGCTCCTCAGAACACTTTCCATGTTTGCATTTCGCGTCTGAGGAGCTGCGGTTCACATATTCGTCCTGCTCGCATTATGACCGTATTAATCTTGCTTCTTTTCTGGCTCGAGTGGTGGTTCGATAGTTTGTGCAGGTATCGGGCCGTGTATCGGTTTTCGATACACGCTGTGTCCCAGGTTTTCGCCATCCCTCGTGACCAGCACAACTGCAGTTTTTTGTCCTTTTCTATTTCCATGGTAAATTTTATGTTGGCATGGAGGCTGTTCGAGTGTCTTAGGAAGTCACAGAGCTGTTATTCACCATGGCTCCATACAATGAAAGTATCATCGACGTATCTGTACCACACCTTAGGTTTACAAGTCGTCAAGTCCAGTACCTGTGCTTCGAAATGTTCCATGAAGAAGTTGGCCACCACTGGACTAAGAGGACTACCCATGGCGACGCCTTCCAGCTGTTCGTAGAAATAGCTCGTGGTGAGACACGCATAAAAGAGCTTTCTGATGTCTTGCGAGGAAATGTAACCGATGTGCTCCAGAGCGTCACTGAGTGGCACTTTCGTAAACAAAGAAACCATAATATCAAAGCTGACCAGGATGTCATTTGATGCAAGTTTCAATTTTTTCGGCTTCTCAATGAAATGTACGGAGTCCTTTATGTATATGTCGATCGTCCCCACGAGCGGCTGCAGCAGAGAGGTCAAGTGTTTTGTCGCTTTATGCGTCGGTGAGACTACAGCGCTAACAATCGGTCTTAGTGGAACGTCGTTCTTATGGATCTTAGGTAATCCGAACAGCCGAGGTGGTAGGGCTTCTGTGTTTCGCAAGTTTCTCTGGACATCCGCCGGCAGAGAAGACGCCTTGATTAACCGATTCGTATTCCGTGTGATACAATGTGTCGGATCTGCGCTTAGTTTTCGGTACGTTGTCGAATCTAATAGGTCTCGAATCTTTTGCTCATAATCTTTGGCTTCATTACGACGGTCGCATTCCCCTTAACGGCAGGCAGTACCAATATACTGTTGTCAGCGTTAAGATTTTTAATAGCTTGTACCCATTCTTTCTTCAGGCTGCAAGCTGGTGGTTTTGCTCAGCGTAGTATCCTGGCTGTTTCAGTGCGTATTTCCTCTGCCCTTTCACAAGCAAGGGTCCCAATGGTCGCTTCGGTGTTAGCAATGATGTCCTCCATAAGTATAGTTCTCGGGATGAGAGCGAAATTTCCTCCTTTCTGAAGAACAGACATTCGGTCAACAGTCGTTGAGTGAGGTTGACCACTGTGCGTGAGATGTCGGGAATCGCCTTGTCGGTCTACTTCCTGCATCTTTCATACTTTTTCTTCTGTCGCTCAGTGCAGCGCTAGAGTCCGTTCTGCATGCTTCTGTGAGTGATGCTGTCGATCTTCTCCCAGTCGTCTCGATGCATTCTGCTACATAGACTTGGAGTTGTGTACGCTGAAGATGATTACTTATTTTGTATGATTGTGGCACATCTGTGTAATGCAAAGTTTTGTATCTTTTCATTTTGTACTAAAGCTCATTAATACGATTTGTTTGAATTGTTTGTCTAGTGAACCGAGTACGTAGGATTCCTAGACTCCACATATTTGACAGCGAGCATGAAGACATCGTAACTTTACAAATGGTAAATGACACTATCATCTGCAAACAGTCTAAGAAGGCTGCTCGGATTGTCTCCGAAATCGATATAAATCCGTACAGGCGATATCAGCGTCACCTGGCGAGGAATGACTGCTTGTCGGACACACGCACGGTGTATGTAATACCAGTAAGCGTGCTATCTGTGTGTGGAATTGGGACGGCGCGCGATCTGTCCGAGTTTGACCGAGGTCAGATAGTGATGGGACGGAGGCTCGCCACGAGCATTTCGCAAACTGCACGACCTGTCGGGTGTTCGAGGAGTGCTGTGGTGAGTGTCTTCAACACGTGACAAAACCAATGTGAAACCATGTCCAGACGTCGTGGGGTTGGGTGGCCATCCCTCATTACAGATGTCGGACGTCGTACGCTGGGCAGACCGGACAAACAGGACAGGCGACTAGCTGTGGCGGAACTAACATCAGACTTTAAGGCTGGTCAGAGCACAAGTATGTCTGAACACACTCCTAACGGTGGGCCCCGTTGTCGACGACCCATGCATTTGCCAATGCAACTACGTCTGAAATGGGCAAGGGGCTATGCGCAATGGACGTTGGATCAGTGGCAGAGCACTGCATAGTCCAAATAATTCCGATACTTTCTTCTTTATGCCGATGGGAGTGCACAAATCCGTCGTCTTCCAGAAGATCAGCTCTTTGACACTGCGGGGTGGAGACAGTCTGGTGTCGCCTCCATTATGCTCTGGGGAACCACGCATACCCCTTCGTGACGATCGTGTTTGCCAACGGCAATGGCATTTTTGAGCAAAATAATGGGCCATTTCACGAGGCCAAGAGTGTGGAGGAGTGGTACGAGAAACACAGTGGCGAGTTCCAGTTGATGGGCTGGGCACCGTATTCGCTAGATCTGAACCCGATAGAACACACCTGGGATGTGATTGAAAGTGGCGTCAGAGCTCATCGTCCCCCTCTCCGGCACTTACGGGAATTAGGTGACTTGTGTGGTGCCAACCACCTCCAGTGACCTACCAAGGCAGATTTCTTCCATGGCACGACGCATCGCAGCTGTTGCCCGTGCCAACGGTGGACATACCAGCTATTAGGTATGTGGTCATAACGTTCTGGCTGGTGTAGATTAAGAACAGCAGAGCGCCTACAGCACGTCCTTGGGGAACACCAAATATCACTTTTGTTTTCGATGACTTTCAGTCGATTGCTACGAACTATGACCCTTCAGACAGGATATCATTAATTCAGTCGCACAGTCGAAACGATATTCCATAGGCACAAAATTTGATTAGAAGTCGCTTGGGAGCAATGGTGTCAAAAGCTTTATGGAAATCTAGAAATATTGAATCAATCCATGAATCAATCCATGTCGACAGCACTCTTTACTTCAACAATATGAGGTTTTCGTACTTTTTTTACTGTTAAATTAACAAAAAGTACTATTATTTGAATGTAATAAATAACTTTTTTCTCGCTAAAAAATTTAAAGGAATTTGTGACTGGAAACGAACTGACTCCAATGAAAGGGTAATGAAAGAAGATAGGTGTTTCGCAGATCTTCCGAAATATTTCAGCAGTTGAATCTAATCACTGGAAAAACACGTTGGCAAAAACGCTTTGACCTGGAGGGGGACTATGTCGAATAATAAATATGTTACATACACACAGTGTTTACTTTCCGAGTACTCTTCACTGAGCCAGGTAGTTACGTCCGTCAACGTGCTAGGTACTGCACAGAATTGACTCTGGTCCTAAGAAATAAAACAGGGGTGCTCAGGGGAGCGTAGATTATTGGTAATTACTGGTAAATCTCAGACGATTGGACACGTATTAAACAGGTTACCATGTCCATCGTTGTCAGTACAAGTAATACACTCGAAGTGTGCGAGTGTTGTTGCAACTAGTCTCAACTGTCTTCACACAGAGAGTTGGCTGCCTTCTTTCTCTCATCAACTGAGAACTTCTGAGCGAGCAGAATTGTTCCTTTTAGGAAGTGGATATGATTATGCGTAAAACGTTTTGCAAGCTTTTCCTATGTCATTCGCTAATCTTTCTTATTATCTTTCACTGGTGGTTTGATAGGTGCATTGTAATGCCGTAAGTATTGGGGTCTGTAAATGTGAGAATGTAATACACGAAACTGTCGGCTATCCAACCGTAGCTAATGTGCTATTGGAAATATTCACCAATGAAGTTATGAAATGTCAGATGTTGATTTCGTGTGGCGCTGTTCATTTTGAAAAAGCTAGCTGTCTTGTTGTCCAGTTCCATATCTTTATCCGGTCCTTGTGTGAATGTTCGTGAGCGACTTAAGATGATGTATTGTGTTCTTCACTGTACGGGCTTCAAATGGCTCAAATGATTCAAATGGCTGTGAGCACTATGCAACGTAACTTCTGAGGTTCTGAGGTCATCAGTCCCCTTACGGGCTTCATGCCAAGGGCTTCATGCCAAGATAGTTCTGTTTTTTTTTTTTTTTTTTTTTTTTTTTTTTTTTTTTTTTTTTTTTTAGACATCGGGTATTTTCCCCGACGAAATCTTACCCTGCTAGTGTGCGGATTTTGGTAGAGTTTCATTTTATAGATTGATCCAAATCGTTGGTCAGCCTGCTGCGTAGTAACTACGCTGTAGTATTTTTTAAATGCCTACTTCCGTTTTTTTCTTTACGAAGTATTTTTAACAATTTGCATTTAACTAATTTTTTTGTAGATGTACTTCTCTTTGTTTAATTTAAATACAAGCAATAGCAAACATAACAGGGACTAGCGCGGTGCAAGTTTATGCGTTAACTAAGGCAGAGGCGAAAAGGCTATTGCTGAAGAAGCGGTGAGGGGAAAAGTGCTTCTTTGTCGAATACTGTGAAACGCTCTTTGAGCACGTGGACCTCCTGTATCGAAAATATCCACGCAGTCTGTCGTATGAGAATCACCCGAGGAGATCTGTATATAAGGACCACTCACGTCACAAAGTACAACTACAATTTATTAAATCTTCAAGTTATGTACCTCACGCAGACTAAAGCAGGAAGTGTGGGAGGAGACGTAATTCGGTAAAATCCACTTTAATAATACAACTCAGTCTCTTAGTTTATAAACTGGAGATTGGAGTGTGCAATTAGCCTCGCGGAAGCACACATGCAGTGGAGAGAGGCGACTGCTAATGACTTGGCACGCTGTCCGCCGAAACACGATATACGGCTTCGATAGGGTAAGAATGTGTGCAGGAACGCTCCGTATAAACATTAGCCTCGGTGTTAATTAATTATTTTAATAAATTCTAATGTAGTTCGCACACTACACCGAGTGTTCGAATAAATTTCTGAGTAGTAGCGAATATCAGTTTCGCACAGATACATATTCACTGAGATCACAAAAGTCATGCGATACTTCCTAAGATCATATAAAACTCATTTGGCCTCTCGTAGTGTAGCAACTCTACGTGGCATGGACTCAACATGTCGTTGGAATTCCAGTGCATAAATACTGAGCCACACTGCCCAGCGCACATTTGTGAAATTGTTGCAGGTGCAGAATTTTCTGCACGAATTTAACTCTCGATTATGTCCCATAAATGTTCGAATTGTCCAGAATGTTCTTCTAATCAATCGCGAACAATTGAAGCCTAGTGACATGTCGCATTGTAATCCATAAAAATGTCATCATTGGAACCTGAAGTTCATGTATGGCTGAAGATGTTCCCCGACTAACCGAACATAACCATTTCCAGTCAATGAATGGTTAAGTTGGACCAGAGGACCCAGGTCCATTTCATGTAAACACAGCCCACACCCTTATGGAGACACTACCAACTTGAAAAGTACTTGTTGCTCACTTGGGTCCATGGCTTCGCGGGGTCTGTGTCACACTCTAACCCTGCCATCGGGTCTTACCAACTGCAACCGGAAACCGGGTACTTATCTGATCAGGTCACGGTTTTCCAGCCGTCTGGGTTCAACCGACATGGTCGTGACATCAGGGGAGACGCTGCAGGCGATGTGCTATTAGCAAAGGCACACATGTCGGTCGTCTGTTGCCATAGCGCATTAACACCAAATTTCGCCGCACTGTTCTAAAGTATACATTCGTAGTACGTTCCACATTGATTTCTGCGGTTACTTCGAGCACTGTTGCTTGTCTGTTAACACTGACAATTCTATGCAAAATCCTCTGCTCTCGGTCGTTAAGTAGAGGCCGCCGGTCATTGCGTTATCCGTGATGAGAGGTGATGCCTGAAATTTGGTATTCTCGGAACACTCTTGACACTGTGGATCTCGGAATATTTCGGGATATTGAATTTCCTAATGTAACGTCCCTTAGCAAAAGACATATTTTGTAGTAAAGAGAAAATATTGTGTATCATATTTTGTTATTGTATGGAATTATGTATTTTTTTTATTATTTATTTTAGATAATATCTGTGTCGGCGAGTACTGAAACCGCACAGACGATAAACATCATACAAAGATAAGAATATACCACTAGTATAAATAATACAGAATGAACATTAATTTCTCTGTCTTCTTTTTGGAGTTGTACGAGTAAGATAGCCTGTGACGTTGCAGTATATGCTAACGTAGTCTTCTTTTGTCATGGTCAATAGATGTACGCCATTACGTGCTCATTGTAAAAGGTGTGTATTAGTTAACATATTTGAATGTTTTGAATAGAGTTATTTAATGAAACCTTGCATTATTATTTGTAGTAGCTTGCTTGGAATATTATCCCATCCTTTTGAGACAATTTCAGTTATTTAAATATTATCCGTGGTGCAGAGCTGCGCTACGAACGAACGAGCCGCTGCCGCGGTGCATTCAAACTGCATTAAAAGAAATCTAACATACCGCAAAGAAGCGGGAAGGTAATGGTGAAATAAAATCATCTCTTTCAGCTTCTGGACTTGCAGAGCAGAGCAGCAGATTTTATGATGTGTTTTGCAGGTTGACGCGGGCTGCTGATAATATATTGGTAACAGTACAAAAAAAGAATAATTTTCCTTCGTAGCATAATAGGAATTTTGCTGTGCTTAGTTCTGGTCTGGCAAACCTTATAGTAAAAACGTATTTTTCTCCGACAATAGTCTCATGTTCTTGTGCTAGTCGTGGTAATTATTGGTGTTTTACTCTTAACAAAAATCCACTGCAAAATTTTGATGTGAACAATCTTCGTGAACTGTAACATCAGTATTCATAACAAAGTAAATTTTCATTTTCAATAACTATAAAGTAGGGAAGATATGTTGACTTTTATAGTGAGTTACAGTAACGGAAAATGTTCCTTTAATAGAAAGCCAGATACAGAACAATAAGAACACATTATATTCTGTTGTGTTAAAAAATTAATGATTATAAAGAAATTCAAGGCACAGCATTATTAAAAGGTAGTTGGCGGCTCTTTTCGTATATGCGTAATACGCAAATAATAATCACAATAATAAAACAAAGAAAATAGTAGAGAAAAGATTTATACGAAAAGCGAAACTGTCGCGAAACTAACAATTTCAGAAATGGAATGTCCGATGCGTCTAGTTGCAACTACCATTCCGCGTTCAAAGTCTGTTAATTCTGGTTGCGCTGCCATAATTACGTCGGAAACCTTTTCACATGAATCATCTGAGTACAAATGAAAGCTCCGCTACGGGTTCCCAGGTAGATGCCGTGCTTCTTGACTTCCGCAAGGCGTTCGATACAGTTCCCCACAGTCGTTTAATGAACAAAGTAAGAGCATATGGACTATGAGACCAGTTGTGTGATTGGATTGAAGAGTTCTTAGATAGCAGAACGCAGCATGTCATTCTCAATGCAGAGAAGTCTTCCGAAGTAAGAGTGATTTCAGGTGCGCCGCAGGGGAGCGTCGTAGGACCGTTGCTATTAACAATATGTATAAATGACCTTGTGGATAACATCGGAAGTTCACTGAGGTTTTTTGCGGATGATGCTGTACTATATCGAGAGGTTGTAACGATGGAAAATTGTACTGAAATGCAGGAGGATCTGCAACGATTTGACGCATGGTGCAGGGAATGGCAACTGAATCTCAATGTAGACAAGTGTAATGTGCTGTGAATACGTAGAAAGAAAGATCCTTTATCATTTAGCTACAATATAACAGGTCAGCAAATGGAAGCAGTTAATTCCATAAATTATCTGGTATTAGGCATTAAGAGTGATTTAAAACGGAATAACCATATAAAATTATTCGTCGGTAAAACAGTTGCCAGACTGAGATTCATTGGAAGAATCCTAAGGAAATGCAGTCCGAAAACAAATGAAGTAGGTTACAGTACACTTGTTCGCCCACTGCTTGAATACTGCTCACCGGTGTGGGATCCGTACCAGATAGGGTTGATGGAAGAGAGAGAGAAGATCCAACGGAGAGCAGACCGCTTCATTACAGGATCATTTGGTAATAGCGAAAGCGTTACGGAGATGATAGATAAACTCCAGCGGGAGACTCTGCAGGAGAGACGCTCAGTAGCTCGGTACGGGCTTTTGTTGAAGTTTCGAGGACATACCTTCACCGAGGAGTCAAGCAGTAAATTGCTCCCTCCTACGAATTCCTCGCGAAGAGACCATGAGGATAAAATCAGAGAGATTAGAGCCCACACAGGGGCATACCGACAATATTTCTTTCCACGAACTGTACAAGACTGGAATAGAAGGTAGAACCGACAGAGGTACTCAAGGTACCCTCCGCCACACACCGTCAGGTGTCTTGCGGAGTATGGATGTAAATGGAGTGCACTGCCCTTTTATATCTTGTGTACGCGATAGTAGCACCTCTTGTACGTGTGCACAGCGCTGTTCCATCACCTTTTTCACCTCAGTGAAAGTTACATGTCGATCAGGCAGAGACTTTTGCCGAGTGAAAAAGTATTCATTTTGCCTCTGAAGATTTCGAATGAGGGTAGTTCCGCATTCTCTAGACAGGATGCTGCTGCGTCAAGATGACTAACAGTTTCTGAAGCTTGGCTTCGCATTTGATTGTTCACCTTTGGCTCACGCCGATAGCCTATTGGTTGCCTAATAAACATCTGAACTCCCGATTCATGTTTAGAATATGAAGGTGACCAAGCCTTTTATTTTGAAGGTAAATTTCATGATCTGGTTTGAAAGAACTACTTACATAACTGCGTTGCAGCACTTTTTCAATTGCCGACCGCAGTGACCGAGTGGTTCTAGGCGCTACAGTCTGGAACCGCGCGACCGCTACGGTCGCAGGTTCGAATCCTGCCTTGGGCATGGATGTGTGTGATGTCCTTAGATTAGTTAGGTTTAAGTAGTTCTAAGTCTAGGGGACTGATGACCTCAGAGTTAAGTCCCATAGTGCTTAGAGCCATTTTGAACTTTTTCAATTGCTACTGTACGTCAGTTTTGTAAAAACAGACAGTTATATAAATTCCTAGTTCAGAAAGAGATTTCTTTCGGCCACATTTTGGCTATCGTTTCAATGATTATTACTCAATGAGTATTACACTCACAACCTTTGAAATGTAAGCATGATCTACACACATCTGATAAAGGGGCGCTTGCAAATTTCGAGTCGACAAACATGTATTCATGTTCTGCTAGTCAGGAGAGGACAACGCTCCTCGACACTAAATACCACCCTTTTTATGGTCTTGGCTACGTTCTTTCAATATATTCCCTAGCCACCTTTTAATAAAATTCCCAAGTGGATAATTACACCCTCTAACAGAGAGTGCACAGCAATGGGAAAATCCCTAAGAGCAGAGAATAAGGTCTGTAGCAATACTGTTCGCACGCTGCCGACACCGCCAAGTGAGTAACAAGTCACCTAAGCACTTAAATTATTCGACACTGATACCAAGCAAACACTAAGTCTAATCCCTTCAGCTTTAGCCTAGTCTAAGAGTAGTGGATTCAGAAAAAAGTCCTTTATTAGTCAAGCATAATTTTTATTGATAACCAGCTTCGGTTACATTAATTACTCATCTTAACAATTAGACATCTTCAGATCACAAAAAATTTTTGTTTCTCTTACATCATCAATTGTCGCGACACGTAGCCATAATTTGGTTTAGGAATTCCACTGTTATACACAGAAGAGAGAGCGGATAGGTGGCAATAGCACATTGAACGCAGGCCTCTATGAGGGGGAGGATTTGTCTGAGGGAGGATTTGTCTCATGTGAAAGTAGAAGAAATTCAGTCATTATGGAAGTGGTAGGGGATCTTGTTCTATAGCCTAAATTTAAAAGAACTTTGGAAGACTTAAGGTCAAATGAGGCTGACGGTACAATATTCCATAGGAATTTCTAAAATCATTCAAGGAAGTGACAGCCAAACAACTATTAAATTAGTGTGTAGAATTTATAGACTTGCAACATACCATCAGACTTTCGGAAAACACAATTCTGAAGATAGTAAGAGCTGATAAGAGCGAAAACTGTCACACTGTCAGCTTAAGGCCATTCATCTATGCTCATTACAAGAATAACATACAGGAGAATGGAACAGAATTATGGAAGCAAGGCTGAAGTAAAATCAAGGTGTGGTCACAGTATCTGTCGATCTAGACAAAGCACTTGAGAATGTCAAAAAGTGCAAGACGTTCGAAATTTTGATAAAACCAAGTATAACTTATAAAGGAAGACGGGTATTATACACTCCTGAAAATGGAAAAAAGAACACATTGACACCGGTGTGTCAGACCCACCATACTTGCTCCGGACACTGCGAGAGGGCTGTACAAGCAATGATCACACGCACGGCACAGCGGACACACCAGGAACCGCGGTGTTGGCCGTCGAATGGCGCTAGCTGCGCAGCATTTGTGCACCGCCGCCGTCAGTGTCAGCCAGTTTGCCGTGGCATACGGAGCTCCATCGCAGTCTTTAACACTGGTAGCATGCCGCGACAGCGTGGACGTGAACCGTATGTGCAGTTGACGGACTTTGAGCGAGGGCGTATAGTGGGCATGCGGGAGGCCGGGTGGACGTACCGCCGAATTGCTCAACACGTGGGGCGTGAGGTCTCCACAGTACATCGATGTTGTCGCCAGTGGTCGGCGGAAGGTGCACGTGCCCGTCGACCTGGGACCGGACCGCAGCGACGCACGGATGCACGCCAAGACCGTAGGATCCTACGCAGTGCCGTAGGGGACCGCACCGCCACTTCCCAGCAAATTAGGGACACTGTTGCTCCTGGGGTATCGGCGAGGACCATTCGCAACCGTCTCCATGAAGCTGGGCTACGGTCCCGCACACCGTTAGGCCGTCTTCCGCTCACGCCCCAACATCGTGCAGCCCGCCTCCAGTGGTATCGCGACAGGCGTGAATGGAGGGACGAATGGAGACGTGTCGTCTTCAGCGATGAGAGTCGCTTCTGCCTTGGTGCCAATGATGGTCGTATGCGTGTTTGGCGCCGTGCAGGTGAGCGCCACAATCAGGACTGCATACGACCGAGGCACACAGGGCCAACACCCGGCATCATGGTGTGGGGAGCGATCTCCTACACTGGCCGTACACCACTGCTGATCGTCGAGGGGACACTGAATAGTGCACGGTACATCCAAACCGTCATCGAACCCATCGTTCTACCATTCCTAGACCGGCAAGGGAACTTGCTGTTCCAACAGGACAATGCACGTCCGCATGTATCCCGTGCCACCCAACGTGCTCTAGAAGGTGTAAGTCAACTACCCTGGCCAGCAAGATCTCCGGATCTGTCCCCCATTGAGCATGTTTGGGACTGGATGAAGCGTCGTCTCACGCGGTCTGCACGTCCAGCACGAACGCTGGTCCAACTGAGGCGCCAGGTGGAAATGGCATGGCAAGCCGTTCCACAGGACTACATCCAGCATCTCTACGATCGTCTCCATGGGAGAATAGCAGCCTGCATTGCTGCGAAAGGTGGATATACACTGTACTAGTGCCGACATTGTGCATGCTCTGTTGCCTGTGTCTATGTGCCTGTGGTTCTGTCAGTGTGATCATGTGATGTATCTGACCCCAGGAATGTGTCAAGAAAGTTTCCCCTTCCTGGGACAATGAATTCACGGTGTTCTTATTTCAATTTCCAGGAGTGTATAATACGTACAAGAACCGACAGGGAGCAATAAGACTGGAAGACCATAAACGAAGCGCTCTGATTAGAAATTGTGCAAGGCAAGGGATGTAGCCTTTCGGCTCTACTGTTCACTCCATCCATCGAAGAAGCAATGACGGAAACAAATAAAACATTGAAGAGAGGGATTAAAATGCGTGGTGAAACAATATCAGTGGTACGATTCGCTGATCGTACTGCTATTCTCAGTGATGGTGAAGGAGAATCACTGAATCTGATGAATGACATGACCTGTTTAATGACTACGGAATATGGACTAAAACCAAAAAATGACGAAAGTAATGAGAAGTAACAGAAAGGAGAATAGAGAAAAGCTTATCAAGTTTGATGGTCACGAAGTAGACGAATTTAAGGAAGTCTGCTGTCTTGGATGCAAAACAACCCATGACAGACGAACCAATGAATACATAAAAAGTAGGCTAGTACAGACCAAACGGGCAGTCCTGGCCAAGAGACGTCTTCTAGTCTCAAACGTAAGCCTAAATTAGAGGAAGTAATTTCTGAGAACGTTGAGTTGGAGAACAGTAATATATAGTAGTGAATCGCCGCCTCTGGGAAAACCAGAACAGAGGAGAATAAAAAGAATTTGAGATGTGGTGCTCTACAAGAATGCTGATAATTATGTGGACTGATAAAGTAAGGAATGGGAGATTCTTCATAGAATCTACGAAGTAGAAAAAAAGTAGTGACTAGATGATAGAGCGTGAATTAAGACATCAGGGAAAAAGCCCCCTAGTACTAGAATGAGTTGTAGGGAGTAAAAACTGCAAATGAAGTAATTGAGGATCTAGGTTGGATGTGCTGCACTGAGATGGGGAGCCTGGCAAGGAGAGCAACTCTGGATGGACTCATAAGATCAGTCAGGGGACTGAAGACTAAAAGAAAAAAAAATAGTTTCTGTAGAGCATCTAATCCCCTGTGCTGTTGTATTTTGAAGGGACTCGTCCCCAATATAACTTGCTACGGATAGAAATGAATGGTTGCAGGTGTGGCTCTAGCTCTGAGCACTATGGGACTTAACATCTATGGTCATCAGTCCCCTAGAACTTGGAACTACTTAAACCTAACTAACCTAAGGACATCACACAACACCCAGTCATCACGAGGCAGAGAAAATCCCTGACCCCGCCGGGAATCGAACCCGGGAACCCGGGCGGTTGCAGGTGTTCACACAGGATGCTTACGTACGTGTCAACTGTCAGAGTCGTACCTAGACATATCAGGGGTCACATATCACTTCAACCACGTCCCACACCACTACAGAGCCTCCACCAGCTTGAACAGTCCCCAGCTGACATGCACGTTCAATAAACACGTCCATCTGCACGATACAATCTGAAACAAGTTTCGTCCGACCAGGTAACATGTTTCCAGTCACCAACAGTCCGGTTTTGGTGTTGACGGGCCAGGCGAGGTGTAAAGCTTTTTGTCGTCCAGTCATCAACCGAATACGAGTCGACCTTCGGCTCCCAAACCGCATATCGATGATGCTTCGTCGAATTTTTCGCACGCTGACATTTGTTGGCGCAGCTTTGAAATCTGCTGCAATTTGCGGAAGGGTTGCACTTATTTCACGATGATTGATTCTTTTCAGTCGTCGTTGGTCCCGTTCTTCAAAAGTGGTTCAAATGGCTCTGAGCACTATGGGACTTAACATCTGAGGTCATCAGTCCCCTAGAACTTAGAACTACTTAAACCTAACTAACCTAAGGACATCACACACATCCATGCCTGAGGCAGGATTCGAACCTGCGACCGTAGCGGTCGCGCGGTTCCAGACTGAAGCGCCTAGAACCGCTCGGCCACACCGGCCGGCTCCCGTTCTTGCAGGATCTTTCTCCGGCCCCAGCGATGTCCAAGATTTGACGTTTTAACGCAGCCCTGATGTTCACGGCACAGTCGTGAAATGGTCGTACGGGAAAACCCCACTTCATCGCTACCTCGGAGATGCTGTGTGCCATCGCTCGTGCGCCGACTATAACACCGCGTTCAAACTCACAAATCTTGATAACCTGCCATTGATGCAGCAGTAACCAATGTAACAACTGCGCCAGACACTTGCTGTCTTATATAGGCCTTGCCGCTCGCAGCGCCGTATTCTGCCTGTTTACACTCCTCTGTATTGTAAATCGCATGCCTTCACCACTTTCTTTGGAGCTTCAGTGTATGATGTCACATTATACCTGAAGATGGTCCGTTTCTGACCGAAAGTGGTTCTTTACCAAAGTGAGAATACAGCTGCAAGCAAACCATAATTTTTCAAAACATTTTAGAAGCTGTAAATCACCGTCTCCTCAAAATACTGTAAATACGTACAAGCGAGTGTTCGTGCCAGTGGGGGTCACATCTCATACATATGTTGCTGAAGAAAATCGGTTGTGTGAATGTAGTTTTGACATCATTGTCAGTATTCGGCTTCTATAGTGACAATCATGTCAAAATAAAGGCGGATTCTGTGGTGTCACCGCCAGACACCACACTTGCTAGGTGGTAGCCTTTAAATCGGCCGCGGTCCGGTAGTATACGTCGGACCCGCGTGACGTCACTGTCAGTGATTGCAGACCGAGCGCCGCCACACGGCAGGTCTAGAGAGACTTCCTAGCACTCGCCCAGTTGTACAGCCGACTTTGCTAGCGATGGTTCACTGACAAATTACGCTCTCATTAGCCGAGACGATAGTTAGCATAGCCTTCAGCTACGTCATTTGCTACGACCTAGCAAGGCGCCATTATCAATTGCTATTTATCTTGTGATGCATGTACCGTCAGACAGATGTTCACCAATTATGGATTAAAGTTAAGTATTCCAGAAGCAACGTACTATTTTTGCTACTATAAAGACCTTGTCATTTTCCAGACCTCACGCCAGCCTGCGTGAGCTTTAACGCGTGCCTTTCGGCTTCACCTCATAGTGGCTTGGCTGTCTTGCCAAGTCACAACAGATTCTTCTTTGGACAACCAATCAGATGCTCAGTCTAGCTGACGCAAGGATAAAATATAAAAATGCCGAAATGAAGCGGGCAAAAGGAAAACTGCAGTATTCCAGAGCTGTTGTTATTGTTGTTGTTGTTGTTGTGGTCTTCAGTCCTGAGACTGGTTTGATGCAGCTCTCCTTGCTACTCTATCCTGTGCAAGCTTCTTCATCTCCCAGTACCTACTGCAGACTACATCCTTCTGAATCAGCTTAGTGTATTCATCTCTTGGTCTCCCTCTACGATTTTTACCCTCCACGCTGCCCTCCAATACTAAATTGGTGATCCCTCGATGTCTCAGAACATGTCCTACCAACCGATCCCGTCTTCTAGTCAAGTTGTGCCACAAGCTCCTCTTCTCCCCAATTCTATTCAATACCTCCTCATTAGTTACGTGATCTACCCACCTTATCTTCAGCATTCTTCTGTAGCACCACATTTCGAAAGCTTCTATTCTCTTCTTGTCCAAACTGGTTATCGTCCATGTTTCACTTCCATACATGGCTACACTCCATACAAATACTTTCAGAAACGACTTCCTGACACTTAAATCTATACTCGATGTTAACAAATTTCTCTTCTTCAGAAACGATTTCCTTGCCATTGCAAGTCTACATTTTATATCCTCTCTACTTCGACCATCATCAGTTATTTTACTCCCTAAATAGCAAAACTCCTTTACTACTTTAAGTGTCTCATTTCCTAATCTAATCCCCTCAGCATCACCCGATTTAATTTGACTACATTCCATTATCCTCGTTTTGCTTTTGTTGATGTTCATCTTATATCCTCCTTTCAAGACACTGTCCATTCCGTTCAACTGCTCTTCCAAGTCCTTTGCTGTCTCTGACAGAATTACAATGTTATCGGCGAACCTCAAAGTTTTTACTTCTTCTCCATGAATTTTAATACCTACTCCGAATTTTTCTTTTGTTTCCTTTACTGCTTGCTCAATATACAGATTGAATAACATCGGGGAGAGGCTACAACCCTGTCTCACTCCTTTCCCAACCACTGCTTCCCTTTCATGCCCCTCGACTCTTATAACTGCCATCTGGTTTCTGTACAAATTGTAAATAGCCTTTCGCTCCCTGTATTTTACTCCTGCCACCTTCAGAATTTGAAAGAGAGTATTCCAGTTAACGTTGTCAAAAGCTTTCTCTAAGTCTACAAATGCTAGAAACGTAGGTTTGCCTTTTCTTAATCTTTCTTCTAAGATACGTCGTAAGGTTAGTATTGCCTCACGTGTTCCAACATTTCTACGGAATCCAAACTGATCTTCCCCGAGGTCCGCTTCTACCAGTTTTTCCATTCGTCTGTAAAGAATTCGCGTTAGTATTTTGCAGCTGTGACTTATTAAACTGATAGTTCGGTAATTTTCACATCTGTCAACACCTGCTTTCTTTGGTATTGGAATTATTATATTATTCTTGAAGTCTGTGGGTATTTCGCCTGTCTCATACATCTTGCTCACCAGATGGTAGAGTTTTGTCATGACTGGCTCTCCCAAGGCCATCAGTTGTTCTACTGGAATGTTGTCTACTCCCGGGGCCTTGTTTCGACTCAGGTCTTTCAGTGCTCTGTCAAACTCTTCACGCAGTATCTTATCTCCCATTTCATCTTCATCTACATCCTCTTCCATTTCCATAATACTGTCCTCAAGTACATCGCCCTTGTATAAACCCTCTATATACTCCTTCCACCTTTCTGCTTTCCCTTCTTTACTTAGAAATAGGTTTCCATCAAAGCTCTTGATATTCATGCAAGTGGTTCTCCTTTCTCCAAAGGTCTCTTTAATTTTCCTGTAGGCAATGTCTATCTTACTCCTAGTGAGATAAGCCTCTACATCCTTACATTTGTCCTCTAGCCATTCCTGCTTAGCCATTTTGCACTTCCTGCCGATATCATTTTTGAGACGTTTATATTCCTTTTTGCCTGCTTCATTTACTGCATTTTTATATTTTCTCCTTTCATCAATTAAATTCAATATTTCTTCTGTTACCCAAGGATTTCTACTAGCCCTCGTCTTTTTACCTATTTGATCCTCTGCTGCCTTCACTATTTAATCCCTCAAAGCTACCCATTCTTCTTCTACGGTATTTCTTTCCCCCATTCCTGTCAATTGTTCCCTTATGCTCTCCCTGAAACTCTGTAAAACCTCTGGTTCTTTCAGTTTATCCAGGTCCCATCTCCTTAAATTCCCTGCATTTTGCAGTTTCTTCAGTTTTAATCTACAGTTCATAACCAATAGATTGTGGTCAGAGTCCACATCTGCACCTGGAAATGTCTTACAATTTAAAACCTGGTTCCTAAATCTCTGAGCCGGGCGGAGTGGCCGAGCGGCTCTAGGCGCTACAGTCTGGAACCGCGCGACCGCTGCGGTCGTAGGTTTGAATCCTGCCTCGGGCATGGATGTGTGTAATGTCCTTAGGTTAGTTAGGTTTAAGTAGTTCTAAGTGCTAGGGGACTGACGACCACAGCAGTTAACTCCAATAGTGCTCAGAACCATTCGAACCTAAATTTCTGTCTTACCATTGTATAATCTATTTGATACCTTTTAGTATCTCCAGGGTTCTTCCATGCATACAACCTTCTTTCATGATTCTTGAACCAAGTGTTAGCTATGATTACGTTACGCTCTGCGCAAAATTCTACCAGTGCTGTACCCCTGTGCAATTCGGCTGTACCGCACTAAATACAGCCTTCCGGCGGCCGTGTTGCGCAGTTCGACCGCCGGAAAACAAACACGAGCTCCAAGGCCGCGCCAGGTAAACATAAGCATATTTACCGGCCGAATTACGGAAAGCACCGTACAACACCGCGGCGGCAGTATTATTATAGGTTGCCCCACAAACACGCACCTATTTCCTGCGCTGGTCACGTGACGCCTGGAAACTTCGTATATGCTTCCTCCGGGACTGTACTTAATCAGCTGCCCGGCTCACAGCCATTCAGTGGCAGTTTAAAGTTCAGCACGCTATGGAACAGCGTACGGTCGTGTTTACGTGCGCGGCCGAGGCTACTGATCGCCGTCCGGCGGGGCTTGCCCCGTGCCGGCTTCATCGGCTGCTCCAGCAAAGAACTTACTTACAAGGGAACCTCCCCATCGCACCCCCCTCAGATTTAGTTATAAGTTGGCACAGTGGATAGGCCTTGATAAATTGAACACAGATCAATTGAGAAAACAGGAAGAAGTTGTGTGTAACTGTGAAAAAATAAGCAAAATATACAAACTGAGTAGTCCACGGGTCGCATAGGCAACATCATGGACAGCCTTTGCTCAGGAGCGTCGTGGTCTGGTGGTAGAGTGAGGAGCTGCTGAACTAGAGGTCCTTGGTTCAAATCTTCCCTCGAGTGAAAATTTTATTTTCTGTATTTTTGCATAGTTATTATCTGTCCGTTCGTTCATTGACGTCTTTGTTCACTGTAATAAGTTTAGTGTCTGTGTTTGGCGACCGCATCGCAAAACCGTGCGATTAGTAGACGAAAGGACGTGCCTCTCCAATGGGAACCGAAAACATTTGATCGCAAGGTCATACGTCAACTGATTCCCCCACAGGAAAACACATCTGATATATTCTATACGACACTGGTGACGGCATGTGCGTCACATGACAGGAATATGTTGTCGACCCACCTAACTTGTACACTTGGCGAAGGGGTAAAAAGACTCTTCTACCTTGCCCGATTTAGGTTTTCTTGTGGATGTGATAATCAGTCCCAAAAAAGTGATGAAAACATAAGAGTTTGTCACATAAACTGAAAATAAAAAATTAAACTCTTTACTTGATGGAAGATTTGAACCATGGACCTGCCGTTCCGCAGCTACTCACGTTACCACGAGACCACGGCGCTCCTGCGTTTTCCCTCTCCTTGACGTTGCCTATCTTCCCATGAACTACTCAGTTTGTATATTTTGCTTATTTTTTCACAGTTCCACACAACTTCTTCCTGTTTTCTCAATTCATCTGTTTTCAGTTTTTCAGTGCCAACTTATAACTAAATCTGAGGGGGGTGCGATGGGGAGGTTCCCTTGTTAGCAATGGCAGAAGGCACGAACGTGGACTTCGAGAACGATTGCAGCACTGATTCAACCGAAGAAACCAAGGGCTTATAGATCTCTACCACGACGTCCAGACGAAAACCTAGTGACGCATTTACCACCAGCAACGGAAGATTCACGAAACCGCCTCGGAAAAGCTGGAAAAATCGAGAATAACTGTGTAGACACCATCAATAGAGACGAAAAAAACCTTCATCAATTTGCAAGACGGTGACTCTGGCCCAGATAGTGACGTGGCAGCACAACAACAACAACAGTAGCTGCTGCATCAAAGACTGCGACAACAACAACAACAACACAACAGCAGCAGCAGCAGCAAGAGCAACAACAACAGCACAAGGATCTGCCTATAGTTTTCCAGTATTTGGAAAACTACAAGACCTTGTATGAATGGCTAAAGCAGAATCTTCAATAACCTTAATCTGTCAAACAAGCAGATGGTGACAGGCTAAAGCTATTCTGTACTACCACTAGCAGCGATTATGTAATGACGGAAACCAATGGCCTCCCACGCTACAGTTTTCCTGCCATGAAGGGATGTTCCAAAAGCAATGCCTCATGTAGAGATGAAAGAAGCGGTTAAAGATATGTTGTCAAACTTCATTGTAGATGACCATCAGCCCTTTATTTTTATGCTCAGTGCTGCCGGTTTCGATCAGTCGACCATTATCAAGCCGAAGCAAATCGTATTGTGTGCGTTTGCTACATATCTGTGACTTTTGAAGATTAGTTTTTGTAACACAAGCTATGTTTTTCTTTCTACATCGAAGTTGTTCACTTCAAATGTTTTAGTGACAAGCTGATTATTTTTTGCTTTGCTTCTAGTGATAAAGACCGGTAACATTGAGCATAAAAGCTAACAACTGATGGTCATCTAGAATGAAATTTCACAATTATTTGACAGCTGTAAAGCCTCACCTCATCACAAATATGGGCTTATCCGCATCAGTTTTCGACTATTGTAGGACTCCAGGCTCATAGAATCAGACTCCACTGAGAGTTGTAATTCTTCCTAACACTGAAGACCACAGTGGTATCTTTGAGGTGACGCGTCTCAGTGCATTGATCGTCGGCGTTGAGAAGTCATGAGCATGATGATGACCACGCAGGCTTCAGGTGCCAGGGGCTCCATAATGTACTGCACTATACCACGGAAGTGTGCGAAATTTAGTGGCGACCACGACAGTCGGGAATGCCCACAGTCAAAGAAAACTGCAACTGCAGCGCCCAGCACCCAGCCACTACAGAGGCCGCATCGTGCACGCGATGACACCGAAGGAGCCTCCCGCCTCTCGACCCAGAGACCATGCATCCACACAAACAGGTACGTCAATCAGCGACTTCGCAGCCCAACCTCCAGCGGGAAGTGCATCCAGACAGTTCAGCTCTCATGGAACGTCGTTCAGCTAGAATTCGGCAGGGGGCTATGGCGTCAGATGTCGGAACGGCCACATCCCGCCTTCAACAGTGACAGAATACATTTACCCTCAGCAGGGGCCTGCACCCGGAAGTACCGTCACACTTATAGCCTCACGGTGTGCAACAAACTATTAAGGATTTCTCTCACACCGTGGTGCTAAAAACGGTCGCTCAAGACTCTCTTCGAAGAATTCTCAATAATGCTGACCAGCCTTCCTACTTTCATCGCCTCAGCAGTCATTGCAGCGATAAGAAATGCCATGCCAACCGTCCATGAAACCGTAAAGACTTCACATGGCGAGATATAGAGGCTTTGAAGACTTCGCTATTGTAAGGTGGAATGAGAATGCCGCCGCATGAAGATGGTGAACACCTGCTTCAACCTAGAGGCAAATGCTTTGCCGGCGGCTGTGGTCGTGCGGTTCTAGGCGCTTCAGTCCGGAACCACACGGCTGCTACGGTCGCAGGTTCGAATCCTGCCTCGGGCATGGATGTGTGTGATGCCCTTAGGTTAGTTAGGGTTAAGTATTTCTAAGTCTAGGGGACTTTTGAGCTCAGATGTTAAGTCCCATAGTGATTAGAGCTATTTGAACCATTTTGCAATTGCTTGGTCACCGGTGACCTAACGTGAAACAACTGATACAGAACTCCAGGATGACCTCACGCAGCGGTCGCGTCCTCCTACCAACTATCGAGAGCCAATGCTGAAGTTTGTTGCCCACTTCAATCCACTATCTGTCCGTATGGAATCGAAGCACCAGACGTCCTGGACATTGGCGTCTTTAAAGGGATTCCAGGATTCTTCTCTGCAGATGTTATCCATGCTCTCGGCTCGGATCACCTGCCAGTGGTGTTTACAGAGACGCTACAGCCCAGTGCCAACACACGAAGATTCAGCCGCGTCAGGAGCAACTGGGACCGATACCATCAGCACGTTCGCAGTAAGCTTGAAGAACACTCAGCTGGCGTTAACACGACAGTCAGTGAGGCAGTAACTCAACTCACCGATTCAGGCATGGAGGCAGTTTACAATCCCACTCCACCGCAGCAACATGTAGCCGGGTGCATGCAGCAAACACTCCCTCTATAAATTTAAAATTCATCCGACAGAAAGCCAGCTAACGGATGGCGCCTCACTAGACAGCAAGAGACGAAAGCTCGTATTAATCTCCTCGAGCGCCCGATTAAAGCGGACCTAACAGAACACCGCAACAGATGCTGGTTCGATAAACTTGCGACGGTTCAGAGAGACGGCTCAATGTGGGGGAGGCCGCCCGCATCTTTAACAAGAAAAGGCCACAGCTGCCACTACTGACAACGCCAGACTATCAGATATATATACTCACAGACAAGGCGATTACCCTGGCTGACGCATTTGAAGTCAACTTCCGACTTCTGCTGGTCTCAATGTTTTTATGTCTGCTGATGGAGAAGACACAGAAACCTAGAAGTCGTCATTGGACCCAAAGTACAGCAATGCCTCGAAGTGCTTCCCACCAAGAGAGGTCCGGAGCGTGATGAAATCGAAGCCAAGATGCTAGAAGAAGCCATCAACTATCTCTATTGCATCTTCTCCAACATACTGCGGCAAAGAGGCTACTCCACGGCGTGGAAGCGAGCGGTCGTTGTCGTGGCTCCCACATCCGGCAAAAATCCAATGAGCTACCGGTCAATAAGCTTAGTGCCAATAGTGAACTAGGCCTTTGAGACATTCTCCTTCACCGACTGAACCGTCACCTAAACCTAAAGAGCAATTTGGTTTAAGGCCTGGACATTCTAAATCGCAATAGCTACTCCGCGTAGTAGAAGAAGACATATAAGCTTTCAACAAGGAATACTGTAACATGATATTCTTAGATATCACGCCCGCATTTGACAGTGTTCGGTATCATGGGCTCTTGTGCAAACTTTACACAGAAGGAATGACTGGATCATTGGTGAATTTACTCGCTGATTGCCTCGAAAGAAGGGCCTCAGTCAGCAGGAGATGAAGGAGTATCACAGGGTCAGGAATAGGCCCTGTATCGTATAGCTGCTATACCGCCGTTTGCCACTAGATATGTCTACGCTGGTGAGATCACACTCATCTGCCGGAGTCGGTGGCCAATAGCTATCCAGTGAAGACTACAAACTGCCTCAAGTGACATCGAACGATGAGTGACAGACTGTCACATGGCCTCCAGATTTATAGGTATTACATCCGTTCGATAATGGACTACGCCTGCCCTGTCTGGGAAACAGCTGTGAAGACTCATCACACCAAACTCCAGCGCCTTCAAAACAAAGCTCTACGACGGATATATCATGTCCCGAAGATCTTTCCAGCGGCGTACCTACACGACGCAGCTGATGAGAACTCGTGCTTGACGGATTTAAAGAACACAGAATGAAGTTTTACGACAACGCGAGGACTTCCCAAAACCCTCCGATCTGTCGCCTCCAAAGGCCCAGCGACATTACTGACTACAACAAGCGGCCTGTGGCCATGCTTGACCTCTTAGTCAAATCTAATTCCTGGGACAGCGCAGACACATCCAAATTCGAAAAGCAATAACTAAACAAAATCATAAAGAATAGCAGGTAGTACACACTTGTTAAATACTGCACCATCAGTACTGTGAAATTTTCCCTAGACACCATGCTTACTTGGAGGCCAGTCTCGTTCCGTGAGTTCCAACACGAGTCGTTCTGCAAGCAGCCAAACCAGCAGCACAACCACTCGCAGCCGGGAAGAATTTCGCTAGTAGCACTCTCCTCCTCCTCGTCGCGTATCAGCGACCACAGAATCGTGAGTCCAGCGCCTCGACAACACTGGGCGCCACCTGCCTTACATCCTCATCCCGCTTAGCTGTCACCCAGCGCTCCCATCGCTCAACACGGGCCCCTGCCTCAAGGGACTCGGGAGATACGAACGCTGTGAGACAATCCTACTTTAGTTATTAAACCCAGACGCTGACTGAACCTTCCTACTGGTGGATACAGACTAACCTTATTTATTGTTGCCTAGGAGCGACTATTCGTTTCATTCCTGTCATCTAGCGGTGACTCTTATTTTCCTTTCTCATGTTCCATGTTTACTGACGTAATCAAGTTTTATTCATCATTAACGGCGGCACATCGATAAGAGCATTGTCCTCGTGTGTGTTCACGGGTTCACGGGTTCACGGGTACTTATAGCTAAAAAAGTGACAGGAAGTGAAAAATGGAGGCCAGCCATGACACAACTATTCCACCTAGCATGTAAGATGTTTGAGACAATCGAAATACCCATAGACTTAAAGAAAAATGTATTCAGTCCTGTTCCAAAGAGGACAGACGCTGAAAAGTGTTGATATAACAGAACCATCAGTGTAATAAGTCACGGTTGCAAAGTACCCACACGAATTAATTACAGAACAATGGAAGAAGTTTAGAAGCGGATCTCGTGGAAGACCAAAAGAAATACTTGACGCAGTCATATTCTACGTCTCATCTTTCAAGACATTCCGAAGAAAGGCAAAACTACTACCTCTCTAGGTTTTATCAATGCTGACTAGAATAGACATTATCAGGGTAACTAGGAAGGAGTGAAAGGCCATCTACAGCTTGTACAGAAACCAGACTGCTGGCAGGAAATTTGCATGACGTAAATGGAAGCAGTTGTTGAGTAGGGATTAAGTCAGGGTCGTAACCTGTTTCCAATATTACTTAACCTGTACACTGACCAAACAGTAACGGAAACTGAGGATAAATTAGAAAAACGCATTAAAGTCTGGGAACAGAAATAAAAACTTTGAGGTTCACCGATGACTATGTAATTCTATCAGAAACACCAAAGTACTTGGAATTTTAATTGAACAGAATGGATAGATGTCTTGAAAAGAAATTATATGATGGACACCGACAGAAGTGGAACAAGGATAATGGAATGTAATCGAATTAAATCAAGTGATACTGAAAGACTTAAAAAATAAACCACTGAATCCGTGATTACCTCTCAGAAAGGTTACAGTACGTAGTGATCGACGGAAAATCATCGAGTAAAATAGAAGTGATATCCAGGTTCCAAAAGGAAGTGTTATGAGTCCCCTGTGCTTCCTAATCTACATACACGATTTAGAAGATAATTTGAGTGGAACTCTTAGATTGTTGGTAGATGATGCTATCATTTATCATCTAGTAACAGAAGATCAAAACAAATTGCAAAATGATTTATACACAGTATCCAAATGGTGGGAAAAGTGGCAATTGCTGTTCAATAAAGAAAAGTGTGAGGTCATTCACATGAGTAGAAAAAGAAATCTGTTAAATTTGATTACACGATACTCACACAAATCTAAAAGGTGTCAGTTCGACTAAGTACCTAGGAATTACAATTAGGAACAATTTAAGTGGTAATGATCGCGTTATTGATGTTATTGTGAAGGCCAAACAAAGACTATTTTTTTGGCGCAACACTTAGAAGATGTCATGGCAATTGCTGTTCAATAAAGAAAAGTGTGAGGTCATTCACATGAGCAGAAAAAGAAATCTGTTAAATTTGATTACACGATAATCACACAAATCTAAAAGATGTCAGTTCGACTAAGTACCTAGGAATTACAATTAGGAACAACTTAAGTGGTAATGATCGCGTTATTGATGTTATTGCGAAGGCCAAACAAAGACTATTTTTTTGGCGCAACACTTAGAAGATGTCATAGATTTATTAAGGAAACTGCCTACTCTACTCTGCTAGAGTATTACTGTGCTGCCTGGGATCCTTAACACATAGGATTGACGGAGGACACTGAAAAAGTTCAAGGCAGGTCTTTTTGTATTATCGCAAAATATGGGAGAGAGTGTCATGGATACAAGCGAGTTGGGATGGCAGTCGTAGTAAAAAGACGTTTTTCGTTGCAGTGACCTTTTTTTAAGTAATTTCAGTCACTAATATTTTCCTCTGAATTTGAAAATATTTTACTGTTGCCAGCCTACATAGAGAGAAATAATCAACATAACACAATCAGAGCTCGTACAGAAAGATTTAAGTGTTCATTATTCCCACGCGCTGTTAGAGAGTGGAACGCTAGAGAAATAGTCAAAAGATGGTTCGACAAACCCTTTGCCAGGCACTTAAGTCTGAATTGTCGAGTAGTCATGTTGTTGATGTTGTTGCCGCTGCTGTTGTGGTCTTCAGTCCAGAGACTGGTTTGATGCAGCTCCACATGCTACTCTACCCTGTGCAAGCTTCTTCATCTCCAGGTATCTACTGCAAACCTACATCCTTCTGAATCTGCTTAGTATATTCATCTCTTGGTCTCCCTCTAAGATTTTTAGCCTCCACGCTGCCCTACAATAGTAAATTGGTGATCCCTTGATGCCTCAGAACATGTCCTACCAACTGTCCCTTCTTCTTGTCGTGCCACAAATTCCTCTTTTCCTCAATTCTATTCAGTACCTCCTCATTAGTTATGTGATCCACCCATCTAATTATGAGCATTCTTTTGTTGCACCATATTTCGAAAGCTTCTATTCTCTTCTTGTCTAAACTATTTATCGTACATGTTTCACTTTCATACGTGATTACACTCCATACAAATACTTGCATAAAAGACTTCCTAACACTTAAATCTATACTCGATGTTAACAAATTTCTTTTCTTCAGAAACGCTTTCCTTGTCACTGCTAGTCTACATTTTATATCCTTCCTACTTCGACCATCGTTATTTTGCTCCACAAAAAGCGAAACTCATCTACTAATTTAAGTGGCACATTTCCTAAACTAATTCCCTCAGCATCACCTGATTTAGTTATATTACCTTCCATTATCCTCGTTTTACTTTTGTTGATGTTCATCTTATAGCCTCCTTTCAAGACGCTGTCCATTCCATTCAACTGCTCTTCCAGGCCCTTTGCTGTCTCCGACAGAATTACAATGTCATCGGCAAACCTCAAAGTTTTTATATCTTCTCTATGGATTTCAATTCCTACTCCAAATTTTTCTTTTGTTTCCTTTACTGATTGCTCAAAGTATAAACTGAATAACATTGGGGATAGGCTACAACGCTGTCTCACTCCCTTCCCAACCACAGCTTCCCTTTCATGCCCCTCGTCTCTTATAACTGCCATCTGGTTTCTGTATAAATTGTAAGTAGCCTTTCGCTCCCTGTATTTTAGCCGGCCATGGTGGCGGAGCGGTTCTAGACGCTACAGACTGGAACCGCGCGACCGCTACGGTCGCAGGTTCGAATCCTGCCTCGGGCATGGATGTGCGTGCTGTCCTTAGGTTAGTTAGGTTTAACTAGTTCTAAGTTCTAGGGGACTGGTGACCTCAGAAGCTATGTCCCATAGTGCTCAGGCTATTTGAGCCTGTATTTTACCCCTGCCACCTTCAGAATTTGAAAGAGAGTATTCCAGTCAACATTGTCAAAAAATTTCTCTAAGTCTACAAATGCTAGAAACGTAGGTTTTCCTTTCCTTAGTCTAGCTTCTAAGATAAGTTGTAGGGTCAGTATTGCCTCACGTGTTCCAGCATTTCTACGGAATCCAAACTGATCTTCCCCAAGATCGGCTTCAACCAGCTTTTCCATTCGTCTGTAAAGAATTCGTGTTAGTATTTTGCAGCCGTGACTTATTAAACTGATAGTTCGGCAATTTTCACACCTGTCAACACCTGCTTTCTTTGGGACTGGAATTATTATGTCATGTAGAAGCAGTAAACATAGTAAATGAGTTTTCCTATTAGCGCAGCAAATATGTGACCGTGGCCGAGGTATAGAAGATATAAATGCAAACTGACAACGGCAAGAAAAATTGCATAAAAATTTCTTGTTTCAAGTTATCGATGATATTCGCTATCATCTTAGTCAATTACTGAAACTGAGTGACGAAGATGATGGAGGACATCAACGAAACATTGGAATTTTATCCGAATTTGACGCGGAAAGTAAACCGAGAAATTATTATGCAAGGACTCCACCGTGAAAAACTTCGTAGCCATACAAAGAAAAATGTTTTTGAAGAAGAGACTTTGTTAACTTTTAATACAAATATAAGTGTTAGGAATCTTTTATAAAGGAATTGGGATGAACTGTAGGCTTGTACGGAAGTGAGACAATAAAACAGTAAACAATTCGTAAAGGAAGAGTGTAGAATTGTGATTATGAAAAGTGTTGGTAAAGATGAGTCCTTAAGATTAGACGAGTATCCTTAATAACTAATGAAGTGATTCGGAATCGAATTCGGGAAAAAATAAAATTTGTCCAACAATTTGATTAAAAGAGGGATCGGTTGTCAGAACACATCCTGAGGCATCAACGAATTATCAGTTTCGTGATGGAAGGAAATGTCGGGGTAAGAAATGGAGACGGAGATCAGTGCTTAATCATAATAAGCAGTTTCAGATGAACGGAGGTTGCAGTAATTATGTAGAGATGAAGAGGCTTGCAGAGCGTACAGTAGCTTGTCGAGCCGTATCAAACCAGTCTCTGGAATGAAGATCACAATAACAATAATCTTATTAGTTTAATTTATTTACTAGCGCGATACCATCGTCTCTTTAAATGTCTTTCATCGAGTTTTAGTTCTGCACATGCATTTAAAACAGCTGAAATTTGTGTTATCGATAATGTGAGTACAAACCTGCGAAAAATACTGAATACGAGACTCAAACATGAGCGTGTACTGATAATTAGTTACAAATCCTTGGGCGTTACAAATTTTCGTTATATCCCTTCAAAGACTACATTTCAGTGTGGTCTCCGTACATCAGTAACACGCAAATTTCTTTAAAAATTGATGTAGCAAGCTAACTAACAGAAAATTATCATTAAGATCCATTTCCTGGATTCCGTTTGATAAGAGAAAAGTAAATAATATGATTTTCTATTCAAAGACTGTTCGATTATAGCATGAACGCGCAAACCAAAACTGCATTTCTGATGTGAGGGGATACAAACCGCAAAAGCTTAGTAAAAAACCTTAGGTTGCGTGGAAATGTACTACACAAAAGATTTCTAACAGTGGAGGTTGTTTAACGGTACGTTTCATCACCGAAGTGCACAACATTTATCTGCGAGATGGGGCGAAAAGGCAGAAGAAAGAAGACAAATGTAAGTCTGCAACTAGGATGCACCACTTGGTAATTTTTCATTCGGCAGCGCTGCTACGTGGACCATCTCGTTACGTTACCCCAGAGTAAACAGCTCTCCAGTATATCTCCGTTGTCCTGACAGCAACACGGATTTCACTTTCACTGTTCTCTCTATCTGACATACAAACACAGCGGAAAGGCAATCTGGAAAGAGTAGATCTTACGATATTACGCTCGCCATGTAGCCAACCTTGAGAGTATAAAACTAGACACCTAAAGTGCAAATTTCATTTTTATTTTATCATACATACAGACTTGAATATAAGTCTCCACTTTTAGCCAGGTCAGTAAAACGACTGGAAACAACAGTCATATACAGATTCCCTACACCACTAACGATATCACTGAGGAGTGAAAGATACTGAATTTCTCAGGAAGCAGTTCGTGAATTTGTATATCCGTCAGTGATAATTTGAATCTATTAGAGTGTAGGTTCATTATCATCAGTAGTGGAAATGTTTTGCGTAATACAAGTAAATAACTATTGACCTACAATGGGCCTAAGAAGGTTTAAGTTGTTACATTCTCTCGCTGAAATACGTCATGGAATAATTTTACAAACAAGAAAGGTGGTAAATCACTGAAATCTGGTTTCGCAGGATAGAAGAGATCAGGTTATGGCTTTGGATGGGGACGTAATCAGTTACTGTCAGTTGCACAAAACACACAAAATTTTATTTTCCTAAGAACCACTTAATTACACATTGCCTTAAAAGGATCAAGATAAAAGAATATGGCTGAAGGCCTCGTTAAGAAAACTTGAGATATCTCCTGGGCTGAGGGCCCAAAACCACACCAAAAACAAGGACGGCTGAAGGCCTGTACACAAGTTATAAAAAATTGCTTTAAAGAATACTCGCGGCTGAAGGCCTTACTTAAGAAATATTTCACGTAAATACTCGGCTAAAGGCCACACATAAGACATTGAACAACTCAGGGAGCCTGGATAACAAGAATTTCAAATAGAGCAAATTAAAAAAAAAAATTGTTTTAAACAAATGAATCTTCAGATTTTAATTTACGATGTCTGAATGCCTTTTCTTAGAAATATTTTACGTAATAGCTCGGCTAAAAAGCCACACACTGGACATCGAACAACTCAGGGTTTAAGACCTGGATAACAAGAAGTTCAGACAGAACAAAGTTTCGAAATTTAGTTTTTAAACAAATCAATCTTCCTATTTTAATTTAGACCGGCTGAAAGCCTTATTTTAAATTAAAACAAACTAAAGTAGTAGACGGCTGAATGCCTCGCACAGTACTTTAGAGTAAAATGAATCACAATATAAAACCAACAGAACAGTGGTGCTCAGAAGTGTACCAAGGGTCGCTCGGAGGAGGTAGCTCTAACGGGAGGTGGGGTGAGACAGGCAGCTAAGAGGAAGGTTAAATAATCGGATGGCAACCCGACCCAGGGACGGCTGAAGGACCGACCAACAATCTTAATCAATTCCCTTCCGCCTGACCACCGGTAGAACAACGGAAAATATGAGACGAGGACGAAGATACCAGCAGCATCATGTCTTCCATATTGGCGTCTAAGAACAGCCAACTCACGGTAACCACTCTTAAGAAAAAAATATGAACAAACAACTAAAAGGCTGTCGAACTACAAGCTGTGCTGGACAGCATCAACACGGCGAGGGAGAACACACGCCGGAAAACTACGGTAACGACCAGGGCAGGTAACTGGGGCGTTAACGGCCACAGGGCAGAAAATACCGCTGGTGCACTTCACTGATAAGTAACAACCAGTTTAATAGTTAAAGACCATACAGGAATACGGCTGCAAAATTTCTCCGGCTCCAACGCATCCAGAACGGTGCAGGAAGCAACAACCGGCAATGAACAAAGAGATGTCACAGCAGTTGAGGTTTCATATCAGCTAAACTCCAGTGTCCAGTTTCGGTGGGCAACGAGGTCTGTAGCTCTCGGAGCTAGCGCCCCACAATCCACGTCACCAGCGGTCCAGGCCGACACCGCGCAGCGGATACTTCCTCGCTGCTCTGTCCCAACCGACTGTCTACTTGCAGCATGCAGACACCCTTAAAATAGCTGCTCACTCAAAACCACACAAGTTAGACAGGGTTTCACGAAAACACTTCCACACACAACTCGAACAATATTAAAACCAATGACTGTGGAAGAAGAAGGACGAATCACAAGTCAGCAGTCCGCAGCTCGTGGTCGTACGGTAGCGTTCTCGCTTCCCACTCCCGGGTTCGATTCCCGGCGGGGTCAGGGATATTCTCTGCCTCGTGATGACTGGGTGTTGTGTGCTGTCCTTAGGTTAGTTAGGTTTAAGTAGTTCTAAGTTCTAGGGGACAGATGACCATAGATGTTAAGTCCCATAGTGCTCAGAGCCATTTGAACCATTTGAACCAAGTCAGCACACACAGAGAACCGAGATGCGGTTGGCGACCAAATACACTGACCGAACGGCCAACCAAGGTCGTCCCCACTCAAGCCATGTGTGTCGACAACGGTCGGGCGAGTCATGGCTGTCTGGACCTCACTGCTGCTCCGTGCCCCCTCAACTCCCGACACACGCCGACGCGGAAATAACAGTGGTCACTCCAAAGCTGCTGCTGCCACTCACGGGCAGGCGAGCCTGCAACTTAGTGACGCCAGTAAATAGAATAAGAAACGAGACAGGAGTACTGCTAAGACAAGATGTCAAGCAATAACGCCACGAACACAAGCCGCGTACGGCTCAGTCACAATGCGCAAATTGTTGAGGAATTAGCCTGTTAAACCATATGTTAAATTATAAGCAAGTGATTAATGTCAGTAGTGGAAGCATGCATGCTACAGGCTTAACACGGTTTTCGAAATGGTAGATCATATTCTGACTGACTTTTGACTTTTGCACAAGTAACTGAGAGAAGAGAATTTAGATTACCGACTTATTATGCATTTTTATGATTATTAAAGGCGTTTGACAAGAAAAACCGAAAAATATTATAGGAATTATTAATGGCTTTATATCAACTGCAGCATACCTGATCACGACAATTCAGTCATTACACAAAAGTAATAAATAATACGATATGCGTAGTCTTCAAAATGGCGTCTGTAACATATATGCGTTCCAAGCAGAGAGCTCCCATTTAGTTTCTGTTGGCGGAAAGCCACAGCATCACAGATATTCATTGGCGCTTGCAGAATGTCTACGGAGACCTGACAGTGATATAAAGCACGATTAATAGTTGGGTGAGACGTCTGTCATCATCGGAATAAGATCGCGCGAGCTCGTCCGATCTCCCGCGTGCCGGCGGGTTCGCACAACTGTGACTCCTGTAATGTTGAACGAGCAGACACTCTCATTCGAGGTGATCGACGGATTAAAATCAAACTCCCCGCTGCTCAGTTGGACGTCACTGTCGGTAACTGTGACTCACTCGTCCACCATTGGCGACAGTCAAATGTTTGTGCCCGCTGGCTTCCTCGCCTTCTAACAGAAGACCGTAAAGAGCAACGAAGCTCCACTGGTTGCTCATTACGAGACTGATCGTGACAATTTTTTCTCGGACATAGTCACAGGCGATGAAACATCGGTTTATCACTTCGAACTGGAAACAAAACAGCATTCCATGGAGTAGCCTCACATCACATTTCCTCCGAAGAATAAGTTCAAAGCCCCACCTTCATCCGGTAAAGACATGGCATCATTACTCGGGGGTTCTGAAGGGGTTATTCTGATTGATGTCCTCCCTCAATCAACTCTTAAGTGTACTCAGCTACCCTCACAAAACTGAAGAAACGACTTCAGCGTGCTCGTCGCCACCTAAGTACAAACGAACTTTTCCTTCACCATGACGACACAAGGCCTCGACCAAGTCTGCGCACTCGAGAGGCGATCATTAGCCTTCATTTGACTCTTCTCCCTCACCCATCCTACAGCCCGCATCTCACAACTTCTATGTGTTTGGCCCAATGTATGATGCACTCGGGGGAAAGCAGTGCGTAGGTATGGGGATGTTATTGAGGCAGCAAGACATTGGGTTCGACGTCGATCCGTAGAGTGGTACCCCATGCCGGCACGCAGGACCTTCCAGTATGGTAGGGGCGGAAGGCCGTAGCATTAAACGGAGATAAAGTCGAAAAATACGGTTTTGTAGCGAAAATAGTGGGAATAATTTGGTGTATTGGAATCCTTAACAAAAACGACCTGTTTTCTCAAAGTGTTTCATTGTTTATTGAGCGCCCATCATGATAAACAGTTTTTAAAATATCACACTCTTTGATGGATCATTTGTATCGAGATATTCATTATTGGACCACAGATATTAGACAAGAACTAAAAATGTTGAACCTATTACAAAAATAATTGGAAATTATCCAAGCCCGCATCTCGTGGTCATGTGGTAGCGTTCTCGCTTCCCACACCCGGGTTCCCGGGTTCGATTCCCGTCGGGGTCAGGGATTTTCTCTGCCTCGTGATGGCTGGGTGTTGTGTGATGTCCTTAGGTTAGTTAGGTTTAAGTAGTTCTAAGTTCTAGGGGACTGATGACCATAGCTGTTAAGTCCCATAGTGCTCAGAGCCATTTGAAATTATCGAATATATCGGAAAGACCATGTGCAATGTGTGTCTGATAATAGGATAACTTAAGCCACGATAGAATATAATAGCAAACAGAAACATAAGACGTCGCTTAAATAGATGGCATGAAATATTCTGAGACGGAACACGTCAAAAGGCCTAATCTTTGAGGACGATGAGTGTGATTTATTTGGAAGATTTTTATCGATATTAATCGAAATCTCACTCTAGACTGAAGGTCCATATGTAATGCGAAATAGCAGTGCCCGTGTTATTAAAAAATACGACGCCATGTACCTTCGGACACTCATAGATGTCCCAAGTAACAGGCACTGCAGCTAGTACAGCCGTCTAGAATAGAGGAAATGTATTCGCAGTTGCGAATATGACTACCATCGGTTGTATATTGGAATGACGACAATGAAAATTTGTGCCCGACCAGGACTCTAACCCGCCTGTCACGATTTTCAGTATATGCCCATAGAGCAATCTCATTTGTGGAATGTCATTTATAACCATACGAACGTAACACCCAGTCCCCGAGGAGAGAAAAGAACTCGGCTGGGAATCGAATGCGGGAGCCCTTCCGTTAGCAAGTCGCCGCGCTGGCAGTGCATCTACCGTGGCGGCTGCAGCAAAGGCCGCCACTTCCGCGACGTCCTCGCCCTCCGGGGCTGTCAACTCTTCAACGAAATTGGGGCCCGCAAGTTTGCACTCTCGTCAAACTCCACCCTTTTACGCTTTCCGCCTCTTTCGCGCTGCTAAGCCCGGTGCTGGCGACTCGAGTTACTGTCATAACCCGTATGTTAACGTGATTTTCAGTCAATGCATTTTGTGCAGGAATATGGACCACCATCGACTATACGTCGTTATGAGAGCAATGAAAATTTGTGACGGACGGAGACTTGAAACCAGATCCCCCGCTTTACGTGAGTGGTCGCCTTAACCGCTTACGCTATCCGTGCACGAATCACAGCCATTTGTCGTCGCCCACAAGCTGCACTTGTACGTTACGTACTTTCCCGTCAAGGAAGGAAGTATTTATTGACAGTCGAGGACCGGCTGTTGGCGAATAAATACGAAATAGCAGTGCCTGTGTTATTGAGAAGAACCCTCGCCTCTCAATAAATATGTGCTTCCTGAACGGGAATATACGCAACGTACGACTGCAGACTATGACTCTTGAACGACGACAGTAATGGGCCGCGGAATTAAAGCGTCACCCATCCACAAGGATCAGCTCAGTTTGCAGGTAAATATAAGTTCAATTTAATGTTTTGTTTATGTATTTGTAATATTTTGTTATGTTTGTAAAATATTTAAAGTTTTGTATTTTTGTTTTGTATGTTTCATGTTTGGAGAGTTGCCTCACGGAAACAGCATCTTCACTGCCGGAAAGAAAATTGCTGGCCATTAGACGTCGCGGGTCAACGGCCAAAGAGCAGCAGAAGATCCTGTGACCGGGTTGTTGCGTCGAACCTCCAACATTGAAATAAATAAAAATTTGTAATTTTCCATTGTAATGACGTCACAGAATGATTAGTTCATGTTGTATTTTGTTCAGTTCTATTTTATCGAGGCTGATGTTCACATCTGTATGTATCATAGACGAAGACAATAAAACAGTGTATGCTCTAAAGCTTAAATACATGTTCGAGAATTATTGATGAAGACCTATATTGAAGAAGAATTATTACTGAATTCTTCTTAACTTCCAGAAGAGTTTGATTCCGATTTTTTTTAATCTTAAAGGTTTTACAGTCTGATTTTATATTGGAAAAATAAGATAACTTGCAAGAATATAACTTCCAACAACAAACAAACGACATCTAAATTTCAAAAGTTTGCTCAAACCAGCTGGACTGAGTGACGTAATTTTGCACAAACGACTTCAAAAAAATGGTTCAAATGGCTCTGAGCACTGTGGGACTCAACTGGTGAGGTCATTAGTCCCCTAGAACTTAGAACTAGTCAAACCTAACTAACCTAAGGACATCACAAACATCCATGCCCGAGGCAGGATTCGAACCTGCGACCGTAGCGGTCTTGCGGTTCCAGACTGCAGCGCCTTTAACCGCACGGCCACTTCGGTCGGCACAAACGACTTAACTGAAGGTGTTTTAATTACAGTTTCGTTCAAGAATCTTTTGTAAAGGACTTTAAAAGAATTTAAATAATTTTTTTGAAGTGTTTTGTAAACGACGTAGGTAACGAAGTCTGCACATGGTCATATTTAAAAAAAAATTGTTGACTCATACGCGTCGTTACACTACACGACATATGGGCGTTAGGGTCTGGCGGTGATTCGTGGACGGATAGCCGAAGCGGTTAAGGTGACCGCTCACGTAAAGCGGGAAATCTGGTTTCGTGTCCCCGTCCGTCACATATTTTCATTGTACCGATATACAGTCGATGGTGGTCCATATACCTGTACAAAATGCATTGGCTGAAAACCACGTAAAGATACTGGTTATGGCAGTACCTCGAGTCGCCAGCAGCGGGCTTAGCAGCGCGAAAGAGGCGGAAAGCGTAAAAGGAGCGAGTTTTACGAGAGTGCCAAGTTGGGGGCCCCACTTTCGTTGAAGAGTTGGCGACCCCGGCTGGCGGGGCCGTCGCGGAAGTGCCTGCCGTTTGCGGCAGCGGAGGCGCCGCCGCGGCCCCGCGGACTCGGCCGCCGGCACCACAGCAGCCGCAAACGCCGCCTCCGCTGCCGGCGAATCAATAGCGGCGCGCGGCCGCTCGCGACAACAGCCTCCGCGCGGCGGCCCAGCGCGGCGCCCGCGCGCCTCGCGCCCCACGTGTCCTCCTCCTGATCCCGCCGGCCTCCGCGCTGCGGGCCCTCCGTGGATGGAGCGCGATATTGCTGGGATTTGCTGCAAAGTTTCCCTCGCCGCTTCACACCTGCGGCCAACCAGCCCTCTCTCAGGTGCACGAGATAAATGGTCTGGCTACGTCAAAGCGCGCAGCTTAAAACGCCAGGATCTCATCATTAAACCTGAAATATTACAAGCCTTTCTATTCTTCTTCTGTTCAGTATTATTCAGATTTATAGGGTTAACGGCGATGTCAAATACCGCAAGATCGGAATTTTCGGGAAAACAGAAGTAAGAAGTGAAGAAACACACATTATTTACAGGTACCAAAGAGGAGAACATGACAAGTGCCATAACTCTATTTCCGAGGAACGTCGCACAGTCGAAGAAGAGACAAAAATAAGCAGACACGTGTCTCGGTTACGAAATGATGGCACAGTGGTTAGCGTCGCGACTTATTAATTTCGCTCCCCGTGTACGAAATCCGATTATTGTTTTCATTTCTTTATTTTGGAGAAAAGAGAGCCACTTGCATGAATATCAAGAGCTCAGATGCAAACCCAGTTCTAAGCAAAGAAGGGAAGGCAGAAAGGTGCAAGGGGTATATAGAGGCTCTATACAAGGGCAATGTTCTTGAGGACAATATTATGGAAATGGAAGAGGATGTAGATGAAGATGAAATGGGAGATATGATACTGCTTGAAGAGTTTGACAGAGCACTGAAAGACCTAAGTCGAAACAAGGCCCCGGGAGTACACAACATTCCATTAGAACTACTAATAGAGTCGGGAGAGCCAGCCCTGACAAAACTAGACCATCTGGTGAGCAAGAGTATGAGACAGGCGAAATAACCTGAGACTTCAAGAAAAATATAATAATTCCAATCCCAAAGAAAGCAGGGGTTGACAGATGTGAAAATTACCGAACTGTCAGTTTAACAAGCTACGGCTGCAAAATACTAGCGCTAATTCTTTACAGAAGAATGGAAAAACTGGTAGAAGCCGACCTCGGGGAAGATCAGTTTGGATTCCGTAGAAACGTTGCAACACGTGAGGCATACTGACCCTACGACTTATCTTAGAAAATAGATTAAGGAAAGGCAAATCTACGTTTCTAGCATTTGTAGACTTAGAGAAAGCTTTTGACAATATTGACTGGACTACTCTCATTCAAATTCTTAAGGTATCAGGGTTAAATACAGGAAACGATAGGCTATTTACAATTTGTACAGAAACCAGATAGCAGTTATAAGAGTCGAGGGGCATGAAAGGGAAGCAGTGGTTGGGAAAGGTGTGAGACAGGGTTGTAGCCTATCCCCGATGTTATTCAATCTGTATATTGAGCAAGCAGTAAAGGAAACAAAAGAAAAATTCGGAGTGGGAATTAAAATCCATGGAGAAGAAATTAAAACTTTGAGGTTAGCCGATGACATTGTAATTCTGTCAGACACAGCAAAGGAGCTGCAAGGGCAGCTGAACGGAATGGTCAGTGTCTTGAAAGGAGGATATAAGATGAACGTCAACAAAAGCAAAACGAGGATAATGCAATGTAGTCGAATTAAATCGGGTTATGGTGAGGGTATTACATTAGGAAATGAGACGCTTAAAGTAGTAAATGGGTTTTGCTATTTGCGGAGCAAAATAACTAATGATGGTCGAAGTAGAGAGGATATAAAATGTAGACTGGCAATGGCAAGGAAAGCGTTTCTGAAGAACAGAAATTTGTTAACATCGAGTATAGATTCAAGTGTCAGGAAGCCGTTTCTGAAAGTATTTGTATTAAGTTTAGCCATGTATGGAAGTGAAACGTGTACGAGAAATAGTTTAGACATAAAGAGAATAGAAGCTTTTGAAGTGTGGTGCTACAGAAGGATGCTGAAGATTAGATGGGTATATCACATAACTAGTGAGGAGGTACTGAATAGAATTGAGGAGAAGAGAAATTTGTGGTACAACTTGACTAGAAGAAGGGACCGATTGGTAGGACATATTCTGAGGCCTCAAGGGATCACCAGTTTCGTACTGGAGGGCAGCGTGGAGGGTAAAAATCGTAGAGGGAGACCAAGAGATGAATATACTAAACAGACTCAGAAGGATGTAGGTTTCAGTAGGTACTGGGAGATGAAGAAGCTTGCACAGGATATAGTGGCATGGAGAGGTGCATCAAACCAGCCTCTGGACTGAAGACCACAACAACAACATTTTAATTCATTTTTATAGTTTTCATTAGTCTAACCATGTCTAGGGAAAATTACTGAATGAATGTTTCTTATCAAATTATGGTATAATAAGGCTTTATATAAATTGTAATATTACAAATGGATTTCACAATAATTGTCATTAAAACACAGGGTGAACATTAATAAAACAGGAGAACTGTGGGACAGATTCTGGATTGAAAATTGAGGAAAAAATGTCGTATGAAAATGTGTCCGGAAGTGCATAATTTCCACGGTAGATGGCGCTGACAAATGAAAGTCCCTTTTATCAGATTCCGTGTGTTCTTTGTATGGTGCAGGTTGTGTGACTGACTCAGCGTACTGTAAGCAGTAGAATAGTCCGGTATTCATGTCGGGAACAAGCCGAGATGGTGTTTTTGTACGGCCAAGCAAATGGTAAACGTTGAGAGACAGGACGGCTATGTCAAAACAAATACCCTCAGGGACACCAACCACATCAAGCAGTATTTCACGCTTTTTTTGGTGTCTGTGTGATCATAGATCCTTTAAGACAATAACGTGCAGGGCGGCGGCGAAAAGGGCGTACACCACATCTCGAGGAGTGTGTTCACAACGCCTTTGATGCTATTCGCAGAGAGGCGGAAACGTGCAGCAGTCCATCATGTGAAGTTTGCTGTACATCGCATAGAGGCCACTTTGCCCATCTGTTGTGACGTCGATGCGATGGATCTCTGTTTTGTGTTCCGGAACGATTTGTTGTCGTTGCATTCACACCGTAAATTTCCGAACACATGTTCATAAGACCTTTCTTTCTCCATTTCCAGACATAAATCAATCCCTGCAGTTCGTTGGTTTCATTAATGTTTAGACTGTATATGTGTCTATGTTATGTTGAGGGGCTACATTCTTAAATTGTCATTTTCTAGTGTTCCATCCTCTTCTCAGTTCTGATATTAGTTCTTAAACTTTATTCACATGTTTATTCTTCTGGAAGATTTGATGTATTTCCCTGGATGATGCCGATCATAGAAACATTCGACACACAGATATTCCAAACACCACGTGCATCGCGTAAAGGCAGGATTGCCACAGTAACATTTCTTTGTGTGAATCTTACACGGGAAAGACACTTCTTTAACACTGATCAAGATTTAGTTCTTTGGCGATAATTTCGTGGAAAAATAGGCATAGCGAATCACTTTTCTGAAAACTGGCGCTTGCAGTTGGTTGCTATTCAAGATACACTACAGGAATTTCATCGAAAACGATTTCAATTAATTTTATCATTCATTTTTTCTTCAATTTATTCATCCAACATACAATTAGTAGACTAATATGGACAATGTTATATCAGTATTTACTCGTTTAGTAATCTTCTACAGATAAGGATATATAAATGAAAAACTAAACCTAAATTAGTAATTAGGTTTCGGACATGGAGCGCAAAATTGTAAAGCCGGGACGCTATCCACGGTGCCACCACTTTGGATGAACTGTTTTCTCTCTAAAATGCTCACAAAGTACTTCGAAAACTTTGACCACCGTTTTCCCAAAAACTAAATACCTTGGTGATGGGGATTTATTTTTGTTCAAAACTGTAAAAGATAAAAATCCGTACAATACAACAATAGAAAAGTTGGAATATGTTGGCCACATCCAAAAGAGGCTTGGTGGTAAGCTTCTTCATTTGCTGAAAGAGAAGAAAGATGAAGCACTTGTTGATGGAAAACTACTAGGAGGAAAAGGCAGGATTACTCTGAAAGAAACTGATTCTCTTTAGTTATTTTATTAGAGAGCTATGAGGAAAAAACATGTAATTTAGATACAATGAAGCGTGCTGTGTGGGCAATCTTTTTCCACAAACTATCCACTGACCAAACACCAATGCACAATCTGTGTCCGAAAGACGATTGGGTAAATTCAACAACAGAAATGAGACGTATTTACATTAACACTCATTACCAGAACCTGTTCTCAATGCAATTAAGCCCACATTCAGGTTTCTTGCAAATCCTGATTTATTGAGGAAGTGTCTTCACGGAAAGACACAAAATGCAGATCAAAGCCTCAGTAATTTTATGTGGATTAGATGCTCAAAAAGGACACTCTGTGGACTTGAAGTACTCAAAATAGGTGTCTATGATGCCGTTTTTTGTTACAGTAACAAAAGTAATGGTAGAATTGAAGTGCTGAGGAAAGTTGGGAGAGGTCCTGGTGTGTTTATATCAAAAGCATTGTACACCATCGACGAGAGCAGGGACAAGAAAACTAACAGATCAGCCGACTTACCTGCAAATACAGGCCAGGCAGATTCAAAGAGGTGAGAGTAGAAAGCTGGGAGGATGAGGAATATCAGTATGGAGGATTTTAAAACTCAGGTAAACTTATTACATGTAGAGGTATGAGAAGAAAACCTTTGAACCTCATTTTCTCTGTTTTACATTTATTAGTAGCCTTTTCTCAAAAAGTATATGCGCTAATGTTATGAAATTTTCAGGAACTGTTCGCAACGTGTTGCTGTCTCCCTGGAACCAAAAATACGAGATGATTGTAACTAGAAAAAAAGTTAATTTATGATGTGCAAAATTAAAAACTCTATTAATGATACAATTTGTACCATAAATTAATAACTGTAGTTCACTGGTCTTATAACCTTCTCAGGACACTAGAATAAAATTTTCAGACTAATTGCATGATTAGAATTTGAGTTATGGTTTTTTATAAAATTTAAAAATTGCAATTTCTGGTAAAATATTAATCCTGCATATTTTATTATGTTTTTCCGTTAACACACAGCTCTTTTGCTTTCTACGTGCAGAATTTTAGATTTGAACATTCATAAATGTGGCTGTGATGACTTTTTTAAATAAATGTTTACATTTTCCCTTACAGGCCTTAATTTGACGAATAAATTTCTGGGAATGTACGTTTGTATCACAGCATTGAATGGAAATGAATCATGGACTGCGGGAAAACTGAAACAGAAGAAAAATCGATGAGTCAGAGATGTGGTGCAATAGATAACAAACGAGGTTCTCTGCAGAATCGGAGAGGAGATGAATATGTGCGAAAAATTTATCAGAAAAAGAGACAGGGGTTACGAGATGAAGGAATAACTTCCATGGTACTAGACGAAGCTCTCTGTAGGGAAAGACGTACACTGGAATACATCTCACAAATAATTGGGAATCGGAGAGGAGATGAATATGTGCGAAACATTTATCAGAAAAAGAGACAGGGGTTACGAGATGAAGGAATAACTTCCATGGTACTAGACGGAGCTCTCTGTAGGGAAAGACGTACACTGGAATACATCTCACAAATAATTGGGAATCGGAGAGGAGATGAATATGTGCGAAACATTTATCAGAAAAAGAGACAGGGGTTACGAGATGAAGGAATAACTTCCATGGTACTAGACGGAGCTCTCTGTAGGGAAAGACGTACACTGGAATACATCTCACAAATAATTGGGAATCGGAGAGGAGATGAATATGTGCGAAACATTTATCAGAAAAAGAGACAGGGGTTACGAGATGAAGGAATAACTTCCATGGTACTAGACGGAGCTCTCTGTAGGGAAAGACGTACACTGGAATACATCTCACAAATAATTGGGAATCGGAGAGGAGATGAATATGTGCGAAACATTTATCAGAAAAAGAGACAGGGGTTACGAGATGAAGGAGTAACTTCCATGGTACTAGACGGAGCTCTCTGTAGGGAAAGACGTACACTGGAATACATCTCACAAATAATTGGGGGCTAGGTTGCAACTGTTGCTGTGAACTGAAAAGGTTGGCACTATTGGGGAATTCGTGGTGGTAGTCCGCATCAAACTAACCTGGACACTGATCATCCGCATCCCCCTCCCCCTCACCCAACAAAAATAAAATATGTATATATAGTCCTTCTCTCCGATGTACGGAAGATTAGTTAAATGGATATGATCACAACTCTGCGACTTGTATACTGTAACATGCGTCTTATACAAAACCACTCATCATTCTTACAGCCGGCCGTGGTGGCAAGCGGTTCTAGGCGCTTCAGTCTGGAACCGTGCGACTGCTACGGTCGCAGGTTCGAATCCTGCCTCGGGCGTGGATGTGTGTGTTGTCCTCAGCTTAGTTAGGTTTAAGTAATTCTAAGTTCTAGGGGACTGATGACCTCAGATGTTAAGTCCCGTAGTGCTTGGAGCCATTTCAACCATTTTTTTATTCTTTCAGCATATCTCAACTGTTTTTCCTTCAGTCCAACAGTCAACAAGTATGCTTGACACAATGCAAAATATCCACGCTTTTCTCGCCTCTGTGTTTTTCTATTTACTTATTTCCATCTGATCCGCTATTCTTGCCCTATTATTTGTCACTCTTCCTGCAACTAGTCAACTTCTTCTCCACATTGCTTCCTTTTGTACTCCAATCACAAATTCTTCTTAGAGTCAAGCTCGACAAGACTGTACGGAAGAAACTGCATAACAAAATTATAATGAAACTAGATTTCCTTAATTTCCATGTATTCACCAATATGTATTTTTTTCATTTTATTATTATTATTATTATTATTGCCATTTTTTGTTTCCTATATAGACTGTATTGTCGACTTTACTAATCACAGCGTCAACTGGTCCAACTGTACATCTCCAGCAATTATTAAGACTGAATAGCGTATTAGACAAAAATTTCGTCCGCATGGAGTACCTCGCCTGGTATTTTCTATTTCCTATCTCTTACGCGGCCTCCTAAAGCACTATCAGACTTACCCTTTATTTTCCGTTACCTTCGCTGAATTTGCGGTTCATTCCGATGTCCAGGCAGTGATTGTTATTGCTACTCCATGCCTCGTGTCATCCATTTACGAGTACTAACTACGAGTACGTAGGCCAGGTTGCGTCTTAAAGGAAACATCTAGTCTCACTAGTAGGACTCGGTGCTATTGAGCACATCATGACAGAAATATAATTACGCTTTTCACGGCACTTGAGCTCATAGTTATAAACATTCTTTAATTTCCAGTACAGTGTACTAAACAAGTATCGATCCTACTCAACTCAATGAACCATAGAAGTTAATTAATGCTGGTAATTTCTAATCCTTTTAGCAGTCATAATAACAGTTTACTTCCGTGATTCACAGGAACGCCCTTGTACAGACTTTCCCATTCTCGACTTTCTCACAGTAGACTACTCTAGCAGCCCTCGCTCCAGCTATAATGGGGTACGTAAAACGTTACCGAGAAATTCCAAAATAAAGTACAAAGATATTTCGGCACTGTGATACAGTTGTTTTTCACTAAAGGGAGACGATTTGACCCGCGCAGACTAGCAGCAGTGACAAGGCGTCTTAAACATTACAAAGAAATGAGCTTCATCATTCACCCTACCTCATCAAATTTGTTTAACTCGGTACCAGCGATTATATCAGAGCATAAAATCTAGAGGCGATATAGTATCATATACCACTGATGGAATCAAGTAACACTTCACTGAGAACTCTGACAGTTATACCAGAGGTTGAGTCAGTAACTTATAAATGTACCTTATTTCGACAGCCATATATATATATTTCTAGTTCACCTTTATCTCTCCCCACATATTTTTATTTTCATTTCAGCCTCATGTTACACTTTCCACCTTCTAATACCATGTCACCTTCACAACACCCCCACAACGACCCCATTAAGTTTTATTTACATTCCCTCCGCAAACACGCCTTCACCCTAGCCAGATTACGCTCCCATATTTTATTTTCTCAGGCTTGTCTGACATTTGGCATTACCCCCAAAGGCCTCACACTTAAAGTTCCCATCTCTAGTTGCAACCCTTCTTTCCATCAGTCCCTATACCAGTTCCAAACTGAACAATCCATTGCCCTCACCCACCTAATCCTTCACCTACACATCAACTCAGCCAGTGAACACACCCGTCAACTCCTATCCTTAATAAAAGTCCTCAATCTTTCCTCTCCCACATCCACACCGGCTGTTCAGAGCATCCTCCTACAGGCCAACCGCAAATTAGAACAGCATGCCACCCTCCACCTCAAAAAACTATCCAATCTCCTGGTTTCCCGCCTCCGGAAAGGCAACTCACTCACCCTTCACAACCTTTCCAGCAAACCTCAACCTCCTCTCACTGCACACAAACCCAGTCTCTCCCATCTACTCAATCTCCCACTTCCAGCTCCACTCCCTCCAAAACCTCAAAATTCCAATCAACACAATCTGGACTGGAACCACAACACCCTAATTCAGTAGTTAACCTTTCCTCCAAACCTCTCTCCCAATCCGAAACCTCTGTCCTATCCAAAGGTCTCACCTTCAGCCCCTCTCCCAAATTCAACCAAACAGCCCTCGTCAAAGATTTACTGTCCTACACTCGTACTCTCTGCTGGAAATATCACTTTGCCACGAAGAAAAATGATCCTAATCCTACTCCTAATGATCCAACTCCCCAAGACACTATCCAAATTGAACCCTGCCTGGAACAGTCCCGTCCTCCGTCACAGCGGGACCCACCACCTCTTCCTCAAAATCACCCTCTCCAAACCTTCCAGGAATTTCTGATTTCCAGCCTTGCTTCTCAATCCTTCCTAAAAAACCTTAATCCTACTCCAAACATCACCACTGCTGAAGCCCAAGCTATCTGTGATCTGAAGGCTGACCGATCCATCGTCATTCTTCTGGCGGACAAGAGTTCCACGACCGTGGTACTTGATCGTCGGGAGTATGTGGCTGAAGGACTGCGTCAGCTTTCAGACAACACCACATACAAAGTTTGCCAAGGTAATCCCATTCCTGATGTCCCGGCGGAGCTTCAAGGAATCCTCAGAACCTTAGGCCCCCTACAAAACCTTTCACCTGACTCCATCAACCTCCTGACCCCACCGACACCCCGCACCCCTACCTTCTACCTTCTTCCTAAAATTCACAAACCCAATCATCCCGGCCGCCCCATTGTAGCTGGTTACCAAGCCCCCACAGAATGCATCTCTGCCTACGTAGATCAACACCTTCAACCCATTACATGCAGTCTCCCATCCTTCATCAAAGACACCAACCACTTTCTCGAACGCCTGGAATCCTTACCCAATCTGTTACCCCCGGAAACCATCCTTGTAACTATTGATGCCACTTCCTTATACACAAATATTCCGCATGTCCAGGGCCTCGCTGCGATGGAGCACTTCCTTTCACGCCGATCACCTGCCACCCTACCTAAAACCTCTTTCCTCATTACCTTAGCCAGCTTCATCCTGACCCACAACTTCTTCACTTTTGAAGGCCAGACATACCAACAATTAAAGGGAACAGCCATGGGTACCAGGATGGCCCCTTCGTACGCCAACCTATTCATGGGTCGCTTAGAGGAAGCCTTCTTGGTTACCCAGGCCTGCCAACCCAAAGTTTGGTACAGATTTATTGATGACATCTTCATGATCTGGACTCACAGTGAAGAACAACTCCAGAATTTCCTCTCCAACCTCAACTCCTTTGGTTCCATCAGATTCACCTGGTTCCATGCCACTTTCCTTGACGTTGACCTCCATCTGTCCAATGGCCAGCTTCACACGTCCGTCCACATCAAACCCACCAACAAGCAACAGTACCTCCATTATGACAGCTGCCACCCATTCCACATCAAACGGTCCCTTCCCTACAGCCTAGGACTTCGTGGCAAACGAATCAGCTCCAGTCCGGAATCCCTGGACCATTACACCAACAACCTGAAAACAGCTTTCGCATCCTGCAACTACCCTCCCGACCTGGTACGGAAGCAAATAACCAGAGCCACTTCCTCATCCCCTCAAACCCAGAACCTCCCACAGAAGAACCACAAAAGTGCCCCACTTGTGACAGGATACTTTCCGGGACTGGATCAGACTCTGAATGTGGCTCTCCAGGAGGGATACGACGTGCTCAAATCCTGCCCTGAAATGAGATCCATCCTTCATGAAATCCTCCCCACTCCACCAAGAGTGTCTTTCCGCCGTCCACCTAACCTTCGTAACCTCTTAGTTCATCCCTATGAAATCCCCAAACCACCTTCCCTACCCTCTGGCTCCTACCCTTGTAAACACGCCCGGTGTAAAACGTGTCCAATGCACCCTCCCAGCACCACCTACTCCAGTCCTGTAACCCGGAAGGTGTACACAATCAAAGGCAGAGCCACGTGTGAAAGCACCCACGTGATTTACCAACTGACCCGCCTACACTGTGAAGCTTTCTATGTGGGAATGACCAGCAACAAACTGTCCATTCTCATGAATGGACACAGGCAGACAGTGTTTGTTGGTAATGAGGATCACCCTGTGGCTAAACATGCCTTGGTGCATGGCCAGCACATCTTGGCACAGTGTTACACCATCCGGGTTATCTGGATACTTCCCACTAACACCAACCTGTCAGAACTCCGGAGATAGGAACTTGCCCTTCAGTATATCCTCTCTTCTCGTTATCCGCCAGGCCTCAACCTCTGCTAATTTCAAGTTGCTGCCGCTCATACCTCACCTGTCTTTCAACAACATCTTTGCCTCTGTACTTCCGCCTCGACTGACATCTCTGCCCAAACTCTTTGCCTTTACAAATGTCTGCTTGTGTCTGTGTATGTGCGGATGGATATGTGTGTGTGTGTGTGTGTGTGCGCGCGCGAGTGTATACCTGTCCTTTTCTCCCCCTAAGGTAAGTCTTTCCGCTCCTGGGATTGGAATAGCTCCTTACCCTCTCCCTTAAAACCCACATCCTTTCGTCTTTCCCTCTCCTTCCCTCTTTCCTGACGAAGCAACCATTGGTTGCGAAAGCTTGAATTTTGTGTGTACGTTTGTGTTTGTTTGTGTGTCTATCGACCTGCCAGCGCTTTCGTATGGTAAGTCACATCATCTTTGTTTATATATATATATATATATATATATATATATATATATATATATATATATATTTGCACTAATGGATGAAATCATGAAACCCTTGTGATGTTCGTGTCGGACAGCCCATTGCCTGTGATAAAGATCGGGGCATGGAAGCTTTATTTCTTTTCAGTTCCGTCTTGCACTGAAAATTAATCGGATTCTGTTTCGCGGGCTTCCTCAGACACGCCGAACGGTATATGCAGAAACTCATTACTTACATGAAACAGTAAAACTGTCAACTGAAAATACTGTCAAAATACTCGCGTCGGGGTCTACGTAGATGCTACTTCCAAACAAGTTTTCCAGTGTCTCTTGGAGAAGGCTAAAATTAGTATCATTATATCATCTAAAATTCACTGCCCCCTATTTCTGCTCTTACTTCATATTTGCAGGGTGAACATGAATAAAACCGACAAACTGCAGGGACGTATTCCGGACTGGAAATAGAGGAAAAAAGGTCCGATGAAAACGTGTCCGGAAATGCATCGTTGCCATGGTAGATGATGCTGACGAATGAAAGTTCCTCTGACCACGTGCGATGTGATCCTTGTGTGTTGCAGGCTGTTCCGGTATTCATGTCGGGAACAAGCCTAGATGGTGTTTATGTACGGCCAAGCAGTTGGAAACACTCGAGGAGAAACACGGCTCTACCAAAATCCTCACAGACTGCACACAACAATTCAAGCCCTTTTTGGGCGTTTGTGTGATCCAGGGGGGCGGCAGACTGTGCGTATACCAGAGGAGGAGGACCGGGTTCTGCCTCTAGACCGTTTCCATCTGCTTGACCATATACAAACACCATCTCGGCTTGTTCCCCACATGAATACAGGTCCATTCTGCTGCGTCAATCATACAGCTTGCAATACACAAAGAGCACACGGCACATTGACAGAGAAACTTTCATTCGTCAGCGCCGTCTACCGTGGCAAAGATGCATTTCCGGACACATTTTCATAGGATCTTGTTTTCTCCATTTCCAGTCAGTAATCCGTCCCTGCAGTTTGTCGGTTTTATTACGTTTCACCCTCTATAAATTGTACTTGCTCACGGATTTACGTCATCTTTACAAAACGCAATCTTCTGTTAGTAGGGTAGTGACAAGTACCTTGTATCCAAGACCACATTTTCGACAAGCCAGTTCTCAGAATTTTGCTAATACAGAAGTCCAGTTCTCATACACTTGTATGTATAAAAGTGTTGGTACAATAGTAATTTCATATCGAGTTAGTACAATTTCGCTCCAAACACTACACGGTACCGTTCGTTCTTCACGTTTCATCAGAAGGATGTTCATTCCGAAATTTCTTTTAGTAAATTTTTCCCCCATATCAAATAAAATTGAGATTTGCCTTCTGCATGGTTAGTAAAATTAGAGCCATTAATGGTTTTACCGTTTTAAACAAATTTATTATTGTTGGAATTCTCGTGTCGTATTTAACAAATATTTAAAATGTCATGGTAATTTACGCATACTTTTGGCACTTCCCAATATTTATCTAGCGGCAACTGTAATTTTTTGAATAAATGAAGCATTTTTATCTGCAACATTTTGTCTTTTAATGCTCGAAAATCTTCCTTCACGTATCAATTTTTTTAAGGTACGTACTTTTTTTCGAGTGATTGGATGAATTCTGACGTCGTTTCAGATGCCTCACAAATGCTTCTGTACTTATTTAAAATTCTTTGTTTCGATCATCTAAAGCTTCAGTACTTTTCAGGTAACTCAGGTGAGGAAGTCAATCGCCATACTATGATTAACACAAAGATTTTCAAGAGTTTATTTCCCTTGACTTTACCAATATGCTGGTCACAATAACATTTCTTAATAAAGTAAAAGATGCAGACCTATAGTGAGAGTTTTGAGGGCTTGAGTTGCTACTAGAATTTTGCTTATAAACATATTATGGTGAGCAGTAGAAATTAGGTATATGCCAGCCATGGTGTATCTGTTCAGTCATAAAATAGTTTGGTTCAGATATATTCCACACATATTCAGTTTCAGAGGATGTGTATCTACAATCTACGCATAATTCTGCCCACCCCCGTTCAGAGTGAGATTTTGCTTCCCTGTCAGTGCTGGTTTTCGTAGGAAGAAGATGAACTACTTCGTCCACAATTTTTAGAAATAACGATGGAGTTTTGTTTATAATATTGTACACTAAATTTCACCACAGCTTGCACCATCTCGAACTTATCACAAATACGTCGGATGCCCTCTTCAGAAACGGACGACAGGTGAAAAACTTCTTCTTACTGCAAGACAATAATTTGTTCGTTCCTTTTTTTCACATCTGCGTGAAGAAGGGCTTTAATATCTGGAAAGAAGCCACTAAATTTGAATTTAGGGCCTCTGGAGGCAATTAGCAGTGATGCAACGAGCGTGAAATTCGGCTGCCACCTGCAGCTCCCACGCTGGAGCGCTCCCGTGGGTTGGCAGCTTCGGCGGCGTAGACCCTCACTCGGAGATTAAAGAGGGAAGAGAGGAAAGAATTTAAGAAAAACGAACACGAGACCATCCGCCTTGTGCTTGAGAACACCAATGTTTGTTATGTGTGGCAGTAGTTCATTTAATTAATGAATGGCTTATAGTAATACGATTCACAAGTAAATACATGACATAATTACGACGTAATGTGTTCAACACAAGTATAGCACGTTTCTCCTTCTTCCCCCTCTTTCTGTGCATCTTCTCCAACCCAAATCTCTGTGACCGTCTCCTCCTGTTCGCCTCTTCCTCACCACATTGCCCTATTCATCTCCTCCTGCCCATCCCTCGCTATCCATCTCCTGATTCCCATCTCCCTCTCCACCTCCTCCTCACCTTCCCCCAGTCCCTCCATCCCCTCCTCTCTCCTTATCGATCCGCTTCTCCCATCTCTTCCTATCCATTTCCTCCTCCTCCTCCTCGCACTCCACCTCCTCTCTCTCTGACCTTCTCCCACCCTTCTGTCTTTGCTCTCCTTCTGCACTCTCTTTGTTGATCCCCAACTTAACTCACGCTCTGTCCATCCCTCCGTATCCAACTCCTCTACTTCTCTCTCTCTATGTATTCCCTTCAATATCTCCAGCCATGTCCATATGTAGGCCCCACATGACAAGTCAATAAAGCAAGCCGATAATGCTCCCACTCCTACTGTACAAGACAGCCTTCACTTCATGAGATGGAAAATCGTTTGTTGCCCCCAATGTGCAGGCTGACCTGCTAAACAGCTCAATATCGCTGGCTGATACCATTCCAACAAAACATGCCTGTTATCCATATGGTTGGGCTGAAGGAACACATGTTAGCCTATATTTCCGCTCCTATTGGAGATAGGAGGTTATAGGTCTCACACTGCTGATGCCCACAAAGCCTGCTGTGTCTGTGCCAAACATATACTAGTGCATTTCAGGGTCTTAGCTCAAATGTATAGAGATCATAGATCACACAATGGGTATATATATATATATATATATATATATATATATATATATATATATATATATATAAACAGTAGAACACGAGAAACAACCAGCAACTACAGCACTGCCCTGGCTAACAACGACTACTACCCCCACGCAGACTCGCTGATCAGTCGCTGCTGGAATACTAATTATTGTCTGTATGTTACTGCTCCTCTGAGTATATATCGATAAGACGAATATCATACTAGACTAATTTGGAACCTCTCTACCGAATGTGAGGGCTATAAAACATTCCATTTTAAAAATCATTTTGTTGTAATGGGAAAGAAACAGACGCCATCCGTCGACACTGCGTGTCTCACGGCAGACACGATGAACAGTACTTGTTTGGGCTTAGTCCAACTGTACAGTGAAAAAACGAGATTACAAATATATACAGAAACATCAGAGAAAGTGCGTCTGGCGACTCTTAGGAAGGACGCCCAGATATATATGGTGTAAAACAACTGCATAAAGAAAATCACATTTTTCACATGTCTGTATTCCCTTTCGCCTGCTACACTCCCTTCATTTGTTGCACTTTTATATTTTCGCCTTTCGTCAATTATATTCAGTATATCTGTGGTTGTCGAAGGATTTCACTACGCCGTGTCTTTTTATCTATGTGATCCTCTGCTGCCTTCATTAATTCATCTCTCAAAGTTACCCATTCGTTTTGTATTGTATTCCTTTCCCCAGTTTCAGTTTAACGTAACCTAATGCTCCCTCTGAATTTGTACAGTTCATAACCCCTCAATTTCCTACCTTTTTGCAGTTCCCTCTCTACTTTTAGTCTGCAGTTTAAAATCAAAAAAATATGGTAGAATCCACATGTTACCTTGGAAAAGTTTTATCGTTTAAAATCTGCTTTCGATACCTCAGTTATACCGTTATGAGCGTTATCTAAAATGTAGGAGTCCTCTTCGAAATGTATGAGGACTTAAAAAGAATCAAAAATGCTAAAATTTACACACAGTCAATTTCTTTAAAAAAATTTCCTTACAGACACTTTTTTCTTGTATGTGTTTGCTTCGTTCCTTTCTTTCTCTTTTCTTTAAGCTTGGTTCAACACGTATTTCCAATTTTTTGTTTGTTTTTGTTTTGGGAAGTGTTAAGACAGTCTTCTTGTGTTTATGTTAGTTCCAGTGTTCCATTAAATAAACAAAACCCTTTTATTATTGAGAATACAATCAGTAGAGGAAGTTTCCTCCACAGTTCCTATTGGACTAGTGTTTAGTGTGTACTGCATAGACCTCAGCCGGAGTGCGACGTGTTGTGTCTGATTTCCAGTCACAGGCATGACGCTGCTTGGCCATATTCTCATTGGATTATTGTGTACTGTACATTTCTGGCTAGTATGTATTCTAATCAGCGAATGGCCGACATTTACCTGATATGTGGCCTAAAAAATTGCAATGCGTCTGAAGCTAGGCTGTTGCACGCTCAAAGGTTCCCCATTAGAAAATAACTGAACAATAACACCTTTCAAAGAATACACAAACATCTCTTTTCAGAAAGGGTCATTTCATTGTGGAAGACAAAATAGTGTTAGAGCACCTCATTTAGAAGATCGCGTACTTGATCACTTTGAGGACACCAGTGTCAACAGCACCAGAGAAATAACAGAAACAGAGAATGAGTCATGTGACAGTGTCGAAAATGTTACGCTAGCAACTCCTTTATCCATACCATATTCAGAAAGTGCAAGGTCTTACTGAACCTTTTCAAACTTTACTTGAATACAGGGTAGGGGTGTTCAGGACCATCACTTTCTGTGTACAGTACTGTTTACTGGTGGAGAAAAGTTTACTGGGAATAGAGTGCAGAATTTTCACAACACCCAGGTAAGGGCGAATGAGAATACTATTACAGTTTTGAAGACAAGACATCAATAACAGTTTAGCATTAATGTATGCAGTAGAATAACTGCAGACATATTAATGGGACCTCCCATTTTCCATGTACTTCTGACTGAAGCATTATACCGTGAGGTTTTAATGGAACATATCGGAACGCACTCCATTAACTTAATCAGTACATATGGTTCATGCAAGGAGGGTCACCACCTCATTTTGCTCTGTACGCAAGAACAATTTTAAATTACCGTTTCCCAAATAAATGGATAGGTCATGGGGCATCAATATCTCGGCCTGCTCGATCTCCTGATCCCAGCCCACCGGATTTTTGTTTTGGGTTGCATTTAAAGGCTACAGTGTAATTTAAAGCGTATAATGCGGGTGTTGGCATTCTTCACCAGAGTATTCAAGAAGGATTTCAGCAGATACAGCAGACACCCGATATTTGAGGCGCTTATGGCAATCCATGACGAGGCATTTAGAAGCTTATGCTCGAGCTAATAGCAGACAAATTGTGCGTTCCATGCAGCCATCAGAAGTCATCTGAAAAACAAGAAATACGTGTAAAACCCAGTTGGACATTTGAAACCACAGTTTCAGAAACGTAACAAACATGGAACAACGAATAAGGGTAAAATGTATCTGTTATTAAGTGTGTGTGTGTGTGTGTGTGTGTGTGTGTGTGTGTGTGTGTGTGTGGATATGGATGTGGATGAGGATAATAAAGTTGGAAACTGCTGGTAAAATGGCTCTGAGCACTATGGGACTTAACTTCTGAGGTCATCAGTCCCCTAGAACATAGAACTACTTAAACCTAACTAACCTAAGGACATCACACACATCCATGCCCGAGGCAGGATTCGCACCTGCGACCGCAGCGGTAGCGCGGTTCCAGACTGTAGGGCCTAGAACCGCTCGGCCACAAGGGCGGCAACACTGCTAGTAGTCAAAAGAATGTTGTACAGCGATTTCCAATCATAGTTTGATAGTCAAAGACTCGACGCGGTTGCTGCAGGTGTTGTGCCTACGACGTCTTTGCGATGTTAAACGTCCCGTTGACATCGAGGTCATTAGGGACGGAGCAAGCTAGAATTGTGTCAAGGACGAGGAAGGAAATGGGCCGTACCCTGGTGAAGAAACTATCCAGGCATTTTCCTGGAGCGATTTACAGAAATCGAAGAAAATCTAACTCTCGAAGACCGGACGCGAGTTTGAACCGGCATCGTCTGGAGCGCGAGTCCAGTGTGTTAAACACTGCGCCACGTCGCTCGCTTCCTGAGTTCTTTTGATGTGCCGCAGTCGTATTGGTCATCAGAGGTAGTTCCACTTACGCAGTGTTGCTTTGGTCACAGCGTTCCGAGATCTGAGACGGCTGCCGGCCGCGGTGGTCTCGCGGTTCTAGGCGCGCAGTCCGGAACCGCGCGACTGCTACGGTCGCAGGTTCGAATCCTGCCTCGGGCATGGGTGTGTGTGATGTCCTTAGGTTAGTTAGGTTTAAGTAGTTCTAAGTTCTAGGGGACTGATGACCTCAGATGTTAAGTCCCATAGTTCTCAGAGCCATTTGAACTAATGTTAGAGATGTTGACCCTCCTTGGACGAGACTGAGACAATCCTTCAGACGGGTGGCATCGCGGGTGAAGGTGTAGTGCACGTCTTAGGTTCATTATGATTGACAATTCGGGTTTTTATTGTAAGCATTCAAGGTTCTACGTTTCGGTTAGAGCTTCAGGCTCTGAGAGTTGTATGGCCTGCTCGTCCATCATTGGGGAGATGTGTGATAGCCTTCTGCAGTCCACCTCCTGCTGCAGCGACAGCTCACTATCCAGTTCCACAGATTAACTGTAAGCGAGCGGTTCTAGGCGTTGCAGTCCGGAACCGCGCTGCTGCTACGGTCGCAGGTTCGAATCCTGCCTCGGGCATGGGTGTGTGTGATGTCCTTAGGTTAGTTAGGTTTAAGTAGTTCTAAGTTCTAGGGGACTGATGACCTCAGATGTTAAGTCCCATAGTTCTCAGAGCCATTTGAACTAATGTTAGAGATGTTGACCCTCCTTGGACGAGACTGAGACAATCCTTCAGACGGGTGGCATCGCGGGTGAAGGTGTAGTGCACGTCTTAGGTTCATTATGATTGACAATTCGGGTTTTTATTGTAAGCATTCAAGGTTCTACGTTTCGGTTAGAGCTTCAGGCTCTGAGAGTTGTATGGCCTGCTCGTCCATCATTGGGGAGATGTGTGATAGCCTTCTGCAGTCCACCTCCTGCTGCAGCGACAGCTCACTATCCAGTTCCACAGATTAACTGTAAGCGAGCGGTTCTAGGCGTTGCAGTCCGGAACCGCGCTGCTGCTACGGTCGCAGGTTCGAATCCTGCCTTGGGCATGGATGTGTGTGATGTACTTAGGTTAGTTAGGTTTAAGTAGTTCTAAGTCTAGGGGACTGATGACCTCAGATGTTAAGTTCCACAGTCCTTAGAGCCATTTGAACCTGAACCGTGGTTTATTTTCAAAGAATATTCTTAAGAATTTATTTTATTTACTAGCGATTCATCAAGAACATTAACACATTTAATCACACTATGAAACCATGGATGTAGTTGCCAGGGAGTAACTGATGAAATCATAACCAAATTCCTTTTAACAAATGGGAATTTTATTCACTTTAATAGTGCCTAAAAGCATTTTTTAAAAGAAACAGATTTAAATTATAATCAGAAAGCACCCTCTAAATATCAAAGTTACAATTTATTCAAAGGCAGAAAGAAACAAGTTTTGACTGTGTGAGCTTCCGGGCAGAGAACATTGCCGCTCCCTTTTGACATGGCCGTAGGTACGACCGCTCACAACAGTCTGTGAAAGAGTACACTGGTGCAAATCAGCAACACACCAGATAACTTCAAACTAAGAATTTTAACAATTTACACAAGCACACAAATTATGCACCCCCCCCCCCCGCCCCCCTCCCTCCGCCCCACCCGTAGGATGGATGGAAATGGTACAAAACACTAACAATTAAAATATTAACCTTGCCACCGAAGGTGCAACTTGATTTAACTTCTAAGAAAAGTCTTACGGTGAAAGGGTGGCAGTTTTATATACTAACATGATCTTTTAAATAAAAGCCCATGAAATGCAATCATATATAATATTCTACAGGGTTGGCCGAGCAGTAGTTAAAATGCTCTACAGTACACAGATACCGCCTCTCAAGATCATAGGCAATAATATCAAAGTTTCCAAAGATCAAAACATATTTCAGGTATTAGGCCGTTACACTCCAAGCAATAAATTCGTTAACACACCAAATCCGACAAACGTGACAGAGGCAGATACTAACGTACGGTAGATTGATAGGGAGATTACCGAACAACCCGCACCGCAGGTTTCTCTAACCCGCCCCTACTCCACAAGGGAAAAACGGACCACTCAATTTATAAACAACCACCTTCCCGCGGGTGGGCAAACGGAGAAGAATGGTGGGACGACCCCAAAGCAAAATGGCTGGTGACCTCACCAAGAAAACAAGTAAAATTTAACAAGAGTAAATCAAACAATATACCACCAATCACTTAACTTCTAATAAACTGAGATTTCTCGAGAAGACCAGGCGCAGCACCCCCAAATCGCTCTACCGAACTGTCCACTGCCAGCCGCTTCAACGGACGCAGGAAGTCGCGCCGATCTCCTGTCTCACGGCGTCGCGGCTCGCACCGGCCAGACTGATGTCGCGGGTTGACTCCTGTTGCTCTCGTGTCGACCGCGAAGTCACTTCCCCTAGCTATACGCCGCGGCCCACTGGACTCACGAGGCGACCTCACATGCGCCGACGCTCAAGACGGACAAGTCATCTTGTGCCTCAGTGCACGACCGACCAACCGATCGATCCAACCGCCAATGACCATTGTCTGAGAAAACTCGAGCAGACTGGCGGCCTAACGCGCAGACTCAGATGCAGGAACTAAGCCCTGACCGGGTGACCACTCGCTGAGTTCTCTTACTGGCGGAGTGGAAAGACTCTCAGTTTTCCAGATTTAAAGGTTGATCCGAACGACAGACAGACACTAACTGCCTAACAAATGCGGACGAGAGACAGACTAGCAAGCTGCGGACGAGAGACTGACCCACTTTTTCTTTATTGAATGTCGATTCCCCCCGAAGGGGGTAGGCTGGCAGCAGCTTAGTATGCCGCTCTTCAGCCTACAGACTTTGTTTTAAAAAGATGAAGAGAATAAATAATAAAAACAGGCGAGAAAATCTGAGACTTAAATAGTAACATGGCGAAAAAATCGTGGAACTTAAAAAATAGAACAAAGGGATGATGATGCTAATAAAATACATACGAAGCAGACAGGTAAAATAATAGACAGACAATTAAAAAACGCGGCGACAGTCTGGTTTCTGTTCGCAAAAGACATAAAATTCACACCCAGCAACAGCATGGTTTCTGTTCACAACACTAGAAAGACGAGCAACACTGACATTCACTGGAACACTGCACTAAAAAGTTGGCAAAGGTGACATACCACAGCCGAGAGCAGGTGGGGGGGGGGGGGGGAATGGACAGATGATGGGAAAATAAAGAAGGGTGGAAGGAGAGGAAAAGCGAAAGGGGGGAGGGGTGAAAGGAGGCGATGGAGGATGAGGACCCATAAGGGGGGTGGGGGATGCTGATCAGACGTGACAGGGAGTGGGGACGACAGAGGAGGTGAATACAAAAGGACTCGGGGGGGGGGGGGGGGGGAGAAAGGAGATAGGGAGAGGTTTGGCGATGAGAAAACAGGATGGAAGGAGGGGAAGAGGGAGCCCAGGGAGAGGACGGAGGAAAGGAGGGGGGGGGGGTGAGGATCAGAGTTGATAGGAGGGATAGATGGAGGGAGATAGAGGGCATCATCTGGGAGGGGGAGTTGATGTAAGCCACCTTGGGAAAGGATATGGAGGGTGTAGAGATGGAGGGTATGGGGGACACAACAGTGCAAGCATGGCAGGGGGCAGGGATGGGAGAGGAGAGGAGCAACCAGGGGGTGGGGGGATCGAGGCGGCGGGAGGTGTAGAGTACCCGGATATGTTCGAGGAATAGGAGCAGATAGGGGGAAAGGAATGAGCTCATAGAGGATCTGCGTGGGGGACGGGAGGCAGATATGGAAGGCGAGGCGGAGTGCATGACGCTCAAGAATCTGGAGGGACTTATAGAATTTGGGGGGGGGGGGAGGGGAAGAGACCGCTGGCGAGCTCATAGCACCCCTTAAATGCACATGAACAGGCAGCCTTTCCCATTTCCCACCAGAAAGAGACACCAAAGCTGCGGCTGCCACAGTGGCACCACCGCCAGAAACCGAAGGCGACTGCTTCACACTACGCGCTGCGGCGCGCTCTTCAAAATGGCTCTGAGCACTATGGGACTCAACTGCTGAGGTCATTAGTCCCCTAGAACTTAGAACTAGTTAAACCTAACTAACCTAAGGACATCACAAACATCCATGCCCGAGGCAGGATTCGAACCTGCGACCGTAGCGGTCTTGCGGTTCCAGACTGCAGCGCCTTTAACCGCACGGCCACTTCGGCCGGCGCTCTTCAAAACAGCAATTTTTACCACGGCTCAGAACCATTCGACTCAGCAGCACTGACATGTGCTTCACATAACTAGAGACATAGACCGATCACGCATCATGAGTAGATGCACTGGCCATGGCTTTGCTGTTTGGTCTTCGTGTGTTTGATCCCTTGACTCATCAGAATCGAATAATCACCATGACAATTCCAACGTTGCATTTGCTACTCAGTACCTCGAGTTTATTACCAGAGTTTCTTCCATTGCTCCCTGGGGGTATCCTTTCCCAACCAATATCATAAGGGACTAATTTTTACAGATTCAGATTCCATCCCGCACTCACCTTCGGTTTCTGACATAATCAGATATGCAATCTGATATTCAGTGTTGTTTTACATACAGTCAAACTGTCTGAATAAATAATGACTTCAATAGATGATCGTACCTCCCCTGCACGCATTTGTACTAACTTAATAGAGGGTCCAGAGCTGCCATTCTTCTGTCACGACCACCCATCTATCCCGTTTGCTAGCACATACATAACTATCATACATTTAAATGTAGCAGGGCGATCTGCATATGAAGACGGGATACTCAATACAGATCACTGATTTAAAACGTACATGTATTTCTATAACCTGAAAAGCGCCTCCAAACTACCGGTGGCAACTTTGAGGTGTAGAATGTAAAGTTCTATACTCTTGAAGAACATAACGCCGCACGGTTGTAGCTGAATACCACCTGTTGAAGTGGAGGATGCAGACAGCCTTTTGTTTCTGTGTTATCGGCATCTCGACTCGACGCACACTAGGCAGTGAACGAGCAAGGGGTCGAGCGAACGATCCGGCTGCGCCAGGAAGAACACACGATCCGGCAAATTACTGGCAAGGAAAATATTTAGTTTCGAAGAGTAAGTAAATTTGTTTTAGAAACATCCTGCATTAATGTGAACAGTGTAAATGTAATAAGGGCTTGTTAGACAATATTTTCGAAAAAAAAAATCGTAGTGTTTTGTTCAAAGTGTTTCGTAGCCCTCACCCGCGCAATGTTACATTTCTTTGTCTTATTTTCTCGTGCCATTTTACCTTCAGCAGCTGCTCCAAATAGTTATGCTACTACTCTCTCGAGGCTTTTCTCCAGTAATCCTCATTTCCACGAGCAGTTACATGGAAGAATTTTGCAACGAGTCATTAACCTCTCCGAAAACAAGTGATTGGTTACACGCACTTGAACAGTATTAGCCCTCGCTACACCACAGGGGACGGGGGGTAGGGGGTGGGTGGAGAGAGAGAGAGAGAGAGAGAAGCGCACTTTTTGAAAATATTGCAAACAGTAAGTTAATTTAAATTTCAAAATTTTGAAAAAAAGTCTATCGTTTTAATAAATTCTTCTACCAGAATACAACAATAAATATCCCCACCCCTTAACACCGTCGGTAGTACATCTTATTGAAAGTGCGTTGATATTGCTAAGAGTGTGATGAAAGATATTAATAACATTTAACGAATTTTCTCCTTTTTTTCAATCTTTGGGGCCAGGCATAAAGTAACCCCCCCCCCCATAACTTGGTTACGCACGCTACAGAAAATGCGTTGGTATTGCTAGGGTTAATGATATCCACTAAATTATCTGAAGGCATCGTCATTACATTGTATACTATGGCGATACCTCCTAATATCTTGTCGGACCTCCTTTTTTCCCGGCATAGTTCAGCAGCTCGACGTGGCATAGACTCAACTAGTCGTTGGAAGTCCCCTGCGGAAATATAGAGCCATGCTACGACTATAGCTGCCCATTATTGCGAAGGTGTTGTCAGTGCAGGATTTTGTGCACCAACTGACCTGTCGATTATGTCCTATGAAAGTTCGATGAGATTCATGTCAGGCGGATATGAATGGCCAAACCATTCGCTCTCCAGGATGTTCTTTAAACAAATAGCTAACAACTGTGGCCCAGTGACATGGCGCATTGTCACCCATAAAAATTCCATCGTTGCTTGGGAAACGACGTCCATGAATGACTCCAAATGGTCTCCATGTAGCCGAACATCCAGAGGCGTTCTATTTAAACAAAGTCCACACCATTATGGAGCTGTCAGCAACTCGCACAGTGCCTTGTTCACAACTTGGGTCCTTAGAGTCGTGGGGTCTGCGCCACACTCGAACCCTATCAGCAGCACTTACAAACTGAAATCGGGACTCATATGACCAGGTCACGGGTTACAGTTGTCCAGAGTCCAACCAAAGTGGTCTGAGCCCAGAAGAGGCGCTGCAGGCGATGTTGTCGTGTTAGCAAGGGCACTCAATCGGTCGTCTGCTGCCATAGCCCATTAATGCTAAATTTCGCCACACTGTCCTAACGGATATGTTCGTCGTACGTCCCATATTGATTTATGCTGCTATTTCACGCAGTGTTGCTTGTCTGTGTTTTCGACACGTTCTTGACACTGTGAATCTCTGAATATTTCGCAATATTGAATTCCCTAAAGATTACCGAAATGAAATATCCAATGCGTCTAGTTCCAACTACCATTTCGCGTTCAAAATACACTCCTGGAAATTGAAATAAGAACACCGTGAATTCATTGTCCCAGGAAGGGGAAACTTTATTGACACATTCCTGGGGTCAGATACATCACATGATCACACTGACAGAACCACAGGCACATAGACACAGGCAACAGAGCATGCACAATGTCGGCACTAGTACAGTGTATATCCACCTTTCGCAACAATGCAGGCTGCTATTCTCCCATGGAGACGATCGTAGAGATGCTGGATGTAGTCCTGTGGAACGGCTTGCCATGCCATTTCCACCTGGCGCCTCAGTTGGACCAGCGTTCGTGCTGGACGTGCAGACCGCGTGAGACGACGCTTCATCCAGTCCCAAACATGCTCAATGGGGGACAGATCCGGAGATCTTGCTGGCCAGGGTAGTTGACTTACACCTTCTAGAGCACGTTGGGTGGCATGGGATACATGCGGACGTGCATTGTCCTGTTGGAACAGCAAGTTGCCTTGCCGGTCTAGGAATGGTAGAACGATGGGTTCGATGACGGTTTGGATGTACCGTGCACTATTCAGTGTCCCCTCGACGATCACCAGTGGTGTACGGCCAGTGTAGGAGATCGCTCCCCACACCATGATGCCGGGTGTTGGCCCTGTGTGCCTCGGTCGTATGCAGTCCTGATTGTGGCGCTCACCTGCACGGCGCCAAACACGCATACGACCATCATTGGCACCAACGCAGAAGCGACTCTCATCGCTGAAGACGACACGTCTCCATTCGTCCCTCCATTCACGCCTGTCGCGACACCACTGGAGGCGGGCTGCACGATGTTGGGGCGTGAGCGGAAGACGGCCTAACGGTGTGCGGGACCGTAGCCCAGCTTCATGGAGACGGTTGCGAATGGTCCTCGCCGATACCCCAGGAGCAACAGTGTCCCTAATTTCCTGGGAAGTGGCGGTGCGGTCCCCTACGGCACTGCGTAGGATCCTACGGTCTTGGCGTGCATCCGTGCGTCGCTGCGGTCCGGTCCCAGGTCGACGGGCACGTGCACCTTCCGCCGACCACTGGCGACAACATCGATGTACTGTGGAGACCTCACGCCCCACGTGTTGAGCAATTCGGCGGTACGTCCACCCGGCCTCCCGTATGCCCACTATACGCCCTCGCTCAAAGTCCGTCAACTGCACATACGGTTCACGTCCACGCTGTCGCGGCATGCTACCAGTGTTAAAGACTGCGATGGAGCTCCGTATGCCACGGCAAACTGGCTGACACTGACGGCGGCGGTGCACAAATGCTGCGCAGCTAGCGCCATTCGACGGCCAACACCGCAGTTCCTGGTGTGTCCGCTGTGCCGTGCGTGTGATCATTGCTTGTACAGCCCTCTCGCAGTGTCCGGAGCAAGTATGGTGGGTCTGACACACCGGTGTCAATGTGTTCTTTTTTCCATTTCCAGGAGCGTATATCAATTCACGTCATGCGGCCGTAATCAGGTCGGGAACCTTTTCATGTGAATCAGCTAAGTACAAATGACATTTCCGCCAATGCACTGCGCTTTTATACCTTGGGTATACGACATGTGCATGCCGCTTTCCCAAGACTTTCGTCACCTAAGTATAAAGAGAAGCAGACTTGTTTACGAGACGTAAGAGCATGGTACTCGCCCGGGACGGGCATCCGGGCATCCCTTAAATTAACCATGCCAAACCCGTTCCTAATCGTGCCAACTCTGCACCGATGAGGGACGAAGGCACAAAACAAAACAAAAAAGAAGAGCACAGGTTTGTATATAGCTGGGTCGAAGCCTCCTCTTGGGAAAACCGGAAGGGAAGAGAATCGAAGCATTTGATATATGGTGCTACGGGTGGATGTTGAAAATTAAGTGAACTGATAAGATCAGAAATGACGACGTTATCAATAGAATAAGCGAGCAGAAGAACATGTGGAACACCTTGACAAGAAAAAGGGACAGGATGAGGATATAAGTTTTAAGAAATCGAGAAATAGCTCCCATTGTACACTCCTGGAAATTGAAATAAGAACACCGTGAATTCATTGTCCCAGGAAGGGGAAACTTTATTGACACATTCCTGGGGTCAGATACATCACATGATCACACTGACAGAACCACAGGCACATAGATACAGGCAACAGAGCATGCACAATGTCGGCACTAGTACAGTGTATATCCACCTTTCGCAGCAATGCAGGCTGCTATTCTCCCATGGAGACGATCGTAGAGATGCTGGATGTAGTCCTGTGGAACGACTTGCCATGCCATTTCCACCTGGCGCCTCAGTTGGACCAGCGTTCGTGCTGGACGTGCAGACCGCGTGAGACGACGCTTCATCCAGTCCCAAACATGCTCAATGGGGGACAGATCCGGAGATCTTGCTGGCCAGGGTAGTTGACTTACACCTTCTAGAGCACGTTGGGTGGCACGGGATACATGCGGACGTGCATTGTCCTGTTGGAACAGCAAGTTCCCTTGCCGGTCTAGGAACGGTAGAACGATGGGTTCGATGACGGTTTGGATGTACCGTGCACTATTCAGTGTCCCCTCGACGATCACCAGTGGTGTACGGCCAGTGTAGGAGATCGCTCCCCACACCATGATGCCGGGTGTTGGCCCTGTGTGCCTCGGTCGTATGCAGTCCTGATTGTGGCGCTCACCTGCACAGCGCCAAACACGCATACGACCATCATTGGCACCAAGGCAGAAGCGACTCTCATCGCTGAAGACGACACGTCTCCATTCGTCCCTCCATTCACGCCTGTCGCGACACCACTGGAGGCGGGCTGCACTATGTTGGGGCGTGAGCGGAAGACGGCCTAACGGTGTGCGGGACCGTAGCCCAGCTTCATGGAGACGGTTGCGAATGGTCCTCGCCGATACCCCAGGAGCAACAGTGTCCCTAATTTGCTGGGAAGTGGCGGTGCGGTCCCCTACGGCACTGCGTAGGATCCTACGGTCTTGGCGTGCATCCGTGCGTCGCTGCGGTCCGGTCCCAGGTCGACGGGCACGTGCACCTTCCGCCGACCACTGGCGACAACATCGATGTACTGTGGAGACCTCACGCCCCACGTGTTGAGCAATTCGGCGGTACGTCCACCCGGCCTCCCGCATGCCCACTATACGCCCTCGCTCAAAGTCCGTCAACTGCACATACGGTTCACGCCCACGCTGTCGCGGCATGCTACCAGTGTTAAAGACTGCGATGGGGCCCCGTATGCCACGGCAAACTGGCTGACACTGACGGCGGCGGTGCACAAATGCTGCGCAGCTAGCGCCATTCGACGGCCAACACCGCGGTTCCTGGTGTGTCCGCTGTGCCGTGCGTGTGATCATTGCTTGTACAGCCCTCTCGCAGTGTCCGGAGCAAGTATGGTGGGTCTGACACACCGGTGTCAATGTGTTCTTTTTTCCATTTCCAGGAGTGTATTTGAGGAAAGACACGGATTGAAACATATCAAAAAATAATTGAAAACCTTGGATGCAAGTGCTACTTTAAGATGAAGGGGCGGAACTGATGGCGGACCACATCAAAGTATTCAGAAGACCAATGAGAGAAAGTAGGCTGTACTGTCTACGATATTCACTCTACATTATGGTGTCACCTCAATCTGCAGAAGTCACTCTTTCACATTGTGCTCGACAGTACACGAAAAGTTTTGCTAATTTGTATATTTGTGTCGTAAAATAACATTCCGAATCAGTTCACTAGCTTACGGTTTAACAACAGATTTATGGATTGGTGCAGCTCTTCAGCCATTTGTAAAAGGATCTTTCGACTTCCATACGTACCAATAAGTTTTACTTTTGACTGAAGAATGAGTGGAAAACAGAATGGTGGTATCCGGTGATTACAAATCTTTCACTTTCCCTATTGTCAGAGAAACCTCTGTGAACCAAGACTTTTGTAATTCTAGCTTCTTTCCACGTATTTTGTTATTCACTTGTTCCTGGTGACAAGCAGTACTGTTTTACCTGTTGAAAAGTAATCAGTTACTAGATTTTCTCTTACTTCTCAAAAAATAGTACCCATATCCTCTCCTGGCTACTGCAGCCATTAACTCTCATGAAAAGAAATAGACTAAAAGAAGGAATCGGTTGCTAGGACCAAAACCTGACAACATTAAATAAGTTCAAAGACTTGACTACATTAAACAAGTAAACTAGACGTAGTTTGAAGTAGGTGCGCAGAGATAGAGGGCGTAGCACAGGATAGACTAACTCGCAAAGCTGCCTCATGCGCCAGTATTCAGATGACAACAACAACTGCAGAAGTCGTCGGCGACGTCTTTGTCACTCCCTAAGCACCGACTTCCTCCCACTGGTTTGATTGATCCATTAAACCAGCCCGAACGTTACAAAAAAGTTAAATTCGAAATTCAGCAAAATATCCACACATCTTAAGCAGTTATTTCTGAAAGAAAATTCACGTAACATGCATAGTCCTTTTCCTAGGGACAACGCATGTAGCATCGGCTCGTTGGATCTCCTTTGACTGCCCATCGACCAATACCATCCAGCACTCGATGCTTCTATGGGCGCTTTTTGGAATGTAATTCACTTTAATCATTTCTAAGAGAGGTAGTCGAGCGAGGCGGCACAGAGGACTCGCACTCGAAATGGTTCAAATGGCTCGGAGCACTATGGGACGTAACTTCTGATGCCCCTAGAATTTAGAACTACTTAAACCTAACTAACCTAAGCACATCACACACATCCATACCCGAGGCAGGATTCGAACCTGCGACCGTAGCGGTCGCGCTGTTCCAGACTGAAGCGCCTAGGACCGCTCGGCCACACCGGCCGGCGACTCCCACTCGAAAGACATCGGTTCAATTCCCCGTCCGTCCAACTAGATTTATGTTTCCCGAGGTTTCTTTACAACGCTTGAGGTTGGTTGGTTGATTGATTTGCGGGTGGGAACCAAACAGCGAGATCATTGGTCCTATCGGGTTATGGAAGGAGGGCAAGGAAGTCGGCCGTGCCCTTTCAAAGGAACTGTAGGGACTTAGGGAAATCAGAGAAAACCTAGACGAAGATGGCCAGACGCGGGTTAGAACCGTAGTCCTCCCGAATGCGAGTCCAGTGTGCTAAACACGGCGTCACCTCGCTCGATCAAACCTTTTGAGGCCAGTGCCCGGATGATACATTTGAAATGCCGATTCCACTGATTAGCCTTCCTAAGTCTGAGCCTGTGCTCTGTTTTTAAAGATTTCGTCCGCAGCGTGACGTTCAACCCTAATATTTCTCGCCTCCAGGACAAGTGAAGCCTATTTTGAATTCAGTCGTCTATATGTTAACTGAAATTGAATGATCATACTTCTCACCAACATTCGTAAAGTAGGGATAAATTTGCGAAAAAACAATCTAAAAGGGCGACTTTCAGACTGCACGATATTCAACTTTATTCCTTTGAGCTAAACACATTTACCCACAACACAAGTCGTGTAAATGCAAGAAATCTGCAGATCAAGAGGACAGCTGGGAATATTTATCCTGGTGTCACGAAACATCAGCAAGTGGTCAGATTCTTTTAATGTGGCACAGAATCTCACACAATAAAGTTTTGCTCTGATCCGTTTTTGTTGTCGGGTATCAATTTTCACGTTACTTACAACCAGAACAACTTTAAGGTTACTAGCATACGTTGGAAGGTAACCAGAAAATAAATATTTGACATTCGAAACCAATCGTTAAATAAATTTTACTGAGCCGTTGAGACCGTACACGGCATTAGCAGCGCAGTGAATATCTCAGGAAGGAGGCTAACAATCCAAAAGTGCCGACGTACATGTGTTTCGATGCCATACAAACGTGTCACATATTAACTGTTGCAACTGTTAGATAAATATGCTAGCACAAAGTAATAGAAACTGTTTACCTTGAAAGAGGAATACACAATGAGACCCTTTCAAATCGGCTTTTACGGTCTCCTAAATTTGACATCTGCTGTGCGTAATACACATAAATGGTCTAGTGGACAACGTCGCAGAGGCATGAGACCGGTCATGGATGATGCTGTTAGATACAAAGAAGGTGTAGCGATGGAAAAGTATACCCAAATGCAGAAATACCAGCGGAGGATCGACGCTTGCTGCAAGGAGTGTCAGTCGACCTTCAACATAAACAAACCACCTAATGCACATAAACAATCCAAAAAACTCTTTATTGTTTGATCACACTATTACCAAATTGATTTGAAGTGAAACGACCATGTAAAACTAATTATAGGAAAGACAGATGCCACGCAGAGATTCGGAGAACTGTAACGTTTTTCGTCACTGGTCCGACCAGCTTCAGCGGCGTACACCAGAAGAGAGAAGTTGCACATGATAGTATTGTTGGCTGTTACCTTCCGAGAGCTTACGTTGCTCCTCCTACATATATATTTTGCGAAAATGTCATATAGGTAGAAAGAGAGATTAGTATTCATACGGATCGCACCCAATTCGCATAAAAGTAGCTGTGTGGGGTGTGCGTTTCCTTCCAAGGATGGGGTAGTGGAGAGAAAGTAGTATTTCTGAAAATGCAAATTTTGAAAACTGTTTAGAATGACTTTGTGGCGAAGCTGCATTGTGAGTGGCCACTGTAGAATCTGCCATGCTCCATGAGCCACTGTTACCCGAACAGAAGCTGGTTGGTTGGTTGGTTGGTTGGTTTGAGGGAAGGAGACCAGACAGTGAGGTCATCAGTCTCATCGGATTAGGGAAGGACGGGGAAGGAAGTCGGCCGTGCCCTTTGAAAGGAACCATCCCGGCATTTGCCTGGAGCGATTTTTAGGGAAATCACGGAAAACCTAAATCAGGATGGCCGGACGCGGGATTGAACCGTCGTCCTCCCGAATGCGAGTCCAGTGTCTAACCGAACAGAAGCTCGCTATGACCGTGTGTAAAGATATTCCAGTAGAAAAACCAATAGCAACCTTGACATTTCAGACAGTACTACTGCGTATGGGAATTGTGAGAGGAAGCATTGTGCCTACACCCATACTAACGACTGTGCTTTGATAAGAAAGACATAAATCTTTTCTAGACTTGCAAGGAAGACTCCTAGTGAATGGCCACGCGTAGCAATCACTAATGAACTTTAGGGGAAGGCACACTGGAATATACCTAACAAAGAATTGGTAGGAGTGGAAGTATCGGCGGCGGCGTGTGGGGGAGGGGGGGGGACGCATCAAACCAGGGTCTTTAAACCACGAGACGTACTTTCCTTATCGATTTTTGGAGATCACTTTCTCTTGTGGAAAATGGAATCTGCCAGAAACGTTATGTGTCTTGCACACAGACATGTCCTTTAATATCAGGAAGACCACACTACCTACATTTCCTTAAAACTCGTCGAATCTTAACATCTAACATGAACCGAACATCTAACCTCGGGCACAAGGCGTGACTTATCAGTAGCAGAATTGCAAGCCATATTCGCAAGCACATTTAGTCAGTCAGATAAGCTTCCTCAGGGCTAGGGAAACAACTAATCCGTATAGTTTCAAGGCCAGGCGTTATGTGACCGATGTTGCGACAACTTCAATTTATAAAATTTGATCCTTTTGACGCCATGGCATAAACTGTAGGTTTATGCAACGATTAGGAACGAAATCGTAGACTTTTAAGCACTCGCCGGAGTAGCAGAAAATTGGATAATCGCGATAAAGTAAGATATTTAAATTTCGCTTGTTATAGTTCCCAAAATCTTCTACTTCAAAAAGGAAATGAATGTGCAATTCAGTCTGCGTAGTGCGAAAGCTTCCCAATGGCGGCGCACCCTCTAATTATTTAGTTATTCGATCAAACAGACACTTGAGGTCTTTCAGACAAGACTATGTTAGGAAATTTGGATTAATTATTTACTGTTTAGTGTCCAATAACAACTTTGGCGACAGATGGTTTCGTAAACAAGAAAATTGGTAGCATCGGTCATAAGAGCTATGAAATCATTTATCACAGCAAATTTATTTCAATCACTGTGAGACCATTTTCAGAGCAGATATTGAAGTCTTGACGACTCGTGCAATAGGAGCACACATTACAACTCCTAAATGGCATCAGTACAGAAGAACATAGCACATGCTTTTATTACATGAGTCTTCAAGACTTCAGTGTTTGCACTGAAGATAGTGACGCCGTGACTGTAACCGATTTGCTGTAATAAATAATTTCAAACCTCTTACGACCGATGCTGCCAATTTTCTTGTTTACATTACTAATATTGTGGTCGTTGGACACGAGGTTCCCGATGGAATCCAAACTCGATATGGTCATTTAATAGCATACCTGATGATTTTAAAGATTACGCAACCATTGTCTACTTCCTCATAAATGTCACATTTTATTAAAACGGACTTTTTTGAACACCAGTCATGTACTAAAGGAGATAACACCTACTTCACCTGGCAGGACAAGAGGTTATGTTTACTGGACACGATCAGGAGACATCTGACGTCAGTGGGGACTGAAGCTGTAAGTTTCCGGAGTGAAACCACATCTCGCATAAAAGAACTGTGTGTCATGGACGAACAAATATCCAACGAGTATGCACCGCACTTTAAGAGCAAGACTTCATTAAAAAAAAACATGTACAGTTTCATCCACAAAACAGCTTATAACGTAGTACTCTATTCTTTAACACCTGCTACACTCGATAACCGTACTTACTGTAGGGTCAGATTAAATGTGGAAATTTATATGTCTCTGACACTGCCATAATCGCGAAATAATATAACATCCTTTTATGTTCACGACATAAAATTTGAGACAAAAATTCGCAAGCAAATTGAACGAGGTTTTGTGGAACGCCATTAGTAACGAAACGAATAGCGTTTCCTACCTGGAGCTCTCTAAACACGGCGGCGCTTGTAAAATTGATGGGAGCGCTTTGTATTTGCTAGTCCTCTTGCGCAGAGGCACGTCAAACGGGCTTACTCAACATTTGCCGACAGTCGTTTGCCGACGGTTAACATAGCTCGCTTTATTTTTCTTTGTGCATCAATTTTTTATTGCAGCAGCAGAAGTTCAGAGCCCATACAAAATCTAGTGACGTCTGAATGACGATGAATGGCCGCCGGTGTTAATGTTTCAGTGCCGTATCTCTTGGCTCCGTCCTTTGTGCCGCGCCGCTATCCGCTTATTACGGACGCATTAAAGATTCAACCCGGGCATGCTCCTTACGTTTAATTGGCTTCAGATGTACTATTTTAGGATTTGTGTTGCTCAGTGCGAATGTAATACGCTGCCTGAAGACCACAATAATGTGTAAGATACCTGAAAAACACAATTATTAGTTTTATAGAAGCTGTTCTGTTGCTCTTAATACTTTTATTCTCTATCAGTATTTCCAAGAGCATCACATACTGAAAATACAACAAAAGGTAAAAATGATGCAATATCAGTATATCTAATCACGTGATTATGCTTCTTGTTACCAAAGCTGCTTGACAAAACAATATACAGGATTACGATCACTGGCCTGTATGCATTTTGATAAATGACCCCCTCACTTGTTGTTTTATTTAAATAGGTGCTCGATCAAGTCCTTAATCATCAAATGTGCAGCCCTAATTTTTAATGTAGGTCTCTTATCGTGTGGTAGACTATTGTACCTCAGTTCCGAGAGATCCTGTCGATAGCTGTATGGAATGACTTCTAGGTTGCAGTTGGTACCCGTAAGGATTTTCTTTCAAGCCTTCCTTCACAGGGAACAGAAACAATCATCTTTGCGACTAAAAGGTCCTAAATTGATAACTACTTCATTAGAAATCAGTCCGTGTCACAACAATACACAGTAGCTCGAAACTACTGAAAGCTATGTACTGTACTGCGAATTCTTAAGAGCGTGACTATTTTCGAAACCATCCACCACTTCGCATAAATTGTCTGAAACAACGAAACAGTTATTTCTATATTACACTACTGGCCATTAAAATTGCTTCAACACGAAGATGACGTGCTACAGACACGAAATTTAACCGACAGGAAGAAGATGCTGTGATATGCAAATGATTAGCTTTTCAGAGCATTCACACAAGGCTGGCGCCGGTGGCGACACCTACAACGTGCTGACATGACAAAAGTTTCCAACCGATTTCTCATACACAAACAGCAGTTGAACGGCTTTGCCTGGTGAAACGTTGTGATGCCTCGTGTAAGGAGGAGAAACGTGTCCCATCACGTTTCTGACTTTGATAAAGGACGGAGTGTAGACTATCGCGATTGCGGTTTATCGTATCGCGACACTGCTGCTCGCGTTGGTCGAGATCCAATGACTGTTAGCAGAATATGGAATCGGTGGGTTCAGGAGGGTAATACGGAACGCCGTGCTGGATCCCAACGGCCTCGTATCACTAGCAGTCGAGATGACAGGCATCTTATCTGCATGGATCGTGCAGCAACGTCTCGATCCCTGAGTTAACAGATAGGGACGTTTGCAAGACAACAACCATCTGCAAGAACAGTTCGACGACGTTTGCATCAGCATGGACTATCAGCTCGGAGACCATGGCTGCGGTTCCCCTTTACGCTGCATTACAGACAGGAGCGCCTGCGATGGTGTACTCAACGACGAATCTGGGTGCACGAATGGCAAAACGTCATTTTTCCGGATGAATCCACGTTCTGTTTACAGCATCATGATGGTGGCATCCGTGTTTGGCGACATCACCGAGAACGCACATTGGAAGCGTGTATTCGTCATCGCCATACTGGCGTATCACCCGGCGTGATGGTATGGGGTCCCATTGGTTACACGTCTCGGTCACCTCTTGTTCGCATTGACGGCACTTTGAACAGTGGACGTTACATTTCAGATGTGTTACGACCCGTGGCTCTATGCTTCATTCGATCCCTGCGAAACACTACATTTCAGCAGGATAATGTACGACCGCATGTTGCAGGTCCTGTACGGGCCTTTCTGGATTACAGGAAATGTTCGACTGCTGCCCTGGCCAGCACATTCTCCATATCTCTCACCAACTGAAAACGTCTGGTCGATGGTGGCCGAGCAACTGGCTCGTCACAATACGCCAGTCACTACTCTTGATGAACTGTGGTATCTTGTTGAAGCTGCATGGGAAGCTGTACCTGTACACGCCATCAGAGCTCTGTTTGGCTCAATGCCGAGGCGTATCAAGGCCGTTATTACGGCCAAAGGTGGCTGTTGTGGGTACTGATTTCTCAGGATCTATGCACCCAAATTGCGTGAAAATGTAATCACATGTCAGTTCTAGTATAATATATTTGTCAAATGAATATCCGTTTATCATCTGCATTTCTTCTTGGTGTAGCAATTTTAATGGCCAGTAGTGTATAAGTCATTCTCTTGAGTTACAATCTGTGAGTCAGTATTACTCATGCTAAGAATAAAACCAGAAGAGACTGACAAAACGAGCACTGGGGAGCGATGTCCCAGCATTGAAAACATCAGAAAGTGATAGAACAAATGAAAAATAGATCCCAATATTCAATTATGACATTTTATTCTGACAATGAGACGACGACTTGAATACAGTTCAAAATTACACACTGCTTGCTTGTTGCATTCCTATGCCGGATCTTGTTTTACCCTTCGACTACTGTGTAAATCTATAACGATCATTGAATGTACCCATATCCGTTCCTCCAGATCTACTAATTATTGGTTCAAATGGCTCTGAGCACTATGGGACTCAACTGCTGAGGTCATTAGTCCCCTAGAACTTAGAACTAGTTAAACCTAACTAACCTAAGGACATCACACACATCCATGCCCGAGGCAGGATTCGAACCTGCGACCGTAGCGGTCTCGCGGTTCCAGACTGCAGCGCCAGAACCGCGCGGCCACTTCGGCCGGCTACTAATTATTGTACAGTGCTGATAACGTATTATTAATACAAACACAAACAGGTAAGAATTCTCAGTCAGAGAAATATTATATTATTTTAACAATAATGAATGTGTTCTATAGGTAGTTCCCTAAGTCGTTACTGGAAGTCACGAAGTCTTTGTAGAGGTCTGCAATCATGATGCTCTTAAACATAACATATTTTTCTGTCTAGATCGCCCTTTATTCTTTCTAACTCGGCGTTTCGGCAGACCGCCATCATCAGCTCCGTCATTAAAGAAAAAAGGAATTAAATAGGATATATGTATCACATATTATTAGAAAGAATATGTGCTCACAAATCTATGACAGACTAATTCCTACATGGAAGATACATACCAATCACTTAAAGAATTAATATAGCGTATTACGCCAAATAGTACATGAGTGTTCAGGCTGTAAACGAATACTGCCAGTAACAGTGTTACAGAGAAGAAAGTAAACTGTTGTTCTGCCGCCAGATTGTGCTCAGAACATAAGAACAGCGCATTTTGTTTTAACAGGAGTATAACAGATTAAGACAAAAGCAAAATACGAATTATTTTAAAAATATATTTTGCATTTACGTTTCTACGAGGTCGTTCAGTAAGTAACGCACACTTTTTTCCTGGCCAGTTTCGGCTGAAAAATGCGGAATTGTTGTTGTACGGCATCGTGGAAGATTCCTGCTTCAACCCCCAAAGTTACATGGAGTATATATAGGTGGCGCCGCTATTTGTAAGCTTCAAAATGGCGTCTGTAACGGAGGTGCGTTTGTAACAGAGAGCTGTCAATCATTGTTTTCTTTTGGCGGGAAACGAGAGCATCACAGACATTCTTAGCCGCTTGCAGAATATCTTCGGAGACCTGGAAGTGAATAAAAGCACACGAGTCGTTGGGCAAGGAGTCTGTTATCACCGAAACAAGGCCGCGCAAACCTGACAAACCTGTCCGATTTCCTTCGTGCCGGCCGGCAGCACTCAGCTGCGACTCCTGCAATGTTGGAACGTGCGGACACTCATTCGAGGTGATCGACGGATCACAATCAGACACCTCCCTGCTCAGCTGGACATCTCTGTTGGTAATGCTGACACTCTCTTCCGCCACTTGGGTTACAAAAGTATGTGCCCGCTGGGTACCTCGCCGCCTGACAGAAGACCAAAAAGTGCAACGAAGGACCATCTGTGCGGAATTTCTTGCGCGTTACGAGGTTGATCGTGGCAAACTTTCGTCGAACATCATCGCAGGCGATGAATCATGGGTTCATCACTTCCAACCGAACACAAAATGGCATTCAAAGGAGTGGCCCCACAGCACCTCTCCTCCGTAAAGAAAGTTCAAAGCTGCCCCCTGAACCAGTAAAGTAATGGCAACGATCTTCTGGAACTCTGAAGAGGTTATTCTGTTTGACGTCCTCGCTGCAGGTGTCACGATCAACTGTACTGTGCTACCCTCAGGAACATGGTGAAACGACTTCACCTTGTTTATAACCACAAAAATGCGAACAAACCTCTCTTTCTCAATGACAACGAAGGTCTCACACAAGTCTGCGCACCTGAGAGCAGCTCACTAACTTCCTTGGACTGTTCTCCCTCATCTACCTTACAGGCGGGATAGCGCACCTACCGACTTCCATCTGCATGGCCAAGTGAAGGATGCACACCGTGCAGTACGTACACTACCGACCATTAAAATTGCTACAACACGAAGACGACGTGCCACAGACGCGAAATTTAACCGACAGGAAGAAGATGCTCTGATATGCAAATGATTAGCTTTTCAGAGCATTCACACAAGGCTGGCGCCGGTGGCGACACCTACAACGTGCTGACATGAGGAAATTTTCCAACCGATTTCTCATACACAAACAGCAGTTGAACGGCTTCGCCTGGTGAAACGTTGTGATACCTCGTGTAAGGAGAAGAAACGCGTCCCATCACGTTTCCGACTTTGATAAAGGACGGATTGTAGACTATCGCGATTGCGGTTTATCGTATCGCGACACTGCTGCTCGCGTTGGTCGAGATCCAATGACTGTTAGCAGAATATGGAATCGGTGGGTTCAGGAGGGTAATACGGAACGCCGTGCTGGATCCCAACGGCCTAGCAGTCGAGATAACAGGCATCTTATCCGCATGGCTGTAACGGATCGTGCAGCCACGTCTCGATCCCTGAGTCAACAGATGGGGACATTTGTAAGACAACAACCATCTGCACGAACAGTTCGACGACTTTTGCAGCAGCATGGACTATCAGCTCGGAGACCATGGCTGCGGTTACCCTTGACGCTGCATCAGAGACAGGAGCGCCTGCAACGGTGTACTCAACGACGAACCTGGGTGCAAGAACGGCAAAACGTCATTTTTTCGGATGAATCAAGGTTCTGTTTACAGCATCATGATGGTCGCATCCGTGTTTGGCGACATCGCGGTGAACGCACTTTGGAAGTGTGTATTCGTCATCGCCATACTGGCGTATCACCCGTCGTGATGGTATGGGGTGCCATTGGTTACACGTCTCGGTCACCTCTTGTTCGCATTGGCGGCACTTTGAACAGTGGACGTTGCATTTCAGATGTGTTACGACCCGTGGCTCTACCCTTCATTCGATCCCTGCGAAACACTACATTTCAGCAGGATAAAGCACGACCGCATGTTGCAGGTCCTGTACGGGCCTTTCTGGATACAGAAATTGTTAGACTGCTGCCCTGGCCAGCACATTCTCCATATCTCTCACCAATTAAAAACGTCTGGTCAATGGTGGCCGAGCAACTGGCTCGTCACAATACGCCAGTCACTATTTTTGATGAACTGTGGATTCGTGTTGAAGCTGCGTGGGCAGCTGTACCTGTACACGCCATCCAAGCTCTGTTTAATGCCCAGGCGTATCAAGGCCGTTATTACGTCCAGAGTTGGTTGTTCTGGGTACTGATTTATCAGGATCTTTGCAACCAAATTGCGTGAAAATGTAATCACATGACAGTTCTAGTATAATATATTTGTCCAATGAATACTCGTTTATCATCTGCATTTCTTCTTGGTGTAGCAATTTTAATGGGGATGGTTTGTGGGGATGTTATTGATGCAGAAAGATGTTGGCTCCTATATAAACAATAGAGTGTTACCATGTGGGCCTAAGGTCGCCGCATTGAAGGGAATTTATGTTGAAAAGTAGGGTTTTGTAGCCAAAAGAATAAGGAATTAAACGGTGTTTTGGAATCCTGAATAAAACCACCCTGCTATCAGAAAAAAATTGTTGTATTGCTTATTGAGCGCACCTCATACATTTCAGAAAGCAGTAAATGACACCTCGCTATGAAATCATTTTCATGCATATATAAAGATCTAGTAAAACTGTGACGAAATAGGTTGTTTCGTGATACGAGGGTCGGAACTTAAATAGTGACAACTATTCATCCACAACCGATACAAAAGAGTTATATGTTTGCACCTGTTGCTGCCATTCAAAATAGTCACCAGCGTCGTGTAGAGCCCGTTTCCAGCGATGTGGAAGGCGTAGTATACCATTAGCACAGCCTGTTCTGTTGATGGTGCGAATGGAGCGGTCTAAATTTAAGGTGATTCTCAAGTACGATTGTGATGGTGTTACCCTAACGCATTACGTTCCTCCACGGCAAACCGTCAATGCACAGTATTACTGTTAGTTTTTGTAGCATCACCTGCCACCAGATTTGCGAAAGAAGCGGCGACACTTTCTGCGCAACCCACCGATCACTTTGCACGACAATGCGCGGGCGCATACAGCGCAATCTGTGCCAGCTCTGTTCGGTCGATGGGACTGGGAAGTACTGTACCATACACCACTTATGTCCTTGTGAGTTTGATTATATTCCGAAGATTCGCATTCGCTTCGGGACTGTTCCAGAGATTTGACAGACAGTAGACTGCTCCATTCGCAGTGCTAAGATTCTCATAAATTCCCTAAGTCGCTGCAGGCGGATGCTGGGATTGTTCCTTTGAAAGGCACGGCCGATTTCCTTCCTCATCCTTCTAAAACAATCCGAGCTTGTGCAATATTGTCGACGGGACGTTGAACCGCCGCGGGGATTAGCCGAGCGGTCTGAAGTGCTGCAGTCATGGACTGTGCCGCTGGTCCCGACGGAGGTTCAAGTCCTCCCTCGGGCATGGGTGTGTGTGTTTGTCCTTAGGATAATTTAGGTTAAGTAGTGTTTAAGCGTGTGGACTGATGACCTTAGCAGTTAAGTCCCGTAAGATTTCACACACATTTGAACATTTTGACGTTGAACCGTAATCTTCCTTTCGTGGCATACGTCTGTTAGAGTGCGCTGTAGAGTAAGAAATAGAGAACATCCAACGAGGAGCGACTCGTTTCGTCATTGTACCGTTTATTCGACTCCAGAGCGTTATAGAGATGCTCGACGAACTCCAGTGACAGGCGTTACAAGAGACGCGGTGTCCATCACGGAGCGGTTTAATATTGAAGAGTTACGGGAACAGTCAGGGGGCGTACTATTACCTCCCACATACGTCTTGCGAAATGATCAAAACGAGGAAATTCGATGATGATGATGATTGGTTTGTGGGGCGCTTAACTCCGCGGTCATCAGCGCCCGTACAAACTCCCAATTTTGACACAGTCCAACATTTTTCACAATCCAGTCTAGCCACTGTGTCAAATCATGATGAAATGATAAGGCCAACACAAATGCCAAGTCTCTGGGCAGGGAAAATCCCCAACCTGGCCGGGATTCGAACCCAAGACCCCGTCAGCCAGAGGCAGCAACGCTAGCCCCTAGACCACGAGCAGCGCACAGGAAATTCGATACATTATAGCTAATACAGTTTAACGACAATCATTTCTCCCAGGCGCATTAAGGAATGGAACAGGGTAGGGCAGGATCTGCAATATCAGAACTACCCTCCACAACACAACGTCAGGTGTCGTGCGAAGTATTGATGTAGTTGATCTTGCCTTTGGAGTGCCACCTAGTGGCAGATGAACAATTTGCTTTCTCACCTTTAGCTTTGATTCTGACAATACTCTCTCAGACCATGAACACTCATGTACAATTTGACGTGAAAAGTTATACTGACGCTTGGTTTGAACAGAGTTTGCACAAACGGAGTACGGAAACACCATTACACAACACATTACCGTGCCTAATAGAGTGTAGGAAACCCAATGAGATGTAAACCATTTTCTAGTCGTCTCGGAATGGATAGTTACAAGTCCTTAGAAATAAATTTTACTGATTCTTGGTTTACACAGGAATTGGACAAAGGGAGTAGGGAAACACCAGCTCACAACACTTACCGTATCTAATGCCGCTTCGAAAACCCGTTGGTTTCAAACCAACTCGGAATGGGTAAATACAAGTCCTGTGTAGTTTTCAGGAGACCCCTACACCATTCTTCCGGCAAAACAGCGTCAAGTTCAGATAAAGATGTTGGAACAAAAAAGAACCCTTCTCTGTAAACTACAAAAGCGACTGTAGCGACCAGGAGCGATACGACACTTCGACATCGTGCTTACAAAACCATTTCTGGATGGCGAGCTTTGTGAAGGGCCCAGTCTTATTAGAATACAGCGCCAGCATTGGGGAAAAAACATTGTAAGATAGGGTGGATCGCAACGGTCAAAAATGTCACATAATCGTTGGCAGTAATGCGGCTTTGCAGAGTAGCCATTTTATAAAAAAGTCACGACAAGTGAAACATACTATATAAGATTTATTGCTGTTTTAAATGCAACTGCCTATCACAAGTGCCAGTCGAACTGCAAGTACACTGAAGCGCCGGAGAAACTGGTATATGCATGCGTATTCCAATACGTAGATAAGTTAACAGGAAGAATACGGCGCTGCGGTCGGCAACGCCTATATAAGGCAATTATAGCGCAGTTGTTAGGTCAGTTACTGCTGCTACAATTACAGGCTATCAAGTTTTAAGTGAGTTTGAAAAAAATGGTTCAAAATGGCTCTGAGCACTATGGGACTTAACTTCTAAGGTCATCAGTCCCCTATAACTTAGAACTACTTAAACCTAACTAACCTAAGGACATCACACACATCCATGCCCGAGGCAGGATTCGAACCTGCGACCGTAGCGGTCGCGCGGTTCCAGACTGTAGCGCCTTGAACCGCTCGTCCACTCAGGCCGGCAAGTGAGTTTGAAAGTTGTGTTATAATCGGCACACGAGCGATGGAACACAGCGTCTCCGATGTAGCGATGAAGTGGGGATTTTCCCGTACGATCATTTCACGGATGTACCGCGAATATCAGGAATCCGGTAAAGCATAGAATCTCCAACATCGAAGCGACCGGAAAAATATCCTGCAAGAACGGGACCAACGACGACTGAAGAGACTAGTTCAACGTGACAGAAGTGCAACCCTTTCGCAACTTGCTCCAGATTCCAATGCTGGGCCAACAACAAGTGTCGGCATGCTAACTATTCAACGAAACATCATCGATATGGGCTTTCGGAGCCGAAGGCCCACTCGTGTACCATTGAGGACTGCACGAAACAAAGCTTTACACCTCGCCTGGGTCCGTCAACACCAACATTGGACTGCTGATGGCTGGAAACATGTTGCCTGGTCGGACGAGTCTCGTTTCAAACTGTATCGAGCGTATGGAAGTGTAGAGTATGGAGACAACCTCACGGATCCATGGACCCTGCATGTAAGTAGGGGACTGTTCAAGTTGGTGGAGGCTCTGTAACGGTGTAGGGCATGTGCAGTTGGAGTGATATGGGACCCTATACGTCTAGATACAACTATGACAGATGACACGTACGTAAGCATCCCATCTGATCACAGCACCCAGTCATGTCCATTGTGCATTCCGATGGACTTGGGCAATGGCAGCAGGATAATGTGACACCACACGTCCTAAACTGCTACAGAGTGGCTGCAGAAATACTCATCTGAGTTTAAAAAATTTCCGCTGCCCACCTAACTCCCCAGACATTAACATTATTGAGCACATGTGGGGTGCCTTGCAACGTGCTGTTCAGGTATGTTCACCCCATCGTGTGTCCGCAGCTTGTGATTTAGTGGCTAGCGTTGCTCCCTCTGGATCACGGGACCCGGATTCGATTGCCAGCCGGGTTGGAGATTTTCTCTGCCAAGGGACTGGGTGTTTGTGATTTTCTCATCATTTCATCATCATCATCATCATCATCATCATTCGTGACAATGGCCAGACTGGATTGTGAAAAAATTAGACTGCAAAAACTGGGATTTTGTACGGGCGCTGATGAAAGCGCAGTTGAACGCCCTACAAACCAAACATCACCGTCATCATCATCATCATCATCATCATCATCAACCCGTCGTCTCCTTAAGGTTTTATGGCTAGCCCTGGAGGATTCATGGTGTCAATTCCCGTCATCACTACTTCAGGCATTAGTCGAGTCCATGCCACTTCGTGATGTGGCACTTCTGCATGCTCGCTAGGGCCCTACATGATATTAGGCAGGTTTTCCAGTTTATTTGGCTCTTCAGTGTATAACAGGTGTAACAGGAGGCAACAACAGGAAGAAGTGCTGTGACGCGGCAGCGGTCGCTGGCGGCTGTTGAGACCACATCGTCCGATACCGGGCAGGTGGCATGCTCCCAGGCCACGGACCCGGTGACGGCAGCAGTCATGGGCACTACCCGAGAGGCGCCGAAATCCAGTATCTAAGAGAGTGCTTTGCTGAATGCTGGAAAGAGACTGTCAATCTCGTAAATAAACTGTGAGCGGTCGCTGGCGAGATGGAGCAACACCAGAGAAGGAGTAGCTTCCACTTGTCTAAGGTGGCCAGAATAGACCGGCAGAACTGCGACGGTTTGTTCATCGCTGTCACGTGACATTCTGACGGATGCAGGCTACCAGGTGCCGTGAAATCCAGACCCAGAGTAATTACATTTGTATCGTACCGGACAAGAGCGAAGCTGTTTATCCAGAAAAGGAAACCGGCAAATACTGTAATACCATCAGAGAAGATCTCACCCACGAAAGATTGAAATTGTAAAAGGTGGTCATATCGCAGTGTGGTCTGCAGAATACAGGGTGAATCACTATTGCCACCAAGAATACCTCCGAAAGTACGATAGGAGCTGAAAAGTTTGTTTGACAAAAGTTGCTTGGGACAATGGGACCCACAATACGACGTTAGTTTTTTGTTGCTAGGTGGGGTCACTTCAGATATATGAAGTTCAACTTTGTTTTTCTAAATTGGATGCTATAGTTTGGTGCTTATTTTCTGATAGCGGCTGTCGAGACTAATCCAGTGATGTGTAACAGTATGATCTTTGAAGGTCAACGAAGGTCAAAAAGATGGCATGAACGTCCTTTTACAGAAGGTGTTCGAGGTGATGTCCATTGGTATCAATGCAGTGCTGCAATCTTCTTATCATGGATTGAGTGGTATTCCTTATCACATCGGCACTTATCGAAGCACATGCTCTGCAAATTCTCTCTCGCACATCTTCAGGTATAGTTGGAACGTCTTTATAAACAATGTCTTTTACGAATCTCCACAAGCAAAAATCCAGAGGCGTCAAGTCTGGCGAACGAGCCGGACACGACACATCTCCTCCACGTCCAATCCAATGACTTGGGAATTGTCTCAGAAACTCATTTATAGCCATCAGCGAAAAATGTGCCGGACACCCATCGTGTTGGTACCACATTCTGCTCCTTCTTCCTAAAGGTATTTCTTCCAATAACAGAACTAATGTTTCTTGCAGGAATGTGGTGTACTTCCTACCATTAATATTCCCTTCGATGAAATAGGGGCCTATAATTCTGTCCCCCAGAACACCACACCATACATTCACCGACCACGGTGTTTGGTGTGCAACTTGCCGCAGCCAACATGGATTTTCGGTTGCCCAATAATGCGTGTTATGCAAATTATTATTTCCAAGGTTCGTGAATGTAGCCTCGTCAGTAAATAAAGTGAAATTAATAATTGTGTCGTCTCTCTGAATCTGAAGTTGAGCTAATCGGCAGAATTCAATGCGACGCATAAATCCGTACCAGTTAAATCTTGGTGGAGACTGATATGGTAAGGATGATATTTATGCCGATGCAGAACACGAACAACACTACTCTGGCTCATGCCAGATTCCCTTGCGATTTCGAACCATAGTGGCAAGAGTACCAATTTCCATTTCCTCTATAGTAGCTTTCCTTTGCCGGATATATTTCCAATGCGTTAAAGATGCAGTTGTTCTCAATTCATCATACAGATATTTAAATGTACGACATGTAGGATGCGTACGTTGAGGAAATCCTTCAGCGTATAAGTCTCTAGCTCTCAATGAATTTCGTTGGCATTCTCCGTAAATGAGAAGCATATCGATTTGATTCGACGACACTAGTCTCACCGTTCCTATTAGTAGATGGATACGCCGTATTCGGGGAATATTTACTATTTACACGATATACAAGAGAGAATAGTCAGATCATGTGCTTCGATAAGTGCCAATGTGATAACGAATACCACTCAATCCATGATAAGAAGATAGCAGCACTGCATTGTTACCAATGTACATCACCTCCAACACCTTCTGTAAATGGATGTTCATGCCACCTTTTTGACCTTCGTTGACCTTCAAAGACCATACTTTTACACATCATTGGATTCGTCTCGATAGCCACTATCAGAAAATAAGTACCAAACTATAGCATCCCATAAAAAAAAAATAATTTGACCTTCGTATCTCTGAAGCGACCCCACCTAGCAACAAAAAACTAACGTCATATTATGGCTCCCATTGTCCCATGCAATATTTATCCTATAAACTTTTTAGCTACTTTCATACTTTCGGAGTTATTCTAGATGGCAACAGTTAGTCACTCACCCTGTATATGGAGTCAACACAGCAGTACTGCAGCAAATACTACATAAGTAAAAAAGCAATACTAAAGAAAACTGAACTGAGAGACATTAAATTAAATCATGCGAGGGAAAAAAGACTCATACCTTTTTTTTGTGCACTGTGTGTTTTATGAGTTTCCTAGTCCACTATAATTCGTTGTCTTATTAATTTATTTGTAAGTGTCTTTACTTATGTCTGTCTAGTTAGTATCGAACTATTATATTTAAAACAATCTCCTCTACCTCCCCTCTTAAGGGTATAGTTTTCATTTTCCTGGCTGCTAATGTTTAATTTTTTAACTGAGTTACGCTGCAGAAATCGAAGTTTTTCATTTATCACGAGTTAATTTGGTTTGTCTCTGCTAGTAGAAATCTATGATGCCGGTTTCACCTCTGCCAGAACACACTAATCACTTTTGTCTGAACTTTTCCCTCCACCACTTCTTTACTGTTGCTTAAGGGAAGGTTCTGGAGTAGAGGTACAAAAGTTGGGTGAAGTTTAGAATTTCTTTTCATACAAGGATTGTTTACATTAAAATGGACATTTTTTAATACGGGCTCTTTTAACAAACTGAGACCTTCCTGCTCCATGGCGGCAACAGGTTTCCTGTCAGATAACTTCGCAAAGTTTCTGCTCTTCGTCCCTATGACGATTCCTAGCCAGCCTTCAGAGTAGATCAATAACGTTCGTTGAATATACGTGAAGAAGCTATTTCAACAGTTTTTGTCCCACAAAGAAAGGTTTTGGTTCCAGTTCCAAATGCATGAGTTGAAGCTCTCATTGTCATTTTGCTTATAGGCACTGGTGCATTTTTTGATCAAATCTTCATTGGACAGAAATTTGCATACTAGCCGAATCCTCTCTTGAAATAATTCATCGAGCGCCTATAGATGCCTAAACTTCGGTCGGCTCATGGTTCCATTCAGCACCATTTAACTTGTAAAATACTTTCATGAACAAAAAACCCTGTTGTAGGCGTAATTTATATACATCATGGACGCAAATTGTGTAAAAAGATCCAGTTTATCATCGGACTCTACCGGAACCTCCCCTTTAAGACAGGTAGAAGCACTCCGAGTGCTATTTATTATTCCAACTCGCTGAAAACTACTCTTTCTCACTAAACGGTCTGCACCTTTTCGGTACTTTCCGCTAGCGATTCCATCTTTCACCAAAGCCAGCAGATGATCAGTGAGTAGAGGCTGGAAAGCACTAACTCCGTAGAGAACACCAGTAGGTAGAGGTAGCCCATGTCATGCATCAGGAGGCTAGAATGGAAGAGACCCGTAATCTGTTTGTCTATCGTGCCCAGAGCAGCAGGTTATATTTTTCCGAAAATTAACTACGCACACGGGTACAGTCCGATCTAAAACCAGAGATGCTAAGTACATCGGATGCAAATGCTGAACGAAAAGCAGAGTTCTGGTTTTCTAAATAAATTAACCTGTGCCTGACGAGTACGCCACGCTCTTAGTCTCCTGAGAAACTGTAAGGTTGATGAATGCAGCACAGCCTGCCCCCCCCCCCCCCCCGAGAACCCGAGAACCCACGAGGTAGCAATATGGGACCTGAGTCGCCGACGGCTAACGCCACCCAGGTGCTGGTGTGAGCCACGGGTTACAGTTCACAACAGTTAGGGAGAGTGTGACGTCATTTTCATGTCGCACCTTGTATCGACGGCAGGACGTGCTATCTGATTTTGTGATTTTTATTGTCTGCACATATCTCACACACTCTGCTTATTTACAACAGGAAGTACCATTTCGCACTCTCCCATTGGGAAGATTACTATTTCTAACACCGAAGCTTATGTCACCACTCACAATAAATACAAAAGTTACACAAGTAATTCCTGTACCCACTTCTGGAAGAAAACGATGTAATATTCCATCCTTTCTGATTATAGATGAACTCCTAAAACAAATTTTCCAGTTTTTCTAAAAATAAATTTATGTTATTGAGACATAGTAATGAACACTGTTGTGTTTATACGTTACTAGAGTCAATGTCGATTGCTTTCAACTCGTCTGCTTGCGACTCATACAGGTGTCTCACTTTCGAGGTTGATGAAGGCTTATTAGAAAAAATAGATAGTACAACATATTCAATAAGTTTCGAAAGTATTCTTGCAAACACTTTAATCTCTTCCTTATACACAGCTCTGTTCTCTTAAATGCAGAACTGAAGATGTTGATAAACAACGTAATTTCGAAATTAACTTACCCTGTAGGAAAAAGTATTATTCTGAACGTCACCCTCGGCTCGCGCATTGTGAAACAAACCACCGAAAAACCGTCAGTCTTCTAGAAACGGGAAGTTCGGTAAAAATATATTTGTGAGTAAAATGATAATTAAATGGACACACTAGCTGCAAACAGGCGTTGATGTACTTCATTGGGGACATGTTGAAAATGTGTGCCCCGACCGAGACTCGAACCCGGGATCTCCTGCTTACATGGCAGACGCTCTATCCAACTGAGCCACCGCAGGCACAGAGGATAGTGCGTCTGCAGGGACTTACCCCTTGCACGCTCCCCGTGAGATCCACATTTCCAACATGTCCACACCACTACATTCGTAGTGCGCCTAATAGATGTTTGCCCATCATACTCAGTACTCGTGGCAGATTAATCTACCAAGTCCCGTACGAGTTCGGGCATAGCGTGTGCGTTCGCACAAGAAGGTCATTGGCCGGGAAGCCATATTTTTTAACTATATATGACGGTAGTATCTGTTCCAGAACGAACAGTTACCGTGGATGACCATGCAGCTTTGCTAGAAATGAAATGATAATTAAATGGACACCCTAGCTGCAAACAGGCGTTGATGTACTTCATTGGGGACATGTTGAAAATGTGTGCCCCGACCGGGACTCGAACCCGGGATCTCCTGCTTACATGGCAGACGCTCTATCCAACTGAGCCACCGCGGGCACAGAGGATAGTGCGTCTGCAGGGACTTATCCCTTGCATGCTCCCCGTGAGATCCACATTCCCAACATGTCCACACCACTACATTCGTAGTGCGCCTAATAGATGTTTGCCCATCATACTCAGTACTCGTGGCAGATTAATCTACCAAGTCCCGTACGAGTTCGGGCATGGCGTGTGCGTTCGCACAAGAAGGTCGATGGCCGGGAAGCCATATTTTTTAACTATATATGACGGTAGTATCTGTTCCAGAACGAACAGTTACCGTGGATGACCATGCAGCTTTGCTAGAAATGAAATGATAATTAAATGGACACCCTAGCTGCAAACAGGCGTTGATGTACTTCATTGGGGACATGTTGAAAATGTGTGCCCCGACCGGGACTCGAACCCGGGATCTCCTGCTTACATGGCAGACGCTCTATCCAACTGAGCCACCGCGGGCACAGAGGATAATGCGTCTGCAGGGACTTATCCCTTGCATGCTCCCCGTGAGATCCACATTCCCAACATGTCCACACCACTACATTCGTAGTGCGCCTAATAGATGTTTGCCCATCATACTCAGTACTCGTGGCAGATTAATCTACCAAGCCCCGTACGAGTTCGGGCATAGCGTGTGCGTTCGCACAAGAAGGTCATTGGCCGGGAAGCCATATTTTTTAACTATATATGACGGTAGTATCTGTTCCAGAACGAACAGTTACCGTGGATGACCATGCAGCTTTGCTAGAAATGAAATGATAAATAAATGGACACCCTAGCTGCAAACAGGCGTTGATGTACTTCATTGGGGACATGTTGAAAATGTGTGCCCCGACCGGGACTCGAACCCGGGGTCTCCTGCTTACATGGCAGACGCTCTATCCAACTGAGCCACCGCGGGCACAGAGGATAGTGCGTCTGCAGGGACTTATCCCTTGCACGCTCCCCGTGAGAGCCACATTCCCAACATGTCCACACCATGAGTACTGAGTATGATGGGCAAACATCTATTAGGCGCACTACGAATGTAGTGGTGTGGACATGTTGGGAATGTGGATCTCACGGGGAGCGTGCAAGGGATAAGTCCCTGCAGACGCACTACTCTCTGTGCCCGCGGTGGCTCAGTTGGATAGAGCGTCTGCATGTAAGCAGGAGATCCCGGTTCGAGTCCCGGTCAGGGCACACATATTCAACATGTCCTCAATGAAGTACATCAACGCCTGTTTGCAGCTAGGGTGTCCATTTAATTATCATTTCATTTCTAGCAAAGCTGCATGGTCATCCACGGTAACTGTTCGTTCTGGAACAGATACTACCGTCATATATATTTGTGAGTACCAGGACGCGAACCAGCTGCCTGATACTTCGCATCTCTGTGCAACGGTGAACTCGTGCAACTTTCGACCCTGTCATTTGTCTTAGATCGCACAAAGAAGTTACCTGCCGAGATGTAATTAGTTACATTTAATTATAGGAAGTAGTATCAAGAACGAGGAGTTTTTTAATGTCAATGTGATGTTGCTCTGGAACTGTATGCTTTCATACTATGCAATTTATGATGGCATAACAAATTTAAAAATGTTGTAACCACCAATATGACGCTTTTCGTCATTTTATTACAAAAAAATTGGTACCAGTACCGACGAATTTTCGAAACATATTAAGTGTCCTGGTGTTATGGAACTGCATTTATTTATAGAGCGTAACTTATTATACAATAACCACCAAATGCGAACTTTAACCAAAACGACGAAATCCAGTATGGCCTCTCCCAAATTCCGAACGATCAAGGAAGTTTATAAATAGCTCCTCCAGTCTTCAATACGGAATGTGATGTCGAAATAAAATCACATCTGCCTCAGGTGGTGTGGACTGAGCTTTCCCATTGAGGCACAGACTACGCCTCAGTGGGGTCGGGGCTGGTGGAGAGGCATCGGGAGACAATCCGCGAAGCCGTGCTGCTAGCGTGGTGGTGTTAATGTTAACGGCGACCGACAACACGGTGACCCATTATGTCTGCCTTTAGGAAACTATAAGCTGGGCTTCGAAGAGCTGTGGTTGTTTGCAATGCGAATGCCCTGGAGTATTTCATCGATGCAGAAGTACACGCGCACCCAAACACTGTGTCAAAGCTGTACCCATATTGCCCTTTGTTATTGACTATGCCTGTTTTAGTGCTCCCTCTGCTCGCATTGGTCCCATGTAATGTACACAATTTAGCTCTTTATGTTTACCGTAAGAAAGCGAGTTACCTAAGGCTGAATTAATTAATTTCTTTAATTCCAAAGCGAGATGAGGCAGTTGGGGTTCAATTTGTTCCGTTGATTAGAAAAGCAAGTTTTCTTAAAGAAATTGTCGGTGGGTTTCTCTTGATTTCTGTATTAGTAACTCAGTATTGCATTGTCATAATAAATGCAATTTTTCTCTCTTAGTTGATCGACAAACGCCCATCAACACACCCGAGACTTTCCATTCCACAGTGAAACAATTATAAAGCCATTACATAATTAAACAGAAATTTTCGACTGATGTAACCTACAAACCACCGAAAATCAGTGCGGTATAATCCTTCCAAGCAGGCTTATCCTCGCTAGTGTCACAGTACGAGCCTTTAACTTAGAGTAAAAGTAAATATAGACCCCTCAGTTAAAATCTTGCTATGCAAATAATTTAAGGGGACTGTTCCATTTTAATGAGATGAGTATTCTACCTTTGGATCCAGTCCATCACGTCACAAAAAAGTAATTTACTCGTTAGACTTCTGCTCCTTTCCGTCCGTGATATGATACTCTTAATATACTTAATTCAGACCGTCAGCAAACAATCTCATCTAATTACCTACAGAAACTAAATGCATCTTAACTGTGGTGTCCTAAAAAGGACTGGTCAGATATTTCGTGGCAGAGTAAAAACAATGAGCCGACATTAGATGGCAAAGATCCGGGAATTCACAGTTACTACATTGTGTGACTAACATTCTCCTAAACATTGTGTCAAAGTAGAGAGATCTGTTGCTCCATGGTTCATTACAGAACTACACCAAATATCAAATAAATGCGTGAAATCTAACTCCTGAACTCTATCAAGTGCACAGGAAATTGAGGAATAAATCGAAGTAAAACATACGGAGCGCCAAAATCAATCCTTCTTGCTCTGTCGTATACTACGAGGCTAGTACTGTAACACCGAGAAAAAAACCGCGAGGCTTCAGCATACTAAAGGCAAAATGTGCCGCTCTTGTGTTTGTCAAACCTCTACAGACGCTTTACTTTTAAATACATGTTTCTACATATACAGTACGCCAAAAAACCATGAGAATGTGAGTAGGTTATGCCGCAGTGTGCACTGGCATGCATGAAAACCTTGTCAACATTATTATTCCAGTTTGCACAGACTTTTCCGCCTCTCTCTTCATGGTAGTACATATCCTACTCAGTGGAAACAAAGCTTAATTCGACAAGTACCTAAGAATGCTCAACCAAAAACACTAGTATAGGTCGATTAGCATATTACCTGCAGTATCTAAAGCCTTCACTAATAGCTGACGGAGTATAACATCAACGTTAAACACCATTTAGGCTCCCAGAAATATCAGATATCTGCAGTAATCTCCCACATGGTAATAACACAAGTATCAGCATTCTATATAGCAAGTAAAGTACTGTAGTCATCAGTCCGAATATTGTTTTGTACTCCACAGTGCTTTACAAGACTTGGTCCCGTTGGAGGTGGTATGCCGTTGACTTTCTGCGACCTCTGAGCTGACTTATCCGGCGAGTAACTGAAGGACATGCAGTCTAACGTGGATTTTTCGCTGTATAGACTGAACGCTAGGGGTGAAAGAAAAGACTACATCGTTCTCAGTCTTCAGTTCTTTTTGTGCCATCTCGGTCCTTGTAGATATTTATTTTATCCGTCCTTTTCTATAGCTTACTTTCTCTTTTTCTCACAACTGTGAACATCTTGCACCATTTTACATTTTCAAACGCATTTTCATGGCTGACAAATCCTATAATAAGTCTTGAATTTTCATGTGCCTTACTTCTACTACTCTAGTATATTAAGAAAAGTTATTAAAAAGTTCTGAAATATGTGTATCATGTCTGAGGTCAGCAACTCTGCTAATAAAATTAAAACAATTTGGAATATTGTTGAACGGACAGGACAACCAAGACCACAGGAAGGCTGTGTTACCAACAAACTGAATGAAATGTTTGTTAACAAGAGGACAGAGGTGGCGCAAACAGAACTCCTGGATTTCCATCTAGTATAATGGCTCTATTTTGATACTATACAAAAAGTACTCACGTCACTGCAGTTGGTATTGTATCCAATTTATGAATTGTCATGTTTTTCGAGTTTTAAAAATAACGTCAGGCAGATAGCGTCCTTCTCAGTGAATACACATTAAAAGTCTTTCTTCGAAGGTCGCTGTCAGTTTCGTCAATATGTCATGTGAAACAGCAGCAAATTCTTGACGTGTTGCAACTTTCAGGTCATTGAGTGTACGACGCTTGTTGCAGTACACTTTACTTTTTAGGTATCATGATAGGAAGAAGTCACAATCAGACAATCTCCATCTAATTGGAACCAAATGTCTGTCATATTCATCCCTTTAGTGTCCAATTGCGGCCGCACGAAACTGCGTCGCACTGAAACATCACATCCAGGGTTCACTGTTACACTAACAACGTCTTCTTGAAAAAAAAAAAAAAAAAGGCCCAACGATTTCCATATTGGACACTATACACCACACTGTCACTTCTGCAATGTGCGGTGGTTTCTGAGGCACTTCTTGAGGGTTGTCTGCTGCCCAGTATCGACAGTTTTGTTTGTTTACGTAAGAAGCTAAGTGAAAGAGCGCTTCATTTCTCATCATCTACACACCGGCAACAGCAAAAAAATGGCTCTGAGCACTATGGGACTTAACATCTGTGGTCATCAGTCCCCTGGAACTTAGAACTACTTAAACCTAACTAACCTAAGGACATCACACACATCCATGCCCGAGGCAGGATTCCAACCTGCGACCGTAGCAGTCGCGCGGTTCCGGACTGAGCGCCTAGAACCGCTAGACCACCGCGACCGGCCGGCAACAGCAGCAAGAACATCAAGCATTCTCTCAAAAAACTGTCTCCGTTCATCATAATCACAGTCGTCAATCTTCTGCACGATCTTAATTTTGTAGGGATGAAAATGTGACTCATCCTTCAGGATTCGATGCAGAGAGCGACGAGGCAAGGCCAGATTGGAGAACGCTTCCTAGTGGGTGGCGTGAACTCTAAAGAGCAGGTGCTCTTACTATGTCGACGTTTTGCTGCGTTCAATGAACCTTTGTATTTTCATTTTCGGACTTCCATATACAAGGTTCAAACTTTTGACGTTCTATGTTCCAAATAGCAGTATGTTACCCTTTCGTTAGTTACTGAATCTTTTCACATGGTTACCTCCCCCTTGGCAGTCTTCCCCTGGAGAGCCGAATGGGTGAGTAATCCAGCTTTTTTGACAATGGAGAGGTCATCATGGCACTTTTTCAGTTACAGGACAGATGTCCTGAGGGTACACGTTTTTCATCAGTCTACTGACTGGTTTGATGCGGGCCGCCACGAATTCCTTTCCTGTGCTAATCTCTTCATCTCAGAGTAGCACTTGCAATCTACGTCCTCAATTATTTGCTTGACGTATTCCAATCTCTGTCTTCCTCTACAGTTTTTGCCCTCTACAGCTCCCTCTAGTACCATGGAAGTCATTCCCTCATGTCTTAGCAGATGTCCTATCATCCTGTCCACATATTCCTTTCCTCTCCGATTCTGCGTAGAACCTCCTCATTCCTTACCTTATCAGTCCACCTAATTTTCAACATTCGTCTATAGCACCACATCTCAAATGCTTCGATTCTCTTCTGTTCCGGTTTTCCCACAGTCCATGTTTCACTACCATACAATGCTGTACTCCAGACGTACATCCTCAGAAATTTCTTCCTCAAATTAAGGCCGGTATTTGATATTAGTAGACTTCTCTTGGCCAGAAATGCCTTTGTTGCCATAGCGAGTCTGCTTTTGATGTCCTCCTTGCTCCGTCCGTCATTGGTTATTTTACTGCCTAGGTAGCAGAATTCCTTAACTTCATTGACTTCGTGACCATCAATCCTGATGTTAAGTTTCTCGCTGTTCTCATTTCTACTACTTCTCATTACCTTCGTCTTTCTCCGATTTACTCTAAAACCATACTGTGTACTCATTAGACTGTTCATTCCGTTCAGCAGATCATTTAATTCTTCTTCACTTTCACTCAGGATAGCAATGTCATCAGCGAATCGTATCATTGATATCCTTTCACCTTGTATTTTAATTCCACTCCTGAACTTTTCTTTTATTTCCATCATTGCTTCCTCGATGTACAGATTGAAGAGTAGGGGCGAAAGGCTACAGCCTCGTCTTACACCCTTCTTAATACGAGCACTTCGTTCTTGATCGTCCACTCTTATTATTCCCTCTTGGTTGTTGTACATATTGTATATGACCCGTCTCTCCCTATAGCTTACCCCTACTTTTTTCAGAATCTCGAACAGCTTGCACCATTTTATATTGTCGAACGCTTTTTCCAGGTCGACAAATCCTATGAAAGTGTCTTGATTTTTCTTTAGCCTTGCTTCCATTATTAGCCGTAACGTCAGAATCGCCTCTCTCGTCCCTTTACTTTTCCTAAAGCCAAACTGATCGTCACCTAGCGCATTCTCAATTTTCTTTTCCATTCTTCTGTATATTATTCTTGTAAGCAGCTTCGATGCATGAGCTGTTAAGCTGATTGTGCGATAATTCTCGCACTTGTCAGCTCTTGCCGTCTTCGGAATTGTGTGGATGATGCTTTTCAAAAATGGCTCTGAGCACTATGGGACTCAACTGCTGAGGTCATTAGTCCCCTAGAACTTAGAACTAGTTAAACCTAACTAACCTAAGGACATCACAAACATCCATGCCCGAGGCAGGATTCGAACCTGCGACCGTAGCGGTCTTGCGGTTCCAGACTGCAGCGCCTTTAACCGCACGGCCACTTCGGCCGGCTGATGCTTTTCCGAAAGTCAGATGGTATATCGCCAGACTCATATATTCTACACACCAACGTGAATAGTCGTTTTGTTGCCACTTCCCCCAATGATTTTAGAAATTCTGATGGAATGTTTTCTATCCCCTCCGCCTTATTTGACCGTAAGTCCTCCAAAGCTCTTTTAAATTCCGATTCTAATACTGGATCCCCTATCTCTTCTAAATCGACTCCTGTTTCTTCTTCTATCACATCAGACAAATCTTCACCCTCATAGAGGCTTTCAATGTATTCTTTACACCTATCTGCTCTCTCCTCTGCATTTAACAGTGGAATTCCCGTTGCACTCTTAATGTTACCACCGTTGCTTTTAATGTCACCAAAGATTGTTTTGACCTTCCTGTATGCTGAGTCTGTCCTTCCGACAATCATATCTTTTTCGATGTCTTCACATTTTTCCTGCAGCCATTTCGTCTTAGCTTCCCTGCACCTCCTATTTATTTCATTCCTCAGCGACTTGTATCTCTGTATTCCTGATTTTCCCGGAACATGTTTGTACTTCCTCCTTTCATCAATCAACTGAAGTATTTCTTCTGTTACCCATGGTTTCTTCGCAGCTACCTTCTTTGTACCTATGTTTTCCTTCCCAACTTCTGTGATGGCCCTTTTTAGAGATGTCCATTCCCCTTCAACTGTACTGCCTACTGCGCTATTCCTTATTGCTGTATCTATAGCGTTAGAGAACTTCAAACGTATCTCGTCATTCCTTAGTACTTCCGTATCCCCCTTCTTTGCGTATTGATTCTTCCTGACTAATGTCTTGAACTTCAGCCTACTCTTCATCACTACTATATTGTGATCTGAGTCTATATCTGCTCCTGGGTACGCCTTACAATCCAGTATCTGATTTCGGAATCTCTGTCTGACTATGATGTAATCTAATTGAAATCTTCCCGTATCTCCCGGCCTTTTCCAAGTATACCTCCTCCTCTTGTGATTATTGAACAGGGTATTCGCTATTACTAGCTGAAACTTGTTACAGAACTCAATTAGTCTTTCTCCTCTTTCATTCCTTGTCCCAAGCCCATATTCTCCTGTAACCTTTTCTTCTACTCCTACCCCTACAACTGCATTCCAGTCCCCCATAACTATTAGATTTTCGTCCCCCTTTACATACTGCATTACCCTTTCAATATCCTCATACACTTTCTCTATCTGTTCATCTTCAGCTTGCGATGTCGGCATGTATACCTGAACTATCGTTGTCGGTGTTGGTCTGCTGTCGATTCTGATTAGAACAACCCGGTCACTGAACTGTTCAGAGTAACACACCCTCTGCCCTACCTTCCTACTCATAACGAATCCTACACCTGTTATACCATTTTCTGCTGCTGTTGATATTACCCGATACTCATCTGACCAGAAATCCTTATCTTCCTTCCACTTCACTTCACTGATCCCTACTATATCTAGATTGAGCATTTGCATTTCCCTTTTCAGATTTTCTAGTTTCCCTATCACCTTCAAGCTTCTGGCATTCCACGCCCCGACTCGTAGAACGTTATCCTTTCGTTGATTATTCAATCTTTTTCTCATGGTAACCTCCCCCTTGGCAGTCCCCTCCCGGAGATCCTAATGGGGGACTATTCCGGAATCTTTTGCCAATGGAGAGATCATCATGACATTTCTTCAATTACAGGCCACATGTCCTGTGGATACACGTTACGTGTCTTTAATGCAGTGGTTTCCATTGCCTTCTGCATCCTCATGTCATTGATCATTGCTGATTCTTCCGCCTTTAGGGGCAATTTCCCACCCCTAGGACAATAGAGTGCCGTGAACCTCTATCCGCTCCTCCGCCCTCTTTGACAAGGCCGTTGGCAGAATGAGGCTGACTTCTTATGCCGGAAGTCTTCGGCCGCCAATGCTGGTTATGGCAGTGGCAGGGATCGAACCCGGGACCGAAGACGTTTTGATTATGAATCAAAGACGCAACCCCTAGCCCACGGGTATGCGTCTTTAATTCGGACGTTTCCATTGCCTTTTGCATCTTCGTGTCTTTGATCATTGTTGATTCTTCCGCCTTTTAGGGCAGTTTTTCAGTCCACGGGCAAGCGGTTGCTCTGAACCTTTGTCTGCTCCTCCACCCTGCTGTTGGTAGATCGAGGATGACTCCTTATGCCGGGGTCTACGGCCACTGCAGGTCACGGATATATTTTATTAATAATATTCCGTCTTCAGTCACAATACCAGTACTTATATTTTGTATTTACTGTTTAACGCGATTCGGAGCTATAACTCCATTTTTAAGGACTGTATGGAAATAATGGACGTTGCATCTACTTCACTTTTTCCGTTAACTGTTACAAATTATCCCGTTGTTGGATTTAAGGAGAAAACAGTTTCAGGTGAGATTAATGAGAGAAATACAGTACTGTAACATATCATCTGCATTTGAATTCATAATATTCGTCTTTTGCATTGACGACAAAATTTCATATGTTCACTTACATTTCGATCTATGTTGTGTATTTAACTCAAGCTACAATGATCTAATTTCACATTATTTCCATTCACATAGATTGACGATTAAAATGTAAAAAGAGTGACAGTTAATAGTACTTGTTTTAGTTCTAACACATTCGTCGCGAGATTTGCTATGCTTATTACCACACAGGATGACTTAATTTATTATAAAATAAGAGGTGTAATTTATACTTGTAGAGTTTGGAACATAGTAATAACGTTGTATTACTTTAGTTATCCATACTGCAAAATGAGAGTGGGTACGATACGGGAGTATAGGGGTTAATGGGAGGAAGAGAGAGACAGAGAGAGAAAGGGAGAGAGATTAGGTTGAGTGGGATGAGACGGAGGTAATAGGCTGTACTTATGTTTGAGGCAGGAATAATGGAGTTGTATCCATTAGTTCTTTGAGGTTGTTGTATTAATAGACAGTCATTACTTAACACAGAAAGTGATCTGTTGTATTCGCTATCTGTTCATTTTTCGTATTTCAATTTTTTGGAAAATCTTTTTTCTGCGTATTTCTAGTGCCCCAAGCACGATGAGTTTTATGCCTGAGGCTTATGTAAGACAGAGAGGGTACAGCCTCCCAATTATGGATGGTACCAGCGTAACAAAATGCCTGGGGCGAATCAAAATCAGCTAGGGGAAGGATTAATTCCGACGTAAAACCGTAACCGCTCGGTGATCAACAGCTTTAATGACAGAGGGAGACTATACACAGTAAACTGGAGAGAGTAACTGAAGCTTCGGAAGAAGAACGCTGCCTGGAGATCGCCGGACACATCGGGAGCCGCCGCTGCGTGCGACACCATACGAGCCGGCAGCGATGGGGAAAGCTCCAGACGGCCTACTTTCTGGTCATCCGAACCACCAGCTACCACCACGCTGGAAGAGTACCCAACCTCGCCAGCTCACACTCAGTCACGAGCTAGTGTTTCGGCTCCTTCACTGCCAAGTGCTGCTCAGGTGTCACCCACTAAGTCTGGTAAATCACGAGTGAGCATGAAATGTTCTATTGAAGGGAATGCATTCGTTAAGTGGCAGTATTATTTAATCACCAAACTTGAAACTGTTCTTATTATCATCGTCATAATCATTATCATTATTATTATTATTATTTATAGCTCATACAATATAGAAATTGTAATGACCGCTCACAAAGGATTTCTATCTAGATGTAAGGGAGACACTAAAGGCGCTGTTCTTCCCGGGTGAAATAAATCACAAAAAATATGTAATTACTGAAGTCTGACATTGTGAGGGAGGAGACAGCTGTCTTAATGTAATTTATAAAAAAAATTAATGTAACTTTTAATACCTAGACCACAATTTTCAGTATACAATTAACGACCGACGACGAGTTTCGGTCGTTTTCCACAACAATCTTCAGATTTGTAAACAAATGGACGAAAAGTAGCATAAGAAAATTTTATACAATAAAAGAGAATATAAAACAATGTATAACAGCTGAACGAATTATATACGGAGAACTAGCTCCCACAATAAAAGTTGTATAAGTAACTGCTCTGAAGGTGACATACCGTTCAGATCGCAAAATAGCGGTGAACATACAATGAAAAACATTATCATTAGCTGTACTCATGCAATGACATGCATTCGTATTATGAGCCAATAAAACTATGACAGTATGTAGTTAAAAACTTCATCGTGAGCGATTCAGATTGTAAGCCTTCCGAAAGAGCTTCAGACCAAAAAACTTATACCTAAAACCAAGTAAATTTTAAAATTATAAAAATAACAAGGGAATGAAGATAAACTTATAAGACAGGGAAGCTGTGTTGTATACTTAATTGGCAACATGCCATATGTAAAAATACAAATCCTACGTAACTTCCAAATAATTAAATACATCAAAGAACAGCGTGGCGCTAAAAATATGAATAACGTACCGTACACACGCAAGACGACGGTAAGGGAAATGGCCAGCGGCATTTGTAAAAGGTGTATCGCACGCTCATGACTTACACAGCAGGTATTATAGAGAGAACAGTAAATGCAACGGTAACAAGAATTGTCATCTGTTCCATAGCTATAATCATACAAACCAAACACTAGGTAGTGATTTTATTATTTGTGATCAACGGACATAAAATGAAAGATAAATGCCATACCCTGGCTTACAAAGGAGTGATCCAGCACGGCGTATAAAACAGTGAATCAGTTACATGTTCACTTCTACTATTTAAGCTGGTTCTCCTTACAGAATTTGTTCAGCTGTTATACACTGCTGTATATCCTATTTTATTTTACATAAATTTCTTAGGCGACCTTTCCTCTATTTGTTTACAGATCTTAAGGTAGTTGCAGAAAATTACCGAAATTAGTCATTGTGATTAACTGCACACTGAAAATTACGATCTAGATACTAAAAGTTTCATACATTAAAAAAATTGTATTTAAAATGTCTGTAATATTTTGTTCACGATTTTTTACAAAGACCTAATGATCCTGGCAATTCTCGATCTGGTCCAAACGCAGATAGATCTGCTGCATGGACTCCAGACATTCTACCTGAACAAAGATCGTTTTTTAACTTCCCGTGGCTCGTCGCTGTTTTACGGAGCGTTTAGCCCGGCCGCTGTGACCTAGCGGCTCTAGGCGCTTCAGTCCGGTACCGCGCTGCTGCTACGGTCGCAGGTTCGAATCCTGCCTCGGGCATGGATGTGTGTGATGTCCTTAGGTTAGTCAGGTTTAAGTAGTTCTAAGTCTATGGGACTGATGACCTCAGATGTTTAGACCCATAGTCCTTAGAGCCATTTGAACGGAGCGTTACAGACGTGATGTCATCTCTTCCAAATCAAGCGCATATTCCGCGGTTACTCAGCAAACGTCACCTAGCAGTCGAAATTCAGTATGGGGGAGCGAAGCAGAGGCTCTCATTTTACTTTTACGTATTCCAAACATGGTAGAAAGGTAGTCCTTCATGAAAGTGTACGCACAGTGACTTTCTCTAGCTTATCCTGACTAACACCGGGGTATACTGTAGAGAAAGCTACTAACACCAGCGTTAGATTGAATATAACGATTTTACGTACAAGTAACAAAATATTACTATTACAGCGTGCAAAATTATTGAAAACGTATAAATGCAGAAACATTTAAAAAATTTGCGATTAAACATGCGTTAGCAAAAAAAATACAAAAAATACATTTGAATGAACTGCATTCTATTACAAACTCTAACTTATTACAAAAGATCGGTGAACATTGAGTGCACTATTGACCAACACACTGAATGCTAGGCGCAGCACAAAGAAGGAGAAACAGGTACTGAGGAATAAAGAACTTTAACGATAATAATTGGAATAAATATGAGTTTTTCTGGGGAAAAACTTGCTAGCTAAATATCGTGCAATCATCATATACTACTAATGAATCACCTATCCACTGCAAAACATTCCGGAACTTCTTGCGAGTAGACGCATTTAGGGCTATCACAAGGCCAACGTGTAAGCTCTCATGTACATGAGAAACTCCCTTTTAGCTGTTGTAGACTACTTATCACGACGCTAAGTGACATCAACGTTCCCTAGATCGTTCTCCATGGCAACTAGTCACGCCTGCGAATCTCTGTTTTATCCCTTGCTGCTCTGCACTGATTGGCCATGTGCCCGTAATGTGTACTCCGCCATTGAACAATTGATTGCGGCCATTTCACACAAACCGAAGTTAATTACGGTTCTTGTTAAAGGGAGAATTTGAATTGCGTTCCACATATTCAGCCCGTAATGGCTGTTGTGGCCAAGCGAGCGCTGTTTATTTCCGAGTGTTCCATTAGCAAATGCTACCACGTCATGTATTTTATTTACTACCAACCGGATGCGGCGATGCGTCTGCCCTCGTTATTTGATTCGCTTTTAACCGGCAAATGCCGAGGAAGGAAACGCAAATTTTTAGTTCCGTATTTCGAAACAGGTCCAAAGCATCCAAAGTTATGAATGAGTACTATCAAGTCTCGTTAAGCTAAATACATCGTTAGAGGCGTACTGCTGTGCACTAGGAGGAGGAGGACGTATCGTACAGGGCAACTTCTTAGTGAAGAAAATACTTCAGTATGCTTTCAGAAAATAAAAAGTATAAATTTAGCTTCTGAACGGTTCCGCGTGACTAAAGAGGTTTGTATATTTCTCAAGGAGATTTAAATTGAGACTGACCGTTGACATTGAACGCAAATCAATTTAATGTAACCTTATGAATAGGAGACGTGACCCATTATTGCTCAATTATTGCTATTGGTGATTAAACTCTGGAAACAGTAACAACAGCAATAATTATTAAAATAAAAAGGAGTTTTTAAAATGGCACGTTTTAAATCGGAGTATAAAATATCTAGCCCCACACAGATTTATAATGTCGTACAGATAGTCCTGAATATCTGTGAACGCGAATTTTTTATAGCTGTGTAAATACTTGTAAGATTTAAAATTGAAAATGCGAGGTGCAAGCGATGGATGATAATAAGGAGGTGAAGTATTCATGCATCATGAAGAAACCGCCCCATGAACACAAATATTGTCTGTTTACATTAGTGTGAGTACGCGCTGTCATGCCGAAAACTAGACTGCCAAGTAAGTGCCAAGGTTGCCTGGAGCTATAGTGAGAAAATGCTCACTAGGTGAAGCCATAAAACTTAACTAGCTAACGGCTTTTAAAAGGCCATGCCACCTTTGAGAAGGATTATTCGGTACGTAATAGGAAACATTTATTTATCTGCACTTGTCTGTCCAAAAATTGTTATCTACTCTGACTATATATCAGAAACCTGTACACAAATGTACCTCTGGCCTACACCATTGGAATTACACGTACATTCTTGATTGCAAAAATTTCCTTCTTAATAATGATACACAACGAGATCATCAGGCTTCTGAAAATATTAATTTCCTACAATCGTATTTATGTATGTCATGATCTGCGGACCTAGAAACGACGGAGAGGTTTCGTACTCGCTGTAGCCCTCAGTGGTACACAACGCGACAACAGGGTACAGCGGTCCACTCACCCCACCGCCGCCCCACACTGAACCCGCGGTTATTGTGCGGTTCGGCCCCCAGTGGTTTCTTCATGGATAAGTTACCAATGTCACATTTAATTTTCCAGTTTAGCGTTGATCCGGCTTCACTCTTTCATATTTTTACTAAAAACTTTTAGCTGTTTCTTTATTCTTATTAGTGAGCAGTCATCTGGCAAAGGTGTATTATCTTAACCATTATACGGATGTATTTTGCACTCGTGAGTTTCTTCTGCTCACTGAATATGCCTGTTTACCCAAGTTAGATAACCCTGGCAATCTTTACTAGCTTTCTTTTTCCTGCTGTCATTACTTTTTGTTATCGTGTTGCTTGTAGGTGATGTAATGAGTTACCTCCCAGTTCTTTGGGACTCTCAATCTCGTTTAACACCTCGGTTTACAATTAGAGAGAATTTATCAGTGATTTAATGAAGCATTGATAGTGGCTCCTAGCTGTTGTCTGCCAGTTCTATGGGACTCTTAATCACGTTCGACTCCTCGGTTACGATAAGCAAGAACTTTTATCGGTAAGCTCAGCTATGGTACAATATTTTCAATTGAAATTTATACCCCTCTCCAACCCCTGAAACACAAATTTGGCCCTGTGCTCCATGGTCCAATGGGTGTATGCCTTGTTATTTTTAATTTATTCACTTGTTACTACCCTTAATAACAATATATACTTATATCAATGTGTAGTTTCCCCAGATAGTCAGATGATGCCTAGAACGGGTGAAACACCTCACGTGTAAAGATTAATAAACCTAATTGTGCAACCAAGACTATTTTTTTCTGTTCTAAAGATCTATTATGGTTGCTGCAGCAGTGCCACTGCGGTAGTCTTGGAGTGGAGTGATTTTAATTTTCTTTCAGTGGGACGTACCTACGCCTCATTACTGGGAAGGCCTGTGCGCCCGCAAGGTACCGCTCTGGTCGATGTCGGAGCCACCTGGTGGACGAGTGTATCAGCTCTACCAACAGAGACGTCCAGTTGAGCAGCGAAGTGTTGGATTTTGATACGTCGATCAAGTCGAATGGGAGTGTCCGTACGTTCCAACATTGCAGAAGTCACATCTGTGTGAGGCCAGACGGCACACGGGACATCGAACTGGTTTGCTCGACGTTGTTGCAAAAACCAATGACAGGTGTCTGCTTGGGAGACACCTCCGTTACAGTTGCCATTTTGAGGGCTACGTGTAGCGCCGCCACTTCATCAAACTATAGAGTCTGAAGCTGCAATATTCCACAATGGACAATGGGCCTTCTGGAGCTGGGACAGACGAGTAGTCATTTTTTACGAGATTTTAGGAACACACTAGCACTCAGAATAAAACCACTTTCGGAGACCACCTCAGAGACGGGAAGTATAGCATTATTGATATTTATCGTAACAGAACAGTTGACATAATTTTCCCAAAGGGAAAAGATTAGATATATTAGAAAATTTACAAACTTATAGTCACAAGAAAAGATCTCCGAACATTTTATTGAACGACCAATTATAATCTAATGATAAAAATTTATTTACTATTTTTGATGAGCTTTTGTGATTTGTTTTATGAAAATTTTTCTTGTCGAGATGATGTGCTTCTATAATTTCACGAAAGTTGAGGTCTCCTTGTTCTTCAATATTGGTCCCCATTCGGTCAAACATTGTAATTGTGGAAAGCCCACACTGGACAGACATTGTTTTTCCTCTTGGTTTCTACATCTACATAGATACTCCGTTAGCCACCGTAGGGTGCGTGGCGGAGGTTACCCCGTACCACTGCTTGTCGTTTCCTCTCCTGTTCCACTCGCAAATAAATGGTACAAATGGCTCTGAGCACTATGGGACTTAACGTCTGAGGTCATCAGTCCCCTAGAACTTAGAGCTACTTAACCTAACTAACCTAAGGACATCACACACATCCATACCCGAGGCAGGATTCGAACCTGCGACCATAGCAGCAGCGTGGTTCCGGACTGAAGCGCCTAGGACCGCTCGGCCACAGCGGCCGGACACTCGCAAATAGAGCGATGTAAAAACTACTGTCTGTTTGTCTATATGAGCCCTAACCTCTAGTAACTTATCTTCGTAGTCCTTACTCGCATTGTATGTTGGTGGCCTTAGAATAGTTCGCAGTTAGCTTCAAATCCCGGTTCTCCAAATTTTCTCGACAGTGTTTCTCGAACAGAACATTGCCTTCCCTCCAGGGTTTCCCATTTGAGTTCCCAGCATCTCCGTAACTTCCTGCCTTTATACTTCATATGACACAACGTATTTTTGTTTGTAACTACTACGACAGTGCCACTTGGCGGCTGGTTGAACGTATATGTCATTTGGGTAATCTCTGTCTTCTTTCTGCTACTGTTCGAATATGAGCTTGTATAATCAGTGGAATATATGCGTTGTTTTATGTAATCGTTATGTTATGCTTAATTTGCAAATGTGCTATTGGTCTCATGTTCATGAAGTATCGTTCTACGATAGGATACAGTATAATATGCATTTGATCAACATTCAGTGAAATGTACTGCAGAAGGTATGTTATATTCCATGGTATAATCAATGTTTATGTATAATTATGTTATGCCTCTTTACATCTGATCCCAGTGTGCTTGAATATGTTGGCCTACACTTTACAGTTGTTATGATGGCAACGTAGTTTATTGAAACCGATCATCACAGTAAATGCTGTACAATAGCGATATTGGCTCTTTGAAGTTGTACGTTTGTTTCTGCATTAATCTAGATAATGTCAAGCATGTATAACATTCTTCTAACTTCGCTAGGAAGAAGCACTTCCTTGCAAGACGATTTTAACTTCGGTTTTTTTGTTTCCCTGTAATTCATGAGAAGTAACTAGAAGCCTGACGAATCTTCCTCCACTATATCCTGAACCATTGTTGTTGTTGTTGTCTAAATAGGTTACTGCAAGCCGTTTTACATGCTTGTTTCAGCCACTGTCAGTTCAAATTCTTCGACATTTCTATGCCACCGGGCATGTAATTTTAAGTGCGAAGCCATCCTGCTGCTCGTGTTATTACATGCTCCGTGATCTCGGGTGGTCCGATTTGGAATGGATGTTATGTGTATTCAGTGAATATTGTACATGTATTTCGTAAGTGTTCCATTTCATAGCCAGTATCCAACGACCCTCCTGCCTTCTAACGACAAATAGTATGTCATTTCCGTAATCAGGTCTGGGTCTATGCAATCGTTTCATTTGATATCACAATCTATTAAAAGACTGCTATATGTTACATGTTGTGAAATGTGAAACTTTAAATTTCACAATTTGGAGATTAGTTCGCGTGTTCGGCAACAGTTTTCCTCAAGTCAGGTGACACGGGTTCCGGTTCGTCTGTTAGCGTGAAGATCTTGTGTGTGCCCAGCGCATGTTCAGTCACACGATAATATTTCCTTTTCCAAATTCTGTGTTTTATGACATAGAAAATGAATAAAGATTGGTTATGAGTCATATTCAAATTAAACTCCACTCAACATTCTAAGTACATAAGAATCATAATGAATTTCACAGATCAGTCAACAAATTAAGTACGAAATAGTCTCAAAATTTTTCCATTATTTGAGTTTGACAATCTATAAAATTACAAATAACTCTCTAAACCAGTACTTGGTGCTGCTGATTAAGGTATAAGCTGTCAGGCTTACATCTACTGCCAAAGAACCTGAAAACAAAGCTGCAGAGACGTGATAAATATCTGGTTTATTGAATACAATGCACAAGAGCAGTTTATACATAGGCCAGTGTACGGGACTTGGTCCAGATGCAGTCGCTTTGAGCAACAAGAGAAAACACGGTCAGCGCAGCAGACAGTGGCAAGTCCTTTGCAGTATCAGTACTCATTGTCGGGGAAGCTGGCAGATCATAACAAATTAATATCAGGAGCGCAAACACCCGAATATACTGGAGATCGCTGCACTGGCTTTCTTGTGCGTCTTCGGATACTACGGGTTCTATGTTATTTCGTAGAAATAAAATTTTAAAAAATGCTGATGATGCTGTAACTTCAGCGAAACATATCTGAGTAGACAAGCAGAAAAAATGGTTTGTTCAAGGAAGAGAGTATCAGAAATGTATTTATATTTAAACAAGGACACAAGTGTGAGCTTCAAACTAAAGATGAGACTTCCATTTACGTAACCAAAATGGTACCAGTGATAATTCCACGTCAGTGTAACAAGCTGTGAATCTGCACTGCATTCGTAGGGCACCCAGTAGTTTCTCCATGCCTTGTGTAAGGGTGTGTAGAGTACCGAGTCCTTTAAGTATACTTTCTACGATTTTTTGGCCGTTCCTCTGTGTTTCAGTGTAGTCACTACGCTCTAAATCTTCGCACTAACGGTCCAGAGACCGCTTATATATCCCGGGGTCTCATATACGGAGTAATAACATCAGTGCCCGAAGTTAACGCGAAATTGCATGTCAAGCCATCACCACAGTGACTAGCACATAGCAGAGTTTCACAATATAAAGGACGCTGTCGCCCTACCCTTTGTACACTGAGGTTGTTAAGAAAAACTTCGAATCCCAGGATGCGTTACACGATAGATCTAGAGTTTCAGTAATCACAAGTGATATTAAAATTAAAATGTATTATCAGAGTATATCTACATAATGAAAAACTGTGACTCAACTGTGTAAATTTAGATGTGAATGTTACATTTGGGGATAACCAGTTATAAAAACGCGGACAAAGCCAAGTTCGGCATTTCATTATCTGTTTCCTTCATAATGAATTTTGTTTACAATCACCTACCTTTGAATTTTTGAATGCTGTCATCCATCTTTTCCTATCTTCTGCTAATCGTTCCATTTACCATTCGTACTGCACTCAATAACCTTAATATAATCATACATCATTTTCCCTCTTCTGCTCCTTCAGCTTCCACTGTAACAGATCTGAATGTTTTATCGTCTATATTCTCGCCTATTAGTTCTTTTACCTCTTCATTTCACCTTTATTTGTCCACTCCATTTTTAATATACTTCCGTAACGCCATGTCTTACAACGTATCTAGAATTTCGCATTATCCACTATTTACTTACATTCATCGTCATACTCGGGGCGTACAATTCGAGTACTTGCTCCTCAATATACACTCCTGGAAATTGAAATAAGAACACCGTGAATTCATTGTCCCAGGAAGGGGAAACTTTATTGACACATTCCTGGGGTCAGATACATCACATGATCACACTGACAGAACCACAGGCACATAGACACAGGCAACACAGCATGCACAATGTCGGCACTAGTACAGTGTATATCCACCTTTCGCAGCAATGCAGGCTGCTATTCTCTCATGGAGACGATCGTAGAGATGCTGGATGTAGTCCTGTGGAACGGCTTGCCATGCCATTTCCACCTGGCGCCTCAGTTGGACCAGCGTTCGTGCTGGACGTGCAGACCGCGTGAGACGACGCTTCATCCAGTCCCAAACATGCTCAATGGGGGACAGATCCGGAGATCTTGCTGGCCAGGGTAGTTGACTTACACCTTCTAGAGCACGTTGGGTGGCACGGGATACATGCGGACGTGCATTGTCCTGTTGGAACAGCAAGTTCCCTTGCCGGTCTAGGAATGGTAGAACGATGGGTTCGATGACGGTTTGGATGTACCGTGCACTATTCAGTGTCCCCTCGACGATCACCAGTGGTGTACGGCCAGTGTAGGAGATCGCTCCCCACACCATGATGCCGGGTGTTGGCCCTGTGTGCCTCGGTCGTATGCAGTCCTGATTGTGGCGCTCACCTGCACGGCGCCAAACACGCATACGACCATCATTGGCACCAAGGCAGAAGCGACTCTCATCGCTGAAGACGACACGTCTCCATTCGTCCCTCCATTCACGCCTGTCGCGACACCACTGGAGGCGGGCTGCACGATGTTGGGGCGTGAGCGGAAGACGGCCTAACGGTGTGCGGGACCGTAGCCCAGCTTCATGGAGACGGTTGCGAATGGTCCTTGCCGATACCCCAGGAGCAACAGTGTCCCTAATTTGCTGGGAAGTGGCGGTGCGGTCCCCTACGGCACTGCGTAGGATCCTACGGTCTTGGCGTGCATCCGTGCGTCGCTGCGGTCCGGTCCCAGGTCGACGGGCACGTGCACCTTCCGCCGACCACTGGCGACAACATCGATGTACTGTGGAGACCTCACGCCCCACGTGTTGAGCAATTCGGCGGTACGACCACCCGGCCTCCCGCATGCCCACTATACGCCCTCGCTCAAAGTCCGTCAACTGCACATACGGTTCACGTCCACGCTGTCGCGGCATGCTACCAGTGTTAAAGACTGCGATGGAGCTCCGTATGCCACGGCAAACTGGCTGACACTGACGGCGGCGGTGCACAAATGCTGCGCAGCTAGCGCCATTTGACGGCCAACACCGCGGTTCCTGGTGTGTCCGCTGTGCCGTGCGTGTGATCATTGCTTGTACAGCCCTCTCGCAGTGTCCGGAGCAAGTATGGTGGGTCTGACACACCGGTGTCAATGTGTTCTTTTTTCCATTTCCAGGAGTGTAGTATCAATGATAGTAGAACGTCTTAACAGTAAATAAATCTTTCTTCGCTGCGACGATTACTTTGCGTGTCATCCATGCATCTTTCATATTGCGCATCCTACATCTACATGTACGTGATTACTCTGCTATTCACAATAAAGTGCCTGGCAGAGGGTTCTATGAACCACCTTCAAGCTCTCTACCGTTCCACTCTCGAACGGCACGCGGGAAAAGCGAGCACTTAAATTTTTTTGTGCGAGCCCTGATTTCTCTTGTTTTATGGTGATGATCATTTCTTCCTGTGTAGGTGGGTTCCAACCGAATTTTTTCGCAATCGGAGGAGAAAAATGGTGATACAAATTTCATGAGAAGGTCCCGTCGCAACGAAAAACGCCTTTGTTTTAATGATTGCCACTCCAACTCTCGTATCATGTCTGTGACACTATCTCCCCTATTTCACGATAATACAAACGGAGCTGCCCTTTTTGTACTTTTTCTATGTCATCGGGCAGTCCCACCTGATGAGAATCCCACACCGCACAGTAATATTCCAGAATAGAGCGGACAAGCGTGGTATAACCAGTCGCTTTAGTAGACCTGTTGCACCTTCTAAATATTCTGCCAATGAATCGCAGTCTTTGGTTTACTCTACACACAGCTGGCAACACTGCGCCGCCGCGGGCACTTCGAGTATTTGCTGCACTAAAAAATTATAAAAAAACTTTGAAATTAAGCTATTTTTAAACTTTTACAGGTGTTATACATATAATATAAGTGTTGTTCAATTAGTGGAAGTGTTAGTGAAGTATAAAATAAGATTAAACGGGGTAAGAAGCTTATTTTTCTTCTCGAGCCTGTACCACGAATCCTAGGCTTAATTTCACGCGCGCAAATCGTAAATAAGAAGTGATTTAAACTTATAGGTAAACGTTTCCAGTTGGTATAAATATAAGTGTTGTTACATTAGTAGAGTGTTAGTGAAGCGTTAAAGAAGATTAAACGGGGTAAGAACTTTATTTTCCTTCTCACGCCTATAGCACGGATTTTAGGCTTAATTTCACGCGCGCGTATCGTAAGTAAACAGTGACTTAAACTTATATGTCATCACCAGTTCTTTTATTCAGTAGTCTTTCAATTTATTTATATCTGTCCTGAATAGTTTCTAGGGCCCTTTGTTTACGTTTTAGTCAATACTTAAATCAGTTAATACGATTTCGGTTTTTACCATGAGTGAGAAGTGTGTGACATGCCGTAGGATCGTTAGTTCCGGGGTATGGTGTGATTGGTGCTGTAGTTTCTTTCATTGGGGCGAATGTAGTGGCGTGGGAAATGGGGACATAAATGAGGCTCACCAGTGGTATTGTATGATCTGCAGTAGAGATAGGAAAATACTGGAACAGGAAGGGAAAATTGCAGCTCTTCAAGCTGACCTAGACAAGGCAAGGGAGGATCTGGACACGTTAAAGAGGGAGAAGGATGAACAGAGGTGGGAAGTGGCAACAGGTAATAGGGGGAACAGTCAAAGGAGAGCCTCAGCTTTGTCATAAATCTTGAAAATAGATTTGACCCGTTGCTTCAGTCAGAATCGGATGAGCCTCATGTAGGTGAAGCCGTAGAAAGGGCACAACAAGCTTTCAAGGACTTGAAAAAGGTAGGGAAATTTGTAAAGAGAAATAAAGTTCTGTTGTTAGGTAGTTCCCATGGTAGAGGTGTTGGCGAACAACTGCAGGAAAATCTAGGTCCAGACTACCAGGTCACAAACTTTTTCAAGCCTAGTGCAGATCTGTGTCAGGTAACAGAGGATTTAGGTTCTTTATGCAACAATTTCACAAAGGAGGATGCCGTAGTTATGGTGGGTGGTCCGGGAAATAGCATTGAGAGAGACTCTGAATATTCCATAGAGAGTGACCTGGTGAAGATAGCATCAGCAACGAAGCATACGAGTGTGGGATTTGTGTCTGTGATGAGACACCATGATCGGCCTCATTTGAACTCTTCTGTCGCGAGGGTGAACTCGTAGTTGGAGTGGCTGTTTAGGACGGATTAAGGGGCCCATATTGGTTTGATTCCTGTGGATGCTATCGATCGGTGGGACTACACTAGGCACAGCCTTCACCTCAATAGGAAAGGGAAGGGAAAACTGTCTGGGTTGATTGCAGAAAACTTAAGGGGGGACACTGTCAAAAGTGGTAAAATACCAATGGTCACAGGTGTCAGAGGGATGCCTTTTTTTAGGATAGGGAAGGGCGAAAGAAAACGAGTTTTAAGAGAGATTGGCAGACACACTCAGTTTGAGAAAACAGATGAACAGGAGTCAGATTTTAGCATACAGCCTCCATTTAAACAATGTTTAGCAGAAAGTAATCACAAACTGCCAGTTCATCTTTGCCAAAGCAGTTGTAATCCCATTAGTACGCAGTATCAGTTATCTTTATTACACCAGAACATTTCGGGACTCAGAAATAAAGTTGATGAACTACTCATTTGTATCGATGAAATGAATTCATCTAACCAAATTGACATAATCTGCCTCTCTGAACATCAAGTGACCACTGGTATAGATATGTTAGACATTTCAGGATTTAAGCTAGCTTCCTACTTCTGCAGAGTAGATATGGATGGAGGAGGAGTTGCCACATTTATTAAAAACTGCCATAAATTCAAAAACATTGACATTAATAAATTCTGTTTAGAGCAACATCTAGAAGCATGTGCAACAGAAGTAGAGTTCCATAACAGATCCTATATAATAGTAACTATTTACCGAGCACCCGCAGGAAATTATAATCTATTCATAAATCGTCTAGAAGCCCTTTTGGGTTATTTAACAGGAAGAAACAAAGAAATTTTGATTGCTGGTGACTTTAATACAGAATTTCTAATGCAGTCTTCCAGTAAACACTTACTGCAGTTAGTAATGTTGTCTTTCAATCTAACTCACACTGTAAACTTTGCAACTAGTATCACTAAATCCTCAAGGACAGCCATTGATAACATTTTTATAGACAAATCAAAGGAACAAAACCATATCATAAAACCTGTAATAAATGGACTATCAGATCATGACATGCAGCTCCTTGTTTTAGATGTAAATTCTAAGCAGATAATGAAGACTGCTAAATCTGAGCACAGGAGAGTAGTCAATCAACCAAAAATTGAGTGTTTTAGGAAAACTGCTCAAAGATATGAACTGGAAGGATGTTTATAGTGCTCATGACATGAATGAAAAATGTAACACATTCATGAACAATGTCAGTACCATGTTTGAAAACTGTTTTCCTCCAAAAGTTACTCAAATTAAACAGAAGTCTATAATAAAACCATGGATTACACAAGGAATAAAAATTTCCTGTAAGACAAAAAGGAAAATGTATCTGTCGACCAAGAATAGCTGCAATGCTGACGATTTAGCTAAATACAAGGATTACTGTAAAATATTGAAAAAGTAATTCAGACATCTAAACAAATGCACTACGAGAAGAAGATAGCAATGTCAGGGAACAAAATAAAAACAATATGGGATATAGTGAAAGAGGAGACTGATAGAACCAGAAAGGAACAGGAGCAAATAGCACTAATGGTAGATGACACGTTAGTAACCGATGGGAATAGTGTGGCAAATCTATTTAACAAGTACTTTATGTCCATTACTGATAGAATGGGATTGTCAGGATCAGTAAATAATGCCCTTGAATATCTGAAACTAGCCTTTACAAATAGCTTCAGGTACATGAATATGTCACTCACTTCACCAAAAGAAATAACTTCCACAATAAAATCTTTAAAAACAAAGCATTCTAGTGGTCACGATGAAATATCAACAAAGTTAATTAAGGCATGTTCCTGTGAGTTTAGTACAATTCTAAGTTACTTGTGTAACCAGTCAATTATAACTGGGACATTTCCTGACTGGCTAATATACGCAGATGTTAAGCCTCTATTCAAGAAACGTGATAAAGAGATACCATCAAACTACAGACAGATTTTACTTTTGCCAGCATTCTCAAAAATTTTAGAAAAAGTAATGTACAGGCAGCTTCTCAACCATCAGACCACAAATAACATATTATCAAGAACACAGTTTGGATTTCTGAAAGGTTCTGATATCGAGAAGGCTATTTACACCTACAGTGAAAATGTACTTAATTCATTAAATAACAAGTTACAAGCAGCAGGTATTTTCTGTGATTTGTCAAAGGCATTCGATTGTGTGAACCACAACATCCTTTTAAATAAATTAGAATTCTATGGTGTCACGGGCAGTGCTGCAAAATGGTTCAAGGCATACCTCACTTACAGGAAACAAAGGGTGTCAGTGCAAAGGGCTAGTGAATTAAGTCATCAGTCATCATCAGAATGGGAAGAAATTACATGTGGTGTCCCACAAGGATCCATCTTAGGGCCATTGCCTTTTCTTGTGTACATTAATGATCTCTCATCATTTACACTGCCAGAAATAGAGTTCGTTTTGTTTGCAGATGACACAAGTATTGCAATAAATAGTATGTCGAGTGTAGTTCTAGAATGATCTGCTAATGATATTTTCATGGATATTAATAAATGGTTTAAAGCCAACTCACTGACATTAAACTTCGAAAAGACTCACTATATGCGATTCAGAACCTGTAAGAGGTTTCCACCCAGCATATGCATAAAGTATGAAGAAGAGCAGATAGAAGAGGTCGACAGTCTTAAATTCCTGGGATTACAACTTGATAATAAATTCAGTTGGGAGGAGCACACCACAGAACTGCAGAAACGCCTTAACAAATCTGTATTTGCTATTCGAGTGTTAGCAGACATAGGCGACATAAAAATGAAAAAGCTTGCATACTTTGCCTACTTTCATTCCATAATGTCATATGGTATAATATTTTGGGGTACCTCTTCAATTCAAACAAAAGTTTTCAGAGTCCAAAAGGGTGTAATACGTATTATTTGTGGAGTAAATTCACGGACGTCCTGTAGAAACCTCTTCAAAGAACTGGGTATACTAACTACTGCCTCTCAGTATATTTACTCCTTAATGAAATTTGTCCTAAACAATATATCTCTTTTTCCAACAAACCGCTCAGTTCATACATACAATACCAGGAACAAAAATGATCTGCACAAGGACTTAAAAGCACTTACTTTAGTTCAAAAAGGGGTCCACTACTCAGGAACACTCATCCTCAATAATTTGCCTGCAAACATAAAAAATTTAGTTACAAATAAAGATCAGTTTAAAAGGAGCCTGAAAGACTTACTAGTGGCCAACTCCTTCTATTCCATTGACGAATTTTTTAATAGAAACAAATTATATATATACACTCCTGGAAATGGAAAAAAGAACACATTGACACCGGTGTGTCAGACCCACCATACTTGCTCCGGACACTGCGAGAGGGCTGTACAAGCAATGATCACACGCACGGCACAGCGGACACACCAGGAACCGCGGTGTTGGCCGTCAAATGGCGCTAGCTGCGCAGCATTTGTGCACCGCCGCCGTCAGTGTCAGCCAGTTTGCCGTGGCATACGGAGCTCCATCGCAGTCTTTAACACTGGTAGCATGCCGCGACAGCGTGGACGTGAACCGTATGTGCAGTTGACGGACTTTGAGCGAGGGCGTATAGTGGGCATGCGGGAGGCCGGGTGGACGTACCGCCGAATTGCTCAACACGTGGGGCTTGAGGTCTCCACAGTACATCGATGTTGTCGCCAGTGGTCGGCGGAAGGTGCACGTGCCCGTCGACCTGGGACCGGACCGCAGCGACGCACGGATGCACGCCAAGACCGTAGGATCCTACGCAGTGCCGTAGGGGACCGCACCGCCACTTCCCAGCAAATTAGGGACACTGTTGCTCCTGGGGTATCGGCGAGGACCATTCGCAACCGTCTCCATGAAGCTGGGCTACGGTCCCGCACACCGTTAGGCCGTCTTCCGCTCACGCCCCAACATCGTGCAGCCCGCCTCCAGTGGTGTCGCGACAGGCGTGAATGGAGGGACGAATGGAGACGTGTCGTCTTCAGCGATGAGAGTCGCTTCTGCCTTGGTGCCAATGATGGTCGTATGCGTGTTTGGCGCCGTGCAGGTGAGCGCCACAATCAGGACTGCATACGACCGAGGCACACAGGGCCAACACCCGGCATCATGGTGTGGGGAGCGATCTCCTACACTGGCCGTACACCACTGGTGATCGTCGAGGGGACACTGAATAGTGCACGGTACATCCAAACCGTCATCGAACCCATCGTTCTACCATTCCTAGACCGGCAAGGGAACTTGCTGTTCCAACAGGACAATGCACGTCCGCATGTATCCCGTGCCACCCAACGTGCTCTAGAAGGTGTAACTCAATTACCCTGGCCAGCAAGATCTCCGGATCTGTCCCCCATTGAGCATGTTTGGGACTGGATGAAGCGTCGTCTCACGCGGTCTGCACGTCCAGCACGAACGCTGGTCCAACTGAGGCGCCAGGTGGAAATGGCATGGCAAGCCGTTCCACAGGACTACATCCAGCATCTCTACGATCGTCTCCATGGGAGAATAGCAGCCTGCATTGCTGCGAAAGGTGGATATACACTGTACTAGTGCCGACATTGTGCATGCTGTGTTGCCTGTGTCTATGTGCCTGTGGTTCTGTCAGTGTGATCATGTGATGTATCTGACTCCAGGAATGTGTCAACAAAGTTTCCCCTTCCTGGGACAATGAATTCACGGTGTTCTTATTTCAATTTCCAGGAGTATATATATATATATATATATATATATATATATATATATATATATATATATATATTCATACTATTAGTATTGTTATTTCTGCTTTAAAAAAATTACATGTTCCACATCCATGAGGATCTCCTCAGCACGGATCTATGGAACGAAAAACTAATGTAATCTAATCTACCCACAATATTATCTATGTGATCGTTCCAATATAGGTTATTTGTAATTGTAATCCCTAAGTATTTAGTTGAATTTACATCCTTCAGATTTGTGTGACTTATTGCGTAACCGAAATTTAGCTGATTTCTTTTAGTACTTATGTGAATAACATCAAACTTTTGTTTATTCAGGGTCAATTGACACTTTTCGCACCATACAGTTATCTTATCTAAATCATTTCGCAAGTCGTTTTGATCATCTGATGACTTTACAAGACGGTAAATGACAGCATCATCTGCAAACAATCTAAGACGGACACTCAAATTGTCTCCTATATCGTTCATATAGATCAGGAACAATAGAGGGACTATAACACTTCCTTGGGGAACGCCAGATATTACTTCTGTTTTACTCGATGACTTTCCGTCTATTACTACGAACTGTGACCTCTCTGATAGGAAATCACGAATCCAGTCGCACAGCTGAGGTGATACTCCGCAGGCATGCAGTTTGGTTAGAAGACGCTTGTGAGGAACGATGTCGAAGGCTTTCTGGAAATCTAAAAATATGGAATCAATTTGACATCCCCTGTCGATAGCACTTAGTACTTCATGAGTATAAAGAGCTAGTTGTGTTTCACAAGAACGACATTGTTGCATCCTAGATAGCAACACGCTATTTCGCTTCTTCGACTGTGTCTTCGTCACTTTACGGACCTAGTAACCACTCTTCTTGGCCCAAATCTTGTTTAGTTAATTCTCATTCCTAATTCTATGCATAATTTTTAAGCATTCCGATATTTATTCCTTTTCCATCCCCTTTCTCATATATATTGCTCATTTTGAACATTACTCCTTCGGGATAAAGGTTAAACAACAGAGGGAGCTGTAATGGGTAAAAACTGTAGAAGGAGACTGAGATTGATGACCTGAATTCGTTTTCAAGTAGCCCGAAACTAGTCATCAGTTAAATAAATTGATCCAGAATGCTGGAACTCCGTAAAAGAAAATGTATTTGAAATACTCAGTAGAACAGCTGTAAGGTGCAAGGAAAGACACGTAACATAGGCTATAGTACGTACAGTATAGGCTAGTGTTTACAAGAACCAGGAGAGTAGATGCTCGGATTAAAAGATGTGTAAGTGAAGGATCAATATGAACAAAATATATGGGAATTGGGATGAAAAACACCTTTTGTGAACCGTTTCGATATAGAAACTGCCAAAGCTGCAAGATTCACTTTCTTTAAGCATTAGCGGAAATGAAAGAGGGTTCAGAAGTGGAATCAAAATTCAGTGTGAAACGATATCGATGATAAGATTCGCTTTTGACATTGGCATCCTCAGTGAAATCGAAGAAAGATTACAATATCTATTGACTTGAATGAGGCTGGGATTGGAATACATCCAGCAAATAACTGAGGAAATAGATGGCCGCATGAACGGTGTACTGAGCAGATACTGTGGATCCAGGGTAAACAGAACACGGAAGTAAAAACAAACAGGAGAAATGAAATTAGCAATGAACTTATCGAAATTGGGGACAACGAATTATACGAAATAAAAGACTTCTGTTAACTCGGAATCAAAATAACACCTGACGGATGAGGCAAGTAGGACATAAAAAGCAGACAAGCACAGAATAACATGACATTTTTGGCCAATAGAAGTTTACATCAAACATCGGCCTTAATTTGGGGAATGAATTTCTGAATATGAACCATGAAATTCCAGAAACGAAGGAAATCGAAGCGTTTGAAAACATTGAAATGAATACTTGTTCTCCGTAGAATCGGCGAAACTAGGATGCATAAAACATTGAGAAGAAGAAGGAACAGGATAAGAGGAGAAAGTTTAACATATCAATAAATAACTTCTATGGTACATGAGGAATCTGTAGAGGGTTCGAACTGTATGGGCAGACGGAGTTTGGAACATACGTGTGTACAACAAATAATGTAGTACACCAGGTGCAAACACTACCCTGAGAGGAAAGGTTGGTACAGGGCAGCCATTCAAGCCGCGCATGCATCAAACCACACAGAATACTGACAATCCAATAAAAAATTTTAAAAAAATTATAAAAGTTAACAATGCTGATTGAAATACAAGTTAACAGGAATAAGATAAAAAGTGGCGTAGAACCCAGACCGCAGCTTTGAGTCGAAGGATATGAATGAGAGCAGTATTTGGTGGTAAGTGACTCAAACAGGGTTGCATACTATTCCCTATATTGTTTAGTTTTGTACTTTTAGGAAGCAGTGAAGGAAATTAGAGCTCCTTCGAATGAGAATTACATTTCAGCAATAAGAAATAGCTTGTAGCTTTGGTGACGGCATTGTGATATAGTCAGACACAAAAAGGGTTGGAACAGCACTCGAATGTTGTTATATGAACATTAAAAGAAGTAAAGAAATACTAATGGAGTATAATAGAAAAAGTCGAGAAATATCGAGGGAATCGAATTATGAAATCTGATCTCTAACACGTGAATTTTGTTTTTAGGAAGCAAAATAACAGACAGTGTCACGGATGGAGGGCATATAAATTGGCAACAGCAAGAAAAACTTGTCTGATAAACCTGGATTTATTACCACGGAGTATAAATTCAAGAGGTAGGAATGTTTTCCCGAAAGAATTTATACGGAAGTTTCACGTGGACAATAAACAGTACATATACTGAAATTTTTAAATTGCGGTGCTAGTGAAGAATGCTGAAGAGTAGATGAGCTAATGGGATTGTTAATGAAGGGGCACGTTTGAGATACACGCCAGCAAAGACGACTAACTACTGCAGTAACCCATGATATTTATGGACGGGCCAACTTAACTCAACAAAATTGGAACTATCAGATTAAGAGATAATAACTGGTGCAGCCATTTCAGATTAAATAAAAACATAAATGTATCCATGGTAAAAGTCCATGTATCGGAAGAATTCTAAAGTAGTCCAACCTACCTGCGGGTTATGTCTTTTATTAAACCCTTGGTTGCCCATTTCTTCAGTATTGTACGGCATTGGGCATGCCTTTTCCAGTTGCTCTAAACAGAAAGAAACTGAAGAGACGTATTTCTCACGTCATCACGTGTTCGCTTATCCAACTTGAGAGTCAAGAAAAGGACTACAAACTACAAAGAAAGATGGTGCCAGAAAGACGTTATGCATCGTGCAGAGTTCTATGCCGAAAAATCTGAGAGCCCATATTCCACCATGGCAGAAGAAACCTATTGATTCGTGTAACATACGCTTCACATAGTGAATATGTGGTAAAATGAGCGAAATGAAGGCTTTAAACATAATTACCAACAATGTCTCTCGTCGTGTACAATATTACGATTTCCTAATGGAAAAGGAAGGGGAGCATGGTATAGGTACCCTACACACCCTCTGACAGACAACATACACGGCTTTTCATACGTCTACTAACAAGGACGTAGAAGTACTTCGGCGACCTTCTTACGGTGGCAGAACCTGTATCATTCAGAAATATTGTCATTTTTTTAATTCTAGCTTAATTTTCTACGTATATAACTTATCGTTGCACGCTAAAGGAACCTTAAACGTCAAATAAATTCGTGTAAGTTCAAAGTAATCTTGAAATACTACCAGAAATTACTAAGTCCATAATTCACGAACAGTTGCCTTCTATTCTACTCGACGGTATTCCAATACCACACCAGAAAAGAGCGAAGAACTTGGCTGTAATTTTGGGTGAGCATCTCAACTGGCCAGCAAATATTGTGGTCACTTGCAGGATGACTTCCGTGTGCCTCCTCTGCCCTCACTGTTTTGAAACATATTTCGATGAGGTATAAAACCTAACATGTACAATCACTCATTCTACCGACCCTCCATTAGTGCGACGTAATCCAGTATGGTATGAGTAGTGAGGACACTTTGTTTTCTTTCGTCAATCTTCCGAATTGTTCGAGACCCCATGCCACGTATTCCTCTCTCTGCCAACCTCATCATTTGAGAGTACCACTTACGAAGGCCACAGTAAGCCTTGCCTAGATGTAGGTGCTTATATACCCGCATCGGAGTCGCGCTGGGTTGCATATATGCTGCAGCAACGCCCGGTAACGGAAAGACTACAATCACCCCTTATTTTACAATGTCTGTTTTCCGGCACAGTTTTTATCCTCTACAGCTCCCCGAGGTTCCATGGAAGTTATTCCTTGATGTCTTAACACATCTCCTATAATCTTGTTCCTTTTTCTTATCACTCTTATCCACACCAGACTCGTATTCGGGTGGACGACGGTTCCAACCCGCGTCCGCCCATCCTGATTTAGGCTTTCCGTGATTTCAGAAATTCACTTAAGGCAAATGCCGGGATGGTTCCTTTTGAAGGGTACGGCCATTTTCCTTATCCATCCTTGTCTAATCCATGTCTGTGCTCCGTCTCTAATGAACTCGTTGTAGACGGGACGTTAAACACTAGTCTCTTCCTCCTCTCGGTGTTATCCATGTGTTCTTCCTCTCGCCATTTCACCGCATAGCCTCCTAAGTACACTTAAATTTCAGTATCTTTCTATGGCACCACACCTGAAATGCTTCGATCCTCCTCACTTCCGGGTTTCCCAGTCCTCCATGATTACGTGTATAGTGCAGTTCAAGTCTAGCGTATTAGATTTTTTGTTGAAAAAAGGAAGACGGTGAAGTTTTGTTGATACGTATCTTTCTAACAGCACCCCTTCGACGGGGTGACGGGATGAGGGGAACGGAGAAATCACCATCAATGTTGAGCCACGTGCCCTCTCTCCATGAAACATTGCGGAGGTGTTTGGAATTTAATACAGGCAATCGGCACAGAGAGTAATGGCGAGGAGCTTTATGCCACCAGGATTCGAACCAGTTACCTCCGAGTCACGCTCAATCGCACGAGCATTCGTTAGCTCAGCTAAGCGGGAGCCTTAAACGGCGATGATTTCTCCGATCCGTATCGCGCTGTGCGGGCAGCTGACATTCCAGGCGAGGCTCCAGGGCGGCGACGTCACGCGCCAGGAAGATGAGTTAACTAATTAATCTCTCCCTTTTGTGCGCGACTTTAATTAAATTTTTTCCGACTCTTCGGTCGCTAGCTCGAGTAATGATCAACTGGCGGACGCGTGAGAGGTGGGCTGCTGCAGGAAATTGATGGAAGAATCTGATCACTCTCCTGGATTTCGTGCCATTTCTGTGGCCCACATCCGAGCTTTACAGTTTTTTTTCATTATCACCTTAATTAAACCCGGTTTGCAGCACATCTCGATAATTTCAAATAATTCCGCAAGCAGAGATTTTATAAAATCTCTAAAATAATTAATATCTCGTCGTTTGTAAACAATACGCCTTTTTCTTGCTGTAAAATTGGTGTTTCAGTGCTCAGACAGGTGTCGCCTTTTATACGGTAGACATCTTCATGAGATGCTCTGGTAAGTTTTAAATTCATTAGCCGTAGATTTAAAACAGTTCATGTTCTCATTTTTTACATAAGTAGAATGATATTTAGTTATTTATTGGCAGGTCTTTTTTTTTTCACGAATACCTTGATCGCTTTGGTGGACTTATTACCTGTTTAAACTTTCAAGATTCATCATCAGAACTAAAGCCAGAAAAGACAGAAATGCAAAATTACTATTAAATACAAAAACAATATTAAAAAGTACAAGAAAAAGTGGAGAAAAACAGAAAATAAATAAATACACCCATTGTACTGTTATGAATGTAGTAAGTCAAACAGTAACCTAATGCTCATCATGGTCAATTAAAGACAATTGCTGTGCCTGCTCATACGGCGTACTTTATAAGCAGAACAGTTTCATGTTCATAGAGGCATGCTTCACAAACTTGCGCGAACTACAGTTTTGCAAATTATTTATATTTAAAAACGTGTAACGTAACCATTATTTTTCATTTTTTGATAATCAACCATAATTTAGAATGTTTACAGTAATGCAGATAAATGGGAACCACTCGTCCGATAACGCTAAAGTACACATGTGTTCAATAGCAGTATAAAATACTATTATTTGTGTATTGTATGATGGTACGAGAAAAAAATGGTTCAAATGGCTCTGAGCACTATGGGACTCAACTGCTGTGGTCATAAGTCCCCTAGAACTTAGAACTACTTAAACCTAATTAACCTAAGGACAGCACACAACACCCAGCCATCACGAGGCAGAGAAAATCCCTGACCCCGCCGGGAATCGAACCCGGGAACCCGGGCGTGGGAAGCGAGAACGCTACCGCACGACCACGAGATGCGGGCGATGGTAGGAGAAACACTAGGCAGTTATTTCCTATAAATATATACAATTCTAAACAGATACACACAGTCTGAGGCTCGTAATGGGTTCATAACTCTCATTCCAGATTTGAAAGCCAGTCAGAGTCTTCTACAGACAAATTGTGAAGATCTTCCGTTGAATACTCTGAGGGAAACTTCAAGTGTTATGTGATGTACTGTTTAGTGCTCTTCACCGCAGTCACAGTGTGAGGAGGACTTTCATCCCCACTGGGGGAGCAGTGCTCCACATCTCACTTGGTCAGCTCTGGTCAGTTTCAGTATGCATCAGTGTCATCGAGATAGATGAAAACCTATGGGTCGCTTCCAGGGAGTTAGTTGTTGATGCTTAATGGGTGATGGCTCGTGGTATTGATTGTTCCAGGCTCCTTGCATGTTGAAGTTTCTATTCTGCTGTATTGTGAGCCACGATGGTTTTCTAGACCTCAGTCGCTGGGGTTCTGATAACGAAATTTCAGAATGATTTTGTATTTCTGTGTGTGTGTGGATTGTTTTTCTTGTCCAATCGTTCAGCAATGGCTGTAAGCTTCTTATGGGCGGTGTTGGAGTATTACAAAGAACAAGTAGTCAATGCGTGTTTGTGGGACCAATACACCCAGTGATACGCTCTGCTTAATGGAGCTCTGTTTAGCCAGGTCGAAGAGCGGTATTCTGCGACTGAGTATGAAAGATCTTGAGCTGATAATCTGAGAGCTGTTGCAGGCGCTCACCAGCCACTTTCTGTTAATTTCTGGACTATATTGTTCCGAGTTTTGGTTTTAGTTGCCACATTTCGGAGATGGATTTTTGGAGAGTCTGATTTCTAAATTTGATGTTATATTTGTAGTTTCCTTGTTTATTCAGTATGTGGGAAGTTGCTACAACGGTCTTTCGAGGTTTCGGTCGGAGAAGGTTATGTCTGAAGTATTCATCTAATGTCTTCTTTAAGTCTGATGTTAGGGTTGCTTGAGATTACTTAAAGCTTTGACTCTGAGTGATAGCCGCAATATCATTAGCGTTAATAAATTTCCTGGACTTTGTTTGTGGAAGGAGTGGGACCAAATAGAATGATTTAGGATACCATCATTTATTATGTGAACTCTGATTTCATATTCTCTGCGAACACCTGAAAATATCTGTTGTTCATCATGTTGACAATTGAGTGGTTAGTTTCCAACATGAAATGACACTGATGAATTTCAGGAGGAGTATGTCACGCCAGACGGTATCATAGGCTACAGAACAAGATTTTCACTCTGCAGCGGAGTGTGCGCTGATATGAAACTTCCTGGCAGATTAAAACTGAGACTGTGTGCTGGACCGAGACTCGAACTCTGGACCCAAGTTCGAGTCTCGGTCCGGCACACAGTTTTAATCTGCCAGGAACTATCATAGGCTACAGTTAGATCTAAGAAGAATCCCATGTTTATCTCCTACTCAAAGCCGTTTTCGATACGATTTGCTGTTGTTAACACGTTTTCCTAAGATCCTCTTCCTGGTTTAAGAACATCTTGCTCTATGGGCACATGTTTGTTGAAGGCTGAGCAGATTCTGTTGTGAATGAGCCTCTCCAGGAGCTTGAACGTGACACTAACGTGGATTTAGCACAAAAGCGACCTTAGTTTTCTTGAAGAGAGGTGACAGATGAACTGACTAAGATATCTGAAAAGAAGGTGTTCAGCTATTTGACAGTAGCATGACCACAGTACAACATAGGTTTAGTACGGTAGACACCTGCTGCCTTTCTACGTTTCGTGTTCTTTATAGCTTCCGTGGACACTTCCAATTGAAATGGGATGGAAAACTGACATGTTTTTGGAGCCGACCGTTTTTTTTTTTTTTTTTTACTTTTAAGAGGCGTCTAACTTCTCTTCTGAAGTGTTTCCCCGTTGTTCACTCGGAAGTGGAGATCATGTAATTAAGAATATCATCTAAATTTATGTTAAATTTTTGCCAGGTGGGCGTGCTTGCTGCGTCCAGCTTTCTGATCAACGATCAGGCCTTCTTGCTGAAGTAAGTATAGCCCCTGTGGTTTCTTTCCATCTATTCTACCTGCTTTCATTTAGTGACTATAGAAAGTAGGAAGCAACAGCTGGGTGATCATTGTCATTCTAATTCACTGAGGAAGCCTTTCGCTGTCTTTTATCCAGCCAGGAAGGTATTCTTTGCTGTAACCTCAAGGTATGCATCGTTTCGCTGCGCTTCTCAGTACACTTACAAATCAGTTGTGGCTGTTGAAGGTGGGTTTTATTCATCGTATGGTGATACCTGTGGCTTTTTAAATTTGCATCTTGGTTTTGGATGGCGGTGGATGACCGGTACAAAAAATCTTGTCTGGAAAACTATTGGGCGATGCTGACTGTGCAAGACTATGGTTAGGAATCTGTGGCGCACCTCACTGGGCACGTTTCGAGACTGCGTGATAAAGCATAGATCAAGTGTGTAACCTAGTTCCATCGGCCGGAAAAGAGGGTTGCCTCGTCTTTTACATCGTATTTGAGTTTGAACTTTCTTGTTTCCGATATTGCAGTGCCTGTGTTAAATAGAACGATGCAATCTTTCTTCATACACTCATGCACATCTGAAGGAGCATTGCATCGTTCTTCTTAACAACACAGGCACTGCAATATCGTATTTATCCGCCGACACACGCTAGAGACTTTAAAATCAAATGTCCTCCCTTACAATGGAATTACGTAAAGTGCGTATGAGTACAGGTTGTAACGCAAGAAAGTCTGGCGCGTAATGGGGACCCTTATGGATATGGCTGCAAGGGAGGGAAAGAAAACCAATGTGCACTCCGTGTGCATACCGGTGGGAGTCATTCCAGATGTGCAAAGGGTCCTTCCGGATGCCATGAAGGGTACAGGGTGCACCCATCTGCAGGTAGTCGCTCATGTCGGCACCAATGATGTGTGTCGCTATGGATCGGAGGAAATCCTCTCTGGCTTCCGGCGGCTATCTGATTTGGTGAAGACTGCCAGTCTTGCTAGCGGGATGAATGAAGAGCTCACCATCTGCAGCATCGTCGTCAGGACTGACCGCGCTCCTTTGGTACAGAGCCGAGTGGAGGGTCTGAATCAGAGGCTGAGACGGTTCTGCGACCGTGTGGGCTGCAGATTCCTCGACTTGCGCCATAGGGTGGTCGGGTTTCGGGTTCCACTGGATAGGTCAGGAGTCCACTACACGCAGCAAGCGGCTTCACGGGTAGCAGGGGTTGTGTGGCGTGGACTGGGCCGTTTTTTAGGTTAGATGGCCTCGGGAAAGTACAGAAAGGGCAACAGCCTCAAACGGTGCGGGCAAAGTCAGGACATGCGAGGGCCAAGCGGCAATCGGTATTGTAACTGTAAACTGTCGAAGCTGCGTTGGTAAAGTACCGGAACTTCAAGGGCTGATAAAAAGCACCGAAGTTCAAATCGTTATAGGTACGGAAAGCTGGCTGAAGCCAGAGATAAATTCTGCCGAAATTTTTACAAAGGCACAGACGGTGTTTAGAAAGGACAGATTGCATGCAACCGGTGGTGACGTGTTTGTCGCTTTTAGTCGTAGTTTATCCTGTAGTGAAATAGAAGTGGATAGTTCCTGTGAAATATTATGGGTGGAGGTTATACTCAACAACCGAGCTAGGTTAATAATTGGCACATTTTACCGACCTCCAGACTCGGCAGCATTAGTGGCAGAACAACTGAGAGAAAATCTGGAATGCATTTCACATAAATTTCCTCAGCATGTTATAGTCTTAGGTGGAGATTTCAATTTACAGATATAGACTGGGACACTCAGATGTTTAGGACGGGTGGTAGGGACAGAGCATCGAGTGACATTATACTGAGTGCACTATCCGAAAACTACCTCGAGCAATTAAAGAAAGAACCGACTCGTGGAGATAACATCTTGGACCTACTGATAACAAACAGGTCCAAACTTTTCGACTCTGTAAGCGCAGAACAGGAAATCAGTGATCATAAAGCCGTTGCAGCATCCCTGAATATGGAAGTAAAGAGGAACATAAAGAAAGGGAGGAAGGTTTATCTGTTTAGCAAGAGTAATAGGAGGCAGATTTCAGACAACCTAACAGATCAAAACGAAAATTTCTGTTCCGACACTGACAATGTTGAGTGTTTATGGAAAAAGTTCAAGGCAGTCGTAAAATGCGTTTTACACAGATACGTGCCGAGTAAAACTGTGAGGGATGGGAAAAACCTACCGTGGTTCAACAACAAAGTTAGGAAACTACTGCGAAAGCAAAGAGAGCTTCACTGCAAATTTAAACGCCGCCAAAACCTCTCAGACAAACAGAAGTTAAACGAAGTCAAAGTTAGCGTAAGGAGGGCTATGCGTTAAGCGTTCAGTGAATTCGAGAGTAAATCTATGTACCAACTTGACAGAAAATCCTAGGAAGTTCTGGTCTTACGTTAAATCAGTAAGTGGATCGAAACAGCATATCCAGAGACTCTGGGATCATAATGGCATTGAAACAGAGGATGAGGTTTTCGCGGATGATGTTGGAGTATACAGAGAAGTTGCAGCATTAGAAAATTGCAGCGAAATGCAGGAAGATCTGCTGCGGATAGGCACTTGGTGCACGGAGTGGCAACTGACCCTTAACATAGAGATATGTAATGTATTGCGAATACATAGAAAGAAGGGCCCTTTATTGTATGATTATATGATAGCGGAACAAACACTGGTAGGAGTTACTTCTGTAAAATATCTGGGAGTATGCGTACGGAACGATTTGAAGTGGAATGATCATATAAAATTAATTGTTGGTAAGGCGGGTACCAGGTTGAGATTCATTGGGAGAGTACTTAGAAAATGTAGTCCATCAACAAAGGAGGTGGCTTACAAAACACTCGTTCGACCTATACTTGAGTATTGCTCATGAGTGTGGAATCCGTACCATATCGGGTTGACGGAGGAGATAGAGAAGATCCAAAGAAGAGCGGCGCGTTTCGTCACACGGTTATTTGATAAGCGTGAGAGCGTTACGGAGATGTTTAGCAAACTCAAGTGGCAGACTCTGCAAGAGAGGCGCTCTGCACCGCTGTGTAGCTTGCTGTCCAGGTTTCGAGAGGGTGCGTTTCTGAATGAGGTATCGAACATATTGCATGTCCCTACTTATACCTCCCGAGGAGATCACAAATGTAAAATTAGAGAGATTCGAGCGCGCACGGAGACTTTCCGGCAGTCGTTCTTCCCGCGAACCATACGTGACTGGAACAGGACAGGGAGGTAATGCAGTGGCACTTAAAGTGCCCTCCACCACACACCGTTGGGTTGCTTGCGGAGTATAAATGTAGATGTAGGCGAAGCGGCTAAGGAGACATCTCGCGTAAAGCTGAAAATCCGTGTTCATTCCTGGTCCGGCTCAAATTTTCATATTCGTCATTCCCTTCCTAGACCAGTCAATTGACGTTCAAATCGGCCATTTTCGTAACAAAATGTGGAAGTATTTTTCTCGACGATTGTATATGTTTTTGGGGTGCTGAATCGGAATTTCATGTTTGCTGTCCTGTAGGGCGACAGCTTCAGAGCGAAAAATGCAGAAAACATCAAAATTTTTCCACCTTTATCACCATTTCGTTTATTTCTCTAATACTATGAGTTTTTTGAAGCTCGACATACTGTACAAAATTAAACTAGACAGTATTTCCTACAAAATTCACTCGTCAAGTTTCATTTCCTAGAGTGCACTGAAAAGCAGCGGGTTTTTTTTTTTTTTTTTTTTTTGGCCCTTCTGCGAAAATGCCAAAAGCGCCCAGTTCCACCACCTGCACTCGAAGAAATATATGTTGTCAACAAACACCATTGCATCGAGTGAAAGTACATTAAATTTCCTACAAGAAACCTTGGTAACTTGCAGATTTCTTATAAGTCGGGAGGGAAAGCAAAGTGAAAATTACGCAGAATGCCGTCTACGCCCTGCGGCCAAACAACCGCTACCACCTGACTAACTCTCGTCGGCGCTCTACCTCTGGTGTGTTACGCTGAAAACAGGTTGTTTTGAATGAGTTAATGAGGAAGCATGTTTGATGAATACATTAACAAATTAGACTTGCAACATATTAACTACTTAATACTGAACAGAAAGATCAACATGAAAACTATGTGTACACTACTGGCCATTAAAATTGCTACACTACGAAGATGACGTGCTACAGACGCGAAATTTAACCGACAGGAAGAAGATGCTGTGATATGCAGATGATTAGCTTTTCAGAGCGTTCACAAAAGGTTGGCGCCGGTGGCGACACCTACAACGTGCAGACATGAGGAAAGTTTGCACCCGATTTCTCATACACAAACAGCAGTTGACCGGCGTTGCCTGGTGAAACGTTGTTGTGATGCCTCGTGTAAGGAGCAGAAATGCGTACCATCACTATTCCGACTTTGATAAAGGTCGGATTGTAGCCTATCGCGATTGCCTTTTATCGTATCGCGACATTGCTGCTCGCGTTGGTCGAGATCCAATGACTGTCAGCAGAATATGGAATCGGTGGGTTCAGGAGGGTAATACGGAACGCCGTGCTGGATCCCAACGGCCTCGTAACACTAGCAGTCGAGATGACAGGCATCTTTTCCGCATGGCTGTAACGGATCGTGCAGCCACGTCTCGAGCCCTGAGTCAACAGATGTGGACATTTGTAAGACAACAACCATCTGCACGAACAGTTCGACGACGTTTGCAGCAGCATGGACTATCAGCTCGGAGACCATGGCTACGGTTACCCTTGACGCTGCATCACTGACAGGAGCGCCTGCGATGGTGTACTCAACGACGAAACAGGGTGCAAGAATGGCAAAACGTCATTTTTTTCGTATAAATCCAGGTTCTGTTTACAGCATCATGATGGTCACATCCGTGTTTGGCGACATCGCGGTGAACGCACATTGAAAGCGTGTTTTCGTCATCGCCATACTGGCGTATCACCCCTTGTTTCGGTCACCCCTTGTTCGCATTGACGGCACATTGAACAGTGGACGTTACATTTCAAATGTGTTACGACCCGTGGCTCCACCCTTCATTCGATCCCTGCGAAACCCTACATTTCAGCAGGATAATGCACGACCGCATGTTGCAGGTCCTGTACAGGCCTTTCTGGATACAGAAAATGTTCGACTGCTGCCCTGGCCAGCACATTCTCCAGATCTCTCACCAGTTGAAAACGTCTGGTCAATGGTTGCCTAGCAATTGGCTTGTCACAATAAGCCAGTCACTACTCTTGATGAACTGTGGTATCGTGTTGAAGCTGCGTGGGCATCTGTACCTCTACACGCCATCCAAGCTCTGTTTGACTCAATGCCCAGGCGTATCAGGGCATTTATTACGGCCAGAGGTGGTTGTTCTGGCTACTGGTTTCTCAGGACCTATGCACCCAAATTGCGTGAAAATGTAAACACATGTCAGTTCTAGTATAATATATTTGCGCAATGAATACCCGTTTATCATCTGCGTTTCTTCTTGGTGTAGAGATTTTAATGTCCAGTAGTGTAGTAAGGTGCATGTCATGAAACGAGTGAATTTCGAGCCCTGGATTAGGTCAATACTTCGAGTAGGTTCTGCATATGGAAAAGAAAGAAGGCATTTAGTGGTAGGATGTGGATACAAAACACAGATGAGTTGTATAGTGAGCTATCGAAATATGAAGAAATGTCTGTACTGATATCGTGTGAATAGATCTTTTATTCGTGCTGATGATGATGCCCCAAGCAATGTTTCCTGGGCACTGAAAGGTCCAGAAGAAAGGTCTTGGTCACTACAAGTCCAGCAAAGGCGTCAGAGGTTGTGGAGGGTCCAGATTGAACAGCGGGTTGTTGCTGTTCTTCAATTGAAAAAACTGTAATTAAATCATTAATGTCATAAAAGTAATTATTAGATGCATATTTCTGCAATACAATACATCAATTAACACTTTATGTCGCCTTAGGCGCTTCAGACAGTGGTGCTGAAAGGGAGTCATCCAGGTCTTCGATATCAAAATTGCCGTCGATGCTGGAGCGTCACCCTTCACATTTCTGGCACTGCTCCGTGCAGAACCGAACTTGGCAATCTGTCTCCAATTTGCAAGATATAAGTTGAATATGCCTCTCGTAAATTGGAGGTTTCAGTGTTGTAATAGGAGTCAGTCCACATTTTGTCAACTACCACCACCACTGCACTGGTTCCAAGTAGTTTTATAGTAGTTTTGATAGAAGCTTTACGTTTCACAGATTTGTATGATCGAGTGCGCATACCTTCGAAAAAATTAGCCGATTCATCTATCCATTATTTACGAAGTAAGTATAATCAAAGTGCGGTAACTGCGTTCGACGGGTTCTCGGACGAACAAAAGAGTACCACGTCCATGGAGCGCTTGAGAAAGTCGACCAGAAAGCGACAATTTAGCTACGCCGTGGCAACAACAATTTGACAAGTAAATTTTATATCAAATGCGTAAAACAAAGATAGACTGATCACCAAGCTGATGACATAATGCAATTTGAAATAGCCTCCAAGTAAGCAGCTGGCTTTGGCTGTCAAGACTATAGCAATTGTGGAGGAAGACATTGACCCACTGTTCATAATTATGGCTCTCCAAACTCCCTTCAATGTATATTTTCGCAAGCCAGAGAGAGGTACAACCCCTCAGCTCCTCTACCATCCGGAAAGTGGCAAAGAGAGTTGCCATCCACATGCTCCTCCTGCACGCAGTGAGTGCTTGTGACTATTTCCGCTTTATTCAACCAAAGCAACGTTAAATTTCTGAAGACCCTTTTCACAAATCTGGGTCTCAAATCATACATTATTAAATTCACAGAGCCTTCAGCCCATCCAAATGAAATAACAGTTGCTGGTGAGAAATTTTTCATTGCCCTTTATGTTGGTAACCACGCAACAACAAGGTAAGCCTCAGTCGCCACCGACTCTGTTCCCTGATAGTGCTGACGAGGTTTCATCTTTGGCTGGGAGATCCCGAGGGGCACGTTCAGCGGTATGGGAAAAGTTTTTTCCTATCCTTCGTGCACAATGGCATCTTTCCTTTGTGAAAAGTCAGATCCCTGTGTTAAGTACATCTGATATGTGTATATGATTGTAATGTCTCTCTCTCTCTCTCTCTCTCTCTCTCTCTGTGTGTGTGTGTGTGTGTGTGTGTGTGTGTGTGTGTGTATGTGTGATGTATGAGTTATATGATGATGCGAGAAGAAAGAAGGTGATACCCGGTGTCGGCACATAGCCTGTTCCTGTTGAATAATAAAAAATGGCTCTAAGCACTATGGGACTTAACATCTGAGGTCATCCGTCCACTAGACTTAGAACTACTTTAAACCTAACTAACCTAAGGACATCACACACATCCATGCCCGAGGCAGGATTCGAACCTGCGACCGTAGCAGCAGCGCGGTTCTGGACTGAAGCGCCTAGAACCGCTCGGCCACATCTGCCAGCTGTCGAATAATACAAAGTGGGCGTCGAGCTCAACGTCCCCATTCGACGGACGGATCACCATCAACAGGGTCACGTGCCTCGCTCCATGAGACACTGCGTAGGGCTTTGTTGTAGAATCCAGGACATTGGCGCACCCCTCCTCCCTTTGCCGTTAGGGCAAAGTGAAAGCTGCCAACAGCACAGAGCGTACCCGGAGCAGCTTTACAGCACCTGCTACGGATGTCTAAGTAAGGCAGATGTTCAATTTCCGTTTAATCTGCCTTGCACTCAACTAAACATTTCATTCAATCTTTATTCACCGTGGTTTCTGTTTCTGTTACTCGGACTGTAAGCCACAGCTAAATGTTTGAAGAATTCTGGTGAGTAATTACCAGATTCGAAGGTCGAGAAACTCTGTCTTGAGAAAAAGCACTTTCAGTTGTCCTAGGGGAAAGGTTAAAGCCACCGAAAACTGTCAGTGATAAAGCCTATCTCTGAAATGGGCAGCGCCGTAAATAAGCTGTGGCTGACCTGTCAGATTTTCGTAAATCACTAATCTCAAGCTATTTTCACTTTCTCCAGTAAGCCTCAATCAGAACATTAAAGTACTTTTCAGCCAGTTCTTGCAAGATAAATAATCACTGTAAGTTTCTTCAATCAAAAGTCGAAAAAAATTATTTTCACTTCTTATAGTGTTTATTACAACGTAGTAATTACACAACAGATCTTCACAGTAAGACGTCAGTCAGCATACTGATACATAATCTCATTACATGTTAGTCGATTAACACAATAATATTCATAATGTTTTCAATTACGATGTTCTTCGTAAGTGATTCAGTTGAGGGCAGGGAGCGGCAATAGTTGCCGCCAGGATCTTCTCCGCGCTGGCCGTCGGTTAGTGTGTTGGCAGTGGTCGGCTTACTATCTATGGCGGCAGCGAAGAAGGTGCTGCTATCAGTGCATTGCAGCACTCTTCCTCACGATATGAAAGAAACAGAAACGTTTATGTACAAAAATTATAAAAACAACGTATTTAAATAAGAAAACAAATTATTAATCCAGTAACTTAATAGCTATCATACCATCATCGTCTCATCTTCACTCTCTGTGGCATTAAGAAACCTGGTGTAACTGTCATTAATTCGTACTGTACCACAACGGGCGGTTACCCATCTAAGCAGTGGCCACGCCCGTTATCTTCTGTGATCTTGCGTGAACCCTTATATTCAACCTGACAAGGTCGCTGGCTGCCTTCCCTTTGACTATCTTGTGATTCATTCTGATACCTAATCACTCAAAATAGAAAAATTTAGAACCATAAAAGACTCATTTGATATTGTGACCTGGTCTACTTCTTCATCTTTGGCTGCATTCCCCTTTGTGGGTCCACAAGTTCTTCCCTGCTCTCGATGGACAAATATGCATCGATGGCAGAGACCATGGACACCGAAGATTTAGCGGCTCTGCCACCACTGACCGTAAATACGCCACGTGACCGCTGACCACTCAAGTCTTCCATCTGGGGATGCCATACAACCAGCCACAAGGCAAGTGGAAGTAAGTTCCCTCTGGGCAGCTACGATAAGCAGATCATGGCGTTTATGCTCAGCCACCGTCTTCACACCGCCGCTGTCGCTGGACGCTGAGTACGACATCGCCTCGCTTGCGGAACTCTGTCGAAATCGTGTTCCCGCTCTGCTGTGCTACCGAGGGACTTTGTCTGTAGTGCTAGACTATACATGGTAGATGATTCCTCTCAGTTTCTGTGCTACCGTCTGGGACACACACAACTTGCTCACTTTACTGTCGACTAATAGACGTTGGACTTTCGCAACTTCATGTCAGTTCCTTTCGTTTCGTTTATTTTTTATGGAGTTACTTTACTTTTCAAACTTAGCAGCACAGATTTCTCAGAAAGTGCAGTGCAATGGTTTCGAACATACCTGACGTCTCGCCAGCAATGCCTAATGTCCGGCACCATCAATTCAGAACGGAGGCAGTTAGTTTCAGGCGTCCCCCAGGACTCGGTATTTGTTTCTACACTCTTTTCGTTGTGTGTCAATAATGTGTCATCAGTTTCGTCGTACTGCAAATACCACTTGTACGCTGATGACCTCCAGGTGTATCTAATTGCAACACCAAGGAATCTGAAGACACCTATCGAGACCTTCAGCATCGACCTGTGTGCACTATCAAAGTAGGCGCTGGATACTGTGTTTACCGAGCGAGGTGGCGCAGTGGCTAGCACACTGGACTGGCATTCGGGAGGACGACGGTTCAGTCTCACGTCCGGCCATCCTGATTTAGGTTTTCCGTGGTTTCCCTAAATCGCTCGAGGCAAATGCCGGGATCGTTCCTTTGAAAGGGCACGGCCGACTTCCTTCCGTAATCCGTTGAGACCGATGACCTCGCTGTCTGGTCTCCTCCCCCAAGCAACCGAACCGATACTGGGTTACAGCTGAACCCACCCAAAACCCAATCGGCACTAGGTGGTTATTCTAGGCTCTTTAGACCGAAATACCGGGAATCCCTTCCACCTCAAACTCTAAAGAGGTCAAATATCATCTTCTTTCCCTCAATAAATATTCTGGGAGTAAGAATAGATGAAAACCTACATTCGACTGAGCACTTGATTGCGATGTACTAGAAGGCATCATCACCTCTCCATGAACTTAAAATATAAAATATTCTTCCCTCTTGTCTTGCAAAAGAAGCTTGCACAAAAACGTAAATTTCCACTTACAGCGATGCTATCCTGCAAAGTCTTTCTCAGTCATCCTGGTTGCTTGCAGATAAGCGCAGAGATTTTCATAATCTCTGGCTTCTCTACTGAATTATAAACTTATAATGTCCCTCATATCTCTCCTCCACCTTAATATTAATGTTAATTCTTGTCTTAATGTTAATTCTTGTCTGAACAACATGGCAGAAACACCTGTTCCCTTTAGAGTAAATCATTTCTGCCCACATCTTCGTTTACTCATCTAGTACGACCATCTCAGTCGCAGGTAATCGACTCTGGAATAACCTTTATCATTATATCAGAAATCTGAATAACATTTCCAGCTTCAAAACACAGTGAATGGCATATCTAGTGACGCAACAATATTGATTACACTTGTCCCTATCACGCTGGTTACTTCTGTACATCATTCTTTCCAACCGGCTCTTCTCGTTTCCCAGTATTCTTAGATGGTGCGAATTTTCCTTTCTCCAGTACTAGCTGCATCAGGAAATAACTATTTTGTACACTTATAAATTATTTTTACGAGTGTTGTCCAGAAAGTAAATTCCGATCGGTCGCGAAATGGACACTACAGTGAGAACCCGATGAAGCTTTGCACATATGTGTTGGGTATTGTCTCTAGTACGACCGTTGATCGCATCAAGACACTCTTTTCAGTTGTGAGCACACTGTGAGCGAGTTAAGATGTCTTGAACAACGACGTCTCCCGCCAAGTAGGAGGGCCTGCTGAGAGACTTCGCCTTAATGAATGCAGCCCACCTAACACAACTGCCACGTACTTCCTTCTTCATGGCAATCCTCAGCCGCACTCCTATAGCCTTTTCAATGGGAAGTGTTCGATCACCCACAACACAGCCCTAATTGGCTCGTCCTGAGTATCATATCTGTTCACGTGAAACGCTGGATACGAAGACAACACTTGGGCGGAGGCCATGCGCTATAGATCAGCGTAGAGAATTATCGGAAAGCACAGGCGGGTGCCTTCTATGACAGTGGTGTTGAAAATTTGGTATAACGCTCCGACAAATGTCTAAGTCGGAGCGGCGATTATGCAGAGAAGTATCTCGAAAGTGTACCTAACTCTTGCAAATAAAATGTTTCTGATTTTCACTGTGGTTTCCATTTAGCGACCGATCGGAATTTACTTTCTGGACAAACCTCATATATCTGCCACTATGATTATTATTAATATTGTCCTTGTTATTAATATTATTACTATTATCATTATTCGTGGCAGCAGCGTCAGTAATAGAATTACTGCCAGTATTAACTTAATTAGTTCATGGTCAGTATTACTCACATTGTCACTAGAGACACTCAAATCATTTTAGTACTACTCGTCATATTGAATTTATTTATTATAGGACTACAATTTAAAAAAAGATGCTATATATGTGCCGGCCGAAGTGGCCGTGCGGTTAAAGGCGCTGCAGTCTGGAACCGCAAGACCGCTACGGTCGCAGGTTCGAATCCTGCCTCGGGCATGGATGTTTGTGATGTCCTTAGGTTAGTTAGGTTTAACTAGTTCTAAGTTCTAGGGGACTAATGACCTCAGCAGTTGAGTCCCATAGTGCTCAGAGCCATTTGCACCATTTTTTGCTATATATGTAAAACTCTGGTTCGTCGTAAAAGAGGGCCTGAGGGCCCTAATCAGATCAGCTTAAATAAATAATTCTTTCCGGTTACAAGAATCCAGCGTGTAAATTGTATTACTGTTTAATAGCTGATTAATACTGTAAATTTGTCGTTATTTATTTCTGTAGGCTTCATGGCATATGACAGGCTCTCTTATTCTGCATTTTTTATTATTTTATTATTTTAATTACCTAGTCTCAACACGTACACGCTGCCACAGCGTCACATAATCCTCAAGGGACTGAGAAAGTGGTGCGTGCTTTCGTACTGTGTACAGTATCGATCTTGTTCTGTGTGTTTACATGCTGCAACTGGTTTTGTTTTCCCCTTGTAGGTACCAAAATGTCCTATGACTTGACTACACTAGTCGACTGTGCCAATCTTACGAAGTCCACGTTCTGGCTGTCTGGTACCACTCCATTAATCTGGCGGACGGGATTGATCTGCGTCCGGCTCCCATTCTAGTTGTTCCAGATAACTCAAACCGAATTGAGTTTCAACGCAGCATATTGTGACTGTCGTGGTTCGTTACTACGTAGTTTGTATAGATCTAGGGATACATTCCAACAGTTTGATTGCCGTCATAGGGTGAAATGTGTAACATTTAATTTTCCAGAGCTAGCATCTGAACACTTCATGCCCCCTGATAATGACGGATAAACAAAGGAGGAACTAATCAGACGGAATTATTTCGTACGAAGATGACAAGGACAAGGATAAGGATCACAGAAAAAGAAACTTGTTGGACAGAACTGTTTTATGTGATGGTGTCAAAGATGTTTCACATAATTGTTCAGATTGATAAGCACGTGTAAATTAGACGCCTGTCTGTGCATGGCTCAGGACTGTCTCATCGATCACATTATTTATTCAAACGCAATTACAGCGGCAATGTGGAAGCTGATTTACTCTCATCGATATAGACACCGACCCATGAGCTCATCCGATTGTGAATATCTGCAACGCTAAATGTAATTATATATTAATCCTGAAAGCTCCTAATTTTTGTTTCCATTGTAGTGGCTCGACAAATTTCTCAAACGTAATGAACCAAACAAAGAACCGGAGCACATATCAACAAAAAACTTTGATTTACATGGTTTATCTAGAAGATATATCACGAAAACACAACAGGTGCATCAAAAAATGAAAGTCAAATAATATTTCTCACATAAATCAAAGATTTACAAATCCGACAGTCGATGACTAAAAACATACTGCGAAATAAGCAGACGGAGAATAGAGACCGTGGACGGATTATCTGGCAGTAAGAATAGACATTCTTCGGATGAGGGGAGATATGGAATTTGACGGGCTGACTTGCTTATAGAAAACTGGATTGATAGTGCCATCAAAATTTTGGAAAGGTTGGCTTCCGATTTCCGTATCTACCTTCCTTTATTGCTCTGAATAATAACAGAAGATGGTGAGGATAAAAGTAGTGGATGTCTGCTAGCCATGAAAAAAAGTCTCAGCTTCGTATCCCAGCTCCTACACTTTTTTCGAGTGTATCGCATTCAAAATTTCGTCAAATTAGGTTATTTATATCGTAATTTCACTTTGATACAAATATGTAATTAATAAATCAACATGAAAATAAATTCTTGGAGAAGATATAAATTGTAATTAGTGCAGGAGGGATCTTGAATGTGTGTTCGACAGGCACTAGGAGGTGGATGTGCGATTGTGAATTGTTATGCAATTATAGAGGGGCATGAAAGGGAAGCAGTGGTTGGGAAGGGAGTGAGACAGGGTTGTAGCCTATCCCCGATGTTATTCAATCGGTATATTGAGACAGCAGTAAAGTAAACAAAAGAAAAATTCGGAGTAGGTATTAAAACCCATGGAGAAGAAATAAAAACTTTAAGGTTTGCCGATGACATTGTAACTCTGTCAGAGACAGCAAAGGACTTGGAATGGCAGTTGAACGCAATGGACAGTGTCTTGAAAGGAGGATATAAGATGAACATCAACAAAAGCAAAACGAGGATAATGGAATGTAGTCGAGTTAACTCGGGTGATGCTGAGGGAATTAGTTTAGGAAATGAGACACTTAAAGTAGTAAAGGAGTTTTGTTATTTGGGGAGCAAAATAACTGATGATGGTCGAAGTAGAGAGGATATAAAATGTAGAATAGCAACGGCAAGGAAAGCGTTTCTGAAGAAGAGAAATTTGTTAACATCGAGTATGGGTTTAAGTGTCAGGAAGTCGTTTCTGTATGGAGTGTAGCCATGTATGGAAGTGAAACATGGACGATAAATAGTTTGGACAAGAAGAGAATAGAAGCTTTCCAAATGTGGTGCTACACAAGAATGCTGAAGATTAGATGAGTAGATCACATAACTAATGAGGAGGTATTGAATAGAATTGGGGATAAGAGGAGTTTATGGCACAAGTTAACTAGAAGAAGGGATCGGTTGGTAGGACATGTTCTGAGGCATCAAGGGATTACCAATTTAGTATTGGATGGCAGCGTGGAGGGTAAAAATCGTAGAGGGAGACCAAGAGATGACTACACGAAGCAGATTCAGCAATGTAGGCTACAGTACGTACTGGAAGATGAAGCAGCTTGAACAGGATAGAGTAGCATGGAGAGCTGCATCAAACCAGTCTCAGGACTGAAGACCACAACAACAACAACAACAACAGAGGGGATTGGTAGTAAGATTGGTAAGCGACCACTTCCAATAGGTTCAAATGGTTCAAATGGCTCTGAGCACTATGGGACTCAACATCTTAGGTCATAAGTCCCCTAGAACTTAGAACTACTTAAACCTAACTAACCTAAGGACATCACACACACCCATGCCCGAGGCAGGATTCGAACCTGCGACCGTAGCAGTCCTGCGGTTCCGCACTGCAGCGCCAGAACCGCTAGACCACCGCGGCCGTCACTTCCAATAGGATCTACGGCTTCTGCGTTAATACATCCAAGGAGCTTACGATAGTGGCGTCAAAATGTGTCGAAATGACAGTGAAACCTCTTACCTGTGGCCAAATGAGAGGAAACTCAGATTTCGGCCGAACAAACAAATAAATACATCAATTTATTTGTGTGAAAATTATGATGCAGACATTTTATTAATCTATGAGTAATATAAAAACGAAACTGTATTATTCCGGATTAAACCGACATAAGATGCCTTACGCAAAAGGCGAAACGCGTCTGCAACATATATAAATATAGACTGCAGCAAGAAAAAAAACGTTTCAATCCGTAAGATGTACATTTATAAAATTAATATTCAAATGTTAATACCAATAACTTCGCCTACTTTATTTTACGTATTTATTGGTTGTACACTCGGTATCGCCGTCCTTGGAGAATGTGGCACCACAGGCAGTTGACTGCTACATCACCTGTATGCGAGTCCGACCACATGACCTGATATAATCGTTTTTGAATAATGATGAGACCAGGCGTTATTGGCCTGCACCTCGCACAAAGTGGCAGAGTAGAACTCGGTTGATAATAGAGAAATAAATTCCAAGGAAAGTAACGAGAAGAAGTAGGGGCGTCGGTTAAGGGCATTGGTATTTAGGAGGCCTAGGAATCGATTCGCTGTCCAGCCAACAATATTCACAATTTTCGAAGTGAATCTAAATCAGTTAAGTCGTTTGCCAGTATCGATCTACAACTAGGTCACGGCCAGTTTCTGTCAGCACCCAAAAGAAATTTGGATCATTTCGCAATCTTAATGACTTCGACATCGGCAGGTTATGAATTTGTACTCATCCTCGAAGGAAGATTCGAATAACGGGTCAGTTTTCTTCGGTTCTAAAGGAATAACTCTCAAAGGATTTCTAACAGAAGAAGGAATTCTTATTATCTCACAATTATTTCATCCTCAAATTGTAGAATAGCATTGCTATTATCGGAAATCGAACCGAACACTTTAGCAATAAAATAAAACTACGACCGTTCTTGATGCTCTTCATTCGGCAAATCCAGCAAACGTTTGATTCTCCCCAAATGTTAAGGTAATGAAGTACTGACAGCACCACGTCGCTGTCAGAACGCAAGTCTTTGCATGCGACTCAACAAAAGTATTACTCTACTGGCACCTAACGACAGGCTATATTTGGGTGTCAGGCCATTGTTCTAACCCGGGACCCTTACATCACTCCCCTAGTGCAATTCCTGGATAAGTTGTCCTGACAAAGGTTGGTAGATAGAAAGATGGAGGGAGGGCGAGAGAGAGAGAGAGACAGACAGATTATATAAATAATGAATTGTGTGAGTAATTCACTTGTTGTATGTTTCATGGTCACAGTCCTAGAAGAATGTGGATACTTTTGTATTTCGGCTCACATTGTTTCGAATCTTCCAGCTCTTTTCCATTCTTTAACTTTCCATTCCTCATTTCATCATGTCCAGTTCTCCGCGAGAAAGTAATCTTCCCTTTGATGTGTGGCTGTTTACGGAATACAGAGTAGAGGCAGCGACCGCTTTCGTTGTGAATGCATGTCATCAGTTATGTGTTTCAATGAGGTGCAACGTCAGTGCTCTGTGCGTCTCATATATTTTATTTCAGGAGGAAGTTTCATAATTTTATGGTGTACCAGTTATTATTTCGCTGTTCTTGCCTGCACGTGACACATTTAACGGTTATCATCGGAATCTTACAAAATTCTCGCAGGCTCGCTAATCTGACTACTCGTGGATTGTTCACTACATTGTGATAACAGCAGTGCACATGATCTTGTATGAAACTATATTTTTAAAATTATCTGTCGTATTGCAGCAGGAAAGTGTAGCACGGTATAATGGTGCACTCGAAATGGAAACTACCGGCTGGTTTCGGAACTGTGGACATACCTCCTTGTTCGGATTTGGCAACAAACTGAAGTTCCGTGCGCTCCGTACTTTCGACACTGTAGAGACAGATTGTTCAAATTGCGTCAACGGCTGTGTATAGATGAAGAAATGAATAATAAGACGAAGTTTACGATGCGTGTCTTAATCGTCTGAAGCAATTAGGAGCTGCATTGTGGCTATGAAGGAATGCCGTCGCCTGATCGTTTGGACTGCAAAAGTAACTAGAGTCTGAGAAAATGTGCGCAGGAAGGTATCGACATGAATACGTAGTAACCAACAAGCTGAATAGTAAAACACGTCTTGCTCGCCTAGACAATTTAATTTACTATCTCATGACGCGTTTCGGGAGGACTCCATCATCAGATCTGCGGCAATAAACAATGACAAAATAGTAAAAGGACTACCTTGCGTATTAATAAACCGCTTCAGCTGTATTTAGTCCTTTATTATTGGATCACTACTGGTTTCGTGGCAGGTGAACATATGACTGAAACATTAGAGCGGAAAAGTTCGGAAACTTTTTACCTAAGATTCGTTGCCCGTCAGAACAAAACACCGCTAAAAGGCGGTATGTCAAAGAATAGTGATCCAATAATAAAGGATTAACCACAGCTGAAGCGGTTTATTAATACCCAAGATGACTATTCATAGCTGTGGTTGCCCTACCTACAAAAATGGTTCAAATGGCTCTGAGCACTATGGGACTTAACATCTGTCATCAGTCCCCTAGAATTTAGAACTACTTAAACCTAACTAACCTAAGGACATCACAGACATCCATGCCTGAGGCAGGATTCCAACCTGCGACCGCAGCGGTCGTGCGGTTCCAGACTGAAGCGCCTAGAACCGCTCGGCGACTCCGGCCGGCGCCCTACCTACAAGGTCGTCTGTAAAAGGACTACGTTGATTCATCGTAGTAAGCTGAGAAACGTGTCTATTAAAATCGATATAGAGAGTCTTATCGCTTGCTATTCCATTCTGTAACACCATCAGTGAGCAGCTCGATACTGTACGAGCCTCCTGACCTAAAGCAATCACAAGCAACCGACATATGGCGATGTTACATGACAGCATCGACAGATTTTAAAAATTAGAATCTTATCTACTCCTTCTGCTTCGTTTGATCGGAAGTCTTCCAAACCTCTGCCAAACCGTGACCCTAATAAAGGACCTCCTGTGTCCTCCAAATTTCTGACATTTGTTCTTCTGTCACTGTACAGCTCATCCTCGCAGAGTCGTCTTGTACTCCGAGGACACACCCTTCTACTTTCCTGTTCTCTGCTTTTAAATACTCCGAAAGTGATCTTGGCCTGTCTTTATTTGTACTGAGACAACGATTCCATTTTTAGTTTCTTTGAATTTTTATGATCTCATTTAAGAGTGGCTTGTATTATTTTCATGAATTTTTTTCTTTTTTTCTTCGATCAGTTGAAGTATATCTTCTGTGTCACGTAGTTGACGTTCTCAATAATTAGACTTTGTGTTTCAGTGTCGATACTGACCAGTAGTGGCTCTACTGTAACAGCAAGCAAGACCACTGAGATCGGATACACTTGACACACTATTTGGCAAAATATTGCGTGTCTATTCATGCTAATAATTACTAAATTTGAAACGCGACGTTAGTAATAGGACTAGTAACATAATATTATGGTTGATGTGAACCTATGACCTAAATTACTAAGGCATGCCCTAATTGTTATCCGTGCACTGTATACCTTTACTGAAACAATTCAATATTGACGTTGTTATTACTCTGTATTACTTTAAAAAAGCTGTAGCAACAAAAAGGAAATAGAGCCCTTGAAACGCATCATGATATGTATCATTATTGTATTCATATCACGTTAGCTGAGCTGATTTGCTTTCTCTTTTGTGGGGAATGCGATATCCTCGTACTTTCAAGTAACAAAAATCGCTCAACAAACAAGCAGTACCATAGAAAAATTTCAGGATCAAAGTGTGTATACGCTTATGACTATCAGACTCATTCCCGTCATTATCACTAAATTCTGTCCACTATAAATATTGTCAATCACACTGAAGAAAATGTCGACTTTATCCGTTAAGAAAATTAAAGTCTCTACTAGATGTATAAAGAATTTGCTGTAGTAGGTGCTGTCAATAAAAAAACGTAACAAAAGTATCATGGAATTATAAAATTAAACTTACCGTTCCTGAAATGGGGACTTGAAATGTAGTCCAGTAACAAAATACATGCATTTCAAGGTCAACCATTGTGAAATTCCATTCTGAAAAAAAAAAATACTGGAGAGATCTCTGCTGTAACTTTCCCAATGAAGATTTCTTGCCACTAGTCTGTGTAATATTAAATTTTAGTCTAACTAAAATGTTCTGCGCGCAATTCATTTTAACAGCTCCAAAAATATATAACATAATAGGATGCTGAATTAATAAATAACAGAATTTCAGGATATATGACTACGCCTTCAAAACTCTTGACGTCATTACACCGAATCTCGAACCTAGACGATGGGGTTATGCTCATTTTGTACCATAATTAATTGTATGTGTTTATTTCTTTTTAACGTTCCTGTTTGGTTATTATTATATTCATTTGCCTATACTAAGAGCACTGACTACATATACTTTGCCGAGACTTGTCGCCAAAGAACTTTCTTTGATTCTTAGCGTTAATGTTGAAGTTATGAAGAGGTGCCATTTCAGTCTACTGACCCCTATTCTTTCATGAATATTAAATTATAGAGATCTCCACAAATCGCCTGTAATTGTCATCACACCTTCCCTGCGATAAGCAATCACACGCATGCCGCGTTTAGATAGATGATAAAATCATACTCATTTTTGTAATTCTATTATGCTGTTGCTTTCAGGTCAGCAAACCATGAAGTTCTTTTATAGAACGCATCAGGATATTGATGCAACACGAAGAGACGTATCAGATTTAATATTTTTCTCATTCGATGTCTATATTTATGTCGATTTGCTTTTCATTTATAATTGCTAAAAATTCATCCACTGTGACTTGCACTCAAGGCATTTCAGGTAGTAAGTGGTCCTATAATAAGTGGTCCTATAATCACATAGCAACTTACATTTCCTTTTTTAGAACTAACTCCTTCGTTGTCTCTAATGAGTTTCACGTTGCGGAAGAATACAACAAAATTTTCAAATTCAAAAAGTCTCAAACAGTGGTTTCACTACACAAGACCGTATACATCTTTTCTGTGTTCCTATCTTACCCCATGCTTTCTTTCCAGAATGTTGCGACATGGAAGTTAGTTTACTCTCCTGTGCTCATTAGACACGATTAAGCATTTCTCCTCAAGCGACTAGTGGGAATCGCAGCATACAATTCGTTAGAAGACACAGAAAATGTTGCTGCATGCATTGATGCTGACACTACTTGTTAAAGGTATCATGCTCTTTGGACCTCTAATCAAAGTTCTTTTCACTACTGATACGACAGTTGCGTAACTGTCTTTGCACATTATGCCAAAGAACTAAAATTTATAAAGCTGTCAATATAATTTTTTTTACTCGCAAAATAAACTTTTAAACAACAGTTTTGCGACACCGAAATGTCTGCGAGGGTATGTTGGCTTAGAGTGAAGGGAAGGAGAAGAAAGACTAAGCATTGTAAAACGAAAAAAAATGCTGTTAGATAAGCGCTGAATAATTAGCCAATCAAAGACATTCTGACAAAAAGAGCACATCTTTGTACATCTGAGAAATGAAAATCTTCTGCAGCAGGACGATAGTTCAAATCCCCGTTCGGTATGCAGATATAGGTCTTCCGTGATTTCCCCACATCGCTTAAGGATAAAAGGATGTTGTGGTCCTTAGTATGAAGAGTGCTTTGTTGCACGTCTCCACGCTTGTCTATACTCTGAAAACCTCTTAATCTTTACACAATTACTGTTGCATAAATCATTCGAACCTGCTTACTCTATTCAAGCCCACGTCTCCAGTTTATGCACTCCATTACCATACTGCCTCTATTATCCCTCCATTACCATACTGCCTGTTCCTTGGTGCATCAGAATAAGTGCTAGCAACTGATCCCTGATTTTAGTCAGGTTGTGGCATAAATTTCTTTTTCCTCCAATGTAATTCAGTACCTATTCATTAGTTATTTCGCCTACCCATCTTCTTCAGCATTCTTGTGTAGCATCACATTTCAAAATCTCTTCTTGTCTGAAGAGTTTTTACCGCCCATCTGTAGTTTTTATCGTCCATCTCTGAATGGAGGTTCCTCTAACCTAAAAACTTCAACGTTAAGCATGTAAGCAGAAAGAAGTTTAGGAAAAGGTTTGAAATTACGGGGTAAAATTTGTTGGAAGTTCTCATCTCTTCTCATCATCGTTTCCAACTCCAGTTACCTGGGTTTGATGCATAAGCGCTCAGCATCTCCTTCTGTCTTCATACACCTTCCGTTCCACAACAGCTTCCCATTTGTTTTTTTTCTCCTCCACATCTAATACACAGTCAATATCCAGCATTTCCTTGGTCTTCCCCCTGGTCTGCTTCCTACGAGGTTTAGGTTGAAATATCTTTTGGCAGGACTTTGGCTATTCATTCTCATCATGTGTTCATACCACTGAATCCTGCGTTTTTTTATGACACTGGTGACAGGAACCTCAATGCCAGCTACTTTTCTGTGCACCTCATTCCTGATTTCGTCCTTTCTAGTTGTTTGGTTCTATGAATCTCATTTCTGTTGCCTGAATTCTGCTAAGGTCTTTGTTTAGTAGGGTACATGTTCCTAAAGCATATGTTTGGATTGGTAAGAAATAGGTATGGTACATGGTCGTTTTTGTTTTTGTGGCATTTTATCAGCCCAGAGAAGACTTTTTATTTGACTGTAAAAACTCGATGCTTTCTGTGTCCTTCTGAGTATTTCCTTCTTAATGGTATTGTCTTTCGAGATCATGCTTCGTAGGTACTTGAAATCTGAAATAGGTTCTACTTTGACTTCTTCTAGAAATTTATTTCAGGTTGTTCTTTGCCAGTTGATGGTCATTTCTACTGTCTTTGTTTTACTTATTTTTAGTCCGAAATATTTGAATGTGTTGTTCCAATCATTCCGTTTGCTCTCTGCTTCAGTTTCTGTCTCTCCCCATGCTATCAAATCATCAAAAACCAGGTCACAAATACTGGGTGAATATAGTCCGGATAAGTGCACGCCTTGATTTACACTCCCTTAAGACATATACCCAGTTTCTAACTGTAATACTTGTGTAATTGTATTCAACCAGCAACATAAGACGATTGTATTATTTCAGCCTTTTAAATTTTTAAATTTGGTCAATAATTGAAAATCAAATTTTTGTTGCCCTGGAAGCTGTTAGATAGGCAATCTGCAACTGCAATTACATGGTGAAACACACTGACAGTACAGTTATCCTTCTGCCGCCTAGCCGTGTGTCAGCAGTGCGCAAGTAGCAGCATTACTGCATTTACTAGGCAGTCTTGTATTTTAATAACCATTTAAATTTTTTGGCGAATTGTTTGTGCTCTCCGTAGATTAGTTCAGACGTTCTTTGCACAACAGTATTTACCATGGACAGGGACTGCGACTGCTGTGTTCGGATGTGGGCTGAGTTGGCATCCCTTCGCTCCCAGCTTCGGGCAGTGTTGGAACCGGTCACACAGCTTGAGGCTGTTGCCAATGGGCATCACTGTGGAGGTCCGGACGGGGATTTGTCGGGCACGGCCAGCTCGTCCCACGCATCCCCCGATCGGACTACGGCTGTAGCTGTCCGGGAGACTGCCCACTTTGAAGCTGACTCCTCACACGTGGTAGAGTGGGAGGTCGTCTCGAGGTGTGGCAAGGGGCGAAAGACATTCCGGAGGGCTGAACGGAAGGCCTCTCCAGTTTGTCTGACGAACCGGTTTCAGGATCTGTCTCCGGCTGATACTGATCTTTGGCTGGGCATGGCTCCTTGTCCTGTTCCAGAGGTTGCATTCAGCTTCAAGATCCAGGTGGTCGCAGAGGGTGGGCTCCAAGGGTAGGCGCGTAATGGGGCCCCTTATGGATATGGCTGCAAGGGAGGGAAAGAAAACCAATGTGCACTCCGTGTGCATCGCGGGGGAGTCATTCCAGATGTGCAAAGGGTCCTTCCGGATGCCATGAAGGGTACAGGGTGCACCCATCTGCAGGTGGTCGCTCATGTCGGCACCAATGATGTGTGTCGCTATGGATCGGAGGAAATCCTCTCTGGCCTCCGGCGGCTATCTGATTTGGTGAAGACTGCCAGTCTTGCTAGCGGGATGAATGAAGAGCTCACCATCTGCAGCATCGTCGACAGGACTGACCGCGCTCCTTTGGTACTGAGCCGAATGGAGGGTCTGAATCACAGGCTGAGACGGTTCTGCGACCGTGTGGGCTGCAGATTCCTCGACTTGCGCCATAGGGTGGTGGGGTTTCGGTTCCGCTGGATAGGTCAGGAGTTCACTACACACAGCAGGTGGCTACACGGGAACAGGGGTTGTGTGGCGTGGACTGGGCGGTTAGATGGCCTTGGGCAAGTACAGAAAGGGCAACAGCCTCAAACGGTGTGGGGCAAAGTCAAGTCATGCTGGGACCAAGCAGCAATGGGTATTGTAATTGTAAACTGTCGAAGCTGCGTTGGTAAAGTACCGGAACTTCAAGGGCTGATAGAAAGCACCAAAGCTGAAATCGTAATAGGTACGGAAAGCTGGCTGAAGCCAGAGGTAAATTCTGCCGAAATTTTTAAAAAGGCACAGACGGTGTTTAGAAAGGATAGATTGCATGCAACCGGTGGTTGGGTGTTTGTCACTGTTAGTAGTAGTTAATCCTGTAGTGAAATAGAATTGGATAGTTCCTGTGAATTATTATGGGTGGAGGCTACACTCAGCAACGAGCTAGGTTATTAATTGGCTCCTTTTACCGACCTCCCCACTCAGCAGTATTAGTGGCAGAACAACTGAGAGAAAATCTGGAATACATTTCACATAAATTTCCTCAGCATGTTACAGTCTTAGGTGGAGATTTCAATTTACCAAATATTGACCGGGACACTCAGATGTTTAGGACGGGTGGTAGGGACAGTGCATCAAGCGACAGCGAGAGCGCATCGCTAGCTCCTGCTACTACTAAGGCGAGTACACCGTTTGCTTCTTACATATTTTACAAACAGCAGCGACTTATTTTCAGTTATCTGTGTAATTACTAGTTTATTTTTGTAATTTCTTGCGTGTTCGAGTGCTTACTAGGTAGAACCTTTTATTTCAATAACAGTGTTTTTGTACTTATTTGCTGCGCTTAGCTTTTAAATAGTTTTTCTGGGAAAACCTAGCGTAGTTTTCGCGTCTCGTATTTCAGTGAGTGTTTCTTGATTATCAGAGTAGCTCATCAGAAGATTATCTTGGGAATTTGTCACCGTATAGAGTAGGGTAAACATAGTCATGTGTAGGGACTGTGGTTGTTGTGAGCGGACGCAAGGAGAATTGGCCACTCTTCGGGGACAGGTGGAGGCTTTGTCTGTTAGGCTCATCGAGCTCGAGGCGCAGGCGTCGGCTCGTAGTGGCGTTGGGGCAACTGTGGTGAGACCTATGCCTACTTCGGTGGCCTTGGAATCACATGGAACCCCTGATGTCGCTGCGTCTTCCGGCAGTGAGCATCTTACCGGTCAGCCATCACTCCAGGGTGAATGGCGGACAGTGGTGGGCTCGCGCGTGCCTGGCCGAAAGGCGAAGGTGGGATCTGGCCGCGTGGCGGCTGCCTTACCCCTTTCCAACAGGTACGGGGTGCTTCCTAGTGGTGATGACATCGTTTCCGAGCCACCACAGGATGCCTCGCCTGTTGGGCCAGTGGCCGATTCTCCGGCAAGGTCCCGACAGTCACAGAGGGCGGGCCTATTAGTTATAGGGAGCTCCAACGTTAGGCGGGTTATGGAGCCCCTCAGGAAAATAGCGGGTAGGTCGGGGAAGAATGCCAGTGTGCACTCGGTGTGCTTGCCGGGGGGTCTCGTCCGTAATGTGGAGGAGGCCCTTCCGGCAGCTATTGAACGCACTGGGTGTGACCGGCTGCAGATAGTAGCACATGTCGGAACGAATGACGCCTGCCGCTTGGGTTCTGAGGCCATCCTTGGTTCCTTCCGGCGGCTGGCTGATTTGGTGAAGACAACCAGCATCGCACGCGGAGTGCAAGCTGAGCTTAATATCTGCAGCATAGTGCCCAGAGTCGATCGCGGTCCTCTGGTTTGGAGCCGTGTGGAGGGTCTAAACCAGAGGCTCAGACGACTCTGCGACTATAATGGTTGCAAATTCATCGACCTCCGTTATTGGGTGGAGAACTGTAGGGCCCCCCTAGACAGGTCAGGCGTGCACTACACACCGGAAGCAGCTACTAGGGTAGCAGAGTACGTGTGGCGTGCACACGGGGGTTTTTTAGGTTAGAGGGACCCCCCCTTGGGCGAAACGATAAAATACCTGACGGCTTACCAGAGAGAACATTATCATCGTTGATAAAGAACGTCCGTCCTCAGAGACCAAAAACAGGAAAAGTTAACGTAATATTGGTAAACTGCAGGAGTATCCAGGGCAAGGTTCCTGAATTAGTATCTCTTATTGAAGGAAATAGTGCGCATATAGTATTAGGAACGGAAAGTTGGTTAAAACCGGAAGTGAACAGTAACGAAATCCTAGACACAGAATGGAATATATACCGCAAGGATAGGATAAACGCCAATGGTGGAGGAGTATTTATAGCAGTAAAGAATTCAATAATATCCAGTGAAGTTATTAGCGAATGCGAATGTGAAATAATCTGGGTTAAGTTAAGTATCAAAGGTGGGTCAGATATGATAGTCGGATGCTTCTATAGGCCACCTGCATCAGCAACCGTAGTAGTTGAGCGCCTCAGAGAGAACCTGCAGAACGTCGTGAAGAAGTTTCGTGATCATACTATTGTAATAGGGGGAGACTTCAATCTACCAGGTATAGAATGGGATAGTCACACAATCAGAACTGGAGCCAGGGACAGAGACTCTTGTGACATTATCCTGACTGCCTTGTCCGAGAATTACTTCGAGCAGATAGTTAGAGAACCAACTCGTGAAGCTAACGTTTTAGACCTCATAGCAACAAATAGACCGGAACTTTTCGACTCCGTGAATGTAGAAGAGGGTATCAGTGATCATAAGTCAGTGGTTGCATCAATGACTACAAGTGTAATAAGAAATGCCAAGAAAGGAAGGAAAATCTATTTGCTTAACAAGAGTGATAGGGCACAAATCGCAAAATATCTGAGTGACCACCATCAAACGTTCATTTCTGAGGAAGAGGATGTGGAACAAAAATGGAAAAAATTCAGAAACATCGTCCAGTACGCCTTAGATAAGTTCGTACCGACTAAGGTCCAAAGCGAGGGGAAAGATCCACCGTGGTATAACAATCATGTACGAAAGGTACTACGGAAACAAAGAAAGCTTCACCATAGGTTTAAGAGTAGTCGAATCATAGCTGATAAGGAAAAGCTGAACGAAGCGAAAAAGAGCGTAAAGAGAGCAATGAGAGAAGCATTCAACGAATTCGAACATAAAACATTGGCAAACAATCTAAACAAGAACCCTAAAAAGTTTTGGTCATATGTAAAATCGGTAAGCGGATCTAAATCCCCTATTCAGTCACTCGTTGACCACGATGGCACCGAAACAGAGGACGACCGAAGAAAGGCAGAAATACTGAATTCAGTGTTCCGAAACTGTTTCACTGCGGAAAATCGTAACACGGTCCCTGACTTCAGCCGTCGCACGGACGCCAAAATGGAAAATATTGAAATAAACGATATCGGAATTGAAAAACAACTGCTATCACTTAGTAGCGGAAAAGCATCCGGACCAGACGAGATACCCTTAAGATTCTACAGTGATTATGCTAAAGAACTTGCCCCCTTTCTATCAGCAATTTATCGTAGATCTCTGGAAGAACGTAAAGTACCTAGCGACTGGAAGAAAGCACAGGTCGTTCCCATTTTCAAGAAGGGTCATAAATCAGATGCGAATAATTATAGGCCTATTTCACTTACGTCAATCTGTTGTAGAATAATGGAACATGTTTTGTGTTCTCGTATTATGACGTTCTTAGATAATACAAATCTCCTTCATCATAACCAACATGGATTCCGCAAACAGAGATCATGTGAAACCCAGCTCGCCCTATTTGCCCAAGAAATTCACAGTGCCGTAGACACTGGCGAGCAGATTGATGCCGTATTCCTGGACTTCAGGAAGGCATTTGATACGGTTCCGCACTTACGTTTAGTGAAAAAAATACGTGCTTACGGAATATCGGACCAGGTTTGTGATTGGATTCAGGATTTCCTAGAAGAAAGAACACAACATGTCATTCTTAACGGTTCAAAATCTGCAGATGTAGAGGTAATTTCGGGAGTACCGCAAGGAAGCGTGATAGGACCTTTATTGTTTACAATATACATAAATGACTTAGTTGACAACATCGGTAGCTCCGTGAGGCTATTTGCAGATGACACGGTTGTCTACAAGAAAGTAGCAACATCAGAAGACTCGTACGTACTCCAGGAAGACCTGCAGAGGATTAATGAATGGTGCGACAGCTGGCAGCTTTCCCTAAACGTAGATAAATGTAATATAATGCGCATACATAGGGGCAGAAATCCATTCCAGTACGATTATGCCATAGGTGGTAAATCATTGGAAGCGGTAACGACCGTAAAATACTTAGGAGTAACTATCCGGAGCGATCTGAAGTGGAATGATCACATAAAACAAATAGTGGGAAAAGCAGGCGCCAGGTTGAGATTCATAGGAAGAATTCTAAGAAAATGTGACTCATCGACGAAAGAAGTAGCTTACAAAACGCTTGTTCGTCCGATTCTTGAGTATTGCTCATCAGTATGGGACCCTTACCAGGTTGGATTAATAGAAGAGATAGACATGATCCAGCGAAAAGCAGCGCGATTCGTCATGGGGACATTTAGTCAGCGCGAGAGCGTTACGGAGATGCTGAACAAGCTCCAGTGGCGGACACTTCAAGAAAGGCGTTACGCAATACGGAGAGGTTTATTATCGAAATTACGAGAGAGCACATTCCGGGAAGAGATGGGCAACATATTACTACCGCCCACATATATCTCGCGTAATGATCACAACGAAAAGATCCGAGAAATTAGAGCAAATACGGAGACTTACAAGCAGTCGTTCTTCCCACGCACAATTCGTGAATGGAACAGGGAAGGGGGGATCAGATAGTGGTACAATAAGTACCCTCCGCCACACACCGTAAGGTGGCTCGCGGAGTATAGATGTAGATGTAGATGTAGATACTGAGTGCACTATCCTAAAATTACCTCGAGCAATTAAACAGAGAACCGACTCGTGGGGATAACATCTTGGACCTACTGACAACAAACAGACCCACACTTTACGACTCTGTAAGCGCAGAACAGGAAAACAGTGATCATAAATCCGTTGCAGCATCCCTGAATATGGAAGTAAAGAGGAACATAAAAAAAGGGTGAAGGGTTTATCTGTTTAGCAAGAGTAATAGGAGACAGATTTCAGACTACCTAACAGATCAAAACAAAAATTTCCGTTCCGAAACTGACAATGTTGGGTGTTTATGGAAAAAGTTCAAGGCAGTCGTAAAATGCGTTTCAGACAGTTACGTGCCGAGTAAAATTATGAGGGATTGGAAAAACCCACCGTGGTTCTACAACAAAGTTAGGAAACTACTGCGAAAGCAAAGGGAGCTTCACTGCAAATTTAAACGCAGCCAAAACCTCTCAGACAAACAGAAGTTAATCGATGTCAAAGTTAGCGTAAGGAGGGCTATGCGAGAAGGAATCAGTGAATTCGAAAGTAAAATTCTATGTACCGACTTCACAGAAAATCCTAGGAAGTCCTGGTCTTGCGTTAAATCAGTAAGCGGATCGAAACAGCATATCCAGGCACTCTGGGATGATAGTGGCATTGAAACAGAGGATGACACGCGTAAAGCTGAAATACTAAACACTTTTTTACAAAGCTGTTTCACAGAGGAAGACCGCACTGCAGTTCCTTCTCTAAATCCTCGCACGAACGAAACAATGGCTGACATCGAAATAAGTGTCCAAGGAATAGAAAAGCAACTAAAATCACTCAACAGAGGAAAGTCCACTGGACCTGACGGGATACCAATTCGATTCTACACAGATTACGCGAAAGAACTTGCCCCCCTTCTAACAGCCGTGTACCGCAAGTCTCTAGAGGAACGGAAGGTTCCAAATGATTGGAAAAGAGCACAGATTGTTCCAGTTTTCAAGAAGGGTAGTCGAGCAGATACGCAAAACTATAGGCCTATATCTCTGACATCGATCTGTTGTAGAATTTTAGAACATGTTTTTTGCTCGCGTAAAATGCATTTCTGGAAACCCAGAATCTCCTCTGTAGGAATCGACATGCATTCCAGAAACAGCGATCGTGTGAGACCCACCTCGCTTTATTTGTTCATGAGACCCAGAAAATATTAGATACAGGCTCCCAGGTAGATGCCATTTTCCTTGACTTCCGGAAGGCGTTCGATACAGTTCCGCACTGTCGCCTGATAAACAAAGTAAGAGCCTACGGAATATCAGACCAGCTGTGTGGCTGGATTAAAGAGTTTTCAGCAAACAGAACACAAAATATTGTTCTCAATGGAGAGACGTCTACAGACGTTAAAGTAACCTCTAGCGTGCCACAGGGGAGTGTTATGGGACCATTGCTTTTCACAATATATATAAATGACCTAGTAGATAGCGTCGGAAGTTCCATGCGGCTTTTCGCGGATGATGCTGTAGTATACAGAGAAGTTGCAGCATTAGAAAACACCATCGAAATGCAGGAAGATCTGTAGCGGACAAGCACTTGGTGCACGGAGTGGCAACTGACCCTTAACATAGACAAATGTAATGTATTGCGAATACATAGAAAGAAGGATCCTTTATTGTATGATTATATGATAGTGGAACAAACACTGGTAGCAGTTACTTCTGTAAAATATCTGGGAGTATGCGTACAGAACGATTTGAAGTGGAATGATCATATAAAATTGATTGTTGGTAAGGCGGGTGCCAGACTGAGATTCATTGGGAGTGTCCTTAGAAAATGTAGTCCATCAACAAAGGAGGTGGCTTACAAAACACTCATTCGACCTATACTTGAGTACTGCTCATCAGTGTTGGATCCGCACCGGGTCGGGTTGACAGAGGAGATAGAGAAGATCCAAAGAAGAATGGCGCGTTTTGTCACAGGGTTATTTGGTAAGCGTGATAGCGTTACGGAGATGTTTAGCAAACTCAAGTGGCAGACTCTGCAAGAGAGGCGCTCTGCACCGCGGTGTAGCTTGCTGTCCAGGTTCCGAGAGAGTACGTTTCTGGATGAGGTATCGAATATATTGCTTCCCCTCCCGAGGAGATCACTAATGTAAAATTAGAGAGATTCGAGCGCGCACGGAGGCTTTCCGGCAGTCATTCTTCCCGCGAACCATACGCGACTGGAACAGGAAAGAGAGGTAATGACAGTGACTCGTAAAGTGCCTTCCGTCACACACCGTTTGGTGGCTTGCGGAGTATAAATGTAGATGTAGATGTAGATCTACTTAGATGGCATAAATTAATCTTTATTGTATAATGAGTACAGAGTCGAATTCTACGCTCTCATGCTTTCAAAATACCGGGCGATTTTTGCGAGAAATTTCACTTCGCACGTTATCAATACATAATTGTACTCCCTCACTTCAGGAGCTTACTCATGCACTTAAAAAGATCCACAGACACTTTAAAATCACCATAGTTCCCAAAATACTCATCGCTTTGTCGAAGTTGATTCTATTCCGAGATCGTTTAAAAAATGCTAATCGTTTCCAGGTTAAGTGAGAGACCTTGTATTTAAAGTTTACACCGAGCTAAAAATTATAACTTCCTGCAGAATATCCGAAATATAAACCATTCGTCTTCATAAAGTAGCACGAGTGGTAGTCTTCGATATGGTTCTAATTTGCATCTATACTTGAATCAATCACAGAGATATTTTTCAAGAAAATCAGAATTTTCTTTGAGATCCAGACAAAGTAAGTTGATAATTTGTAATAAATTAATTTTATTGGACGGTTGCCTGAATTCTCGCGGATACATAATTCACATGTATGGCACATACCATCTATATTTTCAGAGCTGGTTTGGAAATTTATTGGTGACGGTGTCTGTTATCTTCCCGTTACAGTAGACTATAGTGAAACTTTTTTTAAGTGTTTCTATGTATATTAACCTACTGTAACAAAGGATCGTGCAGAGTACCAACGAGTATTAACTGCACGTATTCGTCTAGTTTTTGTATCCTTGATAAAAATAAAAATTTAGTATTTCTATCTAGAGCAGCTGTGTTCGTTGCCGTGGAAACATACACATTTCACTGGGAAGGATTGCCTGCTCCACACAAAAGTGGACTGAAATCGAATATTGGAGACGGGAAGAAATTAAAAATTGTTATGTTTAATAATTAGACCTTAACCGTGACTTTGGAACTTCATATTTATCCCAACAGTACGTTGTTGATGTAAACAATGCTCCGGAAAGTGCTCAGTATAGAAGCTAGTGCTAAATATAGTACGAGCAAGGTTAATGAAAACGGACAGCTGAAGTGGTCAATAGAAATCATCATCTACATTAGGGTATTTCGATCGATAAATTTAATGTGGGCAAGAGGGAAACCGTGCAAGAAATGTGCGTTTTCCATTCTTTAGTTTTATTGTTTATCATTTTTCTTTTTAAATATGATGATTACTTATTCCAACAATTTTCATTTTCTCTGTTCTGGGGGACGCTTAATGTACTTCTGTTTTGGTTTCTATAATTAACCATTTTTGGAAATAACTTTTAAATATTTTGCTTTATTTGTCGGTTGGTCAAAACTGACAAGCTAATTCCATTGAATTCGGCAATTCAATTAAAAATACGGGTAACTGGTGTGGTCTGTGAATCCATTTTAGGTAATCATGGTCATATTATTACCAGCAGGTGTTTTCTCACCTTCTAAGATTTTCATTCCTTCACTCACGCCTCTGTAAATGTCGAAGGTTCCTTTGGCAATCATTATCAATCGATAATACATCATTCAGAGTCTCTAGAACTCCCAAATTTTAATAGTGTCTAGCTATTTCTCTATTGTAGAACTAATTATGACTCCATCATCATTGTCCACCCAGTTATGCAGTCGAAGTTGCTAACTCATGCTTGTGAGGTAGGGCTTGACTTGGAGGTTACCTATTCGAATCGTGATCGTGGAAGAAATATTCACTGCTGTAATTCCGCAGTAAGGGGAGGAGCGAGGGGACGATTAGTACTCGATAAGCGAACAAGCTTATCGTCAAACAAGGGCGATTGCCTAATACTAAACGACTCAGGTCACGGCCGCAAGCTAAATAGTGTGTGGAAACCAAGATTGTTGGTCAGTCGATAGTGGTACACGCGGAACAGAGCGAATGTTACGAATAGAAGTAACGCGTGTGCTGTCTCATGTTTCAAAATTACTTTTGCTTTTTGTAATTAAATTCTTTTTTGGTTTTCTCTGAATAAATCCAAGTATTGTTTGGGAATTAGCACGAAAAATATTACATGGATTCTGAGTGTAGCACTTTCGTTTGCGACTTTTATTACAGGACAATTCTTAGCCACATTTACTTTAAAATCATGAATTGAGCTTTGCATCTAATTATTGCGACTGCGTTGTGTCAATGCTGTTACAAGCAATGACCCAGAAAAAAACTGTCTCACGACGATAAGCGTCATCAGTAACGTCTAATTAAAGCACTTGTTTTCGCACCACAAAATCAGCTATACCACTGGAAATGACTATCATTGTAAATACTTCTACTATAATGGTATGGCCGCCCGGTGTGGCTGTGCGGTTCTGGGCGCTACAGTCTGGAGCTGCGTGACCGCTACGGTCGTAGGTTCGAATCCTGCCTCGGGTATGGATGTGTATGATGTCCTTAGGTTAGGTTTAAGTAGTTCTAAGTTGTAGGGGACTGATGACCTCAGATGTTAAGTCCCATAGTGCTCAGAGACATTTCACTTCCATCGGTAATTCGCGGATAAAGGTGATGCGCCGAACTGTACATAACGAATTCTCGAAGTGGACACGCGACCGCTGCGATTTCCAGCACAGTTGTCAACTGTATCCCACTCAAAAATCGCATTTTGTGTACGAAAATGGACTGGCGTAAAATTCCTACGTCAGCTCTCTCAGTACACACAATTCCTCCCTTGAATATATTCTACTTACGTTGTTCTGTCTGTTGGACATATAAAGAAAAACTTCGTTATCCATGAACACGTTGTAAGTAAGGATATCAACTAACAAAAAATCCTTTACAAATGTTGTGTATTAATTCAATACTCTTTAACATAACATAATATTTTTTCATAATTCTCAATTTTTAGTAGAACCCTAAGCTTAGTAGGCTTACTCTGGCTGACTCATGAGGGAGAGTGCACTTACACCTAGATAACATCGAATATTACGTAACACGGATTTATTACAGTGAAGAACCAAAGAAACTGGTACACCTGCACAGTATCGTGTAGGGCTCCCGCGAGCGCGCAGAAATGCCTCAACACGACGTGGAATGGACTCGACTAATGTCTGAAGTACTGCTGGAGGGAATTGACACCATAAATCCTGCAGGACTATCCAGAAATCCGTAAGAGTACGAGGAGGTGGAGATTTCTTCTGAACAGAACGTTGCACGGCATCACAAATATGCTAAATAATGTTCATGTCTGTGGAATCAGTAAGCAGCTTCCGTAAGACACAAAAATAACCTTGTGATAGCCCTGTACATATGTTGTAATACCAACAAAAATTAAGATATTTAAATACAAATTAAGAAGTGATTAATGCACTTGTATATGAGCCGCCAGGTCTCTAATTTCTATGTGCATCACAATTAGTGACTGAAGACGGATATTTCAAATACTATATTAGTGTTGTTGGAATAATTCATCGCCATCCCATTTGGGTTTGGAAAGTTCACTTGATTACTAGAGTGGATTTCTGTACCTGCTGGTTACATAAAATCCTGTTCAGAAACTGACACTGTAGTAATCAAGTTTGTTCCATCTCGAGACTTCGTCAGTTACGTATTTTATTACAGAACACAAAGACTATTTTCGTACTAATTTTCCACTGAGTTGTGTCTGTTGTTATTTTGTTTGCAATCGAAGCCGCTTATTACTTCGTCTTAGGGCTCTTAGGCACAGCAGTCGAAATTGTACACACCCGCAAGAATACGCCAGTGTTGTATTGCTGCTTTAATGTGCCTAAATATAAAATTAAGTGTTGTTGTAGTATTCACTCTGAAAACTGGTTTGATGTCGGTGTCCACGCTAGTCAGTCCAGCGAAGGCTCTTCATCACTATATGACTAATGCAACATACATCCATTCGAACCTCTTAGTGTATTCACGCATACGAATCCTTCTACAGCTTCACCTCACACGGTTCCTTCCATTACCAAACTGACTATTCCTTAATCCCTAAGGATGTCTCCTGTGATCTAGTCCGTTCTCTTAGTCGCGTCATAAACGTTTTTCTCAAGCAGTTCGTTTTAGTACGTCATTAGTAAATCGCTCTACCCATCTAATCTTCAGTATTACTCTAGGGCAGCACAGTTCAAAAGTTTCTATTCTCTTCTTGTATTAACTGTTTGTCGTCCACGTATCACCTCCTACATGCTACACTCAAGACGAATACCTTCACAAAACCTTCCTAACTCTTAAATTTATATGACATGCTAAAAATTTCCCCGTTTTCATAAATAATTTTCTTGTTATCGCCAGTCTGCGTATTAAGCCCTTACTACTTTTAAACCCCACTACATTAGCCATCGTCAGTTACTTACCTGCCCAATAGCAAAACCCAGCTATTACTTTTAGTGATCGCTTCCCGATCTAATTCCCTCAGTATCGCTTGATTTACTTAGATTACATTACATTATCCTTATTTTACTTTTGTTGTTAATCTTACAATCTCCTCTAAAGACACTATCCATTCCGTTCAAGTCATGTTATGGTCCCATAAGACCTTATCACAAAATTCCAAAAAAAAAAATCCCAAGTCATGTTATATTTATCACGTTAAATGATGATGTGAGGCAGCAACAGGTTATTCTTGTAGCATTTCGATAACTGTACCTAACCGCCGGATGTAGCTGTAAAGGGCTAGGAAATCGGTTGCAGGTAAAGTAAACAACAGACACTGATGTGTGGAAAAAACAGTATCAAAAAAAATTATAAAAACCAGCTACCAACGACTAATTTAAAGAATTGTTTTTACACCCATTTTATTTTTACCATGCCATCACCGGTTTTGAGTTTTCATTCATCGTTAGACGGCTGCATTACAACATGAACTGCTAATGAGACGTTGGTTGTTTTGTTTGCCATAGTGCCCTGTCGTGAAAATATACAATGAAGCGCCTCGAGCAGCGGCGACACGGCGCGCTCGCGCTCCTGCCCGCCGTCCCAGTCGCGCTCCCTGTCGCGGTCGCCGCCCGAGCCGGACGCCGACGCCGACGCGGACAGCGAGCGCGCGTGGCTGGCGGTATAGCCATGCATATTGAAATACAGAGATGTATAAACAGGCAGAATAAGGCGCTGCGGTCAGCAATGCCTATATAAGAGAACAAGTGCCTGGCGCAATTGTTAGTTCGGTTACTGCTTATAGAACGGCAGGTTATCACGATTTAAGCGGGTTTGAACGTGGTGTTAAAGTCGGCACACGAGTGATGGGACACAGCATCTCCGAGGTAGCGATGAAGTGGCGAATTTCCAATACGACCAATTCACGTGTGTACCGTGAATGTCAGGAATCGGGTAAACATCAAATCTCCGACATCGCTGCTGCCGAAAAAAGATCCTGGAAGAACGGGACCAACGACAACTGAAGAGAATCGTTCAATGTGACACAAGTGCAACGCTTCCGCAAATTGATGCAGATTTCAAAGGTGGGTCATCAACAAGTGTCAGCGTGCGAACCATTCAACGAAACGCCATCGATACGGTCTTTCGGAGCCGAAGGTCAACTCGTGTACACTTGATGGCTGCACGACACAAAGATTTACGCCTCGCCTGGGCCCGTCAACACCATTGGACTGTTAATGATTGAAACATGTTGCCTGGACCAGCGAGTCTCGTTTCAAATTGTATCGAGCGGATGGACATGTACGGGAGTGGAGGCAACCTCATGAATCCATGGACCCTGCATGTCAGCAGGGGTTGTTCAAGCTGGTGGAGGCTCCGTAATGGTGTGGGGCGTGTGCAGTTGGAGTGATATGGGACCCCTGATACGTCTAGTTACGACTCTGACAGGTGACATGTACATAAGCATCATGTGTGATCACCAACATCCATTCATGTCCATTGTGCGTTCCGACGGACTTAGGCAGTTCCAGCAGGACAATGCGACACACCATACGTCCAGAATTGCTACAGATTGGCTCCAGGAACACTCTTCTGAGTTTCAACATCTCCGCTGGCCACGAAACCCCCCAGACATAAACATTATTTAGCATATTTGGCCGGCCGAAGTGGCGGAGCGGTTCTAGGCGCTTCAGTCTGGAACCGCGCGCCCGCTACGGTCGTAGGTTAGAATCCCGCCTCGGGCATGGATGTGTGTGATGCCCTTAGGTTAGTTACGTTTAACTAGTTCTAAGTTCTAGAAGACTGATGACCTCATCTGTTAAGTCCCATAGTGCTCAGAGCCATTTGAACCATTTTTGAGCATATCTAGAATGCCTTGCAACGTTCTGTTCAGAATAGATCTCAACCCTCTCGTATTCTTACGGATTTATGGACAGCCCTGCAGCATTTATGGTGTCAGTTCCCTCCAGCACTAGTTCAGACATTAGTCGAGTCCATGTCATGTCATGTTGCGGCACCTATGCGTGCTCGCGGGGGCCCTACATAATGTTAGTCAGGTGTACCAGTTTCTCCTGATATTCACGGTACACTCGTGTGAAATGGTCGTACGGGAATATCAGTATATTAACTGATAGATATTCATAAAGGAAATGAAACTGAATGAAATTTGGGTGTTGCATAATGCCTGTTTAGCACCAATGCTTATAGTGAACATATGTTGATATCTATGAAAGCCCGTGTTTTTGTTATTTTCCGTGTAGTATATAGCTGTATCATGTTAAACATTGGCTCAGTGTTACAAGCACGTTCACGAAACGTCAGAGTAAAAAATGTGTTACCATTAGTACATTTTCAACGAACAATTTAATTTCACATACATTCCGCGTGTTCAACATGTAGTGATGGCTTACGAGGATCCTATGAAGCAAACGTATATATTGTTTACATTGGCGTCAGAGATGAGGTGAAAGGTACGATTTCGTTATGAATACATTTTCGGTAGTAACTGATGAGCAATCGGTGTGTAGAAGAAAATAAATAAACATAATCATTCTTTAAAAGTCACATGAAATAGTGTTTTTAAGGGTTCGTAGCTCAGCCGTTAAAAACGGAACCCTTATAGGATCACTTGTTGTTCATCTATCTACCTGTATGTCTCTCTTTTCCTCAGGAACGATAGAGATATCAAGTTTAAATTTATGCCACGCACTTAGACCGATGGTTCCTTGGCCATGTAAAAAATTTAATCAAAAATACGGCCATTCATGTCACATATTTTGATACTCGCGAAGTCACTCTTCAGAATCTATGGGGCACTTACTGTCGGCATAGAATCATGGAAATTCAAGCACAGCAATGTTCTGCAGTACAAGTAAAGGAAAACCACCGAAATTTGTTAATTTCTAATTAGATCGCATGAAAAAAAATTTGTCATTTGTGATTTGTGTGTTAATACTGCTTTTTTTTTCTATGGAACGGGTACACACATCAGGTTAAAATTTATTTTATAGTCCTTTGGCGATGTAAAAAGTTTAAAGTTGCACGTCAATGGCATTAAAAGATACGGTCATTTATGTCGCACCTTTTGATACTCGCTATCTCACTTACTAAAGCCGGCCGGAGTGGCCGAGCGGTTAAAGGCGCTACAGTCTGGAACCGCACGACCACTACGGTCGCAGGTTCGAATCCTGCCTCGGGCATGGAAGTGTGTGATGTCCTTAGGTTAGTTAGGTTTAAGTAGTTCTAAGTTCTAGGGGACTTATGACCACAGCAGTTGAGTCCCATAGTGCTCAGAGCCATTTGAACCATTTGAACTTACTAAATCCTGTGGGGTACATCTTGTTGACCTGGGATGTTGACATTTCGCCAGAAGCTAAGTAAGGAAAAAATTCCGAAACTAGTTAATTTTTAATCACATAAAAGAAACAAATAATTTTTGTCATTTTTTATACGTCTGTCTGTGTGTCAAGGCCCCTTTTTCTCTGTAATTACAATAACAAATGCGAAATTTCACAAAAAATTCAAACTTAAAACTTGAAATTAAAAATTCTTGGGACGAGTACTTTGTTACTATCAATATCGATAACAGGCAGAAATCGTCTAGACTCTCGGTTCACACGATAGATGAACTATCTATACAGCTAATTAACCTTGAGAGAGCGATTCCTACGCGCAGTTAGCCGATTCCTTAAATACACAAACCGTTAACGTACGTTACATATATATTATAATTTATTAGAAACACGTGAGATGTATATTTGTGTTAGCAACTGTCTGAATTTATTTTTGTGCCTTTGAAGGAGTAACTTTTGGAAATTTGTCAGAACAGCATTGTTAGTTAGAAAACAGTCTTTGAGCTCCATAACAAGGCACCAGTTATATGTTGTAATGTAAGATTTTTGTTTCCGTAGAAAGAAAGGAGCACAAGACGGGCAAGACTACGTGAGGGGCGGCGCGGCGGGGGGAGGCGCGCGGCCACGTGGCGGCGGCGGCGGCGGCGGCGATACTCACGGCTGCGGAAGCGGCCGTGCAGCGCGGCGGAGCAGGCGGGGCAGTTGAGCGTGCAGTGCGGCCGGCGCACCTCGAGCAGCGGCGACACGGCGCGCTCGCGCTCCTGCCCGCCGTCCCAGTCGCGCTCCCTGTCGCGGTCGCCGCCCGAGCCGGACGCCGACGCCGACGCGGACAGCGAGCGCGCGTGGCTGGCGGACGGCGGCCGCAGGGACTCGCACATGGCTGCACGTGGCTGGCGACCGCGCGGCACTGCCCGCCGCGGGACGCGCGCCGCGCCGCGGTGCCCAAGCAGCCGGGTCCGCGCCTGCGCCGGGATCGATCTGGGACCCGCCGCCCACCGCGCACCGCCCCTCGGCCCCCAGCCCGATCTCCCGAAATTGCCACGTGGCGGAGACCCGTCTGTCCACTTTCGATGTGTTTACGAAGATCACGTTAGGACACACACATGCAACTGTCAGTTGGGAGGTCCATCTTTAAAAGACTGAAGCGTGTGGATTGTCCCACTAGTCTCCACAACCGCCTACGAGATTATTGCAGAGAGAGGTAACACGAAATTCTCCGTGGAAAAAAAAGTGAAAAGTAGCACCAAAGATTACATACGTCAAGGTCCTATTTGTGGTCCACAATTCTGGGATGTTGGCGTAGCCTTTAGTATACCAGCTTCAGAATATGACAAACTCTACAGGGTGTTACAAAAAGGTACGGCCAACCTTTCAGGAAACGTTCCTCACACACAAAGAAACAAAATATGTTATGTGGACATGTGTCCGGAAACGCTTACTTTCCATGTTAGAGCTCATTTTATTACTTTTCTTCAAATCACATTAGTCATGGAATGAAAACACACAGCAACAGAACGTACCAACGTGACTTCAAACACTTTGTTACAGGAAATGTTCAAAATGTCCTCCGTTAGCGAGGATAGATGCATCCACCCTCCGTCGCATGGAATCCCTGATGCGCTGATGCAGCCTTGGAGAATGGCGTATTGTATCACAGCCATCCACAATACGAGCACGTAGAGTCTCTACATTTGGTACCGGGGTTGCGTAGACAACAGCTTTCAAATGCCCCCATAAATTAAAGTCAAGAGGGTTGAGGTCAGGAGAGCGTGGAGGCCATGGAATTGGTCCGCCTCTACCAATCCATCGGTCCCCGAATCTGTTGTTGAGAAGCGTAAGAACACTTCGACTGAAATGTGCAGGAGCTCCATCGTGCATGAACCAAATGTTGTGTCGTACTTGTAAAGGCACATGTTCTAGTAGCACAGGTAGAGTATCCCGTATGAAATCATGATAATGTGCTCCATTGAGCGTAGATGGAAGAACATGGGGCCCAATAGACATCACCAACAATGCCTGCCCAAACGTTCACAGAAAATCTGTGTTGATGACGTGATTGCACAATTGCGTGCGGATTCTCGTCAGCCCACACATGTTGATTGTGAAAATTTACAATTTGATCACGTTGGAAAAAGCCTCAACCGTAAAGAGAACATATGCGCTGAAATGAGGATTGACACATTGTTGGATGAACCATTCGCAAAAATGTACCCGTGGAGGCCAATCAGCTGCCGATAGTGCCCGCATACGTTGTACATGGTACGGAAACAACTGGTTCTCCCGTAGCACTCTCCATACAGTGACGTGGCCAAAGTTACCTTGTACAGCAGCAACTTCTCTGACGCTGACATTAGGGTTATCGTCAACTGCACGAAGAATTGCCTCGTCCATTGCAGGTGTCCTCGTCGTTCTAGGTCTTTCCCAGTCGCGAGTCATAGGCTGGAATGTTCCGTGCTCCCTAAGACGCCGATCAATTGCTTCGAACGTCTTCCTGTCGGGACACCTTCGTTCTGGAAATCTGTCTCGATACAAACGTAACGCGCCACGGCTATTGCCCCGTGCTAATCCATACATCAAATGGGCATCTGCCAACTCCGCATTTGTAAACACTGCACTGACTGCCAAACCACGTTCGTGATGATCACTAACCTGTTGATGCTACGTACTGATGTGCTTGATGCTAGTACTGTAGAGCAATGAGTCGCATGTCAACACAAGCACCGAAGTCAACATTACCTTCCTTCAATTGGGCCAACTGGCGGTGAATCGAGGAAGTACAGTACATACTGACGAAACTAAAATAAGCTCCGACATGGAAATTAAGCGTTTCCGGACACATGTCTACATAACATATTTTCTTCATTTGTGTGTGAGGAATGTTTCCTGAAAGTTTGGCCGTACCTTTTTTAACACCCTGTAGATTTTGTATGGTCTACGTAGACGGTCTGCTAATTATAGTATCTGCCAACACAAGACCTGTATTAGAGGAAAATATGATGGCTGTTGGGAAAGTCAGGAACGAACGACCGCGAACTGTAAACCACAGTGAAACTCCGATGAGGCTTTGCACAGATGTGTTGGGCAGTTTCTCTAGTATTCTAGTAGAATTTTGGAACACGTGTTATGTTCGAGTATAATTACTTTTCTGGAGACTAGAAATCTACTCTGTAGGAATCAGCATGGGTTTCGAAAAAGACGATCGTGTGAAACACAGCTCGCGCTATTCGTCCACGAGACTCAGAGGGCCATAGACACGGGTTCGCAGGTAGATGCCGTGTCTCTTGACTTCCGCAAGGCGTTCGATACAGTTCCCCACAGTCGTTTAATGAACAAAGTAAGAGCATATGGACTGTCAGACCAATTGTGTGATTGGATTGAAGAGTTCCTAGATAACAGAACGCAGCATGTAATTCTCAATGGAGAGAAGTCTTCCGAAGTAAGAGTGATTTCAGGTGTTCCGCAGGGGAGTGTCGTAGGACCGTTGCTATTCACGATATACATAAACGACCTTGTGGATGACATCGGAAGCTCACTGAGGCTTTTTGCGGATGATACTGTTGTATATCGAGAGGTGTAACAGTGGAAAATTGTACTGAAATGCAGGAGGATCTGCAACGAATTGACACATGGTGCAGGGAATGACAATTGAATCTCAATGTAGACAAGTGTAATGTGCTGCGAATACATAGAAAGAAAGAGCCCTTATCATTTAGCTACAATATACCAGGTCAGCAACTAGAAGCAGTTAATTCCATAAATTATCTGGGAGTACGCATTAGGAGTGATTTAAAATGGAATGATCATATAAAGTTGATCGTTGGTAAAGCAGATGCCAGACTGACATTCATTGGAAGAATCCTAAGGAAATGCAATCGAAAAACACAGGAAGTAGGTTACAGTACACTTGTTCGGCCAGTGCTTGAATACTGCTCACCAGTGTGGGATCCGTACCAGATAGGGTTGATAGAAGAGATAGAAAAGATCCAACGGGGAGCAGTGCGCTTCGTTACAGGATCATTTAGTAATCGCGAAAGCGTTACGGAGATGATAGATAAACTGCAGTGGAAGACTCTGCAGGTGAGACGCTCAGTAGCTCGGTAGGGGCTTTTGTTGAAGTTTCGAGAACATACCTTCACCGAGGAGTCAAGCAGTATATTGCTCCCTCCTACGTATATCTCGCGAAGAGACCATGAGGATAAAATCAGAGAGATTAGAGCCCACACAGGGGCATACCGACAATCCTTCTTTCCACGAACAATACGAGACTGGAATAGAAGGGAAAACCGATAGAGGTACTCAAGGTACCCTCCGTCACACACCGTCAGGTGGCTTGCGGAGTATGGATGTAGATGTAGATGTAGAAGTAAAAGTAGCACCAAAGATTACGTACGTTCCAAGTCCTATTTGTGGTCCACAGTTCTCGGATGTTGGTGTAGCCTTTACTCAACCAGCTTCAGAACATGGCAAACTTTAGGCGTTGTATCGTCGACGTAGACGGTCTCCTAATTACAGTATTTGCCAACACAAGACCTCAATTATAAGAAAATATGAGGGCTGTTGGAAAAGTCAGGATTGATCGCCCGCGAAATGGAAACCACAGTGAAAGTCCGTTGAGGTTTTACACAGATGTGTTGGGCAGTTCCTCTAGTATGCCCGTCGGTGGCTTTACGTCGCTCTTTTCAGTTCTGAGCACACACTGAGCATGTAATTATGCCTAGAAAATTGTGTCGGGACCTCGTATACCCTAAGCACGAATCATATTCCTAGACCAACGAGCCCTGTTGACAGCACGAACGCAAATTATTCCGGTACAGTCCATCCCTCGAAAGCGTCCAGGGTGCTCTATAAATCTGGTGTAAGCTGACGAGACAGAATGTGTAGCGGCATGGAGAGCTGTCAGCAGTCTGAGCACACAGTGAGCACGTAGTGATGCCTAGAAACTTTGACTCCCGCCAAGTACGTGCGCCTGCTGTCAGATTTCGCTTCATTTCCTGCAACCTCACTGAGCCGTGGCGGCTCATATCGATAGTGCCACTTTGGTGGTTTCTTTCCTGCCACGGTCAGGGCGGTAAGCAGCGCCCTCTGGGGCCTACGCGAGGAGTAACGAGGCGAGGTCCTGTGCGGGTGTGCTCCGGGACATGGTGGAAGACGGTTGTCGTGTTGACGCAGCGAGTGTGGGACTGGACCTGTCGCATGGAGATATACAAGTTGGCTCTGAACGGAAGGCGCCGTGGCAAGCAGCGGGAACCGGGCGTCCTGTAATTTGTATGAAGGAGTAACGATTTCTGCATTGGATGTCCCAGTGGTTGCCGAGAGTTGCGGTGGCTGCTTTCGGAGAAGAGAATTGGTAAGAGCTTGTGTCTACACTCTTTTCCGTATGATGTTGCTGCCTGCCGTTATAAACGGCTGAAAATCAGGCGCTTCTATTGACTATAAGGGAACTGATGCAAAATTACATTTGTGATTTAGTCTCACTTGTACTGTGACAATTTAGAGGCGAAAACTGTGGTGGTTTCATTAGGTCTGGTTCTTTGCTGTGCAAACTAAAGGAGTCAGTTATTTGCGGTGACTGAGGGAGCACCATTATGTTGGTCTAAGTGATACGTTCTCCACGTTTGTCTACGGCTTTGCGAATCGAAATCGTGGGGGAGTACACCTGTGAGTAATTTGCTATTGTATTGATGGTTATGTTGTAAAGACTGTTCTCTGGTGTGTTAAATCACGCGCTGATTTGTAGCCAATCTAAGCAGAAGTTACCATTGCTACTTGCTTATGTGCTACTGTCCTTATGATTGGCGTTGTTTGTCTTTTGATTGTGGGTGTACTCACGTTTCAAAAAATAATAATTACGGCCGCTATTCAGAAGGGTTGTCTAGTAAGGAAATTGCTTAAGCTTTTATCATATGCTGGTCTGTTTGCCTATCACATTTGCTTTCTATGCAGTAACTGAAGGAATGTGTATCGTGGTTCAAGATTGTAGGCTGACTAGTATTTGAACTGGTGTTGAGCTTAAGGGCGAGATCAGCATCCCGCAAACCCGCACGATGCGCGTGGTTAAATGTTCCGCTATTGGGGAGCCGGCTCTCTGTTCTTGGATTGTGTAAGGATACGTGATGAGTGCATCGCTGTAGTTTTTCGCGTGCTAAATTGCGGGGTGTCGGTGCCGTGCTAGGGCTAGACTTGTGATGTATGTTATGTTGAAAGGGAATTAACTGTACCAAACTTAAGAGAGCCTTTAGTTTGTTTTAGGTCTGTACATGGAATGATGTTGATATTTTGTCCATTGCGGCATTAACTTCCTGTGTGGGGAGATCCTCTGAGGGACTTGTATTGTACTGTTGCAGTGCAGTCCATCTGAAACGTGCTGCTTAAAACTTGGGACTGCAGCTCTCTGATGTTATATATTACTGTTTAATCTTAAATGTCTTGGTTCAAAATGGTTCAAATGGCTCTGAGCACTATGGGACTCAACTGCTGTGGTCATAAGTCCCCTAGAACTTAGAACTACTTAAATCTAACTAACCTAAGGACAGCACACAACACCCAGCCATCACGAGGCAGAGAAAATCCCTGACCCCGCCGGGAATCGAACCCGGGAACCCGGGCGTGGGAAGCGAGAACGCTACCGCACGACCACGAGATGCGGGCTTAAATGTCTTGGATGTAATATGGTTGTTGAGGATTATGTAATTTTGATCGCTGGTTCCTTAAAGGAAGTATTTCGTTTTAAAATATGTGCTCGGTCAGAGCCTATTTAAATGATTTTTACTCATCATTCAAATTTTCTAGTCTTGCTTTCTTAAAAGGCTTTCAGTTAAATGATTGCTATTTGCCTGTTTAAATGTTTGAGTGCCTTAAAGGAAAAGAATATTATTTTGTAATTTGTACTTTTTGTTCCTTTTGGGTAATACCTGACTTACGTGTCCAATAAATGTCTAGTCAATGGTGATGCACTGTTCTATTGCTAGCCTACCCCTTTCACTCCACAGCCCATTGAGCTGCTTTGTGTCGAAATTGTGTTCAGAATACCCCTCTGACCTGACACCCCATTCACATAACGCAACTGTCATGCGTTTCCTTCTTCACGACAGTTCTCTCATGGACTGTCCGGCTGGTCCTGGCGGAGGTTCGAGTACTCGCTCGGGCATGGGTGTCTGTGTTTGTCCTTAGGATAATTTAGGTTAAGTAGTGGATGAGCTTAGGGACTGATGACCTTAGTAGTTAAGTCCCATAAGATTTCACACACATTTGAACATTTGAACGACAGTTCTCAGCCACAAACTTCAGGGTGAATGGGGACTCTCCTGCAACGTTTTCCGTGAGAAATGTTCGATCACCAACCATACAGCCCGGACCTCTGATTTTCATCTCTGCTCATATGAACCACTGGCTATGAAGACAACATTTTGGCACAGACAACGAGCTGCAGTCCAGCATAGAAAATTTTCGGAAAGCATAGCAGGCAGGATACTGGAAAGTTGGTACAACCCTACGATTGATGTCTCAGCCGTAGCGGCGACCACGTAGACAAGCAGCTGGACGGTTTAGCCAACTGTTGCAAATAAAACAGTTTCTATTTTCACAGTGATTTCCATTTCGCGACCGATAGTTCCTTACTTTCCCAATATCACTCGTAGAAGTTCTTGAAACAGTAACTCATGGATTGATAATAAATTAAATATATCAATATACGAAATAGTTTGTATATTACCAAAAGGAACGTTATGACTATCAAGAAATCCCACAAACGCCGGCCGGAATAGCCCAGCGGTTCTAGGCGCGGTTCTAGTCTGGAACCGCGCGACCGCTACGGCCTCAGGTTCGAAAACTGCCTCGGGATTGGATGTGTGTAATTTCCTTAGGTTAGTTAGGTTTAAGTAGTTCTAGGTTCTAGGGGACTGATGACCTTAGCAGTTAAGTCCCTTAGTGCTCAGAGTCATTTGAACCAAATCCCACAAACAAAATAAATAACCAGCTTGTGAAGAGAAAAGACAAATACACATGAACTCCGTGTAAACATAGGCGAAAATCAAAACTATGATCCACACGCAGAAATCATTTGCTAGAGAGGCAGTCAGGTCTTGAACAAAATAACTACAGTTGGTCCAAGAAGCTTTCAGGTGCCCTTAAGTGGAATAACAACACACCAGAACACAATATTAATAGTTATTGTGGGTTACGGTTCGAAGGTGCAGGCTCACACATCCATCCTACAGCACACACTACGGCGAGCCCAGAGAAGTATACCTCTGAGCCTGATGCGAGTGTAGAACAACACCGACTGAGGCGCTAGTGATTCTAGGCCTACTATCACTGGATCTAGTCGTAAGAAAGAGAGGTGCACAGTATTGGTTCAAAAAGTGCGAATACGATAAAGGAGATAATTGGCACAAGAGCCTCATCGAATAAGGTTATAAAGAAATACATGTTCAGAGAAAGGTAAGAAATCTTTAATAGGGCAGAAACAGGGAGGGGAACTTACTAGTTACTTCCTAACATAAGACAAACATCAAGAATGTCATACTTCCTTTCGACCGAGGGAGCTATATACACATGTCGGGGCCATGCTCCGTAACCCTGCTACTTACTAAAAACGCGCCAACTTGTGAATGTGGAGTAGTCGCCACCTAGTATCAGATTTCTAGGAGCGTTTCATTATATAACATGTTACAAACCAGCATAGGATAGCCCTTAGCCATAACGCCAGTCCAAAACATTATTAGAAATGAGGACCTGTGGTATTAACTGAACTTCCTGACAGTCAAATTGTCAGCATACGAAATACAAGCTTACATGACAGAGAGACAACTAAGAAGCCGTACATCATGACTAGTCGTGCCACGTTAGAACGTCTAATTACAACAATCTTCCGGAAGCAGTGCGGAGATTATAATCGGGGAGGACCTGAAAGATTTCCTTGAGATCGTGTCAGCTCTCTCCCAATCTCTACAGTTTGGGTGGCACCGGCAACACAGCCGCTGAGAATTCAGAATTCTGCCTCAGCGCAATAGAGGCTAACTATGTAGTTTGGTTCTAATACTCAGTAGTGTAGCGGAGTGTACTGCTGTGTAGCTTATTGTTGTTTAGTACAATATAGCAGTCTAAAACTATGAATTACAGAATTTATGATACTACAGCAGACCAGTGGCATGTACCTTCAGAATTTCAGATAAGCATTTTTCTGTGCATCAGATCCCAAAGGCGAGCATGCAGACTTTTAAAATTTCTTCTATTATTATTTTAAAGTAGATATTTTGTGTAGTGTTCTTCGTTAAACTCCATAATGCTCAGTTATACAATCACGTTTGAAATTATACTATTAGCTGTTAAATTCATATAGACTAATTCATGTTAGCATTTGATGTGTTCTTGTGTCTGGATATCAAAACCTACACCTAAACTCCGCCCGAACAGGCCATGAAGGCCCAACGGTACCAACCGCGCACCGTCTCATCCTCAGACCACAGGCGTCACTGGATGCTGTTATGGAGGGGCATGTGGTCAACACACCATTCTGCAGGCCGTTGTCAGTTTTCGTCACCAGAGCCGCTACATCGCAATCAAGTAGCTCCTCAATTTGCCTCACAAGGGCTGAGTGGACACCCCTTGCCAACAGCACTCGTCAGACCGGATGATCACCCATCCAAGTGCTATGTCAGCCGACAGCGTTTAAATTCGGTGATCTGACGGGTACTGCGGCATGGCCATCAAGTCTGGATAACAGACTAAAAGAAATAGAAAATAAAAAAATTCTGTACATGATTTGTTGGGAAGTGGTCAGTATACCGACAGGGAGTGGACATAAGATCTAATAGTATGTGTGACATAGTGCGTAACGAAGAAAAGTGGCAGGTGCTTGATACTCTTGCGAATAATAAATCCAAAACTAAACTAGGTGAATATATAAACACAAGAAGTTTCGAGCAAAGAAAGTTAAGGAAACAGCAGTACAAATAACTTCATTAGGTATTACAGCCTACCAATGCCTAACGACCGCTGCAGACTGAGAAACATCACAAAGAGTCATGGTAAGATCAAGATCGTGTTCTTTCCAACGATGCGAGTCTTCGTACGATCAGTGACATAAGAACTACTAATAGAAAACAGGGATCGAGGTTGCGCGTCCAGTACCCCGATATTCGATGAGAAATGGCCCCTGGATAGTCCGGGAAAATGCGTTGATGGACACTGGCGCAGCGTCACTCTGAGGGCATCGAACCACCGATAACTTTCTTGGTGACACGGCATTCATCTTACGCTCAGAAAGGCAGCTGCTTGGTACTTTAAAAAATAAATATAAAATAAAAAATTCTGTACATGATTTGTTGGGAAGTGGTCAGTATACCGACAGGGAGTGGACATAAGATCTGACATCCAAAACTAAACTAGGTGAATATCTAATTACGAGAAGTAATGACTCCGAAATATTTAAGATGGAATATCTTGAAGCTTTTTAAATAAAACGTTATTAACATTCTTCATCTTTATTCTTCTTGTCTATATATTTACTTCACAACTAAGTCATCCTGGAGGCTAACACACTTCACCCAACGTGAGACCAGTTTATTGATGCTGTCACTGTAGAATGTTAGACTTGGTTGACAGAGCCACAACCTCATCTCGGCTTGCACAGCTGTCAATGTGAAGTCCTCGAAGGTCTGCTTTGTGGAAACGGTTGAGACCAAACAGCGAGATCATCGGTCTCATGGGATTAGGGAAGGATGGGGAAGAAAGTCGCCGGCCGCGGTGGCCGTGCGGTTCTAGGCGCTCCAGTCCGGAGCCGCGCTGCTGCTACGGTCGCAGGTTCGAATCCTGCCTCGGGCATGGGTGTGTGTGATGTCCTTAGGTTAGTTAGGTTTAAGTATTTCTAAGTCCTAGGGGACTGATAACCACAGCAGTTGAGTCCCATAGTGCTCAGAGCCATTTGAACCATTTTTTTTAAGAAAGTGGGCCGGGCCCTTTCAAAAAACTATCCCGGCATTTGCCTGAAGCAATACTTGGAAATCACGGAAAATCTAAATCAGGATGACCGGACCCGGGTTTGAACCGTCATCCTCTCGAATTCGGGTTCCATATTCCAGTTACTGCGCCATCTCGCTCGGCTTTTCGATATGACCTCACTGCAGAGAGGACAGTTGTTTTCCACCCAAATGTGAGGAAGACACCTAACACACCAGCCCTAACAGGAATTTGTGCATCACAAGTCGTAACATGTAAATGGCTTGAGTACTGTTGTATCTCCTATGAATCGTACGCGTAAACTCCGCCTACAGGTCCCAGTAAGCACATCAGTATCGACCGACCGCCTTGTCATCCTCCTCCAGTGGCAGCGCTGGATGCAGTATGGAGGCTCCCCATCTGCTTTAACTTTTCGTGGCCTAGAGCGGCTACTACTCGTCCAAGTAGCTCCTCCACTGGCAGCATGAGGCTGAATGCACCCTGTTCCAGTCCTCCCCCAAGGAAAAAAAATCTCCGGAAGACAAACCCGGATCCCGCTTTAGCAGCCGTACTTACGAAGGCAGATATTTCCTGCTAAGGCCATGGATAAATTTTAAGGCTAATATATCCTAAGACAATGAGTAAAATTTGAGCCCAGGTAGACGGAAATATTGATGTCTCTATCTTAAATGTATTAGTGCAAACTAGGACAACAGTCAGTAGCAGCTCTTGACCTTACATTATCAATTTTTCCTTCCAGTAAACATAGGTTCGCAAACGCGTCGACCGGACCCACATACACTCATCATCTAGCACCTTACGATCACCGCCCTACTAACGATATAAACCCGTCCAGGCGATAGTAGCGTCACGTGCTGATGAATGACTGCTAGTCAGACACATGTAGTATAAGTGAGGGTGCTGTCCCTGTGCAGAATGGGGAAGGTGCTCGATGTATTTGACCGAGGGCAGATTGTGATGGCGCAGAGGCTCGGAACGATCATTTCGAAAACTGCACGACTTGTCGTATGTTCGAGAAGCGCTGTGATGAATGTCATCGACACCTGGCGAAACCTCTACTATGTTGTAGGCTGAACAGATTCGAACAGGGTATGCTATGGTGGAACTCAGACTCTAATGCTGGGTGTCTGAACAGACAGTGCACCAAAAACTCCTAACAGCCGACGACCCATGCATGTGCCAATGTTAACACCACGACTACTACAGAAATGAGCACGCGACCATCGGCTCTGGACGCTGGCGCAGTGGTGGAGCGTTGGCTGGTGTGATGAATCCCGATACCTTCATCATGCGGATGGGAGGGCCGCGAAACCGTCGCCTTCCAGGGCCACAACTCCTTGATACCGGTACTGCGGGATGGAAACAAGCTGGCGGCTGCTGCATTATGCTCTGGTGAATATTGACATAGGTGTCCATGGGTCCAAAGGAGCTCGTGCAAGCCGCCGTGACGGGCAAGGAGTATCTTACACAGGCTTCAGAACACGTACATCCCCTTCATGACGATCACGTTTACCGAAGGTAGTGGCATTCTGCAGCAAGATAATGCGCCCTGGCGCAAGGCCTGCAGTGTGTTGGAGTGGTGCGAGGAACGCATTGGTGAGTTCCAACTGATGTGCTGGCCCTCCAGCTCAACAGATCGGAACGCGATCGAACACATCTGGAACGTGATTGAACGTGGCGTCGCCGCCATCCCCGGAATTTACGGGAATTAGATGACTTGCGTGTGCAAATGTGGTGGCACTCCTTCCAGCGACCTACCAAGTCCTCATTGCTCTATTCCAAGATACGTCGCTGCTGTTACCCGTACTAAGCGTGGACACACCGGCTGTTAGGTAAGTGGTCATAATGTTCTGGCTGATCAGTTATGCTGTTTCTTTCTTCTGCTTTTTGCTTCTGTTACCGTGTACTTTCACCAGTGTCTGCCTGGTTTCGTAATTAGTTGCATTTTCTGTACACAATTTTTACCGTAAAGGTCACAAACAAAATAGTAGGGTAACCTTCCCATCACGTAGCAACAATACCGTGACGACATCATTTGCCACCTGTTGGTAACCCAATATTTCTGTGTTTTAAGACTTACATCATAAATATTGAAAAGTTATCTTTCAAAATCACAGAGTTGTTGATAAAATAGCTATTTGCTACCTGTTTCGATCTCCTGATGATCTTCAGATATCGTAAAATTATTTACAGCAGCGACACCGTCATGTTCTAACTGTGGCGTCGTATAAAATATGTCATTCTGCATTACTTTCTACAATGTTACCCTTCGTCAGTACGAACACGAGCTACTTAGTCAATACTAAAATGTACTAACATAGTTAATATTCATGTACTGTCATTATCAGAAGGCACTCTACATATTGATGAGTGCACAGATGATTTCTGTTTTATTTGATGCCACATGAAGAACTTTGTCATGGGAACTGTTGCAATTAATTTTACATCGCCTGAAGATGATTAGAAGACGAAACTAGCAGCAAATGAAGAATTATTTTATCATCAGTTTTTTGCAGTTTTGATATAATGCTTTTTCAAACATTTACATGTTGTGGGACAAAATATGTCTCTCCGTACTGTAACACTGGTCTTCTTCCTTCACATGATCATCAGTTGTTATTACATTCTGGCTTAATGGTCTAGTAGTAAAGCGCTTGTCTGAAAACTGAAAGGACACGCGACCGATCCCAGTCGGACCACTGAGTAAATCAGTATATAAGTGCTGTTAAGGTTCTCCAAAAATGACAGGTCGTTCCATCACCACGTGAACCTGTAGGTCTCCTTTCGCCTGTAGTATAACGGGGGTAGGATTTTGTTTCAGTCGTCAGTCATCTGAATGGTTTGATGTAGTGGGCCACGAATTCCTCTCCTATGCAAACCTCTTCATCTCAGAGCAGCATTTGCAACCTACGTCCTCAATTATTTGCTGGATGTATTCCAATCTCTGTCATCCTCTACAGTTTTTACCCTCTACAGCTTTCTCTAGTATCATGGAGCTTTTCGCCAGTGCCAGTCAACTTTTGATATCCTCCTTTGTGCGTCCATCATGGGTTATTTTGCTGCCTCTTGTCATTCCTGTTACTTATCATTAATTTCGTCTTTCTTCGATTTACTCTCAATCCATATCCAGTACTCATTAGACTGTTCATTCCATTTAACAGAGTCTGTAATTCTTCTTTGCTTTCACTAAGGATTGCAATGCATCAGCGAATCTTATCACTGATGTCATTTCGCCTTCACTTCTTCAATGTATAGACTGAACTGCAGGGGCGAAAGACTACATCCCTGTCTTACACCCTTTTTAATCAGGCCACTTCATTCTTAGTTTTCCTGTCTTATTGTTCCCTCTTCATTCTTGTACGTATTGCATATTCCCGCCTTTCACTACAGCTTAGACCTATTTTTCATAGAACTTCGAAAACCTTGCACCATTTTACATTGCCGAATGATTTTTCCAAGTCCACAAATCGTATGAACGTAATTTTTCTTTCGTCTTGCCTTGCTTCCATTACCAACCACAATGTCAGAGCTGCCTCTCTGGTGCCTTCACCTTTCCTAAGGCCAGCCGGTCAGGGTGGCCGAGAGGTTCTAGGCGCTACAATTTGGAACCGCGCAACCGCTACGGTCGCAGATTCGAATCCTGCCTCGAGCATGTATGTGTGTGATGTCCTTATGTTAGTTAGGTTTAGGTAGTTCTAAGTTATATGGGACTGATGACCTCAGAAGTTAAGTCCCATAGTGCTCAGAGCCATTTGAACCAACCTAGGGCCAGACTGATCGTCACCTAACGTATCCTCAGTTTTCGTTTCCATTTTTCTGTATATTATTTTCGTCAGCAACCTGGATGCAAGGCCTGTTAACTGACTGTGTGCTAATTCTCACGCTTCGGAATTTGTGGATGACGTTTTTTTTCCGAAAGTCATGTTGTATATCACCAGACTCGTATATTCCACACAACAACGTGAATAGTCGTTTTGTTGCCATTACCACCAACGGTTTTGGAAATTCCGATGGAAAGTTATATACCCTTCTAGCCTTACTTGATTTTAAGTCATCCAAACCTCTTTTAAATTCTGGTTCTAATAATGGTTCCATTATCTCTTCTGAATCGTTTCCTGTTTTTTTCTGTATTCCTGAATTTTTCTGAACAGTTCCTTTCCCGAAATAGTTCATTTAAACGTGATCGTTCATGAAATACACATCGTTATTGTCGAATAGCGCATATGCACAGTCAGTACAGAAAATATAGCTCCACAAAAGAAAATAATAATATTTAACTGTATAGCATTGGTACTATAATCTCTAGAGTCAAAATTATTTGCAGGACTTACCATAATCAGAAGCGAAAACTGACATGGTTGAAATTGCACGGTATTAGAAGCACTAACATTCCAGTAAACGAAGGATCCGAATAGGGTTCATTCGCGGAACCATTTTTAATGGAGTGTAAAATGGGAATGACTGGTTACGAGCCGCCAGCAACATCAGTATGACATACTTACTGTCCTAGCTAGTAGAAACATATTTGAAATGCAAACTTATGGATTAAGTTCCCCATCTAGTTAGTCTCACATTTTACCAATGGTCTACCTTACCAAGAGATACAATACTACTTCAGCATGTTACGTGTGACAGTTTACCGCACAGTTTTACTTTTACTATGCGATGTTTCACGTGTATTTGGATGTAATAATGCACTCTACACTTCAGAGGGTTACCAGTTCTTTCATTCATCCCCTTATCCTTTCGGAAACGTTGACAACACTCTACAACTCATAGTTTTGTGCTAAGATCAGGTTTAGTTCCTGGACGATATCGACTTAAAGGAGTGGGCATCATCACTATCGAAGATGGGGGTTTAATGAAACTCGAAGCTACAAGGCAAAGTTGTGCAGCACTTTTGATGACCAAAGAAGTAATCAAATTAAATCGGAAGAACACAGCTGTGCATTAAGAGCATACCAGTATAGTGTATTTCAAATAGCTTTTTGCGTGTAGGTAAACTGATTTCCTATCGCGGCACGGTCGACTGTAAACGGTTAATACCACACTTAGATTGTGTTTGCTGCGGTCCCCGTTAGCAGGTTGATCGCCAATGCAGTTATTATTATTATTTATCTTATGGAAATACACATGCAGTTTACAGCGATATTTACACAATGAAAAAGAAATACTTATACATAACAAAAGGAATGTACAGGAGTGAGGGTCACTAATTATAACACAAACGGATATCCAGAAAGTCTATCCAATCCAGTGCTGTTGGCGAGGCGTTGATTATGTCGTTCCAGTTTCCACTAAATCATCTATTGGAACATTCCTCTACAATGTGTTCAACAAACTGTTCTGCTGCTCCACAGTCACACATCGGGGAGTCTGAGAGTCCCAAATTGTACGTGAAGGACTTAGTTCTTCCAAGTCCACATCGGATTCTGTTGAGCACACACCAGGTTCTTCTACGTAGTTGGAAGCCTGGTATGCATGTATGGTCTTCGAGGCCACGGAAAAGTATGTTGGTATCGTTTTTCCATTTCTCCTTCCACACATCTTCAATTTTGAATGGTTCTGGTTCTCGAGCTGTCCAGAATGGTTTTCGTGAGTTGAAACGCGTGCAGGGTGGACTGAGTGGTATTTCCTGGGCGGGTAGCCTTTGGGAAAGCTTTACGTTACTAATCTTTTGCCGTTCGCGGGCCGCAGCTTCTTGTCGTCTCAACTGAGTTCTACTGAGCTCTACTGAGACCAGACAGCCAAGGTAGTGGGGCTGATCTCACGGTGCCCATTACAATTCGCATGGTGTCATTCAGCAGAACGTCAACCTTACTGGCATGCATGCTCCTGTACCAGACAGGTGCGCAATATTCAGCCAGAGGTTACACGAGGGATAAGGCCGCTGTACGGAGAGTGTCACCTTGTGCACCCCAGAAAGTTCCAGCTAGTTTCCGGATACTGTTGTTCCTGGTCTTTACCTTTTCTACTAGTGATGTGAAATGGTTCAAATGGCTCTGAGCACTATGGGACTTAACATCTGTGGTCATCTGTCCCCTAGAACTTAGAACTACTTAAACCTAACTAACCTAAGGACATCACACACAACCATGCCCGAGGCAGGATTCGAACCTGCGACCGTAGCGGTCACGCGGTTCCAGACTGAAGCGGCTAGAACCGCACGGCCACACCGGCCGGCTTAGTGATGTGAGGTGATCGGTCCAGTGTGATTCCAAGATGCTTCGGATGAGGGTTGTTTTTAACTGATTTGTTACAGAAGGTGACGTTTAGTGGCTGGTTTGCTAATCGGTTGTGAGGTGGAAAGCTGTCACTCCAGTTTTTGCAGGGTTAGGGCACAATCTCCCATTTCTGTAATAGTGATGAAGTAATATAAGGTCTTGTGTTTTCTCCCTCCTCTAAGTGCTTGCTTTGATACGCAATGGTGGTATCCGTCCTAGATATAATTTATGGCATGTCACTTATGTACATGTTGAACAATAGTGGGGCCAGGACAGATCCTTATGGTAGGTCGTTCTTGAGTTGATACGACTTGCTCGTTTTGTCATGAAGACAGACTCCGAAGTATCGGTTTTTCAGCATGTTGGACAGCAGTACTGTTAGTCTTAAGCATGGAACAGTTCGCTTTAGCATTAACATTAGTCCGTCCAGCCACACAGTGTCGTAAGCAGCAGTTGGATCTACAAGTGCTACTGAAGTTTTCGTCCCTTTCTGGAAACCAGCCTGAAGACTGCTTGGCAGGAAGGTACATTCTGTCAACTATTTGGTAGATCCTATTGTAGATTAGTCGTTCCAGTAGTTAGTAGCAGACACTGAGAAGGACAACTGGACGCTGGCTTGAGGGACCGTCTTTCGGTTTTCCCGGTTGGAGGATTGCAAGGGTTTTTGCTATCTAAAAATCTGCCGGTACCTGACCGCTGCACAAGCAGTCTGTAAAGAATCTCTGTAGCCATTTCCTTCCTCTTCTGCCAAGGTGGATGATAAATTCTGGGAACACTCCATCTAGACCTGCTGCTTTCCTTACCTTGGCATCTTATGGCTTTCTCAACTTCGCTGTCAGTGAAAGGAGAGCTGAAGGGCGACCTTCCGTTGAGGGTGCCATCTATAGTTTTGAGCTCTTCTTGTAAACTTCTTGTGCTGCTGCTGTCCAGGGGGACAATATCTGCTCGTTACTTGACGTGTTGTACAGTCCGCAATGGGGTGAGCCGTGGTTTCTGGTGTTGCTGCCCCTAGTCGTCTGAGCAGGGCCCATGCTTTGTGGCATGAGTGGGTGAAGTCCAGGTCTTTGGTAGTTTGTAACCTCCCCACACGTAATAATATAAATATGAATAATGAATGTGATTCTAATTTAATGTAACCTCTGAACAAAATTGGTTCCCATTTATAATCTCTGTGCAGAAATGCATTCACATTTAATGTACCCACAAAATTCTTTTCTCATTGAATGTAAGCTCGAAACAGAAAAATTCCTAAACCTCAAAATAATAAAAAAATTTCAGTAACCTGGTAAATTTTGGGACGACAGCAGCGCTGCGCCACGGCCCTGTATTCTGAATAGAAAAGCAAAAATTCTTACCTCAATAAAAACGGCGAATATATCTGCTCTTACCTAAAAAATTTTCGGCACAGCTCCGTGCAATGCTGGCCTATACATTTGTGATTCGTGAAAGGAATGATCATGCATTGGATAAATTCTTTAAATTGAAATGAATGCTTTTTTAAAAAATTACTTTATATTATAAAAATTATTATTAGGGCATTTTTTAAAAGAAATTGGATGACAGTTCACATACATTCCTAGATATGCGCGAGGCTGCTTCTTTACCTTATACAATAATACTCATCCTCCAGAATCCCGACCAGAGCAGACTGCAGACAAGCGCAGACACACGCAGACTACCGCAGACCACCGCAGACTACTGCAGACTACTGTAGACTACTGCAGACTACCCACTAGCGACAAGCAACAACTAACTACATACTGCTCTCTGGTCAGAGACTTTCCTATGCCTTGCCTATTGTAGGCAGCGCATACAGCGCATACCTCTTACAAGTTGTCAACCATCTTTCTTTCCTTTGGCTGTTAAGAGACAGGAGTACCTTGTTGCCCGCCTCTGGATCACCATGGGCTTCGTATTTCTTGCAGAGCTCTTCCGTCTCCTTGTTTCAGCAGGGCACATATTCCTTCCTGAAACCACGTGGTATATTGCGTTTTGCTACCCCCACAATGACACCAACAAAGCGCGTGTAATGTTCTAATGTCGCTGGTATCCAGAAAAGATGACCATCAACTTCCTTAGCATAAGACAAAAAGTTGGCTTTGTTGAAGTTCCATCTTGGGCTTTGGACAGATCTAATTAGAGGAGTTGGAATTGCGATGGCTACGAGCACTGGTCTGTGTTGGCTGTGAGGGAAATCTGATAACACCTTATTTGTGTGGGTTACTGGAGTGTGTTGTTCAGAGATCTGGGTTTCTATCAGTGTGCCATCAGGCAGAGTGAAAGGTTTTCAAGTCCTTTGCATCGTATGAGAGGTGGTGGTGGTGATTTTCGATCCAAGCTGTAAGAGCATCTCTGTTCGAATCATTTGTTCAGTAACACCACATTTCATGGTGGCTGTTAAAGTCTCCTATATAAATTCCAGGATTAGGTATATGCGGTAAGGGTGGATTTTGCCACGTGTCATTAGGTGGTTTGTATAATGCTGTGACTGTAATTCCTGATCGGTTGGTTATTATGATTTCAGTGTTCTCTTCCTGGTAGCTTGCAGTCACCATATGTTCTTATATGTCTTGACGGACGTACACAACTGATCCATAGATATCGGAGGGTATAATGCTTACTACTTTATATCCAGTTGTTAAGGCTCGGGTGTTTATCTGGGTTTCCTCTGCGAGATGAGTTCCCTGTAGCACGTAATATCAACTTCCTTTTCTATCGCTATTTTCCTCAAATAGTCGCATTTATCTCTTGATATTCCGTCTTTATTTAGCTGTAAGACTCGTACACAGGGTCCTATAGCTTTTGTTGATGTTTGGCTCTTAGAAGTGTCGTTGTGGATCGCTGCATGTCGTTTTGGCAGAGAGATACGAAATCTAGTTCGGCCTCCATTTGTGTAGACTTTTTTCCGTCCTGCTCTTGCAGTCATTGCCCGGGGTGCACCATCTTGAAGGTTGTCTACACGTCGCACCCCACCAATGCAATACCAGTATATCTTAACATGATCTACGTCGTTTGTATCGATGTCTTCTTCCGATGATAATGAAGCACATATCAGATTATCAGGGAAGTTCTGGAACAGCGTAGCAACAGAGTTTATTGAACTTATATCAAAGAACACGTTACACAGATGAGTGCCGAGTGCTACATCTCCACGACGTGAGTTAACGAGCATTTCGCTCTCATTTAAGTACATGGCTGAAAGAGTCAGCCTTCAGGAATTTTGAAACGAACCCTTGTAACGCCGGAAATGCATATCCTCCTATTTCCATCTATTGTACTATAATTCTTTTTCCTTGTTTTGTTGGCCGGCCGCGGTGGTCTAGCGGTTCTGGCGCTGCAGTCCGGAACCGCGGGACTGCTACGGTCGCAGGTTCGAATCCTGCCTCGGGCATGGGTGTGTGTGATGTCCTTAGGTTAGTTAGGTTTAAGTAGTTCTAAGTTCTAGGAGACTTATGACCTAAGATGTTGAGTCCCATAGTGCTCAGAGCCATTTGAACCATTTGAACCTTGTTTTGTTACCTCAAGACATGACATTTCTGTGTCTTTATATATTGTAATGGTTTTACTATTTGTATATATATATTTATGCATTTATGTCGATGTATAATTGGTTGTTTTCTAAATATTATTTGTATTTTTACGCTGGGTCTTGCCTAGGGAAAACTATGCTATCGAACGAATACGTCGATAGTTCGTGTGGAGAACCAGAGTGTTTAGGATCTTTGGTTAAGTTAACTCTGCCGTGTGGAGAGCGGGGAGAGCAGAGAGAGAGAGAGTCTGGCTGGGGTGGTGCAGTGGAGCAGGTGTGTTGTGTGAAGCTCCCGCGAGTTGCCGCGCTTTCGGGGTTTGGCAGCATGTAATTGCGCTCGACTTGTGATGATAGTTTCTGACATGGTGTCGCGGACGGGAAGCATTAGCTGGCGCACATCAAGAGCCCGTTTCGTCTGGTGACCGTGTCGAGAAGAAGGCGCGCCAACATCCAGATTCTGCAACAGCGATGGCCGACAATGAGTGACTGTCGCCACCTCCTCGATCGACGGCTTCAAACCTTCAATCAACCATCAAGGAAGACTGGAAGCACGTAAAGTTTTAGAACTGTATGGCAGACCTCAGCTTTCCAAACTTTTAAAATTGTTGCATCACAAAAATTACAGCAACTTAGCATGAACGTTTGTTGCTCATTGTCCCAATTGCATTACCAAGCAGGGTCCCTTCCTTTTCCGGAATAAACCCGAGTGTCGTTGAAATTCAAACGCCAGCATCATTCGATTTCACTGCTTTAATTTCAAAGTTCAGTTAAGGTATTCATAGCTGGCTACAATATTTAGATTACACAAGCACACATTAAGAGTGCGAGTTTTGTTACCGTATTTTAGCTCAAATGGCTCTGAGCACTATGGGACTCAACATCTTAGGTCATAAGTCCCCTAGAACTTAGAACTACTTAAACCTAACTAACCTAAGGACATCACACACACCCATGCCCGAGGCAGGATTCGAACCTGCGACCGTAGCAGTGCCGCGGTTCCGGACTGCAGCGCCAGAATCGCACGGCCACCACGGCCGGCGTATTTTAGCTTACCTGTGACTGCAGCTCAGCTTGGTACGTACTAAATTTTACTATTGTTAATTGTTCAGAATCATTTAATTCAAGTTCAAAGTTAAATCTCTTCTTTCTAAATTGTGTAGATTCAAGTAGCTTTTGAAATGATTGTTGAGGTAGTCCAAGACTAACCGTATTTTACTGAATTTCGATGTGCTTTAGAAAGAAAGCTCACTATTAACTTCAGTCACTAAATTAACTTTCGATTTTCCGGTTTTATTAATTCTTTTTAAGTCAGAGTGTAGCGAAATTTATTACTTCTGACAAACTTTCAGTTTTCACAGTACACGTGTCAACCTTCAGTTGCCACGTTTCTAGTGCTAATTATATGTGTAATAACCTTTCTTTTTCAGTTACTATAGTAATTGTCCTTAGGACTGGCGACCGTAATTTCCCCCAAATCTCAAATATCTAATTACCGCTAGTTAATTGTTAACGTAACGGCCGCGCATTTACTTTCTTTATTAACTTTACCCCTTTTCAAAATTAATTTCCACCAGTTTCATTAGCATTTTTCCTTTCATTTAGATGTAACCCTTTCCTCCCTCTTTACCGACAGATTAACTTCGGTGACGATTGCTTTTCCCAAATTTCGATTAGGTACACGCGGTTTAATTTTTCACTGTCATTAAGGTCGATAAGTGTGGGGAAGGTTACATCCTGTCGTCCAGGACCGTGTGCCACAAAGAGCGCAGATTCACCACGAGATGGGTAAATTCACTGGCGTCTATTGTGTTGAATGAGGCCGGTGTGCTACAGTGTGTGAGTGAAACGGACGAGAACCTAAATCGTAGGGAAACCCTGTAGAAGCTGTTTGTGGCCAGGGAGACGTAGCAGTGTTAAATATGGCAGACCTAAGATCAGCCATAAAGTGAAACATTTATGAAAACTATTTAGTTCTGTAGTGATTCAGGGAATGAAGCCACAGTAATTTTAATCTACCATCCTTCATAAATTTTCGTGGTGATGCCAATAAAACTTGAATATTGATCATATCTATAATAGTTTAGGATTTACTGTTAAAGTGAAACTAAGAAGTTTTGTAACAAAGACCTGAATACCAAAATCTGAAGGCTTTGGTCGATCTTAACTATCGACATTTCATATAGAAGCATATCGTTAAAATGATAAATGTTGTAAATATCAACTCTGTAACTTTATTTGTTTGAAAGACATAGTAACTTTAAATTATTAGTATTTTCAGTTAAGCATCAGATCATCATTTCCTCCACACAAAACACATTGAACGATGACAGCACGACACTTTATTGGGTTACTAGGCAATAGAATATTTGTTGCAAAGTTTAGTGCATAATAGCTATTTTGTTTTTTATTTATTTTTCTGAAAGCACATTGGTGCAAGGCTACTGGCAATGGCATTCAAAGTTAAGAAGGAAATTGTATTGGTTTTATGTAAAATAATTTAACGTTTATTATGTAATGGGTATTATTGTTACTTTATTTAGAACGTGAAAGTGGTCAAGCTTTGATTATTTAAATACGTTAAAATGTAAAGTAACGTAGAATAAGCTGTAGCCAATCAGATGGATGGCTTCAGGAAAGGGAACTGAGCTAGTCAGTTGAGCGAAGATGTTGGGAGCGCGGTAAACGCGGTCGGAGACGTGCAGAGGGCAGTTCTGGCCTTCACACCAAAGAGTACATTTCGGCTGGAGACACCAACGGGTACAGTTCGGACTGAGACTCGACAGCGGACCGTCGGTCTTTAGGTAGCTAGGGAGTGAAACGCCTTACAAAATTTCGCGTTGTGTGGTATCGCTCCGAGCGGTGAGCAGCTGCGCGCGTGGTGTGAACTTTCACTTTTCGTGTAAATATGGAGGTCGGGTGTTGGACTTGTTTCGCGATGCGATTGTAAATGATCGAACTGTGTGAAATGGATATGCGCTCGAGTGTAATAATAATTCTAAATACGACCACTTTCGCTATTGCTTTCTATGTTGTCATCAGTTATGCAGATTAAATGTTTAATAGTAAGCTCATTTTTAACATAAACACACGTGTCAGTACTGCGAAATTAAAGTTTCGTGGCATTTAAAAAATTATAAATAGAAATGGAGAAAGTTTGCACAATTTATTATTTCGGAAATGGGCTCCCAATGCTTTACAAATTACGACTGTAATTTAGAAATGGCGAGGCAAGACGCGACACACCTTTCAAAACACGTACCAAAATGGCAGACGAACCAAAATCTTGTTTGACTGAACTTTGAAAAGTTTTTGTAAGGTTATAATAAAAGTATTTAAATTAATACATAAGTTTAAAAAGAAGCTGTTACCTTCCTGTAACAAGCAAATCTGTTTCAAATTCGAACCCTCATGTAGTAAAGTCGCTAAAAAGTGAGATTCAAACTGACAACTCAGTCAAGAAACATGCCGTCTGGCAGAAAAAGCCCAACTTCAGACGAGTCTAGGAGTTCCTAGATATGTGTCAGGCCCCTGAAAATTTATCCATCGACCCACTAATTAAACAGTGATTACAAAATGCATTTTATAACATTTTTGGGCAACCTTGATTTTTTGCCTTTTTGGCCAGAATTCAAGGCAATCTGGGTTTCCTCGGCGAGGTGAGTTTCCTGTAGGCACATAATATCAACTTCCTTTTCTATCGCTATTTTCCTCAAATAGTCGCATTTATCTCTTGATATTCCGTCTTTATTTAGCTGTAAGACTCGTACACAGGGTCCTATAGCTTTTGTTGATGTTTGGCTCTTAGAAGTGTCGTTCCACTGTCCGACGGAAGGATACTGGAGTGGGAACGACCGTTGGTTGGTCGTTCTGTCGGTCGTCTCATCGGGCGACGTGTATTTGTTCTTTTGACCGTCTCTGGGTCCCGTCAGTTGGTCATCTTGCCGGACGTGTGTCGGTTCCTTTCTTGTGCAGAGATGTCTAGTGACCAATGTGCAAGTGTTTCCTCTGCATGGTTGGCTCTGAGCCAGTGTGCCCGGGTCGCCGTGTCTCCGAGTCCCGGACGGACATCAAAGGAGTCGGGAGGGAGCTGCAGCGAGCTCCGGATAGCCAAGACTCGCCCGACCGTTGCTGACACACACGACTTGAGTGGGGACGATCTTGCGTGGTCGTTCGGTCGGTCCTCTCATCGGACGACGTATATTTGGCCGCCGACCGCTTCGGGTTCTCTGTGTGTGTGTGTCGACTTGTGATTCGTCCTTGCTGTTCCACAGTGACTGGTTTTAGTACTGTTCGAGTTCTTGTGGAAGTGTTTTCTTGGAACTGTGTCTGCCTTGTGTAATTTCGACTGAGCAGTTAACGTTAATCATGTCTGCGTACTAGAGTAGGCAGTCGGTCGGTTGGGACAGAGCAGCGAGGAAGTCTCCGCGGCAAGGTCTTTAGCGTAGTGTTCCTCAGTGTGTTTCTCCTCACCGTGTTGATGCTGTCCGTACCGCGTGTAGTTCGACCAAATTTGGTGTTGTCCATATTTTTGAGTGGTTATTGTGCCTTGGCTGTTTTCAGACACCATACTCCAGTAACCCAATTTTGAAGACGTAGTGCTGCTGGTATCTTCCTCCTCGGCTGATATTTTCTGTTGTCATGTCGTTGGTGGGCGGAAGGGAATTGATTAGGTTGTTGGTCGGTCCTTCGGCCGTCCATAGGTCGGGTTGCCATCCGATTATTTGGTATTACGCCTGGCCGCCCTGTCTCACCTAAACTTATATTAGAGTTACCTGCTCAGTCCGACCATTGGAGCACTTCTGAGCACCACTGTTCTGTTGTTTTAGAGTGTGATTTTCTTTTAGTTTTAAGTACTGTGCGAGGCCTTCAGCCGCCTATTAGTTTAGTTTGTTTTAATTTTAAAATAAGGCCTTCAGCCGACTTAAAATAAGATTTCAAGACTGATTTGTTTAAAACTATTTTGAAAAAGAGATTTGGCTCCATTTGAAATCTTTCTTATCCAGGCCTTAAGCCTTGAGTTGTTCATTGTTCAGTATGTGGCCTTCAGCCGAACTTTAAGTGAAATATTTTAGATAAGGCCTTCAGCCGTCTTAAACTAAAATTTGAAAACTTTCTTCTCTATCTGAAATTCTTGTTATCCAGGCCTTAAGCCCTCAGTTCTTCTATCTTCAGTGTGTGGCCTTCAACCGAGTTTTTATGTAAAATTGTGTAGCTAAGGCGTCGACCGGTGTGCCCGAGCGATTCTAGGCGCTACAGTTTGGAACCTCGCGACCACTACGGTCGCAGGTTCGAATCCTGCCTCGGGCATGGATGTGTGTGATGTCCTTAGGTTAGTTAGGCTTAAGTAGTTCTAACTTTTAGGGTTACTGATGACCTCATAAGTTAAGTCCCATAGTGCTCAGAGCCATTTGAACCATTTTTTTTGTAGCTAAATCCTTCAAATGGTTCAAATGGCTCTAAGTACTATGGGACTTAACATCTGAGGTTATCAGTCCCCTAGACTTAGAACTACTTAAACCTAACTAACCTAAGGACATCACACACATCCATGCCCGAGTCAGGATCGAACCTGCGGCCGTAGCAGCCGCGTGTTTCCGGACTGAAGCGCCTAGAACCGCTCGGCCACCGCAAGCTGGCAACTAAGGCCTTCAGCCGTGTTTACCCCTTAACGCAATTTTAATAACTTGTGTCCGGGCTTTCATCCGTATTGTTTTGAATGCTTTTAAGCGCGTGTGTGATTAAGTGTTTTAGGAAAATAAAGTTTGTATGTTTTTGCAACTGTCAGTAACTGAATTTGGACCCTTTTCCCAACTATAACCTGATCCGCTCTGTCCTGCGAAACTCAGATTTCAGGTTTCTGTTCAAAATATTATGTACTCACTTCGCTTTAGAAGTTATAGAAGTTTTTATCAGGAATTTCCGGACACCCTGTATGTCTGTATAGCAGACGCCAGTCTGTTGAATTTTGGTATGTGATTTATGCTCGTTTACTGTGACACTGTACACAACTAGACCGGATAGCCGTGCGTTTTATGGGGCCGCTCCCCTGGCGGTGAAATGTGGCGGTGCCTGATCGAATCCGTACGACGCATTAACGACGAGGGGTGATGGGCCAACCAGCCTGGATGTGCCTTTTAGTCGGTTTCTCACATCTCTGTGAGTGAATACTGAGTTGGTGTCCAAGTCCCGTCACAGTTACACGATTCGCAAATATTTCGGAAACTTTCACGTGTCCCACCCGTCCTGGCTGTAACGGGCTGGCGACACTAAGAAGATCTGGGCACCCCTTGCAAACAGACTTGCCAGATCCACAAATAACAGTACCGACCTTGCGTCGATGAAGGTGAAGGCATAAGCAGAGGGTGGTTAGACACTGGACTCGCATTCTGGAGGACGACGGTTCAATCCCGCGTCCGGCCATCCTGATTTAGGTTTTCCGTGATTTCCCTACATCGCTCCAGGCAAATGCCGGGATGGTTCCTTTCAAAGGGCACAGCCGAATTCCTTCCCTAATCCGATGAGACCGATGACCTCGATGTCTGGCCTCCTTCCCCAAAGAACCCAACCCAACCCCACAAGCAGAGGAAAAGAAGGCTATGATATTGTATGTAACCCATAGACTACCGGAAGTATCGTAAATTAGTAAGCAGGTTAGATGCTACTCGTTATTTAAATTCCGAATAAAAATCGTCAGTAATGGCAGCCCAAGACGTCCAATATAAGAGATCACCCTCGCTCCGCCAAAGAGTTTTTGGAAGATATCAGAGGAGCAGATAGAGGTTCGAGATACTCTCTTGCCCCTGAAAGACGAGAGGAACAACAGTGACCAACGGCATGAGGAAGCAGAAGACAATGGAAACCACTACATTACAGAAACGTTATCCACAGGACATGTCGCCTCTGACTGAGAAAGTGTCATGATGATCTGGTGGTCATGCTAGTCTAACAGGTCGAGCACAGGACTCCGGTCCTGGAGGTCCTGGGCTCAATCCCAGATAGGAGCGATGATTTTTCTGTGTTCCAATTCCTTCAGACCAGTAAAGAAAATAAAAAGAAAAGAAAGAAAAAGACAAAAAACTCTTTCAGTTTTTAAGTCCACTCAGCCTGTTATCAAAATAGGTACCAGGGAGCCTTCTCGGTGGTAAAAGGCGACCAGGCGACCGAGGCAAGAGACCCCTAGACAGCAGGCGAATTGGAAGGCTGTACTCTACCGTCAGTCAGGCTGATAATCCGGTCACATCATAGATCTCGCCAAACATATGATGATCCTGCCATTTGCAAATTATTTGAGATTAGTCCCGGAGTGGACCGCCAAGGGGGTGGTAATCATGAGAAAAACATTGAATAACCAACGAAAAGGTAACTGTAGTAGCGGTCCTGCAGGCCGTGGTGGCCGAGCGGTTCTAGGCGCTACAGTCTGGAACGGCGCGACCGCTACGGTAGCAGGCTCGAATCCTGCCTCGGGCATCCATGGATGTGTGTGATGTCCTTAGGTTAGGTAGGTTTAAGTAGTTCTAAGTTCTATGGGACTGATGACCAAAGAAGTTAAGTCCCATATTGCTCAGAGCAATTTGAACCATTTAGTAGCGGTCCCTTATTATTAGAGGGCCCGCAGAACCGACATGTAAGATGGGTTGCCGACCCCTTTGAGAAACGCGGAGAGAGACATCGCCAGGGGACAGAAACAATAACAGACTTTCCAAATAAACATGGAACTACTTCGCCTGAAAACATGTGACAGTGTTCCACCAATCAGATCTCATATAACTCAAGTAGCACTCCGCCGACCTGGCTATATAAGCATGCCTAGACCGTCCTACCAGCAGTGTTAACCAACCGCTGGGAAGAGCTCCGGCCAATACTTACGCCGGCCCCAGCATAGTATTCACTCGCCATAGTACTGTATTAGCCCGTTGTATCTTTTATTTTGTAGAGTAGATTTTGATCAGTATTTTCTTCCTTTGTCTTGTTTCCTCGTCTGGTTTGCCACCACAAGAGTTGTGGGATTTTTTTCTGTTTCCTCTTGCGTTTATCACTTAGTGTATGCCAAGAAGGCGTTTTTTCTTTACTTATAATACGGTGTGTTCAAATTGACTGTTAGTTCTTTCCTGGCGGCAGCAGGACACTACAGTAACATTCTGTGGGTCAGAGCATCGAACGTCACAAGTCTGAAAGCGATAGGAAAGTAGAAAATCTGAAAAAGGAAATACAGAGAGTCAATCTACATGTAGACTGTTAGGGATTTAAGTGCAGACATTTTTATTAGTGAAAATATCACATCAGTGTTCACCTCATGTGCAGACCAATAACACTGTTCGACATGGGTTCTATTTCTGATATTAAAGTATGTGCTTCTAGACTATTTTACAGTGGGAAATTCAAATATGTAAACAAAATATCGTTGTCAGGGATACTTTTTATGTAATATGTATATATATATATATATATATGTATATTCACAATTCATGGCAAACACAGAGACGTTATAGAGAAATACGGGTGTGTTGCCGCATCCAGTAGTGATAGAACGTGATAATTTCTTCTGCAACAGCAGGTGGGAAGAATCAGACATCATTAGGTTATCCCCCGCAACACCTATGTCATTAAGACCACCTGAAACATCTCAACTCGAACGGCGACAGCCGGTCGCTGCCTCGGCAGTAAAGCTTCACGCCTCCTAGGGGCAGGTGCATCGAGTTTACAACAGTGGTGTTAGCCTCAATTTGTGTCAGTCTTAACGAGTGGGTGTTTGGCTGACAAGTAACTGTCTGTCATATTTCCGAGCACGGTTGAATTTTTTAGTTCTTGTGTGTAAACTGATTGAGCCTGGTGCTGAAGGTGAAACGACTGCTTGTTTTTACACATCAGCGTACCTCTAGTTCCCTACTATTAATTTAATACAGGTGTATTACCAAAGTGGTATTTTTAAATTTGCAGAAATGCCACGTCGTCGTGGATGGCGACATAAGCCGGACAACTTCTGCTACATCTGTGGGAAGTTCACTTTTGATAGAAATAGGAAGAAAATTTCTTCAGTCATAAAGAAAGCAAACAAACATTACTATGGAGTACAGGTAGGAGACCAAGATAAAGAATGGGCACCACATTTCTGTTGTGCTACATGTTACTGCAAACTAATTCAGTGGTGGAAAGGTAAAGAGAATGTGGCGTTGTTCGCTGTTCCCATGGTGTGGAGGGAGCCTAAGGACCACGTTACTGATTGTTATTTCTGTCTAACAAAAATTCAGGGTTTTACAAACAAAACGTCGAAGAGGCACATTGTTTACCCAGATCTGCCTTGAGCGAGAATGCCAGAGCAGCATTCCGACAACCTTCCAGTACCTTCAAGAGCTCGAGGTCAAATTCCGAGTGACAGTGAAATAAGTAGTACTGAATAAATCACAGATGATGATTCTTTAAATCACTGCACAAGTGAGTCATCGCCACATTTGTTAACACAGGCAGAACTAGTGATTTAGTACGTGATCTAGGACTAAGTAAACAAAAGGCGCAGCTGCTTGGTTCAAGATTACAAGAGTATAATCTACTGCACCAAAGTACTAAAATCAGTTTGTTCAGGCACAGAGAACTTGCCTTTATTTCTTATTTTTCAACTGACGAAGCACTGTTATTTTGCAATGACGTTGCTGGCCTGTTGAAAGTGCTGAACTTCACTTATATTTCACAGGAGTGTAGACTTTTCATAGATGCATCGAAAACAAGTCTGAAGGGTGTTTTGCTCCATAACGGAAATGAAATACCCTCTGTTCCAGTAGCTTACGCTAGTTTGACAAAGGAGAATTACGAATTCGTACAAAGGATGCTAAATTCATTAAAATACAATGAACACAAATGGAAAATATGTGCAGATTTCAAGGTAATTGCTATGGTACTGGGAATGCAACAAGGCTACACAAAGTATGCCTGTTTTCTTTGCGAGTGGGATAGTCGAGACCGAAATTCTCACTACGTGAAGAAGAAATGGCCTAGGCGAAGATGGAAAGTTGGCGAAAAGAATGTACAACGTGAAAGTCTGGTAGCTCCTGAATATATACTACTTCCACCGCTTCACATCAAACTTGGCCTGATGAAACAATTCGTGAAGGCCATGGATCCAACAGGCTGTGGGTTTGCATATCTAGCTACCAAATTCCCCCGTCTTTCAGCTGCAAAAATAAAGGAAGGTGTATTTGTGGTCCCACAAATCAGGGAGCTGCAGAAAGATGCAAATTTTGAAGCATGTTTAACTGATAAAGAAAAAACCGCATGGGACTGTTTCAAGATGGTGTCGGAAAACTTCCTCGGAAGAAGAGGAGCTACTAACTACAAAGCAATGGTGAAGGATATGATCAAAGCATATCAGGATTTGGGGTGCAATATGTCTTTGAACGTACATATGACGGACTCTCATCTGGACTACTTCACAGAGAGTTGTAGTAACGTATCGGATGAACATGGGTAAAGATATCATAAAGACATTTCTACCATAGAAAGGCGCTATGAAGGGAAGTGAGTACCTTCTATGTTAGCAGATTATTGCTGGAATATCATTCGAGAGAAGAAAGATTCACAATACAAGAGAAAAAAGCGATGTGCAGTACAAGGCAGTGGCTCATTGATTGTCAATTTTCTGTAATTTATAATGTCAAATAAATTCTTCAAGTTTATACACAAAGGTTACTGTGTTATATGTTAGATCCCACCCTCCATTAATATGATGAACTTATAACAGCATAAAGATGTGCATTTGTTTGTCGAATTTCACCTCACGTTTGCTGCACTATATCAGAAATTGAAAAGAGAAATAAAATTGCGATTACTCATAAACTATCCCTGACAGAAAAAAACCGAAAACAGTTTTCAATTCAGCTCTCAAAATACAACTAGGATCACAATATTTTTTTATCAGAAATAGAAAAAAAAGTTTTTTTTTGTAGAACAGTGTAATTACAGCTATTATGAGTAAGTATCTTTTTAGGTTGATTAGTACCTCCAAGAATATGTGGGAAGAGCAAACCATTAAGGCTTACTTTTCCCCAGAGCAAGAAGTTAGGTGTTTAAGCGTGGACTTGTGGACGTAAAACGGGAAGTATACACTGACAGCCGTAGTTCAAATTGTGGTGCAGTTACGACTGTGCAGAAAACATCAGGTAGTAAATGACGAGATGAATTCGTGGGAAGACTGACAGATGCACAGAAAAAATAACTGATACGCTGAAGTGGGTACATGTTAAGGATCAAAGTTCACGACATCCTACACACTGGTGGTCATTGTAGTCAAATGAAAAGAGAATAAGGATTTCTGGTCAAACGAATATAGGGTGATATCAACAACCGCTATTGCTCAATCTGCGCACAAAAGTAGCAATGACGGAAATAAAAGAAAGAGTCCAGATAGGGCGCAATGATATCAACAGTAAGATTCGCTAAAGGCATTGCTATCCACAGTGGAAGAGAGGAAGCCGCGCAGGATTAGCCGAGCGGTCTAGGGCGCTGCAGTCTTGGCCTGTACGTGCGGCTCGTCCCGGCGGAGGTTCGAGTCCTCCCTCGGGCATGGATGTGTGTTTGTCCTAAGGATAATTTAGGTTAAGTAGTGTGTAATGCTTAGGGACTGATGACCTTAGCGGTTAAGTCCCATAAGATTTCACATACATTTGAACAAGAGAGTAAGAATGACAGGACGTGTCGAATGAAGTGAACGGTCTAATGACTACGGAATATGGATTTAGAGAAAAAGAGAGGAAAGATGAAACTGAGCCATGGCGGCTTCTATGATGGTGCGTGCGCGATCCTACTGGCCCCACTTGTGCGCACGTTCCATCGATTCTGCCGCTCAGTGTATCATCTTTGCTTGGTTTTGTGATCCCCATGGGGTGTGATACTGAGTGGTGCCTGGGACACGGGGCTGGACGGGTGTGCCAAAGTACTCGGCTCCTGGCGGTTGCTGCGGGTTGAGACCGTTGACCATTGGGCTGTGGGGGCCCGTGTTTTCTTGCAGCGTTGCTACCGCCGAGTTCAGCTGGCAAGCAGAGACTCTCACATGCCACCTGGTTATGGAGTGCATCAGTCAGTTGTGGTGTGCTAAATACATCGAGATGTGTTGGACAACTTGTTAGCAGCTACGAGCAAGAGAGCGGTACTGTCCGGTGCCCACTTGGAGTCCTGAAGCTGTTTGCCTCTTTGGTATTCATTTAAAATTATGTATGAAGACTGTTCAATAAGTACTATACTTAAAGGTTTTTAATATTGTCCCGGTCTGAGCTGGCCAGGAATCCGGTTCCTTTATGCCTTTCAGTGACCCCTTTTGGGCTGTGTGTGTAAATCTGGAGGTTTCTGTAAGCACCAAGCTAGTACTTCCCATGTTAATCTAGCTTTGAAATCGTTGTTTGTTATCTCTGAGTATTTGATACTACTCATTGTAATTTCTTTTTGTAGACCTTATGGCACTTCCTGGACGAGTTATTTGTTTTGGCCTGTAACTAAAGTTGTGTGTGCTCTGCCTAAAGGTAAGCACGCTTGTGTGTGTATGCTTGTATTTGCGCTGTCTCTTACTCCACGTTAAGGAGCCCTTCCGATTATGCTACATTTTAATCCGCCACCTGTCATTTGCTGTGTATCCAAATTACAGTGTCTATTAGTCTCTAAGAAGCTCCAGTAAAGTTATAGGTTGACTTATTTAATTTTGTTGCTGGTATTATTAGAAAGATTAACTTGCAATGTTTATCAGCGGGCCGCTCCTATACTGAAGTTTTAATAGTTAGTTTCCTTGAAAATAGCCTTTAATTGCCCGTTTAATTATTGCTGTATATGTTAATTTTTATCAAACTTGCTTTTGCTGTTTGTTCTATGGTATATGTTGACAGCCTTGTACCGACAGCGGAGACGCGTTCCTGTTCTGCTGCTCCGGGGATGGAACGCGTTTTCCTTCTGCTGTCATCGCACGAGGCCTAGGTGTTGCCGGGTCACACGCGCTTCTGCAGATCTCCCAATTCCAGTTTCATGAGTAATTTATTGTCATTCTTTTGGTATCCTGCCGCGGCTGGGATGTCGCTGGATTAGAACTTGCTTTAGTGATTTTGCGAAAGTAATTAACTTAGTGTTGGAGTCTGACGAAAGCTTTTGGGCAAACTGAGCACTGAGTTACTTCATTTGGTTGAAAAGATATGGGTTTAATTGTCATTATAATTTTAATAGTGTTTTATGGGCCCGGTGGTTTACCTAAGTACTTAACTTGATTTGTATATAACAGCCTTGTGGCCAATCAGTGAAGCATTACTGTTTGCTCCGGTTTTTCACGTGGCTCGCGTCTAGGCAAGCTTGGCCGTATCTTGTCTGTATGGGATCACAACAACATTGTCTTATGATACCAACGTGTAGTATTTTGCCTTACGCTCCCTAATATTGTTAGTAAAAGAAAAATTTAACGTGAGTGTGTCCCTCCTAGTGATAAGGTGGCTAATGGAGTTTGGATATCAACATTATATGCACTTGTGTCTAATGTATGCATTTTCATGTATTTTATTTGTTTGTTGAACTTATATTAAAGTCCTGTTGTGCGCTTAGTCCGTGGTTGAGATGCTAGTCGCCGTGGACAGAGCGCCACTACAAGTTTATTCAATTAATTAACTGTTTGCAATCGGGCTGCGATTGTATTGCACAGTCGACACGTTCTTCAAGTACCATTTGTAATTTTATGTGTGATACAAATGCCCTTATGTATTGTGATATTAGATTGAAGCGTCAAAGAAACTGGTATAGGCATGCGTACTCAAACACAGAGATACGTAAACAGGCAGAATACGGCGCTGCGGTCGGCAGCGTCTGTATAAGACAATAAGTGTCTGGTGCAGATTTTAGATCAGTTACTGCTGCTACAATGGCAGCTATCAAGATTTAACTGAGTTTGAACGTGGTGTTATAGTCGGTGCACGAACGATGGGTCACAGTATCTTGGAGGTAGCGATGAAGTAGGGATTTTCCCACACGACCATTTCACGAGTGTATGGTGTATATCAGGAATCCGATAAAACATAAAATCTACGACATCTCTGCGGCTGGAAAAGGATTTTGCAATAACGGGACGTACGGCAGCTGAAGAGAATCATTCAAAGCGACAGAAGTACAAACCTTCAGCAAATTGCTCAGATTTCAATACTGGGCCATCAACAAGTGTAGCGTGCGAAACATTCAACGAAACATCGTCGATATGGGCTTTCGGAGTCGAAGGCCCACTCGTTTACCCTTGATGACTGCACGACACAAAGCTTTACGCCTCGCCTGGGGCAGTCAACACCGACACTGGACTGTCGATGACTGGAAACATGTTGCCTGGTCGGACGAGCCTCGTGTCAAATTGTACGGAGCAGATGGACGTGTACGGGTATGGGGGTAACCTCCTGAATCCATGGGCCTGCATGTGAGCAGGAGACCGCCCCATATGGTGGAGGCTCTATAATGGTGTGGGGCGTGTGCAGTTGGAGTGATCTTGGGACCCCTAATACGTCTAGATACGACTGACATGTGACACGTACGTAAGCATGCTGCCTGCATCGATTCCTGTCCATTGTGCATTCCGACGCACATGGGCAATTCCAACAGGACAATGCGACACCCCACACGTTCAGAATTTCTACAGAGTGTCTCCAGGAACACTCTTCTGAGTTTAAACACTTCCACTGGCCACCAAACTCCCCAGATGTAAACATTAATGTGCATCTCTGGGATTCCTTGCAACGTGCTACTGAGAAGAGATCTTCACCCCCTTGTATTTATGAACAGCCCTGCAAGATTCAAGATGTCAATTCCCTCCAGCTACGTCAGACATTAGTCGAGTCCATGTTACGTCGTGTTTCGGCAGTTGTACGTGCTCGCGGGGGTCCTACACGATATTAGGCAGGTGTACCAGTTTCTTTGGCTCTTCAGTACAATTTAAAAACATTAACTATTTATATGAAGTTGGCAAGGCTCTGGGTAACTTTTAGTTGGCTTATGACAGAACTGTTATTAAATAAAAACATTTGTTTGGGAATGATAAATAGCCGGCCGGTGTGGCCGTGCGGTTCTAGGCGCTTCAGTCTGGAACCACGTGACCGCTACGGTAGCAGGTTCGAATCCTGCCTCGGGCATGGATGTGTGTGATGTCCTTAGGTTAGTTAGGTTTAAGTAGTTTTCTAGGGGACTGATGACCACAGATGTTAAGCCCCATAGTGCTCAGAGGCATTTGAACCATTTTTTGGAATGATAAATAACGCATCAACCTGGCCACTCTTCCTTAAATTAATCCCGATCCTTGTTCTGGGTCAGAGTACCAGAAACGAGACTGGTGAAACGTTTCACATCTAAACTGAGGGCCACGAAGGTGAACTTAAGGAATTCTCCTACTTTCTACTTTAGAAGCAAATAATACATGACATACGAAGCAAGGAAAACATAAAAAGCAGATTCGCACAGCAAAAGAGTCCTATGCTGGTCAAGAGAAGTCTGCTAGTGTGAAACAACGGCCTTAACCTAAGGAAGAAATTTCTTCTTCATTATATTTTACATTTGAAGCACAGCATTTTATGGTAGTGAATCATGGGCTGTGGGTAAACAGGAAGAGAAGGGAACCCAAGAAATAGAAGTGAGGTGCTATAGAATGATATTGTGACACATAAGGAATAAGGAGGTTCACCGTGGAATCAATGAAGAAAGGACCATATGGAAAACACTAACAAGAGAAGGGACAGGATGATAGGACATGTGTTAAGGCGCTGGAGATAACCTCAGTGTTACCAGTGGGAATTTTAGAGGACAAAAACTGTAGGGGAAAAGAGAGATTAGAATAATTTAGAACGCAGGGTACAAGTGCTACTGACAAAAGAGATGAATTCGTAGCAGGCCGTATCGGACTAGTCAGAAGACTAATAACTCCAAAAAAGATTCTAGTTCTCTTGATTATTCCTACACACAACATTATCGTCTTTTGTCTACTCTGCAGAGAATTTCTTTTTCTTTCTTTATTTTTCAGTGTTCACTCTAGATAGAGAGCTACTTGTTACATAAGATATGTGTCTGCAGCAGGTTTTTCTGCCTTGTGAGTGAATAACGTTCGCGTTCCAAGAACACATCTTTTTTATGGAATATTAAATGTGACGTTTACCATAGATGCATTTAAGGCGTAAAACTAACATCAACTGAAATTCTAACTATCAATAAGTATCAGTCACGGGATCCTGACTTAATCCTTAATGATCAAATACAGTTCTATTATTCACCTTTGCTAAAGTAACAGCAGCCAGCTAATATTTTTCTCGCCATAGGACAACACGCTTTTTATAAAAAATATAAAGATTCTCATTCCTTTTATTCATTTCTAACTCACCCCATCGCCCCCCCCTTTTTTTATCATCACATTCATCAGTTATTTTGTCAACCTGACGTAGCAGTCTGTGCCATTACTCACTTGTATAGCGTTTTTGGCCCGTACGTTCATATGCTTTTAATGTTTTAGTATAAATTAATGTAAGATCTATTTGTTTACAGCTTCTTTGTGAATTACATTGTGCTTGTTTCGTTATATGAAGTCGCATAATTATGGAAAAACAAATCTTACACAGCTATAATCTCTCACTGGTGTTGTGTGGACTATTTGTTTAGGCTTAAATAAAATGAGGATGGCCTAGAAAGCCAGAAAACTGGACCCCAAGTTCCTATAAAATAAATAATACTGTGATTTTTTAGTTTTTTTACCACTATTTTGTATAATCACAACACGTACTGTGGCCAAGAAAGGTAGAGACAGTAGCAGTTCCTCAAGAAACAGTTCCTCAAGTTACTGTTGTTGTTACAGTCGTTAGTTGCCAATTTTTTACGCAAGCACTGATCGCGCAAACTTGTAGCGTACGCCGTGGAATGGAAGGTACGACATTGTGAAGTCCTTTTCTACCGAAAAATTCTGTGCCAATATTCCATGAAAAATGTGTATCGGAACTAAAGTAAGTGAGATTACGCAGAATATCTGCTTTAAAGTTGCCGTGCCGGAAATTAGAGGGGAATTCTGTTGAGCAGCCAAGTCCTCGGTCTGACCGCACGGCTTCTGAGTGCCGACAGCAAACCTCAATTGCAAGAGCGGGAGCTCTCAGCTGGAATTGGTTCCCATTTCGTTTCCAATAAAAATTTTATTTGGCGCTCCACTCACAGAACCAGCGAGCTTGCTCCGTGTCCCTCTGATCGTGAAAAATCAGCGGCATTGTCCGAATAACTGTACGTCAGCGCCAGAGTCTGCACTGCTAGTGAGACATTTTATGCCGTATCAAGGACCACGATGGGTCATTCATCTTGGCGTAATTGCACTAAACTCCCTGTTTATGTAGTAAATCGTGATGTAACTTGTAACCTCCCTCCTACTAATTGCCCTATACTGCTTGCGATATAAAATATGACCGTGGATCGCCTAATGGATTGTTTCTAACTGTATAAGTCTATCTTTCCCGAAGAAGTGATACCGATAAGTAGGAGGAAAGTGTACAACCGACCCTTCTAATGAAAATTCTACTAAAAATAAAAGAAATAAAAGTAATTAAACTGAACAGGTCTATAATTTGTAAAATTAAAGTTATTTTGTGCATTCACTCACGAGCAATACTGGACAGAAAGGGATACCACTGATCATGAATCCAAAAGTTACACTAATGAACGAAAAGGAAGTAATTAACGGTCGCCAGACCACTAGGGAAATTTACAGTGTGTGTGTGAAATCTGATGGGACTTAACTGCTAAGGTCATCAGCCCCTAAGCTTACACACTACTTAATCTAAATTATCCTAAGGACAAACACACACACCCATGCCCGAGAGAGGACTCGAACATCCGCCGGGACCAGCCGCACAGTCCATGACTGCAGCGCCAAGACCGCTCGGCTAATCCCGTGCGGCGTAAATTTACATCCAAAATCCTGTACAAGATGATGGGCAAGAAAAACATGTATTATTGAACACTGACGTGGCAACTAAAGGTTGCCAAATTATTATATTTTTTTACACTAATTTTAAGTGAGTATGTAATGATAAAGAAAACTGAGAAGTCACTCTTACCTTACGTTTGGCACTAAATTTTGAAAAAGGCAATCGAGTAATAGTTTGAAAATATGCAATTAAACTGTATGTTAGTATTGAACTTCGTTGCATGAACAATGACTTTTAGTGACCTCGGCATAATGCTATCAAAGACATTTAGAAAAAAAGCAAGCACTTTTTACTTTGCCGTTACTTATTTTGGAAATTGGATTTCATATTATTGTCTGAACAACTAAGCCTTTTTTTTACTACTTGAACAGAATTAAATGCTAGAATACGTACCAAACCAAACAGCCATGTGCTCCAAGCTATATGTAAAATAAATAAAACTTCCACACTCTTAATTTGTGCATTTCTTCAGATTTGGATTTTTTCCCAGTGATTGATTCTCAAACTTAAAAAAAAGAAATTGCTTTACTTTAGTCATATACTGAAGCCTCTGTTGTACAACAGTTAACTGAAATTAGACTGAGGCTAAAATTCTTAAAAGAGAAATTATTCATTAATAAACTTGCTGTAACTATTCAATTTGTTTCTCATGACACTCAGCATATTAGGGAAGAAAAGGAACAAGGATCCTGCTTGGTAACAATGTCTGGGGGCAATGAGGACACAATCGCCCTGAGTTTAATTGATTATTATTTAAATAAATCTTATCAATCAAGCCACATTCATTTGTGCTGCTGGGTTAGCCGTTAATACTTTCTACCATTGAACAGTCTTACTTCAGAGATGTGCATACGACGAAACTCGGAGCCGACGACGAAACTGTGTTGCTGGTACTGCTTCTGTTGTTGAAGACGGTAGCATATTGTGGAGCCACGGTTAATTATAGGAACGGGCAATCGTAATTAATACAGCGTCTTCTGCCCGTCCACTGTCCGTTCTCCAGCTCGAGACATCTGGCCGGCGCGCTTACATGATGCTGCCGTAAATGGTAGTCTACTGCGAGAGCGTTAACACCACACACCGCACACTACAAGCGCTGGAACCGGTCTCCCGCTCTCTCCGCGCGCTCTGCGCAACAACTCCATACCCAAAGATTTTACAACGCACAAGCACTGCTATTATCGTTGCTAGTCGATGCAAATAACAATTCCTTTTATAAGTTTCACAGTAAAACATAGATAAATACAATTAAACGTCAACAGGCTTCTACCTAAATGTACACATACAGTGAAGCAATGTCTTCACTTATTAAAAGAAAGCATTTAAATTACAAATATTTACATATAATTCAGAAAAAAAATTATATATTGGTAGCAGGTGCCATGCATCCTGCATTTTTTGTGTTACAAAGTAACTTGTTCAGAACTCCTTTTCATCGGTCTCTGATTGCACTGGTACAGCCCATATACCAGGTGTACAAGTACGAAACCGGAATTTGGTAGCAATAATTACACGTCTGCTGTTTTAAACTGATAAGCAAAATTTTACTCAAAATAATCTCCACTGCTATTTATACATTTCTCCCACCTCTCTGGCAGGCTATGAATGTAGCAAATCAGTCAGCGAGCCACTTTCGTACATTTTCATACATTGAAGCGTTGTTCAGCGAGAGTGTGTCCCAGTGATGCAAATAGATGACAATCGGACGGAGCCAAGTCTGGAGAATAGCCCGCATGCCCTAGTATTTCCCAACTGAACACCTCGATCGTTTCCCTGACCCGTTTGCTGTGTGTGATGGGGCGTTGTCATGGAGCAATATGACTTTGTGTTGCGTTTTTCCGTATTCCGGTCGGTTTCTACGTAATGCTTGATTTAAATTGATCATTTGATGTTGGCAGCTCATAATAGATGACACCCTACTGGCCCGCATCTCGTGGTCGTGCGGTAGCGTTCTCGCTTCCCACGCCCGGGGGGGTCAGGGATTTTCTCTGCCTCATGATGGCTGGGTGTTGTGTGATTTCCTTAGGTTAGCTAGGTTTAAGTAGTTCTAAGTTCTAGGGGACTTATGGCCATAGATATTAAGTCCCATAGTGCTCAGAGCCATTTGAACCATTTGCACACCCTACTGATCCCACCAAACACAGGGCATTGCCTTCTTTCCAAAGCGGTTTGGTCTTGCAGTGGATGTCGATGGTTTGCCTGGATTCACCCATGATGTACGACGCTTAGAATTCTCGATATATATCCATTTTTCATCGTCTGTCACTATTCAATGGAGAAAGTACTTTTTGTATCAGGCGGGCGCCATTTAACGAGTGGTCTTTCAATTTGCTTGCTGTGTTTCATTCAGTTCATGCAGAACCCATTTTCCCACTTCCTGCACCTTTCCCATAGCTTTCAACCGCAGAGAAACGGTTTTCTGCATAACATTCAATTGTTCCGCGAGTTCCTGTTGAGTTTGAGTATCATTTTCATCCAATAAGGCCTGCAAATCGTTGTCTTCGAACTTTTTCGGTGGTTTCCCACACTCGTCGTTCCTCACGTTCGCCGAAAGCTTCGATAAGCATTCGATGCGATTCTGCAGCAGGTTTCTTCAACTGACAATAGGAAACGAATGCCGACCGCAAATCGTAGTTCGTAGGCACAAAACTCGACATGTTTACGGGTTTGAAACAGGTACCGATGTATGGAACTTGGGTTACTGTGTGTTGACATTCGTCGTCAGTCGTCACAGGAAGCAGATGGCGCTACAGGCGCAGTCTCATGGACCCTACACTGACGGCTAGCACCATCCACAGGGAAATTCCGGTTTCATACTTCTACACCTGGTAACTTCCTCTCCTGTGCCAACCTCTTCATCTCTCATTGCACCTATAAACCAGAGTCCTTAATTTTTGCTGTATCTAGCCCTCTATTACCGTTACACATATTCTCTCATGTCTTAATATGAGACCTGTTATCCTCTCCCTTCTTCTTGTTGATGTTTTCCATAAGTTCCTTTCCTCGCCGATTCTCTGAAGTACCTTCCTTATTTGAGTCTCCTCACTTCTCAACTTCCCAGTCCGCCAAATTTTCAGCATCCTTCCATAGCACCACATCTCAATCGCTTCGATTCTCTTCTTCTCGACTTTCCCGTAGTTCATGGTTCACTTCAATACAGCGCTGTGCTTCAAAAGTACATTCTCATAAATTTATTCCTTACATTTTTTACGCTAGTAGACATTTTTCGGGTAGGAATGCCTTCTTTGCCTGTGCTAATCTGCTTTCTATATACTCCTTGCTTCGTTTTCCGTGTTTTGTTTGGTTTCCAATGTAGAAGAATTCATTCACTTCATCTATTTCTTGATCACCAGCTTTGATGCTTCGTTTTTCGCTAATCTCATTTCTGCTACTTCTCATTAGTTTCATCTTTCTTCGTTTTACCCTCAAGTTGTAGTAGAGTGTTCATTTCATTCAACACGTCCTGTAATTTTTAAGGTGTCTATATGATGAGATGTGACAATAGTTTAATAATCTTTTTCACATGAAGTTCTGTATGCCTGAACGCGTGAATGGAATAAATCTCATTAGCAATCAGATTTAAGGTTACTACGTGTAGGGTAAGTTACTTGTTTCTTGTCTGCCAAGCTCATTATATGGCATTGTTTTGTTGGCAGTTACAGTAAGGAGACTTATTTTCAGGATGCTGTCTTTCCCCGTCTGCAAATATGGAGTGAGGTAACAAGTTCAAAAATTGGTTCAAATGGCTCTGAGCACTATGGGGCTTAACTTCTGAGATCATCAGTCCCCTAGAACTTAGAACTACTTAAACCTAACTAACCTAAGGACATCACAAACATCCATGCCCGAGGCAGGATTCGAACCTGCGACCGTAGCGGTCGTCGGCTCCAGACTGCAGCGCCTAGAACCGCTTGGCCACGCAGGCCGGCAGGTAACAAGTACTATAAATTTTCTATAATCACTAAAACTTGCGCAACACGCTTGAGGCAGATCATTCATTTTGCGAGGTATATGTTGTCGTGTAGCCTTCTCATGATTGCTGCTTTTGTCTTCGGGGATTTATTACAAGTTAAATGTTTGTGTTGGTTTGTGTCCAGGAATTTTTTTTCTTTTTTTAATTTAATTCAAGAAACACAACAAATAGCTTTTTGTTCCTGTGTTTGTGGCGAAGTTACTGTTAACGATGTTTAGTAGGCACGTGTACATCTAAATGTCCAAGTTTTCTAGGTTAATCTATAGGAAACTAATTGTAACAATTTAAAGAAAAAACCAACTGCATACAGTGGAAAATACTGGTGCCTTGTTTTCCAATTCAGGCGTCTATAAATTGAGCTGTGATGGTTGCCCACATCGGTGAAACAGACAGAGCTGTGAAGATAAGATGTAGAGAACATCTGTTGGTAAGAAAGAAGTTTATGTCCATAATTCTACGTTTGCCGAATACTTATTGATTGCTAACCACACGGTGAAAAATTTGGAAGACAGTTATGTTGCACACACAAGTGGTTCAAATAGCTCTGAGCACTATGAGACTTTAGATTTGAGGTCATCAGTCCCGTAGAACTTAGAACTACTTAAACCTAACTAACCTAAGGACATCACACACATCAATGCCCGAGGCAGGATTCGAACCTGCGACCGTAGCGGTCACGCGGTTCCAGACTGAAGTGCCTAGAACCGCACGGCCACACCGGCCAGCCACACAGAAGTCAAAGGATCTTCGGATATAACTAGATCTCTTTAAACATCTAGAGCTCAGGGACGGAAATTTAGAATGACTAGCGGCATCTTACTTGCAGACAATTTTTCGAAATCTTCACAGGTATACTGTTCATAAAATCTTCACACAGTTGCCGGCAGCCATTACGAGTTGCCCATTCCTGAAAATTCTAACACACGTTATTTGTGTACAGTTGTTCGTTTCCGAGTTTTATATTTTGTGAAGACGATGATTTTGACAATGTGTTCACGCATTAACTTTATTACTGTTTGTACGATAATGTACTTGTGTTCTTATTAGAATTTCAATGTAAGCGTAGTTTATTTTACAATAGAGTCCTTTAACATTCTTTATTTCTCACTGTTCTCTCACCCCCCCCCCCCCCAACGCACTCAATGCATTTTCACTTGTTGGCCTTTTATGCAGCAAGCATACTTCGAAACTTGGCACACGCGCAACCTGGCTTGTTTTCACTGTTACTGGTTTTCACGCTCTCTGTCAGATGGCGTGCAGCTCATAACATGATCTGACATTTTATTTGCTTTGTTTTATTTCAAGATTTTAACTATACTTTCTTGAACAGCGCTGATCATAGGGCCAACATTTTTAAAAATACATTATGTGATCAAAATTATCCATACACCCCCCAAAATATACGTTTTTCAGATTAGGTGCATTGTGCTGCCACCTACTGCCAGGTACCCCATATCAGCGACCTCAGTAGTCATTAGACACCGTGAGAGAGCAGAATGGGGCGCTCCGCGGAAATCACGGACTTCGAACGTGGTCAGGTAATTGGTGTCACTTGTGTCACACGTCTGTACGCGAGATTTCCACACTCCTAAACATCTCTAGGTCCACTGTTTCTGATGTGATAGTGAAGTGTAAATGTGAAGGCCGATCTCGTCTGTTGACTGACAGAGACCACCGACATTTAAAGAAGGTCGTAACGTGTAATATGCAGACATCTATTCAGACCATCACACAGGAATTCCAAACAGCATCAGGATCCACTACAAGTACTATGACAGTTAGGCGGAAGGTGAGAAAACTTGGATTGCATAGTCGAGCGGCTACTCATAAGCCACATATCACGCTGGTAAATGCCAAACGACGCCTCGCTTGGTGTAAGCAGCGTAAACATTGGACGATTGAACAGTGGAAAAAGGTTGTAGAGAGTGACGAGTCACGGCACACAATGTGGCGATCTGATGGCAGGCTGTGGGTATGGCGAATTCCGAGTGAACGTCATCTGCCAGCGTGTGTAGTGCCAACATTAAAATTTGGATGCGGTGGTGTTATGGTGTGATAGTGTTTTTCATGGAGGGAGCTTGCACCCCTTGTTGTTTTGCATGGCATTATCACAGCACAGGCCGACATTGATGTTTTAAGCATCTTCTTACTTCCCACTGTCGAAGAGCAATTGGGGGATGGCGATTGCATCTTTCAACGAGATCGAGCACCTGTTCCTAATGCACGGCCTGTGGCGGAGTGGTTACACGACAATAACATCCCTATAATGGACTAGCCTGCACAGTGTCCTGACCTGAATCCTATAGAAAGCCTTTTGGATGTTTGGAACGCCGACTTCGTGTCAGGCATCAACGACCGACGTCGATACCTCTCCTCAGTGCAGCACTCCGTGAAGAACGGGTTGCATTCCCCAAGAAACTTTCCAGCACCTGGTTGAACGTATGCCTGCGAGAGTGGAAGCTGTCATTAATGTGAAGGATGGGCCAACACCATACTGAATTCCAGCATTACCGATGGAGGGCGCCACGAACTAGTAAGTCATTTTCAGTCAGGTGTCCGGATACTTTTGATCACATAGTGTATGAGGTGTGGTGCTACAGACGAAAGTTAAAAACTACATGGACTGATAAAGTAAGGAATGAGGAGATTCCGTGCAGAATCCGAGAGGAAAGGAATGTGTGGAAAACACTGAAAAGGAAAGGGACAGGATGATAGGGCATCTGTTGAGACATCAGGGAATTTCTATTGGAAGCAGCAGAGGGTAAAAACTGTAGAGGATGCCAGAGTTTGTAATACATCCAGCAAATAATTGACGACGTAGGTTGAAATTGCTACTCTGAGATGAAGAGGCTGGCACAGGAGAGGAATTTGTTGCGGACCGCATCAAACCAGTCAGAAGACTGGTGTGGGAAAAAAAAAGGATTAGTATTTACATGACTTCCATAATCAGAACATTATAAGTAAACATTACATATTTAGGAGCATAAATATAAATGTTCCACTTTCACTGAGGATAGGAATGTCACAACCAATCTTATCATTCGTAAAAAAATTTTAAAAATATTTTTTAAAAATCTTTTAATTGTCTTGACCGCAGGTATATAATACTTTACAAGTGATTACTACTTTCTGTTCCTAAACAACTGTCTTCAGAAGTGTAAAAGTAACAAGAAGCTTAAAACTGCCTTAGGTTTTTTTACATGTTTCATTTTTCATGTAAGTTTTTCCATTCACATACAGAGTTCCATGAAGCACTATCAGACGACGGCGTTCTATCCAACAGCCAACAGCGAGTCTAGCGTGAGTGGTATGTTTTCGTTACTTGACATTAATTACTCTGAAATAATGTATGTTCTTGAAGACTGAAAACGTCAATTTAACGTAAAGGTAAATTTCTATGTTGTTACTTTCACATATCTGAGGACGGCTGTTTAGAAACCGAAACTAGCAGCGTTACGTTGACCAGGCGCCTACTGCGGAAGCCCATACACACCAACATTCGCTGAACGCTCGTTAAGGAAACACTGTTGGTAGCACCTTTGTTCATAAGGGTGGTCAGTTAACAGTTGCACGTCCACTCGTCGGTACACAACTCCGCAGCCGTTGTTCACCCCTGTCGTCTACGGCCTGTGGCGCACCACAGTTACCTTGGCGCTGGTTTTGGGTAGCGCCATTTTTGCCAGGCACGGTATACTTTAAACACGGCGGCAAGAGATCAGTTTACAAACTTAACTGTTTCGGAAATGTTTCTACGCTTGCCCGAAAGCCAATGATCATGCCCCTCTGAACGACAGATAAATCGCGCCAATTCCACATTACGACAATGACTGCACTGTTTTATGCGTCCCCCTACACACTTCATGTACTCTCCACTGCTAGGGCTGCCACCTGTCATCTGTAATGGTTATTGCTCATTGACGTCGAACAAAGGTGGTGATCACATTAATGTGACTAGACCGTGTAGAATAGCGTTCAGATGATAGCTTCTTTTCAGCTCCATACTTTCATGTACTTTTTAATCTTATTGAGCACATTTGGAACTCTCGATAGAGGGATAGATAGATAGAGAGGGGGGGGGAGGGGGAAGGAGAGAGAGAGAGAGAGAGAGAGAGAGAAATGGTTCAAATGGCTCTGAGCACTATGGGACTCAACTGCTGTGGTCATTAGTCCCCTAGAACTTAGAACTACTTAAACCTAACTAACCTAAGGACATCACATGCCCGAGGCAGGATTCGAACCTGCGACCGTAGCAGTCGCACGGTTCCTGACTGCGCGCCTAGAACCGCGAGACCACCGCGGCCGGCGAGAGAGAGAGATGTGCGCCTTTGGCCCACTTTGAACAATCTTCTCAAGTGAGGATGGCTCCCACAATGCTTCCGTTATCTCGTGGATAATATGCCACGACATGTCTTCCCCGCCATAAGGGCCAAAGAGTGTGTTATAGGCCTCTAATACGATTTCTCGTGATTTTAGTCTCAACGGCTAACCACTTCCAAATGCACATTGGTCTCTATAGAGCACTCTAGACGACGTAGAACTGCTGCGAGGCTCTCGCGTGACCTTTCCGGCGGTTTTATACCGGTTTTTATTATTATTGGTTAGTTTAAGAGTAATGGCTTGTGAATGAGAGTTACGATGCAGTTCATAGCGTTGTTATGAATTCTCACGGACACACACCATTTTTATCTCTAACAATAATCCTTACCTAACAAATGTTACCTCTGCGTCCACAATACTGGCCTCATTTGCACTGAAACTGCAGTCCATGTCGGGCTCTTTATTGGATCTTAACGCGTCAGAAAATTTGCTGAGTTCTGTAACTTTAACTGCTGCTGGATTAATTCTAAAGAAGTGCACAAGTGCAGTGAAAGGACAAAGCGTCGGTTCTTCGTCTTCTTTTGTTGACTGAAACGGACTGTTGCTGCATGTCACTCGAATCCTTAGGCTCTGACTACTAAGTGATGTAGTCGACATTTCAGAAGAGATGTCGTTATTTAATTCACGTACTGAACGTTGATCAAAGTGACAAAACCACAGTGATCACTAAGTTCACATCGACAGACCACCTAACAAATCCATGAGCTATAAAAATTATTACGATCATCGTTTTCCAACTCCAGTTTCCCAGGTGTGGTGCACAAGCGTCAGCCATCTCCTTCTGTCTTCATACGTCTTCTGTTCCACTATAGCTTTCCATTTGTGTCCTTTCTCCTCCACATCTGATCTTACAGTCCCTATCCAGCGTTTTCTTGATCTTCCCCGTGGTCTTCTTCCTACGAGGTTTAGGTTAAAATACTTTTTGGCCGGTCTTTGGCTGTTCATTCTCATTATCTGCCCATACCTCTGGAGCCTCCTTTCTTTATGACACTGGTAACAGAATCCTCAATACCAGCACTGGGACCCCGCACGGTCCACGCGCCTTGTCACAGATCGCGCGGCTCCCCCCGTCGGAGGCTCGAATCCTCCCTCTGGCATGGTTGTGTGTGTTGTCCTTAGCTTCACTTAGTTTAAATTAGGTTAAGTAGTATGTAAGCCTAGGGACCGATGACCTCAGCAGTTTGGTCCCATAGGAACTTACAAAATCAATAACAGGTACTTTTCTATTCACCTCATTCCTGATTTTGTCCTTTCTGCTCCACATCTGATCTTACGGTCTCTGTTCATAGCTCTAATGAATCTTAGTTCTGCTGCCCGAATTCTGATGAGGTCTTTGTTTAGTAGGGTACATGTTTCTAAAACATTTGTTAGGACTGGTGTGAAACTGGTGTGGTACAAGGTCGCTTGTACTTTTCGTGGCATTTTACCATGCCAGGGAAGATTTCTTATTTCACTGTAAAAACTGGACGCTTTCTGTGTACTGCTGAGTATTTCCTGCTTAATGATGTTGTCTTTCGAGATCATGCTTCCTGATGATGATGAAGTCCCATGCATATTGACAGAGCGTAGGGGAACGATGCGGGAGATCCGCACCGCCATACCAAGCAAAGTCTTAATGGAGGTGGTTTGCCGTTGCCTTCTTCCGACCATAATGGGGATGAATGATGATGATGATGAAGACAACACAACAACACCCAGTCTTCTCTAGGCAGGTGAAAATGCTTCCTAGGTACTTTAAATGTGGAACAGATTCTACTTTGACTCCTTCTAGAAATATATTTGAGGCTGTTTCTTGTCTGTCTTTGTTTTACTCATTTTTAGTCCGAAATTTTTGAATGCGTTGTTCCAATCATTAAGTTTCTTCTATGCAAAAATCATCAGTAAAAAACAGGGCATTCCGTTTACTGTATATTTTCTTGATAGATTTTATGATCTTGTCCAAAACAGGAGTGGATAGGGCACTTCCTTGTTGGACACCTCTCTTTGTTTCAAACATTCTGATCGTCCTTTGTCTATCTGGACATAGCTGCAACACTTTTGGTATAGCATCTTTATTTTATCAGTTAGGTACTTTGGCACCTTTTGGTTTTCCAGACATTCCCATATGTTGTATAGAGGAACACTGTCAAACGCTTTTTCAATGTCTACAGATAATACAATCACAAGATTTCTTCCAGATTCCCAGTACTTTCCTGTCAGTACTCTTACTGAAAAAAAGTACATAGTACTTCGGTCATTCTTGAATCCATGTTCATCCTCAAGCGACGCTTCTATTCTCTTTCTAATTCTCATTTCTGTTACCTTTTCTAACAGCTTCACGGTGTGTGACAGCCTCTGTAATTTCCTCATTTTCGTCAACTGCCCTTTTCGAACAGAGGAATTATGACTCCTTTACTCCAGTCTTCTGGGATTTTGTTTTCTTCCCAAATCACTTATAACACTCTATATAGCCAATTTAAACTTAATATTCCAGCTACCTTTCTCATGTCTGAACTGAGATCATCAAAGTCTGTCAACTTACCATTCCGTGTGCTCTTTAATGCTGTTTCTACCTCACGCTATGTTAATTGGTGTCCGTTGGTTTGGGCTTCATTAATTTCTCAGCATTCGTTGATGGTTATGTTGTCCCCTTCAACATTTAGCAGCAGACTGTAGTACTTTTTGATTTAATCTCTGATCCCTTCCTCTGCTCGTATTAAGTTACTGTCGTCTGTTTTCAGGGTAAGGATATTTACATATTCATTTCGCTTACTCTTTAGGACTTAGTACAGTAGTTTCCTATTTCCCTGACTGTCTTTCTCCATCCTTGTACTAAATTCTTCCCATCAGTTTTCCTTTTCATTCTGGATCAATCTTTTTACAGCTACTTTCTTTCTCCGATATTCTTTAGCTAGATTTCAATTGTTAATTCAGTCCATCTACCATCTGTTTACTGTTTTTCATGTTCAAATTTTCTTTTCAGTACGTTCCTGTCTTTTACTGCTGCCTTTACTCGATCATTCCACCAAGGTGTTTCCTTCTCTTTTGGTGTGGCACTCGTTTTTCCGCAGATGTCCGTGGATTCTCTAACAAGGATTTCTTTGAATAAGGACCATTCTTCTTCTACTCCCTCTTTCTCAGTTTTGGGTAACTTGGCTGTTATTCATGCTGCATACTTTCTATTCTTTTCCATGTCCTTCAACAACCAAAATTTAATCTTTGACATTCTCTTTTGTTTAAATTTTGGCACTTGAACATCTTTAGGTCAGCAGCTAGCAGCCAGTGATCGCTATCCAGACACTCACTGGGTATGACTTTAACATCTGTAACATACTGACCAGATTTTCTATCAGTGATGATGAAGTCTTGAGCTTACCATCCCAGATGTATCTCGTTATTTTATGACTTCCCTCTTCTGATATCATGTGTTCTGTATGGCCAAATTGTTTCGCACACGGAAGTCAATTAGGTTCTCTCCATTCGGGTTTCTCTTCCCATAACCATGAGGACCGATGATGTTTCCACATCCTAGTCTTTCTTTACTGAGTATTCAAGTCGCCCATAGCGATGGTGTTCTTCTCTGTTATTTGTTCTTCAAGTCCATTAAGATAATGCTCTTTCTCCTCGATGGTGCTCCCTTTCTGTGGCGCATATACTTGCAAAACAGTATTCTGTGTATTACCAGCACTTAGTCTCATTTGGATGATCCTGTCACTCACGTATTTGACTACTGTCTGTATGTCAATACCATTATGGAAGACGAGGCCAACAACATTTTTGGACTCCCTGATGTTACCACTCCAGTACAGCACATATCCATTTCTCTGTGATTTCTTCCCACAACTCTTCCACCTTGTCTCACTTAACCTGGGTATCCTCAGTTTACACCTTTCTATAAGATCTACTAGTTTTTCCCATTTGTTGATAAGGTCAAGGATACTGAGTATACCAATTTTCAGTCGTTCGTTTTTGGAGGGTTTTGTGTCTTCTAGTACCTTCGATGAGCATCAGGTATTTGTTCTTTATTACTTCGGGCGGTACTAGAAGAACTCCCAAGTCTTCTGTTTAAACATTCTTCCACCCGAGGCTTCGTTTAGGTTTGAGAGTAGCATACATCTGCTCAGTTGCTGACTTGCGAAGCCTAACACAGGTGAGGATTTTCTCTCAGGTTTTACTCCCTTAATCTTTCAAGACCCCTCTTCTCTACAAAGCAGCGGTGTCCTCTTCTAATTATTCCCGGGGAGGATGGATTGCCTTATCCGCCATCTCCTCCACTCCGAAGGTCACCTTCTCTGCCGAAGGTCTTCGCCCGTAACGCTAGGTGTGGGTTCCACTTTATACCCCATGAAGCTATGTCCCTGCCTGAACTTAGCCATCCTTTCACACCGGCCTACTGATGTGGAGGCTGCCCACTCCCGCAACGTGCATGCACCAGGTAAGAATTACTCAAGTGGTTGATAAAGAAGGTGCCCTATCTCCCTTGAACCAGGTTAACGGTTGTGTATGATGCCACAACCAAGGGCAAAGAAATTGACATATGTAATGTTAATTACATCCTTTCATACACTAATGAATGATAGATAAAAAGATTTGAAGCATGTAATTTGTATGCATTTTTCGTAGACTCGAGGCGCGAAATACGTATCTACTCATTGAAATCTAACTGCGTGGTCGCCCTATAATAAATTTTACTGCCTGATAGCCAACTTTAACTAGCTGCCAGCGTCAATCAGTACAGCGGGGCGTCATTCGTAACAACACGAAAATGCACAAAATGTTTCCGGCTATTCATAAATTTTCTTTTGTTTGAAAGATTACTGTCTGTTTTCATCAGCACTTCGTAAAGATTAAACTGATGAGAGGGCCTTTATCTGTAAACAAATTCATACTTGAGATTTTATTTAACGTGAATTTATGCGTATTGGCGCGTATGCAGCACCCTAACAGCCAGTCAAAGTATAGGATCGCATCGCCAGTGCCACGTCAGATAAAAAAAGGTGCCCACCAAACTACTGTGGCACGTGCTAACGAAAATTGTTGCGTTTCACGGCGTCAGTATCTTCGGATGCTGTTAGCTCCCTGCTACAGTATGTAGGATACTTTGATAAATAATAATATTTCCATCGATGCAAAAGCCAGAAATCTTACACCCTCCAGCTGACATTCTACTGGTTTGTACATACCATTCGGTTTCATCCAATCAGCATAGTAAGATGAACAATCGCCCGTAGAGTCGCGTACGTTTTTTCTCTTCTTCCAGTATTAGGGGAGGTGGGCTGGTATCCAATCATCCAGGTAGATTAACGACGTGAGTCTGGATGTGGTTTCCCGGTGCTTTTCCACTTCCCACTAAGTAAATACCGGGCTGGTACTCATGGCTCACCTCAGTTGCACAATTCGCTAATATTTCGAAAACGCTCTCACACATTCAAATGTGATAATACCAGACGCATAAAGACGAGGTACAAAAATTCCGTCTCTGAGGGAAGGCGACATGAAGTGCATTCTGCAGTCCTCTACTACAAGCAGTGCCAAATCGAGACCCAATGAAGAAATTGGATAAGGCAGCGAAAAGAAGAAACGGGAAGAGCTTAGTAAGATGGGTCGGCGTTGAAGACGAGTCAGAATGGCAGAAGATAGCTGTCATGCTTGGAAGTGCCCATGACAAAATCGTTAATGAAGTTGACCGATTTGTTGGCGTATCAACAAAGTGTGTCCAACGTGTCTACAAGGAATTAAGTACCGCTCGGAGCCATGTAATGTGGCGTAAGAGCAGTGACCGTAAGAAGATCCAACCCAAAGCGACCAGAGACAAGTGTCACGTCTTTTCAGTCCGAATTAGTCTGAAACCCAGCAGGAACTTCTGTTGCCAGTGAATGCTTGTTTCCAAGCGAACTTTTCAAAGAGTCACGTAGTGGACATTTGGAGTCAGTTCGCTGGAAAACGGCCATCGCTCGATAGAAGAACACGAAATTGCTGCACTTCGTCACAGAGACAAACACTACTGGACAGTAGCGACTGGTAGCCTATAGTGTAACCTGATAGGTGGCCCTTTTGCCTGTTTTTCAAATGATGCAAGCTATCATGTGCACCGATGCCGAAAGACGTGTTTAACCACCATTTGTGGAGTCTGTACTCAGGCCGACGTTATTTCTGCGATGTTTTGTGGTGTTTATCGTATTACAGACTATCGTACGAGGGTCATTCGATAAGTAATGCAGCACTTTTCTCAGGCAGTTTCAGCTGAAAAACTGGAGAATTTGTTGTGGGACATCGTAGAATATTCCTGCTTCAGTCAGTACAGTTTCATGAGGTTCCGACAGTTCACTGCGTCCCTTACTGAGGATCAATCCAAGCAGAGAGCTGTCATTGAGTTAATTTGGCGGAAACAGCGCATCGCAGATATTCGTAGGTTCTTGAAGAGTGGCTACAGTGACCTTTCAGTGAACAAAAGCAGGGTGAGTCGTTGGGCGAGGCGTCAGTCGTCATCACAACATGATTGCACAAATGTGTCCGATCTCCTCCCTCTTGCTGGCGAGCCGCACACAGTTGTGACACCTGCAATGTTGTAACGTGTGGACACCCTCATTATCGTTGATTGACGGATCACAATAACACCTTGATGCACAACTGGACGTACCAATTGATATTCCTGACAAACATGTTCACCGGTGGGTATAATGAAAGGTGTGTACCGGCCGGGTTCCTAGCCGCCTAACAGAAGACCATAAAGAGCAACGGAAGACCATGTGTGCGGAATTTCTTGCTCGTTACGAGATTGATCGTGACAATTTTTCGTCAGACATCGTCAAAGGTGGTGAAACATGGATTCATCACTTCGAATTCAAACAAAACGACAATCCATGGATTTGCGCCACATCACGTCGCCTCCGAAGAAACAGTTCAAAGCCGCACACTTAGCCGGTAAAGTTGTGGTGACTCTGAAGAGCTTATTCTGTTTGATGTCCCCCCTTATAGTGCAATGATCAACTCTGAAGTGTATTGTGCTGCCCTTAGGAAACTAAAGAAACGACTTCAGCGTGTTCAAAACTCAAAAATGCAAACGAACTTCTCCATGACAACGCAAGGTCTCACACCCGAGGGGAGCTCACAAAACTTCTTGGACTGTTCTTCCTCATCCACCCAATAGCATGGATCTCGCACCTTCCGACTTCCGTCTGTTTGGCCAATGAAGAATGCATTCCACAAGAAGTAGTACTTGGATGACGGGGAGGTTATCGATGCAGCAGGACGTTCACTCCGAGGTCGACCAGTAGAGTGGGGCCATGCGGGCATACAGGACCTCTCAGTAACGTGCCATAAGGACGCCGCATTGGACGGAGATCCTATTGAAAAACTGGGTTTTGTAGCCAAAAGAGTGCGTAATAATAGGGTGTACTGGAATCCTGCATGAAACCAACCTGCTTTCAGAAAAAAAATGTGGCGCGTTAGTTACTGAACGCTCCTCGTACTATGCCGCTCATTTATGTTGCTGTGAACATAAATCGGTATTTTTGTATGTACATCATTTTGGCAGAAGGTCTTTGGGACAACGGTCGTTTACTGCTGTGAGAAAATAAAACACCTAAAGCCGTCCTTATAATTTTATTTTATTTTGTTGCAACCAGTTTAGGCGCTTCAATGCGCCATCCTCAGGCCTGTATACATAAAACAGTAACGATAGCATTAGCAAATTATCAATCAAGCTTCATAGAAACAGATTAAAAACAGAATGAAAGACAATGACAAGACTCTACAAGCGAATTTACAGCAAACATTTAATGGAGCGAACAGATACATCCTTTGTAAAATGGTTCAAAAATGGCTCTGAGCACTATGGGACTTAACTTCTGAGCTCATCAGTCCCCTAGAACTTAGAACTACTTAAACCTAAGTAACCTAAGGACATCACACACATCCATGCCCGAGGCAGGATTCGAACCTGCGACCGTAGCAGTCGCACGGTTCCTGACTGCGCGCCTAGAACCGCGAGACCACCGCGGCCGGCGAGAGAGAGAGATTTCTATTGGCCAGCCTGACATACATTATTTGCAAAACCCTGGAACAACCTGCTGAAAGACAAAATAACTGAAGAAGGTGATAAATGTATAAAGGATGCAATACCTCATAATTAAGTCAAAGTATAAAATGCTAAGTCATACAAAGTTGACGGGCATACAAAAACGAATGTCCAAGACGTGCTATAAGACCGAATATAAAATCCACCTCAGACCATAACAAATGTAGAACATACGAAAGAGGCCCAAAAGAACCTATTCATGACGAAAACATTCATGTGTGAATGCATCTATATCTCATGTACTGCCATGAAACAATCACACACAGAGACACTAAGTAGCCCGCAAGGATGCAGTGTATCATGAAGGATGACTCAACAATATATATACATGAAAAATCAGAAAAGCTTTCTGAGTAGCACATCGCTCAAAAAGTACTGATACATGTTAAACATAAGTGATCATGAAGAAATAAATGGTATCTAAAATAATATATAGCTATAAATAAATACAGTGTAACCAGTACGCACCTAGGTCTTTTGATGACATTAAAACCAAAAGCCATTAGATCCATGCAAATAAGATTTTTTTAAACGAAAATAGATCTAGATATGTGACAATGGATGTATCCGTTCTATCAAATGTTTGCTGTAAATTCTTTTGTAGAGTCTTGTCATTGTCTTTCATTCTGTTTTTAATCTGTTTCTATGTAGCTAGATTGATAAGTTGGTAATGCTTTCGTTACTGTTTTGTGCATACCGGCCTGAAGATGGCGCATTGAAGCGCCGAAACTGGTTACAATAAAATCATAAGGACGGCGTAGGTGTTTTATTTTCTCACAATGAATCGCGATGGTTGTCTCAAAAATCGCGATGACCCTGTGTTGTCCTTTCTTCTACATCGTACCACGAGTGTGCTGTGGACACCATCGTCTCCCAAGACGACAAGAGCTGTGTTCACAAGGCTGCACGTTCCTGGTTTGGCGAACATTCACACAGCACCTCCATCGGTCCCCTATGTCACCCGAGCTCAGTTCCACAGAGAACGTCGAAGATAACACTGTCTGACGCCGAGACGTCACAAGAGGTCGATCCCCCGATATACCTGGAGGCGAAAAATATTATATTGTCAGTACAGAAGCAGTAACAGCACAATGGGTCGGTCAGATGACCTCAGATTATACAAAAACCAGTCACTGGATGTCACTTCAGTACAAATCCATGCTTGACGTTTCAAACCTCCTAAAAACAGCCAAGTCGAGCGCTGATCATGTGACTGTCAACGTGAATCGTGAAGGACACGACAGTTAAATCAAGACCAGGCACATTCTTGCACTGATGCACAGGGGCTATCGAGCATTGCGAAGAGTGGTCGTAAAAAATCACATGAAATCAGCAGAAGAAATGTGGATTCTAAAGCGCTACCAGTAGTCCAGCTAACACAATGACAATGTGCAATCAGTTAAAAAGAACGGAGTACAACAGTTGAGTAGTTCCTCGTAGTCAATGTTAAGCAATGTTGCTTTTAATCCGTCTTGATTGCAAAAGGTTTATTCACAAAACCGGTTTCGGTTCCTCTAGAACCATCTTCAGATCTGAAATGACAATGATACTATTAACAGAATCTTCCGTCGGTTCTTGGTAGAACAACGTTATAATAAATAAAAAGCAGATACTAATTTACTATTTCACAAATGCAAGCCTATTTCGTCCTATCTGATCAACATCAAATGTACCAGAACGTACCTGCAAATTTCGGTTACAGGAGTAACCCGTATGAAACGTCCCCTTTTTGAAAAATTATACATGACTGTGCTTAAACTGACACAATATTTTTAGCGCAACGCAATCTGACTCTCAATAATCCCTACAAAAGAATGGCCCTGACTAACATTAACCTATACCTTTCACAAATCACTTACCTCACAAAAATCTTCGTTACTCGAACTACTGCAATACAGCGAGCGCCACTACTGCCAGATAAATAAAAGATTCAAACTACGGAAGGCACTAACTACTGACAGGCATAGTTAGCAAATGAAAGATTTTAATAGAGAACAAACAATGTATTTACCTTAATAGTGTTGAAAACTCATAATATACATAGCAGGTCATGATATCCAGTCTTACAAATATCAAAACTCCGCCATCTCTCTCCCCACATCCACCACTGCTGGCGGCTCACCTCCAACTGCGCAACGCTACGCGCTGTTAACATCCAGCTGCCGCTGCCCAACACTACAATGGCAGACAACAATGCAAACTAGCCACAGACTGCACACAGCACAGCCAGTGATTTTCATACAGAGCGCTACGTAACGTTGCCAATAAGAAAACATAAACAGCCTACTTACATAGCCCCCATGCTCCCCACAAAAAATTTTACAAATTGTTTTGGGCAGTGGCCAATAATTATTTGATAAAGTTTTTCATAATTACAATAACAAAGAAATCAAAGGCACACACTTATTGATACAATGTTGGTCAAAAGCTAAAATTTTCTTACAGTCCATAAAGACAGTCCTGATCGTTCATCACAGTAAAATAACAGTGTTTTTCTCAAAGTCTGAGCAGTAGAAGAAAATTCACACGGAAGTAGTGGATTTCCATGCAGTATAGAAGAAGTAGTGTTGTGCTTCCAACGAAAAGACAGTGCTGACTGTTGACATGCAGATACATAATGGGCCACAACAGAGCAAACCCACCGCAGAGTCAGTCGAAGGTTTGAAGAATATTGGTACGTAGGTCATCACAGAGCAGACCCACTGTAGTCCTGGTAGAGATTATGGTATTGGTGGGCCCCAGAGGTGCAGACCCACTGCAGTCCTAGTAGAAATAATGGTATTGGTGGGCCATCAAAGATGCAGACCCACTGTAGTCCATGTAGAGATGGCCAGTAGCCATCTGTTGCGACTGTGCTGGTGCACAATCACCATCGAAGAGTCTTGCGGAGAATATAGCAAGTCAATAAACCACCACTTGTGCACTCACACAGTTTTTGGAATTGTCCTTAGAACCAGCAATGCTGTTATCCAGTCCCTTGCTGAATTATTACCACACGTGCAAACACTAACAGTCCCTACTTCTCACATATTGTCCATATACTAAGACCAACAGAAATGTGTGCAGTGAAATGTAACTTACAAGTTAATAATATGATGAACTGGGGTAAATTACAAGTTTATAACATAAGAATACAATTACAAAGGTACAAAATACACCATTAAAGAACATAACAATACAGATAACATTTGTAGTACGGGCTTTATAAAAGAATCGAAATAACATATACATCAGTGTTACAGGAATTATGACATGAATACATACATAAAAGATCAGAATAACTTTAGAAACATCAACTTCACACATGTGCATTAAAACAGAACAGAATAAATAATGTCTAAGCATATTTACAAGCTAAATAACATATTATTAATGCCAATTATATTTGCGGATAACAGTATTCCTCATCATGGTGAATGTAGCTTAGTATTAGAAGAAGAAAAAATTCTATGAAACTACACAGAGACAGGAAGAAAACAAATACACAAGGGTACACAAACACATAGTGGGATAACACAAAAGGAAAGGACAGGGTTTGTTTTCAGTGTAACATTTGGTACTGCAGTCCAACCCAAAACTTCATTCCATAGATCTTTCGTCTCATTTCAACATTTGTTTCCACCAAAAAAAATCCTATTCAAGCATGCTTTCTGTATTTATATGTTCACATATTTCTTACCTCAATATTTATTTTCCATTACCTTACTTCATCATTTATTTCCAAGAAAATCGTACCTAAACCTGTTGTCCCTAAACCCTACTTTTTTGGTTCATGTCCTCTTTCAAAATACTGTTTTGGCCAAACCATTTTCTTATAGCTTCTCAATGTATTTCTTCCAATTCATCACAACTTGTTCTCTTATATGGCCTACCCCATCTTAAGCTAACTTAATTCTACTGAGCTCAGATGCTAAACTAAGAGACGAGGCAATGCAGCAGCACAAGACAGTTAACACAAACAGCAATGACAAAAAAAATGGAAACTGGCAAAGCAATTGCAATATTACAACTAATATAAGGCACTGTGCAGCAAACAAGAAAAATAAATCCGTAGTAAAACTGGCTTAACAGCGTAATACAAAGTCAAATTCAGTAACATTATGCCTGGCAAACAGCAGCAGCAAATGCAATAACTTATATCTAAACATGACAAAGCTCAAGCAGAAAAAATATTACAGTAAAAATGGCCATGTTTAATACCTATGTCACATCTTAACACTAGGGTGATGCATCACCTTAACTTACACTACTAAATAAGTTACCCAGTCATTGACAAATATTATGTATGCAATTCCTGTGAAGGGAAATGTCTTTTTGTACTCCCTCGTTTTTTGGAATAGATTATAAAATGGTTATTTACTGGATCTGTAGGCATAAAATATTTATATTAGCACATCTATAAAATTTTATTTTAACCAATGCTGCAGTGCAGCTAGGAACTAGATATTAAACAAAATAGGCAAAGCAAGGCATGAAACGTCATTCACTAGCCATATGGCATTTCATAACGCAGTAAACAATCTTTCAACTAGCAAGGCAATAGACATGAAATGTTTCTCATGATTTCATTTCAGTAAATAACATAAATTAAGAACTCTACAGTGTAACCATGTTTCCAAGTTTGAGGGTGTCGTATTTACGATGCTTTCTACAAAGGAATGTCAATAGCGAGGATAATGGCCTCTTTTTTTTCTTTTTTGTTTTTCTCCACCTGTGCCTCTGAAAGGCACACACTAATGGCTTTTTTTTTTTTCGGGCGTCTGTCGCACAGCTGGGTGCCCACGACGCATTACGTGAAGGGGGTCACTTACCTTTCTTACCGAAATATTTACGACAGCAGTTTCCACTACAGTGACAGTCTCATACAAAAATATTTCACAGGTCAAGAATTTGCATTACAAATCTGTAGAAACAAAATGCTATTGATATAAGTGTCCAAAAAATTTTCGTCGGCATTGTAATACATTCACGCATTTACATACATTTCATAACTCTTAAAGTACGATTCTTGGTTTCCAACAACCTTTTTCACAAACCAGAGTCCCTAAACACTACTCATTATTCCTTACCTTATTCGTCGACACTTCTTCAATATTTCATCATACCAGATACATAGCATAATCAAATATTTCATATAGCATCAGCTTATTGATCATAAACATACCGCAACAGCATAATACACATAGTCATCGTAATAATATCATAACACCTCAGTCAACTCTCAAAATAGTCGTAGCTTCCTCCAATAATAAAAAAAATTCTCTGCTCATGTCAAAAGTGTCATCTGCCTCAAACGTACTTTAAAAATCGTGATCCCATACCAAACACATCATTCAAAGCTCTCATAGTATCACAATGGTTCTGAAAAAATATGAACAGTTCACAAAGTACAGACTAAATACAGATTCATAAGTGTGAAGTTATCCAACTGTGTAATTACATAAACATCTGTCAATGATGTAGTAAAAAAATATTTGTCTCTCAGTTAAATGATCAGATAGCTGTGTAATTTATGTGTTAGAGAAATATGGTACCGAAGTGTAAAGTTGTATAAGCAAATACCATATTAGCTAGGGCTCCTTGTGCTTGCCAAACACATGCTACACAAAGTAAGCGTTTACCCCCCTGAGGATTAATGTAATTATACCCTCAGGTGTTACAGATTACAGCAATGGAATGAAATGTATCACAGAAAACTTTCTTTGTAATTCAAAAATCTTGAAAAAGAAATTGTTTAAGTACAACATTAATCACTCAAATGCGTGTCCTGTAGCGCTAAATGTGCGTCTTGTTGCAACATAATCTCTGTGGAAGTGTCGTAGTTATCTTCCTCCGAAAGCTACGTTCTGCAGAAGTCAATGTACTTACCTCATGATAAACAAAAGTGAAATACTTTGCGTATAGATATCTTAGTTATTACGCTTATTGCCGTGATGAAGAAAGTACTGTGCTGTAACGTATTGTTGTGCTACAGAAAAGACTGTCTCCTTGTAGCTATAGCACAAAAGTTACTACTAAAACATGTTTTACTTTCCAGAATAATCCAGAAAAACTGTGTAGACATAAAACAGAAACACCGCAAAAGCAACATTGTAGATTGTCACTCATTAATAGCGTCGTGATAAAATCGTGTAGCTGTCACATAAACTAACCACTGTGTCATCTGGTATCTCTCAGAAAGTACTTTAAATCCAGAATGTATTTTCAAGTAAACCAAAATGTTGCATTAAAATCTCATTAGCAGTACTGGTAAATGTTCTAAGTATGTAAGCCTTATAGTCATTACATAATCGTGCAACTAACACGCAAGAATGTACACACACAATAACACTGTGACGTCTGTTCACTATAACAATGCATTCGTAATTTCTGTTTAAATAAGTTCTCTTGGTTCTTCATTGGATATTTAACTTCAAACATTGTTGCATGGTAACAGTTTCTAAGTCTGACAATGCATACTAGAAATGTGAAGTGAAGAGTTTTATGGCAAAGACAAAGTTAAAAAGCAGGTTATCTTTCAATAAACGGTTTTATATGTGAAATGTGGTGTAAACCTTTACTCTTCCTAGTACGCAGAGTTTCAACTTCAACGCAATTATCATACGGTATACGTCGGTAAAGAATACTGGAATTTTTCTCAATGTTAGCGTCTATGTTATTTTTCTCTGAGCCAGCCGGCGCAGTTGGCTGCCTGCGGTGTGGGTCATTGTCTGCTATCTCTTTGTTGGCGTGCGTCGTTATTGGGATTAGGAGACCTAACTTCTACAAATTCACCTTGTCGAGAGTGCCCTGCTCTGTTTGAATCCCGCCAGTTCTGATGGAATTCAGGTCTGTCGTTTTGTCGGTAGTTTACATAGTTTCTTGTTTGTCGGTCATGTGGTGGATAATTTCTCCCGGAATCGTAACTGCGCGCTGAACTGTTGCGTCTGAAGTTATTCTGTCTCCCTTGATAATAATTGTTTTTGTTCCCATATTGTCTGTTTCTATGGCAATCTCTGTCATATTCATTACTACGGAAATACGATCTTTCTGTGTAACTATTATTACTCTGCCAGTGGTTGTCATATGGGTGGTGTCTGTTTTGGTCACGATTTGCGTTGTAAGAATAGCCTTGTCGTGTCCAGTTATTATTTCTTTCATTGCGGAATTGCGACGGATATGACCTATAATTGTTGTGTTCCTGTTTCCGCGCTCCGCAATTGTCAGTGTCAATTTCTAATTCTTGTAAGAGTCCCTGAAAAGCTTCAATGTCGTCTTTGCAACGTCCTGCCAAAATAATATGTCGTAAATGTTCAGGCAATGTGATTAAGCAAATGCGGATGAGTTCTGAAGGGCTGTATGGATTTGAAAGGTACTGATTCTTGTGCAACATGTCTTCAAAATATTTCACAAGACTGGAAAATTCAGATTGTTCGAAATGTTTCGTCATTATGATGCTATGTTTTACTCGGTCTTGTGTAGCTCGATACCAATATGCTGAGAGGAAGGCATGATAAAATTCTCCTTCACTGTGACAATCGTGAATGACCGATCGCATTCTTACAGCTGGTTCATTCTCTAAATAGCCACACATAAATTCTAATCTGTGCTCTAATGACCAGTTGGGAGGAAAACAATGAGAGAATTGATGGAGCCACGCTTGTGGATGAATGTCGTTGCCAGAATTCTTAAACGTTTTGAATTTACGTGTAGTAATGAACAGCTTATAGTCAAAATCATCGTGTCGGCGAGTAGCATACCGGTCATTGTTACGTCGTTTCGGCGGTACCATCTCAAAATTCGGTGCCCCTTGCCAATTTCTTTCATAATTTCCGAAAAGCCCTGTGTTATTATTTTGTAGCTTTTCCGTGTTTCTAAGTTCCTCTTCCCGTGTTGGAGCGCGAGTGTCCTCTGAAATATGAAATTTTTGTATTACTTGTGCCAACTGATCTTGTACTTCCCGGATTTCTCTTTTGTATTGCGTATTAATTTGATTCTGATTTTCTTTGAATTTCTTAATTTGTTCATACTCTTCTGTGTCGGTGATGGCTACAGGTCTTGTGTCATTCAGATCATCATCTACCTTGCAGATAAGTTAGTGAACTGATCCGAAAGTTCGGCTACTTTCTCCGATAGTGTACTTATTTCCTCAGTGTGTTTTCTGAACCAAGTTTCAGAGTGTCCATTTGCGTTGAAATCGTATCTACTGTGTAATTTAAGTTTTCTTGAGTTTTTGCAAGTTGCGTAACCGAATCGGTAGATGCAACTGAGTCAATTTTAGCTTGCAAGGTGTCGTGATTTTCATGAACAATAGTTTGCAGTTCTTTTATGGCTGCTTCGTGATTCTGTAATGCATTTTTATGACGCGAAAAAATAGGTTGGAAATGCTCACAAATTTGTGTTTTTACGTCATTACAGACTTTTTGACATTTCGATTCGATGTTATGTAACTCAGTAGTTAAATCTTCGCGTGTTTGTTCAAGCGTGGTGTCTAACTTTTTAAGATTTTGTTCCACTGTGTCTAACTTTTGAAGATTTTGTTCCATTGTGTCTAACTGTTGCTGTGTTTGTCTCTGGTGTTGTTCCATTGTGTCTAACTTTTGAAGCCTTTGTCCCATTTGTTGTATTAATTGTAATAACAATGCACTGGTGTCTGAAACATGTTCCTCAGTGCTTTTCGGCAGGGAATTTGCACCGGCAACATTCACATTTTGACAAGCGGAAAATGTGTTTTGACTTATTTGAGCAAACGGTGAGGACCCAAAACCTGAATCTACAGTATTTGCGAAATTGTGTCCTGTCATTTCGGATTCCTGAGGCGAGCTGCTGCCGACCGATCGATCGATAATGCTTCCCTGTTCACTGCCTGTTTCACTGTCCACACTATTATTTGACGCCCGCTCCATTTCCCTATGCACAATTACCAAATTACTACTTCGAATGTCTGTTAATTCATTACACAGTGGTGCTGATAAGCTACGCTCGTCGTCACTATTATTTCTCAGTTTACTTTGTAGCCTAGTGTTACGTTTTTCACACGCCATTATTGTCACAATATTTCACACGATAACACAGAAAAGCACAATTTGAAGAGCAAAATAAGAAAACATATTAACATAGCATTGAAAATATCTAGTTAATTGCAAGCGCAGCTGCGAAATACTTGGTGCAAATCTACATGCATGCCACAACAACAATGAAAGACTGCAACTACAAAGGAGATTCTCTCTACAATTACGCGCTAGCAATAAACAAAATCTACACTAATTACACAAACTACAAGAAAAAAATCAGAAGATTCCAGTGAGGTATCCTCGGCTAAGAGTCGACATATGAAACGTCCCCTTTTGAAAAACTATACAAGACTATGCTTAAACTGACACAAAATATTTTTAGCGCAACGCAATCTGACTCTCAATAATCCCTACAAAAGAATGGCCCTGACTAACATTAACCTATACCTTTCACAAATCACTTACCTCACAAAAATCTTCGTTACTCGAACTACTGCAATACAGCGAGCGCCACTACTGCCAGATAAATAAAAGATTCAAACTACGGGAGGCACTAACTACTGACAGGCATAGTTAGCAAATGAAAGATTTTAATAGAGAACAAACAATGTATTTACCTTAATAGTGTTGAAAACTCATAATATACATAGCATGTCATGACATCCAGTCTTACGAATTTCAAAACTCCGCCATCTCTCTCCCCACATCCACCACTGCTGACGGCTCACCCCCAACTGCGCAACGCTACACGCTGTTAACATCCAGCTGCCGCTGCCCAACACTACAATGGCAGACAACAATGCAAACTAGCCACAGACTGCACACAGCACAGCCAGTGATTTTCATACAGAGCGCTACGTAACGTTGCCAATAAGAAAACATAAACAGCCTACTTACACCCGTCCACACTCAGCAGCCTTCACATGCTGCGTCACATTAAATTGGTTGGCAGAATGCACGTCATTTATATTAATTATAAAACTCTTACCGACAGGTGGCGTCTGGTACATTTGTTACATTACATATGCACATACTGTATTAAGTAGATTTTTCTAATTCGCTTTTATCTCTAAAATACTTGGATAAGATCTATAGTTGTCAAGGTTAAAATCTGTAGTTTTCAAAATTAAAATGCATAATAAAATTATCTTCGTATATCTGTAACTGAAACGGACGACTTAGGACGTGAGCTAGTGTAATATATGTTAAAAATGACGAAATTCCTCCAGCTGTATTAAGGTAATGGTTTTATTGGCAACAAGTTTCAATGTTGTTACAACATCATCGTCACCCATACTTGTAGTTACTACCTGCCTTCCGCATGGAACACGCCTATCTCACCACTGACTACTAGTGTTAGAAACATACGGTTGCTGTCAACAAGTATGGGCCTGAAGATGATTTAACAACATCGAAACTAGTTACCAATAAAACCAACACTTTAATACAGCTGGAAAAATTTCGTCATTTTGTAACATAATAGGCCGCGCGGGATTAGCCGTGCGGTCTGAGGCGCTGCAGTCATGGACTGTGCGGCTGGTCCCGGCGAAGGTTCGAGTCCTCCCTCGGGCATGAGTGTGTGTGTTTGTCCTGAGGATAATTTAGGTTAAGTAGTGTGTAAGCTTAGGGACTGATGACCTTAGCAGTTAAGCCCCATAAGACTTCACACACATTTGAACATTTTTTTAACATAATAAGATTATCGGTTTTGTACGATCGAAAACAAAGGGCGATTTCTATATCCATGTCGCTGGTGGAGACTCGTTTTCCACCATGGTCTGCTTCCGTGGTTCCCGCTATTTCGGTGTTGTACTGCTGAAAAGGTGTAAAGAGCGACGCTGCTGAGCAGTGGATGACTGGAAACGGGCGATCTGGAATGATGATTCACGATGAACTCTGTGGCGATCCTATGGATAGGTTAGGGTTACGCAAATGCCTGGAGAACGTTATGTATCCGTATGTGTAGCGCCAACAGTGAAGAACATAGGTTGTGATGTTACCGTATGGTGATGCTTTTCGTGGTTTGCGAGTGGTCTCCTTACTGCGCTCAAGCAAACGCTAAACGCGGAAGGATAAGAACGCATTATGCTGCACTGTGTACCGCGCACAGTAGACGAACAGTTCGGAGACTATCACTGTATAAGCATTGACAGTGCACCCTGTCATAAAGCAGCACCTGTGGAGCGGTGGTATGTGGATAATAACATTCCTGAATCGAATGGAACATCTTTGGGATGAATCTGAACTTTTAGAATTCGCTCCAGACCCCAGCGCCATCAGCACTTTCTCTGGTTTCGGCTCTTGAGGAAGTACGGGCTGCCATTTTTCCACAGGCATACAGACATTGAAAATGCCCCCAGCAGAGTTTAAGCAGTCATAAAGGTGAAGGATGAATTCACCTTATATTAATGTCCACTAACAGGGGTCCGGATGTATTTGATCAGATAGTATATCTCACCATAGCCGGTCCCACAGCCCGATGGGAAAGGTGGAGGGAAGGAGTAACACCTCATTAAAAACCTTGGATCACCTGGCTCCGTATTATAGTACGTCGTAAGGTCCTCTTTTCAGGGTTACTACGAACGCCTCAACGGCAACGACAGCAGCAGAGGTCGATGGTCGTATCCATAAACGCTGTCATAGAGGTAAACGGTGGCACGAAATGTGCAACGCGCCACGGACTCAGGCTGGTGGGAACAGTATTCTGCTTTGGGGGACATTCTCCCGTGCTTGCATGGGACCTGTGGTCGTAATCGAAGACACTCCGACAGCTGCGAACCACCCGCACCCTTTCATGCTTGATGTCTTCCCCCAAAGGCAATGTCACCTTTCAGCAGTATAATTGTCTGTGTCTCAAAGGCAGTGCCGTGCTACAGTGGTTTGGGGAGCATTGTAGTGAAAGCACGTTGATGTGTTGGCAACCAAATTTGCCTGATGTAAATCCTATGCAATCCATCTGGGTCACTATCGGGCGTCATCACTGCGCGCTCAAATCAGTGGCCCGTTATTTATGCGAATTAAATGACCTGTGCGTAAACATATAATGCCACATACCTTCACAAATGTACCAACGAACTGTCGGATACCTGATACGCAGATACTCAGATTCGTTCAAAGGCGGACAAACAAGCTATGAAGCCTGTGCTCATGTTTTGTCTCATCAGTGTATAAGCAATATCAAACATGATATTTATAGCCGACAATTAACAGATTACAAAGTACTAAAACACTTTAACACAACAGAGGAAGGCACAGCACGATTAAACATAAGCCGAAACGTGGAGAAACTACTGCGAAGGTTTATGGAGTAGTGAGACAAAAATTGCAGAAGAGAACATTGAACCGGAATTTCAGTTGGCCCAAGGACATTATCGCATCAAAAGAATCAAGTACCAGGAGAGCTTGTAGTCTAGAGGGAACGGAACTCTGAATTGCTGAAATATGGGGAATGTTTTATAAACTAGGATTCTAATACTTAATAAACGAATGCTGGACACAAGTGTGACATACCATTTGCACAGCATACAAATGAAGTAATATCTATATTTAAGAAACGAGAGAGAAACAACTGCGAAAATTGCGAAGGAATTAACCTATTGAAGTATCCTTCAGGAGAATAAATAGACTGTAGAAGGTAATAACTGATGTTCTATTAGTGAAAGAACTATCACTATTAACATAAGTTCTTTGACACATAGATGACATCTTCACTCTAGAACGTAATAGAAAAACGCCGAGAATTAAACTTAGAAACACATGGTATTGATCGATTTCAAAAAATTACTCGATAAACTAAACAGTTTATACAGATATTTATGAGTTTCAGAGGATACGCCCACCATTTAATTCACCTACGTACTAACAATAGTATAACAAACAGTTTCACGCTATATTAGCTTAATTTCTCCTGCGGGAATTGATTATTGACCAGTGTGCTCATATTCCTAATGCCAAAAATGATGGTTCTTCTACAAATTCATGTTATTCATACTGTCAAATGTCCATAAGTACTGTTATTCAGAAATGTCTCTCCTTTTCCATATTCTTGAACGTCGTTCATGAAACTACTAACGTAGCGGAGAACAACATTAACAGTTTCGTACATCATAGACTGAACTATGGGCAGCGTGAGTAGTGACGCAGATTTTTTAGAAATAAAACTGTTGCAGCGTTTGTTACAATTAACATACGTTTCTGACATTTCTGAACTTGTCAGCAGTAAAGCACAAATGATTTTTAGTTTTAGCGAGGAAACAAGGGACGTGTCATCTTGCAGTAGCAATGAAAAACCGAAACCACACACAGAAATCTAGTAAGTTAATATTGTATATTAATACCATGTAGTCGTACAACTATAAAGACGCAATGCCTATCCAAACAATATAAAACGATCGTTGCTGCTTGTGGTAAGTTACAGCATTTTCTCGACACTACACTCGAGTACTACAGTGTTTTTACGTTCCTCCTTGGGATCTTAAAACTTGATCAAAGGTTTTAAAATATCAAAGAAACGGTAGCATATGTTAATATTTTATAATTTCCTTGGGAAAATTAATTTGGAGACAATGAGATAAAATACTGATAATCTATTGAGTTCTTTTTCGAGGTAAAATAATGCTAATGATGGAATTTCATTTTTTTACTAGTGGAAGAAAATGTCAAGGGGCTCAAAATAAACTCAACAATGTAAATGTAAGATACATACCAATATGATCGTCGAGAAAGCGTTAGATTATAACATAACTGGAAATAAATTAGTGTCTGGTAACAATATGTGTGGAGTAGATTGTTCCTTTATTAGTCAATTTTGTTTTCAATAGTCATAATTTCAGTTTTTAAGAGGGCTACAGATGAGAATCATGAGTTTCTTACAACATGGTTTCGTTCCGACAACAGACCTACGGAAACGTGTCTTTAGTAAAATGAAAATGGAAAAATAATCAGCTACATTTCAACACTGGTGAGTGCTATTCTACTCTAAACTTTGTTTCGTTAACGTTTGTGTCTACTGACTTGTTAATTGCCACCGTAAATTCAGGGACGAAGGAGGCAGTGTTTTTACTGTGAAATAACCCTTTTGTCTCCGTTCTTCAGGCAGTTGATGGTTTAATTAATTACACAGTTATTTTACTGTTTGAAAAAACTTCCACCTTAGTTCTCACGGAACAACGACTCCATAGGAGAAATTTTAAATGTAATTATTGAGTTTTTACTGCTGAAATTTTATCGCTAAGAAACCGTAGTCACTGTGTGTGTTACCTTTGGCTATCTCACAATTTGTAGTACCTACTATTTTCACAAAGACAGAACAACAGACGAAACATAAATGAAATATTTTCAGAACAAATTATTCGACGTCATTTTGCTAGAACAATCTACTCTTTATTGGTCATTTTTTTCACTTGGCGCTCTATGAACGATAAACTTAGAGGTAAAGCACACATTATCTAATTATTTACTAAATAGGGTACCTTCCTGTCGTCTCTGAACCTAGAAGAATCAGGATACCATCCTAGCGTTTGTGTGCATAAAGTAATCAAGATACATTCTTGGCGTTCATGGAGCTAGAAAAATCAGAACACATTGTTAGGGTTTGTGGACAAACGTGTATAAGGGCACCTTCCTAGTTTTGTGGACCGAGAGAAACCAGGACACTTCCCTAGCATTTACGGGCAAAATGAAATCGGGAGACCTTCCTTCCGTTTGTAGAGCTAGTAAAATCAAGATATCTTCCTAGAGTTTGTGGGCCTTCATAAATCAGGATAGCTTCATTACGTTTCTGATCCTAGAGAAACAATAAAAAGGAAAATAAAATGTCCACAATATCGAACATCGGGGCTAAAGGCGAACAACCTAGAATATTCATAAAACCCTAAATGGAGGAATAAAAATAGAGGATCAAATTCGGGTTAAGAATCATGATTGCAACATATTGCCGCTTTTGCTCATATTTTACATCGAAGAAGCAATGAAGGAAATACAAGAAAACTTCAGGGCATTAATAAACGCTCAAAGAGGACAGATATCAATTCTGAAGATCCTACACCACATAAACTCTTCTGGCCACATGTGCGGCAGACTTAGGAGATGGGAAACATCGGGTAATTAGTTTGCTTTAAACTTCTACACGACACCGGCCTTTCTGCTTCCGGCTACCTCATCTGTTTAAGGCATCACTAAACGGCAGATCTGCTGGAGCACATGGCCAGCGAACTGTTCTCTCCACCGTCAGTGATGGCGCTAGAAACCGCAGCAGCCACATACAAGTACGTCTTTAATCGTCTTCATGTTAAATCAGCGTGTTTCCATTACAACCATCGACTTTTTTAGACAAAGAGTAGGAGCATATTCGTCAGATTCACATATCTGTCCTTTTATATGCACTAACACTAACATTTCTGAGGCAGAAGCAATAAAAGCGCCTATAAAAAGGTAAATTTAATCACCCCATTAAAACTGCAATACCACCAACCGTCGCAAATAACGAAAATAAAGTTTGTGTCTACTGTAATGGGGGCCACAGCTAGCAGCCACAATCGCTCTAACCCGGCTGGACATGGAGTCTAACTGAGCTTAGGTGACAGACACAGGTAAACTTTTCCATGCTGCTTCATTTATATGCCTGCGTTTTCTTCAGTGATTGTGACCGGTTACTGGTGACTGGTGAGGGGATGCGTGCCAGTCTCTTTGCATCCCACATCCGGATGTCTCCAGTGGGTGATAAACGTGGAGAGTTTGACGAGGAAACAGTTGAGCACCTTTTGTACCGAGGTAAGTGATAGCACAGGTGACATATGGCCTTGAGCTGTCTTGTTGAAACATGAAATGGAGATTTCTAATAAAGGGCACACCCACCAGCATTAACAGTTCATACACTAAAGCGCCAATGAAACTGGCATAGACATGCCTATTTATTAAATACAGGGATATAAAAACAGGCGCTGCTGTCGGTAACGCCTGTATAAGACAAGTGTTTGGCGCAGTTGTTAGGTCTGTCACTGCTGCTACAATAACAGATGTGGGATTTAAAGTGGTGTTATAGTCGGCGCACATGCGATAGGACGCAGCGTCACCGAGGTAGTGATGAAGTGGGGATTTTCCAGTAAGACCATTTCACGAGTGTGCCGTGAATATCAGGAATCCGGTAAAAATTCAAATCTCCGACATCGCTGCGGCCGGAAAAAGATCCCGCAAGAACGGGACCAACGACGACTGAAGAGAATCGTTCAACGTTACAGAAGTGCAACACTTCCGCAAATTGATGCAGATTTCAAAACTGGGTCATCAACGAGTGTCAGCGTGCAAACCATTCAACGAAACATTATCGATATGGGCTTTTGGAGCCGAAGGCCCACTCGTGTGCTCTTGATGACTGCACGAAACAAAGGTGTAAGTCTCTCCTGGGCCCGTCAACACCGACATTGGACTGTTGATGGTTGGAAACATTTTGTCTGGTCGGACGTGTCTTGTTTCAAATTGTATCGAACGGATGGACGTGTACGAGTATAGAGACAACCTCATGAATCCATGGACCCGCATGTTAGCAGGAGACTGTTCAAGCTGGTGGAGAATCTGAAGTGGTGTGGAGCGTGTGCATTTGGAGTGATAATGGATGCATATATACGACTCTGGCAGATGACACGTACATAAGCATCCTGTCTGATCACCTGCACCCATCCATATCTACTGTGCATTCCGACAAACGTGGGCAATTCCAGCAGGATAATGCGACACCCCAGCCCGCATCTCGTGGTCGTGCGGTAGTGTTCTCGCTTCCCACGCTCTGGTTCCTGGGTTCGATTCCCGGCGGGGTCAGGGATTTTCTCTGCCTCGTGATGGCTGGGTGTTGTGTGATGTCCTTAGGTTAGTTAGGTTTAAGTAGTTCTAAGTTCTAGGGGACTGATGACCATAGATGTTTAGTCCCATAGTGCTCAGAGCCAATGCGACACCCCACATGTCCAGAATTGCGACCGAATGGCTCCAGGAACACTCTTCTGAGTTTGAAAACGTCCGCTGGCCACCAAACTCGCCAGACATGAACAGTATCGATCATATCTTGGCTGCCTGCAACGTGCTGATCAGAAGAGGTCTCCACCCCCTCGTACTCTTACGGATTTATGGATAGCACTGTAGGATTCATGGTGTCAGTTTCCTCCAGCACCACTTCGGATATTAGTCGAGTCCATGCCACGTCGTGTTACGCACCCCTGTGTGCTCGCTGGCGCCCTATGCGATATCACGAAGGTGCACCAGTTTGAAGTAATAAAAATCATGAGATACCTCCGAATAGGCCGGCCGCGGTGGTCTCGCGGTTCTAGGCGCGCAGTCCGGAACCGCGTGACTGCTACGGTCGCAGGTTCGAATCCTGCCTCGGGCATGGGTGTATGTGGTGTCCTTAGGTTAGTTAGGTTTAAGTAGTTCTAAGTTCTAGGGGACTGATGACCACAGCTGTTAAGTCCCATAGTGCTCAGAGCCATTTGAACCATACCTCCGAATATCGTGTCCGACCTCTTTTGGCACAGCGTAGTGCAGCAGTTGGACTCAACTAGCAGTTGGGAATCTGTATTCTGCAGAAATATTGAGCCTTGCTGCTTCTATATTCCTTCATAATTGCGAAAGTGTTGATGGTGCACGATGTTTTGCACAGTTTCGTGTCGGGCCATCTGTATGGCTAAATCATTCGCTCGAATTGTCCAGAATGTTCTTCAAACAAGTCGCAAACAACTGTCGACCAGTTACATGTCGCACTGTTACCCATAAACATTCCATCGTTGTTTGCGAGCAGGAAGTCCATGAATGGCTGCAAGTGCTCAATGATCGTTTCAGTTGGACCAGAGTACCCAGTCAGTTCCACGTAAACACAGTACACACCATTATGGAGCTACCACCAGCTTGTACAGTCCCTTGTTGACAACTTGGGTACTTGGCTACGTGGGGTCAGCGCCATTCTCGAACCGTTCTATCAACCTTTAGCACCTGAAATCAGGATTCGTCTGACCAACCCACAGTTTTACAGTCGTCTAGGATCTAACCAGTATGGTCACGAGTTCTGGACAGGCGCTGAAGGCGATGTCGTGCTGTTAGCAAATGCACTCGCATCGGTCGCCTGCTGTCCCCATTAATGCCAAATTTCGTCCTAAAATTACGTTCGTCGTACATCCCACATTGATTTTTGCAGTTATTTCACGCAATATTGCTTGTCCATTAGCACTGACAATTCGACGCGAACGGCGCTACTCTTGGTCGTTATGTGATGGCCGCCGGCCACTGCTATGTCCGTGGTGAGAGGTAATGCCTGACATTTGGTATTCTCGGCGAACTTTCGACACTGTGGGTGTCGAAATACGAGTATTGAATTACGAGTAACGATTTTCGAAGTGGATGTCCCATGCGTCCAGCTGGAACGACAATTCCGCGTTCAGAGCCCATTAATTCTCCTCCTGCAGCCGTGATCACCTCAGAAACCTTTCCACATGAATCATCTGAGTATAAATGACAGCTTCGCCAATGCACTGCCATTTTGTACCTTATATACGCGATACGACCTCCATCTGTATATGTGCTTATCCCATGACTTTTGTCACCTCAGTGTAAATGCAACACGTGTTCCCAGAAATACAGTTTTACGAACCAGATGTGTTCGTTTTGTTTATCAATGCCAATGCCATCAACTCAGCTGCAAGGCCCTTATGGGAACGAGGAAAGCAATCTGGAATTTCTTCTCATAGGCTCCGCACACTGAAACGTCCATTATGTAGTGTACTCAGAACCGAGACTGTTCCGATAGGTGGGACGCGTACAGCTCATATGTCCAGGTGTTGTCGTTGGTTGCACAACTGTCGCGTGCCTCTCTCTACCGCCGCACAGTTGTAGTTCAACTTGCTGACAGTGAGGCTGCTCTAGACGATGGCTCATTACACGTGTCGATATTTGTCTAGCTGCAAACAAACCCACTTGCTGACGCAACAAACGTGACGAGGCTGCTCGGTCCTACACGACACAATGAACAGTATGCGTGTTCTCGTATATGCTAGTCTTTCAGGGCCGCTGAGATCCTACATGGTGTTGATTATGGTCCTCCTGAACCCACTGCTTTCATATTCGCTTGGCAGTCGTGGGATCCCGACGAACGCTAGCAGCAATATCGTGGCACGATAAACAGAGTATGTATAGACAGCGATCATGCACCTGTCCAATCCCGGCACGTACAGGTGGACGTTTGTCCTTCTTTCACAAGGCATAGCAAAAGTCCAGGAAAGTTGGGCCACTGGATGAGGTGGCCAGTGGCGTATTTCACAAACCCGCCGATAGAGAACTATTCCCGATGCTTGCGAGCAAGCTCTTTTGTGAACTACCGTAGCGGAAAAGTTTTGCTCTCATTTTCCTGTTAGTTCTGGAGAAAAATCATGTTCTTTGTTCTGGTAAGCCTAAAAGTTTTATCGTGTAGTTACACAAGTTTAGTTACTCGTCTTATTTTGCACAATCCTGATGAAGGTTTCTTCCTACGTGCGTGACAAATGTGTCGGTATGAAACTAATTTAAAATGGCCACCGAGTTTGCTACCTGTAGATAGAATTCTGGATGGTCCATCTCTCCCAGACAATCTGGAGAGTTGGACCAGTGTCACTTGAGAGGTGGACGACTTGTTTTAATGTGCATAATTAAATTTAGGTTCAAGGCTTATGGAATAATCCTACTGAAGATGGCCGCAGGCTTGGGGTATGCTTATTTGTCGGTTGATAGGTGTGTGCCAACAAATGGAAGAGAAGAATATCGCACAGAGGCCAACCAACTACTTCTAAGCTCATCAAAAGACCATGAGACCCCAATCACGTCCAAAGAGCAGAATTGTCTGCGCAAATCAAATTCCTTAAATGGCACAACATTATTGACTCCGTACTATTCCTAAGCCAGCAAAGATAAAACTTCTGGATGAAATTTCACCTGTTCCTTCTGTTGATAAAGCCCTGATATTTGAGAAGCAACTGTACCTAAGGACTAAACTCTTCTGAAAATATTGAAACTGCAAAGAAAAATAGAGATAAAAAAGAAAGGAACGAGGAAAAAACCTCAAAAAGATCACCAAAGGGAAATACTAGTGAAAATAAAAATAGACTGAAAACACTAAAAAAGAAAAATACTGCAAGTAGCTCACCATGTTCATAAAATGTAGACATTAGAGTAGATTACGAAAATAACTTCGATGAATGGGATAAAAATGGATGTGTTGGGCGTGGTGAAATCCGTTATGACACTATAAAGATCACAACTGGATTCCTAGTTCACGATGGTCGCTTGAGTGTTGTTCAACATTTGCTAATAAGTGTGCCGATGTGAAAGAAAGACAGCCTACTGCTTGAACAAAACCAATAAATCGTTAGAAAAGACAATGTTCAGTTGAGATTTGTAATAAATGATAAAATTTTTTGGACTCCAGTACCTAATAGAATAATTCCATCCCGGCGGGGTCAGGGATTTTCTCTCCCTCGTGATGACTGGGTGTTGTGTGATATCCTTAGGTTAGTTAGGTTTAAGTACTTCTAAGTTCTAGGGGACTGATGACCACAGATGTTAAGTCCCATAGTGCTCAGAGCCATTTTTTTAATAATTCCATATTTTTTACAAATTATTCCAAATAAGAACATGTGATTTTAACCAACTCTTTTCTTCTTGTATAGACATTTTACATGGTCTGTATCTCCCATTACACTGGTCCATATTACCCACACATCTATGTGTGACATGGACCACTCATGTATCTCTTTTATTTTAAGTGGCTGCGCCTTAACTATATTCTTGACTTAAGTTTATAAGACACACTATACGAGTACGTCTTATAAACTTAAGTCAAGAATATAGTTAAGGCACACAATACGAGTACGCCCCCCCCCCCCCCCCTATAAACCATGGACCTAGCCGTTGGTGGGGAGGCTTGCGTGCCTCAACGACACACATAGCTGTATCGTAGGTGCAACCACAACGGAGGGGTATCTGTTGAGAGGCCAGACAAACGTGTGGCTCCTGAAGAGGGGCAGCAGCCTTTTCAGTAGTTGCAGGGGCAACAGTCTGGTTGATCGACTGATCTGGCCTTGTAACACTAACCTAAACGGCCTTGCTGTGATGGTACTGCGAACGGCTGAAAGCAAGGGGAAACTACAGCCGTAATTTTTCCCGAGGGCATTTAGCTTTACTGTATGATGATGGCGTCCTCTTGGGTAAGATATTCCAGAGGTAAAATAGTCCCCCATTCGGATCTCCGGGCGGGGACTACTCAAGAGGACGTCGTTATCAGGAGAAAGAAACCTGGCGTTCTACGGATCGGAGCGTGGAATGTCAGATCCCTTAATCGGGCAGGTAGGTTAGAAATTTTAAAAAGGGAAATGGGTAGGTTAAAGTTAGATATAGTGGGAATTAGTGAAGTTCGGTGGCAGAAGGAACAAGACTTTTGGTCAGGTGAATACAGGGTTCTAAATACAAAATCAAATAGGGCTAATGCAGGAGTAGGTTTAATAATGAATAAAAACAATAGGAGGGCGGGTAAGCTACTACAAACAGCATAGTGAACGCATTATTGTGGCCAAGATAGACACGAAGCCCACGCCTACTACAGTAGTACAAGTTTATATGCCAACTAGCTCTGCAGATGACGAAGAAATTAATGAAATGTATGATGAGATAAAATAAATCATTCAGGTAGTGAAGGGAGACGAAAATTTAATAGTCATGGGTGACTGGAATTCGACAGTAGGAAAAGGAAGAGAAGGAAACGTAGTAGGTGAATATGGATTGGGGCTAGGAAATGAAAGAGGAAGCTGCCTGGTAGAATTTTGCACAGAGCATAACTTAATCATAGCTAACACTTGGTTCAAGAATCATGAAAGAAGGTTGTATACATGGAAGAACCCTGGAGATACTAAAAGGTTTCAAATGGGTTGTATAATGGTAAGACAGAGATTTAGGAACCAGATTTCAAATTGTAAGACATGTCCAGGGGCAGATGTGGACTCTGACCACAATCTATTGGTTATGAACTGCAGATTGAAACTGAAGAAACTGCAAAAAGGTGGGAATTTAAGGAGATGGGACCTGGACAAACTGAAAGAACCAGAGGTTGTAGAGAGTTTCAAGGAGAGCATAAGGGAACAATTGGCAGGAATGGGGGAAAGAAATACAGTAGAAGAAGAATGGGTAGCTTTGAGGAATGAAATAGTGAAGGTAGCAGAGGATCAAGTAGGTAAAAAGACGAGGGCTAGTAGAAATCCTTGGGTAACAGAAGAGATACTGAATTTAATTGATGAAAGGAGAAAATATAAAAATGCAGTAAGTGAAGCAGGCAAAAAGGAATACAAACGTCTCAAAAATGAGATCGACAGGAAGTGCAAAATGGATTTGCAGTGATGGCTAGAGGACAAATGTAAGGATGTAGAGGCTTATCTCGTGTGGGGTAAGATGGATACTGCCTACAGGAAAATTAAAGAGACCTTTGGAGAAAAGAGAACCACTTGCATGAATATCAAGACCTCAGATGGAAACCCAGTTCTAAGCAAAGAAGGGAAAGCAGAAAGGTGGAAGGAGTATATAGAGGGTCTATACAGGGGCGATGTTCTTGAGGACAATATTACGGAAATGGAAGAGGAGGTAGATGAAGGTGAAATGGGAGATATGATACTGCGTGAAGAGTTTGACAGAGCACTGAAAGACCTAAGTCGAAACAAGGCCCCGGGAGTAGACAACATTCCATTAGAACTTCTGACAGCCTTGGGAGAGACAGGCCTAACAAAACTCTACCATCTGGTGAGCAAGATGTATGAGACAGACGAAATTCCCTCAGACTTCAAGAAGAATATAATAATTCCAATCCCAAAGATAGCAGCTGTTGCCAGATGTGAAAATAACCGAACTATCAGTTTAATAAGTCACAGATACAAAATACTAACGCGAATTCTTTACAGACGAATGGAAAAACTGGTAGAAGCTGACCTCTGGGATGATCAGTTTGGATTCCGTAGAAATGTTGGAACGCGTGAGGCAATACTGACCCTACGACTTATCTTAGAAGAAAGATTAAGGAAAGGCAAACCTACGTTTCTAGCATTTGTAGACATAAAGAAAGCTTTTGACAATGTTGACTGGAATACTCTCTTTCAAATTCTGAAGGTGGCAGGGGTAAAATACAGGGAGCGAAAGGCTATTTACAATTTGTACAGAAACCAGATGGCAGTTATAAGAGTCGAGGGACATGAAAGGGAAGCAGTGGTTGGGAAGGGAGTGAGACAGGGTTGTAGCCTCTCCCCGATGCTATTCAATCTGTATATTGAGCAAGCAGGAAAGGAAACAAAAGAATAGTTCGGAGTAGGTATTAAAATCCATGGAGACAAAATTAAAACTTTGAGGTTTGCCGATGACACTGTAATTCTGTCAGAGACAGCAAAGGACTTGGAAGAGCAGTTGAACGGAATGGACAGTGTCTTGAAAGGAGGGTATAAGATGAACATCAACAAAAGCAAAACGAGGATAATGGAATGTAGTCGAATTAAATCGGGTGATGCTGAGGGAATTAGATTAGGAAAAGAGACACTTAAAGTAGTATAGGAGTTTTGCTATTTGGGGAGCAAAATAACTGATGATGGTCGAAGTAGAGAGGATGTAAAATGTAGACTGGCAATGGCAAGGGAAGCGTTTCTGAAGAAGAGTATTGATTTAAGTGTCAGGAAGTCGTTTCTGAAAGGATTTGTTTGGAGTGTAGCCATGTATGGAAGTGAAATATGGACGATAAATAGTTTAGACAAGAACAGAATAGAAGCTTTCGAAATCTAGTGCTACAGAAGAATGCTGAAGATTAGAAGGATAGATCACATAACTAATGAGGTGGTATTGAATAGAATTGGGGAGAAGTTTGTGGCACAACTTGACTAGAAGAACAGATTGGTTGGTAGGACATGTTCTGAGGCATCAAGGGATCACCAATTTGGTACTGGAGGGCAGCGTGGAGGGTAAAAATCGTAGAGGGAGACCAAGAGATGAATGCACTAAGCAGATTCAGAAGGATGGAGGTTGCAGTAGGTACTGGGAGATGAAGAAGCTTGCACAGGATAGAGTAGCATGGAAAGCTGCATCAAACTAGTCTCAGGACTGATGGCCACAACAGCAACATACGAGTACGCTGCCAGAAGTCAAAAGAAGTTGAAAAATATCCAAATTTTATCCTGAAAAGAAAGTGGTTCGACTCTCCTAGACTTACCCTTATTTGATCTACCCGCAGACAATCAACATTCAGATGCTTTTTTTCTGAATGAGTAACACTTTGTATACAGAATACAGAAGGCGTTACTGCTCCCTTCTTGGAACGGCTGTGCTGAACCTCTAATCATTTGTATAACCAAGTATGTTGTACACTGCTTGCCAATTTGACGTTTGTTGCATATCGGTTGTATAGTGCTGCAGTTTTAATTACCACCACGATATATTTAAGTTTCAATTCCGCCTCTGTGAGCCAGATCGTTACGATACCTTTCCGTTAACGTTTCCGTTCTTAATTTCAAAGGTACAGGAGAAAACAGATAATCTGACAAGCTATTTTACTAACGGAAGAACGAATGTGCTAACTAAATTAAAAAACGAATTTATAGAAGACTGAACAGAATCTGAAATCTCTTACACGAAGTGCAAAACAGAAATGAACAAACAGAAACTCATGTGATGCGATGCTTTTACAAGAGAAACGTCACCACCACTTTGTGCTACATTACATCATCCAGAAAAGCAATGTTCCTAGACAAACAGAAATAAAATACTGGTCTAAAAATATTCTCTGAAATTTGTGCAATATCTTGGCATATTCACTGCAGGAACTGTTGTACCAGTGGAGCAAGTTTTATCTTCCTGTTTCTTACAACTCTTCCGTCTGTATAATCTTTCCCGTGCTGGCAGAATCTTGACCGCAGGGAAATTACTTTGAGTGTGAGAAAAGGTGAAAATCAATGGGAGTAAGGTCAGGAATGTCGAATTGATGATCACTTTCCAGATAACGCTTCCATAAAAAAACGTGCTGAATCACGCACGACGCAATATTTTCGTGGATCAGCGCAGTACTTCTACTGTAAACCGCGCGGTTCTTGTTCAGGATGCTCAGATGCGACGTAGAGCATCAGCATATCTGCAGTAGACATCTGCTGATAAAAGCTCTCTGTAATACGCTTCAGCGACTGCTCACTTCGTCACCGATGAGGAGTGGCCGTCAATCGTAGTTGCCAACCTTTGGAATACTTCAGATATCATCAGTGCACTGTTCTTATACCATTCGTCTCACACACTAGAGAGCCCGACAGTTTCGACTGGCGCAATGTTTTGAGTGTGTGAAAAACTGATCGCATACCTATCTTTGCAGGTGAGGGAGAGATAGAGTCAGAGCCTTCATTTACGGTCGCTACAACGACGTTCCTATGAGGAGTCGGTAACTGCTAGCTGTCACGTACTAAACCACTACCTCTTATCACCATGCAAATCCTGCTTCGACGATTCCAGAAAGCTATTTCCACTTCTGTAAGATTACGTTAAGCCTGCGCCCATAAGGCGCTTTGAGCAAACTGCCCTAATTTCGGGAGAACTTAGAATGGTATGGATATATACAGGGTGAAAATCAATTCAACCGACAAACTGCAGGGATGGATTCCTGGCTGGAAATGGAGGAAAAAAGGTCCTATGAACATGAGTCCGGAAATACATCGTTGCCGTGGTAGATGGCGTTGGTGAATGAAAGTTTCTCCGACCACGTGCCGTGTGTTCCTTGTGTGTTACAGGTCGTGTGATTGACGCAGTGTACCTTAAGCTACAGAATGGTCCGGTATTCATGACGGAAACAGGCCAAGGTAGCATCTGTGTACTGACAAGTAAATGGAAACGATCGAGAGGGAGAACGGCTATACCAGAACAGACATCAACCACATCACACAACATTTCAAGTCGTTTGTGGGCTTTTGTGTGATCATTCAGGCGGAGGCAAACTGTGCCTACACCAGATCTGAAGGAAAAGGTTCTACAGGATTTTGTGACGTATCTAGTACAAGCTCTGGGCGAGTGGCCCTCCAACATGGTGTAAGCCAAAGTAAATATAACTGTCTGTGGAACTTTCATTCGTCAGCGCCCTCTACTGTGGCAACGATGCATTTCTGGACACATGTTCGTAGGACCTTTTTTCATCCATTTCCAGTCAGGACATACAGGGTGTCCATTGATCGAGACCGGACCAAATATCTCACGAAATAAGCATCAAACGAAAAAAACTACAAAGAACGAAACCTGTCTGGCTTGAAGAGGGAAACCAGATGGCGCTATGGTTGGCCCGCTAGATGGCGGTGCCATAGGTCAAACTGATATCAACTGTTTTTTTTTTTTAAGTAGGAACCCCCATTTTTTAATACATATACGTGTAGTACGTGAAGAAATATGAATGTTTTAGTTGGACCACTTTTTTCGCTTTGTGATGGATAGCGCTGTAATACGAGGTGCATTCAAGTTCTAAGGCCTCCGATTTTTTTTTCCGGACTGGAAACAGATAGAAACATGCGCATTGTTTTAAAATGAGGCCGCGTTCATTGTCAATACGTCCCAGAGATGGCAGCACCGTACGGCATGTGGAATTTTACCGCCAGCGGCGAGAATGAGACCTGTTTTAAATACTTAAAATGGCGACGTTTTCCTTACTTGAACAGCGTGCAATCATTCGTTTTCTGAATTTGCGTGGTGTGAAACCAACTGAAATTCATCGGCAGTTAAAGGAGACATGTGGTGATGGAGTTGTGGATGTGTCGAAAGTGCGTTCGTGGATGCGACAGTTTAATGAAGGTAGGTTTTTTAAATTAAAATACAGAACGTAGGTACGTTTGAACATTTTATTTAGGTTGTTCAAATGTGATACATGTACGTTTGTGAACTTATCATTTCTGAGAACGCATGCGTTTACAGCGTGATTACCGGTAAGTACCACATTAATGCAATAAATGCTCAGCCGCGCGGGATTAGACGAGCTGCCTGAGGCGCTGCAGTCATGGACTGTGCGGCTGGTCGCGGCGTGGGTTCGAGTCCTCCCTCGGGCATGTGTGTGTGTGTGTGTGTGTGTGTGTGTGTGTGTGTGTGTGTGTGTGTGTGTGTGTGTGTGTTTGTCCTTAGGTTCAAATGGCTCTGAGCACTATGGGACTCAACTGCTGAGGTCATAAGTCCCCTAGAACTTAGAACTACTTAAACCTAACTAACCTAAGGACAACACACACATCCATGCCCGAGGCAGGATTCGAACCCGCGACCGTAGCGGTCGCGCGGTTCCAGACTGTAGCGCCAGAACCGCTCGGCCACCAGCGGCCGGCTGTCCTTAGGATAACTTAGGTTAAGTAGTGTGTAAGCTTAGGGACTGATGACGTTAGCAGTTAAGTCCCATAAGATTTCACACACATTTTTTGAATAAATGCTCAAAATGATGTCCGTCAACCTCAATGCATCTGGCAATACGTGTAACGACATTCCTCTCAACAGCGAGTAGTTCGCCTTCCGTAATGCTCGCACATGCATTGACAATGCGCTGACGCATATTGTCAGGAGTTGTCGGTGGATCACGATAGCAAATATCCTACAACTTTCCCCACAGAAAGAAATCCGGGGACGTCAGATCCGGTGGTTGCATGGTAGTACCTCAGAAACTGGAACGCAAAGTTGACGCGAGAAATGAACGAAACTCATTGCGATGTGTCTGAAGTACTACTATGTGACAAATGCTGCTGTCACACGTTGCTGTGTACATTTTTAGTAAATGGCCTGGGAAACATACGGATGTCCAGTCACCCACAGTTAAAACAAGGACACGGTTTACTTGTATGTGCTTTATTGAACCTTTCGACCGTACTACAATGGTACTACAATGGATATAACGGTAACGAAATACCGATAATCACCGGTCAGAGTAAACAAAATTAACGGCTTTCAAAGGGTCGCACGGAGGGATACATGCTATTTGTGTATAGTTGGACATCAAGTACACAGTGGTACATGCCACCTAAAGGACATGTAACTGAACATCTTCAATGACTGCGACACAACTGAACCATTGCAGATGGTGCAATGCATACATAAACGTACAGTAGTGCCAACGAAACAAACATACGTCTTCTCTGTAACACATAAAATGTACGCGGATGTGCAATCACATGTCTCGCAGCCCGCATCTCGTGGTCGTGCGGTAGCGTTCTCGCTTCCCACGCCAGGGTTCCCGGGTTCGATTCCCGGCGGGGTCAGGGATTTTCTCTGCCTCGTGATGGCTGGGTGTTGTGTGCTGTCCTTAGGTTAGTTAGGTTTAAGTAGTTCTAAGTTCTAGGGGACTGATGACCATAGATGTTAAGTCCCATAGTGCTCAGAGCCATTTGAACCATTTTTTGAACATGTCTCGCATCCGAAACGCTACAACGTATGTGCGACGAGATCGCCATTTCCTTGGTAACACCGCTGTGCACGCTCCATCACGGATCCATTCACGGCTGGGAGTGTTTGTGGTGTTATTGCAGCGCATGCATTGGTAATACGGGCTTTCAGCCGGCCGCCGTGACCGAGCGGCTCTAGACGCTTCAGTCCGGAACCACGCGGCTGCTACGGTCGCAGGTTCGAATTCTGCCTCGGGCGTGGATGTGTGTGACGTCCTTATGTTAGTTATGTTTACGTAGTTCTATATCTAGGAGACTGATGGCCTCAGAAGATAAGTCCCATATTGCTTAGAGCCATTTCAACCAGTTAAACGGGCTTTCAGGTTGCTCATTGTTGCTGGGACCGGTTGATAAACCACAGACTTCACATGTCCCCAGACTAAAATGTCCATGGGGGTGAGCTACGGTGTCCGTGATGGAAATCCCTGAATGGCACTGCCCCGTCCGCTTGTCGAAATTGTAAGTGTAGTGCCACCACGGCATTATGTTCAGGGTATCAGATATGTTGATACCACACTATTTGACGCAAATCAGTTCAGGTAAGGTACATCACAGGAACCATTCGTACTGTTGCCCATTAACGTGTCATCAAAGAAATACGGGCGAATGATGTTGTGCACTACAATATCACACCATACATCGACATTCCACGGATGTTGATGTTCAACCCGGCGAATCCAGTGCGTGTTTTCTGGTGACCAGTAGTGCATATTGTGTAAGTTGACGTTCCCATCGTTTATAAACGTGGCCTCACCGGTAACCATTACCCTACACATGAAGCCATGGCCTTGCCGCAGAATCCACTGGCAGCATTCCAGGGGATTGTGAACACGGAGACCTTGATTTGATGTGAGTGGTGCAGAATACGCATCACATTTGTTCGAGGGATTCTCTTCTGTCCCTCCATTCCAGGAATACTTCCATGAGGACTTATTGCAGCGGCCACCAGAACAGGTACTTCTGCTACTTCATGTGTTACGCGTCTGCTCCGGATCCGCTTTGTTCGTGAAAGTATGGGGGGTCGGCGGAACTCTATTAGGGTACTGCTGGACATACAGTTCTGCTGCATGTGCGCCATTTCGGTGGCATTCTCCGTACAGTAATATCGTATCAACCATTTCCTCATTTGAGGGTACCATGTCGAAGGCCTAGAATGGATGGACAGGTAAATTAATATCACGATTACAACAGTGACACCAAGTACAATGTACAGTACACCGATGCCTTGTATCTGTACGTACTTACGCATAGAGAAGCCTGCTCCGTTGTGAGCCGCTCGCCGCTCCCATATACAGCGCCGATTGCGGCGCTGTACAACTGCAGAGGGGAAGGGTAGACCTGGGCGGTGTAACGGGGCGGTATACAACGGCCGCTACTGTTCCGTAGTCTATACGTAGATACAGGGTGTTTCAAAAATGACCGGTATATTTGAAACGGCAATAAAAACTAAACGAGCAGCGATAGAAATACACCGTTTGTTGCAATATGCTTGGGACAACAGTACATTTTCAGGCAGACAAACTTTCGAAATTACAGTAGTTACAATTTTCAACAACAGATGGCGCTGCGGTCTGGGAAACTCTATAGTACGATATTTTCCACATATCCACCATGCGTAGCAATAATATGGCGTAGTCTCTGAATGAAATTACCCGAAACCTTTGACAACGTGTCTGGCGGAATGGCTTCACATGCAGATGAGATGTACTGCTTCAGCTGTTCAATTGTTTCTGGATTCTGGCGGTACACCTGGTCTTTCAAGTGTCCCCACAGAAAGAAGTCACAGGGGTTCATGTCTGGCGAATAGGGAGGCCAATCTACGCCGCCTCCTGTATGTTTCGGATAGCCCAAAGCAATCACACGATCATCGAAATATTCATTCAGGAAATTAAAGACGTCGGCCGTGCGATGTGGCCGGGCACCATCTTGCATAAACCACGAGGTGTTCGCAGTGTCGTCTAAGGCAGTTTGTACCGCCACAAATTCACGAAGAATGTCCAGATAGCGTGATGCAGTAATCGTTTCGGATCTGAAAAATGGGCCAATGATTCCATTGGAAGACATGGCGGCCCAGACCAGTACTTTTTGAGGATGCAGGGACGATGGGTTCCCCATATGCGCCAGTTCTGTTTATGGACGAAGCCGTCCAGGTAAAAATAAGCTTCGTCAGTAAACCAAATGCTGCCCACATGCATATCGCCGTCATCAATCCTGTGCACTATATCGTTAGCGAATGTCTCTCGTGCAGCAATGGTAGCGGCGCTGAGGGGTTGCCGCGTTTGAATTTTGTATGGATAGAGGTGTAAACTCTGGCGCATGAGACGATACGTGGACGTTGGCGTCATTTGGACCGCAGCTGCAACACGGCGAACGGAAACCCGAGGCCGCTGTTGGATCACCTGCTGCACTAGCTGCGCGTTGCCCTCTGTGGTTGCCGTACGCGGTCGTCCTACCTTTCCAGCACGTTCATCCGTCACGTTCCCAGTCCGTTGAAATGTTTCAAACAGAGCCTTTATTGTATCGCTTTTCGGTCCTTTGGTTACATTAAACCTCTGTTTAAAACTTCGTCTTGTTGCAACAACACTGTGTTCTAGGCGGTGGAATTCCAACACCAGAAAAATCCTCTGTTCTAAGGAATAAACCATGTTGTCTACAGCACACTTGCACGTTGTGAACAGCACACGCTTACAGCAGAAAGACGACGTACAGAATGGTGCACCCACAGACTGCGTTGTCTTCTATATCTTTCACATCACTTGCAGCGCCATCTGTTGTTGACAATTGTAACTACTGTAATTTCGAAAGTTTGTCCGCCTGAAAATGTGTAGTGGACTGACAAGGCAGCCAGTCCACAGTGACGGGTAGCCGAAAGGGCACACGTACACACACGCTGACTGGCGCGAAGTCTGGAACAGGATTCGTAATGAATGTGATAAAGAAAAGAACGTAGCTACTAGAACACTTAACTTTTATATCGTCCTTTGGTATACAGCATTCTTGATGATACAAGTGAGACTATCTTGAGATACATGCAATGGTACAAATGGCGCCTTGCTAGGTCGTAGCCATTAACTTAGCTGAAGGCTATTCTAACTGTCTCTCGGCAAATGAGAGAAAGGCTTCGTCAGTGTAGTCGCTAGCAACGTCGTCGTACAACTGGGGCGAGTGCTAGTAAGTCTCTCGAGACCTGCCTTGTCGTGGCGCTCGGTCTGCGATCCTGACAGTGGCGACACGCTGGTCCGACATGTACTAATGGACCGCGGCCGATTTAAGCTACCACCTAGCAAGTGTGGTGTCTGGCGATGACACCACAAAATGAACTGTTGTCCCAAGCATATTGCAACAAACGGTGTATTTCTATCGCTGCTCGTTTAGTTTTTATTGCCGTTTCAAATATACTGGTCATTTTTGAAACACCCTGTAAATACAACACGCACGTGGGACACCGTTATGTACATATCAATGTTTGTGGCAGGAATTCCTGTTATTGCTTTCGGGCCTCGTGATAACAGTGCAAGTAAGAATATCGTGATTTCGAGCAACGTACGGATCACGCTTGCTTTTGGAGAGTCGCAATAGCGGCGTGTTTCGTTCATTTCACGAGTCAACTTCGCGTTCCAATTTCTCGGGATGTAACTGACCTATTACGAAACAGCCAACGCCATTATTATTGTGATTTCTCAACTCATTGATTGCAGGTGGAATAATACGAGGCACCCATTTAAAAAACACATACGTTCGCGTTAAAAACAATATTTGCACACTGTTTTGAATGTCTCATATACTTGCACTCGTGAGCCTCCGCAGTACATTCATACACAAGAAAGCCGTTTGTCAGTATCTACTGTGGTTCCAGAGATATTGGCGGTGAAAAGTTTATGTGGGGCACCTGTATATAGAGTGTTACAAAAAGGTACCGCCAAACTTTCAGGAAACATTCCTCACACACAAAGAAAGAAAATATGTTATGTGGACATGTGTCCGGAAACGCTTACTTTCCATGTTAGAGCTCATTTTATAACTTCTCTTCAAATCACATTAATCATGGAATGGAAACACACAGCAACAGAACGTACCAGCGGGACTTCAAACACTTTGTTACAGGAAATGTTCAAAATGTCCTCCGTTAGCGAGGATACATGCATCCACCATCCGTCGCATGGAATCCCTGATGCGCTGATGCAGCCCTGGAGAATGGCGTATTGTATCACAGCCGTCCACAATACGAGCGCGAAGAGTCTCTACATTTGGTACCGGGGTTGCGTAGACAAGAGCTTTCAAATGCCCCCGTAAATGAAAGTCAAGAGGGTTGAGGTCAGGAGAGCGTGGAGGCCATGGAATTGGTCCGCCTCTACCAATCCATCGGTCACCGAATCTGTTGTTGAGAAGCGTACGAACGATTCGACTGAAATGTGCAGGAGCTCCATCGTGCATGAACCACATGTTGTGTCGTACTTGTAAAGGCACATGTTCTAGCAGCACCGGTAGAGTATCCCGTATGAAATCATGATAACGTGCTCCATTGAGCGTAGGTGAAAGAAACTAAAGCCGGCCGGAGTGGCCGTGCGGTTCTAGGCGCTACAGTCTGGAACTGCGTGACCGCTACGGTCGCAGGTTCGAATCCCATCTCGGGCATGGATGTGTGTGATGTCGTTAGGTTAGTTAGGTTTAAGTAGTTCTAAGTGCTAGGGGACTGATGACCACAGAAGTTAAATCCCATAGTGCTCAGAGCTATTTGCTATTTGAAGAAACTAAAATGAGCTCTAACATGGAAATTAAGCGTTTCCGGACACATGTCCACATAACATCTTTTCTTTATTTGTGTGTGAGGAATGTTTCCTGAAAGTTTGGCCGTACCTTTTTGTAACACCCTGTATATATAAAATCGCGTCATGCATTATCCAGTTAGAGCTCCCATACTGGACGGTGTTTACTAATAGCACGCTTTATGGGCGTCTCCCAGTCATGTAAACGTACCACTGCCTTAGCAGCACGCCGCGAGCAGTCCAGTATCAACAACAGCTCCCTTCCATTTGTGTTTAGCATTTCAATAACATGCCAAGTAGAGATATACAACAACTTGATAGAGTCAGGATAGTGGCTTTACTCTCATATATATATATATATATATATATATATATATATATATATATATATATATATATATATATATATATATATCTGTGTGTGTGTGTGTGTGTGTGTTCATTCTTGTCTGGGGACTGTGCTGGCCATTGCATTCAGTTAATGTTGCATAATTGAAGTAATTGAAGATATTGAGATACTGCTAGAGTATGGTGTGGTCTTGCATTGTCATCGGCTAGAATGCAATTGTCACCGAGTGCACATCTGCGCGGCCTTAAAATCGTTTTTATTACCTCTTGGAGGTATCGGGGACCAGTCAAAGTGACGTAGATGGGAATTAGAGGGGTCCGGCGTCCCATCATTATTGCCCCCAGAACATCTCACTTCCACTTGCAAACGGATGGACCTCCGGAACGTATCGGCAGTCCTGGTGTCGTCTAGCACTTCTTCAAACCCTAACACGTTCCTGGGCCCATAGAAAACATGAAATTACTCAGTTTTGCTATGGTCCAAAGTGGATGTGCAAGAGTCCAGGTCCTACGATATCTTTGGTTCCGTTGGTTCAGTACACAATGAGTTTACTACAAAGACTTCTTATGGTACACCCACTGAAGCCTCTACAACACCTCATTAACAATAAAACTTAATTCCTTCTGAAAACAAGAACGATTTTAGCTAACAACAAAAATTCATTACAAAACAAAGGAGGCTCTTTCCTAAGTGTACATCTTGAAAACAAAAAAAGTGTAAATCCTTATCTCATGATATTCTTCCACTCTGCAAGGCTTGCTCTGGTTGAGACTATCAAGTTAAATTTGGGGTATGAAGTCCCACTCCTCATTGACGTTCTGTAGACTGTCAGGTGGATTCAGACGCTCTGCAATGCCCACCTTCAACAGGTCCCATGCATGCTCAATTGCACTCAGGTTTGATGTTGCATTTTTTAAGATATTTGAGGCAATGCTAGCGTACAGTGCGGTGTTGCATTGTCATCGATTAGGATGAAGGTGTCACCGACTCCACGTCGGCAGAGTCTTACAACCGTGAGGTGTGTCTAAGTTGTGAAGAAAGTACAGAGAGACGGTAAATGTGAACGACAGACCTCGCAGTGGTCGTTCCTCGTATGACAACACCACTGTAGGATTGGTTTCTCTAAGTGTTGGCTCTCGGGTGCCCAGCATCAACTCCCAGAAATATTGGCTATCACTTCTCCCGGGCAACAGGGATTCGTATCTCAGACCAAACACTGCGTAGAAGATTTCATCAGCATGGTCTTCTGGAATCAAGAAAAACGAAAAGTTTTGTACTGAACCGACGATTTCGTAACACCTGGACTCTTGCACATCAACATTGGACCATAGTAAAACTGAGTAATGTCATGTTTGCTGACGGGACCAGGAACGTGTTAGGGTTTGGAGAAGTGCTAGACGACACCAGGACTGCCGATACGTTCTAGAGGTCTGTCCGTTTGCAGGTGGAAGTGTGTTGTTCTGGGGGGCAATAATGATGGGACGCCGGACCCCTCCAATTCCCATCTACGTCACTTTGACTGGTCCCCGATACCTCCAAGAGGTAATAAAAACGATTTTAAGGCCACGCAGACGTGAAGTCGGTGACAATTTCATTCTAGTTGATGATAATGCAAGACCACACCATACTCTAGCAGTATCCCAGTATCTTCAAAGATGCAAAATTTACTGAATGCAACGGCCAGCACAGTCCCCAGACAAGAATGCAACTGTGATGCTTAAAGCTTTCCCGGCGTACTGATTGTTCCATAAAAACACGGGAGAACTGCCGGATATCAGTAACGTCCTGCCACGATATTGCGGCGCATAGTCTTCTGGCTATCTTCAGGTGAATGCCACTGTAGTAGTACTGGCGAGTACGCTTTTTTTTTCCTTTATTGTATTTCAATTCCCCATCGGGGCGGGCTGGCAGCAGCATAGGCGCTGCTCTTCAGCCGAAAGACATAGAACAAAACAATAGAAGACATTTAAAAACAGCAAAGGAGAGAATAAGGTGAACATAGATATAAAAAAGGGGAACATCATGGAAGACAATAGACAAAAAACGGGGTGACTGTAAAATGGAGATAAAAAAAACTGTTAAAAGTAGCACACACAAAAAGCCACACACTGCGACGGCTAAAAGAACACAAGGCACAGTATGACTGGAGCATAAAGGTAGCGACGGATGGCATAGCACATAACGTAACACTGACGGCGAACCTCAAGGCAGGACACAATTAAAAGCACACCTCTTGACGCACACGAGAAACAGCACTAAACAACACTGATGTGGCACACTGATGAAGAACAATACAGAGGATCTGCCAGGCACTAGGAGATGAGGGAGACCTGAAGAAGGGAGGGAGGGAGGGGAAGAGATGGGGGAGGTGAGCGGGGGGCGCGCGGAAGAGGGCCAGGTAGGGAGGGATGTGGGAAGGAGAGAGGCAAGTATGGGGTGCAGGGTCTCAGGGGAGGGGGGGACGGAGGAAAATCCGCTCTGGGAGAAGGAGGAAAGAGGAAAAGGGGGCCCTGGGGAGAGGGGGGGGGGAGGAACAAGGCCAGGTTATAGTTGGAAGGAAGGGTAGATGTCACGGCGGTCATCCGGGAGGGGGAGGCGTTGGAAATTGCCCTGATGAAGGAGATGGAGGGTGTGGAGGTGGAGAGAGGGAGGGATACAGCGATAGAGGCGCGGCAACGGGCAGGGGGTGGAGAGGAAGGAGGAGACCAGAGGGTGGGGGGGATCAAGCCTGCGAACAATGTAAAGGATGCGGAGATGTTGGAGGAACAGGAGGAGGTGGGGGAAGGGGATCAATTCATACAGGAGCCGTGTGGGGGAAGGAAGGCGGATACGGAAGGCAAGGCGGAGCGCATGGCGTTCAAGGATTTGGAGGGCCTTGTAAAAGCGGGTGGGGGCGGAGATCCAGGCAACGCTGGCATAACAGAGGATAGGACAGATGAGGGATTTGTAGGTGTGAAGGATGGTAGAAGGATGCAATCCCCATGTCCGGCCAGACAGGAGTTTCAGAAGGCGGAGGCGGGAATGGGCTTTCTGCTGGATGGTCAGGAAATGAGGGGTCCAGGTGAGGTGTCGGTCAAGGGTGAGGCCAAGGTATTTCAGGGTGGGGGTGAGTTGGATAGGACGACCATAAAGGGTGAGGTAGAAATCATGGAGGCGAAAGGAGCGAGTGGTGCGGCCTATGATGATTGCCTGGGTTTTGGAGGGGTTGAGACGGAGGAACCACTGGTTACACCAAGTGGTGAACTGGTTAAGGTGAGTTTGGAGGGTACGTTGAGACCGTTGAAGGGTAGGATAGAGAGCCAGGAAGGCGGTGTCATCAGCATACTGGAGAAGGTGGACTGGTGGGGGTGGCTGGGGCATATCAGCTGTATACAAGAGATAAAGGAGAGGGGAGAGGACAGAACCTTGGGGAACGCCAGCCGTGGGATAAAAGATACGGGAGTTGGTGTTGTGGATGGTGACATAGGAAGGACGGTGCGAGAGGAAGGAAGCGACCAGACGGACAAAATTGATAGGCAGGGCGTAGGTTTGGAGTTTAAAGAGGAGACCGGGATGCCATATACAGTCATAGGCATTTTGGAGGTCAAGGGAAACAAAAATGGCGGAGCGACGGGAGTTGAGCTGGAGGGACAGAAGGTGAACAAGGTTGAGGAGTTGGTCGTCAGCAGAGAAGGAGGGTCGGAAGCCACACTGGGTAAGGGGGAGGAGGTGGTGTTGAGCAAGGTGCTGATGGATACGGCGGGAGAGGATGGATTCAAAGACCTTACTGAAGATGGAGGTGAGGCAGATGGGACGATAGGAAGAGGCGGCAGAAGGGGGTTTGTTGGGTTTGAGGAATAAGAGGACGCGGGAGGTCTTCCACAGGTCAGGGTAGAAGCCAGTAGAGAGGACGACATTATAGAGATGGGCGAGGACAGTCAGGAAGGAATAGGGGCTTTCGCGAAGGTGACAGTAGGTGACACAGTCGTGACCAGGGGCCGTGTTGCGTTTGGACCGGAGGATAAGTTTAATGTCTTGTGCTGTGATGGGAGTGTTTAAGTCGGAGGGGGGCAACTGCCCCAAGTACTGGAGACTAGGAGCAAGTGGAGCGACTGAGGTATCGGCACGTTCCATGACCGTGGGGAAAAGAGAATAATCAAAGTGGGGATCATCGGGGATGGAGAAGACCTCGGAAAGGTGGGAAGCGAAGTGGTTGGCCTTACTGAGGTTGTCAGGAAGGGGGCGATCGTTATGGAGAAGGGGGTAGTGGGGAGCAGAAAGGGAACCAGTAAGACGATGGAAGGCGGACCAGTACTTGGAGGAGTTGATAGGGAGGGTGGCGTTGAGTCGTGTGCAGGTCTGGCGCCAGTCTCGGCGTTTCGTTGCTGTAATAAGGTTCCGTACGTGTCGCTGTATTTGCCGGTGGCGTTGGAGTGTATCCCTGTCACGAGTGCGCAGGAAGGAGGGATATAGGCGGCGGGATTCACGGAGGAGGAGGACAGCCCGTGGAGGGAGAGTGGGATGGTGTGGGTGGATGGTTTTAGTAGGAACATGGGCCTCCACGGCGTCAGTAATTACCTGCTGAAGGAGGGACGAGGCGTGGTTGATGTCGTCAGGATGGCGATAGGTAAGAGGGTGGCTTTCGACCTGGGTGGAGATGGAGTCCCGGTAGGCATCCCAGTTGGCTCGGCGATAGTCGTGGACGACCCTGGGAGGGGGTACAGGGTGCAGAGCCGGAGGGGGGCGGTTTGCAGACGTTATGGTGAGAAGAACAGGGAGGTGATCGCTACCTGTGGGGTCAAGGACGGCGACAGTGATACGCCCAAGGAGGTTGGCGGAGGCAATGACAACATCGGGGGTGGTGTTACTTTCAGGTCGGGTGTGCTGGGGAAGAGGAACAAGGTCACCTTGGAGTGTGGAGAGGAACTGATGCGACCGCCGAAGGGCAGCAGGAGTGCGGCTATGGATATTGAGGTCGGCGACAGTCACATAGGTGGAGAAGGTGTGGTCAATGTGTGAGATGAAGTCATAAGGAAGAGGAGCAGTGGAGCGGACATAGATGGTGGCACAGGTATTGGTGAGGGAGGGGAAGAAGACGCTAAGGATAAGGTGTTCAGTGGGGTCATTGAGGAGAGGTTGTGGCCGGACAGGGATATGCTTAAGGTGGCCAATCGCGAGTCCACCCTGCGCACGAGGACCAGGAGCGTAAGTGCGGTGGAGGATATAGGGGGATGTGCGGATAGAATGGTGGGGCTGGAGAAAGGTTTCGTTCAAGAGGAAGGTGTCGACCTGGTGGTGGGAGAGGGTGTGCAGGAGGAGGTATTTGTTGGAGCGGAAGGAGCGAATGTTCTGGAAGAGGATGCGAGACTCGTGCTGCGCCATGACGGGAAGGAGGGGGGGAAGAGAGGGAAGGGAAGAGACTTAAACTAGGGTGTCGAGGCGGGTGAAGGTGAAGTGGGCTTGGTTGTGGGAGTAAGTGGCGAAGGCGTTCAGGTGGAAAACAGAGCGAGCAGCAAGGGATATTTGTTGGAAGGTGTGGGGGCGCTGAAAAGGGTGAATGTTTTGGAGTACAACGGTAATGAACCGGATGATGTCCTCGGCCGTGGGGGGTGGACGGAGGGAATTGTTGGGGTGGACAGGGGGATCGACGGGACGAACTGGGACTGTAAGTTCAGGGGTGGCTGGAGGGGGTTTAGCTTTACACTTGTGGGAGTATGTGGGATGGGGGCCATTGCAGGTATTACAGGAAGGAGGAGCAGCGAGGTTGGGGCAGTACTTAAGAAAGTGGGAGGCCTTGCAATGGGGACAGGTGGGGGGGTTTTTGCAGTTGGGAGTCAGGTGGTCATTGTACATCAGGCACCGCTGGCAACGGTAGGATTGGGGAGGGGATTTGGAGGATTCAACAGGGTGGCGACGGTGGTATATCAGGGCACGCTGGGTGAGGAGATGGTCTATGGATGGGGCGGATTCAGAGAATACCCGCATGAGGTAGGTGGGACCAGAGGCATTGTGGATACGGCGGGCAGAGCGGATTTCCAAGTCTGGGTGGGAGTTCAGTTCTACCAACACTTCATCCTCTGTGATCACCGGGCTGAGCTTGGTGATCACAGCAGTGTAGGTGGGGGGGGGGCGACAGGGAGGCTGGGGCTGACGAGGAGTGGAAGCGGAAAGGAAGGGTGTCAGAGAGGCGTGGGGGCCAAACATAACTCGTGGGAGTTTTCGCAGGAGGTCTGTGTGAAAGGATGGGGACGGGGACTTGATAAGGACTGAGTCCCCGCGGGGAATGAGTTGGGAAATGGGAGCACCAGGTAAGTACTTTCGTATGTCCTTGGTGAGGGTACGAGCGTCGAGGAACTTAGGATCGGGAGTTGACAGGACAAAGGTGTGGAGGGTGGGGGCCAAGGTATGGGTGGCAGGAGGACGGGTGGTGTCCATGGTGACGGCAGGGGGAGGGGGAGGTGGTGTTGATTTTTTGTGGGAAGTGGCGGGAGCAGAGTCGGTAATGACACGCTTTTGGGGTTGTTGGAGGCTGTGAGGAGGGGAGAGGGACGGGGAGGAGAGGGAGGTGGCGGGAGGCAGATCCCTGTGGCGTAGTGGAGGCACCGGGAGAAGCAGCTGGTTCAGTGGTGGCGATGGTGGCTCGGCGCGACGTGATGCGTGCGGCAGATGCAGAAGACGAAGCGACGGGGTCGGTGAGAGAGGGGAAGCCAACCACCTGAGGGGCGGCAGCAGAGGCGGCAACAGAGGCGTACGTGAGGGCGGGGGTAGGAGTGGGAGCCGTTGGGGATGTGGAGGCTGGAGGAATGGTGTAGAGGTGTGGGTATACAGCAGGGGAGGAGATAGGGGGATGGTTAAGTGGGGGAAGCGAAGGGGAGGTGTTAGGAGGGAGGCCAGGAGCGGCACTCCAGGAAGTGACTGTGGGAGAGGGGGAGGGGGAGGTTTAGATGACGGGTGGAGGTGGGAGTACTCATTGCAGACGAACGGCGACGGACAGACGGACGTGCAGCAGGCAGCGGCAGCGGCGGCGTCGGCGTCGGCGTCGGCGATGGTCGGCGGCGAACAGACGGACGAACAGCAGGCGGCGGTAGCGGCGGCGGCGCCGGCGGCGGCGCCGGCGGCGGCGGCAGCGGCAGCGGTTACGACGACGGCGATGGACAGCGAGCAGGCAGGCGGACGGACGGACGAACGAACGAACAGCGACAGCAGCAAGCGGCGGGCACACAGACAGACAGACAGACAAACAAACACAATCTTCGAAGACGGAGATTCCACCCTGAGAGTAGCCCAGGCTTTGCAATCTGACGCTTTCGAAGGAGGGGATCCAACCCTCTAGATGTCCAGGGCGAGTACGCGCTGAGCTCCGCTATTTAAAGCCTTCTGAGTTAACGTAAGGAGGGCTATGCGAGAAGCGTTCAGTGAATTCGAAAGTAAAATTCTATGTACCGACTTGACAGAAAATCCTAGGAAGTTCTGGTCTTACGTTAAATCAGTAAGTGGCTCGAAACAGCATATCCAGACACTACGGGACGATGATGGCATTGAAACAGAGGATGACACGCGTAAAGCTGAAATACTAAACACCTTTTTCCAAAGCTGTTTCACAGAGGAAGACCGCACTGCAGTTCATTCTCTAAATCCTCGCACAAACGGAAAAATGGCTGACATCGAAATAAGTGTCCAAGGAATAGAAAAGCAACTGGAATCACTCAACAGAGGAAAGTCCACTGGACCTGACGGGATACCAATTCGATTCTACACAGAGTACGCGAAAGAACTTGCCCCCCTTCTAACAGCCGTGTACCGCAAGTCTCTAGAGGAACGGAGGGTTCCAAATGATTGGAAAAGAGCACAGGTAGTCCCAGTCTTCAAGAAGGGTCGTCGAGCAGATTCGCAAAACTATAGACCTATATCTCTGACGTCGATCTGTTGTAGAATTTTAGAACATGTTTTTTGCTCGAGTATCATGTCGTTTTTGGAAACCCAGAATCTGCTATGTAGGAATCAACATGGATTCCGGAAACAGCGATCGTGTGAGACCCAACTCGCGTTATTTGTTCATGAGACCCAGAAAATATTAGATACAGGCTCCCAGGTAGATGCTATTTTTCTTGACTTCCGGAAGGCGTTCGATACAGTTCCGCACTGTCGCCTGATAAACAAAGTAAGAGCCTACGGAATATCAGACCAGCTGTGTGGCTGGATTGAAAAGTTTTTAGCAAACAGAACACAGCATGTTGTTATCAATGAAGAGACGTCTACAGACGTTAAAGTAACCTCTTGCGTGCCACAGGGGAGTGTTATGGGACCATTGCTTTTCACAATATATATAAATGACCTAGTAGATAGTGTCGGAAGTTCCATGCGGCTTTTCGCGGATGATGCTGTAGTATACAGTGAAGTTGCAGCATTAGAAAATTGTAGCGAAATGCAGGAAGATCTGCAGCGGATAGGCACTTGGTGCAGGGAGTGGCAACTGTCCCTTAACATAGACAAATGTAATGTATTGCGAATACATAGAAGGAAGGATCCTTTACTGTATGATTATATGATAGCGGAACAAACACTGGTAGCAGTTACTTCTGTAAAATATCTGGGAGTATGCGTGCGGAACGATTTGAAGTGGAATGATCATATAAAATTAATTGTTGGTAAGGCGGGTACCAGGTTGAGATTCATTGGGAGAGTGCTTAGAAAATGTAGTCCATCAACAAAGGAGGTGGCTTACAAAACACTCGTTCGACCTATACTTGAGTATTGCTCATCAGTGTGGGATCCGTACCAGATCGGGTTGACGGAGGAGATAGAGAAGATCCAAAGAAGAGCGGCGCGTTTCATCACAGGGTTATTTGTTAACCGTGATAGCGTTACGGAGATGTTTAATAAACTCAAGTGGCAGACTCTGCAAGAGAGGCGCTCTGCATCGCGGTGTAGCTTGCTCGCCAGGTTTCGAGAGGGTGCGTTTCTGGATGAGGTATCGAATATATTGCTTCCCCCTACTTATACCTCCCGAGGGGATCACGAATGTAAAATTAGAGAGATTTGAGCGCGCACGGAGGCTTTCAGACAGTCGTTCTTCCCGCGAACCATACGCGACTGGAACAGGAAAGGGAGGTAATGACAGTGGCACGTAAAGTGCCCTCCGCCACACACCGTTGGGTGGCTTGCGGAGTATAAATGTAGATGTAGATGTAGACATTGCGCATGCGCTGCTCAGCGTGCGCGTTCATAACGGCTCCGTGCGCTGCGCCTCGCGCCCTCCACGGTGAAAGCCTGGCGTATCGGTATCAGGTCGATTTCCATCTTTATGCAGATAACTACGTCGACTACGAAGTTTCTCTGTAACAGGATTCCAAGCAGAGTTTAGCTGATAACCGCTATCTCGATTGATGAGAGTCTCGTTGTCAGACAATCTTATTTCCACAGATTCATTGATAATCGAGCTCCAAAAGTTTGATGTATGGGCCAAAATTTGTGTGTCGTTGTAATTCATGGAATGGTCTGTTGAAATACAATGTTCGGCGATTGCGGACTTGGTGAGTTGGAGAAGGCGAGTATGCCGTTGGTGTTCCACAATGGTTCCTGCACAGTTCGTGTTGTTTGCCCTGTATATGATTTGCCGCACTCACACGGAATTTTGTAAACACCTGGTTTACGCAGGCCCAGGTCGTCTTTAACGGATCCCACCAGTGATGAAATTTTGGAAGGAGGGCGAAAGATGACACTCACTTGATACTTTCTCAATATTCTGCCTATCAGTGAAGAAATATTCCCAATAAATGGTAGATAAACAGTCGACCTGAAGGCCTCTTCCTCTTCCTTGTTCCGTCGTTTGTAGGTCTTCATCACTCTGTTCACTTGCCTAGGTGAAAAGCCATTCTTCAAAAATACTTTTTGCAGGTGTTCCAGTTCCGCTTGAAGACTGTCGGCGTCAGAGATAGTATGGGCACGGTGGACCAAGGTTTTGAGAACGCCCATTGTTTGTGCTGGATGGTGGCAATTAGTAGCTTGTAGATACAGGTCTGTATGAGTGGGCTTTCTGTACACCGAGTGACCAAGTGTGCCGTCACTCTTCCGTCGCACCAAGACGTCTAAAAATGGCAGACAACCATCTTTCTCTATCTCCATGGTAAACCTGACAATTTTTGGCCCATACATTAAACTTTTGGAGCTCGATTATCAATGAATCTGTGGAAATAAGATTGTCTGACAACGAGACTCTCATCAATCGAGATAGCGGTTATAAGCTAAACTCTGCTTGGAATCCTGTTATAGAGAAACTTCGTAGTCGACGTAGTTATCTGCATAAAGATGGAAATCGACCTGATACCGATACGCCAGGCTTTCACCGTGGAGGGCGCGAGGCGCAGCGCACGGAGCCGTTATGAACGCGCACGCTGAGCAGCGCATGCGCAATGTCACCTCAGAAGGCTTTAAATAGCGGAGCTCAGCGCGTACTCGCCAGTACTACTACAGTGGCATTCACCTGAAGATAGCCAGGAGACTCTGCGCCGAAATATCGTGGCAGGTCGTTACTGATATCCGGCAGTTCTCCCGTGTTTTTATGGAACAAGAATGCAACTGATCATGCATGGGACCTTCTGAAGGCGACCATTACAGAGTGTCCAAATCCACCTGACAATTTTCAGGACCTCACTGAAACTGCCAATGAGGAGTGGGACCTCATACACCAAGATATACTTGATAGTCTCATCCAGAGCATGCCTCGCAGAGCGGAAGAATTCATCTGTGTGCAGGGAGGACATATTCACTACTAGAGGCTGATAATCGTCATCATGAGATGAAGATTTTCACCTTTTTGGATTTCAGTATATATGCCTGCTTTGTTGAGTAATGACTTTTTGAACTAACCAAAATCGTTCTTCTTTTCAGAAGGAATTATGTTTATTTTGTTAATAAGGTATTGTAAAACCACAATGGGTGTACTAAAAGAAGTCAATGTATTAAACTCTATGATACCCTAAACTTTTTTGGCTTCACAATTCACGTTACACATTTCTAGAGGTTGTGGAACGGACTTAGTAGATCAAGTTTTCCGTAGTGAACCATGTCTGGAAACGTCATCCATCGATACTACAGAGCCTCAAAGCAATAGGCGCCGGCACCTGTAAATGTACGTACATACTGAGTGATCCCGTGATAATGTTACAGAGGAATAAATGTGTCAATTTGAGGTATGGGTCCCTGGTCCGGATAGGATCGACTCGAAAAAGCGAAAATCATTCTATTATCTCTGACAGTGGAATAAATGTACCGTGACTGTTGTTGCTAAGACTGTAGGGTATTTATCATTCAGAGATGGTAGCATAAAGCAAGACGAGAAAAAATGTATAGTAAACATGGGATCTAAAATGCTTACGTAAGGAGCTATGAGCGCTTGCTCATCTTCTCTAGTGTGAAACACGTTTCTTCAATTGAAGTGCTCACAGTTCTCAAGGTATGCAGTTTAGAGCCGAAATTTAATAGACATTTTTTTTGTTTTTTTTTTGTCCATACTACCACTTCCTGAAAGTTACCCTACCCTACAGTCTTAGTAACAACAGTACTGGTACGTATATTCCACTGTCACAGGTATCACAAAACTGTGCGCTCATAAATTGCCTCAAATTGATACATTTATCCTTCTCCATCATCCTTGAAAGCTTGTAACATCATCACGGGGTCACTCTGTACATACATACATTTACAGACACTGGCGCCTATAACTCTGACGTTCTTGTCGTCGTTGGATGAAGCTTGCGGACATGGGTTCCTATGTAAAACTTCGTCTACTAACGTCTCCTCTACAACCTGTAGAAGTGTGTAACACGAAATGTGAAACTAACTGTACGTATATACAGTCCATTTACATTAATGCGACCACCACCCGTGTTCAGCATCAACGGTCCAATAACCACTCACAGACGGGAGATGGCAGCACTAGCAGTGGAGGGTATACAGAATGATCAGATACAATCTGAAAATTTTGTAAGCGTGTTACACGATAGGTTGTGCTGAGAAATAATTGTTAAGGGAAAAATTCGATACTTTGCGCCTTATTCGAGTTAATTAGCATTAAAGTTATCCAATCAGAGAATTGTGCGCACAAATCCAGCAGCCCGCCAGAGACGATGACGCCAAGGGTGTTCTTCGTTTGGTTTCCTAGAATCCAACAAGAGAGGGAAACATAGACTGGAATGCAAACTAAAGGCTGAACAGTCTCATGCGCTATCATCCACGCCACGAGAACAATTGACATTAGCTGTATCTAGCGAGCCGCGTGTTGTGCACTATTTGTTTGGGCTGACTTCAGCTACACAATGCAAAAATAAAATTGCAAATACCTGCCGAAACACTGGAGAAAATGCTCCTGAAGACTCTTAGGTCACACACACAATACATGTATGTGCTTAGTTTGTAAAAAATGGATTCTGATACTGTGACGTTCCACGGGATGTTTTTGAAATTTATAATTCTTAAAATGTTATTTTAACGCTTTCCTGAGCATGTTAAAGGAATGAATACAACATTTGTTTCACATCGCTTCAACCGCGACAAAAGTTCTATCATTTCGTAAGTGTCCGCAACTCGTGGTCGTGCGGTAGCGTTCTCGCTTCCCAGGTCCGGGTTCCCGGGTTCGATTCCCGGCGGGGTGAGGGATTTTCTCTGCCTCGTGATGACTGGGTGTTGTGTGCTGTCCTTAGGTTAGTTAGGTTTAAGTAGTTCTAAGTTCTAGGGGACTGATGACCATAGATGTTAAGTCCCATAGTGCTCAGAGCCATTTCAATCATTTCATAAGTTGCGACTTGGTCACGGATAAAGACAGTGATCCTGGAAGTGAAGAATGAATTTCTTTTATTTCCGCCATCGAACACAAAACTTTTGGTTCTTAGATTACCGGCCTCAGTCAGCAATGATTATCTTCAGAATGCAGCAAATCATGGGAAATGAAGATAGTGAACAGATTACGTCTTAGAACGATTGAATGTGCCATAACCGAAATTTATTACTTTCATGGATATGAAAGCATGCGCTTAAAATATGAAGAGGAACACCTGTTTCACCACTTGTCCTAAAATAACAGAACCATAGCGGCGGCGTCACAAAATGAACATAAAATCAATATAGCATCGTCGCAAATATTTAAAATGTAATGTAAGCTAGGCGACAGTTCTGGCAGAATCATACTGTCTCTGTCGCTACAGGTCATAACAAACTGAAATACAGTAGCCACAAAATATGTTTGTGCCCTAAGCTCCTTATATGTTGCTACTGTAAGACTAGACATATTCCAAAATTACTTTTGATCAACGGATGACTTTACGAGACGATAAATGGCAGCTTAATCTCCAAACATCAAAGACGACTGCTTGGATTGTCTCCTAAATCGTTTATATAAATTAGGAAAAGCAGAGTGCCTATAAAACTTTGTTGGGGAACGCCTGATATCATTTCTACGATACTGTAGTACCTGTGTTGTTCTGAATACGATTATTACTTTGATTCGTAATCAGAATAATACAGGCACTGCAATATCGTATTTATCAGCCGATACCGGTTAAGCGACTTTCAAGTACAAAGTCTGACCTGTACGGGAATAGACATAATGGATCTACGAGTACAGGTCGTAGACGCATGGGTGACAATATATGGAAGGTTGGGTCTGGCCGTGAGTCGTGCACGTCTACCTAAATGCTAAGGCGACCGCTCGCGATAAGCGGGATATCCGGGTTCATGTCCCGGTCCGGCATAAATTTTCGTTGTCATCATGCCGTTCTACAGCTAATGGTAGTCCTTATTCGCAACTGCGAATTCATTTGATGAGATATCATTTATACCTTACTCGACGACTTTCTGTCAGTTACTACGAACAGTGACCTATCTGACAGCAAATCACGAATCGAACAGCGCCATTGAGACGATAATCTGTAGCGCGAAGTATGATTAGAAGTCTATTGTAAGCAACGGTGTCAAAAGTCTTCCGGAAATCTAGAAATATGGAATCAGTCTGAGATCCCCTGTCGGTAGAACTCATTACTTCGTGTGAACAAAGACCTAGTTGTGTTTTACAAGAACGATATTTTCTGAATTTCTGGCGTCTATGTGTCAATAGATCGTTCTCTTTGAGGTAATTCTTAATGTTGGAACATCCTACTGCAAATCAAGCGGATTACAGAACCCATTTTTCCGTGTGACCTGTACGACTTCCCAGGCTGTAGGTACGTATCGTTCGTCGAGTGAGCGGTTGTACGTGATTGCTAAGTAGGGAGCTATTGTATCAGTATACTCTGAAAGGAACCTGACTGGAATATAACCTGAACCGGAGAAGTTGTCTTGATTAAGTGATTTAAGCTGCTTCGCTACACCGACGATATCAACTGACCAATGTTGGCAGCTGTTCTTGATTAGAATTCTGGAACATTTACTTCGTCTTTTTGTGGTGAAGGACTTTGGAAACGCATGTTTAGTAACTCCGCTTTAGTGGCTCTGTCATCGGTAACATTGCCACTCCTATCGCGCAGTGAAGTATAATGCTGGCTTCCTGTTGGGAATAATTAAATTTGATAGTGTCGATTGTAAGAAGGTGAAACCATGTTGGTAGGTACTCAGAGAGCACACAGGATAAGGTTATGATTGTGGATGGGGCCGTAAACAGTTACTGTGAGTTGCACAATCAAACACACAAATTTATTTTTCTAAGAACCACTCATTTATACTCTGCTTTAAAAGATCACGATTGAACAATACAGCTGAACGCCTAGTTAAAGAACTTGAGATGCTTTCTGGGCTGAAGGCCCAAAACCACACCAAAAACAAGAAGGCCTGGCTTGGAAATCAAAAGCAATTAAAAATAGAAGGTAAAAAACTTTCCTTTTTATAAAAACTTGCAATTGAAAACTGTGGTGTCACAGCCAGACACCACACTTGCTAGGTGGTAACTTAAATCGGCCGCGGTCCTTAGTACATGTCGGACCCGCGTGTCGCCACTGTGTAATCGCAAACCTAGCGCCACCACATGGCAGGTGAGAAGACACGGACTAGACCTCGCCCCAGTTGTACGGACGACATAGCTTGCGACCAGACGTACGAAGCTTTCCTCTCATTTGCCGAGAGACAGATAGAATAGCCTTCAGCTTAGTCCATAGCTACTACCTAGCAAGGCGCCAATTGTATCAGTGCTAATAGCGTACTAATATTCAAGAGAGATGTATTCCAACAAGAGAATAAAGATAAGTATTAAACGCATCTACGTACTTGTCCTCTTATTCATTAATAAGTCTCATGTTCCAGAACTTCAAGCCCGTCTGCGTTAGTTTAGCGTGCACCTAGCTACCTCATTGTGTCTATGCTGTATGAAATAGACACAACAAAAACAATTAGCGGCTGAAGGCCTACACTACACGTCTGAAGGACAACTATAATTAAAATACATTAATAAACAATTTTTCCAACCAAGAAATTTCTTTTTCAAACTTACAACAGAACGTCCAAAAGCTTAATTAAAGAACTATTAACTTATTGCATGGCTGAAGGCCACAAACAAATTTGAAACAATTGCTGAAGGCCTGAACAACAAATGAGACAAACAATTTAAAATAAACCCCTTCCTTCTTATAAAAAAATTTTCTTTATAGAATACACAAGGCTGAAGGGGTTCACGTAAATCCTCGGCTGAAGGCCACACACAAAACATCGTACAACTAACGGCTTAGGTCCTGGATTACAAACAATTTCAGATAGAACCAATATTAAGAAAAAAATTTTTGTGCTTTTTAAAATAGAATCAAACTTCAAAATTTTAATTTAACTCGGCTGAAGGCCTTTATGTAAAATTTAAAAATAACTGAATTAATACACGGCCGAAGGCCTCGCACAATACTTCAAACTAAAATGAAAATCACAATCTAAAACAAACAGAACAAGTAGTGCTCAGAAGTGTTCCAAGGGTCAGCCTGAGAAGGTGGCTCAAACGTAAGGTGAGGTGAGACAGGCAGCCAAGATTTGAAGTTAAATAATCGGATGGCAACCCAAACTAGGGACGGCCCAAGGACCGACCAACAATTTAACCAATTCCCTTCTGTCCGACCAACGGCACAACGATTGAAAATATCGGCCGAGGACGAGGATGCGAACAGCACTACGTCTTCAGAAACTGGCGTTTAAAGACAGCCAAGGGAACAATAACCACTCAAATATGAACCAAACAACTTAAAAGGCTGTTGAACTACACGCCGTGCCAACCAGCATCAACACGACGAGGAAAGGCACATTGCCAGGAAAGTACGGTAACGACCAGGGCAGGTAACTGGGGCGTTAACGGCCACAGGGCAGAAAATACCGCTGGTGTACTTCACTGGTAAGTAACAGTCAATTTAACAATTAATCACATTATAGAAAGACAGCTGCAAGATTTCGCCAACCCCAACACATCATACGTTGCTGCTAGCAAAGAAATAAAAAGTTAGAGGAACAGAATTATGTATACTACATGTGATATAATACGTTTTGCTGTCAAAAACAGGAATTACCTAAACAAGAGTTATCTATGATTTTCTGTAGTATTTAGTTCTTGAATTTATACTGTAAAAAATATACTACAGTCAGTAGTACATACCAAAATGGTAGTGGCTTTATTGGAGGAAGGCCCATGTAACAATTGCCTAGTCGGGTAGTAGCTCGTTTCCTGCTTCATAGCAGTACAGAGGGATCTGCTGCTTTCTGCTATGCAGATAACAATAACTGAGAGCCCTATTCCGGCACTCTGTTGCAATTTATTTAACAATATGAAATGAAGTCATAAGCCTTTTTTTTTTGGCTAGTAACACGAGTAAAAGCATCGTGAAATGAAAGTAAGGCATTACTTGTATATTTTAAGAACTAGAACCATATGAAATTTTCTGCTGCGAGGAGAATAGTGACGAATGGCGAAGTAGCTTTGAGTACAAATGGCTCTGCGTGCACTTGCTATTGGTCAATATTGATCGCATTTTTTTATACTCTCCAAATTTATTTTAAATTCAGAATTAACATTCATTTTCCAGTGGAGTATGTTTTGATTTGAAACTTCTTGGCTGTGCAGGGCTGGTACACGAACCTGTGATCTTCGCTTTTCCCATGTGCTCCACCAGCTGAGCTATCCAAGCGCAACTTCCACCCTCGCCTCCTCCCCCCTCACACTTCACAGCTTCACTTCCACAACTACCTCCCTATCTTCCAGCCCTCACAGAAATTATCCTGCGTACCTTGCGAGACTAACATTCCTGTGAATTTTCATTCTGCAGCGGAGTGTGCGCTGATTTTATGTACTGAATTTATGCATTTCCTGTACAGCAAGGCAGTATGCGAGATCAGTTTGCGAAGATCATATTTTTTGTAAGCGAGGTGGACAGGAGGGAGAGATGGGGTGTTGGATGCGGGTTGCTACTGTCCTGTCTTGCCCCTGTTGGGTACGCCCTAGACTGCAATGGCCATCTGTGCGTTACGTACCGAATGACGTTCGTATTTTAATACGTTTGGAGTGGTATAACAGTTTTTCACCTCGGAAAGATGCAAGCTGATACACGTGGTATCAATTCTTGTGTAAATGTCACAGCTCACTAATAACGCATTCTAGAACATACATCCGTATGAATATTTTATACTCCATAAATTCACCTGAGTTGTGGACCGTCATACTGTAAAATGTTGACCCAATGTTTCTGCCTTTACTGCGAGTGGCGTTCATCAGGCTATTACACGGGTTCGATTCCCAGCGGGGTCACGGATTTTCACCTGCCTCGAGATGATTGGGTGTTTGTGTTGTCCTCATCATTTCATCATCATTCATGAAGCACAGGTTGGGAATTTGTACGGGCGCTGATAACCACGCAGTTGAGCGCCCTACAAATCAAACATCATCATCATCAGGCTATTACATGAAATACTGATTCAGCGTTTCTAAATATTTTGTCTTGTTGTGATATTATGGATGCCTCTCCCAACACCACAGGCCATCTTACTCCCCCCCCCCCCCCCCCAATATCCCACCATTTTCTTAAAACTTTTAAAAATGCTTAGTATATCACACAAGCCAAGTTCAAGAATGTGATTAAAATTCAGGGTGAAAAAATATCAACGGTAAGATTGCTGATGACGTTAGTATCCTCACTGGAAGTGAAGAAATATTGTAGAACCTGTTGAACAGAATGGACCGTGTAATGAGTACAGAATATTAAACGGGAGTAAACCGATAAAAGTAGAAAATAATGAGAAGAAGCAAAAAGTTACTACCCATTAACTTAACGTTATAGATGGTGACTAATAGAACAGCAAGAAGGCATTCCTGTCAAAAGAAGTCAACAAGTATCAAATATAGGTCTTAATGTGAGGAAGAAATTTCTGAGAATGTACGTTTGGAGCATAGCATTGTGTGCCAGCAAATAATGGGCTTTGGGAAAAATCGAATAGTCCGAGATATTGTGCTGTAAAAGGACGTTGAAAATTAGGTGGATTGAAAAAAACAAAAAAGTAATAGGGAGCTTCGCCGCAGAATCGGTGACGGTAGGATTACGTGGATAACATTGACATAAATAAGGGACACGATAAAGCAGCGTCATAAGGCTCCGAGAATAACTTTCAGCGTGCTACAGAGACCTGTAAAGGGTACAAACAGGTTTAGAACAGACAGAGCTTGGAATACGTCCAACAAAGAATTGGGGACGTAGGCTGTAAGTGCTGTTCTGAGATGAAGAGTTTGGCACAAGAATGGCTCAGAACACCGATTACTCAAAACTATCAAATATTGTCGTATGTATTCTTTCTCTCGCCTTCTTTTCTTTTCGTATTTTTTTCTGTTCGACCTTAGTTCAAATACGAAAGAAATTTTTTAAATTCAGTCAAATCAGACATAAGCTATACAGCGAGCTGTACATTGTAAATAATCCTCACCGCTAGCTAGTTAAAATAATCTAGAATATAACTACATATTTGCTCAAAACAAACAATAAATTCAGCTGAACATCAGTATTTCGTACAAACATTTAAAAGGCGATAACCTCCACGACGTATAACATAAAGTTAAACCAAACAGCTAATCCATTTATGATCGTTGAACGTAACGAACGTCTCCAATTGACAGTAAAGCACCGCGAATTCGACTGTTTATTTTAGTGTGTTCTGTGTATCTAATGAAATCGCCTATAATTCCAGTTATTCTTTTTAAAATAGAAAGAAATTTATGTCATCGACTAAGCAAAATTTCCTACAGTTTCAAGTAGTACATATATAGATTGCCGATTGGAAAAGTTTGGCGTACGTGAATTTCAAAATCCAACAAGTCAACTTGCAAAACAGGAACTTCAAATGATCTTCTCATTCTGAATACCTTTTATCTTGGTCTTATGGCTTACAGAAGTATTTCATCGTATACAGTTCCCTGATTAAAAACCAGCTTAATGCTTTTTCAGGCAGTTGACGTTTGGAGGAGGGAAGCCATCACAGAAAGAAATACAAAACATTAATTTTAACTAATTTTATTGAGATTAAAAGTCTGGTCCATCGCACCGCTATGGTGGAAAGCGCTCTACGTACTGCCTGGAACTAATTATAAGAAGTTTGGTGGCCATATTTTTCCCTGCTTTCCAAGGACGATAATTAACTGAAAACTGAAACCGCCGAATAAAAAGTAAAGTGGAAGCAGTTTGCAGTTCCTAGCTCCTCCGTAAAGCTCACATTTCCGGGGATTTTAATTATGTTCCGCAAACAGGGCACGATTTTGTGAATTACGATTTCCTACCGGCCATTTTGCACGATGAAAGGCTCTTTGATCACGGCCACCAGTTTGGTGTCGCGTACACTCAGCAAGCGTCGTTTATTTCATATTTCAAACAAATAAGCATATCTTTTATAAACGGATTACGACGAGTCATACGGAACTTACAGCTGCAAAACTATAATATTTGTTCTGTTTCGTAAAAAGCATATAATTAACACTTTTCTCAAACAAAAAAATTGTGTTTACATACCAAAGCTACAAAAAACTGCGGATGCTCCAATGAAGGTCATAGAATGTGAAACGTGAAGAGCGTGAAGCAAGCTTAAGGTAATATCTTGTCATATTAAGGATATCGGATTTTTGAATGTACAGGGTGATCAAAAAGTCAGTATAAATTTGAAAACTTAATAAACCACGGAATAATGTAGATAGAGAGGTAAAAATTGACACACATGCTTGGAATGACATGGGGTTTTATTACAACAACAACAAAAAGTTCACAAAATGTCCGACAGATGGCGCGTGAAAGATGTCTTGCGCGCGTCGTTTGGTGATGATCGTGTGCTCAGCCGCCACTTTAGTCATGCTTGGCCTCCCAGGTCCCCAGACCTCAGTCCGTGCGATTATTGGCTTTGGGGTTACCTGAAGTCGCAAGTGTATCGTGATCGACTGACACCTCTGGGGATGCTGAAAGACAACATCCGACGCCAATGCCTCACCATAGCCCCGGACATGCTTTACAGTGCTGTTCACAACATTATTCCTCGACTACAGCTATTGTTGAGGAATGATGGTATACATATTGAGCATTTCCTGTGAAGAACACCATCTTTGCTTTGTCTTACTTTGTTATGCTAATTATTGCTATTCTGATCAGATGAAGCGCCATCTGTCGGACATTTTTTGAACTTTTGTATTTTTTTGGTTCTCATAGAACACCATGTCATTCCAAGCATGTGTGTCAATTAGTACCTATCTACATTATACCGTGATTTATTCAGTTTTCAAGTTTATACTGACTTTTTGATCACCCGGTATACTTGAATCTACACCTCAACGCATATGCGTTAAATTACTGTTACAGATAATCAGAGCTACAATTTCATGTCAGCAAATATTTATGCTTTTTGGTTTACTCCATACATTTAGTCTTAATACGCATACAAGATACTGGCGCACCGTCACATCAGAAGCAACCTTCGGAGTCATAAACAGATCGAAGCTGGTGATGGCTCAAATGGCTCTGAGCACTATGGGACTCAACTGCTGTGGCCATAAGTCCCCTAGAACTTAGAACTACTTAAACCTAACTAACCTAAGGACAGCACACAACACCCAGCCATCACGAGGCAGAGAAAATCCCTGACCCCGCCGGGAATCGAACCCGCGAACCCGGGCGTGGGAAGCGAGAACGCTACCGCACGACCACGAGATGCGGGCGAAGCTGGTGAATCGATGTACTAGAGTGCAAAGCTTAAGAACGAAAGTAACTATCGCATGATGTGTCACTGCCAAGTATCATACCTCGATAAAACTTGGATCACACATAGAAAGAATTGCTACAGCGTACTACAAAAGGTAACTGAAATATTTGCGCAGTGAGACGAACAGAAATAACAATTTTACTCAAACACAATAATTACACTGATGTCACCGCTATTTACGATGGTCGCCTGGACATCGCAGGATGCGGTGCATGGCTGTTAATAGGGTTGTGATCGCCACGGACGACAATGCATGCTAGCCAACGTGATCCCATGCTGGCCACGAGGTACCTAAGGAGTTCTTTTGGTAAGACGCTCCATTCCTCCACTAGCGCGGTTGACCGTTGTTGGCTGGTCTTTGCTGCATGTGGACGTGCTGCAATACTTTGTAACGTCCCCTTAGAAAAATTAGCAATGACTGTGCTGGTAAACTTCTACGTTATTTAATTTTCAAACAGCTAAGCAAAACTGAACGTAATCAGATAGTTCTCTTTTTACTTGTTCTGGTCAACCCTAAACTGACACACAATATTTTTAGCGCAACGCAATCTGACTTTCAATAATACCCACAAAAGAATGGCCCTGACTAACAATAGCCTATACCTTTCACATATATATATATATATATATATATATATATATATATATATATATATATATATATATATATAAAAATCAGTTCATGACATCCCGTCTTACAAATTTCCTTTTTCTGATGGACACACGTCCAGATCGTCCGCTGTCAAAACTCTGCCATCTCTCACCCCACATCCACCACTACTGGCGGCTCACCTCCAACTGCACAACGTTACGAGCTGTTCACATCCAACTGCCCAACACAATAGCAAATATTACAACAATGCAAACCAGCCACAGACTGCACACATTTTCATACAGAGCGTTACGTGGCGTTACCAACATAAAAACCTAAACAGCCTACTTACAACTTCTTCCCAATGCATCCCACACGTGCTCGAAGGGATTTAAGTTGTGGTATTGGGCAGGCCTGTTCATTCGCTGAATATTCTCTCGTTCCAAAGAACTCCTCCAGCTGCGTTTTTCAATGCGGTCACTCATTGTCATCCACAGAAATGAAGTCCCCCTTCGGAGGACGCACATGGGGAACTAGTACAGCGTCAGAACAATGTCCAGAGGTGAGTGCACAGTGTTCAAAGGTTTGCGATGGTGCCGAGAGCATGGCGATTGGACCAACGAAGAGGTGGGTCGCGTGCTTTCCTTGAATGAGAGCAGATCAGACTGAATAATGATTCTGGACGTGCCCTTCTATGGCGAGATGGGAGGATACGTAACGCACCCAGGAACATTATCTAACACAGTCTGACATGTCTGTCTGTCTGTCCGACTGTTAGACATCTATCTTACAGGAACAATTAGAGGTATCAAGCTCAAATTTATGTCAAATACTAAGGTCCGCGTTCCCCAGGTGGTGTGAGTAATTTAAGCTTCTAAGTCAGTGCAACCAATAGATACTGCCATACGTGTCACGTTTTTTAATACACTCCTGGAAATGGAAAAAAGAACACATTGACACCGGTGTGTCAGACCCACCATACTTGCTCCGGACACTGCGAGAGGGCTGTACAAGCAATGATCACACGCACGGCACAGCGGACACACCAGGAACCGCGGTGTTGGCCGTCGAATGGCGCTAGCTGCGCAGCATTTGTGCACCGCCGCCGTCAGTGTCAGCCAGTTTGCCGTGGCATACGGAGCTCCATCGCAGTCTTTAACACTGGTAGCATGCCGCGACAGCGTGGACGTGAACCGTATGTGCAGTTGACGGACTTTGAGCGAGGGCGTATAGTGGGCATGCGGGAGGCCGGGTGGGGACGTACCGCCGAATTGCTCAACACGTGGGGCGTGAGGTCTCCACAGTACATCGATGTTGTCGCCAGTGGTCGGCGGAAGGTGCACGTGCCCGTCGACCTGGGACCGGACCGCAGCGACGCACGGATGCACGTCAAGACCGTAGGATCCTACACAGTGCCGTAGGGGACCGCACCGCCACTTCCCAGCAAATTAGGGACACTGTTGCTCCTGGGGTATCGGCGAGGACCATTCGCAACCGTCTCCATGAAGCTCGGCTACGGTCCCGCACACCATTAGGCCGTCTTCCGCTCACGCCCCAACATCGTGCAGCCCGCCTCCAGTGGTGTCGCGACAGGCGTGAATGGAGGGACGAATGGAGACGTGTCGTCTTCAGCGATGAGAGTCGCTTCTGCCTTGGTGCCAATGATGGTCGTATGCGTGTTTGGCGCCGTGCAGGTGAGCGCCACAATCAGTACTGCATACGACCGAGGCACACAGGGCCAACACCCGGCATCATGGTGTGGGGAGCGATCTCCTACACTGGCCGTACACCACTGGTGATCGTCGAGGGGACACTGAATAGTGCACGGTACATCTAAACCGTCACCGAACCCATCGTTCTACCATTCCTAGACCGGCAAGGGAACTTGCTGTTCCAACAGGACAATGCACGTCCGCATGTATCCCGTGCCACTCAACGTGCTCTAGAAGGTGTAAGTCAACTACCCTGGCCAGCAAGATCTCCGGATCTGTCCCCCAATTGAGCATGTTTGGGACTGGATGAAGCGTCGTCTCACGCGGTCTGCACGTCCAGCACGAACGCTGGTCCAACTGAGGCGCCAGGTGGAAATGGCATGGCAAGCCGTTCCACAGGACTACATCCAGCATCTCTACGATCGTCTCCATGGGAGAATAGCAGCCTGCATTGCTGCGAAAGGTGGATATACACTGTACTAGTGCCGACATTGTGCATGCTCTGTTGCCTGTGTCTATGTGCCTGTGGTTCTGTCAGTGTGATCATGTGATGTATCTGACCCCAGGAATGTGTCAATAAAGTTTCCCCTTCCTGGGACAATGAATTCACGGTGTTCTTATTTCAATTTCCAGGAGTGTACTTAAGAGGAGGCGGAATCGAATCTCGGCCGGGCAACGAATTTTCTTTTAAGCAGGCCCTCACCTGTCGGCGATGTGAGGAGCCCCCAGAAACAATATGTAACTCGGACTCCACGTTAAACTGAAGGACCCCTTTCCCCATTTTGATAACTGGAATATCTTAGGGATACGCAAGTCGCCAAAGTGATATCAAATAGAAAGATTTATGTTATTATAATAGATATATAAATATATTTAAATACATAATTAACACTACAGCCGACATATTCGTCCCGAGAGAATCAGAAACTATATCGAGACTTTAAAAAATTCTCATTTATTCTTCAGTCTCAGTTGCACATTTTCAATTAGATGACCCGTTCTATTACTCTGCATCATCTTCAGATCTATGTAATGGTGTCAACAACCCGTCCTGTCTGCTCAGAACTTCGTATTAGAGTACTGTTTGTCTGTCTGTTTGACATGAGTTCCTGAACAAACAAGACGGATTGCTGACGCAACTACTTAGATCTGAATCTGATCCAATGTAATCGAAACAGTTTATGTAATTAAAAATTTGCAGCTGAGACTGAAGAAAAATGAGAATTGTTTCAAAGAAATAATTAGGTTTGTACGGAACTCTCAGAGCGTAAGTCCTACTTGCGCTTGTTCACTTTTTTATTATGGATGGACAATGCGCGATCGCATCTAACAGCGCTTGTGGAATAACTCTTGGAACGAAAGGATAATCGGGGAATTGACTGGTCCGCCTGTTCCACCGATTTAAATCTCGTCGAGCACAGGTGGGATGCCTAGGTGAGAAGTATTGCTGTACGTCCACATACATTAATGACCATCCTGCAGTTTTCAGTCGCGCTGCTGGACGAACGGAGCGCCCCACCACACAACAACTACTTCGGTACCTTGTGGCCTGATGGGAGCACATTGCACAACATGCAGTGTCCTATATGGTGATCACAGTCTACTAGGAACCACTGCTCGCTCGCCATATCCCGCCATTCCCATAATAATTGCTTATAGGAATTGAAGGATGGGTGAACGGTACGTATACTTCTGTCATGTTTATGTGTCAGATATTGCCTACCGGCTCCTTTCTGCAGCTGAATGAGGAAGCGACAGAAAAGGCAGAAGGAAATATGACAAAGCGTTTCTGAAAAGACTCTTATCCATCTTGACAGCAGATCAGTGCCGGAACTTTCAGTAAACATAGTGACAACTGAGAAAACCCAAGGTATACTGTATGGCTACGACTGTAGTATTTCTGGTAGCAGACAACCATTGTTAGAAATTCGAGACAATTGTGTAATGAATAAAAAAGCTGTTGCCAGATTCAAGGAGGAGGCAAATGCCTACGAACGTACACTATAGCACAAAAAAAAAGAAACACGCACAACGAAGGGCTTATGCAAACTGATCACAAATTGATATTCATGTAGGTATCGACGGAAAATGCAAAATTATAAAATGGGACGGCCGATGGATGAAAGCGTGACATTGTAGTGCTATTTCATCACGCAGCTGGCAAGGACAGTTAACAGGCGATATGTCGATACCAAGGGCTAGAGTCTTTGCAGAGTTGGACAGCAATTATGCCCCGCAGAAAGATCCGTGAATAATATATGTAGATATCGTTCGAGACAGGACGCGCAGTTTTTAGGAATCAGAGAATCGCTCGACAGTTTAATCGATGCCACTGTCCGACGATGTTGGCAGCGATGGGTGAACGATGGCCGAATGCAGCTTCAAGAAGGAATCGGTCGACCTTAAGAGAGACGACAGAATATGAGAACCGAGAAACCGTCAGAAAGGCAGTCGGAGCCCCGGAGTCACTATTATCATCTATCCGACGTGCGATTGGTGCTTCAGTGACCTTAGGGCCTATTGCTAGATGGCTTACAGAAAGAGGGCTAAGCTCACGGCACCCCTTGCGCCGACTTCCATTGACCGCCATACATCAAGAAGTCCGTTTGCAGTGGTGTCTGGCATATTCGGCCTCGAAACCCATTGACTGCGATAGAATCATCTTGGACTGTGATGAGTCCTTCTTCGACCTGAGCCGCAGTGACCAGCGAAGAAGGTTCTGGAGACGCCACGGACAGCGCTGGGGTACCAATCCGACTGCCGCCCGCCATACGACCCGACAAGCAGGAGTCGTGGTCTGGGGTGCAATTTCTCTCCATAGTAGGACCTCTTTGGCTATCATCCACAATACCCTTAACACCACAGCGGAACCTCGACGATATTCTGCTTACCACTTTTTTCCCCCTTCATGTCAAACCGTCCTGTGCTTACGTTTCAGGAAGATGATGGCCGCCCACACACGGCGAACGTTTCTTCTGCCTGTCTTCGTGCTTGTAAAGCACTACCTTGACCAGCAAGGTCGCCGGATCTCTCCCCAAATGAGAATGTTGGAAGAATTATGGACAGAACCCTTCAACTAGGTCGGAATTTTGACGAACGCGCCAGTTATACAGAATTTGGCATGATATCCCTCAGGAGGGCATCGAACAACTCTACCAAGCCGTATAGCTGCCAGCATAAGAGCCTTAGGCGGACGAGCGCGTTCTTGAGTTGTTTCATCTCTTTCTCTTGAATGTATCATTCAGTTTTTCTGAGACTGTAATCATTTGTTTGCCTGAACATTACGTCGCATCCACCGATTTCTGTCACATTCGAATGATTACTTTGTAGTGCGTTGGTTTTCTCTTTCCTCCTTTTTTTCCTGCAGTGTATATCGGAAGTTCGAAACAAGGGATTACCAAGAAATCTCCAGTACGTCCTCTGATCACCGAAGTTGGCCTAATGTTTCAGGAGTTACAGCTTAGCGATGTACACATCTCAAGCCATTACACAATGTTCGCTACGCATAGTGGAGGTAGTGACTGCACTTTACTGGGCACGTGCCTCTTTACCACAGCACATCTCTCATTACTAAATTCTCCATGTTGGAAGGAAGATGCTCGTCAGTGCTGCACGTCAAGCTGAAGGCCTCGTCAAGCTGTTGAACTACTTAGAGCGCTGGAAGAGCCGGGTCTAGTTAGCGACTGTCTGTCACTCTACAGCCATCAAGGGCCGCACGTGCCCTACATCGAGGATCGCACGTGGCGCCGCCTATGCAAAGTTACGCAGAGCTGAGAGACGGGGACTCCTGTGAGCCCCAGACAGGCTAATGACTCTCATTCAGGAACGCGGTAGTGCCGCTGGCGGGCCCTCGAGTCTCCAAATTGAGCTCAGCGCTTCCCCCCGCTATTAATGATAGCAGGGAATATCCAGCTGTGCCGTAACTCGTGAAGGGCTGAATTCATTGGCGTCAGGTGCCATTTCACAGAGAACCGACGTGCTACAAACGTTACCGCTTCGCCTGGCCCCTTTTGAGAGCTTCTGCGACCAAGAATTCTGAAGACCGGTTATTCAGTTCACTCACTGCCGTACAAGATAGTAATGCGTGTTACTAATGGTTGATAGCGATTACGAAACTTTTAGGCAGATTGATACTGTGTAGTCGACTGGGACTCGAACCCAGAGCCTTACGTTTTGCTGATAATGCTCTTACCGACTTCCATTTTTGTAGCAGATTGTGGTATTATATTTACTTTTTTGGAGAATTACGATATATTTTTTTATGTTGGGGATTGCAAATCCATACAAATCAAGATCGCACATGAAATATTCTTTATTTGGATGGATTACTAGTTTCAGCTCACAATCTACCCATCTTCAGATCTGAGATATAAAACAGACTTTTTCTTATGTTAGCAACAAACAACAATTTACAGAACTGCAGGTAATACTGTAGCAGGGTTCAAGAAAATATACACGATTTAGTTACGGAATATAATTATGAAAAATCCCCTTCGATTGCACAAACTACCTGGTGTTTACCTAGGTTTCAGCGCGGATAACAACGCCTTCTTCAGAACAAATATAAAACAGCTTCCCTAAATAGGCATACTCAAAGGCTAAAATCAACACCTACAGCGGCAAGACCCCATAATTTATTTTAATTTTTTTTTTACAAATACACGGTACATACGTACCAAGTCAATAATGTTACTTATCTCAACCCTGTGTGTACTGCCTCGCCCAGCCCGCCGGCGCCGCCCGCAGTGGACGCGTCGCTGCAACCGCCTGGCGCCTCCCTGGGTCACGCGCCGCCGCTCGCTTCCCGTGACCGGCTGTCCTCCACCATGGAACTCTTGCCCGCTCCGGACCAGATGTCGTCTTCGCCCGTCGGGTGCCTCGACCACATGGAGGTCGACCCTTCGGCCCCTCCTGTCTCTCTACGGGCGCATACACCGCATGTTGACGTGCACCCTGGACTAGGTTTTCAGGCGTTTCCTAGCTCCCCTCGGACCGAATGGCCGGGTGCGGGTGGCACAGCCTCGCCTGTTGTTAGGCTCCCCACCTCATCGCATACGTCAACATGGGGTCCTCCCCACGGCGGGCGGAAGCCTTATAACACGACCGTTCGCCGATTTGCGGGGGAGGAATGTGGTGTCACTGCCAGACACCACACTTGCTAGGTGGTAGCTTAAATCGGCCGCGGTCCATTAGTACATGTCGGACCCGTGTGTCGCCACTGTGTGATCGCAGACCGAGCGCCACCACACGGCAGGTCTCGAGAGACGTACGAGAACTCGCCCCAGTTGTACGACGACGTTGCTAGCGACTATACGGACGAAGCCATTTCTCTCATTTTCCGAGAGACAGTTAGAATAGCCTTCAGCTAAGTTAATGGCTACGACTTAGCAAGGCGCCATTAGCCTTAAATAGCTTGTATATAAAGAGTCACTTGTATCGCCACAATCTCCAGATGTCTCATCAAGAACGATGTATACAAGGACGGATTAAAAGTTAAGTAGTCCAGAAGATACGTATTTTCTTTATCACATTCATTAAGTCTCCTGTTTCAGACCTCACTCCATCCTTCGTGAGTTAGCGCGTGCATCTTGGCCGCCTCTTTCAATTAGTGTGCGTAGTGTTGGCAAGTCTGCCGACACTACAATTTTGGCGACGAGCGTAAAAACGGTCTTCGTTCTTCTTGCTTTGCTTACATTACTTGTGTCAGGGCTTCGCCAGATGTACTGTCCGAATTTTATCGCTTGCAGAATCAGCAGACGCAGGCGTTATTGGATGCCCTGGGACAGCTCGTCCAGGGTCAACGTCCGCTGCAAAACGATGCGGCCGCCGCCGCTTCATCGCTACCGCAGCCGCAACACGCTGTTGCACCACCGTTTCGTCCATATAACGCGGACGACGAAACGTGATCTGAATGGTCCCGACAATTCGGCTTCCATCTAGCCGCCTACAGAATTCAAGGTAATGAGCGGCAGCCGTTTTTGCTTTCTTGTGTCGGTGTGTCCACCTACCGTGTGATAGTGAAATTGTTTCCCCGACGCGACATAGCAACTCTGTCCTACGACGAAATTTTGTCTGCTTTAGATGCCTATTTCAAAGAAACAGTTAATGTAGTTGCCAAAAGGTATACGTTCTTTCGTACCAAACGTACGGCCGGTCAGACTAATAGGGAGTGGGTTGCAACATTGCAAGGACTTACTAGGGATTGTGATTTTGCATGTGAATGTGGACTTCCGTATTCAGATACTATGGTGCGTGATGCAATTGCACAGAACGTTTCTGATGTTCGCATACGGGAACAGATTTTGAAACTAGTAAATCCCTCCCTTCAACAAGTGATAGACATTTTAGATAGGCAAGACACACTTGACTTTGCTCAGGAATCACTTGAAACTTCGCCAGCAGTGTGTCGCATTGACCGGCCCGCCGGGCGCGCAGCACGGGACGCTAAACGGCCCTCGCGCATGTCAGCGCAGCTGCAGCCTAGCTCGCAAACACGAGTCCAGCCGCGTAAGCATGCCAATGCAGTTCTCAAATCATGCCCGCGGTGTGCTACTAGACATTCGCGTGACAATTGCCCGTCACGCCAAGCTATTTGCTTTTACTGTCATAAGAAAGGACATGTTCAAAGTGTTTGTCAGAAAAAGCTAAGATCAGACAATCAAAACCATTCCAGGCCCTTTGCTTCGCGCCGGAATCGAACCAAGGACAATCAGGCTCGTGGACCTTCGCCCATGGACATTCATGTCGTTAATTCCACCCCGTCCAGTGGCACTTTATATCACAGTGACTGTGTTCGTCACGCACAAAGTGTGCGTCGACGTCGCCGGAACTCCCGTAAAGTCGCAAGTGCTTCTGTACCTGTATCAGTTCAAATTGCACGTGAAAGTCGCTCTTGTCGTCAGCAGGACAATAAACTTTTTGTAGACTTAGACTTTGGAGGCAAAGTGATACCATTCCAGCTCGATACCGGAGCTGCAGTTTCATTGCTCAATCAAGACACGTACAAACAGCTGGGCAAGCCTCCGTTGCGTGCCGCAAATGTTCAGCTCAATAGTTATTTAGGACAGCAGATACCTGTGTTAGGACAGTGCAGCCTTCTTGCCACATACAAGGGACAAACAAAACTTGTGTCGTTTTACGTTCTTCGTTCTTCTACGGCAGTGAACTTGTTTGGTTTAGATTTATTTCAGTTGTTTAACTTGTCAATAGTAAATCAGGTCCTCTCAGTGAATCAGACTGTGCCTTCCGCCAGTGTTTCTAATCTATGTGAGGAATTTGCAGACATTTTTGCACCGGGCCTTGGTTGCGCTAAGAACTATGAAGCACATTTGGAACTCAAAGTGGACGCGCAACCGAAATTTTTCAGAGCGCGCAATGTTCCCCACGCATTGCGTGATGAGGTCGCAAGAACATTACACGGTTTAGAATCTCAAGGTGTAATTGAACGTGTGCAGGCTTCTCTCTGGGCCTCACCCTTAGTAATTTTGCCAAAACCTTCCGGAAAATTGAGACTTTGCGTGGACTTCAAGGCAACTGTGAATCCACAACTTGTGACTGCAACTTTTCCTTTGCCCCGCCCGGAAGATCTTTTTGATAAACTGTGCCCGGGTAAATACTTTTCGAAATTGGACCTAGCAGATGCGTACTTGCAAATCCCTGTGGACGAAGAATCACAGCGCGTCTTGGTGGTTAACACGCATCTTGGATTGTACCGCTTCAAAAGCCTGCCATTCGGGTGTGCATCCGCCCCTGCATTGTTGCAGCAATATTTACAAACTGTTTGTGCGTCGGTACCTACTGCTGCGAACTATCTGGACGATATTGTGATCTCCGGAAAGACAGAAGCCGAACATTTAGCCAACCTACGAACGTTATTTCAGGTCTTGCGACAAAATGGTCTTCGCTGGAGGAAGGACAAATGTGTGTTTTTTGCTCGTGACTTACCATATCTGGGCCATGTCTTAAATGCACAAGGCATACATCCGAGTCCAGAGCACCTCCGTGCCATACAGGAGTTGCCTTCGCCACAGAACTTGAAACAGCTCCAGAGTGTGTTGGGAAAAATTCACTACTATGCCAGGTTTGTGCCGCGCGCTTCTTCCATTTCAGCTCCGCTTCATCGCTTACGCCGTAAAGGTGTTCCGTTCGTCTGGACGACGGAATGCGAACGCGCCTTTCGCCAGTTGAAATCGGCGTTGCTTTCTAATACTTGCCTTACGCCGTTCGATCCCCAGAAACCACTTTTGTTGATGGTCGATGCATCGGATTTCGGGATCGGTGCTGTGCTTGCACACAAAGATGGATCGCATGATCGTCCTATTGCCTTTGCTTCAAAATTGCTCTCGTCTGCGCAACGCAATTATTCCCAGATAGAGAAAGAAGCTTTAGCTCTCGTGTTTGGTGTTACTAAGTTCCATGATTTCTTGTATGGTCGTCACTTTACCATCATCACGGACCACAAACCTTTGACATCGCTTTTTCATCCGAACAAGCCTGTACCTCCACGTACAGCGCCGAAATTCATTCGCTGGTCTCTTTTCCTCTCGCAGTACCGCTACGATATCTTGTATCGGTCCACTGCTAAGCACGGACACGCTGATGCGTTGTCCCGTTTGCCTGTTGCTGAGGATAAAGCATTCGATTCTTCCGAATTTGCTTGCATGTTCATTGATTCGGAAACCGATGACGTGGTCGAATCGTTTCCGATTGATTTTCGTCGTGTAGCTACAGCCACAGCTGCTGACCCTGTCCTTGCTACTGTTTTGCGTTTTGTTGCTACGCAATGGCCCTTGTCAAAGTCACGGATCGAGGATCCGTTGGTTCGCCGATTTTTTGCTCACAAGGAGAGACTTTTTGTACGACGTGGTGTTTTGTTGTTGCGTTCGGATAATGATCAATCCAGAGTCGTGGTCCCACGTTCGTTACAGTCCTCTGTCTTACGGCTTCTTCACCACGGACATTGGGGTATAGTGCGTACGAAACAACTTGCTCGTCAGCACTGTACTTGGTTCGGAATCGATGCTGCGATTACGAATATGTGCTCTTCTTGCGTGGCGTGTGGCGAACAACAATCCGCCCCGCCGCGGAGATTCTTTGCATGGCCGAAAGCCACTTCCCCTTGGCAACGCTTACATATCGATTTTGCTGGTCCATTCTGGAATGCTCGATGGTTGGTTGGTTGTCGATTCATTCAGTAATTTTCCATTTGTTGTCCAGATGTCTTCCACGACGTCATCTGCCACCATCCAAGCGTTGTCCGCTATTATTTGCATTGAAGGTCTTCCCCAGACTATTGTTTCCGACAATGGCCCACAATTCATGTCCGCAGAATTTCAGTCATTCTGCAAGGCCAATGGTATTCAACATCTGACATCCGCGCCGTTTTCGCCTCAGTCAAACGGTGCCGCTGAACGATTGGTCCGGACTTTCAAGTCACAGATGTTGAAGTTGAAAGAGTCGCATTCTAGGGAGGACGCATTGTTGCTCTTTTTGTCTTCGTATCGCTCTCAGCCCCGCGATGGTCGCTCGCCGGCTGAGTTGCTCCATGGTCGTCCTCATCGAAGCTTGATGTCTTTGCTGCATCCGCCGCATCAGGTTCCACTGCAGCGGCAGACTACTGCTTTTGCTCCTGGCGACGTTGTTTTCTATCGAAACTATCGCGGTTCACGGCGTTGGCTCGCAGGGCGCGTTCTTCGCTGCCTCGGCCGCGCGATGTATTTGGTTTTGGGGGCCTCTGGTGAGGTGCGTCGGCATCTCAATCAGCTGCGCCTCTGTAGTCGCCTGGGTTCTGCCGCTCCCCGTCTGCTTTCAGCGACGGTGCCGTCCGGTCAGCGCCCTGGGGACCCATCTACTGGCTCGCCTCATCCCCAGGTGTTACCGACGCTGCCTTCCATTTTGCCTCATGGCGACGCGCCGCCGCCGCCGCCGCCTGTTCTCCCGCCGGCGCCGCCCGCAGTGGACGCGTCGCTGCAACCGCCTGGCGCCTCCCTGGGTCACGCGCCGCCGCTCGCTTCCCGTGACCGGCTGTCCTCCACCATGGAACTCTTGCCCGCTCCGGACCAGATGTCGTCTTCGCCCGTCGGGTGCCTCGACCACATGGAGGTCGACCCTTCGGCCCCTCCTGTCTCTCTACGGGCGCATACACCGCATGTTGACGTGCACCCTGGACTAGGTTTTCAGGCGTTTCCTAGCTCCCCTCGGACCGAATGGCCGGGTGCGGGTGGCACAGCCTCGCCTGTTGTTAGGCTCCCCACCTCATCGCATACGTCAACATGGGGTCCTCCCCACGGCGGGCGGAAGCCTTATAACACGACCGTTCGCCGATTTGCGGGGGAGGAATGTGGTGTCACTGCCAGACACCACACTTGCTAGGTGGTAGCTTAAATCGGCCGCGGTCCATTAGTACATGTCGGACCCGTGTGTCGCCACTGTGTGATCGCAGACCGAGCGCCACCACACGGCAGGTCTCGAGAGACGTACGAGAACTCGCCCCAGTTGTACGACGACGTTGCTAGCGACTATACGGACGAAGCCATTTCTCTCATTTTCCGAGAGACAGTTAGAATAGCCTTCAGCTAAGTTAATGGCTACGACTTAGCAAGGCGCCATTAGCCTTAAATAGCTTGTATATAAAGAGTCACTTGTATCGCCACAATCTCCAGATGTCTCATCAAGAACGATGTATACAAGGACGGATTAAAAGTTAAGTAGTCCAGAAGATACGTATTTTCTTTATCACATTCATTAAGTCTCCTGTTTCAGACCTCACTCCATCCTTCGTGAGTTAGCGCGTGCATCTTGGCCGCCTCTTTCAATTAGTGTGCGTAGTGTTGGCAAGTCTGCCGACACTACAATATGTATTCGACATATCCTCCTAAACCGCGGGACAATTTCAACCAAACGTGGTACGGATATACCTTACCGTCAGGCAAAAATGTGCAAGGACTACCTGCCTATCCAACGGGTGAGGGGTGGTGGGTAAAAAAGAATGGTAGCGGGTGACGCGTGTGTGCACAGAATTTATTAATCCAGTATTTGAGAATGAGAGTATTTAGCGACTTGCGAAAAACTTTACACATGATTTCAAACGTGTATGAATTTTTTTATCGTTGACAACACTTACAAAATGATGATTGTGTGTGGAACTTCAATGTTCAGCACTAGTAGTACAGTCGCTTCAGACAGCATACGAATGTGTCCTCCATCAATTTGTTTCTCTGTACGGTTGTACAACACAATGGTAAGTAAAAGCCACTAACTATTGTAAAATATAAAATGTTGAACAATTTCCATATGGTTGGTTGATTTGGGAGGAGGGGACCAAACAGCGAGGTCATCGCTCCCATCGGATTAGGGAAGGATGGGGAAGGAAGTAGGCCGTGCCCTTTCTAAGGACCCATCCAGGCACTTTCTGCGAGCGATTTAGGAATTCACGGAAAACCTAAATCACGATGGCCGGACGCGGGTGTGAACCGTCGTCCTCCTAAATGCGAGTCCAGTGTGCTAACCACTGCGTCACCTCGCTCGCTCAGTTGTCATATGGATTCTGGATGAATATTTAATAGTCACTAGATGTAAGACAGCTGCCTTATCGATGGGTTTCGAATACACTCATCTTCAGAATATTATGTCAGGGAGTAGAATTTAATAAAGACTGTATGGTGTCTTGTGAACATGACACTTTCCAATACTTTTTGGAATTTCACATACTCATATGATCCCACACTGCCTGTATGAAATTCTTGTCCCAGACGTGATATTCTGAAGATGAATGTATTCTAAACCTGTAGATAAAGCCATTGTTTTATACCCAGTGACAAATATTCATCCAGTGTCCACATCAGCACTGTTAAACATTTTAAATTTCATAAAACGGGTGCATACCTCTTGCGTGACTACATGTCACATCGTGAATTTATTGTAAAATATTGGTTACGTAACACAACTGAGGAGAATTCGCTTTAACGCTTCTTCTACAATGCCATAGCCAATGATTTTGCTCGTTGGTCAAATATTTACTTCGGAACATTTGGTTTCTTGAGTGCTGGTGTCTTCTGTGGACGCTAGTAATTTGTTACCTGATGTTGACCTAGTTAGCCCAAGGCTGGTTTCTAATAAAAAAATATTAATGTTACAAAAGAAAATTTGCTTGTTTCCCACTGCGACACCTGCTTTTTTTTTCAAATACGGTTTAAAATTTTCTTCACTGCAACCCTGTTTCTCCATCATCTTTTTGAAAAAAAATTTAGATGTTTAACCCTAGAAACAAAAAAATGAAAATTCAATATAAAGATTCCCTCAACAGTTTGCAAATCGTCCACTCCATAACAAATGTTTCATCGTTCTCAAATGTGCTAATCATTTCTTATGACTTGTATTGTACTGTACTCACAGGCAACACAACTGGAGAATTACTCCGTACTCAGAGATCGAATTCAAACTGTGTGGTACTAAAGGAAGACGATACATTTTAGATTACATTCCAATGCATACAGCTCCTGCAAATACGTGACTGCTAACATTGTAAAAGCTATGTGTTTCATTTACAACACGTGTGAGGTATTTTCATCGAAGAATATTCTGGCAACAACATTACCAATATAATATACTGCATCCTGCGGATGGAAAAATGATACAAAGAACTAAACACGTAATATTTGAATACCCAGTGCTATTTCCTGCAGCATCGACGGAGAAGCCATGCTGAATACCAAAAGGTTGAACTGACTGAAATTCTGTGAAAATTCATCTCTGACTGTCTGTATCTAAAATGAAGTCGCCGTCTCTCCATTATACATAATTACAAATACCGCTTCAGCTCAGAACTCATTCATAAAAGATTCCGTCAGGGAAATATCTTACATTTTTTTGTCAATATACAGAGAGCTATTACGAGCTTTCGCTTATTACGTGCGGGCCTGCCGTATAGTAATCCGCAAAGCAGTCTATAACTGTCCAGTGTCCTCTCTATTAATTTTCCGTTGCCATGCAATATTCTGTTACCTGTCACTCTCCGTTTACGGTAATATTTGACTGTTATTTCGTTTCTCTTACCTTTTCTAGTAATTTTTTGAAGAATCACTTGCATCCGTTCTCTAAGACGTTACTGTCACCCTCTATCTCCTCCTATGACGTACTACTAATTTCATCTCTTTACCCAGCATTCTCTATAATCAGGTTACATATTCTAACCTTCGTCTATCCCTAAAATGTTTCCCATCTGCTACCTCTTACAGTACCAAGTTTACTATTCTTAGATCTTTCCCAAACGTCTAATTAACTTCTCAGCTCTTCTGATGCGGTTTTTCTACACGCTTCTCTCCTTGCCTATTTTTTTTTTCTTTTGCTACCTTTTCATTTCGTACTTATCTGTCCTTCTATAGCAGCCCGATTCAAATAGTTTGTTTCCTCGATGCTGCAAGCATATTATTATGGGAACTTCTTTCTTAAACTCGTGTCAACAATTGTTACCTACCGAGATTTGTTACTGTAGAATGATTCGCAAACTGTAACAGTTGTAGAATATTTGAGAACAAATGAAAACGTGTGCTGGGCCTGCACTCAACCAGGATTTCCCGCTTGTCACGAGCAATTGCCTTAACCACTTCGACTATCAGAGAACGCTTCCAGGAGTGGACCAATCTTCCATTCGTTTTGGTGTCTACATCTTTTAGTGCTCGCACTATACTATCGTGATTCCCGCTCAGATTGAGATACTGTTTTTGACTCTCACAGTGCCCTGATATCACGTGAAATACTGTACAGTGCTGTGGCGCAGTGTTTGTGTTGCACTGTATAATCCGAAACAATGTTCATTCGGACTGTGCGGTGCAACAGACACTGCATTACAACGCATTACTGAACAACGTTTTCTGCACAAGTCTACTTCCAACATTTACCTTTCTTTGGACATTCTGTCTAATCTTCCTTCCTGGATAGGAGGATTCTTTCACTTGTTCAACTCCTGCCGTTTAATATGTCGAATATTTTCCTTTCTAGTAGTTGTCATTATATTAGTCTCACGTTATAGTATTATTGATTCATATTCTGTACCAGGTAGGTTGGACGTTCCATTAAACGGCATTCATAACCCTTCATTATTTTCTATCAAAAGGGCTAAATCAAACCAGAATCTTAGAATTAATACTGTACCCATAAACCTGTGAATTCTCTTCATGCCACGTTACACGCTTTATCTTGTGATTGACATACTGCACTGGAGTTTCAACTGTTGATTTGTTCACCAGTGAGTAGCAGAAGATATAATATACTCACATGAAGCATTGATTTACGACCGGCCGAAGTGGCCGAGCGGTTCTAGGCGCTACAGTCTGGAACCGCGCGACAGCTACGGTCGCAGGTTCGAATCCTGCCTCGGGCATGGATGTGTGTGTTGTCCTTAGGTTAGTTAGGTTTAAGTAGTTCTAAGTTCTAGGGAACTGATGACCTCAGAAGTTAAGTCCCATAGTACTCAAAGTCATTTGAACCATTGATTTACGTCTACTCGGTAAAACACACACACACACACACACACATTACCTTAAAAATTCTTTAGGTTAATTTTGTACTGTCTTTGCAACTACAAAAATGAGTGATTTTTTTTCACCAGGCGCGTTTCGCTTTATTAAGGTAAAGCATCATCACTGGTCTATTATTAAGTTATTTACATTTTGATTTGCTTTTAGATCGAAAAACAGTTCGTTAAGAATAGATTGATTTGTACTTACGGTGATTTTTCGGCTGATTTCTCGCTTACATCTGGAAATGCCGTCTGCTAGCACATCGTTGTTTTTCTGTGTTAGACATTTACCAATGTAAGCGAGAAATCAGACGAAAAATCGCTGTAAGTACAAATCAACCTATTCTTAACGAACTGTTTTTTGATCTAAAGTAAATGAAAATGTAAATAACTTAATTACAGACCACTGATGATCCTTACAACAATAAACCGAAACGCATCTGGTGAAAAAAATCACGCATTTTTGTAGTTGCAAGGACAGAACAAAAATACCCTCAAGAATTACAAGGGAACTATGGGCACTATGGCCACACAAATGAAGAATTTAATACCTTAAAAATAGTTCCTGTAGTTAGAACCTAGCGGAACAACGTTTGCACAAATTATGCAAACCTATTGGATTTACGTTCGGGATGAGCGGGGTTCAAATTCCGACCCAACTAATCAGATTTCGATTTTCCATGGTTATTTTAAACTGATGAATGCAAACGCGTATGGTCCGATCTAAGCATGTACTCCATCTCTTATAAACTTGTAGCTGAGAAAGCGTTAACTCTAGTCTTACTTCCTTGTACATAGTGGGCCGTCCTTGCAGCAGCTTAACCTCTCGTCTGGAAACCGAAACCGAAAATATGTCCTTCAGGCAAGTCGAGTCCTTCAACCGTTACTACAGTAGAGCGCCAAAGTGCCAAGTGCAGTGGTTCTTTATTTTCACGTAGCTCACTGAAATTAAACCGTTAATCAATCTTTTAGATTCTATTTCAGTTTTATGTCTATTCCCACTACTTGACATGTTACCCTGAGACACGAATCTCATTGCCTTCATAGGGAACATCGAAATATGTTACCACAATATACAAGCACATGTCCTTATTTACCAAGGCCACCGTTACTAATATGGTTCAAATGGCTCTGAGCACTATGGGACTTAACATCTATGGTCATCAGTCCCCTAGAACTTAGAAATACTTAAATCTAAATAACCTAAGGACATTACACAACACCCAGTCATCACGAGGCAGAGAAAACCCCTGACCCCGCCGGGAATCGAACCCGTGAACCCGACCGTCCGTTACTAATATGATAGCCGTTTCAACTTCAAGTTCATGTTGTCTATGAGACGCTAAAATCTGCAACGTACATACCTCCACTGTATTGGGAATGATGAACCTTCATTTTACGTATTTTCGAATAGTCACACTTGTCCATGATAGTTTCTCTACTAACAAATGTAACGTCGATTTGAAACGTAAACATTACGAGCAGCGCCTTTTAACTTCTACCTTTGCCGCAAGGGTATCCTCGTGTCTTGGGGCGGTTGTAGATTGAGTTGAATGAGTGTCTTGCGGTACCTACCCAGTCGTAAGCCTTTCGTTTTGACGCCACTTCGGCGGTCTGGATGACAACTTTACTGCCTGTTTTCTTAAATAGCTTCTCATGGGTCTCACAGAGCTGCGCTACACTAAATACCATACCAAAATGTTCAAATGTGTGTGAAATCTTATGGGACTTAACTGCAAAGGTCATCAGTCCCTAAGCTTACACACTATTTAACCTAAGTTATCCTAAGGACCAACACACACACCCATTCCCGAGGGAGGACTCGAACCTCCGCCGGGACCAGCCGCACAGTCCATGTCTGCAGCCCCTTAGACCGCTCGGCTAATCCCGCGCGGCAAATATACCATACCACGATGGAGATAAATGAATTAGCTAACGCTCTAATTAGAATGACTTCGACAGGTCAAAGTGCTTCACACAGAGGGTGTCAGAAGCAACACACACAAAAATCTCTCAATGAAGACAGTGTAGAGAGTAGTGAGAACCCACCGTTGTACCCAAGAGTGTATTTTCGTCGTGCACAACATTGGACCAACAGTCGAATGTAGCAGAGTTTAAATATTGTCTGTGCGTCACACTTGGCGAATGCACGTATGGTTCCTTAAACACGCCCGCACATCCTTCCTACTTGTTCATTCGAGCTAATGCCCATATCCAAAAACCATGTTGTCAATGGGACGTTCACATCTGCGATGTACATACCTCCACTGTATTGGGAAAGATAAATTTACCTTTTTACTTTTTTATGATTTTTATAAAAGAAAGTGAACTGGCGTTGTTAAATAACCTATCTGCTCCGGAAAGCTCCAAGGCAGCCACTATCCGTAATGTTCCGACCCAACGGAATCACCACCAGCAACAGTACATTCTGTTCTCGCTACATTAGAAACTTCAGAGAGACGTGAAATTTAACACAGGATTATCATCACCATGAGCAGCAGCAGTAGCAGAAGCAGCCAACTCGCTCACTTGATCATGTGGCCCCTTTGAGTCGGCGTGCAACGTGGGATACCTACAGGTTCTTACATTTCTGCCGATTTTCAGCTTCCCGCCACCAGTTCAATCCAGCTACATTTCTTTAGTATATGCCCCACCTGTTCAGTGGTCTTCCCCTTGATCTTTTTGGATAAACTGGGCTCCAATCTACACTGCGCAATAGAATTAAATGATCTCTTTTCCGAAATTCCGTAATTCCCTCCCACTGCGACGCTGAAATTTGGCTCTAAGGTGCGAACAGTCTTCCTCTGCAATGGTAAAAATGGCAGGGTCCTCCGACGTCACCCTAGGGCTCGTCGGCTTTTCAAACAGCAAGGTGTCGCCACATGCGGAGAACGGCCGCAGCTCAGAAGTTCGTGTGATGTGCAAGGTGGGTTAACTGCACCACAATTCTGTCCATAGCCACCATCGACGTGCCACACAACAGGAATGTCGTCACTACGATGAGCAACAGGAAGACATTCATTTCGTCGAATGGTTTTGAACGGTCCCTAGTGGTTCCAACCTGTAGACCTGAGCAAAAATTGCGGTCGCGCTGCCCTCCAAAGTGGTCAGATCACATTTGATGGGGATGTAGCCCCACAGCGTCCTTACAGAAGGGCTGAAACGTCAGACGGTCAGCAGTGTCAAAGGTTGTCGAGAACGTCTTACTACTGCTCATAGAACTACGAACTGTCGTTCTCAACGTCGAAATGTGTGGGAACCAACGCCCCAGAGAAAGCGGCGGTTTCATTGCCGTTCTTTATGTCACCCTCTGAGGCGTTTTCGTACAGATTTTGTGCGGTGGTGTATCTGGAATGTTTTCCTCGGCCAGTCATAAGGAAACTGCATGATTTCAACATTGGGCGTCGTGGTTCTAACCTCCATAGCAGAGGCGTCAAAAGAAGGGATGAAATGTGGGTAAGAGAGGTTGTGACAACATTCTCATCGTGTGACACATCCACGGTAGCAGTTGGCAGAATTGTGGTGAAGTGTGGTGCCAATGTAACAGCACAGCCCACATGAACCTCTAAGCCGTGGCCTTGTTTTCCCAAGTGCTGTTCGAAGCGTCGTCAGCCCGAGGGTAAGCACCTCAGGGTGCCACGCTTTTTCTCCATTAGGGAGGAAGGTTGTGGGCACCTTTGAGCCAGATTTCACACTTACGCGTCGCAATAGTAGACACGGTGTTTCGGAAAAGTAAAGTGATCCTTAAATTCTGTTGTTTTGTCCACCTGGCTTCTTTTCTTCGACCCATATGACCAGCCCACTGCCATTTCCATGTAGCCATTCTTTCCATTACGTCACTGACCTTTGTTGTCTGTCTGATATCAATTTCTTTCTTTCCGTCTTCCTTTGTGTAGCCCGACATTGACCTTCTCATTTCTCTATGGCCTACTGTTAGTTTCCGATGTTAATGTCCACGTCTTACAACCATAAATTATTACTGGCAGCACAAATTGGCCAAAAACTGTTTTCTTAGGCTCGGCTGATAACTTAGACTTCAAAACTGAAGAGTATCGTCCATAAGCTTGCCAGCCTAATTTAATACATCGACATATTTCAGGTTTTAGGTCTCTTTTAGGTCTCCTTCGTATTTACAAGTTGACTCACCTAGACATACTGTGACCCTTTGCAGCTGCGTACTTCAAAGAGATATATTTCCTTCCGGTGTCCATTCATTCATAATGATCTTGGTTTTAGCATAGTTCATTTTTAGATCAACTACAGAGCACACTAAAGCAAGTTCACTAATCAGTGTTTGCAGTGCTTCTGTACTATCTGCTAGTATCATCACCATCACTTAGGTTATTTAATCACTTTCCCAGAATTTGGATTCCCTTTGTTTTCCTGTCCAATGTAGACATCGCTTTCTTAAGAACTGCTGAAAATAGTTCTGGAGATCTAGAGTCATCTAATTTTACACCCTTGTCAATGGGAAATTCAACAATTTCTTCAACAACATTCACAAACGCTTTGGAGGTTTCGGATATGTTGCATAAGACCTTAATATAGGTCTGCTCTATACCATGTTCTGTTAGAGCTGGGTGACTGATCGAGGCGAATGGTTTTTCAAAATCTATAAAGGCAAGGCAAAGAGGTAGGTGGTACTTATTTGCTCTAGTAATTGTTTTCCATCGTGTGAGAAAATGATAAATTGTACAACCCTCTTCGTCAACGAGCTTGGTCATTGGTTGAGCCAGGTCAAGTGTAGTGCTCAATGTGGTATTCAAAATACTATGGAAAACTTTGCACAGAGTGGGCAGGAGGCCGACAGGGCGATACTTCTTTATATCTTTATTAGAACATTTATTATGCATTAGAATTATCTTGGCTTTATTCCAATCTCTTGGTAATTTTACACTGTGCAAATAGCTTGAAAATATTTTAGCTAAATGCTTTATAGATTCATCATTTATCAGCTTTAATATATCGACTGAGAGGTCATAACTCCCTGCAGCAGTTCCTTTCTTTCATCTTGTCTATATCACATTAGACGTCTGATGTGAGTATTTCTGAGATTTGGGAAATCCAATTCGTTTAGGAACGTATCATCATTGACTTACCTGTACAAGAAACTATAAAAATTCTAAATATATCCGAGTATTTCTTTCTTATGTTTAATAACCCATGATATTGTCATAAAATGTGACCATCGAAAAATGTCTTCACTTTTCATAAGTCTCGAGATGAAAATATACTTTGTTTTTAGGGCGGAGCCACCTATCCCTTAGTCGAGAACCACTATGTCACCACGATTTATCTAATCTGGACCACAACTAAAATGTTAAAAACTCGATGGTTTTTTCTATGGACAACGTAACTCACGTACTATCAATGTATCGTCCAACAGTTTCTGGCGCAAAGTCTTTCAGAATGGAACTGCAGGTAAGATCGGTAGTTTCTATGAAATTTGAAAAATTGGATTAATGCCTAATGGGGCGTCCACAGACGCCTTCCAGTTTGACATTCTCTCGGTTCTTCTCAGTTGTGTGAATCGACCAGTGAGAAGTGCTTGAGTGACTCAAATGATAGACCACTGCCCACGAAATTCATGAGCATGGGGCACAGATCAGGTCCGATGCTCTTACTTTCTTCTATTTAACAAATGCAACCTACTTTTCACAAAGAACAGAAAATTCATCTCACACAACTACGTGTAGTTAATTAAGGAACTCTATAGCTGCTGTGTGTTGAAATAAGAATAAGTTAGACACTAATACAAAATGAAGAATGATAAGTGATTTGTAGACCACTAAGAGAATGCCATCCTTGTCTGTTAGGCTATCAATCAACACTTACTGCGCACCTCTAGTAAGCTAGGATGTTGAAAAATCTAAATAACCTGCTGGTGACATTTGCTGGGGAATACTGTTGGTATTCAGTTTTGCCGGCCGAAGTGGCCGTGCGGTTAAAGGCGCTGCAGTCTGGAACCGCAAGACCGCTACGGTCGCAGGTTCGAATCCTGCCTCGGGCATGGATGTTTGTGATGTCCTTAGGTTAGTTAGGTTTAACTAGTTCTAAGTTCTAGGGGACTAATGACCTCAGCAGTTGAGTCCCATAGTGCTCAGAGCCATTTTTTTGGTATTCAGTTTATGAAGAGTAAATGGGAAGGTAACCAAGTATTTTTTTTATTAAAAATGAAACTCCTCCAGTTGTACTTAAGATTTCCTATTTATTTGGCTACTAGTTTCGACGTTGCGTTTACGCCATCTTCAGGCCCGTACGCTTTGATGATATCAATTGTGTGTGGCTGAGTATTACAAGTCGCGGTGAGACCAATACGTGCTCCACGTGGATGGCGGGCAGTAACTAGTGTGAAGTTTACACCAGTGGGACAGTGGGTCAAAGATAGATACAGCAGATGCTCCTGCAGCAGGGCCGCCTCCCGCTCGCCTACGCCGTCACCTGACCCACAGAGGGACGTGTGCTGGTACCACTGGCGTTTCGCGGAACGTGCTCAACCCTGAACTAAACCGCGCGCGTTCCCAAATGCCAGCGGAAATTGAACGTAGGCCCTTCGACCCATTGCCGGCCAACATCACAGCGCCTATTCATCAGCGGTCGACACACCGGCTGTAAGTACTTGATTGATACTGGCTCCGACATAAGTATTTACTGACATGATGCTACATCGTTGCCGACAGCGTACGTCGATCTGCCTGACGGCCGCGAATAACTCGTCTATTGCAACGTACGGCTTGCACAGAATAGAAGTGGATCTTGGCCTCCGCCGCGCATCCTTTGGAATTTCACGCTGGCAGATGTGGTAGAGCCAATAACAGGAGCGGATTTCTTGGCGTACTGTAACCTTTTGCCAGATATGACTAACACACACACACACACACACACATACACAGGCGCGCGGGGGGTAGGCGGATGCGGGTCGCTAGAAGTTCAGCATCCAAGTTACTGACAACAATAATAAATAGAAGAATGGAAAAAAATTGAAGATCTGTTAGTTGACAACCAGTTTGGCTTTAGGAAAGGTAAAGACGTCGAAGAGGCATCCTGACATTGCAGTTGATAATGGAAGCAAAACTAAAGGAAAATCTTGTCATTTCATAGGATTTACTTATCTGGAAAAAGCATTCGGCAGTTTCAAATGGCGCAAGATGTCAGAAATTCTGAGAAAAGTTGGGGGAAGCTAGCGGGAATGACGGGTGATATAGAATATATTTTGAGAGCCAATACGGACCAATAACAGTGGAAGACCAAGGACGAAGTGCTCGAATTAAAAAGGGTGTAATCCAAGGATTTAGTTTTTCAACGCTTCTGGTTAGTCTATACGTCGAAGCAATGATTCAAATAAAAGAAAAGTTCAAGAATGGAATTAAAATTCAAGGTGAAAGGATATCAATGAGAAAATTCGCTGATGACATTACTGTCATCAACGAAACTGATGAAGAATTGCAGGATGTGCTGAATGGAATAGATAGTGGAAAACGTGGAACAGAAGAGGATCGAAGCTTCTAAGATATGGTTCTACAGAAGAATGCTGAAAATTAGTTGGACTGATAAGGTCCAACTAATGAGGTGGTTCTCTGAAGATTCGGCGAGGAAAGGAATTTATGGAAAACACTGACAAGTGACAGGGTCAGGATGGTAGGATATTTGTTGAGACAGCAGGGAATAACTTCCATGGTACCGAGAGAGCTGTAGGGGGTAAGAACTGCAGAGAAAGACAGAGATTGGAACACATCGAGCAAAGAATTGAGAACGCTTGTTCAAGTATTATTCTGACACAGGATAGAAATTCGTGGCGGGCCACATCAAACCAGTCAGAAGACTGATCACTCAAAGAAAATGTTGATAAATAACGAACAACTAAAATGTTATGTTAGAATATACTATTTATTTCAAAACTTTTCAACCATGACACTTCCTATTTTGGATAAATAAGATATTGTAACTGTTTTTTGTTTCTTAACACAAACTTCAACGGCACTTCCTTTTATTTTTAACAACACGGACTTCCATTACACATTCAATCATGTTAAACTTGACACTGCATGACATTTACACTTATTGCTTTTACACTAAATTTTGTAATGACATCGCTGATAACCTTGTGAACCTGATACACTGTTAACCGAAGCTGCTTCTCTTTAAATTATTTCTCTCTCTTTTTCCGATTTCTCTGTTTCCTCCATCTCCAAAATATTTTAAAACATGGGTTGATTTCTAATCTGGTACATGATACAATAAAATAACAATAAATAGATTTTTATACGAGCCCAGAATAATTAAACAGAGTACAGTCTATGTATACTTGTACAACGTTTTCGTAGAATTGAAACTGTTGTTTTGAAAATATTTTCTCACTTTCTTCATACATTTATTAAGGCCTAACAATGCCATAAATTTGTATTCTTTATGTACACTATGCGTTTTAAAAAGTTGTAATGAAACCTGTACTTATGGAGCTTATACAAGCCATTATCAACTTCTATGACCACATCTATGGTCCACATTTAGTGTGGGAACACATACAGTCGTTCCATTGTCAGTTGCAGGAAATTTTGCTTGATGACAACTTCATTATTTTAGCTCTTTGTTTCTAAACCTTTTCTCTGAAATTTTTGCGTTCTGTGTTAATTTACTCTCTTCTGTCATCGAGAGATCTGCCACAAACAAATGAGCCACTTGCAGTGTTCGAAGATGCTGTAACAGTCAACATTAAGAAAACAGTACTGCAAATTTAAATGTTAATACAAGATATTTAAGCATACATCGTAACGTAAACGAAATGTAAGGTGATTAAAAATTTGCTCACCTAGAGCATTTGTAATGACGTAACCGTTTGCTTCATCCTCGTTTTCTGCTTACTCGTTCTCCTCTCCATAATTATCAAATAAAGTCTCAAAATGCCAGTCTTCATGTGCATCAGAAATTTCATTAAGAGAAATTTCATCAGATAACAATTCAATTATAGCAGAGTATCGAAACATAGCTTCATACGGCGATCGATCGTTTCCTACAAAATGACAGAGAGATGAAGGTTTCAACGTGCACAAAAAAACCTTATCAAGTATAGAAACAATATTTTTCGGAATTTTTCTTAAATACGGGCCTGTGTTATGAAAAATCCTTACCCGAATGGAGAGTACGATTTTTCTGAAACTGAATGAACTGCAGTCCCTTAGGCCAGTCTGGTGTCTTATTTTCCATGCACCTAACATTTCATCAACGTCCCAGTTCACCCTCTCCACCGAACCCTGGCTCTGGTTGTCTTGGTTTACCATGGACGATTTTAATCTCGTTCGACACTCATTCAATATGAAGTTTAAAAACTCTCGTCCGTTACGGGAATGTAAGAATACAGCAGCTCCGAAAATTGCGTTAATATGAAGTACATAAATGGCTACTTCTGCTTGGTTGCTTTTTAATGTTTTCAAAACAACGGATTTTGTCAAACGATTTTGATAAACCATTATAAATCAAAAGACAATTGACGCCTTTCGATTGCATATCTGTCAGATCGACCTGCAAACAGGGGCTTAAAGCTGAATGCGGAATAGTTTTCCTTGCTGTCCCTTTTCTTTTCTTTTATCAAATTCTTGAATTTCTTTTGACACTGTACACATAGACGTATACAAATCATGATACTTTCCTTATTACGCTGAAATACTTTTTCTTTAATTCACATGCCATTCTTTTTTTCCGCCATGACCTTTTGACGAATATGTTGCATGAAGATTATCAAATACTTCATCATTTATTATGTAATAAAATACATTTTTGTATTCACTTCCGTTGGTCTTACAAATTTCTCTCTTCACATGATTGCAATGACATCATATTTCCGTACCGTTCTCTATCCCTTAGCTCCAGAAGTTTTCAGCCTTTCCTTAGATTGTTTTACAAGTTTCATGTGTTCATTGTACTCATCATGTGTAATACAGGCCTTGTAATCCGTTCGTTTACTGTCTAGAATGGAGACCACAGCTTTATCAAATTTCGTACGCACATCACTGTGTGTGTTACTCATTTCTGCTACCACATCGTAGACACAGTACACTGCAATCACTTTAATACAACGGGAAACTCAACTAACACGTTACAAATGCCTTTTTACACGAAGTTCGCAAACGTCATCAGTTTATTTATCACACTCGCTTGTGCACTGTCGTCGCATTCCTGTCTGACTTACAATTACAGCAGCGTTTTTGTTTCTTGAAGCCGCTCTATGCATTGTCGTCGAAAAACAGCATTCATTACACATTATCCAAGGAGACACGGAAATTTACGAAATTCTCCGGACAATGGAGAAACATTTCGAAGTGAACATGCAAGGAAGAATGTATCAATATTGATTTAATAAGGCAGTTATTTTTAAGTACATGATTCAACTTAAGTAAAAAGACACAAGAAGAACAAGCACAATAAAGACAATCAGAAACAAGAATACTAAGATACTAACAATAAATTTCAGTAGATATTAAATAAGAAGGAAAGGCATTAGGATATAAAGGAGGTAAAATTAAACAATATGGTTAAATGAACGGCGAGCTGGAGAAAGGAAGACGAGCATGTAGATATAAGAATCTTGCAGTCGACGGAACTTTACGTTCTTGTCCCTCTTCCGCTATGTTCAGTACACGATTGGAATCATTCAGTAAATAATAATGATAACGATAATAATAATAATCATCTAAAGTACCTTTTCATTTGAACTACCCACGTCTAGCTCGCCCCAGCTGCATTATTAATGTGTGTCCATGTTCAACAATGGACACTTGGTGGTAATTGTAAAACACCTGCATGCAATTTTTACTAATTAAATAGAAGACTTATTGCAACAGGCTCTTCAGCGTTCTCGAGTTATATATTTTCAAAAATTACTGTTGTGAAACGAGGTCTGTTGATCACCTGCAGGTGATTATGATCCCCAATATATATCAGTCAACTCCGTATCATTTGCTTTTTTAACGATTGTTACTGTTTTAGTATACGGTCTGTTCCTTAGTTTATAGCAAATTGTGAATGGTCCAAATGATCCGAAGTCGAAGAGCAGTTTTCCAGTAATACAATTTTATGACTGCAAAGTGATGACTTACATGTAGGCCCAGCGACTACTTTTTTGCACGATCCGAACGGTAACTGGAATATGTTAAACCAGTGTTAGTTAGATTTACAAATCTGACGTGTTCATAGTGCAAAGCACCAATATATTTCGGAATATTCCGTAACTGACGAAAAAATTCTGCAATCTTTATATGGCTCTCTCCTTTTGGTACCGACTTAAGAGCATACGTCCTTCGAGCACGATGCATCCAATAATGGTTTCTCCTCGTTCGATCTAGGGTGAAAATGAAATAACTGTACATTTCCTTTTTAACTCTAAGGAGTGAAGACATGTTTTACCTGAATGCAAAGAAGAAGTGGAAACTCTTACGGACCACCTCTTTCGGAACACGTAGACGGAACTTATTTACTGTTTTACTGATTTACTGTAAGTAGAAATTAAATGAACAGCCTCCTGTCACAGAGTGACTAATTTCGTTCGGCATGCAGTAATACATCATCTCGTGTTTGTATAATGTTATTATGCCTTGAGAAATAAATTGTACTAAATCACAGTTGGATGTCTGTCTTTCTATAAAAGGCTATGAATTTAGATTACGTCTGTTAAAGCTCCTTCGCTGCTACAAATAGCCTTCAGTTTACATTTATCTTGATGCTTCGATAAATATAAAATCTTCTTCGCACTCTTAATCCAGTACCACGTCTTCCTCAGAGCTTGAATCAGTAGGAGTGTAATGAAATTACATGGCCACCGCCTATGTTCGACGTCAACGCGCAAGAAACAACACTCACAGACGGCATGCGCCAGCAGTAGGAGTGAAGCGTCGGGGTGGGAGGGGGGGGGGGGGGGGACGCTGAAAAAGAGCGCATTCTTTGCAGTGCGGAAAGACAGTGATTTACCTGACGTCCAAAAGGGCCTGATCATTGACTTTCGGTCAAGGGTTTGGTGCGTGCTGGTCAAAATGCATTTCGAATCTGCTTATCTGAGTATCCGTTCTAGACAAACACGGAGAGAAGACGGTTAAGCTCTACTGATAAGCTCCCTCGATCTGAAATAACTCTAGCCCTATGAACGAGAGTCCGTAATACAGCACTGCACTGAGATGAGTGATGGCACCTCATAGTCTGTATATGTAGGTCATTGTGACGGAAAACGCTTTGACCCAAGGAACCATCAGTTTTTCTACTGACCAAGGCATCTGAAAACGGGAAGTCTCCACTATTTTCCTCTTCCATGGTGGAGCACATCCTCGAATGGAGGGAAATAATGTGTTCCAGAAATGAAGAAAGCGTTGCTGTCCCATAGCGTCATATGATAAAGACGTCGTCCTCGTACGTCCAGAAACATTAAGGTTTCAAAACCCCCGACTAAAATGCTTTCTCCTTGAAGTCTTCGACAAGAAGGTTAGCTAAGGCAAAGGGCTACCCATAGTAACACCGTCAGTTTGTTCAAACTATTGTTCATTAAATAAAAAATAATTGGATATAAGTACATGTTAGAAAAGATGTAAGATGTCCTCCTCAAGCTTAGCTCCTATGACTTATAATGAATTCACCACAGGAATTCGTGTGAGCAGAGCGGCCACACTGGACGCCACTAATACGTCAGTTGGTTCGAGACGCAGATTCTTCAGTCGCGACGGCGCTTTTCCCGAGTCACGCATCCGAAGACTATGGCCCATTTCTTTGGCAAGGGGCCCTCAGTGTTAAAATCCTCTATGATTCGCCTACGGTGTTATAGCCTCAACCCTTGACACCTGCGCTCCTTTAGCGACCCATCGTATATATTGGCGAGAAACTGCAGCAACAGGTCATAATCACCTGGAGATGTCTCGTTGTGCAGCTTTCACAACACTATCCGACGCGACGGCCGTGAACCACCGAAGCATTTATTACGTCGGGAAAGTCTCAAACAGCAAAATATCGTTTACGTCTACATAGCCGCACATCGTACAAAGGCCGCCAACAATAAGGTGTGGGGATGTTCTTATTCTGCTTTACCTTTTCGCGAGACAACTGCTAGCACAAAAGTTTTGCTCTTCATAGATTTCATATTTCCCGACCGTGTACTATCTACAAGTCACCGATCGCCGTGTAATTTGTGTGTGTTTGTACGTATGCCTTCAAAACCGAAACAAATTTCAAGGGAAAAGTATTCAACTGAAACAGTTATCGCACCCTTTGAAGAGGCTAAAACACTTATAACAAAAGTATGCACTTTTCCTCAGACAACTTCAGAGAAATTAAGCTCTAGGAAATCACAAATACTGCTGGACTGTTGTCGCGACAATGTCTGTGGTTACGCAGTGAAAATAGAGGAGGTACCTGGGATGAATTGCACCTGACGCCCACGTAAACCCACCCAGCAAGCATCGGTCCTATGTCTCCACACAAGCTCCTTATCTCCGAGCCATTTACCCTGTACAACACATGTGAGAGCGATATCTTCCCTATAATTTATGATGATGAATTTAATTATAGCTACACGTAATATTCAGATAAAGCTTATTTACGACTGAAATTTGTTTCCCTTTGTTTTCCAACACTTCAGTAACTGATCTATGGATTTGAACTATTCGTATTTAATGCAGCTAGTATGATCGAACCGCCATAACTGATTGATGTTAACGCCTGAGATCTCTTTCTGTGGCAAACAGTTTGTAACGTAGAAAGTTATCACGAAATAAAATTCGATGCTGTAAGGCACGCAGCCGTGTAGCACGGTGGCTTCAGAATGGCTACGTTTTTTCTTCGCTCTGACTCACAACGCAGCTGACGCTATCGGCCGTGTGAAAGGTCTCAAGTCGGTACGCAAATTCATACCCCCTACGAATCTAAATAAACTATAGTAATTATCAGCCGATTTTTTTCAAACTTGGTACACAGTCTTTTGTAATTAAGGAAGGCATCCTGTCAAAATTTCAGATTTTTATCTATTATAGTTACGGAGACTGAGAAAATTACTTAAATGTCCTAAAACCGACACTCATGTTTCAAAACTCAATTAGTAACAATAACCAAATGTCTTTCATTATCATCTGAAGTCATAACAAAGTTCACAGTTTATGAAATCACTTAATCAGAATTTTCTTTTGAAAACTTTAATTACTCTATTTTATGTAGTATAAAAATCATTCAAAATTAATATTTGCTTATCATTTTGTTGTGTGAATACATGTGAATGAATGAGAGAGTGTATTCGGGACAAACGTTAAAACTTAATGTCATTTTATGTAAAACCTTATAAAATTCAACAGTCAATTCTGAAGTCATAACAAAGCTCACAGTTTATGAAATCACTTAATCAGAATTTTCTTTTGAAAACTTTAATTACTCTATTTTATGTAGTATAAAAATCATTCAGAATTAATATTTGCTTATCATTTTGTTGTGTGAATACATGGGAATGAATGAGAGAGTGTATTCGGGACAAACGTTAAAACTTAATCTCATTTTATGTAAAACCTTATAAAATTCAACAGTGGGAAAATTGTGTTTCAACCACGATGCTGATGACGTATGTCGATGTGTGCTTGCTTTTGTAAGAGAGCAGCCAGAATAAAAGTCTGAAGCGGAATAAGTTTCTAAATTAATTTAAATAATATTTTGCATTTCACTCTATTTTACTAAACAATATATTAAAAATTGAAATTGTAATGACGTAAATGACTATCTGATTAGTGGTTGGCTAAGGCAAGTTTTGCCGCGAGAATGATATGTACGGATCATTCTGATTGGTCGTTCAGATCAATAGCCAATCAGAATTAAGCGGTTCCCTCGTGCAGATAGTTACGCAGACAGAGAGGAGAGGAGCATCGAGAGAGTCGCTAGTTAACTTGCTTCAGGGTAACACCATGCTAGATGTCTGTGTGAAAATAGTATGTAAAATGAAGAACTAGGGAGTTCATTGCGTTTAGAAGGTGTCGTGACTAAAACGGCATAAGTTACGAAAATTTTGATGAAAGTGTGATATTTCTGATTTAATTAATTGCAGTTTTATGAGAGTGTGAAATTTTCGGTCATAGTGACAACTCCACATGGCATATTCCCTGTTCTTGATGGAATACTTTGGCGAGCACTCCTTAGAAGACCACTGAAACGACCGAATGTTCAACTCCCTAAGAGTGGTGGGTCAGTGACTTTTAGATCACAAATTTAACCGGGTCGAACTTGCCGGAATTCTGGCTGCTTTTACGTGTGAAATAAGTTGGATAGAAGTGAGCTTTGAATGATAGAGTATTACCGTAGTAAATACGGACTTAATAGCCGTTTCAAGTGCTTCCTTATGAATAAAAAGACGTTAATAGAATTTTCAAATGATAACTGAAATTTAACTGCATCCTCCGAATGCCCTCAATTTGTGAAAATGAACTTACAGGAACTGAGTTGCAACTTGAGTTACGCGGCCTCTGTGTGGTAGGTATTAGGTAGTGGTTTCATCAGCGCTGCTTTACACTGCCTAGTGTGTGTCTACTACTGCAGAATAAAGTAAGAAATATAGAGGTAGGTCAACTGTTCGATGAAAGTGACTGAGGGGGTGTAAGGAGTCGAAAGGACGACAGAACGACCCCGCCCCGCCGCAAGTTATGGACACGGTTCCTTGTAACAATTCTGGAAGACTGTTCGAGCTCGCAGAAGTGATCAGTCAGGCCTCTGCGCCCATTTCTCTTGACACACTCGAGCGGATGTTGGCCAGCTTTGTTATTCGTTTACACCATTTCACTACCAATGCTGTACACGTCGCTAATTATGAATGCTTTTGATCTGTAATGCCAGTGTGCACATGTCGGATGTACAACTCTTATTAGCCTCTTTCTCCGTCTCCTTTCCTAGACAGTTACCTCTAAGTTCAGTCAGACATTAGGTATTACCTCCGGCCACCCACTTCCCTCTGTCGCCTGTTGCCTCCCCCTCCCCCACATTATCACCAACTTAAGCACCTAACTAAACTGTGGACTGAAAGACTTTTATTGGAAATCTTTTATTTTTAAAATGAAAGATGAATTGTATTTGTGTGTGTGTGTGTGTGTGTGTGTGTGTGTGTGTGTGTGTGTGTGTGTTAGAATGAATGACGAAGGAATTCGAGGTGCATCGCAACTCCTTCTCAGATCAGAAAGCTAACCACCCACAGTGAGGTAGACACTTGTTGCAAAACATACCTCCCCTGCGTTACTCCTCTCCATTGGGGCACTTGTTCGACCTGCACACTGAACCCCAGTTCAAATCAAACAAATTCAGATGTGTGTCCTATACTGACTGTTTGTAAATCACTTGACTGCTGCACTCTTTACTTCTGAACTGGTAGAAATTGGACGGAAGGTTGTTAATGCTTTGTGTCTAACCACACTAATAATAATAACAATAATACTGTGTACAGCACTATAGTAGCCCTTATGTATTTACTGATGTGTTGAGCTGTCAATTAATTCATTTATCTGTTTCGAAGCGAGTAATGAAGCAATTTCCGGAATATTGCAGACACTACACACAGCTTTGAGAAGACGTTTTCTTGAACTGTTTAGCATTTGTTACGTGTATGTCTCACTTTTATCGTCAGTGATGTACGGGACATAGCACAAGATATGATTGTAGTGGGTGGGCTATGAAAGGAACCTGTAGCCTCTACCGCATTAATGTTACTAATTGAGAAAAAGTAATTATTGATAACTCATATAATCAGTATTAGAGTGTTACAGAATTGTGATGATAGTAATGATCTTTTGAAAATAATTGACTGAAACATAATCGTATCATTTGGTTTTTATCTCTCAGAAAATTTCATTTCACCCTTTAGGGGGTAATTACCCCCAGGTCCGGAACCATTGGTATAGAGCGTACATTCTGGCCAGTGGTTATATCGACGATGATTGGCTAAGAGCTCAGGACACAGTCTTATTACCTGTGCTATGTTTACTGTGGTAGCAGTATTGTGCGCGGCATTGTTGTACACCGGTTTTAATGTCCCAAGAGCTATAATTATCTGTATATCCTTTGTCACTTCGTTTTACATAATTTAACATACCAAAAACAATCACGTTGTAATTGGAATGTGTGTCAATGATTACCGCATTACATCTTCTCACCAGTTCTTGTAGGCTACATTTTGATTACTGGGTGATTTAATGATTCAGTGACTAATATTGTATACGTAATATTGAAGGACAATAAAGAGCAATTCAAGGTTGTTACTGACTGAAAAAATAAAGCTATTATTAGCGACAAGTGAATTAAGAAGCTAGCACTGGGCTGTTGTAGATGACCCAGAAGACAGTAATCATAAAGGCGGTTTATGAAAACCTACAAATAATTTTTTTCTGTGTGATGTACGTATTTTGTGCAGTGATACGGCATTAGTAGTTTTTCTACCCAATAACGTTTCGTTGGGTCTTCTATGTTGCATTACTACTCAGTGCTGCAGCGTACAATTCGCTTGATTGCAGCAGAGGAACAAATAGAAATGTCACACTTTTACTACAAAACTGTTGTCTTACGAAGATAGGCCGGCCGGGGTGGCCGAGCGGTTCTAGGCGCTACAGTCTGGAACCGCTACGGTCGCAGGTTCGAATCCTGCCTCGGGCATGGATGTGTGTGATGTCCTTTAGTTATGTTTAAGTAGTTCTACGTTCTAGGGGACTGATGACCTCAGACGTTAAGTCCCATAGCGCTCAGAGCCATTTGAACCATTATGAAGATATTCGTAATTGACTAACACACATCACTGGAATTTCCAGAAAGAATTTTCGCTCTGTAGCGTAGTGGCGCTGATTTGAAACTTCCTGCCATAAAAAAACTGTCTGCCTGACCAGGAAACGAACCTGAGACCTTTGCCTTTTGAGAGCAAATCTTTTACCGACTTTTTTGCCTCCAAATCTTCCCTTCTAGCCCATATCAAACGCTTTCCTTAACTGCTTTTTCACCCAGATATACTAATGAACTGAAAATATTTCTCCTTCCTCATAATTTACACTTTGAGATTAAAAGACTTCTTTTACACAAAACTGAAATGGCTTTAAAACATGTGAAACAAAACGAAAGAAACTTTATCTGGTCGATATTAATTCCAGACCTTCAAGGAGATTGTATTAAATTTCATAGCTCTTGGCGCTCATCCGAAATATACAGTGCTTCATACCAGAGTGCTCAGTACTGAATGTATATCCAAACACACTTACGAGACAAACGTCATGGGATAGCGATATGAAGACATACAGGTGGCTATAGTGTCTCGTACACAAGATATAAATGGACAATGCACTGACGAAGCTGCCATTTGTACACAAGTGATTCGTGTGAAAAGGTTTCCGACGTGATTATGGCCGCATGACGGGAATAACAGACTTTCAACGCAGAATTGTAATGGGAGCTAGACGCATGGGACATTCCATCTCAGGAACCGTTGAGGAATTCAATATTTCGAGATCCACAGCGTCAAGAGTGTGCCGAGAATACCTGTAACCGTGAACACCGCAGTGGCCGACAGCTTTCAGTTAACGACCGAGAGCAGCAGCGTCTGCGTAGAGTTGTCAGTGTTAATAGAGAAGCAACACTGCGTAAAATAACCGCATAACTCGATGTACATATACAACGAACTTATCCTTTAGGACAGTGTGGTGAAAATTTGGCGTCAATGGGCTATGGCAGCAAACGACCGATGTGAGTGCCTTAACTAATAGCACAACATCGCCATCTTCGTTGGACCCTAGAAGACTGGAAAACGGTGGCTTGGTCGATGAGTCCCGCTTTCAGTTGGTAAAAGCTGATGGTTGGGTTCGAGTGTAGTGGAGACACACGAAGCCCCGGTCCCAGGTTATCAACAAGGCACTGTGCAACCCGGTGGTGGCTCCATAATGGTGTGGGCTGTCTTTACTTGGAGTGGACTGGATCGTCTGATCCAACTAAACCGATCATTGACTGGAATTGGTTATATTGAGCTACTTGAAGACTATTTGGAGCCATTCAAGGATATCGTGTTTCCAAACGACGATGTAACTTTAGTGGACGACATATGCGATATCACCAAGCCACAAATGTTCACGAATGGTTTGAAGAACATTCTGGACAGTTTGAGCGAATGATTTGGCCACCCACATCGCCCGAGATGAATCCAATCGAACATTTATGGGATATAATGTAGAGATCAGTTTGTGCACAGAATCCTGCACCGGCAACACTTTCGCAATTATGGACGGCTTTAGAGGCAGCATGGCTCAATATTTCTACAGGGGTCTCCCAAGGACCCGTTGAATCCATGTCATGCAGAGTTGCTGCACTATAGAGGGCAAAAAGACGTCCGACACGATACTAGGAGGTATCCCATGACTTTTGCCTGCTGAGAGTACATATGGGGAAGATATTCGTTTTTGCCACGTACCAAGTAACAGGCTAGAAGTGTTGCTTCGGCATTACTTTTCAGATTGACGTATTGTTACCACCGACTGGGGAAGGCACGTCACGCTTTGCGAAGCTGCCTATCTGGGTCTATCCCCTGTGTAGTCTAAAAAAAATATGGCGGCGGCCTGAGCATTAGCCATTCTCTGTGAAAAAAATAGCGCTTTGAACCCGTAGCGGCTATTTCTCGAAATAGTTGCGAACTCCTGGATGCGATTTTTACTTTCTCAATTTTGACTATTTCTAGACTGTATCTTTTTTCACTTCTCAGCAGAATCTACGATCTTTCAATGTTCCTGACATTCAAACTGTGAGCCAGACTGGAACTCGAAAATGGGATCTTTCCTTTTGAATGAGCTACCCAGTCACGATTCATGACTCTTTGTTAAGGAGAAATATCACATAAAAAGGTACTGGAATACAATCAGATAATAGGAATAAAAAAGAGAAGCAATGATTAACTGTATAAGTAAACCAAGTAATTAATGTTACATTCAGAAAGCTAATTACAATGCTATTGGAATTTGGACTGCATGAATTGAAAAATTTTACGGACGTGTTAATAAGAGGAAAATAGCAAGGCACGAATGGATAAAAGGAACTAAAAGGTTTCTGAGAGAAGTAGGAATTAAATCCTTGAAGTATACGCCAGGAAAAAAATATTTCGTAGCCTTGCAAAGGAAAATTAGATCAAAGAGCTTGGAAGATTAGTACTGGTAGTTTCCTCGAAAGAAGGAATACTGGTGCAAAAATGAACTTTCAAATAATAATATTTAATTTTGGTCCAAAGGTGCCCAAACAGAAAGAAAATAATTACTAGGGAAAATATGTTCAGTCACGTGCATATTCGTTTCCTTTGATCCTCTTGCTGCTCATTACGGCACTGTGGTCTGAGAAATCCACGTTCGGGTACATTATTTTCCAGAGATATCTAAATACTCACACACCTGGTACGTGACAGGCCGTTCCAAGACGTTTACTCATTAAAATTTAAACTGCGATTTTCATTCTGCTGCTTATGCTCTGAGGAACTTTACGCGGTAAAAGTGTAAACGAAATACTGCCCTTAGGCGAGTACAGCAGAACCTTTTCTGTTTCCGGAAGGACTCCCAAATGAGAGGCGAACTCCGTGTGCAGAATTAATGGCGGAGAGGGGAGCGCCATCCTGCGTAATAATACCCGCGTGGCGGAGCGGTCGCTGAAAGCCCGTCGTTAGGGCAGCAACGGGAACAAAGTATAACCGCTGCCATCAGCCCGTGTTGGGCCAATTAGCGTTCCAGATATCTTTCAGATTTCACTCCGCTTTTACAATTACTATAGAAGCCTTGGCCATTTGCGGTGGAGGCGAAAAATATCTGTTCACTACCAGGAATCTAGACCATAAACAGACAAGCAAAAAGAGTTCAAAGCACAAAATAAATTACATTAGGAGTTCACTTTTGTATCGTGTAGATATCCACTTAAGCAGGTGCAGCACTGACGACAGCCGGTAACGTGTTGTCATTCATCAAATCCAGTTTGAAAATGCTAGTGCTGTTCACAAACAAAAATTAGAAGAAAGTATTTTTTTCCACTGCTCTCTTCCTAATACAACTTCGATTCAGGGAAGAACGAGCAGCAGAGATGTGAAAATTTTGACAGTCTAACCGCGTAAATGATATGACAGCAGAAACATGTCCGCATCCGAAGTTTTTTCTCTTTTGTAACTCCTACTGTAGTACAAATGAATTACTAATATCCATGGTAACAACGTAATTCGGATTAATGGCTACATGACTTTCATTTTAAGACACAAGTAACTCCTCATTAAATTATGTATATTATTTATGTATGTATGTATTAAACCAGGCACCTAGAAACGGCGGAGAGATTTCGACCCGCCGTAGTCCTCAGTGGTTCACAACCCCACAACAGGCCACAGCAGTCCACCTACACCACCGCCGTCCCATACCGAACCCAGGGTTACTTCGCCGTTCGACCCCCAGTGGACCCCCCGGGAACGTCTCATACCAGACGAGTGTAACCCCAAATGAGACGGAATAAGGGGAACCAGCCCGAATTCGTCGGGGTGGATGGAAAACCGCCTGGAAAACCATCCACAGGCTGGCCGGCACACCGGACTTCGACACTATCCGCCAAGTGGATTCGTGCCGCAGACCGGCACGCCTTCCTGCTCGGCAAGCAGCGCGTCAGACTGTGCGGCTAGCCGGGAGGGCATATTATGTATACTATCACATTTTCGACCATGTGGATTCATCTTCAGACTCATATACATTCGAAAGTGGATACTCTTGGAAACAGTGCACATGAAGATATGCATACAGTGTGCGTACATGTCAACATAAATTGAACAAAATGAGAAGGCAATTATCAGAATCAGGTTTAAATCCGTAGATACGATGTACTTTTTCAGACAAGCAAATGATTACAATTTCAGCAGAAATGGAGGACTTATATAGAGAAAGAGCTTCACAGATTGAGAACATCAATAACGCTTTGGTCCGCCTCTGGTCCCCATGCAAGCATTTTTTCGGCTTGGCACTGATTGACAGAGTTGTTGGATGTCTTCCTGAGGAATATCGGGCCAAATTCTCTCCAGTTGGCGTTTTAGATCGTCAAAATCTCGAGAAAGTTGGATAGGCCTGCCTGTAATGCTCCAAACTGGCGAGATATGCAGCAACCTTGCTGGCAAAAGTACGAAAACAAGCAGTGGAAACTCTTGCTGGATGTGGGCGAGCATTATTTTTCTGAAATGTAAGCCCAAAATGGATTTCATGAAGGACAACAAGACGGCGTGTAGAATATCGTCGACGTATCGCTGTGCTGTATGGATGCCGCAGACGATAACCAAATGGGTCCTGCTATGAAATGAAGCGACATCCGGAAACATCACTCCTGGTTGTCGGCCGCATTGTGGGCGACAGGTTGGTATCCCACCGTTATCCAGAGCATCTCCAGACCCATCTTCGGCCTGGAATCTCATTGACTGGAGTAGAATTCTCTTCAGTGGTGAGTCCCACTTCGGACTGAACCAGCGAAGATGTGTCTAGAGATGCCCTGCACAGTGGTGTGATACCAACCTAACGCCCGCCTTACGGCTCAACAACCACGAGTGAAGGTCTTAGGTGCCACTTCATTTTATAGCTGCACCCCTTTGGTTGTCACCCATGGGGCCTTTACAACACATCAATACGTCGACGGTATTCTAAACCCCGTTTTGTTACCATTCATGGCAAGCTATCCGAGATTTACACTTCTCCACAACCGAAACCAATCTTCCCCGAGGTTGGCTTCTAGCAGTCTTTCCCTCCTCCTGTAAGTAATTCGTGTCAGTATTGTTCAAGGATGACTTATTAAACTGATTGTTCGATATATTCACTTCTGGCAGCAGCTGTCTTCCTTGTGTTATGGCGTAAAGTCAGCGCCAGCACGCGAGTCGGGAACGGCAGAGAACAGAAGGCCGTGAGAAGAGGTCAGCCAATCGCACGCTGACCGACCTCCCTCCAGAATGGCAACGTGACAGCAGCTGCCCTAGGTCAAGACTGCATAAGCACTGCGCCCGACTGGTCGCAGCCACTTCGATAGCAGCTTCAACGTTAGCCGACGCATCGTAACCTCTTCATTGGCAATCTCTACTTAGTGCAGTTAGAGATCAGCAGTCACTGCAGTTCAGTTGACAGACAGTTGTTAGTAGCGGTCGCTAGGACCAGAACTGTTACTTGTGTTTGTCTATGCTATTGCGACACATCTGAGTAATTGCACTTATGGATGATCTTGTGTGGAGGACTACAAGAATTCTCAGATCAAAGTTAAATATTTGTACTTGTTGTAATAAAACTCATTAATACGAGTTGTTTGATTGTTTGTTTAGAGAACCGAGTGTGCAGGATTCCTAGACACAAAAATTTGTAACTGCAATGATTGTGTTCTTGAAGGCTATTTCATATAACACGGAATAGTTTTGTGATAGTATGTTCTCCCAAAAATCTCTGATTCTGAGGAAATAGCGTGGACTCCAGCTACCTTGTTTCGACTTAGGTCATTCAGCACTCTGCCAATATGCGGTAAATCAGGAAAAATTCTCAAGTTTTTATATGGTGGAGAAATATGTTCAACTTTTTTGTTAAAATTAAAAATATGGAATGAAGATGAAACTTTTTTCCGTTTAGATTCTTTATTTATAAAAATCTCCTCGTACTTTAGCAACTACTCTGTCCTCTCACATTAATGTGACCACCTCTCAAAAGCCCCAATAACCATCTTTCACAGCTGGACCACTGTGAGACTATCAGGAAGAGAGTCCATGAGGTTCCAAAAGACGCTGACAAGGATGCAGAGCCTTGTCGACTCAAGTGACATTGCCAGCTGTTCTATGTTTCTCGGCCGAGGATCCGTGGTACAGAGCCCCTGAAGCTAGCCCGCAGATTCTTGATTGGATGCGAATTCAGGGAGTCAGGTGGCCGGGGAGGGGGGTTGTAAACTCATCCTGGCGCTCTTCGAACCACGCAACGCACGTAAACTGCGAGCTGCATTACATGTTGCGTTGTACTGTTGGAAGATACCATCACGCCAAGGAAAAACAAACTGCCTGTAGGGGTGGACATGGTCCTCAAGGATAGTTGCATACTTTTTTTGATCAATTGTGCCTTCCAGAATGACAAGATCACCCAGGCAATGCCACAAAAATATTTTCCAGACCATAATGCTTCCTTCTCCAGCATGGATTCTTCCAGCGATTGTTGCTGAGTGTTTGCTTTCACACATTTTACGCCACACACACCAACGGCCTTCTGTCTGACAGAGCAGACCATAAAACTCGACTCGTCCAAAAGGCCACCCACTCAGTAGATGTCCGGTTGTGGTACTGGCGTGGCTCGATGAATGGTCGTTCAGGAGGCACTGTTGGTAGTCCCTTGGTTCATCTGGGCGGTCAGTTGCTCAACAGTTGCACGTCTCTTCGCCCATACACATCTCTGTAGTCGTCATCCGCACCTCTCATCTATTTTCTCCGCTGCAACTCATTTGTCCCGTCTCCAGTTTTGGATAGAGCCTTTTTGGTATGCACGGTATACTTTAACCACGACAGCATGTGAAGAGTTCACAAACTTAGCCACTTAATAAAGCCTCCATCCCGGGCCTAAAAGCCAATCCAGTGATTGGTTGTTTGACTGGTTGGTCTGGAGAGAAGGGGATGTCAGATAAATTGCTTCGTTCATCTATTATGACAGCGACTGAACTAATTTCACATCAACAGTAAGTTCTGGGATACTTTTGATATGAAATTGATATGCAAATTAATTAAATTGTGACAGTTGATTGATTTATGACCTTAACCTATTACCCTCTTAAGTGGGTTTCCATTTAAGCCCTCCCCCTCTCCTTAACTTATTGCTCTGTTAATTGATTTATGGCCCACTGGGGATAATCTGTACTTCCAAGAAATCCCCCCATCCCTCTGGAAACCTCTAACCCTCCACCTCACTGATACAAGAACACTTTCAGGTCTGATTGATTCAAATAGCCCCCTCCCAATCTACCAGCTCGCTTGACTAACTGATTAAAGCAATAAATTAACTAACCCCTCCCCCTCTGGTAAATCCCCAGTCCTCTCCCCTCCTAACCATTAAACTGGTGGGAAAAAGCTTCAGTCTGTGCTGGAGAGGTAGGATCTCACAATAGGAAATTCAGTGTCATTTACATAGCAAAGGAAATACTGTTTATTTGTAAAATTCAATTCACAGGGGTCGGATCTCTCTTTTAATTTCGTAGGAAATGTTCATCATTCTCTGCTGCTTCAGAAGATGCAGGTCTCACAAAATACATCGAAAAGAAGTTATTTAATATATCACTTTCTTTCTGATCACACAACGAATACCATCACCAAATGGGTCAACATAACTCACCAAACGAAATTAAACTGTTAAAAATCTTTCAATAGCATGTTTACCCCAAACGTAGGACAGACATGCGAGTAGCTGCATCAGCCAGGACATCTCACACACAAGCGCCAGCCGCCTCACATATTACTACACACACAGTGACGGCTTGTCTGGCGTGCAGACTGGAAGTCACGCTAATCCCCAAACCAAGAACCAGGTGATGGCAGCCCCTTGATATTGATACCTGACGACCTGGCAAATTCCTGTCGATGCACATGCGCTCTACCTCTCTCTCTCTCTCTCTCTCTCTCTCTATCTCTCTCTCCACCCCTCTCCCCCCCCTTCTCACTCTTTCCCTCTCTCTCCTCTCTCCTCTCTCTCTCTCTGCCCCCCTCTCTCTCCCCCCTCTCCATCCTTCTCTATATGGGATACCAGTACATGCGAGAGCTCCATCCAAGGCAAATACCTGACTGTTAACCGATCGAGAAATACTGCTGAAGTCAATGGTTGATTGAATAAGTAATTTCTATAATTTCTGGTCGCATGATCATGATGTAGGGGATATAGGGAAGACACGGTACCCCACTGGTCTCAGTTGTAGTCAGTCTCTGGAAGGACTATGAAGCGCCAACAGCAGCTGAGATGCAGCAGAGAAGAAGCGTAGAAGTAAGTACTCATTACATGTCGTTACTACTATTACGTAGTGGTTCCTCCTCCTCTTCTTTGTCAAGTTTCCTTCCTTTCTTCAACTCTACATCATTGTCTGTGGATCACCCCAGAACATTTGTGTGTTACTGCAAGGACAAACTATTGATGTGGCGGGTGAGAAGCTGCCGATTCCTCCCAGTGCTCTACTGCTTTTCACTTACAATTTAACAGCTGTGAGTTCAAAGAGCTTGAAAGTTGGAATAGAAGAATCAGTGGAGAGTGACTGACGAGTTTTATTAGAGATCGAATATGCATCGAGAAGTGTTAAAGTGCGGTTTATGGAGTTGGAATGGGATGAACTGTGGAAATCGATCATGATGGAGAGTTTTACAATAGGTATTTCAAGACCGTGATTCAGCGGTGTGGAATACATCACTTATTAGCATTCACCCACCTGAAGGCGAGTATCGCGGAACGTCTGAACAGAACAATAAAAGGTCAAATATGGATACATTTTAATTTTTGCGGCTCATACAAATGGATAGATATCTTCCCAGAAATAGTTGCACAATATAATCGAACCAAACATAGCACAACAAAAATGAGACCAACCGATGACAGTGATGATGGACTCATGGATACGGTGTACTAAAGTATTAAACTGCTGAATCCACATAAACAGGAATTTAATGTCGGTGATTTGGAACATATCTCAAAACACAAGACAGCGTTTGAGAGGTCATAGCTGCCAAACTGGGCGAGTGAGATATTCACTGTTTCCAAAGTGCGGAGAACAAATTCCAGAACTTACATCTTAAAGGATAGCAAAGGCACTGGAATTTCAGTATGCTTTTATACCGGGGAAATGCATAAGAGCTCAGAGCCACACGTGTTTCTCCTGGAGCGTGTCATAAGACGTCGAGGGAATAGAACTTGTTTAAATGACTTGATTTTCCTGCAACACAATACAGCTGGATTGATGCTGACAAGGGTGAATGGAACACGACCAGTACAGTGGCGTGACATACGTTATGGGGGAGGCATTATAGGAGGCAGTGGGATTCTTGACAAACTTCCCGCAGAACTGCACGTTCCAGGGTATAATTAGTACGGACCTGGTACAAAGCTTCAAAAACGTCTGGCTCGTGATGATAATGGGATTAACCTGCTTGACGAGGTGTGTTTGTAACACGACATTGGATACACAAAACATAATGATCTTCCAGGACGTCCAGGACGTCACGTTGCAGATCGACTTCTAGTTAATAAAGCCAAAGCAATAGCTGAGAGAAAGGATATTGGTATTGGACAGCGCACTGCAGCATTTGTAGTTGATAAAGTCATGTGTGGTAAAATTAAGTTGTGGTGTGAATTTCAAGAATGTAATGAACGCTGCCCGTCATGCACTGGAGAAGAAGACAACAATGTAGAAGGAGAAGAAGGGGAGTTTAAAAAACTGTATCCTGACAGCGATGTGTGCCGCTAAACGTGCCCTGAAGCATAAACGATCGGACAAAGCATCCAGGTTCTGCCAGGACCCAAGACATCAGGTGGAACTATCCCCTTCCTTATTTCTGCTCTGGCAGGTCTCTCAGCGATGGGTTGACTCGCTGGTGGTGTTGCAGCTACTGCCAGAACAGTGACTAACGCACAAAATTCCCAGGAGTTGCTAGAGGAAACAAGAAGACATATCCGCATAATGGAAATAGCAACTGTCTGAAAAGGGCTATACCTGATACCATACAAGAAAGGACTCTTTATAAACAAAAAGAGTCCGTTGGCTATCCTAGCAGATTGACCACTTACAAATAAATGTTTGCTCAAGTTTATCAGGGAAAAATTCAGCATTCCAAGATTCCGTGGTGTCTTTATGCGGGATACATTACCGAAGACTATGTGGATATCCGAAGAATGTGCTAATCTGAATTTAGATGTTTCTGGGGGGGCTAGGAATCCACTGGGTGGCGTATGTTAAGGAAAATACAAAAAACCTGTACTATTTCGATTCATTTGGAGACTTGTAGCCGCCAGGAGAGTTACAACGGTACTTCACCGACAGAAGACGTGTGTTCTATAATTTCGTCGTTACCAAGACTTTAATACCTACTTACACGGGCATCTGTACAGCATGTTCCTCCTAATGTTTACAAAGAAGCATATACGTAAGGAGATGTTTAATGCCTCTCCTCATCCATCCGTCAGTCCAGGTTCAGAGGTGATGTCATAATCTGACTGTAAAAGATGGATCACCAGTATAGTGTGATAATTACTTTCCACTGTTTTGTAAATAAGACCACCTTTTCTTACTGTAACTTAATTTATTTTTCCCAAGGGCATTTCCCATTTTTCTTACTCTAAGACATCTTCAGTGGGATAGTTTGTTGCCATCTGTGTTTCCTCTCATCGTACTACCACTTCATTTCCAAAATAAGCACAATTTCATATTCCGAGCATTTTCTTTCACACTGTTCACCACGTTTCTCCTTCTTTGTAGTGCATTATTATTTGCCATGTCACGAATTGAGCGGCCCCTCCCGCCAGATGTTCGAGGCCTCCCTAGGGCATAATGTGTGTGTGTGTGTGTGTGTGTGTGTGTGTGTGTGTTGTTCTTAGCATACGTTAGTTTAAATAGTGTGGAAATATAGCGAACGTTCGCCTCAGCAGTTTGGTCCATTAGGAATTCACACACACACTATTATTTGTGTGCCACTGGTTAAAGCTGATTGTTCAAACGCAGTGCTTTTCACGACGTAAATATTGTGAGTTCATTATGTTTCCTCCTCTTTGATTTGTTTACTTACATGTTGCCACAGGGCGAAACTCAAAATATTTACGTCGTGAAATTCACAGCAGTGTTAGAACAAATAGCTATAACGAGTGGCCAAATAAATAATAATGCACCACAAAGAAGAAGGAGAAACATGGTGAACAGTGTGAAAGAAAAAGTCCGGAATACAAACTGTGCTTATGTTTCGGATATAAAGTGGTAGTGCGACTTCCAGACTAGATGAGAGGAAACACTGATGCCAACGAACTATCCCACTGAAGGTGCGAAAAGCGTCTCGCAAAACAAATTAAGTTGCAGCAAGAAAAGGCGGTTTTATTTTCAAAACAAGTATTTCTGTGCTTTCTGCGGAGGGTGGCCACGCAACCAAACTTGGTACTTCCCACTGATTGATTTAAACAACGGGAAGTGGAGTGTCGCACTGACTGGACTGTAGACTTACATCAGCATTCAGAATATCGCAGAGGCTAACAATAACCTTCATCTCGAAATTAATGGTGGAAAAGAAATTGTGGAAGTAGACTCTGGTGCATACGATACTGACAATTTAAACCAAATTTTAAAATGGTCTAGAAAAGGAAATGCACTACATGCAACATCAGTACACTTACATCTGAAATAAAGCCAACGGGTGCAGCGACTGAATTTAACCAGAAAGGATCAATAGGACAGTTACTGGCTTCCACATAAGGACAAGTTTTTAAGGATTCTAAAAAATTCTACAGATCCGTCCAGCCAGTGGATATACTCCCTGCCACTACATTCCCTGTCGAGTGTAACATTACAACAAACTCTTATCTCAAGAGCAGATCTAATCTCAACAACAGGTTGATTCATACAATTTACGGATTCTTCCCATCAGTGAGAACGTTGTATAACATCGTTGAGACCCATACCAACGCCATTTACCTCGCAGTAATAGTCCAGGCTATGAAGCCGCGTATTGTGGACCAGTTTAATCAACTTGTTGAATTTCGCGGCCAGGAAATCAATGTACGGCTACATTTAAAGCGGAACCACCAGTGATCTTGAACATGCAGAGACCCTGAAGCGGCCTCCAACCAGCTGGGGCATGTTGGAGGCAGAATTGGCGACCTTTAACTTGCCGGACCGGAAGTGTCGGCGGCGAGCTTCAACCAATCAGGGATCGCAGCAGCCCGTATTGTCAACAAAGATAGGATGGCTTTAAGGTATAAAACTAAAGTGCGCAATGTTCAGCATGGCACTTCACCACAAAACAGCAAGGTGACAACATGTGCAAACTACGAGTTTCTTAAATCAGTAGATATGAAGCCACACAATGACATCATCCGCTATAAGTAGCCAGGTGGAATATGACGAGAGTATTATACCCCAGCAATTCTTCTCGCATATACCTTATGCATCAATCACATTTAACAAGAACGATTAAATTAGGATTGTCACCCAACACAAAGACGCTTTAACCTTCCCATGCAAGGCTTTCATATATCTTTAGGGATCATTTACGAAAAGGCATGTTACTGCTACAGTGGCATCGCATCTTACACACAATGCTTTAGTATTCCTGCTTCATGAGATACGATATGAACTTAATGGGATTGAGGTTGAACATACATGCAACGTAGACATACCATCAACTCTTAAAACGTATCTCTCTGCTTCTCTCTCGTATTTGAACGATTTAGCAAATGCTGGATTGTTGATCGATAAGCCACTTGATAGAACAGTGGAAGAGTACAAGACATTTACTGCATGTATACCTTTAAAACTGCTTGTGAGTTATTTTGAGGACATGTGGCGAACTGTTCTGAATGCTAAACAGAAACTTATTCTGATATGTAGTGCAATGGATAACAACTCACATTAAAGGAGCTCAAGAGCAGATCACAATGAATAAAATAATTTGGAAAATGCCACACATCACTGTATCGGATGAGCAGAGTTTCAAGCTTTTAAAAGGACTGAATGCCGTATTTCTACCATTATCTTTCCGTTTGTGGGAGATTTTTCAAGTACCCAGTGCTACCGATTGCAAGCAGACAAACGTGGTCAATTAAAACCTCTCCTCAACTGGAGACGCACAGATTCACCATACTTGCGTTTCAGACCAATAGAAGAGGGAATACAGCAAATGATTCCACCAGATTTGATAATTGCAGGTTAACTAATGCCAGAGTGTACCTGAACTCCGAATTCTACCTGTATGATAATTTACACCTGCAATGGGATGAAAATGTATACAGTCTAGCGTATGACATGAATGTGAGATTCTGTGCTTCATATTATGAAGAGGAAGGATGTCTACTCAGTCCACAGAAACTCAAGGAGCTACCTTCAATCATCTTAACAGACTGGTCAAAACAGAAAGAGATAGTTAGATTTGGGCCTATAGATGTACGAATTGGATTTGAATCATCGGCGAATTTCCCAGAACAAACTGCATTATATGCAATAGTTCTAAATGATCATTTTATTAATAACTACCACTCACGACTGTTGTGCAATGATTGTATAATGAACAGTTGCGGCGCCATACCCAGAGCATTCCATAATGGTATCTCAAGGTGTGAACATCCCTGCAGACGTTCAGAGTTTCTATGATAATGAGCATAGACAGTTCATATTTAAATATGTTGCATCCATAGCACACATAGAAGATGCCGGAATGACAGAAACATTGTCGGTAAACATAGCATCACCGACCTTTCAAGGGTGTGAAGTGTTCTAAAACAGGGAGGAGTGCAAAGTGGTTAAACTACCATGGAATTCACTGTGATTATCCTGTCTTATCCTACAAAGATATGGCGGCGTCGCTTCGATTATTCGACCAAACAGATACCATCATCACATGAAGGGAAAGGAGAATATCGCATGGTTGAGCTGAATCTTGAAGTTTTCTGCTATTCAAGACCTGGAATTCTATGAGCGTCCTGCTCTCCATCGACTGAACAAGATGTGTGAAAATAGTGTTGCTGTGCCTGCTTATGAAAATGTAAAACCACTTTTAAGTTACATGAGGAATAAATAAACTTTTCTCCTCACAATCTGTGTTCATTTTCTTTCTTGTTTTACTGATATCACCCTGTTCCCTCTTCGATAGTACAGTTATGGCGAGATACTACGTCTGTGGGTTTTTCAACGACAGGAGATATAATTTTAAACATGTTTGCTGTATGTCTTTGGAAGTCTAAACGGTCATGTCAAGTGCACCATGACAGTTGTAATTCAAGCAACCATTCTACTCCACTTCAGATCCTTAACAGCACTCATCTTCATAAAAACTGTCATTTGTATTATGCTCGTCCTTTGTATTCATTTGCGAGGGTATGGATTTGTGAAATAACAACAAAGACGTATGTTAACGAATTTTTTCCATTTATTCAATTCACATAGACACAATTTGACTTTTGAGATATAGTTCGATTATTGAGATACAATTGAGTTTTTGAGATACAGTTCAGTTCTTGAGATACAATTTGATTCTGATATTTCAATGCAGAGATACTTTTAACTTACATGCTATTACTAGTAACTAGAAAAAAAAGAATCTCTCAGCAGTAACATTGGTTGAGAATATTTTTACAGTTTTATTCGAGTGCACTGGATGAGAATATTTACAATTTGTTTTTTACAAATCTGCACTAAAAACTAATGCGGAGATACTTTTTTGCTACAACTAAATTCCGCATTCCCAACAGCATAGGTTCAGCAGTAATGCTGATGGACTGTAGGCTATATACACGTAAAAACTAATCAGTCTTGCACAGCTGGCGGCAGGTGAAACATAAAAACTATTCTATTTACGGGACGAACATGGCGCATAGATACATTCACATGTGTTTACACGGTACACATACACTTTTTACGTCCTTCGACTGCAGCACAGTGTACACCTCGTGTCCTCTCCATCGAATACTAGTTTGCTGTACCATATGTAGCGGCTGCGGTGCAGCACCACGAGCACTGTTGTACTGCAAATAGCCTTTGATAGAGAGGGGTCTCGATGTCATACAAAGCACACCCTTTTCCCGCCTCTGGGCGGCACCTTTCAGTGTGTGATATACACACATTTTTGTTTGCAGACCTACTAACTCCACAATCGGCAACCCATTGACCAATAACCTTCTTGTTCGGTGGAACAATACCATAATGATTATTGGTCATGTATAAGGATGTGTCGAATTATTACCATGGTACCTCGTTACTTTATGTGGATCGTATTTCTTCACCCAATATATGAAGCTGTCTGTATCCATATAAAGTAATGTAGGATCTGCAAAATGAGTTGTCGCAAACTCATAATGAAACTGGTACATGTGGAGTTTGGGTAGGCCTGGTACGCACATGGCCACATAGATAGGTTTTATAAACTCTACTGCAGTCTTCCTCATGTCCACAGCAACAAAGTTCTTATTGAATATGGTGACCCGCATAAAATTTGATCTGGCAATGCATTTTCTTGCTCCATAACACCCATCCCATTTGATTCTAACCAAAATTTCACGTCGTTCCCTCAATTTCTCCATATTTTAAGAAAATTGAATTATTCATTAATTTAAAAAATCTTTCTCAGAGCTACACATTGCGGACACCGTCATTGTCGTATTCAAATCCGTATACTCCTTCAAACAGAGGGACTACTTGAGGGCTATAGCTCAGGTGATTATAACCAGCCCCATCCCCAAGCTGAGACACTGACAATTATGATAATGAATAGTACATCTCCGCTTATTTCCCAGCATCGTTACCAGTTTTGTGGTGGAGCATCCTCGCAGAACTAGTTTCTCTAGACCCGGCAGCAAATGTGTGTCCGAATATGTGAGTTCTGCCTCCACCATATATCCCACATCAGAATTAGTCGCCATACCCTCTTGATTTTTACAGCTAATCCCTTGCATTTGTCTTTGGGCACCCATTGAATTTCGCCATTCGGCAGTGATTGTTGCATGGTGTGCTCATATAAATTATTGACATACAGGTACATGATGCAAATCGAACCAAGGGATATATTGAACCAGTCACCCATACGGGATTGTTTGGCTTGGTCCGTCTATGAACACATTGGCAAAGTCCCCCAAGGATCCGACCCTCTAAGAAAAGAAAAGTGTTGGGATTTCTCGAAAACGCCCGCAAGTAAGTCCATGTCTGTGTCCATGTAAAGCCGTGCACACTCTTAAAGGGGAGATGTTGAATTCCCGCCAGACATTCAGGGCATACTCATACTCTGCAACCGTTATGGCATCGCTTGTAAGGTTTCTGGAATGTTAGGGAGCCTCGTTTCGTTGAGTTTTGCCATGCTATCCGGATATTCGTTTGGAAAAACCCTCTTCCTAGCCACAGGTTCAGACTTTTCCTCGACGGGAAATATAGCGCGAGTGATGTGTATATCCTCGGTAGAATTTGAACGAGTTTCTGGAGTGGTGCTTGTATAAAACATAGTGAGTCAAGGAAGCGGAACGTAATTCTTGGCGTCATTCGTTTGAAGAATGAAATGTGTTTCTCAACGCTGTCACGTAGAACACTGACCTGATTTTCAATCATGCCGAAATCAGCCAAGTGCTCTCCAAAAAAGTGAGCGTCATACCCGCTTAAATTATGGAAGGAAACCGTATGTTCCTTGGTAAATGGTACTTCAAATTGTATGTATTGTGGGCTGCACCATGGGGCTTCCCCCCTAAGATGACAATGGTCCCTACGAGGAGTTTCTGCTTTTCTATCTAACGGCAGCCTATAAAATATGACACTCAATCGTGTTATTGTAGAAATCTTCATTCTTTTTCGACTTGTTCATGGGAACGACGTGGCTGTAAATCGTATCAATCTCCCAGGAAAGTTTTTCAAGTTCAGTGAGAAGCCAACCTGCAGGATTATCCCTGACATAAGAAGTTTAGTGGTTAAGACTTGAATCATACGACTATACAATTTGGTACACTGCCGCTTATGGTACGTATCAATGGTACTTCATCAATTTGTTTTCCTCAGAGGCATAACAACACATAACGAGTTCTTGGAATCACAATCTACTAGATGCACTGATAAATACTTGCTTATGGAAAAATAAATCAGACACTTTAAGTAAATATGCTTTACACAACAATCTGTTGACAATTGGGATGAAAGGAGTCGGGAATGTCTTTGATCCAAACATAATGATAATCGCCTTTCTCTGTATTTTTCCCATTGGAGATTAAGAGCATGTTTACATTCATCTTACGCTCACCACCAAATTTTGAGAAATGGAGGGGCCGACGACTATATGTACTTTTTGGTAAGTTCCTATGCTATCAAACTGTTGAGGTCATCGGTCCCTAGGCTTATACACTACTTTAATCTAACTTAAACTAACTTACGCTAAGGACAACACACACCCATGCCCGAGGGATGACTGGAACCTCCGACGCGGGGAGCCGCGTGAACCGTGGCAAAGCGCCACAGACCGCTCGGCTACCCCGCGCGGCGACTGACAGAGACCGCCGACAGTTGAAGAAGGTCGTAATGTGTAATAGGTAGACATCTATCCAGACCAATAAACAAGAATTCCCAACTGCATTAGGATCCACTCCAAGTACGATACAATTAGGCGGGAGGTGAGAAATATTGAATTTCACGGTCGAGCGGCTGCTCATAAGCCACACATCACGCTGGTAAATGCCAAACGACGCCTCGCTTGGTGTAAGGAGCGTAAACTCTGGATGATTGAACAGTGTAAAAACGTTGTGTGGAGTGACGAATCACGGTACACAATGCGGCGATCCGATGGAAGGGTGTGAGTATGGCGAATGCCAGGTGAAAATCATCTGCCAGCGTGTGTAGCCCCAACAGTAAAATTCGGAGGCGGTAGTGTTACGGTGTGGTCGTGCTTTTCATGGAAGGGGCTTGCACCACTTTCTGTTTTGCGTGGCACTATCACAGCACAGGCTTACATTGATGTTTCAAGCACCTTCTTGCTTCCCACTGTTGAAGAGCAATTCTGAGATGGCAATTGCATGTTTCAAAACGATGGAGCACCTGTTCATAATACACAGCCTGTGGCGGAGTGGTTAAACGACAATAACATCCCTGCAGTGGACTGGCCTGCATAGAGTCCTTACCTGAAACCTATAGAATGCCTTTGGGATGTTTGGGAACGCCGACTCGTGCCAGGCCTCACCGGCCGGCATCGATACCTTTCCTCAGTGCAGCATTCCTTGAAAATGAGCTGCCAGCACCTGACTGAACGTATGCCTGCGAAAGTGGAAGCTGTGACCAAGACTAAGGGTGGGCCAACACCATACTGAATTCCAGCATTGTCGGTGGAGGGCACCACGAACGTGTAAGTCATTTTCAGCCAAGTGTCCGGATACTTTTGATCACATAGTGTATGTTGTCCTCAGCTGTTATACGTGGTAGCGGTGATTTTCTCGGAATCTAGGGACTTACACACACTCCACACGGTGAAATGTGAAACACACAGCCCTTCAAAGGCTCGGAATGACTCATGCTTCGGTCACTCATCCAAACATGCTGATACCGCGCATGTTGCCCTTCTTGCGACACCACTTCACGCCAGCGGACAGTACGCAGTAGAGGGTCTGACGATATCCCAGTAGAGGGGCGCGTCTAACCTTTCCATTGACTGTGGTCAAATGGGCGTATTAAAATTTTGCATAACGTCACAAATTTCTACGTCCCGCAGTTCTTTTTATTGCTTCACGCTGAAAAACAAACATAAAATAAACAACACCATCGTTTCGAAAGCACAAAAGATCACTTCCAATTAAAGAAAAGTGCCATTACCTATTCTTGAGGTGTTAGTATTTGAGACCGTGTTTGTTTTAACAACGAGTTTTTTGAATATTTTGCAATGAGCAAACCAGAGTTTTCTGTATTTTGTTCACCCATACATATTTTGGTGATGTGTCGCCATCATCAGTGTTTCTCCCTTTATTTAATTCAATGAACAAGTAAATGCAACTATATGGTTGCAGAGACCTTTTCAAGCCTCAAATATCTATGACGTGTTTATGCAGATTGAAGAGACGGGCCGGCAGGAGTGGCCGAGCGGTTCTAGGCGTTTCAGTCTGGAACCGTGCGACCACTACGGTCGCAGGTTCGAATCCTGCCACGGGAATGGATGTGTGTGATGTCCTTAGGTTAGTTAGGTTTAAGTAGTTCTAAGTTCTAGGGGACTGATGACCACAGCAGTTGAGTCCCATAGTGCTCAGAGCCATTTGAAGAGACGGATGAAAATTGTGCAAAGCAACTGTGACAGGTTGGCGAAGTGCTTAGTGCATCTGCCTGGTGAGCACGAGACTTGGATTCTAATACTGCCTTGGTAAAAATTTTCATTCGTTGTTTCCGTCTATATAAATACATCTTACACGTCTGGAGTCTGTAAAGGTCTCTGGAACTATATATTTGCTTTGGATTAAAGTAACTATACCAACTATACCAGGATCCTCCGTTCTATTCGATGCTGAGGTGCTATTCCAATACGGTTGGAATGCTCCTGCAATGCTTTTCGTGTTTAGGGGGAATACCAAGTGGGCTACGGAAAGAATGGGAATTTAGATTGTGGAGGTAAGCACGCTAGGGTAGTCTTCGCGGTGGTCCAAAGCCACTGTTCCAGGATGGCGTAGTAGTTAGTGCATCTGCCTAATGAGCAAAGTTTCATTCGCGGCTTCAGTCTCCATAAATAGATAAGTAAACTTTTGGTGAATTGTGGTCATCATATTCAAAAAGTTTTAACAAAGTATAAATGTTAACGGCACTTGCTGTTCAGGTCGCTGTCTAGTTTCTGCAGTACAACTAATAGTTCAATAGTTCAATACAGTACGTTGCCCGCAACTAATAAAGTCTTATATAAAGTAGTGTGTTTTATATGGAACGAAAAAATATTACACCTGAAATGAAACTACCAGTACTTCCCTTATTTTACACTTCGTTAATATGCTTTATCTTATTCCTACCACTGGCTTATTTTTACTATAACGACTGATATTCTTATAACTTTTATCGTTCGTTTCCTAGGTTAGTGTTACTTTCTCCGGACCAATGAATCCACTTGTTCATTAAGAAAACATGTTACTCGTGACGGACGAGAGGTGTTCCACTTTCAAAATTACTTTTGTTCTTGGAGGTTTTGGTTTCCAGTTACGCAAGACTCTGTGTGTGTGTGTTGCGTGTCTGCGTGTGTATGTGAGTGCGTGTTTGAGAGAGAGAGAGAGATCGATATATATATATCGACAGAGAGATAGCTTTTTATGTACTTTTCTAATAAAATTCCTAATGTTCTAGGAATTCTTTCAGACAAGAGAATAGAGCTCCATTATACAGATCTGTACATTCATTTATACTTTCTGTCCTTCTACTACAGCATTTTATGGCTCTGAGCACTATGGGACTTAACAGCTATGGTCATCAGTCCCCTAGAACTTAGAACTACTTAAACCTAACTAACCTAAGGACATCACACAACACCCAGTCATCACGAGGCAGAGAAAATCCCTGTACCCGCCGGGAATCGAACCCGGGAACACGGGCGCGGGAAGCGAGAACGCTACCACACGACCACGAGCTGCGTACATACAGCATTTTACTTATGTAGTAATTTTCTTCAGTTTTTTTTCTTTTGAGAACTGTTTTGACACTTTATAGCATGATTTTTTTAGGAAATTCATTTCAGTAAAAAATACAAAATACAGGTTGAGATAGAAATTTTGATCCCGTTTTGATTTGTTCAGTATTTTAAGTTAGGCAAAAACCGAAAACATAGATTTATTATAATCGTTCAGTTATAGACACACAGAAACATGATCTGTACAATCGATAAGCATTATTTTACATACCTTAAAACTCTAACTGGATGTAATTCAGTCTTTCAGAAGCTTTCGCGCGTTTTTACGTACACTCGACCTTCAGCAAAGATTATCTATTTTGAACTTTTCCTGCCAACAAAAGGACTCAAAACAGAGACTAGCTCGATGCTGCCTGACTGAATGTGTTGCTAGTCGGCAACATCATGCATTAACGAGTGGTTTCCTTAACATTATGTGTAAATTTAATGGTTTTTCACCAATAGTAACATCATGCAATAATGGGTTGGAAGTGTGGATGAAGAAAAGACAACAAATTTGTTTACTGAAGTCAAAATCTTCGAAACATATTCATTGTTATGCAGTGTGCGATTTGTGCTTTTACCAGTAGGGGCCATGTCGTAGGGGGTTAGTATAATTATGTATGTTACTAGCTTGGACCGTGGCGCTACCCATGGTTAAACAGTTATTTATAAATAGATGTTAATGCCGAAACTCACTATTCACGCGTATGCACTGTCAGAAAAGCCATTCCTTATTATATCTTTAAAAGTACATTATAGGTAAAGCTTATTTACAAAATCATCTACATGCAGGTATACGAGGGGAATTCAAAAAGTAAAGGCGCATTTGTGAAAAGCTGTACTTATTCTAATGATAGGAAACTGAAACATGCGTTTTTTTTTGTAACCTCCCTGGACTTAAATGCAGTTTTCCCGACGTTTTACGGTATTTTTTTTTTTAAATTTCATCAGAAAATACGTTTATCGATTGCATCTGTAAGCAATTTTGTACCGCAGCAAAGACGTCTTCATCACTTTGATATCTTCTTCCCTGTAGTGCTTCCGTTAAGGGTCCAAACATGTGAAAATCGCTTGGAGCCAGGTCTGGACTGTATGGTGGATGTTCCAGCACCTCGAATCTCAACTCCTTTATTGCGTCGGCTGTCCGTTTGGCAGAATGTGGGCGAGCGTTATCTTGCTGCAGGACACCTCTTCACAGTTTTCCACGACGTTTGGATCTGATTGCAGGTTTTAGTTTCGTACGCAACACATCATATCCACCATACAATACAGACCTGGCTCTAAATCCTCGTTTACGCTGGGGCGACGTCTTGCAACATTGTGGAATGCTACGGAAATGTGGCGTGCGTCGTCTTTTCATTTACTTCTAAATGTTTTGAAATGCTTAACTACTACATAACACTTTTTTCAAAATTAATAAGCAAACATATTAATAGTATTAATATTAAACTTTCAGTGTTCGGCTCCACAAATTTAAATTATATGTAAAGTTTTACTCCAGTGCGTGAGAAATAATCATCCCAGGTTGGGATGCATAAACTAAAACCAGAGGAGGGGATGGTCTGATGCAGAGGGGGGAAATCCCCCCATCCCCCCCCCCCTGCAAATCGCACACTGTTGTTATCTTTATGCAAACTGAGCCCTGGAAGCAGCTAATGGAATTTTATAATGTGTAAACAGTATTCTTTGGTATTTTATGAGACAGAGATGCAAAGGGCACTGGTGTGGTACGTGGCTAATGGTGGGTATACGACATTCAACTGTCAGCGATACTAATGAAAAGAAGCGAGCTGTCGCCCGTTAGACGAAGGCTCTGTGGGTGTCGCCCGTAGCACGCCATGTCACTCTCATTTGAATCCAGCACGCTGCTCTTTTTCCGTGTCAGACAGGTGCTTTTACCTTTGCCGTGTTTGCTATTGCAGTAATGTAGGGTCAGGCAAGTTTCAATGTTCATTTCATCACCTTTCAAGATACGCCTCTATACTGATTACAATGACAGCTCACAAATGTAAATCAACTGTCAGAACACAGTAAATCATCCTTCATTTTTTTTAAATAACATTTTAACACCGTTGAGGGGTAAAAAAGTTCAGATGCACATTTTGTCAATGAAAGACGATTAAAGACGAATCTCTACAGAACTGAAGTACAGAAATACTAAAGAACTTCAATGAGAATGCTCGGAAGGCAATTTGAATCCCAGCCTTCCCAAAACAGTGCGGAAAACGTAAGTTTGCATTTTAATATCTCGTCGACAATGTGATCATTCTAGATTAAGTCCTAAAATAGATAAAAATATGTCAGAGAAAATTATTGTTGAAAGAATCATTCCAAAAATATCGTGAACTGCTTTACGAAAGACACGGATGTAATGTCAGAAGAGCTGAATTGTGGTGTAAGCCTCGTTCTCCTAGAATTAGATCTTGCTGTCTTAAATGTATCCAATGAGGTAACTCATACAAAATTTGCAATATTTCTGTAATTCAATGTACTACAAAGTGTACCAAGTTTCTCAGCCAAAACTACATAGATAAACAATGTGTTTTAAAACATAATAATTCCATGTGCCTCAATGGCCTGGTGCAGTTCTTTCATTGGACGTCACATCGGCGACTTGTGGATCCCTAACCTACCCCCGACTGTGGTAAATGAGGGTGAATAATTCAGTTTTCAGACTGGTTTGATGCGGTCCACCACGAACTCCTCTCGTGTGCCAATCTTTTTATCTCACAGTAGCACTTGCAAGTCACGTCCAGAATTATCTGCTGGATGTATTCCAATCTCTGTTCTTCAATACAGTATTTATCCTCTACAGCTCCCTCTAGTACCATGGACGTTATTCCCTGATGTCTTAACAAATGTCCTGTCATCCTGTTCGTTATTCAATTAGTGTTTTCCATAGATTACTTTTCTCGCCGGTCCTGCGGAGAAACTCCTTATTCCTTACCTTTCCATTGCACCTAATTTTCTACATTCTTCTCTAGCACATATCTCAAGTTCTTCGATTCTTTTCAGCTCCGGTTTCCCCACAGTCCATACTTCACTGCCACAGAATACTGCGCTCCAAATGTATGTTCTGAGAAATGTCTTCCTCAAATGAAGGACTATGTCTTCTACTAGTAAGCTTCTCTTGACCATGAATGCACTTTTTGCCAGTGCTACTGTGGTTTTTTTAATGTCTTTTCTGTTCCGTCCATTACTAGTTATTTTGCTGCCTAGGTACCACAATTTCTTCACCTAGTTCGTGATACCCATTTCTGACGTTAAGTTTCTCGCTGTTCTCATTTTTGCAAAATCATATTACTTTTGTCTTTCTTCGATTTATCCTCAATCCATGTACTTCATTTCATTCAACAGGTACTATAATTCTTCTTCATTTTTACTGAGGATAGCAATGTCGTTAGCGAATCTCGATATCCTTTTACCCTGAATTTTAATCCCATTCTTGAAACTTTCTATTATTTTCCTCATTGCTTCTTCGAAGTATACAAAGTACACACTGAATAGTATGGGAGACAGACTACACCCCTGCTTTACACCCTTTTAATTCGAGCTCTTGTACATATTATATATTACCCGTTTTTTCCTGTAGCTTACCATTTTTCTCAGAATTTCGAGCATCTTGCACGATTTTACATATTCCAACCAATGTAAATGTCTTGATTTTTCTTCAGTCTTGCTTCTGTTATTAACCGCAACATCAGAACTCCCTCTCAGATTCCTTTACCTTTCGTAAAGCCAAACTGGTTGTCATCTAACACATCTTCAATTTTCGTTCCCATTCTTCTGTATATTATTCTTGCCAGCAACTAGGATGCAAGAACTTTAAATCTGTTGTGCGATAATTCTCGCACTTGTCGGCTCTTGCTGTCTTCAGAATTGTGTGGATGATGTTTCCCCGAAAAGCTGATGGTATGTCGCTAGTCTCATAAATGCTACACACCAACATTAATTGTCGTTTTATTCCCACTTCCTCCAATGATTTAAAAAATTTCGGTGGAATGTCATCCCTCCCTTCTGCCTTATTTGTTCTTAAGTCTTCTGATTCTAATATTGGATCTCCCACCTCCTCCCTGTCGACTCTTCTTCTAGCACGCCAAAAAGCTACTCTTCCCCCTCTTAGAGGCCTTTAATGTATCCTTTCCCCCAGTCCCCTCTCTCCTCTGCATTCAACAGGGGAATTCTCATTGACCTCTTAATTTTGTCGCCCTTGGTTTTAATTTCACCGAAGATTTTTTTGCCTTTTCTATATGCTGAACCCGTCCTTCCGAAAAATCATTTCTTTTTCGATTTCTTCACATTTTTCATGCAGACATTTTGCCTCTGCTTTCCTGCATTTTCGATTTATTTCGTTCCTAACTGACTTATTTCTGAATTCCTGAATTTCCCTGAAACTTTTTGTACTTCCTTCTTTAATCGATCAGCTTGAAGATGGCGGCCACTGAGTGACGCGCGTTTCTTTGGCTCGCGAGTTTTTCCGCTCATTGAAGGTGTTACAGAGAAGTGCGGCAGTCCACAACGTGTGCATCCGACTAAACAAGTGTTACTTGCCGTGGTGTCTTGTTCTCCGTTGATTACCACAAGTGATAAGTGATAAGTGAGTGAAAAATGGGAAGAGCACGAGTAAGCGGCAGCAGGCGAGGCTACAGGGGCGCAGGCAGCGCGGGCGCCCGGTCTCCGGCGGCAGGTGCGGCCTCGCTTCCCGACATCGGGGAACTCGTCCGGTCCCAGGTGGGTGCGGCGCTGCGCAGTAAAGACACGCTAGACGTAATCGTGCAAGCCTTCACGCGGTCATGGACAAACTGCAAGAGTCTGTCGGGCGCAACAGCACCGAAATCCAGTCTCTTAAAAAGTCCCTGGCCGCACAAGAGAAAAAAGCCGCTGACCTAGAAGCTAAACTGTCTGCGGCCATCGTTGAAATTGAGCAGTATTAGCGAAGGAACAGCTTGCGCTTGTTCGGGGTAGCTGAAAACGATCGTGAAAACACCGACGACCTGGCCATTAGCCTCGTGCGTGAAAAACTTGGCGTGCAGATCGACGTGGCCGATATTGACAGAAGCCACCGTGTTGGGTGCAGGATACCAGGTGCCATGAAACCCAGGCCCATAATAATTAAATTTGTGTCATACCGGAAAAGAGCTGAAGTGTTTGCTCAGAAAAGAAAACTCGCCAAGAGTGGGGTTACCCTGAGGGAAGATCTGACGCGCGAAAGACTAAAAGTTTTGGACGCTGCGATCACACAGCTGAAACCAAACATTTCTTCCGACGCTATCCGAATCACTGGTTACTCTCTCCTAAGGGCAGATCGTGAAACACGACGCGGGGGTGGTGTGGGTGCCTATGTTCGCTCTGATCTGAGACCTACTATACTATGCACACCGGATGCAAAGGGCGAAGGAGAAGCAGAGTTCTTGTTTTTCGAAATAAATACATCAAATCAGAAACTGCTAATTGGAGTAATCAATAAACCTCCAAACGTCGGTGCTATGTCCTCCTTTCAGTCTGCCCTTTCTTCGCTCGTGACACAGTATGAACACAGAATCATTATGGGCGACACAAACGTCGACTTACAGTTAAAATCTCCCTCTGCGGAAAAACTAAGGAGACTGTTCCACTCCAATGATATGAGTTTAACACCGCTGGACCCAACTCATCACACGCCACACAGCCATACACTCATAGATATAATAGCAACAAAGCGACCAGATAAAATAATTCGCGCCAATCAGACATCCGCTCTGGGACTCTCTGCGCATGACGTGATATTCTTAAATTACTCAGTGCATACTGCCAATGAAAAATCTCACCTGGTAACCTACAGAAACCTAAAAAATGTTAACCATGACGCTCTTCAAAAGGATTGCTCAGACATCCCTTGGCATGATATAAGTAATGAACCGACTTTAGACGGAAAAATTCGGGAATTATGTCGCAAAATTATTGCACTGTATGATAAACATGCTCCTCAACGCACTGTCAAGGTAAAGAGAGCTCCCGCTCCGTGGCTCACCACTGCATTACGCCAGTTAATGAATAAACGTGATGCTGCACATAGGGCCTTCAAGCGTAACCCAACTCCCGAGGCGTACGAAGCTTATAGGAAACTCCGAAATAGAACCAAGCAAAGCGTGAGGAATGACAAAATCAGACATGCCCGCTCTGTCGTATGCGGCATATCAAAACCTGCTGCACTGTGGAAAAAGCTGCGCAGTTTCGGTATAGGGAAGCGAAGATCTGACGCTGTTTATCAAGCGTCTGCAGAGTAATTAAACGATTTCTTCTCAACAGCTGTAAACTGCCACGCAGCGACAAATTACCAGCCCCAAGATATCAATTTCTCGAGAGACAAGTTTTTCCTAAAACATGTCACTACCGGGACAGTACACAAGGCAATTATGAGAATCTCTTCCGAGACAGTAGGAAATGATGGAGTGAGCATTGGCATGATTAAGAACGTCGTAGACACTATTACTCCAGTTATCACAGACATCTTCAACCTGTCTCTTGTCAGTAGTACATATCCTACTGAGTGGAAGCAAAGTTTAATTCAACCTATACCCAAGACTGACAACCCTAAGTCACCAGGTGCCTACAGGCCGATCAGCATACTACCTGCAATCTCTAAAGCCCTAGAATACATCGTCCATGAACAGCTGACGGATTACCTCAAAACTCATAACATCCACGACAAATGTCAGTCAGGCTTTCGAAAGTACCATAGTACAGCAACTGCATTAATCAAAGTAACTGATGACATTAAACATGCTATGGACAGACGTGAAGCTACCATCCTAACACTGCTTGACTTTAGCAAGGCTTTTGATACAGTTGACTTTGATGTATTACTAATTAAAATGAAGCAGCTGAATTTCTCAAACAGCGCAATACACTGGTTCGACAGCTACCTCAAAAACAGAAGTCAACAAGTCATTTGTGGGTCGGAAAAGTCATCATGGAAGAACGTGCGCTCTGGAGTTCCCTAAGGCTCCGTCCTTGGTCCATTACTCTTCTCACTGTACATTAATGATATTTCTTCAGTGATTCACTCCTACAACTACCATCTATATGCCGACGACATCCAACTGTACATAAGTGCAAGCCCCAAGAACATTGCTGAAGCAGCAGCGAGTATGAACGCAGATCTTCGCTCTGTTTCTCGATGGGCACAGAACCTAGGTCTGAAACTAAACCCCAAGAAATCCCAGGTCATACTTATATCTCATCCAAAGTTAATCAGCCGGTACTTTCGCGAAACAGTCCTTCAAATACTCCTCAATGGACCCAACTACCATACCAAAAAACAGTAAAAGCCCTTGGAATAATCTTGGATGAACACCTAAACTGGGAAGAACAAACAGTCACAGCTTGCCGGAAATCGCTCTCCTCCCTACATGCAATTCAAAAATTTAGAAAAATATTTCCAACCCATGTTAAACAAAAATTAGTCCAAACACTAGTCTTGCCTAATCTTTACTACTGTGACGTAGTTCAACCCGGCACAAACAGTGAAAATTCGAGATGCCTCGAGCTAGTGATGAATGCTTGCGTTAGATACGTAAGCAATATACGGTTGTATGATCATATCAGTCCTTCATACTCCCAGCTAGGTTGTATACGCCCACATAAGGCACGCGATCTCCACACGATGTGCTTACTTCATCGATTTCTTAGCCACTGGTGCCCCCAATACTTATTTTCTCACATTAAACACCTATCATCATTCCAGAAACGCAATACCAGATCGGATATGTCTAGCATCTTGGCTGTACCTTTATATAACACAAAATCTTTCTCCGTGTCATTCTCCATCTCAGCCATACGACTATGGAACGCGCTCCCCTGTGATCTGCGTCTTATCCAGAACCACTCAACATTCAAGAGGGAACTCAAGACTTACATATTAGGGACGGTATAGCCACCATTGTTGTGCCCCTCTCATCTCTTTCTTTCTCCTCTCCATCATAGCTTCGAATTTTACCATTCTATTTCTCTTCCTCTAACCTATCTACCTCTTCTATATCTCTTTCACCCCATTCTATCGTCTTATGTCTCTGCTTGATGAGAATAACTCACAAGCTGCAAGAATATAACGAGAAAACTCTGCAACTAGCAATAGGACTGACATTCATAAAAGAAAAATATGTTTACTTTCATATATATAGTCATTACTATTATTATTATTATTATTCTTGATTGTTAGAATTATTTTTTGATTGTTATAATTATCATTGTACTACTTTTATAATCTCTATTTTTTTCTTTAACATTAATACTGTATAACATGTTATATGTCCTTAATGTTCTGTAGAAACTGAAATTTGTTGAATCTGAGTATGGCTGGTTAGGTGTAAGAGAGGGCCTGAAGGCCCTAATCTTGCCAGGTAAAATAAATGCATAAATAAATAAATATTTCATCTTCTATCCATGGTTTCTTCGCAGTTGCCTACCTTGTACCTATGGTTTTCTTTCCAGCATCTGTGATTGCACTCTTTAAGGAGTCCATTGCTCTTCAACTGTACTATGTACTGAGCTGTTCATTATTGCAGTGTCTATTGCCTCAGAGAGCTTCAAGCGTATCTCCTCATTCCTTACTATTTTCTAATCCCACTACTTTGTTCACTGGTTCTTCTCGACTTCTCTCTTAAACTTCAGCCTAATCCTCATCATTACTAAATTGTGTTCAGTCTATGTCTGCTCCTACGTACGACGTACGATCCAATATCTGATTTCGGAATCCTGCCAAACCATGATATAATCTGCCCGCATCTCGTGGTCGTGCGGTAGCGTTCTCGCTTCCCACGCCCGGGTTCCCGGGTTCGATTCCCGGCGGGGTTAGTTAGGTTTAAGTAGTTCTAAGTTCTAGGGGACTGATGACCATAGATGTTAAGTCCCATAGTGCTCAGAGCCATTTGAACCATGATATAATCTAAGTGAAATCTTCTCCTGTCTCCCGGCCTTTTCCAAATATACCTCTGCCCTTGCGATTCGGGAACAGAGTATTCGCTATTATTAACTGATATTTATTGCGCCCCACAGTTGCTCCTTCTCCTCTCTCTTTCCTACTACCAAGCCCATATTCTTCCATAACCCTTTCCTCTGCCCTCTCCCCTACACCCACATTAGATTTTCATCTCCCTTTACGTAATGAGCTACCCTCATATACTTTCTCTATCTCTTCCTCTTCTGCTTGCGACGTCGGCATGTATATGTGGACTGTTGTTGTCGGTGTTGGTTTGCTGTCGATTCTGATGAGAACAACCCTATCACTGAACTGTTCACAGTAACGCACTCTCTCCCTTATCTTCTTATTCATAAGAAATTCTACTCATGTTATACCATTTTCTGCTGCTGTTGATATTACCCTGTCTGACTAGAGATGTCTTCTATGCACTTCACCTCAGTGATGCCCACCATACCTAGGTTTAGCCGCTACATTTCCGTTTTTAGATTTTCTGGTTTCTCTACCACATTCAGAATTCAGAAATTCCTCGCCTCAATTCCTAGAACGTTAACTTTTCGTTGAGTATTCAATCTATTTCTCACGGTCACCTCCTCCTTGGCAGTCATCTCCTGGAAATCCGAGTGGGTGACTAGTCCGGAGTGTTTTGCCATAGACACTTTTCTTACTTTTCTTAATTACTTCTCTTAATTACAGGCAACATGTCCTGCCGATACACATCATGTGTCTTTAATGCAGTGTTTTCCATTGCCTTGATCATTACTGATTCTTCCACCTTTTCGGAACAATTTCTCATCCCAAGGACAAGATAGTGCCCTGAGCCTCTGTCCGCTCCTCCACCCTCTTTGGAAAGACCGTTTTCAGAAGGGGTGTGACTTCTTTTACTGGAAGTCATTTATGGTGGTTTTTATTCGAAATTTAAGCAGTGGGAGTTTCGAACACGGGACCGAAGACGTTTTGATTACTAATCAGAGACACCACACTGGACGGCGGGTGTTTTGGCATCGAGTCATATTGGCAAATGGCATCTGCAGTGAAGACTGTTATTGGCAGGTAACAAAGATGTTTAGCGGCAGGAAGTAGCCAAATTAAGATGTCGAGCTGGCTGAAGTGATGTGTTTTCTTCTGTGAGTGTTTTACAGAGGAAAAACACAACAGATGCCATGTTCTTAACAAATTCCATAGAGTTTAAGCCCCATAATTATTGAAAATCCATAAAATTTGAAAATGTCTACATGATCCCTTGACCTACGTGAACGATAGGAAGTATTGTATCCAAAGCATCAAGCTGCCAAGTCGAAGAAATTCACTGAAAATGGGAAATTTTTATGAAAGGGTTATTTGAGAAATAGGTGTGATAGTGCATAAAGCAGGCTATACAACGTTCTCTGTGTGTAAAATGGTTGAAAAATCTTAAATGAAAGATGAGCCACGATGCTTTTGGTACTTCTTGTTGTCCGAAGACTGATTTGATGAAGCTTTCCCAGCTATTTTGTCTGGTACAAAGCCTTCTCATCTCTGCAAAACAACAGCTACCAACTTCCAAATGAACCTGTTTACTCTAGGCAGTACATGGTCTCCATCGGCAAGCTGTAACTTGCATTTCTTTCTAAAAACAAATTGTCTGTTCCTTGATGCCACAGTACGTGTGTTATCATCCGATGCCCCCATTTTAACCAAGTTCTGTCCTAAATTTCTTTTATCCTCAGTTCTATTCAGTACTGCATTATTTATTCGAACTATCCAATTAATCTTCGGCATCCTTCTGTAGCACTATATTTCAAAAGTTACTAGTTTCGTCCCATTTGTTGTTTACGTTTCACTTCCATACAAAGCTTTTTCTCTTTTTCAGAAAAACTTTTCTCGTTATTCACAGTCTGCGTTTTATATACTCTTTGCTTCTGCCATCATCAAGATTTTGCTGTCCAAATAGCGAAGCTCATACACTATTTTTAGTGTCTTATTTCCTAATCTGGTTCACTCAGCATCGCCTGATATCATTCGATAACATTCTATTACTCTAGTTTTACTTCTGTCGATGGTCATCTTGTAAACTCTTTTCACGACACTATTTCGTTCGGCCGCTCTTCCAGGTCCTTTGCTGTCTCCGACAGAATGATAGTGTCAATGTCAGACTTTAAAGTTTTCATTTCTTCTCCCCGAACTTTAATCATTTCTAAATTTCTCCTGGATTCCATTACTACCTGCTGAATGTATAGGTTGAATATTGAGACACGCTACAAAAGTATTTCACACTCTTCTCGACGACCGCTTCTCTTTCATGTCCATCAACTGTCATAGCTGCAGTCTGATTTCCGTGGAATTTGTTGGAACTCTTTGGCTTCCTCTATTTTATCCCTGCAAATGCCAGCTATAAATGCTTACTCGGATAGGTCGTGGTGAATGTCGTTTACTGGACTGTTCTGGTAGCATTAAAATTCAGTGGAAGCAATGAGATGGTTTTAGTAATCGGTCTTTTGATTTCCGGCGATGTCAAAACGTATCAATGTGTTGACAATAACGTTTTCACTGTTTGGTCGTTGTTTGGAAGCGGGCCATTTATAATTCGACGTCCGTTATTTCCTAGTTCGTTTCAGGCAATAACACAGGCAGCATTATCTGCCATGTTTGAGGAAAAATTTGATCAGGGAGTGAAAATAAGAAAATTTCCGGAAGTATAATTTCAGATGTGTCGATAATGAGAAAATATTTTCGGAATCAAAATGGCAGGCTTTTGGTTCTGTTCGATTTGGATGGAATAAGAGGGATGAAATGATGTAGGTGGCCTGAGGTAAAGCAACATATTTTTGCATTTCTGGTTATTTTTGGTATTAGTGGATGGAGTAGTCTGACCAGCAGTGAAGCGGGGATCAGCAGAGCTTTCTTATGCAGATCACAGAAACTCTCCTTAGTGCTGGAGACGAATGAACACAATCAAATCCATGCACATAACAATGGCTATCGTGAAGTAGGTGCACTTTTACAACACATGACAAAAAGTAAAAGGAAACATATTGACAAGGTCACCAAACAACACACAACAACCTAAGTACATAATAATATCATATTTAGGTGTCATTTCAGACAAAATAATCAAGCTGTTCAGAAACATGGATATCAGAATCACTTTTGCCACTACCAAACAATTAAGGAAGAAACAGGTGCATGACACCTCATCTGGGTATCCATCAAACACAACAAATGTCGCACTTCGGTTGTAGAATCATTTTAGGTAATCCAAGTGTTTGTTTAGGACTAATCGGAATGTTTCAGCATTCTTCCACACAACCCGATGGAAAAGAAACCCACCATCGATTATAAAAGCTGCTCCTTCCGAATTTACCTTAATCAGTGTTGTGAACAAGTTATGTAACACTGACTTGGATAGTTCCTGTGAATTATTATGGGTGGAGGTTATACTCAACAACCGAGCTAGGTTAATAATTGGCTCCTTTTACCGACCTCCCGACTCAGCAGCATTAGTGGCAGAACAACTGAGAGAAAATTTGGAATACATTTCACATAAATTTTCTCAGCATGTTATAGTCTTAGGTGGAGATTTCAATTTACCAGATATAGACTGGGACACTCAGATGTTTAGGACGGGTGGTAGGGACAGAGCATCGAGTGACATTATACTGAGTGCACTATCCGAAAATTATCTCGAGCAATTAAACAGAGAACTGACTCGTGGAGATAACATCTTGGACCTACTGATAACAAACAGACCCGAACTTTTCGACTCTGTATGTACAGAACAGGGAATCAGTGATCATAAGGCCGTTGCAGCATCCCTGAATATGGAAGTTAGTAGGAGTATAAAAAAAAGTGAGGAAGGTTTATCTGTTTAGCAAGAGTAATAGAAGGCAGATTTCAGACTACCTAACAGATCAAAACGAAAATTTCTGTTCAGACACTGACAATGTTGAGTGTTTATGGAAAAAGTTCAAGGCAATCGTAAAATGCGTTTTAGACAGGTACGTGCCGAGTAAAACTGTGAGGGACGGGAAAAACCCACCGTGGTATAACAACAAAGTTAGGAAACTACTGCGAAAGCAAAGAGAGCTTCACTCTAAGTTTAAACGCAGCCAAAACCTCTCAGACAAACAGAAGCTAAACGATGTCAAAGTTAGCGTAAGGAGGGCTATGCGTGAAGCGTTCAATGAATTCTAAAGTAAAATTCTATGTACCGACTTGACAGAAAATCCTAGGAAGTTCTGGTCTTACGTTAAATCAGTAAGTGGCTCGAAACAGCATATCCAGACACTCTGGGATGATGATGGCATTGAAACAGAGGATGACACGCGTAAAGCTGAAATACTAAACACATTTTTCCAAAGCTGTTTCACAGAGGAAGACCGCACTGCAGTTCCTTCTCTAAATCCTCGCACAAACGAAAAAATGGCTGACATCGAAATAAGTGTCCAAGGAATAGAAAAGCAACTGGAATCACTCAACAGAGGAAAGTCCACTGGACCTGACGGGATACCAATTCGATTCTACACAGAGTACGCGAAAGAACTTGCCCCCCTTCTAACAGCCGTGTACCGCAAGTCTCTAGAGGAACGAAAGGTTCCAAATGATTGAAGTAGAGCACAGGTAGTCCCAGTCTTCAAGAAGGGTCGTCGAGCAGATGCGCAAAACTATAGACCTATATCTCTGACGTCGATCTGTTGTAGAATTTTAGAACATGTTTTTTGCTCGAGTATCATGTCGTTTTTGGAAACCCAGAATCTACTATGTAGGAATCAACATGGATTCCGGAAACAGCGATCGTGTGAGACCCACCTCGCTTTATTTGTTCATGAGACCCAGAAAATATTAGATACAGGCTCCCAGGTAGATGCTATTTTTCTTGACTTCCGGAAGGCGTTCGATACAGTTCCGCACTGTCGCCTGATAAACAAAGTAAGAGCCTACGGAATATCAGACCAGCTGTGTGGCTGGATTGAAGAGTTTTTAGCAAACACAACACAGCATGTTGTTATCAATGGAGAGACGTCTACAGACGTTAAAGTAACCTCTGGCGTGCCACAGGGGAGTGTTATGGGACCATTGCCTTTCACAATATATATAAATGACCTAGTAAATAGTGTCGGAAGTCCCATGCGGCTTTTCGCGGATGATGCTTTAGTATACAGAGAAGTTGCAGCATTAGAAAATTGTAGCGAAATGCAGGAAGATCTGCAGCGGATAGGCACTTGGTGCAGGGAGTGGCAACTGACCTTAACATAGACAAATGTAATGTATTGCGAATACATAGAAAGAAGGGTCCTTTATTGTATGATTATATGATAGCGGAACAAACACTGGTAGCAGTTACTTCTGTAAAATATCTGGGAGTATGCGTGCGGAACGATTTGAAGTGGAATGATCATATAAAATTAATTGTTGGTAAAGCGGGTACCAGGTTGAGATTCATTGGGAGAGTCCTTAGAAAATGTAGTCCATCAACAAAAGAGGTGACTTACAAAACACTCGTTCGACCTATACTTGAGTATTGCTCATCAGTGTGGGATCCGTACCAGATCGGGTTGACGGAGGAGATAGAGGAGATCCAAAGAAGAGCGGCGCGTTTCGTCACAGGGTTATTTGGTAACCGTGATAGCGTTACGGTGATGTTTAACAAACTCAAGTGGCAGACTCTGCAAGAGAGGCGCTCTGCAGCGCGGTGTAGCTTGCTCGCCAGGTTTCGAGAGGGTGCGTTTCTGGATGAGGTATCGAATATATTGCTTCCCCCTACTTATACCTCCCGAGGAGATCACGAATGTAAAATTAGAGAGATTAGAGCGCGCACTGAGGCTTTCAGACAGTCGTTCTTCCCGCGAACCATACGCGACTGGAACAGGAAGGGAGGTAATGACAGTGACACGTAAAGTGCCCTCCGCCACACACCGTTGGGTGGCTTGCGGAGTATAAATGTAGATGTAGATGTAGATGAAGTCTTCCTCATTCCAACCGCTTCGAACGGCGGGAGGTAATAAGCTGCCAGCCCATAATAGAAGAATTCTATAAGCTGTTCATCGGATTTCTTGAGGAGTGATAGCCGATGGAATATGGTTTCAGGATTCATTAGTACTTCCTCCCCATCAGTGGTCGCCTTGGATTTGAATCTATGTATACTAATTACTCTTTTTTTGCGACAAACTTGATGTTCTCAAAGGTTTGACCAACCAAGGCGAGCATTGAGGAACTGCCAATTTCAAAGACTCTATGGCAGTTGATAGACAATTCCTGTGCTGATGGACATAACAAAATTAGTAACAGGGAAATGATCATGGGCTTCAAACTACTGAATAAACTTCCGAACGCACGCATGTCACGCTGCACTCTAGCATCCTTCGCACCAACATGTTGCACCGAGTTGGTGAGTGATATCCCATAAATCTATTCAACCTGCTGTGTCACTGTAGTAACAGTTGGAATGGTCATAATCCATCTATTCAGAAAACTGAGTGCCGCCACAGTGACTGAGTCCCCTGGTTCTTTTCAACGAGTGCATTACGGTCTGCTCAATCGTCATGTCGGACCATAACCCACTCTAAAACCTGTCAGACCTTCTGATAGTAAATCACTCATCTAACTCAAATTTTAGATAAATTACATATCACTATATTTACTAGGTACGAGACAAGTACTATGGTGAGCTGTAGTTTACATAACTCCAGTACAATTCCCTACTCTTCTCCACAGCCTACACAGGCAGTGTAAGTTGGACCAACTTTAAGGTGGAGCGTACGGAAACGAGTGGTCCAAAAGATTCACTTTTGGTCTCATTGAACGCAGAATGCATTCGTCAATAACTCTCGTATGAACCACTTTACTGATAATGGTTTAGTTTAGATGATATTACCAAACGGAGAAGTTAAAACAAAAATTTTTCATAAATATGTAGAATTAGTCCAAATTTAATGACCACTAGTAGGGGAACGGATGGTCCAAAAAACATGCATCTGGCCTGATTCAATACAGAATGTAATGGAATACAATTTTTAGTGGGACCATGTTTTCGATATTGTGAGTTCTTTACGAGGTATAACCGTAAAACCGCAAAAATATCGCTTTTGGGGATACATTTTTACTCCCACTACTTAAGCACAACGCCGCCGCCGGGGGGGGGGGGGGGGGGGGGGGGAGGCAGGAGAGTGGGAGAGAACCTAGGACACTCATATTGGGCATCAAATGAAGCTATTAAAACAATAAAACCTTTTGTAACAACTATTTCCGATTTGGATTCTAAGCCTATTGGCCTAAGATTGTAGTAGGCCTAATTGAAAATGATTTTAAAGCTCTGCAGACTTTACAGAAGAGCGAAAACTGGACATTTTGGAGGGAATGAAAATATTCATTCACGCTCAAAAGCGGAAAAAAGAGATCCTAAACGAAATTACAAATTTCAAGAACTAACATTTCTTCACCAACTTGAATCAGTGTTCCAATAGCAATATCTGTTTTCGAGAGCTTCGCGCAATATACTTGTATCAATGAGTTCAAAAGCTTCTTTCTCTTTACCGAATGAATTACATTTCTCTTTCAAATCTCTGAGGTATTTATGAGAAACGCTGTTCTCATTTGGAGTAAGTGCGTTCTGTAAATCAGAAATAAGTGGCCTCACGTTTCCCAACAATGATGATGAAGAAATGCTTCGCTTTTCTTTTCTTTTGCCAGTTCCCACCCTTTTTAAACACTTTTGCTCTAGCTCTAGGCATTTGCACTGTGGAAAATGAAGCACCAGATACGAAGAAACTCGCCACAACAACTTCCGTATAGCACACTGTTTACAAACAATCCAAAGTTAAAAACTCAAAGAGTAACTTCGTGAAATCAGAGACAAACAATTTTGGACAAACAGTGTATAAAGAGTCGCTGGAAAGTGGGAAATTTCAATTCACGTCACACGAATATACTGCCTTGAAGTTCATGGTCGGCCATGACAGAAGTGTATCACAAAAGCACAATATCAGATCTCACAAATCTATAAAAATAAAATAATTGTAATTCTAGCAGAACTATGAACGATTGTCGTTTTAAAGAGTAAAGTTTCCTCTTGGAGGAATCTACTGATACAATAAAACGAAATAAATTTTTTCTCTCAAAATCCTATTACGTATCCCCTCTAGCAGAATTGAACGTTCAACAATGATGTCGAAATCGGGGCAATACGGTGTCAATATTGTTACACTGAAATTAATTAAGGTATCACGATGCGACTAAAAGCAGCAGTTTTCATTATGATAACGAATTTGGTATATGTTTATCCCATTTTCGTATGTTTACTTATAAACATACTTGTGACAAAATGATATTTACTTTCCGTAAGCCTTCCGGCCATTTTATGTTTCTGGATACATTAATATCTGTAGCAATGGCCCCCATACGATAGTTTGTAGGGTGAGGGGGCTAGAACTGGGGGAGGGGGGACGGAGTATTTTTAATGTTGGCGGATAACAACATGTAAGTAACCACACAAAACTTCCACTTCCGACTCTGTTAAAACCCTACGTAACACCGATTTTTATACGATTTGCTTGGAAGAAAAACACTTGATTACACTATATTTTTTCCTCTCCCTGAAAGCTAGCTTTCCGCCCTCCCCCGTTCCCCCGGTATAGGCGCCCTTGATGCATAGAGCTGCGTACTTATTTTAGTGGCGAAAAGAAAGAAAGAATACATGGGTTTAACTCATATATGTCATTATAGTTAGCCGGCCGCGGTGGTCTAGCGGTTCTGGCGCTGCAGTCCGGAACCGCGGGACTGCTACGGTCGCAGGTTCGAATCCTGCCTCGGGCATGGGTGTGTGTGATGTCCTTAGGTTAGTTAGGTTTAAGTAGTTCTAAGTTCTAGGGGACTTATGACCTAAGATGTTGAGTCCCATAGTGCTCAGAGCCATTTTGTCATTATAGTTAGACTGGCTCCGTTGGATAATGATGTGAAGTGAAATCACCTGCGACCTCTCTTCGGATCATTTCTGAATTCATCTGAACTAATTGCGAAAACCACAGAAAAACTAAGTCAAAAACATATGCCTGGACTTTGAAGTGCACTCTACCCACTATCAAGATGGTGTACATATCTTGAAGTGTGTTTTTATTCTTCGACAAGATGACCGCTCAAAACGTCAGTAATAAAATACTGACGCAGCTTACAGATTCACTAAGAACGACATTTTAAAATTATTTGTTAGCATGCCTAGAATTCAAATGATCTATATGTTCTAATTAAACTACTCCAAAAGATAATTTTCCGTAGCTACAGGTCATTGGGTTACAGATTATTTATTTGTTACATTATTTTGACGGATTTTTAGTAGTGACTGTCTGCTGTCCTACAAAACACCAGAATTAGAACTCCCGAACGAAGGTGCAAGTACTGGGGCTCAAACAGCATTGTATTGCTTTACTTTGGTTGTCACGCTGTGTTACAAGAGATTTCTTGGCGCGACCCCCGTCTCGGCTCTGTCAAGCTGGATTCGAACCTTTACAGCAGAGAGCAGAAATAAAGTCCCCTATCTTTCCTCTGTTGCTTCCTCGTACGGCTCCTATCTGGACGCAGAATAGAAATGGTCCAACATCTGAACACGCGAATCGTGGCGGAAATTCCCATCACATTATAAACTTGACTGCAGAGTACCCACTTGTAGTCGTTTGTCTGTGTGCAGAGAAGACCCATGGCAGCTTGCTGAGTCAACAATCAGTTCTATACGGCAGAACTAGTGTAGTATTCTGGACAATATGACAACGCTATGTTGGTGCGGCTGTTGCTTCTTAAGATGGAGTGAGATGATGTGATTAATCGCGAGTGTAATAGCAACGATTAAGTTGGCTGTCAGTTTATCTTCTTCCGGCAATGAAATGGTGATGATAAACCTCACCGACGGTTCTGCTGTTGTCTCAAGCGCGGTCGGCACCAGTCTCTATCACATCTAGCTGCGGTTTCAGTATTCAGCCGATAGTGAAAAGTGACGACAGGGGGAACCACAGACCAAAGAGAGCCAGCCAGAGCTGGTAAAATGTTGTATATATTGACTCAGAAGCACTCATTAAATGAGAGGTGGCCTGTTACAGGTGAATAACGGTTACTGAACACAAAATTAAGTTAAGAAAGTGGTGAAAACTAGTCTTGTTGCTGATCAAGACACATTAACAGTTAACAGGAAACAAATTACGGACATTTTAATGAACGGTCTAACCCCTGATTAAGCCACTTTAAATTCTAAGAGTCATGAGAACCGGGGAGATCGGCACAGGCAGTGGTGGTTTAGACTGCTATTCCAGAAACACGATACGATCACCGTGCGTTCGATTATCAATCGGAAAATGTTTACTGACCGTACTGAAGCGAGTTGCGAGATCAATGGCCGCTGTAGACGGAAGCATCCACACACCTGCATAATGGCGACAACTCACTCACTGGCTACGATCACAAACCTGCTCCAACTAAAAAGCGTCGTCACTTTTGTGTACGAAGACCCGACGACATTGTATATCTCCACCGGCAACAAGAGAAACCTTGTGACCAGCCTAATAGGTATGCCTCTTGCGAACTGATTGCGGCAAGTGAAGGCAATGGCAGTGGACCACAGGTTGGAAGTCTTGGAACAGCGGGTTCTCTATGAAGAGGGGGCAGGGGGGCGGGGTGTTTCCCTCCCCCGTTGATCAAGAAGGACTGAAATTTAAACAAACGGCTACCTTGGCCATCCAAGAATACACCAGACTGTACAAATTCTATATTAATTAAGACACCAGAAAATAATAATTACTTCATGGTTAAGCTAACCTACGGAGGTCTCTAAATGCTGTGGATAATTAAATTGATACGATTTAATCGGCATTTAACTAAACTGACTTTTAAACTATAGGGTTGATTAGCCTCTAACCTGTATCAATTGCCTTATAATTTGAAGACAATGCTGGATCTGTAATTGAAAGTATTAATTACATTTTATTCAGGCACTATCCTTTCATCGTAGGGCTGGACAAGCTGCTACTACGTCCTTTGTAACTAAGTATCACAAATCATCATTGCAACACCAGAACAGAAAGACCAATTTTGTGTGATTACATGATTCCAGCACAACTGGCAGCAGTTATTTTCATAAAATATCTATGAGTAGGTGTACGGGGAGGGTTTAGAGCGGAAGGATTGTATAAAACTGATCGCAGGAAAGGTAGACTGAGAATCATTGGAACAAACCTCAGGAAATGTATTCCGTCAACAAAGGACGGAGCTTACGAAATCCTCATTTTACCAATACTTGAATACTGGTCGTTAGTATTGGATCCATATCAGATAGGATCGATACAGGAAATAAAGAAGACCCGAAGAAAGGCAGCGCATTTGATTGCAGGGTCATTTAGTAAGAACTAAAGTGTCATGGAGATGCTCAGCACATATTCTGCAAGAAAGTTCTCCATCAGATGTGCTTTATTGTTAAGGGTCCAAGAGCTTACGTTCCTAGAAGAGTTAACGAATATATCCCTTTCTTCTGTGTATATCTCGCGAACGACAGTGTAGATAAAATTACATCTACAGCATACTCTACAAGCCACCTCACGGTGTGTGGCGGAGGGTACTTTCGGTACCGCTATCTGATCCCTCTAACCTTGTTCCACTCGCGGATAGTGCGTGGGAAAAATGATTGTCAATAAGTCTCTGTACTGGTTCTAATTCCTCGAATTTTCTCTTCTTGGTCAATACGCGAGATGTATATGGAGGGAAGTAATATGTTGTCCGACTCCTCTTGAAAAGTGTTGTCCCAAAAATTTCATTAGTAAATCTCTTCGTGATGCACAACGCCTCTCTTGTAACATCTGCCAGTGGAGTTTGCTTAGCGTCTCCGTAACGCTCTCTCGCCAGCTAAACGATACCGTGACGAAACGCGCCTCTCTTCGTTGGATCTTCCCTATCTCCTCTATCAGTCCGAACTGATAGTTATCCAAGATAAATGAACAACACTCAAGAATCGGGCGAATAAGCGCCTTATAAGCCATGTCTTTCACGAATGATTTACATTTCCTTAAGATTCTTCCGATAAATCTGAGAATGGCGTCTGCTTTTCCCACTATCTGTTTTATATGGTCTTTCCACTTAAGGTCGCTCTGGATAGTTACGCTAGGATATTTTACGGCAGACGCTGTCTCCAGCTATTTGTCATCAATAGTGCAGCTGTACAGTAGTGGATTCCTTTTTCTATGTATGCGTAATATGTTACATTTATTTAGGTTCAGGGTCAACAGCAAGAGTCTGCATCATTCATAAATTCTCTGCGGGTCGTTCTGCAAATTCTTACTATCTTCTGGCGTTGCTACTTTGGTATAGACAACTGCATCATCTGCAAATAGACTTAAAGAGAATCCTACGCTTTCTACTAGATCATTTATATATATTGTAAACAGCAACGGTCCTATCACACTTCCCTGTGGTAATCCGGATATTACCTTCACATCTGTCGATTTAGTTCCGTTGAGAGCGACATGTTGAGTTCTATCTGCAAAAGAATCTTGAATCCAATCGATACTCTGCTCCGATACTCCGTAAGCTCATATTTTTTCATTAACCGGAAATGCGGAACTGTGTCAAATGCGTTACTGAAATCAAGGAACACGGCATCAATCTGAGCGGCGTTGTCCACTGCGCTATGGATCTCATAGAGGAACAGAGCGAGCTGAGTTTCGCAGGATTTCTGTTTGTGGAATCCATGTTGATTTTTATAGAGTAGATGTTCATTTTCCAAAAACGTCATAATTCTTGAGCATAAAACGTGTTCCATAATTCTACAACAGACTGACGTCAACGATATAGGTCTATAATTGCGTGGATCTGTCTTACGGCCATTCTTGAAAGTGAGAATCACCTGCGCTTTTTTCAAGTCGTTAGGTACCTTCCGTTGCTCAAGCGATCGTATAAATTACTGCTAGAAGGGGAGCAAATTAGAGAGGTTACAGCCCAAACGGAGGCTTACAGCAATCATTCTTCCCGCGAACCATACACGACTAGAACAGGAAACGGGATCGCAGAGACAGTGGTAAATAAAATACCCTTCATCACACAGCAAGGTGACTTGTGGAGAATAGATGTTAACATTTATGGACCCAAAAGCAACCGGATTTTCTCAAATATTCTGACTTTCTCTGATTCAGATTTTTTATTTTCTGTGAAACACTAACAGTAACTCACTGGAATCCTTGGATTTAATCATAAGAAGGATGGAATTTTTGATTGTCAGATCACAAAAATAATATAAACCATTAAACTTAACATATACTCTTGGAATATCCTTACCATTTAGGTATCAAAGTAATATAGTTTAAAACTTTGAATGTAGTCCTATGGAGGATATGAAATGCAGTAGGTTTTGTGAACTCCCTATGAGATCTAGTTATCGAGGTCACGATACGTATCAGTAATGGCAATTTTCGAACCTTGCTCTCTCTCTAGAATAAATTTCTGCTGACACCTACGTCCATAGTACAACTGAAGAACATGTAATGTTTAAAGTCTCGTTTGTATTACTATCTCTATTTGTTTAAACTAAGCAGCGCATTCGGAGCAGAAAAATATCTCTGCCATGAAATTCGTCTTCACCTACCACATAACACGTCTGCTCCGACAGCAAAAGATGTGCCTTGTGTCTGTCAGAACGCGTCCCAGGCGACACAACGTCCCAGAAGCAGTATTTCGCACTCTGATGGCAGCCCTTGCAATGTTGTAACAGCGTTCTTCTGAACCGACCGGAATCCCGAGAGTCATAATCTCGCTGATGGCTTCATATACTCCTAGCGAACTCTCAGCGCCTCGTTGCGTCCTGAGAATGACCTAAAGAAATATGAAGACGAACATTATCTTGCCGTGAAAACCAACAAATCGCTGGTAATTCCAAACATACGTACACAGACACTGACAACATTCAGCTTCCATTGAACTACAACATCTGCTACACACCGCTGTTAGAAACCTGACTTATATAGGGTGTTACAAAAAGGTACGGCCAAACTTTCAGGAAACATTCCTCACACACAAAGAAAGAAAATATGTTATGTGGACATGTGTCCGGAAACGCTTACTTTCCATGTTAGAACTTATTTTATTACTTCTCTTCAAATCACATTAATCATGGAATGGAAACACACAGCAACAGAACGTACCAGCGTGACTTCAAACACTTTGTTACAGGAAATGTTCAAAATGTCCTCCGTTAGCGAGGATACATGCATCCACCATCCGTCGCATGGAATCCCTGATGCGCTGATGCAGCCCTGGAGAATGACGTATTGTATCACAGCCGTCCACAATACGAGCACGAAGAGTCTCTACATTTGGTACCGGGATTGCGTAGACAAGAGCTTTCAAATGCCCCCATAAATGAAAGTCAAGAGGGTTGAGGTCAGGAGAGCGTGGAGGCCATGGAATTGGTCCGCCTCTACCAATCCATCGGTCACCGAATCTGTTGTTGAGAAGCGTACGAACACTTCGACTGAAATGTGCAGGAGCTCCATCGCGCATGAACCACATGTTGTGTCGTACTTGTAAAGCCACATGTTCTAGCAGCACAGGTAGAGTATCCCGTATGAAATCATGGCGGTGAATCGAGGAAGTACAGTACATACTGACGAAACTAAAATGAGCTCTAACATGGAAGTTAAGCGTTTCCGGACACATGTGCACATATCTTTTCTTTATTTGTGTGTGAGGAATGTTTCCTGAAAGTTTGGCCGTACCTTTTTGTAACACCCTGTATAGATTTAGTTACATAAAGTGACGGATCACTATTTGAAAAGTGTGTGGTTGACGCCGGATGATTATAAGAAGTCTTTGTAAATTTACATCTTTTACACACGAGGGAGAGCTATAAAGTATTAATTATCGTCTATAAAAAATATAAAGTCACTTAACTAGTATCTTTGCAAGTACGGGATGGTTATAATTAAAGTGCAGCCCCTGACGGTGGTTCAGTGTGGGCTATATTTATGGTGTAGCGGCGAAACTTGCTAAATAACCTACTGCGTTAACGCTGAACCGATGCACGCTGAAAAAAATTAGTTCCAATTTTGGTCACCAGGTGCAAACCTGCCTTCCTACAACATCTTGTAGACGTCTCCGATGCTCATACTGAACAAATGGTGTAAGTAGCTGTTAATAATAAAATCAACATTACGCCTTTCTCATTTGTTTCCTTCTGCACATGTCCCGTTCCTAATCCATTAAAAAAATGGTTCAAATGGCTCTGAGCACTATGGGACTTAACTGCTGAGGTCATCACTCCCCTAGAACTTAGAACTACTTAAACCTAACTAACCTAGGGACAACACACACATCCATGCCCGAGGCAGGATTCGAACCTGCGACCTTAGCGGTCGTGCGGCTCCAGACTGTAGCGCCTAGAACCGCTCGGCCACTCCGGCCGGCTCCTAATCCATTACATATGGAAACATTTCTATACATATTTCTTGCATTCACAGCGCCAGATTTGCGCCTAGTGGTAGAAATTGTAACTATTTTTTTTCCGGCGTAAATCCGTTCGGAATTAACGCATTAGAATATCTACCAAGTTTCGCTGACTTGCAATAATTACAGCCCACATTGGACCTATGTGAGAAGCTGCACTTTAATTATAACCACCTAATATGTGCCTGCAGTCCCAGTAAACACTGAAATCGCGGAGTTACAGTACCGTAGCATGCCACTATAGGAGTAGAAACGAAAAGTGGAACCTATAGATGGAATATCATGTGATAATTCTTTCTCTACAGTTAATGGAGAACAACGGTGCAACAACATATGCTGAGTTGTTGGAAGTGCAAGCCAACATCACACTCAATATGACGTTGTGGATAGGTGGAACAAATGGTTCCAGTGTGGTCAGACAAGTCTTAATGACGACAAACGAAGTAGCAGTCCATATCTCTGTAGAGAAAAGAGAATCACTACAGAAGTGGAGACCCTGATGTTCGAAGACCGGCGTATTACAATCGAAAAAAGTGAAAATCAGTTAGGCTTCAGTTTACAACATTCTGTACGACATTCTGGACATGACAAAGGTCGCCGTCCTCTGGGTTCCACAACTGCTCAGGTCCATTCTAAAAGCCCGCTGGATCGAGGCAGCGGCGGTGATGTTGCAGCTATGTCAAGCCGATCGACATGTCTTCTTTAGTTGCCCAATAACCATGAACGAGTGTTGGGTGTATCACTATGTGGAGTGTGTGAACATACACTCTAAGATAAAGAAAACGACGCATTACGAAGTAACCATTCGAATGGGACGGAAATCGGTATATGTGATATACGTGTACAACAAACAAATCATTACAATTACAGAAAAATTGGGTGTTTTACTAAATAAAACAGCTCCACAAATTGAGCAAGTCAAAAATGCGTTGGTCCACCTCTGGCATTCAAGAAAACATTTATTTGGCTTCGCACTGATTGATAGAACTGTTCGACGTCCTCCTAAGGGATATCGTGCCAAATTCTGTCCATCTGGCACGTCAGACTGTCAAAATCCCGATGTGTATCGACAGCGCTGCCCATAATTCTCCAAACGTTCTCATTTGGGGAGAGATCCGGAGACCTCGCTGGCCAAGGTAGGGTATGGCATGCACGAAGATAAGCAGTACAAACTTCCGCCGTGTGTGGGAGGGGCGTTATCTTGGTGAAATTAAAGGCCGGGATGACTTGCCATGAGGATCAAAAAAATTGGGCGTAGAACATCGTCGAGGTGCTGCTGTGCTGTAAGGATGCCGCGGGTGTCAGCCAAAGGTGTCTTGCTATGAAATGAAATGCAACCCCAGGCGCCAACTGGCTGACAGGCTGTTTGGCGGCGAACTGCTCCATTGTCGAGGGCATCTCCAGACACGACCTCGCTGATCATTGGGGTTCAGTTCGAAGCAGGACTCATCTTTGAAAACAATTCCACTCCAGTCAGTGAGATTCCAGGCTGAAGAAGTGTCTGCAGGCAGCGCTGGGGTACCAACCCGACTGTCGTCCGCCATACTCCCCGACAACCGGATATGATGGTCTTGGGTACCATTTGTTCCCATAGTAGGACTTGTTCGGTTGTCATCTGCGGCACACTTGCAGCACAGCGGTACGTTGACAATATTCTACCCCTAGTTTTGTTGTCCTTCATGGCAAGCCATATTGGACTTACATTTCAGCAACATGATGTCCACTCACACACGGCGAGAGTTTCTACTGCTTGTCTTCGTGCAACCCATACCCTACCCTGGCCAGCGGGGTCACCAGATCTCTCCCAAATGAGAATATTTGGAGAATTATTAGCTGGATTTTGACAGTCTAACGCGCCAATTGGTTAGAATCTGGCATGATATCCCTTAGGAGGACATCGAACCAGTGCCAATCGGAATAATTGCTTCCACAGGGGCCTGAGGTGGACCAGCACATTGTTAATTTCCTCTATTTGCGAAGCTCTTTCTCTTGGATAAATCATCGAATATTTCTGACACTATAATCTTCTTCTTTTTTTTTATTTTGTCTATAAATTCGCATCACAACTATCGATTTCCGTCTCACTCGGAAAATTCCTTCCTGGGGCGTTGTTTTCAATTTTTTGTCGTCTTAGACAGTATGACCGTCTAAGACAGAAATACTAACATCATGGTGCCTGTGGGCTAGGGGTAGCGTCTTTGATTAGTAATTAAAAAGGCGTCGATCGCGCGTTCGAAACCCGCCACAGCTTTAACTTTGATTCATAATCAGCATTGGTGGCGGTCTAAGGCTTCCGGCGTAAGAAGTTAACCTCGTTCTGCCAACGGCCATGTCAAAGAGGGCGGAGGAAGGGGCAGAAGTTCAAGGCACTCTCTTGTCCTTGGAGTGGTAAAATGCCCCTAAAGGGGAAGAATCAGCAACGATCGACGGCGTCAGGATGCGGAAGGTAATGGAAATCACTGCAGTAAAGACACACAACGTTTATCCACGGCATATGTAGCCTGTAACTGAAAAATTGTCATGATGATCTCTCCATTGGCAAAAGATCCCGGAATAGTAGCCCATTCGGATCTCCGGGAGGGGACTGCCAAGGGGGAGGTGATCATGAGAAACACATTGAATAACCAATAAAAGGATAACTTTCTATGAGTCGGGGCGTGGGATGTCAGAAGTTTGACGTTGTAGGGAAGCTAGAAAATCTGCAAAGGGAAATGCAAAGGCTCAGTCCAGATATTGCAGGGTTCAGTGAAGTGAAATGGAAAGAAGACAACGATTTCTGGTCAGATGATCATAGGGTAATATCAACGGCAGCAGTAAGTGGTATAACGAAAGTATGATTCGTTATGAGCAGGAAGACAGGACAGAGAGTGTGTTACTGCGAACAGTTCAGTGATAGGTTTGTTCTTACCAGAATCGACAGCAAACCAACACCGACAATGATAGTTCAGGTATTCATACCGACGTCGCAAGCTGAAGATGAAGCTTTAGAGAAAGTATATGAGGATATTGAAAGGGTAATACAGTACGTAAAAGGAGATGAAAATCTTGTAGTCATGTGAGACTGGAATACAGTTGTAGGGAAAGGAGTAGAAGAAAAGGTTATTGGAGAATATGGGCTTGGGACAAGGAATGAGAGAGGAGAACGACTAATTGAGTTCTGTAACAAATTTCAGGTAGTAGTACCGAATACCTTGCTCAAGAAACACACGAGGAGGAGGTATACTTGAAAAAGGCCGGGTGATATGGAAAGATTTCAGTAAGATTACATCATGGTCAGACAGAGATTCCGAAATCAGATACTGAATTATAATGCGTGTCGAGGAGCAGATATAGACTCAGATTACAACGTAGTAGTGATGAAGAGTAGGCTGAAGTTCAAGACATTAGTCAGGAAGAATCAATACGCAAAGAAGTAGGATACAGAAGTACTTAGGAATGAAGAGATACGAAGTTCTCTGAGGCTATAGATACAGGAATAAAGAATATCTCAGTAAGCAGTACAGTTGAAGAGGAATGGGCATCCCTAAAAAGAACGATCGCAGAAATTGGGCCGGCCGGTGTGGCCGAGCGGTGCTAGGCGCTTCAGTGTGGAACCACGCAACCGCTATGGTAGCAGGTTAGAATCCTGCCTCGGGCATGGATGTGTGTGATGTCCTTAGATTAGTTATATTTAAGTAGCTCTAAGTTCTAGGGGACTGATGACCTCAGCTGTTAAGTCCCATAGAGCTCAGAGCCATTTGAACAGAAATTGGGAAGGAAAACATAGGCACAAAGAAGGTAACTGCGAAGAAGCCATAAGTAACAGAAGAAATGCTTCAGTTAGTCAATGAAAGAAGGAAGTACAAAAATGATCAGGAAAATTCAGGAAACCACAAATACAAGTCACTGAGGAATGAAATAAATATGAAGTGTAGGGAAGTTAAGACAAAATGGCTGCAAATGTGAAGAAATCGAAAAAGAAATGATTTACTGTAGGACTGACTGAACAGGTAGGAAAGTCAGAACAACATTCGGTGAAAGTAAAGGCAAGGGTGGCAACATCAAGAGTGCAGTGGGAATTCCACTCTTGAATAGAGAGGAGAGAGCGGATAGGTGGAATGAGTACATTGAAGGTCTCTGTGAGGGAGAAGATTTGTCTTATGTGATAGAAGAAGAAACTGGAGTCGATTTAGAAGAGATAGGGGATTCAGTATTAGAATCTGAATTTAAATGAGCTTTGAAGGACTTAAGGTTCAAATAAGGCAGAAGGGACAGATAACATAACATTCCATCAGAATTTCTAAAATCATTGTGGGAAGCGGAAACAAAACGATTATTCACGCTGGTGTGTAGAATGTAAGAGTCTAGCGACATACCATCGGAAAAATATCATCCACATAATTCCGAAAATTGCAAGAGATGACCAGTGCGAGAATCATCGCACAATCAGCTTAACAGCTCATGCATCCATGCACTGACAAGAATAAGGTACAGAAGAATGGAAAAGAAAATTGAGGACGTGTTACACGACGATCAGTTTGGCTTTAGGAAAGGTAAAGGCAACAGAGAGGCAATTCTGACGTTGTGGTTGATAATGGAAGCAAGACTAAAGAAAAATCAAGAAACTTTCATAGGATTTGTCGACCTGGAAAAAGCGTTCGACAATGTAAAATGGTGCAAGGCGTTCGAAATTCTGAGAAAAATAGGGGTATGCTTTAGGGGGAGACGGGTAAATACACAATATGTGCAAGAGCCGGAATAATAAGAGTGGAGGACCAAGAAGGAAGTGCTCCGATTAAAAAGGGTTTAACACAGGGATGTAATCTTTCGCCCCTGCCGTTCAATCTGTACATCGAAGAAGCTATGATGGAAATAAAAGAACTGTTTCGGAGTGGAATTAAAATTCAAGGTGCGAGGATATCAATGACAGGGTTCGCTGATCACATTGCTCTCTTAGGTGAAAGTAAAGAAAAATTACATGATGTGCTGAATGGAATGAACGGCCTAAAGAGTACAGAATATGGATTGAGAGTATATCAAAGACAGCCGAAAAAATGGGAAGTAGCAGAAATAAGAAAAGCGATAAACTTAGAATCGGGATTGATGGTGAGGAAGTAGATGAAATTAAAGAATTGTGCAACCCAGGCAGCAAAATAACCAATGACGGTCGGCGCAAGGAGTACATCAGAAGCAGATTAGTACTTCCAAAAAGGGTTCTCCTGACCAAGAGAAGTCCACTAGTATCAAACATTGGCCTTAATTTGAAGAAGAAATTTCTGAGGATGTACGTTTGGAACACAGCATTGTATGGTAGTGGAACATGGACTGTGGGAAAACCGGAACAGAAGAGACTTGAAGCATTTGAGATGTGGTGCTACAGACGAATGTTGAAAATTAGGTGTACTCATAAGGCAAGGAGTGAGCAGGTTCTGCACAGAATCGGTGAGGAAAGGCATATGCGGGACACACTGACAAGAATAAAGGATAGGTTGACAGGACATCTGTTAAGTTATCGAGGAATGACTACCATGGTACTAAAGGGAGCTGTGGAGGGCAAAAGCTGTAGAGGAAAGCAGAGATTGCAATACATCCAACAAATAATTGACGACGTAGGTTGCAAGTGCTAGTCTGAGATAACGAGGTTGGCACGGGAGAGGAATCCCTGGCGGGCCGCATTCAGCTAGTCAGAAGATTGATCACTTAAAAAAAAAAACTGCTTTTATGTCCCCCTTGCTCCGTCCATCGTGGGTTATTTTGCTGTATAAATAGCAGAATTTCTTAACTTCATTTACTTCATGATCACCAATTAACATATTGTTTCTCGCTGTTCTCTTTTCTGTTACTTCTCATTACTGAATTTCTTGGATATACTCTCACTCATTAGACTGTCCATTTCATTCAAGTGATCCTGTAATTCTTCTTCCCTTTCACTGAGAATTGTGATATCATCAGCACATCTTAAAATACAGATCCTTACAGCTTGAATTTTAATCCCAACCTCGAACCTTTCTTTTATTTCCGTCATTGTTTCTTCAATGTATAGATTGAAAAGTAGGGGCGAAGGGGTGCATCCATGTCTTACACCATTTTTAATTCGAACACTTCATTTTGGCCTTCCAGTCTTATTGTTCTCTCTTGGTTCTTTTACATATTGTATATTACCTATCTTTCTCTGTAGTATACGCATATTTTTCTCAAAATTTCTAACATCCTGCACCATTTTAAATTATCGAAAGCTTTTCGCAGCTCGACAAGTTCTATGAATGTGCCGTGATATTTCTTCTGTGTTTTTATTAACTATTTGTATCATTCTTCTCATATATATGTATGATATATATGTATCCTCCTACAGTCACTCCAAATTGCGATATGTTGCAAGACTAATCGAAAAATATCAGAACCGAGGCCGTTTACTGCATTAAGAGACACGCGGTAGCGACATAACAATCTTCTTGTAGAGTCCACAGCAGCCTAATGTCGTACTCCAAAGCGGTGCATGCAGTAAAATGCCAGTCTTTGAGTAGTGTTCTGCAGTTTGCCTACTGGAGTAAAAACGACCCTAATCGTGATTAACATGCTATGTACACGGGAAAAGCTAAAATGTTGACTAGATACGTATGCAAGCCCCCAGCTCGTCAAAACAAACATTCTGTCTATTGATCGAACCAAATGTTGTGCCTAAACCAACGCATATTTCACTACGCAACTGTCATATTAAAGCAACAGAAGGAACATATTTTTCGGGACTGTACCGTGATGACTCTTACTAGATTTTGCCCTTAGGCTTAACACTAGCATAGAAAACGTGACCTATGTCCCACGAACACAGTACTACATTTAAGATATCTGCTTGGGGGAGCGCCTGCTTCCTACTGCAAGCGAACTAGATATATGAGACAGGCTGTAGAGAGGAGCTAATATTTGTTTTATATTTCCATAGTGACTCCAAAAGTTACTCTCCCAGTACGAGGAACTGGGAAGAATTCCATCACTTAAAAAAGTAATACTGTAAGCCAGTTGGAAATGGTGAGCCCTGAGTGTGCTGTATTGTGGATGTTAGTCAGCACAATGACACTGATGAATACCTACCCAGTTCCATTCCACCCAGGCTACAAGCAAGCAATGTACGTAATTGCCACAAGGAAATACATCCTGCTCATTTACATCGATCATTCGGATGCTGTGAATATGTATTAGTGGTTGTGTATGACTAGTATTAGTCTGGTGTAACACGTCGATCAGATTGCTGCAAGAGGAAATTCCAAGTCTCTGCCTGTCAGGACATATCGATGTGATATTGCTGTGTGTAAAACCAATACTGACGCTTCAAAACTCCTAACTTCAGCAGAATATTGCAGAAACATCAGTCCAGGATACGTGTCTAAATGTAAATAGACAGCAGAATACGACTCAACACCTCTAAATATACTAGTACTGTGCTGCACATCCAGTAAACTGGTTACATGCTGCTCTGGTAGAAATCAAGTGAGTACGGGAACGGAAGACAGAAAATTTTTCTAGTGTCTCTACAGCCAGGCATTACTCAAGCACACGGAAGTATCAACACAAGGCAACTGCTAGGCATTAACATTTCGACACTGTTAGTCGGTCACCAAGAGTGCGGCACGAACATTTCTGCGTGTTAGTGCAAGTGAGCTCAGCGGAAAAGTGCAGACCAGTCTGCCTCCATACTATGATAACATTAGGTAAGTGGTTTGATGACTCAGTTATGATATTGAAACAAATTGATTAAGCCAACACAGCAAAACTGAAGACTGCTGATGACTCGTAATGAGCTAAATCGATCCAGTTACTACAGATGACGTCCTACAGCAAACCAGCTCCTCGATGACATAAACAGTCCAGACTAGAGGCAGTCGCTCAGTAGTATCGATGGCGTTCATATCGTTCACAGTTGATTCTCTGATTACTGTACTGTAACATCTTGTGTAGGACTGTCACAGTATATAATCGTGTTGCCTGATGTGATGAGCACCAACTCGCAGTCATAGATGACAAGGAACCAGCATCCAGTAATGAAGCTGCCACAGATGGGTAGTCCACGAGTCTACCAACACCGTTCCAATTCAGGGTACCAATTGCTCTGAAAGTTAGGTCTGGTGAATGTGGCACCCAACCGTCAAGAAATATGCGTTTTTTTCCAAAGTTCTTGATAGGTATGCAATAGTTCTAGAGTTCTCCACACAAAATGTGAATAGTCCTGCAGAATTTCGCGAAGTAAACAATAATACGAGGGCTGGAACTTAAATAGTGGCAACTATTTATTCACAACCGATACAAAAGAATTACATGTTGCACCTGTTTCTGTCCTTCAAAGTAGTCACCGTTGTGTGGAACCCGTTATCAGCGATTAGGAAGGCGTAGTATACCGTTAGCAGAGCCTGTTCTGCTGATGGTGCGAATGGAGCGGCCTACTGCCTGTCGAATTTCTGGAACAGTTCTGAAGCGAATGCCACGAAGTGGTTCCATAATCTTCGGAATAAAATCAAAGTCACAAGGACTTAAGTCCGGGGAGTATGGTGAATGGTACAGTACTTCCCAGTTCCATCGACCGAACAGAGCAGCCACAGCTTGCGCTGTATGCGCCCCCGCATTGTCGTGCAAAATGATGGGTGCGTTGCGCAGAAAGTGCCGTCGCTTCTTTCACAAAGCTGGTCACAAGTGATGCTCCAAAAACGCGCAGTAATACTGTGCATTGACGGTCTGCAGTGGGGGAACGTAATGCGTTAGGATAACAGCCGCGCGGGATTAGCCGAGCGGTCTTAGGCGCTACAGTCAAGGACTGTGCGGCTGATCCCGGCGGAGGTTCGAGTCCCCCCTCGGACATGGGTGTGTGTGTTTGTCCTTAGGATAATTTAGGTTAAGTAGTGTGTTAGCTTAGGGACTGATGACCTTAGCAGTTAAATCCCATAAGCTTTCACACACATTTTAACATTTTTGTTAGGATAACAGCATCACAGTCGTACACGAGAATCACCATAACTTTCACCATACTGGGGCTCTGACAAACTTTCGAATTTCGCGGCGACCCAAAATGACGCCATTCGTTGGATTGGCGTTTCAGTTTTGGCTCGTACGATGTGGTCGATGTCTCACCCAGCGTTACGATACGGCGTAAGAAAGCCTCTCCCTCGCGCTCATAGCGCTCCAGGTGCGTCTGACAGCGTCATAATGCATCCATTTCTACATTTCCGTCAAGTCATGTGGAACCCATCGTGATGCAATTTTTCGCATCCCCAGGTGTTCCTTCAGGTTGCGAAGCGCAGTCGTATGCGCTAATCCGGTTTCATGGGCGAGCTCACGAATCGTATGGCGTCGATCACTGTCCACTAACGCGGCAACAGCATGCACTTCTTCTTCAGAGACACTAGGACGACCTGCCCGATGCATGTCTGCCACAGTTTGCCGACCTTCGTTGAAGGCTTTTACCCAACGTGCCACTATTCTGTTCGGCAATGCCGATTCCCCGCACGCCTCTTGAAAACAGTTCTGTACGACCCCTGGCACATTAAATCTTAATCCATCAACGTTGTCCCTGTTTCGAAAACATTGTGACACCGTTATCTTAGACCGCTCGCTCACAAGTGACAGTGTTTCCCTCGATTGTGCGCACGCCGGTGACGTGGGACGGGCGAGTCCATTTGCTCGGAGGTAAGGTAGGTATGTCAATAACGTGTACTATCAGCGACAATAGTAGATTCCACTGTATAGTGTCTCCACAACAGTGTTGCCACTAATTTTAAGTCCCAACCTACGTATTTGGGAAAATTTAAAAAGTGTACAAAAAGTAAATTGCCACATTTGCGAAAAAAGTAATAGTCATAATTCTGAATAGCTTCCCAAGAGTTCTACAGAAAAATACCCTAATTACATTTTTCTGTGCGGGTAACAGTTTCTTAGATAACTGTAATAATGAGAGACCCATTTTCACCGTCGTCTGAAGTTGAGACCCGACTTTCGAGAAATATACACTAATAAACTAAAGCATTACGATCACGGCTACAAATCCATTGAGATAAAGGCCTTTGACAAAGGGACGATTATTATTACACAGAGGCTGTGAACAAGTATCTCAAAAACTGCGAAGCTGATAGGATATTCACGTGCTACAGTCGTGAGCGTCTACGGAAAAAGGTAGTGGGACAGTGAAACTACTACTAGACGGTAAATGGTTGGACGTTCACGACTCTTCACAGAACGTAGGGTTCGTAGGTTTGTCTGCTAAGTAAAGTAGTATAGATGGCTGCCTGTGACATATCTGCCGCTAGAGCACAATGCTGGAACATGCACAAGTGTTTCGGAGCACACCCTTTCGTACATTGTTGAACGTGTTACTCCGCAGCAGACCACCCTGACATGTTCCCATGTTGACCCAACGACATCGCCAATTATGACTGAACTGAGCTCGAGACCATCGAGATTCGACCGTTAATCAATGGAAACGTGTCTGCTCTTCGGGTGAATCACATTTTTGCTACACTAGGTCGATAGCCGTCTCCACAAACGCCGTCATCCAGGTGAACGGCGGCTTGAAACATGCAGCGCGCCACGGACGGAGGCTAGTGGTAGCAGTATTATGCTATGAGAGACATTTTCTTGCGCTCGCATGAGACCTGTGGTAGAATCGAAGACACGCTGACAGATGCGAACCACCTGTGTCAAAATGATTTGAGGAGCATTATAGTGAACTCACGTTGTCGCGGTGACTAAATTTGCCCGATGTAAGTTTTATGGAACCCATCTGGGTCGCTATCGGAAGCCCTCATCGCGTTCGCAAATCAGCGGCCCGTTATTAGCGCGCACTACATGACTTGTGCGTAGACATCAATGCCACATACCTCCACAAATCCACCAACAAACCGTCTTATCCCTGATACGCAGAATCAGTGATGTCTTTCATTCCAAAGACGGACAAGCAAGTATCAAGCAGGTGGTCGTAATGTTCTGGCTGATAAGTGTACATTTATTTCAGAGTGCTTGATAGATACGCATAGTTCTAGAGTTTTCTGCACTAAATTTGAATAGTTCCGAGGAATTACGCGAAGAAAATACTAGCAATCGAGAGAATTTTGATGTTGTAAAAAATTATTGCGAAAATAAAAATACACTCCTGGAAATGGAAAAAAGAACACATTGACACCGGTGTGTCAGACCCACCATACTTGCTCCAGACACTGCGAGAGGGCTGTACAAGCAATGATCACACGCACGGCACAGCGGACACACCAGGAACCGCGGTGTTGGCCGTCGAATGGCGCTAGCTGCGCAGCATTTGTGCACCACCGCTGTCAGTGTCAGCCAGTTTGCTGTGGCATACGGAGCTCCATCGCAGTCTTTAACACTGGTAGCATGCCGCGACAGCGTGGACGTGAACCGTATGTGCAGTTGACGGACTTTGAGCGAGGGCGTATAGTGGGCATGCGGGAGGCCGGGTGGACGTACCGCCGAATTGCTCAACACGTGGGGCGTGAGGTCTCCACAGTACATCGATGTTGTTGCCAGTGGTCGGCGGAAGGTGCATGTGCCCGTCGACCTGGGACCGGACCGCAGCGACGCACGGATGCACGCCAAGACCGTAGGATCCTACGCAGTGCCGTAGGGGACCGCACCGCCACTTCCCAGCAAATTAGGGACACTGTTGCTCCTGGGGTATCGGCAAGGACCATTCGTAACCGTCTCCATGAAGCTGGCCTACGGTCCCGCACACCGTTAGGCCGTCTTCCGCTCACGCCCCAACATCGTGCAGCCCGCCTCCAGTGGTGTCGCGACAGGCGTGAATGGAGGGACGAATGGAGACGTGTCGTCTTCAGCGATGAGAGTCGCTTCTGCCTTGGTGCCAATGATGGTCGTATGCGTGTTTGGTGCCGTGCAGGTGAGCGCCACAATCAGGACTGCATACGACCGAGGCACACAGGGCCAACACCCGGCATCATGGTGTGGGGAGCGATCTCCTACACTGGCCGTACACCACTGGTGATCGTCGAGGGGCACTGAATAGTGCACGGTACATCCAAACCGTCATCGAACCCATTGTTCTACCATTCCTAGACCGGCAAGGGAACTTGCTGTTCCAACAGGACAATGCACGTCCGCATGTATACCGTGCCACCCAACGTGCTCTAGAAGGTGTAAGTCAACTACCCTGGCCAGCAAGATCTCCGGATCTGTCCCCCATTGAGCATGTATGGGACTGGATGAAGCGTCGTCTCACGCGGTCTGCACGTCCAGCACGAACGCTGGTCCAACTGAGGCGCCAGGTGGAAATGGCATGGCAAGCCGTTCCACAGGACTACATCCAGCATCTCTACGATCGTCTCCATGGGAGAATAGCAGCCTGCATTGCTGCGAAAGGTGGATATACACTGTACTAGTGCCGACATTGTGCATGCTCTGTTGCCTGTGTCTATGTGCCTGTGGTTCTGTCAGTGTGATCATGTGATGTATCTGACCCCAGGAATGTGTCAATAAAGTTTCCCCTTCCTGGGACAATGAATTCACGGTGTTCTTATTTCAATTTCCAGGAGTGTATAATCATAATTCTGAATATCTTCCCCAGAGCCCTACAGAAACCCCAATTACATTTTTTGTGCAGGTAATAGATTATGAGATAACTGCAATAGTGAGGGGCTCATTTTCACTACAGAAAGTATACTAAATCGCATTAAAATTATTATGACAGTTCCGATCACATCTCTGGGAAGCAGCCTAAGAGTTTTATCGAAAAACCTAATATAATTTCTTGTAAAGATAATCGTTTATAATTCCAATAATGTGGGACCCACTTCACTAACATATAGTTTTTGATCGGAAGTTGAGCTTCGCTGCTCTAGTTGTGATTGGTGCATGTACGTACAAGCAAGTACACATCATGTCGACTGTTGTATGTATCCGATTGCTGACAACCTCAGCAATCTAACGGTAGACTACTGAAACAAAAAGCAAAGTCAACGCAACACACTTGGTTTAACAAACAGTGTTTGCAACGTTAAATTGCGCCGAAGTACGTCACCGTGAAGTCAAGGGGGACATCTGCCGCTGCAAATAAGGTCATTCAGTTCGCAAGATACATGTGGATAAAGGATAAAATGAAGAAATGGTATCATGCTCGTGAGGACGTTGTGTACTCAAGCTACACCCATCGAAGTTACACGCATGTGAGTTTGATGTTTTTGATCGAGAAGTTAGTCAAAGTGTGAGTGTTCTTTTTCGTGATATATTTTTGAGACAGAACTAGAAATTAGCTATGATTGGTAATGTGAGTGCACCTCTAACCCAAACCCCAAATTGCGAACAAAAGTTTTCCCAAAGTGTAACTAATCTATCGAACAACAAGTGCCTGAGAAAGGTTTTAAATATGCTCCTTCCCATCCTTCATCAGAAAAACAACTGTATATTGTGAAAGCAGATAATGAATATGCTCTAACGAAAGACACCACTGTAAAAAATTTCATTGCTAATACACTAAGGAAAATTCTCTTCCAATGTCGTTCACAAATATTGTAACTTCTTTGGCGACAGTAGTCAGTAAATGTCTGATGATGGCCTTGTTAGCCGAAAACCGGTTAACATAATAATTTAAACAGCAGAACAAAAGCAAACTAGCGCTTCTCATTTAGTCCAGTGGTACTTGCCATTTTCCGTGTAGTAGTTGCGATGTATTACAACTTATGGAAAGAGCATATGACTAAGAAAACGAAAGAAGTCAGAAAAAGAAAAATTATATTTTGATTAACCGAACTTCTTTAGCATTAGCGAAATAAGATAAACTTCTTTCTGATGGGGAAGATATTGTTATACTTGGTCTGAAAATATTTACACTCCATCTTGGTAAAAAGGGAGTTGAAATGAACGAAGAAAAATGTACTAGATCAAGGCAGACAGTTACTATACGAAACAAGGAACTCTCTCAAGAGGTATCTCAGCAACTGGAAGACATTGTCCACTCTTATACTTTCCTTTTATAGCTTTGGATGGATCAACACACATGTGCAAAATCCCAGTTTACCGTTTTTATAACTGGGATTGATATTAATTTTAATGTCTTCGAAGATCTCGCCAATCTGAAGACGCTGCACGCTTAAACAAGAGCATCAGAAATATTCGGAAAAAAATAATGCCTACAAAAATTTAAAAATAGATTATAGTAAAGTCTTCAATGTTTGTATTGACGGCGAGCCGTCAGTAACAGGTATAATATATAGCACTGCAATTTTGCTCAAAAACTTTTTAACTCATCCTGTATTAAAATATTACCAAACGTCACAAAACTCTTGAATATGCAGCATGTTATGCCAATTGCGCTGAATTGTGCGAATAAACTAGAGCTACGGCGTTAACTACGCGAGAATTCTGAAGGTTCTGTGAATTATTGGAGTTGAAGTATGAACAACTTAGCCGGCCGCTGGTGGCCGAGCGGTTCTGGCGCTACAGTCTGGAACCGCGCGACCGCTACGGTCGCAGGTTCGAATCCTGCCTCGGGCATGAATGTGTGTGTTGTCCTTAGGTTAGTTAGGTTTGAGTAGTTCTAAGTTCTAGGGGACTTATGACCTCAGTAGTCGAGTCCCATGGTGCTAAGAGCCATTTATGAACAACTTGCGCTACATCGTGAGGCACAGTATTTCTAAAGGAAAGCATCTGAATACATTTTGGAAATTGAAAAATACAGATTATGATATTTTAGAACACGAAAATACACTGCCCGACGAAAGAACCCTATGACATGACATTTAGCCATTTGATTTGATATTTTAGTTGAAGTTAGTTGACATCTCAAAGCCTAAATTTAAAACTACACGCATCAAAAAATGTTTTGAATCACCCAGGTTCCTAGAACTCCTGAAGATAGACGTTGATTGTGGATATTGTATCACAGACACGGTCCTCTTGGCTGTTCGGAGGTGTCACTAAACCCGCTCAAAGATGTGAACAGCCATGCATGAGCAGCAACTATTAGACGGAGGGGATCCGACAGCCGATCGGTTCCAGTCATTCCACCAGGAAGGAGATACACGGCTCGTATTGTCTGTAGTTCAGCCATGCTTAGACGGTCAATACTGCGGTTCGATCACGTCCGCATTGTTACTTTGTGCCAGGAAGGGCTGTCAACAAGGGAAGTGTCCAGGCCTCTCGGAGTGAACCAAAGCAATGTTGTTCGTACATGGAGGAAATACAGAGAGACGAACTTTCGATGACATGCCTCGCTCAGGCCGCCCGAGGGCTACTACTGCAGTGGATGACCACTACCTGCGGATTGTGGCTCGGAGGAACCCTGACACCCATGCCACCATGTTCAATAATCCGTTACGTGCAGCCACAGAACGTCGTGTTACGACTCAAACTGTGCACAATAGGCTGCATGATGCTCAGCTTCACTCCTGACCTCCATGGCGACGTCCATCTTCGCGATCACGACACCATGCAGCGTGGTACAGATGGTCCGACAACATGCCGAATGGACCACTCAGGATTGGCATCTCGTTCTCTTCTACGATGAGTGTCGCATATGCCTTCAGCCAGGCAATCGTCGGAGACGTGTTTGCAGGCAACCCGGTCGGGATGAACACCTTAGACACATTGTCCACCGAGTGCAGGAAGGTGGAGGTTCTCTGCTGTTTTGGGGTGGCATTATGTGGTACCGAAGTATGCCACTGGTGGTTATGGAAGGCGCCATAACGGCTGTACGATGCGTGAATGCCATCCTCCGACCGATAGTGCAACCATATCGGCAGCATATTGGCGAGGAATTCGTCTTCATGGACGACAATTCGCGCCCACATCGTGCACACCTTGTGTATTACTTCCTTCGGGATAACGACATAGCTCGACTAGAGTGGCCAGCATGTTCTCCAGACATGAACCCTATCGAACATGCATGGGATAGATTGAAAAGGGCTGTTTATGGACGACGCGACCCACCTATCACTCTGAGGGATCTACGCCGAATCATCGCTGAGGAGAGGGACAAGCTGGATAAACAGTGCCTTGATGAACTTGTGGATTGTATGCCACGACGAATACAGGTATGATCAATGCAAGATGACGTACTACTGGGTATTAGAGGTACCGGTGTAGAGCAATCTGGACCACCACCTCTGAAGGTATCGCTGTATGGTGGTACAACATGCAATGTGTAGTTTTCATGAGCAATAAAAATGGAGGAAATGATGTTGATGTTGATATCTATCCCAATTTTCTGCAGGCTCCGGAACTCTCGGAACCGAGGTAATGCAAAACTTTTGTTGATGTGGGTAGAAGGCTAAAGCATCAGTCCATTTAAAATTATATTCAAACTGACCATCCCTCAGTTAAAAAATGAGGTTTTGTGTGAATGAACAGGGTGAATGTGCTGCGGATAACAACTATGTGACCAAATATATTGAAAAATGTAAATATTGCAAGGGTCATTTGACAATCGTTTCCATAGGTCTTAAACCCAATTTTAGTTAGTGAACAAAATATAGAGCAGATTCCTTGTAACACAGAGATGGAGCTGATGGTTTAAAAATAATTTCTCAAAGTGATTTCTGGCATTCATTACGCAGTGAACATTTCGTAGAGTTGAGAACATTTCCTCACAGAAATAAACGGTGTTCGGAAACTCCTGTTACAAACTTCTAGGGCGTGTAGAGGGGAGTGACTAGATGATATTTTGAATTGGTATCCATGCCTGGAAACTTACAGTTCCCGTGCTACAACCATTTGAAAACACATTGTTAACGTGACCACTTTTACAAGTAATCGATTAGGTGTGGCCCAGTACGACACTTATTTTACAGTTCCACTCATTAATAGATAATGAAACTGCTTGGGTACTCGTTGACTGATTCTCTTCAACTTGATGCAGTACGGTCTCTTCCAGTTCCGGTGTGCGGCGTCTCGTTGGAGCACCCCAATCAAGCCTGTTGACAGTGAAGGCACCATTTTTTCGAAGCCGTTGTGTAACTGTGGCGAAAAGGGTATGCGATGGAATCTGATGTGGAGAACGATCTTGATAAAGGCGACGAGCATCTCTTCCATTATCGTGAGCTGCGTCATTCAGAAGGATTATGTCGATGTATTCTGCAAACCTGTACTCAACCATGTTGCTCTAACACTCACAGACACGTGAATGAGGCTCGAACCATGTCGGAAAGGTAGGACAGACGTCAAATGACATCAGCCGCAGCCGCTCCAACGCAATCACCCTCCACCGTGACTACCTTGTTGCGTACGAACTAGAAAGCATGTTTTCAAAAGTCTGAACCACGGAAACGGACATTTCCGGGTATGGGTTCCTATTCAAAATATGATGTTCTCACTTCTCTCAACAAATCCTAGAAGTTTGTAACAGGAATTTCCGAACACACTGTATAGGCCTATGTCTCTTTGAGACGACGTACATGTGAATACAAGGCTTTTCATCCGTGACATTTATTAATGGCAAAGCAACGTCAACAATAAAAGGGTCAGATTAATGATATGTAAGGTTCCTGAGCAGTAACAGATGTTGTTTAAATACAGTAATTAAATTATTTAAAAGTGTTAAATAAGCCTACAAACATATATTTTAGGGTACTAATCAGATGCTGGGACTCCTTATAGTGATTTGAGAGAAGAGACAACCTCAAGTTCAAAGCTCCCGATCCGCGCTTTCTCTCTATCTCTCTCTATCTGTCTGTCTATCTACCTATATCTCTATCTCTCACTCCTCGCATCCAAAAATCTGGCACAGAGTTATCTTCACCAAATGACACACTCTGACAGCCGTAGTACCATGAGTGGAGTCCACGACAGTGCTCACTCTCTCATCGTAGAGGTGGTTTCCAAGTACTGATCACTGGTACTCCAATAACCAAGTGTCTTTTGATTGACATAAATTAATTGATTTAATTTTGTGAGTTAATTATCCCTCTACCTTTTCTAAGCGAACAAGATCCTACCCGTATCCCTGTTTTCTAACCCGGAAAATTAACGAATGAAGGCACAAATGCTGCTTGAATTGTATGAGGTACCTGAACTCCTCTGTGAAAATAAATAGCGTATGTCTTGCTAAATGATGGAAAATCCCAGTATGTATCGAACATTGAAGTAACAAGAGTTCGTGAGAGCACATTATAGAGACAGCTATCTTCAAATCCGATACTTTAGGGTAGCAAAGAAAATCAAAGTAAATTAAAGTTGTAATACAACATAATAAGTAGACGAAAAAATAGTAACTACCGTTAGATTGGTGATGTTTTCAGCAGTGGGATACATACGACAGTCGAGATGATGTGTGCCGACTTGTGCCTACATGCACCGATCACAACTAGGGCAGCGAAGCTCAACTTTCGTTTGAAAAACTATGTTTTAATTAAGTTAATCCCACATTATTTCAATTGTAAACGATTTTCTTCACAAAAATTTCTGTATGTTTTTCGATAAAACTCTTTGGGTACCATCCAGAACTGTGACCGGAACTGTCATCAGAACCGTAGTGCGAATTTGCGTGTTTTCTATAGTGAAAACGAGTCTCTTAATATTTCAGTTATCTCGTAAACTAATACCTGCACAAAAAAGTCACCAAGTTTTTTTGTACAACTTCTGTGGAGTTATTCGGAATTGTGATCACAATTTTATCTTCGCAGATTTGTAAATAGTTTTTTACAACATTAAAATTTTCTCTATTAGTAGTATTTTCTTCCCGAAATTCTGCAGAACAATTCAGATTTACTACAGAGAACTCTAGAACTACAGCATACCAACCAAGAACACTAAAAAAAGTACATTTCTCTAAAGTCGGGTGCCAACTTCACATGACTAGAAACGGGTCCCCCATTGTTGCAGTTATCTCATAAAAAGTTTCCTGGACAAAAAATGTAATTAGGGTTTTCTGTACATCTATTGGGGAGCTATTCAGAATTGTGATAATTCATTTTTTCACAAATTTGGCAATTATTTTTTGTACAAGATTAAAAATTTCCCAAGTATTATTATTTTCTACTCGAAATTCTGCAGAACTAATCAAATTTTGTTCAGAGAACTCTAGAACTATGAGATACCAATCAAGAACTCTGAAAAAATGTATATTTCTTGAAAGGCGGGTGCGAGCATCAAATGACTGAAATTTCAGCATCGTTCAGGTCAGACGGGCTACTCAACTAGCAGGTCACGATCAGCATTCAGCACATTCGAAACCGCGGTCCATCTGATGGGACAACTCTGGCAGTGACCTGATCATCACACGCATCGTCACGCACGCGACGCACACACGCGCTGTGGCTGCCGAGGCGTGTGGACGCTCCATGCTGACGCTGCCGAGACTAACCGATAGCGGAGAGTTGCAGTTATATGCAACGTCTGGCCATAGGTCCACAGGAGAACAGAGAGGAGGTACCCTCGAGACTTAGGTCCTTGGTACAGGTGGGTCGCGCCAGCCAAGTGTATGCCGCAGCTGCCACGACAGCTGCCGCGCTAGAAGTCGCAGCCGCGCTGGCCCCGACTCCAGCGGCTACAGGAACCGCCCCGCTTTCGCCAGCGCCCCGTCTTGCAACGCCGGACAAGCCTGCAGAGGTCGAGCAAACCTCGCGGAAGGGCCCAGCCGGACGACCACATCGCCGATGAAACCCGATGAGGAAGGCTTCATCGCGCCCTCCCGGCGCCACACAGTGAGAACCCGAGCGTTTGAGCTGATGACACCGGTCCAGGCTGCAAACCGGTGTGCAGATCTGCCGGAAGTAGTCGAGACTGACGAGAACGGGACCGCACCGACTACGACGACGAAACCACCCCGCCGCCCTCCGCCGATCACCATCCATTGGCCCGAGGGCTATTGGAAGCTTCGAGAAAAGCTCTACTCCGTCGTTAAACCGCGAGAAATGATCGCTGGAGCCGACATATATAAGGCTAGAACGGAATTCATTCAGGACCACGCGAAACTCATGCAGCTCTGCGAAATCGAGAAGTGGCACTGCTTCACGCAGACTTCAGAGCAGCTGAAGCAGCTGAAGGACGTTATTCGCCACCTGCCGTTGAAGATGGAACCGCTGTTTTCAGCGGCGGCTGGAGGAGATCAGCTTCCAGACCCGCCACGTCGGCCTCATACGGTCATCAAGGACATGTCCTTGTTCCTAGTGGTCTCGGTGGAAAACCGGAAAAATTTTCAGGTTGGCAACATTGCAGACTTCGACGTAAAAGCCGAACCACTCCGTGCGAAAGGCAGAAGAGTCCAGTGTTTCAACTGCCAGCGCATGGATCATGTGGCAAAATATTGCAGGATGCCTGAGCGCTGCTGCAAGTGCGTCGAGGAGCACCAGTCGTGGGACTGCCCGAAGAAGAAGAAAGACCCGCCGAAGTGCTGCAACTGCAACGGAGACCACGTCACCTGCTACCGAGGATGCGTCGCATTCAAGAGCGGGCACGTCGATCCTAGGTTGACGAAGGTCTCCTGCGCAAGGCAGATGTCTACCGCCTCGTCCCGTGGGAATTGGAGAAATTCGCCCTGCTGGGGATGGAGGCCCCTAGTGTTGAACGTGCAAATGGTTAACCCATAAATGTGGTCGTTATCCGTTTTAGAGATGACTTCTCCCGGTGGTGGCCTGCAGGGCTGCGTAAACTCTGGTCGCAGCTTCGCGGACGTCGCTAAGGGGAAGCCGGCCGCCCCCTCCGAGAGGCCACCGCCGCCCGCAGGGGAGGCCGCACCGGCACTGCAGCCGTCGCAGCTGCCTTCGCCGTCGGCACCGCCTACAGTCGAGGGGGACCGCTTTCCGGCGCCCGCAGCTGCGAGGCGGGTTGCCGCCCGTGCAGGGCGTTCCCAGCACGCCACTCCGCTGCCGACCACGGGAAACGACGCGACGAAGTCAAATCTTGCCGAAACAGCGAAGGAAGACACCGCCGAGCTGGCCGCGCTTCTGCGCTCGCTCAACCAGCTGATGACTCAGCTACCGTTGCTCGTGCGAATAGTGACGCCGGCCCTGCAGGCCACCACCGGGAGAAGTCATCTCGAAAACGGATAACGACCACATTTATGGGTTAACCATTTGCACGTTCAACACTAGGGTCCTCCATCCCCAGCAGGGCGAATTTCGCCAATTCCCACGGGACTTGGCGGTAGACATCTGCCTTGCACAGGACACCTTCGTCAACCTAGGATCGACGTGCCAGCAGCAAATTTTTGCTGCTACCGGAATGACAGAGGCACCTGAGACGCCCTGCTTAAAGTCTGCAGGAGAGAACAGGTAGTTGGAACTGTGGAAAGGGGCCAAAAAGGAGCTGTCAGTTACACTCAAACACATATAACTTTATTTAGTTGTCCAAAAGAATACAGCAAAAATTTTTGAACTTATTTATCGGCTGAATAGGCCACATTATCTTTTGCCTTAAGGGCACAACAACTTAAATTTAAAAACGGCTGAAAGCCATTAACTTAAAACTCAGATTCAAAACAGAATTTTTAGAAGGCAGAAGGCCTCACGTAAGGAAGTTCTATAACTTGGCTGAAGGCCCAGCAAATCTAACACTTGAAAAGCAAACAAGTTGAATTTAAAGACGGCTGAAGGCCCATGATTTAAGATGCAGGTAAAATTAATTTAAAATAAAAAACCCACAGGGCAGAAGGCCTTATCTTCAATTAGGCTGTAGGCCCCACACAGTCTGATACTTGAAAGGCAAGAACTTTAATTTAAAAACGGCTGAAGGCCGATTACTTAAAACAACTAAAATAATTTTTAGTAGACAAAAGGCCCAAAGCTTTATCTTTAAACAATATTTTACACAGGCTGAAGGCCCGAACAATCTAAGATTTAACAAGTAAGGAATTTAAATTTTAAAGCGGCTGAAGGCCCATTATTGAAAAACACAACTACAATAAATTTTCAAAATGCAGAAAAATATTTTCAATGAGACTGAAGGCCCAAACAATGCAAGGCTTGAAAAGTAAGGAACTTTCAATTTTAAAGCGGCTGAAGGCCCATTTTCAAAACCCAACTGAAAGCATACAAATTCAAACCATCGGCTATAAGCCATTAAAATACACAATCAAACACCAATAAAAAAGGCAGTACAGCCAGCGGCCTCAGAAGTTTCCGGGGGTCGGTCTGCACTTGAAATATTAACGTTCGCTTAAGGGAGACAGGTAGTCGGCCCAACTATATCCGATCCGCCGGCAACCCAACCAAGAGACAGTCAACGGACCCACCGACAAGACGACTTGTTTTCCACCCGACCAGTGCACAAGAAACTCCAAAGCCAAAACGTAAAAGGCGTAGACGCTCACAAACAAGTGTGCATAAACTGTCAAAACTACACAAACTTGTTGGACAACGACAACACGGTCAGGAAAGGACAGTGCCTGAATCTTACGTCAGCGGCCAGGGCAGGTAACCGGAACGCTAACGGCCACAAGGCAGAAAATTCCGCTAGTGCACTTGGACTTCAAATAACCAAAACACAGTTAAACTCCACCGGATGGTGGCCAAACTTCCGCCAACTCGAACACTCGCTGTTGCTCACGGGAATACCCTCAACAGCCAACCATGAAAACCAACGGCACAATGTGTACAGTCTGGCTTCGGTAATTAAATTACCACCCAACTTTGATGTCCTGGGTCGGTGAGCCATGAACCCCGTAGCAATCGTAAGATCTCCCACACACTCCGACACTGCGTAGAGACCGCCAGCGGGCCCAGCCCACTGCGCCGCGCGGAGATTTCCTGGCTGATCCACACCAACCGACCGACTGCCGCACACTGACTAGCCGGAAACTATCAGCACCAGACCAAAGATAGTACAAGGTTCGAATATCCGTACACACCGCTGCTGCCACATGTAGAAAGAGGAAGAACCACGGCATAACAGCAGTAACCGCGGGAAACCAAACGCAGAGTAACAGTCAAGGTTTGAACCAACCCTAAGCCGGGGCCAGCACGGCTCACCACCAACGGGGGCGGCACTGCCATTTACGTGAAGAAGTCACTGCGCCACCACCAAGTCCAGCTGCCGGCGCTTAATGCGCCGGAGGCCACAGGAGTGACCATCAACACCACCGCCGGGAAGATTCTTTTCGTGTCGGTGTACCGGCAGCCTGGCAGACCGCTAGACGAAGCGGACTTCGATGCCCTGCTGTCGTTGGAGGGGGCGAGCTTTCACTACCGGGGATTTCAATGTGAAACACACCGGATGGAGCTCACGAACTGTCAGCCGCAACGGGTGCCGACTCTCCCACGCTATTTACCTTAAGGCGTGATCACCGTGGGGCCGTTTGACCCCACGCTCTTCCCCGCACGCGGACAACCGGACGTGCCCGATATCGCTCTTCTCCAGGGCATCGGGCAATTCGCGACCGCCGAGACGCGAAACGTCCTGTCTTCCGATCACGTATTGGTCATCTTTGGCCCGACGTGGTAGGAGCTTCTCTTCCAGAGTCCGTACGACCTCTAGCAGGCTGAACACAGAGCACTTTCGGACGAAAGCCCTCGTGTTCCTCGAGGATGCGCCAAACCACACGGAGGCAGGAGTAGACGCTGCCCTAGCATTCTTCCCCCGGAGAATACTCCGAGCAGCAGATGATGCTACAAGGAGACATCGCCAAGGGCCACGAGACTTGTCGCGTCAGCTACCACGCCTTATTTTGGCCGCGATCACCTAGAAGAACAGACTGTTTCGTGAATGGCAGCTCACTCGCCAACCAGGCACAAAGCGCCGCTTAAACCGCATGAGACGGGAAATTAAGGCAGCAGTCGAGCAACACTGGAAAGAGGAATGGGCAGACCTTGTGTATATGCTCAATCCTGAGATTGGCAGTGCATGGAGGGTGGTAAAGTCCTTTCTACGCCTGCGACAGCGAATATCTCCCTTACAGATCGGGAACGACTTCGCCAGCGACCCGGACGCGAAAGCCAGCGCTCTGGCTGACGCGTTAGCAGGGAACTTTACATCGAGGAGCACATATGGCAGGTTCACGAGCAACTACCAACCTTCGACGTTATCGAGCCGATAACGGAGGAAGAAGTGCTGTACAGCTTCACTCGAAGAATCCCAAGAAGGCAGGAGGCAGCGACAGCGGCACAAACCTCCTGCTGAAGAACCTTCCGCCGGTAACACACCAGCTACTTGCCGATGTTTTCAAAGAGATCCTCCGTTCAGGCGTCTACCTGTCTACCTCTTTGCATGGAAACATGCGGAAGTCGTGGCCATTCTAAAATCCGACAAGGACCCACACCAGGTATCGAGTTACCGAACCATCAGTCTGCTCCCGTCCCTCTCGAAGGTTTTCCAGAGGCTGTACGCGAGAAGAATGATGTAGCACGTCACTCAGGAGGGCATAATTCCGAACGAACAGTTCGGATTCCGAGAAGGACATGCCACTTCCCACCAGTTCCTGAGGATGGCAGAACCGGCGATGAGAGCACTGGAAACAACGGAATTCCTTGGGGCAGAGTTCCTCGATGACTCCCGAGCGTTTTATTCGGTGTGTCATGACAGTTCGAGTTCAAACTTTTTGAACATGGGATACCGATGTCCCATGTGAAGCTACTGCGGTCGTACCTGTCTGAACGATCCTTCCACGTCAGGGCCGACGACGGTACGTCTACAGATCGACAGATACGTGCACGGGTGCCGCAGGGGTCCCTATATACTGCCGACGCTCCGAAAGTGGCAGGAGTTGAACTGACGCTGTACGCGGATGATACAGCCCTGTTCATTCGCAGCATGAATACCCAAGTGCTGAGAAACCGCCTCCAACGCGTGTGCGACGCCTTGGGATCATGGGCAACAAAGTGGCGGCAGAAATTCAACGCCACGAAGAGCCAGGCAGTTGTCTTCACCCGAAGACTCCTGCCGCCGGGCTTCCGCCAGTCGAAATCCTGGGAGAACCTATCCCATGGATCGGGACGGCGAAATAGCTAGGGGTTACCCTAGACCGCAGGTTCTCCTCGTGATTTCAAAGGGAGAGCAATAGGTCGCCTTCGCACCCTGTATCCGCTGCTAAACACGCAGTCGTCATTGCCATCGCAACACGGCACCACCCTATACCTAACTTCGGTTCGCCCACTGTTAGAGTATGCAGCCGTGGTCTGGGGCAAAGCCGCAGATGTTGACCTTGTGACTCTGCAGTGGATACAGAATCGCGCCCTGAAGACTGCCATGCATCTTCCGAGGCGCTATTCGAGGCGCCATCTCCACGAGGACACCGGGATCCTGCCGCTCCGAGACAGGATCCGCGCCACCGCAGGGAGGTTCTACGAGAAAGCGGGCCACCCCCGCAACAGGCTCATACGAGGACTGGGCCAACAACCACACCTCATACCAACCACGCGCACGCGTTGGCCTGACCTGCTGAGGGATTAAGTTTTACTAATTCCCCAACAGAGTGTGTTCACTTTGTCTGCACGTATTCACCAGCAAGGACGAACCAAGAAGCCAGGTAATATATTCTCTCCCCCTTAGGAACTGCAGGAATGAAAATTCTGTCTAAACTGCACCATCTCGAGCAAAGGACCCAGTTCTATAGCGTCAGCGTCAGAGGGCAGCGACCAGAGAGTCACAAGTACTCTCAGTATGGTGTGTGAGCCAAACACACACTGTGAGCCAAATACACACGGGCCGCGGGCACTGCCTCATTCGTAGCAGACGTACCTGTGGGAAGCACTTACTGAACAAACGGGCGAGCATCCCGCCACGCTCTAAGCCAGCGGCCAGCCATCGGGACTGATGCAGCTATCTTAGGCAGCTTTGAGCCTGACTCTGGATTCAGCAGCTTCCACTCCAGCTTGAGAAGCCACTAGCCGCCACGGAACACAGGGCGATCACATGTATTCTGGGGAATAAAAGAAATAATGTTTAATCTTGTCTTATTGCCCCTGGTGACGCCACACAGGTTCTTCGAGCTGCATCCTGATGAAATATTAGGGGTTTCCAGCCCGGGAGTGGGTGACCCCTAAAAATTGGATGTCAGAAGTGCTAAAGTAGCGCCACTTGGAATTGGAGGGCAAGCAATACTGGTCAAGTCTAAGGAGAACGATTCCGGAAGTGGACTGCGTATATCATCGCCTACAATAGTCATATAGAGTGAGTAGGAAAGAAACTTTTCACTTGTCCTCAGACTATATAGTCTTAATTAAAATACTGTTGATCAGACCAGACTGCATTGCTACATTAAGTCATTTTTTAGACCATATCCTTGCTTGCACTGTAGAATTAGTGGGACACCATCACCTACAGGCACTCCATTTCTACTTCAACATATCATGTGGTTAAAAAAAAAACTTTTTAATAGGATAACAGCTGAGTACTCAGCATTGCCTGGGTATTATTTCTTCCAGTTCTCTTAGTCCACCTCATCCTTTCCCCTCTCTCTATGTCCTCCGCCCTTCTATCCACCTCCTTCAGCCCCCTATATTTGTCCATCTTCTCCACACCTCACTCTCTGTCTATCTCCTACCCCTCTCTGTCCATCTGTCACTCCCCCTTTCTCTGTCTGTCTGCTCCTCCCAATTCTCTCTTCTCTCCATCTACTCCTGTCCCCTCTGCCCATGCCAGCCAGTGTGGCCGAGAAGTTCTAGGCGCTTCAGTCTGGAACCGCGCGACCTCTACGGTCGCAGGTTCGAATCCTGTCTCGGGCATGGATGTGTGTGATGTCCTTAGGTTAGTTAGGTTTAAGTAGGTCTAAGTTCTAGGGGACTGATGACCTCAGATGTTAGGTCCCATAGTGCTCAGAGCCATTTGAACCATTTGACCTGTGCCCATCTCCTCCCCCCCCCCCCTCTATCTACTCTAGCCTCCTCCTCCTCACCTCCTCTAGGTCCTCCTCCCTCTCTGTCCATACTCTCATCTGCCCTCTCAGCCATCTCCTCCTTCCTCCCTCTCTCTCTTTCTCAGTCCCTTTCTCTGTCCACTTCCTCCCCCCTCTCTTCCTGTCCATCTCCTCCCCTCTCTCCATCTGCTTCATTACCCCTCACCCCCCTCTCCATCCACTCCATTACCCCTCTCTCTATCCATCTCCTCCCCCTCTCCATCTCCCCCCCCCCCCCCGCCTCTCCGGAGATCTCCTCCATTGGATCTCTCTGTCCATCTCCTCCTTCCCTCTCACTGTCTGTTCATCTCTTCCTCCTCCTTTTCTCTCTTCATGTTATCATCTTTATCCCAATAGGAGGTTGCTGGTTCTTGCCCTCACAGAATTTCTGTCCAGATGGTAAGTAATATGTGTACCAAGTTTGGCTGATGTTGATCCCAGGGTTTAGGAGTAGTTTTTTATCTGTGGCTTTTCCTGCATACGCACGTTTCATGCATATTTCAAATATATTTAATGTATTTCACCTGCAGTTTCGTTTTCACGCAGCTCAGTGTTTAGACGTCATATCTCCTGAATTATGAGTCGTACAATTTTGCGGATACTTTCAGTGGTATATGCGAATACTGTCTGCAAAGTGTGTCGCAAATACAGCTACTTCTAACGTCATGCCTGATGCTTCAGTTCTACTGCATGAGCAGCGAAAACGTAATAAACGATAAACATTTTTCCTTTCATTATTTTGCAAGGGCTACCAGCGAAAAAACGTTTCGTATAAGTTAGAAATTATGGGCAAAGTTTGTTGCAAGTCACTAAGTGATCTCATTCTTAAATACTGGGTGAATAGAGCCTGGGGCTCATGCGTCATGGGCTACACTCCATTTCCACCCTCACCGCCACCCCTTTCATAGATAGATCGTTCTTACACCCACATAGATCCTTTCCAGACAGTAAATGATGTTTGTATGCCAAGTTTGGTTGAATTCGACTCAGTGGTCTAGAACGATAAATGGACCACATATACATACATACATATGCACATCCATTTTTATAATATTAATGGATATATTTATTGGACCACATACATGAATTTTAAATTGCCTACCTCTTTCTTCTCTGGACCCCATGTAAAATGATAGCACTTACATGGATTTGGCGCTCCCAACTTAGACATACGTCTTATCTTAGTGGGACAAACCCGTCAGCCTCTTCCGAAATCCCTTTAAATTCAAACACCGGATTGGGACTCTAACAAAAACAACGAAACTTAACTATAAACAGAGAATACAAACAATTTTCTGGGGAGGACAACCACAGTTCAGAAACATTGTGAATAGTAATATCAACATTCAACACTAAATAACCATTCAACTCATCATTAAAAACATTCAACATTCAGTAACCACCAAAATTATCGTAAAGATTATAACAATTAAATATTCAAGAATGATGAGGTGTTTCTAAAAGCCGCATAGCTGTATGACGGTGCTTTATTCACAGCTACCGGCATCTTTAGGTTTAGCTATCAGGAATACAAATCAAATGATTATATTTCCATACTGTAGATGACCCATTATGGAGTTTCAGCATTCAGGAAGACGTCCACGTTAAGAGTCAAGTCGTATTGGTGGGTTGTAATAATAAAATTGAGTACACCCAAAAGGTGCTTGTCAAAATGTACAAATCATGACTTTTGAATGAACCGGGCTGGATGACAGCCCGAAAGATATGTTACAAGATCCGATAAGCACCAGCTATATAAAATCAGAATAAATGCAACATAAAATCCCGTGTGATGTGCGTACTTCCGTTGTCCTAACGGTCCGGTGTGGTATAAGCAGTCTGGGGAGGCTACCAGTAAACAGCTGGTGTCTACCGGATCTTATAAAATTTCCTTCGAGCTCCTATCCATCCTGGCTCATTCAGCAGTCATGCTTTGTACGTTTTGACAAGCATGTTTTGGTTGTACTCAATTTTATTATGAAAATCCACCAATGTGGCTTGACTCTTAATGCGGACAGCTTCCCGAAAGGTGGGACTCCGTAATGGTCCATATACAGTAACCATTTGATTTGTATTTTTGACAGATAAATCTAGATGCGTCTGTACTGAGGCTAAAATGGTAGTTGCAAATAAACCACCTTCATACAACTATGCGACCTTTGGAAACACCTCATCATTATTGTCTTTTTAAGTGTTATAATTGTTATGATAATTTTAGTGGATACTGAGCGTTGAGTGTTGTTACTGCTAAACAGAGAATGTTATGACGTAATTAATTACATGCAATAGTTCTCTGTGGAAGCAGTACAGCTTTAGCTACCATTTTCACACAAAATTAACTTTGTTAATGACAAAAAGAACTGATAAATATTTACAGCCAGATTTCATCTGTCCGGCTGATTCCTGTTGCTGCCGGTGACGCTCAGTGCAGGTGAAAGCACTCCTTGGTGTTGACGGATGATAGATGGATGAGACTAACGGGTGCATTGTCGAGACGGCATCTGATACGTATACGTATCACGACGAAAAAAAAACAGATGATAATTCGAACATCATGCACTCTCAACATTTTTCGTGGAACTGTTCTGTTCAAAGACTGAGCTCGCACGGATACAGTACAATACACGCAATATTGCGGAAGCCGTCAGCGCGCATACGCATAATTTCGAGAACTCAGATCATACCACCAATGTTGTTCTCCAGTCAGCTTGCATGTACGACATATTCCATCATTTCGACGCGTCCTTTTCCGCGCCATTTCTAGCTGTGCGCGCACGCCTGCTTTCAGGAAGTCGATTGTGACGCAACGCCAGCGTGATTCATGCGGTACAAGCACTTTCCCACGGCGAGGCGACCGCGGCTACAGTTCGCCCTCAATACTCGCGCCGAGCACATGTTCCTCTGAAGCAAAGAGTTCACTTCCCACTCGTGTGTACATCGTTTCATGTACTGCACGACTGGCATTTTACCGAGTATCGAGAGGCCCACACTCGAATATGGCAGCACGCTGCCAAGTACAACCTCTGTTTTCAGCGTCGTGCAGATGAAGACTCTAAATTTATTTTCGCAGTTCTTCAAGAGCAGCATCTACATTTACACTCACGTGATTACAATTCACAATTACGTGCCTGGCAGAGGGTTTATAGCGGAAAGCGTTTGACTCGGTGCCCCACTGCAGACTCCTAACTAAGGTAGGAGCATATGGGACTGGATCCCAAGTATGTCAGTGGCTCGAAGACTTCTTAAGTAATAGAACCTAGTACGTTGTCCTCGATGGTGAGTGTTCATCGGAGGTGAGGGTATCATCTGGAGTGCCCCAGGGAAGTGTGGTAGATCGGCCGTTGATTTCTATCCACATAAATGACATTTTGGATAGGGTGGATAGCAATGTGCGGTTGTTTGCTGATGATGCTTTGGTGTACGGGAAGGTGTCGTCGTTGAGTGACTGTAGGAGGATACAAGATGACTTGGACAGGATTTGTGATTGTTGTAAAGAATGGCAGCTAACTCTAAATATAGATAAATGTAAATTAATGCAGATGAATAGGAAAAAGAATCCTGTAATGTTTGAATACTCCAGTAGTAGTGTAGCGCTTGACACAGTCACGTCGATTAAATATTTGGGAGTAATATTGCAGAGCGATATGAAGTGGGACAACCATGTAATGGCAGTTGTGGGGAAGGCGGATGGTCGTCTTCGGTTCATTGGTAGAATTTTGGGAAGATGTGGTTAATCTGTAAAGGAGACCGCTTAAAGAACGCTGGTGCGACCTATTCTTGAGTACTGCTCGAGCGTCTGGGATCCCTATCAGGTCGGATTGAGAGCGGACATAAAAGCAATTCAGAGGCGGGCTGCTAGATTTGTTACTGGTAGGTTTGATCATCACGCGAGTGTTACGGAAATGCTTCAGGAACTCGGGTAGGGGTCTCTAGAGGAAAGGAGGCGTTCTTTTCGTGAATCGCTACTGAGGAAGTTTAGAGAACCAGCATCTGAGTTTGACTGCAGTGCAATTTTACTGCCGCCAACTTACATTTCGCGGAAAGACCACAAAGATAAGATAAGAGAGATTAGGGCTCGTAGAGAGACATACAGGCAGTCATTTTTCACTCGTTCTGTTTGGGAGTGGAACAGGGAGAGAAGATGCTAGTTGTGGTACGAGGTACCCTCCCCACGCACCGTATTCTGGATTGCTGAGTATGTATGTAGATGTAGATTTAGATATAGAACCACCTTCAAGCTTCCTCGCTGGGAAAACGGGTAGGCGTCAATAAAATTTGTGACACTGAGGATAAGGTAAAGGATAGAAATTTCATGAGAAGATCCTGCCGCAAGGAAAACCGCATTTGTTTTAATGATTACCACTCCCAAATAATGCATGTATCATATCCATGGCACTCTGTCCCCTATTTAGCGGTAGTACGAATCCAGCTACCCTCCTTTGAACTTTTCTATGTCTTCCGTAAATACTATTTTTTCCAGATCCCGCGCTCAACAGCAATAATACAGAAAAAAGCGGACAAGCATTGTGTAAGCAGTCTCTCTAGTACGCCTGTTGCATTTTCTAAGCGTTCTCCAGTAAATCACAGCCTTTAGTTTGCTTTCCCCGCAAGATCACATATATCTAATCGTCCCAAATTAAGTTATTCGTAATTGTAACCTCTAAATACTTAGTTGAATTTACAGCCTTTTGATATGTGTGATTTATCGTGTAACCGAAATTAAGTGGATTCCTTTTAGTACTCACGTGGATAACTCACATTTTTCATTATTCAGAGTCAATTGCCACTCTTCGTACCATACACACATCTTGTCTAAATAATTTTGCAACTTGTTTGAACATCTGGTGACTTCACTAGACGGACGATGACTGCTTCATCTGCAAACAATCTAAGAGGGGTGCTCAGATTGTCTGATAAATCGTTCATGTAGATCAGGAACAGCAGAGGGCCTACAACGCTTCCGTGGGGAACGCCAGATATTACTTCTGTTTTACTCGAAAACTTTCCGTCAGTTACTACCAACCGTAACCTCTTGACAGGAAATCACAAATCCATTCGCACATATGAGGCAATGCTTCATAGGCACACAATCAGGGGTGGCTTGTGAGGAACGGTGTCGTAAGCCTTCTGGAAATCCAAAAATATGGAATCAATTTGACGTTCCCTGTCTACAGCACTCACTGCTTCGTGAGAATAAAGAGCTAGTTATGTTTCACAAGAACGATGTTTTCTGAGTCCGTGTTCGCTACTTGTCAACAAATCGTTTTCTTCGAAGTAATTCATAGAGTCCGAACGCAGTATATTTTCCAAAATTCTACTGTAAGTCGACGTTAGTGATGTTATTGTTGTGGTCTTCAGTCCTGAGACTGGTTTGATGCAGCTCTCCATGCTACTCTATCCTGTGCAAGCTTCTTCATCTCACAGTACCTACTGCAACCTACATCCTTCTGTATCTGTTTAGTGTATTCATCTCTTGGTCTCCCTCTACGATTTCTACCCTCTACGCTGCCCACCATTACTAAATTGGTGATCCCTTGAAGCCTCAGAACATGTCCTACCAACCGATCCCTTCTTCTAGTCAAGTTGTGCCACAAACTTCTCTTCTCCCCAATCCTATTCAGTACCTCCTCATTAGTTATGTGATCTACCCATCTAATCTTCAGCATTCTTCTGTAGCACCACATTTCGAAAGCTTCTACTCTCTTCTTGTCCAAACTATTTATCATCCATGTTTCACTTCCATACATGGCTACACTCCATACAAATACTTTCAGAAACGACTTCCTAACACTTAAATCTACACTCGATATTAACAAATTTATCTTCTTCAGAAACGCTTTCCTTGCCATTGCCAGTCTACATTTTATATCCTCTCTACTTCGACCATCATCAGTTATTTTGCTCCCCAAATAGCAAAACTCCTTTACAACTTTAAGTGTCTCATTTCCTAATCTAATTCCCGCAGCATCGCCCGACTTAATTCCACTACATTCCATTATCCTCGTTTTGCTTTTGTTGATGTTCATCTTATATCCTCCCTTCAAGACACTGTCCATTCCGTTCAACTGCTCTTCCAAGTCCTTTGCTGTCTCTGACAGAATTACAATGTCATCGGCGAACCTTAAAGTTTTTATTTCTTCTCCATGGGTTTTAATATCTACTCCGAATTTTTCTTTTGTTTCCTTTACTGCTTGCTCAATATACAGATTGAATAACATCGGGGAGAGGCTACAACCCTGTCTCACTCCCTTCCCAACCACTGCTTCCCTTTCATGTCCCTCCACTCTTATAACTGCCATCTGGTTTCTGTACAAATTGTAAATAGCCTTTCGCTCCCTGTATTTTACCCCTGCCACCTTCAGAATTTGAAAGAGATTACTCCAGTCAACATTGTCAAAAGCTTTCTCCAAGTCTACAAATGCTAGAAACGTAGGTTTGCCTTTTCTTAATATAGCTTCTAAGATAAGTCGTAGGGTCAGTATTGCCTCAAGTGTTCCAACATTTCTAAGGAATCCAAACTGATCTTCCCCGACGTCGGCTTCTACCAGTTTTTCCATTCGTCTGTACAGAATTCGCGTTAGTATTTTGCAGCCGTGACTTATTGAACTGACAGTTCGGTAATTTTCACATCTGTCAACACCTGCTTTCTTTGGGATTGGAATTATATTCTTCTTGAAGTCTGAGGGTATTTCGCCTGTCTCATACATTTTGCTCAACAGATGGTATAGTTTTGTCAGGACTGGCTCTCCCAAGGCTGTCAGTAGTTCTAATGGAATGTTGTCTACTCCCGGGGCCTTATTTCGACTTAGGTCTTTCAGTGCTCTATCAAATTCTTCACGCAGTATCATATCTCCCATTTCATCTTCATCTACATCCTCTTCCATTTCCATAATATTGTCCTCAAGAACATCGCCCTTGTATAGTCCCTCTATATACTCCTTCCACCTTTCTGCTTTCCCTTCTTTGCCTAGAACTGGGTTTCCATCTGAGCCCTTGATATTCATACAAGTGGTTCTCTTTTCTCCGAAGGTCTCTTTAATTTTCCTGTAGGCAGTATCTATCTTACCCCTAGTGAGGTAAGCCTCTACATCCTTACATTTGTCCTCTAGCCATCCCTGCTTAGCCATTTTGCACTTCCTGTCGAACTCATTTTTGAGACTTTGTAATCCTTTTTGCCTGATTCATTTACTGCATTTTTATATTTTCTCCTTTCATCAATTAAATTCAGTATTTCTTCTGTCACCCAGGGATTTCTAATAGCCCTCGTCTTTTTACCTACTTGATCCTCTACTGCCTTCACCACTTCATCCCTCAAAGCTATCCATTCTTCTTCTACTGTATTTCATTCACCCATTCTTGTCAATTGTTCCTTTATGCTCTTCCTGAAACTCTCTACAACCTCTGGTTCTTTCAGTTTATCCAGGTCTCATCTCCTCAAATTCCCACCTTTTTGCAGTTTCTTCAGTTTTAATCTATAGTTCATAACCAATAGATTGTGGTCAGAGTCTACATCTGCCCCTGGAAATGTCTTACAATTTAAAAACTGGTTCCTAAATCTCTGTCTTACCATTATATAATCTATCTGATATCTTATAGTATCTCCAGGGTTCTTCCATGTATACAACCTTCTTTCATGATTCTTGAACCAAGTGTTAGCTATGATTAAGTTATGCCCTGCGCAAAATTCTACCAGGCGGCTTCCTCTTTCATTTCTTAGCCCCAATCCATATTCACCTACTTTGTTTCCTTCTCTCCCTTTTCCTAGCGTCGAATTCCAATCACCCATGACTATTAAATTTTCGTCTGCCTTCACTACCTGAATAATTTCTTTTATCTCATCATACATTTCATCAATTTCTTCGTCATCTGCAGAGCTAGTTGGCATATAGACTTGTATTACTGTTGTTGGCGTGGGCTTCGTGTCTATCTTGGCCACAATAATGCATTCACTATGTTGTTTGTAGTAGCTTACCCGAACTCCTATTTTTTTTAATTCATTATTAAACCTACTCCTGCATTACCCCTATTTGATTTTGTGTTTATAACCCTGTATTCACCTGACCAAAAGTCTTGTTCCTCCCGCCACCGAACTTCGCTAATTCCCACTATAACTAACTTTAACCTATCCATTTCCCTTTTTAAATTTTCTAATCTACCTGCCCGATTAAGGGATCTGACATTCCACGCTCCGATCCGTAGAACGCCAGTTTTCTTTCTCCTGATAACGACGTCCTCCTGAGTAGTCCCCACCCGGAGATCCGAATGGGGGACTATTTTACCTCCGGAATATTTTACCCAAGAGGACGCCATCATCATTTATCCATACAGTAAAGCTGCATGCCCTCGGGAAAAATCACGACCGTAGTTTCCCCTTGCTTTCAGCCGTTCGCAGTACCAGCACAGCAAGGCCGTTTTCGTTAATGTTACAAGGCCAGATCAGTCAATCATCCAGACTGTTGTCCCTGCAACTACTGAAAAGGCTGCTGCCCCTCCGTTGTGGTTGCACCTACGGTACGGCTATCTGTGTCGCTGAGGCACGCAAGCCTCCCCACCAACGGCAAGGTCTATGGTTCATGGGGGGAGGAATAATAGTAAGAAGCTAAATATTACCATTTGGCCATCTGACGCACAGATATCTGTTCGTCCAGAATCCTGAGGCACATGCTGCTGGCCATTTACATCATGCAGTATTGGTAGAGCACAAATACTGTAATTTATAATTCTGGACTACACTACTATACAACATTACACTACACTACACAGTACTACACTACGCTACTGTTCTTGTTAGCAGGACCAAGCTGGATTTCTCATTTGTCTGGATAATTAACCCTTGGTGCGCTGTGGTGCAACTGAGCTATGCCACCCAGGGTGCAAAGATTGGGAGATGGCTGTCACGGTCTCGGGAAATCCTTACCGGTCCTCCCGAGGCTGCTCCCCGTTTCCAGAATGTTGTGGTAGGTGGATGTTACTTCTTGGCGCGTCTCTTTATCATGACGTATAGCCTCTTCTCTGTTGTCTCTAAGCTATGTAGCTTGCAATTCATAGCCTAATATTTTAGCTGTTAGCGAGTTCAGGTTCTGCCACAGCTTCTCAATCTTTATTATATTGTAGACTGTCGCATTTCCAAATACGTTCCTGTCCTGCTCTGTTGCTTCTAGACTAAGGGTGCCAGTGCACCACATTTACAATTGCCTGTGGTGCGTTGCCGCATTTTTGGGAAACAGCTAGGACATGCTCCATGTCCGACAGGTAATTTATAGCTCCCTTCATCGGAAGGAAGAATGTCATTCTTGTTCTTTCTTCTCCATTAAGAAGGAATTAGTAGGTTCTCCTCCTTGTTTCTGGCCTGTCCCAGATTGCTTGCTATCCCCTATCAATGCATTCCTTTATTTCCCTATTCGGTACGGTTCTTGTGCCCAGTATCTCCTTTACTTTATCATGTTTGCGCTTTTTGAGCCAATATCATGCAACTCTCTTTCTTGCTGCTAGGTCTAGATGAATCAAGTTTAACATCACCTGGGATTCGGAATGGAACAAGCGGCTAGAAGACAAAGCGGACCTCTGTCGGAAACATGTAACAAGTCCTTCAACGAAAGTTGCAGTCAAGATGTGAAAGCCGACAGGAGAACTTATCTCAACAGAAGAAATTATTTCGACTGTTAACACATACCTGTGCTCACAGAACCACATTACAAACGAAAACGTTGGAAAGAGGTTATTTGAATACAAAGAGAACTGCGTCAGAAAGGGTTCATTTTAACTAAAACGTAAGTGTCCCGTTGTTGGGACAAGAAACTTTTACAACGTTTTCGTATTGCTGTAAATGTGTCAGTGAAAGTCACAGGATGTATAATTTTCATGGTTTTTTGACGATCTTATCATGACGTTGCGAATTTCCTGTAACCTAGAAAATTCTATGACCTTGTGAAGTCGTCGATGCCTTTACGTGTTCGACCTTCTACTGGACTAGATTGGAAGAATGTGGCCTATCAGACTGGCCTATCAGACTGGTCTATCAGACTTTCAACAGCTATCAGTAGAGTTATCACGATTAGATACCTACCTTGTGTTACAATGTTTCATCAAAGTCAAGTAGTGATAAGAAACTATTTGATAACTTCTCTGCTGTGATATGCATTAATTTTTTCTCGCAGTAAGGCGTCGAACAGAGGGCAGGTCAGTATACATTGTGTGCACAAGGTTAATATTTTAATGCAGTTGGTATGTACGTAATTCTATATCATGTGCCACAAGGCGTAGTCAGTAAAGGAGAGTATTAAAGTGAGTGTAACTATATTAGTCAAAACCCTACGTGGATTTTACGGGCGTCAACGTTTAATTTGTTTGTATCGTACAGCATCGTTAGTGTCAGACATCGGGAGCAGCATCGTTACAAGTTGAACTTAATGTGAGAGAAGTAATCAGTAACGGGAGAATTGAATCCCTGTTGATTTTCACGAGCTGTGTAGCACCCAGCTGAACTTCTCGGTGTCTGCTGCACTTCAGTGGAGTGACTCGTGACACTTCTTCGTTGGTGTCTCGTAGTTAACACACGTGCTTGTAAGTAATTGTTTTCTCGTATTTTGACTACGCTTCCGTCGGTACAAACAAAAAAATCCAGAGAGAATCGTCCACACCAAAGCGGAGTGTGAAACTCCTGAAACTCCCTGAAAGATTAAGCCTGTGTTGCGGACCGGAACGCAATACTGGACCTTAGATGCGGCTAAGCTAATTCTCCTGACACCCTTTCTTCCGGAAATACTGGTCTGGCAAGATATGCAGGAAAGTTTCTACGAAGTTTGCAAAGTAGGGGGGACATGTACTGGCAGTACTGAAACTGTAAAAGCTGATCGTAAGTTGTGCCTGGATAGCTAAGCTGGTAAGAACATAGCCCACGAAAGGCAAGGGTGCCATCCGAGTCCCCATCGGCATACAGTTTATATCTATCACGACGTTCCTCACGCAGAATGTTCATATTCCGTGGCATTGTCAGTTAGGTCTTTCGCTCCTTTACAATGTCTAAAACCATATGACAGATAAGAACTTAAACCCGTAGCTCTGCTTTTCGTGGTAAGCTCTCTGATAGCTGGTAAATAGAGAACACATCAAAGACCTAAACAATCCACAACCTATATTTTCTCCCTATATGATTGATCCCAATCTACGTGTGACGATATGGCAGTCTAGCAATAAATTTCAGAATTAAAACACAATACTGAAATTGTAACTGGATAAAACGGACCACGTGTTTCTTCCCACAATACCTCACGAAACAGCCAAAGGTACTTAGTATCATTATAATCTGCTACGCACGCCATTAGTTTTATTTACTAAAATTCCTTTCTTTCCTTTGCTTACTGGTTTTCTAAGTATAAATTTTAGAATATCTATTCATAAAAATTATAACAAAACCTTTTGTCTACATCTATATCATACTCCGCAAGCCACCTAACAGTGTTTAGCAGAGGGTACTTCTAGTACCACTACCTGATCCGTCCGTCTCTGTTCCACTCGCGAATGGCGTCTGGAAAGAATGAACTGTCGGTAAGCCTCTGTGTTACCTCTAATTTCTCGAATTTTCTCGTCGTGGCCATTTTGCGAGCTTATGTGGGAGAAATGTTCTCTCAAAATTTCAGTAGTATATCTCCCCGTAATGCACAACGCCTCGTTCTAACGTGTGCCACGGAGTTTGAGCATCTCTGTAACGCTCTCGCACCGACTAAACGATCCCGTGACGAAACGCGCCCCTCTTCGTTGGATATTCTCATCTCCTCTATCAATCCTAGCTGGTAGGGATCCCATTTTGATTAACGGTACTCAAGAATTTACTTCCTTCGTGGATGAGTTACACGTCCTTAAGATTCTTCCTATGAATTTCAATCTGGCATCTGTTTTTCCTACTATTTGTATTATGTGATCGTTCAACTTAAGGTCGCTCTGCATAGTTACGACTTGACATTTTACACTGGATACAGTTTCCAGTAGTTTGTCATCAATAATGTAGTCGTGAAGTAGTGCATTTCTTTTCATATGCATGCGCAATATGTTAAATTTGTTCACGTTCGGGGTCAACTGCAACAGCCTTCATCGTTCATCAATCCCTTGCAAGTCACACTGCGAATTGGTTCTGTCTTCCGGCGTTGCTACTTTCATTCGACATTCTTTGACGGATTAAGGTAACGTGGGCTTCGGCGAGAAGCATCCATTTCGCTCTTTTTTCTTATCTGAAGTGACCTTCGATTATGTCGTTGTATCATTCTGTTCTTAACTCTTGGAAACCAGCGAAGAGCTTCTTCAAGCCCTAAGCTATCCATTTTCCTGTCAACATGTCCTGTTTCCTCAATTTCATTTGCACTGTTTCGTGTAATTGCGTTTTCCACTCCAATCTATCCCCCCACCCATTAGTTCATTTTTCTATTTATCCAAGTCATACAGTATAAATACCCCCACCACTATAGCACCACTAGATGATCAGAACTCTCATTTTGAAATAGTTTTGTATTCAAAGACCACGTTCCACTACTTCAGCTCAAAACACCAAAACCCCCTAACTGATTCTTACAATTCGGAAGCTCTATTTAGATTAGATTTAGAAAGCACTTCAGGCTATCCTTGCTCTCCTGTTTATTATGTATTCTGTGTCACTCAGTCGTTGTCTTCAGTTGTTCTACATACAGAAACTCGTAAGTCGGTTATACAAATTAATTGTTAATTTGTTACCTTTCTTTGGTGTCTTTATATACACTGACTGACAAAGAGGAGAGTACCCAGAAGGTTAGGAGGAAACGAAATGAAACTTCGCTGGTTGAGGAGATATGAGATGTTATTGCAGTAACGACCAAATTTAGTCAAATTTCCAAAGGACTTCGCAGTGTGAGCGCATTTGTCACTATGAGTTACACCCTCTCTGCCTTGGATGCATTCACTGATCCGGTTGGGAAAGATGTCATAGCCGGTGTATCCTCTGCTGAGGGAAACTGGCCCACGACTGTTGTCACTAGTCCTTGATATCCTGTCTGCTGAAACTGGGACGGAATTAAAGTCTGAGTTAGTCCCAAACATATCCTCTCGGCTACACATTTGGGGATCTTGAGACCACGGCAGTACCTCTGCGTCACGCAGACAGCTCGTAGTCCCACGCGCCTGTTGAAAAATGACATCACGAAACATGAGAGAAAATACGTGTGGACGCGGGATGTCCGTGTAGTCAGAGTTCCCTCAATCACTACCAGTCGTGACCTGAAGTCATAACCGACAGCTCCCCACACCATGATGCCAGGAATAACTCTGCTATGCTGCTCATCACTGATAACAATGTGGCGCCATTGATCAGCAATCCATGTTTCCCTGCCACGGCACAGCTCCAAAGGTAGCTGTTTGTGCTGTGATGCTAATGGCAGCCCTACGCATAAGACGGTAATTCCCTGGTCTGGTTGTTGCTAGTTTCCAATCAATGGTGCAAACCACACAGATTGTTGCGCGGAGTTCATTACGTGATCTCGGATGGCAGGCACAGATAAAAAGGGGGTTACGATGTGCTCCATGCACAATACGGGCGAATCTCCCTTGTGACTGTCAGTCGTGGTCGACCAGATCGGCGACGACGATTACGCCTGTCCTTATGTTCCCATGCAGTCGACCATCGACCCATTGTCACATATGAATGCCTGTAAAATCTGGATATTTCACGGTTCGACGAGTCGGCCAAATGGCCTCAATGAGGGGCTTTCGAACCTGTCAGGTGTTGAAAACGCAGTGCCACATGAGTACGCGAAGTATCTGGTCCTTCACAGCGTTCACACAACACCTGACACTCTTAATGTCTGTTATGTAACTTACCAGGCCTCGTAACAACAACAAACACGAGAAACACTAATGCACTATGGTGGCCGTCCTAGCTGTTACAAAGAATAGCAACTCTGTAACCATTTACGTACACACCATCGATGTGACATTGGCATCAGACATGGGTTCTAGGTAACGCACTTTTTGTGCCAAGCGGTGTATTATGATAGCCTTTTTATAACTGATTTTCAAGTCTACTTCCAAACTTCATCTATTCTTTCAATAGTTGTTGAAATTTATCTACACTGAGGCACAGAGCGGGCGAACACACTAAGAAAAATGAAACAAAAATCACAAAATCAGAGCGATATGCATCAAAAGTAAAGAACATCGCGTAGGAAAGCCGAAAATTAAAACACTAAAAATTCGCTGGGCGGTGTCATGCGTAGGTCAATTGAGGGTCACAATTCCAGTTTAATGGACAATAATTTACATCATAAAGTAGGCATGAACATGTGAGTAACCTGGAAAATATGCCGTGTCGTATAATAAAGATTGGTTAAAAATCTATACGAATCTCTACAGAACATCTCTCTCCCGAATTGATAGAAATAAAAACGGTATTATTTTCTTTGATCCACTTCGGTCATCTTCAAAGGTAACAACTCTTTGGATGTAGATTTTTTTTCTCTCATATTTCCAGAAACCTCTCAATGGATACCTGCAATTTGAACTATTAAGTACCAGAGATACTTGTTGATACTGGTGTATGCGGAGTGGGTGGCCCACAATTTTTGTGTCTCATCTGGTTTTGCAGGAATGTACTTTGAAGTGTTACTCTCAGTTATCGTATTAGTATGTTACGCAAATTGTGAAGAGTAGGATTTGAGACCGCAAAGCATGTGTCATTTCAAACAGGTTGTACCGATATGAATCTCCTAAAGAAAAAAAAAAAGAAATGAAAATGTCGTATGGCACTGTTGACTGTGATATACCACAAGAGATCGAGGGGGATGGGAGGTAAAGGGGAGGGGAGGTTCAGCCGCCTGTCGGTAGGCTGTCCGCCTTCCCGCTCATTGGCCCCTTTCTTCACGAGTATGTGAGAGATGCGTCGTATGTATATTTTTAGAGCGTATGTTTAAGTGTAATGGATGTGTATGTAGTGAGGTGTCATGTTAGTCTTGTGGGATGATGACTGGAAAGGGTGTCTCTCGAATAGCGCCAACGGGGCTGCTTTACGTTTCCGTCCGACTGACGGATCACCATCAGTAGTCTTGCACGCAATCATTTCATTCTCGGAGGGGTTTGGAATTTAATCCAGGATATTGCCTCAAAGATTGGTGAACAGAAACTTTACGCCGCCACCTCTCCTCCCCTTGACAACTGCCTTGCCGCAGTGGTATCAGTGGTTCCCGTCAGATCACCTAAGTTAAACACTGTCGGGCTTGGCACTTGGATGGACGATCGTCTGGTCTGGCGAGCGCTGTTCGCAAGTGGGGTGCACTCAGTCCTTGTGAGTCGAATTAAGGACTCCAGTCTCGTATACTGACAACGGCTGGGAGAACGGTGTGCTGACCACATGACTCTCCATGTCCACAACCAGTACACCTATAGGCTGAGGATGACATGGCGATCGGTCAGTATCGCTGGGCCTTCCGAGGCTTGTTCGGACGAAAAGAGAATCCTGCTCCCCTGTCGGTCAAATGCTGGCAGTAAAAATATCATCCACAGGATTCGACTCCACTTCCCTCCGAGCTGAGAGTCATTGGAAAGGAGTGCGCTGCCGACGTCGGCTACGGAAGTGGTTGGAACCTTTATAATAGACAGGAAGCTGTTTTAGTGACCAGGACTTGGACTAAATCACTGCAGGTTGTGGCTCATTGTCGGTGCCCCGGGGATTATTCGGATAGCTGAGCCAATGGGGAACTCCTACGCTTGAGGCATAAAGATAATATCAAAACTACTACACGAGGGGTTGCAGCAAAGTTCATTCATTTGTACAGGACAGCATGACATGTTCGTCGATTCGCTTGTCAGAAAAGATGAGTATAGGGAAATGCACCTTTCTGGATGCATCAGCGGCAGGCACTTGGGTGTGGGGAATAGATCTGATTATTTGCCATTGTACTTCTCTAGTTATCATGCTGATGTTGCCGGTTCTCAAGTTTCTCATTTCCCGCAAAAAAGTGACAGTGTTGATGGCGAAAAAACAAGGTCTTTTAACTACTTGTTTGCGTTAACACCAAGTCCGTATCTAGCATGTCATATTTTCTGACTAAGAATTCTGCCTCGTGATGACTGGGTGTTGTGTGATGTCCTTAGGTTAGTTAGGTTTAAGTAGTTCTAAGTTCTAGGGGACTGATGACCATAGATGTTAAGTCCCATAGTGCTCAGAGCCATTTGAACCATTTGAACATTGACTCAGAATGGAGAGGTTCCTCTTCCTCAGCATTCTGTGAAATTCTGCGGAATAGTAGTTCACTTAGGCCAAGACTCTCCAGCGATCTTAACCTGGTATAATAGCAATCCTACCTCCTACATGACTACGCGTTCAGGACATCTATTAATGACAGCTGGCCTAGCGCGTCACACTCTATTGACGAAGAGAATGACAGTAATCACTGAAAGCGACAACTGTCGCAGCTTTAGCATCGAGTTCATGGGAGCTCTCGGTGGATGTAGAACATGTGAAGTTATAATGAAATCATACTGCTCGATGCAAAAGTGCTAATAACGATGACCCACCTCGCCCTTCAGAGTAATCAGGACGCGTTCACTGGCAGCGTGGCAAGCAAAGCACCCATCAGCTGTTAGAGACAATTCATCAAAGGAATAATGGCACTGGGAAATGAATTAAATCATTGGGGAAGGTTGAAATTTTGTGCCGGACCGGGACTCGAACCCGGATTTCCCGATTCTCGCGAACAGTCGCACTAACCGCCTCGGCCATCCGGATTTGGCCCCTGACCGACCCAAATTTCTTTCTTATCCACACATTACTGACATAGTGCCCCTGCCCATTACCCTCATTACTCATAGCGATCGCTAATTCCCATAGGAGTTGGGAGTGTGTGTCCATCGCACTGATAGGACCATTACGCTACCTGTGTGTGTGTGTGTGTGTGTGTGTGTGTGTGTGTGTGTGCGTCGTCTGAAAGAACAGACGCCACATTTGCTCCTGCAGCTTCATATATCAATTAATCAAAGGAATAATGGCAGAGGCTTCTCTTGGGAAATGAATTAAATCATTGGCGAACGTTGAAACTTTGTGCCGCACCGGGACTCGGAAGTCAGATGTCTCCGTTTCTCGCGAACTCGCGTTGATCGCTTCGGCCATCCGCACACGGTCCGTGACCGGCCGAAATTTCCGGCTTACCACACAATACTGACGTAGCGCCCATGTCCATTATTCTCACTACTCGTAACGATCCGGTACAAATTATTAACCGTCCCCAGTGATTTAATTCGTTGTCCAATAGCAGCTACTACCATTATTTCTTTGATTGACTGTCGTATAAATGAACAGGGTCAAATTTGGCGTCAGTTCTTTCGGACACGCAACGAACTTTTTACAAGTATTTTGCCAGATAGGTCTGAACGTCGTGTGCCATAACCTGTACAGGGCGCATGATTGTCATATTTTATATAAAGACGCCACTCAAAACTGTTGTACCAGAAGTGAACGTTAGTGTTCACCTACAACTACCAAGTACTCTTTTATTAAATCGTCCGTAAAAGGGGAGCAAATACTTTGCTAATGGTAGTGAAATTTTGAAGCTCATCAGAACGGTACGCTCACTTGATTTTTCTTCCTGCTCTTCTGAGAGCTTCCTTTTAAATTTTAAAACCTATTGCACACACTCAGGTGCTTCCCATTACCCGTTTCCACATTCTTCGACGTAGTAACCCATGTAGTGCCTTTGTAGATTGAACTTGGTGAAAGCAGTATCTTGCGATACATTAAACGTTTTGTGCACCTCTCTTTCTGTGTAGAAGATTCCTCGAACTGCGGATCGACATGCACAGACATTGTCGGTGTTAACAATATCGACTAGCTGTTACTGCTATTAGCTGGCGCCGCTGTCAAAACTTACGCTCCTGTACTTCACACTCCCTTGTTGCCAGGATCACATGGTGCACAGTGTGAACGCATCTCCCTCACTTCCCACTACGCCGCAAGTGGCGTGCTCGGGAGTACGAGGGTGAGCGGGAGCGATGTGAGTAAAATTAAAAGGAAGGAGAACTTCTTACTGACTCTGAAGTCTTTCGGCACCAAACGTTCCCTTGTTTATAAGTAAACATAAAAACGTAAATCCTCTTGAAACTTAAACTCTCAAAGATGAAGATCCTCTTAAAATTATAATCCTCTTGAAATACAACCTCTTAATAAATTAAAGTTCTGTTAGGAGAAACCTGAGATTGCTCTTAACCACGCCAAACTTCTAGCCGGCTAAGACCCTTCTGGAGACTAAAATGCTCTAAAAATCCTATAATACTTCTTGAAAATAAAACTCACTGTAACAGAAAGTATTTTCTGGGGGGAAGCTCTTCTCTTGAAATATATATTAGGTTTCCTAAGTTAAAAACTGGCGTCTTCCAAGCTGGGAATCAATTACCAGGTCTCTTTGAAATTTCGAGCTATATTCATCTCCAAGCCTGTTAACTATGTCCCAATATTGTAACGTGACGTAATAGCACTAGTCTTCTAATGGATTTCGCTTTCTTTAGATATGATACCACGTACTCAGTTAACCACAGCTGTCGTTCCTAGCCCTCCTGCCCAATATAAGCACCTTACCCGAAGATATCGCATTGGCTGTTGTTCTATTAACGGGTGCCAATTTCTTCTTGGCGTGGAGACGCACTCTGTCTTAAAAATTTGCAATATTACGAACACTATCAGTCAATGATAAGATCAGTTACACTTGTAAAATTTTTTATTTCCTAAAAGGAAAGGCCAGCCCGGTTTCGGGACCTGTGTTCCATCTTCAGGTCTATCTGCAAGTTTATAAATAAATAATGATGTACATCCAAATAGTTAGCATTAAAAAAGCTAAGCAGAACTCATAATAAAATTCTTAAGAAAAAACCCAGTGTACGTACATCAAATGTGAGTCCATAAAAGTCGAATAACAGAGGTTAAATTAGGTTAAAATAGTGCATCCTGGGTCCATGGCATAAACTAGAGACCCCTTCAATTCCTAGGCCTAAAAGAAAACCTCTCACAGAGTAGCATCTTCGTAAAAAGACATAGGTCCCTAAATTAAAAGAGCGGAACCATCGTAAATAAGATCAACATATTAAACGACCAAACATCCTATAATCCCCATTCCAAAATTTACGAAGGTTCGGGCTTAAAGGCGCATGGGAATTCCTAAGGGACCAAACTGCATAGGTCAACGGTCCCTCCTAGACTTACACACTACTTAAACTAAGTTAAACTAACTTACGCTAAGAACTACACACACACACACATACACACACACCCAAGCCCGAGAGAGGGCTCGAACTTCCGGCGGGAGTGGCCGTGCAGCCCGTGCAGAAACGCCTCAAACCGCGCGGCCACTCAGAGCGGCTGCCAGACATGGATCAGCATAAAGTTGGGTAGGCAGTCTTTCAAATACTGAAACAAACAAAAAAGGATATATAGTCTATACAACTACAGGCATGTGTGAGTAGACCATGTGATCCCTGAGTGGAGGTTGTGACTTACCAGTGTTGCATATACACCTGTTAGTCCCGTATTATGCACAAGCGAAAGTTGAAATACCGGCGAGAGAGGCCGTGTATCCGTAACGTAAGTGAATGCATCGCTCGCGCCACTGACGGCCAAAATCTGAACTATACCTCTTGAGAACTGTCGATAAACTAAAGAAAATGGAAGAAAAAAATTACAAGGCATTTTATAGCCTACTAATAATACAGATGAAGCAGCCAAAAAATTACAGCAATATTGATCACAGTAACAATAGCTAATACAATAAAAACCTCAATGAAAGATTTTTAAGAAATATTCCTAACATCAACAATAGCCACATCAATTGAAGACCAAATGGAGACACAGTATAAGACTACACTTAAACTCATGTCAGGTGCTGTCTCCAACTAGTACTTGGCTTCTCCGTGTCCTTCACAGTGTCACTCAACATCTGACACTGTTCACGTCCCTTATATACCCTAAGAGGCGTGCTGACAACATTAAACAAGAATAATCATCTGACAGTGTTCACGTCCCTTATATACGCTACCAGCGTGGTAACAACAGCAAAGAAGAATAACATTAACGCACTCTGGTGCCTTTATCTATCTGCCACAGAGAATTTCAACTCTAATCATTAACATAACTTCCGACGATGTGTACTTGTAAGAAGCTAGATTGTCATCTGTCAGTATCTACAGATTTTCTTCTAGTAAGGCTTAGCCACAGACTTCTTTCCTTGCCTATCTCTAGTTAGTAGTTCTTCATTTTGTGCTTTATCTCCTGTCGTAACATTAGCGAATGTCAGAAAGAGCGTGTATTTTATATGGCTTGGCCCACTTACATTTTTATTCTGGCCTATCAAATTATCTATTAGACAGCCGTATCGGGGGACATCCTCTTCTTATTCCGCTCTTGGTTTTAATACGTTGTTCACTAAAAACATCTTACAGAAAAAAAATTAATTTTCCTATGAGTGTAGGACCACTGTCCCAGGCACTCTATTGTATTCAACATCATCATCTTCATCATCGTATCCAGTTTTGGTTTAAGCGTCCTTGCGTCTATATTTGTATAATATTTTAGGTATTAATTCTTCTGGCATCCTTTGAACGTGTTGATGCCATTTCTTTCTGCACTCCTCTATTTTTTGAAGCATGCTTTTGTACCCAGTTCATTCCTTATTCCACTACTTTTCATCCGATCTGTGAGTCTGTAACCAGTCATAGGTCGTAAGAGTCTCATCTCTGCAGCCTCAATCCCCCTCGATTGAATGGCGATTAGTGTCTGACCCACACATTAGAACAGGCACTGACATCGCATTATAAGATTTAAGTACAATCTATTTCTAACCTTTTTGAGGAGGGTGCGATTTATAGTGCCTACCAAGAGCCGTAATTTTTGCAATCCGTATTCTTGATCACTGTGTGCGATATATGAGACTTCACATTCCAAGTATTTAAAAGTAATTATTTGTTCTAGCGGCTTATCTGTAATTAATAGTTTCGCCCCTAATTGCCCCTTACCATAGAACGGCATTATTTTAATTTCATTTTTAGATAAGTCGTATTATAATAATTTGCCACCTTGTTCGAATGGCTCTGAGCACTATGGGACTTATAATCTATGGTCATCAGTCCCCTAGAACTTAGAACTACTTAAACCTAACTAACCTAAGGACATCACACAACACCCAGTCATCACGAGGCAGAGAAAATCCCTGACCCCGCCGGGAATCGAACCCGGGAACCCGGGCGTGGGAAGCGAGAACGCTACCGCACGACCACGAGCTGCGGACAATTTGCCACCTTGTGCAAGAACCAAATTGCTCTCTGCAACTTGTCAACTGGCGTGTATTTATAACTGCACTAGTTTATTCTGCCATATCTTTATGACGTCGTTTGTGTATATATTAAATAATGTGGGTGATAAAGAACAACCTTGTCTCACTCCTTGACAGATGTTTCACGCAAAAGGTCCTCCTTTTTGTACTTTGATTTTCTTGTGTATATACACACACTGAAGCGCCAAAGAAACTGGTATAGGCATGCGTATTCAAATACAGAGATATATAACAGACAGAATACGGCACTGCGGTCGGCATTGTTATAGTCGGCGCACGAACGATGAAACACAGCATCCCCGAGGTAGCGATGAAGTGGGATTTTCCCGTACGACCATTTCACGAGTGTACCGTGAATTTCAGTTATCCGGTAAAACATCAAATCTCCCTGTGGATGAAAAAAGATCCTGCAATAACGGGACAAACGACCACTAAAGAGAATCGTTCAACGTCACAGAAGTGCAACCCTTCCACAGATTGCTGCATATTTCAGTGCTGGGCCATCAACAAGTGTCAGTGAGCGAACTATTCAACGAAACATCATCGATATGGGCTTTTGGAGCCGAAGGCCCACTCGTGTACTCTTGATGACTGCACGACACAAGGCTTTACGCCTCGTCTGGGCCCGTCGACACCGACAATGGACTGTTCATGACTGGAAATATGTTGCCTGGTCGGACGAGCCTCGTTTCAAATTGTGTCCAGCGGATGGACGTGCACGGGTATGGAGACAACCTCATGAACCCATGGACCGTGCGTGTCAGCAGGGGACTGTTCAAGCTGGTGGAGGCACTGTAATGATGTGGGGAATGTGCAGCTGGAGTGATATGGGACTCCTGAAAAGTCTAGATACGAGTCTGACAGGTGGCAGGTACGTAAGCATCCTGTCTGATCACCTGCATCCTTTCGTGTCCTTTGCACGTTTCGACGGACTTGGGGAATTCCAGCAGGACAATATGACACACCACACGTCCACAGTTGCTACAGAATGGCTCCAGGAACACGCTTCTGAGCCTAAACACTTCCACTGCCACCAAACTTGTCGTACATCCCACCTTTGTATCTGCACAATGAGTGTATTGATGTGTGCAAACTTAGCTTACCACTTAGCGTGCAGATGCACAAAACATCTGAACTGTGTTCTCAAGCCCAGGTTGTCAAACAGGCATTCTACATAAATATGACCCTGGCCCTGTAAGGCAGCTAATATAAGGTGCGCATCGTAACAAAAATCATTAGAAATGCTGCTTTCACGTACCTAGAATGAATGAATTAATAAAAGTGAAAGTTTGGGGGCTATTCTAGAAAGACAACACAGCTATTCCCTTTTTTTTTTATTCCACATATAATTTATTAACTGTTGCTTTCAGGGGTCAAGTGATAAACAACAATCACGTTCAATTACTTTTTACACTCAATAACAAAATATTTAATTCATGGACATATTGAAATGACGATTATTAACATCGTTATCTCTACACATGAAAATTTTTTATCACAGGAAAGAATGGTTATGGATAAATTTACTTTTTGAACCAATGACAAAAATTCTCATGTACTCAATGTGAGGGTAGGTTAGTATCCTAGCTTTTTACATTCAATGGTCAAAGCGTACGCAAGTTGGAGTGAGCAAAATCTTGACTCAACCTATACTGTGGCCTAATGGTACTTTACCAAGCGGCATCTGCAATGGTGTTGTCTCTGTGCTGGATCTGAAATGCTAATTCCCTACTCTGGCCTTGACTTAATTCACTCAGTTGCAACTTTCCTGCATTCCGTAGAACGTTAATCCTTCCCTAGTGGAAATAATGGCTATTGCACACTTGCTATTGGTTGGAGCGACATGCACAATTTCTTTGCCCACACAAATGCCCTCAGGAATAATTAACCACTGCTTTGCTATCTGTCGCCATGATATTTGAAGCGTATCGTCCTCAATTGCTAGAAAGCATAGCTCTCAACTCCCTCGCTTATTTCCACACACTTGTGCAGTCCACCACGATACGAGAAAGAGCATTAAGGTCTCGAAATGCTTTTGTGTATTGGGAATTTCTCCACCATGTCGCATCTGCGTCGCCAAGTATGGCTTCAGCAAATCACTGTCTCGCTACAGGTGAATAATCATTTTTATTTTTCTTGCTGTGTCACAGCTTAGCTCTGTTAATAACATACAGCCACTTCTACATCTACATCTACATCTACATACATACTCCGCAATCCACCATACGTTGCGTGGCGGAGGGTACCTCGAACCACAACTAGCATCTTCTCTCCCTGGTCCACTCCCAAACAGAATGAGGGAAAAATGACTGCCTCTATGCCTCTGTACGAGTCCTAATCTCTCTTATCTTAGTGGTCTTTCTGCGAAATATAAGTTGGCGGCAGTAAAATTGTACTGCAGTCAGCCTCAAATCCTGGGTCTCTAAATTTCCTCAGTAGCGATTCACGAAAAGAACGCTTCCTTTCCTCCAGAGACTCCCATCCGAGTTCCTGAAGCATTTCCGCAACACTCGCGTGATGATCAAACCTACCAGTAACAAATCTAGCAGCCCGCCTCTGAATTGCTTCTGTGTCCTCCCTCAATCCGACCTGATAGGGATCCCAAACGCTCGAGCAGTACTCAAGAATAAGTCGTATTAGTCCAGAATGAGATTTTCACTCTGCAGCGGAGTGTGCGCTGATATGAAAATTCCTGGCAGATTAAAACTGTGTGCCAGAACGAGACTCGAACTCGGGACCTTTGCCTTTCGCGGGCAAGTGCTCTACCAACTGAGCTACCCAAGCACGACTCACGTCCAGTCCTCACAGCTTTACTTCTGCCAGTATCTCGTCTCCTACCTTCCAAATTTACAGAAGCTCTCCTGCGAACCCTGCAGAACTAGCACTCCTGAAAGAAAGGATATAGCGGAGACATGGCTTAGCCACAGCCTGGGGGATGTTTCCAGAATGAGTTTTTCACTCTGCAGCGGAATGTGCGCTGATATGAAACTTCCTGGCAGATTAAAACTGTGTGCCAGACCGAGACTCGAACTCGGGACCTTTGCCTTTCGCGGGCAAGTGGTCTACCAACTGAGCTACCCAAGCACGACTCACGCCCCGTCCTCACAGCTTTACTTCTGCCAGTATCTCGTCTCCTACCTTCCAAGTTTCAGGTCGTATTAGTGTTTTATGAGCGGTCTCCTTTACAGATGAACCACATCTTCCCAAAATTCTACCAATGAACCGAAGACGACTATCCGCCTTCCCCACATCTGACATTACATGCTTGTCCCACTTCTTATCGCTCTGCAATGTTACGCCCAAATATTTAATCGACGTGACTGTGTCAAGCGCTACACTACTAATAGAGTATTCAAACATTACGGGATTCTTTTTCCTATTCATCTGCATTAATTTACATTTATCTATATTTAGAGTTAGCTGCCATTCTTTACAACAATCACAAATCCTGTCCAAATCATCTTGTATCCTCCTACAGTCACTCAACGACGACACCTTCCCGTACACCACAGCATCATCAGCAAACAGCCGCACATTGCTATCCACCCTATCCAAACGACCATTTATGTAGATAGAAAACAGCGGACCTACCACTCTTCCCTGGGGCACTCCAGATGATACCCTCATCTCCAATGAATACTCACCATCGAGGACAACGTACTGGGTTCTATAACTTAAGAAGTCTTCGAGCCACTCACAGATTTGGGAACCAATCCCATATGCTCGTACCTTAGTTAGGAGTCTGCAGTGGGGCACCGAGTCAAACGCTTTCCGAAAGACAAGGATACCCTTCATCCATGATTCGCAAGATATCATGTGAAAGAAGGGCGAGTTACGTTTCGCAGGAGCGATGCTTTCCAAAGCCGTGCTGAACCATGGACAGCAACTTCTCTGTCTCAAGGAAATTCATTATATTCGAACTGAGAATATGTTCGAGAATCCTGCAACAAACCGATGTTAAGGATATTGGTCTGTAATTTTGAGGATCCGTCCTTCTACCCTTCTTATATACAGGCGTCACCTGCGCTTTTTTCCAGTAGCTCGGGAGTTTACGTTGGGCAAGAGATTCGCGATAAATGCAAGCTAAGTAAGGAGCCAATGCAGTAGAGCACTCTCTGTAAAACCGAATTGGAATCCCATCAGGACCTGGCGATTCATTTATTTTCAACCCATTCAGCTGCTTCATAACCCCAGGGATGTCTATCACTATGTTCTCCATACGGGAATCTGTACAAGACTCAAACGGCGGTATGCTTGTACGATCATCCTGCGTGAAAGATTTCTCAAATGCTAAATTTAAAATTTCAGCTTTCGTTTTGCTGTCTTCCGTTGCCAGGCCAGACTGATCAGTGAGTGATTGGATGGAAGCCTTCGACCCGCTTACCGATTTTACGTAAGACCAGAATTTCCTTGGGTTTTCAGCAAGATCTTTTGCTAAGGTATGACGGTGGTAGTGGTTGTATGCTTCGCGCATCGCTCTTTTTACAGCAGCACGAATCTCTACTGACTTTTGCCTGTCATTCTCCCGATCTTTCTTGCACCGCATCCTTGGTACCGACCTTATTTACATTAAAAGGAATAATGTATTGTTCTGGCCTTGTCCCTTTCTGCGCTGAAGCTCGCCGTTCTCTTGATAAATGGGAGTTTTACGATAACATTAACCACCTGCTCGGTTCGTCTGTAAAATGCATTTCACTTTAACGTTTTGTTCATGCCAGTCCATTTATTGGTACACATTGTTTTATTAGTTCTTGGTACATGAGATTAACTGCAATTGCCGTTTGTTGATATAATATAATTATTATTTTTTGAGGATCTCATACTGTATCACCCTGGCATTATGGATCAAGCTCATGTAATTTCTGTAAAATATGGACGCCTTAGAAACTCACCAGACATGAACATCATTGAGCATGTCTGGGACACCTTGCAACGTACTGTTCAGAAGAGATCTCCCCCCCCCCTCGTACTCTTACGGATTTATGGACAGCCCTGCAGGATTCATGGTGTCAGTTCCCTCCAGCATTAAACTAAACTCCGTCCGAACAGACCTTGGGAGGCCCAACGGTACCGACCGGCCGCCGTGTCATCCTCAGACCACAGGAATCACTGGAAGCGGATATGGAGGGGTATGTGGTCAGCACATCGCTCTCCCGGCCGTATGACAGTTTACGAGACTGGAGCCACTATTTCTCAATCAAGTAGCTCCTCAGTTTGCACCCCACTTGCCAACAGCACTTGGCAGACTGGATGGTCACGCATTCAAGTGATAGTCCAGCCCGACATTGCTTAACTTCGGTGATCTGATGGGAACTGGTGTTACCACTGCAGCAAGGTCGTTGGCCCTCCAGCATTACTTCAGACATTAGTCGAGTCCATTGAACGTCGTCCTGCAGCAATTCTATGTGCTCGCGCGGACCCTACGTGATATTGCACAGGTGTACCATTTTCTTTGTCTCTTCGGTGTACTTTGAATTATATTTACTAGATGTTGGGGTACACCATTCTTTTCTAAAACTTCCCATAATTTCAATCCGTTAACTCTGTCGAACGCTTTCTCATAGTCAATAAAGTTTATTTATATGGGATGATCGTATTTGCAATGTTTTTCAATAATTTGGCTGACTGGGAAAACACTGCCTAAACATTTCCCATAAAATGCCTATTCTGTTCTTCAGTAAGTCACGTTGCTGAAAATACCTTCAGACTATTTGTTATTTGTTTTACATATATCTTGTATCCAGAGTTCAGAAAACTAATACCTGGATCCTAATCACATTTTCTGAGATACCATTTTTAAATAATGGCATTACAAATGCTGTTTGCCAATTTTATGGTATGTTGCTGTATTTCCAACAAGTATTTACAAAACGCATTAGTTTTGTGAGTAATGATTCCGAAGTATATTTAAATAATTCCACATCGATCTTGTCTTCCCCTACGAATTTTGTTTTTAGATGTTAGGATATTTTTAACACAAGCTTTAGTTCCTCCACGGATATAAGATCAACATGCTCGTCACTAATTGCAGTTTTCACTTCTCCTCATCACTTATCCATAGATTTATTTGGAAATAATTCAGCCACTCATTTTCTGAAGTGGGGTTAATTTGAATTGTCTCTCTCTCACCTTTTCAGCACCCAATAGGTTTCAGTTTCGTTCCCATGTACATCATGCCCCATTTCTGTCATTGGCAGAAAATATCCCCAGCTTTGTCATTTTATTTTTCTTGTCTCTCTTTTGACCACTGCTGGGTGTCACTGGTATTCAAATAGCCCTCTTGTAAGTATTTCGGGTAGGCCTGACATCTGCTAATTCCTTTCTTGGTTCCAGATTGGGGGTGTTCTTTTTGTTTTTATACTTCATCCTTTTCTCTAAAGCTTCACCAGCAGCTATGTACATTATTCTTAGTATTTATTTCCGCTCTTCTTTAATGTTCTGTTTTTCTGGTACGTGTTTTAGTTTCTAATCTAAACGTTTTCTGTGTAACCAATTAATGCTTGAATTTTGTAGAAAATGTATCCTATAGACTTCTTCTGATGTTTGTTTTTTGATTGTGCTTTTATTTTTATACAGTGGGATTCTTAGTTTTGATATTACCTGGAAATGGTCAGTATTAACGTCTCATCATCTGTAGACTCCGGTGTCTCCTATTAACAGGATAGGTTTCTCATCTGGAATAACGTAGAGTATTATAGATCTAGTACCCTTAGCACTCCATGTAAATTTATGATTATCTTTACGGGGAGGAAAAACTATTTGTTATCTTAAAATGGTTGAAGGCAGAAAAACCTCTTAACTGATCTCCATTACAGTTTTTAGTATGTTCCCCATATGGCGTTCCTTTTCTATTTCCACAAATAACCGCAACTTATCCTTCAGGAGAGAGATAGCCATCAAGGGCGCTTGGGGCTTCTTCGTGTAGTGAAATGAATTCTTTCGTCTTCTGAGCCTCTTCCTGTACTAATATACATACAAGTATCCATCGAAGAGTAGCAGTACATTAAGGTGAATCAGAGAACCTAAACCGAAAATAATATTTCTTCACCTCTTCCCAGTTCAAAAGCAGAGAAGGTATTTTGCATTTTATGTAGACGTTGACACCATCTTCCGCAACTATCAATACATTTTAATAACGACGACATATGGAAGTTTGGGTCTGGTCGTGGATCGTGCACTGATAGCCAAAGCGCTTAAGGTGACCGCTCGTCTAAACCGGGAAATCCGGGTTGGAGACACGGTCTCGCACAAACTTTTATTGTGGTCACTCCCTTAACACAGCTAATGGTTGTTCGTATTCGCAACTGCCAATAAATTTCATGTATAGGTTCATTTGTACCTTATCTAAAGAAACACTCGGCCATTCACTCTCTCAAGCTAGGATTTGGCTCAATCATCCAAAGATATTTTAAAGTTATTGAAAATTTACAACATGTACAACATGTATGAAGACCCATATCAATAGCCTCATATGACGAGCAGAGAGACTTCATCATGTACAGCGAATATTTGCTTATTCAGAGAAGGCATTCAGTGTAGTGAATGAAATTCCACTCATTTTACGTGTGGTGCAAAACAAGTAGTAGTGCGGAAATAGGGTGCATTAACAATTTTACTTCCAACGTCAAGTGGGATTTACATTAGGAAGATGTCAACGCTCATTGTCTAGAAACAACTCTTTATGAAAACTGCAGCACCATGAAGATGGCACGAAACAAACTTCAAATTAACGTGAAGTGTACCACATGTCTGATCATACATTCTGTGTATAGGGCGAACCAGAACTCCACTAACAAACTTTCGGAAGTGGTATCATGCACCAAGACAAGAAAAAAATTCCAATAAAATTGGGCTCTATAATGCATACATTAACAGCTATGAGCACTTGTTCATCTTAGATACTGTGAAACACACCTCTTCTACTGCAAGTTCTTCGCTTCCCATATCTTGGGACGATGTAGAATAGCCCCCCCCCCCCCAAAAAAAAAAAAAGTTTGGTAAACATCGACTGCAAAGTGCATACCTTAAAAGCTATGAGCACTTTTTCATTATAAAAGCTTCACAAGTGCTCATACGTTTTAGAGCGCATGTTCACTAGACTTCCTTTTTTGGTTTTGGCCATACTAGCACCTCTGAAAGTGTGTCGGTGGCGCTCTGGTTCACCCCACAAAGAGAAGCATTACACTGCGGGTTTCTCATTCAGAAATCGCATTCAAATATTGCTTGTTTCTGAGGAGATCGTGTTATACGTCATGTAAGGAGATGAAATGTCTACCAGCATGCGTTGGTATTAAACAGTGGCGGATCGATGCCTTTCAAGACTACAATTTATCATGCCGTGGTATTTCTGCTGGCGTTTGTCAGGTTCCGTCGACTGTTACGAGAATATGGAACCAATGGCTTCAGGACGGCCATACTCAACTTCGTGCAGGATCTCAACGGCCGCACGTGACTAGCGCCCGAGAAGACAGACATACATTGAGGTGACAAAAGTCATGGGATAGCGATATGCACATATAAAGATGGAAGTAGTACGGCGTACACACAGAATAATAGGGCAGTGCACTGACAGAGCTGTAATTTGTACTCAAGTGATTCGAGTGAAGAAGTTTCCGACGTGGTGATGGTCACGCGATGGGAACTGAGGGACTTTGAATGCGGAAAGGTAATCGGAGCTAGGCGCGTGGGATATTCCATTACGGAAATCGTTAGGGAATTTAATATTCCGAGATCCACTTTGTCGAGAGTGTGCCGAGAATACCAAACTTCAGACATTACCTGTCACCATGCACACGCACAATGCTGTGGCCGACGGCCTTCACTTAACGACCGAGAGCAACGGCTTTTGCGTACAGTTTGCAATGCTAACAGGCAAGCAACACTGCATGAAATAATCACAGAAACCCAGGTGAGACGTACGACGAACGCAACAGCTGGGACAGTTCGGCGAAATTTGACGTTAATAGACTATGGCAGTAGATGCCCGACGCGAGTGCCTTTGCTAAAAGCTCGACATGGCCTGCACCGCCAGTCCTGGGCTCGTGACCACAGCGACTGGACCCTAGGCGGCTGTAACCCCTGGCCTGGTCAAATAAGTCCCGATTTCAGTTGGTAAGAGCTTATGGTAGGGTTAGAGTGTGGCGCAGACCCCATTAGGCCATGGGCTCATGTTGTTAACAAGGTACTGTGCAAACTGGCAGTGGCAAAAGAATGGTGTGGGCTGTGTTTACATGGAATGGACTCGTCTTCCGCTCCAGTTGAACCGATCATTGACTCAAAATGGTTATGTTCGGCTACTTGGAGACAATTTGCAGCATCCACGGACTTCACATTCCCAAACAACGATGGAATTTTTATGTATAACCATGTGTCTTATCAAAGGGCCTCAATTGTTCACGACTGGTTTGAAGAACATTCTAGGTAATTAGAGCGAATGATTTGGTCACACAGATTGCGTGACGTGAATCCCATCGAACATTTATGGGACATAATCGAGAGGTCAGTTCGTGCACAAAATCCTGCACTGGTAACACTTTCGCAATTATAGACGGCTCATTATTTCTGCTAGGGACTTCCAACGACTTAAATCCATGTCATGCCATGTTGCTGCACTACGCCGGGCAAAAGGAGGTGCGACACGATTTCACGAGGTATCCCACGACTTGCGAGACGTGCCTTGATTCATAAAATTTGCTTCATTGTATCAAGACAATGTGGTGACATCTGGAGTCTATGGATTATAAACTCGGCGACGATTGTTGCGACTTCCTTCACGTGGCATCAGAGAGGGGCGCGCCGACAGTGGTACCAGCAATGACAGAACTTGACTCAGGGAGTGGCACCTCCGTCGCCTTTCCAAACGAGTCTCGCTCCTGCGTACAGCTTTGCAATGGATACATCTGTGTGTAGAGGAAAATGAACGTTGCCAGACTGCGACTCAGCTCCTGGTGTGATGGCGTGGTATAGCACTGGAGGAGACACAACACCATCACCTCCAGTTCACATGTCTAATAATTTGGACAGCTGCCATAACATTTTTGAGGTGTTAAGGCCTGCGGTCCCTCTGACATTATCTTTCAACAAGATAGGGCAAGACTGCGCGTTGCTCATGTTAGACGTAGCTCAATAGAGAGGCTGTTCGACTGTTGCCCTGTTCCGTATGCTACCCAGGCTATAGGTCTCTGGGTTGACCAGAAACTGGCAAACCACAACGAGCTACCCACTGGGACTGGTGAGCTATAGCAGAGAGTTGAAGCAGCATCTCTCTTCGAAGCTGAGTTCGTCTCTGTGCCCAGCCTGGTTGTTGCTTTCAGAGGCAGCATCTCTGTCTACTAAATGTTACACCCTGTATATACCCAAACCACCTACAAGCTTAATCATGTATCCTTCCCTTTATATTAAATATGTGTAGAAGTAGACTTAGTGATGTTGCAATTGCAGTGGTCAGCTGCATACTTGCGGCCACTGTACTCACTTGTCAATTCGGATGCGCCGTCTGTCGACGTTTATGACAAATTATTGGACAGCCAGGCATATCATTACAATGAGAGCAATTGAGCAGTGTGTGGTGCGTATTCCAGTGCGACGTGGAAACTAAAGGATTTATAGGTGTTTCATAAAGGAGATAAACTGGATTCTCAGTCTACGAGCGCCGCAATAGCACGGCATCGCAGCTGAGGTGTTCGGACTCCATCTCTGCCTTAGCTAAAATGAATGAGGACTGATGGCACGGGCGGCCGGTGTGGTCGAGCGGTTCTAGGCGCTACAGTCTGGAACCGCACGACCGCTACGGTCGCAGGTTCGAATCCTGCCTCGGGCATTGATGTGTGTGATGCCCTTAGGTTAGTTAGGTTTAAGTAGTTCTAAGTTCTAGGGGACTGATGACCTCAGAAGTTAAGTGCCATAGTGCTCAGAGCCATTTGAACCATTTGAGCCACTGATGGCATGGAGAAACGGTAAACTACTCTCGCGACAACCTGGTTGATATCCTGGGCCAGTGTGTGTCCATCAGTGTCGATCTAAATGTAAGGCATGTGTGTAGTTGGTGAACTCGAGTACATGTTTCGTTTCAAGATGGCGATGATATCTTTGACAACAACACATCTAGCTGACTCGCATGTGCCCTGTACGAATGCCTTGAAGGACATGTTCAGTCTTGAGTAGTACTCCAAACTCATCAAATTAGTCACCTACTGAGATCTTGTTATACAGAACTACATGTCCAGCAACTACACTCATGCCATACCGTCAAATCGACGCTAATGGACGCATTGCCTGACGTGCTTGATCTTAGCAGAAGGTAGCTACCGAACTGTCAACAACTTATACAACTTCGTCCTGTTAATTTGCCGGTGAAAATAGTGCATAAGAATACCTACACGGTTTTAGATAGCTGATCGTACACGGTCCAGTCACATTAAGGTGACCAATTGTCAAAAGCCAGAGTAGCCACCTTTTGCAGCGCAGACGTGCAAAAAAAGGGTCACTGAGATTCTAGAAGTTGATAATGGCTCTGAGCACTATGGGACTTAACTTCTTAGGTCATCAGTCCCCTAGAACTTAGAATTACTTCAACCTAACTAACCTAAGGTCATCACACACGCCCATGCCCGAGGTAGGATTCGAACCTGCGACCGTAGCGGTCGCGCGGTTCCAGACTGTAGCGCTTAGAACGGCTCGGCCACTCTGGCCGGCTCTAGAAGTTACCAACTGCGACGTGGAGTCATGCTGACTCCAATGCCGTGGCCAGGGGGCTAGGTGTAATACTTGATGATCCACGGCGCGAACAGATTCCCGCATTTCTCGATTGGATTTAAATTCGGGGGGCGGGGGGGGGGGAGGGGGGTGGAGAGGGTTGGTAGCAGGGGAGTATGGTAAACTCATCGTAGTGCTCTTTGAACCACTCACGTACTCTGCGAGCTATGTGGCACATCGCATTGTCCTGCTGGTAGATGCCGCTACATGTCGGGATGGACATGAATGGTTGTGATTCATTGTGGCTTCCAGAATGACGAGATTAATCAGGGAATGCCATGAAAACATCCCCCAGAGCGTAACGCTCCCTCCTCCGGCCTGAACCTTCTGACGACTGTGGTAAGGCGATACACTCCAAAGGCCATCTGTCTGATAAAGCATAAAACGTGATTCATCTGAAACGGTCACCATTCGCCACTCAGTGTACCACCAGTTGCTCTACTGGCGTGCAAATTCCATGCTTCGTCGCCGATGAAGAGCAGTCACCATGGATGCATGAACCCTTAGCCCGAAAACCAATGATCATGCCCTTTTGGAAGTCAGATAAATCACTCCATTTCCGCATTACAACGACTGCACTGTTAACGGCGTACCCCGATAATCTTTCTACACTCTTCAGTGATATTGCTGCCACCTGCCGCCTGCACGCTGACATCGAACATAGACGGTGCTCACATTAATGTGACTGGACCGTGTAATCCCACGGTCGTATAGTTCAAAATGGTTCAAATGGCTCTGAGCACTGTGGGACTTAACTGTTGTGGTCATCAGTCCCCTAGAACTTAGAACTACTTAAACCTAACTAACCTAAGGGCATCACACACATCCATGCCCGAGTGAGGATTCGAACCTGCGACCGTAGCAGTCGCGCGGTTCCAGACTATAGCGCCTAGAACCGCTAGGCCACTCCGGCCGGCGATCGTATAGTGTACCTACTTCTTATGACAATTTCGGCAGCGATATTATCACCAAGCAGGTAATGAAGATCATAGTTTCGAGGAAACTAGTGCTTAAAGAAAACACTGTGCCTAGAAGAATGTACAATAAGTAGAAAATTGAAGCTCTTACAATACAAACGTATTCTGATCCTAAGGAAACTTTTACAGATTATAATGGTATTGAAGCTCACATGATCGCATTGCACACAAATCTGAAGTAAGGTGATGTCCACGTTTTTAAATCGTTCCATGATAGAAGAAAATAAACAAAAGCCGTAGACGTGAACGCTACCGACTGGAGACATACACGCTTCTCCCGTTCTTTGATCTTTTCTTGTTCTATGAATTACTTGCCGGCGTTCCTTACACGAATCCCAGAATGAGTCAGCAGTTCAGAAAACAGTCTCTGATCGCCGCCAGCAATGTTGTTGATTAATACACTCCTGGAAATGGAAAAAAGAACACATTGACACCGGTGTGTCAGACCCACCATACTTGCTCCGGACACTGCGAGAGGGCTGTACAAGCAATGATCACACGCACGGCACAGCGGACACACCAGGAAGCGCGGTGTTGGCTGTCGAATGGCGCTAGCTGCGCAGCATTTGTGCACCGCCGCCGTCAGTGTCAGCCAGTTTGCCGTGGCATACGGAGCTCCATCGCAGTCTTTAACACTGGTAGCATGCCGCGACAGCGTGGACGTGAACCGTATGTGCAGTTGACGGACTTTGAGCGAGGGCGTATAGTGGGCATGCGGGAGGCCGGGTGGACGTACCGCCGAATTGCTCAACACGTGGGGCGTGAGGTCTCCACAGTACATCGATGTTGTCGCCAGTGGTCGGCGGAAGGTGCACGTGCCCGTCGACCTGGGACCGGACCGCAGCGACGCACGGATGCACGCCAAGACCGTAGGATCCTACGCAGTGCCGTAGGGGACCGCACCGCCACTTCCCAGCAAATTAGGGACACTGTTGCTCCTGGGGTATCGGCGAGGACCATTCGCAACCGTCTCCATGAAGCTGGGCTACGGTCCCGCACACCGTTAGGCCGTCTTCCGCTCACGCCCCAACATCGTGCAGCCCGCCTCCAGTGGTGTCGCGACAGGCGTGAATGGAGGGACGAATGGAGACGTGTCGTCTTCAGCGATGAGAGTCGCTTCTGCCTTGGTGCCAATGATGGTCGTATGCGTGTTTGGCGCCGTGCAGGTGAGCGCCACAATCAGGACTGCATACGACCGAGGCACACAGGGCCAACACCCGGCATCATGGTGTGGGGAGCGATCTCCTACACTGGCCGTACACCACTGGTGATCGTCGAGGGGACACTGAATAGTGCACGGTACATCCAAACCGTCATCGAACCCATCGTTCTACCATTCCTAGACCGGCAAGGGAACTTGCTGTTCCAACAGGACAATGCAGGTCCGCATGTATCCCGTGCCACCCAACGTGCTCTAGAAGGTGTAAGTCAACTACCCTGGCCAGCAAGATCTCCGGATCTGTCCACCCATTGAGCATGTTTGGGACTGGATGAAGCGTCGTCTCACGCGGTCTGCACGTCCAGCACGAACGCTGGTCCAACTGAGGCGCCAGGTGGAAATGGCATGGCAAGCCGTTCCACAGGACTACATCCAGCATCTCTACGATCGTCTCCATGGGAGAATAGCAGCCTGCATTGCTTCGAAAGGTGGATATACACTGTACTAGTGCCGACATTGTGCATGCTCTGTTGCCTGTGTCTATGTGCCTGTGGTTCTGTCAGTGTGATCATGTGATGTATCTGACCCCAGGAATGTGTCAATAAAGTTTCCCCTTCCTGGGACAATGAATTCACGGTGTTCTTATTTCAATTTCCAGGAGTGTACATCTCTAAGCCACTCAACCACCTTAACAAACAGAACGATAACACATGCTGATATAAAAAGATGTGTGTTTGTAGCTAAACAGGTTTCGTTATATCTCGCACAATCTTTTGCCTTCATTCTATTCGATAGTGTCCTCGCCTCCCACGATATTTAGACTTTTCTACTTTTATCCAGGACGCAAAATACTAACTTTTCTCGAAGTCACCACATAGTATTTGGAGGAAAAGTGAATACCGTTAGGCTACTTTGGCGTTTATGCTCGTACCCGTCATCAGGTCTGACGGCGATAAGTAAACCTTAAAAATAGAAATGTGTCACATGGTTACATAAGCTTACGACAAATTTTGCACAAAAGAGTGTTATTAATACCAAAGTTGGCTTGTTAATGTTCGAAATTTATGCTTTCGTAATATTACACCAAGTTCCACGTGGCAGAAAATAACTGATTCACTTGACAAGACAAGAAATTTTATTACTTTGTTTCCAGTGTAGATCATTAAATATGGTGTAATTGTTATGGAAAAATATGTGTTCTGACCGTCTATTACTGTAGCATTCCCTGTTGTCCCCATTCTGTTTATCTTCCTTTTATTAGTGTGGGAAGTACAGCTCCAAGATTGAACTTTGGCAGGTACTTCTTGGCACATTTATGTTCAATTTTGACTTTACTGTCAGAGAAAGAGCATGGTGCTCTCGTAGCTAGTTTGAATACTTGCAAAGTCTTCAAGATACATATCTAGAGACTTAATATCTTTATCCTACAGTTCACGAGTAGAGTACGGGAAGAAATTCCTGGCAACATGTGTCCGCCATGTCATACCCTAGTTTCATTTTGCTGCAGATCCCAAACTAAGAAGATACGTTTATGAAACTCATACTTATGACTCAAATTTTGTTTTCTGAAAACAATTACAGCACTTAAACGAAGGCTGGTTTGGTTGCACTTTTCTACACGAAAGATTCCCGGTCAGAATTATTCCCCATAAATACCGTTTAAAACTTCCTATTGATGTACATGAATAACAAATCCTTACAGGCTCACTTCGACTGCAAGCAATGCCGAGAATAAGAAAACTATTAATTATTAACTCAGCAAAATTTGTATAATTTGTGTGAATGGGATAAGACCATAATCTATAGAAGATTCATGAGACGATAACTACATGGTGATCGCGCAGCGACTGCCTAAATTTGCTAGAAGAATGAAAGAACTGTCCCTGCACGCAACATAAAGAGCCTCCAACTAGTTGCAAAAATACTGAGTTCTGAAATGAGGCTATCATAACACTGCACCTACAGACGCTCATTGATTCTTGTGTCCTGCTCGCCTAAGCTGCAATCTCTCGCCACGTTCAACCCTCAGATGTGTGAAGCATAGTGGATGCCACGATCGGTCGCAAACTGCCACATATTAGCTCTGCCTCCGATCTCCAGATGCCATACCTAACTCAAGTGTTTTCTTCCGTGCCTCGACTAGAAGTTTCCACCAAGTTCCAAGCTGAAGTCTGTTCTACCACTCCTCCAACCAAAGTGTACTCTACTTTGCCTCGAACAGAATTGTCCTTCACTGTCCCTCGAACTGGAGTGCCCCTGCCGAGAAGTGAGTTCGTTCTCCACTCTGCAAATCTCTGCAATTCTCATGCGCCAATGAGATTCTTTTTTTTTTTTTTTTTTTTTTTTGCCGATAGAGAGATAATCATGGCAAGTTTTCAGTTAGAGGCCACACTTCCTGTGGATGCACATTATGCGTCTTTAAGGGAATGGTCTCCATCGCCTTCTCAGCAGGACTAACTAGATTTACTTACGATGGCACCCTAGTCCTGACACTTTTTGGTGTCCCCTTATTTTATTCCCCATTTCAACGTTTTCAATTTTCATACATTTTTATTACCCTACGAAGTTAAGATTCCATATTACAAAAATTTATGATCAATAACAGAATTAATTAAAAGAAACATGCCATGATAGATTCTGAATTTATAGCCACCAAATGTTTAAGTTTCGCCGGTATCTTACATTTTTCGTTCAGTAGTTCGTTTCCAGTTTTGTACACCACTTAGCTCCTTCACGTCCTTCATTGTGTTAGATCAGACTACTTTTTAAAAAGAATAAGACCTAACTCGTGCAATGATGCTGATACTTGGCAGTCTATTGCCGGACTGGCGCATCTCATTTACCAATCACAATTTGATTTATAATCATTGCTATTTTACCATAATTCCTATCACTTCGTAAAATATTTAACGTTTTTAATGTCAGTGATTATATGAATGTGCGGTGTCCCAAAGAACAGACACAACGCGGAATCTGCAGCTACGATACGTATTATGTAACTGAAGGTGGAGGGAGGAGGAAGGAAAGGAAAGGACAGGGACGAAACTAATGATATCAGCTACTGCGTCGATGATTTCAGCCGTAAATTGAAATATTAAAAAAAGGTAGGAAGATTTTTCTGTTTAGCAAAAGTGACAAAAAGGAGATATCAGAGTACTTGATGGCTCAACACGAAAGTATTATCTCAAGTACAGATAATTTTGAGGATCAGTGGACAAAGTTCAAAACCATCGTACAATATGCGTTAGATGAGTATGTGCCAAGCAAGATCGTAAGAGATGGAAAACAGCCACCGTGGTACAACAACCGAGTTAGAAAACTGCTGCGGAAGCAAAGGGAACTTCACAGCAAACATAAGCATAGCCAAAGCCTTGCAGACAAACAAAAATTACGCGAAGCGAAATGTAGTGTGAGGAGGGCTATGCGAGAGGCGTTCAATGAATTCGAAAGTAAAGTTCTATGTACTGACTTGCCAGAAAATCCTAAGAAATTTTGGTCTTATGTCAAAGCGGTAGGTGGATCAAAACAAAATATCCAGACACTCTGTGACCAAAATGTTACTGAAACAGAGGATGACAGACTAAAGGACGAAATACTAAATGTCTTTTTCCAAAGCTGTTTCACAGAGGAAGACTGCACTGTAGTTCCTTCTCTAGATTGTCGCACAGATGACAAAATGGTAGATATCGAAACAGACGACAGAGGGATAGGGCAACAATTAAAACCGCTCAAAAGTGGAAAGGCCGCTGGACCTGATGGGATACCAGTTCGATTTTACACAGAGTACGCGAAGGAACTTGCCCCCCTTCTTGCAGCGGTGTACCGTAGGTCTCTAGAAGAGCGTAGCGTTCCAAAGGATTGGAAATGGGCACAGATCATCCCCGTTTCCAAGAAGGGACGTCGAACAGATGTGCAGAACTATAGACCTATATCTCTAACGTCGATCAGTTGTAGAATTTTGGAACACGTATTATGTTCGAGTATAATGACTTTTCTGGAGACTAGAAATCTACTCTGTAGGAATCAGCATAGGTTTCGAAAAAGACGACCGTGTGAAACCCAGCTCGCGCTATTCGTCCACGAGACTCAGAGAGCCATAGACACCAGTTCCCAGGCAGATGCCGTGTTTCTTAATTTCCGCAAGGCGTTAGATACAGTTCCCCACAGTCGTTTAATGAACAAAGTAAGAGCATATGGACTATCAGACGAATTGTGTGATTGGATTTAAGAGTTCCTAGATAACAGAACGCAGCATGCCATTCTCAATGGAGAGTAGTCTTCCGAAGTAAGAGTGATTTCAGGTGTACCGCAGGGGAGTGTCGTAGGACCGTTGCTATTCACAATATACATAAATGACCTTGTGGATGACATCGGAAGTTCACTAAGGCTTTTTGCGGATGATGCTGTGGTATATCGAGAGGTTGTAACAATGGAAATTTGTACTGAAATGCAGGAGGATCTGCAGCGAATTGACGCATGGTGCAGGGAATGGCAATTGAATCTCAATGTAGACAAGTGTAATGTGCTGCGAATACATAGAAAGAAAAATCCCTCATCATTTAGCTACAATATAGCAGGTCAGCAACTGGAAGCAGTTAATTCCATAAATTATCTGGGAGTACGCATTAGGAGTGATTTAAAATGGAATGATCATATAAAGTTGATCGTCGGTAAAGCAGATGCCAGACTGAGATTCATTGGAAGAATCCTATGGAAATGCAATCCGAAAACAAAGGAAGTAGGTTACAGTACGCTTGTTCGCCCACTGCTTGAATACTGCTCAGCAGTGTGGGATCCGTACCAGATAGGGTTGATAGAAGGGATAAGATCCGACGGAGAGCAGCGTGCTTTGTTACAGGATCATTTAGTAATCGCCAAAGCGTTACGGAGATGATAGATAAACTCCAGTGGAAGACTCTACAGGAGAGACGCTCAGTAGCTCGGTACGGGCTTTTGTTGAAGTTTCGAGAACATACCTTCACCGAGGAGTCAAGCAGTATATTGCTCCCTCCTACGTATATCTCGCGAAGAGACCATGAGGATAAAATCAGAGAGATTAGAGCCCACACAGAGGCATACCGACAATCCTTCTTTCCACGAACAATACGAGACTGGAATAGAAGGGAGAACCGACAGAGGTACTCAAGGTACCCTCCGCCACACACCGTCAGGTGGCTTGCGGAGTATGGATGTAGATGTAGATGTCGATGTACTTCGGGACTTTATGGGGAATCCTAGCCTAGTAAGCAAGACATTCTGGGTTCGAGTCCCAGTCTGGCACACATTTTCACTCATCGCCACTGATTCCGCATAAAGTCCCGCTTCAGCTGATATCATTTAATTCCTTCCCTTTCATTTCCTTTCTGGCCCCTCCACCTTCTAATACATATTATGTACCACAGCTGAAGATTCCTCATCGTGTCCGTTCTGTTTGACAAGTCTGTAAGAACAGACACTACACATTCGTATAATTGTTTCACCTCGATGGACAATTAACTCATAGCCTTCATTACAGACGCACATTTACGTTCGACCTCTTGAGGGAATATAAAATTAGCGAACATGGACGATGTGGACGGGGACTGTGGATAAGTGGCACTGTAATTCGTTCCTCGTAAGAATGAACCTGATGTAAACAAACACAAACGCGCTGATTGGTCAGAAGCCGAAGCACGCGTACACCGCTGTTGTTACGCTGTTGGAAGTAGGTCCTACTTATGTACTAGATATCTTATTAGTAAGTTACGTAAAATGAAACTTTAAGATATTCAAATGTATTAATAGTCATCAACTTTTTACTTAATCGCGATTTAGCTACGTAGTTTTTATTTCAAAAATCGTGGACAGTCACAGCCTCTGCAGCGTTGTGCTCTGATTGCAATATGCAGTATGAAAATGGCTGAGCCTGCTTTCTGTTCAGGTAGGGAAACACGCGCGTGGAACACGGTTAAAAAGTGCCGAGAAATAGACTGTTCCTAATGTTTTTCATAAATTTACGGAGATAATCGGCTTTGAAGTTCCACAGCGTTGTATATACTGCAGTTGATAAGTGTATCCACATTGAACGTGTAGCGCAGTCGGTAATGTAATTGAATAAGAACGAAATGCGGATATTCGTGCACTAATTCAAATCTCCCTAGTATAATTTTTCTCGTTCAATTTGAAATACCTACATCTCGTAATTATAAAACTCATCATTTTTTATGAATAATACACGTCTTCTTGTTTCTCATTATATACTGGGCACGAAATTCCTGTTTCCATTTCAAATACAAATTCTTAATTATCGATGTTTTATGAAAGACTGTTCATAAAAGTTGTTTAAATTAAGAAAACATAACAATTTAATTTTTAAGGCAAAAATGAAAAGCCAAATCCTTTTTTTTTGGACTATGTCCATTGTTTTATATCACAGAGGTAAATAAGTATCGTAGAAACATGAAAAACAATCTTTTTCACAGCATCGAGCACATCATACAAATGCTGCATTTTTACATTTGCTACTGTAACATTACTATATGAACCCAACAGAACGGATCTGGAGCCAAGCTGAGGGATTTGGCCCGAGAAGTAACAAGACTATTAAGCTGCCAGACGTACTGGAACTAATGCACGCAGCTTTTTCACACGTTACTGCCCAACGCTGGCGGGGTGTAGAACGGTTCGTCATAAAAGATGAAGAGAAAGTGCTGCGCCTGTGATTGGCTTCGGGGATTCTGTTGTTGACAGGTTCGTTATCAACGTAGCGGGTGACACTTCCAGCACTGAAATGTATTTCTCGGATTCGGATAAGGAAGGAGCTAAGAGATTACCAGACGACCGACTGTAAGTAATACCTTCAGTGGCTTCAATATTTAACTATACGATGAAATCCTTCAATACTCTCTTACGTTACACACAGCTTATGCAAAACGATTACCCTGTAGTTAGGTCAGGAATTTTCATAATTTTTGTTTTTAATTAAAACAGTACGTTAGCCAAAAACGATAACGTGTTGCGGTTTTCGTGTAGTCGTCTAAGAAGCGGATTGTGTGAGATTTGCAGTGTATTATTTCATTCTGGTTAAAAAATAAATGACATTCGAAGCTGTATTGCACCTCATTTTTACGTGTAAACTGAAGCTGGCCGCGTCACTACAGGCTAGCTGTTCAAGTTAAATGCGCCGGTAATGCTGTTGTCCCAAGTCGGTGTCCGCGTAACGCACAGCACAAAACGTACACTTATTATCATACTTGACAGTACTCGAGACAGCTTGGCTGCAGTCCCACGTGAGAATGAAATCCAACGAGGTTCCAGCAAACGTGGAAGAATACATAGTGCAATGTTTACATCACGTATATTCTTATGATGAACGGATTATAGGTGGGAGCGTATTTAGGTGGTCCGCGCATTTGTTGTAAACACTGTGTCCGCGTGACACAGTGGTTAACGCAACTGCTTAGTGAGCAGGAGATCCCAGGTTCAAGTCCCCGGTCTGGCACACATTTTCACTCGTCGCTGCTGATTCCGCATAAAGTCCTGATGCAAGTGATATCATTAGTACCTTTCCTTTCCTTTCTGCCCCCTCCATCTTCTATTACAGAATAAGTATCACAGCTGCACATTCCAGGTGGTATCTGTCCTTTGGGACACCAGGTATTCATGTAATCACTGACACAGGAAATGTGGCCTCTAACTAAATAAGTGTCATAATTATATCTTCACTGGCAAAAAATCTGGGCTACCCCCTTGTTCAGATCTCTGGGGAAGGACTGCACAGTGGGTGGTAACTATGAGAAACTGATCAAAACACCAATGAGAAGGTAATATTCTAAGAATCAGAGCGTGGAATATCAGAAGTCTGAGTGTGGTATAGGCAGCTAGAGAATCTGAAAAGGGAAATGCAAAAGTTCAGTCTAGTAGTAGGTGGTCAGTGAAGTGAACTGTAAAGCAGATAATAATCTGCTCAGAAGAATACTGGATAACATCAACAAAGGCATAAAATAGTACAGCAGGAGTACAATTCGTTATGAACAGGAAGACAGAGCAAAAAGTGAGTTACTGCGAACAGGTCAGTAGTAGAATTATTCTCATCAGAAGAGAGTAAAACGCAAACAGAGTAGTACAAGTAAACATATGAGCGTCACAAGCAGAGATGAAAATATAAGTGTGTACGAGGTATTGAACGAGTATCTCAGTACCGGTATATAAACGGAGAAAAAATCTAATAATCATGAGTCTTGGAACGCTACAATAGGAGAAGAAATAGAAGACAGATTTGAGGAAAAATACGGGATAGATAACGGTAATGAAAGAGAAGAAAGTATCCTTGAAACCCCCTATAAATTTCATCTAGTAATAACAAATGTATTTTTCGAAAATAACAAGAAATGAGGTGCATAATGGAAAACCTGGAAAGGCGGAAAGATACCATCTGGGTTACATCGTGGTCTTACAAAACTTCGAAATCGGATACCGGATTGTAATTTTCACCCGGAACAGATTAAGATTCAAGCAAAACTTATTACTGATGTATAAGTAAGGTGAATTTTAAGAGAATCGCATGAAAAACTTTGGGTACTGAAGTATTGAGGAACGCTGAAGTATTGATTAATGCTGTGCGTTTGAAGTTCTCTGAAGCTGTAGATAATCTGGTAATGAACACTGAAGGACCAAAGAAACTTGTGTAAGCATGCGTATTGCCGCGAGGGTTGCCGCAGGGTCTTGGGCGCCTTACCACGGTTCGCGCGGCTCCCCCGGTCGGAGGTTCGTGTCCTCCCTCGGACATGGGTGTGTGTGTTGTCTTTAGCGTAAATTAGTTTAAGTTAGATTAAGTAGTGTGTAAGCCTAGGGACCGATAACCTCAGCAGTATGGTCCAATAGGAACTTACCACAAATTTCCATATTTTTCCAAGCGTGCTTATTCAAATACAGAGATACGTAAACAGGCAGAATACGGCGCTACGGTCGGCAACGCCTATATAAGACAACAAAGTGTCGGGCACAGTTGTTATAGCGGTTACGGCTGCTACAATGGCAGGTTGTCAAGATTTAAGTGAGTTTGAACGTGGTGTTACAGTCGGCGCACGAGCGATGGAACACAGCATCTCAGAGGTAGCGATGAAGTGGGGATTTTCCTATACGACCATTTCAGGAGTGTGCCATGGATACCAGGAATCCGGTAAAACATCAAATCCCAGGCATCGCTGCGGCCAGAAAAAGATCCTGCAAGAACGGGACCAACGACGACTGAAGAGAATCGTTCAGTGTGACGGAAGTGCAACCCCTCCGCAAATTTCTGAAGATTTCAATGCTGAGCCATCAACAAGAGTCAGCATGCGAACCATTCAACGAAACATCATCGATATGGGCTTTCGGAGCCGAACGCTCACTCGTGTACCCTTGATGACTGCACAACACAAAGCTTTACGCCTCCCCTGAGCCCAGCAACAACGACATTGGACTGTTGATGATTGGAAACATTTTGCCTGGCCGGACGAGTCTCGTTTCAATTGTATCGAGCGGATAGACGAGTACGGTTATGGAGACAACCTCATAAATCCATGGACCCTGCATGTCAGCAGGGGCTGTTCAAGCTGGTGGAGGCTCTGTAATGGTATGGGGCGTGTGCAGTTGGAGTGATATGGGACCACTGATGTGTCTAGATGCGACTCTGACAGGTGACACGTACGTGAGCATCCTGTCTGATCACCTGTATCCATTCATGTCCATTGTACATTCCGACAGACTTGCGCAATTCCAGCAGGACAATGCGACACCCCATAAGTCCAGAATTGCACAGAGTAGCTCCAAGAACACTCTTCTGAGTTTAAAACACTTACGCTGCCACTAAACTCCCCAGGCATGAACATTATTGAGCATATCTGGGATGTCTTGCAACGTGCTGTTCAGAAGAGATCTCCATCCTCTCGTAGTGTTACGGATTTATGGACAGTCCTGCAGGATTCATGGTGTCGGTTCCTTCCAGCACTACTTCAGACATTACTAGAGTCCATGCCACGTTGTGTTGCGGCACTTCTGCGTGCTCGGAAAGGCGCTACACGATATTAGGCAGATGTACCAATTTCTTCGGCTATTCAGTGTATATCACAGTAGGCAGTTTATTTGAAGAGGAGTGAATGTCCCTAAAAAGCACAGTTGCAGAAGTTCGGCAGACAAATATTGATACAAGGAAAGCAACTGCAAATAAATCTTGAATTACGGAAGAAATCTGCATCTAGATACGGTAGACGGTATGTCCCATTGTACCAGTTACTAGGGTTTCCTCTCGTTCCATTCGCGTATGTAACGCGGGAAGAATGAATGTTTGAATGCCTGTGCGAATGCAGTAATTTTTCTAATCTTATCTTTACGATCCCTATGTGAGCGATACAGAGGGGGTTGTAATATATTCCTAGAGTAATCATCTAAAACCTGTTCTTGAAACTTTTTAATAGACTTTCTCGGGATAGTTTACGTCTGTCTTCAAGCGTCTTCCAGTTTAGTGCCTTCGGTATCACTGTGACATTCTCCCACCTTAAACAAACCGTTGACCATTCATACTGCCCTTCCCTGTATACGTTAAATACTTCCTGTTAGTCCTACCTCTTATGGGTTCCACACACTTGAGCGATATTTCAGAACCGGTCGCATGAGTGATTTGTAAGCAATCTCCTTTGAAGATTGATTGCACTTTCCTTGTATTCTACCAATAATTCTACCACCTGCTTTACCCGCGACTGAACCTATGTGATCATTCCATTTCATATCTCTAAAAAGTGTTACACCCAGACATTTGTATGAGTTGACGGATTTCAACAGTGACTCATTGGTGTTATAGTCATTCTTCATTTTGTTAAGTCCAGAATTTTACATTTCCGAACATTTAAAGCAGGTTGCCAATCCTTGCACCACCGCCATCAGACTGAATACTTATCCAGCTTCTTTCAGACAGAACTTCAATACAAATAACTTCATCATCTGCAAAAAGCCTGATTTTACTATTAATATTGTCTGCAAGGTCATTAATATACAACATGAACAGCAAGGGTCATAACACACTTCCCTAGGGCATACCTGAAGTTATTTCTACATCTACACCGATACTCTGCAAAGCACATTTAAGTGACTGACAGAGGGTTCATCGAACCACCTTCACAATTCTCTTTATTCCAATCTCGTATAGCGCGCGGAAAGAATGAACACCTGTATCTTTCCTTACGAGCTCTGATTTCCCTTATTTTATCGTGGTGATCGTTCCGCCCTATGTAGATCGGTGTCAACAAAATATTTTCGTATTTGGAGGAGAAAGTTGGTAATTGGAATTTCGTGAGAAGATTCCGTCGCAACGAAAAACGCCTTTCTTTTAATGATTTCCAGCCCAAATCCCGTATCATTTCTGACACTCTCTCCCATATTTCGCGATAGTACAAAACGTGCTGCCTTTCTTTGAACTTTTTCGATGTACTCCGTCAGTCCTACCTGGTAAGGATCCCACATCGCGCAGCAGCATTCTAAAAGAGGACGGACCAGTGTTGTGTAGGCAGTCTCCTTAGTAGGTCTGTTACATTTTCTAAGTGTCCTGCCAATAAAACGCAACCTTTGGTTAGCCTTCCTCACAACATTTTCTATGTGTTCTTTCCGATTTAAGTTGTTCGTGATGATCACTCTCCATCCAAGATAACATACTGCGTCTTCCCTACGAGAAAGTCCTCAGCCCAGTCACAAATTTCACTTGATATCGCGTATGATCATACTTTTTGACAGTAAGCATAGGCTTTTGGAAATCAAGAAATGCAGCACCTATCCGATTGCCTTGATCGAAAGCTTTCACTATGTCATGTCAGAAAAGTGCGAGTTGTGCTTCACATGATCGATGTTTTCGAAATCAATGCTGGTTAGCATTGAGGAGGTCATTTTGTTCGAGACGTCTCATTATGTTTGAGCTCAGATTATGTTCTAAGATTCTACAACAAATCGATGTCAAGGATATTGAACGGTAGTTTTGTGGATCACTTGTATTGCCATTCTTGTAGACGGGTGTTACCTGTGCCTTTGGGCACGGTTTATTGTTCGAGGGATCTACGACAGATTGTAGTTTGAAGAGGGACTGACTCAACTCCAAATTCAGTATAGAATCCGGCAGGCAGAGATTCCATCCGCCCCTGGAGCTTTGTTCAATTTTAACGATTTCAGCTGTTTCTTAACGCCACTGACACTAACACTTATTTCATTCATCCTTTGAGTTGTACGAAGATTAAATTGTGGCAATTCTATTGTGAAACAGTTGATTTTGGAAATGACCCCTTTACAAGGCATTTTATTCTGAATGTAAATTTATTGTATAAAATGCGCCACACAGTTACGGCATCTTTTCCGGTTAATTTGAGTCGTTTCTTACGCAGATAATAAGTGTCCCTATTTCGCATATTGTAATCGCATATCTCTAATTAACAGTACGGTAGTGTTTGCTTTCGAATGCGTAACTTTTGCAAATGTATACAGTGAAGGACAGTCTGGAAGTCGTAATATTTAGTCCTCTGAATTTATTTCTGCGTGATTCTCTTGGGGTCAAATTTGCAATCCTTTCTTCTAAAGATTCACTATTGCATTTTTGTAGCCTATAACGCAGCAGGACAAGTGGGGTCACACTAGGCCATTTGTTAATAGAGTGATTGTGTTTATTGTCCTAGATATCTTTCTCATTAATAATATGATAGTGCTTATTTTTGAGCAAACTTTGCTGACATGGTCCCCTTATGTCAACTGTCTATCAACGATGAGACCCAAGGATTTGTAATTCTCTCCTTTTTGAGAACTAAATTACCTAGTCCAAGGCAGATATTGTTAGTCTTTGTAGTTTGTTTGTAATTGTCTGTATATTGTCTTATTTGCGTTTGTAAACAAGCTGTTTTCACAGAAATATTTATAAGCCTCCCTCTTTTTTGTAGCGGCACTTTATTCCAGTTCTTCTGCTGAGTCATTTTTAGCTATGAGTGTAATGTCATCCCAAAAATGATTCTGTCATATCATTTACATACAGAATAAAAAGATGGGGCTCCAGCTCACTGTGTGTGGGATTGGAATGTGGGAAGTATTGAGGAGATTATTATATGGAAAAAACTGTAGGCAATCAGTGTGTGGAGGGATTGATAGGTGCGATGTGAGCCTAAGGATATGAACAATATGACAGCGGAGCAAAGAAAAGATTAGTTGCAGACTTAATTTGCGATTGATGGGTTAGATAAGGTAGTCTGTATTTGGGTCGGTTCCAGCGATGAGTTCATGGCCTGCAAGAGAAAGGCCACTTAAATTAGGTTGGCATTTAGGCAGTGCGAAACGCAGTGGTCTAATAACTTTTGTGCTGTTAAATAGAGGGTTGCATCAGCGCTGGACTATGGTCGGTCAGAAACGTAAACGACGAAAATCCATCGATTACATCCATACTTTGTTGTAAAATATGTAGCATTGTTTTATACGGAAACTCATTTTTCTTTCCATACTATTAGGGGATGGAGCGCGGGAAGAATGGCGATTTCACACACTGTATACCTGGTCGAGCAATAGTTACCGTAATTTTACCTTTATGATTCGTACATGACGAAGAAGGAAATCTGTTGCGTGCTATTCAGAAAAATCGACCTAGTATTCACATTATCCATTTAAGGAAAATATGCAAAGCCTAAATCCATGACGATCGGACGCAGATTTGAAGGCCTCTCACTGCGCAAGTGAGTACGGTGTTTGTAATTGTATAAAAGTGGTTCAAATGGCTCTGAGCACTATGGGACTTAAAATCTGAGGTCATCAGTCCCCTAGAACTTAGAACTACTCAAACCTAACTAACCTAGGGACATCACACACATCCATGCCCGAGGCAGGATTCGAACCTGCGACCGTAGCAGTCGCGCGATTCCGGACTGACGCACCTAGAACCACTCGGCCTGTAATTGTCTGTATATTGTCTTATTTGCGTTTGCAAACAAGTTGTTTTCACAGAAATATTTATAAGCCTACCTCTTATTTGTAGCGGCACCTTATTCCAGTTCTTCTGCTGAGTCATTTTTAGCTATGAGTGTAATCTCATCTCAAAACTGCGATGCATCGCTTGATTTACTTTAAAAGAATGTTTGAAAAGTTGTAAGTAGATTGTCTGGAGAGAAATGCGTTAACGAGTAACCTGTCACTCAGATTATCCGTTTCCACGATACAGTCGCAATACCAGTTACCTTAAACAATTCATCTCAGCATACTCCCGGTATTTGGTTTGGCCGGTAACAACTTCGAAGTAGATCACTCAGCTTCGACGTTTTCAGTGCCCTATATCTATACAAAGAAGTAGTTTTATATGCCATTTGTTTCACATAGGAAGCATACCGTAGTTTATCGTATCCCTTATCGAACTGAACATTGTCTCTTTGTTTAGACATGCGTTAGTGGTTTCTCAAATGAAATTTTCTGTCACGCCATATAATTGCTGCCATTACATTCCACCCTAGATGTTACGATTACACGGTCGCTTCAGAGAAAGGGCTATTCGCAGCATCACCGTTACTCAGCACATTTGCAATTTGCTTGTGCTGCACTCTCCAGCTGAGCAGACGCTGCTTTGGCCAGCTGTTGCGGTGACCTTGACCGGAGTCCGGACCCACCACACGTCTCTTCCCCCACCACTGGCAGCCAACGCTGTGGGACGCTCGCCAGTAGTGAGTAGCAATTGTTTTCCTGGTGTATGCCGGGCGGACGCGGGATGCTCGATTTTGTAACAAGTGGTTTGTAAACAGAATTATTGTTTTATTTACTTTCGTGTCTTTGCTCACACATCACTGATGTTTTAAGACTTCCGTGGGAAACATCGAATCTTTCTTGTAGGAGATACGTGTGAAGTGATGTTCAAAATAGTACTTTGCTTTATGTTTGCTTTCGAAACGCTGGAAAGTTATCACGGACGAATCTAGACAGCAGAAAAACCATCAAGTTTCCGCCAGTTGTCAGTAACATTTTCTTACTTATTGATTTACTTTGCACCAGTTGGCCTCACATACTTGCATTTCGGCGTTTCTGCTTTCCTGTTAAGGGACTGAAAGGCGCTGCGTTGTTTATGGGACAATGAAGTGATATTTTTAGATGACAAAAAGTGCTCTATAAATCGCATGTAATGATCAGCAGCATGCAGTGGGTGAGTTGCTAAAGTAGACGTAAAATTGTGTAGTTCGTTGGCTCCAGAGCAGCCTCAAAATTGGGCTGTCATTCGGGCGACAACTGAGTTACCGGCACTTTTAAACATTTCTTTGCAATCAGAACAGCAGGAATTGTTGATAGCGACTTAATATTCGTCCTAGGTGATGCAGTCAACTTTAATGATACAGAATGCATACGCTGTACGATACTGGACAACTTTGAAAATGAACTGTTGTAGTTTTTAAGTGCACGATTTTGTTAAGATGTGCATGAGGATAGGTGGTTGGATTACAACAAACACATCTTGACTGTTGATAAATGTATTCCAGAGAAACAGACTCGTACACTGTACAGAATGACACTACCGGCACAAGTATTTACACACTACACAAAGATGCTTTGGAGCGAACTACACAGCTGCCCCAAAGAGCACACGCAGAAAGGAGAAACATAAGCCAGACGCCTCATTAGTTTTTGAGACACTGGAAATGGCGCTGAATTCAAATGACAGCCACCGCATTAACTACACAGAACCACAACATGAACGGGCTCTAATGTGTGTTTATTGATTTATTTATTTCTTACACCATGGATCCAACTGTGAGAATTTCACATGGAAGTAGTGTGTGTCAATTTTTACATTGTTAATGACAAGTACTTATACACTATGTTTACAAGTAAAGATTAGAAAGTTACGTAATTTCTACAATGATCCGTAACACTACATGATGAAATGAGAAACCTTAGGCCTACAGATTACAAAGCATAAAACATAGTAAATTAAATATGAAAAGGTCATATAACCCAGAGGGTTAAATATAAGCAGTTAACACTAAAAGTGTTACATATGTGACAATAATGTACAGCTTAGTGTTCAATTTAAATGATAACGCATCTTATTTTATTTTAAGGCAGTTTCTCACTGCGTTTCATAAACTCTTCCAAACTGTAAAATGGCATGGCTAAAAGAAATTGCTTCAGAAGCTCTTTAAATGTAGATTTATTGGCTATTTCACAGTTGATTTCTGAAGGAAGAGCATTAAATATCTTTATACCACAGTACTGTACACGCTTCTTCACAACCTTCAAATCTTTACCTTCAGTGTGGAAATCGTGTTCCTCTTTGTGTTGTACTGATGGCATTAACTGTTACCTTTGTATAAATCAGTGTTTTTACTTATGAAACACGTAAGTGAATATACGTATTGAGAAGTAGTTGTAAGAATTCCCAGATTCTGGAATAGGCTTCTGCAACTGCATCTAGGGTCTACACCACATCACTCTTATAACACGCTTCTCAGCAATGAATATTTTCTTTCCATAAGGTTGATTTCCCCAGAAAATAAATCCATATGCCATCAAAGAATGGAAGTAACCATAGTACGCTGCTTTTTTAATGCTTAAGTTTGCACTGTCAGAGATGATTCCCATTGCAAAAATCGAAGAGATGAGTCTCTTGTAAAGATCTAAAATGTGATGGGACCAGTTCACTCTACAGTCAATCTTCACACCTAGAAGCTTTGTTACTTCCACTCTTTCTATGACTTGTGTGGCATATTTAACAGTCATTTCTTCCTCAGTTTTGGCAGTTGGGGTGAACTGAATATAATTAGTCTTACTAAAGGTTAGTGAAAGACCATTTGCAGTAAACCATTTCATTAAATCTATAATAATAATATTAATTTTCCCATTTATAACCATTAAACATTATGTTCGAGTCATGTGCAAAGATGGTTAAATTACACTGTATCATGGTAGAGTAAGGTAAATCATTTATAAATAACAGGACCAGTAAAGGACCAAGAATAGAGACCTATGGCACTTACAATTTATGTTTCTCCATTCTGATGAAATCATTCCACCACACAAATTGTCTGACTTATCTAAGACTACTTTCTGTTTCTTATCTGTCAGGTATGACTGAAACCAGTTGTTTGCTACACCACTTATTCCTAGATGGTCTGCATTCAGTAATAGTATTTGGTGGTTCACACTGTCAAAGGCTTTAGATAAATCACAAAATAAACATGTTGTCACCATTTTCTCATTTAGGGATTCCAAAACCTTATCTATAAGGCATATATCGTTTGTTCAGTTGACAGACCTTTCCAAACTGATGTTTGCTAAGAATATTGAATTTATGTAGGTGTTCTAAAATACTGGAATACATAAGTTTTTCTAGTACCTTTGTAAAAACACAGTCAGGAGAGATATTGGTCTGAAATTTGTAACATCAGTTTTCTACACTTTCTTAAAGAGAGGCTTCACAATAGCATACTACTTTAGTCTATCAGGAACAATTCCTTGTTGCAAAGAGTCATTGAAAATGTGACACAGTATACTGCTTACAGAAGCACAACACTGTTTTAACAATTTTCTAGAAATATTGTCTACCCCACATGAGTTCTTGGTTTTCATGGAGACAATTGTTCTGTCAGTTTGTGATTCACAGAACCCTTGCAGCCTATTTGCTCAGACACCCATTGGAAGTGTTTACTAAAGATTTCAGCTATGATCTCAGAATTTTGCTGCACAAGATTCCCTTCGTGTTTGATTTTGAAGTTTTCTGTGGGCCTTTTTTTATTGTTCCCTGTCTCCTTGCTAACTATTTGACAGGCAGTCTTCATTTTATTATTGGAGCTATCAATTTCTTTTACATAATACAGTGCTTCTGATGTCTGAATAACTTTCTTTAGGATTTTACAATACATTTTATAATGTCTGATTAATTCTCTGTCCCTGGACCCTCTGGTTGCTCTATAAAGTTCCCTCTTACATTTACATCACACTCTAATACCCTTTGTGATCCATGGCTTCTTTAAGGATGTGGAAATATTGTTCCTAGCAAACTTATTAGAAAAAGCTTCTTCAAAGTGGGATAGGAATTCATTTATGAATTTGTTAAACTTTATATCAACATCATCTACTCTATGCACTGAATTCCAGTCTTGATGCTGCAGCATATGGCTAAAAATTTCCTGGGACTCTTTGTTCATAAATCTGATTGCCTTCCAGGATGGGACTGTTTTCTTGAGAGGTCTGTAGTCAGGTAGAGTGAGGAGCTCTCTATCATGGCCTGATATGCCATTTAAGATCGGGGTGACAGTGAAGCTCTGGTATAAATTTACATCCAAAAATATACTGTTGCACTGACATCTTTCATAGCCTTGTGGTGGTCTTCAGTCCGTAGATGCAGCGCTCCACATTAGTTCATCCTGTGCATGCCTCTTCATTTTAGGTGTAACTGCAGTCAACACCAATTTGGACTTGCCTATTTTATATAAGCCTTGGTCTTCTTCCACAATTTACACCTGTCACACTTACTTCCACAGTCAAACTGATAATTCCTTGATACCTTAGGATGTCTCTTATCAACTAATCCCTTGATTTAATTAAATTGTACAATAATTTTCTTTTTTTCCTGTTGGCTTCAGTACCTTCTTATTAATTATCCAACCTACCCATGTAATTTTCACCTGGCTTCTTCTGCACATGTTCACAGGAACACGCCTCTCGCAGAACCAGTACCTACATTTTATTTTCACCTGCTGTGTTTTGTACTTAACTGCAAGTGTTGAGTGTTAATTTGTGTATATTTGAGTCTGATGAAGATACCTCACTGATATCTACAACAAATCCTATAAGTACAAAAGTAAAAGTATTTAATAAATAGAATTAGTGTCTACTTACAGATGTAAGTGTGGTTTGTGGTAAGCTTACTCATCTGTAATGCAGTCTGAGGTCTAGGTTAGCTTGGAAGATGATAATTAGATTGTGAGTTGGTGGAGCGAACATGTGTAAATGCAGAAAACCTGCTTGCGGTAACAAATTGACAGCTAGTGAAGCATAATGTTTACATCTACACTGCACTGAAAAATTTAAGGGGAGGGGGGGGTCCAATACGTCACTTTTACCAAACACTGGCCCTACTAGTTCTGTGAATACTTTAATTGCAAACAGATGGTGAAAAACTTGATTTTAGAAATGATTCAGCTCCAAAGTAACAACTTGGGGACCAGTCTCCAATGAGAAATAAAAGAAATTGTATTTTTTTAAAAAAGAAAGGTATGTTATTATCAATTAGCAAATACAAAAGTGTTACAATGAATTGTAACAGTTCAAATTACACGTTTCTGCCAACCTTTTTTTATGGAATGGTGTGAACAAAAGATAAAAGGTAGGTATTCAGTTATCCACATTCAAGTCTTGAGACACCAGATGAGGGGGGAGGATATGACCAAAAATGTTAATAATAGGGAGGACGGCATTGTGTGGTGTTCATATAGAAGAAACATTAATCGCAGTCTCAGTTTGCTCATATTCCTTTGCCATTTATTCCTACTCTCTCTTACTGTGTCGCCATCATTTTGCCTGCGTTTATGAAATTCATTTAATATTTCCAGAATAAAAATCCCTCTCCCCCATATACAAACAGAATTTTTAGTTTATTTTTATGTGTATTTGTTCTAAATTTATTGTGTAACTGCGACATGAACCATGTAAGTCAGAAATTACATGAGAAGAAACCAGTAACTAGTAATCTCGTGAACCATACCAATATCTGAATCCCGGTTGTAACCATTTTGTGCTGGTGTGGGAGAGTGACAATAAGTTATTGCTATTATGCTGCTGTACATCAAAATGTCTTCCCTTCCTTTGAGCATTTGGAAGTTTTTAAGCCATCAAAAATAGGGCTTGTTACAAAATAGGAAATGTGTTGTATTTAAGCATTACAGATCTGTGGTTTAATATCATTAGAGCAGGAGTTGATCTTGGAAACAAGCCCCATTCATTCATGTTCTGTAAATCCCATCATAAAGGAGAGCCTTCAGGGATGTGGAACAAATCAAGTTATATATGTTTATGGGCTGAAGCAATCACCACAGCCTAATTCTGTAAAATATAGTAATATAGTAATGTTGTACAATGACTACTTCTGGGTGGTGCTTGTCAGGCGGTGCTCGACCCCCATCTGGGACATTTTGGGTTCATTTGATGGCGAGGGAGACACAGACATTGTAGGACTCTGCAAAAAAAAAAAAAAAAAAAAAAAAAAAAAAAAAAAAAAAAAAAAAATTGATGAATAAAACAATTCTTTGTTGTTCAGTGTGCTGTGGACAGTTATATGGGAGCACCTTTGTCTCAGGCATTCTCTAATAAAATCAAGCAATGGAAACTCCAGGTAGAAATATCAACAATGTAGGAAAAAATAGATTGCTACTTACTGTAAAGATAGTACATTAAGTTGCGGACAGGTATAGTTAAAAGACACTTACACAAAGCTTTCAGCTACAGACTTAATCATCAAAAGAGAAACACACACCATTCATACACACAAGCAAGCTCACATTATGCATACATAACTGCCAACTCTGACAGCTCACACCAGAATGCCAAGCTAGTAACCTTTTTTTTTTTTCTCTCTCTCTCAATGTGATAGGCATAGCAAACAGCTTGGGGCATACCCATTTTGCCTGGGAGGTGGCATGCTGAATTGAGCATTGCTGAGAAGCTGGGGTGTTGAGAGTGTGGAGGCAGTCACGGCCCTCAGCTAGAAGCAGGCGGCCAGTGACAAGACAGCGAAGGCATCTTAACACTGTAGCTGGTGGTGTCCCAGTGGTGTGACAGCAGGTAGTGCTTTACAAGAAGATGAACCCTAGATTGTTGGCTGCAGTGCTAAATCATGCAGCGGCAGTTCCTCAGAAGCACAAAGCTGGGTGGTAGTCTGTTCGCATCTCAGACCAAGAGTTGGTGGCAGATAAGTCTTGTGAAGAAGGCGGCAGAGTATTGGCTGCCAAGGACATCATAGTTACTGTTATTCATACCTGGTTATTCATGAAAATTTTAAGTTTAGGAATACATGTTAGTACCAGTGTTAACAAGTACGCATGACACACTATCGCACATGCCCTCTCGAGGCTTTAGCCAGTTCCAGTACAACATCCATTGCAGCCGTACTGAAGTCACGAAGTGGGGCCGAGGCTGTTTCCCAAATAAGTTATTGAAATATGACATGTATTACTGTATTATAGTTTTTAGTTTTTGACGTTGACCATTATGGACAAATTGTAGTTACTTTTATTCTGAAGAAGGTTGGGTTATCCCAAATCTAGGTAAACATTGCAACTGAGGCTGTTGTTAATTTAAAATTTGCAGTGTAGACTCTAAGGATGTGTCCGACATGGACTAGGCACCAAAACATTGTTCACTTGACCAGGAGCTGGTTTGGGGTCATAACGAAATTCAATGGAGGCACATTTAAAAATAGAAACCAGCAGTTAATGTGACACTGCAAGACAGTTGGCTGATAACATCTGTTGCTTTTTGTTTGTTGGTCATCCACTTAATACATCCAGCAGCCACAAGCAGTAAGCTATCTCTTATGATTTTGGTGTAGAACCTCTGATTGCCCTATCCCTACCCTCAGGAGCCTAGCCAGTAGACGCTAGGTATGGGTCTTGTGATCCCAGTGTTCATTAGCAGAGAACTGGTTAACATCAACAATTCTCTGTAACTATAAGATCTGTGCATGCTTCGATGCAATAGCAGAACATGGTACGTCACATGGAATGAAGACCTTGACTTCACTGCCATGATTGTGAAGACGGTTCAAATGGGGAGGGGGAGTAGAAAAAGAAGCTCAGTCACCTTCAGGGTGTGTTAAGTGCTTGTGGGGTGGATGGTTTTTAAGGCAAGATACTCATTAGTGGCTAACCTCTGCAGAACCCACTGCACCTCAATCATACACATCCTCAGCCCGTACACATCCTCCATGAAGTCTCAACCTCTCCCTATGTGATTTCCATATTTTTGGAGCCCTGAAGAAAGACTTTAATGTTGTAGATTTGCTTTGGATGAAGAGGTGCATGCCTGGATACAATCATGGCTCTGTAGGCAACTGCAAACATTTTTTGATGAATGCATTGACCACCTTGTCTCACAGTGGGATAAAACAGTTGTGGTAATTACTTTTGAAATAATACACAACTTTCTTACTTTATTTTTCCATCTATTTTATTTTCATTTGACTGCTCCCTTATACTCTGTATGCAGGACAAGTACTCTGCTGTGTGGGAAAGTGCTACCTTTGTGCAGTGGACCCCTGACCTATCAAGGGAAGTCCTACATTTCTCAGTGCCATAACACAGGTCCAAAAATATGCAGGTAGGACTGTGACAGAATCAATGGAGCCTTTGATTGAGATGTTCACTCAGCTCAAAAGCAAAGGATCCGATCAGTTCTGGAAACAATGCTGCAAATTTTGAGCTCTGCTTACATCATGTGCACAATGCCAGGAGGCTTCACCACTTCCGCCAGCCGCCTGTACGAACCCAAGCAACGGACATCAGTGTGCTGACATGAGCCACAACTTGCAGATGGCGCCTTGAATACTCAATAGCTACAGGCACAGTCTCCTCCAAACATCTCGGATGAGCCCTCCCCACCCCCCTCCCTGGCTGCCAAACCGAGTGTACATTGGATTTCTTTCTGGGCCAGGATATTGTTCCCTAAAGGGCTCATAATCCCTCCTTGTGCCTTCTCAGACCCTGCTGAAGGAGTGGCCACCTGTCCACTCTCAGGGTGAATGAGCAAGGAAGGCCAGATGGCCAGCCTCCACATTAAAATTCCATCTCGTGCAAAATTCAGCATGCCCTCTTCTCACATGATATCCTGCAAACTGCAAATAAAGGTCAACAGGCGGAATCCATATTCCTAAATTTCCAAAAAGCATTTGACATTGTGCCCTACTACAGAAGGTTAATGGAGGTAGGCAAAGATAGGAGCATGCGGTATAGGTTCCTAGATATGTGAGTGGCTCCAAGGCTTCTTGAGTAGCAGAACCTAGCACATTATCTCAATGGTAAGTGTTCATCAGAGACAATGGTACCGTCAGCAGTGCCCCAAGGAAGTGGGATAGAACCACTGCTATTTTCTCTATACATAAATGATCTGGCAGACAGGGTGAGCGAGTGAGTGCAAGATGATAGACTAAATTTCCAGTTGGTGTGATGAATGGCAGCTCGCTCTAAATGTAGAAAAATGTAAGTTACTACAGATGAGTAGGAAAAACAAACCTGTAATATTCAAATATAGCATAATTGGTGTGCTGCGTGACACAGTCACATTGATTAAATATATAAGCATAAGTTTCAAAGCGAAATGAAATGGAATAAGCATGTAGGCTAAGGATCGTATTAGGGAAGGCGGAAAGGTTGGCTTCGATTTGTTGGGAGAATTTTAGGAAAGTTTGGTTCATTGGTGCAACCCATTCTTGAGTACTGTTAGAGTGTTTGGGATCCTCACCAGCTCAGATGAAAGGAAGAAACTGAAGCAATTTATCTGTGAGCTGCTATATCTTTTACTGGTAGATTTGAACAACATGCAAGTATTATGGAGATCCTTCGGGAACTCAAATGGGAATCCCTGGAGGGAAGAAGGCTTTCTTTCACAGACAGCACATTTGTGAGAAAATTTAGAAAAGTGGCATTTGAAGCTGTCTGCAGAACAGTTCTATGTTGGGACCATGAAAAAAAGATAAAGGAAACTGGAGCTTGTATAGAAAGTAGTTTTTCCCTTACTCTATTTGTGAATGGAACAGGACAGGAAATGACTAGTAACGGTACAGGCTACTGTCCACCATGCACCCTACAGTGGCGTGTAGAGTATGTGTGTAAATGTAGATGTAGAATGCATTACCACCCACCACTTATCGTGTGGTGCCGTAGCATCCATCTCATTGTGTATACTGGGAGGTGCCTTGTCAACAGAGCCCGTGAGCAAAACAAGAGACACCGAGGTGTCCCATGTGACATGTCAACTCTTTCTTACTGCTACAGCCAGAAGCAGGAGTCTGAAGACGGCTGTCTATGGCAGAAAGCATCTTCAGGTGTTCGCGAACTGTGACCAGTTCCTTCTGCATTACAGATAGTATGCATATGCCCTATCCATCCTAGTACTACTAACTTAAGAATTAATTAACCTAAAAATACATAAAAATCACATAAAAAATTAAATACGTAAGGTGCTGTTCTGCTGGCATGTCACAGGTGGTAGCTGGAAATCATGATCAGCTATTAATTGCACAGGTGAACATCTTACATGGAGTTATGAAATTTCAATGAAGAGCAGAAAATCCAAACAATTACGAAAAAAATATATTACTACTCACCAAAAAGATGGTGACATTGAGTTGCAGACAAGCACAATGAAAAGACAGTTACACAGCGAGCTTCTGGCCAAAGCCTTATTCAGAAAAGAAAGGAAAATGCATACATTCACACAAGCATCACACTTCATGCACACATGAACACTATCTCCAGTCTTTTCACTGTTCCTGCCTGCAACTCAATGTGTCATATTTATGGTGAGTAAAAATCTATCCTTTCCATAATAGTTGATATTCCAACCTGGACATTTTGTTTTTAAACAATTAAAATAATTGTGTTCCATATGTCAGATTGAAGAAGATCTATAAGGGATGCACACCTAGCTTTTGTGTGCCATTTGCATGTATGCTCATTAGATCAGCTGTGAGGGCAAGTTCATTAAGAGATATCTAGTTCTGGCACGAACAGCTGTATGTGTAATGTCCAGATTTTTAAAAAATATATGGAAAGCTCTGAATTGACTCAGAGAACTAAAGAGACCCATCAACCACTGAATGTAGGTATTATCCCTGCAGCTGTAGCTCTGAATGGAAATGTTCTCAGAATTCGAATCCCCCCCTTTTTTTAGTGCCATTCATTTCTCAATTTTTTTTTTTCCATTACTCTTGTTGTAAATCACTTCATAATTTTTCAGTGATTTTCAGGGGGGGGGGTTGCAAGTGTCCCATTCTTTAATTTTAGAAAAAAAGTAAAATTAAATTAATATACAAAATTTTGTATGGGCAGTTCCTCCATGTTTTCATAAATGACACGTCAGAAAGGATGTTTAGGAAAAAAATTGTCAACCTACTTGTTTCCACATAAGAACTTTAGCCAGTTCTCAAATTTTCACAGTTTGCTGTATGTTGCATAAGATGTTTTGCAATTACCTATTGCCAATAGGATGTATATAAAGCAAAAAAAAAATTGCAAGAATTTATAAAATCAAGTTTAATTGCAGTACACAATATCTCAGTTCTCAGCTAGATAGTGGGTTTCAAGGCCTGGATGATTTGACATGGAATGCCCCATTAACCAAATCGGCTATTTATGCACACTCCCCAGAACAACCCAAACTTTCACGTCGTACTGTGTGTTCATTCCATTTCATATCGTTTTGCAGCATTATACCTAGAGATTTAATCATCATAACTGTGTCTAGCAGCACACCGCCAATACTGTATATCAGCATTACAGGGTCGTTTTTCCCATAACCTACATTTTTCTACTTTTGGAGCAAGCTCTCATTTGTCACACAAAATAGAAACCCTGTCTAAATCATACAGTCTTTCATTTTTATTCGACTGCCCCTTGCAAATAACTTTGCTGTCTCTTGGTACTCTGTGGTTTAGACATTATGACTGGCAGTACTCTAAAGACACTTTTACTTATCTGCTCCTACTTCTGTAAATAGCAACTGCTATTTTGGAAATGTAGTCTTTGTAAAACTTAATAACTCTGCTTGTAGAAGAGATGGAACTGTTGTAGCATTGGAGTGTGCTACATAGCATAGTTGTAGGAACTGTGGCAGCATGTCGACTTTTATCCCTGTTAGGCATAGGATCCCCATTTGCACCTGTATTTCACAAAATCAAAGTAATCCATGATTGACAGCTCTCTCTGTGGCGACTGGAAACACCATTATTGAATGGATACGACACACTGTGGAAGCAGAAGATAGTCCCAGTTGCCGAGTGCCATTCGGAGGCTGCTGTTCAGAACTGAGGAGGCATATCATGGCAAATGATGTGCCTGAGTGATAGGGGCCTCTTGTGGTAAAGCTATATACTGAGGATTGAGTGTGTACACAGTAATTTTCATAGATCAAATCATATTTCAACTTACCAAATGTCCACTAAAACTATACTATTTTAAATTTTAAAAACTTTTTTCTCTTACCAAAGGATATGCTGCAATGGTTAAGTCACTGAACTCATGTTCTCTGAGAGTAGGATTCAAATCCTGTTCAGAGAGATATAGATTTCCCATAGTTTCACTTCAGATGAAAGCTGGAATTGTCCTTTTGAAAAGACAATGTCGAAGCTGTGCTTCTGTTGAATTTCTAATGAATTCTTCATCAAAAAACTGTAAAACCCTCGCCTTTGTTCCTTTTTAAAATCTATCATCCTCCTTCTGTTTATTCTCAACTTGAATATGATTATACAATGTATGAATCTGCAGGCATGTGTAACTCAAAGTAGTTAGATACTGTTCATCTTAAGAGGAACAGCCATGTGACCTCTAGTTACCCAAGAAGAATGAGACAGCATATCTTGCTAGTGACACCTGTTTTAAGGATCTAGCCACTGCTGTAACTATTGACATAAAATAATTTCACCAGTAAATCTGATGAGTAGTAGTTTAGAAGTAGACATATGCCTTACACAGTTTGACATTGTAGATGTTAAAAGTCTGAATCATAACAGGAGCAGTTCACTGACCTGGCTGATTATAAGACGCAAACTAATTTTAGAAACAAGAAAATACAAGAACCATTGCACCACCTAATAATGTACTTAAATCAGCTATTAAGTAATTTTTTTTTCATCATCGTGATTTGGTATATACTCCTCGATATAAGCAAGTCAATATCCTTGGATGCTAATTTGTTTTTACAGGCATGATTTCATAAAGCAGTTAAGTAGATGATGAGATGATGTCACTGCAGCCAGAAATTCTTCATTGGCTCAGATTTGGTCAAACAGTGTACTAACAGAGACAATGATGGGGGAACATTTTTGATACCATACCAATATTCAAAACCAAGGAAAGGTTTCCTTATTTTGGGTACCAGGACATGTGAGAAATGGGGGAAATAATATTTCAGACACAGTAGCCAAAGATGTCTGCAGAGATACTTATACTGTATCCCTGCATTCTCTGATCTCATTACTGAGAAGGAAGCATTTATGAGTCTGTGGGAGGAAGAGTGATTGCAGGTAATATACGACAAGCTGTAAAGTCACTCATTCGTCCATGGTACTTGTCCTGACTCAGGACATTACTTGGAATCTCACACCTACCTTTGCAGATGACAGGACTCAGTATATTGTGGTACCTTATGTCCCTCCTCCATGGAACTCAACTTTGATTGCTGAGCAAAGATAATCAGTATTATTATTAATATGTACTATGTTTTTGGATGGGGTCCACTCTTAGCAAAACACAATTTTGTTTTTTACCCCAAACTTGTTTCACTGGAGTTGCAGCATCATCAGTGGGCTTTTATTTTATGGCTGTATGGCTGTTAAACATAAAGAATGTTCTTTACTGTTCGTAAACATGTAAATATTAGTTTTTAAATTGTAATTACAGATTCTTGAAGAACACATAAAATTATCTATTCATACCTTTTAATCACATAGTGTGGTTTTCCTGCTGTATTATGTTTTTACAGTGTCTGTTTTCTTTTACAGTTTGTCATCTGCAACCAAATACAACTTAATGTGTACAAAATATCTAAGCAAAAATTACAATGTGGAAACTGTTGTGGCTGTGTCTGAAATTAATTAAATTTATGTGGAAGGTTGTATGTGTACCTGTGTGTGTGTGTGTGTGTGTGTGTGTGTGTGTGTGTGTGTGTGTGTGTGTGAAGATGAGGAAAAAAGAAAATTTAAGTGAAACATAATGAATAAAAAAATAGGAGTGCGGCGGGTTAACTACTACAAACAGCATAGTGAACACATTATTGTGGCCAAGATAGACACAAAGCCCATGCCTACTACAGTAGTACAAGTTTATATGCCAACTAGCTCTGCAGATGATGAAGAAATTGATGAAATGTATGACGAGATAAAAGAAATTATTCAGGTAGTGAAGGGAGACAAAAATTTAATAGTCATGGGTGACTGGAATTCGTCAGTAGGAAAAGGGAGAGAAGGAAACATAGTAGGTGAATATGGATTGGGGGGAAGAAATGAAAGAGGAAGCCGCCTTGTAGAATTTTGCACAGAGCATAACTTAATCATAGCTAACACTTGGATCAAGAATCATAAAAGAAGGTTGTATACCTGGAAGAATCCTGGAGATACTAAAAGGTATCAGATAGATTATATAATGGTAAGAGAGAGATTTAGGAACCAGGTTTTAAATTGTAAGACATTTTCAGGGGCAGATGTGGATTCTGACCACAATCTATTGGTTATGAACTGCAGATTGAAACTGAAGAAACTGCAAAAAGGTGGGAATTTAAGGAGATGGGACCTGGATAAACTGAAAGAACCAGAGGTTGTAGAGAGTTTCAGGGAGAGCATAAGGGAACAATTGACAGGAATGGGGGAAAGAAATACAGTAGAAGAAGAATGGGTAGCTCTGAAGGATGAAGTAGTGAAGGCAGCAGAGGATCAAGTAGGTAAAAATACGAGGGCTAATAGAAATCCTTGGGTAACAGAAGAAATATTGAATTTAATTGATGAAAGGAGAAAATATAAAACTGCAGTAAATGAAGCAGGCAAAAAGGAATACAAACGTCTCAAAAATGAGATCGACAGGAAGTGCAAAATGGCTAAGCAGGGATGGCTAGAGGACAAATGTAAGAATGTAGAGGGTTGTCTCACTAGGGGTAAGATAGATATTGCCCACAGGAAAATTAAAGAGACATTTGGAGAGAAGAGAACCACTTGTATGAATATCAAGAGCTCAGATGGCAACCCAGTTCTAAGCAAAGAAGGGAAGGCAGAAAGGTGGAAGGAGTATATAGAGGGTTTATACAAGGGCGATGTACTTGAAGACAATATTATGGAAATGGAAGAAGATGTAGATGAAGATGAAATGGGAGATATGATACTGCGTGAGGAGTTTGACAGAGCACTGAAAGACCTGAGTCGAAACAAGGCCCCGGGAGTAGACAACATTCCATTAGGCTTTGGGAGAGCCAGTCCTGACAAAACTCTACCATCTGGTGAGCAAGATGTATGAGACAGGCGAAATACCCACAGACTTCAAGAAGAAAATAATAATTCCAATCCCAAAGAAAGCAGGTGTTGACAGATGTGAAAATTACCGAAATATCAGTTTAATAAGTCACAGCTGCAAAATACTAACGCGAATTCTTTACAGACGAATGGAAAAACTGGTAGAAGCGGACCTCGGGGAAGATCAGTTTGGATTCCGTAGAAATGTTGGAACATGTGAGGCAATACTAACCTTAGGACTTATCTTAGAAGAAAGATTAAGAAAAGGCAAACCTACGTTTCTAGCATTTGTAGACTTAGAGAAATCTTTTGACAACGTTAACTGGAATACTCTCTTTCAAATTCTGAAGTTGACAGGGGTAAAATACAGGGAGCGAAAGGCTATTTACAATTTGTACAGAAACCAGATGGCAGTTATAAGAGTCGAGGGGCATGAAAGGGAAGCAGTGGTTGGGAAAGGAGTGAGACAGGGTTGTAGTCTCTCCCCGATGTTATTTAATCTGTATATTGAGCAAGCAGTAAAGGAAACAAAAGAAAAATTCGGAGTAGGTATTAAAATTCATGGAGAAGAAGTGAAAACTTTGAGGTTCGCCGATGACGTAATTCTGTCAGAGACAGCAAAGGACTTGGAAGAGCAGTTGAACGGAATGGACAGTGTCTTGAAAGGAGGATATAAGATGAACATCAACAAAAGCAAAACGAGGATAATGGAATGTAGTCAAATTAAATCGGGTGATGCTGAGGGGATTAGATTAGGAAATGAGACACTTAAAGTAGTGAAGGAGTTTTGCTATTTAGGGAGTAAAATAACTGATGATGGTCGAAATAGAGAGGATATAAAATGTAGACTGGCAATGGCAAGGAAATCGTTTCTGAAGAAGAGAAATTTGTTAACATTGAGTATAGATTTAAGTGTCAGGAAGTCATTTCTGAAAGTATTTGTATGGAGTGTAGCCATGTATGGAAGTGAAACATGGACGATAACCAGTTTGGACAAGAAGAGAATAGAAGCTTTCGAAATGTGGTGCTACAGAAGAATGCTGAAGATAAGGTTGGCAGATCATGTAACTAATGAGGAGGTATTGAATAGGATTGGGGAGAAGAGAAGTTTGTCGCACAACTTGACTAGAAGAAGGGATCGGTTGGTAGGACATGTTTTGAGCCATCAAGGGATCACAAATTTAGCATTGGAGGGCAGCGTGGAGGGTAAAAATCGTAGAGGGAGACCAAGAGATGAATACACTAAGCAGATTCAGAAGTATGTAGGTTGCAGTAGGTACTGGGAGATGAAGAAGCTTGCACAGGATAGAGTAGCGTGGAGAGCTGCATCAAACCAGTCTCAGGACTGAAGACCACAACAACAACAACAACAAGTGAAACATAATGAAAATACACACACACACACACACACACACACACACACACACACACACACACACACACACACAGGTGCACGCGCACGCACGCAGGGGGCTCACCGTTCTTTCGTGAGTTCATGTGTGGCGCACATGGGGCCCCAAGCTATTGCAGAAAATTCTTCTTTCCCTGGCAGCATTTCCTTCACCCTGCCTTCCCTCCCTATCTTTGCTCCTTTCCTGTTGTCACCACCTTCCCCTCTCTTGGTGTTCTGATTTATGTTGACCTGGCCATCCACCTGGTTTCCTGTATTGGTTGCAATTTTGTTCCTTTTGCCTATTCTTTCATCCTTTAGGTCCCCGCTTGAGGTTTGACCTCCACTTCAAAATTTCCTGTTTTTAGTGTGAGCCGTATGGGAAAGAACTCCCTCTCTAGCATCTATGATGTGGATTCCTTTCCCCCCTTCCTTCCCCTCTCCCTTCCCCACTGTAGCCCCATTCCACCTGCTAGGTCACCAGCATGTATAGCCAGTCCATGTGGTGGGGCTGTTATGTACCCATATGTCTGAGTGCCCTGACAACACGGGGATCACACTACTGATATCGGAGCTGTACACTCCCCCTGTATGCCAAGGAGTGGTTGCTTAACTTCTTGGGGCATCGGAATGCCTGGCAATGGCCGTCGTGCCAGACGACCACTACTGTGGCTAGGTGACGCCCATGGGGAGAGCCCCTGGTCGGAGTGGATGGTTTCCAGGCAGATGCTTGGCACATGAAGCATATCAAACTGCAAAAATCTGGCTGTTCTCAAACAGCTGTCTCTTCAAATGGTGAAGGATCATTGAATGATGCTTTGTATGACCTGGCAACCTTCCCTTCCCTGGCTGCACCATGGGAGGAGGGCCAAGCTCGCCATCTTGTGATGAAACCCTTTCCCCCTTACCTTGTTTGTTCTAGGACAGATGGGGGCACATTCCCACTGTTTTTTTATTGAAAATATCAAGGATAAGTTTAGTGAAGTGGAGTCTCTTAGTAAGATGCGGTCGGGCCCCCTCTTGGTCAAAAATGCTTCTGCCACCCAATCCACAGCTCTTTGTGCCTGTGATCATCGTGACAACGTCCCGGCGTCTGTCACTCCCGACCGATCTATGAATATGGTCCAGGGAGCTACTTTTCATAGGGTCCTCATCCTGCAAACTGATGACGAACTCCGGCCTAATCTGGTGCAGCGTGGCATTCATTTTGTTCAACATGTGCAGAAGGATCGCAAAGACAACCACACCAATACTGGTGCCTTTATTCTGGCTTCCCAGAGAAGGGCAAGGTTATGTGCTACAGGATACAAGTCCTTGGATCACCTATCTTATGCTGAGGCTCGTCAAAAGTATGAGAGACTCCATCCAGTGCCCCCCTTCTTCGGCATCTGCTGGTGATCAGGTTCCCTCCCGGTACCCCTCTCCCCAGTGTCTCTCAGGCCAGAAGACGCTTCTCACCACTCAGCCATGAGGCACACCATCTGTGCACCCCAAGGTCACCCCCTCTCTTTCAGTTCCAGATCTTGCAGAAGCCTGTACTCTCTCTGTGCCCTGCCCACCCCCACCTCAGAAAGAGAAGAAGAAGAAACATAAATCACAAGACAAGGCACCCCCAGTGCTCCTGGAGGTGCCATCTCCCCCCTCATAACCTGAGTCTGATACTGGCTAGTTTCTAGCTGAAATCTAGATCTGCCAATAAAATTTAAAAGTACGACTGATAGCTGATAGCTGAAATCTATTATTTACAAGTCGCTGAGTGTAACAGCCTTCTGAATGGAAGTTAACCTGATGAGTCTCATACCTTATTTATGGATGTAACCCCACCTTTGTCGGTGATGACTACTGACTGAGTGACCTGACCTCCCCCCTCAGCTTCTTCATGTCTACCTTGGACTCTCACCACAAATCATCCAGTTGACTTGCAACAGATACTATCATCACCTACCCCAAATGCAACATCTTGTCCCTTCCTATTCTGTGTTCTGTCTTGTTCTTCAAGAAACACAAAAATGGTTCAAATGGCTCTGAGCACTATGGGACTTAACATCGATGGTCATCAGTCCCATAGAACTTAGAACTACTTAAATCTAACTAACCTAAGGACATCACACAACACCCAGTCATCACGAGGCAGAGAAACAAGAAACACATTTCTGTGATGAACACCCTCCAATATTTTGTGATTATCAGGCATTCTGTCAGAACTGTCGTGGCCCCGGGTAGCATCTGGTGGGGTCTGCACTTTGGTTTACTCCAATGTCATTAGTAACTGGATCCCCCTATGTACCAACTTGGAAGCGATAGCAGTTCGAGTGCACACAACTCCGTCAATCACCATTTCCAGTGTCCACCTCCCTCCAGGTAGGCCACTTCCTTACATTACACTGTCTACCTTAATCCTTCAACTCCTGCCCCCATTTCTCCTCCTTGGGGACTTCAATGCCCACCATCCACTGTGGGGGAGAGTCACTTCGACAGGTAGGGGTATCCTAATTGACCAACATATCACGGATCTCGATTTGCCTCTCCTTAATGATGGTTCCACTACGCACTTCAGTGCTGATCATGGCACCTTCTCTGCTATCGATCTCATGATCTCCTCCCCTACCCTCCTGACTTCCCTACACTGGTCATCCCATGATGACCTTTGTTACAGTGACCACTCTCCAGTGATTCTATCATTCCCCTGCTGCCGCCAGGCAGACAGGACCCCACATTGGGCATTCCGCAGGGCCAATTGGCCTTTATATATATTTGCTGTGAACTTTGACACACATAGGTTTGCTGTGAACTTTGACACCTCCCTCATGAATTCCATTGATGTAGTTGTGAAAGGCATCTCTGCCACTGTTTTTCATGCTGCTGGTACTGCTGTCCCCCTATCCACAGGACCCTCTCACCGCCAACTGATTTTATTTTTTATTTATTTACATATCAAGTTCCTTAAGACCAAATTGGGGAGCAAATCTTCAAGCTCATGGAAAATGTCGGTACATGAAATTACAGCATAAAAGTAATAACAGATAAAAATAAAAAGTTTATGAACCCAAAAGAAGTCAGTCCATAAGTTTAAGTAAAAGCAATCAATAGTACAACAAGAACCAGCTTACTTTTTTCAAGAAACTCATTGACAGAGTAGAAGGAGTGACCCATGAGGAAACTCTTCAGTTTCAATTTGAAAGTGCGCGGATTACTGCTAAGATTTTTGAATTCGAGTCGTAGCTTATTGAAAATGGATGCAGCAGTATACTGCAGATCTAAATGCAGGTTTGATTTCTGCCAAGAATTAACTGAGTGAAAGCTGTTTATTCTTGGAAATAAGTTAATATTGTTAGCAAGAAATGACAGTAATATATATATTGAGAAGCCAATGTCAAAATATCCAGACTCGTGAACAGGGGCTGACAAGAGGTTCGTGGACTTACACCACTTACTGCCCGAATCACCCATTTCTGAGCCAAAAATATCCTTTTAGAATGGGAAGTGTTACACCAGAATATAATACCATATGGCATAAGCAAATGAAAGTAAGCAAAGTAGACTAATTTTTGTGTCAAACAATCACTCAGTTCAGATACTGTTCGAATAGTAAAAATAGCAGCATTAATTAAGTCTTTGAACACGATCCTCAATGTGGGCTTTCCATGATGGTTTACTATCTATCTGAACACCTATAAATTTTAACTGTTCAGTTTCACTAATCGTATGCCCATTCTGTGAAATTAAAACGTCAGGTTTTGTTGAATTGTTTGTTAGAAACTGTAGAAACACAGTCTTACTGTGATTTAGTGTTAGTTTATTTTCTACAAACCATGAACTTAGGTCATTAACTGCTCTATTTGAAATGGAGCCACTGTTGCACACAACATCCTTTACTACCAAACTAGTGTTATCACCAAACAGAAATATTTTAGAGTTACCCGTAATACTAGAGGGCGTATCATTTATACAGGGTGTTACAAAAAGGTATGGCCAAACTTTCAGGAAACATTCCTCACACACAAAGAAAACAATATGTTATGTGGACATGTGTCCGGAAATGCTTACTTTCCATGTTAGAGCTCACTTTATTACTTCTCTTCAAATCACATTAATCATGGAATGGAAACACACAGCAACAGAACGTACCAGCATGACTTCAAACACTTTGTTACAGGAAATGTTCAAAATGTCCTCCGTTAGCGAGGATACATGCATCCACCCTCTGTCGCATGGAATCCCTGATGCGCTAGAGAATGGCGTATTGTATCACAGCCGTCCACAATACGAGCATGAAGAGTCTCTGCATTTGGTACCGGGGTTGCGTAGACAAGAGCTTTCAAATGCCCCCATAAATGAAAGTCAAGAGGTTTGAAGTCAGGAGAGCATGGAAGCCATGGAATTGGTCCGCCTCTACCAATCCATCGGTCACCGAATCTGTTGTTGAGAAGCGTACGAACACTTAGACTGAAATGTGCAGGAGCTCCATCGTGCATGAACCACATGTTGTGTCGTACTTGTAAAGGCACATGTTCTAGCAGCACAGGTAGAGTATCCCGTGTGAAATCATGATAACATGCTCCATTGAGTGTAGGTGGAAGAAACTAAAATGAGCTCTAACATGGAAATTAAGCATTTCTGGACACATGACCACATAACATCTTTTCTTTATTTGTGTGTGAGGAATGTTTCCTGAAACTTTGGCCATACCTTTTTGTAACACCTTGCATAAATAAGGAACAGGAGTGGCCCCAACAATGATCCCTGAGGCACTCCCCACCTTGACCGTGCCCCACTCAGAGACCCCACATCATAGCCATTCTCAACATTGTGAATAATGACCTTTTGCTGTCTGTTTCTACAGTAAGAGATGAACCAATTGTGAGCTACTCCCCGTATTCCATAATTGTCCAATTTCTGGAGCAATATTTTGTGATCAACAGAATCAAACACCTAAGTTAAATAAAAAAATATGCCTGTAATTTGAAACCTTTTGCTTAACTCGTTGAGTACCTTGCAGAGAAAAGAGAATATAGCATTTTCAGTTGTTAAGCGACTTCTAAAGCCGAACAGTACATTTGATAGCAAATCATGTGATATAAAATGATCGATTATCCTTACATACACAGCGTTTTCAATAACTTTAGCAAACACTGATGGCATAGAAATGGGTCTAAAATTGTCTACATCATCCCTTTCTCCCTTTTTATAAAGCAGCTTTACTACTGAGTACTTTAACCATTCAGGAAACTGACCATTATAAAGGAAAAATTATAAATACAGGGCTAACATGTGCAGCACAATACTTTAATATTCTGCTAGGCACTCCATCATAACCATGAGAGTCCTTATTCTGTGGTGATTTAATTATTAACTCAATCTTTCCCTTGTCTGTATCACAGAGGAGTATTTCAGACATCAGTCTCGGAAAGGCATTTGCCAAGAGTGTTATATTATTCCCTGTAGAAGCTAAATTTTTATTTAATTCACCAGCAATGCTCAGAAAATGATTGTTAAATACTGTACATATGTCTGGTTTATCAGTAACAGAAATATTTTTACTGCAAACTGACTTTACATTGGAGACGTCGTGTTGCTGACCAGACTCTTCCTTCACAACTGACCATATGGCTTTAATTTTATCCTGTGGATTAGCTATTCTATTTGCATACCACATACTCTTTGTCTTCCTAATAACATTTTAAGCATCTTACAGTACTGTCTGTAATAGGCTACTGCAACTTGTAACTACTTCTAACATTTTGGTATAATTCCCACTTTTGTTCTACATGCTACCCTTATCCCACTATTCAGCCACCTGGTCTGCCCATTACTGCTAGTACCCTGTTTAGAATGTTCTAATGGAAAGCAACTCTCAAAGAGCATGAAAATGTGTTAAGGAAAGCATTATGTTTATCATCTGTGTTATCAGCACTATAAACATCCTGCCACTCTTGTTCCTTGACAAGTTTTTAAAATACTCTCTATTGCTGTTGGATTAACTATCCTACATAGTTTGTAATTGCGTGTGACATTTGTTTGAGTACAAAACCCTTTTAGTGTTAAAATTTGTGCATCATGGTCTGAAAGGCCATTCATGCATCTAGTAATGAAGTATGAATAAAAATATTGTCTATGGCTGTGCTACTGTTCCCCTGCACCCTAGTTGGAAAATCACAGTCTGCATCAGATCATATGAATTTAGGAGATCTACCAACATCCTTTTTCTTGCACCATCATACACAAAATTTATACTGAAGTCACCACATATAACTAATTTCTGGTACTTCCTACAAAGTGAATCGAGAGCCCTCTCTAGCTTGAGCAGAAATGCTCTGAGGTCAGAGTTAGGTTACCTATAAACAACAAAAATTACAAGTTTAGTTTCACTCAGTTCAACTGCCCCTGCACAACGTTCAAATATCTGTTCAGTGCAGTGCCATGATAGGTCTATGGACTCAAATGGAATACTGTTTTTTATGTACATAGCCACCCTCCACCCCACAAGGAAATCCTTGAAAAACAGCCAGATAAGCTGTATCCTGATAAAGGAAGCCTCTGAATTGTCAAATTATTTAAATGGTGCTCCTTGGTGGACCAAGGATGTTGCAGTCACTGTCCAGGACTGCCGACAGGTGCTGTAGCGATTTAAGCAACATCCTTCACAGACCAACCTCCTCGGTTTTAAGCGTCTCCATGTTAAGGCTCGTTATCTTATTAAGTGGAGTAAAAAGGAATGCTATAAGCGCTATGCTTCCTCCCTGGGGATGCATGCATGCCTCTTCATTGCACGTTTGGTCCAAGCTCTGTAACCGTCTAGGCCGCCAGCAACAGTCAACTGTCCAGGGTCTGAACCTCCGAGGTGCTCTGTGCACTGATCCATTGCGAAGTACCTAATTGAGTTCAGAAAGGGTAGGCTAAGTACAGTTAGCAGTGTCATGTTTGATGCTGTTAGAAGTAGTTTATGTTGTAGCAACTGAAGTAGATAGTTCCTGTGAGTTAATATGGATAGAGGTCATTAGTCATGACAACTGGAATAAAATAATAATTCGATCCTTTTACTGACTTCCCAAATCAAATAATACAATTGCTGAAAAGTTCAAACAAAACCTAAGTCTAATTCCAAACATGTACCTGACTCATACAATTATAGTTGGTGCCGACTTCAATTTACCCTATGTTGGCAAAAATACATGTTAAAATCCGGAGGTTCGCATAAAATATCATCCGAAATTGTGCTAAATGCATTCTCTGAAGATTATTTCGAGCAACTACTTCATGAGACCACTTGAACAGTAGACAGCTGTGAAAACACTATTCATCTCTTAACAATAAATAATTCTGAGCTAACAATGAGCATGTAAATGGATACTTGGTTTAGGGAATGCAGGCTCGTCTTAGCAAGACTGAATACTGTAACTCCCAAATCCATCAAAAATAAACATATTCAAAAAAGCAGATAAAAATTTGCATGACACCTTCATCAGAGACAGTCTCCATTCCTCCCAAATTGTCCGCAGCTCATGGTCTAGTGGCTAGCATTGCTGCCTCGAGATCACGGGGTCCCGGGTTCGATTCTCAGCTGGGTTGGGAATTTTCTCTGCCCGGGGACTGGGTATTTGTGTTATCCCCATCATTTCATCATCATCATCATCATCATCATCATCATTATTCATGACTGTGGCTAGATTGGACTGTGTAAAAATTGGGACTTCGTATGGGCTCTGATGACCACACAGTTGGGTGCCCCACAAACCAAACATCAACTCCTTCCAAATTAACAGTGTAGGTATACACCAGATGTTGCTTGAATTCAAAGAAATAGCATCAACAGCAAATGAGAGATTTGTACCAAATAAATTAACAAATGACAGGGCTAATCATCCACAGTACACAAAACAGGGGCAGAATACTGTCACAGAAACAACAGAAAAAGCATGTCAAATTCAAATGAACACAAAACCTCCAAGATTGGCAATCTTATATGGAAGCTTTAAATTTAGTGTGAACTTCAGTGTGAGATGCTTATAATAGTTTGCGCAACAAAACTTTGTCTCGAAACTTGGCAGAAAATCCAAAGAGATTCTGGTTGTGTGTTAAGTATCCTAGAGGCAAAACACAATCATTGCCTTCTCTGCATGTTAGTAATGGAAATACTATCAATGACAGTGCTGCTAAAGCAGAGTTACTAAATGTAACCTTCTGAAATTCCTTTACCAAAGAAGACAAAGTAAATATTCTAGGAGTCAAGAACAGCTGCCAACATGAGTAACTTAGAAGTAGATATACTCGGAGTAGTGAAGCAACTTAAATCACTTAGAAGAACAAGTCTTCTGGTCCTGATTGTGTACCAGCTATTTCCTTTTATAGTATGCTGGCACAATCATATAAAATCACTCGCTCGACAAGAGATCCGTACCCAAAGACTGGAAAGTTGCACAGGTCACACAAATATTCAAGAAAGACAGTTGGAGTAATCCACTGAATTACATGCCCATATCATTAACATTGATGTGCTGCAGGATTTTGGAATATATATTGTGTTTGGAAACTACAAATTACCTCAAAAGCAACAATCTACTGGCACATAGTCAACAAGGATTTGAAAACATCATTCTTGTGAAACACGAAGTGTTGGGTGCTATCGACAAAGGTTTTCAAATTGATTCCTTATTTCCAAATTTCCAGAAGGCATTTGACACCATACCTCAACAGCATTGTAATCAGATTGTTTGCTTATGGAATATCATATCAGTTATGCACCTGGATTTGTGATTTCCTGTCAGAGAGGTCACAGTAACTGATGAAAAGTTATAGAGTAAAACAGAAGTGATTTATGGCATTTCCCAAGGTAGTGTTGTAGGGCCCCTGTTCCTTATCTGTATAAACGATTTAGGAGAAATCTGAGCAGCTGTCTTAGGTTGTTTGCAGATGATACTGTTGTTTATCATCTAGTAAAGTCATCAGAAGATCAAAACCAGTTGCAAAATGATTTAGATAAAATATCTGTGTGATGTGAAAATTGGCAACTGACCCTGAATAATAAAAAGTATGAGGTTATTCACATGAGTGCTAAAAGGAATTCATTAAACTTTGGTTATACAATAAATCAATCAAATTTAAAGGCCATAATTCAACTAAATACATAGGAAATACAATTACAAACAACTTAAATTGGAAAGAACACATAGGAAATATTGTGGAGAAGGCGAAGACTTCATTTTATTGGCAGAACACTTAGAAGGTGCAACATCTCTACTAAAGAGACTGCCTACAGTACACTTGTCTGTCCTCTTTTGCAGTACTGCTGTGCAGTATTGGGTCCTTACCAGGTAAGATTAACAGAGTACATCAAGAAAGTTCAACAGGCAACATGTTTTGTATTATCAAGAAATAGGGGAGAGAGTCTCATCGACATGATACAGGATTTAGGGTGGACATAATTAAAACAAAGACGTTTCTTGTTGCAGCGGGATCTTCTCATGAAATTTCAATCACCAACTTTCCCCTCTGAATGCGAAAATATTTTGTTGCTGCCAACATACATAGGAAGAAACGATCGTTATAATAAAATAAGGGAAATCAGAGCCTACACAGAAAGATGTAGGTGTTAGTTTTTCCGCACTATGCTTGAGAGTGGAATAACAGAGAATTATTGTGAAGCTGGTTCAACGAACTTCAGAGTAGCCATGTAAATGTAAATGTAGATGAGTGGTTTAATTTCCTTGCATCACAGTTTTCCATTACTGTACAGAGTATCTCTATGGTATTTTAAAACTTCAGTGTATTACAGCACTTGAACAACATTTTTTTACTGTTTCAGTAAATACTTCTTTAGTCACAAACGTCATCTAATTAATTTGCCTTCTGACTCCGTCCACAACATCCCTTCCACAACATCCCTTTGTTGACTGTGGCAAAAGTATAAGTGATTCAAGACTTCAAATTGTAGATGTTGTCAAAGGCCCCACGAAAACTCGATGTGTGGCAAAAGTCCAAGATTATATCACTGGAAAATCACCCGAGTGTGTTCTACCTCAATTCCACCCATCCTTGATCAACTAGGGACACGCTTGACATCCTCACTTTTTGTTTTATCAGGTGTGTGAGGAAAATAATTAGACTGATTTTTTATCTACCAAAGTATTTATTTTTTTCAGACGACAATATTGGGTCCTTCGGCAGCTGTAAACCACCAGAGTCATCATTCCCGTGTTGGCAGTAGCACTGAAAGACTTCAACTGGTAGGGCCTTTAACATGTTGGTCACATTCTTTTGAATGATCTCCAGAGCCCCAAAATGACATATTGTAAGACACTGTTCAGTTTTGGGAAAAGATAAAAGGACTCAGACCAGATGAGTAGGGGTGCTGTGGAACAACAGGAATGCCTTTTGAGACCAAAACTTCTGTGATGGAAGTGGCTGTGTGGTGTAGGGTATTTTCAAGATGCAGCATCCTCTTAACTGTAGTGTCTCATCTCATTCAATTAACCATTTTCCTGAGCTTTTCAATGATGATGATGATGATGATGATGAGGATGTTTGGTTTTGTTGGGCGCTCAACTGTGTGCTCATCAGTGCCCATACGAAGTCCCAATTTTTCGCACAGTCCAATTTCTTTACTGAGTCCAATTTAACCACTGTCAACAAATGATGGTGATGATAATGATGTAATGAAGAGGACACCACAAATACCCAGAACCTGGATAGAGAAAATCCCCAACCCAGCTGGGAAACAAACCCAGGACCCCGTGATCCAGAGGCAGCAACGCAAGCCACTAGATCACGAGCTGCGGACTGAGCCTTTCAAGGACATCATTATAAAACACTTGGTTGACAGTGTGTCCTGTAGGGACAAAGTCTTCATGCATGATACCCCTACTGTCAAAAAAGCAAGTCAGTGGTCAGTGCTGTTTTGGTGTTCAATTTGCTCCTTTTTTTTTTTTTTTTTTTTTTTTTTTGGGGGGGGGGGGGAGATATCTCTATGTGCCACTCCTCACTTTGCCACTTTGTCTCAGGATCATACTTGAAAAATCCAGGATTCATCACCTGCGATCACACAACTGAACTAATCATAGTCATTGGAATCCTCTCAAGAAGATCAACACACACGTCTACTTGATTGTCCTTCTGCTCAGCTGTGAGGTTTTTCGGCACAGTTTTGGCCCAAGTGTTTCACATGTACAAAACTTTGGTCAAAATTCGATGAACAGTGGAAGTGTTATTAGTAAACATTGGTCTGATCTCACAAGAGCATGCACATATTTGATGTTTTTGTCAGTTTCTGAAGTTGAAAATCTCCCTGAGTGAGATTCAAAATGGCTCTGAGCACTATGGGACTTAACTTCTAAGGTCATCAGTCCCCTAGAACTTAGAACTACTTAAACCTAACTAACCTAAGGACATCACACACATCCATGCCCAAGGCAGGATTCGAACCTGCGACTGTAGCGGTCACGCTGTTCCAGACCGTAGCGCCTAGAACAGCATGGCCACCCCGGCCGGCTGAGTGAGATTCATCTTCAACCTGTTCTCAGCCTTCCAAAAATGATTTTGGCAGCAGAAAACTTGTGATCTTTATAAGGAATGTTACCCACAGGCCTGTTTCAACTCTTCAAAAGTCACACTCACAGTGTCCCCAAATTTGAAACAAAACTTGATGGCATAATGTTGCTCTAAATTCTGCTGCACCATATTTGTACTCATAACAAAAACACAACTTCACTGATGATGGCGCTCTCAAAAATCACGTGATGGCAGTGCAGAGCTAGAACTTGGACTAAGCACCTGGAAGAGATGAACACACCAGACTACATAAGCAGAGCTACACGGTTTTGCCAGATTGCTCACAGTGTTGTCAGTCTCATTACTTTTCTCATACACCTTGTATATATGAAATTGCTGAACCAGTGGTATAGCAATGGCCATGGGGTTACTTCCCATACTGTGTTCGGTAATTAGTTTGAAACTGAGTGTAATGTTTGATCTGAATAAATCATGTAAAACATTACTCCTTTCCTTTAATGGTATGGCTGGGCTTGTGAGTCAAAACCCATTGTTGCCAACACATTTAGGTTTTTCATTATTTCCATAAAGTACTTATCATGGATGTGGGGATGGATTCAAAGGGCACAGCCGATTTCCTTCCTGATATTTTCAATATTTGAACTTGTGCTCCATCTCTAATGACATCATCAATAGCGAGGCATTTAACCATAAACATTTCTTTCTGTCCTTAAACAGCTACTACTGTTCTGTAGTCTTCATATCATCTGTAACGTACACAAACAAAAACTTTTAGTTTGTGAATTTCATATCCCAAAAACTATTTAAATTTGTTAGTTAGTCTGATTTCTGTGACAACATAAAATCATAAAATTCTTTTTGAGAGGTACTTTCAGCATAATGTTGATTAAATTTACTAGTTTACTCTCATATTTATTGCATATACTGTAACGGAGAGCATGTACCTGTTCTTTTAAGTAATTTAAAATGGTGTTTCTTTCAGGACTAATCATTTTATGTTATTACATTGACCTCAAGCTTAAACTGGCACATTTCCAATGCTGGAAGAAAAAGTAATGATTGAGTAGGCACTTCAGTTTGAAAAAAAATTGAGCTCTGTGGAAGAGAAAAGGATACGATCACTGAGAAAGTAAGCAATTGATTTTAAATACAACTACCAGGTATAATATTGTTTCATGTTTACAGTTTTTTCTTTATCTATTTCAGATGTGTGATAGATGGTCATCTCACCTTCTTGTGTTTCTTCTACTGGTAATATGGTCACCAGAGGAAGTAAAAACTGGCAGAGTACTTGTTCTACTGCCACACATTGGTAAAAGTCATTTCACGGCATTTGAACCTTACTTGCGTTACCTCACTGCAGTAGGACATGATGTTGTCGTATACAGCCACTTCCCACTGAAAGATCCACCCCCTAATTTCACAGATGTAAGTTTGCTTGGCTCTAGGCATCAGGATTATGCCACAAATGCTATTCCACCATTTTTTACCCTGTTGCCTCTGAAGGCTTATATCACTGCATTTTTCTTTGGGTTGGGAGGTGTTGTCCAGTGTGCAGAAGTTCTTGGCTCTAAACCAATGCAAGAACTTATGAAATCCGATGAGAAGTTTGATCTCATTGTTACAGAGCTTTTCAACTCTGACTGTGTGCTGCCCTTTGTACACAAGTTTGGTGCTCCCCATATAGCATTAAGCTCCTGTGTCCCTGTTCCAACGTCTCTTGATCGATTTGGAAATCCTGACAGTCCAGCATATATTGCAAATATGTTTCTGCCGCTTACAAATAATATGAACTTCTTTGAGAGAGTTTCAAACACTCTAATGTATTTATGGACAAAGGCAGTATTTTACATTATGTATGACATACCTTCAGAATTAGTGGCTTGGTACCATTTTGGTTTATCCATTCCAAGGCTTAGTAGCATAGCATACAACACCAGTCTGCTGCTCATCAATACACATCCTGTTATAAATTCTCCAAGACCATATGTGCCAAGTATAATTGAAGTTGGTGGAATACACTTGCCAAAAGTCAAGAAACTTCCACAGGTGGGTATTATTGTATTTTTTAATTAATGAGAAATTTTGAATATTTCTGTGTAATAGTGTAGCAATACTTGCTAAAGTACATATTAATCAAAGTGTGAAAATAATGGAGTTACACCAATAACAAATTTTGGAGGACTAACAGAAGTACTCATAATCAACCACCTGATGATATTTGGAAACTATAAATTTATTTCTGAACAAAAATTCAAAACGGAAATTGTTGGTGAGAATGTTGCAAGGGAAAGGAGAAATCTTATTGAAAATGGGGGGGGGGGGGGGGGGTGAGAATGGGAATATTAAGCAGTATTGTTTTATTCCTCCTTAGTATCTGCAGTGTCTGTCTATGACCCTCTTTCGGGTGATGTTACAATTACTTGTACCTAATTCATAAGAGTTATTGTCTACCAAAAACCTCAGCCTCACAAATGTTGGTCCTATACATAGGGCTGAAATTCAATAAAGCAGAACTGGTCAAAGACCTACTCACCTTCTCCCAATCCCTATAATGGAAACACTTTTTGACACTAACACCTCTCACCAAAACTAACCAAAATCCAATATGGAACCTTGTGTCTCCCAATTCATTCCTCTGTCCAACTGTGACTGTTCCCTATTCCTGTCCAATGTACCCTTGGTTACCTTCCAGAAATTTCTTACCTTCAATCTGGCCTTATCCTTTTTTCTCAAACCCCTCCCAAAAACATAGGTCTCTTTGTGAAGGAAAGAAATCACCCAGAACATTAAGGCACACCTAATTTGATCACTCTACCTGCAGGCAAGAGCTCCACCACTGTGATGATGAACCACAGTGATTACCTGACAGGAATTGTATGCCAACTGTCTCCCTTCCAGCTTCAAATCCTGTTGCAATAATCCCATCCCAGAAGTCCAGCATAAGCTTCAGCACTTACTCAGATCATTAGAAATACCTCCAACCCTTTACCCACAGCCTAACTTTCCGTATCAGAGACACAAACCACTTTCTTCTTTGGTCCTCTATCACGTCACCTAATTACCACTTGGATCCATGTTTTTCACCATTGACACCACATTTCCCTTTACATCATCACCACTACCCACTACCTTTACAATGTCCTATCAACTCCAAACCCACCATCTCATTCCTTACACACCTAACAATCTACACTCTTACCAATAATTGCTTCTCCTATAAGTGAGCAGTATACAAACAAAACTGTACCATGGCCATGGACACCCACGTCATCATTGAAGGGCAACCTGTTTATGTGTCATCTCTCTTCCTAGCTACCCAAAATCACAACTCCATTATCTAGTGCATTTTCAATTATATGGACCCAGCTTCACAGTCTTAACACAGTATCGGCTATCCTCTTCATTTGCTCCTCCATAGTGCAACGAGTCATCTTTCTGAAAGTTGATCTCTGTTCATATCAAGTCTGCTAGTCATCAATATTACCGCCATTTTGATAGCTGCTGTCCCTTCTGGAAAAAAAAAAATCTCTCTTCCATACAGTTGGCCACTTGTGGATGGTGCATCTGCAATGATGAGCACTTAACTTGCCCAATATGCTGAAAGTCAAGAGCTAGGTGCAATACCTATTCTACACAACCACCCATCACGTTCTATTCTACATTAGTCTACATTTACATCTCTTCTACCTCTGATAGTCATTCCTTTCCCTGTTCCAGTTGCAAAAATAACTGTCTATATGCTGTAATTCCTCTACATAGCCTAATTCCTCTTATCCGTTTTTTGTGGTCCACCTGCAAGATGTACATTGACGGTGGTAGAATAATTCTGCAGTCAGCCACAAATGCTGTTTCTCTAAACATTATCAATAGTATTTCATAAAAAGAACATTGTCTTCCCTCCAGGAATTCCTACCTGAGTTCAGGGAGCATCTTCATAATACTCATGTGCAGATTGAACCTACAATAGCAAATCTAGCGGCATGCCTCTAAGTTGCTTAAATGTTTTCCTTTAATCTGACATGATGGGGATCCCAAACACTCAAGTAGTACTCGGAGATGGGACTCAGAATTCTGTATGTGGTCTCCTTTATACAGGGTATTACAAAAAGGTACGGCCAAACTTTCAGGAAACATTCCTCACACACAAAGAAAGAAAATATGTTATGTGGACATGTGTCCGGAAATGCTTACTTTCCATGTTAGAGCTCATTTTATTACTTCTCTTCAAATCACATTAATCATGGAATGGAAACACACAGCAACAGAACATACCAGCGTGACTTCAAACACTTTGTTACAGGAAATGTTCAAAATTTCCTCCGTTAGTGAGGATACATGCATCCACCCTCCATCGCATGGAATCCCTGATGTGCTGATGCAGCCCTGGAGAATGGCGTATTGTATCACAGCCATCCACAATACGAGCACGAAGAGGCTCTACATTTGGTACCGGGGTTGCGTAGACAAGAGCTTTCAAATGCCCCCATAAATGAAAGTCAAGAGGGTTGAGGTCAGGAGAGCGTGGAGGCCATGGAATTGATCCGCCTCTACCAATCCATCGGTCACCGAATCTGTTGTTGAGAAGCGTACGAACACTTCGACTGAAATGTGCAGGAGCTCCATCGTGCATGAACCACATGTTGTGTCGTATTTGTAAAGGCACATGTTCTAGCAGCACAGGTAGAGTATCCTGTATGAAATCATGATAACGTGCTCCATTGAGCGTAGGTGGAAGAACATGGGGGCCAATCAATACATCACCAACAATGCCTGCCCAAACGTTCACAGAAAATCTGTGTTGATGACGTGATTGCACAATTGCGTGCTGATTCTCGTCAGCCCACACATGTTGATTGTGAAAATTTGCAATTTGATCACGTTGGAATGAAGCCTCTTCCGTAAAGAGAACATTTGCACTGAAATGAGGATTGACACATTGTTGGATGAACCATTCGCAGAAGTGTACCCGTGGAGGCCAATCAGCTGCTGATAGTGCCTGCACATGCTGTACATGGTACGGAAACAACTGGTTCTCCCGTAGCACTCTCCATACAGTGACGTGGTCAACGTTACCTTGTACAGCAGCAACTTCTCTGACGCTGACATTAGGGTTATCGTCAACTGCATGAAGAATTGCCTCGTCCATTGCAGGTTTCCTCGTCGTTCTAGGTCTTCCCCAGTCGCGAGTCATAGGCTGGAATGTTCCGTGCTCCCTAAGATGCCGATCAATTGCTTCGAATGTCTTCCTGTCGGGACACCTTCGTTCTGGAAATCTGTCTCGATACAAACATACCATGCCACAGCTATTGCCCCGTGCTAATCCATACATCAAATGGGCATCTGCCAACTCTGCATTTGTAAAAATTGCACTGACTGCAAAACCGCGTTCGTGATGAACACTAACCTGTTGATGCTACGCACTGATGTGCTTGATGCTAGTACTGTAGAGCAATGAGTCGCATGTCAACACAAGCACTGAAGTCAACATTACCTTCCTTCAATTGGGCCAACTGGCAGTGAATCGAGGAAGTACAGTACACACTGATGAAACTAAAATGAGCTCTAACATGGAAATTAAGCGTTTCCGGACACATGTCCACATAACATATTTTCTTTATTTGTGTTTGAGGAATGTTTCCTGAAAGTTTGGCCGTACCTTTTTGTAACACCCTGTAGATGAGCTACACTTTCCAAAAATTCTCCCCATTAACCAAAGTTGACCATTTACCTTCCCAACTATAGGCACGGTGTTTAATCAACATGACTGTGTCAAGCAGTACACATCTAATACTGTTTTCAAACATTACAGGATTGTTTTTCCTTCTCACCTGCATTAACTTACATTTTTATTCATATAGAGTATGCTGGCATTCATCACACCAAACAGAAATTCCATGTAATTCATTCTGTATCCTCCTACAGTCACTTAAAGACAACACTTTCCCGTGCACTACAACATCATCAGCAAAAAGTCACAAGCTGCTGCTCACCATATCCTTCAGATCATTTATGTATATAACAAACACGAACAGTCCTATCACATTTCCCTGGTGCATCCTTCTGATACCTGTGTCTCAGATGGAAACTCGCCATCCTGTTGCAGTCATATTGTGCCCCATCAGGTGCCAGGCCACATGTGAAAGCAGTCCTATCAAAAACCAATTCTGCTGTAACTTTTCCACAGCCTTTTATGTGGGTATGACTGTCAGCCAACTGTGTACCCAAATGAACAGCTACTGCCTTATTGTGGCCAAGAGCAAAGTTAAAATAGTGGCAGGCTCAGAAAATGTACTCTATATATAGGAAAAAAATTAAATTTATGCATAAAGAAATGTATGTAAATAATACAGGAAACAGGTAACAACTCACTGAATAGTAGGGGCACTGAGTTGTCAACAGTCACACAGACAAGGCTGAAAACAAGTTGCAACATAAAACTACTCAAGAAGCCTGCAACCATGGTATAACATTTGAGAGCACTTCTAACACTGTTGAATAGGTCAGTTGAAATAAACTGGTCATTTGTTGTTCCAAAAATTTATACTGACACGTTTTGGGTATAGCCCATCTTCAGAATGTGTGCCAAATTAAATGTAATGTCTTAAGCCCAAGCATAACTTACAAAAGTCCTTCAGAGTAAAGGTATTGAAAGCATTATAAAATATACAAGGTAAAATAATTATACCAAAGAAAAATTTTCCTTCATACAAAGTATAATGTGATGTATGCTTCCTCACCGTTAGTGTTCCAAAACCAAGGTATCAAAATATGCCACCAGGTGACATTGCTGTATGGATACAGTGGCATCACTAGTGTGCACAAAAATAAATGAACAACTTGATTACACAATACTATTGAAAATTTGTAAGAAATAGGAAGAAAGACGTATATGTAGAACTAAATAAAATAATTCAAAATTGCAATACAGTGATTCAAACTAAATACAATAATTCAAAATTATATACACAAAAGTGCATTAAGCTTCACGTAGTTCACTAGGGAGAGAAAGGATAACAGGAGAGGTGTAAAAAGGGGGTGCTGCATATTGCGGCATAACAAACCAATCACAATTCAAAAATCATGTAAAAACCAAATTATCTAAAGCAACACACTATGTACTAGATAAAATACACACCCATGTGGGCTAGTGGATAAAGCGAGACATCAGGAATGGAGAAGAAGCATCTTTATTACACAGAGTGGTGCTAGTACACTGACAAAATATTTATTACATCACTGAATTAACTAGTAAACAAGGAATCCATAAGCAGTATAATGCTTTTACAAGTAACATTAAACATTATTACATCAACAAAGTCTTTTCCATAGCACAAGGCCATTTAAACCTTGTCTTTTTCACTATGGTTTAGTTGCTTTTTAAACAAGTATGTCAGTAATTTTATGTTTATTGAATTTTAATTTGTCAGCTTCGATCATGATGGTACTTCATTTTGTTACTTTGTGGATTTTTAAGTATATGTGCTGGTGTTCAAAGAACCCATTGTTTCTACACGAATTTGGACATTACATTGTAGTACTTTGTCTCTTATTCCTGTTGGATTATTGACATTGTATCCTGAACCTCTATGATCTGCATGACCTTTTGCTAACCTATTTGTAAATACTTTCAAGTTTGTATTGTGTTTTTACTTCATTGATGTAATTATGTTTAATGTTGCTTTTAAAAGCTTATACTTCTTATAGATTCCTAGCCGACTAGGTAATTCAGTGATATATTAAATATTTTGTTGGTACAGTGTCACCATTTATGTATTAAATATGCTTCTTACCTGTACCTAATGTATCCCTTTATCCACTAGCCCACTTGGGTGTGTACTTTATCTATCACATTTTATGGGGTATAAGATACTGTGGACAGTATGACACACCATAATTTTTAAGCATTTTTAATAACATTTTTACCAGTTATATTATTAGATTGCAAAGCCAGGTAAAAAAATTCTTAGTTTATAAAACTGAACTGACTTTTAAAATCCCTGAAAATCGTTATTTGTACTATCTTCTTCTTCTTCTTCTTCCTCCTCCTCCTCCTCCTCCTCGTTGTCATCATCGTTTTCCTCTTCATCTATAAGACGGTCTTCACTGCCATCGAGAGTGTTTCTTATGCCACACTTCTTGAAAGAATTAACAATAATGTCTTCTCTCACTCTAGACCACAACTGTTTTATCAACTGACACACTCGTTTGCTTGTAGTTCATTTTTAAAGCTCCCTTCAGTATGAATTCATGTTGGGTTTCATCCATCATCCATTTGTTCCATTTCTCTTTTATATAAACTTTAAATGGTTTATTTACTGAGACATCAAGAGTTTGCAATTGTGAAGTAAGTCCTCCCAGAATAACAGCAAACTCTGTACTTCCCAGTCTCAATTTCTCTTTCACAGAAATTTTCAAATGACTACTAGATTTATCTAGCACAAGAAGAGAACTCTTCTTCAATAAAGCACCTGTCCTTCTCTCCCGCCCTCTGTTAATCCCTAATTTTATACCAGCCTTATCCATCCAACTCTTGTCATGTACGTGAACAACAATACGTGGCAGTATTTTGGATGATTTTGGCATTGTTTTGTGCTTGAAAATTATTATTGGATTAAGTTCAGTACCATCAGCACAATGTGAAAGGGCAACATTTTAGTGTATTTTTTCATGTCCACTTGCTTTTATACATACAGTTTTAGTGTGTTTCATGGCAATAACTCTGTTAGCCAGAAAATCAAATGTCAGAAGAGTTTTGTCCATAGTCACTGTTTGGCTTAGTTCCACACTGGTTTTCTTTCAGTGTTGAATAATAAAATGATGGAAAGATAATATTTTGTCTTTATGTGCTTATGGCCTTTTCTGAGATATTTTGGTTTTGGTTTGCATGCTAAGTCCATGATGCTTCATAAACCTGTAGCACCAACCAACTCCACCCTTGATAACGTCTGTTAAGTTCCACTGTAACGCTAATGAGGGTGTATTTGAATCATTTTTGTATTTATTCCAATGACTCTTGATGAATGTGCTACTACTTTCAATTTATAGGTCACATCATATGAATACCTTTTATTTTTCTATTATGAAACTAACTGTTAACAAAAATATTGTACTATTACTGATAATACAAATCACTTGAAATTCAAGTTCATGGCACTGTAGACTGCAGTGATGCATCATACGCTAGACAGTGTTCTCAGTGTGTGATGGTGGGATGGGAGGGAGACAGTGTTAGCAAGCTTGTGAATGCGCGCAATTCATGTTCTCTGCATTGGTGCGCTGCCACTGCCAGTTGAATCCAGTGTTGCCTGATAGAGAGAGGTTTTCCATGTCATCGGATATGTGGCAATTTTTAAGACTGGTGGGAATTTTAGATCAATCACTGGACATTTTTATATTAATTTCAATAAGATGCACCTTAATTTTGGAGGAATTTTTTCAAAGAAAAAAGTGTGTCGTATAGTCTGTAAAATATGGTAGTACTTTTGATGGTTTTGTTGCTTTACATTATTTCAAGCAACCTATTTAGCAGTAAGCCGAAGTGGCAAGAGACTGAAAACTTTGTCAGCTTTGAGACAAATCCTTTCTTGACCAAAGGTACATGTACACTCATGCTTATAAATTAAGGATAATTGCAGAATATGGTGCCACACAATGTGGCGTTACAGAAAACTGGTGCTAATAGCATGAGCACTTAGGGAACACACACACGACACAGATCTGTAAGTCCACGGTATTGGTGATAAGATGAGAAAACCGTCCCAAAACACATGTGCTACGAAACGCCACTGTTTCCTGTGCATGTACCCCGACATCAATAGGTGATATGATCACCATGCATACATACACAGGCTGCACAATGGGTTGACATACTCTGGATCAGGTGGTCAAGCAGCTGCTGTGGTATAGCTTCACATTCTTGCACCAGTGCCTGTCGGGGCTCCTGAAGTGTCGTAGGGGTTTGAAGACGTGCAGCGATACGTCGACCGAGAGCATCCCAGACGTGCTCGATGGGGTTTAGGTCTGGAGACCAGGCAGGCCACTCCATTTGCCTGATATCTTCTGTTTCAAGGTACTCCTCCAGGATGGCAGCTCGGTGGGGTCATGTGTTATCATCCATCAGGAGGAAGGTGGGACCCACTGCACCCCTGAAAAGGCAGATGTCGTGGTAACCTGTTACAGTTCCTCTGTCATAGACATGCAGGGGTGTACGTGGACCAGTCATAATGCCACCCCACACCATCAAACCACAACCTCCATACAGGTCTCTTTCAAGGACATTAAGGAGCTACTGTCTGGTTCACGCCAGATGAAAACCTGCTGAGAATCACTGTTCAGACTATACCTGGACTTGTCCGTGAACATAACCTGGGACCACTGTTCCAATGACCATGTACTGTGTTCTTGACACCAGGCTTTACAGGCTCTCCTGTGACCAGGGGCCAGTGGAATACACATTGCAGGTCTCCAGGCGAATAAACCGTGTCTGTTCAGTCGTCTGTAGACTGTGTGTCTGGAGACAACTGTTCGAGTGGCTGCAGTAAGGTCCCGAGCAAGGCTACCTGTAGTACTCTGTGACCATCTGCGGGCACTGATGGTGAGATATTGGTCTTCTTGTGGTGTTGTACACTGTGGACATCCCGTACTGTAGCACCTGGACACATTTCCTGTCTGCTGGAATCATTGCCATAATCATGAGATCACACTTTGTGGCACACGGAGGGCCTGTGCTACGACCTGCTGTGTTTGACCAGCCTCCAGTCGCTCTAGTATTCTACCCCTCATAACGTCATCAATATGTGTTCTTTGAGCCATTTTCAACACACAGTCACCATTAGCATGTCTGAAAACATCTGCACACTTACTCGCTGAACTGTACTCTGACATGCACCAACACACCTCTACACATGTGGACTGCTGCTAGTGCCACCATGCAACAATCGCAGGTCAAATGCACTGTGTGGTCATACCTCAAGGTGATTTAAAGCTGCAAACCGCCCACCAGAGCATTGTTTCACCATTTATCATCATTATCCTTGATTTATGAGCATGAGTGTAAATCAGTGGACAAGCACATGCACACACACATGCATGCACACGCGCGCGCGTGCACACACACACACACACACACACACACACACACACACACCTGTACAGCTACACTGTGCCAGCTCACTGCACAATGCCAGGGTACTTTTTCAGTAGATAGACTGGGGGGAGGGGGTTAAATGGGTGGGGAGGAGGTGAAGTGGGGAGTAGGAGGAAGAAGTGGGGGAGGGTATCTGATGGCTCTAAATGAGGTAACAAGTATACAAGGAGGGAGAGGCAGCAGGTGTGTGGGATAGGAACATGACACACAGGCACCTGAATCTGTTAGTTCATGCAGCACTTGTTGATGGTGATGTAAGTGAGTGGATTAGCAGGGAGTGACAGAACAGAGGAATGGGAGGTGGTGGTGAAGAGGGACTGAGTGCAGGAGGTTATTGGAGACTGAGCCCAGGAGGATTCAGGAATGAAAGATGAGTTCGAAGATGTTTCAGAAAAGCTGTTGCTGGGGAAAAGAGTCCATATAGCGCAGGCTGTGAATCAGCTTGTGAAACTGAGTATGTTACGCTCGGCAGTGTGTTCCATCCACTGGTTGGTCAATTCTTCTTCTGGCTACAGGTACTGTGGCCATTCATTTTGGTGGACAGTTGATTGGTGGTCATGCTCACATAAAATCCTGTGCAGAAATTGCGTCAGGGTTAGTATATGGTGTGGCTATTTTCACGGGTGGCCCTGCCTTTGTTGAGATAGGATAAGCCTGTCACTGGACAAGAGTAGGTTCAATTGGCTGGTGAATTGGACAGGTCTTGCATCTGTAGCTTCCTCAGGGATACAACCCATGTTGCAGGACGTTGGGAGTGGATGCAGCATGGGGTTGGACTAGGATATTTTGTAGGTTATGTGGTTAGCAGAATACCTCTTTAGGTAAGATGGGAAGGATTGCAGGGAGGATGTCCCTCATTGCTTGTTACAATGGTAGATGGTTGAAGCCCTGCCAAAGAATATAGTTCAGTTGTCTCAGTCCAGGATTATATTGGATGATGAGGAAGTTATTCCTTTGCAGCTGATTGTTGGAGGCAGTGGGAGGATTAGGGCATTTGAGGAAATGGCATGGGAAATCTGTTTGTGGACGAGGTAGCACTCTGTCTTAAGGCTACAAGTGGCCCATCAGGACCATCCGACCACCATGTCATCCTCAGTTGAGGATGCAGATAGGAGGGGTGTGTGGTCAGCACACACTCTCCCGGTCGTTATGATGGTCTTCTTTGACTGGAGCCACTACTATTCAGTCGAGTAGCTCCTCAGTTGGCATCATGAGGCTGAGTGCACCCCGAAAAATGGCAACAGAACATGGCGGCCTGGATGGTCACCCATCCAAGTGCTGGCCATGCCCGACAGCGCTTAACTTCGGTGATCTGATGGGAACCGGTGTATCCACTGTGGCAAGGCTGTTGCCTGTTTGTGGACTAGGTTTGGGGAATAGTCTGTAAAAGCCTTAATGACACCTTCAGCATATTGGACAAGTATGGTCACACCATATTGGAGAAGGGTGGCCACATTATATGAGAGTGATTTTTGTGGTGTGCAAAGGATGACAACTGTCAGATTGCAGGTACTGTTGATGGTTAGTGGGCTTGATGTGGATATAAATGTGGATGGATCCATCAGAGAGCTGGAAGTCAATGTCCAGGAAAAGGGTACATTGGACTAAGGAGGACCAGGTGAAGCAAGTGGGTGAGAAAGAATTGAGGCATTGGAGAAATGAGGCTAGAGCGTCTAGACCCTGAACCTGGATCATGAACCTGAACCAGGCGAGGGACTTGGGATTTATGAAGGCTATGAAGACTTCCTGTAGATGACTTGTTAACAGATTATCATGTGAGGGTACCCAAGACTGTGCTGCGGACTGTAACCCCTGCACTCACACCATCTTCGCCACAGTTTCCCTTTCCTCTATTATGTTGCTCCCTCCAAATTCACTCCCTCACAACACTGCACATCGCTGCACAAACTAACTGGTTTTTGTGGGAGTGTGTCACATTCATGTACTATTCACCTTCCGCCTGTCCCTCCCACATTCCTATCTCATCCACCTGCTGCCTCCCTCCATGCCATCATCCATCATTACCCAACCCTCCCTCTCCACTCTCCACTTTTTTTCTCTTCTCACACACTCCACACAACACAACCCCTCACCCGCATTCTACCTGCCGAACTGCAGCCTGGATTCGTGTAATCAGCAGGGTGTCAGGGAGAGAACAAAAGCTTTCCAAATGTGATTCAGTACAAGAATGCTGAATATTTGATGGGTATATTCAATAATTGATGAAGTGGTACTGAAGTGAATTGGGCAGAAAAAAATGTGTGGTACAATTTGAGTAAAAGACAGGACTGCTAAGGCACATCAAGAGGCACCAAGAAATAGTCAATTAGTTAATAGTGGGAAAGGAGGAGGGGAGTGGAAGTTGTAACAGAGATCAGACTAGAATGTTGTGCTTTATCAAAGCAGCCTTCAGGCTGAACACAATAGCTGCTGCTGCTGCCAGTAGTACTATTTACTTATTTGTTTGTTTATTTGCTATTTTCTTTTAGCCTGTTACCTAGATACAAGAACAGACCAAATGTTGCACAGGAATTAGAATGTATGAAAATAACAGTTAATATTTTAATATATCTCCAGATGAGTTAATATACCTAAGCATTGTGATGTTTAAGGAAAAAAATTAGTAAAATGTCTATTTAAAAACAATATATAAATAATTTTAAAAATCTATAACTACCCTTTGTGCATCTGGCAGATGGACACATGTTCATCCAGAATCCAGAAGACACATGATGTTGGTCTACTGTACTATGCTATGTATTGCTACATCACAAATTTTGTAATTTCAGACTAGACTATACTACAAAGCACTACATTACACTGCTGTACTGGCATCAGAATGAAACCAGATTTCCTCATAGTCTGAATAGTTAGCCCCTGCAGCGCTAAGGCACAACTCAGCATTCATAGGGACTGTGCTACAAGTGTCAGCCGAGATGAAGAGATTTTCAAGATGGCTGTCAGGGTCCCAGGAATTCCATCCTAGTCATTACTGAGGCTCATCTCCAGAAGGTTGTTGTAGGTGGATGTTCTGTCATGGTGTCTCTCTTTGCCATGACGTGTGACCTCTTCTTGGTCCACTCTTGCCCATGTTGGTTAGCAGTTTACAAGCTGATACTTTAGCTGTCAGCAAGTTCAGATTGTGCCAAAACTTCCCATTATTGTGTTGTGGGCTATTGTATTGCCAAACATGTTCTTTTCCTGGTCTGTAATAGCTTGTCTAATGACGTGATCCACATACTGATTGCTCCACATTCTGTGGTGTATTTTTTTCAGTAAGTAGCTGAGATATAGACCGTCTCCCAACAGGTATAGCTCCCTTGTTTGCAAGGAATTATGACATTCTTGATCTTTCTTTTACATTAGAAAGCAAATGTCAGGTTCACCTCCCTGTTCTGTCCTGTCGCAGATTTCTTGCCACTCTCTGTCAATCCATGTCTTCATTTCCTTGAATCCAATATCTCCTTTAATTTACCATATTTTCCCTTCACTTGAGCCAGTATTTGCATTTTCCTTCCTTACTGCTGGCCCTGTGGTAGTAAGCCTAGTATTATCAGCAATGCCCCAGTAGGTGTTCTACATGCACCCATTAGGTGCAAGAGTAGACTTCTCACTGCTCACAGAAGAGGTTCTGCTGTCTTTATCTTTCTGGCTCTGTATTATCTTACCATTCTTTGGTAGGTGAAGGTAATTTGAAAAGAAATAAGTGTTCAGTGAGTTGATTTATTGTTCCAAAACACACAGGATTACTCTCCTGGCAAATTCTGTCTCATGTACTCAACTATCCACTATTCAAGATCATAATTAGAAGTGAATAAGCCACAGTTTATCCCTTTCAGTAAATAAATTTAAGTTTACTTGCCTTTCAAAAGAAATATTGTATTTGCACCACACTCAGTCAGCAGGGTTTGCTACGAACATCTGAATTCAAGTTAAAGTTCACTAATTATTTTATTATTATTATTGGAGCTTCATAAGTTTTGCACTGTGCCTTCTGCACTTGACAGTAAATCATAAAGCAACTTGTGGGTTTTAGTGTTGTAGGACTGCTGAATCCAATGATGCACACTATAACACATGTAATAAGCACTATTTTATTACTCAGAAGCACACATATACAGTTATATACATTCTTGATTCTCTGTGCATGTGTGTACACTTTCGCGCGTAACCACAGACTACCACAAAGAGCTTGCCAAAACAAAGATATTACACGCAACTTGGTCGATAGTCACCACATTACCACCACCCCCCCTCCCCCATAGAGTGTGGAGCAAAAAACATAAATATTGGGGCATACATGTAAAGGAAACACCCAGGAGGGGGGGGGGGGAGTGTTTAAATGAAACCATACCTTACATTACGTTACATTAGTAACTGAAGTCTTCAAGCCAGCAAGGGGGCCGGATGGTCCTATCTGACTGGCTGAATCCTTGTACAGCAGTTGAGGGATCCGAGGAGGGGACGGTAGGTTTTGAGGAGCCGGGGTAGTGGACCTGAATACCTGTTGCAGTACATAGTACTTTTACCATTGATGGATCAGTACCAAGAGGCAATGAGACAGACTGGAGAAGATGAATTTTGGTTAAGTTGTCATTGGGGGCACTGGCTTGTTCGTAGAAGATACACACATTATCCAGCTGCATAACAAAAAAACACTTTAGAGCTGCAAATAAAATCTGTGTTCACATTCACTACCACTTCCATATACGGGCTGACAGAATCTCCACACGAGTTGTCGTCGGCAACATCACACGTTCTGGGGCTGGCCCCTGATATGTCACTGAATCCTAACAGTGGAGAGGCAGGGGGCTGCCTTTAGGAGTTGGAGTCGTCACATGCATCACTCTGTATGGGACTGTCACATGCACCTGTAGCACTGTCACATGACTGGAAATGGGTAATGTCACAAGTTTGGGAATGGGCGTCACTCATCCGCGGACTGTCGGTAGATGCCTCGTGCAAGGCGGGTGTATCAGGGGGTTGGGGCTGACTGGGTGGGGTATCGGGCAGTTCTCCCAGAGACCGCACCAGTTTGAGGTGGCACACAGATACCGTTTGAGGTGTGCCGTTAATGAGCACTTCGAACATGTTGGTACGCCGCGATATGACTCTGTGCGGGCCCAAGTATGGAGGTCTGAGTGCTGGTCGGATGGTGTTATCGCACACCATGACGGGAGTGCACGACACCATGCGGTCGAGGAGGAGGCATGCAAATGTTAGTGATTAGCTCCTTGACATGCCTGACGAATGTCGAGTCGCAGATTTCATCTGGAGGAAGTGAAGGCTCGACTAGATCTGCTGGGAGTGTGAGGGGTTCTCCGTATAGTACTTATGCCAGGGATGCGCCAAGGTCATCTTTGTACGCGGTCCGAACGCCTAACATTACCCATGGTAAGGCGTCGGCCCACTCACTTCCGTGACACATCAGGGAAGCTTTAAGCGTTCGGTGCCAGCGTTCAACAAGCCCATTGCTCTGGGGGTGGTATGCTGTAGTCCTAAATTGTTTCACCCCACAGAGTTCACAAAGCTGTCGGAAAAGGGCGGACTCGAACTGGCGACCCTGGTCAGTGGTGATAGAAGCTGGGCAGCCGAAGTGCGAGATCCACATTAATAAAAGGGCTCGGGCCACTGCATCGGCTGTGACAGTAGTGAGAAGAATTACCTCTATCCAGCGGGTAAACCTGTCAATGGCAGAGAGTATGTAACGGAAGAGGCCCGAGGGGGGTAAGGGCCCAACCATATCAATGTGTATGTGCTGGAATCCTCTTTTTGCCACATCGAACGTACCCATGGGGGGCCATGCATGACGTCCTACTTCCTACTTTTGCGCACTGAGAAGCCACACATGCTCACACCCAACTGTGACATTGTTTTATCACCCCGGGCCAAATGAAATGTTCAGATACCAGATGTGTGGTGGTGCGAATGCCAGGGTGTGCCAAGTCGTGGATACTATTAATAATGTCCCAGCAGAGAGGTGTAGGAATCACCAGATGTATGCGTGCTGTTGAAATGTCACACCAGATGGGTGGTGAAAAACCAGGAAGTGTCTATCACTCTAGTTTGAGTCCTGTTTTAACATCTGTGCGCAATGCAGCGAGTTCAGTATCCTCTGTCTGCACTTTAGGGAGTTCACTGAGGTCCAGTTGTCAAGATAAAACCGACACACGAGATAGAAAATCGGCAATGATATTGTCTGTCCCTCTGACGTAACGTATGCCATTCATAAACTGACATATGAGGTCCATATGCCAAAAATGTCTCTGGGATGAGTCCTTTCCTGGGTTACGGAAAGTGTATATCAATGGTTCATGGTCGGTAAATACCACGAGATGGCGATCTTTGATATAGTCTTGGAAATATTTGATAGCAGCGTAAATAGCAAACAGTCCCTGGTCAAAGGTTGCCCATTTACGTTGGGAAGCGGACAGTTTGTGGGAGAAAAATCTGAGCAGCTGTACAACACAACACACAGATTGCTGAAGTACGGCCCCCACTGCTGTATCTCATGTCTGTAGTAAGTGAGATGGGAGCATCAGGAATGAGGTGAGCAAACTTAACGGCCGTCTGTAAGGCTGACTTTAGGTTATCAAATGCACGACGCATATCTGGAGTCCATGTGACTGCCTGAGACCCTGAAGTGTTTTTTCCTGTGAGAGCACCCATCAGTGGGGCTTGTATGTCGGCAGCGAGGGGGATGTGTTTGCAGTACTAATTTACCGTTCCAAGGAAGTGGTGGATGCCCTGAAAATTTTTGGGCAATGGCACCGTACTAATGGCCTTGACCCATTCGGGTATGGGGCGGATGCCGTCGGCAGAAACCCCGTGACCCGGAAAAGTGACACTAGTGCGGCGGAGTTATGACTTAGCATTGTTCACTGCAACACCATTTGCTTTTAATAGTTGGAACACTGTATTTAAATGGAGTTCATGTTGCTCGAGGGAGGAAGAAAAAATTAACAAGTTGTCCAGGTAGGCATATGCAAAGTCAAGTTTTCCAACTAATGAGTCGATGAACCGTTACCACGTCTGTGCAGCATTTTTAAGGCAAAATGGCATAAACAAATACTCGAACAACCTGAACGGGGTGGTGATAGCGGATCTTTCAACATCCTCTGGTGCCATTGGCAGTTGGTAGTACACCTTGTGACAGTCCATTAAAAAAAATGGTTCAAATGGCTCTGAGCACTATGGGACTTAACATCTGTGGTCATCAGTCCCCTAGAACTTAGAACTACTTAAACCTAACTAACCTAAGGACATCACACACATCCATGCCCGAGGCAGGATTCGAACCTGCGACCGTAGCAGTCACACGGTTCCGGACTGAGCGCCTAGAACCGCTAGACCACCGCGGCCATTACACTGAAAATTTGTGCCCCATGCAGTTGGGAAGCAAAGTCTTGAATACTTGGTATGGGATAATTATCTCGAATTGTTCTGGTGTTAAGCGCCGGATAGTCACCACAGAGGCAAAAAGTGCCTTCTTTCTTGGGCACCAAATGAATGGGTGATGAGCAACTTCTAGAAGAAGGGCAAATAGTTTTACTATCTAAAAGTTCCTGAATAATATCTTTGGCATGTTTAAGTTTTTCCGGGTGTAAATGCCTAGCCTTTGCACGTACGGTGGGCCTTCTGTGGTATTGATTCTGTGGACAGTACTGTTGCAGATCGCGAACACTGATGGGGATGATGGAACCACACCTGATGGACTATGACTAACCTGTAAAGCACATGCTTGTGTGTCCCAGACTGGCAGGTCAGTAGCAGTGGCCATGATCCGCTGGTAGTCCTTGTTGTAGAGCTCGGTGGGGTACTTGGTAGTGTACCAGGCACAGCTTCTGTCCAGCAGTAGAAATGTCACGCAGTGTCAGCGACAGGTGCGAGGAAGTGGTGCCCGGGGTGGGGGGCATGGCTGTGTGTGACAGCTGGGCGACCTGCTTACGAGTGTCCATGAGCTTGGCTTGCATGGCAGTGATGCATAAATGGAGGGCTTCATTGCTGTCCCGAAGTTCGTCATTGTGTGATCCAAGAGAGAGCACTGAAACAGCGGTTTCAGCCAGCTCACACAATAGAGTGGCACACTTAGATTAGAGGGAAGAGATACCTGAACCGGTGGTACGGTCTATCGAGTTAAAGGTTAGTGTACCTTGTTGTAGGTTGGGTGACAGTGTGTAGGCTAAGAGAATATCTACCCCAAGCACAGGTTCATCCACCTCCACGATAACATGAGTCCACTGTAAGGGGGTATTAATGTCCTGCAGTTTAAGACTTAAATTAGTTATTCTGTGAGATTGGATCAGGGACTTATGGCAGCTCGAAGCGGGGGGCAAGGCTGACGCTCGAATTTAATACCTGCGGACAAAGGTATCACACTAACCTCGGCCCCTGTATCGACTAGAAATGAAAGGCAAGCCACTGGGTCTTTCATGTACAAGTGTCCTTGCGCATGAGGTGAAGAAGTATTAAGTGATAGGAGTCTGTGCGGTGCAACGCGGCCCGCAGCGCCTGAATTGGGTCGCATTATTAGTTTGGGAACGAGCATGGAGAACGACATTTCTTAGCCGCGTCGCCAAAGCTGGAATGGAAATAACACCAACTTGGACAGCACGTGGTGTCATCCGTTGTGCAGGCTGAGGTCAAAGTGGCAGTGGAGGGGTTCTTGTTTGTAGGTTTCTCCGACGGTGTCGTTGCAATAGTGCTGGTAGGAGAGGAGTTACGGTGGTGGCTGCCAGGTGGCGTTGGGCCTGCTCACATGTGCGGAGCAAGTTGTGCGCACTCTGTAGGGCCGTCTTGGGGCGGGGGGGGTGGAGGGGGGGGGGGTTATGTGGGGCGGGCAGAATGTTGTAAACCTGGTCTGCGATATTCAGTCTGGCATATAGTGGGATTGAAGTCACATGGAGAAGTTGAATTTGAACTTCCGGAGGAAGTTTGAGCAACCAGATGGACCAAAGCGTAATGTCTGGCATGTGATGTGTGTCCATCATGGTGTGGAGATGGCGCCAGACCTGCGACGGGGATCTGGAACCCAGTGACTTTTGACTGATGAGGTGGATAGCTTCCTCTGTCAATGTGGATAGTCTCTCAAGGATGGTGCATCGGGCGAACGCATATTTGTCTGTCATGGGGGATGAAGCCACAGTATCGCATATCAGGTCAGTTCATCATGGAGGTGACATAGTAAGTAAAGGAACTTCGAATTGTAATAGGCAGCGCCTTGTTGCTGCAAGACGTGGTCAACCAGGGCAAACCATGTGCGTGGGTGGTCCTCGCGAAGGGGTGGTAGCTTTGGCCAATGGATGGGGAAGTCTTGACATAACTGTTTATCAGAAACTGTCACTCCCTGTCCATAGTTCTGCAGCGTAATTGGCTCGGGTGCAGTAGCGGTGCACCAGCTTACACACTGTCAGTGACACGCAGCGTGGTAGGTGTGGCTGCCTCGACCTTGGTCGAGAAATCAACGAATTGGGCGTTCGACGGAGTAATGCCAATAGGCATAGAATGGACCAGTGTGGTAGAGTCGATTGTAGTCGACCGATGTGCGGAGAACGACAGAGTACAGTTTCCAAGTCCCTCCCCTACAGATGCATTAAAACTGTTAAAATCACCTAATGTTTGTGGAACACACACGGTAGACGTGGCAGGAACAGCATGTGCCATTGGAAACACTTGTAAAGCAGACGCTGGTAGTATGGGAGAGGGGGGGGGGGCTAGAGGGGGCTGGTGCAAAATCTGAGTTCCAGGATAAACAAGAAATTTCCCATCTTGAGTGTCCGGCTTGATTTGTACCACCACTGATTCAGGTGGAAAGATCACACTGGCACTTGGGAAACCCGTAAACATAGTCACTGGGGTTTGAGCACATTGTGTCGGCCGTTGTTGTGCACTCGGAACACATGGGAAGTTCATATTCAATGTGAAACGTTTGCATTCAAAATTTTTTTGTGCACGAAAAACGTTCTGTTGGTAAGGAACACTGCTACACAACTGCTGACTCATGTACGGTAACAGAAAGTTATTGTTCGTACCTGATGCCAGCACATGTGGCTGTGGCAATGTAGAAGCACTGTCCTGTTGAGTACAGCTAGTCAGTGTGTTCGGGAACTGCATCGAACTATTGCAAACACGAGATAGATAATTGGAAAACCATACCAAAGCGTCCGTTGGAAGACTTAGTTGGCACGTGTATGGTGTAGTGGGTGGCAAGCGATCCATTGTGTACCGCTCGATGGTACGAGAGTTCATTGTAGCACTCATGAACAAAATTCAGGGTCACCAGTATGGGTTTTAGTGTTGTAGGACTGCCGAATCCAATATGCACACTATACCACATGTAATAAACACTATTTGATTACTCGGAAGCATACATGTACAGTTATATACATTCTTGATTCTCTCTGCACATGTGTACACTTTCACGCGAGGCCACAGACTACCACAAAGAGCTTGCCAAAACAAAGATATTACACACCACTTGATCGATAGTCGCCACAAACTAAATAATGGATGAGTAATGAAACTTAACCACAATTTGTACTCACATGATTGGAATGTTTCCTTACAGCTCATGCATGACTTGACTGCCTAGTACCTATCTCCAACTTTCATGTGTGGATCATGTATCATCAATACTTTTCAACAGTGTCCGTCATCAGAAGAGCCACATCATATTACAGGAAGTTACAAGAGTCAGTTCCTTCCAGTAAGAGTTGCATCAGCACAAATAGCACCAGGGGCTGAGATATTGTACCCTTACACACTTCTGTAACCACATACCTCATTCAGCAGATTTCTAAATGTTCATATTTACACCAGTTGTGCTATTGTTTGCAGCAAACATTTTGCCCTGAATGAAAAAATGAAAGATGGAAGTTGTGATACCTCACAGTAAAGCATCACAAACATTGCATAATGCTATATCTTGTTTGCTCCTTTTCTATTCACGTAATGTATAAAGCTAATACTTCCAGAACTTTTGTTAAAAATTCTCTTAATTTCAGGACATAGCAAAGTTCATGGATGAAGCAGAACATGGCGTTGTGTATGTTAGTTTTGGTTCACTACTGAAAATAGATGCTTTGCCAGATGAAAAACGTGATGCAATGGTCCACGCATTTGCACGTCTCAAACAGCGTGTACTTTGGCGATGGTCATCTGAACTGTATGAACGTCCAGCAAATCTGATGACAAAATCTTGGATACCTCAGTTTGATGTACTCAGTAAGTTTTCAATTGGAAATAATATTCTTCAATTAATATGTTATTTATTTATATTAAATACAAATTTGAATAGCAGTTACTTACCAATCAAAGAAACAAAGTTAGAGCAGCAGCTTACAGAAATTTGGAGTTTTCAAAATCTAGCATCTCTTCATCGTGAGATGAATGGAAAAGAAGAAACATGCAGGAATTCACAATATTCTGTTATGTGTTTCTCTTATAAAGTTATCAGTACATAGAGTTGATTCTTTTCTTTGCTATCCTGTAACTTCTGGCACAGATTATTCAGAGTACAAAACCTCAAACCACATTATGTAATTGGCTTTTGATTATAGTGATCTTTCTTCAGTGGTGATATAATGAAGACTTTCTATATTTATGTAACCCTTGTGGACATTAGACCTTGCCAAGGTGGGTTGGCTTGCAGGCCTCACCAGATAGCTGTACTTAGGTGCAACCAGAACAGAGGGATACCTGTGAAAAGACCAGACTAACCTACTGTTTCTGAAGAGGGCAGCAGCCTTTTTAGTAGTTTTAGAAGTAATAACATGGATGACTGGTTGATCTGGCCTTGTAACATTAGGCAACATGGCCTTGATGTGCCATTACTGTGAATGGCTGAAAGCAACAGGAAAATACAACCATCATTTTCCTTGAGGGTATGGCGCTCTACTGTATGGTTAAATGATGATGGGACCCTCGTTGATAAAATATTCTGAAGGTAAAATAGTCCCCCATCAGGATCTCCAGCTGGTGACCATCTTACAGGGAAACATCACCAACTTGACCTCATATTTTAAGGAGAACAAAACCGTACTTGCAAGATATCAGTCCCAGCAATTAACTCCATGTGAAAACTAGGGCCATAATTCTGAGGGTACACAGTTATGAGCATTGGAAGTACAGTTTTTAAACTTTTGCACCCACTGGTTGTTTGGCTCGCTCCACACCATTGCTGCCGACGAATGCCCACGAGAGAAGTACTGTACAGTGAAGTGACAGCCAGTTCCATCCTATTCGCACAATGTTGAAGGCAAGGGAAGAGAGGTGGTCAGTGGATGCATTAACATGTTTTGAAATCATATTTGAGAATATCTCATTCTACATGACAAATAGTAAGTAATATGAGTACGTAATATGTCAGCCTACGCACAAATAATGTAAAATTATTTTAATGATATTCTTATATGGATATTTTGCAGCTATACATACATCTCAAAATCAAAATTAATAAGCTTAAGCACTGAAGAAATATTGCAAAATTAAGTTAATGATTTAAACAATGGAATATTCAGGTTGGAATATCAACAATATTATGAAAATGGCAGATTGCTACTCACCATAAAGATTATGTGTTGAGCTGCAGACAGTCATGATGAAAAGACTGCTACGTGTTAGCTTTTGGCCAAAGCCCTCTTCAGAAAAGAGAAATGCTCAGACATTCATACGAGCGAGCACACCTTATAAACATATGACCACTACCTCTGTCCACTTTGGTCACACTGGAACAGAAACACATTGAATGGGAACCAAAATCCAGGGTGGAGTGGGGAAGGGGGAGGGATAGCAGGGTACAGGTGAGGGAAGAGGAATCAGCGCCACCCGGTGGAGCGTGCAGGGTCTAGAGGTGGCAGGACATAAATATATCGGACACAATAAGCCTTATATGATTTGATGTCACATCAGTGTATATGTGCATTCCAATTGATGAAACAATTGTCATCATCACACGAAGACTAAAACAAGAAGGAGGCATATCAGATGCACACATTGATGAAATAGTAGCTATGCTGAGGAGCATAAAAGCACAAAACTACTTTGTGTTCGACAGAGAACTAGAAGAACAAGATCTTCAGATACATAATAAAACCAAACAAATACAAAGATGTAAACTGGTGCCGTTATTTCAGTGACATAATATATGCTTTATTGATGAACCACATACACACACAAACAGCTACACAATGAAATAAACAATTTACACCCAAAAATTTATCTCACATTAGAAACAGAAAAAGGCAACTACTAAATTTTCTAGATCTTAACATACAAAAGTTAAACAACACTCGAGACTTCACAATATTCAGGAAACCAACAACCACCAGCATCACTATTCACAATCAAACCACCCATTGGCCCACAAGCACACAAGCTTCATATTCATGCTCCACAGAGTAAACAGAACACCCATAAGCAAACAGAACTACACACAGAAACTAAACACAATAAAACAAATAGCATTGCAAAATGGTTATGATACTCATATAAAAGAGATAGTAAACCAACAAATATGTAGACGGAGATGGAATGAGCAGTCCACGTGCACACTAGACCTTACGCAATACAGAACACAACAGACAGACAATGAGCATGTGCGGCACATAACAGACCAACACCACACACAGGAAACTAAATGGCACTTACTGACCTACAATAATAGGCAACATATTAAGAAAACAGAGACTTCGCATAGGGTACAGAAGTGAAATGAAATGATCTTATGGCATTGTTGGTCGGGAGGCCCCATGCGGGGAAGTTCGGCCGCCGTATTGCAAGTTCTTTTTAGTTGATGCCACTTTGGCGACTTTGCACATCAATAATGATGAAATGATGTTGATGAACACACAACATCCAGTCATCATGTGGTAGAGAAAATCCCTAACCCCGCCAGGAATTGAACCTGGGACCTCGTGCGCAGGAAGCGAGAACACAACCCCAAGACCAGGAGCCGTGGACTCGCATAGGGTACAGAACAGACAGCACAATATAGAAAATGGTCTGAACACTGGAAACATCCACAGATTCAACTGATCAGGCACATATAAACTGACCAGACAGTATACACAGGACAAACAAGCAGGAACTTTAAGACAAGATATTTAGGACACCTCAGAGCTCTAAAAAGTAACAGCTCCCACAGCAGATCTGCTGACCACCTAATATAACACATCCATCACCCCAACTGCAATAGAAACAGATTTAAAAGTACTAAAATACATCCATGGCTTCTACCATAAACTAACAATAGAGGAAAGCTTCTGCATACAGAAGGCAGTAGCAGAAGGAAACAGGTTACAAATGAGTGCACTACTATATACAAAGGCACACTATTTAACACAGCAAAGTAACTTTACAAAAAGACAGCACAGGAAGTTTAAAACACACACACACAAACACAGAGAGAGTGAGGGGGAGGGGGGGGGGGGTAAACAAAATTCAAATTTGGTGCCTTGAAATAGGAAACACATTAAAAACATTTACAGTATGTTTTGGTGAAGTGAAAAGCACTCATTACAAACAAAATTCTGCAAAATATGTGCAGAGTTTGTTCGTGCTTCTCAGTAACTCATGCAAATGCAAAAGAAAAAGGATCTGCCAAAGCAAAATGTAACTAATAGCAGATACATGCGTGAAATATCCTGGCACAACAAAATTACATTGTAAGATTAACTCTCAAACCAAATTCATATTACCATCATTTGGTCGCAGGTAACACGCTACCAGCACATGATAGTATGCTAAGTATACATGCACAAGTACATAAACACTAAGTAAATGAACATATAATGTAAAATTAAGGCAATAACAAAAAAATTACAAAAATTATTCTTTAGGCCCTATTTTTGCAGATCAGTTATCAGTTAAAATATGTTCACATTTCACAAATTTTGATAAAGAAAATCTGTTGATAAAGGCACACAGATGTTGAACCATGTTTAGGTCACATGGGGTTTTGTGTAACAGGCGGACTTCATATCCAATAATTTTGACTGTGAACACAGTAAATTCAAGAGCATCAGGACCAAATAATGAATATTTATTTTTTCATTATTTGTCAGTCATCAGTAAATATTGTATTGTTGTTGTCCAAAAGCGCATAATAATTTTATATGAAACCATTACAAGAAAATGGAAGATACAAATATGTACACAAAATAATATATAAATACAATACATAAAAGAATAGACACATACAATACATAGGTGATACAGTATATAGTAATACAAATTTATACACATATATGCTTCTGTTATTAAAAATTATGGTCAGTTCTTCAGTTCTACTCCACCACAATATTATTGCACTTGGCCTCCTGTCACTGATATCAGAAACAAGTAGTGTTTTACAGTAAACAAGTACAGTGGTGGCTAAGGAAAACCATTGCAATGTGAATGATTTCAAGACAGTTGTCCAAATACTATCAAGTAGTTCATTGTGTCCTCATGAAATATCATGACAAAAGCTCACAATAACCTGACGGAAGTGCCCTCATTCCCAGGTTCAATAATACTGTGGTAGACTAATACTGAGCCAGCAAGTCCTTTTGAACAACAGTGGAGCAGTAAAGGTTTTATATCATCCAACAGCTGTCTGTTAGATATGTAAATATAATGAAAATGTTTTGGGGAAGAGACAGTATTTTGAGTTTTTATTTAATGTAAACATTCACAGAAAAATGTTACCAAACAGTGTAGTTACTCACTGATTAAAAACATTATTCAAGTAATTTTTTTTTAAAACTTCTACTTTAAATATATTTTCATCTTGCAACTTTCTGACATACACTGGAAATAAGTATGAAAGCCAGCATTTATCTGAAATCTTCTTGGTGGGCCCTGATATATGAAACATGTCAGTATATGTATAGTGAAGGTATTGTTAGTACAGGGTGCAAAAAAAAAAAAAAAAAGAAGAACCATTCAATTTTGAAAAAATAATAACTATCATGTTATTTGAGATATGGGCATGAGTAATTTACTGTTGGAAAGAGCAAACTCTCGAGTTTTACATGGCATCTAAAAAAGAATCATCTAATTTTAAAAAATCGTAACTATATTTTATTTGAGATAAGGTATATGGTCCATTTTTCTTTGCTGTGAACACTGTTACAGGGAGCACATATCTCAGTATGCTTGAGAACTTTCTTTTCCCACAGTTGGAGACTGATTCAAATGACTTCATTTACCAATAGAATGTGGCACTGCCATACTGACATCTGGGAGTGGGGAAATTTTTAAATCAAGGGATTACTGAATGATGGTTTGGTCGCACTGGACCAAATGATTCAACCTTACATTACTGCCCTCCAAGGGCACCAAACCTGACCATATGTGATTATTTCTTGTGAGGGTAAAAGACTATTTATGTGTCAACAACAATGTGTGAACTGGGACATGGCATAACAGCAGCTGTAGAGAATGTAACTCAAGAATGCTCGCTGCAGTGTGTGAACAGTTTGAATACCACATTGACATATGCCGTGCATCTAAAGGGGGGAATATTAAACAGCTATGAAAAGTTTTGAAAAAAGCTTTTTGAGTTTTCTGTCATCAAAAAACAAAATTCACTGTATATGTTTATTAGTTTCAGAAATATAGACGTGCCAAATTGGATGATTCTTCTGATACACCCTGTATTTTACATTTTCAGAATATGGGTTTTCAGTATGTCTGTCAGAGATTGTGAATTATTATTCTGACAGCTCTCTTCTGTAACAAAAAAATTGTTTTAGGTGGCAAGTGGTTGAACCACGGAACATTATTCCATATGTTACAATAGAAGTATGCTGTCCTGGAACCATCTGATGTACAAATGTTGGTGATAATGCTAAGAGCAAAACAGATTGAATTGAGTTTCTGCACAAGTTTTATTACATGGTCATTAAAATTTAAGTTTTCATCGACATGAATCCCAAGCAAGTTATACAATGCTGATTGCTGTTTTATCCGTGTCGCCGCTTTTGACATGTTGACTGCCATGTGACCACATGCTCCACTCTCCTTAGAATGGTGCCATCTAAATATATAGTCAAAGAACAGACACCATTGATGAACTGCAGCCGTCCATAATGAAATTAGAATTATGTATTAATACCATCAGCTGCTGACGGGCATTCATATATATCAACAGGGACAGGTGAAAATGTGTGCCCCAACGAGGACTCAAACCCGGGATCTCCTGCTTACATGGCAGACACTTTATCCATCTGAGCCACCAAGGGCACAGAGGATAGTGCGACTGCAGGGACTATCTCGCGCACGCCTCCTGCGAGACCCACGTTCTCACCTTATATGTCCAGACACTACATTCATAGTGTCCCTACCCAACACACTCATTACTCGTGGAAAACATTCTTACCAAGTCCCATAAGAGTTTGGGTAATATGTGTGCATCTGCATGGAAGAAGAAGGCCATGGCCAGTATTGCCAGAACTATATATATATATATATATATATATATATATATATATATATATATATATATATATATATATATATGGATGTGGTGTCTGTTCTTTCAGACATGTCCGAAAGAACAAACACCATTGATGACCTGCAACCATTTATAACAAAATTAGAATTATATATTAATACCTCCAGCTGCTGATGAGTGTTGATATATATCAACAGGGACAGGTGAAAATGTGTGCCCCAACTGGGACTCGAACCTGGGATCTCCTGCTTACATGGCAGACACACTATCCGTTTGAGCCACTGAGGGCACAGAGGATAGTGCAACTGCAGGAACTATCTTGCGCATGCCTCCCGCAAGACCCACATTCTCACCTTATATGTCCACACACTACATTTGTAGTGTCCCTACCCAACAAACTCATTACTTATGGAAGACATTCTTACCAGGTCCCTTAGGAGTTGGGTAATATGTGTGCATCCACACAGAAGAAGAACGTCATGGCCGATAATCTGGGAGGCGTGCGTGAGATACTTACTGCAGTCGCACTATCCTCTGTGCCCTCAGTGGCTCAGATGGATAGAGTGTCTGCCTTGTAAGCAGGAGATCCCGGGTTCGAGTCCCGGTCAGGGCACACATTTTCACCTGTGCCCGTTGATATATATCAACGCCCATCAGCAGCTGAAGGTATTAATATATAATTCTAAAAATATAGTCGTCTATTCAGAAGTGGGCTGTATGGCTGCTTGTGCGGTTTGAGGTGCCATGTCACGGATTGCGCAGCCCTTCCTGCCAGAGGTTTGAGTACTCCCTCGGGCATGGTTGTGTGTGTTGTTCTTAGCATAAGTTAGTTTAAGTTTAACTAGTGTGTAAGTCTAGGGACCGATGACCTCAGCAGTTTGGCTCCTTAGGAATTCACACACACTTGAACATTTTTGTGTGACTACCAGCAGGCACAGGGTGATGGCATGAACCTCTGCTGTGTCTGCTGGTGGCCTTGCAGCAGTCAATGTGTTCAGCAATGGCTTCATTTTTGATGTCTTCAACCTTCTACGAAACTCTCCTTCACTAAAAGATCAGGTGGCTATGTATGCTAAGGGCCTTGTAATTACATGGAGCAGCCTTGATTATAAACCTACTGGTACCTCATCTACCCCTGCCAACATTTTATGTCTCAAGGATTTTTTTTTTAATCTCTTTTAATGCTTCTTGTTTGTCTGTTGAATCTACCTTCACACTACAAACAGCTTTTGAACGTTCTCTGATTTTTCTTGAATTGTGAATTTCAAGCTGAATAAAGTGGTTCCATTAATAGAATAACTGTTTATACAATTTGGTAAATTTTATTTTTTAATATCAATATTCTCTACATTTTTGAGAATGATAACCTGGTCTGCATATGTTCTCTGTTTGTCCTCACAGTTCCCCAAATAGCATTTGATTTGTTTTCAAACTGCCATATGGAGCTATCATTAGTCAGAAATTTGCCTTAGCAGTTATTTTTCAATATACCCTCTTGTTGTTCTTAACATCCATACATGTTATAAAGAAAAAATGTGCTAAACAAGTAACATTCAACCAAAAGCCCTTCATGTTAATTCAACAACACACACGTGCACACCCATGTCTGCCCCTGCATGCACGCGCGCGCACACACACATGACCACTGTCTCAGGCTGGCAAGGCCAGACTTCTTGTCTGTGACTCGACATCTTCATTACAAGGTGAGTACCAACCTATCATTTTCATAATAGTGTCATTATTCCATCCTGCATTTTCCATTGTTTGATACATATTATAAAAATTAATTCCGCAGACAGTATCCACATATGCAGTTAAATGTGCGTACAAAATTATCTCATGGTACCACACATGGTTCAAGAGATATCATAAACACTGAGATGCATGAAAAAATGCCACATCATGTTTGGAGTTTACTACTAACAAGGGAACCTCCCCATCGCACCCCCCTCAGGTTTACTTATAAGTTAGCACAGCGGATAGGCATTGAAAAACTGAACACAGATAAATCGAGAAAACAGGAAGGAGTTGTATGGAACTATGAAAAAAATAAGCAAAATATACAAACTGAGTAGTCCATGCGCAAGATAGGCAACATGAAGGATAGTGTGAGCTCAGGAGCGTTGTGGTCTCGTGGTTAGCGTGAGCAGCTACAGAACAAGAGGTCGTTGGTTCAAGTCTTCCCTCGAGTGAAAATTTTATTTTTTTATTTTCAGACAATTATCAAAGTTCAGGCACTCACACACAATCAACTTCGCTCTCCAAAATTCCAAGACATGTTCAGATTTGCTTGGACATATGCAGGATTTGATGGTCTACACACGGAAAAATTTGAAAACGTTAAAATCAAATGTTTTGACAGAGCACAGTGAAAACTGTGCGACTGTGAAACTGTTGCATTCATTTGTTGCAGTTTATGTGACAAACTCTTATGTTTTCATCACTTTTTTGGGAGTGGTTATCACATCCACAAGAAAACCTAAATCGGGCAAGGTAGAAGAATCTTTTTACCCATTCGCCAAGTGTACAAGTTAGGTGGGTCGACAACATATTCCTGTCATGTGACGCACATACTGTCACCAGTGTCGTATAGAATATAACAGACGTGTTTTCCTGTGGAGGAATCAGTTGACCTATGACCTTGCAATCAAATGTTTTCGGTTCCCATTGGAGAGGCACGTCCTTTCCTCTACTAATCGCACGGTTTTGCGGTGCGGTCGCAAAACACAGACACTAAACTTATTACAGTGAACAGAGACATTAATGAACGAACGGACAGACCATAACTTTGCGAAAATAAAGAATGAAAATTTCACTCGACGGAAGACTTGAACCAATGACCTTTCGTTCCGGAACTGCTCACGCTAACCACGGGACCACGGCGCTCCTGAGCTTACACTCTCCTTGATGTTGCCTACCTTGCATGGACTACTCAGTTTGTATATTTTGCTTATTTTTTTCATAGTTCTACACAACTTCTTCCTGTTTTCTAGGTTGATCTGTGTTCAGTTTTTCAAGGCATATCCACTGTGCCAACTTATAAGTAAATCTGAGGGGGGTGCGATGGGGAGGTTCCCTTGTAAGACACTCCTACAATCAAGCCAACTTGAGGCAATATGAGTCAACTTGAGGAAATCGTTGACACCTGGCAGCACTTTTGACAGCTTTCAACTGCAAAGCACAAAGGCTATAGGTGAAAAAAATAACCATCTATACATCTATGAAGAGATGTTGCCATAGAAACGTTTACAAAATTGCGTTGTAGACACACAAAGCGTATTGTATGCGCATACAATGCAAAAGTCCATACAAATACCGGTTTGTTTCCATATGAGGTGTTGTATGGGCAAAAAGTGCCATCACCATTTGATTTAGTGAAGCTACTACATACAGAAACAGTCTGACATTTATATGCCAGAGAGATATTATTTTTGAAAATGTAGGTCAGATAATATTATCTGACAAACACAGTTCTTTTTTTAAGAGTTCTACAACTGGTTTTTTTTTTAATGCCAGATGTGATAGAGGGACTTGCTTGTGCATTACCATAGGGTCTGATTCTTGACAGCTTCTTTGGAAAGCACATCTCAAAAAACTGAGGAGAAGGAATTATATGTGTCATCTGTATTAGTTTTGGACTGCATTTCTGACCAAGACTCAATGCTTTGATATTTACAAAGTTTGCACAGTTTTTTTTGTAGAAGAATTTCTTGTATACATGAAGTGTGCTTTTCTTTCTTTCAATGCCACTGAAGGAATGTTGAGGACAAGATCATTATGCTCTGATAACCCTAAAACAAAATTGGTTATCTCTGTAGGACCTACATTTAAAAAAAAATATTACATGTAAGACAGTTAGTATTATTTGTTACCTTCTTAGGGTCAAAAAAGTTAGGAAATAGGTTAAAACTACGTCAGAGATTTAAGAATTGGTCTTTCAGCCTACTTTTGTTCATAAAGTTTGTACTGAAATCCCCTAACACAATATAGTGGCTCTTGCAGTAAATACAATTTTAAGTATTGTTTCTAACTGATTAATAACTATTTTTGTATCTTCAGTAGGTGATCCGTATACTGCTATAAGACTACGATTATGACTGCACAGCTGCTGCTTCAAAATGCTTTTCTGCATTCAGTGATTCAGCTTCACACCTTCTTTTAAAACTGATACCTAATTTGGTAAAAATACATGCACCTCCATTTTTGGGATTCTTTTTACAGTATTAACTTGCTAACTTAAATGAGTAGATGTTAATGCTGTTTAATTCAAAATTTCTACAAAAGTGCTTCATAATGCACATGCAGTCAATAATTGTATCATTCATTGTTACCTCAAGTTCTAATGATTTCTTTCCAAGACATGGAATGCTTAGGTGTAAAATCTACAGGTAACTAGGATGCAGACTGGTTATAGTTGTATTTACTTTATGCAGTATCCTGTTCTGTACTGTGTCCTGGCAAGGTCCCAAAAATCCTTGAGAAGCACAAGTCTTCTGCACCTCATGGAGCATTCACTGGGTTATGGTGAGTTGCTGTTGTATCTGAGAACAATAAATTGCAGTACTCTAGGGTCTGAAGGCAGATGAGTGGAGTTGGAACAGTAATTTAATAAGATCAAATAGGATTCAATAAGGTTATCAGAAGGGTACTGAAAAAATTGAAGACCGAGTAGAATTTAAATCAGGACATACGTTTTACTGCTGAGAGAGTGGGGAGGAAATTTAGGTGTAGACTTGATTATAAACAAGAAAATATTTTTACTGAAGGAAACTCAGATGCAATTTAAGAATAATCAAAATTACTTACATCCCTTGGAAATCATTCAAGTCTTTGACTGGCGTGGTTAAACTGTTGAAGTCTTTCTCTAGGTTCACAAATGCTAGGGTATCCTGATTTTAGTTCAGTCTGCCTTCTGTTATTAAATGCCATTTCAGATTTGCTTCTGTAGTACCTTTACCTTTTCTGAATGGCTCTGAGCACTATGGGACTCAACTGCTGTGGTCATAAGTCCCCTAGAACTTAGAACTACTTAAACCTAACTAACCTAAGGACAGCACACAACACCCAGCCATCACGAGGCAGAGAAAATCCCTGACCCCGCCGGGAATCGAACCCGGGAACCCGGGCGTGGGAAGCGAGAACGCTACCGCACGACCACGAGATGCGGGCTTACCTTTTCTGACATCAAACTGATCACTTCCACTGTTTAACAAAATAAGGTAAACAATATACACTGACGAGCCAAAACATTATGACCACTGCCCATCGTGACAATGGATGCCGCCTGGTAGCATTACAAGCACATGATGCGATAACAAAAGTATGTAAATAGAACAAACAGACGAGTGATCATCATAGTGAAGATTGGGCTGCAAATGGGGAAATCCATTGAGATACACAACTTCGATAAAGGGCAGATTATTATTACGCAGAGCCTGTAAACAAGTATCTCAAAAACAGTGAAACTGGTCGAATGCTCACCCGCTACTGATGTGAGCACCTATGGAAAGAGGTTGGTCAACGAAACTACCGTTAGGCAGTAAACGGTTGGACATTCACGGCTCTTCATAGAACATGTGGTTCGGAAGCGTGTCTGCTCAGTAAACTAGGGTAGCTGGTAATATGTGGCTTCTCTACCAAAAGAGCACAATGCTGGTGCATGCACAGGTATTCCGGAGCACACTGTTCATCATACATTGTTGAACATGGAGCTCCACAGCACCACCCCTACATTTTCTTCTGTTGACCCAATGACATCATCAATCACAATTTCATTGGGCACAGTACCATCAGGATTCAATTGTTGATCAACGGAATATGTTGGCTCGTCAGGTGAATCACATTTTTGCTGGATTAGGTCGATCTGTCATCGAGGTGAATGGTGGTTCGAAACATGCAGCACACCACTGCCACAAACGCAAGCTGGTGGGAGCAGTATTATGCTATGTGAGACATTCTCCTATACTTGCATGGGGCCTGTGGTAGTAATCAAAGACAGGCTGACAGCTGTGAACTGCCGTCATCACTCCATGCTTGATGTCTCCCGCGATGGCGATGTCATCTTGCAGTAGTATAACTGTCTGTGTCTCGGAGCCAAAACTGTGCTACAGTAGTTTGTGGAGCATTATTGTGAACTCACATTGATAGCTGAGCAACCAATTTCACCTGATGTAGATCCTATGGAACCAATCTGGGTCGCTAGGAGGTGCCATTACCGCATATGCAAATCAGCGGTTCATTATTTATGTGAATTACGTGACCTGTGCATAGACATGTAATGCCACATACAAATCTACCGAGAAATTGCGATATGCAGAATGTGTGACGTATTTCATTCCAAACTGACAAACAAGCTGTAAAGCAGTTGGTCATACTGTTTTGGCTCATCAGTGTAATTTATCATCACTTGCAGGAAGACAGTTTTCTCCCCTGCTCAAACCAGGGATCATAAAAATATATGGTCTAACTCCTGGAAGCCAGGAAATTCCATAGTTACTTCCGTTACGGTTTCATGGGCACCTACCTGCAATTGGTAATGCACTTGTAACCATACGACTTGCTTTCTTATATAAACAGCATCTCATTTTTGAACATAACCCTCTCTTCCACTGCCATCAAGAGCACACACAGTAAGTAGTACAGTGCAGTGCTCCTTATTATTGCCATTTTTGTTCCTCCTCCATCCCATCGCCAAGACACTACCAGTTGCAGTCGCAAAATTAGAGGGCTTGTAGAGTGCACAGAACATATAGGATGCAGATTCTCAGCAGAGAAATACATATGAGGGTTTTTGATCATTGTCATGCTACTTTTAATTCACCTCGCTTTCAAATGGTGATCAGCAATTACAGTTATAAGGAATTTTTTAGATTTCTGTGGTATATAAAGGGTGATTATAATTCAAGTTCTGGTTTCAAAATGCTGTAAAAAAAAAGAATCACTCTCAGAATGACGTCAAATTTGGACAGAATGTTATGAAAGATGGGAGAAACATTGATGATGATGATGATGATGATGATGATGATGATGATGAGGTCCCATACTCGGAGAAGCATAGGGGATGATGCCGACTAGGCAAGGTCCTAGCAGAGGTGGTTTGCCATTGCCTTCCTCTGACTGTAATGTGGATGAATGATGATGATGAAGACAACACAGCAACACCCTGTCATCTTGAGGCAGGGAAAATCCCTGACCCCGCCGGGAATCGAACCCGGGCGTGGGAAGCGAGTCAATATGACCGTTGCACGTTAAACCAACTGTACTATGCAATGTGCACTGGCGTACAAGTTCGGTAGTCAACAGTTGTGGCACTGTTACTTTGGTAAGCCCATCCACAACAGCAAGGTTATAGCAGATTGGATGAGAAAAATTGGTTTTTAATTGTCCAAAGGCCACAAATGGCATGAAAACCAATAATGAAGTCAGTTTTTAGTTGTGATGAGACTGGCACAAGATATGTTCTGCCCGAATTTGAAATCGAGAAACAGCTTATTCGACAACAGGTCAGTGTCTTAGGGATAATGTTCAGAAAGTATTGCACAATGCACATCTGCAATTCAGTTGCATTTATAATCAGAGCACCAATCATAGTATCTTTCAGATAATCCCACAGCCAGAAGTCACACGGGCAAAGATCATGTGATCTGGATGGCCAGGCTGTAGGGAAATGACAGCTGTTAATTCTACCATTTCCAAAATGCCTTTGCTGCTTCACAGGCATGCAATGTGCAGAGGAGCACCATCTTGCATAAAAAGGATCCTATCCACACATTCATGCTGCTGAAGGGTTGGGATGATGTTGGTGCACAAAAAACTCTCACAGCATTTACCAGTGAGGGTATATTACCCATTCTCTTCGAAAAAGTATGGCCGTACCATAAACGATACTGTCAACCCACACCACATTGTTACCTCTGCAAAATGAAGCATCAACCCACGCCACACAGTTACCTCTGCAAAAAGAAGCAGTACTGGCTGATATGCGAGTGGATTTTCCATTGCCCATAGGCTGCAGTTCTCTGTATTGACATGTCCTTGGAGATGGAAACAGCCTTCGTCTGTCCACAGAGCATTCCATGGGCAGTCATTGTCCACTTCCATGCAAGCAAGAAATGCTAGGGCAAATATTTGTCTTATTGGCAGGTGACCATAAAACAACTCCTGAGCATGGGTGACTTTATATGGACAATAATGCAGGATCTTTTCTGCACTTTACTTGCAGGTACGTTCAGAGTTCAGGCAATTCCCCCTGTACTGCATATTTGCACCCCACTACCACCATCACCACTTTTTGTTAAATTTTTCCTGCCAATTGGTATTCAAAAGAACCTTTCTTTTTTAATTTCATAATCATTTTCTCCAGGCTGTTGGCAGACATCAGACCAATGCCTTTTTTTCACGCCCTTGGGGGTCCAGAATGTCTGCAGAGTTAGTGGCACACAGTCATGGTTCTTGTAAAAGAGCTTTATTGGCAACAGACAATTTTGCATATTCTGCTACTTATGGTGCCATCTAGAGGTAGAGTTTTTGTTAGATTTTTTTTGTCCCCCACCCATAATGTTTCCATAATATGTTGTTAAAATTTAATGCCATTCTGAGCAGTAGTTCTTTTTTTTATGGCATTTTGAGACTGGAACTTTGATTATAATCACCCTGTACTTCATTGTAGGCTGCCCTGGCTGCTATTTCAAGATAATTCACATATTGCACTGACAGTCTTGAAGAAGTGTCTTAGTCACATATCTTCAGGTGAATTTTATCAAGTTTTGTTAAACTTTTATGCAATTTTAACTATGGGTGTACAGAATGAATGATTTTGAAAGATCATCAGTATTATACAGCACAAGGGGATTATGCTGATCACATGCCTTCAGAACCAACTTCACATTCAGTCTCTATGTTTAGGTTAGTGTGTTCCCATTTGCCGTCAAACAATAGCTTGAGATAGAGATATTTATCTTCCCATTTCGTCACTGCATGAACTCTCCCTCCCTCCCTCCCCATTCTCAATTTTATTCCTCTGCTATTTCTGTGCATCTACATTGTTTAATAAAACTGTTTTTTCTGTTATTTATGTCCTTACAGATCACCCCAATGTAAAAGCGTTTGTGACACACAGTGGATTATTGAGCACAATTGAAGCCGTACATAATGCTGTTCCTGTGGTGACTATACCTTTCTTTGGAGATCAGGATCACAATGCTAAGAATATTGTTCGACAAGGGATAGGTATTCAGCTAAGCTATAGCAATTTAACAATGGAAAACCTGTTGAATGCTTTGAACCAAGTAATTTACAATATAAGGTATGTAGTTCACAACATTTTTTGTAAAAATTTTAAACCTGAATAGTTTGCAAAACAAGCTTGGCAGACTAGTGTGTATGTAATCTGGCATAATGGAAGACATGTAAGTGCCCTATTCTTGTCACAGTAAAATGTTTCACAACATCACTCCCCATAGTTAACTACTATAAATTTAAGGAAAATTGTTACTTCTAGTTAAGGGCTATTTCTAAAATATTTTTCAATGTTATTTGCCAGATGTAGTAACCATGTAGTGTTTCTCATTGTGTCAAAAGTTGATGGACCAAGTGTTAAACTGTTTTTTTGTCAGCTAAAGATCTAGAATTGTAAGCAGCTTCTGATATTTTAAAAATGAATCATTTATTTTTTTCCATGCAAAATTATTGCTTGTGATGATTTGACTGAAACACAAAAAATTTCTATTTTAACATATTGTTTCAGTTATAAGGAGAATGCGATACAGACATCTAAGATATTTCGTGATCGTCCTAAGTCTCCAATGGAAACTGCAGTTTACTGGACAGAATATGTTCTTCGACATGGAGGTGCACCACATTTACAGTCAGCAGCTAAAGAACTCAATATATTTCAGTACCTTCTCTTGGATGTAGTGGCTGTTCTGTTGATTTTTAGTATCATTGTTTTAGTAGTCCTTGGCTATTGTTTTAAAATTCTGCTTTCCGTATTACGTCCCAAACAGAAACTTTTATGATATATGGACTGGTATGAAAGCAGGAACTCACTGACATGGAGGGCAGTGGAGGGTAATGAAATGGTGTTCTGTATGTCAGTAGTTAAGTTCGCAAAGTTTATGAACTACACAGAATTTAATAACAATTTTTGCACTTCTGCATCAGAAGTCATGTAGTTTACCAGTACGTGAACATTTTGTTGTTACTATTTATTGTGAAATGCTTCTCAAAATAGAGGTTCAGAAATGAAGAATTTTCTTGAGGATGGCTTAGTTATAATGATCTCAAAAATTAGCAAGTGTATTACAGATGGTTAAAGCTTCTCAGTTGCTGCTTCTGGTCCATCAATTTCCATGGACAACAAACAGCATTCTCGTTTAGTAGCAGCTTGTTCATTCATGTTTTATTAAACTGAGATGATGAATCTGTGTATATTATTGAGGTTGGTGATTTTAGTAATTACTATATTTATTGTGTAGTATAATTTTGTCAGACATGATGCCAAATATGTTGTTATATGACACAGTTTTTAATTAATACTACAATGATGATCAGTGTTATTGTTTTACTTATAAAAGCTTCCAAGTGTTACTGTTACTGCTTTACTCAAACTGTAAATCTCCAGTCTGTTAGATCAGGAGGAAACTTAATAGCATCTCACTAATGGTTCTATGTAATAACACATATGCAGTTTTTGTTCTTTTTCTTTACATTAGATCTTATGTGAAATATTCAACTATGCAGTGTATTACAGCTGAGAGTTCAAACAAGAACAATCAGAAACCTTTGTTTAATTGATTTATTCCTACTGTCCATGGAAACGAAGCAAATCACAATACAAACTTCCTCAACAATTCATTGTTGGAATTATGGATTCGATGAAAATAAATCTGGGCTTTACTTTTTCAATGTTACCATTGCAATAGTTGTTTATGATCCATACTTAAAAAAGTTGTGGTAATATTTTCCATTTTGTGTGGTAAATGGACAAAAATATGTCAAACAGCAACATGCTCAACAAAATACCCCCACCCTGAGCATAGGAGGGGGCAGGGAATTACAGTTCCCTTGTGAGCATTTGATTGTTGAATATGCATTGTTGGATGTTTTTAGCACAGAAACGCACCATACCGTTACCTTAAGTATCATTGACATACACTGTAGACATGTCATGGACATCAATGAAGTACCTGGCCTTTGCTGATGACCTGTCTATATTAACAAATAACAAAAATGAAGCTGAACTAGTGATAGATATACTACAGTACATTAAATCTCCTGTAAAACTGAACTCCAAATTTCCTATTTAAAAAAAAAAAAAAAAAAACTCAGTATATGGACACCAAATCAAGTGGAAAACTTCCACTGAAAACATTGTCTCACAGGTCACTTATTTCAGGTACTTAAGACAAACCATCCAACACAGGGATGAACACAATCTCAAACACAGGAAGAATATTTAAACTGAAAAGATGTACAAATTGACTTGGAATCACTGGCACAAACGAACAGTGTCTTGTAATGTAAGACTTTGGCACTACAACAAAGTTGTTTTACCAGAAGCCTTGTATGCCGCAGACACCGCATTTATTACAGGGATGACCAAAAGTCATAACAGAAAGAAATAAGAGCGAAAAATTCATAGAAAAATGTACGGCACTCTTCTCCAGGATGAAACTTGGGTAAGATGATCTACATAGGAAATCTATGAACACATGAACATCATCTCAGAAAAATTTAGGAAAAGACACCAACAAGTCTATGGATACCTATTGGAGATGGATGAAAACAGACTCCCAAAGCAAAATTTTAACATCATTCATGCAAGCATATTAAAGACCAGTTGGATGAAAGAAACACAATAAGTCCTGCAACAACTAAAAATTTCAGAAGAAGAAATTGAGGACAGATAACAGATCAGTATAACCCTTGACCACGAAACTAGTTGGACAAAGCTGTTGAACTGTTGCCATACAACTTCCATGTCAATTAGTTCTGTCTTATTATAATTCATTTTGAGATCTACTTACAAATTTGCTCTAATAAGTTGTTTCACTCATTGTTATATTTATCTGTATCAGAAGGAAGCAGTGTAACATCACATGTAAAATGGAGGTGGCTCAGATATGTTCTAGTAACAAATATTGATTCATCATTTTTCAAACAATGGAAAAGTCAGGATGGAATAATGACAATATTATGAAAATGATAAATTGTTGCTTATCAAGTAGAGGAGATATTGAGTTGCAGACAGGCACAACAAAAACACTGCTATATATTTAACAAGAAGGCCTTTTGACCAAACACTTAAACGTGTAGCAGTCTTTTTGTTGTGTCTGTCTGCAGAGTGAGTAGCAATCTATCCTTTTCATAACATAATCATTCATCGTTTTTTCTAGTTTAAGGATCTGAAAACTTCCTCTAGGAGTGCTGAGATTTTTTTAAATGATATGAAATCTCCTTGCCTGCTTCCTCTTTAAATTTTGAATTTCTCATTACCTTGATTAAGTGTAATGGGGTCTACACCACTGAAATATTCTTCACTATGCTACCATAGTTGGATACCTGCCATGTTTCTCAAGGAACGTTACTGCAGATTTTGTTGAAAATATCTTAAAGATTTCTGAAAATGTATAACAGTAATGGAAACTTCTGGATGAAACAATGTGTAAAATAAAGGAAAGGCAACCATTCAGCTACAGCATACTAATGTGTGGAGCATAGAAACACATATCAGAAAATTGAATATTGTTTCATAGATGTATGAAAATGTATGGATCCCATGAAAAGTGGTCATTCATGCTCTTTGCTTTGTTCTGTAATTTTATTTATGGCTTGCAGAACATCATTTGTGCTGAATCTACTCCTGAACCAAACCTGGTATCTTCGATTGATTAAAATCTTTTTTTTTTTTTTCTATGTAGTTGGTGATAATTTTGGTGAATATCATCTATATAACAGAGAAGAGGCTGAGAAATCTATAGTTCTTTCCTCTTTTTTCCCATATTTTTTGGAAAAAAATACTTGTAGAATTGTTCCAGTTTTAGGAAATTTTCCTGCTCTATAGACATTCTGTAAGGAAACTGCAAGTTCCTTTATACATCTCCATCTGTACTCTTCAAACCACCATGAAGTGCATGACAGGATACATCCCGTGTTACCAGGTATTAGGGCTTTTGCCTGTCCAACTCTTGTGTGGGGCACAGGAAAAATGATCCTACATACCTGTGCACACTGTAATTAGTCTAATCTTGTTTTTGCACTCCCTGTGGGAGTGATATGTGGGAGCTGGAATATATTCCTAGATTCATCACTTAAAGTTGGTTCTAGAAATTTTCTAAGTAGTATTTCATGGGAAGGTTTGTGTCTATTTTCAGTCATCTGCCAGTTCAGTTCTTTCAGCATATTCGTGAAACTCTCCCACAGGGCAAACTATACTACGATCATTCATACTGCCATCATTTGTATCTGATCAGTACCTGCTGTCAGTCCTATTTGATATAGGTCCCAACACTTATAGAATGGCTCGCATGAGTGTTTTGTATGTAAACTGATTGCACTTCCCTAGTATTCTGCCAATGGAAAGCCTTATGCCGCCAACTTTACCAACAACTGAGCCACTTTGACATCTTATCAAGATCTAACTAAATATTTGTGCAGCTTCTTGCAGACAGTTGCATTATAGATCGCTGTATCATCTGCAGAACTTCAGAGGTTTTTATTAATATTGTCCACAAGGTCATTAATATATAGTACGAACCACCAAGGCCCAACAAACTTCCCTGGGGCACACCCAAAGTTATTTCTACTCTTGTCGATGACTTCCGGCTAAGACAACATGCTTTGTCTTTCCTACCAAAAAATCCTCAATCCAGTCCTTTTGTATTACTTTCCTCCAGCTTTAAAGACTGATACTGAAGCACAATTATCTGCTAGCTCTTTCAAGAAGTATTCTGTTAAGTCTTATCTATCTATCTATCTATATCCGAATCCCGCTCCAGCTACTGCCGGGTCTGGGTGCTGACGAGTCCTCTCCATTTGGTTCGGTCCTCCCACCACTTTTCTTCCTCCACTTGCTGCCAGGTCACACCTCTCCTTTCAACAGATATTCTCACTCCCATTTTCCACCATGTTCTTGGGCGCCCTCTAGGTCTTTTCCCATCCATCTTTAGTTCTTCCATAATTTTGGGAAGTCTCTGCCCATGCATCCTCTTAACATGCCCATACCATCTTAATCTCTTTCTTTCAATTTCTTCTCTCATACTTTCTTGTTTGAGGTCCTTTCTAATCTCTACATTCCTTACTCTGTCCATTCTTGTTTTTCCCTTAACTTCTCTGAGAAATTTCATTTCCCCTGCTTGCAGTCTGCTCCAGTCCCTTCCTGTCATTGTCCATGTTTCTCCACCATAGGTGACAATAGGGATGTAATAATTCTTATACATAAGGAGTTTTGCTCTTTCTGAAACTTCATTATTCCAAATCAGATGTTTTATTGTTTGGTAGAAATTGCCTCCCTTCTGTAACCTCCTATTAATTTCATTAGTTATTCTTCCATCCCTAGATATTTCACTCCCTAAATAAGTGAAACTTTCTACCACTTTGAGGGGTTCTCCATTCAAGGTAATATTTCTGTTGATTCCTTTCTCTCTTCCAAATACCATTACTTCACTCTTATCTTTATTTTTAATCCATACCTTTTCATTATTTCCTTCCACACATCAAGCTGTAACTGTACCTATACCTCTTTATCATCCCATATTACCATATCATCTGCAAAAATCATCTTTTTGTCTTTTTCTTTTACTGTATCTTTAACTGCCCTATTCATTCCCTCCATCACAACATTAAAAAGCGCAGGAGATAGAATACTTCCTTGCTTAAGTCCTTGTGTTATTTCGAAGTATTCAGAGTTCCCCAGTGGTGTTCTAATTCTACAATTGTGGCCTCTGTACATTGTCTTTATAACATTAATGTATCCATCTTCTATATCTATCTTCTTCAGTTCTTCCCAGAGTCTTTCTCTGTCAACTGAGTCATATGCCTTTTCTATGTCTATAAAAACCGTTATCACCCTTTTGTTATACTTCCAACTTTTTTCCATCAGTTGACGGATAGAAAACGTCAGGTCGATCATGCTCCTTCCTTTCCTAAACCCATGCTGTTCTTCACTCAGCTCCTTTTCTATCTTTTCACTTATTTGATTTAGTAAAATTCTTTCAAAAATCTTGGCTGTATGACTCATGAGAGTTATTCCTGTGTAGTTTTTACAAAGTCTTTTATTGCCTTTCTTGAAGATGGGAACAATGTCTCCTGTTCTCCAGTCGTCAGGTATTTTACTATTTCTCCACACGCTTGATAGTACTCTATATAGCCACTGTATTCCCACTGGACCTGCTGCTCTTATCATGTCCACTGATACTTCATCAGGTCCTGGGTCTTTTCCCCCATTCATCTTCTTCACAGCTTTTTCCATTTCTTCCCGTGTAATTTGTCCTAATTCTGCTCCCCAACTTCTCTCAATTTCTCCATTATTTGTTTCCTCATGTACCTGCTCCTCAGCGTTTAACAGCTTCTTAAAATGTTCTTTCCAGAGATCTTTTATATTCCCTAGATCTTCAATAATGGTACCGTCCTCTGATTCCATCTTCACTGGTACTTCAGAAGCCTTCCTTTTATTTTTCATCATTTTATAGAACATTTTCTTATTGCTCTTCACATCTTCTTTAAGTTTTTTTGTAAACTCTTCCCATGCCTTTTTCTTTGCTGTTTCCACTATTTCTTTGCACTTCTTCTTTTCCTCTATATATCTTTTATGGTCTTCGTCATTTTTAGTTTACTACCATTTTCTCCATGCTCCATTTTTTCTTCTAACTGCTTGGATTGTTGTATCATCCCACCAACTTGTCTATCTTATGTTTTCCTTTCCAGATGTTCTGCCACATACTTTTTGTGCTGCTTCGACTAAAGTGTCTTTGAATAAACTCCATTCTTTTTCTACATCGCAGAAAACTTCTTTTGGAAATTTTTGTGTTATTAATCCTCTGTACTTCTCAGCACATTCACTCTCCTTCAATTTCCAATCCCGTATCCTCATCACTTTCTTCTGTTTTCTATTTTTCACACACTGATTCATTTTCCATTGTCCCACCAGTAATCTATGGTCCCCATCTGCACTCACACTTAGAATTACCTTCACATTTGTTACTTTCTCTCCCCATTCCCTATCTACTAGAATATAATCAATTACATTCTTCGTTCTTCCATCCCAACTGTATCTGGTGATAACATGACTTTCTCTCTTCGTAAACCAGCTGTTTGCTATTTTCATTCCATTCATCTGCCACAAATCCAGGAGTCTTTCCTCTTCTTCATTTCTGCCTCCATATCCAAAACATCCCAATACTTGCTCAAATCCCTTTCTGTCTTTGCCTACCTGTGCATTAAAATCTCCCATCACTATATTAGCACTCTCTATATGGTTTTCTAACACATTTTCAAAGTCCATCTTCTCTTCTTCGCTACATCCCACTTGAGGTGCATAAATCTGGATTACTTTTAGTGTTTCTTTTTGGAATCTCAGGTTTAAGATTATGATCCTGTCTGATATGTATCTCACATTTTCAATACAGCTTTGTACATTCTTATTCACCATCACTGCCACACCATTTCTTCCAGACCTGTTATTCCCACTCCAGTACAGTTTTCCTCCTCCTCTCAAATTCTTCTCACCTTTTCCCTTCCACTTTGTTTCACTTAATCCCAATATATCTAACTTCCTCTCTGTTAGTACATCTATCATTTCTTCCATTTTTCCATTGAGGGTTAATATATTAAGGGTGCCAATATTTAGGTTATTTTTTAGTCCAGTTGGTTTCATCTTCTTGTACTGATGAATATCATCAGGTCTCCCATCATTTGCACCAGTACTTGAAGAAGCAGTGGGGTCAAATCCTGAGTGGTTCGTTCCGAGACTCGTCTGTGTTTTGAAAGCAATATATGAAGATTTTCCTACTGGCTTGCTAGGCCTAACGCAAGGAAGGATTTTCTGTTGGGGTTGTCTCCCTTAGCCTTTGGAGTTTCTCCTCCACCACAAGGCAGTGGTTCCCTTCTCATTTAATCCCCAGAAAGGAGGGTTGCCTCATCTGCCAGCTACGCTGTTCCGAAGTCTTCCTTCTCCGCCGTCGCTGCCATTAAGGTCTTCACCCGTAACCCTGGGCATGGGTTCTGTGTTATACCTCACAGGATTGGGTCCCTGCCTGAACTCAGCCATCCTAGCACTCCGGCCTACTGAAGTGTAGGATGCCCACCCCTGCGACGTGGACGCGCCAGACAGGAATTACCCCAGTGGAGGAATAGGGAAGGGCACCCTACCTCCCTGGAGCCAGGTTAATGTTTGTGTATGGTGCCACAATCAAAGGGCATTCTGTTAAGTATGAGGCAATATTCGGTTCCAGGTTACTTACTAAAGTCATGAAAGTAGTGGGACCAGTTAAATGGCTCCGTAATCAGAGATGATTTCCTTATGTCAATTTTTGTAAATTTTTATCCCTATTGCATTTGTAAGTCTGTTGGAAAGTGTCCCTTAAATTGTTGATTACAATCAGAATAACAAAGTGACTTATCTGGTTGTAGGCCTGCTACTGTAGCGGCAACAAGAAAATGTGAATGGTAACACGTTCTGTACCGTTCACCACTGGTAAATTGGTTTGGTACACTGGCTAGTGATTAAATGGTCATTTGTAGACTGTGCTTGCTGCTGGTAATGTAACTGTTGTGATTTTTTTCGTTTTTCCTGTGAATCACTTTACGTTTATGCTGTAGAATGTCTGAAACTTGCAGAGAAAGTGTGCAGGAAAGTATGAGTGCTAAACAGGGCATCAGTGATCTGGTAACGTTTTGCAGGCTTACACACATGAGTTTGTGTGCTCAGTGCTGGATTATTTTGAGTAGAGAGGCAATAGTACATCTCTACTCCCTCTAACAAAGGCAACTGAAAGAACTACTGACTCACAAAAATGTGTCATCGAAACTGGAAGAGAAAAAGGTAATACTGTGCACAAGGGGCTGGTTCACTCAAGATAAGGACTCTAAGTAAAAAGAGGAAGACAGTACTAGGACATATTTTAACAAGATACTGTTTAAATCATTTTCTTGAAAGAAAAATGCCTAAGGAAAGGGCAAAAAAATTATATGGCAATAGTATGAAAGAAATAACATTCAACCTTAAAAAGACTGTGTTACTGTGAGGCAGAATTGTGCTGTGTCAGTAGGACTCATTTGTTAACAGTTATCAGTGCCCTCAGTTTCAGGTACACAAAATTAAAGAACATACAATTATATCAAAAAGAAGTGACATTGTTGTGTGGCATTGTTGATTCTTGAGAGACATTTTTGAGATACAGTTTGAAGGTACTGTTTGGCTGGATGGAACCTCCCTAACGGCCAGTCATTCTGTTGGAAAAGACTGGACAGATAACAATATATATGTAAGTATTGCTGCAAGAGTGCAAGTTTGCACAGGGAGGAGGGGGGTGGGGAGGAATTGGGCGAGACCTGTGGATATAGAATATTTTTAATATTTTGGAAGATGAATGATCACTTCCAAGTACCCACAAAAAGTTCTAATTCCAACCCTTTTAAAAACCTGCATAATACTGACATTTAAATCATTTTCTTGAAAGAGAAATGTCTGAGGAAAGGGCACAAGAATTATTTTCTTACGCACTGGAACTTTCTCTGGTTTTATACCAAACTGTCTCCTCGTTTACAGATTGAGGAAAACAAGCAACTACCACAAGTATTTTCTTAAGTGGTTCAAGAACCAACAGCGGGTAAACTTAAATCAGCCATGGTTCATTGTTCTTGATAATACCCCGTTAACATTCAGTTGTGGTGCCGATGAGGTCGACACCAACATCGATCTGAGTATCGTCTTTGAACTAAGCTATGCATTATCTTTGAGATGTTCCGCCATGTCAGTACTTTGTGCGCCTTTGATGTGTTTAGGTGAATAAACAAACTGCTGTTAAAGTGGTGTTTGGTGTAACCAACCCGAACATCCACCTCACTGGTGACCCCAAGTTGTAACGTCTTCTGTTTTTGCCGTTTTACTGTGTCCACGACCTCCACATTGGTTATTTTCGCGTGTATTACATCGACACAGCATTCAAACAATGACTTTGGCCCAGCGCCTAACACCGGATTTTGTGATCGACATGCATCGTGTTGCGAACGATGTACACCCGTCAGGACTGCAACACGATGCCTTTCACTCGACGATTACTCCGATTTCGCCAGACGTTTTCAAGTGAGGTTAGGAGTGTGCATGACTCCGGCTATCAGACACCTATGTTCCCACCACATGTGCCCTCCCTCATCGACAGTGCAGTTACCTCTTACGAATCTTCGTGCGGTGTGGGACCAATGCCGATTTCTGCAAATGATTCGTTGGAAAACCTACCACCACCAGGACAATGATTTGCCATGCCGCAATCTGTGCAGTACCACCCGGATACCCGACACGTGGCCGGAACTGCTTCCTTCACAGGTCTACCTCCTCAGCATCGGACCGCACCCGCGCCTGCCTCGGTTCCGCATCAGCACATGCCTTCCTGCTTCGATACCTCAGTCTGCAACAGGAACAATAACTTGTTATCTGTGCCTGACCTCCATCTCCGTCCCACTGCTACGCCTCAGTGTTTTATGCCACGACATTCACCTTATCCGCACACCGTTTTGAGTGGAGTGACTATGAACAGTGAACATTCACACATTCTGTCCCACATTCCACATCATTTTCCACACTGTGCTTCTGCACAGCCCACACCTCCACAGCCTCCCTGCAACACAGGTGGCCCCAGCTCTGATCATACATCAAGCTTTCCATGGACTAACACGCGTTTTCAAACTTTGAACTTTTTCTCACCTGTCGCCCCCGCGCCGGCTCCAGTCAAGCTTCTGCTACTGTTCTCGGCACATCTCGGTGACTCATCCATCTCGATCTACCACAACGCGTCAATCCAAACACACCCGCAACGTGTTGAGCTTCCGCAACCGCAATCGACACATTACGGTGTCTCATCCACATCGGCTTTCTGCGTTGCAATGGATCGCACTCAACCGCAATGTGTCACTATCACGCTGCCACCCGACAAGCCGTCGTCGCTACATACCCTGGAGGCACACTCTCCTGGAATACTACAGCAACAACAGCAACAACAGCTCGTTTCAGGCACTGCCCCGACGAACTCAACTCAACCTGTTCTTCCAAACATTCTACAACGGTTACCAACGCTGCCACCAATTAATCCCGACAGGGCAACTACCTGGTTCATAATTGTGGACGAAGTGTTCGACCATTACAAACTCGAAGAGTCGACCAGATTTCTGTGCCTCATCACCCACCTGCGCGACCAGGAGAACTTGATTGCTCACCTTGTCGACACCCCGGACTCAGCTACCGGGTGGTACACTCTAGCCAGACAGTTCTACGTCGGCTTGCACATTCAACTGAGGCAGCAATACGGCAAGTGCTCCACGTCGAGCAAATAGGCAATGACAAACCTTCCCAGCTCTGGAGACGGCTACGTGCCCTGGTCAGCGACGATCTACTCCCTGACACAGCTCTCCTCACCATCTGGTCAGATAAACTATCTCCTCACATCCGCTTTGCTCTGGCTCAGAGGCCTCCCAACCCTGTCGAGCAACGAATGACAATTTCTGACAAGCTGCATGATGCATCAGTGCCCTATTTCGCCAGCCACTGCCTACCTGGCAAGTCTCAGGTTCAGGCTCATCGTCCGGCAACCGGACGCGGCCCGGGCTGCACTGTACCGACTGTTCCGCTCGCTCCGGGAAGCAGTAAGCAAGCAGCTGGGACGTCACCGCCTCTGCCCACGGTCACGCCCTCTCCTGCAACCGAACCTGCTGCGGCCACCGGCCACCATCTCTGCTAACGAACTACCCATACTGTTACTTCCCCACACGGTTTAGTGAGGCGGCACAGAACTGCAGACCACCCTGCTGCTTCTCAAACACCAATCGCAGGCCTCCTGCGTACAACATGACAGGCAGCCCCCAGTGCTCCATTCTGTCCGGACACGACCGGATAATTGTAGACAACTTTGTATTAAAGACATTTCGTCGGGATACTTTTTCCTAGTGGACACAGGTGCCGATGTTTCGCTGCTGCCTAAGTCCTTAGAGTCGCTGAACATCCGCCCTCATCAAACTTCATTGCAAGCCGTGAATTCAACTAAACTACAACGCTCGGATTCAACCTCCCACGTCGACTCACTCTCCACAAACTGCAAACTCGAGTGGTCTTTTTTAGTGTGCGAAATTGACAAACCTATACTAGGCACTGACTCCTTACAACACACTAAACTTTCACTGAACCTAGTGTGAAACACCGTGTTTCATCAACCATCCAAGACTCACCTTCCCTGTGCTCCATCAAGCAAACCACCCCCCGTCGGGGGGGTGGGCTCATCTCATCCATACATGCTCGTTTCTGTCGACGACGTTACAAGAAACAACGCACAAATGTCTTGTCGAGCTTGAAAATGTTGCTCGCCAACGCAAGTAAAACTTTGAGCTCTCCCTCTGGCTCCATGAAACTCAGATCTAGCTCTCCGATGCAGCAAAACAATTACAGACACTACAGCAAGGACAAAGCAAGGTCAGTAAGTGCACCAAATCTGCTTGTAGTCCCAGCAATCTAGCCTCCGTGTGTTTACTTCCTACCACCCCTCGCAACTGTGCTATCAAGACTGCCATAACATGTACTAAAAGCTCCGCAGGACCACATCATCCTAACACGGCAGCGTTTTACACTTGGCTGGACATGAGTGCGCATGCCCGATGAGCATCACGTGTCCCCGAACCGACGGCTCCAACCCTGCCCCTCACGGACAGCGCCTCAAACTATGCAACTTCAGCTCCTGCGCGCCACTGTGCGACTGCCACTGACAACACAAACAGTGCACTCACGCCAAGTGTTTCGCCCGCGATTGTGCTGCCACAGGCCGCGCCCTCGGACAATGGACTCATTAACGGCTCACGAGCTCTTCCGAGCTCACCTGCTCACAGTGCCACTGCTTCGGGCCAGCGGCCATCTTGTCGCGTTGATTCCTGGGACACTTTGCCGCCTCGGGTCCTGTCAGATCCGCCGAGTGTCTCCGATCACCACGACCACGCCTCACCCGCCCCACCCACCACACATTGTAAACAAACCGCCTCCCGCGCCGCCGGCAACATTTCCGTTGTCACCAACGGCATGGTTCACAAGCTTCGCCTCATGCCAGGTCCCACAATCGCCAGCAAACCACATAGATTTTGTCCCGAGCGACTCACCGACCTTAAAAATCAGATGTCTCAACTACTAAGCTCCGGCGTCATTGAACCCTCTGCCAGTAGCTGGTCCATGCCCATACATATGACACCCAAGAAAGACAGATCCTGGCGCATGTGCAGAGACTACCGTCGTCTAAATGCACGAACAATTATGGACACCTACCCCATACCCAGCATTGGCGACTTTACCAGTTCCCTCGCAGATGTGACTACGTTCTCTGTCATTGATTGCAAATGGGCCTACCACCAGATCCGCATGGCACCTCAAGACACTGAGAAGACAGCAATCACCGCCCCGATCAGGTTATTTCAGTTTCTATTTATGCCCTTCGGTCTCAGAAACGCAACCCAGACCTGGCAACGCTTCATTAACAAAGTGCTATTCGAACTAAAATTCTGCTTTGCATATCTTGATGACATTCTCGTGTTTATCTCCCCCGTCGAGGACAACATTCGATATGTGCAAACTGTTATGAACACACTCACGGCAGCACGCATTGAGACCAATCAGGACAAATTGCAGCTACACCAACCCGCTGTCACTTTTCTTGGTTTTCGGGTCTCTGCTGACGGCATTTCACTGCCCTGTGAGAAAGTACAAAAAATAATAAACCTACCCAGACCTTCGTCATTCAAAGAACTCCATCGTTTTCTGAGGACAGTTAATTATTATCATCGACATCTACATCAGGCTGCGGAAATTCAGGCTCCACTGACGGACGCCTTGGCAGCCACCAAAACTTCTGGATCTTGGCCCGTTCCGTGGACCCCTGCTATGACTGACTCTTTCACTGCCCTCAAAAATCTTCTTGCTGAGGCCTGCACCATTGCTCATCCTCATCCCAATGCGCAGCTTTTCATTACCACAGACGCAAGTGACACTACCATCGGCGCTGTCCTTAGCCAGACAATCGATGGCCAAACTTAGCCTCTGCAGTTCTTCTCGTGCAAGCTCACCAATGCACAACGGAAATATTCCGCATTTGACAGGGAGTTGCTTGCGGTCTACGAAGCAATCAAGCATTTAAAACTGACGTTGAGGGACGCCCTTTCTATGTTTTAATGGACCACAAACCCCTGGCGGCGGCCATTACAAACCCGCCAGCTGACCCGCCTCCTTGCCGCTTCAGGCACATGGACTTTGTGTCTCAGTTCACCACCGATGTCAGACACATAAAGGGTGCTGACAATATAGTTGCTGATTTCCTTTCACGAGTCGACGCCGTCCATTCGCTGTTAGACCTCTCTGAACTGCCTAACCTCCAACCCGCTGATGAGGAGACACAAAACCTGATTTCAGACTCTACCTCTTCCCTACACTTCGTCTGCACCACCTTCCCTGGCATTTCTGCTGAGGTCTGGTGCGACGACAGTACGAGCTCGTTACGCCCCCTAATCCCAACCACACTCCGTTGAGCTGTCTTCAACGCATTGCAGAATTTAGCCCACCCCAGTGCTTGTGCGTCCGCCAGCCTTGTAGCGGAGCACTTTCTGTGGAGAAATGTCAACAAGGACTGACAGCAATGGGCACAGTCCTGTGTCGCGTCCCAACACTGCAAAGTACACAAGAAGCACACTTCAGCCCCCTTCGGCGCCTTTTTGATTCCTCCTGGGCGTTTCCAGCATATTCATACTGACATTGTCGGCCCTCTCTTCCCCTCTAACGGCTTTCGTTATGTTCTCTCGTCTATCGAGCGAACAACTCTCTGGGTCGAGGCTGTCCCCTTCCCCAATGTAGAAACTGTTGCTCGAGCTTTCGTCGAGTCATCGGTATAGTGTTTCGGATGTCCTCAAAGGCACAATAGCCGAATTCCTATACGGCCAGAACATTGTTCTCCCTGGCGAACTCGTGAGCCCTTCTGCTTCTCTCCCTCAGTCTGACTTACCTTCCTTCGTGGACTGATTCAGATGCCACTTCATCAACCTCCATGTCCCTCCACCTGCCAGCCATTCCCGCCTTAAGGTTCACATCCCGAAATCTCTGGACAATTGCGAGTATGTCATGCTCTGAGATGACACTTCATGCCCCCCTGCAACCTCCATATACTGGCCCGTACTGAGTTCTCTGGCGCTCAGACAACACCTATGACATCCAGATGAAAGATTCAGCTGTCACAGTCTCTCTCCACAGACTTAAGCCTGCTCATGTCGAGCCTTCTTCTACCGCCCTTCAGGCTACCACCACGCCACTCACTGCTCCGACCACTACCTCCACGTCAGACTTACACACTCAATTGAGTGACTTCCAGCTCCCATCATCAAATTCTCCTCCGACCTCGCCCCCTACTCCAGTCTCACCCACTCTGTCGAGTGACCACATGCTCCCCACATCGAGCTTACCTACGATCATGCCCTCGCCGCTGGTCCCTTCAATCTCTCCCCCGTCTCCTGCTTCGCCCTGACTAGGTTTCTCACGCCCCCCCCCCCCCCCCCAATCTTGAACGTGCCATCGCTCGAGGTGTTTGTGCCTCTCCCCACAGACATAATCCAAGACATCTCAATAATATTACACGATTATACACTGTTCGTCATGTGTTTCCCTTCATCCAGTGCTCATGACACAACCTCCGCCATTCCCTGCCACCTGGTGAAATATGTTTCCCTCTCGCCCGATGTTGACCTGGACATGCTTAGTGTGTTCGCCATGCCCACCGGAGACATCATCATCGTCACTCCGTTCCACCCACAAACCACTTGCTTACCTGTTGCCGCACGACCAGTACGCCTAGTACGACGCCCGGCTCGCGTCAACGGCTTCCAGGTTCGGTGGCCGAACCTTCCTTCACGACATTTACCCACACAGTTCCCCGATGATGCTGTCAAACTGACCGTGGTCCAGCTCCTGTGGACCACCCCTGCCGACGCCTTAGTCACCTCCCCAGCCTCTCAAGAGTACTCTGTACTGCAAGGACGGGAGAGGGGGGGGGGGGGGTGCTATGTGGCGCCGATGAGGTTGACACCAACATCGATCTGAGTATCGTCTTTGAACTAAGCTAAGCATTATTTTTGAACTGTTCCACCATGTCAGTTCTTTGCGAACCTTTGATGTGTTTAGGTGAATAAACGAACTACTGTTAAATTGGTGTTGTTTGGTGTAACCAACCCGAACATTCACCTCACAGTTATCAGAGATAAAACTCCAACAAAGGCAACAAAAAAGCAGACACTGTTGAATGGTTAAAACATAAGAATGTGCAAGTTCATGTTGATTTGTGTAAGGACTAGTTCGTGGAACTTATGAAACAAAGCAACCCACAATTTCAACAGTACGTGATTGAAGAGGCTTCGCATATACTACTGCCATTTTAACACCATCAAATTAATTTGGGTGCATATCAAGTATTATGTGGCAACAACTAATACCGTGGCAGAAATCAAAAAAATATTAGAGGAAGCAGTAGCTGATGCCAGAGAATTGGAATAATGTTGTCAGAGAGAAACGTTGTTTTAATAGTGTGCTAAAGTGAAGCGAGTGTATAAAACAGTATAAAAGATAAAATTGCATCCATAAACAGTTCGGGTAACTCTTCCATGGACCATAGCACAGATATTGACAGTATCAGGAAAGGAAATGAGCTTGAACTAAGTTGCTGTAATTTGTTGCTTGAGTGTTTCATGATTTGAACTTCAAGTGAATGACTTCTTCTGCACTTTCACAACAGTTCTCATATTTGTATTTAGAAGTACCCTTCTGCACAAGTGTCATACTACAGTGACTGATAAGTAGTTAAACAGCTTGTTAGTTGTTGTATTCATATGGATGATTCAGATTCATTGGAGCATCCCTTTCACACCAAATATGTCACTTAAATGTGAATCACACTGTTTGTTGTAGAAGACAGCGTAAGTCCACTTCCTTTTGTTGAGATATTCAGGTACTAGTCAACTAAATAGTGCTAATTAATAGTGTGATCTGAAGGTAGTACAGAAGTGTGCAATTTTTGCTTTCACTACTATTCTTCCCACATACACATTTTGATGGCCGAAGACTTCAGGTATAAGAAATTATCCCCATTCTTCCAAAAGGCCTTGTCAAATAGGGTGGATGAGTGGACTGAGGTTGAGGATTCTCTCTGACCTTGGGGAAGGAATGTGTCCCTAAAAGGGGAAAGAATCAACAATGATCAATGGCATGAGGATGCAGAATGCAATGGAACCACAGCATTAAAAACACATAATGTGAGCCCACAGGACATGTGTCTCCTAACTGAAAAAGTGTCATGGTGATCTCTCCATTGGTAAAAGATTCCAGATTAGTCCCCCATTTGGCTTTCTGGGAGGGGCTGCCAAGAGGGAGGTGACCATGAGAAAAAACTGGAATAATGACCAATGGGATAACATTCTACAGGGCGGAACTTGGAATGTCAGAAGTTTGAATGTAGTAGGAAGGCTAGAAAATTTGAAAAGGGAATGCATAGGCTTGATACAAATATAGTGGGGGGTCAGCGGAGTGAAATGGATAGAAGATAAAAATCAGTTCATGGGTGTCACACTGGATAATGTTCTGGAAGCTGTACAATATTCCAACGATACAGTTGCTCATCATCTTCAGGTGATTACTGATGTGTTGCTGCAGTGGCTCGATAGTATATATGCTGACTCACTGGGAAAGTGTAGGTGCGAGAAGTTGGGACTGTAACACTGTCGCAGATGAATCATAGAGTATGGCGATATCTGGTGCTTCCTGCTAGAGAAATGGACCACAATCTTTGCAAGTGTGGCCACAAATCATGGCCAAGCACGCATGCAGACAGAGTGTTCACACTCAGTTTAAGTGTATGGTCTCTGATTCTCCATCTGTGTTGACTCGGATTCATTCATAGGCATTGCTGAGTAGAAATCCCATGCCTTCATTAATCAGGTTGTTACTTACACATATTTTGAGTGCTTCTTTAATGCTGTGGTCCAAGTACATGAAAGCAGCTGAAAGCATCTTTGTCTCTCCATAATTCCTGCTGTGTTCTGTGTCAAGACAGTGTTCAGCAACAGCAGACTTTTCTGGCTAACCCAATCTGGTGTGATGCCTATGTTCAATGCTTCTATCCTTAACAGTGCGACATGTTGGGTCACTTCATTATTTCCCACACTGGTGCGGGATTTTATATATCCCTGGTCTCCCCAGACTGATATTTTCTTTAATGGGACCCAGCATAGTTTGCAATCATGCTGAAGAGTGGAAGACACATTTTATTTGATGTTTCTTGAACAACCTGCCAATCTTGAAGAACACACCCCCAACATAAGGTAGAAAACCATCCTCATGGACTTCTCCATTTCTTCTGATTGTGCTTGAGCTTTAGTGCATGTAGGTTGAAATGCATTACGGATCTGATATATCAGATTATGTGTTTTGTCAAACACTGACTGAAGATGACTAAGCCCTGTTGATAAGCTCCATGCACCTAAAGTAACAGGAGTCCGCAATACGCCATTCCATTGGGATGGGTGATGGCAGCTCAAAGCTTGTAGATACAGGTCAGTGAGACTTGGTTTACGAAACACACTATGACCCAAGGAAACATCATCTTTTCTGCAGACCAAGATGTGTAAGAACGGATGGTCTACATTTTTTCTCCACTTACATGGTGAAGCAGATGCTTGGATGGAAGGAGTTAAGGTGTTCCAGAAATGCAGGAACCATTACTGCTCCATAAGACCAAACTACAAGCATTTAGGTTTCAACACAGCTGACTGAAGTGCTTTTCCCTCAGTCTTCCATAAAAAGCTGCTATGGCAGACAAAGGGTTACCCATAGCAACACTGACAATTTGCTCAAAATATTACTCATTAAATAAGTAGTAAGTCGAGGTAAGCACATGTTGGAATAGATATAAGATGTCCTCTTCCAATTTTTTTCATATAAGATGTAATGAATCCACCAGAGGTACTCATGTGAACAAAGAGACTACATAAAAAGTGACTAATATTTCAGCTGGTTTGAGATGCAAAGTCTTCAGTCATTGTACAAAATCGCCTGAGTTTTGAATGTCATGTTCACATTTTCCTACCACAGGGTTCAGAAGAGAAACCAGGTATTTTGCTAGATAATATATTGGGGCTCCAGTATTGCTCATGGTGGGGCAAAGCAGAACCCCTTCCTTATGGACATTATGCATCTCATAAAGTCATGGTGCTAGTGGCGCTTACACTCCTAAGCTCTTTTTAAGATGTTCAGGAAACTGACTGGATTTGAGGATTGCAGATGTATTCTGTTGTACCATATCAGATGGATCCTTCTGGACATGATGATACGCTGAGTCCTGCAGTAAATCCATCATCTTGCCAAAATAAGATGTTGCAGGCAAAAGAACAGTAGCATTTCCCTTGTCAGCAGGTAAAATTACTATTTCCGTGCCTTATCTTAAAGATCGAAGGGCTTCCATTTGAGGTGATTGTTCGGGTTGGTTACACAAAACAACACCCATTTAGCAGTAGTTCATTTATTCACATAAACACATGCAAGGCTCACAAAGAACTGAACATGGCGGTACAGCCCAAAGACAATCTCAGAGTCCAAAGACGATGCTCAGAGTCCAAAGACGAATGCATATCGATGCTGGTGTCAACCTCACGGGCGCCACAAGGCTACCCCCCCCCCCCCCACAGTATGGAGTACTCTTGAAGGCCAGGGGGGGGAGGTTGACTAAGGTGTCGGCAGGGGTGGTCCGCGGGAGCCGGACCACGGTCAGCTTGACAGCGTCATCAGGGAGCTCTGTGGGTAGATGTCATGAAGGAAGGTTCGGCCACCAAACCTGGAAGTCGTTGAAGCGAGTCGGGCGTCGTACTGGGTGTGCTCGTCGTGCGGCAACAGGTAGGCCAGCAGCACTTTGTGGGTGGAACAGAGTGACGACGACGAGGTCTCCGGTGGGCATAGCGAACACATGAAGCATGTCCAGGTCAAAATCAGGCGGGAGGGGAACACATTTCACCAAGTGGTAGGGAATGGTGGAGGTTGTGTCATGAAAACTGGATGAAGAGAAATACATGACGAAGAGTGCACCATCGTGGAGTATTACTGAGGTGTTGTGGATTATGTCTGGGGGGACAGGCACAAACACCTTGAGCGAAGGCACTTTCAAGATGGGGGTGGGGGGGGGGGGGGGCGTGAGAAACGTTGACAGGGCGAGGCAGGCAGTGGTGGAGAGGTCGAAGGGACTGGCGAAGGACCCGGCAGCGAGGGCTTGATCGTAGGTAAGCTCGATGTGGGGAGCATGTGGTCATTTGACGGAGTGTGTGAGACCAGAGTAGAGGGCGAGGTCGGAGGAGAGCTCAACAATTGGAACTGGAAGTCACTTCACGGAGCGTGTGAGACCGGCGTAGAGGGCGAGGTCGGAGGACAGCTCAATGATTGGAGCTGGGAATCACTCGATCAATTGTGTAAGTCCGACATGGAAGGAGTGGTCGGAGCGTCATGAGCCATGACAGTGAGTGGCGTGGTCGTTGCCTGAAGGGGGTGTAACCTAACCCTCACTCATCGACCTTAATGACAGTGAAAAATTAAACCGCATGTACCTAATGGAATTTTGGGAAAAGCAATCGTCACCAAAGTTAATCTGTCGGTAAAGAGGGACGAAAGGGTTACATCTAAATGAAAGGAAAAATGCAAATGAAACTGGTGGAAATTAATTTTGAAAAGGGGTAAAGTTAATAAAGAAAGTAAATGTGCGGCCGTTACGTTAACAATTAACTAGCGGTAATTAGATATTTGAGATTTGGGGGAAATTATGGTCGCCAGTCCTATGGATAATTACTATAGTAACTGAAAAAGAAAGGTTATTACACATATAATTAGCACTAGAAGCGTGGCAAATGAAGGTTGACACGTGTAGTGTGAAAAATGAAAGTTTGTCAGAAGTAATAAATTTCGCTACGCTTTGACTTAATTTAGCAAAAGAATTAATAAAACCGGAAAATTTAAAGTTAATTTAGTGACTGAAATTAATAGTGAACTTTGTCTCTGAAGCACATCTAAATTCAGTAAAATACAGTTAGTCTTGAACTACCTCAACAATCATTTCAAAAGCTACTTGAATCTACGCAATTTAGAAATAAGAGATTTAACTATGAACTTGAATTAAATGATTTTGAACAATTAACAACAGTAAAATTTAGTACGTACCAAGCTGAGCTGCAGTCACAGGTAAGCTAAAATATGCTAACAAAACTCGCAGTCTTAATTTGTGCTTGTGTAATCTAAATATTGTAGCCAGCTATGAATACCTTAACTGAACTTTGAAATTAAAGTAGTGAAATGGAATGATATTACTTTAATGCTGGCGTATCAATTTCAACGACACTCGGGTTCATTCCGGAAAAGGAAGGGATCCTGCTTGGTAATGCAGTTGGGACAATGAGCAACAAAGGTTCATGCTACGTTGCCGTAATTTTGTGATTTGAACAGTTTGAAAAGCTGAGGTCTGCCATACAGTTCTAAAACTTTACGTTCTTCCAGTCTTCCTTGTTGGTTGATTGAAGGTTCGAAGTCGTCGATCGAGGTGGTGGCGACAGTCACTCATTGTCGTCCGTCGCTGTTGCAGAAGCTGGATGTTGGCGCGCCTTCTTCTCGACACGGTAACCAGGCGAAACGGGCTCTTGATGTGCGCCAGCTAATGCTTCCCGTGTCAGAAACTAACATAGCAATTCGAGCGCAATTACATGCTGCCAAACCCCGAAAGTGCGGCAACTCGCGGGAGCGTCACACAACACACCTGCTCCACTGCCCTACCCCAGCCAGGCTTCCCTGCCCGCGCTCCACGCGGCCGAGTTCACACTACCAAAGATCCTAAACACTTTGGTTCTCCACACGACCTATCAATGTATTCGTTCGATAGCATAGTTTTCCCTAGGCAAGACCCAGCGTAAAAATACAAATAGTATTTACAAAACAAACCAATTATGCATTGACATAAATGCATATATATACAAATAGTAAAACAATTACAATATACAAAGACACAGAAACGTCACATCATCAGGTAACAAAATAAGGAAAAAATTTATAGTACAATAGATGGAATTAGGAAGATATGCGTTTCCGGTGTTACACGTACCCTACATTGTCTGAGGATGTTCGTGTAACCTAAGCAGACTCAGAAAATGTCCCAAAAAGAAAAGAAAACAGCGAAAATGCATATGCTGAAAATATTAAGAAAATTTAGCATTAGGCTAATTATATAGACCAATTTTTAGACCATAATAATTGAGTGGAGACACTCCTAACCTTATTCCACTCTGTCATCTTACACAAAAGAAAACTGGTTTACAACATATTAAAATTCATAGAAAACATAGAAAATTGTTTAGCTATTCTAAAATCAGCAAAATTACGAACAGTATCAAGAAATGGAATACTATTTACAAAATTAATCAGAGTACATGGTCATAAAAACAGGTAGATCAAAATACGCAAATTAGTAATTAATTACATAGAATACATATTTTTATATAACGTTTTCATAATTAATATTCTCGTCATGAGAGTCCACTTAACGTTAAACAAGAAAATAATATACATCAGATCGACAAAAACATAAATATTGACAGCAGAATTCTTTCACATCAGCTGTCCGGGAAGAAAAACAACTCCGCTTTCTGTACCCGCAAGTACAAAGAATGCCGACAGCGGCACAAGAGCCGACAGCGGCACAAGAGCCGACAGCGACTCTGCCTCGCCAGTATTGCGCCCGCCTGTGCGGCACGCTTGATCTCACTCGCCTGTGTAACGGTATTTCCAGAATGTCCGTTTCACTGAATTCTTTCGGAAAAACTCACACCCGAGTAATCTAAAGGAGTCCATTAACACAATCACAGTGGATAACTCAACACTGTCCATCATCACACGCATGTAATAGCCTGAAACTTAAAACAGCGTCTAAGTACATCGGCAATGACAAGCAAATCACATATTCATGTAATCTTACAGCTGGTTACAAAATCATATTTACATTCCTTAATCTACTGTGACTCAGCTGAAAACTTAAACTAGCAGCTTGGATTTTTCAATTGATTAATAATCAGTTGCTCTTAAATCATTTAATCAAAATTAATTACTTATTAATCACAATTTCTTTAGTGACCTCTTGGTCAGGCAAACGCATGGCAACATGGCAAATCCTTAAATCTTACACTCTATATTTACATACGTACAAATTACCCATTCTGTGGTATTAATCCATCCTTGGTTGGTACAATTTCAAGTCTACAATTTTCCGTATACCTAATAGTTTTCCAGAGCTTGGATACTCTAAGCAATAAGTATTTGTGTGAGGTATACCAATGACTTTATATGGTCCATTATAAACAAACTTAAATTTAGAGATTTCATTGTCTATCTCGCTCGTATTTCTCATGAGCTTTTACAAGTACTTAGTCTCCGATTGCAATCTTAGCAAAATGCGCTTTAGCCTCATGACGACATATGTGAGCATCGGCTTTTAGCTTCATTACATCTCGCAAACGATCTTTTTTCACACCAATACTAAAGTCAGTCCGTGGAGGGAATTTGATTATCTCTTCCACAAGTCCCGGTTTGTCTGAAAACACCCTCTTATTCCTCATTATTACTTCATACAGGCCTCGTCTTTGTTCGTGTGTTACGTTTGACACACCATCTACAATACTTTCCAATTCACTTTCTACACTATTGTCAATGCCGAGATTCCTCACGTTACAGTAGTTCAAATTCATACCTACGTCAATGGCATCCGGCCAGTTAACAATCTGTATAGGCTGGTATTGCCTATGCACATCATCTCCTGCCTCGTCAAAACTAACTACTATTGTTTTATCTTGTGACGTACATGTCAAAGTTTTGCTTTCGCAATTAATCACTGCACGGTACTTTAATAGCCAATCTAACCCGATAATTACTTCCGTAGTTAAGTCTGGCACAACGACAAACTCTTGTTCAAATCATGTCCCACATATCTCGAAGTGGACAAAAATCTGTTTTGTGACCAGTTTACTGGCCTCCCCAGTAGCACCGATAATTTTCACTCCTGTTACTGGCATAGCTACGATACCAGGTCTGTCCTTCAGTAACTCAAATATTTTCCCAGATACAGCACTCAATTCTGCACCGGTGTCAATCAACACGTTTAGTTGTAGGTCGTGCATATTAACAGACACTACTATCTGTTTACACTTGTACTCGACTGTTTCTTTATTTTCCCACAGTAAATCCTCGTCTATATCCAGGTCATTCCAGAAAAAACCATCCGGTTTTTGATCCTAAATTCGGCTTATCAGGCGGCTTTTTCAGCCTCTGTTCACATACAGTTTTAATTTCAACACGTTTGTCTTGAGGCTTAGTCTGTTGCTCCGCCTCCAATATCGAAACCTTTTCCTGTAACTCGTCAACTACTGAGTGTTGCTTTGATATCAATTCACTAATTGTCACGATCGGTGATCCCTCTTTGGTCAGATTGATCTCATCTGCCAATCTACCTGGAGGAATGTGCCCAGTAGTATCTGCAATTACTCCCTCTGGATCTGCGCAACCCACACTGCTACCGTCTGACCGTATAACGTCAGCTCTAACCTCATACACACTGTAATATACGTGCTTTTCTACCAATCGTGTACGGCTATCACTAAAATTCTCGTAATCTTTCTCCTCAATACTTTCGCAATTTTTAAACTGGAGTTTTGCGTCGGATGGGTCGGCCACTTCTAACACTATAACTTTCGGTAAAGTCTGCCGGTCAGGGCCAGAACTTTCCGTTACTACTTCAACATCCAACTCTTGCGGTATGAAACACGACGAGTCTTGCTCGTGCTCCCCATTAAAATCAACTACTTCTGGTAAAGTCTGCCGGTTAGGGCCAGAACTTTCTATCATTTCACAAACACTATCTTCCTGCAGGACGAGACGCGGAAAATCCTGCACGCGCTCCCCATAAACACTTCTCCCATACAGGCCCCTACAATCTCTTAGTTCGTCGTATAAGCGACTGAACTGCCTTAACCAGACCTCATCCCTCTCTGCATCCCCTCGCTCGATGACGGACGTTTTATCCGACATCTGATCTTCTCTCAACACTTGTGAATCATTCTTAAACTCAATCTCCAGTTCCGCTGTGGGTGTTACAGCTGCCACTTTATAATCGATTTCTGGAACACTGCTTAAATTGTTCTCACTGACAGTGAATGTATTTTCTGCTGCCGTGTCTACAGCTGATCTACTGCTTGTGGGCGCACTCCTTTATCCTAACACTGGTACACTCTCCCGCCATTGATTATTCCATACGGAATTTTCATAACGACGACACCTCGGTTTTCTACTGTTATTGGGCCGCCAAAATTTCTCCAGGCCCGGTCGGCCCCTCACCGGCGCGGCTAATGGTTTCCCTGTCTCGTCCCAGCAGATACTCTCCCCGGATGCTGCTGAGGCGGCTGATCACACCCTCTGACGTTATTAGTATTCTGCGAAGCGCGTATCACGCTAGTATGATACTGGTTTCCGTCATTCCTGTTATTATTTGCATTGTACCGATTGTCATTATGGCCCGAACCACTATTGTTATTGCTGCCAAGATTCCGGTATGCATTATTCCCATCGGTATCATTGTTGTGGTTGCTGTGGTACCCGTTGTTGTTACCACGGCCTCTACCACTATCGCGATTACTGCGCCAATTGTCCTCGTCCTCAACTCTTTCCAGGAAATCATTGATTGTCCTGTAATTGCTTCCTACATAGCGTTTTGTATCATCTGGAAGCTTCTTGTAGAGTTCCCAGACTATTTTGGATTCCGTGCGGCGATCACGCAAATATTCCAACTTGCGGATCCAGCCCTCACAAAACTCCTTCATCGAGCCGCGCGAATTCACATCGAAAGGCCTCGATACGACAAATTCGCGCCAGACACTTTGTTGTTTTTGCTCTGACCAGTATCCAGCCAGAAACAAATTTTTAAACTCATCAAAAGTCAGGTTCGTAATGTTGAGGTTTAAGCCCCAACGCTTGGCATCACCAGCCAGCACGTCAATAACCGCATTAATTTTTCTCTTATTAGTCCATGATCTGGGTAAGACTCTTACACAATTTTTAATGAAATCCGTCGCGTGTATACCGCCTTTTTTCAAGGGGTCGAACCGCTCCTCTTTCGTCAACAATTCCGAACTATGTGCACAAATTGGCACATAGCTCTGTTTTTCGTCAAGTTTCTTTACTAATTCCGACACTCTCGTAATTACTTGGCAAGTGGTTGTCGCAAGCGTTTCCACTTCCCTCTTTTTCTCTTCGCAGGTATTAGCCTGCTTCCTCACTTTAGTATCTACTTCGGACACTTAAGCCTTTAAAGTTTCCACCTTCTGTTGATCCTCGTTTTTCACTAATTGAATTTGTTCCGTCACCTTATTCTCGATGATTGGAGCAACTGCTTCTCCTACACTTTTCTCGATTCTGCTAATTTCGGAATCAAACCGAGTATTTATGCTCGCAATTTCCGCCTGAACCCCTATCATTTCCTGTTTAAGATTACCGATTTCGGTATTAATCACAACAATATCTTCTTTGATTTTATCAACTTTTGCGTTGAGAACTCCAACATTGTTGTTAACAACATTAATAGCTTTGTTCTGATTGTCTAGCTTCCGTTCAATTTTTTCAGACTGAGCTTCTTGCTTGGCAGACTGAGCTTCTTGCTTGGCAGACTGAGCTTTAATTTCTGCCGATTGAGTTTCTATCTTGCTAGACCGAGCCTTGATTTCGTTAATCAAAACATTTAACAAATCAGCTAAATTCCCGGAAACCAGCGGTTTTACTTCCGTAGCGGGTGCCTCTTTAATTGTCCCTCCGTATTCGTCATCAAGGGGTTCAGATTTGATTATCACTTCCGAATCCGAAACATTTTCTAATGTTTGGAATTCCATTTCTGCTCTTTGTTGCGTTTCGGCTGTCGCGTCTTTCATGCTAGCCGCCTGCCCCTGAACAATGGGTACCGCGGTGCGCATTTCCCACTGTTCGACCGATTGTTCCGTATCCAAGTACACTCCTGGAAATGGAAAAAAGAACACAGTGACACCGGTGTGTCAGACCCACCATACTTGCTCCGGACACTGCGAGAGGGCTGTACAAGCAATGATCACACGCACGGCACAGCGGACACACCAGGAACCACGGTGTTGGCCGTCGAATGGCGCTAGCTGCGCAGCATTTGTGCACCGCCGCCGTCAGTGTCAGCCAGTTTGCCGTGGCATATGGAGCTCCATCGCAGTCTTTAACACTGGTAGCATGCCGCGACAGTGTGGACGTGAACCGTATGTGCAGTTGACGGACTTTGAGCGAGGGCATATAGTGGGCATGCGGGAGGCCGGGTGGACGTACCGCCGAATTGCTCAACACGTGGGGCGTGAGGTCTCCACAGTACATCGATGTTGTCGCCAGTGGTCGGCGGAAGGTGCACGTGCCCGTCGACCTGGGACCGGACCGCAGCGATGCACGGATGCACGCCAAGACCGTAGGATCCTACGCAGTGCCGTAGGGGACCGCACCGCCACTTCCCAGCAAATTAGGGACACTGTTGCTCCTGGGGTATCGGCGAGGACCTTTCGCAACCGTCTCCATGAAGCTGGGCTACGGTCCCGCACACCGTTAGGCCGTCTTCCGCTCACGCCCCAACATCGTGCAGCCCGCCTCCAGTGGTGTCGCGACAGGCGTGAATGGAGGGACGAATGGAGACGTGTCGTCTTCAGCGATGAGAGTCGCTTCTGCCTTGGTGCCAATGATGGTCGTATGCGTGTTTGGCGCTGTGCAGGTGAGCGCCACAATCAGGACTGCATACGACCGAGGCACACAGGGCCAACACCCGGCATCATGGTGTGGGGAGCGATCTCCTACACTGGCCGTACACCACTGGTGATCGTCGAGGGGACACTGAATAGTGCACGGTACATCCAAACCGTCATCGAACCCATCGTTCTACCATTCCTAGACCGGTAAGGGAACTTGCTGTTCCAACAGGACAATGCACGTCCGCATGTATCCCGTGCCACCCAACGTGCTCTAGAAGGTGTAAGTCAACTACCCTGGCCAGCAAGATCTCCGGATCTGTCCCCCATCGAGCATGTTTGGGACTGGATGAAGCGTCGTCTCACGCGGTCTGCACATCCAGCACGAACGCTGGTCCAACTGAGGCGCCAGGTGGAAATGGCATGGCAAGCCGTTCCACAGGACTACATCCAGCATCTCTACGATCGTCTCCATGGGAGAATAGCAGCCTGCATTGCTGCGAAAGGTGGATATACACTGTACTAGTGCCGACATTGTGCATGCTCTGTTGCCTGTGTCTATGTGCCTGTGGTTCTGTCAGTGTGATCATGTGATTTATCTGACCCCAGGAATGTGTCAATAAAGTTTCCCCTTCCTGGGACAATGAATTCACGGTGTTCTTATTTCAATTTCCAGGAATGTATAACAAATTTTGGTAATTGTTGCCTTCACTCGTTTCAATAATTTTCAAGATAAATGCCAAATCTCAAATATAATTAGGATTACTCCAACTACTTATTCTCGCTGATGTATCGGCCTGTTCGTAACCAGTACTTTGTTACGACATTTGCACAATACAAAATTCTTGTCCAGAACAACCTCAAATCCGAAGATTGTCCTGTCACCAGGTCGCCACGTGTAACCTCCCCCTCACTTATCGACCTTAATGACAGTGAAAAATTAAACCGCGTGTACCTAATGGAATTTTGGGAAAAGCAATCGTCACCAAAGTTAATCTGTCGGTAAAGAGGGACGAAAGGGTTACATCTAAATGAAAGGAAAAATGCAAATGAAACTGGTGGAAATTAATTTTGAAAAGGGGTAAAGTTAATAAAGAAAGTAAATGTGCGGCCGTTACGTTAACAATTAACTAGCGGTAATTAGATATTTGAGATTTGGGGGAAATTATGGTCGCCAGTCCTATGGATAATTACTATAGTAACTGAAAAAGAAAGGTTATTACACATATAATTAGCACTAGAAGCGTGGCAACTGAAGGTTGACGCGTGTAGTGTGAAAAATGAAAGTTTGTCAGAAGTAATAAATTTCGCTACGTTCTGACTTAATTTAGCAAAAGAATTAATAAAACCAGAAAATTGAAAGTTAATTTAGTGACTGAAATTAATAGTGAGCTTTGTCTCTGAAGCACATCTAAATTCAGTAAAATACAGTTAGTCTTGAACTACCTCAACAATCATTTCAAAAGCTACTTGAATCTACGCAATTTAGAAATAAGAGATTTAACTATGAACTTGAATTAAATGATTCTGAACAATTAACAACAGTAAAATTTAGTACGTACCAAGCTGAGCTGCAGTCACAGGTAAGCTAAAATATGCTAACAAAACTCGCAGTCTTAATTTGTGCTTGTGTAATCTAAATATTGTAGCCAGCTATGAAAACCTTAACTGAACTTTGAAATTAAAGTAGTGAAATGGAATGATATTACTTTAATGCTGGCGTATCAATTTCAACGACACTCGGGTTCATTCCGGAAAAGGAAAGGACCCTGCTTGGTAATGCAGTTGGGACAATGAGCAACAAAGGTTCTTGCTACGTTGCTGTAACTTTGTGATTTGAACAGTTTGAAAAGCTGAGGTCTGCCATACAGTTCTAAAACTTTACGTTCTTCCAGTCTTCCTTGTTGGTTGATTGAAGGTTCGAAGTCGTCGATCGAGGAGGTGGCGACAGTCACTCATTGTCGGCCGTCGCTGTTGCAGAATGTTGATGTTGGCGCGCCTTCTTCTCGACACGGTAACCAGGCGAAACGGGCTCTTGATGTGCGCCAGCTAATGCTTCCCGTCCGCGACACCGTGTCAGAAACTAATATAGCAATTCGAGCGCAATTACATTTTGCCAAACCCCGAAAGTGCGGCAACTCGCGGGAGCGTCACACAACACACCTGCTCCACTGCCCTACCCCAGCCAGACTTCCCTGCCCGCGCTCCACGCGGCCGAGTTCACACTACCAAAGATCCTAAACACTTTGGTTCTCCACACGACCTATCAATGTATTCGTTCGATAGCATAGTTTTCCCTAGGCAAGACCCAGCGTAAAAATACAAATAGTATTTACAAAACAAACCAATTATGCATTGACATAAATGCATATATATACAAATAGTAAAACAATTACAATATACAAAGACACAGAAACGTCACATCATCAGGTAACAAAATAAGGAAAAAATTTATAGTACAATAGATGGAATTAGGAAGATATGCATTTCCAGCGTTACAGGGGGTAGAAGAAGGCTCGACATGAGCAGGCTTAAGGCTGTTGAAAGAGACTGTGACAGCTGAATCTTTCATCTGGATGTCTTAGGTGTTGGCTGAGCGCCGGAGAACTCAGTACGGGCCAGTATATGGAGGTTGGAGGGGAGCACGGACAGTGTCAACTCGGAGCATGATGTATTCGCAATTGTCCAGAGATTTTAGGACGTGAACCTTATGGCGGGAACGGCTGGCGGGCAGAGAGATATGGAGTTTGATGAAGTGGCTTCTGACGCGGTCCACGAAGGAAGGTAAGTCAGACTGAGGGAGAGAATCAGAAGGGCTTACGAGTTCGCCAGGGAGATCAATGTTCTAGCTGCATATGAACTCGGCTATTGTGCCTTTGAGGACACCCAAAACGCGATACCGAAGACTCGATGAAAGCTCGAGCAACAGTTTCTATATTGGGGAGGGGGACAGCCTCGACCCAGAGAGTTGTTCGCTCGATAGACGAGAGAACATAACGAAAGCTGTTAGAGGGGGGGAGAGGGCTGACAATGTCAATATGAATATACTGGAAACGCCCAGGAGGGATCAAAAAGGCACCGAGGGGGGGTGAAGTGTGCTTGCGTACTTTGCAGCATTGGCACGCGACGCAGGACTGTGCTCATTGCTGGCAGTCCTTGTTCATATTTCTCCACACAAAGCGATCTGCTACAAGGCGGGTGGGCGCACGAACACCGGGGTGGGCTAATTTATGCAATGCGTTGAAGACAGCTCAACAGAGTGTGGTTGGGATGAGGGGGCGTAACGTGCTCGTGCTGTCGTCGCACCAGACCTCAGCAGAAATGCCAGGGAAGGTGGTGCGGACGAAGTGTAGGGAAGAGGTAGAGTCTGAAATCAGGTTTTGTGTTTCCTCGTCGGCAGGTTGGAGGTTAGGCAGTTCATAGAGGTCTAACAGCGAATAGACGGCGTCGACTCATGAAAGTAAATCAGCAACTACATTGTCAGCACCCTTTATGTGTCTGACATCGGTGATGAACTGAGACACAAAGTCCATGTCGCTGAAGCGGCGAGGAGGCGGGTCAGCTGGCGGGTTTGTAATGGTCGCTGCCAGGGGTTTGTGGTCCGGTAACACATAGAAAGGTCGCCCCTCTACATCAGTCTTAAAATGCTTGATCACTTCGTAGACCGCGAGCAACTCCCTGTCAAACACGGAATATTTCCATTGTGCATTGGTGAGCTTGTGCGAGAAGAACTGCAGAGGCGAAGTTTGGCCGTCGACTGTCTGGCTAAGGACAGCGCCAATGGCAGTATTGCTCGAATCCGTGGTGATGAAAAGCTGTGCATTGGGATGAGGATGCGCGATGGTGCAGGCCTCAGCAAGAAGATTTTTGAGGGCAGTGAAAGAGTCAGTGATAGCAGGGGTCTATGGAATGGGCTGAGATCCAGAACTGTTGGTGCCTGCCAAGGCATCCATCAGCGGAGCCTGAATCATTGCAGCCCGAGGTAGATGTCAACAATAATAATTAACAGTCCCCAGAAAGTGCCGGAGCTCTTTGAATGACGAAGGTCTGGATAGGTTTAGTATTGTTTGTACTTTCTCAGGGGATGGTGAAATGCCTTCGGCAGAGACTCGAAAACCAAGAAAAGTGACAGCGGGTTGATGTAGCTGCAATTTGTCCTGGTTGGTTATGATGCCTGCTGCTGCAAGTGTGTTCATAACAGTTTGCACATGTTGAATGTTGTCCTAGATGGACGAGCTGAACACAAGAATGTCACCAAGATATGCAAAGCAGATTTTTTGGTCGAATAGCACTTCATTGACGAAGTGTTGCCAGGTCTAGGTTGCGTTTTTCAGACAGGGTGAATGAATCGGAACTGAAATAACCCGATCGGGGTGGTGACTGCTGTCTTCTTGATGTCTTCAGGTGCCATGGGGATCTGGTGGTAGGCCCGTTTGCAATCAGTGACAGAGAACGTGGTCTCACTCTGGGATGATGATGGCACTGAAACAGAGGATGACACGCGTAAAGCTGAAATACTAAACACCTTTTTCCAAAGCTGTTTCACAGAGGAAGACCGCACTGCAGTTCCTTTTCTAAATCCTCCCACAAACGAATAAATGGCTGACATCGAAATAAGTGTCCAGGGAATAGAAAAACAACTGAAATCACACTGGACCTGACGGAATACCAATTCGATTCTACACAGAGTACGCGATAGAACATGCCTCCCTTCTAACAGCCGTGTACCGCAAGTCACTAGAGGAACAGAAGGTTCCAAATAATTGGAAAAGAGCACAGGTAGTCCCAGTGTTGAAGTAGGGTTGTCGAGCAGATGCGCAAAACTATAGACCTATATCTCTGACATTGATCTGTTGTAGAAATTTAGAACATGTTTTTTGCTCGCGTATCATGTCATTTCTGGAAAGGCAGAATATTCACCGTATGAATCAACATGGATTCCGGAATCAGCGATCGTGTGAGACCCAACTCTCTTTATTTGTTCATGAGACCCAGAAAATATTAGATACAGGCTACCAGGTAGATGCCATTTTCCTTGACTTCCGGAAGGCGTTCGATACAGTTCCGTACTGTTGCCTGATAAACAAAGTAAGAGCCTACGGAATATTAGATCAGCTGTGTGGCTGGATTGAAGAGTTTTTAGCAAACAGAACACAGCATGTTGTTATCAATGGAGAGACGTCTACAGACGTTAAAGTTACCTATGTCGTGCCACAGGGGAGTGTTATGGGACCATTGCTTTTCACAATATATATAAATGACCTAGTAGATAGTGTCGGAAGTTCCATGTGACTTTTCTCGGATGATGCTGTAGTATACAGAGAAGTTGGAGCATTAGAAAATTGTAGCAAAATGCAGGAAGATATGCAGCGGATAGGCGCTTGGTGACGGGAGTGGAAACTGACCCTTAACGTAGACAAATGTAATGTATTGCGAATACATAGAAAGAAGGATCCTTTATTGTTTGATTATATGATAGTGGAACAAACACTAGTATCAGTTACTTCTGTAAAGTATCTGGGAGTATGCATGCGGAACGATTTGAAATCGAATGATCATATAAAATTAATTGTTGGTAAGGCGCGTGCCAGGTTGACATTCATTGGGAGAGTTCTCAGAAAATTTAGTCCATCAACAAAGGAGGTGGCTTACAAAACACTCGTTCGACCTATACTTGAGTATTGCTCATCAGTGTGGGATTCGTACCAGGTCGGGTTGACAGAGGAGACAGAGAAGATCCAAAGAAGAGCGACGTGTTTCGTCACAGGGTTATTTGGTAAGCGTGATAGCGTTACGGAGATGTTTAGCAAACTCAAGTAGCAGACTCTGCAAGAGAAGCACTCTGCATCGCAGTGTAGCTTGCTGTCCAGGTTCCGAGAGAGTACGTTTCTGGATGATGTATCGAATAAATTGCTTCCCCCTGCTTATACCTCCCGAGGAGATCACGAATGTAAAACTAGAGAGATTCGAGTGTGCATGGAGGCTTTCCGGCAGTCGTTCTTCCCGCAAAACATATGCGACTGGAACAGGAAAGAGAGGTAATGACAGTGGCACGTAAGGTGCCCTCCACCACACACAGTTGGGTGGCTTGTGGACTATAAATGTAGATGTAGATGTAAATTCGGCAATTTTGGGTATGGGGTAGGTGTCCATAATTGTTCGTTCGTTTAGTCGACGGTAATCTCTGCACATGCGCCAGGACCCATCTTTCTCGGGTGTCATACGTATGGGCGTAGACCAGCTACTGGCAGAGGGTTAAATGACGCCGGAGCTTAGTTGTTCAGAAATCTGATTTTTAAGGTCGGAGATGCACTTGGGACACAGTCGACGTAGTTTACTGGAGATTGGTGGACCCGGCGTGAGACAAAGCTTGAGAACCGTGCCGTTGGTGACAACGGATATGTTGCCGACGGCGCGGGAGGCGGTTTGTTAACAATGCGGGACGGGCGAGGCGTGGTCGTGCTGATCAGAGCCACTCGGCGGATCTGACGGGAACCGAGATGGCACAGTGTCCCAGGAGGCGACGCGACAAGATGGCCGCTGGCCCGAAGCAGTGCCACCTTGGGCAGGTGAGCTCGGTAGAGCTCGTGAGCCGTTAGTGAGTCCATTGTCTGAGGGCACGGCCTGTGGCAGCATGGTCACGGGCGAAACGCTTGGCGTGAGTGCACTGTTTGTGTTGTCAGTGGCGGTCGCACAGTGGCGCGCAGGAGCCGAAGTTGCATAGTTTGAAGTGCTGCCCGCGAGGAGGTGAGTAGGAGCCGTCGGTTCGGGAACACGTGATGCTCATCGGGCATGCGCACTCATGTCCGGCCGAGTGCCAAACGCTGCCGTGTTAGGAGGGTGTGGTCCAGCGGATCTGTCAGTACATGTTATGGCAGTCTTGACAGCACAGTTGCGAGGGGTAGTAGGAGGTAAACACACGGAGGCTCGATTGCTGGGACTGCAAGCAGATTCGGTGCACTTGCTGGCCTTGCTTTGTCCTTGCTGTAGTGTCTGTAATTCTTTTGCTGCATCAGAGAGCTGGATCTGAGTTTCATGGAGCCAGAGGGAGAGCTCAAAGTTTTCCTTGCGTTGGCGAGCGCCATTTTCGAGCTCGACAAGGCATTTGTGCGTTGTTTCTTGTAACGTCGTCGACAGAAACGAGCATGTACAGATGAGATGAGCCTGGACCGATGTGTCACGGGGGAGGTTTGCTCAACGGAGCACAGGGGAAGTGAGTCTTGGACGGATGATGAAACACGGTGTTTTGCACTAGGTCCGGTGAAAGTTTGTGGTGTCACAAGAAGTCAATGCCTAGTATAGGTTTGTCAATTTCACACACTAAAAAAGTCCACTCGAGTTTGCATTTGCGGAGAGTGAGACGATGTGGGAAGTTGAATACGAGCATTGTAGTTTAGTTGAATTCACGACTTGCAATGAAGTATGATGAGGGCGGATGTTTGACGACGCTAAGGACGTAGGGAGCAGCGAAACATCGGCACCTGTGTCCACTAGGAAAAGGTATCCCAACGAAATGTCTTTAATGTAGAGTCGTCTGCAATTATCTGGTCATTCCTGATCAGAATGGAGCACTGGGGGGTGCCTTGTCATGTTGTGGGCAGGAGGCCTGTGATTGGCGTTTGAGAAGCAGCAGGGTGGTCTGCAGTTTCGTGTCGCCTCACCAAACTGTGTGTGGAAGTAACAGTACGGGTGATGCGGTTGCATTTCCTGCAGAAAGTTCGTTGCCAGTGGCGGCGGCCGAGGCTCGGTGGCCGCAACAGGTTCGATTGCAGGAGGGGGCGTGACCGTGGGTGGAGCCGGTGGCGTCCAAGTTTCTTGCTTACGGCTTCCTGGAGTGAGTGGAATGGTCAGCACAGTATGGCCCCAGTCGCGTCTGGCCGCAGGGCAATGAGACTGAATCGGAGACTTGTCAGGTAGGCAGTGGCTGGCGAAGTAGAGCAGTGATGCATCGTGTAGCTTGTCAGCAATTGTCACTCTTTGCTCGACAGGTTCAGGAGAACTTTGAACCTGAGCAAAGCGGATGTGAGGAGATAGTTTATCTGACGAGATGGCGAGGAGAGCTGTGTCAGAGAATAGATCGGCGCTGACCAGGGCACGTAGACATCTCCAGAGCTGGGGAGGTTTGTCGTTGCCTAGTTGCTCAACGTGGAGCACTTGCTGTATTGCTGCCTCAGTTGAGTGTGCAAGCCGACATACGTAGAACTGTCTTTTTGGCTAGAGTGTACCAGGTAGCTGAGTCCGGGGTGTCAATCAGGTCAGCAATCAAGTCCTCCTGGTCGTGCAGTTGGGTGATGAGGTACAGAATCCTAGTTGACTGGTCGAGTTTGTAATGGTGGAACACTTTGTCCACAATTTTGAACCAGGATGTTGCTCTGTTGGGATTAAATGGCGGCAGCATCGGTAAGCATTGTAGAATGTTCGGAAGAACAGGTTGAGTTGAGTTCGTCGGGGCACTGCCCTAATCGAGCTGTTGTTGCTGTAGTATTCCAGGAGAGTGTTCCTGCAGGGGATGTGGCAACGACGGCTGTTCAGGTGGCAGCATGAAGGTGACACATTGTGGTTGAGTATGATCTGTTGCGACATGGAAGGCTGATGCGGGTGAGACACCGTAATGTGTCAATTGCGGATGCAGAAGCTCAACATGTTGCAGGTGTGTTCGCATTGATGCGTCGCGGAAGACCGACGTGGATGAGGCACCAAGATGTGCCGAGAACGGTAGTGGAAGCTCGACTGGAGCCGGTGCGGAGGCGACAGGAGAGAAAAAGTTCAGAGTTTGAGAACGCGTGGTAGTCCACATAAAGCTTGATGTATGATCAGAGCCGGGGCCACCTGTGTTGCAGGGAGGCTGTGAAGGTGGAGGCTATGCAGAAGCACAGTGTGGAAAATGATGTGGAATGTGGGACAAAATGTGTCAATGTTCACTGTTCATAGTCACTCCACTCAAAACGGTGTGCGGATAAGGTGAATGTCTTTTCACAAAACACTGAGTCATAGCAGTGGGACGGAGGTGGAGGTCAGGCACAGATAACAAGTTATTGTTTCTATTGCAGGCCAAGGTACTGAAGTAGGAAGGCATGTGCAGATGCTGAATCGAGGCAGGCGAATGCTGAGGAGGTAGACCTGTGAACGAAGCAGTTCCGACCACGTGTCGGGTATCCGGGTGGTACTGCACAGATTGCGGCGTGGCAAATCATTGTCCTGGCGGAGGTTGGTTGCCCGACGAAGCATTTACAGAAATCGGCATTGGTCACACACTGCGCTAAGAGCCGTAAGAGGTAACTGCACAGTCAATGAGGGAAGGCACATGTGGCAGGAACAAAGGCTTTGGATAGCCAGATTCATGCGCACTGCTAACCTCACTTACTGTTGCAGGCTCGAAAACATCTGGCGAAATCAGCGGAATCATCGAGTGAGAGGCATCATGTTGCAGTCCTGGCGGGTGTACATCGCCCGCAACACAATGCATGTCGATCACAAAATATGGCGTTTGGCGCTGGGTCAAAGTCATTGTTAGAATGCTGTGTCAATGTAATACACGTGAAAATAACCGATGTGGAGGTTGCGGACACAGTCAAATGGCAAAAACAGAAGACGTTACTACTCGGGGTCACCAGTGAGGTGATTGTTCAGGTTGGTTACGCCAAACAACACCCATTTAGTAGTAGTTCATTTATTCACCTAAACACATGAAAGGCTCCCAAAGAACTGAACATGGCGGAACAGCCCAAAGACAATCTCAGAGTCCAAAGACAATGTTCAGAGTCCAAATGCATATCGATGTTATTGTTAACCTCATCGGTGCCACACCTTTGTTCATTGTTGATATTCTGCTTGGGTGCAGGTATCATGGCCCTCCAAGCCTCTCACCTTATTTCTTCAGCAGTCTCACTCAGAAGTTTCAAGAAACCTTGGTCAACATCACCAATAAAATACTTGATAGGCAAAGTCTCTGAAGTGGGTGCAAAATTTAGTCCCTTTTCCAACAGTGACATCCCAATGTCACTCAGTTGTTTGTCTGGGAAATTAAACACAATATGTCTACATGGTTGATGTTCTTGTGATTATTTCTGCTCAGACGAATGTAGGTTAATATCAACAGTAGCAGAAAGTGGTATAGCAGAATCAAAATTTGTTATGAAATAGTAAGTAAGGTAGACAGTGAACTACTGTGTACAGTTCAGTGACAGGTTTGTACTCATCAGATATGAGAGCAAACCACCACCGACTATGATACTTTAGGTGTACATGCCAAAGTTGCATGCTGCAGAAGAAGAGATTTTAACAGACCTCTTCCTAAAATTTCCTCAGTCTATAAGTTGTCCTACTCCTTTGTCCACATGGTGACTTCAGGAACTACAGGAGATTCAAATTTATAGTCTGAGGTCGTTAACAAGTACAAACAGTCTGGCACTTAACTCATATCGATGGCTGCGTTGTTGTCTTCGTGAAGTCTAGAGGTGATTCCACTGCAAAGTTCCCATGGTTTTCTTTGTGTTTGGATGAGACTAACTGGTTTGTAGGGCGGCGTGGTATTTTGATTTTTAGAGAGGAAGCGTTACATTAGTTTTGTACATCACTACGTAATTCATTTATTCACATTTAACACTTCTACACTAATATGAAATAAGACATTGTTTTCCACCACATCTGTATCACCACCTCCTCCAACCCACACTCCAGATCAAAAGACCGCCAACCGCCTCTTCCAAAGATCCGCCTCCTTCCCACATGACCAAAGATAACAGTCTCTTAGTTATTAAACTCGCAGTCAAAGGCTATATTTACATAAAACATTACACATAAAGAAATTACAGACATGATTTTACATTCTGTTATAATACCCCCCCCCCCCCCCCACACACACACACACACACAAGTCCATGCATGGGATTGTGTATCACTACGGAATAAAATATATCTAATACACACATCATAATAAAATTTCCAGTTCCGAAAGTTAGTAATAAAATTGGTTTCCCAAGTGATCTTAGTTATATATATATCTCTGTAATATACAATTTCAAGGTGACATTGGCTGAATTGAATAATAAGTGTAATGGACTTACAGCTAACAACAAAATATGGCACCTTATGTTTAATTGATCATGGTAGCTGCAGAGCTGTGTTAAGATGGGTTCATAATTATATAGTATATGTATAAACTGAAGTTTACTTCAATACTGACTTAATGCATCTTAGTTAAACTCACTCTTCTGATAGCAGAAAACATTGTCAGCAGTCTGTTTAGAATATATTAAGTGAACTGTGGAATGAAGGCATCTCTCACAACCTTTTAATGTAAGTGTCTCGATAAAATACCTTATGGCAGGGCTTGTGCCAAAACAACCATTAAATCTAAAGTAATCATTATTCTAAAATAAACAGGTTATTTTAACCACATACATAAAATAGACATAGTTCAAAATGATGCAATACTTATACACAATGTTAAATGGTCGTCTCTAAGGGAAAATGCATGTATACGTGATGAATGTATTCACATGATGAATCCAGTGCAAATTCAATTATGCGTGATCAGCACTGTATTTTCAGAGTCATACTGGTTTACATATTTATGATTTAATGTTTCATTTATAATAAGGTAGCTGAGATGTTCCTTATATGATTGGGTCTCTGTCATTGCAATATCCTCACATTGTACATCTATGTCAGCTTTATAGGTCAAATTATGACAAACTCTACACTTACATTGTGTAAAATTGTTAGTATTTATACCTTAACTTTACATCATTATTAAACAGTGTTTCATTTTGATTTTCTCTCCTGTGCTCAAACAGTATACTGCCATGAATAGAAATTATTTCAAATTGTGTAACGGAGCATGGGATAAATTCCTAACAGCTCTTCATTCACTTTAACATTTAATTATCTAAACTATTACAAAATATTTTCCCACAATATGAACCTCAAAATTAGTATCACAAACCCTCAATCCATAACAAGAGTTTCAAATGTAACACATCAACAACCGTCTCCATAATACTCTAAACCTCAATACATTCTTAATTAACATAATTAAATTTCATTACTACCCACCATATTTGTAACACACTACAACATACCTCGTCTTTCAAAGCACACTCTCATAATCTGACAAGTACCTCCAGTTTGCTTTATCCATTAAATAATGTTCAATCTGACATAGCTTACAAATGACAAGGTTTTGTCTTCTTACACACAATCATTATTCATATCTTATTACTTTAAAAGTGTGCACATCATTAACTTTGGTTGCTGTTAAGAGACATTACTATGAAACTGTAGAATGGTTCATAGTCTGACACACTGGTCTCATACCAAATTTAATGAATGTGTATATTAGAGAACAAAGAGAAATTAGTACAAACATAATTCACATTAACACAAAATCTACTTCAAACTTTTAGCTGACATAGTACCACACTTTGACAGGAAGTTTCCCTTGAATGATAAAACAATAAAGTGATATAGTTGGTCCAGTCAACTAGTTCTTTACGAGCAGCATTTTACTTATTAATGACTATTTGATGGGTCATGTTTGTAGAGTTTTAACTCTGTAACATTGCGCAGTCCAAATAACTTCTTGGATTTTGGGTAGATTAGCCTATAGGCATTAGGGTGCGGGTTTTCCTTGATTTCAAAGGGGCCTATATAGATGTCAAAAAAATTTCTTTATTTCTGAAGTCATTAATTTAGATTTTTCCTGTGTTTTTACTAAAACTAGATCTCTTGTCCTGAACTGTACTCCTTTACTTCTTGCATCATGTCTCCGTTTTCTTACCTCTCCTTGTCTTTTCATAGTGTTCCCAACAGCTGTCTCCCTTTCCTGGGGTGTCATAGTTTGACAAGGTGGGAAATCAATATTCTCAGAAATCAAATTTGCAGGTCGTCTATTAAACATTACTTCATACGGTGAAAAACCAGTGGATGAATGCTGTAGGCTGCTCATTATATCCTCGAAGTCAGTAACATTTTCAATCCAATTAACATGATTTTTACTGTTCTGCAAAGCCTTCCAATTTCCCTCATGTACCTTTCTGCTGGGTTACATAATGGGTGACAGACCGAAATCAAAATATGTGTTATTCCTGTATCTTCAATAAAATTTTTCCATAATTTAAATGTAAACTTTGACCCATTATCAGACATGATGGCTTTGGTTATACCAACATTTGTGAAATAATGATTCGTCAGCTTGATGATAATTTGTTTACTGGTTGCTCTCTTTAATGGATACAATTTTATAAATTTAGAGAAAACATCAACTATAACGAAGATGTAACTGTACCCTCCTCTTGATTTTGGTAGTGGTCCATATAAATCGATAGCTGTCAATTCAAGGTTTTTATTTGGTAAAATGTTTTGCATCAATCCTTTAGATGTTTGGTTACTCACTTTTACTCTCTGACAATGATCACAGATTTAAAGTTTTTTCTTCACTCTCCTACTGATATTATAGAAGTAAACATTTTCCTGTATCTTCTGTATACATTTTGTTGCTCCACAGTGTCCGAAGCTTTCATGTATGTAACTGATTACCGTAACGTGTCAATAACTGCTCAGGCCAGCATAGTTTCCAATTGTCTAAGTCAGGTCTAGGTCTCCTAAACAAAATCCCTTTTTGTACTTTATAATACTGATATACCTTTTCTCCTCCCTTTTTCCCTATATAACTTTTAACCAACTTCCAATTTTCATCATGATTTTGGTTTCTACGAGTATCATTACAGATTTTTAGTTTTTCAGCTTCATCTTTTACACGCTTTTAGTACATAAGTTTGAACTCTTTCTCCTCTTTTCCATAAGTATTTTCAACATCTGCACCTACTGGTAGTCTGGAAAGGCCATCTGCAATGACATTATGTTTACCCTGAATAAATTTGATCTCATAGTCAAACTGCTGAAGGAATAAAACCCACCTTGTTATGTGGTCATGACAGAGTCTGCACACCTGAATGTAAGAAAGAGCTTTATGGTCGGAGAACACAATTACCTTGTGCCCTAACAGATAATTTTTGAACTTATTGAATCTACATCTACATCTACATTTATACTCCGCAATCCACCCAACGGTGTTTGGCAGAGGGCACTTTACGTGCCACTGTCATTACCTCCCTTTCCTGTTCCAGTCACCTATGGTTCGCGGAAAGAATGACTGTCTGAAAGCCTCCGTGCATGCTCTAATCTCTCTAATTTTACATTCGTGATCTCCTCGGGAGGTATAAGTAGGGGGAAGCAATATATTCGATACATCATCCAGAAACGTACTCTCTCGGAACCTGGACAGCAAGCTACACTGCGATGCAGAGTGCTTCTCTTGCAGAGTCTGCCACTTGAGTTTGCTAAACATCTCCGTAACGCTATCACGCTTACCAAATAACCCTGTGACGAAACACGTCGCTCTTCTTTGGATCTTCTCTGTCTCCTCTGTCAACCCGACCTGGTACGAATCCCACACTGATGAGCAATACTCAAGTATAGGTCGAACGAGTGTTTTGTAAGCCACCTCCTTTGTTGATGGACTAAATTTTCTGAGAACTCTCCCAATGAATGTCAACCTGGCACGCGCCTTACCAACAATTAATTTTATATGATCATTCGATTTCAAATCGTTCCGCATGCATACTCCCAGATACTTTACAGAAGTAACTGCTACTAGTGTTTGTTCCACTATCATATAATCATACAATAAAGGATCCTTCTTTCTATGTATTCGCAATACATTACATTTGTCTATGTTAAGGGTCAGTTGCCACTCCCTGCACCAAGTGCCTATCCGCTGCAGATCTTCCTGCATTTCGTTACAATTTTCTAATGCTGCAACTTCTCTGTATACTACAGCATCATCCGCGAAAAGCCACATGGAACTTCTGACACTATCTACTAGGTCATTTATACATATTGTGAAAAGCAATGGTCCCATAACACTCCCCTGTGGCATGCCTGAGGTTACTTTAACGTCTGTAGACGTCTCTCCATTGATAACAACATGCTGTGTTCTGTTTGCTAAAAACTCTTCAATCCAGCCACACAGCTGGTCTAATATTCCGTAGGCTCTCAATTTGTTTATCAGGCGACAGTGCGGAACTGTATCGAACGCCTTCCGGAAGTCAAGAAAAATAGCATCTACCTGGGAGCCTGTATCTAATATTTTCTGTGTCTCATGAACAAATAAAGCGAGTTGGGTCTCACACGATCGCTGCTTCTGGAATCCATGTTGATTCATACGTAGTAGATTCTGGGCTTCCAAAAACGACATGATACTGGAGCAAAAATGCCCAGTGGATGGCAAGTAGTTCCTTCTCTGTGACTGTATATGATTTTTCATACTTTTGTAAAACACGGCTAGCAAAAGTGATAGAATGGTGTTCTAATTTTCCTTCTACGTCTATGTTTTGAAACAAGTGTGCTCCTAAACCTGTCTCACTACTATCTGTCATTATACAGAATGGTAACGACATAACAGATCTATAAAACATCTGACTTTGGGACAGTTGTTGTTTTATTTCCACGAATGCATCCTGACATTCTAGTGTCCAATCCCAAACAGTATTCTTTTTTAGTAGGTTACATAAGCAGTTTGCATTTACAGCTTGGGTACTAATAAATTTTCTATAGAATCCAGTGAGACCAAAAAAGGACTTGAGTCGTTTTTTGTTCTTGGGAGTAGGGAAGTTTACAATGGCCTCAAGTTTATCCTTGTCAGGTAATATTCCCTTTCTGAAATATTATGCCCCAAAAATTTCAGTTCGTTAACTCCAAAACAACATTTTTCCAATTTTACAGTCATTCCTTCTTCCCTCAATTTTCAACAGACTAGTCTCAGAAGGTTTAGATGATCTTCCCAGGTTTTTCCAGTTACAAGAATGTCATCTACATATACTATTAATTTTGAAGACAATTCATCACCTAATACAAAATCCTATGCTCTGATAAATTCAGCCACAGATACACTCAATCCAATAGGGACAACACAATATTGGTAACTTTTGCCACCATACAAAAAGGCAGTATACTTCCTAGAATCAAGTTGAAGTGGTATTTGGTGTAAACCAGATGTCAAGTCTAGGCTACTCATAAATTTTAAATTATCAAATTTATGCAGAAGTTCATCCATATTGTCAGGATGGTCATTTTCTCTAAACAAAAACTTATTAAGGTGCCTAGAATCAAGTACAAGTCTAACCCCACCATTTCTCTTAGACACAACTACTAATGGGTTGTTGTATGCACTTCTACTTCTTTCTCTAATCCCCCAAGTTTCCATTTTTTGTTTCCCTTTCTACATCTTTTTTCCTGGAGAATGGAATGCCATATGGTTTTAGGAAGAAAGGATGATGATCTCTGAGTTGAAGTCTGCACTGATAGTCTTTTACCTTCCCTGGTCTCTCACTAAATGTATCCTGAAATCCCCGTAACACTTCTCTTAACTGATTTTTCTGACTTTCACTTAGATTTACAGCTTCCTTCAATTTGACTTTGACTATTTCTTCAAAATTTTGTTTATTTATAAGATGAAAGGATGTGTTACCACTTATGGCTTGATTATCTACCTCACTTGCAACATCTTTGATATGGTTACAAGAATTACTACAGCTATGGATGAACATTTCTGTTTTCAGAATATTATTTTTCTCAGGTTCACTAATTATAACACTCCGATCTTCCCAAGAGAAGCTCACACCCACTTTTAAGACCCAATCCATGCCGAAAATGATATTTTCTTCCAACCTTGGGACCACAAGGCAACCCTGCTCAAATTCCACAGTTTCAATTTCAAATGTTAACAATACTTGACTCTTAACTACCTTACTTTGCTTACCAGTGGCACCTCTGATTTTTACCCCTACAACTGGCATTTCTACAAAGTTCTTACCATCCCTAATTTTATCTCTAAATTTTTATGATATTGATATAATAGAGGGAAACATTCCACGTGGGAAAAATATATCTAAAAACAAAGATGATGTGACTTACCATACGAAAGCGCTGGCAGGTCAATAGACACACAAACAAACACAATCATACACGCAAAATTCTAGCTTTCACAACCAACGGTTGCTTCATCAGGAAAGAGGGAAGGAGAGGGAAAGACGAAAGGATGTGGGTTTTAAGGGAGAGGGTAAGGAGTCATTCCAATCCCGGGAGCGGAAAGACTTACCTTAGGGGGAAAAAAGGACAGGTATACACTCGCACACACACCCATATCCAACCACACATACACAGACACAAGCAGACATTTGTAAAGGCAAAGAGATTCGGCAGAGATGTCAGTCGAGGCAGAAGTACAGAGGCAAAGATGTTGTTGAAAGACAGGTGAGGTATGATATTGCACATATGGGGCTTCCTGTATCAATAAGACAATTTCCTTCCCACTGATTTACTCTTATTTTAATGTATGGACAGCCTAATTCCTTTTCATCTGCCTTCCCCTCAGGAACTTCATATAATATATCTTTTTCAATTTCTTTATAATTTCCATCTACTTCCTCCCTTCCAGTCTTCATCAAGTTTACCTGAGTTTCAGATTCTAAGTTACTAGTATCAAGTTTACACTTTGGCTGCACACAAAATAACTCACTACTGTTTATGTACCTTTCACTCAGACTTTTTCTTTTACTCTCCCACCAGCTTGGGCATAAAATTCTACTAATTATACCTAGATGATACCAAAACACTTTGCTACTACAACTCTCATTATACTGGTTCCACAGAATTTCTAAAAATTGGCTTCCTTTACTTTCAATAATATCACGCAAATCTAATTCTTTCACAATATTTTCACTTTTGTTATCACCACTTTTATTAACCATGAACTGATCAGGACAGACATGTAACAATTGATTTTCAGCTGTCACTTCACTATTCTTATCATATTCCATTGCTTTATCACCACAACTATCATCAAGTTTCAACACTTCATTATTTATTTCAATAAAAACATTGTACTCACCTTCTGGTTTGTTTACCATACCTTTCACATCAATAATACTAACATCATCACTATTATGGTATACTTTACTAGCAGTTTCATCTATTTATCTCTGTTTCTCACTTTCTATGGTTGATTCTTTTTCCTGTAGCTTAGGTTTATCATCAGCTGACTCACTATTACCTTTTTGTGTGAACAACCCCCCCCCCCCCTCCCCCCAAATTCTGAACGAAAATATTTATTACTCTCTTCATTATTAGCTTGCTCTCCCCTTTTTGCCCAGCTGTAAAAATCACTTAACATCTCTTCATCCAGAATTGAATCAGAACTTTGATCTCTCCTATGTTTATTTTGTGGTGGTCTACTGTGCCATATAGCATCCCAAATTTTTTTATCGAAACTGATATAATTCACTTGATATTCCTGGTTTCTAACCTGTTTGTTAATGGTACAGTTATTTACACTATTTGGTTTTGTGTGAAAGTTAGTGGTCCTATTATGTTTAAATCTGTTCACCCCAAAGCTGTGGACCTTCATTGAGGCAGTATGGAGTTTCCCGATGGCTACCTCTATTGTCACTACTCCAATTTGTATTAATTCTGTTGTTACCTTCCCATCTGTTGTTCCTAGTGACACCATTGTTTTCCCAGTTTCTCCCTCTCCCATTACCATTGTACTCTCTTGTTCTATCATATTGGTGTTCATTCCGAAAATCTCTATCGTCCCTTCTGGGGTTCTCCCCATGGTAATCAGAATTCCACCTCCCACTGTAATGGTTTCCATTACTAAACTGTTGCACATTTCTCTCCATTGCCCTGTCTAATTTGTCTATATATTTTAGAGACTGGTCTAAACAGTCATCAGGTCCATGCACTAATTCCCACTGTATTCTTTCAGGTAACCTTCTTTTAAGGGCATCCATTTGCGCCATTTCATCAAAGGGTTTATCTAGAAGCACCAATTTCCTAAGTTTATCACTGCAAAAGTCTTTCATTGAATGGTTTCTGCCCCTGAAACTAGGCCCATTTAAAAATTCACTTTTTATCCTACCCTGTTCAGTCTCAGACCAAAAGTTATTTAAGAAACTCTTCTTAAAATCATCAAACGTTTCCCACTCATCAAAATGTTGGTTTGCCCAAGACAAAGCTTCTCCCTCAAGAAATTTTTTGACAAATTTAATCTTTAGATTATCAGACATACCAGGAACAAGATTGTCAGAGCAGTGTTGTAAGAAGTCTACAGGGTGTAAATTACCACAAGGAAAACTTTTTACAGGTGAATTACTCAACACACTTCCACCATTCATACATAAATTTCTAGACACAAAATTATCTTGTATTTCAGTGAATCTCTTGTCTATTACACTTAAATTACATCTTACAGACTCTTGTATCTTATTTAATTCAGCATCTAAGGAATTAACTTTTGATTCTGTATCTAGACTTAATTTGTCTACCCTCTCCTCCACAGTTCTTTGAGCTGAGGTTAACCTTTCAATCTCTTTCCCTTGACTTGAGCTAACTGTGGTCAATTTATTTTCTAAGATCACAAACTTATTTTCTATAGCCTCAATTTTGGAGTTCACGCCCTTCAAACTTTCTCCTAACTGAAGTTTTAAATTTGAGATCTCTTCTTTCAGTACATCACCGTTGCTTTTCATTTTTGCTTCCAGCGATTCACTAATTAAGTTTAATTTCGCTTCTAGTGCTTCACTGGATGCATTTATTTTTGATTCTAGGAATTCACTATTTGAATTCATTGCCATTGTTAATTCGGACTGCATTTGTCCCATTCTGGGAAAGAGTAACCTTACCCAGTCCTCTTGATCTGGCTTTCTTTCAGTTTGTGAGTCATCTGGATCGTCACTTACACCACACACGTTCGAGTCTAACATTTCTCCCACTTCCTTTTTAATTTCTTCTGATAGCGTCATTATGACACCATGTGTTTGGACAGTCTTGACAAAAAGTTTAAAACAAAGAAGAATTGTACTTATCTTTTCACACCATGGCGTCGATCACAGATCCACCTCTCCAATAAGCCAGCACTTTTTTGGATCTCACACTACTTTTTCGGGTCCAGGAAACATGTACAATGTTATTCATGTTTTAAAAATTATAAAGTTTATACTGTCCTGCAAACAAAGCACAATTAGTCTCATCGCACTTAACTGTAATATCCCAGATGAGCCCCCAAGTTTAACAGACCTCTTCCTAAAATTTCAACAGTCTATAAGTTGTCCTACTCCTTTGTTCACATGGTGACTTCAGGAACTACAGGAGATTCAAATTATAGTCCAAGGTCATTAACAAGTACAAACAGTCTGGTAATTAACTCATATCGATGGCTGTGTTGTTGTCTTCGTGAAGTCTAAGGTGATTCCACTGCGAAGTTCCCGCAGTTTTCTTTGTGTTTGGATGATACTAACTGGTTTGTAGGGTGGCGTGGTATTTTGATTTTTAGAGAGGAAGCATTAGATTAGTTTTGCACATCACTATTTTATTCACTTATTCACATTTAACACTTCTACACTAATATGAAATAAGACATTGTTTTCCACCACATCTGTATCACCACCTCCTCCAACCCACTCTCCAGATCAAAAGACCGCCAACCACCTCTTCCAAAGATCCACCTCCTTCCCACATGACCAAAGATAACAGTATCTTAGTTGTTAAACTCACAGTCAAAGGCTATATTTACATAAAACGTTACACGTAAAGAAATTACAGACTTATATGATTTACATTCTAAGATGGAGAAAATATATGAGGATATTGAAAGGGTAATTCAGTATGCAAAGCAATATGAAAACCTAATAATCTGGGCAATTTGAATGCAGCTGTAGGGGAAGGAATAGAAAAAAAGGGCTATGGAAGAAAATTGGCTTGGCAATAGGAATGAGAGAGGAGATAGACTGCGTTCTGCACTAAATTTGTATGGTTGTAGTGAATATCCTGTTCAAGAATCACAATAGGATGAGGTATATTTTGAAATGACTCAGAGACATGGGAAAATTGCAGCTGGATTACATCATGGTCTGGCAGAGGTTTTGAAATCAGATATGGATTATAAGGCATAACAAGGTGCAGATATAAACTCAGACCACAATTTAGTAATGATGAAGAGTAGACTGAAGTCCAAGAGAATTATCGGGAGGAATCAATATGGAAGGAAGAGGGATATTGAGGAACTGATGAATGAGGAGATGCATTTGAAGAGTGCTAAGGATGTGGATAATGTGGTAAGCCATAGTAGGCAGTTCAGTTGAACAATTGTGGACATCTCTTAAAAAGGCAATCACAGATGTTGGACAGACAAACATATGTAGAAGGAACAAAGCTGTGAATAAACTGTGGGTAACAGACGAAATAATTCAATTTATCAACAAAAGGAGGATATACAAAAATGTTTGGCGAAAGACAGGAATACAGCTATATAAATTCCTTAGGAATGAAATAAATAGGGACTGCAGAGCAGTGAAGGAGAAATGGCTGCAGGAAAGGTGTGAAGAATTCAAAATGAAAACAACTGCTGAGAGGAAAATTCAAAACTTCCTGTGGTGGAATTGAAAGGGAGGGTGGTAACTTTAAAATTACAATCAGAATTACACAGTTAAACACATAATAGAGAGCAGATAGGTAGAAAGAGTACACTGAAGACCTCTTTGAGGGGGAGAACTTGTCTGATGACTTGATGAAAGAGGAAACTGGACTCAATATGGATAATGTAGGGGTCCAGTATTACAGAATTTAATAGAGCACTAGAAGACTTGAGATCAAATAAAGCAGAAGGGATAGACAATATTTCCTCAGAATTTCAAAAATCACTGTGGGATTTGGCAACAAAATGACGATACACGTTAGTCTGTACAATCTTTGAGACACAGTATGCCATCAGATGTCTGGAAAAATGTCATCCACACAATTCTGAAGCTAGCAAGAGCAGATAAGTGCAGCAACTATCACACAATTGGATTAAAAGCCCTCGCATCCAAGCTTCTGAAAACAATAATATACCGAAGAAGGAAAAAGAAAATTCAGGATAAGTTTGATGATGATCAGTTTGGCATCAGGAAAGATAAAGGTACCAGAAGGCAGTTCTCACATTGAGCTTGATAACACAAGCATGGCTGAAGAGAAATGAAAACATGCTCATACAATTTGGTGACCTACAGAAGGCATTTGACAATGTAAAATGATTCAAGTTGTTCAAAATTTTGGAAAAACAGAAATAAGCTATAGAGAAAGATGGGTAATATACAATATGCACAAGAACCAAGAGGAAACAATAAGTTTGGAAGACCAAGAATGAAGTGCTCAGATAAAAAATGATGTAAGACAGGGTGCAGTCTTTTGCCCCTACTGTTCAATCTATACATCAATGAAGCATTGAGAGAAAAAGAGCCAGCCGGTGTGGCCGAGTGGTTCTAGGTGCTTCAGTCTGGAACCACAGGACCGCTACGGTCGCAGGTTCGAATCCTGCCTCGGGCATGGATGTGTGTGATGTCCTTAGGTTCATTAGGTTTAAGTAGTTCTAAGTTCTAGGGGACTGATGACCTCAGATGTTAAGTCCCATAGTGCTCAGAGCCATTTGAGAAAGGTTCAAGAGTGGGACTAAAATTCACGGTGAAAGAACATCAAAGATAAGATTTGTTAGTAACATTGCTATCCTCAGTGAAAGTGATGAAGAATTGCAGTATCTGTTGGATGGAATGAACAGTCCAATGAATACAGAATACAGACTGAGGGTAAACCAGAAAAGACAAAAGTAATGAGATGTAGTAAAAATGAGGATAGGTAGAAACTTAACATCGAAATTGGTGGTCACAACGTTAAGGAATTATGTTACCATGGAAGCAAAATAACCTATGACAGACAAAGCAAGGAAGACATAAAAGGTAGACTAGCAAAGGTAAAGAGGGCATTCCAAGAGAAGTCTACTGGTATCAAACACAAGTCTTAATTTGGGGAAGAGATTTCTGAGAATGCGGATCTGGAGCACAGAATTGTATGGTAGTGAATCATGGGCAGAGGGAGAAATGGAACAGAAGAGAGTCAAATCATTTGAGATGATTTTACATTGTCAAATGCTTTTCGTAGGTCACCAGATCCTATGCGCATGTTTTCATTTCCCTTTGGTCTTGCTTCTGTTATCAAGCTCTATATGAGAACTGCCTCTCTGGTGCCTTTATCTTTCCTAATGCCAAACTCACTGTCATCTAACTTATCCTGAATTTTCTTTTCCCTTCTTCTGTATATTATTGTTGTCAGAAGCTTGGATGCACGGGCTTTTAAGCTGATTGTGCTACAGAAGAATACTGAAACTTAGCTGGACAGATTAAATAAATAATGAGGAATTTCTGTACAGAATTCGTGAAGAATGGAACATATGGAAAACATTGATATGAAGAAGGGACAGATTCCATGGTTCTAAAAAGAGCTGTAGAGGGTAAAACTGTAGGAAAAGACAGATATTGGAATATCTATAGGGTGCTAGTGCTACTCTAAGATGAAGAGGGTAGAGCAGGAGAGGAATTCTTGTTGGGCCACATCAAACCAGTCAGAAGACCGAATACTCAATAAATAAATAAATCTTCGGCAATATATGGTAGACTGCTACTCACCATACAGTGGAGATATTGAGTCGCAGATATAAACAACAAAAAGACTGTCAAACAAGTAAGCTTTCAGCAAAAAGTACTTCATCGGCATTTCACTCACACACACACACACACACACACACACACACACACACACACACACACACACACACACACACACACACACACACACACACACACACACGTGTACAAACTCACACTTACACATACACACACTGTGATCATGTGTGTGTAACTTGTATTTGTCTCTTTACCATTAAAGCCTTTTTGGCCAAAAGTTTACTTGCTTGACAGACTTTTTGCTGTTCCTATCTGCGACTCAACATCTCTGCTATATGGTGAGTAGCAGTCCATTGTTTTCGTAATATTGCCATTATTCCATACTGGATCTTCCACTGTGTAAATAAATCTTCTTTGTCAATCATTTTGTCACTCTGCTCAAGGTACAAGTATCAGTGTGGCTCAGTATTGCTACTACGAAGGTGAGAATGCCTCCACAATGTCCTAGTACATCCTTAGGCCACTCCCAAATCCAACCCCTTACGACAAAGATCACATCCCTGTGGAAGTGACAGGTGCAAAACCTGCCCAATCCACCTACCCCGCACTTCCTATTCCAGTTCTGTCACAGGTTTATCCTACCCCATCAGGAGCTGGGCCACCTGTAAAAGCAGCCATGTCATTTACCAGTTCTGTTGCAGTCATTGCACAGATTTTTATCTTGGTACGATTACCAACCAACTGTCTGCAGGATGAATGGCCACTGCCAAACTGCGCCCAAGAGCAAAGTAGACCACTCTATGGCACAACGTGCAGCTGAATATAACACACTCGATTTCAATGGCTGCTTCACTACCCAGCCATCTGGATCCTTCCCTCCACAATCAGCTTTTCTGAACTGCACAGATGGGAGTTACCCTTACAACACATTTACCATTTCCGTAATTATCCTGGCCTCAACCTATGGTAATATACTGTCCCTGCACCCTCCATTCAACACTTTCCACCCCTTCTCTCTTATCTCCTTCTCCCCATTCTCATCTCTCACCTTGTTTATTTGTAGTCCTCTGCCAATGCATCCACCCATCTTTCCCCACGCTCTTTCTTTTTTGATCTTTTTTCCCCATCTCTCCACTCCACAACCTCCTGACACTGTGCCTGTTGGCAGTCTAGTCCCTGTGCACCCCACCAGACAGCGTTTGTCTCTCTCCCCATATGTACACCACTACTCTTCCCCTTCCCCAGCCCCTCCAGATTGCTGCTTATGTCCCATGTGATAGTTGCATTCTGACACATACTGTAGTTGGCAGCTTTATGTGAATGTCTTTTAATTGTGCCTGTCTGCAACTTGACATGTCTTCATTATGGTAAGTAGCAATGTGTCTTTTCCTACACTGTTGATATTGTCACATAGAAGAAGGTGTAATCAGATGAATGACAAACACTAACTTCACTTAACAAAGGTTTTTTCAGCACTTGTACATAGAAGAGTGCAGAGCGAACTGCCTTCGGCCAGAACACATACAGTATATATACAGTAACAGAACATTCCAGTACAATGATTCTTGCCATTTGTGGATACTTTTAGAATGTACTCGAACCGAATACAGAAATTAAAATTGTACAGTCCAGGTGAGTATTGAGCTCATGACCCTCCACGCAACAGTTTACTAAGACAACCACTACATCATGGTGCTACTCATCTTCTCTGCGACATTGCTCCCTCCATAAGTGTTATGTCCTCTTATTCCAGGAACGACCCCTGATGACTGATTCTCACCCTTGTGGTGATCTTCTTAGAACTTCTTTTGCCGATATGCTCTTCATCACCTTTCCACTTGTTGCCTGTCGCTGGAGCCTCAAATTTACCCTGGGTTACAGGATTCTTATAGGACTTCATTCGATGGACGTGGACCGTATCTCTGAGTTTTCATCATCTTGTGTCTAGATCGAAATCTTCAACTTCATAAGTAACATCAGACAATTGTTTTACAACCTTATAAGGTCCAAAGTATCGTCTGAGGAGCTTCTCAGAGAGCCCAACCTTCTGAACAGGAGTGAAAATCCAGACGAGGTCACCAGGATGGTAGACAACAGGGCGGTGGCTCACGTCATACCTTCAGCGATTGTTTTCTTGAGCATGCAGTGTGTGGAGTTGAGCAAACTGCTGAGCTTCCTCAACTCTGGTTAACACCTGGCTGATGTAGTAGTTGTCCACGTCATCAGGATGTAACGGAAACACAGTGTCCATCGTCATAGTCACCTCACACCCATGCACCAGGAAAAATGGCGTAAATCCTGTGGGGTCTTGTTGGGCGTTGTTGTAGGCAAACGTCATGAAAGATAACACCTCATACCAGTTGCTCTGCTCAACATTGACAAACATTGATAGTATGTCACCCAAGGTCTTATTAAGGCATTCAGTAAGCTCGTTAGTTTGCAGATGGTAGGCAGTCGTCAAGTGATAGTTAATGTTGCGCCGACAGTTTATCTCTGTCACAAGATTTGTTTGAAAAACTTTCCCTTGATCCATAACTAACAACCTTGGGGCACCGCATTTTAATACAATGTCTTCCACAATAAATTTGGCTTCTGCGAATGCTTCGGCTGTTTTCACAGCTTTTGTAAAGGCATAGCATGTCAGATAATCAGTGCAAACAATAATCCATCTACTGCCACTAGCAGATGTTGGAAATCATCCAAGGAGGTCAATCCCAACATGCTGGAAAGGCGTTTCGGCTGGTGGAATTGGTATGAGTTGGCCAGGTAGTTTCTGAGGAACTGCCTTTCTCCTCTGGCACTCTCGACAGTGCGACACATAGTGAGGGACACTCCTAAATAAACCTGGTCAGAAAACTCTCTTGCAGACCCTATCATATGTCTTAATAAATCCTAAATGTCCTGCATCGGGTGTGTCATGAAATTTCTGTAGAACATCTAAGTGCATGTGTTTAGGAATCACTGGTACCCACCTCTTTCCAAACAGATCAAAGTTTTTCTTGCAAAGTAATGCATTAACTACCTTAATTGTTCTTTCACATCCTTTAACCGATTTAAGGCAAGTATAAGGGTTTCTTGAGAGACAGTTGGCATCTTGGTATTTTCCTCCACTTTTGAACACTATGGTAATGTCATACTCTTGAAGACGTAGTGCCCACCTGGTGAATAGTCCTGTTTGATCCTTAAGACCTGTCAACTAACAAAGTGAATGATGGTCTGTAACAACTGTGAATGGCCTTCCATAGAGATATTGTCGAAATTTGCACGTGACCCAGATCACAGCAAGACATTCTCTTTCTGTAGTTGAGTAGTTTCTCTTGGCTTTTGTAAGTGTCCTAGAAGCATCTTCTCTTTCCCACCTCAAATCTGCACCAGAACAGCACTAATCCCATACCCACTGGCATCCACATGCAATTCTGTAGATGCTCTCTCCTCATACGGACCAAATACAGGGTCAGTTGTCAGAGCTTTTTGCAGCACATCGAAAGAATCTTGTTGAGCTTCACTTCAGATAAATTTAGCATTGGCTTTTAACAACTCTTGGAGTGACCTGACTTTGATACATAAGTCTTTGATAAAATAATGGTAATAAGAACATAATCTGAGGAAGCTTCTCACATCTATAATACTTTTAGGAATAGGAAATTCCGTTATAGATCTCACATTTTCTGGGTCTGACCGCACACCTTTGTTTGACACAAGGTGTCCAAGTATTTTGATTTCTTTTGCTCCAAAGAGACACTTTCTTGGATTAAGTTCCAGTCTGCCTTGTTAGACACACTTAAGAACGGCCTTAGTCTTTTTGTATGTTCATCAGATGTATCTGAGAATACTATAATGTCATCTAAATAACAAAGACACATTGTCCACTTCAGGTGCCTTAGAAGATTATCCATCTTCCATTCAAAAGTTGCTGCTGCATTACACAAACTAAATGGCATTACCTTAAACTCATATACGCCCCCAGGGGTGATGAACGCAGTTTTCTCATGATCAGCCTCATCTACTTCAATCTGCCAGTATCCCGAGTACATGTCCGTGGTTGAGAAAAACGTAGCTCCTTTCAGACAATCTAGTGTATCGTCAGTTTGTGGAAGAGAGTAAATGTCCTTTTTAGTTATCTTATTAAGCTTCCTTTAATCAACACAAAAGTCCCAACTGCCATCCTTCTCCCTGACGAGGACCACTGGTGATGACTGTGGGCTCTGCAAAGGCTGAATGATGTCATTCTTCATCATTTTCTCTACCTCATTGCGAATTATTTGACATTCCCTTGCTGACACATGGTATGCCCTCTGGCTTATTGGTTAATGGTCTCCAGTGCTAATCCGGTGCTTCTCCGTCAATTTCTCTAATTTGCTCTTCACCTGTGGCATGGGAGGTTTCTATGATGCTCAGTGTGGTGTCACCGCTAGTCACCACACTTACTAGGTGGTAACTTAAATCGGCCGCGGTCCTGTAGTACATGTCGGACCCGCGTGTCGCCACTGTGGGATCGCAAACCTAGCACCACCACAAGGCAGGTCTCGAGAGACTGAGGAGACCTCGTCCCCAGTTGTACGGACAACATAGCTAGCGATTGGACGTGCTAAGCCTTGCTCTCATTTGCCGAGAGATAGACAGTAGAATAGCCCTCTGCTAAGTTAACTGGCGACCACCTAGCAAGGCGCCATTTGTATCAGTGCCTATAGCTTACTAATATTCAAGAGAGATGTATTCCAAGGACTAATTAAAAGTTAAGTAACAAGCATCTACGTACTTTTCTTCTTATTCATTTATAAGTCTCATGTTCCAGACTTCACGCCCGTCTGCGTTAGCATTGCGTGCCCTATCGGCTACAGCATTGTGTCTAGGCTGTATGGTCTAGACACAACATTATTGGCGACGAGAAAAAGCGTTTGTATTAATTCGTTTGTGTCATGGCTTCGCCACAATCTCCGGATGTACTGTCCGAATTTTTTCGCTTGCAGAATCAGCAGACGCAGGCGTTATTGGAAGCCCTTGGACAGCTCGTCCAGGGTCAACGTGCGCTGCAAAACGATGCGGCAGCCGCCGCTTCATCGCTACCGCATCCACACCATGCTGTTGCACCGCAATTTAGACCATTCGATGCCACCAAAGAGACCTGGCACGAATGGTCTCGCCAGTTCCACTTTCATCTAGCAGCCTACAGAATTCAAGGTAACGAGCGGCAGCCATTTTTGCTTTCTTGTGTCGGTGTGTCTACCTACCGTGTGATTGTGAAATTGTTTCCCCGACGCGACGTAGCAACTCTGTCCTACGAAGAAATTTTGTCTGCTTTAGATGCCTATTTCAAAGAAACAGTGAATGTCGTTGCAAAACGGTATACGTTCTTTCGTACAAAATGTACGGCCGGTCAGACTAATAGGGAGTGGGTTGCAACTTTGCAAGGACTTACTAGGGAGTGTGCATTTGAATGTGACTGTGGACTTCCTTATTCAGACACAATGGTGCGTGATGCAATAGCACAGAACGTTTCTGATGTTCGCATAAGGGAACAGATTTTGAAACTCGTTAATCCCTCCCTTCAACAAGTGATAGACATATTGGATAGGCAAGACACACTTGACTTTGCTCAGGACTCATTTGAAACTTCGCCAGCAGTGTGTCACATTCACCGGCCCGCCGGGCCCGCTGCACGGGACGCTAAGCAGCCCTCGCGCCCGTTACCGCAGCGGCAGCCTACCTTGCAAACACGTGCACCGCGTAAGCAAGCAACTGCAGTGAAATCATGCCCGCGGTGTGCCACTAGACATTCGCGTGAAACTTGCCCGTCACGCCAAGCTATTTGCTTTTACTGTCAAAAGAAAGGACATGTTCAAAGTATTTGCCAGAAAAGGCTTAGATCAGACAATCACAATAATTCCAGGCCCTTTGCTTCGCGCCGGAATCGAACCCAGGACAATCAGGCTCGTGGACCTTCGCCCATGGACATTCATGTAGTTCATTCCCACCCGTCCAGTGACACTTTAGCTAACGGTGACTGTGTTCGTCCCACAAACAGTGTGCGTCGACGTCGCCGAAAATCCCGTGAAGTCGCAAGTGCTTCTGTACCTGTATCAGTTCAAATTGCACGTGACAGTCGCTCTTGTCGTCAGCAGGACAATAAACTTTTTGTGGACTTAAACTTTGAAGGCAAAGTGATACCATTCCAGCTCGATACCGGAGCTGCAGTTTCATTGCTCAATCACGACACGTACAAACAACTGGGCAAATCGCCATTGCGTGCCGCAAATGTTAAGTTACATAGTTACTCTGGACAGCATATACCTGTGTTAGGACAATGCAGCCTTCTTGCCACATACAAGGGACAGACAAAACTTGTATCATTTTACGTTCTTCGTTCTACTTCCGCAGTGAACTTGTTTGGTTTAGATTTATTTCAATTGTTTAATATGTCTATAGTAAATCAGGTCCTATCAGTGACTCAGACTGTGCCTTCCGCCAGTGTTTCTAGTCTTTGTGAAGAATTTGCAGACATTTTTGCACCGGGCCTTGGTTGCGCTAAGCACTATGAAGCGCATTTGGAACTGCAAGAAAACGCGCAACCGAAATTTTTCAGAGCGCGCAATGTTCCCCACGCATTGCGTGATGAGGTCGCCAGAACATTAGCCGATTTAGAATCTCAAGGTGTAATTGAACGTGTGCAGGCTTCTCTCTGGGCCTCACCCTTAGTAATTTTGCCAAAACCTTCCGGTAAACTGAGACTTTGTGTGGACTTCAAGGCAACAGTGAATCCACAACTTGTGACTGCCACTTTTCCTTTGCCCCGCCCGGAAGATCTTTTTGACGAACTGTGCCCGGGAAAATATTTTTCAAAATTGGACCTAGCAGATGCGTACTTGCAAATACCTGTGGACGCAGAATCCCAGCGCGTCTTGGTGGTAAACACGCATCTTGGCTTGTATCGCTTCAAAAGACTGCCATTCGGGTGTGCATCCGCCCCTGCTTTGTTTCAGCAATATTTACAAACTGTTTGTGTGTCGGTCCCTACTGCTGCGAACTATCTTGACGATATTGTGATCTCAGGAAAGACAGAAGCCGAACATTTGCAAAATCTCCGAACATTATTTCAGGTCTTGCGTCAGAATGGTCTTCGCTTGCGGAAGGACAAATGTGTGTTTTTTGCTCGGGACTTACCCTACCTGGGGCATGTCATAAATGCCCAAGGTATACATCCGAGTCCAGAGCACCTCCGTGCCATCCAGGAGTTGCCTTCGCCACGGGATGTTAAACAACTACAGAGTGTGCTGGGTAAAATTAATTATTATGCAAAGTTTGTGCGCAATGCTTCTTCCATTTCAGCTCCACTTCATCGCTTACGCCGTAAAGGTGTTCCGTTCGTCTGGACGACGGAATGCGAACGCGCCTTTCGCCAGTTGAAATCGGCGTTACTTTCAAATACGTGCCTTATGCCATTCGATCCCCAGAAACCCCTTTTGTTGATGGTGGATGCATCGGATTTCGGGATCGGTGCTGTGCTTGCGCACAAGGATGGCTCGCATGATCGCCCTATTGCCTTTGCGTCCAAATTGCTCTCATCTGCGCAAAGAAATTATTCCCAGATAGAGAAAGAAGCTTTAGCTCTCGTGTTTCGTGTTACAAAGTTTCATGATTTCTTGTATGGTCGTCACTTTACAATCATCACGGACCACAAACCTTTGACATCGCTTTTTCATCCGAACAAGCCTGTACCTCCACGTACAGCGCAGAAATTCATTCGCTGGTCTCTTTTTCTCTCGCAGTACCGCTACGATATCTTGTATCGGTCCACTGCTAAGCACGGAAACGCTGATGCGTTGTCCCGTTTGCCTGTTGCTGAGGATAAAGCATTCGATTCTTCCGAACTTGCTTGCATGTTCATTGATTCGGAAACCGATGACGTGGTCGAATCGTTTCCGATTGATTTTCGTCGTGTAGCTACAGCCACAGCTGCTGACCCTGTCCTTGCTACTGTTTTGCGTTTTGTTGCTACGCAATGGCCCTTGTCCAAGTCACGGATCGAGGATCCTTTGGTTCGTCGTTTTTTTGCTCACAAGGAGAGACTTTTTGTCCGACGTGGTGTTTTGTTGTTGCGTTCCGATAATGATCAGTCCAGAGTCGTGGTCCCACGTTCCTTACAGTCCTCTGTCTTAAAGCTTCTTCACCAAGGACATTGGGGTATAGTGCGTACGAAACAACTTGCTCGTCAGCACTGTACTTGGTTCGGAATCGATGCTGCGATTACAAATATGTGCTCTTCTTGCGTGGCGTGTGCCGAACAACACTCCGCACCGCCGCGGAAATTCTTTGCCTGGCCGAAAGCCACTTCCCCTTGGCAATGCTTGCACATCGATTTTGCTGGTCCATTTTGGAATGCTCGATGGTTGGTTGTGGTCGATGCTTTCAGTAATTTTCCTTTTGTTGTCCGGATGTCTTCCACGACGTCTTCTGCCACAATCCAGGCCTTGTCTGCTATCTTTTGCATTGAAGGTCTTCCGCAGACTATTGTTTCCGACAATGGCCCACAATTCATGTCCGCTGAATTTCAGTCATTCTGCAAGGCCAATGGTATTCAACATCTGACATCCGCGCCGTTTTCGCCTCAGTCAAACGGTGCCGCGGAACGATTGGTCCGGACTTTCAAGTCACAGATGTTGAAGTTGAAAGAGTCGCATTCTCGGGAGAACGCATTGTTGCTCTTTTTGTCTTCGTATTGCTCTCAGCCCCGCGATGGTCGCTCGCCGGCTGAATTGCTCCATGGTCGTTCTCATCGCACCTTGATGTCTTTGCTGCATCCGCCACATCAGGTTCCTGTGCAGCGGCAGACTCCTGCTTTTGCTCCTGGCGACGTTGTCTATTATCGCACCTATCGCGGTTCACAGCGTTGGCTCGCAGGGCGCATTCTTCGCTGCCTCGGCCGCGCGATGTATTTGGTTTTGGGGGCCTCTGGTGAGGTGCGACGGCATCTCAATCAGCTGCGCCTCTGTTGTCGCCTGGGTTCTGCCATTCCCCGTCTGCTTTCAGCGACGGAGCCGTCAGGTCAGCGCCCGGGGGACCCATCTACTGGCTCGCCTCATCCCCAGGTGTTACCGACGCTGCCTTCCATTTTGCCTCATGGCGTCGTGCCGCCGCCGCAGCCGCCGCAGCCGCCGCCGCCCGCGGTGGACGCTTCGCTGCAGCCGCCACGCGCCTCCCAGGGTCACGCGCCGCCGCTCGCTTCCCGTGACCAGCCGTCCTCCGCCATGGACCTCTTGCCCGCTCCGGACCAGATGTCGTCATCGCGCGTCGGATTCCCCGACGCAATGGAGGTCGACCCTTCGGCCCCTCCTGTCTCATTACGTGCGCATACACCGCATGTTGACGTGCACCCTGGACTAGGTTTTCAGGCGTTTCCTAGCTCCCCTCGGACCGAATGGCCGGGTGCGGGTGGCACAGCCTCGCCTGTTGTTAGGCTCCCCACCTCATCGCATACGTCAACATGCGGTCCTCCCCACGGCGGGCGGAAGCCTTATCTCACGACCGTTCGCCGATTTGCGGGGGAGGAATGTGGTGTCACCGCTAGACACCACACTTACTAGGTGGTAACTTAAATCGGCCGCGGTCCTGTAGTACATGTCGGACCCGCGTGTCGCCACTGTGGGATCGCAAACCTAGCGCCACCACAAGGCAGGTCTCGAGAGACTGAGGAGACCTTGTCCCCAGTTGTACGGACAACATAGCTAGCGATTGGACGTGCTAAGCCTTGCTCTCATTTGCCGAGAGATAGACAGTAGAATAGCCCTCTGCTAAGTTAACTGGCGACCACCTAGCAAGGCGCCATTTGTATCAGTGCCTATAGCTTACTAATATTCAAGAGAGATGTATTCCAAGGACTAATTAAAAGTTAAGTAACAAGCATCTACGTACTTTTCTTCTTATTCATTTATAAGTCTCATGTTCCAGACTTCACGCCCGTCTGCGTTAGCATTGCGTGCCCTATCGGCTACAGCATTGTGTCTAGGCTGTATGGTCTAGACACAACACTCAGCTGTTCTTCAATTAACGGCTCAGCGTTTGCTATGCACATGCCTCTTGGAAGGATCTGCGGTTCTCGGCGACAGTTAATTATCCACAATTCCTCGAATCTGTTCTTAAACAAGAGGATAGAGGCTGGGATGACCATGTTATTCTTCAGTGGTATGCTTCTCTTACATTCCACTACAAGATCCATGGGTTGATGCATGGCATGACAAGTGACAGTTATCTTTCTAGTGCTGACTGCAGGAATGATCATTTCGTCCAGCACACATAGTCTCTACACACTCAGATGCGCATCTTCCTGTCCACATTATCTCATCTTGTCTAGCATAATCTTCAAGCGACCATAATCTATAATTGCCTGAGAATCTTTCACGAAGTTCCATCTGAGAATGACTTCATGACTACACTCTTGTAAGACGATAAATTCTAAGGGCTGAGTCTGGTGACCTACGTCGTCCTGCACCCACATCTTCTTGTTCATCTTCGTCGTCCTGGAGTTGGCGTCAGCTAAGATCAGTCTTCTGGTACGGGCATCATCAAATGTCTGCTGCCTTTCTCAACAATAGTGCACCACGTGTCCCAGTCATCCACAGTGAAAACATACTGGTTTGTTAGCCTGGGTCCTCCAGATGTCAGTCTTCCTTGGTGTCCAAACAGATTCCTCATGTGGCATTGTAGGAATGTAACTCCACCTGGGTCTCGTTTTTTCACCATTTTAAAGAGAAATGAAGGACAAGAGATTGAGTTCAATGTCTGTTCCACTTCCTCCCTTATGACCTCTTGAAGCATCTCAGTTTTTTCCCATCGTGCAATCCACGTACCTTCTGAACTTCCTCTCTCACTATCTGATGAAGAACACTTGTGAGATCAGTAGCTTCCTCGATCACAGACATCAATATGATGTTTGGAAGCCCTTAAAACTTCTTGCATGTAATTTTTTTTTATTTTTTTTTTATGCATTGTCTCAATATACTGGCACCATTTTATGAAGTCGTCTGCTGTCGAAACCTCCTTCAGGAGTAGGGCTTGATACATGTCCTCAGCAACCCCCTTCATGAGATGTGCAACCTTATCTTCCTCCTTCATTCTACGAACCACTATTTTACACAGCTCCAAGATGTCTTGAATGTAGGATGCTGTAGTTTGTCCTTTACGCTGTGCCCTGCTCTTTAATTTATCTTCAGCCTTGCACTTCTTTCAGTCTGTGTCACCGAAATACTTGTGCAGTTCCACCTGGAATGCTTCCCAGCTTGTGAACTTCTCCTCGTTGTTCTCATACCATCACTTGGCAGTGTCCTCCAAGTAGAAAAATATGTTAGCCAAACACACGGTCACTGGACTCGCATTCGGGAGGACGACGGTTCAATCCCGCGTCCGGCCATCCTGATTTAGGTTTTCCGTGATTTCCCTAAATCACTCCAGGCAAATGCTGGGATGGTTCCTCTGAAAGGGCACGGCCGAATTCCTTCCCCATCTTTCCCTAATCCGATGAGACCGATGACCTCGCTGTCTGGTCTCCTTCCCCGAAACCAACCAACCAACCAAACACACGGTGTCATCCCATTTGTTAAATTTGGCTATATGCTCATATACCTTCAGCCCCTTGTTTGGATCTTGGCCATCATCACCAGAGAACCTGGAAGGATGTCTCATGTGGTGGCACGCAGTTGTTGTCATCGTAATATCCTCTTCTTCTTCTTCTTCTTCTGTCTCCGAAAGACTGCGATATGTTGAATATTGCTCGAACTCAGGTTTCTTGCCACGTAAATGGCAGCTCTGTCATGGCCTGATGGGAGCCAGTGTGTCGTCGATGATAATGTGCGCTATCACAAGTTCCAATACCCGGCATCTCCACCAAAATAATGTCACGTAGAAGAAGGTGTAGCCAGATGAATGACTGAACACTAACTTCACTTAACAAAGGTTTATTCAGCACTTGCACATACAAGAGCAAGGAGCGAACTAACTCTGGCCAGAACACATACAGTATATATACAGCAACAGAACATTCCTGTACAATGATTCTTGTCATTTGTGGATACTTGTAGAATGTACTAGAACCGAATATAGAAATTAAAATTGTACAGACCAGGTGAGTTTTGAACTCATGACCCTCAATGCAACAGTTTAGTATCATAAACACTACACCACGGTGCTACTCAGCTTCTTCTGTGACACTATTCCTACCGGGAGTTTCCATTGCTTAATCCATAACAAGCAGTCAAATGAAAATCAGACAGATCAAGATGATTATTTCAAAAGGAATTGCATTTATCCCACTGTGAGACAAGATAGTCAGTGCCTTTATGGAAAACTGTTTTTGGCTGCCTATAGAATCATCCATGTACGCAACTTTTTGTCCAAAGCAAATTGACGGCTATCCCTGTCTTCCTTCAGGACTCCAAAAATATGGAAAGTGCATGGGGAGAGATTGAGACTGTATGGAGGATGTGTGAGGATGTTCCAGTGAAACTTCGTCAAGATAATTGAAAAACCTTGACAACAAGTGTGCTCAATCTCTCCCCATGCAATTTCCATATTTTTGGAGCCCTGAGGAAAGTTTTTCATGGCCGTGAATTTGCTTTGACAAAGAGGTACACACCTAGGTACAATTATGGTCCACAGGCAACTGAAAACATTTTTCCATTGACTGACCCTTGTACAAATCTCAACAAATGACCATTTCTCTGGACTTCCTTTTTGGTTACAGTGCTGGAAGAGGTCTACTGAACAGAAACCCGACCTGTTATAAGACTTGGGTTTCAAATGCTAACGTGGAGACAAAACAGCAGCTAGTGGTGAGGGATCTTACTGCATTGCCCAACAGAGCAAAGAAAACATGCCGAACACTGTCAGGCAGGAACGTTACAGCTACTATTTTTTGCAACTCTTAAAGTAAAGGAAACATGTTGTGGATTTTTTTTTGGAATGTGGAAGGAAAATCACTCCTGAAGCCTACTGTGAGACTTTAAGAAAACTTTGAAGAATATTCAACTTGTAGTCTCTTGAAACTTCCTGGCAGATTAAAACTGTGTGCCAGATTGAGACTCGAACTCAGGACCTTTGCCTTTCGCGGGCAAGTGCTCTACCAACTGAGCTACCCAAGCACGACTCACGCTCCGTCCTCACAGCTTTACTTCTGCCAGTACCTTGTCTCCTTTCTTTCAGGAGTACTAGTTTTGCAAGGTTCGCAGGAAAGCTTCTGTAAAGTTTGGAAGGTAGGAGACGAGGTACTGGCAGAAGTAAAGCTGTGAGGATGGGGCGTGAGTTGTGCTTGGGTAGCTCAGTTGGTAGAGCACTTGCCCGTGAAAGGCAAAGGTCCCGAGTTCGAGTCTCGGTCCGGCACACAGTTGTAATCTGCCAGGAAGTTTCATATCAGTGCACACTCCGCTGCAGAGTGAAGCTCTCACTCTGGAAATATCCCCCAGGCTGTGGCTAAGCCATGCCTCCGCAATATCCTTTCTTTCAGGAGTGCTAGTTCTGCAAGGTTCGCTGAAGAGCTTCTGTAAAGTTTGGAAGGTAGGAGACGAGGTACTGGCAGAAGTAAAGCTGTGAGGACAGGGCGTGAGTCGTGCGTGGGTAGCTCAGTTGGTAGAGCACTTGCCCGCGAAAGGCAAAGGTCCCGAGTTCGAGTCTCGGTCCAGCACACAGTTGTAATCTGCCAGGAAGTTTCATATCAGCGCACACTCTGCTGCAGAGTGAAAATCTCATTATGTAGTCTCTTGATTAACATTTTCATACTTTTGTATTAGAAAGCTCAACCATATGTTGTTCAGAAATCAAGAATTACTGCATCAATTCAAACATGACAGTTCTGAAGATTCACGCTATGATTTTCCTCCAGGTATTTCCACCTTATCATTCACACGAAAAAGTGTCTTAGCTCCCAGCAAAGTCACCAGAAATTAATTTCAGTCATAGGATACCTGCAGTCTCAGTTGGCAGAATTTTCTGCAGTGTGACTTTGTCCTATTAAGACAGATATAAATGTTTAAATTTGAATGATGTTTTATTAGGGATGTTATACAGAAATGTAGTTTAAGATATTTATTATACATTTGCTTCAATTATTCCATTATTTAATTTATAACCTAATAAGGCTACTTTCTTGACAGCCTTCATGTGATACATCTCCAGCTGTGTGTTTTAGCAGGGCACAATTAATCAGGAAGTTTACCCCTTACGCTTCTAAAGGATTTTATTTTAATGTCACCATGTGAAACACGTAATTTACAATCAAAACAGCATGTCAGACTATTTAAGTATGAAGTAGTGCATACAGTGTTACATTTCTCACCTAGTTTACTTATGTCACTTATGTATGACCACTTTGCGAATTTGTGTCCACATACAGTCACAAAAGCCACAATACACTGGTGTGAAAGGCTTATGGGCAAAAGTAACTTTCATGTGATGTGTCACTGTCTAGTAACATAGCCCAATGAAATTTGGACCACACGTACAATGAACTACTACAGTATAGTACAGAAGGTAACAGAATGAAAGAACAATGGGACGAACAGAAATGACACTTTTATTTAAAGACAATAATTTTGCTGAAGGTATGTCCCCTGGACATGACAAAAGGGGGGGGGGGGGGGGGTTAGATACTTAATAGTATGTATGATTGCCACACACAGCAGAGCATGCTCTGCAACATGCTCCCATGCTGGCCACAAAACTGGTAAGGAGTTCTTATAAGTAGGACATTCCATTCGTCCAGCAGTGCAGTTGACAACTATTCAGTGGTCCTTAGTGCACGTTGGCATGCTGCAATGTGTGTCCCAATGCATCCCACATGTGCTTCATGGGATTGACAGGCAGATCAGTTCAGTTTGCCGAAAACAATCTGGTTCCAAGAGCTGCCCCACTTGCGCAATTCAAAGCTGTTAGGCATTGTCACCCATAAAAATAAAATCAGGGCCAAATGCACCTCTGACAGACACACAAAGAGAAGGAGCACAGTGTCACAATAACAGCCAGTAACTGTACTGTGTGCTACGATTTGGAAGTCAGTATACCCAATCAATGTTATGCCTCCCCACACCACAGCATCAGCAGCACCAAAATGATTGTCTCACAATGTTCTGTATTCATTATGTACCCACACAAGGTGAGAGCTGGGAACATGTAACACAATGAGGAACTTAGTCAAACATGATTGTTTCGGTAGTCCAGATGTTGTGGTCTGGGGAGGTATACTGTACTGACCTCCATGTCTTTAAACACTGTACACTCACAGGTCAGTCTTTTATGACACTGTGTGCCTTTCTTATGTACGTTTTATCAGAGGTGCATTTGGCTTCAATTTCATTTTTGTGACTGACAGTATGCAACCACATAAAACTGCACAAGTGGAGGAGCTCTTGGAACAAAAGAACATTTGGCAAATAGACTGGTGTGCCCATTTACCTGGCTTAAATCCTGTCTAGGATGTGTAGGATTCATTGGGATGATATCCTGCAATATGTCCACACGCACCAATGACCATTTAGGAGTTGTCAACCTCGCTGATGGAGGAATGAAATGCCCTGCCACAAGAACACCTTACCAACCTTATGGCCAGCATGGGAGCACATGGCAGAGCATGAATTGCCATGCCTGGTGATCACACATCCTATTAAGAACAATGTTATACATTTTGTAATGCCCAGGGGACCATCATAAATGACAGTGACAGCAGTGTAATTATTGTGTTTGAATGAAAGTATTATTTCAGTTCATCTTATTGCATATTTGTTTCAGTTATTTTCTGTACTATACTGTAGCAGTTCTTTTTATGAGAGATCCAAATTTGATAAAGCAATGTTACTTGGCATGACACATGGTGTGAAAGTTAGTTTCATCCTTAACTTTTGCGCACCAGTTTATATAATAGCATATCAGCTAATTTAGTTTTATTCATGTTCCTATGCATTTGGGGTCAAAATTATGTAGATTACAGAGGATCTTAAAACGGGTCCATTGAGGTAACGGAATAACAGTCAGAAATCAATATTTAGTTTTTATTGACATAAAAAACTTAAACTTGATAGCAACAGCTTAAGTATTAATGAATACTCCAGTTACTAATACATTCTTTATTTTATCTTATGACTGGCTTTTATGTTTCACCTATTTTGAAAGACACTAGAAAATAATTTAAATGAAAAGGCCAAAATAGGTTTTGGAATAAAATCTAGAATATATTAGCAACTACAGTGGCTCTTCATTAACTAGGAATACAGCTGGAGAGCTCTCTCTAAACATGGAGAAAATAACTAAAGTTCTTAACAGCTGTTCAAAGTGACAATCTCTAGTCTCACTGCATGAATTACAATGCACACAATTTTGCTGCACTTTCTCAAGTATTCATGTTGTCTGTTTATCAAATGATGAGTATACTGTATTTGTAGTTCAGGTCCTCATGAATAACAGTGTACCATATGGTTGTAACCATATCCTGTCATGGACAACAAAAGGTACAGTCTCCAACAACTGTGGCAACACTTCTCAAACAAACACCAGGTAATGTGCTCCATTCAGACAGGTGGCAGAAAATCTGGTCCTGTTAGTTAATCTCTTAAATTATGACCCGCAAATTGATATAGTCTCAATGTTGGTAATTCAGAGAGGGGAGAATTCGACATACCTTTACATCTATGTCTACATCTACATCAATAGTCTGTAAGCCACCATACACTGTAAGGCGGAGGGTACCTTGTACCACTAATTGCCATTTCCTTTCTCTGTAACACTTACATGTTATTCGAATCTACTGGTAACAAATCTAGCAGCCTGTCTCTGAATTGCTTTGATGTCTTCCTTAAATCTGACCTGGTATGGATGCAAACCACTCAAGCAGTACTCAAGAATAGGTTGCACTAGCATGCTACAGTCTTCTTTATGGATGAACCACTCATAAAATTTTCCCAATAAACTGAAGTCAACCATTCGCCTTCCCTACAACGGTTCTCAGATGCTCATTCCACCTCATATCGCTGTGCAACATTACCTCCAAATATTTAAATGACTTGACCGTGTCAAGCAGGACACTAATAATACTGTATCTGAACATTAGAAGTTTGACTTTCCTACTCATCTGCACTAACTTATATTTTTCCACATTTAGGGCTAGCTGCCATTTCTCACATCAACTGAAATTTTGTCTGATTCATGATTCTGAGAAGCTCAGAAGAGAAGGGTATTGCCTGAGCCTTCTCCACTCATTTCTGGTGGAGGTAGGCAGATTGATAGTGGAAAGAGTTCAAAATTTCCGCAGAATGGTGATCCGAGGTGTTGGAGATAGCAATAGCGTCCACGATAACATCGTCTGATACTTTCACGCCAGAAATTAGTGAAAGGATCTAGGTCCCAGAGAGCCATTGGAAGTTGGTCCACACAACAGAGGAAGGGGTGGAACTGTTAAAAGAACTAGTGAATGAAATTCAGCTAGATTTTTTTGCTTTCCTGAAGAACACAATGACATTTTGCATGCATGTGTTTATAATCAATGCAGTTTGCCATCATGGGACAACAGTTAAAAATGTGGAGATCATGTCTCCGTTTGTGAATTGCGTCATGGCAGGCCTCAGTCCACCAAGGAACTGAGAAGCGTCATTGTTTAGAGGAACTGCAAGGCATGGAGTGTTCTGCGGCAGTAAGGATAATAGCTGCTGGTAAGCCTTTCAGGAAGTGAGGCCGTGGTCCATGTAACTCTTTCGTTCCTCATGTTTCATCCAGGACTGTGCTGGGCATCTTCAGGGGCGCTCCTCCACTGAGTCTTGCTGACTGACTGGTCAGACATCCAAAGAGCGACGTATATACTGTAGGAAGTGGGGTGTGGTCAAAGTAACCTGGGATAAGCAGAGATAATTCTTGTCAAAGGTAAAACTGTCTAGCGATTCTGCAGAGCTTCTTTCCATAAGTTGCTAAGTTTCATTGCCTCCTCTTTTCTATTAAAATTATCCTGATGCTTATAAATTTCAATGGCTTCTCTACATCGTCATGGATAATAATTTGACGTTGTAGGTAAAATTTTGTTTAGAAAACTTCACTTCATGGTTTCCTGACTGAATAGCATGCTCTGCTACAGGTGATTTCTCTATTTTTCCCAGTCGCAAAGATTTTTGTGATCTTTTTGCCATGTATTTACACTCCTCTTGGTAGTTCCAATATAAACTTTACCACACATACACAGAATTTTGTATATACTACATGTCGACAGAGGAGGGCGTTTATCTTCACAGATCGGAATATTTGACTTATTTTCTTTGTTGGTCTAAAGGCTAGTCTGATGTCATGTTTCTGTAAAATCTTACCAATCTGATCCGTTACTTTTTTAATAAAAGAGAGAGAAACTGTATTTTTCCGTTGTTGTGATTCATCCTTGTTATTCAGTCTTCAGTTCCTTGGTCATAAAATTCTCTTTACCTCTTTCCCTAAGTAGTCATTTTTATTGAAGGCTTGCTTCAAATGTTTTATTTCAGTGTCCAGGTGTTCTGATGTGCATATCTGTTCGGCTCTATTGACAATACTTTTAATGACACCCCTCTTTTGTTGTGTATGGTGACTGGAGTTTTTATGCAAATATCTGTCAGTATATGTTACTTTCCGAAAAACTTTATGTTCCAAACTTCCATCGGACTGTCGGCAAGACTCAGCAGGGGAGCACCTCTGAAGATGTCCAGTGCAGTCCTGGACATGATCAGAAGACTCTATGGGGAGGATTTCTCAAAATCAGTCACACGTCGAATTTTTACGTAAGAACAGAGCACATCTAATATGTGCTTTAACCTTCTTGTTACATTGTAGAGACTCATCTTCTATATCGAACTTTTTAAAAGCTGAAGAGGATGTTCCGGACAGCTCGGGTGCATTGGATTTATGATTGTATAGAAAGAGCACTACTCCGAGGAAGGATACATTACACAAGATGAGAAATGGATTCTGTTGACTGTAAGTTACTGAAACTGTATTTATTCCTTGCTGGTAAGGTACAGATAGATCTGTGGAATAAAATAGATTACCTTACATTTACATCTATGGAAGCTATGATGGAAAGTACTATGAGTAGACGTAAGAAAAAGTTACAAACTAATGTAGCGGCTACAAGCAATACAGTGATGTCTGATACTGTTGTTAACAATTTGGAGAGAGAGTGTTATCTCAAGACTAGATTTTCGTCCTTGCAAAAGGAGGAAGCTATGCTGTAACACCTAACAGAGTACCAGTTGAAGATATTATAGCGAATATAAAAGTAGGTATATGAAATCTCCCCAAGGAATCTGCAAATGTGATTTGAATCGAAACCACTATGGTCTTATGCCACATTAAACCTTTGGAAAGTAATTTAACAAAAGGCGAGAGGAAGGCTCTCAGAGATTTAAATGCAGATGAAAAGATACTAGTTCTTCCTGCTGATAAAGGGAATGTTACTGTTGTTATGAATACAGAGGATTATCGAAGCAAAATTCTGAACCTTTTAACCTCAGGACAGTACAAAAAACTTACAAAGGACCCTACAGCCAGTATACTGAGGAAAATAAATTGTCTAAGTCATCTACCTCTATCCAAAAAGGAGATAAAAGAGCTTAGTTGAAGAGTGAAGCTATGTGTCCTAAGACTCTATGGTGTTCTCAAAATTCATAAAATAGATTTTCCTTCGAGACCAATAGTTAGTGCCATCAATTTCCCCACAAACAAAATAGCAAGATATCTAGCAACTCGTTTACAACCATATATTGGGAAAACTGACTAATATATAAAAGACTGGCGTCATTTTATTGAGAAACTTGAAGGACTAATTCTGGCTCCTGAATATATTCTTGTAAGTTTTGACATAGTGTCATTATTCACTATGATTCCAGTTAACGAAGTTATGATTTTCATAATGGATATTTTTCCAGGAGATTTGACTGCTCTTTTTAGACATTGCTGTACATCGAGTCAGTTCCAGTGGGACGATGAATTTTATGAGCAACTTGACAGAGTAGCAATGGGTAGCCATTAGGTCCTGTGATCACTAATTTCTATGTGGAGAAATTCGAACAATCAGCTCTGGACAAAGCAAATAAGAAACCATCTCACTGATATCAGTTTGTAGACGACACATTTGTGGTTTGGTGCCATGGTAGAAAGGCTTTGAACGAATTCTTTGATCATCTAAATAAAATTAATCCAAAAATCCAGTTCACCATGGAAATGGAAAATGATAACAAAATATCTTTCTTGGATGTTTTAGTTATGGGAAGATCCGATGGAAGTTTGGAACATAAAGTTTTTTGGAAAGTAACACATACCGACAGATATTTGCATTAAAACTCCAATCACCATCCACAACAAAAGAGAGCTGTCATTAAAAGTATTGTCAATAGAGCTGAGCGGATACGCACATCATAACACCTGGACACTGAAATAGAACATTGGAAGCAAGCCTTAGAGAAAAATGGCTGCTCAGGATAAGAGGTAAAGAGAATTTTATGACCAAGGAACTGAAGACTGAATAACAAGGATGAACCACGACCATGGAAAAATACAGTCTCTCTTCCTTTTATTAAAAAAGTAACGGATCAGATCGCTAAAATATTACACACACATGACATCAGACCGGTCCTTAGACCAACAAAGAAAATAAGTCAAATACTCCAATCTGTGAAGATAAACACCCTCCTCTGTCAACATGTAGTGTATACAAAATTCCGTGTACATATGGTAAAGTTTATATTGGAACTACCAAGAGGAGTGTAAATACATGGCTAAAAGAGTGCAAAAGTCTCTGCCAACTAGGAAAAATAGAGAAATCAGCAGTAGCAGAGCATGGTCTTCAGTCAGGAAACCACAAAGTGAAGTTTTCTGAAACAAAATTTTATCTACAACATCAAATTATTATCCATGACTATGTAGAGAAGCCATTGAAATTTATAAGCATCAGGATAATTTTAATAGAAAAGAGGAGGCAATGAAACTTAGGGACTTATGGAAAGTAGCTCTGCAGAATTGCTAGACAGTTTTACCTTTGACAAGATGACAATTTATAGTTAAGTTTTATCTTTGACAAGGATTATCTCTGCTTATCCCATGTTACTTCGACGATGCCCCCTTTCCTACAGTATATACGTCGCTCTTTGGATGTCCGACCAGTCAGTCAGTAAGAGTCAGCAGAGGAGTGCCTCTGAAGATGTTCAGCACAGTCCTGGATGAAACATCAGGAATGGAAGAGTTTCTTGGACCACAACCTCACATCCCGAAAGGTTTACCAGCAGTTATCTAATCCAGTCATGAAAGCCTTCATTCTATGATCAGTAAGGATAATGTTTGTGAGATATTCCACCTGGTCATCACAAATGTGGAAATCGTGTTCTTCGAAGGTCGCCTGGGAGGAGTAAAGCTTCCAGTCAACTTTAGTAAGCTGCCATTTGGAATTGCACACAGGTGGGGTAGGAGTCAGCAAATGGATACTACATGGGAGATGATAGATCAAGTATGTGTCAGAGAAAAGGGACCACTCAAGATGATGGGCAAGATGGGCAGTGCAGAAGGATAGGTCCAAATAGGAATAGGTGTGTGAGGAGTCGGAAAGGAATGTGGGTGCCACAGTGTTAAGGCAGAAGAGGCTGAGTAGATTAAGATGATCAGCCAAGAGGGCACCTCTGACAGATTCTGGTAGAACCCTAAAGGGGATGATGTGCATTAAAGTCACTGAGTAGCAGAAATGGGGTAGGTAGCTGCCCAATAAGCAGAAGGAAGTCTGCCATGGCGACATCAAATGATGGAGGGACATAAACAGTACAGAGGAAAAAGTCAGATGAGGAAGGAAAAGGCGAATTACAATAGCTTGAAGATGGGTAGTCAGGGAGATGGGTTGACTATGAACATCATCCCATACGAGCAGCATGACACCCCCATGAGATGGAATGCTGACCTCAGGGGGAAGGGCAAAACAAACCGGGAAGAAATATGAAAGCTCAAAGTGGTTGTGAGGATGCAGTTTTGTACAAGAGGATGTTGTGATGCTAAACGCAGCCATAAATCCTCTCTGTGGGAGTGGAGGTCGTGAAGGTTCCGTTGGAGGAGAGTCATTACGAGGAAGAGATGAAGGGGGTTTCACCTCGGCAGTTGTTGAGTGTTAGTCTGTGAAGAGTTGCTGCTACAGGGCACTGAAGCAGGAGAATTCTGCTCCATGGGGTCCACAGAAGCCTTGATTTGCTTGTGCTGTTGGTCTGTGGAGTCCAACACAGAAAAACGGTTGATGGTGTGCCCAAGTGACACGGAGGCTGGTTGGGCTAAGGTGTCATGTGCCAACACCGTCAAAGAGGATCTTTGAGCTGGCAAAGGAGACAAACATTTACCTTTGGTGGACTTCATCGAGCCCTTCCAGTTAGCAGAGGAAGACTCGGGTGTTGTTTGGCTGGAGGGACAGAGGAAGTTTTCACGGAGGTACTTTTTCTGTCCTTTCCGGCCTACCGCTTGTGTAACTGGTGGTTTCGCCCATTGAGGCGAGAGTTCGATGGCTTGTTTCACAGCTGGACAGGGGGACAGTGATGCGACCTTGACACTGGACTATTTCACAACCTCAGAGCTGAATTTGAGGTTGCGTGTCTGCGTGGAGCAAGGGGTGACAAAAACAGAACTATAGGTGCCAGATGTGAGAACGCAGGGTCTGCCAATAACTTGTGAGCGACTGAGAAAGGCACTTTTTCCTCTACCTGGATCTCTTTGACAGCCCACTCATCAAGATACATGGGACAATCCCGAGAGCAGGCAGTGTGGCCGCCATTGTAGTTGATACAGAGGGGAGGAGGAGGTGGACAGTTGCCCCCATGTGCATCCCTACCACAGGTTACACAGTTGGTTGGGTGTCAACAAGACGTTCTAGTGTGGTTGAAACAATGACACTGGTATCAGTGCAGCAGTTTGACTGTGATAATTTCATAGACTATTTTGATCTTGGACAGAAGCACACACTATCAGAACTGAGAAAAAGAGTTCTGGTGGACTCTACGGAGGAATCTACCTTTTTCATCACCCAATGGTTAGCAATGACACCCTGCTCAGAGAGGTATGATTGGATTTCAGTGTCAGTCTGACCATTGAACGCCAAGTGTAAATAATGCTGTGGGAAGAATTCAAAGTTCTATGGGCCTCAACACGAACAGGGTAACCACGGAGGAGCAAGGCAGCAAGCAGTTGTGCTTGAGAAGTCTCCAAAGCCAAAGGGACATTCCATAAAAGAGAGCAGGTTTTCACAGGGTTAGCAATTGCATCAATACCTTTGTATACAATAAATGGGCTTACCGTTGTGAAGGACTGACCGCCTTCAGTACGTGAGACCACAAGGAACCATGGTGTAGTTGGGAAGGTCTTTGAATTGTTAGTCTAATTCCGTTTATGTTTTGTAGACATGGATTGTGAAGATGTTTGACTCATTGCGAGAAAATCCCCATCATTGCCAGCAGTTCTGATGGCACTCTCCTTTCAAGTGGTGGCCCCCTTCACAAGGAGGCATACACCCACCTTAGGTGATTGTTCACATCTCAGGTCACACCTCCTGAGCACCTGACAGAGGGACCAATCGGCAATTTGGGAAGGTTGCAGCTCAGGCAATCACCCATCTTTGGGTCTGGCCTGTACCAGGGATAATGTGCGAACCCTATCTGTTGACCTGAGGCTGGAAATTGTGTGTTACTTAGTCACCTGTTACATGTCAGATGTGTGGGCCGGCTTTCAGGAGTGCACACAGAGGAAGAGAAAGAGGAATCTTAAATGCCAAAGTGGAGGAACGATAGGAGAAGGGAAACAAAAGAAACGGAAAGGGGGAAAAAACAGTGGTGAGACTGTTATTCTGTCAGTGACAGACAGTGCGGAACATTCCCAATAACACTGCAGACAGGTTCCCCAACAGAGGGGGAAGAGAATAGAAAGTGGATAGACATGCAGCATGGAAGGGAAAAGATGCTGCTAAGGCTGGGGCTCTGAGGTAACCAAACATGAAGCCGCCCCCCCCCCCCCCTCATTCAGAAACATGACATCAGACTAGCCTTTAGACCAACAAAGGAAATAAGTCAAATACTCCAATCTGTGAAGATAAACGCCCTCCTCTGTTGACATGTAATATATACAAAATTCCGTGTACGTGTGGTAAAGTTTATATTGGAACTACCAAGAGGAGTGTAAATACATGGCAAAAAGAGCACAAAAGTCTTTGCCGACTAGAAAAAATAGAGAAATCAGCTGTAGCAGAGATTGCTCTTCAGTCAGGAAACCATGAAGTGAAGTTTTCTAAACAAAACTTTACCTACAACATCAAATTATTATCCATGACGATGTAGAGAAGCCATTGAAATTTGTAAGCATCAGGATAATTTTAATAGAAAAGAGGAGGCAATGAAACTTAGCAACTTATGGAAAGTAGCTCTGCAGAATCGCTAGACAGTTTTACCTTTGACAAGAATTATCTCTGCTTATCCCAGGTTACTTTGACCACACCCCACTTCCTACAGTATATACATCGCTCTTTGGATGTCTGACCAGTCAGTCAGCAAGACTCAGTGGAGGAGCGCCCCTGAAGATGCCCAGCACAGTCCTGGATGAAACATGAGGAACGAAAGAGTTACATGGACCACGGCCTCACTTCCTGAAAGGCTTACCAGCAGCTATTATCCTTACTGCCGCAGAACACTCCATGCCTTGCAGTTCCTCTAAACAATGACGCTTCTCAGTTCCTTGGTGGACTGAGGCCTGCCATGACGCAATTCACAAACGGAGACATGATCTCCACATTTTTAACTGTTGTCCCATGATGGCAAACTGCATTATAAACACATGCGTGCAAAATGTCATTGTGTTCTTCAGGAAAGCAAAAAAATCTAGCTGAATTTCATTCACTAGTTCTTTTAACAGTTCCACCCCTTCCTCTGTTGTGTGGACCAACTTCCAATGGCTCTCTGGGACCTAGATCCTTTCACTAATTTCTGGCGTGAAAGTATCAGACGATGTTATCGTGGACGCTATTGCTATCTCCAACACCTCGGATCACCATTCTGCGGAAATTTTGAACTCTTTCCACTATCAATCTGCCTACCTCCACCAGAAATGAGTGGAGAAGGCTCAGGCAATACCCTTCTCTTCTGAGCTTCTCAGAATCATGAATCAGACAAAATTTCAGTTGATGTGAGAAATGGCAGCTAGCCCTAAATGTGGAAAAATATAAGTTAGTGCAGATGAGTAGGAAAGTCAAACTTCTAATGTTTGGATACAGTATTATTAGTGTCCTGTTTGGCACAGTCAAGTCATTTAAATATTTGGAGGTAATGTTGCAGAGCAATATGAGGTGGAACGAGCATCTGAGAACTGTTGTAGGGAAGGCGAATGGTTGACTTCAGTTTGTTGGGAAAGTTTCAGGAGTGGTTCATCTGTGAAGAAGACTGTAGCTTCCTAGTGCAACCTATTCTTGAGTGTTTTGTATCTGTACCAGGTCAGATTTAAGGAAGACATCAAAGCAATTCAGAGACAGGTTGCTAGATTTGTTACCAGTAGGTTTGAACAACATGTAAGTGTTACAGAGATGCTTCGGTAATTCAAATGGGAAGCCCTCAATGGAAGAAATGTTCTTTTTGAGAAACACTATTGAGAAAATTTAGAGAACTGGCATTTGAAGCTGACTGCCTAATGATTCTACTATGGCCAACATACATTGTATGTAAGGATCACAAAGACAAGATACGAGAAATTAGGGCTCATATGGAGGCATACAGACAGTCGTTTTCCCTTCACTCTATTTGCAAGTGGAAAAGGAAAGGAAATGACAAGTAGTGGTACAAGGTACCCTCCACCATACAGTGTAAGGTGGCTTGCAGAGTATTGATGTAGATGTAGACATAGATGTAGAGGTATGTCGAATTCTCCCCTCTCTGAATTACCAACATTGAGACTATATCAATTTGCGGGTCATAATTTAAGAGATTAACTAACAGGACCAGATTTTCTGCCACTTGTCTGAATGGAGCACATTACCTGGTGTTCATTTGAGAAGTGTTACCACAATTGTTGGAGACACTACCTTTTGTTGTCCATGACAGGATATGGTTACAATCCTATGGTGCACTGTTATTCATGAGAACTTTAACTACAGATACAGTATACTCATCATTTGATAAACAGACAATATGAATACTTTGGGGGGGGGGGGGGGGCATAGAGTGGCAAAAGCTTGAACATTATTTTGTTCTTGCCATAAACTGTATTTAATTATGTGCAGAAGCCGCCTAGTAGAATTTTGCACAGAGCACAACTTAATCATAGCTAACACTTGGTTTAAGAATCATGATAGAAGGTTGTATACATGGACGAACCCTGGAGATACTAAAAGGTATCAGATAGATTATATAATGGTAAGACAGAGATTTAGGAACCAGGTTTTAAATTGTAAGACATTTCCAGGGGCAGATGTGGACTCTGACCACAATCTGTTGGTTATGGCCTGTAGATTAAAACTGAAGAAACTGCAAAAAGGTGGGAATTTAAGGAGATGGGACATGGATAAACTGAAAGAACCAGAGGTTGTACAGTGTTTCAGGGAGAGCATAAGGGAACAATTGACAGGAATGGGGGAAAGAAATACAGTATTTCGCGTCTCTGTCGTAATTGTTCGTTATACTCTCTTTTCTGTTATTATTGTTATGATTATTAGCGTAACAACGCATATATGAAAAGAGCCGTGAAATATCTGTTAGTAATGCTGTGCTTTGAATTTCTTTATCATCATTACCTTTTAACAAAGCAAAATATATATATTGAGATCTTATTGTTCTGTATCTGGCCTACAATTAAAGGAACGTTTTTTCGTGACTGTAATTCATTCTAAAAATCAACATATCTTCCCTACTTTATAGTTATTGAAAATTGAAATGACTTGGTTATGAACACTGATGTTACAGTTCGTATGATCGTTCAACAACAAAATTTTGCAGTGGATTTTGTTTCTCGGTAAAACACCATTCAATACCACTACTAGCACAAGAACATGAGACTCTTAATGGAAAAAATACGTTTTCACTATAAAGTTTGCCAGACCAGAACGGAGCACAGCAAGATTCATATTAGATTTTGACGGTACATTAACTTATTTGTACTGTGAGTTATATACTATCAGCAGCCCGCGTCAACCTGCAACACATCATAAAATCTGCTGATCTGCACTGCAAGTCTGGAAGCTAAAAGAAATAATATTATTTTACTATTACTTTACCGCTTCCTTGCGGTATGATATACTATATTGGAAGTCGTTTGAATACGCCGCGGCAGCGGCTCTTTCGTTCGCCACGCAGCTCAGCACCACAGATAATATTTATATAACTGAAAAATGTCTCAACAGGATGGGATAATAGGCAAGCAAGCTTTAACAATTAATAATGCAAGTTTTCATTTAAATAACTCTATTAAAACATTTAAATATTTCAATTGTTACACACCTTTATGAATTCACACGTAATGGCGTACATCTCTTAGTCTCGACAAAAGAATGCTACTCTAGCGTTCGCTACTACGACACAGGATATCTTACTCGCTCGACTCCCAGATGAAGAAGACAAAGAAATTAATGTTTGTCACGTATTATATACTAGTTACCTATTTTAATCTTTGTTGGACATTTATCGTCTGTGGCGGTTTCATTACTCGCCGACGCAGATGTTCTCAAAAATAAATAATAAAAAAAATACATAATTTTATACAATAACACACTATGATACATATAATTTTCTCGTTACTACATAATATATTGTCCTTTTCTTACTAGACGTTACAAGTAGAAGAAGAATGGGTAGCTTTGAGGGATGAAGTAGTGAAGGCAGCAGAGGATCAAGTAGGTAAAAAGACAAGGGCTAGTAGAAATCCTTGGGTAACAGAAGAAATATTGAATTTAATTGATGAAAGGAGAAAATATAAAAATGCAGTAAATGAAGCAGACAAAAAGGAATACAAACGTCTCAAAAATGAGATCGACAGGAAGTGCAAAATGGCTAAGCAGGGATGGCTAGAGGACAAATGTAAGGATGTAGAGGCTTATCTCACTAGGGGTAAGATAGATACTGCCTACAGGAAAATTAAAGAGACCTTTGGAGATAAGAGAACCACTTGTATGAACAAGAGCTCAGATGGAAACCCAGTTCTAACCAAAGAAGGGAAAGCAGAAAGGTGGAAGGAGTATATAGAGGGTCTATACAAGGGCGATGTACTTGAGGACAATATTATGGAAATGGAAGAGGATGTAGATGAAGATGAAATGGGAGATACGATACTGCGTGAAGAGTTTGATAGAGCACTGAAAGACTTGAGTCGAAACAAGGCCCCATGAGTAGACAACATTCCATTGGAACTACTGAGCCTTGGGAGAGCCAGTCCTGACAAAACTCTACCATCTGGTGAGCAAGATGTATGAAACAGGCGAAATACCCTCAGACTTCAAGAAGAATATAATAATTCCAATCCCAAAGAAAGCAGGTGTTGACATATGTGAGAATTACCGAACAATCAGTTTAATAAGCCACAACTGCAAAATACTAACACGAATTCTTTACAGACGAATGGAAAAACTAGTAGATGCCAACCTCGGGGAAGATCAGTTTGGATTCCGTAGAAATACTGGAACACGTGAGGCAATACTGACCTTACGACTTATCTTAGAAGAAAGATTAAGGAAAGGCAAACCTACGTTTCTAGCATTTGTAGACTTAGAGAAAGCTTTTGACAATGTTGACTGGAATACTCTCTTTCAAATTCTAAAGGTGGCAGGGGTAAAATACAGGGAGCGAAAGGCTATTTACAATTTGTACAGAAACCAGATGGCAGTTATAAGAGTTGAGGGACATGAAAGGGAAGCAGTGGTTGGGAAGGGAGTAAGACAGGGTTTTAGCCTCTCCCCAATGTTATTCAATCTGTATATTGAGCAAGCAGTAAAGGAAACAAAAGAAAAATTCGGAGTAGGTATTAAAATCCATGGAGAAGAAATAAAAACTTTGAGGTTCGCCGATGACATTGTAATTCTGTCAGAGACAGCAAATGACTTGGAAGAGCAGTTGAATGGAATGGATGGTGTCTTGAAGGGAGGATATAAGATGAACATCAACAAAAGCAAAACGAGGATAATGGAATGTAGTCGAATTAAGTCAGGAGATGCTGAGGGTATTAGATTAGGAAATGAGACACTTGAAGTAGTAAAAGAGTTTTGCTATTTGGGGAGCAAAATAACTGATGATGGTCGAAGTAGAGAGGATATAAAATGTAGACTGGCAATGGCAAGGAAAGCATTTCTGAAGAAGAGAAATTTGTTAACATCGAGTATAGATTTAAGTGTACGGAAGTCTTTTCTGAAAGTATTTGTATGGAGTGTAGCCATGTATGGAAGTGAAACATGGATGGTAAATTGTTTGGACAAGAAGAGAATTGAAGCTTTCGAAATGTGGTGCTACAGAAGAATGCTGAAGATTAGATGGAAAGATCACATAACTAATGAGGAGGTACTGAATAGGATTGGGAAGAGGAGGAATTTGTGGCACAACTTGACCAGAAGAAGGGATCGGTTGGTAGGACATGTTCTGAGGCATCAAGGGATCACCAATTTAGTATTGGAGGGCAGCGTGGAGGGTAAAAATCGTAGGGGAGACCAAGAGATGAATACACTAAGCAGATTCAGAAGGATGTAGGGTGCTGTAGGTACTGGGAGATGAAGAAGCTTGCACAGGATAGAGTAGCATGGAGAGCTGCATCAAACTAGTCTCAGGACTGAAGACCACAACAACAACAACATGTATATGTCCCACTTCTATCATCAGTGATGTACAAGATAAAGCACAACATGTGCATGCAATGGGAGGACTGTGTGAGTAATCTGTAACCTCCACCACATTAATGCTACTAATTGAGAAAAGTAACTATTGACAACTTATATAATTAGTATTATAGTCTTACAAAGTTATAATAGTAATTATGTTTTGAAAATAATTTGTTTCATTACTGAAACAGAATCAAATCATTTAGTATTTATTTCTCAAGGGGAAACTACCCCCACGTTGGAAACCATAGTTCTAGTGGGACAATTTACAACTGAGAACGTCCCATAACTATTTAAGTACATATTTAAGTAGGCCTGTCTGACTTCATTGTATTGACATTTAAATCCACACAAATAATTATTTTCATTTTTGGACAAGATATGTTAGCTAGTGTCTAGTTTACTGTTGCAGATAAAATATCTATACCTCCACTCCATTACTGGCGAATCAGTACACTTAGAATACAATAATTCTTTTATTTTTTCTCTCTCTTTTTTTTTACTCATGCTATGTTCGCTTACTTCATCAGCTGATAGTTCAAAATGTTTACCAACATTTAATGCAGTAAGGTCATTAACGTCATTTCTGACATGAAATACCTCTTTGCACATAAACACCTGACCCCTCTCCACACTCTTTCATGGAGACTCTACAACACATCAAGCAAGTTCATATAAGGTTAAAAACAAATACAAAATTTCATTTCCTTTGCACCAGTGTTCAGTAGCACACACAGTCGAGCCATCTAGTTCTTCAGATTGACTTTTTTTTGCTGAACTTTGGTTTTCATGAATTAAATATATTAGTGGAAAATGTTAAACATTTGGTTGCACATATTGTGGTGGCCTCTCCTTCCTTGTGCTTGAAATAAAAAAGATTGTTCGTTTGGGATGAAGGCCCTTCATCTGCCTGCTACACTACACATTTCATTTGCTGCTGTTCTGTTCTTCTAGTGGTGTTGGTCCTGTGTCATCTGTTGCTGCTACTGTTATTATTGTATTCTTTCTTCTGTAGCTGAGGTGTCTTCATATTCTATTACTGCTGCAGATGTTTTGTCAGTAGGGAAGGGTTTTCCAGGACTTTGGCCCCCTTGGTTATGCAAGATACTTTGTGGTCTCCTTTGCTGTTGGCAATGTGTCATTTCTTATTTCTAGGGGGGGGGGGGGGGGGAGGGGGAAGGGGGGAAACCTTGTCACAAACATATTGATCCTTTGGCTGGGTAGTGATTTGTTCCATTTATTTAGAAGATTCGCATGATTTGTAAAGTGCTTTATTTCCATATCATCTAAGGAGAGAGAAACAGCATTTAAAATTGACTTATAGATCTTTTTGTAAGTCCTGTTGGCTTTGTGGAGCTCCTTGTTTAAACAATAAGATTCAGTTAGACCAACCCTGTGTAGTATACCTACCACAACCATTTTCTGAGTCTCTAATGTTCATAATGTCTCTCTTAATACTCTGGTAGCTACTTTGAGTTCATTTACTTAGTTTCATGTACCATGGATCCTCTAGCATGTTAGGCCTGAATCATAATGATGTGGAACAAGTATTTTTACATTCATGGATTACTATCACAATACATTCCTTTTGTGACACACAGTTACTGTTTTAAACCAAATGAGGACATTACAATGTCTCAATCTGTAACTGCAGAGATTAGTTTTCATTGTCCAAAGAATGAAGCTGAAAATATTGTGTTTGATGATGATGAAATGGAAGAAGGAAAAAATTGAAACAGTTGGAAAATGAAAAACTCAGTGAAAATAAAGATAAAGACTTATTTTGTATTCTTATCAGTAGCACCAGCAGCATTAATCAATTTGCTTCAGTTTGTGATACATGTGCAAAACCAACTGATGAACTAAAACAACTGAGCTGTGCATGGCTTGTGTTCGTGCTGTTTATTGCTTGACATCTTGTCTTTGTGGTACTGCTGTCCTGTTTTTTATTCAATTTACTAGTGCTACTAAGTTGCTGGCTTTCCTGCGCACGAGTGACAGTAGCAGCGCTTATCGATAAGAGCACTGTCGTACTATCTTTGGGTGACCGCTAGGATTTCCGGGTCATCGTGTGTCGGGAGTTCAGTCGGGATGGAGCAGCAGTGAGGTCTGGGCAGCCATGACTCGCCCGACTGTTGCCAACACACATGACTTGAGGGGGACGACCTTGGTTGGTCATTCGGTTGGTCGCCTCATCAGACGACGTGTATTTGGTCACCAACCACTTCTAGGTTCTCCGTGTGTTTCGACTTGTGATTCGTCCTTGTTGTTCCACAGTCATTGATTTTAGTACTGTTTGAATTGTTCGAGGAATTGTTTTCGTGGAACTGTGTGTAGCTTGTGCGATTTTGACTGAGCAGCTATTTCAATGCTGCCTGTGTGCTGCATGTAGCTGGTCGGTTGGGACAGAGCAGTGAGGACACCTCCGCAGCGCGAGGTCAGTCTGGGACCGCTGGTGGCATGTATGTGCAGTTGGATAGTGAGGCACTAGCTGCGAGAGCTACAAAGTTTGTTGCCCACTGAACCTGGACACTGAAGTTGAGTGATCAGTTAACCTGTTATGAAACCTCAACTGCTGTGACATCTCTTCGTTCGTTGCCAATTGTTGCTTCCTGGGCCGTTCCGGCTAGCAGCAATGTATGGTTTGTTGGAGTCGGCGAAATTTTGCAGCCGTCTTCCTATACAGTCTTTAACTATTAATTGGTTGTTACTTATCCGTGAAGTGCACCAGCTGTATTTTTTTGTCTTGTGGCTGTTAATGCCCCAGTTACCTTCCCTGGTCGTTAGCATAGTTTTCTGGCAGTGTGTTTTTCCTCACAGTGTTGATGCTGTCTGCCACAGTGGGAAGTTCAACAGTCTTTTAGTTGTTTGTTTATATTTTTTCTTAAGAGTGGTTATTGCGCCTTGGCTGTTCTTAGACACCAATTTGGAAGACTTAGTGCTGCTGGTATCTTCGTCTTTGGCTCATTTTTCATTGTCGTACCGTTGGACGAGTGGAACGGAATTGATTAGGTTGTTGGTCGGTCCTTCAGCTGTCCCTGGGTCAGGTTGTCATCTGATTATTTAACCTTACTCTTGGCTGCCTGTCTCACCCCACCTTATGTTAGAGCTACCTCCTCAGGCTAACCCGCTGAACACTTCTGAGCACTATTGTTCTGCTGGGTTTAGATTGTGATTTTCTGATGTATTTTCTGATAGTCTGATGTATTGCACTAGGCCTTCAGCCGTCTATTAATTTACTTTGTTTTAATTTTAAATGAGGCCTTCAGTTGACAAATTAAAGATCTGAAGATTGATTTGTTTAATAACTAAACTTTTGAAAGTTTTTTCTATCTGGAATTCTTGCTATCCAGGACCTAAGCCTGGAGTTGTTCAATGTCTTGTGTGTGGCCTTCAGACAAGTATTTACGAGAGACCCCCCCCCCTTTTTTTTTTAATAAGGCGTGTATTCTTTAAAGCAATTTTTTTATAACTTGTGTTCAGGCCTTCAGCCTTTCTCGTTTTGGTTTTGGGCCTTCAGCCCAGGAGGTATCGCAAGTTTTCTTAACTAGGCCTTCAGCCGTATTGCTTTAATTTGATCCTTTTAAGGCAATGTGTAATTAATTGTGTGTTTTTGCAACTAACAGTAACTGATTATGGCCCCCTCCACAACCATAACCTGATCCGCTCTACCCTGCGAAGCCAGATCTCAACAACCTCTATTAAGGCATCTCCTTTTTGCTTTCTTGGAGACAGGAAAAGAAATGTCCAGCCACATGGTGCAAAATTCATCCATGGCTGGAATATAGTGTCACAAATGATGCCCCATTGTAGAGGTACAGGGTGCCCTTCGCCACACACCGTACGGTGGCTTGTAGAGTATCTGCGTAGCTGTGTAGCTGTAGATTGTGTTTTCCTTCTGAATTTTCTGTCCACAAATATGAGGCACAAAAAGTGAACTGCTTATGATAGTGCTCCTTGAATGGATACAAACTGCCTTCTTTTTCTCAAATAAGATTTGAGGATTGCCAGAATAAGGAGGAGGAGGAGGAGGAGGAGGAGGAGGAGGAGGAGGAAATTAGTGTTTAACGTCCTGTCGACAACGAGGTCATTAGAGACAGAGCGCAAGCTCGGGTGAGGGAAGGATGGGGAAGGAAATTGGCCGTGCCCTTTCAAAGGAACCATCCCGGCATTTGCCTGAAGCGATTTAGGGAAATCACGGAAAACCTAAATCAGGATGGCCGGAGACGGGATTGAACCGTCGTCCTCCCGAATACGAGTCCAGTGTGCTAACCACTGCGCCACCTCGCTCGGTGATTGCCAGAATAGTACCTCCAATTCCATACAGAGTGAACTTGTTTAGAAGGAACTTAAAAAAAAAAGGAATGCAGTCAAACGCTTTACTAATGTCACAAAATGTCAGTGTTAGTCTTGTTCTTAAAACTTTTCCTTGTCCTATTCCCCAGATTCAGTGCTGCTATTGCTGTAGATTTGCCTTTATGGAAACTATTTTGTCAATCTGTAACGAGTTCATTAATTTAAAAGTAATTTGGGATTGGTTTTTTGTTACGGTCTCAATGATTGTAGTGGGGACTGGAATTATTGAGATTGGTTTGAAGCTTCCCACTACTCAGGGCCCCCCTTTTATAACTTGTGCTGCCCTTGGAAGTTTCAGAAAAGTATGGCAATACCCCAGCAAGTAGACACTTATCACAGTTAATGGTTCAGCAATTTCATAGATAGTTTTTGAGATGACATTAGTGGACATCCTGTATACACTCACCATCAGAAGGATTTTAAGATTTTAAGTTCATTATTATTATTATTTCTTTACTTTCTCAGACGTTAAGTCTGGTTGAGAATGGAAAGTGACGCGGACCTTGATCAAGCGTCACTTCCTTTTAACTGTATGGTATGTGTTATATTGCATTTAGGAACTTTCGGGTAATTGAACATGTATCAATAATTACTGATTTCTGTAGTTGTATATATACGTTTGGATGTAGCTCTATTGCATTGATGTACTGGTGGATATTGTGTGGTATGACTCCTGTAGTTGATAGTATAATTGGTATGATGTCAACTTTATCCTGATGCCACATGTCTTTGACTTCCTCAGCCAGTTGGATGTATTTTTCAATTTTTTCTCCTGTTTTCTTTTGTATATTTGTTGTATTGGGTATGGATATTTCGATTAGTTGTGTTAATTTCTTCTTTTTATTGGTGAGTATGATGTCAGGTTTGTTATGTGGCGTTGTTTTATCTGTTATAATGGTTCTGTTCCAGTATAATTTGTATTCATCATTCTCCAGTACATTTTGTGGTGCATACTTGTATGTAGGAACTTGTTTTAAAAGTTTATGTTGTAAGGCAAGCTGTTGATGTATTATTTTTGCGACATTGTCATGTCTTCTGGGGTATTCTGTATTTGCTAGTATTGTACATCCGCTTGTGATGTGATCTACTGTTTCTATTTGTTGTTTACAAAGTCTGCATTTATCTGTTGTGGTATTGGGATCTTTAATAATATGCTTGCTGTAATACCGGGTGTTTATTGTTTGATCCTGTATTGCAATCATGAATCCTTCCGTCTCACTGTATATATTGCCTTTTCTTAGCCATGTGTTGGATGCATCTTGATCGATGTGTGGCTGTGTTAGATGATACGGGTGCTTGCCATGAAGTGTTTTCTTTTTCCAATTTACTTTCTTCGTATCTGTTGATGTTATGTGGTCTAACGGGTTGTAGAGGTGGTTATGAAATTGTAGTGGTGTAGCCGATGTATTTATATGAGTGATTGCTTTGTGTATTTTGCTAGTTTCTGCTCGTTCTATAAAGAATTTTCTTAAATTGTCTACCTGTCCATAATGTAGGTTTTTTATATCGATAAATCCCCTTCCTCCTTCCTTTCTGCTTAATGTGAATCTTTCTGTTGCTGAATGTATGTGATGTATTCTATATTTATGGCATTGTGATCGTGTAAGTGTATTGAGTGCTTCTAGGTCTGTGTTACTCCATTTCACTACTCCAAATGAGTAGGTCAATATTGGTATGGCATAAGTATTTATAGCTTTGGTCTTGTTTCTTGCTGTCAATTCTGTTTTCAGTATTTTTGTTAGTCTTTGTCTATATTTTTCTTTTAGTTCTTCTTTAATATTTGTATTATCTATTCCTATTTTTTGTCTGTATCCTAGATATTTATAGGCATCCGTTTTTTCCATCGCTTCTATGCAGTCGCTGTGGTTATCCAATATGTAATCTTCTTGTTTAGTGTGTTTTCCCTTGACTATGCTATTTTTCTTACATTTGTCTGTTCCAAACGCCATACTTATATCATTGCTGAATACTTCTGTTATCTTTAGTAATTGGTTGAGTTGTTGATTTGTTGCTGCCAGTAGTTTTAGATCATCCATGTATAGCAAATGTGTGATTTTGTGTGGGTATGTTCCAGTAATATTGTATCCATAATTTGTATTATTTAGCATGTTGGATAGTGGGTTCAGAGCAAGGCAGAACCAGAAAGGACTTAATGAGTCTCCTTGGTATATTCCACGCTTAATCTGTATTGGCTGTGATGTGATATTATCTGAATTTGTTTGGATATTAAGTGTGGTTTTCCAGTTTTTCATTACTATGTTTAGGAACTGTATCAATTTAGGATCTACTTTGTATATTTCCAATATTTGTAGTAACCATGAGTGGGGTACACTATCAAAAGCTTTTTGGTAATCAATGTATGCGTAGTGTAGAGACCTTTGTTTAGTTTTAGCTTGATATGTCACCTCTGCATCTATTATCAGTTGCTCTTTACATCCTCGCGCTCCTTTGCAGCAGCCTTTTTGTTCTTCATTTATAATTTTGTTCTGTGTTGTATGTGTCATTAATTTCTGTGTAATGACTGAAGTTAATATTTTGTAGATTGTTGGTAGGCATGTTATGGGGCGATATTTAGCTGGGTTTGCTGTGTCTGCTTGATCTTTAGGTTTCAGATAAGTTATTCCATGTGTAAGTGTATCAGGGAATATGTATGGGTCTGCAATGTAACTGTTAAATAATTTAGTTAGATGTGAATGTGTTGAGGTGAACTTCTTTAGCCAGAAATTTGCTATTTTATCATTTCCAGGGGCTTTCCAATTGTGCGTAGAATTAATTGCTCGGGTGACTTCATGTTGCAAAATTATCACTTCAGGCATTTGTGGTATCATCTTGTATGTATCTGTTTCTGCTTGTATCCACCGTGCATGCCTGTTATGTTGTACCGGGTTTGACCATATGCTGCTCCAGAAGTGTTCCATGTCTCTTATGTTTGGTGGATTGTCTATTTTTATGTGTGTGTTATCTATTGTTTGGTAAAATTTCTTTTGGTTTGTGTTGAATGTTTGGTTTTGTTTCCTTCTATTTTCACTTTTTTTGTATCTTCTAAGTCGTTTCGCCAAAGCTTGTAATTTTTGCTTCTTTTCATCTAATTGCTCTATTGCTTCTTGTTGTGAGATTTTACCTAACCTTTTTCGTTTTTTGTCTGATATTTCATTTCTTATAAATTGTGTTAACTGTCCGATGTCTTTTCTCAGTTTTTCTATTCTGATCTGTAGCCTGTGTTGCCATGCTGGTTTTGTGGGTTTCTTCTGTGTGTTGGTTGGTTCTGATATCTGCCTAGTGTGTATATTTAGTGTAGTGAGTGCTCCTACATAAACCAGTAGTTTTAACTCTTCCATAGTTGTGTATTCATTTATTTTGTTGTGTATGATTGTGTTGATAGTTTTTATTGTTGTTTCGACTTGTGGGCTATTTGGTGGTCTATGCAAGAATGGTCTAATGTCTGTATTTGTGTCTTTGTATTCTATATATGTCAACTGAAATTTTTCTTCTATATCTAACATGTGTGTCACTTCGTGTTCTATTTGTGCTTGTGTTGGTGGCTGTCTTAAAATTTCATTTTCCTCTGATTGTTTAATTGATGCGTGTTGTTCTTTGTTTGTTTGCTCTGGGATGTTTGAGTCCATTACTGTATTTTCTTCTTCTTCTAATTGCACATTATTTTGTTCCAGTATTTGTTGTACTTGTTGTTTGATGTTTTCTAATTCTGACTGGGGTATCCTGTTATTTTTTATTATTACACGAATCTGATCAGCTAGACGTTGTTCTGTTAAAAATTTTAATTCTGGGTATCTGGTAATAAATGTTGTGTATACTTGTGATCTGTATCCAGTTGTGTTGGTTCCTAGGTTTGTTGCTTGGTAATAACAGAACATGAGGTGTCGATTAACTTCATCTGACCATCTCATCCTCTGTCTTTGTTTTCCTTCTAGGGTGGTTGCAGGAAGCATATCCTGCAAAACACCTCTATTTGGATTTAAATCATTTTCCAGTTGGCTAGCAGTGTCATTACCATTGTGGGCGGGCATAGGGTTCAAGCGCCGTCCCCGACCATGACGGCACTTGTCCGAGGCTTCTTTAGTTCTGTCCTGAACCAAGTAATCACACTAAAAGGGGGGTTAGCCCTATTAGTGGTTTGTTCTTTTCGTCGCCTTTTACGACTGGCAGAACATACCGGAGGCCTATTCTTTTCCCGGGCCTCCACGGGGTTTATTATTATTATTATTATTATTATTATTAGTCCACTTCATCATGGTGCATCCTTTGGCATTTTATTTGCAGTGTCTATATTCAGGTCTGAGACTGCACTTGGAGTTTTCCACAATACCAAGAAAATAGTTGTTAAAGCCGTTTGCACTATGCAAGCTTAATGAAGAGGAGAGGCTGCCTTGCTCGGGTTGTGAGCTTTTCTTATGGCTTCTTCTACATCCTTTTTGTAAAGTGTTTTTGCATGCAAATATTTACTATTAAACAATTTCTCTGAGTTGGATACTGTTGTTACTCTGAATAACAGTACAGTGCATTTTAATTTTTTCAGTTCAACATGTTTCTCCCTTCCCACATTTTACCTTTGTTTTGATAGTCTGAAAGAACTCTTTAAATGTGTCATTTGCTACCATTTTCTGTAATCCAGGCTGCCACTCTGCAGCAGACAGTGCTTCCTGAAAAGTGCTCGGTGTTTTCTTACTCATGATCCTTTTTGTAAGTACATAATTAGAATGCCAGGAAACAGCTGGTTGATTAGTAGCTCTTCCTATATACAATATTATGAAATGGAAAGTTGCCACTCACCATATAGCGAAGATGCTGAGTTGCAGATAGGCACAACAAAAAGATTGTCACAAATAAACCTTTCATCAAAATTTGACAACACACACACACACACACACACACACACACACACACACACACACACACACACACACACACACAATTCTCATACACTTGAGCCTCTGGCCACTCATTTCTCTTGGCAATCCGGCCTCTACTATAGGAGACCTGTGTGTGTGTGTGTGTGTGTGTGTGTGTGTGTGTGTGTGTGTGTGTATAATGTAAAGGAGACTTGTTATTGAATTTTGTGGAACAAGGAAGGGCAATCACTTCTGAAGCCTAATGTGTGACATTAAGAAAACTTTGAAGAACCATGCGAAATGCCATCTTATCATTAAGAGTGTCATGTTTTTGTATCAAAGCTCAACCACACACTACCTGGCAAATACAAGAATTGTTGCATCAGTTCAAACAAGACAGTATTAAGCATTTACCCTGCAGTCCAGGCTTGCTCCAAGTATTTCCACCTTGACATGCATATGGAACACTGTCTCATGCAGTTTGTCTCCAATAACAAATTTCATGATGCTGTCATAGTATAGCTGCAATCTCAGGTAGCAGAAGTTTTTTGTAGCGTGAATTTATCAACTATTCAGGGAGACCAAAATATTTAAATCCGAATGATGATTTTTTTTCTGAAGTAATACAAAATAGTAGTTTAAGATTTTCACAATGCATTTTTTTAATTAATCCAGTTTTTTTCTTTAGGGCTAATTTATTGTTAGTGTCCATATGTTTCATCTATGTCTTTTAGTATGAGCACAACTAATTTAAAAATTTACCCCTTACACTTCCGAGGAATTTGTTTTCATGTCACTAAGTGAATAACATAATTTAAAACCAAAACAGCTCATCAGACCATTTGGGTGTGAAGTACAAGTAACACATACAATGCAATGTAACATCAGTCACCATGTTTACTTATGTCATTAATGCTTCACAAATTTGCTGTTGACAAAGGATTTAAAGTTGACTCCATAATTCTAAATTTCCAGAAGGCTTTCGACACTGTACCTCACTAGCAACTTGTAATCAAATTGTGTGCTTATGGAATATCATCTCAGTTATGCAAAGGATTTCTGATTTCATGTCAGTGAGGTCACAGTGTGTAATAACTGATGGGAAGTCATTAAAAAAAAGCAGAAGTGATTTCTGGCATTCCCCAAGGTAGTGTTATAGGCCCTCTGCTGTTCCTTATCTATATAAATGATTTCGGAGACATTCTGAGCAGCTGTTTTATGTTCTTCACAGATGATGCTGTTATTCTTCATATAATGATGTCATCAGAAGCTCAAAACCCATTGCAAAATGATTTAGATAATATATCTGTCTGATGCAAAAATTGGCAATTGACCCTGAATAAAGGAAAGTGTGAGGCCATCCACATGAATGTAAAAAGGAACCCGTTAAACTTGTTTCACAATAAATCAGTCAAATCTAAAGGTTGTAAATTCAACTAAATATCTAGGAACTACGATTACAAACAACTTCAATTGGAAAGAACACAGAAAATGTCATGGGGAAGGCAAATGAAAGAGTGCATTTTATTGAAAAAAAACTTACAAAATGCAACAGATCCACAGAAGAGACTGCCTACACTACGCTTCTCTGTCCTCTTTGAGTACTGCTGTGCAATGTGGGATCTTTACCAGATAGGATTAACTGAGTATATTGAGAAAGTTCAAAGAGGGCAACACATTTCTTATTATTGTGAAGTAGGGTAGAGAGTGTCATGGACATGATACAGGATTTGGTGTGGACATCTCATTAAAACAATGGTGTTTCTCAGTGTCACAGTGTAGTAGCCACCAGAAAGATCGCGGGAGGCGCACATTGGCACGGCGTGTCACGGGCGGTAGTTGCCGCAAGTAGAGTCCCGTCCACCAGAGGGCACGCGAGAATTCGGACGCGACCTCTGCCGGCGTAACAACAAGAACAACAACAACAACTCCAGCAGCACGGGCCGTGCCCAGTCAGTCAACATCGGGCATGCCTAGGACACAGTCCCAGTCTACGCTAAGTGAAGTGCGACGTAAACGTGAACAGTGTTACTACACAATTGGCGACGAGTAGGGTCGTTCTTTCGCGTGTTGCGTCATTGTTCCGGTTTCGCAGTTTCTCCACGGCATGGAGGATTTGGTGCGAGTTTTGGTTGCGCAGCAGACGGAACTCATGGCCACCATGAAACAAGTGCTTCCGGCGTTGCTCTCCACGCCGTCTGCTCCGGCGCAGTTCCCTCCTCCCTTTCCCCCGTATGACGAGACGGCGGAGGATTGGGACGCATATGAACATCGCCTTCGGCAGCATTTCCAGGCGTTTCATGTTGCCGATGCGGAGGTATGTCATGCTCTCTTCTTGTCTTGGATATCTCCCTCGCTGTATCAAGTTTTGCGGCAGCTAGCTCCGTTGCAGGAGCCCTCGTCCTTGTCTTTTGACGCATTGTGTTCGTTGCTGTCTTCATATTATCACCGCCGCACGCATGTTGTGGCGGCTAGGGTCGAGTTCTATCAATGCAAGAAACAGCCCCATCAGTCTTACCGGGCGTGGGCCACTACCCTGCACGGTCTTAGTCGCAAGTGTCATTTTGTCACGGAGCAGTCGCGAGAGTCGTATGCCCACGTTATGGTACGCGACGTCATTGTTCGTTCGGCCCCTGATAGGGAGGTCCGGCAGTGGGCCCTGCAGTTAGAAGACCCTTCCCTCGAGGAAGTTCTGTCCATTGCTCAATCGTATGAAGTCTCTCACGTGGCAGGTCAACAGCTGGAAGCGTGGTGCGACGTCGCGGAGGTTCAGGGTGGCGCGGCCGCGTCCACTGTGTCCGGGGTGGACGACGTGCGAGCAGTACAATCCGGCCGTTACGGCTGCTCCCGCACGGCGCGTAAACAGAATTCCGGCCGCCGGCCCCTGTTGCCGTCCTGTGCGTCGTGCTATATACATCACGATCGGTCAGAGTGCTCCCAGCGTTGGGCCGTTTGTCGCAAATGTAATAAAAAAGGTCACATTGCTAAAGTTTGCCGCTCAGCCTCAAAGGCATCGAAGGAAGCAAGTACAGAGGACATGGACGTTGACATTCAGGAAGTTTCATCGGGCCAGGCTCCCGACGCATCGGCCCACAAACTCTTTATCGAGGTGTCGGTTCGGTCGCGCCGGTTACAACTGCAAGTAGATACGGGGGCGGCAGTTTCGTTGTTGAATGCACAAACTTATTCCGACCTTGGATCGCCCCCTTTGGCGCCAGTTTACCGGCGTCTACGCGGTTATGGTAAACAGTTCATTCCCCTACTGGGTCAATTCACTACCGACGTGACTTACAAATCAGTCACTCGGCCTATTACTTTTATTGTTGTCAGTGATGCGAGCTCCGCTAACCTTTTTGGCCTGGATGCCTTTCAAGCTTTCAGTTTTTCTATTGCTGACACCATACAGTTGGTCTCCGAAGACGTTCCCTATCACTCATTGGAATCTTTGATCTCAGACTTTCCAGATATTTTTGAGGAGGGCCTGGGGCGTGTTTCCGATTTTGAAGCTCACTTAACGTTGAAGGCGTCGGCTCGCCCGCGTTTTCTATGCGCGAGACAGATCCCCTTGGCTCTCCACTCTCAGGTAAAGGAAGAGCTAGACCAGCTGACAGCCCTAGGGGTCATTCTTCCCGTTTCTTCCAGTGAGTGGGCTTCGCCCCTCGTTATTGTCAAGAAGCCCTCAGGAAACTTACGTCTTTGTGGCGATTTCAAGGCCACCATTAATTCCCAATTGGTGGTGGACACCTATCCTTTGCCTCGTGCTGATGAATTGTTCTCCGCCGTGGCGGGTGGCCAATATTTTTCGAAAATCGATCTGTCGGAGGCTTATCATCAGATACCTCTTGATGAGGACTCCAAACGGCTGGCGGTTGTCAACACCCCGTTTGGCCTTTACCAATACCAGCAGTTGGCTTTTGGAATATCCAGTGCCCCGGTGATATTCCAGTGTTATCTTGAGCATGTCACGTCGACAATCCCTCATTGTATTAATTACCTGGATGACATAATTGTCACAGGCCGCAGCACGAAGGAACACTTGCACAACCTTCGCACCCTCTTTCTCAAATTCAGGTCTGTGGGCTTGCGTTGCAACCTGCATAAGTCAACCTTCTTCCAACCGTCCATTGAGTATGTGGGCTACACCATAGCTCGGCATGGCATACAGCCACTAGGAATTTTGGTCCAAGGTATCGTCAACCTTCCTCGGCCCACTTCGCTGAAAGAGTTACAAGCTTTTTTAGGCAAGATAGCCTATTACCACCGGTTCATTCCCAGGGCTTCCACTATAGCCCACCCCCTGTACTGCCTTCTGCACAAGGGTGTTCCTTTTGATTGGTCGCCTGCATGCGAGCGAGCGTTCACCTTGTTGAAGGATCTCCTCACTTCAGCCCCTTGTTTGGCTACTTTTGATCCCCGTAAGCCGTTGGTCCTGGCTACAGATGCTTCGCAGTATGGGGTGGGGGCGGTCCTGGCCCATCGCAACGCAGACGGTTCCGAGCAACCACTGGCGTTTGCATCTAAAACGCTTAGTCCCGCGCAGGCCCATTACTCCCAGGTGGAAAAAGAGGCTTTGGCCATTGTCTACGCTGTTACCAAGTTTCACCCTTTTTTGTATGGCACGAAGTTTCAGTTAATCACTGACCATAAGCCGTTAATATCGTTATTTGGCCCCGCCTCTCAGATTCTGGATAGGGCGGCCCACAGACTACAGCGCTGGGCCTTGTTCCTCTCTAAGTACCATTATGACATTCATTGTCGCCCTACAGGACAGCATGCCAACGCCGACGCTCTTTCCCGTCTTCTGGTGGGCCCGGATCCTACGTTCGATCGAGAGGAGATTATGTGTTTTCATTTGGATGTGGCATCCCGCCAAGCAGTTTATGGCTTTCCGATCACTAGTTCTCGAGTCGCCAGGGAAACGGCGGCTGACCCGGTTCTCCGGCAAGTAGTTCGCCTCATTCAGCAGGGATGGTCCTCCTGCCCTCCGGGCCAGGCCTCGGACCCTCTTCGTAATTATTTTCTTCTACGAGACCGCCTCTCGGTCTTGGAAGGAGTTCTCCTTCTGGCTACCGATGATACAGCTCCTCGCGTGGTTGTTCCTGCAGGTTTACGAAGGGAGGTCCTCACGTTATTACATGCGGGGCACTGGGGTGTTTCCCGTACTAAAACCTTGGCTCGCAGACATGTGTACTGGCCCGGTATTGACAGAGAAATTGAGCACTTGGTGGCCGCCTGTTCCCAGTGTGCGAGCCAACAAGCATCTCCCAGGGCAGCGTTCTCTTCATGGCCACCGGCAACACAAGCATGGGAACGTGTTCACATCGATTTTGCGGGCCCGTTTCTCAATGGCTTTTGGCTCATTGTCATTGATGCTTATTCCCGATTCCCATATGTGGTTCGCTGCTCCTCAACCACTTCAGAAGTTGCAATCCAGGCACTAGCAAAAATCTTTTCTGTGGAAGGTCTGCCAATCACCCTGGTCTCGGACAATGGACCGCAGTTTATTTCGCAGACCTTCCGGGATTTTTGTAGGCGCTTTGGTATTCGGCACGTTTGCTCTCCCCCCTTCCATCCACAATCGAATGGGGAAGCCGAGCGCATGGTGCGCACATTTAAGACGCAGATGAAAAAGTATGTGCACGAATTTCCTGCTGAGGAAGCCTTGACGTTTTTCTTGACGGCATACCGGACCACACCAATGGGCGACCGCAGCCCCGCAGAGTTCCTCCATGGGCGTCAACCTAGGACTCTGCTGCACCTCCTCCGGCCTGGTCCTCGCCAGTCTTCACAAAACGAAGTACCTGGCTTTCCACTGGGTATGTCGGTCTGGGCCCGTGGGTTTGGTCGCAATCCACGTTGGATACCGGCGGTGGTCCTGCGCCGAAATGGCCGCCGGCTCTATACCTTGCAGGCGGGGGATCGGGTGGTACGTCACCAAAATCAGCTACGTCCACGTTCGGGCACCCACCCTCTGACCCCTCTGACACCGGCTTCCCCATTGCCGGCACCTGTATTGGTTTCACAGGGGACGTTACCTCCTCTCCCCGCTGTGACTCTGCCGCACTGCGATGGTTCTCAGCCTTGGCAGCCTCCAGTAGCTCCAGCACCGGCATCGCCATTATTCGAGATGCTCCAGCGAGAGCTGCCCCCCCTAGCAGGTTCGGTTTGTCAGGGGGCTAGTTCACCTGTGGTTGTCCCTTCCCCTTCGTCCCCACCACTGGGTCTTGCCCCTCCAGAGGTGGAACGGGATCCGGAGTTCGACAGCTTGTCACCCGTTCTGTCCCGAGCTCCGGTTGTGGGACGACGGGGGCCTCTTCGTGTGGGTCACTTCCAGCCGTATTCGAAGGTTCCAGCTCGAAGGTTGGCAGATCCCCTCGACTCCGGCCATCAAATGGATGTGGAGGTCATCGCTCCTGCCCGACACTCCACCTTCCGACGCAGTGGATCACAGTGGCTTCACCCCCCGAAGGAGGAGGAGTGTAGTAGCCACCAGAAAGATCGCGGGAGGCGCACATTGGCACGGCGCATCACGGGCGGTAGTTGCCGCAAGTAGAGTCCCGTCCACCAGAGGGCACGCGAGAATTCGGACGCGACCTCTGCCGGCGTAACAACAAGAACAACAACTCCAGCAGCACGGGCCGTGCCCAGTCAGTCAACATCGGGCATGCCTAGGACACAGTCCCGGTCTACGCTAAGTGAAGTGCGACGTAAACGTGAACAGTGTTACTACACACAGGATTTTCTCAGAAAATTTTAATCACCAACTTTCTCCTCCAAATGTGAAAATATTTTGTTACCACCAACCTATATAGGGAGTAATGATCATCATCATAAAGTAAGGGAAATCAGAGCTCACACAGAAAGATATAGGTCGTCTTTTTTCTGGGCACTGTTTGAGAGTGACAGCTGGTTCGATGAATGCCCTGTGAGGCACTTAAATGCGAATTTCAGAGTAGTCCTGTACATGGAGATGCTCCTGCAGTGTTCTTGATGGGAAGTGTTTGATCACCCACAATACAACCTGTAAGTGGCTGAGTTTCAGCTATGCTCATATGAACTACTGGCCATGAAGACAGTACTTTGGCGCGCGCACACACACACACACACACACACACACACACACACACACACACACACACAGTGAGCTGTAGACCAGTGTAGAGAACTGGTGAAAAGCACATGTGACTGCCTTCTATGACAAGGGTACTGGAAAGTTTGAACAATGTTATGCCAAATGTCTAAGTCAAAGCAGTTACTATTTAGAGAAATAGCTGGAAGGTGAAGCAAACTGTTGCAAATAAAATGCTTTTGATTTTCACAGTGGTTTCAATGTCGCGACCATCAGACCTTACTATCTGAATAGCCCCCACATATGTACAAGTTCTGCACTAGTTGATTGTGTTCTGCTCCTAAATGTATAAGCAGATATGTAAATCACACACAAATGGAATTCATTAGTGTTTTTTATGTCTATAAATTCAGAAATTAAGTACTGAAAAACAAGAATCTGAAAAATGTATTTTTTTTACTTGAAACACTGTAAGCAAAGTTACACCACAATTTAAAAATATCATTTCAGTGAAGTAGGAACATGAAAAATACATGAAGCACGTTGTTATTTTGTACAATATGTTTGCATATATCACAGCAGCATTACATTAATGCAAAAGTCTGTAGTAATCTCCTAAGTCTTCATCTCTTTGGATTTCAAAAAAGAAAATAGTGTTGTTTTGAAACAATTTAGAAAATTAATAAAATTATATATGGTTAATGTATTTTTTATTTTCCTCATATACGGTGTGTATAAGAAGAAAATTATACATCTGGCAGTGCATGCATTATTTCTATAGTTCTCTGCAAGGTAACTCATACAAGTGCTGAAGTGCATGGGCTTTTATTGTATTGCTTAACCCGCAATACATCCTAACTATTTCACATTTGTACAACAGATGACAACTTTTTCCTTTAGGCTCATTTGACTAAAAATATCAAATTATCACAGACATTCTTAATAGTAACACCTCTTTCAAGTAATATTTTCTATGATTTTGGGCTCTTAATTCAGCATATTTACTGACATTTTGCAATGTAGCAGTTGATGATGCCATTCTGTTTTTCTTTTTCCTTCCTTCTCCTCCTGCTGACTATAAAAGTCATGTTAAATTTTTTTAATACTGCATAAGTATTGGTTTTCTATCTTCATGTGTGTTGTCTTCTAGTGAATCATCATTGCATTTCAGCCTCCTCCATCCTTATGATATGTGCTACATATAAATTTTCTTTTTATATCTCTGGGAATAGACTAAATTCACTGTGCATGATTGTTGCATAATGGTTACACCACATGCTTTCAGTGGATCACTGATTTTTGTTTATAAATGTTTCCATTAGGTGGCAGCATCAGCAGAAAAAAAGCTGCTTACTGCAGTGTCAGAATGTCTTTGAGAAATAAAGGTAATTATTGTTCACGTTTAGTAATTTTGAGCCTGAATGTGTTCTGCATGTGCTCTAATATAGTAATAAAACCTATTCCATTGAATAAATGCAGGAGGGAAGTTCTGGCAAAAGAACGTAAATAATTTAGGAGTAATGGAGACTGCTCACAGAATAACAAAAGCATTGATTTTCTGGCAGGTGCACACAAAAGAGAAAGAAAACCTGATGGATCTTTGAACTCTGAACTGATCCTTTCTGGTGAACACACACACACACACACACACACACACACACACACACACACAAGGAATGTGGGAGGGAAAGGTGGCAAGTGCATAGGCTGGCCATGTGCTGTAGCTGCTGGTGAGCGGCACATGATGGAGGTGACATGGAGACTTGAATTGAGAGGTTCTGATAGGAGAAATGAAGGGGAAAATGGAGAGTGAAATGTATGGGGACTATGGGTTAATGGAGAAAGAGGCCAGGAGGTTTACTGGAGCAAACAATGTGTTGCAAGGATAACTCCCAGCCATGTGATTCAGAAAACCTGGTGGTGGCCAATTGGATCCTTCCCTTAATCACCAGCTTTTCTGAAGTATGCATATGGTAGTTATCCTTGGGACACATCCTGCAGTCCAGTAACCCTTCTGGCCTCAATCACTGTTACCCTACTGTATCCACATTCTCCATCCAACAGCTTCCCATTCATTCCTCCAACCACCTTCTCCCAATTCATGTCTCCGTATCACCAACATGAATGCTCCCCACCAGCCCTGACAACTGTGCATCACATGCCTAGTCCTTGGATCTACCACCTCTCCCTCCTACATTCCTTGCCACAAAACCAGCTGCCTCTCTCCAAGCCACTACCTACCAACTCTTTTTCCTGCCTGCTGCCAACCCCTCTTCTTGTCTACTGCCTCTCCCTCCCTCCATGCTTCCAAAAGCTAACAAGGTTTCTCTCTCTTTTGTTTGTGCCTGTCGATGACTCAACACTTCTATTTGGAGATTGGTCTCCTTTACTCTTCAACTACACTGTTGAATAAGTGACTGTTTATTGCAGCACAATACAGTGATATATTTTTTCATTGTAGCATTGGGACTACATTTGACAATGACCTCTACCTTCACACTCCTGTGGCATTGTTCTCATCCTCTGTGAGTGTTTAATATTGGGTCCTCTGAGTATGCACTGATCATCAATATAAACTTTTCATTCACAAAATGTAAGCTCAGCACTGAGGAGGATAAGGCAGCTGAAGATATCTGTACTTCATATTTTCAGAAAACTCAGTGTAATTTGAAGAAATTGTAAACATATGTTGATGATAATATTATCCTTGAACGTTTATTGACTGGTTTCAGTGTTCAAGGCACATAGAGTCGTTCAGTGCAAATGATGTCCTAATTTATTGTGAATATGAGCAAATATGTAATTTCAAACTACTGTATATTGCAGTTGACTCTCCACTGGTAATAAAAAAGTATTATAATAGAATGTTAACTAATTCCATTTAGTTCATCATCTTTTGAATTTATCAATGCCATACCATCATTTTGGTGCTACTTTACTATACATTTCTGGCTTTGTCCAGACTCAATCTTTCACTCTACAGTGGAGTGTGCACTGTTCTGAAACTTTCTTGCTGATTAAAACTGTGTGCCAGACCAGGTCTGTAACCCAAAACCATTTCTTCTGCATGCAATGTTTTTACTCATGAGTTATCCAGGCAAGACACACAATATATCCTTCTGGCTACATTCTTATCATGACTGATGTAGTCTCATACTTTTATCATGAGATATAGTTATGCAATATTTATGAATGTAGTATAGAAAGGATTATCATCATGTTTTGGTGAATTGGTAGATGGTTTCACAATCATTCATGTTCTCAGCATCTGATAGTACAAATTTTCAGGAGTTACACCAACGGCATTTTTTCTTTTTTCTAAAATGGATCTCTTAATAAAATATAGTGCTTTTTCCAATGAAGTGCAGAGTTGTAGTGAAGCCCACAAAATTGATTAATCAGCATATAGGCTGTGCTTCAAACCATTTTTTTTTATTTTTTTTTATTTTATTTTATTTTATTTTTTTTTTTTTTGGAGGAAAATTCTTCAAGGGAGCCAAACAGTCTCCAAAATACACTGCATATGGCCACCTACGGGGCATCTTATAATTCAGGTATGCTGGGAAACTAAACGTATCACAGGACTAGATGCCAAAGTTATTTAAGACTGCTGACCATTTGGTGGTTGAAGGCTTGGTCATAGCATCAGCTAAAATAAAACGACATGGTTAGGGGCCAATTTGTCACTCTGCAGAGATGTCTCTGATAGTAATTCTGAAAAGTGGTTGGTAAACATGGTCAAAATAAAACTGATAAACTGTAGTGTGTGCGTGTAAGTGTCATTACATCAATGATCACCACCAAAACTGTAGATCTACTGATCTTTCTTCTTTTTACCTTTTGTTTTGCTTTCTGTCTGTGGTTTTTGAAAACTGTGCCTAACAATGCGTGTACAGAATACAAGTATAACAAGAGACAGAACAGTACCAAGTAGCAAAAGTGCTGTTACATCAAGCAGTAGGTACTGGTAACGGGGTAGATCAACTGCAGCTGAACGCAGGTAGGGTGCACCGTTGTGCCGTATGACATATTCCGACCAGAACACTGCAGTATCCAGAGGTGTCATTGGTGTATCTTTAAATGCTCGAGACAGTTTCATTGCCCGCTCTTTATATCTGTGGAAAGAGAACAATCTCATGTAAAATACTGTAACAGGTATTTCGTATAATACAACAAATATTTGAATGATTAATGGAAAATCTCATATAAAGATGTGAAACAAATACTAACAAAGAGATAGAGGGGCTGGCCAGTACTTACCTCAGCTCAGTACAGCCGATAGATAGAACGTAAATTTTCGGTTCCGTTTTTTGTGTATCTATCGGCTGTATTGAGCTGAGGTAAGTACTGGCCAGCCCCTCTCTCTCTTTGTTAGTATTTGTTTCACAACAAATATTTGAAAGAGTATAATCTTATGCTGTTTGAGACTTTCCCTGACATATTAACTTGTTTAGTAGTTCATGGGCATCACATCAGATAATGTTAGATTATGTTGTCAAAGCCGCACAATATTTCAAAGACAGCTGTTGGTCATCATCAGGTGCTTAGTAACAAATAGCTGGCTCGCTAGAAAGGTGCAGGCACCAAGATGTGGGGTGGGAGCTGTATAATCATTGGACACAAATCATTGATGATGTCAACATCCATAGCCCCCTGGCAGAGAAACGGGCCATAGTTTTCTCATTTGCAATGTGGAAAAAATGGGGCTGCAAGTTGCAGACCCAGCGTGCAAGTATGCAGTGTGTTGGCACTTTGCTTAAGTGTCCTGGCTTTGATTCACTGTCTGTGTTCAGCCATTGGTTTCTCTCATCTGTGGCTGACAAGTGCCTTAGTTATCACCAAGGCTGGTTCCCAAGCTTTGTTAAGTTGGAATCCCATGTGTCTGTTCATCACGTCATTAGTTATATGTATTGTGACCACTTCTTTAGTAATGGACTCCCAGTATGCAGAGACAGACACAGACACAGGATCTTTGTCTCTCCATAGTTCATGCTATGTCCCACATCAAGACAGTATTCAGCAACAGCAGATTTTTCTGGCTGATCTAATCTGGTGTGATGTGTGTGTTCACTGCAGCTATCTTTAACAGTGTGACACGTCTAGCCAATATATGATTTACCACATTGGCATAGGATTTTATTTATTCCTGGTCTCCTTAAACCTAGATTGTCTATTACAGAACCTTGCATGGTTTCCACTAGCACTGGGGAGCAGAAGACACACTTTGTTTCTTGAATAGGTTGCTGAGCTTAAAGGACACGCCACAAACACAGGTAGAAAAAACATCCTTTTGAGTTCTCCATCCATGTGAGGTCTGTGGCTCATTTCTCCAGCAGAGGGGTCTAGGTATTATCTACAATTCATCTACAATGGTATTATAGCCCCACACTTGGTGCTTGCACTTTTCTAGTGAACCACTAGATGTATTGGTGAGCCACAACAGCAGCACATTAGTAATCACTTGTAGGTGGCAAGCAGCTATCTCTCATTGAAATATTGTGCAGCTTTAACAACATTATCTGACATATTTTCACGTAATTTAGTCTGCAGTAATAAAATGTATCTTAACTACACAAACTGGAGGGAAAATGTACAGAGTAGTTATGATTCTTCTTCTCAAGAGAAAAGTTGATATATACTAAATGTGTGATATTAACATAAATTACAAAATTATGCTTAAACAATTAACAGAAAAAGCATGTTAAACAGTAATACTGAGAGCATTTAATTGTTTATACACACCCAGGGTCATTCAACAGAGTTTTCAGGGCTGTCAGCAGTGATTCCTTTGTAATGTTTCGGTAGGGCACTACCACACTCGCTCCTCGTTTCACACAGGCTGCAACATTATTTGGCTGATCTCCAAATAGAGGCATTGCTAGCATGGGAACACCATTGTATATAGCTTCCATAGTACCCATCAAGCCTCCATGTGTCATAAATACTCTTACATTTGGATGACCTACAGACCAAAATGGAAATTCAAATGATACTTAGTCATCAGTTTAAGTCTCATATACACACACACAGTGCACCATATGCAAAAGTTAAGAAAATGAATTTAAAGTGCTTTATGCATAATAATAAATTTTCAGCACTTCAAAGTTGCAACTTTCTGCAGACATATCAAATTTTTTTCCTTGACTAAAATATGGATAGTAACACATACTCTGCTCTGCATATTCAGTTTTCTTGCAGTTCTTCAAATGATAAAAGTTGAATTAAGACAATCGAGACAACAGTAGGATGGCAAATCCTCACTGTGTGCACGTGCGCGTTCGCACTCAAGTACTAGGTTTTCTCTGTATAAGCACACAAGCCTCTAATCACATGTATAGAGCCTCCACTGCTCTATGTCTTTTCTATATAACAGTATACAAAAAGCAATAATGATGATAAAAAGAACTTCACTGCTTGGTGTTTCAAAGCAAATAATAATTTCATGCGCCACTAGGTGATATGGATCACAGAGGAGCAGGAGATCAACGTTATTCTATAAAAGAACTGCCCAATTTCAAAAATTTGTGATAGATGGCACTGTAATAGTCACAAATATATGGCTCACAATTCTAGATGAACAGTTGGAAACAGGTAGGTTTTTTAAATTAAAATACAGAACTTAGGTATGTTTGAACATTTTATTTCAGTTGTTCCAATGTGATACATGTACCTTTGTGAACTTATTTCCGAGACCGCATGCTGTTTCAGTGTGATTACCTGTAAATACCACATTAATGCAATAAATACTCGAAATGATGTCTGTCAACCTCAATGCATTTGGCAATATGTGTAACAACATTCCTCTCAACAGCGAGTAGTTTGCCTTCCGTAATGTTCGCACATGCACTGACAATGCGCCGATGCATGTTGTCGGGCAGTCCCGGTGGATCACCATAGCAAATATCCTTCAACTTTCCCCACAGAAAGAAATCTGGATACATCAGATCCAGTGAACGTGCAGGCCATGGTATGGTGCTTCGACGACCAATCCACCTGTCATGAAATATGCTATTCAATACCGCTGCAACCACACGTGAGCTATGTGCCGGACATCCATCATGTTTGAAGTACATCGCCATTCTGTCATGCAGTGAAACATCTTGTAGTAACATCAGTAGAACATTACATAGGAAATCAGCATAGACTGCACTATTTAGATTGCCATCGATAAAATGGGAACCAATTATCCTTCCTCCCATAATGCCGCACCATACATTAACCCGCCAAGGTTGCTGATGTTCCACTTATCACAGCCATCATGGATTTTCCATTGCCCAATACTGCATATTGCGCCTGTTTACATTACCGCTGTTGGTGAATAATGCTTCGTCGCTAAATAGAACGAGTGCAAAAAATCTGTCATCATCCCCTAATTTCTCTTGTGCCCAGTGGCAGAACTGTACACGACATTCAAAGTCGTTGCCATGCAATTCCTGGTGCATATAAATATGGTACAGGTGCAATCGGTGTTTATGTAGCATTCTCAACACCGACGTTTTTGAGATTCCCAATTCTCGTGCAATTTGGTCCGCTACTGATGTGCGGATTAGCCGCGACAGCAGCTAAAACACCTACTTGGGCATAATCATTTGTTGCAGGTCATGGTTGACATTTCACGTGTGGCTGAACACTTCCTGTTTCCTTAAATAAAGTAACTATCCAGTGAACAGTCCGGACACTTTGATGATGTCGTCCAGGATATCGAGCAGCATACATAGCATATGCTCGTTGGGCATTTTGATCACAATAGCCATACATCAACACTATATCAACCTTTTCTGCAATTGGTAAACAGTCCATTTTAACACAGGTAATTTATCAGGAAGCAAATACCATCCGCACTGGCGGATTGTTGGGTGATACAATGTACTTATACATTTGTGACTATTACAGTGTCATCTCTCACAAAGCGAAAAAAGTGGTCCAACTAAGACATTCATATTTCTTTACGTACTACATGAATATGTAATAAAAAATGGGGGTTCCTATTTTAAAAAAAAATGCAGTTTATATCCGTTTGACCTATGGCACCACCATCTAGCGGGCTAACCACAACGCCATCTGGTTTCCCCCTTCAAGCTAGATGAGCTTTGTTCTCTGTAGCTTTTTCATTTGATGCTTATTTCGTGAGATATTTGGCCCGGTCACTATTAATGGACCACCCAGTACATGATTTCCAATTCATTTTTGGTTCTTTTAACTTTATTTACTATTGCTGATTTGTACTTATACTCCATGTTTTTCAATGTTCCCATAATTCATCTATATCATTGTAGCTCCCTTTTGCCTTTAACTTGTGCCTGGATTTCTTTACTTCATATTTCTAATTGTTTTCTATATATCAACCAAAATAACCAGTTTTTGAGAACATAATGTAATTGGATGGATAAAAAAATCTATTCACCAAGCAGCAGCAGGAGAAAATATATACAGAGGTACGGAAATATGCAAGCTTTCAGAGCCAGTGGGTCATCCTCTTAACAGAAAATATGAAGAGGAAGGAAGAGTGGTGAAGGAAAGAGATTGGTGAGGTTTAGGAAATTGGGAGCATTCAGGAAAGCTGCACAAAATCCCAGGTCAGGGGAGACTTACCGGATGGGATGAGAAGGAAGACTGATTATTTAGGACTGCTTCACATGAGATTTAAAAACCTGAGAGCTTAAACGTGAAAGATGTGGTAATAAACAAGACAGATTACTGACAAAACATTGTGCACAATTTAATAAGGTCAAAATGCTAAGTAAATTGTATGTGGTAGATATGGGGGTGTGGGGAAAAATAGATCAGAAAATAAAAGATATAGAAAACTAAAGTGATGTGAAGGAAGGAACAGATACTCCGAAGAAATGCTGAGACTGAAGGAAAACTAAGGTTCCACATTCTGTTGCTTGAAACCTGATTGCCACTGGGAGTTACCCCCCAAAGGCCTAACACTGAAAGTCCCTATTTCTGGATGTAATCCTACTCTATACCACTTTCTTTTATAGTTTCCATACAGCCATCTGTACCACTTAACCAGCTAATGTGACCTACATGCCTCTTCTGTCATTTCCACTCCACCAGACTACTATCCTCCTACAAAATCCAGCAGTTATCTGCCCCTCATATTTCCTTGGGTGGTATAAAACCCCAGCTGAACTTCAGATTGCAACAATAGGCTAGACTTGACCTCAAAAAGCTATCCTACCTTCTCCTAACTACCGCAACAGTGTTGTTTCCCTTCCCATCTCTCTCCAGCTCTCTAGAACAACCACACCAACAACCACCACTCCTGTCCTACAAATCGAGCTTAACCAACCTTCTCATAATCGAAAGAACCAGTCATGACAGTGCAGTGTTCTCAGCCACTCATCTAAGGCACTGTCCCATTTTGAATTTCTTTATTATCTAAGGGTCTCATATTCATCCCTAAACTTCAATGTAACCATGCTTCTTTGGTGAAGGACCTACTTTCCTTCACATGTAATGTCAACTGGAAATATCACTTTGCAAACCCAATCCCAAAACATTTTGAGCAGTAAACCTGATATTGAACCCTGCCTTGAACAGTGCTGACCACGATCCTGACTTTATCCACCACCGCTACCTTACAATCCTTCCAGGAATTCCTAACATTTAGCACTACTTCACAGCCCTTCATCAGGTCCCTGCAAAATGACCCTAACAAGTCCTCTGCAGAACTCTAGGCTCTTCATTCCCTAAAAACTGACTACCTCATTATCTTCCTGGTTGACAAGGGATCTACCACTGTGGTACTTGACTGATGGGAGTATGTACAGGGTGTTTCAAAAATGACCGGTATATTTGAAACGGCAATAAAAACTAAACGAGCAGCAATAGAAATACACCGTTTGTTGCAATATGCTTGGGACAACAGTACATTTTCAGGCAGACAAACTTTCGAAATTACAGTAGTTACAATTTTCAACAACAGATGGCGCTGCGGTCTGGGAAACTCTATAGTACGATATTTTCCACATATCCACCATGCGTAGCAATAATATGGCATAGTCTCTGAATGAAATTACCCGAAACCTTTGACAACGTGTCTGGCGGAATGGCTTCACATGCAGATGAGATGTACTGCTTCAGCTGTTCAATTGTTTCTGGATTCTGGCGGTACACCTGGTCTTTCAAGTGTCCCCACAGAAAGAAGTCACAGTGGTTCATGTCTGGCGAATAGGTAGGCCAATCCACGCTGCCTCCTGTATGTTTCAGATAGCCCAAAGCAATCGCACGATCATCAAAATATTCATTCAGGAAATTAAAGACGTCGGCCGTGCGATGTGGCCGGGCACCATCTTGCATAAACCATGAGGCGTTCGCAGTGTCGTCTAAGGCAGTTTGTACCGCCACAAATTCACGAAGAATGTCCAGATAGCGTGATGCAGTAATCGTTTCGGATCTGAAAAATGGGCCAATGATTCCTTTGGAAGAAATGGCGGCCCAGACCAGTACTTTTTGAGGATGCAGGGGTGATGGGACTGCAACATGGGGCTTTTCGGTTCCCCATATGTTCCAGTTCTGTTTATTGACGAAGCCGTCCAGGTAAAAATAAGCTTCGTCAGTAAACCAAATGCTGCCCACATGCATATCACCGTCATCAATCCTGTGCACTATATCATGAGCGAATGTCTCTCGTGCAGCAATGGTAGCGGCGCTGAGGGGTTGCCGCGTTTGAATTTTGTATGGATAGAGGTGTAAACTCTGGTGCATGAGACGATACGTGGACATTGGCGTCATTTGGACCGCAGCTGCAACATGGCGAACGGAAACCTGAGGCCGCTGTTGGATCACCTGCTGCACTAGCTGCGCGTTGCCCTCTGTGGTTGCCATACGCGGTCGCCCTACCTTTCCAGCACGTTCATCCGTCACATTCCCAGCCCGTTGAAATTTTTCAAACAGATCCTTTATTGTATCGCTTTTCGGTCCTTTGGTTACATTAAACCTCCATTGAAAACTTTGTCTTGTTGCAACAACACTGTGTTCTAGGCAGTGGAATTCCAACACCAGAAAAATCCTCTGTTCTAAGGAATAAACCATGTTGTCTACAGCACACTTGCACGTTGTGAACAGCACACGCTTACAGCAGAAAGACGACGTACAGAATGGCGCACCCACAGACTGCGTTGTCTTCTATATCTTTCACATCACTTGCAGCGCCATCTGTTGTTGAAGATTGTAACTACTGTAATTTCGAAAGTTTGTCCACCTGAAAATGTACTGTTGTCCCAAGCATATTGCAACAAACAGTGTATTTCTATCGCTGCTCGTTTAGTTTTTATTGCCGTTTCAAATATACCAGTCATTTTTGAAACACCCTGTAAGTGAGGATCTTTGCCAGCAGCCTGACATCTCTACATTCAATATCTGCCAACATGATCCCATTCCTACAATACAAACTGACCTAGAGTCTCTCCTTAAGATCTCAGGCACCTCACAAGAATGTACACCTCAATCCATAGAAAGTCTTATCACACTCAAATCACAAACCCCCACCTTTTGCCTTCTTCCTAAGATCCACAAACTGAATCATCCTGGCCGTCCCAAAGTTGCTGGCTTCAAAGCACCCACTGAATGTATATCTGCTGTACTTGACCAACACCTGCAACCTATTGTATAAAGACTTCCCTCTTATATTAAAGACACCAGCCAATTTTTAGATCATTCACAACGTGCACCACTCCCACCACACACCTTGCTTATCACCACTGATGCAACCTCCATTTGTACCAGCATCCCAAATTGTATGTAGTATGTTTGCTGCTGAACATTTCTTCAATCAGCACCCACCTGATTCCAACCCTATAATGTCCATTAATCAACGTTATGCTTACCAACAACTACTTCACCTTCGAAGGGCAGACATACAAACAGTTCAGGCATGTGGCCATGGGAACCAGAATGGCTCCTTCCTAAGCCACCCTTTTCCTGAGTCACTGGGAGGGGGCTTTCCTGGGATCTATAAGCCTTTAGCCTCTAGTTTGGCTTAGATACATTCATGACATCTTTGCCATATGGACTCGTGATGAGGTTGATCTGTTGAAATTCTTAGAATCTCTAAATACATTCTCCCAAATAAATTTCATATGGTCCTATTCTAAATGCTCTGCACTTTCCTTTATGTTGACCTCATCCTCACCGAGGGTAAGCTACATACTTTGCACATTAAACCTGTTAAGAACAGTACTTACATTGACATTTGCCATCTTTCCCATTTCAAAGTTTCCCTCCCAAACAACCTTGGCATTTGAGGCAAACATATTTGCTCAGATGCAGACACTTTACAGCAGAACAGCATCATTCTCACCTCAGCCTTCACTGGATGTAATTACCCCACCAGCCTAGTTCAAAAGCAGATTTCCTTGGCCATTGTGTCCAATCTTGATAGTGAAGATTCCTCCAAAAATAACTTAGGAGTACACCACTTGTTACTCAGTATTATGTATAAATCAGCTTCTTAAAATCATGTCCTGCAATGAGGTCCATCTGTGACATTTTGCCCACCACAACTAGAATAGCTTTTCGTCACCCTCCCAATTTCTACGATATCCTTGTCAGTCCCTACACTACTCCTGCACCCAGTTCCCTACTCTATGGCTCCTACCTTGTGAAATGACACATTGTGTACCAGCTTTTATGTAAACTCTTGTTATGATGAATGGACATAGCCAGAGGGTGTATACCGACAAGACATTATCCTGTTGCAGAACATGCTCTACAACATGATCCAGATTCTGCCCCCAAGATACCATCTTCATCTTCTTAGAGCTCCACAGTTGGGAACAGGTGTTGCAACAAGTCCTTGGTTCTCACCACCCATCTGGCCTTAATTTACATTAATTTCTTCGATCTCTGAATTTTTTTTCTCAGTAACTGTTCCCTCCTTCACTCCCCTTTAGTTTCCTATATTTGACCAGTATTTCTCTTTATCACTTTAATTTGAGTCAGAGTTCTCCATAAAGTCTTGTTCTGACACGACATTGTGCACTGTTCCATAAATCAATACACTGCAGTAATGTTCATCATGTTCCCTTGAAGTCTTGAAGTTTGTTTTTTTTTTTTTTTTTTTTTTTTTTTTTTTTTACTTATGCCATAGGGCAGACATACACTATGTGATGAAAATATCCAGACACCTGGCAGAAAATGACTGAAAAGTTCGTGGGGTGCTCCATTAGTAATGCTGGAATTCAATATGGTGTTGGCCCATCCTTAGCTTTGATGACATCTTCCACTCTCACAGACATACGTTCAATCAGGTGCTGAAAAGTTTCTTGGGGAATGGCAGCCCATTCTTCATGGAGTGCAGCACTGAGGAGAGGTATCTATGTCTGTCGGTGAGGTCTGGCATGAAGTCAGCGTTCCAAAACATCCCAAAGGTGTTCTTTAGGATTCAGGTCAGACTCTGCGCTGTACGTGTCCTTTCTCATTTCCATTTCACTATTACATAGGAAACAGTGGACCTATGGTTGTTTAGGAGTGTGGGAATCTCGTGTACAGACATATGACAAGTGGCAATGACTACTGAGGTTGCTGATATGGAGTACCTGGCAGTAAGTGGCAGCACAATGCACCTAACATGAAAAATGTATATTTTTTCGGGGTGTCCAGGTACTTTTGATCAAACAGCGTACATACACTTATGTTCAGAAAAAACTTAACACCTTGAATTACTAGAGATAGGATGTTCATATTCACAGGACATCTACATTAGTATGTTTTGCAGATATGATTAGCATTTCAGTAACCTCGGTTCAGCAGGTGTCCTGTCACCTAGGCGGCACAGGGTCTGCCATGGGCCATTGTATACTACAGGCCATGAAAATTGCTACACCATGAAGATGTGCTACAGATGCAAAATTTAACCAACAGAAAGAAGATGCTGTGACATGCAAATGATTGGCTTTTCAGAGCATTCACACAAGGTTGGCACCGATGGCAACACCTACAATGTGCTGACATGAGGAAAGTTTCCAACCGGTTTCTCATACACAAACAGCAGTTGACCAGCATTGCCAGGTGAAATGTTTTGATTCCTCATGTAAGCAGGAGAAATGCGTACCATCATGTTTCCAACTTTGATGAAGGTTGGATTGTAGCCTATTGCGATTGCAGTTTATCGTACCGCGACATTGCTGCTTGCGTTGGTTGAGATCCAATGACTTAACAGAAAATGGAATCGGTGGGTTCAGGAGGGTAATACAGAACACCATTCTGGGTCCCAACGGCCTCTTATCACTAGCAGTCGAGATGACAGGCATCTTATCTGCATGATTAACGGATCGTGCAGCCACGTCTTGATCCCTGAGTCAACAGACGGGGACTTTTGCAAGACAAGAACCATCTGCACGAACAGTTCGATGAAGTTTGCAGCAGCATGGACTATCAGCTCGGTAACCAGCTCGGTAACCATGGCTATGGTTACCTTTGACGCTGCATCACAGACAGGAGCGCCTGCGATGGTGTACTCAACGACGAATCTGGGTGCACGGATGGCAAAACGTCATTTTTTTGGATGAATCCATGTTCTGATCATGATGGTTGCATTCATGTTTGGTGACATCGTGGTGAATGCACATTGGAAGTGTGTATTCGTCATCGCCATACTGGCATATCACCCGGCATGATGGTATGGGATGCCATTGGTTACACATCTCTGTCACCTCTTGTTTGCATTGACAGTACTTTGAACAGTGGAGGTTACATTTTAGATGTGTTATGACCTGTGCCTCTACCCTTCATTTGATCCCTGGAAAACCCTACATTTCAGCAGGATAATGCACGACTGCATGTTGCATGTCCTGTATGGGCCTTTCTGGATACAGAAAATGTTCGACTGCTGCTCTGGCCAGCACATTCTCAGATCTCTTACCAATTGAAAACGTCTGGTCAATGGTGGCCAAGTGACTGGCTTGTCACAATACACCAGTCACTACTATTGACGAACTGTGGTATCGTGTTGAAGCTGCATGGGCAGCTGTACCTGTACACATCATCGAAGCTCTTTTTGACTCGATGCCCAGGCGTATCAAGGCCATTATTATGGCCAGAGGTGGTTGGTCTGGGTACTGATTTCTCAGGATCTATGCACCCAAATTACGTGAAAATGAAATCACATGTGAGTACTAGTATAATATATTTGTCTAATGAATACCCATTTATCATCTGCATTTCTTCTTGGTGTAGCAATTTTAATGGCCAGTAGTGTAACTTGTTCCATCTGTGATGCCATTCACATGTATGAGACTCTAGTGCCATCCTGTGATATAGCCATCCATGTTGCATTCACCTGGTTCGAAATTTCATCTGTTGTGTTTGGCATTGGGTCACAATGCTGCAACTGTCACTTCACTATATTCCACACATTTTAGATCAGTGACAAGTCTTGCCATCTGGCAGGGCAGGAAAAAAAGACTGACATCTTGTGACATCAAGAAGGCATGTCTTGACATTAAGAAGGCACATCTTCATGCAGCAACATGTTGTCGTGCATTGTCTTGCTGAAAAATGGCATCTGGGGTGTTGTGTGGGAAGGGTATGGCTGTGAGTCGCAGGATGTCATTCACATATGTCACACTGGTCACAGTGCCTTGGACACACACCAATGGTTATTTGTGGTTGTACCCAATAGCACTCCACACCATAAGGCCTTGAGTTGCTGCTGTATGCCCTGTGTGAATACAGCCACTAATGACACTCCCCCCTGTCTGTGCCAAACCAAAGTAAGGCCATCATTTTTAAACAAACACAATGTGGATTCTTCCAAAAACACCATCTGGTGCCATTCCTGTTTCCAGTGACTGTTCCATACGCTACTGCCATCTGGCATGTTTCTGCATGTTCGTCAAAGGTAGGCGGAGTAGTGGACGATTCACACATAACCCGTGCCATAATAAATGGCATGGACTGTCACCACTGATAATGTACAATGTGTTACACAGTTCTGCAGCTGTGCCAGAGCCAAGGAGGGTGCAGATCTGCTCTGCAATGTCATTCGGATGAGGTGTCAATCTTCTCCAGTGGTGGTGGTTGGTGGTGGTGGTGGTGGGTGGGGGGGGGGGGGGGGGGTGGGGGGGGTTAGAAACCTGACCCATCTTGTCACTTTCTATGGCCCACTGTGAACCATTCTGTACACTCCTGTTGCACTACCAAAACACTTCATCCCACAAGAGCAGCAGTTTCCCCGATGGCTGCATCACATTCTCTCATGCCAATAATGCGCCATCTTTCAAACTAACTGATTTGACTGTGCAGTTCATGCATACATCTACAAGACATCCTGCACATCTGCTCAAGTCACACTGATCCATTACTTTTGGTTTTATAGTGGCAACGAGAGCTGAAGGCACATTTTACTGGTAGATGTTGTTGTGCCATCATATTGATGTTGACCTTGAACCCACAGGCTAACATGGTTCAAATGCTGATCGTTTCTGCAGAACATAGTAATGTACATATACTGTGCTTGTCTGTGGCTCAGCGATCATCTTCACAGTGAGTTGCTACCTATCCTCACATGAGTGGACTTCCACAATGGACCAAAACCATGGGCCATTTCTGTGGCAATCTCTAATGGATCAAGCCTGCTGATGTAAAGACCACAGTTTCCCAGCCTGCCCATCTGAAGTACATAGTTTCCCACTAACATGCGGGCCCTGCCTGTCAGAGCTAGTCTCACTGATCTGCCCACAGGCTGTGTGTGTGTGTGTGTGTGTGTGTGTGTGTGTGTGTGTGTGTGTGTGTGTGTGTGTGGGGCAGATTTTCGTGATTTATCCATGGGCCCAGGACTGTGGTGCTCCTAGGCAGGCCAGAGGCCATGGATGATGGATTTCAGATTTCAGGAATTGCGAATGTCTCACTGCAAGTGCATTGTTACAGTGTAGCGTTTTATAGACATTTTATTTATTATAGTACATTTTGGCACTTCAAAAAGTAGTTTATACATTAAAAAGTATGGATAATACCATAGAAGAAAACTGTGGCAGTCGCTGGCAGTTTGTACACTGTCTACTCGTGTATTTCTTGAAAGATATAGATTAATTGATGTAACATAGTGGATAATAACCAGCAATAATGAACACTGTAGAACCAACATTTTATTGGCGGTCACCTATTTTTTCTGAGGTTATTTCTGAAGGCAGTGAAGGTATTTTAAATCTGTCTTGTGACTCCAACAAAATGCATGTTTTTGTCACCAAATGTGTTTCACTTTGTTGAAATAAAATAACATCAGTGGTCTTAAGCAAACACATATACCATTTGGCTTGCTTTCTCCATATAAAAACAGTTCCTTGCTAAAGATGTTGATGTTAGTACTGAAGATTTTTGCTCACACGTTTAGGAAGTCAGAAGTCCTTACTTTTTTTGTCAACTTATTTCTTTACTTACCCTTGAGATCTCAAAATTTGTCACAGAAAAATGCTAAAACTTGTCTGGAAATCAAGGAAATATCAAGGAATTTCATGTGGGGAAACTTGTGGCAATCCTGGGAGAACTGATAAATTGATTTTCTCTACTTTTTATTTGGGATGTTCAAGTTGCAGTTGGTGCAGTTGGACATTGTTCTTGACTGTACTTTAGACCACAGTCATTGTAACAGAAACGCGAATAAAACTCATTGGCCTTACTGGATATTTCTGTTTCCAGGTCATACCATGGCAGCTGGTGACATTGTGTCTTTGAATGAGGAACTTCCTCAGTGCCAGCTAGCTCAAGAAACACATTGGCTGAGCAAACTTATTCTGCCTGTCACTAGTCTAATGGAGAATTTGCAACATAATGTAATACATTTGGCAAATATTTAACCATCTTTTTGCTTCCAATAGAAACTGCAGCTTACTTCACCATTTACGTTGGGAATTCTCCATCTTAGCCATCACTGATACAATAAGGGAGCACTGTCTGAAGCAGTTGTATGCCAGCTTAGTTGTAAAGTGTTTGCCCATCGAACAGAAGCCTGCAGTAGTTTTTGGTTCTAATCTTAATGGAAACAAGATTGATTCTGTACCCTGTAGATGAAAAGATTAAAAACTTGCTGAATTGCACACTTTTATATATGATTTTTTTTCTTCTGTTGATTGTATTGACTTAATGATTTATTAACTTGGTTTTGTTATGTATCTACCCCTGTTGCCACATTTGCACACTTACATGGTAGTCCTGTAATGCTACTTTAGTGTGACTGGACTAAACACAGACACAGACTTTTGTGAAGCTCGTAGTGAGTATTATCTTGCTAATATGTGAGAATTTAGGATACCTTTATTTAAGAAAGGTGTTTTTGTAACATTATCGTAAGTTTTAATTCATTTGTATTAGTACAGCGCATACTAAATAGCATTTTTTCGTTAGTTTATTGAACACAGCAGATAAACTTATGAGATGAATTAATCAGCAGCAATACAGTCTCCCACATCATTTAGATCGTTGGTTTGGGGGGCAGACCAAACTGCTAGGTCATCAATCTCTTGTTCCAATTAAAATAACTCCACAAGGATTGGAGTAAAACCATCAAGACATACAAAACAACTGGAAGAAAAGAGAAAACCACAAGAATGACAGAAGGGCAAACAAACACTAAACTGGACATAATCGGACAATAAAATCGCAGAGAGATCAAAACAAGAGCAGAGTACCAAGGATGGCTGACCATGAGAACAAAAAGGAGCCAGCCACTCTCCAACACATTAAAACCTCCACCCTAAAAGCACTAGAGTGCAGAGGGACAATGGACATGTGCTAAAACAGATCAAATTATAAAACCCACCCTCACGAATAAAATGTAAAACTGAAGCTGCTGTTGAGGCATTATCACCCAACACCGAAGGTAGGGTGCTGGGAAAGTTAGAAGTCTGCTGCAGAGCAGCTAAAAGTGGGCAGTCCAGCAAGAGGTGCACAACCGTCATTTGTGAGCCACACCAATACTGAGGAGGGTCCCTGCGATGCAGGAGGTAACCATGCGTTAGCCACGTATGGCCAATGCGGAACCCGGCAGAGGATAACTTTATTCCTTGTGAGATGACCACAGGGAAGACTTCCACACATTTGTAGTCTTCTTAATGACATGCAGTTTGTTGTGCATACTGTTATGCATTCCACCTACCAAAGCTGAAAAACCATGCAGCACAAAACAGAGCGGAGGTCAGTTTCCGAGATGCTCATATCCGGAAGCGGTTTCCGCATAGCCTGTTTGTCCAGCCTGTTGGCAATTTCATTGCCTGGGATTCAAAAGAGTCATGCGATCCACACAAACAACACTGAATGATGGGACCATTCCAGGGCAGAGATGGACTCTTGAATGGATGCCACCAAAGGATTTCGAGGGTAGCACTGGTCGATAATTTTACACTGCTTTAGTAGTCAGTATGCAGTAGAAATGACTCGCCAGGGCATGAGTGGATGTGCACAAGAGCATGAGATACGGTCACCAGCTCTGCTGTGAAAACACTGCAGCGATCTGGGAAGGAGTGCTGTTCAATACGTCCTCCAAGAACATACGCAAAGCCTATGTGACAATCAGCCATTGAGCCATCTGTGTAAACCACTTCATGGCCCCAGTACATGTTGAGTATCGAGAGGAAGTGGTAGTGAAGAGCTGCAGGGTTAATGGAGTCCTTAGGGTGATGCAAAATCTCCAGAAGGATCTGTGGCTTAGGTGTACACCATGGAGGTGTACATGAATGGGCCTTGAGGAGAGGTGGTAATGGGAAGGACTCCAGTTCAGAATGAAGGGACCAGATGCAAACCACAATCTTAAGACAGTGAAGGCTTCCCAGTCTGCCTTGTGATAGAAAGATGGAGAAGTGGTCACAACCACACAGGTTGTCATGTGCTCTCCAATGGGTAGATGGGAGAAGGCTAGGACTGCACACCTAGAGATCAATGGCCACATATGTGCCATATGCCACACTGAAATGTGTGGGGGTAGCCACACCGAAATGTGTGGAGGCACCTGTATTTTAGAGGCAGACGTTGAGTCGAGACAGTAAATTTACAACCTCCATACCTCAGCCAGTAAGCATGGCACCATTCCACAAGGTGTTACGTGCATTAAAATCTCCCAAAAGTAGTAGAGGTTTAGGGAGTTGATCAATCAGTGCAGCCAATATGTTCAGGGCTACTGCGCGATTTAGAGGAAGATATTCATTGCAGACAGTTGTTCCTGTGTCGTCCTTATCCTGACAGCCATAGCTTCAGGAGGGCATTGAAGGGCACAGGTGCACTACATACTGACTTCAGATCATAGACGCAAACTCATCTGACACTGTATTATAGTTGCTACGGTTCCTGTAATATCCACTGTAGCCACAGGGGGCAGGGGTTCGCATTGCCGGGAACAAGGTTTCCTGGAGGGCAATGCAGAAGACAGATGTAAAGCTTAACAGTTGCCATAGCTCAGCTAGGTGGTGGAAAAAACTGTCGCAATTTCACTGGAGGATGACAAGATAGTGAGACTGGGAAGGCATGAAACACTCAATGAGGCAGCCTATGCCTCAGGGTCACCTGCTGCCACCAGATGAGTACCTGTGCGATCAATATCTAATGTGTCCAAGGGTCCAGCAAGATCTAGGTCCTCCGTGGATGCCAGAATCTCCACTTCATCCTCAGCCACAGCGCTTATAGGTAGTAGTGGTGTGGGTGCCATTGCAGTGCCTTGGTTCTTGTGGGTCTCTTTCTTTTTAGGTTTCTCTTGCTGCTCCTTAGGTTTACCCAGTTGGGAGGACTTAACTGATTCAGTCTCAGGGACTGGGGAGGACCGTGAAGCTCTACAACCAGCTACCTGCAGTTGCTTCAGCCACTGGCAGGTGTCAGCTTCGCCACTGGTAGGAACCTGCGAAGGGAGTGTCCCAAAGGAACCCTTCCTGGCGAGAGGAACTGAAGAAGACTTACACTCCTCTGGCTGGGAAGTGGGGACTGATGTCCCTGTTTAATTTTTTTTTCCTTCTTCGTTGGGTGGGGGGTTGCTCCTGAAGTGGGTTGTGCAGGAGCAACAGAGAGGGAAGTGTCCCCCCCACAATCAAGGGAGCAGATGGAGTCTGACGGTTCTGAGAGCCAAGTGACGCGGCAGAACAGAAAATGGTAGAACCGTAGTCATAGCGGCGGCATAGGTTGACATCATATGCACAGGATGCAGCCTCTCATATTTTCTCTTAGACTCATTAGGTCAGTTGGTCCAGGGTCTTGTATTCCACTATTTTTCTTTCTTTCTGGAGAATCCTGCAGTCTGGCAAGCAAGGCGAATAGTGCTCTCTACAGTTGACCCAGATCGGAGGCAGGGCACAGGGAGTATTTGGATGTGAAGGACATCCATAGTCCTGGCAGGTGACACTGTAAGTGCAGCAGGAAGACATTTGTCTGAACTTCCAGCACTTAAAGCACTGAATCAGGGGAGGGATATATGGCTTGACATCACAGTGGTAGACCATCCACCACCTTGACCTTCTTGGGTAATGTGTCACCCTCTAAGGCCAAGATGAAGGCACCAATGGCAACCTGATTATCCCTCCGACCCCGGTGGATGTGCTGGATGAAATGGACACCTCGCTGCTCTAAATTGGTGCGCAGCTCATCGTCAGACTGCAAAAGAAGATCCCTGTGAAATATCATACCCTGGACCATATTTAAGCTCTTATGGGACATTATTGAAACAGAAATATCCCCCAGGTTGTCACAGGTGAGTAGTGCCCATGACTGGGCAGAGGATGCTGTCTTTATCAAGACCGACCCTGACCGAATTGTTGACAAGCCCTCCACTTCCCCAAACTTGTCCTCTAAATGCTCCACAAAAAATGGAGGTTTCATTGACAAAGATTCCCAACAACTCTCGTACATACGAGGTACCAGTGTGAGCAAGCTTCGCTGCCATCCTTAGCCTGTCATTCCTCCCATGGCCAAGGGGTGGGGAATGATTTGGGGTCATATTTCTTAGCATTGAAGTTAAACCTTGATTGTTTAGAGACTGCTGGTGTGTGACCACCAGCAAGAGATGATGTACTAAGCTTCGAGATGTGTCATCCACCCTGATGCCACCCACTCTGACCAGGGTCCCTCTCCATGGACACCACCCAGCCACAGCAAAAGCCACCTTCCCGGATGGCTACTGCTGGGAGTCCCGATGCCCCAGGGGGATGGGCACCTACTCCTTGGCGTACGTGGGGAGTTAACGGTGCAGGCATCAGCAGTGCAATCCCTGTGAGGTCAGGGGGCTGCAAGCAACAGGATACATGGCAGCCCCACCACAATGGACTGCCTACTGTGCTGGATATCAGGTACAAAACAGTCCATTAGCACTGTCAGCGCAGAAAACGATAATGCACAGTGGATGGAGGAAAATGCACCCAGGAGGCTGACCCTGCCCAACAGCTGGAGAATGGGCAGAAGTGCAGATCCACATCAATGAAGGATGTGAGAGGTCTCAGTACATGGACATGATGCACCATGTAAGGTGCCCTTCTCAAATTGGAAGAATGGAGATCAAAACCTACATGGGACCATCACATAAAGGCCGAAGCATGTGAGACTCCTTTTAGTCACCTCTTATGACAAGCAGGAATACCTTGGGCCTATTCTAACCCCTGGACCCAGAGGGATCATCATTTAGAACTGACATTTCCCTGATAGTTTTCTTGACTTCATGCTTGTAGACAATATATTGGTGGCACTTCATCTCCTTGGATGTTGTGTTGTTTCAACAGTCAGTAATACTGGGCTGTTCAGTGTAATGAAGAGGCAAGGGGTCTCACAAATTCTGTCACTGACTGTACCAACAGCCTTTCTGTGGTAGCTTCTCTTGACTTGATGAGTACAACATTGGTTCATAGTTTTGTACTCTTTAAGAGAAATAACGTTTTAGGAGCTAAGAACAACTATATCACAAAATTCAAGAAATTTTAACAAAATGTGTCCAAATTATTTTGAGAGCATTTGTTTTATATAAAAGATAATACTTTATCTTTTTGGGAGTAAGTGATTTTAGATCAGTCAAATATCTCACAAAATTTCAAACACAATCAGGTCTAAATTGAGTTGCCAAAGAAAAAGTTTTGTCTGTACGCATAAAATTATTCACGGAAGTGGCAGACAGAATGGGAAACCAGCTAACAGAAAAAAATCATTAAGATGAAACTGAGTATGAGAAAATAAATGCTTAATGAGCAGCTCAAAGTTCGCTCTGTAAGTAAAATTACAACTACACTGGGAATAACAAGTTCCACCAATCACTTTAATGTTTAAATTCTGCATGGATGAATTTATTACAATTTGGTTTTATATGTATAATGGTCCAAAAGAGATAAGTAGGTACAAGGTAGCTCTACCTTACAGTTGACAGAAGAAGCATACAATATGGTTTTACAACGGAAATTATGGTTTGTTTCCCCCTAGTAGTCAAGGAAAACTAGAACTCATAAAATTTATGGCCTGCAGTTATGGAACTACATGATCCAGATGACTGAATGCACTACACTTTGCCTTGGTGTAATTAAAATTTAATTTGAGAAAAATGACCATTTTCTAATTTAACATTTTTTAATTTAGCCAAATGATACTATCATTACTGAAAATGATTTTGCATTTGGAGGAAAGGTGACAATTACGAAAGAATTTGCTAATATGAGACAGCTAGATTCTGATTAAATAAAGTGCTCAGCTTTGTTAGGAAGTATCAGAACTTTGTCCTCCCAGTACCTGAGGCACAGAGCATGACAATAAAACATTGTCAAGAATCCTTGATTTTGGAAGTGTTAATTTCAGGTTTGAGTGTATGTGCTTGTGGGGGCAATAATATTTGAAGTTGAGTAGCTGTTTCATCTATATTAATATGATTATTTTCTTTGCAAAATTCTCTTTCATTCATTCTAATTAATTGTCCTTCAAACCAAGCAGCATTACTATGAGGCTAGGTTTCAAACACTGATGGCCAATTCCTGATTTTCGATACCATGGGTATCCTAATATGTGACAGTATTGCATATTGGGACACACTATCTCTTATACCTTCAGCCTGTCACGCTAGTAGCTCATACTTTTACTAAATGGTTTGACAATTTTATGAATTTTTAGAAACCATCTGGTGGTGATCTTGATGTGCTAATACTTTACAGGCATAGGACACAAAGCAAGAGAAAACCACATCCACATCACCTCCACGTCCACGTCCACATCATTACTCCATTCAGCACACAAAATGCAGCCTCTTGGGTGGAATTCTTGGTCCCCTTTAAAATGGGTCATCTCCAAGAAATGGAAACCTTGTGAATAAATAACCTAGGCAATCTCATTTTTAATTACAAGGTTATTTGGAGTGGTCTACTTTAGAGCAAGAAAAATAAAAAATGCTATAAATGTCCTTTTCCCCAATAACAGGGGTATACTTAAGAGGCAATGACTATTCAGTACCCCAGGAGTTTGACCTACAAGATGCAAACAACTGAGTAAAGATGAGGCCAAAAGCCATCCAGCCAGGTACAAAAATCAGCAAGTCACATGAAGAGCCATCAGCTATAGTAAATTAGCACAGTCAATCTGTTGAGTAGTTAATATATTCTCCATGACCTTTGAAATAATTCAAAGAAAACGCTGCTGTAGAATCAAGGGACACCGAAGCGAAAGTTTTGTTCATGAAAAGAAAAAAAGGAGGAGGGGAGGGGGGGGGGGTTGGAGAGAGAGAGAGAGAGAGAGAGAGAGAGAGAGAGAGAGAGAGGTAACAATCTTCCAGTCATTCGGAGTCTGATAAGAACTTAACTGAGAAAAATCCTTCAGGTGTGCCACCTGAAGAAGATGTTGCATATTCTGCAGTGGTCATACCTCTGAAGACTGGTAGAGACATGGTCGAAGTATGTGGAATGCTATCCTTGGCCTCCTAAAGAATTTTGAATTTAAAAAGGGCTTTTGCATACCCTGACTGCATTTCTTTTCCACAATAAATACAGAAAATGTTAGAGAGGCACTAAGCACAACAACATAATTACTTTATGGTTTACCTGTTCTTATATTGGTCGATATTTAGTGTTTTCTCTGATGTTCCCATATTAGGACACCCATTATTTCCATTCGAATTAGCTTGTTTCTACTTTTTTCATATTTACATGTATTAAATAGTAGTAATCCATACATATTATGAGAGTGCGTATGTGTGTGCATGTGGGGGGGACAGGCATTATGTTTAATACATTATTAACTACTGAGACACCCCTACAACTGAGTCAACTCAAGAAAATCTGACACCTGGCTGCACCTTTGACAGCTTTCAACTGTTAAGTGTAAATGGTTGTACAAAATCAAAGCTTTCTATTAGCTATGGAGAGATGATACTATACAGATGTTTGCAAAAATTGTATTGTAGATACATGAAGCACCTGCACCAAGTGTACAGAAATTGTCTGGGATCATGTTTCCTTATTTGTATGCTGTACTTATACATTTGTACATTATGCCTATTTCTTTGTATGACTTTTTCTTAGTTTCAGAAGTGTTTTCATGAGCTCATGGAAATTTAATTTCTTCAGTACTTCACTACAAATGAAGTTCACTTTTTATTTTTGTGTCTAATAGAAAATTGGCAAAGAAATATTTGGGCAATGCTGGGTTTGTAAGCTAGTTCAGTAAATAAAATGAAAAGTACAATGATTCCACAGATTGCCACTAACACACACACAATTATGACAAAGACGAGTAATGCAAGACAAGGAAAGTTTCGCATCAGGTATGAGGCTAGAATGATATCCACCCACCATTAGCATAAATTGCCTGCCTCATTGAATGTGGCATGCAGGTGGTCACACATATCTCATCATCAAACACACCCACCATTAGCATAAATTGCCTGCCTCATTGAATGTGGCAAGCAGGTGGTCACACATGTCTCATCATCAAACACACTTCCATGTTTCCAACACCAGATCCCACAGTTGGTCATGTGAGCATGGGGATGGTTCAAAAAATGGTTCAAATGGCTCTGAGCACTATGGGACTTAACTTCAGAGGTTATCAGTCACCTAGAACTTAGAACTACTTAAACCTAACTAACCTAAGGACATCACACACATCCATGCCCGAGGCAGGATTTGAACCTGTGACCGTAGCGGTTGCGCGGTTCCAGACTGTAGCGCGTAGAACCGCTTGGTCACCCCGGCCAGCCATGGGGATGGTGTCTGCCAGTCTAAGTTCATGTGACACTTCATTTTGGCCCATAAATTTTCAGTAGGATTCAAGTCTGGCACTCAAACCGGCTAGTCAATCAGATCAATGTCAGCTTGTTATGAAAACTATTGCTGAATGAGTCGACCCATATGAACTGATGAGTGGTCTTGCTGGAACTGGATGACTCTACTGAAATAGTACACTCTCAAGTTTGGCACCATTGTATGTTTCATGATGTGCACATACTGATCTGCAGTGATATGATCATAAATTCGATGAAGTATCCGTGCACCATCTGATGACACCCCCTAATTGTCAACAAAACGTGAGCTGGAGATATCCATCGGGAGACAGGCCTCTATAGGGTTAATGTCAAAAGCAAGGAGGATGATGCTCAGGACAGAACACTGAGGCACACCACTTTCCTGAATAAAAGTGTCCAACAAGGCAGAACCCACATGCACCTTGAAAAACTCTGTCTTGTAAAAATGCCCAAAGGAAACAGGCAAGGCACCCACAGAAGCCCCATGTGTAAAAAGTATGGAGGATACCAGTTCTCCAGCAGGTGTCATAGGCCTTCTCCATGTTGAAAAACCCGGCCACAGTCTGGGATTTCCACAGAAAACCGTTCATGACATGGGTGGACAAAGTAACAAGACGGTCAACTGCAGAACACCACGCTCTAAATGAACACTGTGCATTAATTAATAAATTGCGAGACTCTAGCCACCACACCAGATAGGCATAAATCATACATTCCATCACCTTGCAAATGCTGCTGGTAAGATAGATGAGGCAGTAGCAAGAAGGAAGGTTTTTGTCCTTACCGGGCTTAGGTATAGGTATGATAGTGGCTTCACACCATCATCCGGTAAATGTGCCCTCTGTCCAGATATGCTTGTTTGTGTTAAGCAGAAAGTGCTTGACTGCAAGAGAAAGGTGGTGGAATATCTTAATATGGATGGCGTCTGCCCCTGGGGCGGAGGATCGGGATGAACTGAGAGCATGATCTAGCTCCTCATAGTAAAAGTGGCATTGTAGCACTCACAATTTGAAGAAGCGAAGGGTATGACCCGAGCCTCCTCCACTTGTTTCCAATGGAGGAAGGCAGGGTGATAATGGGAGGAGCTAGAAACTTCCACAAAATGGAAGCCCAAGGTGTTGGAGATAGCAATAGGGTCCACAATGATATCGTCAGCTACTGTCAGGCCGTAAATTGGGGAATGAATCTTGGTCCCAGAGAGCCGTTGGATGTTGGCCCACACAACAGAGGAAGGTGTGAAACTGTTAAAATAAATAGTGAATGAAATCCAGCTAGCTCTTTTGCTATCCAGAAGAATGCGATGAGACTTTGCAAGCATTTGTTTATAATGAATGCAGTTTTCCATTGTAGGGTGTCGGTTAAAAACATGGAGAGCACGTGTCCATGCACGAACTGCATCGTGCCATGCCTCAGTCCACCGAGGGACTGGGACACGACGTGGTAATGATTAAGTGTGAGAAATGGAATGTTCTGCAGCAGTAAGGATAACTTCGGTGTGGCAGTCCACTTGGTCATCACATGTGGGGAAATCTTGTTCTGCGTAGGTCGCCAGGGAGGAGTAAAGCTGCCAGTCGGCCCTTGTAAGCTGCCATTTGGGCATGCACGCTGATGGGGTAGTAGTCAGCAAATGGAGAGCATACAGGTAATTTTCGTTCGAGTAGGTGTCAGAAAGAACGGACTACTGTAGACAAAGGGCAAGCTGAGCAGTGCAAAATGGTAAGCCCAAATGGGAATAGGTATGCGAGGAGTTAGAAAGGAAAGTGGGTGCTCCAGTGTTAAGGCAGAAAAGGTTAAGTTGGTTAAGATGGTCAGCCAAGAGGGCACCTCTCTGACAGGTCCTGGGAGAACCCCCAAAAAGGATGATGTGCATTAAAGTCACCCAGTAGCAAACATGGGGGAGGTAGCTGCCCAGTAAGTTGAAGGCAGCAATGACACTGGTAGCAGCACATCAGATTCAGAATGTACGGCTGGACTGTGTTAACTGCATAGCCTTCTTTGAGCTTGGACGGAAGCACCACTATCAAACGTGAGGAAGAGAGTGAGGGTGGGTACTAAATACACAATGGATGGCAATGACACCCTGATCAGAGGGGTAAGATTGAATTTTAGCCTGGGTTAGACTGTCTAGCAGCTTTGTGTAAATTACATCATGGGAAAAATTCAAAGTTCTATGGGCCTTGACACGAACAGGGTAACTGTGGAGAAGCGAGGCAGCAAGCAGTAGTTGTGCTCGAGCATCAGAAGCCGTCTCCAAGAGCAAAGTGCCATTCCATAATTGAGAGCAGGATTTCACAGGGCCAGCAATTGCATCAACACCTTTGTTAATAATAAACAGATTTACTGTGGCGAAGGACTGACGGTCATCAGTATGCGAGGCCACGAGGAACCGTGGTGCGGTGGGAAGGTTCTTTGAATCATTAGCCTCATTACATTTACATTTTGTACACAGTGGGAAGATGATTAACTCATCGTGAGGAATTCCCCACGATTGCCAGCATCTACGATGGTGTGCTGCTCCCAACTGGGGGCCCCCCTGCACAAGGGGGTGCACCCGCCTTGGGTGATTGTTCACACCTCAGGTCACACCTCCGGAACACCTGACAGAGGGACTAATCAGCAATTGGGGAAGGTTGCAACTCAGGCAGTCACCCCTCCCTGGGTCTGGTCTGTACCATGGGGGGTACGTGCGAACCCTACCTGTCGACCCGGGCTGGGAATTACGAATTACCCAGTCACCTGTTATTCATCAGACAAGTGTGCCGGCCTTCGGGAGCACACATGGAGGAAAAAGAAAAAGTAGGATCCTGAAATGCTGAAGCAGAGGAACGAAAGGAGAAGGGAAAGCAAAGAAAGGAAAAGGGAGAAAAAGGGAAAGCAAAGAAAGGAAAAGGGAAAGCAAAGAAAGGAAAAGGGAAAGCAAAGAAAGGAAAAGGGAAAGCAAAGAAAGGAAAAGGGAAAGCAAAGAATGGAAAAGGGAAAGCAAAGAAAGGAAAAGGGAAAGCAAAGAAAGGAAAAGGGAAAGCAAAGAAAGGAAAAGGGAAAGCAAAGAAAGGAAAAGGGAAAGCAAAGAAAGGAAAAGGGAAAGCAAAGAAAGGAAAAGGGAAAGCAAAGAAAGGAAAAGGGAAAGCAAAGAAAGGAAAAGGGAAAGCAAAGAAAGGAAAAGGGAAAGCAAAGAAAGGAAAAGGGAAAGCAAAGAAAGGAAAAGGGAAAACAAAGAAAGGAAAAGGGAAAAAAAGAAAGGAAAAGGAAGTGAAAAACGAAGGTGAGACTGTTCATATGTCAGCGACAGAATGCGGAACATTCCCAATAATACCCGAGACATGTTCCCCAAGGGAGGGGAAAAAGAATAGCAAGAGGATAGACCGGCAGCACGGAATGAAAAAAATGCTACGAAGGCTGGGGGGTCCGTGTTAGCCAAGCACGAACCTGCCAAGTGTGCTGAGCCCCCTGGGGGGGTGGGCTCTAATGCCAGCACTCCATAAGCAGTTGCTGGTGGTTTGCAAGCATTCAGGAAGTTGGTCTCCTTCTTTAGTTGGACAGTGTTTAGAAACATACATTCCACAAAGGTGTCAACTAACATGCTGTCTTTCTGAGATGATACCTTCCCTAAGTGCAAAACTCAAAGCTGTTCAGTTACCTCTGTCCTGTACCACTGCTTCTGGGCACAGCAAGGTTGAAAGCTGCACCTGGCTGCTGTTTCACATGCACTGCAAACATCACACTGGATGAGTGCCAGGGCACTGTCTGTCTTGGTCCACATAAGCTGAGAAATTCTGGTAGTAAATGGCTGTTTGTCATACACCTGGCTGTGACAGTGTTTTATCATGTTTAGCATACCTCAGCTATATTAACGAAGTGAGGTGGCACAATGGATAGCACATAGGACAATGAGAGTTCAAATTCACATCCGACTATCCTGACTTAGGTTTTCTGTTGTTTCGCAAAATTGCCCCAGGCAAATGTCAGTATGGTTCCTTTGAAATGGGCATGGCCAGTTTCCTTCCCCAATCTTGAACCATTCCAAGCTTGTGCTGCTTCTGTAATGCTCAAATGCTGCCATGCCACTACCATGCAACTAAACATACTTGCTCTTCTTTGTGTATTCAAGGGAAAAGCATCTCTGCCTCTCAAACAAATGAAAGTAAGTATTACAATTTTATATATAAAATAATATGTGGCAGTTACATGCAGTCACAAAGGATCCAAAAGGTCTATCAGGAAAATTGGTACAATAAGAAGGAAACAAAGACACTGCTGAAAGTGTGTGTTGCAGTACCACTTGTGTGAACTGTACACTACTGAAAGTATCTGAACTTACTGAGATATGTAAACAGTTTTGTTTTGTTGACTGCATACCACCACCTGGAGTTGGTTATCCTGTGTTCAACAGATTTTTGCTGTGAAGGTATGGCATAGTACAGGTCATCTTGGTTGACCAGCTGCTATGAAGTGCAACTACTCTGAATAGTAACTGCCATGAAAGACTGGAGTGATATCTTGTTTTCAGAAATGTATTCCAACATGACAATGCACACAGTGTTATGGTATTTACTGTTCAATGGATTATCCTTCCTCTCTGGCCTACCTGCTTACCCAGGATATCATCAACTAAGAAAGTGTTACAGGTTCATTAGTTCATTCAATAGTTAACACAGTTGAAGTTTGAATTCTATTAGAAACTATCAAGATTGTAATCTGAAAGAGATATGAAACATTATTATTCAATAACATACTCCATTGTAGTGGAAACAAGTACTTACTGAGAATGTCAAATTGCGGCAGCCAACTGCGGATCATTACATTGGGGGGCTTTCCTGGCAAATCCTCTGCTTCCCATTTCCATATAACATGTTGTGGCAGTTCTGCAAAAGCATCCAAAATAGCTTTTCTTTTGCTTTCAGGGAATGTCTCAGAACGAACAGTTGATCCATATGTAAAATAGATGACACCATGCTTTGCTTCAATAATGAATTGTTCTATGTCCTGGAACAACAATTGGATGCAAATATTCAGAGACAGTTCATAGAAGCAGAAACAATTTTGTTTGCAATTCTTGGCAAAAGTATTTCACAGAAGAAAATACTTTTCTTGCAATGTAGACATAGATGAAGTAATGCCAAAAAGATTACTTACGATTTCAACAACAAGCAAAATTAAAAATTACATTTTCATTGGTTAAAATGGAGAATAGATCCATACTAAATGCTAGCTAGTTTATTATCAAGATGTGTTATATTGAAGTATATGTTGTTGTTGTGGTCATTAATTTAAAGACTGGTTAGATGCAGCTTCCACACAACTCTATCCTGTGCAGGCCTCCATCTCCAAATAACTACTGCAACCTACATCCATTTGAACCATAAATTTCTTATTTCCCCAGTTTGACTCATTTCAAATGCTTATATTCCTTTCTTGTCTGACTTTTTTTATCATCCATGTTTCACTTCTGTACATGGCTACACTCCAGACAATCACCTTCAGAAAATACTTCTTAACACTTAAAATTTCCCATGCTTCCAAAAATGCCAACCTTTATTTTATAACCTCTCTACTCATCAGGTGTTTTGCAGCCAAAATAGAAAACTTTATGTGCTACATTTAGTATCATTTGCTGATCAAATTCCCTCATCATCTTCTGATTTAATTCAACTACATTTCATTCCACATTTTTTACTTATGCTGATGATCACCTTACAATTTATTTTCCTAGACATTCATTCTATCCAACTGCTCTTCCAGTTTCCTTGCTGTTTCTGACAGCAAACAACAATGTTTTTATTTAGTCTCCCTGATCCTTTTGATTTCTTCTCCAAATTTTTCTTTTGTATCTTTTACTTCTTGCTCAATTTATGGATTGATCATCATAAGGGGTAGGCTACAACCCTATCTCACTCCCTTGTAAACTATTGCTACCATTTCATGGTTTCAGCTCATAAAAGCAGTGTTTCCTGTACAAGCTCTATATAACCTTTCACTACTTATAATTTATCCTTGCCATCTTCAGAATTTGAAATAGTGTTTCCAATCAACATTGTAAGAAGATTAATCTACAGGTGCTATAAATATAGGCTTTAACGTATCCTCTAAGAATAAGTCACAGGGTCAATATGCCTCTTGTATTCATACATTTCTCTGGAACTCACACTGATCTTCTGTGAGGCTGGCTTCAACCAGTTTTCCCAATCTGTAAATGTGTGTCAGCATTTTGCAGCCATTACTTATCAAACAGACAGTTCAGTAATATTCACATTTGTCAGCACCTGCTTTCCTTGGTATTTTAATTATTACATTCTTCCTGAAGTCTGGGGGTATTCATCCTGTCTCATATAGCTTGCACACCAGGTGGAACCATTTTGTCATGGTTGGCTCTCCTGAGAATTTGAAATTATATGAAATGAAATCCTTGATTTAATAGAAAAGTGACCGCTTTCAGTGTGCATTGGTGTGTGCACTATCCCAAAAGATTCCTGTCACTACTGGTGTCAGAGGGGATACCTTTCTTAGATTAGAGTCAAGAATCATGTGTCCTGTTGTCACAAGAGTTAAACAAGGGAAGATCCAAACAATGTTGAAGGAATAAAAATGCTGAAGGAAGCACAGGAATGTAAGGTTAGCTTATTTCATCAGAATATTAGAAGACTGAGTAATAAGATAGAAGAACTTTTTGTCCATCTGGAAAATGTAGAGAGCTCTGAAAAGATAGACATCCTGTGCCTATTTGACACCACATAGTCACAGGGTTAGAGAAGTTGCTCAATGTAGAACTAATATTGGGCAAATGAGGAGCTGTTACATACTTTAAGACAAGATACAAGTTGATAGAATTGAAACAAGTAGACTTTGTAGTGATCTGCCTACAAAAGCTTGTGCTTGGGAATTAAAACTGAAAAATTGTTCATTTTAATAGTAACAATATTATGAAAAGGAAAGTTGCTGCTCGCCATACAGCAGAGATGCTCAATCACAGATAGGCACAACAAAAAGATTGTCACAAATGAAGCTTTCAGTCAGTAAAAATAGGCCAAAAGTTTTATTTGTGACCATATATGTAAGCAAGCTTGCATCTTATGTACAACAAAGAGAATTAGCCCTTTTGCCAATCTAACTAGTAATGTACAATCCATACATGCATATAGCAACAGAAAGAATGAGTAGCAATGTTCTTATAAATATCATTGAATTGTTTTCTGTAAATTCTCATTTTCAAAAAGACAACATATTCAGTTCTGAACATCTAGAGGTACTACACAAGCAGTAAGTGTAACACCGAGAAGAAATAATAAACAAGGTGAAAACATTAATACATTTAGGTGCAATATTAATGGAATGTTTAATTGGGAAAAAATTTTTGAACTCTTAAAATAAGCCAGTTCTTCATCTTGGGAAACAAGTGGAAGTCACTTCGTGCAAGACTGGGGCTGTAGGATGGATGAGGGAAAATCTCACATTTGAATGAATTAAGAAATACTTTAGTGCAGTTTGCCATTTGAGGTCAGGCATTGTCTTGCAAAAACAAAATTTTAGATGTCTGCTTTCCTTGGCGTTTGTTTTCAACTGCTCTTCTAAGGCTGTACAAAGTTTAACAGTACTGGGCAGAATTTTTGGTTTCTCCACATTTGAGAAAATCAATAAGAAGCACACCTTGCCTATCCCAAAACACTGTCACCATCAACTTCCTTGCTGACAAGGTTTGCAAACATTTTCTTGGTTTTTGTGGGGACCTTGTGTGCCCCCACTCCATGAACTGTAATTTTGTCTTGCAATTGGTGTCTTTCACCCAAGTCTCATCACTGGTTATGATTCGATCCATTAATCCCGCTGTTCTTTATGTTGCTCTGTAAGCATTTTGGGCACCTATCATGCACAAAATTTGCGGTAGCCTAGTTTTTGAGTGTCAATTTTAAACAACAAAGTCCACGAAACTTGTGGAAAAGAAAGTAAAAGCTCCATTATTGTGAAGTGACGGTTTTCAAGAATTGTTTCATCAACTTTAGTGACAAGATCATCAGTCACAATGCTTGGGCGTCCACTCTTCATCATGAACATTGGTTCGGCCATTTTTAAACCAAATGTACCATGTACAGATGGAACATTCACTCATTACGTTGTTTCTGTACACTTCACAGTTCATAATTACATTTCTCTAGGTTATAGTTTTATTGCCAACAAAAACTGTATCACAGACTGCAACTCACAACTGGCAGGGTTTTCAATCACAGCACACATTTCAAATTTGAATATTGGAAACACCAGACACACAGAGATGTTCCTGCTGTCACGGATGGATGCCAACTGAGCTGCTGAGCATTCACATATCAAAATATACGTGACGGTGCACACCTAGCAGCATCAGACAGAAATGTTCCCTACTTTCTGAATAGCCCTCATACTTCTCCTATGAAGGCATTACCTACAAAGAAATCTGGGGTACCTCCACCTCACAGATGGCTACATCAGTACCTCCATCCATTTCACCAGCAATACCTCCACAATGACAGCTACCACCCATTCCATACCAAGAAGTCCCTTCCATACAGCCTAGCCACCCATACTCATCGCATCTACAGTGACAGGCGGTCCCTCACAAAATATACCAAGGTTCTCACTGAAGTCTTCACACATTGTAATTATCTTCCCAATCTTGTACAAAAACAAATCTCCCATACCTTATCTTTCCAGTCTGCCACCATGTCCCAAAGTCCCACCATCCAGTCACAGACTTCATTCCTCTTGTGTCTCAGTACCACCCAGGACTGGTGCAAACCAATTATGTTATCTGCCAGGGTTTTGACTAACTCTCATCATGTCCTGAAATGAGAAACGCCCTGCCCATTATCCTTTCCACCACTCTCACAGTGGTGTTTCACTGCCCATTGAACCTACACAACATGCTTATCCATCCCTACACAACCACTGCTCCCAGCCTCTTACCTCACAGCTCATACCTCTGTAATAGACCTCGATGCAAAACCTGTCCCATACATCCTCCCACCACCACCACCGCCTACTCCAGTCTGGTCACAAACATTACCTATCCCACCAAAGGCAGGGCTACTTGTGAAGCCACTCATGTTATCTACAAGCTGTTTGTCAGCATGGAAGGCCACCGACAAACTGTGGCCAAGAAACAAGTGGACCATCCTGTTGCTCAGCACAGTGCCAAACATAATATCCTTCACTTCAATGACAGCTCCACAGCCTGTGCCTTATGGATCCTTTCTACCAACACCAGCTTTTCTGAATTGTGCAGGTGGGAACCTTCCTTGCAATATATCCTACATTCCTGTAACCCTCCTGGCCTCAACCTTTGTCACTCATTCTCCTCACCCATCCAGCCCCTTCCCTGTTCCCATTCCAGCGCTACTATGCAGCCCTCATTCCACCATCTCACCCAGTTTTTTTACTTTTCTTTTCCACCCCCCCCCCCCCCCTCCCGCATATCACCCCTGCCCACCGTCTAACCTCCCAACTGCACATAGCTGCCCTACCCTCTCTCCACCCTGTCACCCTGTCCCTGCATGCTCCCCAGCAGCACTTCACTGTCTGCTACCCCTACCCTACTATCCCTCCCCCTCCCCACCCCAGCCTCCTCCTTACCCCCACCTAGTCACCACTCCCATCATTCTTGGTGCAGGTGCTCGCAGTGTGGCTTCAGTTGCCTGAGACTGCAGTAATGTGTGTATCAGTTACGTCTGCGCATGCATGTGCATGTCCTATTTTTGAAGAAGGCCTTACTGACCGAAAGCTTTATTTGTGACAGTCTTTTTGTTGTTCCTATTGGCAACTCAGCATCTTTGCTAAATGGTTATGAGCAATTTTCCATTTCATAATATTGTATGTGAACTGTATGTATTTGTTAGCTCTGGTAAATGAAGCATCTGAATGAATATGTTACAGAAAGATTAAAGAAAATGCAGTGTATAAAATAATTGCAAAATCAAGAGGCCTTGACAAAATATACCAGAAAAAAAATCACTCCAAAAACCCTTGTGAGAAGAAGAGTCAAGTCAGGTTGATAACTACACTATGTGATCAAAAGTATCCAAACACCCTCAAAAACATATGTTTTTCACATCAGGTGCATTGTGCTTTTGTTTTTCTTTGGTTTGGTTTTAGGGCACAAAACTGCTATGGTCATTAGTGCCCGGTTTGTGACTTAGGAAAAAGTAAAAAACGAAAATGGAAACCAGCAGCAATGGGAACGAAACTCAAAAAATTGGAGAAACTAAAAGCAGAAGGAAAGCTTTAAAAACCACTACAGAAAGGGGTTGGTTGTCCCCAAAGAGCTTCAAATGACTGACATCTCACTGGCACTAATAAACTCGAGAACGCGATCGGCTGAGCGCGTGTCATCGGCTAAAATGGACGATATTTCAGGCGACAGCTGTAGATGGGCGCGTAACGGAGTAAAATAGGAGCACTCAAGTAAAAGGTGTCTTACCGTCCACAGCTGAGAGCAGTGGGGACAGAGTGGGGGAGGATCGCCGCTTAAAAGATGTCAATGGCTAAAAAGACAGTGCCCTATCCGGAGTCTAGTTAAAATTACCTCCTCCCGACGACGCGTTCAGGAGGAAGAGGTCCAAGCACAGGGAAGAGCTTTCATGTCCCACAATTTATTGTGGGGAAGTGACGACCAATGTGGATGCCATAAAAGAACAACACGACGACATAACACTCCGTAGATCGGCGAAGGGAACCGTGTGAATAGCTGGTCAAAGAAGAGAGACTGCAGCCGTGGCCGCTATATCAGCTGCCTCATTCCCACAGATACCAACGTGTCCTGGGATCCAGAGGAACGCCACCGAGATGCCCCCCAAGTGGAGCAAGTGGAGGCAGTCCTGAATCTGATGGACCAGAGGGTGTACAGAGTAAAGAGCTTTGACACTGAGGAGAGAGCTGAGAGAATCTGAACAGATAACATACTGTATCTGCTGATGGCGACAGATGTATTGGACAGCCTGGAGAACAGCGTAAAGCTCCGCAGTATAAACCGAACACTGGTCGGGAAGCCGAAATCGATGTGAGGTGTCGCCAACAATATAGGCACTCCCAACACCAAACGATGTTTTTCAGCCGTCAGTGTAAATAAATGTGGCTTCCGTCATTTGTGCACATAGAGCAGAAAATGCCCGACGATAAACAAGTGAAGGGGTACCATCCTTGGGACACTGACAAAGGTCATGGAGCAGGCACGTCCGGGGATGGAGCCAAGGCAGCGTTGTACAAGGAGGCGTAGAAAAAAATGTCATGGGCCGGATTAGCAGGCATGGAAGACAAATGGCTAGCCTAACACCCCAGAAGGACAGCTCGCCGATTGGACAGCGGAGGTTCAGCAGTCTCAGCATAAAGGCTTTCCACAGGGCTGGTATAAAAAGCTCCAGACACTAAATGTAATCCACGGTGGTGGATAGAGTCGAGACGCCAAAGAATAGACGGCCGAGCAGAGGAGTAAACTATGCTTCCATAGTCCAATTTCGAGTGCACTAAGGCGCGATAGAGGCGGAGAAGGACCACTCGGTCCGCTCCCCAGGAGGTACCATTCAGGACACGGAGGGTGTTGAGGGATCGCAGACAGTGAGCCGAAAGATAGGAAATGTGGGAGGACCAGCACAGTTTTCTGTCAAACATAAGACCCAAGAATTTACCGACGTCCGAAAACGGAAGGTTGACAGGTCCTAGATGTAAGGAAGGTGGAAGAAACTCCATACGACGCCAAAAATTACCACAAACGGTCTTACTGGGAGAAAAGCAGAAGCCTGTTTCAATGCTCGAAGAGTGGAGGCGATCGAGACAGCTTTGAAGATGTCGTTCAAGAGGGCTGGTCCGTTGAGAGCCGTAGTAGATCGCAAAATCGTCCACGAAGAGGGAGACGACAATCCATAATTGGATTTTTGGCAATGGCAAACAGTACAACACTTAGCACGGAGCCCTGGGGTACCCCGTTTTCTTGGGAGAAAGTACGGGAGGGAGTAGTGTTCACCCGCACTTTAAATGTGTGCTCAGCCATAAATTCACGAAGAAAAAGGGGCAACTGACTGCGAAAGCCCCAAGAGAACAGTGTGTGGAGGATGCCTGTCCTCCAACCAGTATCGTATGCTCTCTCCAGATCAAAAAATATTGCTACCGTTTGGCGTTTCCCGAGAAAACGTTTTCATGATATAAGTGGAGAGAGCAACAAGATGGTCAACTGCAGAACGATGCTATCGGAAGCCGCATTGGTCAGCTGTTAGACTGCGGGACTCCAGCCACCAAGCTAAACGACAATTCACCATACGCTCCAAAACCTTACATACACTACTCGTGAGAGAAATGGGGCGATAGCTAGAGGGGAGATGTTTGTCCTTTCCAGGTTTCAGAACAGGAACGACGATAGCGTCCCGCCATCATCTGGGAAAAGTACTGTCGGTCCAAATTCGATTATAAAGGTGAAGGAGGTAACGCAGACTATGGTATGATAAATGCACCAACATTTCGATGTGGGTACCATCCGGTCCTGGTGCGGAGGAGCGAGAACAAGAGAGTGCATGTTGGAGTTCCCGCATGGATAAAACAGTATTGTAGCTTTCGCGATTTTGAGAGGAGAAAGCAAGAGGTCGCACTTCCGCTGCACGTTTCTTCAGGAGAAACACTCGCTGGCGGGTAATTTGAAGAGCTCGAAATCTCAGTAAAGTGTTGACCCAATGAGTTAGAAATTGCGACAGGGTCCACTAATGTATCATGCGTGACAGCAAGCCCAGAGACCGGGGAGAAACTAGGCGCGCCTGATAACCGTCGAATCAGACTCCAAACTTCCGAGGAGGGAGTGAAGGTATTAAATGAGCTAGTAAAGAAGTCCCAGCTTGCCTTTTTGCTATCACAGATGACGCGACGACACCGCCCACGGAACTGCTTATAGCGGATACAGTTGGCCAATGTAGGATGGTGTCTGAAAACGCGAAGAGCACGTCGCCGCTCACGTATTGCGTCACGGCATGCCTCGTTCCACCACGGAACTTGGGGGCGCCAGGGCAATTCGGAGGTGCAAGGTATTGAACGTTCCGCAGCTGTAAGAATAACGTCTGTAATATGAGTGACCTCATCATCGACTCTAGGAAAGTGACGGTCATCGAAAGTCGCTAGAGACGAAAAAAGTGTCCAATCGGCTTGGGCAAACTTCCAGCGTCTCGGGCGCATATATGGCAGTTGTGGCTGCAATCGAAGGACACATGGAAAGTGGTCACTCAAGTGTGTATCAGCAAGGGCTAACCATTCGAAGTGCCGAGCTAGTGGAACAGTACCGACCGAAAGGTCCAAATGAGAGAAATTTGTCGTGGAGGCAGACAAAAATGTAGGGTCCACAGTGTTGAGGCAAACAAGATCCGCTTGGTGGAAGATGTCTAGCAATAGTGAGCCATGCGGACAAGGATGTGGAGATCCCCAAAGCGGGTCGTGGGCATTGAAGTCCCCAACCATCAAATAGGGGGGTGGAAGCTGACCAAGAAGATGAAGGAGATCAGCTCATGTCATTGATGTGGACGATGGAATGTATACAGTACAAAGAGAGAAAGTGTATCCAGAAAGGGAAAGAAGGACAGCGACTGCTTGGAAGGAAGTGTTTAATTTTTTTTTTTTTTTTGTTTTGTTTTTTTGTTTGGGTTTAAGGGCGCTCAACTGCTGAGGTCATTAGCGCCCAGTCACTGTTGTGAGAGCACATGGAATGTGGTAAAACTCAAGGGGATGGGGGGACACCAGAAGGATCTGACAAATATGCAGATAAAATAAGTAAAAAGGTTAAATGTCTTTGGACAAGCCAGTTAAAGTTATAAAACACAGAATACGAGCAGCTGCTCGAGCGTCATCAGCTAAAACATCCGGTAAAGTAGATGGCAGGGACAGGACAACACGAAATTGACTAAAACGGGGACACGACAATAAAACATGGCGCACTGTTAACGCCTGACCACAAGGGCACTGCGGGGCTGGGTCACCGGAGAGCAGGTAGCGGTGGCTAAACCGGCAATGCCCAATCCGCAACCTGGTCAGAAGGATCTCCTCGCGCCGAGATGGTCGGTAGGATGTTGTCCAAGCAGTTGGGAGCGGTTTTACTGCCCGGAGCTTGTTTCCTTGGAGGGATGACCAAGCATCCCACCACAACGACACAAGCCTCTTACATACATCCCCACGAACGTCAGATCACGGGACACAATGGGAGGCTGGCCGAGGCAGGAGGACTACAGCCTTGGCTGCAGCTTCCGCAGCCTCATTCCCAGGCACTCCTACATGTCCGGGAACCCACAGAAAGCTGACAGAACCACCATTATCAGCGAAAGAATGGAGGGACTGCTGTATCCATTGAATCAAGGGATGGACAGGATAGGGAGCTCCAAGGCTCTGAAGAGCACTGAGTGAGTCAGAGCAGAGTACATACGATGAATGGCGGTGGCGGCGGGCATACTGAACGGCCTGATGGAGAGCAAAAAGCTCGGCCGTAAAGCTGGAACATTGGTTGAGGAGCCGGTATTTAAAGGTGGCGGCCCCGACGACAAAGGCACAGCCGACACCATCGTCAGTTTTGGAGCCATCGGTGTAAATAAAGGTGGGACCGGCAAGTCGAGCACGAAGTTCGACAAACCGTGAGCAATACACTGCAGCCGGAGTACCCTCCTTCGGGAGTGAGCTGAGGTCGAGATAAATACGAACCGGAGCCTGGAGCCAAGGTGGTGTCGGGCTCTCACCCTCTCTGAAGGTGGTAGGGAGGGCAAAATCAAATTGTCGAAGCAGGCGACGGAAGCGGACTCCGGGGGGCAGCAGGGCAGACACATAACCCATACTGACGGTCGGGAGAATCGGCGAAGAAGGACTGATAAGAGGGGTGGTCGGGCATTGACAACAGCTGGCAGGCATACCGACACAGCAGTACGTCGCGCCGGTAGGTCAATGGTAACTCGGCAGCTTCAACATAAAGACTCTCGACAGGACTAGTGTAGAAGGCTCCGGTCGCAAGACGTATCCCCCGATGGTTGATGGAGTTGAGCCGGCGTAAGAGGGATGGCCGAGCGGACGAGTAGACGGAGCTCCCATAATCCAGCTTCGATCAGACTATGGACCGATACAAGCGAAGCAGGACAGTGCGATCCGCTCCCCAAGATGAACCGCTAAGAACTCTGAGGACATTAAGGGAACGTGTACAACGGGCCGCCAAATAAGAGACATGTGGAGACCAACACAGTTTCCGGTCCAACGTGAGCCCTAGAAACTTAGTTGTGTCCACGAATGGGAGAACAACGGGACCGAGATGTAAGGATGGCGGAAGGAACGCTTTATATCGCCAAAAGTTGATACAAACTGTCTTCTCTTCAGAGAACCAGAAGCAATTTGCCACGCTCCATGAGTAGAGGCTGTCTAGACAACGCTGAAGGCAGCGCTCCAGGAGGCATGTTCTCTGGGCACTGCAGTAGATCGCGAAGTCATCGACAAAGAGAGAGCCTGAGACGTTAGGTGGAATGCAATCCATAATTGGATTGATCGCTATGCCAAAAAGGGCAACGCTCAAAACGGAGCCCTGAGGCACTCCGTTCTCCTGGAGGAAGACATCTGACAATACGGAACCCACACGTACCCTAAACTTTCGTTCCGTTAAAAAGGAATCAATAAAAAGGGGCAGGCGACCGCGTAGGCCCCACCTGTGCATAGTGCGGAGGATACCTCCTCTCCAACAGGTATCATAAGCCTTCTCCAAGTCGAAGAACACGGCTACCGTTTGGCGCCTTCGCAAAAAGTTGTTCATGATGAATGTCGACAAGGTCACAAGGTGGACGACAGCGGAGCGGCGGCGACGAAAGCCGCATTGAACATTGGTAAGTAGCCGTCGAGATTCAAGAAGCCAGACTAACCGAGCATTAACCATGTGCTCCATCACCTTACAGACACAGCTTGTAAGAGAAATGGGGCGGTAACTAGAAGGAAGGTGTCTATCCTTCCCGGGTTTGGGTATAGGAACAACGACAGCGTCACGCCAACGCATGGGGACTTGACCTTCGGTCCAGACGCGATTGTAGGTACGAAGAAGGAAGCTTTTGCCCGCCGGAGAAAGGTGTGCCAGCATCTGAACGTGAATGGCATCGGGCCCCGGAGCAGAGGACCGGGACAGTGCAAGCGCACGTTCGAGTTCCCGCATAGTAAAGGGGGCATTATAAGTTTCCAGATTCAGCGAGTGGAAGGAAGGTCGCCGAGCCTCTTCTGCCTCTTTCCTGGGAAGGAAGGCTGGATGGTAATGGGCGGAGCTTGAAACCTCCGCGAAAAAGCGGCCAAAGGCGTTGGAGACAGCCACAGGATCAACAAGGACCTCATTACCTGAGGTCAGGCCAGGTACCGAGGGGTGGGCCTTAATGCCCGACAGCCGGTGCAGGCTACCCCAAACGACGGAAGAGGGAGTAAAACTGTTAAAGGAGCTGGTGAAAGAGGCCCAACAAGCTTTTTTGCTGTCTTTGATGACTCTACGGCATTGCGCTCGGAGTCGTTTGTATTCAATACAATTCGCCAACGTAGGATGGCGGCGAAAGGTGCGTAAAGCACGTCATCGAGCACGGATAGCGTCCCTACAAGCCTCGTTCCACCAGGGGACGTAAACGCGACGTGAAGAAGAAGTAGTAGTACGAGGAATGGAACGTTCGGCAGCATTGATGATAACAGCCGTGAGGTATTCGACCTGACTGTCACAACTGGGAAAATCGTGGTCCGGAAAGGTCCCCAGGGAGGAGTAAAGTCCCCAGTCAGCTTTCAGTATGTTCCAGCTCGAAGGACGTGGGGATGGGGTGTGGTGCAGGAGACGAACGACACAGGGGAAGTGGTCGCTCGAATAGGTGTCCGAAAAGACATACCACTCGAACCGACGGACGAGAGTGGTAGAACAGATCGAGAGGTCCAAGTGGGAGTAGGTATGAGTAGAGTACGAGAGGAAAGTCGGGGCGCCAGTATTGAGGCAGACAAGATTGAGATAGTTGAAGACATCCGCCAAGAGTGAGCCTCTTTGACAGGATGCAGGAGAGCCCCAAAGGGGATGATGGGCATTGAAGTCGCCAAACAATAAAAACGGCGGGGGAAGCTGAACGATCAGGTGCATCATGTCAGCCCGACTAACAGCAGATGACGGAGTGTAGATGGTACAAACTGAAAAAGTAAAAGCAGAAAGAGTAATGCGGACAGCTATTGCTTGGAGTGGGGTGGTCAATGGGATGGGATGGTAATAGACATCGTCCCGAATGAGCAACATGACCCCACCATGAGCTGGGACACCATCCACAGGGGTGAGGTGATACCGCTCCGAGGTATAGTGGGTAAAGGCAATACGGTCAGTCGGGCGCAACTTGGTTTCCTGGAGACCAAGGACGAGCGGACAGTGCAGGCGGAGGAGCAGTTGTAATTCCTCCCGATTAGATCGAATACCTCTTATGTTCCAATGAAACAACGCCATCGCTAGTCAAAAAGTTGGGGAAACGAGACGGGGGAAGAGCTGGTCACCTCGACGGCCGCGGAGGGCCAGGTTGCGAGGGAACAACGCTACAACCGACGGGAGGCGGATCCGGTTCCATCAACTCGTCGCCAGCTGCGGCCGCTGTCCCTGGTTGTGTAGGAGGGGCAGCATCGTTTGCCGACGAAAGGCCAGCTGAGCGCCTGGCAGCAGAGCGTCCTGGCGAAACTGAGGACGGCCGGGAGCAGCGACTCACGGATGGAGCGTCAGACGAAACGCGCCGGGGTGGAGAGGGGGCGAGAGACTTCTTCTTGGAGGCCTTCTTGGAAGGCCGAGGAGGCACAGGGATGGTGGGCTGGACCCGAAGAAGGTCCTCACGCACGGGGTCCGTTTTGGAACGCCGGACCTCGGAAGCTGGGGTCCGGAACGTTTCCCCGATGGACGCCTGAGAAGAGGATCGCTTCTCAGGCGGCGGGGGGGGGGGGGAGGAGGAGGAAGGATGGCCCCTGGGGCAGAGGGGGCGGGGGCCGCGGGGGAGGAGGATTTGGAAGGGAGGGATTTGGGAGGCGGAGGCAGAGCCCCCTGATGGGCGGAGGAGGCGGAGGGGGGGACAGGATAGGGGTGAGGATAGCGTGGAAGGAGTGGACACAACTGAGGCAAACGAAGTGGTCAATGGCACGGGATGGAGGCGGTCATACTTCTTCCTGGCCTCAGAATAAGAGAGCCGATCCAAAGTTTTCATTTCTTGTATCTTCTTCTCCTTCTGATATGCGGGGCAGTCTGAGGATCTAGGCGAGTGGACGGCAGGACAATTAATGCACCGAGGTGGTGGGGTGCATGTATGTTCCTCACGAAGAGGACGTCCACAATCGCCACAAAGGGGCTCAGCCTCACACCGTGACGACATGTGCCCAAAGCGCAAACACCTAAAACAGCGCATAGGAGGCGGGACGTAAGGTCGCACATCACACCGGTAGCACATCACCTTTACCTTCTCCGGGAGAACGTCCCCCTCGAAGGCGAGGATAAAGGCCCCGGTGTCGATGCGACGGTCTTTGGGGCCGCGCTGGACTCGCCGGACGAAATGCACGCCTCGGCGCTCCAGGTTGGCCCTGAGCTCATCAGATTGTAGCAGGAGGTCACGATGAAAAATAACCCCCTGTGTTCTATTTAGTGCCAGATGTGGGACAATGGATACTGGGATGTCCCCTAGGCGGTCGCACGCCTGGAGCACCGCCGACTGTGTGGCGGAGGTGGTCTTGATAAGAACGGACCCTGAACACATCTTGCTGAGAGCCTCGATTTCCCCGAAGATGTCCTCAATGTGCTGAACAAAGAACATGGGCTTGGAGGTGGCGAATGTCCCCCCCATCGGTTCGAGAACAGACCAAATAGCGGGGGAAGTACTTCGCCCCAAGCCGGCGGGCCTGTCCCTCCTCCCATGGAGTGGCCAAGGGGGAAAGGGCAGGAGAACCAGAACTAGAAACAGTACCTTTTCTTTTGAAAGACTCGGCTGCAGAGCGACCTGATACGTGTTGACGTTTCATCTGCGAAACGTCCACCCCGATAACACCCACTCCGACCAGGGGCTCTCCCCACGGGCACCACCCAGCCGCAGCAAGGGCCACCTGGCAGGATGACCATTGCCGGGAGTCCTGATGCCCCAAGGAGACGGGCATCTACTCCTTGGCCGACGTGGGGAGGGTGCAGCTCAGGTATCGGCAGTACGATCCCTGTGTTGTCAGGGGGCTACAACCTAGAGGGTACATGACGACCCCACCACAACGGGCTGGCTACCGTGCTGGATTTCTGGTGCCATGGAAAGTCCATCATGACCGCTGGTGCAGATGGAGATGCACTATGGGCGTAACTTGGACAACCCATCAGGCGTTTAGGCCCAATTTGAGGAATAGTGGGTATGGTTACAACGCCGGTGCAATGCTGAGTGCCAAGGTCTTAGTGCACTTAGGACCAGTGGTACACCACGTAAGGCGTCCTTCCCCAAAAGGCTCATACTTCTGTAGAATTTTGAAAAATGGACGTCAAACCCCAAGGGGGACCATCACATGGAAGGCCGAAATGGTTGAAACTCCTTTTAGTCGCCTCTTACGACAGGCAGTAATACCTCGGGCCTATTCTTACCCTGGACCCGCAGGGGGGGAAAGTGTTTAAGGGGATTGGGTGATAATGGAGAGTATTATGGAGAAAAATCATGAGTCCTCCATGTGCTGGAGTGCCTTCAACAGAGGAGATCAAATCGGACTGATTGAAAATGGGGGAAGACAAAGTGGTCGTGGGGACGCAGCTTTGTTTCCTGAAGACAGAAGATGACCGGCGAGTAGGATCGTAAGAGGATCGTCAATTCATCCCGACTGGCTCGAATGCTGCGGATATTCCAATGGTTGATGGACATAGGGTGGACAGAAAACGGAAGAATGTGACCAAGGTTGCCGTCAACTCAACGACTGCTCAGAGCTTGCGACCGACAGCATGGAATGGCATTCAGCCGAAGGCAGAAGATCCTGATCCATATGTTGTTCAGGAGCAGCTCCTGCCACCAGCAATCGGCCGGTTGATCGGCCGCCAGCAGTACGCCTCGGCGACACAGAAGACGGCCAAGGGCGATTTCCGACAGGTGGTGCTGTAGATGGGACACGCCTTGGCGGAGAAGGAGAGGAACTGGGTTTCTTATTACCCTTCTTGGAAACATGATGTTTAGATGAAGGAGGAACCGGTGGTTGTGAATTTGGGGCACGTAAAAAATCTTCACAAGTATGCTCTTTTTTGGAAGTCCGGGTGTCTGACTTTTGGGCTCGAGATTTAGCAGAATCCGATGAAGGGTAAGCCGTAGAGTGAGCAGGCAAGAGTGGGGAGGTTGAACGGGCGATCTTTGCGCTGGCCGATCTGACGACCGTGTCACTAAAGGTGAGATCACAAGCCTGCATGGCCGCCTCTTTTGTTGGCCGAGGAGAGGCAAGGACAGTGCTGTATTTTCCTGTCTGAGGCACAGTGGGCTTTTGACTGGCGAATAATTTTCGAGCAGCAAAGGTCGACACCTTTTCCTTCACTCTGATTTCCTCAATGAGCTTTTCGTCTTTAAAAATGGGGCATTCGCAAGAGGAAGCAGCGTGGTCACCCATACAGTTGATGCAACGAGGGGATGGAGGTGGACAAGCACCCTCATGGGCATCCTTGCCACATGTAACACATTTGGCCGGGTTGGAACGGGACTGGCTGGTATGAATGAACCGCTGGCACCAATAGCAACGCGTAGGGTTTGTGACGTAGGGGTGAACGGAAATTATCTCATAGATCGCTTTTATTTTTGATGGGAGTTGAACTCTGTCAAATGTCAAGAAGACAGTACGGGTTGGAACGATGTACGTGTCAACCCTTTTCATGACTCGATAAACAGCCGTTACGCCCTGGTCAGACAGGTAGTGTTGAATTTCCTCGTCTGACATTCCGTCAAGGGTGCAGGTATAAACAACTCCACATGAGGAATTTAAAGTGCGGTGCACTTCCACCCAGACAGGGAAGGTGTGGAGTAGTGAAGTATGCAGCAATTTTTGTGCCTGGAGGGCACTGACTGTTTCTAATAACAAGCTGCCATTTCGTAATCTGGAACAAGACTTTACAGGACCTGCAATTGCATCGACACCTTTCTGAATAATGAAAGGGTTGACCGTGGAGAAGTTGTGACCTTCGTCAGACCGAGAAACAACAAGGAACTGTGGCAACGATGGAAGAACTGTCTGTGGCTGAGACTCAGTGAACTTACGCTTGTGAGCAGACATAGTGGAAAATGAGGAAACCATTGCGGAAGAATCCCTCATGATTAGCGGCGTCTCCGATGGCGCGCTCCTCCCTTGTGGGGGCCTTCTCTGAGGACACTCCCGCCTTAGGTGATTGTTCACACCTCAGGTCACACCTCCCAACAAACGGACGGAGGGACCAATCGGCACTTTCGGAAGGTATCAGCTCGGGTAATCACCCCTCCCTGCGCCTGGCCGTTACCAGGGGGTACGTACATGTCCTACCTGTCTACCCGGGGCGGGGAATTACGTGTTACCCCGTCACCGGCTACGCATGAAAATGTGTGGGTCAGCCTTCAGACACGCACAGAGAGGAAGAAAGAGAAAGGGGAAAAACAAAGAAAGGGAAAGGAAAGAAGAGAGGTCTCAAACGCCGCAGCGGAGAAAAGGGTAAAGAGAAGAGGTACAGAAAAGAGAAGGACAAAGGAAGGATGAAGACATGCAAGCAGAGAAGGCAAAGAATGAGTTACATTTACGAGCGTCCGTCTCCGGACGTAGGCACAAACCATACTCCCAGAGGGGGAGAAAGGGAAGGAAAGAGGCGGCGGTAGGGGGGGGGAGTGGGGGGGGGGGGGGCAAGATGGGGGATGGGGAAGTATGCGGAAAGGTAAGGTATGCAGCCCGGAAAGTAAGGAGGCCTACATTAGCTCGGGGTCCCGTGCTCGCTACGCACGTATCCACAAAAGAGTTGTGGACCCCCTTGGAGTGGGGGGGGGAGGGGGTCAGGGGTGCAGTGTGCTGCCACCTACCGCCAGGTACTCCATATCAACAACCTCAGTAGTCAGACATCGTGAGAGCAGAATGGGGTGTCCTGCGGAACTCTGACTTAGAACGTGGTCAGGTGACTGGGTGTCACTTGTGTCGTACATCTGTATGTGATATTTCCACACCCCTAAACATCCCTATGTCCCCTATTTCCATTGTGATAGAGAAGTGGAAATTGTAAGGGACACATGCAGCACAAAAGCATACAGGCCAACCTTATCTGTTGACTGACAGATACTGCCCACAGTTGAAGAGGGTCATCTATCCAGACCATCACACAGGAATTCTGAACTGCATCAGGATTCACTGCAAGTACTATGACAGGTAGGCAGGAGCTGGTAAATGCCAAACAACGCCTCACTTGGTGCAAGGAGCGTTAACATTGGATGATTGAACAGTGGAAAAACGTTGTATGGAATGACGAATCACAGTACACAATGTGGTGATCTTATGGCAGGGTGTGGATATGACGAATGCGCAGTGAATGTCATCTGCCAGTGTATGTAGTGCCAACAGTTAAATTCAGAGGCGGTGGTGTTATGGTGTGGTGGTTTTTTTTTTAGATGGAAGGGGCTTGCACCTGTCATCGTTTTGCATGGCACTATTACAACACAGGCATACACTGATGTTTAAGCATCATCTTGCTTCCCACTGTTTAAGAGCAATTCGGGGATGGCGATTTCATCTTTCAACATTATCAAGCACCTGGTTCATAATGTGTGGCCTGTGGCAGAGTAGTTGCATGATAATAACATCCCTGTAATGAACTTCCCTGCACAGAGTTCTGTCCTGAATCCTATGGGACATCTTTGGGATGTTTTGGAACTTCAACTTCGTGCCAGGTCTCACCAGTCAACATCGTTACCTCTCCTCAGTGCAGCACCCCATGAAGAATTGGCTGCCATTCCCCAATAAATCTTCCAGCACCTGATTGAATGCATGCCTGTGAGAGTGGAAGCTTTCATCAATGCTAAGGGTGGGCCAATAGCATATTGAATTGCAGCATTACCGATGGAGGGAGGCACGAACTTTTAAGTCATTTTCTGCCAGGTGTTCAGATACTTTTGATGACATAGTGTATGTGCCAAGGGAGTTAAATATGCGCTGAAAGATGCTACAGTGGGGAAGTATTTTGAAGAATTTGGTCGGCAATGATTTGCGACTATCTATATGATAATGTGTCCCATAAATAAATGGGGATCTCTCTAATATACTCACTACAACTGAACTGATAAGATCTGAATTCATTGGAATGTGTCTGAATTTAGTAAATTTCTAAGTTCCTAACCTACCATCCAGAGTCACTCAGTTTGATTGTCCCCAGATACTAATTGTATTCAAGACTGGATCACACCAATAACATAAATTTAATCTCTTCTATCCTTCCACAAACTATGATGAATCTTCATATTGACCAGCTTACTGCACACTTCCATTAATTATTTTGCATTTTACTTCATTCTGTAGTGAAATTTCATCATTTTGTTACACTTCTGATCACAATAACTTAGTTTATGAAAACAAACACCTGGCTTCCTTCCTCTCCTTAAGCACATAGTTATGTTGCTCTGACCTTTAAGTTAGTTGCCCTTGGCTACACCAAATGAATCCTTCCCATTTCTTCCTAAATTTACAGTAACTGATTATGAGTACATGGTACAGGGCATTATGGTTCTATTCAAACTGTCTGAAAATTAGTTCTGGCACTGAATTCCAAACTTTTAATGCTGTTTTCAGAACCAAATCAAATTTTATAGTACATTTCAATTACATTCTCTCATAAAACTAAAATTTCATCTTATAATACAAATCAACTGTATTGTAGACTATTCCGAAGCTTCTTATGCCCCATGTCAAAACCTTGCTGTTTTGTTGTTCATTTTATAATCTCTGTATGACACCCTCAGTACTATCTGAATGAGACTTCTGAAAAGTAATTTGAACAAAACAGGAACATAAATGACCTTTAGAGACTGCCCAAGTGTTATCCATTTTGATTTTGCTTTTGCAAAATTGTGAGCAGGCATGCCATGTAATTTAATACTGTAGTTGTTGCCATTAACACTGCTCATAGAACATTCATGCTTAATGCAACTCTAGAAACACAGAATTTAACTAAGGATACATCCTACAGTATTGCACCCATAAAGTGCATACCACATTTTAAACAAGTGGTGATTAATAAACCATTAATTTTTTAACGTAAAATTTTTGTTCAAATCTTAGTACTTAATGTTACACTCAGAATATGAGGAACATTTCTTTGGTAAAATTGCTGTACTAAATGACTGAGGTAGATGTTGCAGTACTTAATAAATTGATGTAGCCAGTCAGTCATTTGTATGGCATATATTTCTATATCTAGGTACTACCCTGCAACGCACACCTGAGCATTTGCAGAGGGTTTATCGAAACACTTTCAGACTGTTCATCTACTGTTCCATGCTCTAATAAAATGTGGGAACAGCTGACACTTCAGTTTGCCACGTGAGCTCCAATTTCTCTTCTTTTATTACGATAATCATTTTTTCCCTATATTGGTGGTAGCCAGTGAAATATTTTCACATTTGGAGGAGAAAGCTGGTGATTAAAATTTCATAAAAAGATCTTCCCACAGCAAAAAGAACCTTTGTTTCAATCATTGCTACCCCAACTTGCTTATCAATCAATGAGGCACACTGCTAGTTTATGAAATACAAAGTAAGCTGACTTCTTTGAACTTTTTCAATGTCCCAATCCTACCTGGTGAGGATCCCATTCCATGCAGCAATACTTCAGAAGAGGAAGGATGAATGTAATGTAGGCATTCCCTTTAGTAGATTTGACACATCTTCTAAGACTTCTGCAAGTAAAACACAATCTTTAGTTTGATTTCCCCATAGAATTTTATTTGTGATCGTTTCAATTTAAGCTGTCAGCGAGTGTAATCCCTAGGTTTTTAAATGAACTGACAGTCATTAAATTTGTGAGATTTATGATGTAACAGAAATTTAGCAATTCCTTTTAGTATTCTTGTGTATGACCTCAAACTTTATTGTTTAATGTCAGTTGCCACTTTTCATACTGTACAGATATCTTGTGTAACTGGTTTTACAAATGGTTTTGATCTTCTGGTTAGTTTACTAGACAGTTTATGATAACATCCTCTGCAAACTGTCTAAGAGAGCTTTCCTTGGGAAACGCCATATATCATTTCTGTTTCAGTCTATTTCACACCAGTTACTATGAACTGTGCCTTTCTGATTTGAAATCATGAACCCAGTTGCACAACTGAGACAGCACTGTGGGTAAGCAGTTTGAGTAGAAGCTGCTTGTTAGCAAAGGTGCTGAAAGCCTTTTTTAAATCTATAGATATAGAATCAACTTGAGAGCTGATGTCTCATTACTTCGTGTGAATAAATCAGCAAGTTGTGTTTCAGAAGAATATTTTCTGAATCCATGCTGGCTACGAGTCAATAGATCATTTACATTGAGGTAATTAATAATATTCAAACAAAGAAAATGTTCCAAATCCTACAGCAAATTGATAATGATATGGGTCTGTAATTCAGTGGATTACTTCTGTTTCCTTTCTCATATATTGGTATGGACAGTTCAACTTTCCAGCCCTTAGGTATGGATCTTTTGTCAAGTGGTTGTATCCGACTGCTAAATACAGCGCTATTACATCAACGTACTCCAAAAGGAACCTAACTGGTATACAAGACTTCCCTTTATCAAGTGATTTGAGCTGCTTTGCTAGACTGAGGGTATCTACTCATACTGGCAGTTGTTATAGATTTGAATTCTGGAATATTTGCTGCATCATCTTTGATGAAGTAATTTTTGAAAACTTTAGTAACTCAGTTTCAGTGGTACTGCCACCAGTAACATTACCACTGCTATCAATCAGTGAAGCTATTGGCAGTGTATTGTCACTTGTGTACTTTACATACCACCAGAATCTTTGAATTTTCTGCCGAACTTGCTAGCCATTTCCTGAGCTGCTATTGGCACACATTGCTGGCTGCCCATAAGCTGTGGAGCTGTGTTGACATCACCTGCCTCAACAAGGCTGCCTGCTGCTTCCAGCACTGCAGTTAACTGATACCAGTGCCTCAGCAGTTCATGGCTGGGCACTGGTTGACTTTGCTGTATAGAATGCACTGTCAATAACAGCTGTTTAACTTCTGCTTTCATGGTCCCCAAAGACCTGGCATTACCCATTTCATGAAGTCATCCTTATTGAACACCTTGATGGCCAGGCAGTGGTCCTGCAATCCTAGGGTGACTACATAGCAGTCTGCAACCCTTATCAATACACTTAGGAATGCATCAAGCAAATTTCTTTTGCTTTTTTTTAAACAGATATAGTGGTCCTCAGTCTCACTACAATGACCTTGTGGTCACTAATGCCAGAATCCGCAAGATGCTCCATATTTATTCAGACTACTTGTTGCTAAGAGGTCAACTAAGTTATCAACTTGTTACATTATGTGTGGGTCCTGAACTAATTGCTCAAAATAATTTTCAGAGAAAGCATTTATTACAATTTTGGACAATGTTTTATGCCTACCCCTGGATTTGAACATTTATTGTTATTAACATGTCAAGGGTAGACTGAAGTTACCAGCAACAATAAATTGTATGATTGGGGTACATTTTCTAAATGAGACTCAAATTTTCCTTGAACTTTTCAACAATTACATCATCTGAATCATGTTGTCAGAAAATGGAATAAACTTTTAATTTATTCTGGTTGTCAAGTATAACCTCAACCCATATTCACAACTACTGTCTGCTTCAGTTTTATTACAAGTTTACTGCTTCTAACTGATACAAACCTGCCCACCACCAACAGGATAATGTATCCTAGTAAACACCCTTAGGTTCTTGGTAAAATGTTTGGCTGTACCTATCTCTGGTTTTAGCCAGCTTAGAGTACCTATAACAATTTGAGTTTCAGTGACATGCACCATGACCAAGTTGCCACAGATCTGGTAGATAATAGAAATTGAACTTGTGTTCTACTCAGGGAACTACTGCTCTGATACTGTGAGTACAGCAGCACTCTGCACAGACAATTTTGAGAAATATGATAATCTATGTCAGAGCAATTAGTGACTGTTTAATAATTTAAACAGTTGCTTAATAAATTGGCTTTAACATTCCTTGAATTAGGAAGCAGCACCATTGCACTAAGAGTTCATGACATCCTTTCATAAGCAATGGAGTTTTCTTTAAGTTTTTAATCATATAACAACATAACAATAATGTCTTGGAGACAGTTAGGAATATCATACTGTGATGAATAAACACAGTATTACAATCAGAAAGTAGGAAGTACAGGTAGTTAGCTACAGACTGGTTGAAGATATCTGACAACTCAATGAGCTTTGGTTGACCACACAAAAAACATCTGGCAAGGAGGTGCAACCTGGGAAGCAAAAACTAGCGACAGCCACAGATCCCACACACAGTGATCACTACTATGCCAAATGTGGTTTGCTTTATCAGTCAGCAATTTTTCTGTTCATATTTTATATGGATTTTGCCATTGCTGAAGCTTTTTACTCATTCCACTACACCACTGTATTTAAACTTATCACAACAGACAAAGTATAGTGAGTATATGACTGTAATGGTGCATCAGAACCCATACAAAGTAAACTGACCCAGATGAGTCCCAAGCTAAATTAATCAATGCTAATGATATTTTCCCAAGAAACAAAAAATACAGTATTTACCTGATTATAGGAGGTGGTTTTCTCCCAAATTCACCATTCAAAAAATTTGGGGTGGTTGTACATTTGCAGGTTAAAGTGTTATTGCCGAGGTCAGTGTTTTCACATCGCGTAATAGATTACTACAGTGGTCAACATACATTTACTGATGTAGCTTTGGCTTGTGAGGTCACATGCAGATTTATTTTGAGGAATTCTGAAGGTTTGGAGGGCAACCAGTGACACCAGCTTGGCTGAGAAATAGGACGAATGTGAGGGAGGGAGGGGGCATGGAAATATTGGTGAGCAGACAGCAAATTTCAATACTCTGCCAACCATGAGAATGTATTTGTGTACTTTGATTTTTATTAACATTTACCATGTTTAAACATCAGTTTGCCTGAATCCATTTACAGATGGAATGGAATTGACTTTAAAATTGGTTAAATACTTAACAGTAGTATAATTTCTGCAAGAGAGACTAAAAGTCTACGTAGGGGCAAATTGTGTACTTACATGTTTCGTGCAGCAGTGTTGTCAATGCTCACTATGAACAATGACAAAAACATAAGCAGTGTGTCAGCTGCTGGTTCTATGCAGTTAATGAGAGACCAGTCAGTAGATGACATGTTTGGAAACAAGAGACTAAGGAATATTGTCAAATTATCCAGCCAGTGTAGATGCAAAATTTATTATATATTCAGGAAAAACAGCTATCTTAGATCCTACCATAATCAAAATATTAAAAATTACAATGTATACAGAAGGAACAGCCCAAGATTTGTATAAACTAAGATTATAAATTTCATTGCTGCTCATAACAGAAATATATTGCCTCTCCCCTCACCTCTTATTCATTAGGTGAAAGTATCATCCCACATGTTGATACCAGAGATGACAAATAGTAAAATAGCAAGTAGGGATAAAAATAAAGATAAGCCACCTGTTTATTTTATTTCTCTTTGTATTATCAAGATGTGGATAGCAAATGTCTTAAGTTTTGAACAAGTACAATGTTAACTTTTATAGGCAGATTCTTTGTTTCAATAGGTGGTTCATAGTTTTGATTAATCAGAATATGTTAAAAATAAAATTTTCGGGAAATGTCATATTCAGTGTCATCTTGTACTCAGCTAAACACGGTATCTGGTGCAACGTCAAGTGTGTGTATGTTAAGACTATATCATCAGCAGCAAAGAAGGGATAAGCTCAGAGTTATTTTACTTAGGATCAATTACATTAGTGCTCTTTCAGATGTGGCTGATTATTTTTGAATACTGAGACTCATGTGTTTCCGTGTGTACCCTTACGAACCATTTGTTAGTGAAAGAAAATGTTTATCTGATATATAACTGCACTGTCTTTTCTGAAATATCATTGAGAAAATGCTGCTGTGTCATCAAATTTGTGCTACAAAAAACATTAAATTTATTATACGATTAGCATTGAAGACTACAAATGTTCTACAGAAAAAAGCCACTCTGTTCATTAAGTTTGTTGTTTTTATAATAAACTAGATTAGTAATAATCAGAAGAACATAACACTACTAACCTTTGGCAATTTCTTGGCTGGTCGGATATGTATCCCTCCAACTTCAATGACAGCTGGTACCTGAGGCCTAGGAAGGTTAAGGACAGGACTTGTGTTGATAATAAGGAGGCTAGTATTTTTTGCAATTTCATGCAAGGGTGGAAGTGATTCCCCAAAGTATTTAGTAGCTATTGCATGTGTAGGTTGTTCCATGTATCTGTAATAGTACCACTTCTGCAGTTCAGAGTACACTGTATTCTTGAAACGCTCAGGGAGGTCCATCTGATCACTGTGGGGCAGAAAATGGTTTGGTATGTAAGAAGGGTTGTCTGGATTTCCAAAGCGGTCACCAAGCCAAGGCATAGGTATATGTGAGCAGAGAGCAATGTGCGGTGCCTGAAATTTGTAAACGAATGGTAACATGCAATCTGTATTAAATGCTTCTGTGAAAATTAAATCAAAATTCTCCTTTGAGTTTATAAGCTTTTGTACTGGTGGAAATGCTAAAACGTTTTCACAGTTTGTTATTGCCATTTCTTTCAGCTTGAAAACTGTTGAAAAACCTGAGCCAAATGAATCTTCTAATTTAATTGCATCAACTACTGTTGGAACAGACCCAACCAGACTGATGTCTATGTAGTTTGGTATTGGTGTTTTCTGTGGGAAATGACTGTACACAATAACTTCATGTCCTCTAAATGCAAGTCCTTTCATTAATGCTTCAAACATGATAAAATGACTTTTGCCAGGGTAAGGGAACAAACCCAGGATACGTGCAGAATTTGTGCCATCAATGGACACTGCTAACAATACAAGCAGCGACAGTATCTGCATCTGAAATAAATGAGAGATCCATCTAGTTTAGAATTTTTTCAGTTAATGTCGATACACTCAAAATTATTACTCTAAAAATAAAATTTTCATATCTTACTGAAGTAAGATAAAAGGTTTCTACTAAAAAACTATACAAGCTTAATAACATTTAAATGTTTACTTAAAAGATTATCGAATACTAAGCATCTGTTTCAAGTAAGTATTTGTTTCGAAGATTTATGACAGAACAGGGTTAAATAAGAAAGAAAACTGAGAAATGCTATCAAAAAATTGACAAATAATCCAGTTCCAACAGTTAAATTAGAATTTTCTGCAATACCTGGACATCTTGATTTCTCACTAGTAGAGATAGAAATTAATGAGGCCACCAAAAGACCAAAAAGAAACAAACCATGTGGTGAAGATTAACACAGCAGAATTACTGAAAGGGTCAGAGCCAAAGGTTACAAGAGATGTAACTTGCTTTCTGATGAATTTGGTAACAGATAAGATTCTGAACAGAGCTGTGGAAACTTCATACAAACAGCTGGGAGGATATCACTGCAATGTTCATGCATGAACAGATTTGCGAGTTAAAATTAATAATATAACAATGAAAATAATTTTTGACAATATAATGTAATTGGATGGATAAAAAATTATGTGGAGGCAGAAAACACACATAAAAGAAGGTTTACTTATGCAAGCTTTTGGAGCAAGGGGCTCCTCCCAACAGAAGGGGAAGGAGGAGGGGCAAAGGGAAACGACTGTATAAACTTAGGAAAAGTGGTAGATTTCAGAAAAGTCACCCAGAACTGCGGGTCAGGGGAGGCTTACCGGACAGGATGAGAAGAAAAGACTTCTGCTGGCAGAAGGAGCCACTAGCTCTGAAAGCGAAGCTCCTTTTATGTGCTTGTTCTTCCTGCTTGGTGAGTAAAATTAATAGTTTACCACAGAATGTTAACCAGAAAACTGACAAAAGTATCATTTACTACTTTCAAAAAAGCATTTGGTTCTAGGGGGAGAAAGGCGATAGATCATATCTTCAAAGAAATGTCGGTAGGTTTAGAGGCCATCTGCATGGGGAGGAAGGGGAGGGGAGGGGGCCAGATGAAGGAACTCAAGGTGTTACATCCATCCCCTAACCAACAAATTTCATAGTGCTTCCTCTGAAAGTGAATTTGAACCAGTGAAACATGCTTCACCCTTTGAGAAACCTGCTGTGCCCTGTGTCAAGGGAAGGTGAACACAAAATGGTAGGGGTATGGTAATCATCAGCACTTCAAAAGTATGGCAAATAATGGTACAACTCAGAGAAATAGCAGCATGAGGTCACCTTGTGCATTCTGTGTGTTACTCTGGAGGCCTTATTCCACTCTCCGAAGGTGTTCTGGCACCCACTCAGGGAACAAGGTACAGTCAACTGCAAATTGTGATACATTTTGCAATGAATTAAGATTGTCATCTTACCAGAGGCCATATCATGCCAATGACTGCCAGAAAATGTCGAGATGACAAACGTTGCTCACTGAGTTTCAACAAAGATCACAATCTGCAGCACTCTTCCCAAAAATAATTGGGGTGTTCTGGTTCTGAGCCATGTAGAAGGCTTGAACCAGAGACTTCAAAGGTTCTGTGTTGAGCTTTGCTGTGACTTCCTGGACTTGCACCATAGTGTTGAGAATTTTAGGATCCCCCTAAATGTGTTAAGGATGAAGTGACCTACACATCAGAAGTAGCGATGGGGAAGAAATATTGATACACCTAAATATAAAATTTTTTTCATTATAGTGTCAATATATCTTGACAATATCTAGATTATCAATGTATCAATTAACTGATATTGAGTATCAAAAGTGATATTTTTTATTACCTGTCATTTCTTGATTCATAGACTATGCAGTTCTTATCTGCAGATTCCTTGCTACTGCCAATCTTTGCAATCTAACTGTAAATGTCTTACAAATGGCTTAATTTAATTTCATATTCAGTACTGCAAATGAGCACCAGATTTCAACATGAAGTTATCTGTAATGCATATTATGAAAGTTTATTACTTTCATGTGTCCTTTTTACCATTGCAAATAATGGAAACAAGGTGCAAGATAGACTTGTTTGGTGGCAGCACTGTATGAAAACGGTGGAAATTCTACTCCCTGCTCCCAAATATAAGGCAGAATGTTTGCTCTCCTTATTCTCTGAGTGCATCGATCAATGAAAGATAGATGCACCATAAAAGTAATGTACATCCAACACAAAAGTCACACACATTACTGCATTGGTATTTAATGGAAAATGGTTTCTTGTTGTCTGAAATGTGAACGTCACACATCAGAAGTGTTTCACTCCTGAGACACCTCTTGCATACGAATGGGCCAAAAATATTGATATATTAAAATGCTGGCATCTTTGTCTCAATAATGTCAATGTGTCCTTTAAATATCTGTATTTTTTAAAATTTGCCCCTCCCTAATCAGAGGCTGCTACCACATAGCTAACTGTGTGTAGAGTATGCACAAGGTTTTTTCTTTCTTTATAGCTTGGATGAGTCTCCATCCATTGTACATAAAGGTAGCAGGAGGAGCGATCAAAGTATCAGTGTAAGGCTCAAATTATCCCCACAGATGAAACAAAATTCCAAAGATCAACTGCTAAAGCAAATTTCAGAAAGTCCCAGAGTTTGAAGCAGTCCTAAAAAGCAGTGGAGCTCACATACATTATATTAGGCACTGAAAACTGGCTAAAATCAGAAACTGACAATAGAGATTTGTAGGGTAAATCTAAGTGTACACCCACATTGAATGGATAGGCTAATGGAAAAATGGAGGTTGTGTATGTGCCACAACAGACAAGAAACTAATAAACCAAGATAGAATCTAGAGAAACCACAGGTCTGCAAATGAACATTGTACAGCTTTGGGAGTTATTTTCTTACATCTACCAAAGGTATGATTGATTTGTGCTTCTGTGTTAAGTCAGTGGGATGAATGCCCAAATTGGTGGAATATGCCCTTTAAACTCACTCATTTGTCTTTATTGTGTTATTCTGGTGGGAATAAAAACTATCATGTTGAGACACTGTGTACGCAAATAGGTATCATCAGATAAATAGCCTGACATTACAGGAGGAATCATGGCCACATGTCTTACATTTTGTAGTTAGTAAACAAAACCTTACAGATATTAAATATATGGTCCAGAAAGTTTTAATGTTAAAGAGTAATACATAAGTACAGTTTTTACTTTTTTTGTTAAGAAAATAGGAAGTGAAAAACTTATTTGTTAAACAAGGTGTTCAAAGACAATTGTGTGTGTGTTTAAAAAGTTCATTAAGTTTTAAATAGTTACCATATCAACTACTTAAAAATTCTGAGTTATTCTGTTAACATTGCAGTAATTAAGTAAAAAAAAGACTATTAGCATGGGTCAAATGGAACCAGTATAAAAATGAAGGCAATGTACATGCCTTTATTAGACAAAGGAAGACCACAACCAGCAATAGAAGAGTGGAAAGTAGGAAGTACAACAACCAACTGATTCAGCAGGCAAAGGAGAATTTTCAAAGGAACATCTCTAGATGCTAATACAAGGGCCTCGAACAATAAACAAACCCTTTTTTGTATCCTACTTTACATCTCCAGTGAGCAGATGGATCATTATATGTCAGTGACAGTGATGGCACAAAAACTCTAGATGACTACTTCTAGAAGCTTTTAAATGCTATTGCACCTACTCAGTGACTCCTCATTAGGGAACCCAGTAACTAAACATCAAGCACATCCCTCCTCCCACATAGGAGAAAGTCAAAGAGGTTGTAAATCTCAAACACAAAGCATCTAAGGGAAGATATTATAGTGACCGAAATGCTGAAATTAGTCAGAGAAAACACACACAACCATATAAATACAATACATATGGGCTACTGAGAAACACTCGGATGACTGAACCTCAGCTGTTACCCACCCATTTAAAAGAAAGACCCCAATAACTACAGAGGAACACCACTCCTTGCAGTCACATATTACATATTTTCCAAGATCCTTCAAAGACACACTGGGGAAAAGCTGGACAATGAGATAGGGGAGTTTCACTTATCTTCAAAACAAAACCCAGAATTGGTCGACATAAAAGATTTCTTTTTACACACTAAGAATTCAGAAACTGTGCAAATAATGATTTTGCTATGAAGAGTTTCCAAATACCACTACCAGTCACAGAACTTGTTCGCAACTAAATTATTTATTTAGCAACATGTCTCTAGGATTATACCTCATCATCAGGCTAAATTAACATTACAAAAGCATTTAACACATGTTTATACAGACATTAAAGTTTCTTTAACTGACTGATATCATCCTGTGGAGAAGAGGAGGATAACCTAGTGAGAGGATTTCACTTTGTGTATTTATGATCTGTTCACATGAAAATTTTATAGAACGATCACTCACTCTGTTCTTATGACAGTTTTCTTGTCATGTGTTGAGGCATCATTATTTCCATGGTTCTTTACAGACTTCACCACATGCAGACTTCACAGCATTGTGTATTGTGCTTTAGAAGTACCATTGTGAAGTTTGTGTATGGTGAAGAGGTCCAAAAGAACCATGGAAACAACTATGCTTCAACACGTCACAAGAAAACTGCCGTGTCACAAAAACAGGGTGATCATTTTATGAAATTTTCATTTGAGCAGAAGATCAGTATGCAAAGTGACATTGCCTCTTACTAGGTCATCCTCACCCCCCCCCCCCTTCCTCACCCCTCTCCCCATATTTTGAGTCCTTTTTGGTAGGGAGGACACAGCATGTTATCTGGGATGGAGAGTCATCATCAGATGCAGAAGTAACTTCAGGTGTACCACTGGGAAGTGTGTTGGGATCCTTGCTGTTCATGTTGCATATTAAGGAACTTGCAGACAATATTAATAGTAAAATCAGGCTTTTTGCAGACAATGAAGCTACCTACAATGAAGCTACCTACAATGAAGCTACCTACAATGAAGCTACCTACAATGAAGCTACCTACAATGAAGCTACCTACAATGAAGCTACCTACAATGAAGCACTATCTGAGAGAAGCTGCATAAACATTCAGTCAGATCTTGATAAGATTTCAACGTGTGCAGAAATTGACAACTTGCTCTAAATGTTCAGAAACTTACAATTTTGCACTTCACAAAACGAAAAAACGTAGTATTGTGTGACTATAATACGAATGAGTCACTGCTGGTATCGGCCAACTCATACAAATACCTGTGTGGAACACTTTGTAGGGATATGAAATCGAATGATCACATACGTTCAGTCGTGGGTAAAGCAGGTAGCAGACTTCGGTTTATTGGTAGGACACTGGGGAAGTGCAATCAGTCTAAAAGAGGGACTACTTACAAATCACTTGTGTAACCAGTTCTAGAATATTGCTCGAATGTGTGGAACCATGCCAGATAGTCCTAAAGGATAGTGAACGTATACGAAGGAGGTCAGTACGAATCGCCACATGTTTGTTTAATCCATGTGACACTACAGTCATTTGAAGAGAGAAATTTGATCGCGGGTTGCACTTAAAGTGTGCCCACAAGGCGACTGGTGAGGCCGGCTCAGCCAAACAGCGGGCGAGAGCGAGAAGGAAGACTGCGGCGAGCGAGTGATCAGCAATCGCTCCACGTGGACCTGTCAGTTTCAAATGGCTGGCGGTTAAGTGACATCACGAGCGTTTTTCCCGTTCCAGCACACGCTTTAAGACAATACTTTATCCAGTCTGAAGCTCGTGGTCTCGTGCCTGTTGTTGCTACCTCTGGATCATGGAGTCCTGGCTTTGATTCCCAGCCGGGTTGGAGATTTTCTCTGCCTGGGGACTGGGTGTTTGTGTTGTCATTTCACCACCACCACCACCACCACTTGTGACAGTGGCTCGACTGAACTTTGTAAAAATTGGACTGAGTAAAAATTGGGACTTTGTACGGGCGCTGATGACCGCGCGGTTGAGCGCCCCCACAAACCATACAACATTATCATCCACGTTTGTGTTAATTATACGCAAACGCAAATTAGTACTACAAAGTATGATATGGCAAATGAAAGAGGAGTTTCAGACAAACGAGCCGGGACACCGATACGATTTATATTTTTCACTGATAAAAATACCAATTTTATTAATTTCTTGTTAATAATTAAAAGAAATCACACAAAACACATACACGAACATCAAGGTAGTGTATGACAGCGGGTGTTACACACATTTCAACACAATTAGTATGTGATATTTGTAATCATTCTGGTATGTTGTCGTTTATTAATATTTTTTGCTTGTTTTGCCCATATTGGTTTAATCTTTGTATCTACGTAAATTCTGATCAGTCCATCAGAGAGAGTGCTTCAAATCAGTACGGAAAGTGGTGCCTTATAAAGAACTGTGATGCTATTTAGTGGCACAAATGGGCAATCACTATTTTCGCACTCTGCACAGATTTGCAAAACATTGAAACATTAATTCGGGGCAAACTACTGCAGCTACAAATTTGTGTAAAGTAAGTTTTTGATAAGAAGTTGAGCGCGCTCATAATGGTGCAAACAGAATTAAGATTGCACTTCTATGTAAAAAGTTATGCGAAGAAGTGGTGATCACTGAAAAGCAGTTACGTGACGTAGCTTCGGGAATTTCGGATCGATGGTATTTAAGCGGAGCTGACACAAAGCTCCAGGACAGAGTCCTGCGCGTCTTTGCCGACGCCGGACCTGGACTGTTCGTGTGCGCAAACGGAAGATAGGATATTTTCGGTGTGAAACACAACAGAGACTCTTATTCCATTCCGTCGACCGTCGCAGGTGGGAGTGTGACAGATACTGAAGGAACTCAATTGGCAGGCTCTTTAAGACAAACTATCCCGATAATTCTATTGAAGTTTCAGGAACTGGTTTTAAATGATTCTCTAGGGATATACAACAACCCCCTACATATCGCTCACATAGGGACACTGAGGATAAGATTAGAATACTTACTGCACGCACAGAGGCACTCAATCATTCTTCTCGTGCTCAATACGTGAATGGTGCTGGAAGAAACCCTAGTAACTTGTACAATGGGATGTATCCTTTGCCACGCACCTCACGATGGTTTGGAGAATACAGATGAAGATGTAGACTCGCAACAGAAGGTCTACCACTCCTCTCTTGATCATGAATATTTGTTCCACCAGTTTAAAAAAAATCTGACCCTTTGTCTCATAATACCTTCACTTATAACGTTAGGACCGTATAAAAGTACGCAACTGACGATAAATGTCTGCTGCTGAAACCTTTTTTTTATTACAGTGCTGGTGTTTTGAGGTTTTAACAAGCCAATATGCGAAAGACCGAGATTCGTACAGTACTCCCACAGCTGGAAATTTACTGAATCAGAGAACGTGCAGATGTGACTATTACGGCGCTTCGCATGCAAATAGTAGTGCCACACTTACGGTGGTTACTTTCCGAACCGCCCTCTACACCGAAATATGCACAAAATATTAACCATTTCTTCTTTTCTGACAGGCAGCTCAATAAACCACCTAGATTTCTCATGAAGAACCGAATGTTTCCTAGAGGAAGTCTGTAGAATGTTGCAGTTATCAGAAAAGTATTCCGCAGTAACAGCTGCACTGTACTATGGTTTCCTGTATTATTCACTAGTAAGAGACAGTACTAGATGATTAGGGTTTCCACTTTATATCACAAACATCCTGGCTGCAGCAACAGCTTCATCTACCTCAACTGTTCCCCGTATAGGCCCATAGCCTCGAGTAGTTTTCGGTGTACGAGGAGCATTCCGTAAGTAATGCAACGATTTTTTTTTTTTTTGTGAAAGCAGGTTCAACGAATTTTTTTGTGAAAGAAGGTTCAACGAATTTTTTTTTTGTGAAAGCAGGTTTATTTTATTCAGGATTCCAATACACCATATTATTCCCTCTTTTGGTTACAAAACCCTATTTTTCATCATAATCTCCGTTCAACACGACGGCATTACGCCACGTTACTCGAAGGGCCTGTACGCCACGTGGTACCACTAACGATCGACGTCGGAGTCAATGTATTGCTGCATCGATAACCTCTCCATCATCCACATATGCTTCCCCCGAGTGCATCCTTCGTTGGGTGAAACAGATGGAAGTCTGAGGGTGCGAGATACGGCCTTTAGGGTGGATGAGGGAGAACAGTCCAATGAAGTTTTGTGGACGCTCTCGGGTGCGGAAACTTGTGAGACCTTGCGTTGACGGGAGATCGACAGGTTTGCGTGGCCTTGTTGAGACGATGACAGACGCCTCGACCAGACTCGCCGTACTTTTGTTCACTACCAGGTCTCTGTAGACATTCTGCATATCCTATGAGTATCTGCGATGCTCTAGTTACCCGCCAAAAGAAACTCAATGACAGTTCTGTGCTTTGGAAGCACCTCTGTTACAGACGCTATTTGGAAGGCTACATACAGCGCCACCACTCGTCGGAACTTAGACTATAGGGCTAGAGCGGTAATGTTTTATGTTCCATAACAAGTTCCTCATTTTTTCAACCGAAACTGCCCGAGAAAAAAATGTGTTGCATGAATTACTGAACGAGCCTTGTATGAGTTCCCTGACATTGGACGTGTCAACTCATCAACCCAACCAATCATTTCCATGCTTCAGGCAATCAAAGGTGGTGGACTTGCGTCGGAGCTAGGCTGTGTGTACCAAGAGATTTGAAGAAGTGGTTACTGCGTCCCATAGTGGCGGGAACTCTTTGGGTATTGTTTGTCCATTAGATGTTATAGTCTAAAACAATGAATTCGATCCCTTTCAACGATTTACTGTTGCCCATGACAGCTGACTGTCGCCGCGGCGATCTGCCCTAATTCACGATACTTACAGTATACTTTTTACGTGTTTGCACGCTCGTAGGAAGTCCAGAGTCTAAACAGCCTTGAAGACGGATTGTCCACTACATCGGGTACGGTACTCAGTATATGGCTGCAGTCTAATGTGCTGATGTGATGTAATGTCCATCCTGTGGCAGCTGACAATGTCCCAGTCATGTGACAATGAATTATTCGATTCGTATGGCGACGGGAGTGCTCTCTCAGCAACACAGCAGCAAACACAGTTCCTCATGATTGTATACTGCATAATGGCAAGTACTTTAGTATTGTCCGACTGTGAAAACTGATATCCATGCCGGAGGGGCAGCACCGTTATTGTTTACAGCCACGAAAGCGATAACAGCAGCACACACTCCGATATTCTAACTTTAAGGTTATCAGGTATTAGAGTGCAACAGTTCAACAACAATAGGCTCACTCCTGATACACTGTCACTCTGTCACAATCTATACAACCTCTGAATTAACTACAAGACTTTTCGAGTCTACTCTTTTTCGTAAGGATCTAATGTTCTGCTGGCAGGTTTTGTCACTCACGCACAATCATTTGGTTAATTTGGCATCTTTTACAACAGAATAGCCTTGTCAGGATAACAGTTTCTTTGTTGAGTCTGAAATCTAGTTTTGGTGACAGCAGCTGTGAACATTAGTTTCCTCTTAGATGTTTCATATTATTACAGCAGTTTCTGCAGAACAGGGTATATTTGTGAGTCATCAATGGATTAATTAGCGCAGCCACTTCGTTTCGTTTTCTTTGGGATAGATATTCTTATGTCTCATCCTAAGTATCATGCTGCTCCTTCCCTTTTTGCACACAATAAAAAAAACCCTGGAGTCATTCTCGACGGAGTAGGAACTCGGGACAAGGATGGGAAGGATATCAGGTCTGAAGTCCTGGTTTGGCAAAAATTTTCAGTCATCAATGCATATTTATTACAATGCAGTTTCAGCATATCTGAACAATTTGCACCGACACTGTTTGTCAGTGCATCTACACTGATTTCATCCCTACCGATTCATTTGCCTCAATTCAGTGCTGATAATTTTTTGGTAGGACATGTTCTGAGGCATCAAGGGAACACCAATTTAGTATTGGAGGGTAGCGTGGAGGGTAAAAATCTTAGAGGGAAATCAAGAGATGAATACACTAAGCAGATTCAGAAGGATGTAGGTTGCAGTAGATACTTCAAGATGATGAAGCTTGCACAGGACAGTAGCATGGAGAGCTGCATCAAACCAGTCTCTGGACTGAAGACCACAACAATAGGAACAATTTTATATATGTATCTTCTGTGGCTGGGTAAGCCACGATACTACGCAGACTCCGTTCCCCAAGTGACCATATTCCCATGTGGTTTTGGCGGAGGAAAGGTGCTTCTGCTTATTGCACATGATCGGTGTCAGTAAGTCATATTTGTGAAACCATGTTGGCGCTAGAATATAATAGGCTAGTCATGACGAAAGGCGAAAGGAATAAGGTAGGAAAGAGGCTATTCGTGGGCTAGCCGGCTTGTCAGTGATTGGCGACAGCCAGCGCTTGGTTTCTCGTGGGCATGTTTACTTCCTCGTGTGCGCGAAAATACACTGACAGTCCCTCCATAGCTGTTTGTTTAGTCTGTCGCGTCCATACGCAGTGAGGCTTCTGCACCGCGATCGCTCGCGGGTCTTTGGACGGGGGTAGCTGGCAGCCAGGGCTGCTTAATAATTTCAATCGCATCTCGAATTATGCCTTGGCGCGTCCACGAATCTCGCCTGCTCACGGGCTTCCTGGAACAAGACAGACTCTACGGCCATGGTGGTGTTGCGCTATCGCCGATTTATTGTGCTGTACTAATCGCACATAGCGTTCATGTCGTCGTTCTCGTGTCCTAACTTGCCTATCTCCCCTCTGTAGACATTTCCACATTCACAACATAGTTAATAAATTCCTGTAGTATTTAGACTGTTCATTGCATCCTTGGTGGAACCTATCAGCTGTCGATCCAGTGGCAACTCCAAAAAATCGGTTTGAAACCTCGTCGGTGGGGAACTTGGCCTAGCCGTTCACGAACGCCCTTCACATACGGTGAGTGTACTAACAGAAGCTTTTCTTCCTTGCCTTCTTTTCGGGTTTCATTTCGACTGGCCTTTGTCACCTTTCTTATACATAACTGTTGGCGCGAAACGTATGGTGTAGATCGCTCAATTCTTCTTTGGTGTTGTTAGGGTCACGTATTCTGTATGCACGGGCACGCAGTGTGTGCAGAACCGCATACTTAAACGCCCTGCGGAAGAATTTACAGTTCACTCACGAAACCGACAACGACGATGCGTTACCATTTTTAGACGTGGGGGCATATAGAACCGCGGTGGTACACAGGGACACAAAACGTACCGGAAGACAACTCTCTCAGATTGGTACCTGCAGGCGGAAATTCACCGTCACCCAGGTAAGAAGTGCTCAGTACTGCACACGCTGACTGCCTGTACGTACCGATTAAATGACTCTAACAACATCAAAGAAGTATTGAGGGAGCTGCATCACACGTTTCGCTCCATTGGTTATGACTACAGCCTTATAAGAAAGGCGACCAAGGCCAACCGAAACGGACCAAGACAAGAAGACAATTAAGAGAAACTTCAGTTAGTGCACTCACCATATGTGAAGGGCGTCAGTAAACGGTTAGGCAACGTCTTACCTAGACGAGGGTTCACGCCGATTTTCCGCATTAGCCGGATGCAATGAACCAACTAAATACAACAGAAATATATTAATTACATTGTGAGGGCGGAGCTGTCTACAGAGGTGAGGCAGGGAGACCTGTTAGCACACGAGTAGCAGAGCGTGAACACTATGTGCGGTTAGCACAACACAAGAAACCGGCGATAGCGGAACACCAGTGAGCGTGGACAGTGCTCTTTGAAGCCCGTGTGCTGGCGAAAGAGTCGTGGATGCGCAAAGGCAAAATTCGAGATGCGATTGAAATTAAGCAGCAGGGAGGACGGCTACAAACTTCCGGCGTCCTGCTCCCGGCTACCACTGTCCAATGGGCCGCGAGCGTTCGGGAGGCTCAAGGCTCACCGGGCGACAGCCTAAACAAACAGCTGTAAAAGGACTCTCAGTGTATTTTTTCGCACACCAGGAAGAAAACATGCCCACGAGAAACCAAACGCTGATTTGCAAACTGTCGCCAACCACTGACGAGCCGGCTAGTCCAAGAATAGCTTCTTTGCTACCCTCTCTCTTTCGCCTTAACTAGCCTATTATATTCTAGGGCCAATACAGTTTCACAAATATGGCATATTAACACCGATCGTCTGCAATAAACAGAGGGGCTTTTCTTGCTCCAAAACCAGCCTCGCAATGAAGAAGGCCGTTGTAATGTGATCGAAACATGGGTTTTACAACTTACAATTAAAGCATTTTATATAATTACGCGGGTGAGCACCCAGAAGAATTTTAATCATGACACTGACCATGGAAGCCTACGTACCCATATCAACAGGCAGCAGTGTACGGAAATCTCAAGTGCGAACGTCAGTGAAAATGAAAGTATGATTCGTGCTCAGATAGCCGAACGCAACAAGCAGGAAACCTAGGTTTGAGTCACAATCTGGCACAACGTTTAACTGTCACTATTGGGAATATCTATCTCCTAAGGTAGTTCAGTCGCCTCTTGATACTGTCGTATTATTCCCATCAGTAGTAAACAATTATGTTAACAGGAACCCGCTAAGCAAGGTGGCGCCATGGAACTCGCTGGACTTCCGTTCACGAGGAGCGAGGTCTCCCGGCCACCCACATTTAGGTGTTGCTTATTTCCCTAAATCACTTAAGGCAAATGCAGAGACTGACCATTTCAAAAGGGTATGGCTGATTTCCCTCTCTACCCTTGTTCTATTCCACTTTGTATTCCGTTTCTGATGACCTCATCGTCGACAGAATGTTCAACCGAGTGCTTAATTTCTAAAATTTTAGGTGGCGGAACGTATCTCTTCCACCATACAAAAGACCCAAGCTCAATCCATGAAAATAACAAGTTTCGATTTTTGAAAACTTGTTATAAAAGTTAGGAATTTTTTTTACAAAATACTATTCTGAAATCCACGTTTTTAAAAAATAATTTCTTTTATCAGAACAATAAAACAACAAGATTTAACATAAATAACACGTGCTACGCTCTGTCCCCGTCGGAGTGTCACTTTGCTCCCTAGTTCTGTTCCATCATATCTGCTCAAGTCGGCAGCCTTCATGACTGACGACATGTCCCCAACTTCAGAACGAAGTTCAACTTATCTTGCGTATACTGTCTACACACACACACACACACACACACACACACACACACACACACACACACACACACACACACCCACACACAGTACCTTGCCCTATGCTCCTGGCAATCGCATCACGTTGGTCAGCCAAGCCATATTCAGTGGTGCCGGCGCAGCAGTGAATTACAGTTACTTTGCGATTTAACACGTGTGCTATTTTGAAGGTCCAGCGTCAACCTGTTCCAGTGCGGAAAAAAAAACTTTGAGATGAGCCGGAACGCCATTGCGGCACTTCCAGGTTGAAATTAAGCCCTGCATCAACCCCAATCTTCCTTCCCTTCTCCCTTTAATACTAACCTGTCACCCGTGTCCGCAAATCCATTTTCCGCCATTACTTTTCTGCGTGCAGTGTGCATCTCTTTGAACTGGAACATTGCTATACCTACTCACGTAAGATAAAGCTGTCTGAACACACTACTTCGCTATGCCTGATGTTACTGGAGGTAATTTTCCTTTGCCTTCCTCCAGACTTTGCGCTGACTCACCCAGAAAGTTATAAAACGACCTACCAGTCAACGTGGACTCCAAAGCAAGGTGCACATACTGGTACACAAATCATTGCCACAGGTGAAAGGATAAAAGCTAGTGCAGAGTTAGGATCAAACTCTGGCTCTTTGGATTTGTAGTTCGACACCTAGCCAATGTGACAGCACATAGTCACGTACCACGCTATATCCCATTATGGCCAAGACAACAGCTGATTTTGGCGAGTAATCCTCTTTGCCATGCATGTCCCAATGCTCTAGGCCTACTCGTATGTTTGTTTATGTAGTCTGGTATGATTATTGTGAAAATGGATTCAATAAACTCACGTTACTCCAGCCCAGCGTGTGCAGGCAGGCCTTATTGTTTGAGTTACAACTTAACATACAGCCGGACCGAATCGATCATAAAGGCGAACTAGGTAACTGCCTAGAACGCCCAGATGACGGGGAGAGGAAAGGCTGGCTGTTTAGATAGGGAGAGGGAGGTGAGTTTTAAGGATGATATATTTTGTGCGCAAATAAAGAAAATTGGAACACACACTTTTACGTCCGTTTAGCTTAACTGTGCCGGCAGATAGTGTAGTATAGGAGGTCCCTAAAACTATGGTCACATTCATACATACGGCGGAAGATGCTGAATGACATATTTGGAGACAAGGGATATTCTCAGGAATGAATATTTCAGGCAGTAAGATGTCTCTAACAATGCATGTGAGATTCGCATTGGTTTACTGCTTATCTTCCATTACAAACAATAACTAGCAGCACTGACTTTGGTAGCACCACTCTGAAGAACAATACATAATATTCTGTGTTGTATCCATGTTGGAGTTAATCATTGTTTACAGTTCTTGATTAGTTGAAGAATTGACAGACGATACCTGTCAGATTCAGCAAAGAGCGATGCGTTTCATCATGGCATAGTATGGTCGCCACGAGAGCGTGTTTGCGGAAATTTTCAACAATTTCTATTGACAGATGCTACAAGACAGGCGTACGTTCGAAGAAGAGTCTTAACTTATTTCCTTCCAATCATGTCTCGTGAAATGACTACGGCAGATAACTTTTCGAGGTTCACGGCAGTTTTTCTTCGGCACACCTTTCACGAATAGAATGGATAATGAGGAGAGGGGGGGGGGGGGGGAGGGAGGGGAATGTCATTGGCACTGCCATACAAAATACGGTTCCTTGCAATGTACGAAAGTGGATGCAGCCAGCCAGATTACGTGCCGCTAGCAGGTATGTAATTTTGGCCCTTAAGGTTTGAGCGAAGTCCCAGATGATCCTACGGCCTTGACAGTACTGTCAAAGCTGCACCTCGCCCCTCTTCCTCTTTCCCTGTAAACCCAGCTTTCTGCAGTTTTTCTGTCTAAATTTAGAATTTTTTTCACAATTTTGTAAATGGGTTTAATAAAAATGAAGCATTACTGAAAAGTATTAGTGATATGGACCATATAGATGAAAAACATTGCACTCAACAAATTAAATGTATTTATGTAGTAAGTAAATTATAAATAGCATATACTTCCTAAAAACTGCAAGTAAAACAATCTATATCATTGTTCATGACAGTTACTGTACACAGGATTTAGTACGATGTACAATAAAATACAGATTTTATTTGCTCGTCATGAATTATCAGCCCTCCGTCTTCACGTGGCCCATCGGGACCATCCGACCGCCGTGTCATCCTCAGCTGAGGATGCGAATAGGAGGGGCGTGTGGTCAGCACACAGTTCTCCCGGTCGTTATGATTTTCTTTGACCGGAGCTGCTATTATTCGGTCGAGTTGCTCCTCAGTTGGCATCACGAAGCTGAGTGCGCCCCGAAAAAATGGCAACAGCGCATTGCGGCCCGGATGGTCACCCATCCAAGTGCCGGTCACGCCCGACATCGCGGAACTTCGGTGATCTGACGGGAACCGGTGTATCCACTGCGGTAAGGCTGTTGCCAATTATCAGAAGTGCATAAAATTTTTAATTATAATTTAAAGAATAAAATACTGAAAAATTTTTAGCAAACGGAAAACAGCATGTCATTCTCAACGGAGAAAAATCTTCAGGCGTAGAAGTCACCAGGCGTACACCAATGTGATTCTTGAACAGGGTATTCGCTGTTACTAGCTGAACCTTGTTACAGAACTCAGTCTTTCTCCTCTCTCATTCTTTGTCCCAAGTCCATATTCTCCTGTAACCTTATCTTCTACTCCTTCCCCTACAACTGCATTCCAGTTCCCCATGACTATTAGATTTTCATTTCCCTTTACATACTGTATTACCCCTTCAATATCCTCATATATTTTATCTCTTCATCTTCCGCTGGCGACGTCGGCACGAGTACCTGAACTATCGTTGTCGGTGTTGGTTTGCTTTCGATTCTGATAAGAACGACCCTGTCACTGAGCGATTCACACATCTACATCTACATCTACATCTACACTCCGCGAGCCACCTTACGGTGTGTGGCGGAGGGTACTTATTGTACCACTATCTGATCCCCCCTTCCCTGTTCCATTCACGAATTGTGCGTGGGAAGAACGACTGCTTGTAAGTCTCCGTATTTGCTCTAATTTCTCGGATCTTTTCGTTGTGATCATTACGCGAGATATATGTGGGCGGTAGTAATATGTTGCCCATCTCTTCCCGGAATGTGCTCTCTCGTAATTTCGATAATAAACCTCTCAGTATTGCGTAACGCCTTTCTTGAAGTGTCCGCCACTGGAGCTTGTTCAGCATCTCCGTAACGCTCTCGCGCTGACTAAATGTCCCCATGACGAATCGCGCTGCTTTTCGCTGGATCATGTCTATCTCTTCTATTAATCCAAGCTGGTAAGGGTCCCATACTGATGAGCAATACTCAAGAATCGGACGAACAAGCGTTTTGTAAGCTACTTCTTTCGTCGATGAGTCACATTTTCTTAGAATTCTTCCTATGAATCTCAACCTGGCGCCTGCTTTTCCCACTATTTGTTTTATGTGATCATTCCACTTCAGATCGCTCCGGATAGTAACTCCTAAGTATTTTACGGTCGTTACCGCTTCCAATGATTTACCACCTATGGCATAATCGTACTGGAATGGATTTCTGCCCCTATGTATGCGCATTATATTACATTTATCTACGTTTAGGGAAAGCTGCCAGCTGTCGCACCATTCATTAATCCTCTGCAGGTCTTCCTGGAGTACGTACGAGTCTTCTGATGTTGATACTTTCTTGTAGACAACCGTGTCATCTGCAAATAGCCTCACGGAGCTACCGATGTTGTCAACTAAGTCATTTATGTATATTGTAAACAATAAAGGTCCTATCACGCTTCCTTGCGGTACTCCCGAAATTACCTCTACATCTGCAGATTTTGAACCGTTAAGAATGACATGTTGTGTTCTTTCTTCTAGGAAATCCTGAATCCAATCACAAACCTGGTCCGATATTCCGTAAGCTCGTATTTTTTTCACTAAACGTAAGTGCGGAACCGTATCAAATGCCTTCCTGAAGTCCAGGAATACGGCATCAATCTGCTCGCCAGTGTCTACGGCACTGTGAATTTCTTGGGCAAATAGGGCGAGCTGAGTTTCACATGATCTCTGTTTGCGGAATCCATGTTGGTTATGATGAAGGAGATTTGTATTATCTAAGAACGTCATAATACGAGAACACAAAACATGTTTCATTATTCTACAACAGATTGACGTAAGCGAAATAGGCCTATAATTATTCGCATCTGATTTATGACCCTTCTTGAAAATGGGAACGACCTGCGCTTTCTTCCAGTCGCTAGGTACTTTACGTTCTTCCAGAGATCTACGATAAATTGCTGATAGAAAGGGGGCAAGTTCTTTAGCATAATCACTGTAGAATCTTAAGGGTATCTCGTCTGGTCCGGATGCTTTTCCGCTACTAAGTGATAGCAGTTGTTTTTCAATTCCGATATCGTTTATTTCAATATTTTCCATTTTGGCGTCCGTGCGACGGCTGAAGTCAGGGACCGTGTTACGATTTTCCGCAGTGAAACAGTTTCGGAACACTGAATTCAGTATTTCTGCCTTTCTTCGGTCGTCCTCTGTTTCGGTGCCATCGTGGTCAACGAGTGACTGAATAGGGGATTTAGATCCGCTTACCGATTTTACATATGACCAAAACTTTTTAGGGTTCTTGTTTAGATTGTTTGCCAATGTTTTATGTTCGAATTCGTTGACTGCTTCTCTCATTGCTCTCTTTACGCTCTTTTTCGCTTCGTTCAGCTTTTCCTTATCAGCTATGATTCGACTACTCTTAAACCTATGATGAAGCTTTCTTTGTTTCCGTAGTACCTTTCGTACATGATTGTTATACCACGGTGGATCTTTCCCCTCGCTTTGGACCTTAGTCGGTACGAACTTATCTAAGGCGTACTGGACGATGTTTCTGAATTTTTTCCATTTTTGTTCCACATCCTCTTCCTCAGAAATGAACGTTTGATGGTGGTCACTCAGATATTCTGCGATTTGTGCCCTATCACTCTTGTTAAGCAAATATATTTTCCTTCCTTTCTTGGCATTTCTTATTACACTTGTAGTCATTGATGCAACCACTGACTTATGATCACTGATACCCTCTTCTACATTCACGGAGTCGAAAAGTTCCGGTCTATTTGTTGCTATGAGGTCTAAAACGTTAGCTTCACGAGTTGGTTCTCTAACTATCTGCTCGAAGCAATTCTCGGACAAGGCAGTCAGGATAATGTCACAAGAGTCTCTGTCCCTGGCTCCAGTTCTGATTGTGTGACTATCCCATTCTAAACCTGGTAGATTGAAGTCTCCCCCTATTACAATAGTATGATCACGAAACTTCACGACGTTCTGCAGGTTCTCTCTGAGGCGCTCAACTACTACGGTTGCTGATGCAGGTGGTCTATAGAAGCATCCGACTATCATATCTGACCCACCTTTGATACTTAACCCAGATTATTTCACATTCCTATTCATAACGAATCCTACTCCCGTTGCACCATTTTCTGCTGCTGTTGATATTATCCTATACTCATCTGACCAGAAATCTTTGTCTTCTTTCCACTTCACTTCACTGACCCCTACTATATCTAGATTCATACTTTGCATTTCCCTTTTCAGATTTTCTAGTTTCCCTACCACATTCAAGCTTCTGATATTCCTCGCCCTGACTCTTAGAACGTTATCCTTCCGTTGATTATTCAATCTTTTTCTCATGGTAACCTCTCCCTTGGCAATCCCCTCCCGGAGATCCGAATGGAGCACTATTCCGGAATTTTTTGCCCGTGGAGAGATCATCATGATGCTTCAATTGCAGGCCACATGTCCTGTGGATACATGTTATGTGCCTTTGTGCAGTGGTTTCCATTGCCTTCTGCATCATCAAGCCGTTGTTCTTTGCTGATTCTTCCACCTTTAGGGGCAATTTCCCACCCCTAGGACAAGAGTGTGCCCTGAACTTGTGTCCGCTCCTCCGCCCTCTTTGACAAGGCCATTGGCAGAGTGACTTCTTATGCTGGAAGTCTTCAGCTGCCAATGCTAATTATTAATCAAAATTTAAGCAGCGTCGGGATTCGAACCTGGGACTGAAGATGTTTTGATTATGAATGATAGACGCTACATAGACGGATGCAAAAAAAAAAATGTAATGGTAATAGTATAATGGTTACAGCATAGATAAATCACAAGGCTGGCCAGCTATTAGTCGCTTTGCGCCTTTTTTATTCATTTCGTTTTCGATGCTCTCGACATTGCACTTTCTAGGCCTTTTGAATTCCTTCCGACGCGAGATGTCCTGGACTTGCGTTATCTACAATTTCGAAAATATTTACGAATCATACGGGAAGACCATTTTCCTTGTTGTCATTTGTAATTTAATACAGATTTCGAATTATATTCCAGCGAATAATTTCATTGACACTCTTTGGGTCCTGGTAGTGTTTCGCAAGCTCTTCACAATGAACCCTGAATTAATGTGCTGGCCAAACGCGTTTCCAGCCTACACAAACTTTAGAAGTTAGACTAAGTTAACGTAAGTCATGGGATACCTCCTGGTATCTTGTCGGGCCTCCTTTTACCCGGCTTAGTGCAGCATCTCGACGTCTTTGATAGTCCCCTGCAGAAATACTGAGCCATGCTACCGTCTATAGCAGTGCACAATTACGAAAGTGTTGTCGGTGCAGGATTTTGTGCACCAACTGATCTCTCGATTATGTCCCGTACTGTTCGATGGGATTCATGTCTGGCGATATGGGTGGCCAAATCATTCACTCCAACTGTCCAGAATGGTCCTTAAACCAATCGCTAACAAGTGTGGCCAGGTGACATGTAGCATTGTCATCCATGGTAGGTCCATCGTCGTTTTGGAACATGTAGTCCATGAATAACTGCATATGGCCTCGAAGTAGCCGAACAATCATTGGCAGTCAATGATCGGTTCATCTGAACCAGATAACCCAGTCCATTCTATGTAAACTCAGCCGACACCATTGTGGAGCTACCACCAGCTTGCACAGTGCCTTGTTCCCATGGCTTATTGGGGTCTGCGCGACACTCTAATCCTATGAACTCTTAGCACCTGAAATCTGAAGTCATCTGACCAGGCCAAAGCTTTCCACTTTTCTAGGGCCCAACCGATATGGTAACGAGCCCAAGAGAGGCACTGCGGGCGATGTACACGTTCGTCATACGTCGCACATTGATTTCTGCGGTTATTTCATGCACTGTCTCTCTGTTAGCACTGACAACTAAGCCACTGCTCTGTGTCGTTAAGTGAAGGCCGTCGACCACTGCGTAATCCGTGATGAGATAGTGCCTGAAATTTGATATTCTCGGCACACTTGGAATATTTAATTGCATAACGATTTCCGAAATGGAATATAGCACGCGTCTAGATGCAACTACCATTCTGCGTTTAAAGAATGTTAATTCTCGTCGTGCGGAAGTTATCACGTAGGAAATCTTTTCATGTGAATCACCTGAGTAGAAATGACATTTCCGCCAATGCACCGCTTTTCTATATATTGAGTGCGCGTTACTGTATATGTGCTTGTATCTAACCCATAACTTGTCACCTCAGTATAAATCGTAAGAATCACGCGCATCGCCTGCAGTGGTACGATGACGTCACAGGCAAAACAAATATTGCGCAACAAATACGTGAAGACATGATCCTTTATAGGCTCAACAACTTTTTATGCATTATTAGTCTCAGTTATTAGCTAAGTAAATCAGACGGTGTTCTTTCACGCAAAAAAGTTCAGTCGACGATCGAATAGACGTTTTCGCGTCTTAAAAGCCTGTACTCCCATTTAGCCGTTAGCGCCAAACCTGAAACGTCCGAGAGGATTGCTTACACAGAGCGATGTGTATAATAGAACAGCTGGCCGCGCCGGCTCAGTGCTCGTGGATCTGCCAGCGGCGGAAGCGGCCGCCTCGGCAGACTTCTCCCCCTCCCCGCCCACCGACAGCTTTTTTTCTGACGTCTTTTTGCTGTGGCTGCCTTGTAGGCGTCCGCCGCGCTCTGGCTTCCCTCGCGCTCTGACCGCTCCCGTCACCGCTGCGGATCGCTGGTGCCGGTCGCACACGGCATACCGTGCCAGGTGTCCACAGACGTACAACACTAGACTGGCAATACCGTATACAGTATATCAATGGTGCCACTGAAGCCAGCAGTTTAGAACTGCAATATGACGGCGAGCGAAAAGAACGTATAAACAGCTATTTATTTACTTATAAAACACTCGTCAGAAATCGGAATAAACATATAATTACGTTATCTTTAGAGTTTTCACATGATGGTCAATGCATGCGTTGTCTTTCGCTGTAATTTTTCGTACAACATACGGAAGATACGAGGAAAGAAACATTTCTCAATGCAACCGTAACTAGAAACATCTTGGGTATTTTTTATTTTGTACTGTATGTATGCCTAAATAATTACATTACAGTTTGTCATACCCGAAATACCGGCTGTGTTTAAGTAGTTATGTATAGTTTAAGGGGTCTAATAATCTAGTATTAAGAGACGTAGTTTAATGAGATGCTTTTAATCAGTTTTGATCAACTTCAGCTTTTCTTCGAATAGTTCCTATAAGTAGAACTCGCTATTTGTCATTGATAATGCGGGTCTTTATTCATTTGAGCGTTCTTACGAAAATTTGTCCGATTTAAACTTTTATATACGTATTAGTAGTGGTGGTGGTGGTGGTAGTGGTAGTAGCAGCAGCAGCAGCTTTATTCATTCGTAGATGTCTTTACAAGGATATAGGACATGTTAAAGTATTTACAAATTTAGGTCAATTTAAAATAAGCTAATTCGTATACACATATTTACAGACTTCTAGTTAGAGACAATCATTAGATTTACTCCTGGTATACAACACTTTTCTTACAAATAACTTATAATGTAATCTCTCTCTCTCTCTCTCTCTCTCTCTCTCTCTCTCTCTCTCTCTCACACACACACACACACACACACACACACACACACACACACACTGGTGATCTCTGGGCCATTTTCTGTACCGCAACTTCTCATTTGCTATCCTGAAAAATGGAGTCAGCATCCCTCAATGAGAGATGTTGAGCTGAATTTGATGCTCTTCTTGTAACACGATTCTGCATTGTTTGTGTTAAACTCAACTAGTATGCAAATATTTGCTCAACTGCAGAAATTCTTTAAAACACCTAGTAAAGCTTACAACGGCATTTCGTTTCAGAAAATGGTGATACTACCACACAAAAACTTTCTGACACCGCCATCTTTCCTCACCAAACATCAATCTTCAGTAAAAGCTACGTCTTTGCCAGTCTAGTAATATATGTCTGTGCAGGTGCTACACCACCTAACATAGACGTGTCGTGCATTTTCACTTCCACAGTGGAACCCTCAATGGAGGATCATTATTTTTCCATGAATTCCAATTACAAAGCAGGTAGACGCTGACAGGTGTGCGTATTACTGAACCAACAGTTTAATATGTCACGGTTGCAAAATACTGACATATGATTTAAAGAATGGAAAATTTTTAGTAGCCCATCTCGGGGCAGATCTGTTGGATTTCCAGAAAAGTGTAGGAACACGCAGGGTAATGCTGATCCTACGACTTACAAGATAGGTTAAAGAAAGGCAAACCTACGTTTATAACATTTGGAGATTAAGAGACATCTTCTGATAACATTGACTGGAATACACTCTCTGAAATACTGATGGCAGCAAGGATAAAAAATAAAAGGCGAAAGGTTATCTTCAGTATTTACAGGAATCAGACTGCACTAATAATAGTCGAAGTCGTGAAAAGAAGGCAGTGGTGAGACTGGTTGTATCGTATCCTCGATGCTATTCAATCTATCTACACACTGATCACATTAAAGGAACCAAGGAGAAAAATGGAAAGCGAACTAAACTTTGGGGAGACGAAATAAAGACTGTGACGTTTGCCGATCACACTGTAATGCGCCACGTAAGGCAAAAGGATTTAAGACAGTTTCGCAGAATGGAAATTGCTTGGCGACGAAGTTATAAGATGCACATCGACAAAAGTAATACGAAGGAACCCATAATGGAATGTAGTCTAATTAATTCAGGTTGGCTGGGGGAATTAAGCTTGGAAATGAGACACAGAATGGTAGATGAGTTTTTCTGTTCTAGTAGCATGATTACTGACGATGGCCGAACTCAAGAACCCGTGAATTTGGTAATGGATGGAGGTGACGTGGAGGGGGCAGAGTAAAACCAAGAGCAAATGTCAGCTACAACAAGTAGTTCAAATGGGTGTGAGTTAGATCAGGAGACTTGTAGGGATAGGATAACTACATAAAGCCAGCCTTTCGACTAAAGACAGCAGTAAAGAATCCATTTAGCTTTGCGGAAAGCAAACTGTCACCTTGCCTCAATTATTGACTGAGCCTCAGGAACGTTCGCGTTACGCTAACTTCTCTCTGTCAGTTAAGTTCTGTCTGTTTTCGAATTACATACAGAATAATGATCTTTCTTTTAAATCCGTTAAGTGATCCGGTGAAAGAAGAATGATTTTTCAGAGAATCTAAATCGTTTTTGATATTTTCTATAAACTACGAAAGGAACTAGAACGATCGGGGCTAGTGATATTGTACTATTTCAACAGTATAATTACAAACTCTAGCGCCACCGGATTATTTTTGACATTTGACACAATATCACACATCATTCGCCAGGGTAACCTGCGTCCATCTGATGGCCAGGTGATTTTCTTTCCATTGCTTGAAAGCTTCGTGAGGCTTTATTGCTTCTGCAAATCTCTGCAAGCAATATTCCGCAGTCTCTCACACATATTCCAGTTAAGCATTTGTTGATGTGAGCATTTACCATGGTAGCTACTAAAATTTATTCATCTCTTAAACACAAAAGCAAACTGAAAATTTTACACCTCGAATACCTTCACCAACGCTATCAAACTAATACTCCATGTCTATGGAATATGTTTATTAGACACTCATCTACGCCAGCTTATTTTCGGTACAGAAAAGAAAGCTATTCCTCCACAGATTGATGGGACTACATGATGGATTTAGTTATATCTAACGTTAGGGGAACTTTTCATGAGGAGTACACAATCATGACCAAAGAACACTTTCAGTTTCCGTCAGTGTATACGGAATTGCCCTCTGAATCCTCCTCAACACAAAAGTATGTAAGGTAAAGTTGTCTTTAATGCCAAGTTTGGTTTGACCACCGCAGTCGTTTACTATGTTTGGTTCTATTGGATGTGGTAGGGATTTGCCTCCCTCAGACCTTTGAATTGAAGTTTAAGTAGATACACAGTTTAATCTGGCCGCCGAACTAGGGTACCACTTGGTTGTTTTCACATTAACAAACCATTACCAGAGGTGAAAGCAGCGACAACTTTCAGAAAACATCCTAGGACAGACTTAATCTAATCTCTAACTTTTTAGATTTTTAGTCTGTCACTTATTCACTGCGTCATTAAGGCACACTGGCAAAGCCGCAACCGAAATAAAAATATTAAAAGTAGGTACACTACCCTCATCCTGGTGTATTTGGAAACCTTGTATCATGTGACCATGTTTGTCGTCATATTCCGTCAATTACGTTCTGTGGTAGTACGTAGGTTATATGCAGTTTACAGTATTTCAACGACTTGACGCCAACAACATCTGCTACATTTCTGCGGCAAATCTTACATCATTAGCATAGTCCATTACTTAATTTGTTTTTTCATGCCTTACCACATATCCATATGTTGTAAAATAGCTACACCAGTTCATAAATTGAACTCTGGCGCACAAGAAGACGTTACATGGTACAGAGGGACTAACAGTTCCAAAGCTTCTTGATTTCAAAAGGAATTTTCTTCTGCGCAGGATTAACGTGACCTTGCAGTTTATATGTGCACTGTCTCTCTTGGGCACCACACTAAAAGTTATCTTTAACTTCTGTTAATCTTGCAGTCAGTTGAAGGCGAAAAACCTGTAACAGATGTTAACAGCTGCTGCGCAAAATAACCACGCAAACAAATCTAACTGCTTACTGCTTAGCTTCAGTTAACCTATTTTTATCTGTAAACCCTTATTTCTGTCGTTAAGCGCCTGTAACTGTCTTTTCATAGATACGATGTTTTAAAAGTATATTTCATAAAGTAGTTATAAAAGCTACTTTGACTTTGAACTTTGTGCGTGCAACAACAGTCCCTTCGTTGTCATCGGAAATCAATATGCGTCCCGTAGAAAACGATTTTATTTCAGTAAAATAACTAAAACTGGGTAACTGTCAGACGCACAGAGCATTACGGAAACTGCAACACGGGGAAATATTGATGGTTAACTGGATACCGTTATTAATTACATAATGGATATAGAAAGAGGCAAGCTATCTTATTTCATCCTCTCCATCAACTCTAAATTCACACCGAGCGCAGCGGTTAGCACACTGGACTCTCATTCGGGAGGACGACGGTTCAAATACACATTCGCCCATCCAGATTTAGGTTTTCCGTCATTTCCCTAAATCGCTTCAGCCAATGACGGGTGGTTCCTTTGAAACGGCACGGCTGATTTCCTTCCCCAACATTTAAGCAATCTGAGAATCTACTCCGTCTCTAATGACTCCGATGACGACGGGACGTTAAACCCTTTTCTCCTATCTTTCCTTCTTACATTTACGATACGAGAGCTATATGAAGACCCGAAGGAAGCTAGTTTCGCTCTAGTGACGCGACGAAGGAGAGTAAAAACTGGTTTTAGTACAGTTGAGCAAAATGTATATGAACTCTTGAATGTCTTTACTTAAACATGCGCGTGTTCACAACTCGCCAAGACCTCTCTCTCTCTCTCTCTCTCTCTCTCTCTCTCTCTCTCATCATAATCACGTGACTCAATGTGAGAACGTGCGCGCGCACGCGCTCAGTTAATCATTCCGGATTGCTGTTTTACACTGACCAAAAGGCCACCGAGTTAGACGTAGCCACGATGACGTACTACTCTGCGACCTACGTAATACTACTCGGGCGACGCTTACATCACAAGAGTAAAGAGGACGCTGACACAGAACGCCAAGAATTGAGAGAAATGCTGTGAAGCAGACCAGCTCGTTTGTCTACTGCCTGGAGTTAATGTGACGTCCACCCCGAAGACTCATTGACTGTTGCACAAGCGAGATCGATGGTGAAACTTAACATCCCATTTGCAGTGTTTCCTATTTCCAGTCCACTTTCAGGGGACCATGTACGCGATCGCAGATATTAACAGTAGACTTCTTAAAATTTTCATCCACATAATCGCCAATTTTCAACATCAAATACAAAATACTGCTATTGTTCTTGTTACCCATAATGGTCAACTACAGCAGTAAATGACCACTACATTGTGCAACAGACAAGAAGGGACCCACATCAAACAGCAGGTACAGTCACAACCATATTTAACAGGACTGCAGGTCACGCAATCTCACCCTCTACAGTGGCACGGCGACTGCGGGGGCGTTGTCGCTTTGCCAAACGACCAATACGTCGTGCTCCTTTGACATCAGTGGCAAGAGCGTAGGGGTTGGGCAAACGAGGAGTGGGGTCGCGTGCTCTTCCGGATGAGAGCGGAATCAGCGTGAATAATGATTGTGGATGCACTCACACGGCGAGAGGTAGGAACACAGTACACCACAGACACGTCGAACATGATTGTTTTGGTGGTCCAGGTGTGAACGTGCGCGAAGGCCTGATCTTGCATGGGCGTACCGACATCCAAATTTACATTTGTGAATTTTTTTTTAAATTACCGTTACCAGTCACAAACTTCGTCAACTACTGTATTATTTATTTAGGGACATGTTTCGAGGGTTAAACCTCATCTTCATGCTAAATGACATTACAAAAACAACTTGACAATAAGGTCATACTGATATTACATAGTCTTTTCGTAAATGCTGTGGTCATACTGTGGAAGAAGATAAAACTTAGTAAGAGGCGATGTCACTTTGGAAACTGGACTGATGTTTGCACGAAAATGTCGTGTAACGGTCACTCTGTTCTGGCGTGGCAGTCTCGTTGTAACGTGTTACAGTGTATCCATTTCCGTGGCTCTCTTGGTCACTAACATAGCAGTAACTTGGAAACCAGCTGTATTTCGACTGCCATCTTGTCCACTGCGCTACAGAACTGTTTGTGATTGTGTTTCCAAGTTACTGCTATGTTAGTGACAATTTGTGAACAGTGACCAAGAGAGCCACGGAAATGGATACATCGCAACATATCAGAACGAGACTGCCACACCAAAAGAAGAAAGTGAGTAACCGTTATAACATTTTCGTGCAAACCTCAGTCCAGCTTCCAAAGTGACATCGCCTCTTACTAAGTTTTCTCTTCTTCCACAGTATAACCACAGCATTTACGAAAAGACTATGTAATATCAGTTTGACCGTATTGTAAAGTTGTTTTTGTAATGCCATTTAGCCTGAAGATGAGGTTTAACCCCCGAAACATGTCGCTAAATAAATAATTAATACAATAGTTGACAAAGTTCCATCCCTCCCCCCCCCGGCCCCACCACCACCACCACCACCACCACCACCACCACCACCACCACCACCACCACCACCACCACCACCACCACCACTTAAATCCCGTCGAGCACGGGCGAGAGACGTTAACGAGACCTATTGCAGAATGTTCCCATGCACAAACAAGCATCCAGCAGATATCAACCGCGCTGAAGATGGAAAGGAACGCCCTAGCACAAGAATTCCTTACCGACCTTGAGGCTAGCATGCGAGCTCGTTGTCTGTGGTGATCACACACACGCTATTAAGAATCATGAACCGATTTGTAATGTCCAGCGCACCATTAGAAATCTGTGACTTTAGTGTAATTATTGTCTTTGAATGAAAGCGTTATTTCTGTTTGTCACGCTGCGCATTCCTTTCATTTACCTTGTGTACTATACTATAGCAATTCTTTGTATACATGGCCCAAGTTCAATCACGTTAAGTTACTTGGCAGTGGCATCGTGCTAAAGTTACTTTCGTCCTTGAGTTTTACACAACGGGGTCTAATCGAATATAAAATACAACAATGTAGGCGCAAAGTTTCCCAGCAGCTGACAGTAAACCCAGTGACTGAAGCGTTCAAGACGTTTCAAACAGCGCTGGCGGTAGAGGTTACGCATTCAAACCCTCTGACACTAGCAACATGGACCCGCTCCCGTCCGCCAGTATCGCAAAGGATGGCACCAAGCGACGGACCAACCAACGGCGCAAATAAGGACACCATACTTAGCACTTTATTTAAGCAGTCTCTGTACTGGCTTGTTTTAGAATTCGTACGTCCGTAGGTAGTAATGTTGCTGTTCTAGTTAACTGTATGCGCAACAGTAGCATTGTGCAAGATACAGGTAGTACACGGGGTACCACAATTCTGCAACAATCTTCTAGAGACGGCGGGGCACATCATAACGAGCCGGCCGCTGTGGCCGAGCGGTTCTAGGCTCTTCAGTCTGGAACCGCGCGATCGCTACGGTCGCAGGTTCGAATCTTGCCTCGGGCATGGATGTGTGTGATGTCCTTAGGTTAGTTAGGTTTAAGTAGTTCTAAGTTCTAGGGGACTGATGCCCTCAGATGTTAAGTCCCACAGTGCTCAGAGCCATTTGAACCATTTTGATCATCATAACGGTTGAGTTACATGTAGCAGCCCATGGCAGCAAACGTGAGGGGTAAGTGGTAGCAGAGATCGAAGATTGAGAAAGAAATACGAGAATGATTGATTTGAAACATTTTTTGGAGGCAATGAGTACACATGATGTACGACATTAATACAGCTCTAATGCTACAAAAGGTGCTCAAAGTTTGAACTATCAGTCGACATGCATGTCCGACACCGACGGAGCATTGACTACCGGACACGCTCGAACACACCGAGAGTTTCTTTGATTTTAGCTGTTGCGCCGACGATTCTTGCGACAAGGTGCCTTTCAGACTCCACAGGATCGCGGTAAGTGAGATTTCATGGCTCCCCACAGAAAGAAGTCAAGGCTCGATAAACCCGATGAACATGGTGGCCAGGGAACTGGTCCATCGCGCCCAATCCGTCAATGTAGCAGATGTTCAAATGCCCACGACCGTCCAGTCTAAACTAAACAATCCTCTCATTTATCGCGTCTGCGCAGTAGCTATAATCAAAGCAACTCCCAGTGTCCGAGTGTGTGTGGCAGTCAACACTCCGGCGATGTCAGGCAAGCATGACATTTGATGTTGCAGATTTCTGGCATCTATTGTAATCTTAGATGCTGTATTCATGTCGTACACCATGTCTACTCACTATGTCCAATACATGTTTCAAATGAGTCACTCTTTTGTTATCTTCCCGATCTTCGACCTCGGCTACCACTTCCCACTAACATTTGCGGCCATGGGTTGCCATGCAGTTATCAGTCCTTCCCTAGAAGTTTGTCGCAACGTTTCTGGGACACACTGTAGAATGGTGTAACATATAATGCTACAGTAGGAATAGCGTCCAGTTTTCAAGAGAAAAATTTGATTTCTGTTTTGTTGCGTGATGCTTAGTGCTAATACTAACAGTTTAGACAACCTATGGCAGTATGTGACTAAGTTTTAAACACCACCTCGAAGAAAGAAGTTGCGCTATTAATTTTTTTGTCTGTCGCACATATCTATAGTCCAGGCTCACTCTGAAATTCATGCGTGATAGTACCATAGCACGGCGCTAGAGAAGACAACGGCGCAGCCATGTAATAAAACTGAATAGCAGGCAGTAATTGGTTCCCTGCATTTGAAGGGGAACAATGCGCACACGCAGCCAGCGTGGTTAAAGAAGTGCGACTGACAAAAGACGAAATGAAAGACCATCACTATGTGAAGAACTGGGAAGCGCAACAAATGCCGAGGCCATGGTGCTCGTAGATGTGTATCAGGACTAATGCGATAGTGGAACATCAGCTAGGGATCAGTTTCCATCTTGCACAACATTCTGAACGTGACAAAGATAGCCACCCACTGGGTTCCACGATTGCTTACACTGATTGATAAAGCCCATCAAACTGAGGCGGGAGTGGAAATTCTGCCGCTATGTCAGGCCACTCAGATGATTTTTTATCCGCGTAATCACCAGGGAGGCTTGCCGGGCTTATCATTATGACCCCGAGGCAAAGGAGCAAAGCAGTCAGTGGAAACACGGAGTAACCACCGCTGAAAAAGGCGCATACTCAAGCTTCAGACAGCTTTTTCTTTTTTTGGGGGGGGGGGGCGGGGGGGTGGGGAGGGGGAGAGGACTGCCATAGTGTTTCTGACATATTAAAATTGTCTAGGCAAAACTTCACGGGAACATACCAGCCAAATCTTCCGACAATGTTACGGGAGGACATGATGAAGCAGCGTCGCAGGAAGCTGTCCAAGAGGATGATTTTGCTCCGCCGGTCGTGGTGGCCGAGCAGATCTAGGCGCTTCAGTCCGGAACCGCGCTGCTGCTACGGTCGCTGGTTCGAATCCTACCTCGGGCATGGATGTGTGTGACGTCCTTAGGTTAGTTAGGTTTAAATAGTTCTAAGTTCTAGGGGACTGATGACCTCAGAAGTTAAGTCCCATAGTGCTCAGAGCCATTTGAACCATTTTTTTTTTTATTTTGCAACAACGCCCCAGCTTATTCTTCACAGTACATGGTCAATACGTCATCGGGCTGTCAGCTTTTGCTTCGTGAGAGAGAGAGAGAGAGAGAGAGAGAGAGAGAGAGAGAGAGAGAGAGAGAGAGAGAGAGAGAGAGAGTGTGTGTGTGTGTGTGTGTGTGTGTGTGTGTGATGAGCAAACCTGCAGAATTACATTCACTCCTTCATAACCCCCATTCGCGGTGTCACACCCTCCCCCCACCAACATTGTCCCATGTTGTTGTTGTTGTTGTTGTTGTTGTCTTCAGTCCTGAGACTGGTTTGATGCATGTCTCCATGCTACTCTATCCTGTGCAAGCTTTTTCATCTCCCAGTACCTACTACAACCTACATCCTTCTGAATCTGCTTAGTGTATTCATCTCTTGGTCTCCCTCTACGATTTTTACCCTCCACGCTGCCCTCCAATACTAAATTGGTGATCCCTTGATGCCTCAGAACATGTCCTACCAACCGAACCCTTCTTCTGGTCAAGTTGTGCCACAAACCTCTCTTCTCCCCAATCCTATTCAATACTTCCTCATTAGTTATGTGATCTACCCATCTAATCTTCAGCATTCTTCTGTAGCACCACATTTCGAAAGCTTCTATTCTACTCTTGTCCAAACTATTTATCGTCCATGTTTCACTTCCATACATGGCTACACTCCATACAAATACTTTCAGAAATGACTTCCTGACACTTAAATCTATACTCGATGTTAACAAATTTATCTTCTTCAGAAACGCTTTCCTTGCCATTGCCAGTCTACATTTTATATCCTCTCTACTTCGACCATCAGTTATTTTGCTCCCCAAATAGCAAAACTCCTTTACTACTTTAAGTGTCTCATTTCCTAATCTAATTCCCTCAGCATCACCCCACTTAATTAGACTACATTCCATTATCCTTGTTTTGCTTTTGTTGATGTTCATCTTATATCCTCCTTTCAAGACACTGTCCATTCCATTGCTCTTCCAAGTCCTTTGCTGTCTCTGACAGAATTACAATGTCATCGGCGAACCTCAACATTTTTATTTCTTCTCCCTGGATTTTAATACCTACTCCGAATTTTTCTTTTGTTTCCTTTACTGCTTGCTCAATATACAGATTGAATAGCATCGGGGAGAGGCTACAACCCTGTCTTACTCCCTTCCCAACAACTGCTTCCCTTTCATGTCGACTTTTATAACTGCCATCTGGTTTCTGTACAAATTGTAAATAGCCTTTCGCTCCCTGTATTTTACCCCTGCCACCTTTAGAATTTGAAAGAGAGTATTCCAGTCAACATTGTCAAAAGCTTTCTCTAAGTCTACAAATGCTAGAAATGTAGGTTTGCCTTTCCTTAATCTTTCTTCTAAGATAAGTCGTAAGGTCAGTATTGCATCACGTGTTCCAGTGTTTCTACGGAATCCAAACTGATCTTCCCCGAGGTTGGCTTCTACTAGTTTTTCCATTCGTCTGTGAAGTATTCGTGTTAGTATTTTGCAGCTGTGACTTATTAAACTGATAGTTCTGCAATTTTCACATCTGTCAACACCTGCTTTCTTTGGGATTGGAATTATTATATTCTTCTTGAAGTCTGAGGGTATTTCGCCTGTTTCATACATCTTGCTCACCAGATGGTATTGTTTTGTCAGGACTGGCTCTCCCAAGGCCGTCAGTAGTTCCAATGGAATGTTTTCTACTCCGGGGGCCTTGTTTCGACTCGGGTCTTTCAGTGCTCTGTCAAACTCTTCACGCAGTATCATATCTCCCATTTCATCTTCATCTACATCCTCTTCCATTTCCATAATATTGTCCTCAAGTACATCGCCCTTGTATAGACCCTCTATATACTCCTTCCACCTTTCTGCTTTCCCTTCTTTGCTTAGAACTGGGTTTCCATCTGAGCTCTTGATATTCATACAAGTGGTTCTCTTATCTCCAAAGGTCTCTTTAATTTTCCTGTAGGCAGTATCTATCTTACCCCTAGTGAGATAGGCCTCTACATCCTTACATTTGTCCTCTAGCCATCCCTGCTTAGCCATTTTGCACTTCCTGTCCGTCTCATTTTTGAGGCGTTTTTATTCCTTTTCGCCTGCTTCATTTACTGCATTTTTATATTTTCTCCTTTCATCAATTAAATTCAATATTTCTTCTGTTACCCAAGGATTTCTACTAGCTCTCGTCTTTTTACCTACTTGATCCTCTGCTGCCTTCGCTACTTCATCCCTCAAAGCTATCCGTTGTTCTTCTACTGTATTTCATTCCCCCATTCTTGTCAATTGTTCCTTTATGCTCTTCCTGAAACACTCTACAACCTCTGGTTCTTTCAGTTTATCCAGGTCCCATCTCCTCAAATTACCACCTTTTTGCAGTTTCTTCAGTTTTAATCTACAGGTCATAACCAATAGATTGTGGTCAGAGTCCACATCTGCCTCTGGAAATGTCTTACAATTTAAAATCTGGTTCCTAAATCTCTGTCTTACCATTATATAATCTATCTGATACCTTTTAGTATCTCCAGGATTTTTCCATGTATACAACCTTCTTTCATGATTCTTAAACCAAGTGTTAGCTATGATTATGTTGTGCTCTGTGCAAAATTCTACCAGGCGGCTTCCTCTTTCATTTCTTAGCCCCAATCCATATTCACCTATTATGTTTCCTTCTCTCCCTTTTCCTACACTCGAATTCCAGTCACCCTAAATTTTCGTCTCCCTTCACAATCTGAATAATTTCTTTTATTTCATCATACATTTCTTCAATTTCTTCATCATCTTTAGAGCTAGTTGGCATATAAATTTGTAATACTGTAGTAGGTGTGGGCTTCGTATCTATCTTGGCCACAATAATGCGTTCACTATGCTGTTTGTAGTAGCTTACCCGCATTCCTATTTTCCTATTCATTGTTAAACCTACTCCTGCATTACCGCTATTTGATTTTGTGTTTATAACCCTGTAGTCACCTGACCAGAAGTCTTGTTTCTCCTGCCACCGAACTTCACTAATTCCCACTATAACTTCAACCTATCCATTTCCCTTTTTAAATTTTCTGCCGGCCGCGGTGGTCTCGCGGTTCTAGGCGCGCAGTCCGGAACCGTGGGACTGCTACGGTCGCAGGTTCGAATCCTGCCTCGGGCATGGATGTGTGTGATGTCCTTAGGTTAGTTAGGTTTAAGTAGTTCTAAGTTCTAGGGGACTGATAACCACAGCAGTTGAGTCCCATAGTGCTCAGAGCCATTTGAACCATTTTCTAACCTACCTGCCCGATTAAGGGATCTGACATTCCACGCTTGTCCCATATCCCTTGTAAATAATCCACTCCAGTTAGTAAAGGAACAATGATGTACATAATTACAATAATAGAAGGAAAAATTACACTCATTACGCCATGTTAAGATTGTAACGTACACAACGTAGCGAGAAACGAGTACACAACGTAGCGACTTAAGTTTTTGATAACTTGCCCGGTAATATAAACGTCTCAGAGACAACAAATTAAAATTGGAAAACAAACTGAAAAAGTTTCTCCTTGACATCATCTCTGTAAAAGAATGTTTATTACTATAGTGTGTAAAAGGTGGTGTGCAGGAATTAACTCACAGCTGTAGATTTAATAATAAAACATTATAAATATTCACCATTTTTACAAATTTGCAACATGAATATGAAATGACTCGTTCCATATCACTACGATTCATCGTACAAATGGTTCGTTGAACGTGATACTAACAGACATTACTTAAAATCGCCAAAATGTGCTAAAACTGTGATAAAAACATAAGCAGTGCAAGAAAAGAGCCAAAATAACTACACATGACATATGACTGGCTGAGCACTTACAAGAAACATGGGTGAACCAGCCACCCCGATAACTCATTACAAACTTCTTCCTAAAATTTTAGGAAATAAGTCTGACAGTTCACAGAACATTAAAAGTCTTATCACATTCGAATGACTGCCAAAATAGAGAGCGCACCTGTCGGCAAATGAGCTGCCGTCCTCTGATTTGAAAATAAGATACCGTCCACAGGCACCACACATTGGAGGGTCCTCTGACTGTAGAAGCCATGCGTCATAGGGATGCGTCCTGTGCCAAGAAGAGTGAGAAGTACCTCATCCGCCTGCGTGGCAGGAAGGAGGCACGCCACGGGTACGTTGTGGGATTTTCCAGAAGCAGCTTATTGTCTGTTACTTCCAGCCATTCTTCTTCCCATCGGCGCTTGATTGTACCTCAGCACCGAGGTAATTAGCATGTAGGGAGATGGCTCACTATCTGATCACTGCAACATGCGTCCTAGGCTGCAACGTCACACATTTCGTTCCACGTACTACCCACGCGTCCACGCACACCACCTTCCCCTGAATTTGTAAGTAAAGGTGGGTGTTGCGGTCATTCTGGACTACTTTATCTGCTGGGTACTAACGTTGTAGAGAGTTAAGGGCACACAGGGTGTAGGAAGAGACGAGAAATTTAGCACTTGCAACTCATCTGCTCCAGTACTCGCAAGATCGCGTATAATTCCGCATTAAAGACTGTTAGATGTGGATCCCAAACGGCCTTGTTGCTCTTGGACGATTGCAGAGAAAAGGCGTTCAATAACTGGACCAGCAAAGTATGGTATGCCGTTGAAACGGGAGCAGCGAGGAACTTATGTGCCTGACACATCATGAGGAGTTTCCACCAGATTGTGGGCGGCGGTTCCCCAGCTTAACACATTTGTATGGGGTTGGTCCTGTAAGCGCCCACAAGGTCTGAATGAAGATGGGAGATGGCCACGAAAGCCTCTTAGGCAGAGCTGCCGTGTTTCCAAGTAGTGTCATACACTTTACTGATGTCAAAAAATGTATTTATGCAGTGCTGTTTATGCAGGAAAGGCTGCTGGATAACCACCTCTAGCTAGGTCACACTCTCGACAGTGTATCAACATCTCATGATTCCACACTGAGAATGGCAAAGGAATTGCCTCGTCTCTAACATTCCGACTAGACGACAGTCAACCATTCGCTTAAAGGTCTTTCTTACCCAGCTTGTTACGGCGACATCTTAACTAATGGGACAATTTTGACCCTTTCTGGGTTTAAGGAGAGAGCTATCAAAATTGTCTTCCTCCACGAGTTGGGAAATTGAGCTTTCTGTCATATCAACTTAAAAGAGGACTTCCTTTGACGCCGTTTGCAAGTTCCGCATAATGCCGTATCGGATATTACGATTCTCAGACAGTGGTAAATCCAGCCCCCGTATGGAAAATGAGCACTTGAAGGACTCCTAAATGTTGGATCTGAAGTCCAACTCACCCCTTTCCATGATGGCACAGTAACGACGGAATCTGAATATTGGCTAGCAATGGCAGTAATCATCACAGAATGCTCTGCCATTGTTTAGGCGATGTCTTCAGGCGTTGACATCTTGGGTTGTCGGGTGTTCTGCCGGATATCAGCGTCGTACTTGCACGATATTTCGGTCACGTAGTTCGTAACCTTCATCAGGTGCGACCTGAGACTGCTCCTCGAGTGGACCTGGTCCAGTATTTATGGCTATAAATACTGGACCAGGTCCACTCGAGGAGCAGTCTCAGGTCGCACCTGATGAAGGTTACGAGCTACGTGACCGAAATATCGTGCAAGTACGACGCTGATATCCGGCAGAACACCCGACAACCCAAGATGTCATTAGATCGCCGGGAAAGCCTGAAGAGTTACATCAAAAATCTTCAGGCGTTGTTTGGCGACACCCACTGCTTCAGCACTGTTGCTATAGATGACTACATTTACCGGAAATATTCATGGTGCTTCCCATTCTTTTGTAGAACAAGTGGATTGATTATGCGTCGAGCTTTGGCTTTTGCTAATCGAAAAGCTGCAAGACTTTCTGCCGTTGGGAGGCACTTAAAGCATCGCAGAGCAACACACCTGACCCTGACTGCTGAGCTGCACACATCAGTCCGCCAAGGTACAAGTTGCCTCCTAAGATGGCCTGAGGAATGTAGGATGGGCGAGTCAGCACCATGGTGATGCATTCGTGTAATGTGGTCCACTCATTCCTGGATGCTGCCTTGGTGTTGAAACACAACCAGCTGACTGAACAGCCTCCAGTTGGTTCTGCTGATCACCCATTTTGGCGGCATCCTTTCTAGGAGTATTCCATCTGGTACGTGAATTCTGAATGGGAAGTGGTCAGTGAAATAAAATTTGCCAGTAATTCATCACTGAGCGATAAATGCGAGGATCGTGGAACAGAACGAGAGTTTCGCTGGTTGAAGATGACCCAGTAGCAGCATTGAAATCAGTAGGATTGCACATGTTTAGGATCCACAGGTAATGAGCCATCATGAGGCCTCAAACTCTAGTCCTGGGGCAAGTAATGTGGGAGCCCTATAATACATCATGGTTATTGAAGTCTCGTAGTAGGACAAAAGGTTGGAAAAGTTTTAGAAGATCTATGAGCGCCTCAGTATCTACCGCTCCCTGTGATGATAAATATGGAGAGCAGATGGGAATTTGTTGACCCACATGAACTAACAGCAACTGCCTACAGGTCAGTAACAAGGGATAGAGCGGAGTATGGTGTGTGTTACTGACAAACACAGTGAACCCTCTCTTGGCTGTTTCCTCTTTCAGGTCATCCTTGTGATGGAGAGTACAGCCCTACAGCACAAGAGCACCACTAGCTTAAAATATGTCTTGTAAACACAAGCACAGGGGGAAACTCGTGCATCCTCAACCCATGGATTTACCACTAGTATGGGAGCATCAGGAAGGTGGTACTTTCACCTTATCTCTCTGCCAGGGTGGGGAGCCTGCAACAGGTGGAGACTCAATCTTGGGGCGACTTTATATTCAATTGGATCTGAAAACAAATCTTGAGAAGCATCAGATAGATTGACATCGACAGACTGTTTACTACCTGTGTGTGTGTTAGGAGCTTCTGTGTGTGTGTGTTTTTTTTTTTCTGGAAAGGCTTTGTGGGAACGACTGCAGTAGTGGTGGTGGCAGCACCGGCACTGTTCATTTGAGAGTGCCAGAAACTCCTTAATGTTGCCAGCCATGGTTTCTACTGAAGTTCTGGAGGGAGCTATGGGCTTCCAACGTAACAGCACATTTACAAGTACACTGACAAACGCAGGTAGTAGTGCTGACACTAGTAATCTCCGTTTGTGTAATGACATCGGCTTTCAGAATAGGCGTTACAGGAGCTGTAATCAAAGAAGTAGTGAATACAGACGCTGCATGGCCTTACAGATCTTTTGGTGTCAACATATAGCATACACGTGTTTTCAGCTCCTGTATCTTCCTTTCGTCAAGCTAGATGTTGCAGTCCCTACTCCAGACATGGTGACCTCCAGACCAATCAACACACTTCGGAGGAGATTAACAACAGACTTCTTCATGGGAACCCTTACCACTTTTTCCAGAAGTGGTTTCTGTTGTGGCGTAGTAAGACAACCACGCCACTTGGAAGTAGCCGAAAGGCACGCGTTAACTCACGCAGGCTAGTAGATAGGTCTGACACAGGATACGTAATGAATGCTATAAAGAAAAGTACGTAGCTCCTGGAATACTTAACTTTAATCCATCCTTGTGGTACATCGCTCTTGACGATACAAGTGAGACTCTTTAGATACAAGCTATGTAATGCTAATGGCGCCTTGCTAGGTCGTAGCCATTGACTTAGCTGAAGGATATTCTAACTATCTGCTCTGCAAATGAGCGAGGCTTCGTCAGTGTGCATCGCTAGCTAAGTCGTCCGTACAACTGAGGCGAGTGCTAGTAAGTCTCTCGAGACCTGCCGTGTGGTGGCGCTCGGTCTGCGATCACTGTCAGTGGCGACACGCGGGTCCGACATGTACTAATGGACCGCGGCCGATTTAAAGCTACCACCTAGCAAGTGTGGTGTCTGGCGGTGACACCACAGTTTCTCCCTTACAACTGAGGGTATAGGCCCAAAGGCCGACATTTAAAACAGAGCATTGGGTTAGGGATATAATGCCATACACATAAGTAATGAAAACCTGGCTTAACATGCTCTAGATGTAATGTGCTATTGAAAGTAAGGGTAAACTAATCTGATGAGACCAGATCACTATACACCCTTTTCATTATATTGTGCACATCAACGATGCCTTCTTGGACCCGCTCAGTTTCTGCTCCTCTTAGGGAATTTCTGCCAGATCTCTGCATGACAAAACTTTTGCTGAATTTCAAGATGATATGTAGCTCTGGTTCGATGGCATATCCCTGAGGCATTAGCTTTCGTTGCTAATTCTGAACCGGAAGTTTCGGGTAACAGTGTCCCACTGCTGTTCCGCTTCAACAGCCATTCGTCTCATCGGCGTGCAGCACACCCTAAAGATTGATAGTTTTGACCAAGCTCGTGATCGAGGTGGTTGAGCTAAAATCCTGATTCCCTATGACGATGTTCCACCACTGCGCCGCGTGTTGTTTAAGTATGCCCAGAATTTATGGATATAGAGGACTAGTGTCACTTACCACTCTACATCTCAGAAAACCTGATTTCACCAAACAAAAACATGAGTTCACCAAACCTGTAACCAGCAAATGAATGTTGAGCTCCCTCTGGTGCTCGCCACTTAGCCCAACTCGGGACGGCTCGTGTGGCTTATCAGACACTACAGACGTTGCGAGCAGCAACCCCAATTTTGCTTCCTCCTCCTCTCCCCCCCCCCCCCCACCTCCCCCCATCCATGTTCTCCTGACGTATCACCAATAGACTTTTCTCTGAAGGATAAACAATGGTTAGAAATTTTTCCAGAATGATAAAATGATTTTCGAGGTGGAACGTTTCCCCAACAACCAAAAGACAGACTTCGACAAACTACATCTCTGCGAATTCATCCATTAACGATTATTCTTTTATGAGCATTTGCCATGGTACAAGACCTCTTTCTCTTCGTAACTTTACATCTTCCAGTGCTAGAGACATCAGATCCTATAAAGACTCCAAGCAGTAACAATCTCAAACAAGCGCAGCCAGTCATACTGTCCAAAATAGCGTAGTCACAAATATATTTTCTCAGACTATCATAAGAAGTTTGTGCTATCGTTTGACGCTTCCAATGAGGCTTTGGGGTGTATCAAGGCAGGTGCTAGATGGTGAATAGTATCCTATGACTTACGCTTCATGCGAACTGCATGAAGTGGAAAGGAACTATTCCACGGTAGAAAAGGAATGCTCAGCTTAATACAGTAAGTGGAATAACGTAATATCGATGCTATTTGTATGGGAAGGAATTCAATGTGGAAACCGATCATGCAGCTATAAAATGACTATTAGGGTTGAAGAACCCTTCTAACACGCGCAGAGGTAGTCATTGAAACTGTTATGAAGTTGAGCATAAGTGAGGCAAGAAGCACAAACTGGGATAGTTTCAGCAGGAAGATAAGGGTACTGCAAGTATTGGGTGATGACGTAGTAGAGCGACAGACAGCTCTGCTGATGTAGACTGCAAGCTGTATATAATGCAGATGCAGTTCAACATGCGAGACCACTTGTTATGTAAATCAACTTAGTGGGGCCATGTCTGGTAGTACCAGAGCAGTTCAAAGAGGCAGTGTTAAAGGAAACATGATCACATGCTATTTGGGGATGGAGGTCATAGGGCGACGAACCACTGGGTAGCGGAACGATATAGTGGGAAACGAGGAAGGAGATTTAGACCAATACATGAAGGATTGTCTGCAGTATGCAGAGTGACCAGACACGAACCATGTGCAAGCAGCGTCGCTAAGGTTACCACATACGACTAAACCTTTGAATAGGAATGGATACTCCAGGACTTCAATAGGAAACCATTTTGTTTGAACGAATACTGACAACTTCTCACGGTACATGAGAATGATCACCATTCTGAATCAGCAAGACAGTATGGTGGCAGACCAAGGGACAAATTTCATGTCGCATTTGATGAAATAATGTCATTGTCTACAGGTTCGGAAATTAAGTAACAATCCGCTGCACCCTGCACTAACTGTAGAACAGAGCATATAAACCGCACTATTAGTAGAATGTTGAGTTGCTACGTAAACTCTCACCTCAATTATTGGGATACATACTAGTCAGTTGCCTTAGAGGCCTACGATTCGAATGTTCACATCAGTACTGGGCTATCCCCTTATTAGGTGGTGTATGTGGGACGGTGCCTTCATTGTTTGGTACGGTCAGACCAAAAATCGGCAAGGACGGAGAGTCATTCGGAATTTCGCCAAGGAACTAAGTAGTATAGAGATTTGAGCAGGGACACTCTCCGAGACCCTGGAACACCAGGAGTTAGTAGCAAATTGTACAGGGAAATTATTGCAGTATAGGGTAGGGCAATAGTAGATGTTACACCCACTAGGTAAAACCAAATAACTGTTACAAGGAACCAGGGACGATGCCAAGCAATGGAGACGACATCACCAGTTAATGTCAAGCTGCAGTTGCAACTAGAATGACGATAGTTCACGTGGGATGCCTATGACTATTACTATTTCATTGCCGCAAGTATCGGCATCCAGAGCTAAGAGATGGTGAAATGCAGGAAGGAAAAAAAAAAAAAAAAAACTGACACGAAGTGGCCCAGGGCGAGGAGCTATTTCTGGGCAGGGTTAGGTTGAGGCAGTGGGTTGTGGCCTGGGTGCAGGTCGTTGGTAGCTTAGGAAAACACTATCACAAAGGCTTCTCGAGATTCATGCTGCTCTACTGGTAGTGCGGTGGCCACGACCCCTCAGAGTACGGCGTGGATGACTTCTTGTGTGCTGTGGTGGACAGGCCAGGATGCCGGGCGTGACGTCCATGGCTGTAGGCCTGCTCAATGGCATGGTCCCCAGTTACGTGCGGCGTGGCTTCTTATAAAAAGTGCTAGTACTGTAGAAGATTGCCGGAATTATTATAGGGGCGATAGCCTCTGGAAGTGGAACCCACCCCTAAGAGCAGTGGCGTGTGGCGCCAGAACGCCCGGACCTGCAAAGGAGGCCAAGCAGCTGTACAGCCTTTGTCTCAAACTGCTGTCCCTCCCCCTTCATCATCCCCCCCTCCCCTCCCCCCACACCCCAAAGTCGGAATCTGGGTTGCTGTTGAAGCGAAGCTGGAGGCGGACCGACAGCAGAAAGGCACCAAGCCGAGGGAGGACTTAGTACTGAAGGTTGGTCCGGCAGTGGTGGAGGCTAAATCTCTAGGTAGCTGCTTGCTCATCCATAATGCTGTGGCATCAGGAGTAGGCCTCTCGTCATAGCAGGTGCTGCTGCACTGCAAATACCTAGCTGCTAGAACTGACGGGTATTGCCGGCCGAAGTGGCCGTGCGGTTAAAGGCAAGACCGCTACGGTCGCAGGTTCGAATCCTGCCTCGGGCATGGATGTTTGTGATGTCCTTAGGTTAGTTAGGTTTAACTAGTTCTAAGTTCTAGGGGACTAATGACCTCAGCAGTTGAGTCCCATAGTGCTCAGAGCCATTTTTTTGACGGGTATTTATAATTGTTAGAAGCCTACTTGTTGTGCCAATACACTACTTCCAGCCACGAACGGTGTAAACAAATCCGTGGCTCGATGGTGTAGAAACCACTCTGCCTGTCTTTCGACTGCAGCGGTGCTCAGCTGGTTCGCCTCCCAATGCATACGCAAGACCACCTGCAATAAATTTTAGGTGGTCTTGGCATACACAACCCTACTAAGACACCCAACTAAGATACATCGACGCTCATGCTGAATTCGCGAAAAAGCCCTAACACAATTCTTCGTCTTCAAATTCAAATAAAGACTTCACGTGACGTCACGTACCTCCCACAACAAAATGGAAAATTCTGATCTAACCGAGATACGGATCGTCTACAATGGAGTGGCTTTCAAGCTTCACTTCATTCACCAATTGTTTTGGCGTTGTACCGATACGCGGTACAAAATATTAAATCGTGCGACTACAACTCTGACACAAAGCAAAGTAAAATTAAAATTTTAAAACTCTGAAAATGTGCGTTTAATTAACTGTCAGAATGGTAATTTGTAACGAAACGAAATGCTAACCAAGCAAAAGACACTACGAGAACTGTATAGAATCAATGTAGTAATGTAATTGTTCTTTTACTCGCTGGCGCAAGAAACCATAAAGACAAGCGTTATTACTCACTATGTTCTAGCCTTGAAGATAACGCACGCTACGGCGGCCACTTCGCATTGTAAGTGGTGAATTTCAAATAACATATTGTAATTTATGCTTATCGTGAATTTTTCTTTCATGTGTGCAGTAAACTTCCTGCAGGAGTAAGAATAAGGTTTATTTTCAAGATTTTCATTACACTGGATAAACAACGAGAACGGGCGAACAATCGACCATGCTTGGCAGACATCTTGCATAGGAATAATTTCATTGCGTTCCGTAATCAAAGGACACTTTAAAAGACTTGCATCATAATTAGTAAAGAAAAAATGTATTCACTTTCAATTTATTTCGTATTAAAGTAAAAACTAAGAACATTCAGTTCAGTACAGAGACTGGGCGCTCCTCGGCAAAACATTATTCCGTTTAAAAAAGGAAATAATTTCTTTAATTAAAAGGTTCCTTAAGATAAATTTCGCTACGGTAAAGATATCCTGCAGCGATTTTTAATGTGATAACACGAAATACAATCCCTGAAATTACGTTTACTTTTTTTGGCACCATGAACGCTCCCCGTAGACATCAGTTTCAACAAATTCTAAAAGCATCTCGCGCAATCCTATATTAACAAGGCGGTGAGTCGCGTGCTGTTAAATAATATGAGCTCAGAGAATTATTTTACGAAAGTATAGATTCCTGTCCCCCACTTCATGATTTTTCTTGTGCCCTCTCCGCAAAATAAGTGCTCTATTCACCCTCTTGCCGGGCGTAAATATCAAAGTTAGCCGATAAGTTTTCTTACACTTTTCGTCACAATCGTTGAGTATACCTTAAGTAGACTTGAGACTGTGTGCGGACCTGTGCGGTAGCGTTACAGCGTTAAATCACCAAACACGAGAAACCAATCCTGAACTACAATGCACTGTAGCCACTATTGCTACCTCACCCAAAGTTCTAGGTTCCCACACAAAATCAATCACTTGGCGCTTTTCACCCCACAAAGTGAAATCAAAATTCACAGTTCGGCGTAAATATCTTTCAAACAAGACGATACCAATCTCACGGAATTATTCTAAACTACTGTAGCGTTTGACTCAAACACTCCCGAGTCTAACCCCGATTCGGACCGATGTTAGACCGGCTACCAACGAAAACTATCTGAATTTCTCACGTGACAAAACTAGAAACATTAACGATGAACAAACTTACCACGCTAATTCTCCCTTTTAACAATAGTTGGATTTTCTTTGAGGCTGCCTGAGTCTTGTGCCGTAGACGTTATCTTTGCCGCAAGTTGCACCTCTGCAGTCGTCCGTACGTAGTAAACTCGCTGACTGGATTCTGCTGCTCAGATATTTTCAGACCACAATCTACACATTTTACAAAACTAAATGGAGGAACACCCTCCAAACAGCTAATTAAACCCTTGTTTCTTTTCACAACAAAATTTTGTGAAGATGAGGAGACACCTTCTAGCACTGCCGAGTTAATGCAACACAGATTTTGGCGCATTACAGCTTGTAATGTACTGCAGAGATGCCCGTCTCTAAATGTGGGAAGGGCACGTAGAACACCACCTTCAACAGGTACGAGTGTACAGTAAACATTAACCTGTACGTACTGAACTATTTCTTGTTATGGATGAAATTCGAGCCCAGTTAGACTGGGAGTTAATCGAAAATTTTACATTTAAAATACATTTATACTAACTAGAACAATACCAGTACTTCATACAAATTCGCAATTCGTTTGCAGACACGTTTATTGGAACGATTTTGCTTCCGTTATCTATTTTCACGCTAATAATTTTCGCTACTGGTTATGATGCACCCTGTATACAAATTTTGCACTTGGGCGTCTGTGGCGCTCCTCTCGGCATGGCCTCCAACCGGCCGCTTCTGTTCGTTGGGCCTTAAACCGGACCCTGGGTACACATGCACATACTGGAGCTCAGTTACCAGGGTAATCTACTGCAGTCGGTAGGCTGAAACTAGAGCTCTGCATTCTGTGAAACATCCTCGTTCCAAAGCAGTATATGACCGAGACACTGGTGAAATACAGAAACTTCCTTCTCTTTATAGTACATTCCTTCGAGCGCTGAATAGGTCGTGACAACTGAACATTTGTGCCAGATCGGGAAGCGAACCCAGGTTTTCTGATTTCCGCGAGCAGTCACCTATAGCATTAGGCCACCTGACCACATCTACAGTCCTAATACAAATTTTCGTTACCATTATGTCTCCTACTATTATTTCTCAACAAACAGTTATTTTCCATTCTGGAATAGAACCGCCAGAGAAACGGACATGAAGAATAGTGGCTGAACTTGTCTAATTGAATTTAATTCACTAACACTAAAAGAGTGGAATCTATGAGGATTAATTTGTATAAAATACAATGACAGGAAATGGAATCGGTATAGTTTCGGAAAATAACTGGAAGAAACCTGACAATGGAAGACTGTTTCATACCTGTAGACATCTTCACGTAGCGTAGCAGTACAGCACTACCCGCACACCGATAATGTTACTGCCGGCCGGTGTGCCCGAGCAGTTCTAGGTGCTACAGTCTGGAACCGCGCGACCACTACGGTCGCATGTTCGAATCCTGCCTCGGGCATGGATGTGTGTGATGTCCTTAGGTTAGTTAGGTTTAATTGGTTTTAAGTTCTATGGGACTGATGACCTTAGACGTTAAGTCCCATAGTGCTCAGAGCCATTTTTGATAATGTTACTCCTGTGAAAAGAATTTAAAATGGCCGTAGTTGTGTGTAGATGCTAAGGTATAGGACTGAATTTCGTTTCTGAAAAGATGAGTATTGAAAGGAAGCAGCAGCAGACCAAACGGGATTCGAACCAAAATTCTATTGGTTGTAGAGCAAACTGCAGTTAAGTAAGTGAAAACGGTCGCTAATCCAAGTAGGCAAATTTGTATGGAGTGCTTGCACTGATCTTAAAGAAAGTGAACATTGGTATTTACTTTATTTGATACAGAAATTGTGTTTTGCAAATGGAATAAGAGACAACATACTTTAGCTAAGAATGCACCTGTGGTTTGACGTGAACAACACAGAAGTAATACTAAACGTTTTGACAATAACTGGCTCTCAGTAACACTATCTGCATATTGAAGTAGGAAAGCTAATGGCCATTACATGCAATAGATTACCGAAAATGAGTAATGAATTACCGATGGTGGAGCACTATTAACTTTGACACGAGGCTTCCTTATCACCGTAATTATTGGGAAATACTGTTATTGAAACGGTTTCCAGTACATATTATAGCACAAATATTATAAGAATGATAGTTGCACTTCATTAGTACAGCAACTATAATATGGAATGCAAAGCTGGCTAACAATTAGCATGGGAAGGGTGGGGGGGGATGAGTAGGAACTATTCTCTTAATAACTAAGATAAAGTCTGACTAGTTTTGTTACAACACAATATGAAAAACACCTGTAAACACAAAGAATACAAATAATATTACAAACCTGTACAGTAACTTTCCTTGTGCTGGCCCTTTCAATTTACTACCCAGTAGCTACTCTGAATAATCAGAGTTGTGTGCAAAGAACTTTAATAATATACTGAGATTTCAACAAGAATGACATCCAAATAAAATACTTAAGATCTTTCCTTTGTAATTATGCTTTGGTAAAACTAACTATCCTACGAAGAACATGTGTACTTCAGAACCGAGAATTACTGAATGTTAAAGAACTATTACTCCGTAAAAGTTATTCAATTTTATTAAAGAAAGCAATTACTTTTTAGTGAAATAAAATAGGATACTCGGAAACAATGCAGCAGTTGAGAAAGGACTCTACCTGGGGAAATGATAAGGATTAAACATGACGTCTCAACACAAAGTTTAATGAAAATACGGCTATTTTTCGGATAAGAGACCAAATAACTGGTGCATGCAATTACACAGTACTCAACCGATTACTTGAGACGAAGGTGGCGATCTCTTGTTGCTACAAAAATGGAGCCAGAAGTATTCATGGCCCTTGCTGTATAACAGAATCTTGAAAATTCTCTTCTTAGCGTTGGTTTTTGTAGTTCAGAGCAGATCAATGTGTCATGAACAATGAACCAAAATTCTTCCACATCCGAAGAAATGTTCACTAATCTTGCCTTATTCAGCACACAAGGTTTTTTTTTTTTGGTGGGATTTAAGGGCGCTCAACTACTGAGGTCATTAGCGCCCAGTCACAATTGTTTGAGCACATAGACTCTAGTAAAACTCAAGGGCAGGGGGAGGGGACACCAGAAAGTCCTTACAAAGATGCAGATAAAATAAGTAAAAGAGTTAGATGTCTTTGGACAAGCCAGTCAAAGTTATAAAACGAAAAAAACGAGCAGCTGCTTGAGCGTCATCAGCTAAAATATCCGGTAAAGTAGATGGCAGGGACAGGACAACACGAGATTGACTAAAGCGGGGACACGACAATAAAACATGGCGCACTGTTAATGCTTGACCACAAGGGCACTGCGGGGCTGGGTCACCGGAGAGCAGGTAGCGGTGGCTAAACCGGCAATGCCCAATCCGCAACCTGGTCAGAAGGACCTCTTCTCGCCGAGATGGTTGGGAGGAGGTTGTCCAAGCAGTTGGGAACGGTTTTACTGCCCGGAGCTTGTTTCCTTGAAGGGATGACCAAGTATCCCACCACAACGACACAAGCCTCTTACAAACAACCCCACTAACGTCAGATGACGGGACACAATGGGAGGCTGGCCGAGGCAGGAGGACTGCAGCCTTGGCTGCAGCATCAGCAGCCTCATTCCCAGGCACTCCTACATGTCTGGGAACCCACAGAAAGCTGACAGGAGAGCCATCATTAGCGAAAGAATGGAGGGACTGCTGGATCCGTTGCACCAAGGGATGGACCAGATAGGGAGCACCAAGGCTCTGAAGAGCACTGAGTGAATCAGAGCAGAGTACATACGATGAATGGCAGTGGCGGCGGGCATACTGAACGGCCTGATGGAGAGCAAAAAGCTCGGCCGTAAAGCTCGAACATTGGTCGAGGAGCAGGTATTTAAAGGTGACGGCCCCGACGACAAAGGCACAGCCCACACCATCGTCAGTTTTGGAGCCATCGGTGTAAATAAAGGTGTGACTGGCAAGTCGAGCACGAAGTTCCACAAACCGTGAGCAATACACTGCAGCCGGAGTACCCTCCTTCGGGAGCGAGCTGAGGTCGAGATAAATATGAACCGGAGCCTGGAGCCAAGGTGGTGTCGGGCTCTCACCCTCTCTGAAGGTGGTAGGGAGGGCAAAATCCAATTGTCGAAGCAGGCGACGAAAGCGGACTCCAGGGGGCAGCAGGGCAGACACATACAACCCATACCGACGGTCGGGAGAATCGGCGAAGAAGGACTGATAAGAGGGGTGGTCGGGCATTGACAACAGCCGGCAGGCATACCGACACAGCAGTACGTCGCGCCGGTAGGTCAATGGTAACTCGGCAGCTTCAGCATAAAGACTCTCGACGGGACTAGGGTAGAAGGCTCCGGTCGCAAGACGTAACCACAATGGTGGATGGAGTTGAGACTGCGTAAGAGGGATGGCCGAGCAGACGAGTAGACGAAGCTCCCATAATCCAGCTTCGATCGGACTATGGACCGATACAAGCGAAGCAGGACAGTGCGATTCACGCCCCAAGATGAACCACTAAGAACTCTGAGGACATTAAGGGAACGTGTACAACGGGCCGCCAAATAAGAGACGTGCGGAGACCAACAAAGTTTCCTGTCGAGTGAGAGCCCTAGAAACTTAGTTGTTTCCATGAAGGGGAGAACAACGGGACCGAGATGTAAGGATGGCGGAAGGAACGCTTTATATCGCCAAAAGTTGATACAAACCGTCTTCTCTTCAGAGAACCGGAAGCTATTTGCCACGCTCCACGAGTATAGGGTGTCTAGACAACGCTGAAGGCAGCGCTCCAGGAGGCATGTTCTCTGGGCACTGCAGTAGATCGCGAAGTCATCGACAAAGAGAGAGCCTGAGACATTAGGGGGAATGCAATCCATAATTGGATTGATCGCGATGGCAAAAAGGGGTACGCTCAAGACGGAGCCCTGAGGCACTCCGTTCTCCTGGAGGAAGACGTCGGACAATACGGAACCCACACGTACCCTAAACTTTCGATCTGTTAAAAAGGAATCAATGAAAAGGGGCAGGCGACCGCGTAGACACCACCTGTGCATAGTGCGGAGGATACCTCCTCTCCAACAGGTATCATAAGCCTTCTCCAAATCGAAGAACATGGCTACCGTTTGGCGCCTTCGTAAAAAGTTGTTCATGATGAATGTCGACAAGGTCACAAGGTGGTCAACAGCGGAGCGGCAGCGACGAAAGCCGCATTGAACATTGGTAAGTAGCTGTCGAAATTTAAGAATCCAGACTAACCGAGCGTTAACCATGCGCTCCATCACCTTACAGACACAGCTTGTAAGAGAAATGGGGTGGTAACTAGAAGGAAGGTGTCTATCCTTCCCAGGTTTGGGTATAGGAACAACGACGGCGTCACACCAACGCATGCGGACCTGACCTTCGGTCCAGACGCGATTGTAGGTACAAAGAAGGAAGCTTTTGCCCGCCGGAGAAAGGTGTGCCAGCATCTGAACGTGAATGGCATCTGGCCCCAGAGCAGAGGACCGGGACAGTGCAAGCGCACGTTCGAGTTCCTGAATAGTAAAGGGGGCATTATAATTTTCCAGAATCATCGAGTGGAAGGAAGGTCGCCGAGCCTCTTCTGCCTCTTTCCTGGGAAGGAAGGCAGGGTGGTAATGGGCGGAGCTTGAAACCTCCGCGAAAAAGCGGCCGAAGGCATTGGAGACAGCCACAGGATCAACAAGGACCTCATTACCTGAGGTCAGGCCAGGTACCGAGGAGTGGGCCTGAACGCCTGACAGCCGGTGCAGGCCACCCCAAACGACAGAAGAGGGAGTAAAACTGTTAAAGGAGCTGGTGAAAGAGGCCCAACAAGCTTTTTTGCTGTCTTTGATGACTCTACGGCTTTGCGCTCGTAGTCGTTTGTATCCAATACAATTCGCCAACGTAGGAAGGCGGCGAAAGGTGCATAAAGCACGTCGTCGAGCACGGATAGCGTCTCTACAAGCCTCATTCCACCAGGGGACGGAAACGCGACGTGAAGAAGAGGTAGTACCAGGAATGGAACGTTCGGCAGCATTGATGATAACAGCTATGAGGTATTCGACCTGACTGTCACAACTGAGAAAATCGTGGTCCGGAAAGGTCGCCAGGGAGGAGTAAAGGCCCCAGTCAGCTTTCGGTATGTTCCAGCTCGAAGGACGTGGGGATGGGGTGTGGTGCAGGAGACGAACGACACAGGGGAAGTGGTCGCTCGAATAGGTGTCAGAAAGGACATACCACTCGAACCGACGGACAAGAGTGGTAGAACAGATCGAGAGGTCCAAGTGGGAGTAGGTATGAGTAGAGTCCGAGAGGAAAGTCGGGGCGCCAGTATTGAGGCAGACAAGATTGAGATAGTTTAAGACATACACCAAGAGGGAGCCTCTTTGACAGGATGCAGGAGAGCCCCAAAGGGGTTGATAGGCATTGAAGTCGCCAAACAATAAAAACGGCGGAGGGAGCTGAACAATCAGGTGCATCAAGTCAGCCCGACTAACTGCGGATGACGATGGAGTGTAGACGGTACGAACGGAAAAAGTAAAGACAGAAAGAGTAATACGGACAGGGAGTGGCCAAGGGGGAAAGGGCAGGAGAACTAGAACCAGAGACAGTACCTTTCTTTTTAAAAGACTCGGCCGCAGAGCGACCTGATACATGTTGACGGTTCGTCTGCGAAACGTCCGCCCCGATACCACCCACTCCGACCAGGGGCTCTCCCCACAGGCGCCACCCAGCCTCAGCAAGGGCCACCTGGCAGGATGACCGTTGCCGCGAGTCCTGGTGCCCCAAGGAGACGGGCATCTACTCCTTGGCCGACGTGGGGAGGGTGCAGCCCAGGTATCGGCAGTACGATCCCTGTGTTGTCAGGGAGCTACAACCTAGAGGGAACATGACGACCCCACCACAACGGGTTGGCTACAGTGCTGGATTTCGGGTGCCATGGAAAGTCCATCATGATCGTAAGTGCAGATGGGGACGCACTATGGGCGTAACTTGTACAACCCATCAAGCGTTTAGGCCCAATTTGAGGAATAGTGGGTATGGTTACAACGTTGAGTGCCAAGGTCTTAGTGCACGGAGGACCAGTGATACACCACGTAAGGCGTCCTTCCCCAAAAGGCTCGTACTTCTGTAGAATTTTGAAAAATGGAGGTCAAACCCCAAGGGGGACCATCACATGGAAGGCCGAAACGGTTGAAACTCCTTTTAGTCGCCTCTTACGACAGGCAGGAATACCTCGGGCCTATTCTTACCCCGGACCCGCAGGGGGAGGCACACAAGGTGCTTACATTTTGCCTGCTAGCCACTGACAGTGTGTGCTACGAAAGACTGCTGCGGTCCTATCACCAAATTCACTTTTTCCATTCCCGCCAAACCAGTTTCGTTGCGGAGAGACTTTCCTCCAAGTTTTACGTCATTACAATTTTACGTGCCCTGTGCATGAACCAGATCTTCAAGAATAGTTTTAACATTCCAAAACTTTTACTGAACATCGCTTTTGAAATGACATAGATCAATTATAGTAACAAATTATTAACAAAACGTTTACATAGACGTATCGAAGAACATGTTGATTCAGAGGTCACATTAACATAAGCAGACAAACAAGCTGTACGAGAAAAGGAGGTGATGTCGATATTAGCGTTACATTGGTTAAGGCGGCTGTTCGCGGAAAGCAGTTATTTACGGTCTACTCCTGGGGTGCCGCAAATTTTCAGTTTTCACCACATATTCCTTACATTTTAAGCTCGGCATTTCCGCCCAGTTAGCACTGATACCCAATTTACGTCACTGCATCTCCGCCGATTTCATCACCATTGATACATTCATACCATTTCAGTGTACGTAATTTGTAACAATCTCGAGCGTTGATCGCGTACCCAGCGCTGTCAGTCTCGACCGCTCCTGCGTTCGATATCGTTTCGCCCAGAGGTGCTTACCTTTTGGATAGATCAAGAACGTAATCTGTAACAGCGTATTAAAAATATTTCAAATAATTATGTAGTTTGTAAACATATTACATGACAACGTAAATCATGACTGTACTCAGGACGTGGGCTACGTGGGAGGGAGGGGGTGAAGGCGTGAAACTCTTTCTAAATTTGCAGTAATTTTTTTTTTGTTTTTGGTTTTAGGGCGCAAAACTTCTGTGGTCATTAGCGCCCAGCCCGTGACTTAGGAAACAGTAAAAAACCGAAATTGAAAACCAGCAGCAATGGGAAAAAAGTCATAAAATTGGAGAAACTAAAAGCAGAAGGAATGCTTAAAAATCCACAACAGAAAGGGGTTGGTTGTCCCCAAAAAAGGCTTCAAATGACTGACGTCAATTCACTGTCACTAATAAACTGGAGAACGCGGTCGGCTGAGCGCGTGTCATCTGCTAAAATCGACGATAGATCAGGCGATAGCTGTAGACGGGAGCGTAACGGATTAAAATAGGGGCATTCAATTAAAAGGTGTCTTACCGTCCACAGCTGAGAGCAGTGGGGACAGAGTGGGGGAGCATCAAAAATGGCTCAAATGGTTCTGAGCACTATGGGACTCAACTGCTGTGGTCGTTAGTCCCCTAGAACTTAGAACTACTTAAACCTAACTAACCTAAGGACATCACACACACCCATGCCCGAGGCAGGATTCGAACCTGCGACCGTAGCAGCAGCGCGGCTCCGGACTGGAGCGCCTAGAACCGCACGGCCACTGCGGCCGGCTGGGGGAGGATCGCCGCTTAAAAGATGTCGATGGCTAAAAAGACAGTGCCCTATCCGGAGTCTAGCTAAAATTACCTACTCCCGACGACGCGTTAGGGAGGAAGAGTTCCAAGCGCAAGGAAGGGCTTTCACTTCCCGCAATTTATTATGGGGAAGTGTTGACCAATGCGCGTGCCATAAATGAGCCACTTTGCGACATAAAACGCTCCATAGATCGGTGAAGGGAATCGACTGAATAGCTGGCCGAGGAAGAGAGACTGCAGCCTTGGCCGCTATATCGGCCGCCTCATTCCCACAGATACCAACGTGTCCCGGGAGCCAGAGGAACGCCACCGAGACGCCCCCCAGGTGGAGCAAGCGCAGACAGTCCTGAATCCGGTGGACCAGAGGGTACACAGGGTAAAGAGCTTGGAGACTGAGGAGAGAGCTGAGAGAATCTGAGCAGATTACGTACTGTATCCGCTGATGGCGGCGGATGTAGTGGACAGCCTGGAGAACAGCGTAAAGCTCCGCAGTATAAACCGAACACTGGTCGGGAAGCCGAAAGTGATTTGGGGTGTCGCCAACAATATAGGCACTCCCTACACCTGTTTTCGAGCCGTCGGTGTAAATAAATGTGGCGTCCGTCATTTGTGCACATAGAGCAGCAAATGCCCGACGATAAACAAGTGTAGGGGTACCATCCTTAGGAAATTGACATACGTCACGGAGCAGGCAGATCCGGGGACGGAGCCAAGGCGGTGCTGTACCCCAAGTTGTCATGAAGGTTTTAGGAAAGCGGAAGGAAAGAGAATGGAGCAGTTGACGGAAGCGGACTCCCGGGGGTAGTAGGGAGGTGGAGCGGCCTGCATACCCTACATCAAAGGAGGCGTCGAAAAAAAAGTCATGGGCTGGATTAGCAGGCATGGAAACAGATGGCTAGCATAACGACTCCGAAGGACTGCTCGCCGATTGGACAGCGGAGGTTCAGCAGTCTCAGCATAAAGGCTTTCCACAGGGCTAGTGTAAAAAGCTCCAGACACTAAACGTAATCCACGGTGGTGGATAGAGTCGAGACGCCGAAGAATAGACGGCCGAGCAGAGGAGTAGACTGTTTCCATAATCCAATTTAGAGCGCACTAAGGCGCGATAGAGGCGGAGAAGGACCACTCGGTCCGCTCCCCAGGAGGTACCATTCAGGACACGGAGGGTGGTAAGGGATCGCAGACAGCGAGCCGAAAGATAGGAAACGTGGGAAGACCAGCATAGATTTCTTTCAAACATAAGACCCACGAATTAAGCGACGTCCGAAAACGGAAGGTTGACAGGACCTAGATGTAAGGAGGGCGGAAGAAACTCCTTACGTCGCCAAAAATTAACACAAACGGTCTTACTGGGTGAGAAACGGAAGCCGGTTTCGATGCTCCAAGAGTGGAGGCGATCGAGACATCCTTGAAGGCGTCGTTCAAGAAGGCTGGTCCGTTGAGAGCTGTAGTAGATCGCAAAATCGTCCACAAAGAGGGAGCCCGAGACATCAAGAAGGAGACAATCCATAATTGGATTTATGGCGATGGCAAACAGTACAACACTCAGCACGGAGCCCTGGGGTACCCCGTTTTCTTGGGAGAAAGTACGGGAGAGAGTAGTGTTCACCCGCACCCTAAATGTGCGCTCTGCCATAAATTCGCGAAGAAAAAGGGGCAGCCGGCCTCGAAAGCCCCAAGAGAACAGTGTGCGGAGGATGCCTGTCCTCCAACAGGTATCGTATGCTCTCTCCAGATCAAAAAATATTGCTACCGTTTGGCGTTTCCGGAGAAAATTGTTCATGATATAAGTGGAGAGAGCAACAAGATGGTCAACTGCAGAACGATGCTTTCGGAATCCGCATTGGGCTGGTGTTAAGAGACTGCGGGATTCCAGCCACCAAGCTAAACGGTAATTCACCATACGCTCAAAAACCTAACAGACACTACTCGTGAGAGAAATGGGTCGATAGCTAGAGGGGAGATGTTTGTCCTTTCCAGGTTTCGGAACGGGAACGACAATAGCTTCCCGCCATCGTCTGGGAAAGGTGCTGTCGGTCCAAATTCGATTATAAAGGCGAAGGAGGTAACGCAGACTAGGGGTTGATAAATGCAGCAACATTTGGACATGGATACCATCCGGTCCTGGGGCGGAGGAGCGAGAAGAAGGGAGGGCATGTTGGAGTTCCCGCATGGAGAAAACAGTATTGTAGCTTTCGCGATTTTGAGAGGAGAAAGCAAGATGTCGCACTTTCGCTGCACGTTTCTTCGGGAGAAACGCTGGCGGGTAATTTGAAGAGCTCGAAATCTCAGCAAAGTGCTGACCCAATGAGTTAGAAATTGCTACGGGGTCCACTAAGGTATCATGCGCGACAGTGAACCCAGAGACCGGGGAGAAACTAGGCGCGCCTGAGAACCGTCGAAGCCGACTCCAAACTTCCGAGGAGGGAGTGAAGGTGTTAAATGAGCTAATAAAGAATTTCCAGCTTGCCTTCTTGCTATCGCGGATGACGCGGCGGCATCGCGCACGGAGCTGCTTATAGCGGATACAGTTGGCCAAAGTAGGATGGTGACGGAAAATGCGAAGAGCACGTCGCCGCTCACGTATTGCGTCACGGCATTCCTCGTTCCACCAAGGAACTGGGGGGGCGCCAGGGAAATTCGGAGGTGCGTGGTATTGAACGTTCCGCAGCTGTAAGAATAACGTCGGTAATGTGTGTGACCTCATCGTCGACGCTGGGAAAGTGACTGTAATCGAATGTCGCTAGAGACGAAAAAAGTGTCCAATCGGCTTGGGCAAACTTCCAGCGTCGCGAGCGCATATATGGCAGTTGAGGCTGCAGTCTAAGGACACATGAAAAGTGGTCACTCGAGTGTGTATCATCAAGGGCGAACCATTCGAAGCGCCGAGCTAGCGGAACAGTACCGACCGCAAGGTCCAAATGAGATAAATTTTTCGTGGAGGCAGACAAAAATGTGGGGACCCCAGTGTTGAGGCAAACTAGATCCGCTTGGTGGAAGACGTCTAGCAATAGTGAGCCACGTGGACAAGGATGTGGAGATCCCCAGAGCGGGTGGTGGGCATTGAAGTCCCCAACCAGCAAATATGGGGGTGGAAGCTGACCAAGCGGATGATGGAGATCAGCTTGTGCCATTGGTGTGGACGATGGAATGTATACAGTACAAAGAGAGAACGTGTATCCAGAAAGGGAAAGACGGACGGCGACAGCTTGGAAGGATTGGGTGATAATGTAGAGTATCATGGAGAAGAATCATGAGTCCTCCATGGGTTGGAGTGCCTTCAACAGAGGGGAGGTCATATCGGACGGACTGAAAATGAGGGAGAACAAAGCGGTCATTAGGACGCAGCTTTGTTTCCTGAAGACAGAAGATGACCGGCGAGTAGGATCGTAAGAGGATCGACAATTCATCACGATTGGCTCGAAGGCCGCGGATATTCCAGTGGATAATGGACATAGGGTGAACAGAAAATGGAGGAATGTGACCAAGGGTGCTGTCAACTCAACGACTGCTCAGAGCTTGCGACCGACAGCATAGAATGGCATTCAGCCGAAGGCAGAAGATCCTGATCCATAGGTTGGTCAGGAGCAGCTCCTGCCACCAGCGATCGGCCGGTTGACCGGCCACCACCAGTGCGCCTCGGCGACACAGAAGACGGCCGAGGGCGATTTCCGCCAGGTGGTGCTGTAGATGGGACACGCCCTGGCGGAGAAGGAGAGGAACTGGGTTTCTTTGTAGCCTTCTTGGAAGTATGATGTTTAGATGAAGGAGGAACCGATGGTTGTGAAGTTGCGGTACGTAAAAACTCTTCACGAGTATGCTCTTTTTTCCAAGACTTGGCGTCTGAATTTTGGGCTCGAGATTTAGCAGAACCCGATGAAGGGTGAGCCATAGAGTGGGCAGGCGAAAGTGGTGAGGTTGAACGGGCGATCTTTGCGCTGGCCGATCTGACGACCGTGGTACTAAAGGTGAGGTCGCAAGTCTGCGTGGCCACCTCCTTTGTTGGCCGAGGGTAAGCAAGGACAGTGCTGTATTTTCCTGTCTGAGGCACGGTGGGCTGTCGACTGGCGAATAATTTTCGAGCAGCAAAGGCCGACACCTTTTCCTTCATTCTTATTTCCTGGATGAGTTTTTCGTCCTTAAAAACGGGGCAATCTCGAGAGGAAGCAGCGTGGTCACCCATACAGTTGATGCAGCGAGGGGATGGAGGTGGACAAGCACCCTCATGGGCATCCTTGCCACACGTAACACATTTGGCCGGATTGGAACAGGACTGGCTGGTGTGATTGAACCGCTGACATCGATAGCAACGCGTAGGGTTTGGGACGTAAGGGCGAACGGAAATTATCTCATAGCCTGCTTTGATTTTCGATGGGAGTTGAACTTTGTCAAATGTCAAGAAGACAGTGCGGGTTGGAATGATGTTCGAGTCAACCCTTTTCATAACTATGAACAGCCGTTACGCCCTGGTCAGACAGGTAGTGCTGAATTTCTTCGTCAGACAATCCATCGAGGGAGCGTGTATAAACGACTCCACGCGAGGAATTTAAGGTACGGTGCGCTTCCACCCGGACAGGGAAGGTGTGGAGCAGAGAAGTACGCAGCAATTTTTTGCCTGGAGGGCACTGTGTGTTTCGAACAACAGGGTGCCATTCCGTAATCTGGAACAAGACTTTACAGGACCGGCAATTGCGTCGACACCTTTCTGAATAATGAAAGGGTTGACCGTGGAGAAGTCGTGACCTTCGTCAGACCGAGAAACAACAAGGAACTGTGGCAACGATGGAAGAACCGTCTGTGGCTGAGACTCAGTGAACTTACGTTTGTGAGTAGACATAGTGGAAGGTGAGGAAACCATTGCGGAAGAATCCCCCATGATTACCGGCGTCTCCGATGGCGCGCTCCTCCCTTGTGGGGGCCCTCACTGAGGGCACACCCGCCTTAGGTGATTGTTCACACCTCAGGTCACACCTCCCGACAAACGGACGGAGGGACCAATCGGTACTTTCGGAAGGTATCAGCTCGGCTAATCACCCCTCCCTGGGCCTGGCCGTTACCAGGGGGTACGTACGTGTCCTACCTGTCTACCCGGGGCAGGGAATTACGCGTTACCCCATCACCGGCTACGCATGGAAGTGCGTGGTTCGGTCTTCAGACACGCACAGGGAGGAAAAAAGAGAAAGGGAAAGGAAAGAAGAGGGGGTCTCAAACGCCGCAGCGGAGAAAAGGTCAAAGAGAAGAGGGAAGGAAAAGAGAAGGACGGAGGAAGGACGAGGACTTGCAAGTGTAGAAAGCAAGGAATTTGGAACAGTTTCGAGCGTCCGTCTCCGGACTTGGCACAAACCATACTCCCAGAGGGGGAGAAAGGGAAGGAAAGAGCCAGAGGTGAGGGGGGGGGCGAAGATGGGGGACGGGGAAGGATGCGGAAAGGGAAGGGATGCAGCCCGGAAAGGAAGGAGGGCCACATTAGCTCGGGGCCCCGTGCTTGCTACGCACGTGTCCACAAAAGAGTTGTGGACCCCCTGGGGGGAAATTTGCAGTAAGTTGTCAGCTTTCGCGACACTAAGCACTAGGCACAAGAGCAGGATTTTAGAAGGCATCACAGGTGTCAATTTTGAAAAAGAGATGCATTGGTTGGGAACGTAATAAGTGACGCAAAAAAAAAATTTTTTTTTGATGCTGTGCTGTGCTCTACATGTGAAATCATTTCCAGTTATAAATCAACTACATCAGGAATAGACGGTACTAGGAAAGCAACTGTGGGAACACCTAAGTCAGCAGAAAGTACGATGGTTGGCATAATAGTTAATGTCTGGAGTAGTTCAGTAACCTTCAAACGTTTGTAATATCTGAATTTGAGATCTACTCGTATGAGCACATCAACATAGGTGCAATGAACGAAAAATTGACCTTTGCATAACATATAACTAGATCATTCCGTAAGTCATGGCAACTAGTGTATACCTTACGATAAAGCGACAACGTGATAAGGTGTGTTGAACCGCTAAGACAGTTTGCCTCTGAATGATAACATAAAATTGGGTTGAAGTACAGGAGGTCGCGGAAGAGAATGAAATGAAATACACGCATTGGAACTATGAGTAAATTTACTGTGCACAGGTAGAAATGTAATAGTCAAAATCAACTACTGTCCTTCAAAGTAGTCTCCCTGTGGGTCCACACAGCGATACCAAAGATAGGGAAGGCTTTGAATGCCATAAAATTGCCATCAATGTGTACCAGATGTCGCCGAAAAGCTGTGAGGACATCCACCCTATTTGCAAAGCGCCTCCCACACAATGGTTTCCTCAGTTGTGGAATGAGATCAAAGTCACATGGATCGCAATATCCAGCAGTGCCAGATGTTTTCGCAGTCACCAACAGCTACTCGTAGTTCCGCATAGCACTGAGTACCATTTCTGCCAGTGAGAAAGGTAATTTTCGCTTATACTCGCTGTTCCACTCTGCTTACATCCATCCTGTAGCACGCCAAGCTCACACAATGTTTCAGGCTCTGATACCGAACTAACCTCGCTTGCGGTAGCTATCTGTCGGTTGCTTTCGATACTGTTTGCCGCAGGCGTTCTAACGTATACTGCGATGACAGCGACGCCAAACGTTCGTGGGATATGCTATATTGCCATGACTTATGGAATGACCCTCGCAGAAGACAACTCGCTCATATGAAACTTCCTGGCAGATGGTAGAGCACTTACCCGCGAAAGGCAAAGGTCTCAAGTTCGAGTTTCGGTCTGGCACACAGTTTTAAACTGCCACGAAGTTCCCTATCAGCGCACACACTACTGCAAAGTGAAAATCTCGTTTTGGGAACTCAGACTTTGTTGAATATTCCATCGTACTGGATCTCCACAAATAATGAACGTGGGTTCAGCGAATATTGTCCGAAGCTACGTGAGAGGAAGGCTTGTGGGGGTACGAATCACGATTTTCCCTAATTTATAAATCCCTGTTACATGCTGCTGAAGGATTTCCGAGGACAGTGTATTTGCTCGTGTGTGTACACACACACACACACACACACACACACACACACACACACACACACACACACACACACACAATTACGTAACTAATCCTGTCTGCTGAAAATATTTGGTTGCTTCAAAACCAATTTGTGGTTACGTCTACTGTGGAGAGCTTTGCGTGACTGCTGATCACACACGCCACACTGTCTCTCCGTGGGACAATTGAAGTCAGAAAAGCACTGTTGTGACTGCAACATCATACTTACACAGATAAGCTCCTCGTAGTGTGGCAGAATATTACGCATTGTATTAAAGCTAATACCTACGTCAAATTCCAGCAGACCGCAATGGATTTCTTAAAATTCTGGAATAAGCTCCATGTTTGGTATCAGTTATGAAACGTGCAACTAAATATTAACGAAGGTGGTGAAGCCGTTGAGGTAGGATAAAAAAAGATGCTGTACCGATGCTTTAACAAATACGTCACAGAATTCTTGACGCGTCAGTTTTGAGTACCTAAAGGCCTACTGAAAAACAGGGGGTGGACAAAAATATGGGAACAACGCGATAAATACATTCTTGAACGTAAATGCAGATGCTACTCAAGACTGCTGGTCGCTATGTTTTATTTGAAAACTAAGGGCACCTGTGAAATGTTCTCAATACTTTGGAAATGTCAGTCATGGTCATAACAGTGTTCTGTGTAGCTAAATGAGTGAACGAGGGCGTATTTTTTGGTGCCCTTATGATGGGTGGGTAAGCGAATTGTTTGGTGTTTCAAGAAGAACTGTATGTAACATTTATACCGCATACAGGAAAAGCGGGAAAACGTCATCCGCTAAGACAACGCCGACGGAAGTTTATGTTGAGTGATCGTGACAGACGGCCATTGAAGAGGATTTTGACGAAAACGAGGACAGCAGCTGCAAAAGCCATTGATGGACTGAATGTCTCACTCGCGAACCTTGTCAGTACAAAAACACGAAGTGAGCTCCGTAAGCGAGGAACTGCAGGGCGAGCTGGAATTCCAAAATCACTCATCAGTGATGCAAATGCCTGTAAAAGGAGAACGTGGTGCCGAAGCCGTAAAACGTGGACTGTGAAACAATGGAAGAGAATCATTTGGCGGATGAGTCTTCTTTCACATATTTTCCAACTTCTGGCTGAGTTTACATCTCAAGAATGTAATACCGTATGGCGAGGATTTGACAGCCATGGGCCCATGGTTACTCGTCAAGATCGCATTACTCACAAGGATTGAGAGACCATTTTGACTGATCAGATCCAGCCCACGGAGCATTGTTTGTTCTCCAGTGGTGACGCTGTGCTCCAAGACTACAGTACCCCTGTTCACACAGATCGCATCGTCCAGAGCTGGTTTTGTGAGCGCCGGGATGAATTCTCTCATCTCCCTTGAGCACCAGTCACTAGGTATCAATAATATTGAGTCTTTATGGTGTACTTTGGAGACAAGGATGTGTGATCACTATCAACAACCTCCATCATTGTTATCTAAACTTACCAACATCATGCAGAAAGAATGGTATAAGATTCCATTGAAAATCCATACCGAGACGATTGGGAGCTGTTTTGAATCCTAACGGATACCCTATACCTTATTAGCATCTTAATATGTTTGTTTTTGGTGTTTACATGTTTTTGCCCACCCACTATTACCTGGCGGTAACGACGGAGGAAATCGACAGCTCGTTAGTGACACATTTGACGCGGCAAGAACTTCGTTAAGTATTTATTAATGACTGTCACCGCGAAAAACTCTGCATTGTACCGACTGCCCCCCCAAACTGCTTACACATAACCTCTAACAGTGCATTCACTACTACTCGTCGGAGCATCCCTGCAATATGATAGCTGTGAATGTATCTTATACTAATAATACATCTATACCGCGAGTTACTACAAGCAGGTTGCTCAAGGTACATGTCTTGGAAACAGAACACTACTTTCCCAGCCAGATGGTTGGAACAGTTTTAGGAATATATACATACGTAACAAAGTTCGATAAATCGTCGTTGAGGAGACACTGTTGGTAGCCCTTGGTTCATCTGACCGGTGAGTCACTTAAGTTTCCAAGTCTATTCGCCTGTACAAACGTGCGCAGCCATCGCTCACCCCTGTAATATATGGCCTAGGCATCGGTTTTTGATAGTGCCATTTGGCCATGCACAGTACACTTTAACAGCAGTGGCACGGAAAAGGTCAAAAAACTTAGCCATTTTGGAAATGCTGTCATGCTGTCAGCCTTGGCCCGAAAGCCAGTGATCACGCCCGCTTGCTCGTCGGATAAATCTCTCCATTTCCGCACTGTTTTCTGCTTCCCCCTGATTATATACCCTCCACTCCTACTGCCGCCAACCGCCGTCTGTGAGTGGTTATAGTACGCTCACGTCTAACAAAGGCAGTGACCACAATGTGACGATCGCCTAAATCGGTATAGTCTGATGTGCATTTCAGTCGTCGTCGTTCTGAATGCGAGTGCAGCGCAAGGAGAGCAATGATTTTGAAAGTAAGACGTTGTCTACCGACCTGAGTAAAACCCCTAAGATTTTGTTCGTATGTAAAATCAATAAGTAGGTCAAAATCATCTATTCATTCTCTCAGCGATCACACCGGCACAGAAACAGAAGATTTCAGAAGACCGAAATACTGAATTCGGTCTTCTGAAGTTGTTTCACCGCGGAAGATTGTAACACTGTCCTTCCTTTCAATCGTCGTACGAACGTCGAAACGGCAGATATTGAGATAACCAATAGCGGAATTGAAAAGTAGCTACAATCGCTTATTAGTGGAAAGGTGTAAGGACCAGATGAGATGCCTATAAGATTCTATAAAGATTATGCGGGAGAACTTGTTCCCCTTCTAGCAGTAATTTATCGTAGATCGCTTGAACAACAAAGGGAACCGAACGACTGGAAAAAAGCGCAGGTCATTCCCGTTTTTAATAAAGGCCGCGAGACAGATCCACACAGTTATAGACCCAAGAGGTACGACAAAGTAATGAGACTGATGTGAAAAAATGTTGCTTACCGTCTTAGTCAAGTTTAGTGTTGTCTCCTTCAAAGTAGTTACCTTCTGATTGCACACACTTTTTCCAGCGCTTCTGCCATTGATGGTAACATTTAATATCCTCCAAGACCCTCGTCACAGCTTTTTGGACATCTTGTGTTTGAAAATTGTGTTCCTTGACCGCCGTTTTGACTCTTGGAAATAGAAAAAAGTCGCATGGAGCGATATATGACGAATAAAGTGGCTGTGGTAGTACTGAAATTTGTCTTGAGGTGAAAAATTGCTGTATGTAGAATTATGGAACATGTCTTATGCCCAAGAATTATGTTTTTGAAAAATGAACATCTCTATAAAAATCAACATGGATTCCGCAAACAGAGATCCTGCAAAACTCAGCTTGCTCTGTTCCTCCAAGAGATCTGCAGCGCAATGGACAACAGCGGTCAGGTTGATGCCGTGTTCCTTTATTTCAGTAAGATACTTGACACCGTTCCGCATTGCCGTTTAATGAAAAAAATATGAGCGTACTGAGTATCTGAGCAGACCTGCGATTGGATTCAAGACTTTCTTGCATATAGAACACAACACGTCGTTCTTAACAGAACTAAATCGACAGATGTAAAGGTAATACCCGGGGTACCACGGGGATGTGTGATAGGACCGTCGCTTTTTACAATATATATAAATGATGTAATACAAAACGTCGGATGCTCTTTAAGGCTTTTCGCAGATGATGCAGTTGTCCACACCAAAGTAGCAACGCCAAAAGATAGTAAGACTTTGCAGAACGATCTGCAAAGAACTGACGAATGGTGCAGCCTCTGGCAGTTAACCCTGAACGTAAGTAAATGTAACATATTGCGCGTACTTAGGAAGAGGAATCCACTACTGTACAGCTACACTATTGATGAGAAACAGCTGGAGACAGCGACTGCCGTAAAATATCGAAGTGTAACTATCCATAGCTACCGTAAGTGGAATGACCACATAAAACAGACAGTGGGAAAAGCAGACACCAGACTCAGATTCATCGAAAGAATCTTAAGGAAATTTAACACATTCACAAAAGACGTGGCTTATAAGGCGCTTGTTCGCCCGATTCTTGAGTATTTTTCATCTACCTGGGATCCCTATCGGGTAGGACTGATAAAGGAGATCTGTAAGATCCAACGAAGAGCGCCGCGTTTCGTCACGGGATCGTTTTGCTGGCGAGAGAGCGTTAGGGAGATGCTAAACAAACTCCACTGGCAGAAGTGACAACGAGGACACAATTCGAGAAATTGGAGCCAATACAGAGGCTTACCGACAATGATTCTTCCCACGCACTATTCACGAGTGGAACAGGGTTGGAGGGATCAGATAGTGGTACCGAAAGTACCATCCGCCATACACCATTAGGTGGCTTGCGGAGTATGCTGTAGATGTGGTGCGCTAGCCACTGCACCACCTCGCTGAGTCCAAACAGTCAGGGGGGAGCATACTATTTAAGCCTGGGCTGAGATTATGGGAGACTTAAGAAGAAGCATTGCTGGAAGCTGAGCAAGGGGATGGTTTTGGGTCCCGACAAAGCCTCAGATAATTCTGCACAAGACACCGTCACACAAGCTGCTGCTTTGCGCCAACGTATTTTGCCTTCTGACCTGCCCCTCCACCCCCCACCCCCCTCTTACTATCCTATACGGCACACTAGACTGAGGCTGAACGTTTCCAGGACAGCCAAAATTCATGCTTCTACATCCAACGTCTCTGTCAAGTCATCCAACGTCGGAAAAAATGCATCGCATTGAGGAGTGAGTATGTAGAGAAGTTTCACAGTCGCAGCTTAATTTGCCAGAGGTGAAAAAATGAAAATGAGCAGTATCTGTCGTGTGTTGAGGGTGGAGAACATGGATATAATACAGACTCGTTAATATCAGTGTGTCTTTTTGAGAATCTATTGTAATTATGGCGACTTGTGCATAAAGAACTTTCCACATCCACAATTAATAAGGAAATTGAGCTATTAGTGCATATCCGGTGTATATCTAAGATTACTACGTTTCAGATTAGTCTTAAAATTGATGACAAATTAATGAATGAGAACGAGTTAGACTTCTCGAACGACATAATACTTTTGTTGGTACTGTCACTTAAGTCGTTTAGTTGACATCCTCGGGTTTGAACATTAGTGTATAATATCATTGTCTTTTGTTGCAGTCTTTTGTTTGGTCGCCAACAAATACTCTTGAGCAAGAAAGCTCTGTCCTGTGGAGTGCGTGTTAAAAATTGCCTCGGTTTAGATCAGGTACGAGGAACTTTGTTTTGTTTCGGTTTTAGGGCGCAAAACTGCTATGGTCATTAGCGCCCGGTCTGTTACTTAGGAAAAGGTAAACGAAAATGGAAACCAGCAGCAATGGGAACGAAACTCAAAAAATTGGAGAAACTAAAAGCAGAAGGGAAGCTTAAAAAACCACTACAGAAAGGGGTTGGTTGTCCCCAAAAAGAGCTTCAAATGACTGACGTCATCTCACTGGCACTAATAAACTCGAGAACGCGATCGGCTGAGCGCGTGTCATCTGCTAAAATGGACGATATTTCAGGCGACAGCTGTAGACGGGCGCGTAACGGAGTAAAATAGGGGCACTCAAGTAAAAGGTGTCTTACCGTGCACAGCTGAGAGCAGTGGGGACAGAGCAGGGGAGGATTGCCGCTTAAAAGATGTCGATGGCTAAAAGGATAGTGCCCTATACGGAGTCTAGTTAAAATTACCTCCCACCGACGACGCGTTCGGGAGGAAGAGGTCCAAGCACAGGGAAGAGCTTTCACGTCCCGCAATGTCGACCAATGTGCATGCCATAAAAGAACAACAAGACGACATAACACTCCGTAGATCGGCGAAGGGAACCGTGCGAATAGCTGGCCCAAGAAGAGAGACTGCAGCCTTGGCCACTATATCGGCCGCCTCATTTCCACAGACACCAACGTGTCCTGGGATCCAGAGTAACGCCACCGAGACGCCCCCCAAGTGGAGCAAGCGTAGGCAGTCCTGAATCCCGTGGACCAGAGATTGGACAGGATAGAGAGCTTTGAGGAGAGAGCTGAGAGAATCTGAACAGATAACATATTGTATCCGCTGATGGCGATGGATGTATTGGACAGCCTGGAGAACAGCGTAAAGCTCCGCAGTATAAACCGAACACTGGTCGGGAAGCCGAAATCGATATGGGGTGTCGCCAACAATATAGGCACTACCTACACCAAACGATGTTTTTGAGCCATCAGTGTTAATAAACGTGGCTTCCCTCATTTTTGCACATGGAGCAGCAAATTCCCGACGACAAACAAGTGAAGGAGTACCATCTTTGGGAAACACAAAGATCACGGAGCAGGCAGGTCCGGGGCGGAGCCAAGGCGGTGCTGTACCCCAACTTCTCAAGAAAGTTTTAGGAAAGCGGAAGTAAAGACAAAGGAGTAGTTGACGGAAGCGGACTCCCGGTGGAAGTAGGGAGGAAGGGCGGCTTGCATACCCTAAATCCAAAGAGGCGTCGAAAAAAATGTCATGGGCCGGATTAGCAGGCATGGAAGACAAATGGCTAGCATAACGACTTAGGACTGCTAGCCGATTGGACAGCGGATGTTCAGCAGTATCAGCATAAAGGCTTTCCACAGGGCTGGTGTAAAAAGCTCCAGACACTAAACGTAATCCACGGTGGTGGATAGAGTCGAGACGCCGAAGAATAGACGGCCGAGCAGAGGAGTAGACTATGCTTCCATAGTCCAATTTCGAGCGCACTAAGGCGCGGTAGAGGCGGAGAAGGACCACTCGGTCCGCTCCCCAGGAGGTACCATTCAGGACACGGAGGGTGTTGAGGGATCGCAGACAGCGAGCCGAAAAATAGGAAACGTGGGAGGATCAGCACAGTTTTCTGTCAAACGTAAGACCCAAGAATTTAGCGACGTCCGAAAACGGAAGGTTGACAGGTCCTGGATGTAAGGAAGGCGGAAGAAACTCCTTACGACGCCAAAAATTAACACAAACTGTCTTACTGGGAGAAATGTGGAAGCCTGTTTCGATGCTCCAAGAGTGGATGCGATCGAGACGTTCAAGAAGGCTGGTCCGTTGAGAGCTGTAGTAGATCGCAAAATCGTCCACAAAGAGGGAGCCCGAGACATCAGGAAGGAGACAATCCATAATTGGATTTATGGCAATGGCAAACACTACAACACTCAGCACGGAGCTCTGGGGTACCCCGTTTTCTTGGGAGAAAGTACGGGAGAGAGTAGTGTTCACCCGCACTTTAAATGTGCGCTCTGCCATAAATTCGAGAAGAAAAACAGGCAACCGACCGCGAAAGCCCCAAGAGAACAGCGTGCGGACGATGCCTGTCCTCCAACAGGTATCGTATGCTCTCTCCAGATCAAAAAATATTGCTACCGTTTGGTGTTTCCGGAGAAAATTGTTCATGATATAAGTGGAGAGAGCAACAAGATGGTCAACTGCAGAACGATGCTTTCGGAAGCCACATTGGTCAGGTGTTAGACTGCGGGACTCCAGCCACCAAGCTAAACGGCAATTCACCATACGCTCAAAAACCTTACATACACTACTCGTGAGAGAACTGGGGCGATAGCTAGAGGGGAGATGTTTGTCCTTTCCAGGTTTCGGAACAGGAACGACGATAGCTTCCCACCATCGTCTGGGAAGAGTACTGTCGGTCCAAATTCGATTACAAAGGCGAAGGAGGTAACGCAGTCTATGGTATGATAAATGCAGCAACATTTGGATGTGGATACCATCCGGTCCTGGGGCGGAGGAGCGGGAGGAAGAGAGTGCATGTTGGAGTTCCCGCATGGAGAAAACACTATTGTAGCTTTCGCGATTTTGAGAGGAGAAATCAAGAGGTCGCACTTCAGCTGCACGTTTCTTCGGGAGAAACGCTGGCGTGTAATTTGAAGAGCTCGAAATCTCGGCAAAGAGCTGACCCAACGAGTTACAAATTGCGACGGGGTCCACTAATGTATCATGCGCTAAAGTGAGCTCAGAGACCGGGGAGAAACTAGGCGCGCCTGATAACCGTCGAATCAGACTCCAAACTTCCGAGGAGGGAGTGAAGGTATTAAATGAACCAGTAAAGAAGTCCCAGCTTGCCTTCCTGGGATCGCGGATGACGCGACGGCACCGCGCAGGGAACTGCTTATAGCGAATACAGTTGGCCTATGTAGGATGGTGTCTGAAAACGCGAAGAGCACGTCGCCGCTCACGTATTGCGTCACGGCATGCCTCGTTCCACTAAGGAACTGGGGGGGCGCCGGGGCAATTCGGAGGTGCGAGGTATTGAACGTTCCGCAGCTATAAGAATAACGTCTGTAATATGAGTGACCACCTCATCTTCGACGCTAGGAAAGTGACGGTCATTGAATGTCGCTAGAGACGAAAAAAGTGTCCAATCGGCTTGGGCAAACTTCCAGCGTCTCAGGTGCATATATGGCAGTTGTGGCTGCAATCGAAGGACACATGGAAAGTGGTCACTCGAGTGTGTATCAGCAAGGGCGAACCATTCGAAGCGCCGAGCTAGCGGAACAGTACCGACCGAAAGGTCCAAATGAGAGAAATTTGTCGTGGAGGCAGACAAAAATATAGGGACCCCAGTGTTGAGGCAAACTAGATCCGCTTGGTGGAAGACGTCTAGCAATAGTGAGCCACGTGGACAAGGATGTGGAGATCCCCAAAGCGGGTGGTGGGCATTGAAGTCCCCCAAATAGCAAATAGGGAGGTGGAAGCTGACCAAGAAGATGAAGGAGATCAGCTCGTGCCATTGATGTGGACGATGGAATGTATACAGTACAAAGAAGGTGTATCCAGAAAGGGAAAGACGGACAGCAACTGCTTGGAAGGAAGTGTTTAAGGGGATTGGGCGATAATGGAGAGTATTATGGAGAAGAGTCATGAGTCCTCCATGTGCTGGATGCCTTCAACAAAGGGGAGATCAAATCGGACTGATTGAAAATGGGAGAACACAAAGCGGTCGTGGGGACGCAGCTTTGTTTCCTGAAGACAGAAGATGACCGGCGAGTAGGATCGTAAGAGGATCGTCAATTCATCCCGACTGGCTCGAATGCTGCGGATATTCCAATGGATAATGGACATAGGGTGGACAGAAAATGGAAGAATGTGACCAAGGTTGCCGTCAACTCAACGACTGCTCAGAGCTTGCGACCGACAGCGTTGAATGGCACTCAGCCGAAGATCCTGATCCATAGGTTGTTCAGGAGCAGCTCCTGCCACCAGCGATCGGCCGGTTGATCGGCCGTCAGCAGTGCGCCTCGGCGACACAGAAGACGGCCGAGGGCGGTTACCGCCAGGTGGTGCTGTAGATGAGACACGTCGTGGCGGAGAAGGAGAGGAACTGGGTTTCTTATTAGCCTTCTTCGAAACATGATGTTTAGATGAAGGAGGAACCGATGGTTTGGAAGTTGGGGAACATAAAAAATCTTCACGAGTATGCTCTTTTTTGAAAGTTTGGGTGTCTGAGTTGGGATCGAGATTTAGCACAACCCGATGAAGGGTGAGCCATAGAGTGAGCAGGCGAAAGTGGGGAGGTTGAACGGGCAATCTTTGCGCTGGCTGATCTGACGACCGTGTCACTAAAGGTGAGATCACAAGTCTGCGTGGCCGCTTCCTTTGTTGGCCAAGGAGAGGCAAGGATAGTGCTGTATTTTCCAGTCTGAGGCACAGTGGGCTTTCGACTGGCGAATAATTTTCGAGCAGCAAAGGTCGACACCTTTTCCTTCACTCTGATTTCCTCAATGAGCTTATCGTCTTTAAAAATGGGGCAATCGTGAGAGAAAGCAGCGTGGTCACCCATACAGTTAATGCAATGAGGGGATTGAGGTGGACAAGCACCCTCGTGGGCATCCTTGCCACTCGTAACACATTTGGCCGGGATGGAACAGGACTGGATGGTATGATTGATCCGCTGGCACCGATAGCAACGCGTAGGGTTTGGGACGTAGGGGAGAACGGAAATTATCTCATAGCTCGCTTTATTTTCGATGGGAGTTGAACACTGTCAAATGTCAAGAAGACAGTACGGGTTGGAACAATGTCCATGTCAACCCTTCTCATGACTATGAACAGCCGTTACGCCCTCGTCAGACAGGTAGTGTTGAATTTCCTTGTCAGACAATCCGTCGAGGGAGCGTGTATAAACGACTCCACGTGAGGAATTTAAAGTGCGGTGCGCTTCCACCCAGACAGGGAAGGTGTGGAGCAGTGAAGTACACAGCAATTTTTGTGCCTGGAGGGCACCGACTGTATCTAACAACAAGGTGCCATTCCATAATCTGGAACAAGACTTTACAGGACCTGCAATTGCCTCGACACCTTTCTGAATAATGAAAGGGTTGACCGTGGAGAAGTCGTGACCATCGTCAGACCGAGAAACAACAAGGAACTGTGGCAATGATGGAAGAACTGTCTGTGGCTGAGACTCATTGAACTTACGCTTGTGAGCAGACATAGTAGAAGAAGAGGAAACCATTGCGAAAGTACCCCCATGATTACCGGCGTCTCCGATGGCGCGCTCCTTCCTTGTTGGGGCCCTCCTCTGAGGGCTCTCCCGCCTTAGGTGATTGTTCACACCTCAGGTCACACCTCTCGACAAATGGACAGAGGGACCAATCGGCGCTTTCGGAAGGTATCAGCTCGGGTAATCACCCCTCCCTGGGCCTTGCCGTTACCAGGGGGTACGTACGTGTCCTACCTGTCTACCCGGGCGTTATCCCGTCACCGGATACGCATGAAAATGCGTGGGTCGGCCTTCAGACACGTACAGGGAGGAAGGAAGAGAAAGGGAAAAACAAATAAAGGGAAAGGAAAGAAGAGAGGTCTCAAACGCCGCAGCGGAGAAAAGGGTAAAGAGAAGAAGTAAGGAAAAGAGAAGGACAAAGGAAGGATCAAGACATGCAAGCAGAGAAAGCGAAGAATGTGTTACATTTTCGAGCGTCCGTCTCCGGATGTAGGCACAAAACACACTCCCAGAGGGGGAGAAAGGGAAGGAAATGGCCAGAGGTGAGGGGAGGGGGGCGAAGATGGGGGATAGGGAAGGATGCGGAAAAGGAAGGTATGCAGCCCGGAAAGGAAGGAGGGCCGCATTAGCTCGGGGTCCCGTGCTCGCTACGCACGTATCCACAAAAGACTTGTGGATTCCCTGGGGGGAGGTACGAGGAACTAACTGCAGCGTTCCTTATAACATGAATCTTTGATTGCACAAAATGAGCAGCTGTAATGCTCTTTCTTTTCTCAGATTTCTTAATATAACTGATCGTTGAGGTCAGCCACAGAGCTGTCACAGAGAGAACAAGAGTAGGTGAGCAACAGGTTATATTTATTATTTGACAGTCGCCTATCCACGGCAAAGTTGTAGTATAATATACAGAATCTCTGAACCTAAGTTCTCTAAGGACTGACAAAAACTGGAGTAAAACAGCATAGGGGAAAAAGTTCTCAAACGCAAATTTTATGGAGAAAGCGGAAGAAGATTTGCATATGTCAGCACCTCATAAAGGCAAAGTCAGCGGTACAGAAAGAAGAAATTTTAACAAAAAAAGCAGCACAAGCTGCCTGTCAAGGTAAGCAATTAGCGAACTGCTCAGAATAGGGATCGTGATATCGCTATTGCAACACTTACCTTTCCCCAAGATCAGCCAACCGGATGCCAGTCAGCACCAGACAGCAGCCAGGAGCTGGGAGGCGAGTGACCCTCACAGCGGCGACTATCTAGTTGGTTGGTTGTTTGGGGAAGGAGACCAGACAGCGTGGTCATCGGTCTCATTGGATTAGGGAAGGATGGGGAAAGAAGTCGGCCGGGACCTTTCAGAGGAACCATCCCGGCATTTGCCTGGAGTGATTTAGGGAAATCACGGAAAACCTAAATCAGGATGGCCGGACGCGGGATTGAAGCGTCGTCCTTCCGAATGCGAGTCCAGTGTCTAACCACTGCGCCACCTCGCTCGGTGCGCGACTATCTAGTACCACGAACCAAAAGCGGGGGAACAAGTTTAGAAACTTCCCACTCTTGGTGTACAAAGCACAACAGGTGAGAGGTTGTTACTGGGATGGAACAGTGTCCCATCGATTAGTGTGCTACTTCGCGCTATGAGGTAACGGGCGAGGTGTGGCGCCCTGAAAATATTCTGAGTTCGGAATTGGCGTGGCCTCGGCTTGTCGGAGGCCGCGTGGTGCCGGACATTGGCCAGAACAAGAGGGGTAGCCCCAGCGCGTGGTCCAGGCCAACCGCGTGGCTGTGAATTCCATGATGAGACGTTGTCTAGGACTCTTGTGTGTCGAAGGAGATGTGTATGCCGCGAGTGCCAAAGATGGCGGACTTTGTGAAACCGTCATAGCAGACATTTCACAGCTCATGTAAAAATTAATAATAGCCAGAGGAATCATGATACCTTAAAAAGAAACATGTACATTACCATTATTTGCACGAAGATTCTAATAGTGTAATCAAATTTTCAGTATGTTTAAAGTTTAGTGTAACTGTAAATTATACAAGTAACACCCAGCAAAGAATTTCCAAAATCTAAACGGTTCATCCGATTTTGTCGATCGACATGCCTTTAGAAAGCTATTTTGGTATGAATTACAGGCATGTAACTTTAATAGTACATGAGCTATTGGAGGTCAAAGTGGCCGATTACTATTAATCTCGTTACGCCCTAAGTACTCCACAATTTACACGAACAAACGGCAGCAGCGTGCTTATAAATATATTTATTCCTCTACGTCTTGGTTTATATCCGATATATACTACTCATGAAGAAATTTGTCAAATATTTACTGTGTTTTAGAAAGCACAGAGACATCAGGCTATTGGCCTACTTTTGGTTCCTATTCCTTTGATATATGTTTGATTTGTTTATGTATTTAGTAATGTGTGTTAGAGTGTTTATGGTCCAGCTATAGGAATAGCTATTTAATTTCAAGTTATTTAAATGTAAATCCAGTATTTCGTATGTGTTCAATATGTTTGTGAGTATGCGTTGGCTTTGAGAAATGGCGGGAGCACTCTAGCCAGTCACAGCACACGTTAATGGGGAGACTGTATGGAAGTGGGGGAGGAGCATCGGGTGGCAAAGGACACGGGGGGGGGGGGGGGGCTGCTGCTGGACGGGGAGGAGCAATTTTGCATATGGTCGCGGGAGATGGAAATATTTCGTAGTGCCGTCTTGTGAACTTTTACACTTTTGAGATTTCCATGGCTTCTGCAGTGAAGGCACAGTATGTATTTAGAGGTGAGTATCTCGGGAGCTATGTTGTTCGTAACTAATTAAATCAAGGGGGAAGATTTTATTTAGTTGCTGGACCAATAAGTGTTTTGCAGTAATAAACGGCATTCTTAAAGGTACTTCTGCTATCGTTATTTAAAGTCGTTAAAATAGTACTTGGATATTTTATTCAATTGCAATATTTCATTTATAAATTTCTATGTTACATTCAAAATTCGCAGTTGCCGAGTGATAGGAACCTTCGACCATTCGATTCATGCGTGTATTCCTGTAAACTGCGGACTCAGCAGTATTTGGCTTGTAATGCGGCATCTACGTATCCCAGCCCATAGACAACGAAACCAGACAAAACTTTCAATATTTCAACTCAGAGTCTGATGGTACGTAGTTGAGGGTAACATTTCATTTTATTTTATTTTTCGAAAGCCCGCAGCTCCAAGCCAGGTGGGAGGCGGCTAAATTCGACTGGGTACGTAAAATTTTTGGAGCTAAAGCAACAGACCTTCCCACACTGGTCATGTGGTGTCTCATCCTTACATGGTTGACACAACAAGTGAAAATGTAATTCAGTTATTTTCTGGGGATGGTAACAGTGGCACAGCGCATTCCGCTCAGGGCTGGGAGACGCAAAGTCTCTGCCGCCAAAACCACAGCCTTACTTCTGTAAACACTGCTCAGCTCCCAGGCGACCTTCACCCTTCCTAATGATTTTCACTAACTACTTCCTGCCAACAAAGACGACCCAGAGACCATACCAGGATGGAAGCTTCCCTTCTAGCAAGTATGACTACTACATCCTAAATAAAATTAACGATGAAATCATGGCCAAATGAATCAATAGCGTGTAGCGATATACGGCAGTAGAGTCAAAATGTGAAGGATAAAACGACCTAGACATTGTGTAACTCTGATAAAGTCAGCAAGACACACTAAGACAAAAAGGAGTTGTGTGAATTACTCAAAAACCGATATTCATATAGGTATCGAAGGCGTTTGCAAAATTGTACACTTTGGCGAACAATGGGTGAATGTGTGACGCTGCAGCGCAGTTTCACAGTGCAGCTGGCAAGGACAGTAAACAGGAGACATGTCGACACCATGCGAATTTGATTCTGTGTATTCAATTGGACAGTAACTGTGTCTCGCAGACACGCACATTAACGACATGCGTAGATATGAGTATTTAAAAAGAGGACATGTAGTTGTGCTCAAAGAAATCGGTTGGAGTAATCGGCGAATAGCTCGACATTTGAGTAGGAACGATGCCAGTATGGAACAATGTTGGCAGGTATGGGTGAAAGTCAAGAAGAAAGTGATGGATCTAGAGAGACGAAGAACGTGAGGAACGAGCAATCGTCAGAGGCACTCGGAGCGCCAGATTCATTATTATCATCGATCCGACGTGCAACTGGTGCTTCAGTGACCACAGTTGATAAGCAGCTGACAAAAAGTGGCCTGAGCTCATGGTGCCCCTTGCACCGACTACCAATGACCTCTGCACACCAACAAGCCCATTTGCAGTGGTGTCAGGCACATCCGCCTGGAATGTCATTGTCTGGAGAATAATTATCTTCAGTGATGAATCCTGCTTCGAACTGCGCCCCGATGACCAGCTAAGACGTTTCTTGAAATGCCCCGAAAGCCATGGGATGCAAAACCGTCGCCCACCATATGGCCGTCAGCCAGGTGCGATGATCTGGGGGAGCCATTTCATTTCACAGTATGGTCCCTTACAACGCAACGTACGTCGATATTCTACGCTCCGCTTCGTTGGCCTTCATGGGAAGTCATCCTGGGCTTACATTTCAGCAGGATAATTCCTGTCGGCACACAGCGAGAGTGTTTCTACTGCTTGTCTTCATGCTTGCCAGACTAACTTGACCTGCAAGGTCGCTAGATCTCTCTGCAGTTGAGAATGTTTGGAGAATTATGGGCAGGGCCCTCCAACTGGCTCTGGATTTTGAAAATCTCACGCACCAATTGGACAGAATTATGCACGTTATCCCTCAGGACGATAACTCAGTCAACGCCAAGCCGAATAACTGGTTGTTTAATGGGCAGTGGTTAAACAACGCTTTACTGGCTCCCTCAATTTGTGAAGCTGCTCCTCTTGATTACATCATCCAATTTTCTGAAGGTGTCATTTGATTTGTCTCTACATGTACATGGCATCTAACGATTTCCGTACCATAGGGATAATTGCTTCGTGATGTGTCGTTTTGTCAGAGTATATTTCGAAACCGGTGAGGGTTAACTTCGCAGTCAAAGGCACAGATTAAATTTTATACGTGAGTGTAGCAGATACCCCCTTTTTCCAGTAAATGGTCAGGGTATACGAAGTGCATATGCATACCACACCCCAAGTCAGAGTTAGGAAGTGCTTATGTAACATTCCCAACCACATAGTTGTGCTCATCCTTTGAGCTGCTGTGGACACCCCACTAACCCTACTATCAGCTCTTACCAAATGAAATCGGTACTCATCTACCTAGGCCACGGTTTTCCAGTCATCTAGGGTCCATCCAACATAGTTACGAACCATGGAGAGACGCTGCAGGCAATGTCGCCCTATTAGCAACGACATTCGCGTCGGCTGTCTGCTGTAACAGCCATCTGGCGCTAAATTTCGCCGCAGTTTTCTAATGGATACGTTCGCCGTACATTCCAGTTCGATTTCTGCGGTTCTTTCACGCGGTTCTTTCTTGCCTGTCTGTCAGCACTGACAACTATACAAACGCCGCTGTTCGGTCGTCAAGTAAGACTATCGGGTACTGTGTCGTCCGTGGTGAGACGTAATGCTTGATAGGTGGTATTCTCGACACTCTTGAAACTTTGAATCTTAGAATATTGAATTCCCAAGCTATTTCGAAATGGAATGTGCCACGTGTCTAGCTCTAACATTTTGTGTTCAAAGTCTTAATGCCCGTCCACAATCACGTTGATAACCTTTCTCATGAATCGCCTGAGTACAAATGACTGCTCCGCCAATGCATTGCCCTTCTATACCTCGTGAACGCGATATATCACCATATGTATATGTGTGCATCGTTATCCCATGACTTGTCACCTCAGTGTAAACTGTATGAGTACTGATTGGTGGAACTAAAGTCGAACTGATCCTTCTCAATGTTCTAATGAAGCCAAAGAGTGAGATTGTGTGTGTTTCTACGTGTTACTTGGCGAACAAAATCCATTTCCAGGGAAGTTTTACTTCACTGAGCGAGGTTAGGTGTTTCTCTTCTACGAGCAATCTGCGTCGATTTCCCTTTACCAGAGAACTTTCCGATTTACTATCATACATTAATTACTTAAAGTAGCACGACTGGTTGAATTCCGCATCGCCTGCCACGATCTTCCTTTCCTTCAAAAGCTTAATGAATCACAATAGCGATGTGATGTACAAAGCTGCTGAGGCAGTCCAGGAACAGCTGCTCAGCTTGAAAGACAGACTGTCGCTAAGAGTACTATTCGGCAATCAGGGATGGACAGTTCTGACACTGTCCAAATCCAGGTTTTGCAACAATGAATTAGCAAGAACAAAATTTTATAGAATGACTAATAGAAAGATGATTTGAACTTTAGGGATCGCTTCCCAATTTGGATTCGTCTACTTTACGAAGCTTTGGTCTTACGTAAAATCAGTAATCGGTTTGAAACCCTCTGTTCATTCACTCAGTGACCATTCTGGTACCGAAGCGGAAAAAACAGAAGGCGAAATACTGGGTTCGCCCTTCTGAAATTGTTTCACCGTGGAAGGACGTAACACGGTCTGGAAGTTGGTTTCAATCCTTGTACGAACGTCGAAATGGCAGATATTAAGAAAACCAATCGTGGAATATAAAGGAACTCCATTTATCAGTGAAAAGGCAGTAGTATCAGATTAGATACCTTTAAGATTATGCGCAAGAATTCGCTCCCCTTCTAGCAGAAGTTTATCGTATGTCGCTGGAGCAACGAAGGATACCTAGCGACTGGAAAAAGGCGGAGGTCAATCCCGTTTTCAAGAAGGGTCGTGGGACAGATGCACATAATTATATACCTTTATCAGTGACGGCAATATTTTAGAATTGGGGGATATGTTTCATGCTCAAGAATTATATCGGTTTTGGAGAACAAAAATCACTTCTATAAAGATCAACATGAATTCCACAAACAGAGATCTTGCGAAACTCAGCTCGTTCCTTTACTTCATGAAAGGAGGAGAAATATTTTCACGAAATTTCACTCACCATTTTTCTCTCTACATAGACATTATCATAAGAAAATAAGAGAAATCAGAGCTCATACAGAAAGACTTAAGTGTTAATTTTTCCCACGCCCTGTTAGAGTGTAGAACTGTTGTGAAACAGTCTGAAGATGGTTGACAGAACCTTCTTCCAGCCACTTAAGTGTGAATTGCAGAGTAGGCGTGTAGCTGTAGAAGATGTAGACATATGAACTCCAAGAGTATGCTGAGGTTGAAGAGGGATCCCGAACAGAATGACCTACTCCAAGCCAACCAGAAAGGATTTCGAAAGGTCCTGTCATTTGAAACAAATCCTAAACGCCATGGCAAAAGGTGATCAGGTAGGTGCAGTATTTCTGAATCTGTGAAAGCAAAAAATGGTTCAAATGGCCCTGAACACTATGGGATTTCTGAGGTCATCAGTCCTCCCTCCCCTCCCCCCCCCCCCCCCCCCTCAGCGCTGTAAAAGCATTTGCCTAAGTATTACGTCAAAGCTTGCTAACTAAAGTACGATCATTTGGGAACGAAACCAAATGTGAAACTGGACTGGATTTCTTGGTAGGGAGGACACAACAAGTTATCTTTGATGGAGTCATCGACAGATGAAGTGTGTTGGAAACATTGCCATTCGTTTCGTAAATAAAAAGGCTCTTTTCCAATTTATTTTAGTTGTTCCAGACGCGTTTCGCCTTTGACTAAGGCATATTCAGTCGAATGTAGAAGATAGGTTTGATATGCGATATGTGCAGATTACGAAACAGTTCATATGTTATTTTTTTACGTAAGTGAGTGATTACTTACAGTTATTCCAGTTTTTGGCTGGCGTCTGCATTTGTTCTCATCCGTGCACATGCTGGAGGTCTTAACTATAACTTCACTTACGAAACAATCACATTTTTACATTACGAACCTTTTTCTGCAAAATTTCCTTTCTCTGTGCCAATTGATGTAGTGCACTATTATTCTTCTGTCACCTGCTGTACAGTTTACCGAAATTGTGATTTAAGGTATTGAGTTGTAGAAAGGTGGATATGAATGTAACGGCTATCTGAGAGTGATTGCAGGTTTTGGTGTTTAGATGATTTGAGTTTTTGTTTAAATGTTTTGTGGAGGGGTTAATGGACGAGTGAGGGGGAAGGGGTTGGGCGGTATTATCACGATGATCATCTGTTGGAGTGGTGGTCTATTATTTCATCTATTCATGTGGACAGTGACTTGTTTATTCTGTATATTCTATCATGCAACAGAGTTTTCTGTTTTGGTTTTTTGTATGTGGTAATTTTCTGGCAGCCTTAGGTGTCTTATTGTTTATTTTTATGTCTTCTTTAGAGGTTGGTTTGTGACTGTTTTCTTAGGTGTTCTGCATATGTGGAATGGTTTGTCCCATACTTCCAGGCTCATATGTGTTCTATGTATCTGACATCAAACATTCTGGCTATTTGTCCTACGTATCTGCCATTAGAAGTGTTGCACTGCAATTTATACATACCTGCTTTTAACCAGTGTTTCGTAATGAAATAACAGTTCGACCTCCAGCATGTGAGAAGACGAGAGGAATCGCAGATACCAGCCAGAAGCTCGAATAAGTAAGTAATCACTTATTTACGTAAAAAATAAGACTTATAATCTACGAATATTGCACATCAAAACAAAACTATCATTCTAGATTCGACTGAAGATGCCTTAAAGGCCGAAACGCGTCGAACAAATAAAAGTATAAAACAAATTGCAGTAAGAAAAAACTTTTTTATTTACGGAACGAATGAGCAGCAAGGTTTCCAGCAGTTTCCTGGGCACACCCGAAGTTACTTCTACATCTGTCGACGCCTCGTCATCAAAGATAACTTGCGTCCTTCCTACTAAGAAACCCTCAACCCAGTCACAAAGTTGGTTTCATAAGCAAGCTTCGATGTTATACTGAGGCAAATGCTTTTTGGGAGTCACGAAATATTGCATCTGATTGCTTTTTACCATGGGTTTTAGGATTTCGTGTAAGAAAAACGAGAGTTGTTTCACATGGCAGAGGTTTTTTTAAATCCTTCCTGGTTGGCACGGAGTACGTTATTCTGTTCGAGATCTCTCTGAGCTCGGGATTTTCTTAAGAGACCTTGTATATTTCTGTTTACAAAACGAATATTTTTATGCTTTCTGCGGATGATGGACGCACAAACTTGTTTGCTATTCATTTGACCTTGCAAACAAGGTTAATAGTAGCCTCAGACGTTTTGCAGATGTAGTTATCTATAATAAATTATTATCTGAAAGTAGCTGCACAAATATTCAGTCCGATCTTAGTAAAATTTCGAAATGGTTCAGAGATTGGCAACTTGCTTTAAATGTTCAGAAATACAAAACTGCGCACTTCGGAACACTTAAATACCTAGTACCCTATGGCTAAAATATCAATGAATCACAAGCGGAATCAGTGAACTCATAGCAAAAAATTTCTCCAACAGTCTGTGGGAACATGAAATAGATCGGACAGACTCAATCCTAGGTAAACAATCGGTAGGTTTCAGTTCGGTGGTAAGATATTGGGATAATGCAATCAGTCTGCAAAAGAGACTGCTTGCAAAACATTCGTGGAGTCCAACGTAGAGTCTAACGTAGAATATTGTTCCAGCGCGTGGGGCTCGCACACGTAATACTACAATAAGAAAGGCAGGACGGATGGTCACAGGTTTGTTTGCCCCAGGGAGTGCGACATGGAGGTGCCGAAAAATCTTAACTGGTAGGCGCTTCAACAAAGGCGCCCCTACCCCGCAAAGATTCAAGAACCAGTACTGCGTGAGCAGTCTAATAATACGAATTTCAACCCCCTATATATCTCTCACGCAGGAACCGTAAAGACAAGGTTTAGTTACAGCGCACACAGAGGCAGTTAAGTAATCATTATTCCCTTGTTCAATCTGCAAATGGAAAGGTGCTATGCCGCAAAAAGTGCTGCAATGAATAGTATCCTCTATCGTGCAGTTTAGTGATTTGCAGAATATACAGGTAGATCACTCTGTTTCAGTGGCTTAGGTTGTGCCGGTTAAAAAAGTTTTATTTTTCAATATTTCGCAAAATTCTATCGAAGGACGCGCTTTTGGACAGAAGCATTGAATGACGGGTGTTTCAACATGTAGCCCGGAGGATACGCGCGAGTCGCGACCACACGTAATACAACCAAGGCTTTGCCACACGACCTTGCGGGTAGGCAACCCGTCGTAAGTCTGGCATGCGGTTCCGCGGAAGGGCGACGACCTAGCCGCTCCAGTCAGCTGCAGTACAGTCGGAGGAACAAAGCTATAAAGCTCTCCCAAGGCGACTGCTGCAGGTACAACAGTGAAGTCTTACGAATGTTCCACCCCGCGGCTGACCTTTATCGCTAAAGGGCACAGACTGCTTCCGAGGGGATTCGCATGTTGACCTAATATTTTACTTTGGTTGGTTGTCATCACTTAAGTAACGAGTCTTGAGAACAGTATCAACAAAGAGGGTTGATTCTTATCAGAACTTATTTAATCTGCTTATAGGTTACAAGGTAAACCCGACTCCAATAACATTTCGGAGCTTGTTCAGGGATATTTTCTGAATGTTATGGTAATAGGGACTCGCTGTCTGCACTCTGTAGTTACAGAGTAATTGCGTTTCTTTGGTTTCTTACCCCCTTTTATATTTGTATTGAACTGATAGTACCAACACAGTAGTGGTATTATAGTGTGTGGGACCCAGAAGGCATCTTATATTGAAATAGGCATGTAGTCCACACCGTAGCAGCAGCAGTAATAGTGGTTTTTCAGTTCGGAGAATGGTTTGTCCAACTATCCATGCTAATCTATCCTGCACAAGACTTCATATCTGCACAACTACTGAATTCTACAACCATTTGAAACCGTTTGTAGTGAAGCCTTGATCTCAGTGCCTGTCCTCCACAATTTCCTACATTTCTCATTGTCTCAGGATGTGTCCTTAACCGATTCATTCCGTTAATCAAGTTGTTTTATAAATTTCTTTCCTCACCGATTCGATTCAGAACTTCCACATTAGGTATCCAATACATCCATTTAATATATCATTATCCTGTTGCAGCACATCTCAAAGTCTTCCATTTTCTTTTAGTCTCAGCTGTTTATCATTGACGTCTCTCCCGTACAAGGTCCACACTCAAGACAAATAACATTCAAAAAGGGCTTAATTTTAGATATGATGTCAAATTTAACTTTCAGAAATGCTTTTCTTGCTATTGCGAATACTCCTATCAATTCCACTTCAGGCAGTCATTTTTCTGCTAAATAACAACGCTTCTACTCCTATTAACTGTTTCGCTTACAACCTCTTTTCAAGACGCTAGCCATTCCGTTCAACTGCTCTTAAGTCCATCGTAATCTGACAATTACGATGTCAGCGCCAGACCTCGAAAATTGTATTTCTTCTCCCAGAATTTTAATTCCTTTTCCAAATTCCTCTTTTCTTTTGATTTACTTGGCTGCTCGGTCAATCAACAGACTGAAAATCGTGGAGATAGGCTACAGCCCTGTCCCACTCCCTTCTCAATCACTGGCTCTCATGCCTCGATCCGTGTAACTGCAGTGTGCTTTCTATATAACTTGAAAACAAGTTGCTCTCCCTGTATTTTGCCCCTCCTACTTTCAGAATTTCAGTGAGTATATTTCAATCAATTTGGTTAAAAGATTTCTCTAAATTTATAAGGGAAAATCAAAGTTTCCGTTCAAAGGCCATGCAGTCCAGAATCTGTGTGCTAATCAGTGTGAAGATACCACTTTGGTAAAATACCGTGAAGAAGTCCGGAACTGCCAGCTGCATTTCCTCGTTAGACAGGAATCATCGACCCTTCAACACCTCTTTTTAAGGGACCGAAGGTGTGATAATCACATGGGGAGAGATCAACTACAGGGCGGGTGCTCGACTGTATCCCACTTGAGTTGGGATAACTTCTGCGCTACAAATGCAATATGGGAACGTGCGTTACCATGAAGCAGCAGCACCCACTGTCGCAGTTTTCTCGGCCGTGTCGCGTTAACTGCGTACACATTATTCACTCTCCGATGGACGTCTGGCGGTATTCGTCCTTCGGCAGCCAAGGAAAGAACAGCACGTTGGTCCTGTTTGGATGCATTTGGTTATAACGTCACCATAGTTCACGTTTCTGCATTTACCGCATGCATGTTAGAAAGACACGAATTCCATACGAATACCCTGCCTACATGTCGATGATTTTTTATCCGGATCGGAGTCGCGCTACGTTGCTTATGCTCTGCAGAAACGCCCTCAAACGGGAACTTTTTGATCACCCCCTTATACAGATGCTATAAACACAAATTGTCTTTCTCCAGTCAATCTTCTGAAGTAAATCAAAGTGTGAATACTGCCGCCAATGTTCGTACATTTCTCCAGAACCCAAATCTTCCCCGAGATCTGCTTCTACCAGTTTTTCCGTTCTTCTGTAAATAATTTGCGACATTATTTTGCAACCATGACTTATTAAACTGATGGTTCGTTAATATTCACACCTACTAGCTCCTGACTTAGAATTGGAGTAGTTGCAGTCTTTTTGAAGTCATGCCGACGAATTCTGATTACAGGCACTGTACGCCTGTACCAGTGTTCCAACGTTGCTTCAGTGCTTCGAGAGGATACTGCACCACCCATCACTAACACGCGGATTAGGTGTGTAATGTCTTGCCAACTTTGCATAGCGTGGTCCCCTCCGTAGTTATGTCAAGTGACAATTATTTTCGACCATTTTCTTCTCTAATTATTACTGGAACAGAATTACGAGCAGACATGGTTTCAGTTTTACCACACTCGTAACCAGCCATCAGTGCCCATTCAAACCTTTAACTTTGTAATATAGCTTTCTTTGTCGCTGATGGGATGTACTAAAATCCCACACCATTTATTTTGAAATGTCCTTTTGCGGACCACTTCTACTACCCTTCTTGTAAACGGGTGTGACTGTTTTAGAATCTCAGACAAGATTCTGAGCTCAAATGAAATGACGTTCCTCTAACAGTTATTTCCTCCGTGTCAACCAGCATTGATTCCCGTAAAGTATAAGGGACGACATTTGTGACCAGATAGAGGATTTCTTGGGAGGAGTACGTAAGATGTTATCTTGGATGACAAGTCAGGCAGAAACTATGATCTTGAGGTGTACAATAGGGAGGTTTATTGAGACCCTAGCTGTTCATTTTTTATGTCAGTCTTTTTAGACGACACTAATAACCTCTCGCTTTTTGCAGATGAAAGTACTATCTGCAATAGGCTGCATAAATATTCAGACAGACGTTGATAAAGTTTCATAGTTGTGAGGGGTCGGTAGCTTTATTTAAATGTTTAGAAATATAAAACTGAACACTTCTAAAAGTGCAAAAACATACCTACAAGTGCAATACCAATGACTCAAAAACAATCAGTCAAGGTTGAATTTTGTAGCGGTATGAACTGATCTGGTCACATGGGCTCAGTTGTAGGTAAGCAGATGGTGGACGGGTTTGGTCCATTTACAGGTTACTGAAAAATGCACTCAGTTTATAAAATACTCGAGTAACTCATCCTAGAACATTATCGCAGTGTCTGGTACCCATATCTAATAGGACTAACAGGTGAAATCGTACTAAAGAACGAAGGGCAGGACGAATGGTCAGAGGTGTGATCAACGGGAGATGATGTAAACCCTAAACTGGCGTAAGCTTGAAGAAATAATCATCCCACGAAGCCCGAACAAAGGTTTCAAAAATCAGTATTTAGTGAGAAATCTAGGAATACACTACACTCTCTACGTACTGCTGCCGTAGGTATCACGAATATAATATTTGAATATTCGTAATTAGAGAGCGGGAGAGGTATTTACTTAGTCAATCTCCTGTGTTCCATACGCAAACAAGGGGAGAAACCCTATTTCGTCTTACAGTGGGACGTCTCTTCCACGCACTTCAGTGATTTGCACAGTGTAAATATAGTTACCACCACCCTTCTAGGTTCCCCAACTTTTAAAAATGTAGTCTGCTTTCTGTACAAGTTGGAAACAACCTTTCACTCCCTGTATTTTTTTCCTATAACTTCAGGATTTCGAAGTGTATTTTTTAACCAACACTTTCAAACTTTTTTTCTAAATCTACAGATATATGTGTGGCATGCAGTGTTATATTGAATGTGAAGAATTCATCTAGGTTTAAACCCATGATTCTGAATGTGAGGCCAACACTATCCATTGCTCTACCAGCGCTGGTAAGACTAGTAAAAATCACAACCCAGTCATTAATGTGACAACCTGTCAAAAGCCTGAATACTCACCTTATGCAGCAGGAAAAGTCATTGAGATTCTGGAAGGCACCAACAGGGATGTGGGGCCATGTCAACTTCAGCGCCATGGCCTGCTGGGCTAGGTTTGTCTGTCGAGCATCCATGACACGTAAAGTACTATCGAAGTGGTCTCTCAGATTCTCTATTGGGTTTAATGTGGGGAGTTTGGTGGCAAGGGGAGTACATTCCTCTTCAATCCACGCATGTACTCTTTGAAGTGTGAGACACGTTGGCACTGACCTACTGGTAGATGCCATAGTGATGAGGAGAAACGAATTGGATGTGAGGGTGGACATATGTACATCCTTGCGCAGATCCTGTGTGCCTTTCGGAATGATGAGATCACCCAGGGAAAACATCACGAGGATTATAACGCTCCCTCCTCCGACCTCGCCCTTCGAACGATTGTTGCAGGGTGTTTGCTTTCAGACATTTCAAGCCGAACGAGCCAATGGCCATCTGGCCGATGGTCCATAAAACGTGATTCATCTGAAAAGATCCCCTGTAGCCACTCAGTGGAGGTCCAGTTGCGGTACTGGATGCCTTCGCCTTCGGCGCCGACGAACAGCAGTCATGCGTGCACGAATCAGGCGCCTGCTGCGGAGGTTCATATGTAGCAACTGAACAGTCGTCTAAGAGACACTATTGGTAGCCCCTTGGCTCACCTGAGCGGGCAGTTGCTAAACAGTTGCACGTCAGTTCTCCCGCACACGTCTCCGCAGTCTTCCCCTCCTGTCATCTGTGGCCTGTAGCCCGCCACAGTTGCCACGGCACCGGTTTTGAATAGCGCCATATTGTCATGCGTGATATACACTACTGGCCATTAAAATTGCTACACCAAGAAGAAATGCAGATGATAAACGGAAATTCATTGGATAAATATGTAATAATAGAACTGACATGTTATTACATTTTCACGCAATTTGAGTGCATAGATCCTGAGAAATCACTACCCAGAACAACCACCTCTGGCCGTAATAACGGCCTTGATACGCCTGGGCATTGAGTCAAACAGAGCTTGGATGGCGTGTACAGGTACAGCTGCCCATGCAGCTTCAACACGATACCGCAGTTCATCTAGAGTAGTGACTGGCGTATTGTGACGAGCCAGTTGCTCGGCCACCATTGACCGGACGTTTTCAGTTGGTGAGAGATCTGGGGGATGTTCTGGCCAGGGCAACAGTCGAACATTTTCTGTATCCAGAAACGCCCGTACAGGACCTGCAACATGCGGTCGTGCATTATCCTGCTGAAATGTAGGGTTTCGCAGGGATCGAATGAACGGTAGAGCCACGGGTCGTAACACATCTGAAATGTAACGTCCACTGTTCAAAGTGCCGTCAATGCGAACAAGAGGTGACGGAGACGTGTAACCAATGGCACCCCATTCCATCACGCCGGGTGATACGTCAGAATGGCGATGAACGAATACACACTTCAAATGTGCGTTCACTCCGATGTCGCCAAACACGGATGCGACCATTACGATGCTGTAAACAGAACCTGGATTCATCCGAAAAAATGACTTTTTGCCATTGTGCACCCAGGTTCGTCGTTGAGTACACCATCGCAGGCGCTCCTGTCAGTGATGCAGCATCAAGGATAACCGCACCCGTGGACTCCGAGCTTTTTTTTTGTTTTGGTTTTAGGGCGCAAAACTGCTTTGGTCATTAGCGCCCGGTCCGTGACTTAGGAAACAGTAAAAAACCGAAAATGGAAACCAACAGCAATGGGAACGAAACTCAAAAAATTGGAGAAACTAAAAGCAGAAGGAAGGCTTAAAAATCCACTACAGAAAGGGGTTGGTTGTCCCCAAAAAAAGCTTCAAATGACTGACGTCATTTCACTGGCACTAATAAACTCGAGAACGCGATCGGCCGAGCGCGTGTCATCTGCTAAAATTGACGATAGATCAGGCGACGGCTGTAGACGGGCGCGTAACGGAGTAAAATAGGGGCACTCAATTAAAAGGTGTCTTACCGTCCACAGCTGAGAGCAGTGGGGACAGAGCGGGGGAGGATCGCCGCTTAAAAGATGTCGATGGCTAAAAAGACAGTGCCCTATCCGGAGTCTAGTTAAAATTACCTCCTCCCGACGACGCGTTCGGGAGGAGGAGGTCCAAGCACAAGGAAGATCTTTCACGTTTCGCAATTTATTATGGGGAAGTGTCGACCGATGTGCATGCCATAAAAGAACGACACGACGACGTAAAACGCTCCGTAGATCGGCGAAGGAAATCGATTGAATAGCTGGCCGAAGAAGAGAGACTGCAGCCTTAGCCGCTATATCGGCCGCCTCATTTCCACAGATACCAACGTGTCCCGGGAGCCAGAGGAACGCCACCGAGACGCCCCCCAGGTGGAGCAAGCGCAGACAGTCCTGAATCCGGTGGACCAGAGGGTGGACAGGGTAAATAGTTTTGAGACTGAGGAGAGAGCTGAGAGAATCTGAGCAGATAACATACTGTATCCGCTGATGCCGGCGGATGTTGTGGACAGCCTGGAGAACAGCGTAAAGCTCCGCAGTATAAACCGAACACTGGTCGGGAAGCCGAAATTGATTTGGGGTGTCGCCAACAATATAGGCACTCCCTACACCTAACGATGTTTTCTAGCCATCAGCGTAAATAAATGTGGCTTCCTTCATTTGTGCACATAGAGCAGCAAATGCCCGACGATAAACAAGTGAAGGGGTACCACCCTTAGGAAATTGACATACATCACGGAGCAGGCAGATCCGGGGACAGAGCCAAGGCGTTGCTATACCCCAAGTTGTCATGAAGGTTTTAGGAAAGCGGAAGGAAAGAGAATGGAGCAGTTGACGGAAGCGGACTCCCGGTGGTGGTAGGGAGGAGGGGCGGCCTGCATACCCTACATCAAAGGAGGCGTCGAAAAAAATGTCATGCGTTGGATTAGCAGGCATGGAAGACAGATGGCTAGCATAACGACTCAGGACTGCTCGCCGATGGGACAGCGGAGGTTCAGCAGTCTCAGCATGAAGGCTTTCCACAGGGCTGGTGTAAAAAGCTCCAGACACTAAACGTAATCCACGGTGGTGGATAGAGTCGAGACGCCGAAGAATAGACGGCCGAACAGAGGAGTAAACCATGCTTCCATAGTCCAATTTCGAGCGCACTAAGGCGCGATAGAGGCGGAGAAGGACCACTCGGTCCGCTCCCTAGGAGGTACCATCCAGGACACGGAGGGTGCTGAGGGATCGCAGACAGCGAGCCGAAAGATAGGAAACGTGGGAAGACCAGCATAGTTTTCTGTCAAACATAAGACCCAAGAATTAAGCGACGTCCGATAACGGAAGGTTGACAGGTCCTACATGTAAGGAGGGTGGAAGAAACTCCTTACGTCGCCAAAAATTAACACAAACGGTCTTACTGGGAGAAAAACGGAAGCCTGTTTCGATGCTCCAAGGGTGGAGGCGATCGAGAAACCTGTGGTGTCACCGCCAGACACCACACTTGCTAGGTGGTAGCCTTTAAATCGGCCGCCGTCCGGTAGTATACGTCGAACCCACGTGTCGCCACTGTCAAGGATTGCAGACCGAGCGCCGCCACACGGCAGGTCTAGAGAGACTTATTAGCACTCGCCCCAGTTGTACAGCCGACTTTGCTAGGAAAGGTTCACTGACAAATACGCTCTCATTTGCCGAGACGATAGTTAGCATAGCCTTCAGCTACGTCATTTGCTACGACCTAGCAAGGCGCCACTACCAGTTTATATTGGGATTGTTATTAACGAATCAACAAGAGCGATGTACACCAATTATGGATTAAAGTTAAGTATTCCAAGATCTTCGTACTTTATTTGCAATTCTCAAGACATTGTCCTGTTCCAGACCTCACGCCAGTCTGCGTGAGCTTAAACGCGTGTATTTCGGCCTCCTCTAGCAACACGGTGTTGGCTCTTCTGCCAACACTACAACATCCTTGAAGACGTCGTTCAAGAAGGCTAGTCCGTTGAGAGCTGTAGTAGATTGCAAAATCGTCCACAAAGAGAGAGCCCGAGACATCAGGAAGGAGACAATCCATAATTGGATTTATGGCAATGGCAAACAGTACAACACTCAGCACGGAGCCCTGGGGTACCCCGTTTACTTGGGAGAAAGTACGGGAGAGAGTTGTGTTCACCCGCACTCTAAATGTGCGCTCTGCCATAAATTCGCGAAGGAAAAGGGGCAGCCGACCTCGAAAGCCCCAAGAGAACAGTGTGCGGAGGATGCCTGTCCTCCAAAAGGTATCGTATGCTCTCTCCAGATCAAAATTATTGCTACTGTTTGGCGTTTCCGGAGAAAATTGTCAACTGCAGAACGATGCTTTCGGAATCCGCATTGGGCAGGTGTTAAAAGACTGCGGGACTCCAGCCACCAAGCTAAACGGCAATTCACCATACGCTCCAAAATTTTACATACACTACTCGTGAGAGAAATGGGGTGATAGCTAGAGGGGATATGTTTGTCCTTTCCAGGTTTCGGAACAGGAACGACGATGGCGTCCCGCCATCGTCTGGGAAAAGTACTGTCGGTCCAAATTCGATTATAAAGGCGAAGGAGGTAACGCTGACTATGGGTTGATAAATGCAGACATTTGGATGTGGATACCATCCGGTCCTGGGGCGGAGGAGCGGGAGGAAGAGAGTGCATGTTGGAGTTCCCGCATGGAGAAAACAGTATTGTAGCTTTCGCGATTTTGAGAGGAGAAAGCAAGAGGTCGCACTTCCGCTGCACGTTTCTTCGGGAGAAACGCTGGCGGGTAATTTGAAGAGCTCGAAATCTCAGCAAAGTGCTGACCCAATGAGTTAGAAATTGCAACGGGGTCCACTAATGTATCATGCGCGACAGTGAGCCCAGAGACCGGGGAGAAACTAGGCGCGCCTGATAACCGTCGAAGCCGAAACCAAACTTCCAAGGAGGGAGTGAAGGCGTTAAATGAGCTAATAAAGAATTTCCAGCTTGCCTTCTTGCTATCGCGGATGACGCGACGGCATCGCGCACGGAACTGCTTATAGCGGATACAGTTGGCCAAAGTAGGATGGTGGCGGAAAACGCGAAGAGCACGTCGCCGCTCACGTATTGCGTCACGGCACGCCTCGTTCCACCAGGGAACTGGGGGGCGCCTGGGCAATTCGGAGGTGCGAGGTATTGAACGTTCCGCGGCTGTAAGAATAATGTCGGTAATATGTGTGACCTCATCGTCGACGCTGGGAAAGTGACTGTCATCGAATGTCGCTAGAGACGAAAAAAGTGTCCAATCGGCTTGGGCAAACTTCAAGCGTCGCGGGCGCATATACGGCAGTGGAGGCTGCAGTGTAAGGACACATGGAAAGTCGTCACTCGAGTGTGTATCATCAAGGGCGAACCATTCGAAGCGCCGAGCTAGCGGAACAGTAACGACCGAAAGGTCCAAATGAGAGAAACTTGTCGTGGAAGCGGACAAAAATGTAGGGACCCCAGTGTTGAGGCAAACTAGATCCGCTTGGTGGAAGACGTCTAGTAATAGTGAGCAACGTGGACAAGGATGTGGTGATCCCCAAAGCGGGTGGTGGGCACTGAAGTCCCCAACCAGCAAATAGGGGGGTGGAAGTCGACCAAGAAGATGGAGATCAGCTCGTGCCATTGGTGTGGATGATGGAATGTATACAGTACAAAGAGAAAAGGTATATCCAGAAGGGGAAAGACGGGCAGCGACAGCTTGGAAGGTAGTGTTTAAGTGGATTAGGTGATAATGGAGAGTATCATGGAGAAGAATCATGAGTCCTCCATGGGCTAGAGTGCCTTCAACACAGGGGAGATCAAATCATATGGACTGAAAATGAGGGAGAACAAAGCGGTCATGGGGACGCAGCTATGTTTCCTGAAGACAGAAGATGACCGGCGAGTAGGATCGTAAGAGGAGCGACAATTCATCCCGATTGGCTCGAATGCCGCGGATATTCCAGTGGATAATGGACATAGGATGAACAGAAAATGGAGGAATGTGACCAAGGGTGCTGTCAACTCCACGACTGCTCAGAGCTTGCGACCGACAGCATGGAATGGCATTCAGCCGAAGGCAGAAGATCCTGATCCATAGGTTGTTCAGGAGCAGCTCCTGCCACCAGCGATCGGCCGGTTGATCGGCCGCCAGCAGTACGCCTCGGCGACACAGAAGACGGCCGAGGGCGATTTCCGCCAGGTGGTGCTGTAGATGGGACACGCCTTGGCGGAGATGAACTGGGTTTCTTAGTAGCCTTCGTGGAAATATGATGTTTAGATGAAGGAGGAACCCATGGTTGTGAAGTTGGGGTACGCAAAAAATCTTCACGAGTATGCTCTTTTTTCGAAGTCTTGGTGTCTGACTTTTGGGCTCGAGATTTAGCAGAACCCGATGAAGGGTGAGCCATAGAGTGGGCAGGTGAAAGTGGTGAGGTTGAACGGGCGATCTTTGCGCTGGCCGATCTGACGACCGAGGCACTAAAGGTGAGGTCGCAAGTCTGCGTGGCCGCCTCCTTTCTTGGCCGAGGAGAAGCAAGGACAGTGCTGTATTTTCCTGTCTGAGGCACGGTGGACTGTCGACTGGCGAATAATTTTCGAGCAGCAAAGGTCGACACCTTTTCCTTCACTCTTATTTACTGGATGAGCTTTTCATCTTTAAAAACGGGGCAATCTCGAGAGGAAGCAGCGTGGTCACCCATACAGTTGATGCAGCGAGGGGATGGAGGTGGACAAGCACCCTCATGGGCATCCTTGCCACACAACACATTTGGCCGCATTGGAACAGGACTGGCTGGTGCGATTGAACCGCTGACACCGATAGCAACGCGTAGGGTTTGGGACGTAAGGGCGAACGGAAATTATCTCATAGCCTGCTTTGATTTTCGATGGGAGATGAACTTTGTCAAATGTCAAGAAGACAGTGTGGGTGGGAATGATGTTCGAGTCAACCCTTTTCATAACTATGAACAGCCGTTACGCCCTGGTCAGACAGGTAGTGCTGAATTTCCTTGTCAGACAATCCATCAAGGGAGCGTGTATAAACGACTCCACGCGAGGAATTTAAAGTGCGGTGCACTTCAACCCGGACAGGGAAGGTGTGGAGCAGAGAAATACGCAGCAATTTTTGTGCCTGGAGGGCACTGACTGTTTCTAATAACAAGCTGCCATTTCGTAATCTGGAACAAGACTTTACAGGACCTGCAATTGCATCGACACCTTTCTAAATAATGAAAGGGTTGACCGTGGAGAAGTCGTGACCTTCGTCGGACCGAGAAACAACAAGGAACTGCGGCAATGATGGAAGAACTGTCTGTGGCTGAGACTCAGTGAACTTACGCTTGTGAGCAGACATAGTAGAAGAAGAGGAAACCATTGCGAAAGTATCCCCATGATTACCGGCGTCTCCGATGGCGCGCTCCTCCCTTGTGGGGGCCTTCTCTGAGGGCACTCCCGCCTTAGGTGATTGTTCACACCTCAGGTCACACCTCCCGACAAACTGACGGAGGGACCAATCGGCACTTTCGGAAGTTATCAGCTCGAGTAATCACCCCTCCCTGGGCCTGGCCGTTACCAGGGGGTACGTACGTGTCCTACCTGTCTACCGGGGACGGGGAATTACGCGTTACCCTATCACCGGCTACGCACAAAAATGCGTGGGTCGGCCTTCAGACACGCTCAGGGAGGAAGAAAGAGAAAGGGAAAAACAAAGAAAGGAAAATGAGAGAAGAGAGGTCTCAAACGCCGCAGCGGAGAAAAGGATAAAGAGAAAAGGTAAGGAAAAGAGAAGGACAAAGGAAGGATGAAGACATATAAGCAGAGAAGGCGAAGAATGCGTTACATTTACTAGCGTCCATCTCCGGACGTAGGCACAAACCATACTCCCAGAGGGGGAGAAAGGGAAAGAAAGAGCCAGTGGTGAGGGGAGGGGGCCGAAGATGGGGGAAGGGGAAGGATGCGGAAAAGGAAGGTATGCAGCCTGGAAAGGAAGGAGGGCCACATTAGCTCGGGGTCCCATGCTCGCTACGCACGTATCCACAAAAGAGTTGTGGACCCCCTGGGGGGGGGGGGGGGGGGACTCCGAGCTGATAGTCCATGCTGCTGCAAACGTCGTCGAACTGTTCGTGCAGATGGTTGTTGTCTTGCAAACGTCCCCATCTGTTGACTCAGGGATCGGGACGTGGCTGCACGATCCTTTACGGCCATGCGGATAAGATGCCTGTCATCTCGACTGCTAGTGATACGAGGCCGTTGATCCATCACGGCGTTCCGTATTACCCTCCAGAACTCACCAATTCCATATTCTGCTAATAGTCATTGGATCTCGACCAATGCGAGCAGCAATGTCGCAATACTATAAACCGCAATCGCGATAGGCTACAATCCGACCTTTATCAAAGTCGGAAACCTGACGGTACGCATTTCTCCTCCTTACACGAGGCATCACAACCACGTTTCACCAGGCAACCCCGGTCAACTGTTGTTTGTGTATGAGAAATCGGCTGGAAATTTTCCTCATGTCAGCACGTTGTAATGTGTCGGCACCGGCGCCAACATTGTGTGAATTCTCTGAAAAGGTTATTTGCGTATCACAGCATCTTCTACCTGTCGGTTCAATTTCGTTTCTGTAGCACGTCATCTTCGTGGTGTAGCAATTTTAATGCCCAGTAGTGTACTTTAACCACGGCGGCACGCGGACAGCCTCCAGACTTAGCCGTTTTGGGAATGCTTCCTCCGTTGGCCCTAAACCCAATGATAATGCCTTTTGGTCTCAGATAAATCTACGGTAACGACTTCACTGTATTCTGGGTCCCTCAATACGCTGTATATACCCTCTGGCCTCCATCGCTAGTGCTGTCGCCTATCGTCTGTGAGTGGTTATTGTGTGTTGACGACGAACATGGACGGTGGTCACAATGTGGCTGGACCGCACAGGAGCTAATAATCCATTATACGATCTGAACAGACTTCTAGAAATGAATTAAAGGAAGCAGAAGTGAGAAGCTAGAATCAGATCATTTAACACGTTACAACACTTATATCTACATGGTATTTCCGTATTCTATTGAAAGCTCCGTTCTAACTAGCAGTAATTTAAGCTTATCGAGTTTAGTGTGCTCTTTCACAGTCAATTCAAAACAGAAACTGTTGATATTTCCAACACTATTTTCTCATCGAGAGTGAGATAATTCTAAACACTTTCCTGCCAGATGAGAAAAGTCCCATCTAATACGAGACTCAAACAGCATGGAGTGGAGTTTATGCCTGCTCTCTTCCTGTCGGAACGTCTGCGTACCTTTGCTGTAGTACAGGAAACCCTTTGGCGCTGACGGTTCAATATTTCTGCTCACAGCGGACAGAAAACGATAGACTGTTTTACTGCTGCGTTGTTCATTACGTAACGAGTTTACGGGGCCTTCTATTTGAAAGCAAATTGTGTTTTGATGTTTATAATCTTCTTTCGTTTTGTTTCGGTTAATATAAACTGATACTACTAATGTGAAAAGTAAATAACCGTATCAGGTATAATATATTCTGACGAGGCTGGTAAGTCCTCACTTGTTTTGTTCATAAACTGAAATGAGTATCTAAAACAATACTCTAATCTTTTCTTAGTTTCTTTTAGTATATTCTCTCCAAATATTAAATCCGTACAGTTTTCCACAGTTTGGACAGGAAAAGGTTAATCAGCTAAGTTCGAAAAGCTTCTCTATGCACCAGCAAGTGATGTGGACACAGTCAAATGCTAAGGCGGAAAAAGGCAAATCACGAAACCCAATGTCGATTTTACAATACATATTTAGGAGTGGAATTTTTTTGTGCAGCGTCTTTTTACTCATTAAAAGCTGCATCTAACGATTTTATTTAAAAGACTGAAGAAAGAAAGAATCTATCTTTGTAACATTTGTAGATTTAGAAAAAAGCTTTTGACAATCTTGACCAGAATATTCCCTTTCACATTTTGAAATTAGAAGGGTTAATATACTGGGGGCAAAAGTTTACCTATAACTTGAGTAGAAGCGTCTAGGAGCACGAGAGTGAGGCAACAGTTAAGAAGGGAGCGAGACAAAAGATGTTTTCCACTAGCAGCAAACGATGAAGAAAACCAAGGAAATCGGTACGTAATTGTCGTGGAACTGCTGTAAGACATTTTCAATATGCTATCCACCGTTTTCTGCCTCAAGGGGAAATCGATAAACAGCATGTTCCACAACTGATCTGAGTGTATCAGGGGTCACGTTCAGGACGTTTTGTGTAACATTAGCCTTCAATTCGGCTACGTTTGTAATCGGAGCACTGAAGACAGGATCTTTAAGATAACGCGACAGCCAGAAGTCGCACGGATGAAGATCAGGTGATCCGGACGGCCAGGCTGAAGGGAAATGACGGCAGGTAATTCTAGTGTTTCCACAATGCCTCTACAGCAGCTGCTACACTGGCTGTGCAATGTGCGAAGGAAAGCTACCTTGCTTCAAAATGATCCTGTCCACACTTCCACGCAGCTCAACGATTGGAACGACGTCGGGGCGAAGAAGACCCACAGCCTTTACCAGTGACGGTGCAAGTAACAGGACTTGCAGGATCAATCTCCTCTATAAAATTACGATAAAAGATGTCGTCCACCCGCACCACAAAGTTATCTTCGCAGAAAGTAGCGATGCCGGTTAAAATGCGAGCTGATTTTCCGTTGCCCATATTCTGCAATTCTGTGTAGACATGTCCTTTGAGATGGAGATGGTCTCATCTGTCCACAGAATGTTTCATGGCCATTCATTGACCACTTCCAAGCGAGCAAAAATTCTAGAGCAAACGAGTCTTACTGGCAGGTCACCTTGAAGCACCTCCTGAACACATGTAATCTTGCGTGGGTAGCAACGCAGTATGTTTAGTACATACAATTTTAGGGTCAACAGAAACGTCCGATCTCACGCGTCGGCTTTGACCCGTGACGTAAGGGTGTGTGTGGTGTGTGACGTCATTACGGCGCGGAGTTTGGTTTGTAGGTGGCGTGTTTGTAGATGTCGTGTTGTTGTTTGTTGTGCCCTCTGGTGGTATGTTCATGGTTTTCGTTTGTTTGGTGTGTTGGGCTCAGTTTGCTGTTGCTCAGTGGTGAGTGCTGCGTGCGTCTTTTTGAAGCGGAATTTGTATCAGTGAGTTAACGGTTTTGTGTGATGGTTAATGTAACGATGATTGCTGTACGTCGGGTGGGTTTGTTATTAAGTGTATTCGGTTGTGGTTTTTTGTTCAGGAATGGATATGAAAGACCAGATTAATAGTTCTTGGTTGAGGGCTATGATGGGGGACACAGCTTTAGAGCTGATTTAGATTGGTATTCCTTTTGTCATGAAGTGTGTTCGGAATTTATTAAGTACAGGGTTAAGTTGGGGGGGGGGGTAATGGGGTGGTTGTGGAGGTGGTCGAGTCACAGTTTGGGAAAAGGAAGTATGGGAGGGGGAAGTCTGTGGCTGGTCTTTGGGTGTGGGGGGGGGGGGGGCTGTTGTTCCGGGGGGGGGGGTGGGGGTTCCGAATGTGTTTTTAGGGTTGTGGAAGGGAGGTCGAAGGCTGAATTAGTGGGGTTAATTGAGGAATATATAGAGCCGTGGTCCACAATAGTTTCTGATGCTTTTTCTTCTTATAGGGGGTTGGGTGAGAGGGGATTTAATCATTTAGTAGTGAACCGTAGTTTAGAGTTTAAGAATTATGAGACAGGGGCTTGTACTAATACAATAGAGGGGATGTGGGGGGGGGGGGGGGGCGGTTAAGTCAGTTCTTGGTAGGGGGAAGAGGCGCTCTTCCAACCTTCAGTCTCATTTAGATGAGTACTGTTGGCGGAAGAGTGTCCCAGAGGGCTATTGTATTGTTCGGGTTTTCTTAAGGGCTGTGGGTAAAATGTATAGGCCGAAAGTGGTTAGTTAGGGTGGGCTGGGTAGGTGGGTGGGTGGGTGGCTGTGGTTCAGGGTGGGGTGGGTGGTTTATTTTGTTGTATAGTGTTTGTTAAGGTGGGGGGGGGAGGGGGAGTGTGTTTTTTGTTTGTTGTGGAGGATCTATTTTGTTGAAGTTTTTGTTGAGTTGTAGTGTGTGATTGAGATGTTTTTTATTTTGGGGTTGGGGGGAGGGGGTTGAGGTGTGGGTGGGTTGGGTTTTTCTTTTGGTTCAGTATTTTTTCGTTGGTTTGCGCGCGCGCGCGCGCGCGTGTGTATGTGTGTGTGTATGTGTGTGTATGTGTGTGTATGTGTGTGTGTGTGTGTGTGTGAGTGAGAGAGAGAGAGAGAGAGAGAGATATATATTGTGGTGGCCAATCTAGTTTGTGGGGCTGGAACTTTCTTGTGGTAAGTTCTTTTTTTTTTTTTTTTTTTTGGCGTATGTGTTGTGTATTGGGGTAGAGGGAAGTGTTTCATTGAAATTTGTGACTGAAGGTTGGTATTGGTATTGGGAGATGTTTTTGAGTTACATAGGTCAAGGGTAGTGGTCGATCCTAAGTTATGGGATCGGGAGCTGCTGTTGAACTATATAGGTCAAGGGAAGTGTTCGATCCCAATTTATGGGATCGGCAGCTGCTGTAGATATATGAAGGTCAAAGGAAGTGTTTGTTCGCAATGTTTTGCGGTGTATTTTGATTTTTGTATTGGGAGATGGGATCGGGAGTTGCTGTTGAGCTATTTAGGTCAAGGGAAGTGTTCGATCCCAATTTATGGGATCGGGAGCTACTGTAGATGTATATAGGTAAATGGAAGTGTCAGATTCCGGATAATAATGTGTTTTGTGGTATTTGGTGAGTTTTGTGATGTCGATTTTTTTTGTCGTTTTGCGTGGTTTTGTATGGCGGTGGGTGGCTAAATTTGTTTATATTTAGTTTCTCCCCACCCAAAAACCCCCAATTTCCCACGCTTGTCCCGTTAGAGTCATTAGGCTTTTTGTGAAACCTGTGTGTGTGTGTTGTTTTTCGATGTATTTTCGTCTTTATGGTACGTATGCAACGATTTTATATCCGCCATATTGGAATTGTCGTTTATGGTCGTTTCCGCCATATTTGTGACGTCATGGGTCAAAGCCGACGGGTGGGATCGGACGCTTCCGTATTTCCAAATTTTATGCGCCATGTTCACAGACATGTCCAAAGTTCGGGCAATTTACCGCGCGCTGTGTGTTCGCAGTCCACGGTTCAAACCCTCCTGCAAACAAGTGGCCTCGTCTTCGACATACATCGAATCAACTTCTTCCCTCTCTGCCAAACCGCGTTTCAAAGGAACTTACCTTTCAAATGTCGTAATCATTTTCTCCGGACCCTCCGAAGAACAATAAAAAGTGTGACGTCCTCCACATGAGAATAAAAAATCCGTTAAGTTTAAATTTAAACGTTGTCGAGTCAGTTACAATTGCAGTTACGAACAGCTTAAATTGGAAACATCACTTACGATGTGTTGTGGGGAAAATGAACCAAAGACTGCGTTTTACTGGCAGCACACGTACGAGATGCAACAAGTCTTCTACAGAGAATGCCTAAATTAGGCTTTCCGCTCTCTTCTGGAGTATAGCTACGCGGTATATCTTTTGCCATATAGAATTGACGGTGCACACCGAAAAAGTTAAAAGAAGGACAGCTTGTTTTGTATTATCGCGAAAGAACAGTGCCACGAATATGATACGGGAGCCGGGATGACAATTATTAAAACAAAGGCGTTTTCGTTGCGACGATCTCTTTCCACAAAATTTCTATCACCAACTCTTCCTCCCAATGCGAAACTATTTTGTTGACTCAGAGCTACATAGGGAGTAATGACGATCGTAATAAAATAAGAGGAAGCAGAACTTACACGGAAATATTTAGGCTTTCATTTTTCCCATGTGCTATTAAAGTGGGGCGATCGATAAAGAGTGGTCCAGTGCACCCTCTGCTATGCATCTGGATGTGAATTGAAGAGCAGTGATGTAGATAGTAGTATTAAATTAACCTTTGTAGAGAGGATCCAAAGAAGGACATGCGCCTCGTCACAAATTATATCAGTGAACACAGGAACGTCACAGTGATGCTCTCCTAACTAGTGACAGGCCTTACAACAAAGGTGTTTTAAAAATCAAGTGTCCTACAGTCTTCATGAAGATGAATGGCTGGCATTTCTAAGAAAACAGGTTCAAATCCTGCCTCGGGCATGGATGCGTGTGATGTTCTTAGGTTAGTTAGGTTTAAGTAGTTCTAAGTCTAGGGGACTGATGACCTCAGAGCCACTTGAACTACTTTGAAATAAATTACACGTAAGTACAGAACTTTTTAACAAAACTGAACACGTCCTAAATCCCACAGCATATAGTATTACGTATTTTATTATTGCGTGTCTTCAGTTCGACCGCGGGAGGTGGGCCTGTAGCCCCGGTACTCCTGCGTCAAAAATAAAAACAAATAGCCCTGTATATAGTGTGTCGTCCATCAAAGGTGCATTGCGTCGCAGAGACTTACCGTTAAAATTTTGAGAACGTGCGTTTCAAAGCACAAGAAACAGTTTCTTACACAACCTCTCAGAAAATGACGAAGATGTTAAAAGTCAATTCTCGCTCATGTGGATATTTACTGACGGTCGTTCTTCCCGCGCGCCAATCGCGAATGGACCATGATAACGAAGAGCCGATAGCGGTACCGAAATATCCTCCGCTACTAACCATTTATAGAATATAAATTTAGATGTCTTCATTTTATGCTTTTTTTTTTTTTTTTTTAACAAGTTATGACGGCAGGATTCACATCAGCGATAGGTTTCCAGGTTTTAATTACACGCCACCACTAAAAGCGTACCGAATATTGATAGAACAAGTCTAATGCAACTTACAAATAATATTCCAATTACAACTTACCATAGTCCTATCTTTTTCTATCTCTGCCAACGACATCGAAACTCTGCTCTTTAGAGCCTGTACAACAAGACGGCGAAAATACAATTTTAAGTGCCGCTGTACACCATTTAAGTACTACATATACTTATTAGCGAAACTGTGGCGATGTACAGGCGTTAGTTGCAAAAGGTCACCAATCTGCAAAGATTCCCTACCCCGCTCAACAATAATAAAGACCAAGTTTCCACGTCTCATCGACGAGATAGTTAGTGACGGAGCACAGGCGCTGGGCGGCGAAGAAAACTGTCCATATCCTTCACCTGGCATTCCTTTTAACGAGATTTTGGGAAACAAAACCCATGACCACATTACTGAAACTACTTACTTTCGTGGGAAGAGATTTATCAACGAATTCCAACATAAGTTGGAAAGAAAAGCTTTTCAGATAGACGCTGTTTATTGTTCAGTGACAGTGTGATCTGTACATTCGATTACGGTAGTTTTCTTTTATCATTGTAATGAAAAGTTACTTCTTTGCATCTGATTTGTTACCTGCTTATTCCTTGTCAGTTGCCACGGGGTCTTCGTAATAGTAAGACAACTACATCGCATAGAATATTGCATGTCTTAGGAGAAAATTAACGACAAGAACTGAAGTTCTGTAAACCACAAGGAAAAAATCCAGGGCTAGAACTAAGCCTCCAACAATCCTTCACTCTGTCAACAACGCAGAAAACCATATTTCTCTAACTGAACTACCAATTACTAAATAATGAAAGAATACTACAATCCCTCCTCTTCGCCAACAGAACAGAAAAAAATGAAGTTTTATACAACTGCATATAGGATTCCGTCCATTGTTCGTAATCTGCACAGATAACATAGCTTCTTTACATCTAGTCCTATTACTTCTTCCTCACATTGCCGCTAAACTTGGAAACTCTGCCACCTGTTTGTCACCCAATTGCCCTTTCGCTGTTGCTCTGCATTGCCTTTACCAATTAAAAACCTGCAGACTTTGTACTTAAATCTCTCGTTTTACTTTAATTTACAGGGAGAGCACGTCACTCTCATCTCTTCATTTTTGTGAGACGTTTCTTAGCCGTTTTCTAAGAGAGGATCTTTTGACACTGCGCGAGTCCATGCTCCTTACAGTGACACCATTTTACAACCAACTGAAGTTACAAATTCCACCAGTCTTATCACTTTTGCTAAATACGTATAGGCCCTATGTATCTCACTGGAGCTGTTACTCGTTCGTTCATACAACTTAAACTATTTTAATCCTACCATTAATGAAGCGACGTGATAGTTTCAAGTATATGAAACGCATAAATGGAAAGAAATATACCGTACAACATTTTTACAAATGTAAATTTAACATCGCTGTAGATTTTATCACACAGCTCCGAGTACTGTAACACGGAAACACACTGCCGGCCGCCTGAATGTTTCTTACGTCACAATAAACTGTTCATTACGACATTGTTTTTATAAAATTACTTGGTTATCAAATGTAACGCCTACCTTTCAAGCTTCGTTCCGTGTTGGTTCGGGAAACTATACAAATCCAATTCTATACAATGCACATACATCCACAGCCTCGCTGTCCGCGCCTCCCGCTGAGTACTGACGTTGCGCTGTCAAAGCAGGCAGCGGTTAATCGGAGAAGATACAACCTCTGGAGCATTCATTCCACGCTCCTCATGCCGTTGCATGTAGAATCTCTGACCTAGGTCTGCAGACTGCAGAAGTGCAGAGTATAGATGTGGTAATACAGGCATGCGTGATTGAATTGACTGGGCTAATCTCAACGACACATTTTCCTTTCGCCCCTCAGAGCTATTAATCTTAAGATAAATTTAATGTTTCAATGCTTGTGAAGTCAGTGAAGACTCGGAATTTTTTCTGGACACTTGAGCGCTTAAAGCTGTCGTACATTGTGGGTACTGTTAACGATAACAGCTATCTCTAAACTGTGTGAATACAAAGCGTGGTGAGGTAATTTACTACCGCGAGTACTTTGTTGTCGACACGCATGTTGAACTGACAGCTTCGTGATCACAATTTATCACAGAAACCGAGCGTTATAACGTAGATATAAATTCCGAGTTTGTTACAGAAAAAAATAGATAGGCCTGCTAGAATAAAAGGTTTTTGAAGGAAATGAAAATTTAAAATGTTAAAAATACATTGCTCTCATCATTACAGCTTCCAGAGAAACAAATTAGCAAACGCTATCTACAGGAAAAGGGGCTACACTCCAATTTAGTCGATTTTCCCAAAATTAGATGATTGCAACTGTTTGTGGCTGTGAATGATACCATGGGAACCGGTTTTCTGTGGATTCTCTCAGTCGATTAAGACAAATACCAGGGTGGTTACCCCCCGTCCCCCCCCCCCCCCCCCCCACACACACACACAAACCATGAAAAATTACCTTCTCCATCTGAGCTTGTGTTCCTTCCAAAATGGTGACACCTGGGGCCCTCCCATTATGTGAAGCAGAATAAGTGACACTAAGACAGTATCATAATATTCTTATGTGTGTCATTTTTATAATTGCAGTATGCATGAAAACATTGTAGGTTCTTTGCCAGGAGCAATGGAATAAGATGTTTTGTCGGATGGGCCACTCTTCCTATTAAAGTATAGTTATTCCATTGTTTCTTCTAATGTTGAAGGAATACATGACTGATGGTTCAGGATTATGCTGTGCTAGTCCTATGACTTACAGAAGGTAGATGGTATCAAGAAGGCACCATGCCAGTATTGAGTAGGACAGTTGCACTTGCAAAAAGTTAATATTTTTATGCAATTTTTCAGGAACATAATAATGAATCCTAATTGATATTCTTGATCTCCCAATTTCTTGAATATTTACCTTATCCAACATGTCTAGGATGTTACCATAGATCACAAACCATTAAATGACAATCTTCCATCCTTCCCTGCTTCATAGAGCTTGCATCTCCCAGCCTTTTACGGATCATGGACCTTTTGAGTAATCAGTTTTGTGGCTGGGTTGATGCGGCACACCACAAATCTCTCTCCTGCTTTGATCCCTTCATCTCAGATAGCACTTAGACCTAAGTATCACATTAACATGAAAGGCTCTCACTCAAATGAAATTCATTGAGTTGCATGTGAAGCTACTGACAACAAAATCTGGAAATAACTTCTAGACAGAGAAATTGTCATCTCTAGGTTTTTTTATACCTCTCATAATCAAATGATACAACATATGGAATGCAGTCCCTCTCCTGCACCTCTGCACAACTTTTTTTTTCCATTCCTTCCCAAGTTTTCGATTGTTAAATACGTGGGCATGCTGAAAAGTGATGCCTCTGAGTTTTTTTGTAAGAAAACTCTTAAAGCTTCTTGAATAAAACAAACATCAACATTCTACATCATTATTCTCCATGTCTACATATTTGTTTCTCAACGTACTCGCCCTGGCAACAAAACCATTTCTCCCAATGAGAGACCAGTTTGTTGATACCATCACTGTAGAATGTTTGACTTTGTTGGCAGAGCCAGAACCTCACTTCTTCTTGCATAATTTCATCACTTTCAAAAAGAAGTTCTCAAAAGTTTCTTTAAGTTTTGGAAAGAGATGAAAATCAGATGGAGTAAATTGGGACCTTGTGGAGTATGATAGGTGACAGTGAACCCAAAGCATCAGATGGTTGCAGATGTCACAGCATTTGTGTGTGGTCTGACATTGTCATACTGAAGGAGAGGGTGCTCCATGTGTGGATGAACTCTTCAAATTCGAAACTCCATTACAGTACGCTCTTTCTCATGCACTGACATAGTTACTCTACACATCACCAAGTTACACGATACAATTCGGAGCCCTCTAATGGCAGAGGGCAGCAAATAATTAGACATGAAGGATAAAGATGTAGAATTTTAGTAACATTTGTTTTGTTTAAAAAAAACTTCAAGAGTTTTCACATAAAAAATTCAGAGGCATTGCTTTTCAGCATGCCTTCTAATTTAAATGGAAAAGCAGCATTCCTTCGGTGCACATAAGGCAGAAGAAATGCTCACTATTTTCCATCATCCTTTGATTTTGGCTCTCATCATTTTGTGTTTCATGGTTTAGCCTTTTTCAGTAAAGAGGTTATATTTTTCTTTCATCTTTGACTTCTTAATGCTAAAGCTGAAAACTGTTGGTAACAATTTGCAGGTTTTTCTTGTGGCAACTCCCATTTCCTTCAGGCATTGATTTATGTGTCGGTATCACACAGATAATGCAGATCTAGGGGGAGGAGAAAATTTAGTATTCATGCCCCCCCCCCCCCCCCCCTGCTGACAACATTTTACTAAAAGCAACTATCTTTTTACTGTTAAGAGTATAAAGCAGCCTGAAAACTCTTATCAGTACCCACTCTAACTACTTAAGAGAGTATAAAATATTTGCAGATGGGGGGGGGGGGCCTATAAGCAGTTGCAACTGCTATCTTGTATTAACTAAACAATGTTGTGGAACATTGCCTGAACAGTAACCACAAACACATAATAGTTGTACAAGTCTTACATACAGAGAAAAAGGGGACTAAACCTGACAAATTAGAAATTTTGGAACTAAAAGACAGATGTGTACATCGCCACACCTGTTATTAAATGAGCAAACACAGTTCTTCACCTCTTTTAGATGAGATCACAACTCCAGGATAGAAGCAAAACTTTGGGCCTCAGTCCATCAGTAGATAAAAATTTCTTGGCTGATGCATAACTTTAGTCACATCATGTTAGTGTAATGGCTGAATTGTGTAATTCCATATGTAATTTGTTGAAAAATGATCATTGAAGTGATTTCATATTAAGCTATGGATCAATACCTTAAGAAGTGGAGATGACTATCTTTGCCTTGTCATAATGTTTATCTGTGCATTTTCATCTTTGGGAATCAGTAATGTACTTGAGAAAGAGCTTATAACCTGAAACCTAGGTTGTGCAGCAACATTAATAATAAAAAAAATTGTGAAACAAGGTAAAAAACAGTGTTCGTTTAGTTAATTTACAATGCTTCACCAAGAACACACAGCTATCTTGTATGCTTCCAAGTTTATTGCTGAAGTACATTACACAAATAGCTGTCCAATTCAGTATTCATTGAGGACTGCGGCCTAGTACTGGGTCTTCTAATACTCTTAAATCAAATAAATGACCATCCAACAATGTTAAAAGACTTTCCAGTGACATAATAACAGTAAGCAAAATCCAGGTGGTAGCTCATTCACAGGAAACAAGTTAAGTGACAATCTCACAAATATCATTATTATTTCATTTCAAACATACAACAATAACTCACAGTAACTAGAAAGAGATATTGGTCATGCACTAAATGAAACTCTTTACACAGTATTCCTGTGTCCATCTGGAGTCAACACACAGAAAAGCTGGTTTTGTTACCTTTGGCCTTAAAATACTTTGTAGACAGCACTCAACATTTATTTTCACATGAAACTTGGTACTAACATGTTAAATAAATATAGCTTCATAAACCTGGAAATAGATAAATTCATCTTAGACTAAGGCAAGCGTGCCATCAGAAGTATCACAGTCCAAGTAACAACTGAGCAATAGCAAATATAGCAAAAATAAGAACAGCAAACCAAGCGCAGTCTGAGGAATGTCACAGTCAATCACACAAGACACATGGAGGATACTATCACACACAGGCATGAGTATACACTAAAGTGGCTTATGGCAGGTTGCTGCCAGGCTTATAGTGGCCCAGGAGCCCACCAGCACACAAGATGTTACACCAGTTGGTTTACAACATTCCCTCCAACTGTTGCAGGAGCTACACAGGTCTATGATGTGTTTTCCATACCAGTGACCAGTGGGGCTGCTAAATAAGTATACCTCACTTGAAGGCTATGATGCTAACTTACTTTGCATACTTCCACTTCTTGTTTTACGTGATTGTCTCTGAGGACAATGAAACTGACTAAATAAAATATTTACTCAGAAAAAGTAAGCAGTAAGACTAATGTATAAAATAAAAAAGCACAAATCTAGAGTAATCTTCAAATACCTCAGCATTTGTCATTATGAAGTAAAATTTTGTTGCTATGAAGTAAAAAATTTCTAACTTCAAAACTTCATGTAGTATTAAACTGCACTTAGATAGACTATAAAATAAGTGAATGTCAGTATATATTGATATGTAATAAAATGCAATGTGGTAGTGGAAGGAGGAGGAGTCATATTCATCATCACAGCTTGCTTCATTCATGTTACAGTTTTTAAAAAGATATTGGACATGTCATGGTATTATAATTTTAGAACAACAAAATAGTGTCATTCTTATTTACAGGCATTTACATACTTACAGGTCTAGTTTGACAAGAATGGAACAGGTAGCTGGCCATGGCCACCACCATCTCAGCATTTCCTTGAAGTAATTTTAGGAAACCATTGATACCTTAAACCAGGATGGCCAGATGAAGATTGTCACCACCATCCTCCCATATGCAAAGCAAGAAAGAAAGGTTATAGTGTAACATCCCACCAACATCAGGATCATTAGATATTCAGCACATGCTCAGATTGTTTAAATGATGGGGAAGTAAATCAGCCATACCCTTGTCAAGGAAACCATCCCAGCATTTGCAATTTGGGGAAATTCCAGAAAACCTAAACCTGGCTGGATCGGGTTTGAACCGTCACCCTTTCAAATGTGAGTACATTGTGCTAACTACTGCACCATCTCACTCAGTCCAAATACAAAGCTAGCCTGTTTAAAGCAGTGCGACACCATCTGGCTTACCCCCAGTGTACGGAAAAGTACTGTTTTGTAAAGAAGTGATTTAATAATGTAAAATTTCTCATATCCAGTCCCTGCAACCACTATACACAAATTATTTCATAATACAACACTACACACAGTATCATCTGACTGTTTTATTCCTAAACACCAAACAAAATCAGAAAATAGCAAATAGAAGTGTGACATAAAATCATATAAGAAGCTAGCAACCATTCCAGTAATTATGCATAGTCCTGTTGTTAAGCTGATAGGTTGCATAAATATAGGGTGATCAGATACAATTGTTTAAAAAGGAGGATGAACAGCTTCAAAAAGGAGGACAAAGGAAGAAAAAAGAGGACACTTCAAAAGGGTCAATTGCAGATGAGGATACCACCCGTCAGCTTTGGACAAGTCACGTGACTGCCGGGAATTATTGGTAGAACTAGTAGTTAATTGTTACTGGTGGTCAGGTTGTGGTTCCCAGGGCAATAATTTTTTTTTTTAATTAAAAACATTGATTGTGGTGACAGTGTGGCATCAATTGTTTTTATATTTATGCGTAGTTTTAAGATTTAACAAAGACGGCTGCCTAAACGCCACTCCTGATTGGCTACTTTCATGTGACTTGTCCAAAGCTGATGGGTGGTATCCTCATCTGCAGTATTCGCCATCAAACACACGTTCAACTTTAAAAAATGAGTTTATTATTTATAGACATAACATACATACATTCCTTAACAATTATTGATACTTTAAGAAAAGAGCAATAGAATGGAACAAATTGTAAATTTAACTGTATTACGCTCAACTTGAAAAAGCCGGACACTGTAAAAATCCGCCCGGACCTCAGACAAAGAGCTAAAAAGGAGGACATGTCTGGATTAATCCGGATGTCTGGTCACCCTACATAAAAAGTCATAATACACCATGTGAAGAATGATTTTATTGATCAAAATTGACACATTTTGGAATTATTTCCATCTTCAGATATCTGAAATAGGAATACAACAAACAAATTGGTACACAAAAAGACATAACTTTTAGACAGTTATAACTATCTAAAATTAAACAAAAGTGCAAACAATCCATTCATATCTACCCATGTGCAAAGGTAGCACAAGGACAAAAGTGTTATCAGATGTATTCATAACATGAGGTCATAGACTACTAAGCAAGGTCCCATAAAACTTAAACTGAGATAGGAAGACAAAACTGCACTAGATGGCAGCAGGGTAAATATGGTAGCATTGTGTCATAAATACTATGATAATAATATGAATATAATAGAGGGAAACATTCCACGTGGGAAAAATATATCTAAAAACACAGATGATGTGACTTACCGAACGAAAGTGCTGGCAGGTCGATAGACACAAAAACAAACACAAACATACACATGAAATTCAAGCTTTCGCAACAAACTGTTGCCTCATCAGGAAAGAGGGAAGGAGAGGGAAAGACGAAAGGATGTGGGTTTTAGGGGAGAGGGTAAGGAGTCATTCCAATCCCGGGAGCGGAAAGACTTACCCACATCCTTTCGTCTTTCCCTCTCCTTCCCTCTTTCCTGATGAGGCAACAGTTTGTTGCGAAAGCTTGAATTTCGTGTGTATGTTTGTATTTGTTTTTGTGTCTATCGACCTGCCAGCACTTTCGTTCGGTAAGTCACATCATCTGTGTTTTTAGATATACTATGATAATAAACTACACAAATGACAGAATAAAAAGTAGTACTTCAGTGAACATGGGAATACAGTGTAATGAGCTATTTTAGTAATATAGTAAAGGAAATATTAAGAAACTTACATATAGATCACATGATCCAAATACATGGCACTATGTTCAAAGACATAGGTAGGTCACTGATCAGTAATCATAAGAAGTTTATTTTATTGTCAAATGATATAAAGCCAACATTGGCAATTTTCTGTGATAATACCAGAATACAAGACAGAACAAAATCATTACAATAAAATGACATTTTCAAGTACAACAAGAGTATGGATATGCAAATAGCGGGACACTAAAATGATAATATGTTAGTAGAAACAAAGATGATGTGACTTACCAAATGAAAGTGCTGGCAGGTCGACAGACACACAAACAAATACAAACATACACACGAAATTCAATGAGCTCTTATATAACACAGAGCAGGTGTTTGATAAAAACTGCAACACAAGGAAACAATAATAAATATTCCTGTCATTTCACAATACACTTTTTTTAACATTATACCACAGCTCTGCAGTGGATAATATTAATATCTTACCCTTTTTTTTATCTTAGTTTCACTCATTATAGAGATATGCTGTCTCTTTATTTCAGGCAAAGAAATGGGAAGTTACAGTACATTAAACAGAAAATAAACCTTGCCATTATGGACTGACAGTGTATGTAGTGTTACATTATGAAATAATGTGTAAAGTGCGTGCAGTGATCAGTGTTGAGTAATGAATGAATGGTGTTGCACTATCTTTTTACATTATTGAGTAGCATGGAAACTGACTGGTAATTTTGGGGTACACACTTAGCCCTCCTTTTTTAGTTTGGTAAATTTTTAGAAGTTTCAATGCATCAGGGAAAGGTCCAGATTGTACAAATTTATTCAAAATGAAAGTAAGTGGTCGAGTAATAAGATTTGTTTCTTAGATAATAACATGAGAACCAATAACACTCCATACTTCTGGTGTTAGAAAATTGTAATGCATTTTCATAACATCCTTGGAAGTGCTAATATTCCAGTGAAAAGCATCCCTTCCATGTGACTCAGCATCAAGTAAGTGTAATGCAAGTGTACCACTTTGTTTGATTTGATTTTCAGTTCGTTTATGGAGATTAGAAAGCAACCATTGACTTCCAGAAGTTCAGCTTGTGTGTGGGTCTGATAATTTTCTCGTTTGACATTTTCTCATGTTGCTTTGCTCTTGTTGCGGGCACCTTCAGTGTATGAGGAGTAATCATTAAGTTTTAATTAACACCTAAAAAAGTAATGTTATATAATTAATTTTTGTTTTCTGCAGTTGTATGTCTCAAATCACCCCACCACAGCTGTATAGGCAGCCATTAGAGGAGCCAAAACAGAATGGTGCAACCCACTGATAAAGTGTTTTTGTTTTCTGCATGTGAAGGGAAGCTACGCTGAGTTGGTGAAAGTGTACAGCAACAATGCACTGTCAGACCATCTCTCAGCGAAAAACCAAAAATTTTAAGAAAGTGATTGTTTGAAGGGGTTATGGGACTAAACAGACTCATCAGTCTCGCGATTTGAAAGGTACATGCATAAGAGGCATCTACGAAAAGTGGCCAGATTCAGTCGAAGAAGTCAAACTATAAAGTGAGGAAGCTAAAAACATACACAGTAGAAAGCATAAGAGGGTGGGCCAAATCTAAAAACTGGAAAAACAGATGGATAAAAGAGTAGTCTCTGCATGGGGGTGTGGTCATGGGTTCCAGACCCAGAAGACATGAAGAGAGGGCTCGACCACAACCACTCTGCCCCCACTCCAGGAGGAAAGCAAAACCCTATAACTGAAAATAAAACCAACTTTCATTAAAGAAATTGAGGACCAGTTCAGCCATTCATGAATCATCTGCTAATATTAAAGACAAGGGATTTGGAAGGATATAATTAATATGAAGATCCAAAAGAAGAGGGCATTTCACCAATGTGTGGGATCCAGTCAGTCTGGCTTCACAACGACATTTTGGGGCTGGCTCGTTATGCAAGAGAAAACAATGGGTAAGCCTAGCATGACCAATGCGTAGATGGCATAAGACAGTGGAGTCCTTCCAAGAGGAGTGGAAGGAAGAGCAGCAGACTGATCGTGCAGAGTTTATTACTGAGAGCAGTAGTGCACCAGATGTCATTCCACTTATTGACAAAAAGATATTTGATGCAAATCTGCATATCTGCACCTAGAATCATCAAAGGGAATGGGAAGGGGCTAAGTATCTGCTTCTGTAGCCAAATGGTCAGTCAGTTCATTCCCTGGGATACCCACATGACTTGGGACCCAGAGAAAGACAAATGAGCAGGCAGCATGGCCAAGGGCAGAGAGAAGGTCATGAATAGCAAAGACCAAAGGGTGACAAGAGTAGCATCAGTCTATAGCCTGCAGACTACATATTAAAACACTGTGGAGGGAGACCTGAGCAACAAAATGGAGGGCACTGTTCATGGCTGGCAGCTCTGCTGTGAACACACTACATGGTCCTGGCAGTAAATGGTGTTCTACGCCAGTAGGAGACGTAAAAGCGTATCTGGCCTTATGTATTGTTTTAGAACCATCAGTGTAGAAGATGGTAGCTCCCTGGAACTCTTCAAGAGTGAAACATACAAGACGCTGGTATATTACAGACATGACAGAGACCTTAGGACCCTGGAACACGTCAATCCTAATCCATGGCCGAGGCACCATCCAACGGGGGGAGGGGGGGGGGGGGAAGGAAATACATGGGACACTTTCCAGTGACTAGAGATGGAGATCCTGGCAGAGGGAAGTGACAATCCCAACCGAGGGTGGGTATCAGGAGGGAAACATCCTTTGTTTACAAAGAGGATGGGGTACATGGGATGGTCAGAAAATCTTCGAATGGCAACTGTGTAAGAAACAAGGAGTTGGCTCTGTTGTATTTGTAGAGGGGGGTCCCCATTTCTGTGAGGAGGCTGTTGACAGGACTAATGTGAAAAGCACCAATAGCCAGATGCACCCTACAATGATGAACAGTGTGAAGTAGTTTCAGAGTGGAAGGTGCCATAAACCTGACAACCATAATCTAGTCTGGACAAAAGCAGAGCACAGTAAAGATGGAGAAGAGTAGCGTGATCTGCATCCCAAGATGTGTGGGCCAGAAGGTTGAGAGCATTAAGAGTCTGCATGCATGTTGTCTTCAGGTGATGAATATGGGGCAGTGACAGCAGCCTTTTATCAAAAAGTTGACCCAAGAAATGAAATTGTGCTATAACATCTAGGTACTGGGTGTACTGTAGATCTATGGCAAAAATGCATAACCTGCATTTTGGAGGGAGAAAACTGGAAGCCATTAGAAAGGGCCCACACAGAAGCCCATTGGATGTTGCATTGGAGCTGGCATTCAGCAGATGCAACAGAGTAGGAGGTGAACCAGATGCAAAAATCGTTGACATACAGTGCTGGGGTAACCAGATGCCCAACATATGGTACAAGCCCACTGATGGTGATGAGGAAGAGTGTGACACTTCACACAGATCCCTGTGGAATATCATTCTCCTGGGTCTGAGGGATGCTGAGTCAGGCGTAATCTCAAACCTGGAAGAGCTGGTGGGATAAAAACTTGTGGATGAAAATCGAAAGGTGGCTGCTTTGCTCCAGCCATGGAAGGTAACTTAAATGTGATGGCAGCAAGCCATGTCAAATGCCTTATGAAGTTGAAAGAAGACTGCGGCAATGTGAAGGGTGTCAGTAAAAGCCTGTCTGATTGCTGTTTCCAATCAGAGTAAATGGTCAGTTGGAGATCCTCCTTCCCAGAAACCACACTGATATGGGAACAAAAGAACCCAAGAATCGAGTACTCAACATAACCGGAAGCTAACCATCCTCTTAAGTAGTTTATGAAGTATGTTGGTCACATTAATTGACTGGTAGCTCTCAAGAGATGTTGGGTTCTTGCCAGGCTTAAGAATGGGTGTAACTATGCTGTCTTACCATTGCAAGGGGAAGACACCTGTGAGCCAAATGTGGTTGGAGATCATGATAGATATTGCCTCTCGGTAATGTCTAAGTGTCAGATGATCTGGTCATGAATGGAATCTGGACCTGGGGCCATGTCATATAAAGAGCTAAGTGCCTGCACAAATTCCCATTCAGTGAAGGGTTGAATATAGGCTTCAGCTTCGTGGGGATTGAAACAGAGGGGGTTTCTTCAATTCATAGTTTGTGCTGGAGAAAAGTATCAGGTTAGAATGAAGATGCCAATGCTGTCACAAGGTGTGTCACTAGGTGTTCTGCAAGGACCAGTGGATCAGTACACAGAGCACCCTTTAGGATAAGACCTTGGGCAGCTGATTGTCACTGGCATCCCAAAAGGCTACTGACCTTGGACCAAACCTGTGACAAAGAGGCACACACCCCCAGCGAAAGAACATAGTGCTCCTGGTATTCCTTTTTACTCTGCTTAATAAGGTAGTGGATTGTAGCATGGAGACACTTAAAAGTGACAAGGTTGATCTGTGAGGGGTGTCATTTAAATTGTTGCAGTGCCCATTGGCAGTCCTGGATAGTGACTGTGATGTCCTTGGTCCACCACGGTACTAGTCAATCATGAGGGGGATCTGTGGATAGGGGAATAGCAGTGCCAGGGGCATGAAGGATAGTGTCAGAGACATCTTGTGGAACAGCATCAATGCAATCTAAAAGATAAGTGTTGAAGTACACAGAAGATGTATATAAAGGCCAAATGACTCAGGGGAATGCCCAATGTGGGAGCCTGTCAGCCTGGAATGGCAGGGAATGATAGAATCACTGGAAAGTAGTCACTGTCATGAAGATCATCATGGAGTGACCAATTTAGGCAAACTATGAGAGCAGGGGAGGAGAATGTGAGATTGATAGCAGAAAAGGTGGTGTGAGCAGCACTGAAGTGGGTATGGGAACCGTCATTGAGGAGACACAAAACAAAGTTTGTAATAAGTTGGTCAATTAGAAGACCTCTACCCACCGAATGGCACTCCACTACAGGGAGTGGTGTGCATTGAAATCCCCGGTGAGGAGATACAGGGACTGGAGTTAGGCAGTTTAACATAAGGAAGTGGCCTACTTGGGTGGGCAGTGTACATTTCAAACAGTGATTGCTGGGGCATTTGAACTCGTACCACTATTGCTTTCAAATGGTTCAAATGGCTCTGAGCACTATGGGACTTAACTTCTGAGGTCATCAGTCCCCTAGAACTTAGAACTACTTAAACCTAACTAACTTAAGGACATCACACACATCCATGCCTGAGGCCGGATTCGAACCTGCAACCGTAGCAGTTGCGCGGTTCCGGACTGTAGGACCAAGAACCGCTCGGCCACTCTGGCCGGCTATTGCTTTCAAGTTGGTATGAAGGGGGATCCAGTCACTAATGACATTGGTGCAAACCAAGGTGCAGATCCCTCCAGATGGTATCCTGGGGGCAGCACAGTTCTGATAGAATGCCCAAGAACCACAAAATGACAGAGAGTGGTAATCACAGAAGTGTGTTTCTTGAAGAGCAAGACATAATGCAGAAAAGAGGAAACAAGGTGTTGTATTTGCAGTTTTTTTTTGGTCATCAGTCTACTGACTGGTTTGATGCAGCCCGCCACGAATTCCTTTCCTGTGCTAACCTCTTCATCTCAGAGTATCACTTGCAACCTACGTCCTCAATTATTTACTTGATGTATTCCAATCTCTGTCTTCCTCTACAGTTTTTGCCCTCTACAGCTCCCTCTAGTACCATGGAAGTCATTCCCTCATGTCTTAGCAGATGTCCTATCATCCTGTCCCTTCTCCTTATCGGTGTTTTCCACATATTCCTTTCCTCTCCGATTCTGCGTAGAACCTCCTTATTCCTTACCTTATCAGTCCACCTAATTTTCAACATTCGTCTATAGCACCACATCTCAAATGCTTCGATTCTCTTTGGTTCCGGTTTTCCCACAGACCATGTTTCACTACCACACAATGCTGTACTCCAGACGTACATCCTCAGAAATTTCTTCCTCAAATTAAGGCCGGTATTTGATATTAGTAGACTTCTCTTGGCCAGAAATGCCTTTTTTTCCATAGTGAGTCTGCTTTTGATATCCTCCTTGCTCCGTCCATCATTGGTTATTTTCCTGCCTAGGTAGCAGAATTCCTTAACTTCATTGACTTCGTGACCATAAATCCTGATGTTAAGTTTCTCATTGTTCTCATTTCTACTACTTCTCATTACCTTCGTCTTTCTCCGATTTACTCTCAAACCATACTGTGTACTCATTAGACGGTTCATTCCGTTCAGCAGATCATTTAATTCTTCTTCACTTTCACTCAGGATAGCAATGTCATCAGCGAATCGTATCATTGATATCGTTTCACCTTGTATTTTAATTCCACTCCTGAACCTTTCTTTTATTTCCATCATTGCTTCCTCGATGTACAGATTGAAGAGTAGGGGTGAAAGGCTACAGCCTTGTCTTACACCCTTCTTAATATGAGCACTTCGTTCTTGATCATCCACTCTTATTATTCCCTCTTGGTTGTTGTACATATTGTATATGACCCGTCTCTCCCTATAGCTTACCCCTACTTTTTTCAGAATCTTGAACAGCTGGCACCATTTTATATTACTGGATGCTTTTTCCAGGTTGACAAATCCTATGAAAGTGTCCTGATTTTTCTTTAGCCTTGCTTCCATTATTAGCCGTAATGTCAGAATTGCCTCTCTCGTCCCTTTACTTTTCCTAAAGCCAAACTGATCGTCACCTAGCACATTCTCAATTTTCTTTTCCATTCTTCTGTATATTATTCTTGTAAGCAGCTTTGATGCATGAGCTGTTAAGCTGATTGTGCGATAATTCTCGCACTTGTCAGCTCTTGCCATCTTCGGAATTGTGTGGATGATGCTTTTCCGAAAGTCAGATGGTATATCGCCAGACTCATATATTCTACAGACCAACGTGAATAGTTGTTTTGTTGCCACTTCCCCCAATGATTTTAGAAATTCTGATGGAATGTTATCTATCCCTTCTGCCTTATTTGACCGTAAGTCCTCCAAAGCTCTTTTAAATTCCGATTCTAATACTGGATCCCCTATCTCTTCTAAATCGACTCCTGTTTCTTCTTCTATCACATCAGACAAATCTTCACCCTCATAGAGGCTTTCAATGTATTCTTTCCACCTATCTGCTCTCTCCTCTGCATTTAACAGTGGAATTCCCGTTGCACTCTTAATGTTACCACCATTGCTTTTAATGTCACCAAAGGTTGTTTTGACTTTCCTGTATGCTGAGTCTGTCCTTCCGACAATCATATCTTTTTCGATGTCTTCACATGTTTCGTGCAGCTATTTCATCTTAGCTTCCCTGCACTTCCTATTTATTTCATTCCTCAGCGACTTGTATTTCTGTATTCCTGATTTTCCCGGAACATGTTTGTACTTCCTCCTTTCATCAATCAACTGAAGTATTTCTTCTGTTACCCATGGTTTCTTCGCAGCTACCTTCATTGTACCTATGTTTTCCTTCCCAACTTCTGTGATGGCCCTTTTTAGAGATGTCAATTCCTCTTCAACAGTACTGCCTACTGCGCTATTCCTTATTGCTGTATCTATAGCGTTAGAGAACTTCAACCGTATCTCGTCATTCCTTAGCACTTCCGTATCCCACTTCTTTGCGTATTGATTCTTCCTGTCTAATGTCTTGAACTTCAGCCTACTCTTCATCACTACTATATTGTGATCTGAGTCTGTATCTACTCCTGGGTACGCCTTACAATCCACTATCTGATTTCGGAATCTCTGTCTGACCATGATGTAATATAATTGAAATCTTCCCGTATCTCCCGGCCTTTTCCAAGTATACCTCCTCCTCTTGTGATTCTTGAACAGGGTATTCACTATTACTAGCTGAAACTTGTTACAGAACTCAATTAGTCTTTCTCCTCTTTCATTCCTTGTCCCAAGCCCATATTCTCCTGTAATTTTTTCTTCTACTCCTTCCCCTACAATTGCATTCCAGTCGCCCATGACTATTAGATTTTCGTCCCCCTTTACATACTGCATTACCCTTTCAATATCCTCATACACTTTCTCTATCTGTTCATCTTCAGCTTGCGACGTCGGCATGTATACCTGAACTATCGTTATCGGTGTTGGTCTACTGTCGATTCTGATTAGAACAACCCGGTCACTGAACTGTTCACAGTAACACACCCTCTGCCCTACCTTCCTATTCATAACGAATCCTACACCTGTTATACCATTTTCTGCTGCTGTTGATATTACCTGATACTCATCTGACCAGAAATCCTTGTCTTCCTTCCACTTCACTTCACTGACCCCTACTATATCTAGATTGAGCCTTTGCATTTCCCTTTCCAGATTTTCTAGTTTCCCTACCACATTCAAGCTTCTGAAATTCCATGCCCTGACTCGTAGAACGTTATCCTTTCGTTGATTATTCAATCTTTTTCTCATGGTAACCTCCCCCTTGGCAGTCCCCTCCCGGAGATCCGAATGGGGGACTGTTCTGGAATCTTTTGCCAATGGAGAGACCATCATGACACTTCTTCAATTACAGGCCACATGTCCTGTGGATACACGTTACGTGTCTTTAATGCAGTGGTTTCCATTGCCTTCTGCATCCTCATGTCGTTGATCATTGCTGATTCTTCCGCCTTTAGGGGCAATGTCCCACCCCTAGGACAAGAGAGTGCCCTGAACCTCTATCCACTCCTCCGCCCTCTTTGACAAGGCCATTGGCAGAATGAGGCTGACTTCTTATGCCAGAAGTCTTCGGCCGCCAATGCTGATTATTTATCAGAATTTAGGCAGTGGCGGGGATCGAACCCAGGACCGAAGACGATTTTGAATCAAAGATGCTACCCCTTAGACCACGATTTGCAGTAGGTGATAATAATATCTGTTGCAATTCCACTATATTAGTGTGTGGCAAGAGTCCAGGTTAGACATGGAGAAGGTGAGGGAAGGTCAAGTCATTCGGTCTGTAGTCATCACTGACGAGGGTGGTGTGACATCCATAAATAAAAAGACGCAGGCTGTGAGGGCGGAGATGGCACCTCCAGGGGCACTGAGGGTGCCTTGTCCTGAGACATATGTTTCTTTTTCTTGTCTTTCAGAGGATGATGTCAGGGCACAGAGGGAGAGCAGGCTGCTGCAGGTTCCGGGACCATAAGTGAGCAAGCGACCTTGCACACAGACAGGGTGTCTTGTGGTCAAGTTGTGGTAGCAGGCTTCCAACCTGAGAGATGCCGAGAGGAGGAGGGGTCCTGGGGAGTGGAGGGAAGCCCCATCACCAGTGGGTGCTGAAGAAGGGGGCCACTCTTCACTCTTTTGGCCAGGGAGGGAGAGTGGCATCCAGAGGGGAGGGCATGGGAACAGCAGGCTAGGGTTAGGGGAGAGCGGGGTCGGGGCTGGGGTAAGGAAGAGGGAGGTGGGGGAAAGGATGTAACAGAGGCAAAAGTTGAAGAAACTGACACTTGATGGAGTCGGTCATATTTTTGACGAGTCTCAGGATAAGATAAGTGATCCAAGGATTTGTACTCTTGGATCTTCTTTTCTCTTTTGTAAGCTGGGCAATCTAGCAAGTGTGGAGAGTGATTGTCATGACAATTTAAACACACAGATGGCAGAACACAGGGGATTCCCTCATGGAGTGGGTATACCCAGTCACCAAACAGAGGGTCCGCCTTACAGCCCAAAACACAAGCACCAAAAGCACCTCACAGGTGGTGGGATGTGCGACTTCATGTCTCATTAGTAATGCATGACCTTGACCTTCTTTGGGAAGGTATCTCCCTTGAAAGCCAGATTAAAGGTACTGGTATTTGTGCGGTTGTCTTTATAGCTCTTCTGCACATGTCGAGTGCACATTGTACAATGTGAACAGCACATCGCTTCGAGTTCCTCATCAGTTTGCAGGATGAGGTCCCAATGAAATATTACTCCCTGCAACGTGTTCAGTGACTGGTGAGGAGTAATAGACACTGGGACATCACCAAGATGATTGAAAGTATGATGAGCCACAGTTGGGTGGCAGAAAAAGTTTCGATCAACAAGGAACCTGACCACATCTTACTGAGAGACTCCACTTTGCCAAACTTGTCCTTTATATTCTCCACAAAAAATAATGGCTTTGTGGCAGTGAATGTGTTCCCATATGTCATAGTATAGATCAGTTAGTGGGGAAAGTGTTTCATCTCAAGATGGTGAGGCTGGTCCTCCTTCCAGGGTGTACCCAGGGACGGGAAACTGCAGGGTCATACAAAGCACCATTCAATGAACATTTACCACTTGGAGAGATAGCTGTTTGGAGAATGGTTATATTTTTGTAGCTTGATATGCTTCATATGCCAAGCATCCTCTCTGATACCACCCACTCTGATCAGGGTCTCTCCCCATGGGTGCCACTCTGCTACAGCAAGGGCTGCCTGGCATCGTGACTACTGCTGGGAGTTCCAACACTCCAGGATGACAAGCAAGCACTTCTTGGCATATATGAGGAGGCAACAGCTCTGGTACCAGTGGTGATGATTCCTTTGTTGTAGGAGGGCTCAGCCTTAGGGGTACATAATAGCCCCACCATACACACTGACTATACATGCTGGTGATGCAGCAGAGTGCAGGGGGGCTATGGCGGGAAAAGAAGAGGGGAAGGAATGGGGGAGAGGAATCCATGCCATACATGCTAATAATAGAGTTCTTCCCCAAATGGCTCACACTCACACTACAAAAAGAAAATTTAGAAGTGGAAGTCAAACCCCAAGGGGGCCAAAATGCCAAAAAGGATGAAAGAGAACAGACAAGAGGAACAAAACTGCAAGGAATACAGGTAATTAGGTGGATAGTCAACTTGACATAAATCAGAACACCATGGCAGGGGAAGGAGGGGGCAGCAGGGAAGGAGTGAGGATGGAAAGGGAGGAGCACAGTGAACGAAGTGCAGCCAGGGAAGGAAGAATGGGCTGCAGTAGCTCAGGACCCTATGTGCACCACACATGAACTCACAAAAGAACTGTGAGTCCCCTGGGGGGAAACTGCAAGAGAAGTGGATGGACTTTTTTGTGTGGAAGAGCCCAAGCTGAATGAGACTATTTATAATCTTATAATATAGAGAAAATTTTGACCTGGTGCATCAAAATTGACATGATAGTGGAAAAGATGAAAATGACTGATTGATAAGACTGTAACATGTTGTCCAACATTTTGAAAATGACAAGTTCATCTGCTCTGTTCTGTGAGTGCTCACACTCAGTCAAAAAAAAAAACTGTCAAACCAAAGTAGCAGTGGCTACAACTGTGCCAAGTCAATCCAAATTATTTGTTATAGCACCTAACAATCTTGGGTGAGAGCTGGCTATATCATTATGACCTTGTGAAAGAAGCAAAACAAGAAGTGGAAACATGAAGATTCACAACAGCCAAAAAGACAAAAATTCAATCATTGTTGAGTGAGGTGTTGCTGAGTGTTTTACGGGGCATCTGTGGTGTGCTAACATGTTATGCTTCTAAGGGGGCAAACCATCACAGGAGCATACTACCAATGAGGTTGTGGTAGGCTGTCAGGATGAAACATCATGGGAAGCAGCCCAAGGGGGCATTTTTGCACCATGAAAATCCTTCCATGTATTCTGCACTAGACCCAGTCACACACACTGCTTCTTTGTAATATCAAATTTGGCCTTCTCTCCCTTGTATTCTCCTGACATGGCATTGTTTCCTTAGATGGAGAAACTGTTGCACAGCAGGCATTTCCAGAGTGACAGCAATATGATATTTGAGGTGGAATATTTTGTGGACAGTCAAAGTGCATACTTGTGTGACCAAAGCCTATGCCAAGTCATCTACCTCCTGGCCTCAACCTTCATTAGTCACTGTCCTCACCCATCCAGCCCCCTCCCTGTTCCCATTCCAGCACTACACAGCTGTCATTTCACCGCCATACCCAGTCTTTTAATTTCTTTTTAGTTCTCTCCTTTCCGCACTTTCCCCCTCCCCTCTCCGCACCTTCTCTCCTGCCCTCCGTCTAAACTGCAACACTTTACTGTCCACCACTCCCTCCATACTATCCCTCCCCCCCCCCCCCCCCCAGTCTCCTCCTTACCTCCACCCAGTTGTCACAGCCATCATGCACTGGTGCTGCTGCTCGCAGTATGGTTTCAGTTCTCTGAGACCGCAGACGTGTTTGCAAGTTTTGTTTGTGTGAGTGTGTGTGTGCATGTGTGTATGTGTGTCTACTGCTGACAAAGGCCTTAATGGCCAAAAGCTATAATTGTGTGAATCTCTTCGTTTTGCCTATCGCGACTCAGCATCTCCGCTATATGGTGAGTAGCAACTTTCCTTCTCTGATATTGGTACATTCCATCCTGGATTTTCCATTGTTTGATTTTGGCAAAAAATTTCCACATTGAAGGCTGAACATGCAGAGGAAGACTGTCACCATATTTCATGACTGCAGCTTGATATTTTTTCAAGGTGATTTTATTTTATTCTATTTTATTTACGCAACTAGTTCCATAGGACCAAATTGAGGATCAAACTTCCAATGTCATGGAACATGTCAGTACATGAAATTACAACAGAAAAATAATAACAGAAAAAATCAAATGTTTATGAACCCAAAGAAGTCAAGCCATAAGTTTAAGTAAATGCAATCAACAATATAAAATAGGAATCAACTTAATTTTTCAAGGAACTCCCTGCAGAATAGAAGGAGTGACCCATAAGGAAACTCTTCAATTTCAATTTGAAAGCACATGGATTACACTAATATTTTTGAATTCTTGTGGTAGCTTCTTGAAAATGGATGCAGCAGCATACTGCACACCTTCCTGCACAATAGTTAAGAAAGTGCAATCCAAATGCATGTTGGACTTCTGCCTAGTATTAACTGAGTGAAAGCTGCAAATTCTTGGGAATAAGCTGATATTGCTAACAAGAAACAACAGTGAAGAATATATATATTGAGAAACCAATGTCAGAATACCCAGACTAGTGAACAGGGGTCGACAGGAGGTTTATGAACTTACACTGCTTATTGATCGAACTGTCCATTTCTGAGTAAAAAATATCCTTTGAAAATGAGAAGAGGTACTCCAAAATAAAATACTGTATGACATAAGCAAATCAAAATAAGCAAAGTAGACTAATTTTCATGTCAAATGATCACTTACTTCAGATACTGTTCAAATAGTAAAAATGGCAGCATTAAGTCTTTGAACAGGATCCTGAATGTGGGCTTCCCACAGCAGTTTACTATGTATCTGAACATCTAGAAATTTGAACTGTTCAGTTACATTAATCATACACCTATTCTATGAAATTAAAACATTGGGTTTTGTTGAATTGTGTGTTAGAAACTGTAAAAACTGAGTCTTACTGTGATTTAGTGTTATTTTATTTTCTACAAGTCATGAACTGCACTATGTGAAACAGGGCCAATGTTGCACACAACATCCTTTACTACCAAACTAGTGCCATCAGCAAACAGAAATGTTTTAGAATTACCTGTATTACTAGAGCATATCATTTACATAAATAAGGAACAGGAGTGGCCCAACACTAATCCCTGGGGCACCCCCCACCATACCCACTCACACATCACATCACAGCCATTCTCAACACTGTCAATAATGACCTTTTGCTGTCTGTTGTTAAAGGACGAGGTGAACCAACTGTGAGCTACTCCCTGTATTCTGTAATGGTGCAGCTTCTGGAGCAATATTTTGTGATCAACACAATCAAATGCCTTAGTTAAATAAAAAAATATGCCTGGCATTCAAAACCTTTTGGTTAATCCCCCCGTACCTCACAGAGCAAAGAGAATATAGCATTTCCAGTTGTTAAAGGACTTCTAAAGCCGAATTGAACATTTGATAGCAAAATTATGTGATACAGAATGATCAATTATCCTTACATACACAGCCTTTTCAATAACTTCTCAAACACCAATGACAAAGAAATAGGTCTAAAATTATCTACATTATTCCTTTCTCCCTTTTTTATAAAGCAGCTTTGCTGCTGTTTACTTTAATCATTCAGGAAACTGGCCATTCTTAAAGGAAAAATTCCAAATATGCCTAAGCAGGGGTAACACGTGTAGCACAGTACTTAAATATTCTGCTGGGCACTCCATGATATCAATGAGAGTTCTTAGTCTTCAGTGATTTAATTATTGGCTCAGTCTCCCCCTTGTTAGTATCACAGAGGAGTATTTCAGACATCAGTCTCAGAAAGGCATTTTCCAAGAGAGTTAGATGACTCCCTGTAGAAACAGTTTTTATTTAATTCATCAGCGATGCTCAGAAAATGATTGTTAAATACTGTACATTTATCTGACATATCATTAACACAAATATTTTTACTATGAACTGACCTTATATTATTGGCCTTGTGCTGCTGACCAGACACTTCCTTCACAACTGACCATATTGTTTTAATGTTATCCTGTGAATTAGCTATTGTATTTGTATACCACATACTCTTAGCCTTCCTGATAATATTTTTAAGCACCTTGAAATACTGTTTGTAATGGGCTACTGTAGCTTGATCATGACTGCTTCTAACATTCTGATATAATTCCCACTTTGTTCTATATAGTAACCTTATCCCACTAGTCAGACTTTTACTACTAGTACCCTGTTTAGAATGTTCTAATGGAAAGCAACTCTCAAAGAGCATGAGAAATGTGTTAAGGAAAACATTATATTTGTCATCTATGTTATTGGCACTATAAACATCCTGCCACTCTTGTTCCTTAAGGAGGTTTAAAAAGCTCTCTATTTGCCATGGGATTACCTTTCCTACATAGCTTGTAATTATATGTGACATTTCTTTGAGTACAAAAGCCTTTTAGTGTTACAGTTTACTAACAGAATGCTCATCTAGTAATGAAGAATGAATAAAAATTTTGTCCATGGCTGTGCTACTGTTCCCCTGCATCCTGGATTGAAAAAAAACAGTCTGCAACATTTCATATGAGACAGGAGATGTACCAATATCTCTTTTCTTGCACAATCATATACAAAATTAATATGAAGTCACCATATACATATAACTAATTTTTGGTACATCCTATAAAGTGAACCAAGAACCCTCTCTAGCTTGAGCAGAAATGCTCTGAAGTCAGGAATTAAGGGTCCTATAAACAACAACAATTAGAAGTTTGGTTTCACTAAATTCAACTGTCTCTGCGCAGCATTCAAATATCTGTTCTGTGCAGTGCCCTGATATGTCTATGGACTCAAATGCAAAACTGTTTTTAATGTACATGGCCACTCCCCCCTCCACAAGGAGCTCCATGAAAAACAACCAACTAATCAGTGTCCTGGTAAAGGAAGCCTCTGAACTGACAAATTATTTAAGTGATACTCCGATATACCAGTAATGTCAGAGTCAACATCTATAAGCAGTTCACTAACTTTATCTCTAATACCTCATATATTTTGATGAAGTTCTCTCCTTGGATACCTGACCACCTCTGAAGGTGATTCCTTTGTTAGAGGGACATCCTTTAGGCAAGTATACTTGTCAGCTGACTTCAAGCTAAAAAATGTGCACCTCTAACACCAACTACTACAGGAATTTTTCCACGAGTGATTCCTCTACCATCCATTACACTGTCACCTATATGCTTTGCCAGCCTCCTCTTCCCATAACAAAAATGAAGATTAAAATTTTATAACTGCCCCCTGTACCATTCACACACAAGTCTTGAGGTCAGGGTCAGCTTATCTTTGAAGTTTTCTTTATGTAATAAGATTATAAATAGCCTCATTCAGCTCAGGATCTTCCACACAAGAAATTTGGCGTGTTTATATAGTCAGACCACCTCCTCCCTAGTGTGAGATAGGTCATATGTATACCATTTTAACCATTTCCTTGTTTGTTTATGCTTAGTGCTGAGTAGCATAAAACAGTGAGCTTATTAAGAAAATGGTCAACAATTGTTTCAACAACACCATTCTCAGTATGTATGTTTGTTTTATTTATTTATTTGTTTCTTACACCATGGGTCTGACTGTGATAATCTCATAAGGTCAAATTTTTACAATGTCAATAACAAATACTTATTCACTATTTTTACAAGAAAAGATTAGAATTTGTGTAATATAGGGAATTAAATGCAAACAGGACAAAACTGAGAGAGTTATGTAACTATTAAACTGTTCCATAATAAAAGTTCACAAAAACAAGAAACTGACAGACTACAAAGTATAGAACATAGAGAATTAAATATAAAAGGACCTATAACACAGAAAAATAAATATAAGCCGGACAAAACAGAAAAAATAATGGACATGAAATGATATACAACTTAATGATAATACATCTCACTGGTTTTTGGATGTCTTACAGTAATTTTTCACTGTGTTCCACAAACTCTTATGAACTGTTGAATGACATGACTAAAAAAATTGTGTCAGTAATTCTTTAAATATAGATCTGTGACCTATTTCACATTTAATTTCTGGAGAAGAGCATTAAATATCTTTGTACAAGAGTATTGTACACCCCTCTGTACTACTTTCATATTTTTACATTCAGTGTAGAAATCTTGCTTCCTCCTTGTGTTGTACTGGTGGTGCAAAATTAGATGGGAGGATACACCAACATAGTAATTCATATTAAGTCCAACAAACATAAAGCTGTGCTCCAGATTAGAATCATCTTAGAAAAGTACAGTCTTAAGAAAAAGGTTCTAGCAATTGCAGATGACAACACAAATACTAGTTATGGAAGAAAAGAAAAGGAAAGGTAAAAACAATTTTCGTTCAAGTTTTAAGAAAAGAGTGAAAAAATTTAATACATGTAAGATATTGTGGTCAAATTGTGAACAATATTGTCGAAGCTGTCACAGGTATACAGCTCAAAATTGGTAAAATCTACCAACATTTCCATATTTATGCTGCATGTTGTTGTTGTTGTGGTGGTGGTCTTCAGTCCTGAGAGTGGTTTGATGCAGCTCTCCATGCTACTCTATCCTGTGCAAGTTTCTTCATCTCCCAGTACCTACTGCAACCTACATCCTTCTGTATCTGTTTAGTGTATTCATCTCTTGGTCTCCCTCTACGATTTTTACCCTCCACGCTGCCCTCCAATGCTAAATTTGTGATTCCTTGATGCCTCAGAACATGTCCTACCAACCGGTCCCTTCTTCTTGTCAAGTTGTGCTACAAACTCCTCTTCTCCCCAATTCTATTCAATGCCTCCTCATTAGTTATGTGATCTACCCATCTAACCTTCAGCATTCTTCTGTAGCACCACATTTCGAAAGCTTCTATTCTCTTCTTGTCCAAACTATTTATCGTCCATGTTTCACTTCCATACATGGCTACACTCCATACAAATACCTTCAGAAATGACTTCCTGACACTTAAATCTATACTCGATGTTAACAAATTTCTCTTCTTCAGAAACGCTTTCCTTGCCATTGCCAGTCTACATTTTATATCCTCTCTACTTCGACCACCATCAGTTATTTTGCTCCCCAAATAGCAAAACTCCTTTACTACTTTAAGTGTCTCATTTCCTAATCTAATTCCCTCAGCATCACTCGACTTAATTCGACTACATTCCATTATCCTCGTTTTGCTTTTGTTGATGTTCATCTTATATCCTCCTTTCAAGACACTGTCCATTCCATTCAACTGCTCTTCCAAGTCCTTTGCTGTCTCTGACAGAATTACAATGTCATCGGCGAACCTCAAAGTTTTTATTTCTTCTCCTTGGATTTTAATACCTATGCCAAATTTTTCTTTTGTTTCCTTTACTGCTTGCTCAATATACAGATTGAATAACATTGGGGAGAGGCTACAACCCTATCTCGCTCTCTTCCCAACTGCTGCTTCCCTTTCATGTCCCTCAACTCTTATAACTGCCATCTGGTTTCTGTACAAATTGTAAATAGCCTTTCACTCCCTGTATTTTACCCCTGCCACCTTTAGAATTTGAAAGAGAGTATTCCAGTCAACATTGTCAAAAGCTTTCTCAAAGTCTACAAATACTAGAAACGTAGGTTTGCCTTTCCTTAATCTTTCTTCTAAGATAAGTCGTAAGGTCAGTATTGCCTCATGTGTTCCAATATTTCTATGGAATCCAAACTGATCTTCCCCCAGGGTTGGCTTCTACTAGTTTTTCCATTCATCTGTAAAGAATTTGCGTTAGTATTTTGCAGCTGTGGCTTATTAAACTGATTGTTCGGCAATTTTCACATCTGTCAACACCTGCTTTCTTTGGGATTGGAATTATTATATTCTTCTTGAAGTCTGAGGGTATTTCGCCTGTCTCATACATCTTGCTCACCAGATGGTAGAGTTTTGTCAGGACTGGCTCTCCCAAGGCCGTCAGTAGTTCTAATGGAATGTTGTCTACTCCCGGGGCCTTGTTTCGACTCAGGTCTTTCAGTGCTCTGTGAAACTCTTCACGCAGTATTGTATCCCCCATTTCGTCTTCATATACATTCTCTTCCATTTCCAGAATATTATCCTCAAGTACATGGCCCTTATATAGACCCTCTATATACTCCTTCCACCTTTCTGCTTTTCCTTCTTTGCTTAGAACTGGGTTTCCATCTGAGCTCTTGATATTCATACAAGTGGTTCTCTTATCTCCAAAGGTCTCTTTAATTTTCCTGTAGGCAGTATCTATCTTACCCCTAGTGAGATAAGCCTCTACATCCTTACATTTGTCCTCTAGCCATCCCTGCTTAGTCATTTTGCACTTCCTGTCGATCTCATTTTTGAGACGTTTGTATTCCTTTTTGCCTGCTTCATTTACTGAATTTTTATATTTTCTCCTTTCATCAGTTACATTCAGTATTTCTTCTGTTACCCAAGGATTTCTACTAGCCCTCGTCTTTTTACGTACTTGATCCTCTGCTGCCTTCACTACTTCATCCCTCAGAGCTACCCATTCTTCTTCTACTGTATTTCTTTCCCCCATTTGTGACAATTGTTCCCTTATGCTCTCCCTGAAACTCTGTACAACCTCTGGTTTAATCAGTTTGTCCAGATCCCATCTCCTTAAATTCCCACCTTTTTGCAGTTTCTTCAGTTTTGATCTACAGCTCATAACCAATAGATTGTGGTCAGAGTCCACATCTGCCCCTGGAAATGTCTTACAATTTAATACCTGGTTCCTAAATCTCTGTCTTACCATTATATAATCTATCTGATACCTTCTAGTATTTCCAGGATTCTTCCATGTGTACAACCTTCTTTTATGATTCTTGAACCAAGTGTTAGCTATGATTAAGTTATGCTCTGTGCAAAATTCTACCATACGGCTTCCTCTTTCATTTCTTTCCCCCAATCCATATTCACCTACTATGTTTCCTTCTCTCCCTTTTCCTACTCTCAAATTCCAGTCACCCATGACTTTTAAATTTTCATCTCCCTTCACTACCTGAATAATTTCTTTTATCTCATTATACATTTAATCAATTTCTTCAACATCTGCAGAGCTAGTTGGCATATAACCTTGTACTATTGTAGTAGGTGTGGGCTTTGCGTCTATCTTGGCCACAATAATGCGTTCACTATGCTGTTTGTAGTAGCTTACCTGCACTCCTATTTTTTTATTCGTTATTAAACCTACTCCTGTATTACCCCTATTTGATTTTGTATTTATAACCCTGTATTCACCTGACCAAAAGTCTTGTTCCTCCTGCCACCGAACTTCACTAATTCCCACTATATCCAACTTTAACCTATCCATTTCCCTTTTTAAATTTTCTAACCTTCCTGCCCGATTAAGGGATCTGACATTCCACGCTCCGATCTGCAGAATGCCAGTTTTCTTTGTCCTGATAACAACGTCCTCTTGAGTAGTCCCCTCCCGGAGATCCGAATGGGGGACGATTTTACCTCCAGAATATTTTACCCAAGAGGTCGCCATCATCATTTAACCATACAGTAAAGCTGCATGCCCTTGGGAAAAATTATGGCTGTAGTTTCCCTTGCTTTCAGCCGTTCGCAGTACCAGCACAGCAAGGCCATTTTGGTTAGGGTTACAAGGCCAGATCAGTCAATCATCCAGACTGTTGCCCCTGCAACTACTGAAAAGGCTGCTGCCCCTCTTCAGGAACCACACGTTTGTCTGGCCTCTCAACAGATACTCCTCTGTGGTTGCACCTATGGTACGGCCACCTGTATCGCTGAGGCATGCAAGCCTCCCCACCAACGTCAAGGTCCATGGTTCAGGGGGGGGGGAGGGGGGGGGGGGGGGGGGGGGGGTTATGCTGCATATGTTGAAAAATTAAAATCATTCTGTGAGTTTGCTGAAGTAGAATACAAGAAACTAATATGTTATTTTAAAAACAGATGGTCATCTCTTCTACCGGCTATTTAAAGAGTCATTAATATTTTTGAAGCATTAAAATACTAACTCCTGTTCCCTGACAAGTGTCCTATTAAAGTGAATAATTTCTTCAAAAATCCACTCTCCTTAATCACCCTTCAGTTCCTTTCAAGCCAATTATTTTCTCCAACAGTATTTTTGCACTGAAAAAGAAAATGTAATTACAGCTGAAGTTGCAAGAAAAATAAAAGTAATGTTCAACAAATCAGAAGCCAGAAAATTCAAAATATTATTGACTTCTGCAAGAAAACAGTAGTTACATAAGTTGGAAATTAAGGGGCTAGTGACACCTGATCAATTTTACAGTCTCACAACAACTTTCTATAAACCTTCACAGAATATATTTGTGAATGATGTGAACTGTTTCTCGAACCTCTTCAGCTAATGGAGTGGATTGTCCTAAACAAAACCATTATCAGGAATAGTGTTGAACACTCATATAGTTTTGTAAAAATCTAACGTTGTGAACTTCACTATGGATGAGGAAGAGCTGTTTCACAAATACCATTGTTTAAGCAAATAATGTGAAGATAAACTGCTAGATTGAAATATAAAAGCAAAGGTTAGTGACAGTGTAAAATGGTAGGAATTTTTTACGTTTTTCACAGTGAGTGAGTGTGTCTAAAATATATTAGAAGCTTGGTTGAATTTCACCAGCTGTTCCAGGTTTAAATGCCTCTATCTAAAGAGTGTTTGCAGTAATTAAATTTGTGTTTATATTTGCATCCAAATTGTACCTCTCAACAGTGCTATGGTAGATTATGTGAAAACAAATTATTATTAACCCTGCACTTACAGTAATTCTGTCATGTCCTCATTTGTCCTGAACTTTTGTGTATTATGTTGAAAATGTCCTAAAGATGGTCAAAAATTATACAGGAGACCTAAGTGTGAACCATACTGGCATTTGCCTCAAGTAACTTAGGCAAACCATAGAAAATCTAAATCAGAATGGCTGTATGGAGATTAGAGTCACCATCCTCCTGCAAACTCGATTGTATGGTCCTTCTTTACAGTACTGTATTGTGTACATATTTTTTGCAAATGAACTATTTAATAATACAAAAGCTAGTGCAACACTGTTTATTCATTTCTCAACACTGTTCACTACACATACTTAACACATTATTTCATAATGTATCACTACATACACTGTCAGCTGTCATTAGGTCCATTATAGCAAAGTTTGATTTCCATTTAATATACTGTAATTTCCCATTTCCTACCTGAAATATTGAGGCAGCATGCCTCTATAATGAATGAAATGCTGAGCTCAGGAAAAGGATAAGATATTAATATTATCAGCCGCTGAGCAGTGGTGTAACATTTGAAAAAGTGTATTGTGAAATGACAGAGATGTTTTACTATCATTTCCTTATGTTGCAGTTTTTGTCAAACACCTGCTCTGTGTTGTATAAGAACTCCATCACTATGCACAATATGTTTCTAAACAGATACTTTTTAACTACCTTTTCAAATAGGTTTGTTTTAGTAATCATTTTAATGTCCTTAGAATATGATGCCAGAAAATTAGTCCATTTTTAAGCAGGGGACTAGGCATTTTCAGATAGGCCTACACTACAAGAAATACTACATTGTTAATTAGTGTACCATTAAAGAAATGAAACCATCCCCTATAAACAAAAAAGTTAAAAACTCTTTAGCCACAGTGTAAATGAATTAGGTCCTGCAACTCTCCCATGCCATTAGTAAAAACGTACCTGCAGATGCACACATCCAAACTATGAGACAGCTACACTGCATGCCAAAAAGCCAGCTAGATGTGCACTCAGCTGAAGCTGGTTTGATGCCATCACTATGTAGCATCATGTGAGAGCATGAGCTGAGGTCATTTTCATTCCTGGATGGCTATAAGGGGCATATTTTCTGGGTGTGCTCTCTGAGATGCCCAATGAGCATAGAAGGATCCACTTGTCTTGGAGCTGCTTCTACAAAATTACAGGGTAGTCTCAGCACTTCCCCATATACTAGCTTGGCCAAAGACCACCCAGGTCAGATCTATATGTGCTTTGGAGTCTGAGTAGGACAACTGGTAAAGCCTCAGTCCACCCAGTCACATGGCATATCAGGGCTGCTTTTAGGGAGGGATGCCATCATTCCACAATTCCACTGTTTGCCAGGTGGTAGCTGGTTGTCCAAAGATGGTTCATGCCACAAAATACTGACAGTTTTGCAAAGAATTCAGACTTGAATTGTCTGCCTCTATTGGTGGTGACATGGAGTGGGTAGCTAATCCTCGATATCCAATGTGACACAAAGGCATGCGTCAAGGTTTTTGGCCGAGATATTATCTATTGGTACTGTTTCCACCAGTGAGTGAATCTGTCAATGATGGTGAGCAGATAGCATTGGCTGTTTGAAGGTGGCAGTGGTCCGATGATGTCAACATGAACATGTGTGAATCACACTGTGATGTCGGGGAAGTTACCTGCTGGCTCATGTACACGTCTGCTGACTTGATTGCATTGGCACTGCAAACAAAATTTTGTCCACTCTCTATAATCCTTCTTTGCTCCTGGCCACACCAAGTGATCTAGAACCAGACAGAGTGTAGATATCATACCTGAATGGCTCAGACTGTGTAGGGATTCAAATGCTTGCCGTCGGAAGTTCAGAGGCAGGTATGGACGTGGCTTGACTGTGGAAACATCACAATACAGTTGCAGTGCCAGGAATGTCTATGGGCTGTAGTTTTGGTGAAGTCCATGCATCTTGTAATAGGTCTCACAGCTCTTGATCTGACTTCTCTGCTTCTGTGAGTGCTGCGTAGCCCAGTGTAGAGGTGCTGCTGACATGAGAGAGACAGTCTGCCACGATGTTGTCGATCCTGGAGATGTGTTGAAGGCCCATGGTGAATTAGACAACATATAGCAGTTGATTGTGTTGCCTCAGTGAACAGTTCAGATTATTTTATGAGAAGGTAAATGTCAATGGCTTGTGGTCTATAAATATTGTGAAGGCACTATCCTTGACATGAGGATGAAAGTATTTGACAGCCTTGTACTTCGCCAGCAGTTCACAGTCGTACATGCTCCATTTCTTTTGCGAGGTGGTCAGCTTTATAGAGAAGAAAGCTAGCAGTTGTCGGGCCTTATCAACATGTTGTTGAAGCATGCCACATATCGCTGTCTGGCTTGCATCTTCAACCACAGCCAAAAGTGCATTTGGTTTGGGATGTGCCAACAGTGCCATGTCTGCTATCACTTGTTTTGTTTTCTCAGATGCTGTGATAATGTTGTCCTTCCATGTAATTGTCAAATTGCCATTAGCCTTTGAGCCCACCAGCATGGCTGTCAGCAGCTGTTGAACTTCAGCTGCATCCAGCGGATGCCGCCAATAAAAGTTCAGCATGCCTAGGTAGTGTCTTAATTCCTTGCATGTATCCTGCCAGGGCAGCTGGCCGATAGACTCTATTTTCTCCAGCAATGGGAGCAAGTCTGAAGGAGTAATGCAGTGGCCTAGGAAGTCAACTTGTGACTGTCCAAAGATACACTTTGCCATGTTCAGCACAATTATGTACTCACTTAGTCAATGAAAAACCTCGACAAGATGCTGGCGATGTTTTTCTGGCGAGGCTGAGAAGACCAAAACGTGATTGAGGTAAGCAAAACAGAATGACAGGCCTCGTAAAATTGAATCAACCAACCTTTGCCACATTTGCACCGCATCCTGGAGACCGAAAGTCACAAATTTGCTTTCAAATAAGCCAAATGGTGTAATAATGGCTGTCTTTGGTTTATCTTTGTTGGCCGCCGAAATCTGTGTGTAGGCTTTGGCACAATCTAGTACACTATACATACAAGCACCACTCAATGTTTAGTTGAAGTCATGGGGCAGAAGTATCGGGTACCTGTGAGGTATTATGCTGGCATTCAGTGCTCTGTGATCACCACTAGGCCGCCAGACACCACCCTTTTGGGGACGAGGTGTAATGGTGAAGGCCACTGGCTGTCAGATGGATGCATGATGCCCTCTTTGATCATGTTATCAAACTCGGCCTTGGCTATCTTTAAATCATCCCTCACCAGTTGTCATGGTCGGAAGGAGATTGGTGGCCCTTCAGTTGTCTTGATATAGTGCACAGTGTTGTTTCTGATGTCCTTCAGTATGCCCAGTGGTTTTGTTAATGCTGGAAAGTCCTTCAATAGTGCGGCATACTCATTGTAAGTGGTGGTAATCATCCGGGCAGATTGGATGGATGTCTGGCACCAGAAACCCACAGCCATAGACCCGGTGGTCTGGTCTAATAGGTTGGTGTTGGTCATATCTGGCAAAAGGTTATAGTACACTAAGAAATCAGCTCCTATTATTGGCTTTGCCACATCTGCCACCATGAAATTCCAAAGGAATGTGTGACAGAGGCCAAAGTCCAGCTCTATTCTGTGCAAGCCCTATGTTGCAATAGGTGAGTTATTTGCGGTCACCAGGCAGAATGACGTATGTGGTCAGCACTGATGTAGCATTGTATGTGCATAAATACACAAGTCAGAGCCAGTATCAATCAGGTACTTACAGCTGGTGTGTTGATCGCTGATGAATGGGCGCTGTGATGGCCAGCAATTGGACGAAGTGCCCGCGTTCAATTGCCGTTGGTGTTTGGGAGTGTACATGGTTTGGTGCAGCATTGTGCACATTCCCCAAAACATCTCCTGTATCTTGTCTGGCTGTGGTCTCCATTGACGGTGCAGCACGTTACCAGCTGGCTAATCTGTTGCACCAGTTGATCGACTTTCACTGCTAATGCATCATATGCAGCATGTGCTACTATGGTGGCTGTACTCACACACTGTGTGGCTGATACCATAATAGGTGTGGGTCAGACAGCATCCAGCACCTTGTCGCCCAGTTGTGCCAGGGCATCTAATGACTTCTCCCACTATATCGTGATAATCGCCTTGATAGATGGAGGTAAGCGACTGCTCCAGATTGCATGCAGCAGATAACTGGGTATGGTACTGCATCTGTTTTACTTTTCTGATGCCACAGGAACTGTGATGGTCTTCAGTCCCCAATATCCTCTTGAGTTTGTACCTGACGGATGCACTTTTCTTGTGATGCAGATACGCAGCAGATCAGTTCTGTCTTCAACCATTCGTATGCATTCCCTTCAGGTGGTGCAACCCATTGGAGTATTATTAGGCATTAAATGAATAACTTTGATAAGACAATTAGTTAATGTCCATTTCACTGGTGACAATAGCTGCAAGACAGAGGATGTTGTATTCAAATAATTGGCCCCTGAATTCAGTAATTTTGTTCTGACAGTTTCTGGAAAATAAGGTTAAAAAATGGACAATTAAAGAAAAAATCCCAGGCCTTCATACTCTACCAGCAAACATAACTTTTTCTAACCTATCAGCGAGATTATAAAAGTCATTAGATCATTGAAAAACAGTAACTTGTATGGTTATAATGGTATTTCAACACATCTACTGAAATACTGTGTTCACTTAATATATGTGTGGAACTCCAGTACGTAATGGTGATGAATAATAGAAAATGCTGTTGTTCCACTTTCCTCCAAAGTCTTCAGGTCTCATATGTACAACTAGCTAAGTATCCATTTTGAAAAGCATGATCAACTCTTCAGCTGACAATTTGGATTCCCACACATTCATAGGATTACTAGAACTGTCACTCAATTTGTTAAAAAAAAAAAACGCTAACTGCATTTGAATATAATGGTCTAGCATCTGTTAAACTTTTTGATCTCAATATAGGCTTCAACTGTACCCATTTTAAGAGCCTCCTTGCAAGACTGGAAGTTTATGACTTATACAACTAATTTTTAGCTGTAATTTAGTTCTGTTTAAGCAACAGGAGACAGTTCAGCTTTATTAAAAATCTTTATTATTGGAATTAATGATTTACAGAATCAAGATTAGAATTTTATTTTCTCATAACAAGTTGAAGTTGAGTCACTGATTTATACAGGAGAGTCATCAGCTTATAACTACAACATATTTTACACAGAACACAATATCTACTACTGTATAACTCCAAAACATTTAAATATTTATCCTGCTTAAATGAACAGCTCGTCATTAAAAATTTCTCAACAGAGTGGTATATAATATGTTACTTATAACCCATTTTCCTTATGAGAAGGAACAATAAATTAACTGCAAACTATACATATGCCCCACAGTGCAACTATTTTATTGCTGTTTCATATACTTAATGTTAATGATCTGTTTGATCATTCATTTGCTATTCACTGAACTATGTAGTTCATTTATCTTGTAATTCATCTGTTAGGAAACTTTTTGTTGTTATTGACATTTGCAAAAATATATATTGTATCCATCTTGAATTATTATATTGTAGTTAATGGCATTTGTCCAAGTTTATATTACTATTATTATTTCTTTACTTTCTCAGACTTTTTAGAAGTCTGGTTAAGAATGGAGTGACGCGGACCTTTATCAAGCATCACTTCCTTTTTGCTGTACGGTACATGTTATATTGCATTTAGGAACTTTCGGGTAATTGAACATGTATCAATAATTACGGATTTCTGTAATTGTATATATATGTTTGGATGCAGCTGTATTGCATTGATGTATTGGTGGATACTGTGTGGTATGACTCCTGTAGTTGATAGTATAATTGGTATGATGTCAACTTTATCCTGATGCCACATGTCTTTGACTTCCTCAGCCAGTTGGATGTATTTTTCAATTTTTTCTCCTGTTTTCTTTTGTATATTTGTTGTATTGGGTATGGATATTTCGATTAATTGTGTTAATTTCTTCTTTTTATTGGTGAGTATGATGTCAGGTTTGTTATGTGGCGTTGTTTTATCTGTTATAATGGTTCTGTTCCAGTATAATTTGTATTCATCATTCTCCAGTACATTTTGTGGTGCATACTTGTATGTAGGAACGTGTTGTTTTATAAGTTTATGTTGTAAGGCAAGCTGTTGATGTATTATTTTTGCGACATTGTCATGTCTTCTGGGGTATTCTGTATTTGCTAGTATTGTACATCCGCTTGTGATGTGATCTACTGTTTCTATTTGTTGTTTACAAAGTCTGCATTTATCTGTTGTGGTATTGGGATCTTTAATAATATGCTTGCTGTAATACCTGGTGTTTATTGTTTGATCCTGTATTGCAATCATGAATCCTTCTGTCTCACTGTATATATTGCCTTTTCTTAGCCATGTGTTGGATGCGTCTTGATCGATGTGTGGCTGTGTTAGATGATACGGGTGCTTGCCATGTAGTGTTTTCTTTTTCCAATTTACTTTCTTCGTATTTGTTGATGTAATGTGATCTAAAGGGTTGTAGAAGTGGTTATGAAGTTGCAGTGGTGTAGCCGATGTATTTATATGAGTGATTGCCTTGTGTATTTTGCTAGTTTCTGCTCGTTCTAGAAAGAATTTTCTTAAATTGTCTACCTGTCCATAGTGTAGGTTTTTTATGTCGATAAATCCCCTTCCTCCTTCCTTTCTGCTTAATGTGAATCTTTCTGTTGCTGAATGTATGTGATGTATTCTATATTTGTGGCATTGTGATCGTGTAAGTGTATTGAGTGCTTCTAGGTCTGTGTTACTCCATTTCACTACTCCAAATGAGTAGGTCAATATTGGTATGGCATAAGTATTTATAGCTTTTGTCTTGTTTCTTGCTGTCAATTCTGTTTCCAGTATTTTTGTTAGTCTTTGTCTATATTTTTCTTTTAGTTCTTCTTTAATATTTGTATTATCTATTCCTATTTTTTGTCTGTATCCTAGATATTTATAGGCATCCGTTTTTTCCATCGCTTCTATGCAGTCGCTGTGGTTATCCAATATGTAATCTTCTTGTTTAGTGTGTTTTCCCTTGACTATGCTATTTTTCTTACATTTGTCTGTTCCAAAAGCCATACTTATATCATTGCTGAATACTTCTGTTATCTTTAGTAATTGGTTGAGTTGTCGATTTGTTGCTGCCAGTAGTTTTAGATCATCCATGTATAGCAAATGTGTGATTTTGTGTGGGTATGTTCCAGTAATATTGTATCCATAATTTGTATTATTTAGCATGTTGGATAGTGGGTTCAGAGCAAGGCAGAACCAGAAAGGACTTAATGAGTCTCCTTGGTATATTCCACGCTTAATCTGTATTGGCTGTGATGTGATATTATCTGAATTTGTTTGGATATTAAGTGTGGTTTTCCAGTTTTTCATTACTATGTTTAGGAACTGTATCAATTTAGGATCTACTTTGTATATTTCCAATATTTGTAGTAACCATGAGTGGGGTACACTATCAAAAGCTTTTTGGTAATCAATGTATGCGTAGTGTAGAGACCTTTGTTTAGTTTTAGCTTGATATGTCACCTCTGCATCTATTATCAGTTGCTCTTTACATCCTCGTGCTCCTTTGCAGCAGCCTTTTTGTTCTTCATTTATAATTTTGTTCTGTGTTGTATGTGTCATTAATTTCTGTGTAATGACTGAAGTTAATATTTTATTATTTTATTATTATTATTGTTATTATTATTATTATTATTATTATTATTATTATTATTATTATTATTATTATGTTAACACTGGTGACACCAGTTGTAAGTAAATATGCTCAAAGCTTGAATAAAACATTTGTATTTGTATTTTAATCAACTTAATTTCAACCTTTCAAAAATTTGCGACTTTTTAGCTGTCACATATTTTCATTCACACATATCTACATCTACATCTATGTACCACTGTTAAGTGCATGGCAGAGGGTACATTCCACTGTATCAGTTGTTAGGGCTCCTTCTCATTCCATTCACGTATGCAGTGAGGGAAGAATGTTGTTCAAATGCCTCAGTGTGTGCTGTAATTATTCTGATGTTTTCTTCGTGATCGCAACGTGAGCAATATGTAGGGTGTTGTACTGTATTACTACAGTCTTCATACAAAGCCAGTTCTTGAAACTTTCCTAGTAGACTCTCTCAGCATAGTATCCATCTATCTTCAAGAGCCTGCAGTTAAATTTTTCAGTATCTCTGTGACTCTCTCACACTGGTCAGACAAACCTGTCACCATTTGTGCTGCTCTTCTCCCTATACATTCAGCATCCTCTGTTAGTCCTATTTGGTATGGGTCCCATACACTTGAGCACTATTATAGAATGGGCTTTGTGAATGATTTGAAGGCAGTCTTCTTTGTAGACTGATGGCACTTCCCCAGTATTCTACCATTAAACTTGCTTTACCCACAACTGAGCCTATGTCATTAGTCAATTTCATATATCTATAAAGTGTTACGTACTTTCATGAATTGGCCAATTACAACTGTCACTCATTGATATTGTAGCCATTTTGGATACTATGTTTCTTCATTTAGGGAAATGCACAATTTTACATTACTGAACATTTAGAGCAAGTTGACAATCTTTGTACCACTTTGAATTCTTATCAAGATCTGATGGAATATTTATTATGCAGCTTCTTTCATTATCAATAACTGCTTGTATTGTGGGGCCCACGTGAAAAGACGAAGTTTGTATGTAGAAAGCACAAAACTTCATTTGTTCCTGGTTTATTACCTGTGTCAGAATTTGGAAGTAGCAGTTCAGGATTATATTTTGTGTGAAAAGAGTTATTTCATACAAGTGCAACAAGGGAACACTTAGTATATTTAGATCCCTAAATAATGGCAAAAAGTTTCTCTTGGCCTTACGTTGCACATTTTTCTGATCATATTTATCTGCAAGGTTACTGTTTTTGTCATGCTGCTAGCATTTACACAAAAGATAATAATGCATAAATTTTCATACTAAAGCAACAAATAATCCAGTACAATGCAAAATCAGAATTTATGCCCCTCTGTTGCTCTCCATTTTACAGGTAGCATGTGAAAATACTGCTGAAGGCCTCTTAGCTGCTGAAGAAGTAGTCTCATAGACTTCAAAACAAGTGATGAAAACAAAAGACAATTTAGTAATAAACTGGTCTATGAATTTTAGGCAGGTTGGATTGATGAGTTTTCTGAACTGAAAACAAGAGCTTTTTGGATACTATTACCATTTACAACATCCTGCCTTTGCAAAACCAGATTTTCTGCATTTTCTGCTTTGAAGACAAAATAATATTTTCAGCTAAACATAGAAAAAGAACTGAAGAGTGTCTTTTTCTAAAATTAAACCTCCTTTGAAAAACTTTGTTGTGCAAGCCAGACACAAGGGAGTTGCTAATATTTGCCAAAGTTGTTTTTAATTTAATATTGAAAAGTTAATTGTTAAATGGATTGTGCAGTACTAATGCTGCCCTATTTATAAGTTCCTTGTATCACTGTAAATATGAATTTTAATTTTTTGTTATTTCGGAATGTATTTTACTTTCCTCTTCTTTCAATAAAATTATCAGTTTTTTATACATATTTTTTACTTTCCAATAAGCTTACACCGCCATTTAGTGTAATCAGTCTCCCTGGGGACTGTAGCAGAGTACCCAATTTCATGTGTCTGTTTGGCCATGAATGGCATAAAAAAATGTTATGCTTTCTCTGGTTCCTGATTTCTCTGCATAAAAAAATTATCCTATTATTCTTTGCCAACATGCAATGTATTTTGAACAGACAGAATGGATTGTGGGCACACCAATAAAAATATCTTTCTGAAATTTGGCTGAATTACTCCTTAGGAATGTCCACAGGTAGTGATAGGCTACTTTTTATTTTAATTTATTCATCAGTTATTGCAAAAAAACATGACCAAAAACACACAACAAAACCATGTTAATTTCAGATGTCCACCATTTTGCTTTTTTGTCAAATTAAGAAAAAAGCCTGTGCTATTACAACAAGTGCAGTATTCCATAAATTAAGAAAAGTGTTTGTTTTTTATTTCAGATTTGCAGACTGTAGGGCTTTTATCGCACCTCATTTTGAACAAAGCAACTTTCACTCCTAAGGTGGGGGTCTTATTGATGACTGAATTTTTAATAGATTCTGAAAATGTTGTCCAAGAATAAAGAACTAATATCCAAAAAGTTTAAGTTGATTGTTTAATTAGTTAAAACTACTTCTATTTTATAGGCTTTTAGTGTCAATTTTGATAAGATACAATAATATGTGTAAAAACTTGAAACTGTTCTTTACACACATAAATAATGGAAGGAATAGAAGAAAAAGCTCACAATCTCTCTCTCTCTGATAGATTATCTCAGCTGACTATCAGGCACATGGGGAATAAACATGCACCAGCAACCTCTTTCTGGCTGCAGGCAGGAGTAGTTTTCGTATGACCTACAGTGATATGGAGGGGTGTTTTGGCAGGGGCAGGTAAAACAGAAGAAGGAAAAGACTAACAGAGGATGATGTGCTCAGCACCTTATTCTGCCAATAGTTTTCAACTCTGCTCTTGGCAATCACTTGGTGGTTACCATTCATTTTGGTGGCTAACTGGCAACTGGTTAATGGTCATGCCCTCATAAAATGACATTCAGAAGTTAAAGCAGAGTTTATTTTGCTGCAGCAGATGCTTAGAGTGTAGGGGTAATAACACTATGTAAAAGAAAAAGCTTGTGTGGATTTTATACTGCAAATAATCACTTTTATTATACCACAAGAACACAATACAAACATATGTTAATGCAGGAAATGAAACACTGCCATTTTCCCCAAAGAACCTCATTCACAAAGAGAGTGTTTCAGTGTCCTGTCGACTATCAACTTCTTACTCCCACACAGCCCCCCCCCCCCTCCCTGAAATGTGGAGCATCAGGTATGGTGGGGTACTTAAACTTCACCTCTCGGCCTTTCCGAGTGCGGATAGTGTTGGTGTGGGTACTGCTCGATGATTCCACTGATGCATTAGGTCCCATGGTGTGGAGCTTCAGTGGGTCACAGCTATCTGGCTCTGCGAAGGGTGTGGGTTCGTTATGAGGTGTGTCAAGTTGTCTGTGAGATTGCAGTCGGTGCTGTCATTGTCCAAGCAGGTTTTACCCACTCAGTGGAAACTTTGGTCGGATTTCCCTGGAGGAGGATGGCCATTGTGTGTGTGCCCAATCCTAATACTTGGTATGGTCCAGTGTACAGTGGCTGCAAAGAATGATGTACCAGGTCTGAGCAGAGCATGATGCGAGAACAAGTATTGAGGGACTTGTGTATGAACACTGGGTGCATGCCATGCTGAAACGACGGGGCTGCACGCAGCATCTCTGCCTGTTTCCTCACTTGTTACAAGAGGTGGGATAGTTGTGTCTCATTTGGGAGAGGAACCGGTGCAAGGAACTCCACTGGAAAACATAATGGTTCTCCATATACAAACTCTGCCGAGGAACACCTGATCTCTTTTTTCAATGTGGTCCATAATCCCAGCAAAACCAATGGCAATGCTTGAGTCCATGAGTCCTTGGAGCACATCAGGGCAGCCTTTAAAGTCCGGTGCCACCTTTCCACCAAACCATTGCTGGCTGGTTGGTAGCTAGTTGTCCGATTTCGTTGGAAGCCACAACACTTCAACAGTTGTTGGAACAGTGTCAACTCGAATTGGCATCATTGGTTGGTGGTAATGAAAAATGGACACCCAAAATGAGCTACCCAAGTTTCCAATAATGCCTGTGCAGTAGTCTCTGCAGAAATGTCTCTGATTGGTATAGTCTCTGCCCACCGTGTGCAACGATCCATTGCTGTAAACAAGTACCTGTAACCTTCCAAAGGAGGGAGAGATCCAACCAAATCAATGTGTATGTGCCCAAAATGTGCTGCTGGAATCGGGAATTGTCCTACTGAAGCATGAACATGGAGTCCCACTTTCCTATGTTGACACTGCAGGCCCACTCCCGTGTATCTTTCTTGATCGAAGGCCACACGAAACGGTCTGTCACTAACTTCACTGAGGCATTGGTTCTTGGGTGTGCCAAGTTGTGAGTGCCATTGAATACCTTTCATTGGAACTGGGGAGTGATGTATAGGTGTGGTCTAACCACAGAGGTGTCACACCATACCTTAAATGGGCTGCAGGGGGTGTCCACAAGTTGTAAATGCAGGCCAGTGGATGAGCCCACCAACAAGGACTGCAGTTGTGCACCTGAAGCTTGAGCCCTTGCCAATTCAGAATAATCCAACATTGGAAGTATCCCATTAATGCACGAGAAATAGTCTGCCACGTTGTTGTTAGCTCCATGGATGTGACACAAGTCTGTCAAAAACTGGCACATAAACTCAATATGGAGGGCCTGGCGGGGAGACCATGAATCACTGATTTTTCAGAAAGCTGTCACGAGAGGTTTGTGGTCAGTGTATATGGTGAATGGCCTGCCTTCAATGAAAGGGTGGAATTGCCTGACACTTTCATAAATTATGAGGAGTTCCCTGTCATATGCACTCCAATGAGTTGGACCCATCTGTAGCTTTTGTGAGAAAAGACTTAGTGGCTGCCAAAGACCCTTCACTCTCTTGTGAAGTGCTGCACCTATTACATCTTGGTGTGCATCCATTACTAAGGGTAGATGAGCTCCTGGTGTGGGATGTGAAAGTCCAACTGCATCATGCAGGCTGTTTCTCAGTGCCCTGAAAGCAGAGTCCATCTCAAGTGTCCATGGGAGTGGGAGCTTGCCAATATTGTTGTGTCTGGCCAAGGCATTGTTCTGGATAGCTGCTGTTCCGGGGAGTTGGTGATGATAGAAATTTATCATTCCTAGGAATTGTTGGAGATCGTGGTAGTTTTGAGGCCATGGTGGGGTATGCAACAACTCGAGCCTCTCTGACAGTGGAAAATGCCATGAGCTGACACTTTGTAACCCAGGAACACCACCACAGGTTCCCAAAGCACACACTTGTCTTTATTAAGTGTCATTCCATGAGCGCTAAGCCTGTTTTGCACCTCATTTACGTATTTTTGATGGTCAGAAATGTTCTCAGAAAACACCAGAATATATACTAGATACGTGAAACAATGTGGTAGCCCTCTTAGCACGCTGTGCAGAAACCATTGCCATGTTTGGGCAGCATTTTTCAGCCCAAATGGCATCACCAAAAATTCAAACAGCCCGAATGGGGTTGTCACTGCAGTCTTTGGTATGTCCTGCTCTGTCATTGGGATCTGATTATAAGCCTTACAGCAATCTAAAACACTGAATATGGTCGCCCCAGCCCATGAATAGGTGAAATGCTGTGTATGTGGCACAGGGTATCTGTCCAGAACAGTTTGAGCACTCAAAGCTTGATAATCACCTCATGGGCACCATGACCCATTCTTTCTACGGGCAAGGTGCAGAGAAGAGGACCATGGACTGTCGGATGGTCGTATAGTCCCTTCTTGTAGCATCTCATTGAAAATGGTCTTGGTTTCCTGCAAGCGATCAGGTGCAAGCCTGCAAACACGTGAGGAAACTGTTGGGCCTGGAGTTGTAGGGATGTGGTGCACCATCTCATGCTTTGCCCTGTTCTTTCTTGTTCCATGTCATGGCTTGGGTGTTGCCTTTGCGGTTGAAACAGCTGGAGCCTGTTGTTGTGCAGTCAACTGTTTTGATGTCATTTGGGCTATCTGCAGGTCATATTCCTTCATTGCTATGCTGTCCTCCCAGGTGGGTGCACTGAGGCTGTCTACTCTTGGGCATGCATGAGAGATCAGACGTCCTTGTACTCCTGGGTTAACCCATCCATTGGCAGAATGGATGAGGTGTGGCTTGTGTAAATCCATGTACAGTGCATGTTTTGCCAGGAAATCAGCACCTAGTATATATTGGTCAATATCATCCATAATGAAGGTCCAGTTGCATTTTTCTCGTAGCCCAATGTCCACTGCCAGTGTTCTCTGTCCATGTGTGTGGATGACTGAATCATTGAATGCTTTCAAAGTGGTCTCTTCAGCATGATTGTCTGAAGGAAAGAAATTTACAGGCAAAGTGCTGCCATCTGAGCTGGTGTCAACCAAAAACATCCATCCCATAGAGTGATCAGGAACAAAAAGTCTTTGTGAAGCTGCATACCTGACAGCTGTGGGAGAAGACGATCCACATAATGAAGGCTTGCGCTGAAACAGGGGTGTCCTCCTCCCCTGCATCTGTGAGTTTAGGTGCAGCTGCTTGTTGTCACAGTCAACTGCACCTGAAGCAGGCCATGGGACACATTTGGGTGTGAGCACAGCACCTTACACTTCATAGCTTGTGCACCAAAATGCTGATAGCAGCATGGAGGGATCAGAAATCTTTGGTCATGTCCAGCACTCATCATGCAGTCGTGGCAGCACAAGCTGGAGGTGCTGTGTCAATTGTCTCTGGCAGTGCTCGGCAGGGGTCATTAACTGACTGAGGTGGTTGCAGCATCGGCCCCAATGGTGTGCAAGTTGAGCACGGAGTGTGCTCTATCAGCCACTTGCAGCAACTCACCTAATGGCTGGGCCTCATATGCAATTACGGTTAAGCGCACCTGTGAAGGTAACTGCTGTTGCCAGATGTGCGCAAGTAATATGTCTGAGAACACAGGAGGGTCCACCATAGCACATAAATCCTGATAAAAGTTTGAAGGCGACCTGTCACCGCATTTCCCATGGCTACGGGAGCTGTGTCATCCGCTGATCCACAGGTTTTGTGCAACGCAAAATTAACACTATCTTGAGGGTGGCGTAAGCTTGTTGTGGTGGTGGTTTGTAACCTCCCCCTCACTTATCGACCTTAATGACAGTGAAAAATTAAACCGCGTGTACCTAATGGAAATTTGGGAAAAGCAATCATCACCGAAGTTAATCTGTCGGTAAAGAGGGAGGAAAGGGTTACATTTAAATGAAAGGAAAAATGCAAATGAAATTGGTGAAAATTAATTTTGAGAAAAGGGTAAATTTAATAAAGGAAGTAAATGTGCGGCCATTACGTTAACAATTAACTAGTGGTAATTAGATATTTGAGATTTGGGGGAAATTACGGTCGCCAGTCCTATGGACAATTACTATAGTAACTGAAAAAGAAAGGTTATTACACATATAACTAGCACTAGAAGCGTGGCAACTGAAGGTTGACACGTGTAGTGTGAAAACTGAAAGTTTGTCAGAAGTAATAAATTTCGCTACCTCTGACTTAATTTAGCAAAAGAATTAATAAAACCGGAAAATTGAAAGTCAGTTTAGTGACTGACATTAATAGTGAGCTTTGTTTCTGAAGCACATCGAAATTCAGTAAAATACGGTTAGTCTAGGGCTACCTCAACAATCATTTCAAAAGCTACTTGAATCTACGCAATTTAGAAATAAGAGATTTAACTTTGAACTTGAACTAAATGATTCTGAACAATTAACAATAGTAAAATTTAGTACGTACCAAGATGAGCTGCAGTCACAGATAAGCTAAAATATGCTAACAAAACTCGCACTCTTAATTTGTGCTTGTGTAATCTAAATATTGTAGCCAGCTATGAATACCTTAACTGAACTTTGAAGTTAAAGCAGTGAAATGGAATGATGTTACTTTAATGCTGGCGTCTGAATTTCAACGACACTCGGGTTCATTTCGGAAAAGGAAGGGACCCTGCTTGGTAATGCAATTGGGACAATGAGCAACAAAGGTTCATGCTAACTTGCTGTAATTTTGTGATGCAACAATTTTAAAAGCTGAGGTCTGCCATACAGTTCTAAAACTTTACGTGCTTCCAGTCTTCCTTGCTGGTTGATTGAAGGTTTGAAGCTGTCGATCGAGGAGGTGGCGACAGTCACTCATTGTCGGCCGTCACTGTTGCAGAAGCTGGATGTTGGCGCGCCTTCTTCTCGACACGGTCTCCAGCTGAAACGGGCTCTTGATGTGTGACAGCTAACGCTTCCCATCCGCGACACCATGTCAGAAACTAACATAGCAAGTCGAGCGCAACTACATGCCGCCAAACCCCAAAAGCGCGGCAACTTGCGGGAGCGTCACACAACACACCCGCTCCCCTGCACTACTCCAGCCAGACTCCCTCTGCTCTGCCCGCACTCCACGCGGCAGAGTTAACACTACCAAAGATCCTAAACACTTTGGTTCTCCACATGACCTATTGATGTATTCGTTCGACAGCATAGTTTTCCCTAGGCAAGACCCAGCATAAAATACAAATAATATTTACAAAACAAACCAATTATACATAGAAATAGATGCATAAATATATATACAAATAGTAAAACAATTACAATATATAAAGGCACAGAAATGTCATATATATTCAGGTAACAAAATAAGGAAAAAATGTATAGTACAATATATGGAAATAGGAGGATATGCATTTCCGGCGTTACAGGTTGCATAATTATATCCAATACCACTGACAAAGCACATTGGTCCAGGTTGCATATCACTAGTGTTAACTGTTCAAAATCATCAACTATTTGTTGCTGCATGAAAATGTTCTCCATAGTAGTGAACCAAATTTCTGGACATTTGGGAACAAAAGGCAGGGGCTGAAATTGTAATCACAACACAGGTGGTCCATGAGAGCTGTCGAATGGAAAGTTTGAAGCTTATGGGAGTGGCACCAATGTGGTTGATGAAAACGCGAGCACATTTGGCTTGATATTGTTGTGTCCTGCATGCTGGTTGTGCAAGGCAATATTCTGTGGCAGCAGTGTGGAAACTGCTGGTACACACGGCACGGTTGGAAATTTAATGTCATGGACGAACTCGATATGAGAAGTAGGAATCCATGGCACTGTAACTGAGGGGTTTGCTGCATCATGTCAAGCTCATTCTTGATATTCTGGATGACACCATTGATGTCGCAGAACAGGTTTTGTGCAGACAACATGTTGATACGAGATGGCACAGAAAATATGTAAAGAAACTTGTCTACTGCCACACAACTGTAGTTACAGGGTCACCACTTATGTAGGGAAAATTACACTGCGTAAAAGAAAATGCTTGCATGGATTTTATACTAGAAATAATCACTTTTATTATACCACACAAACACAATACAAACATATGTTAATGCAGGAAATGAAACACTGTTGTTTTCCCCAAAGAACCTCATTCAAAAAGAGAGTGTTTCAATGTCCTGTCAACTATCAACTTGTTGCTCCCACATGAGAAACACTTTCTTAATGGGAAGTTTTTGATAGGTTCTTAGAGTTGATTTAATTTCATTTACTGAAAGTCTGCAGGTGTTACATCTTCATAAAACTTTTGTTTTAAGATAAAAAAGAATACATTATTGAAGTTAGGAAAATGTGAACAAGAAAACTGGCATACTTAGTTTACCAGATGACATGTCAACACAGGTTCAAGAGTGTCAGGCTATTACATGCAGATATGAACAATATTTATACTGTTCTGGAAAGTGAAGAACAGGCTAAGAGAAATAATGGAAAAGTTCTATGAATATGATATAGATCTGCATTTCCTATTCATTGACTTCAAAAAAGCCTTTGACAGCATAAATTGGCAAGGATTATACAGAGTACTGGAAGAGGTTGGTATATGTGCTAAACAGGGTCCTTAGCAGAACAAGTGAAAGCTTTGACTTTAATAAAGGTGTGAAGCAAGGTGATAATCTCTCCACTGTCCTATTCAATATACCCCTGCATAGTGTAGTAAATAAAATCAACAAAAGAGGCACCATATTTATGAAAACTAGTTAGATATGAGCATACACCGATGACATTGCTATAGTAGGAAGAAATATCAGTACATACAATGCAATGGAAACAGAAGCCTTAAAAATTGAAAACAAAACAAAATATATGGTAATGTCACAATCTGAGGCCAAGAAGAAACCCTTAAAAACCTAAACATCAATGGGAAATGCTTCAAAGGAGTGTCCTCTTTTTAACTATTTGGGAGCCCTAATAACAAGTGATAACAGTATTGGAAAGGCTATAAGGGAAAGAATACAAGCAGGAAACAGAGCTTACTTTGCAAATATGCACCTTTTCAGAAATAGTCCTGTTACAAGAAAAACAAAACTGCTAATATTTAATTCCCTAGTCTGCCCAGTTATCACATATGAGTCAGAGGTATGGACATTGACAGAACATGATAAAAATGCTCTAAGAACCACTGAGCAGAAAATACTATGCAAAATCTATGGGCCAATAAGGGAGGAAGAAGGCTGGAGAATACACTACAATGCTGAATTACAAGAGTTAGAACAAAGTAGGGACATAGCAAGATTTGTGAAATCACAGTGAGTACACTGGTAGGACACTTGGAGAGAATGGCAGAGGATAGAATTCCAAAGAAAATGATGAAAGGTGTGATCCATTCAGCTAGACAAAAAGGGAGAGCTAGAAGAAGATGGATCGACGATGAAGTAATAATGGATTTCACCAGTATGGGAGTCTGGCTGGGAGTGGGAACGAGTAGCAAATAACCGAGAAGTGTGGAGGAAGATTGTTGAAGAAGCCAAGGCTCACCAAGGGCTGTAGTGCTACCAAAAAAGAGATTGGGATCAGAGGATTGCAGGATCAAAGGATATGTTGTAAGGACAATTTCCAACTACATACTTTTGACAACCTGTTATTGAGACAGGGTTGAGGTTGGATACAGAGGGGATGGATTTTAAGCAAACCTTTGAAGGTGAGAATATTGTGTCCAGTGGCTTGTTCAGCTGCTGGATTGTCAAATTTGCATTTCACCAGTCCGATGATGGGCAGCAGTTTGGTAGTCTTCCCCACAAAAAGGTTGTGCAGAAGATGAAGCAGAGTTGATGTTTTTATGGCTGCTTTTGCAGGTGACTGGGGTGAGATATGTCCATGAAAGCATGAAACAGAATGTGCCGAATTGGAGCATGGAGAAGCTCATGTACATAGGTCTACAACAAGGGTATATCTCCATGTGGCAAGTTGCTGGTGATAGATGTGACGTAAGGATGGGCCAGGATATTTAATAGATTGGTTGGGCTACAGAATAGCACTTTGGGTGAGGTAGGAATATTGCGGGAAAGATAATTCTCATTTCATTGGCATGATAATGGACATAAAATGCCTGTATGAGGATGTGGCTATGCTGTTCCGATCTGGGAATGATTTTTGGTAATAGTGTGGTGCTCTTTTGCAGTTAGTGAGGTTGGCTGGAGTATTAGTAGTATCTTTGGATGTGGCGTGGAAGATCTTTTCGTGGACTTGGTTTGGGCAGGTATCACCGCTGTGGTGGACTTAGTATGACCTGCAGCATGTGGACAAGAAATTGTTCATCATTGCAAGTACACTGCCCGCAAGTGGTCAGACAATATACATGATAGTTTTTTATGCAGAAAAGCTACTATCTGTCAAAGTGGAGGGGGGGGGGGTTAGTCTACAAGGTGATGACAAGTAATCTGGTGGCAATGCTCAACAAATAGGATTACTTTGCAAGGGTCATATACATGTGGACATACACTGGAGAGCCAAAGAAACTGGTACACCTGTCTAATATTGTGTAGGTCCCCTGTGAGCATGCAGAAGTGGTGCAACATGATGTGGCATGGACTTTACTAATGTCTGAAGTAGTGCTGGATGAATTGGACACCATGAATCCTGCAGGGCTGTCCATAAATCTCTAAGAGTATGAAGGGGTGGAGATCTCTTCTGAACAGCACTTTGCAAGGCATCCCAGATACGCACAATAATGTTCGTATCTGGAGAGTTTGGTGGGGACCAATGACCTCAGCAGTTTAGTCCGTTAGGAATTCACGCACAGTTTGGTGGCCAGTGGAAGTGTTTAAACTCAGAAGAGCTTTCCTGGAGACACTCTGTGGTAGTTCTGCATGTGTGGAGTGTTGTATTGTTCTGCTGGAATTGTCCAAGTCTGCCAGAATGCACAAGGGACATGAATGAATGCAGGTGATCAGACAGGATGCTTATGTACGTGTCACTGTCAGACCCAAATCTAAATGTATCAGGGGTGACGTATCACTCCAACGGCACAAGCCCCGCACCATTACAGAAGCTCCACAAGCTTGAACACTCTCCTACTGACATGCTGGGTCCATGGATTCATGAGGTTGTCTCCATGCCCATACATGTACATCCACTCAATACAATTTGAAATGAGACTCATCTGACCAGGCAACATGTTTCCAGTCATCAACAGTCCAATGTTTGTGTTGACAGTCCCAGCCGAGGTGTAAAGCTTTGTCTTGTGTGGTCATCAAGGGTACATGAGTGGGTCTTCAGTTTCAAAAGCCCATATCGTTGATGTTTCATTGAATGGTTCACATGCTGACACTTGTTGATGGCCCAGCATTGAAGTCTGCAGCAATTTGTGGAAGGGCTGCACTTCTGTCATGTTGAACAATTCTCTTCAGTCATCGTTGGTCCTGTTCTTGGAGGATCTTTTTTTTTTCAGCTGCAGCAATGTCAGAGATCTGGTGTTTTACCAGATTACTGATACTCATGGTACACTTGTGAAATGGTCATTTGGGAAAATCCCTTCTTCATTGCTACCTCAGAGATGCTGTGCCCATCGCTCATGCACTAACTATAACATGATGTTCAAACCCACTTAAATCTTGATAACCCGCCATTATAGTAGCAGTAACCAATCTAACAACTGCACCAGACACTTTTTGCCTTCTATAGGCACTGCTGACCACAGCACCATATTCTGCCTATTTACATATCTCTGCATTTGAATATGCGTACCTGTACCAGTTTCTTTGCTGCTTCAATGTATTGCCTCCATCACATGACACAAATTATGTTTCTTAGAGTAGGAATTAGCCATCAGCAGAGAAGTGGTGCAAAAACTACATTCGTTAGCCGAAACACTATATTAAATTTGCTAAGATTTTATTACGATTTACCTCTCCCCTTATGTGGATAGGAGTCGCAAAGTATTCTGACACACACAGAAGAGATTCATAGATCTGGCACTCTGCCCTCTATTTTGAAACAAGATACCCCTTTGTTGGACCTATGGGTTAAGGACCATGAGCAAATCTCTAGGTGGCCTCTTTCTAGGCATTTTGTAACTCTTCCTCTTTCTTTAACCAACCCTCTCTGCAACATTGTCTCCAACTTATTTTGGAACTGACCAGAAGTAGCAAGATGCTATATCCACTACATTCGATGTCTTGTGATGGAACAGAACAATCTGAGTTCCACATAACCAATAAACTTCAATATTTTGCATCCACAAAGAGTATAACACATGTTCCAGACTTGGACAGACCAACACTAGTGATATGGACTGATATTCCCATTCCAGTATGGTAACTGTTGTTCTGAGAAGACTTTTTCCCTACCTATCTTATTCATGTCACCTGTACAGTTACACATGATCTCTCTAGAAGCTTGCATGCTGAGGAGTTTAGCACTCCTTATTATTGTATAGTAGATATGAGCCTGATATATTTGAGAGTTCTGTGGTGATAGAATAGATGATGAGGAAGAAGCGGGAAAAGAAACAGATGATTTATGCACAATGGAGCTCCAGATAGAAGGAATTTGTAACATTTTACATTAATCTTTTGTGCTATCCATTCTGTAGAATTGTTGTAGTGTTTGGATTCCATACCAAGAAGGTAATGGGAAGAAAGAAATGATCAGAGAACATAAGCACACATTTCTAAGACTACACAGTCCTGCACTTAAGCATGTTACAACATTAAAGCAGTGTGGTTTCTGATATATTATTCGGGTGGAATGAAATATGAAATGCTATTAACACTCCAGTGCAGGAAATATATTTGCAGCACATGACATACAGTGACCCCGCATGTTTTCTATCCACTCACTAAGGTGAGAAACTTTTATCATCTTAAACTAGTACCTTCTCCACCAAAGGAAAAAAAAAAAATACATATCTGTGATTCACACACTGTTTCATTTTCAAGAGGTATTGTTCACATCCGATTATGGTTCAAAAATTGTGCTATGCTTGCATCAGTCCTATAAAATTATTGTCAGGAATGTAAAATGCATAAACAATGACATCTTACAAGGAAATAGACAAACACATAGCAGTGATGTTTGATGTGTGAAATTACACGCCATGCTGCTCTAATTCCAAGATCAGAACACAGTCTCTTTGACACATGACATCTGTCAAGCAAATGCATACACATGGATTGCAGTACCTCACAAACCCCAGTGATTAACTTAGAATCACTGCAGTAATGAAAAGGAAGAATTGATTTATGTCCAAGATGTGGCAGGGAATGGAGTACTTCACATATATCTTTGCTTGTCTAGAGGAGGGTGCTGAAATAGATCTTCCACAAGTCTTGTAGACATGATTCATCACACATGCATTGAAAGTCCTCTGCTGGCTGTGGTATGGAGAGGTTTGCTGTTAATGATCACAGGTACATAGCACTGTAAGTCACACACAGAACACGCCACTGTATACAAGTCAAACGAAGCTTATATCACACAACTGATACATCCTGAGCTAACAATGGAAAAAAGTGATTAAATGTATGTTAAATGACCTGCTGTAACATATCTATCTCTCCCTCTCTCTCTCTCTCTCTCTCCCTCTCTCTCTCTACAAAGCATCATCATCAAGCTACCATTAAATCATACCTCATTACAACCCCTCTCACCTGATTCTATCATCCACTCTCTGTCATCCTTTATGCAGATCCATGTCATCTTAGAGGCAGATGGTTCTCTTTTCCAGGAAAGCTTCAAAGATGGCGGTCAACTTATATGCATCCCTATTACCTCAATAGACATAGAGAAGAATAATGTTAAAAATCATGGAGCAACTGTTCTGTAAGGTATTTTTTTAGCTGATAGCCCATGGTTGTGATTGGTGGAGAGTGCAGAGAAGCACATTGTAAATACTGTTTGTTAGGGTTTCTGAAGAAGAGAAATTTGTTACAATCAAGTAGAGATTTAAGTGTCAGGAAGTCGTTTCTGAAAGTATTTGTATGGAGTGTAGCGATGTTTGGAAGTGAAATGTGGACAATAAATAGTTTAGACAAGAAGAGAATAGAAGCTTTCAGAATGTGATGCTACATAATAATGCTGAAGATTAGATGGGTAGATCACATAACTAATGAGGAGGTGTTGAATAGAATTGGAGAGAAGAGAAATTTGTGGCACAACTTGACTAGACTTGGTAGGGCATATTCTGAGGCATCAAGGGCAGTGTGGAGGGTAAAACTCGTAGAGGGAGACCAAGAGATGAATACACTAAACAGATTCAGAAGGATGTAGGTTGCAGTAGGTACTGGGAGATGAAGAAGCATGCACAGGATAGAGTAGCATGGAGAGCTGCATCAAACCAGTCTCTGGACTGAAGACCACAACAACAACAGGGTTTAAAACAGGTGATTCCTTGTGTAGCTGTATATTACTGGACCCCTCCCTTCCAACCAGCTGGTAATACAATACTCTTTAGCCAAGGACACTTTATAAAAATTTATAAGATGACTGTCAATAACTTCGGTATCACACCTGAGCTTCTGATCCAACATACATAAATTTATTCCTCTACATTTGTTGGTCATCCATGTTAAACAATCAGTTCCAGCCACCTTATCACTGTCCATGAAAAATGATTTTTTCTCTGGTTCCCTGTGCTTCCATGTCAACTTTTTATTATATTTCTCTTGCTGTCACACACTCGTTCCCATGTACAAGAATTTTCCTGCACCAAGCAGACATGTAAGTACTCCCTCATCCCCCTCAGTTTCCGCACATTTTGGTGTATTCCTCCCACTCCCCCCCCCCCCCCCCTTAGTTATACATATTTAATGTCATTTTTTGTGATTTTGCCGATTTTGTGTCACTTCTGCTCTTGTGATCATGGCATCACTTCTCGCCACGTATCCTAAAATTGCTTGCAAATGTATAACAGTTGTTAACAGCTAGTGTATGTATGTGTGCCAGTATCAGTTGCATGTGGGCCACTCTGACTGTTCTTCAGGAAACAAGCTCTTTAATGTTAACAAATCAGCATATTGTTGAATGTTCAGTTCTCCATGTAAATTAACTATGTTTGTGCATTCTTGAGCCCCTGGTTCTTGATGTATGCTGAGAAGACTTAGCTGATGTGCCAATCTGCATTGCAGGTACCCCCCCCCCCCCCAAAGATTCACTCCAAACCTACCACCAGTGAATCCATCTTTGGACATCACCATGAATATGTATAGCAAGTGGATTCACCTTCAAATCCTACCCTGGCAGCAGTGCATGGTGGATTCACCACCAAACCTTATTCAGGGCCTAAAGCATGGTGGATCCACTTTCAAACACTATCCCAGCTGTAATCTGTGATAGATCCAGCCCCGAACCCTGGCCCAACCATAACATATGGTGGATCTACCCTGAGACCCTATCCCCACCATAACACACAGTGGATCCACTGTTGAATGCTGCCTCCGACATAACACATTGTGGATCCACCTACAAGCTCTAACTTGATTCTATCCTGAAACTATCCTGTGCCATGGGGTCCACCACCTCAAACTGAGTGACTGAGTAAAATGCATTGAAATTATGGAAAACCTGGTAAAATTACAAAAATTTAAGGACAGTACACAAAATCTATGAAAATATAACAAAAATTGTGGAGGGATGAAGGTACTTACAAGCTCGTCTGGGTGTATGAAAATCATTCCATTCCTCCAGCAGTGGGACTGACAACTAATGGTGTGTACATCCATGCTCTGTGAGTTTTGAGTTCTGCAAAATACACCCCCCCCCCTCCTGTTCCACTTGGGGTTATGCACTTAAGTCATAAAAATGAAAGATGTAGTGTGCAAAGATTTGGAGGTCAGGATGACTATCGTCTAGAACACTGAAACAGTGATCGCATACCTGGGTGCAATATACACCAGAAATATGAGGAATCAGTGCTCTGGGTTTCTTCAAAAACCAAACACAAGACATCTGCTACTCCATCACTGTGGAAGATGAGATTAAATGTAGAGGTCATAACCTTTGGATAGCTGTTTGGAAGCACTCCACAATGCTGCAAACTCTTCCAGTTTACATATACTGAGAAGCCTTTCACATTTTTGTCAATAAGGAACAACACCTCTGTCTTTTAGTTTACCCATTTTGTATGTTGTCAGAACAGCTTAACTTACACATTGTGATCTTCAGCTTTCTGTGAGAGCCAATGCATCGAAACATGTTAATGCCGGTTCAGCACCTGACGCAGACCTCAAAGTTGTGGTAGAAAAACAAAATGTATGTTGGTGTAAAAACCTGTAGTCATACACTGTTTGGATGTGTTACAGCAGAAAAACAAAGTATCAAACTGCTTCTGAAAGAATAACACAGGAACCCTCTCTTGTGAGCATAGTCTGTGGGGCATGGTCCTCTTACAGGATGGTCAACAAAACTGTACACTGGTCTGTGCAAGCTGCTTTGATCACTGGCCACCTGCTCCAGTGGAACAATATGAGTTTATTTAATATGTTTGGTGTCAAAATACAGATGTCATTTGTTTTTTATATACAGAAGAGAGAGACGAAGTAATATCTTATCAATTTCCCTACCAGATGACATTAGCGAAGTTTTTATAGTTTTGTGCCATCAGCAAAAACTGACACAATTATACTGTCATACTTTTAATGTAGTAATCACAGGAATTATGATAAAGGTGATCAGGACATGTAGAAGGTGATATTGGTAGACCATCATTCGATATCAATGAATTATAGGTGTTATGCTTCTGGATTTCTTAGTGCAGTCCACCTATACTCACCATGGTTGTGAATTTCCCCCTGTACATTAGCATGCTATTTTTCTTGTTGTGGTAGCCCTCTACCTAGACAGTGATGGATTGGGGGCTAGAAAACCTTCTAACTAATGGAACACTGTTGTCAGAATGTGAAGGGATTTTGTGAGAATTAGCAGGGGTCTGTAACTTTGTGGGGAACATCTCTTACTCATTGAAATTATGTGGATTCAAATGCTATATATCTAGGACTGAAAGATTCATGAGAATATGGCAAGTAAGCAATACTCTGATGAAAGGGGGATTGAGAGGTGAGCTCTGTACCACCTTTTTTAACTGTTGTGACTAAACATATTACTACTTCTCACATGAGCCTCTTGGAGTAACTGCATCAAGAAAATTAGGAGTCTATATGAAGGTTTTTACTGAGACACAATAGCAGCTGAAGTTCCATTTTTTGTTATTTTCGGTAAATAAGAGACAACATTCTTGTGTGAGTTTTTTCTGCCTGTGAATATAACTCCTTATATTCACAGGTAGACTAAATTTACATTTAAATCTATATGCTTAATTCACAAGCCATCATACAGTGTGTGCAGATGGTACCCTGTACCACTACTAGTAATTCCCTTCTCTATTCCTCTAACAAACAGAGAAAGGGAAAACAACTGCCCATATGCAGTTCCTGAGGACATGCAGCTTTACTATATGACTAAGCAATAATGGTGTCCTCTCAGGTAAAATAGGCCCCACTTGATTCTATGGGTGATGACTACTGAGGAGTATGTCATCATCAGGAGAAACAAAACTGACAGTCTACAGATCACAGCCTGGAATGTTAAGAGTCCTTAATTGGGCAGGTAGGTTAGGAAATTTAAAAAGGGAAATGGATAGGTTAAAGTTAGATTTAGTGGGAATTAGTGAAGTTCAGTGGTAGGAGGAACAAGACTTCTGGGCAGGTGAATACAGGGTTATAAATACAAAATCAAATAGGAGTAATGACGGAGTAATGCAGGAGTTTAATAATGAATAAAAAAAGAGGAGTGTGAATAAGCTACTGTGAACAGCATAGTGAAAGCATTATTGTATCTAAGATAGACATGAAGCCCATCCTTACCACAGTAGTACAAGTTTATATGACAGCTAGCTCCACAGGTGATGAAGAGATTGAAGAAATGCATGATGAGATAAAATAAATTGTTCAGATAGTTAAGGGAGATGAAAATTTAATTGTCATTGGGGACTGGAATTCGATAGCAAGAAAAGGAACATAAGGAAAAGTGGTAGGCGAATATAGACTGGGGCAAGGAATAAAAGAGGAAGCTGCCTGTTACAGATCTGCACAGAGTGTAACTTAATCACTGCCAACACTTGCTTTAAGAATCATGAAAGAACATTGTATATGTGGAAGAGAGCTGGAGACACCAGAAGGTTTCAGATTGATTATATAATGGTAAGACAGAAATTTGGGAACCAGGTTTTAAATTGTAAGACATTTTCAGTAGCAAATGCGAACTCTGAGCACAATTTATTGGTTATGAACTTTAGGTTGAGGAACCCACAAAAAAAGTAGGAATTTAAGGAGATGTAACCTAGATAAACTGAAAGAACCAGAGGTTGTAGAGAGTTTCATAGGGAGCCTTAGGAAATTATTCACAACAATAAGGGAAGGAAAGAGCAGGAGCAAAATGGGTAGCTTTGAGAGACAAAAATAGTAAAACTAGCAGAGGATCAAGTAGGTAAAAAGACGAGGGCTAGTAGAAATCCTTGGGCAACACAAGAAATATTGAAATTAATTGATGAAAGGAGAAAATATAAAAATGCAGTAAATGAAGTAGGCAAAAAGGAATACAAATGTCTTGAAAATGAGATGGACAGGAAGTGCAAAATGGCTAAGCAGGGATGGCTACAGGACAAATGCAAGGATGTAGAAGCATATTTCACTAGGGGGAGAGGTAGATGCTGCCTACAGCAAAATTAAAGAAACCTTTGACGGAAAGAGAATCACCTGTATGAATATCAAGAGCTCAGATGGAAAACCAGTCCTGAGCAAAGACGGTAAAGCAAAAAGGCAGAAGGAGTATATAGAGGGTCTCTACGTGGGTGATGTATTTGAGGTCAATATTATGGAAATGGAAAAGGATGTAGATAAAGATGAGAAGTGAGATACGATACTGAGTGAAGAATTTGACAGATCATTGAAAGACCTATGTTGAAACAAGGCACCGGGATTAGACAACATTCCTTTAGAACTACTGATAGCCTTGGGAGAGCCAGCCATGACAAAACTCTTCCACCTGTTTTGCAAGATGTATGAGACAGACAAAATACCCTAAGACTTCAAAAAGAATATAATAATTACAATTCCAAAGAAAGCAGGTGCTGACTGGTGTGAAAATTACTGAACTATCAGTTTAAAAAGTCATGGTTGCAAAATGCTAGCATGAATTCCTTACAAATGAATGGAAAAGCTGGTGAAAGCTGATCTCGAGGAAGTTTGAATCCATAGAAACATGGGAACATGAGAGGCAATACTGACTCTATGACTTATATTAGATTATAGCATTTGTAGACTTAGAAAGAGATGAAGAGGCTTACACAGGATAGAGTAGCATGGATAGCTGCATCAAACCAGTCTTTAGACTGATAACCACAACAACAACATCTTCAAGGTCCTCCTGTGAAATTTATATTGGTGACAATATCAGCTTCAAATGTCAGTTCTCAATAGTGTTCCTCAAAAAAGATCATCGGCTTCCCTCTAGGGATTCGCAGTTGAGTTACCTGGAGAGAGTAATCCAACTGTTGGAAAAAAATTACTCGCCACGCAAAGTGACTCTTATGATCAATTTAATTAATTAGTCTATCAGTTGATATCAATATGGCAGGTGGAAGCATGGGCTACAGTACCATGGATATGATTTGGCAGTTGGTGCAGTAATCAGGCGTTTTGTTTTTGCGGCGATATCTTTTAATGACGTTTCAACCTCCCACCTACACAATGAGACATGACCATTGTAATCAGATGTATTACTGATTTTATAAAGTGATATATAGTGTAAACCTGATATTTGCAACTTCCTTTGAACTGTTACCTTAAGAGTCTTCGTGTGACTAAGTGTCCTGTGACAGAGGCATGTTGGTTCTTGCCCACAGCAGTGTTCTCTGTATGAATGACTAGCAAAGTGACCACTATGCTGGATGAGTGGCGACAGAAGTGGCCATGTGTATTGCATGAGAAGTGTCAATATGATGGTGTTTGCCATGGACGATTACTCCCGTGTGTAAATTCATTAGTTGGCTACTTGGTGACTATCTCTCTGACCTCTGAGTGTTCAGTGGGGCCAGTGCATGGATGTCGGGTATGGGCGTGCAGCTGCTGATGCGTGTGCAGGTCTCACCTACTCGGTCGCAGCTCTCAGCAGTTGGTGGATGGTGCGCTCTTTGCCATCGCGAGTGTGTCTGATCCTTAGGATTTTTTCCACCAGATATGTTTAGTGGAAACATTGTGGTGGAGGAGGGTGCTTGTGTTGTGAAATGTTGGTGAGTACAAGACCTCGAATATATTTAGTACTATGATCTATTTGTGGCATAAATTTAATTACTTGATTTGCAAAATGTGTGCATGTGATTCTCAAATGTTTTTATTATAAAGAAGTATCATTGCAAGGAGGTGGTGAGTGTTTTAAGTGATCAATTTGACCCCTGCAAAAAGTTAAACAATTAATTTGATATGGTAGTGCAAATGGACTATTTCCCCCATTTTTGCTGTCAAAATTGCGTACACTCAGAGATTATATATATCATCTGATGCTTTGTCTGATACAAACTAAATGGAGGGGCAAGGGAAAGGGGGAGGAGGAGGGAGAGATGGAGGGGGAGGAGGAGGGGATTGGAGGGAGGAGGGGTGGTGAGCTGGCTTCTCCCAGCGTCCTCTGTCGGTCGTATTGTGGACTATGTCAGTCAGTATCTGCACAGCAGGGCGAGCACATAGAACAGTTTCTTCCACTGACCTGGTATGAAGATGTGTATTTGGGGGCAAAAGAGAGGGGCAGGGGTCTGATATCAAGGAGGTGCCAAAACCTGATGCTCATTTGGGGATTAAGTACCAGGTGACCAGGATCTGCTACCGATGGAAGTCTTTCACTCCTGCAGCTGCAGCCTGGTGTTTAGTGTGGGTATGTCCGTGAAGACATCATTACCCAGTACTCTGGGGATGGTGAGTGTGGAGAAGCAAGTGTGTGAAACCAGGAAGTTATTTCTTCACCAGATATGTTTAGTGTTATCTGTAAAATTTTAATTACATGCAGTGAGTGTTTTATGTTGATGGTATTCCTTGTACAATGTATTTTACAAGAACTGCCTCTTCCAAACTTAAATTAACAGCAGAGCATGATGTGCTTTTCCTACCAAATAAAGAGTTCAAACCCCTGCAAATTGAGTTTTATAAATAAACAATATATTATGAGTATTCATCAGTATGTCCTCTCCAGTGCAATTTAATTTCCTGTCGTGGGATCCTTCCAGTCCACCAGCTCAGCGATTTTCCCTGCCAGTTGTTTCTGGGAGGGGTGGGGACGCATCCTCTGGTGGTGGCATTGTGCACTAGCTCAGTCGATCCCTGTACATTAATGCGTGCACACAAGCCAACATTTTTCAACAAGAAACACCTCCAATCTGCGGTAGTGGAATTACATAATTAGGACAAGTAGCTGATTGACAGGTTAATACTTACATCTTCCACACCAACAGCTCTAAATATACCGATCGATTTTCTTGCCAATACTTTGCTGGGTGTGGAGGGGGAATGGGTAATTAATTGATTAATTTAATTAATTACTCAATTAATTTAATATAAAAAGTGTGCCTGTATTGGCAAGGAGGAGGGGGAGGGTTGGGGAGTTCTCAGGGAGGGTGGGAAGGAGGAGGGAGAGGGAGAGGGGGAGGAATTGATGGCTTCCCAGGATAGATTATCCTCAGGAGGATGTAAATCAATTAGCATAACAATGTGTTTGCCCCTGAATGTATGCAATCTGCACAAACGAAATACACCACAGAAAACTCCACCCTACTACTCACTACCCTCGATTTAAGGTGAGAGAATTGAAAGTCATGTGAGAGTGCCCTTGTGGAAGGGTGCCAGATGGCACCCTGGAGCTGTCATTCCACAGAAGTACCAAGTGGTAGCTAACCAAATACAGAAATCATCCACATACAGAGCAGGGGTGACCAACCATCCATTAATAAGAATGAGGAAAAGAAGGAAACTTCATATGAGCCCTGAGGAATGCCATTCTCCTAGGTCTGTGGAGAGCTGAGAACTGTGGCAACCCAAACTCTGAATGACCAGTGGTACAGGAACTGGCAAATAAAAATCTGAAGGGGGCTCTGAAGACCCCACTCATGGAATGTAAGTAGGATGTGATGACACCAAGTTGTGTTGAAGGCCTTACAAGGATTGAAGATATCTGCAATAAGATGGTGGCACTTAGAAAAGACCTGCTGAACTGCAGTTTCCAATCAAAGCAGATTATCAACCAGAAACTGTACCTTCTGAAAGTCGCACTGATAAGGAGACAGGTGCCAAGATTCAAGGAGCCAACTGAGCTGATAAGTCACCAGTGTGGATTCTGCCTGACAAGGAGTAGACCATAAGTGAGAAGTTTTAGCCTACTGTTTCTGGAGGAGGAAGGTGGCTGGATAGGAGGCTGACATCAATGCTGTAGTAAATAAATCATGAGGTGTTCACAAGAACTGATGGATCTATACAAAGACCACCTGAAGGGGTAAGGCCCAATGTGGGGGACAGCAACTGACAACCTTGGAGGGTTTGGAGTGTGGCCCACATCCATGATGAATGGACAGAAGAACCTAGGGAGGAGACAGATTCTCAATACACCCACTTGCTCAGTTTTTTAATTTAGGGGGGTTGGCACAAAGATGTTTAAAGGTAATAAGACTGGTGGAGCATGGGTGCTACTTAAGATGTTGCAAGGCATGATGACAATCAAGGATGGCTGTGACAATGGCTGTACTCCTCCGTGGAGCTGGCTGATGGTGAATGGGGCCCACTGAGTGGGGAATGAGAATGCTGGCAGTGCGAATTGTCTTATCAGACAGATCATGTATGACTTCTTCAATACAACCTGACAAATAATGTGGAAACATGACCTGGGAGATGTAGATGGGCTGAACAGCATGATGTGAAGTCCCATGTGTTAACCTGGCCATTGGGAGGTGGGAAGGGAATGAGAGAATCAATGCAAAGTGGTCACTATCACAGAAGTCATCATGTCACAAGCAGTGTAAGGAAGGAAAAAGGGGAGGCAAGTGACCAACAGATCAATGACAGAGAAAGGTCCACAAGTGGCACTAAAATGGGTAGAGGTATCATCATTAAGAACACACAGGTCAAGGACCACAAGAAATTAATATATGAGGAGCTCCCAGCTAGACGAAAAAGCACTGTCCCACAAAGGGAGATGGGAATTAAAATCCACAAGGAGCAGGAAGGGAGGGAGGATGGAGCTGGTGAAGGAGGGCAGTTTGTGCAGCTGGAGAAGATGGCCTGACAGGAGGGAGATAGAGATTGCAAACCATGATTGCAGAGTCCAAGTGGACCCAGATGGCAACTGCTTCTGATGTGGTACGAAGGAGGATCCTTGTACTAACAATGTCCATATAGACCAATGGGCAAACGCCACCAGAAGCCCTCAAAGGGCTGACCTGGTTCTAACAAAGCGTGGAACCCATGAAGGGTTGGTGAGTGATCATCAGTAAAATTAGATTATTGGAGAACGACACAAGCTGCCAAATAAGAGGCAATAAGGGATTACAACTCTGGAAGGTGACAGTAGTATCCATTACAGTTCCATTGAATAAACACAGAGGAGGTATCCAAATGGGCGGCGCATGTTCTGGAGTGAATAATGCCACAGGGTCACCATCTGTTACCAATGACAATGCAGAATAAAAAGTCACACTCAGTTTGTGATGGGAAAAATGGCACCTCCAAATGGCACCAGTGGACCTTATCTTGGGACTATTGTTTCTTTTTCTTCTTCTTCTTCTTCACTTCGTAGGTCAAGGAGGGCAGGGTACAGAGGGAGAGCAGACTCCTGTGAGATCCAAAATGGAAAGACAAAAAGAGCAGGTGACCTTGGGCCACATGGACTATGTGTCCCATGGCCAAGTTGTGGTAGAAGGTCTCCAGCCTGGGAGATGACCCCATTACTGGTGGATTCTGAAGGGGGGGGGGGAGACACGCTTCTACATCCAGATAGGAGGAGTGGTACCCAGAGGGGAAGGCATGGAAACAGCAGGGATGGGGCAGAGGAGAGGGGGCGATACTGAAGTAAGGGAGAGGGAAGAGGGGGGGAAGGATGTCACTTAGGCAAATGTAGAAATCATCAACATAGGTGAAGTCAATCATATTTCTGACAAGCCTGAGCGTAAGATAAACAACAGAGGGACTTCTTCTCCTGTATCTTCTTTTCCTTCTTATAAACTGGGCAATCCCGTAAGCATGGAGAGTGGTGGTTGTGACAAGTAACATATCGGTACATGGGCAGCGGAACACTGGGGCTCCCCTCATGGAGTGTCTGTCCACATTCACCACCAAAAGCATCCACCATACAGCAGGAAGACATTTGCCTGAAACACAAGCATCAAAAACACTTCATGGGTGGTGGGATGTATGGCTTCACATTACAGTGATAGCACATAACACTAAGCTCCTCCAGGAGACTATCTTTCTCAAATGGAAGAATAAAGGCACCAGGGTCAGTGCGATTGTCCTTATGACTTTTCTGAACACACTGAACAAAATGAATGCCCCACTGTTCCAGGTTGGCCTGTAGTTCCTCATCAGTTTGAAGCAGGAGATCTCTACGAAAACTGACTCCCTGAACCATATTCTAAGACTAGTGAGTAGTAAAGGACACCAGGACATCGCCAAGAGGGTCACAAGTATGAATGGCTGCAGATTGGGTGGCAGAAGAACCTTTGATCAACAGTAAACACAGCCACATCTTACAGAGAGAGACCACTTCACCAAACTTCTCTTTGACATTTTCCACAAAAAACAACAGCTTGGTGGTGGTGAATGTGTTCCTGCCAGTTTCAGCCTTCTAAACACATCCTTAGGGACTACAAAGTATTTTGTGACAAAGTCCTTGCATAAAAAGTTCTCGGTTTACTTGCCGCGTCAAATTTGGATAACATCCCAAGCTTTCGATGACTACCTTCGTCATCTTCGTCAGGGGTAAAACTGACTGTCGTGGACCGGTGAGGCTTCCGCTTTTATAAGCATCGGTTTACGTGACACTAACCTCTGCAGCAAATGCAACCTCATTGATAGTATGCCTTACCAGTACACATGTGGAGATCAGATTATCAACCAAAGGTGAACCACGGAGAAAATTGATAAAATAACAAGAACATCAGCAAACAATGTACTGATAAACATTTTCTTCAGACCAGAAGAAAGTTACTAGCCTCAGACAAACAACAACGCAGTAATTTGGTTAATGGGAAAATGTACAAGTTACATTTTTAACAATATTGGGAGCGATGAAAATACTGAATACAAGATGTATATGGAAAATGAATTCGAGAAAACACTTAAGTATCAGAATAACAATAAGAAATATGTTAACATGCTCCGAATTGTATTCAACAGAATGGGAATGAGTATACGTTAGGAACACGTGTTTTCCTCGTGGAGAGGGGATGGGTTGGACCACAAAGCACTAGCTGTGCCACAGAGAAGCCCCAATGCTGCTGCGGCGCGTTCCCGACCCTAACCTCACCTACAAGTCACACATGAAAAATAAACCAGTAGTACAGGAGATACAAGAATATGATAGCAAACATCTGGTGTCTGTTATAAAGGAAGATCTTGAACTCCCTAACGATGTGCATAAAAAGTTCTCGGTTTATCTGCCACTTCAAATTTGGATAACATCCCAAGCTTTCAATGACTACCTCCGTCATCTTCATCAGGGGTAAAACTGACTGTTGTGGACCGGTGAGGCTTCTGCTTTTATAAGCAGTGGATGGCTTGTCATTGGCTGGATGACGTCACGGTGGAAACGGCGCGTACCGAGGTGGCGGCCTCTATATCCATAGATTTTCTTTGCGCGCTTTATCCAGCGTTGCTTGCAGCGCCATCCATCGCAACAGGTGGAGAACTGCGAGGAATGTAAGAAGTCTCCCTCTGCGCTCTTTCTTTATCAATTGCGGCCTTCCATACATTGCTGAGTGCATAACCGGATTCTCTGTTGAAATTATTTTCACAGAGTCTAATTTCAACTGCTTCCCTGATGACAGAGTCCCAATAGTTTGAAGCGTGAGCAAGTAGTCTTGTTTCATCGAATACATTCTTATGGTTATTTAACAAACTGTGCTCAGCCACTGCTGATTTTTCTAGATACCTGTTTTTTTTGTTGATCATTTAAATGGTATACATCAGAACATACGATTTACAGTGGAGGTGGAGAAGGATGGGAAGTTACCCTTCTTAGATGTGCTGGTGGAGCGAAAATCAGATGGACGTCTCGGACATTCTGTGTACAGAAAACCGACGCATACAGATTTATATCTAAACGCGTGTAGTTTTCACCACCCTGCTCAGAAGAGAGCTATGCTGAATACCTTGGTAAACAGATCAAGGACTATTTCTGACAAGGATCATCTTGGCTCTGAGATTAACCATCTGACAATGGTATTCAGAAAAAATGGATATTCCAATCGTAATATGAGATCTACTCTGGCAAAGAAACCTAGGAAGGATGCTGTTCAAACAGGTGAAGAGGACCAGCACATCACACGGCTATCATTTTGCGGTGCAACGACCAGCAAGATCAGCAGAGTCCTGAGCCGGCAGGGAATTAGACCAGTCTTCCGGCCACCCAGGAAGATTAAGGAGATGTTGCGACCCGTGAAAGATAATCTTGGCCTGAGAGCACCATGAATTTACAGTATTCCTTGCGAGTGTGGCAAAAAATATGTGGGCCAGTCTGTAAGAACTGTTGCCGATCACTGTGTGGAACCTCAGCATCACCTGAAATACAGGTATCTAGAAAAATCAGCAGTGGCTGAGCACAGTTTGTTAAATAAACATAAGAATTTATTCGATGAAACAAGACTACTTGCTCACGCTTCAAACTATTGGGACTCTGTCATCAGGGAAGCAGTTTAAATTAGACTCTGTGAAAATAATTTCAACAGAGAATCCGGTTATGCACTCAGCAATGCATGGAAGGCCACAATTGATAAAGAAAGAGCGCAGAGGGAGACTTCTTACATTCCTCGCAGTTCTCCACCTGTTGCGGTGGATGGCGCTGCAAGCAACGCTGGATAAAGCGCGCAAAGAAAATCTATGGATATAGAGGCTGCCACCTCGGTACGCGCCGTTTCCACCGTGACGTCATCCAGCCATTGAGAAGCCATCCACTGCTTATAAAAGCGGAAGCCTCACCGGTCCACGACAGTCAGTTTTACCCCTGACGAAGATGACGGAGGTAGTCATTGAAAGCTTGGGATGTTATCCAAATTTGAAGTGGCAAATAAACCGAGAACTTTTTATGCACATCGTTAGGGAGTTCAAGATCTTCCTTTATAACAGACACCAGATGTTTGCTATCATAAAAAAATGGTTCAAATGGCTCTGAGTACTATGGGACTCAACTGCTGTGGTCATAAGTCCCCTAGAACTTAGAACTACTTAAACCTAACTAACCTAAGGACAGCACACAACACCCAGTCATCACAAGGCAGAGAAAATCCCTAACCCCGCCGGGAATCGAACCCGGGAACCCGGGCGTGGGAAGCGAGAACGCTACCGCACGACCACGAGATGCGGGCTTGCTATCATATCCTTGTATCTCCTGTACTACTGGTTTATTTTTCATGTGTGACTTGTAGGTGAGGTTAGGATCGGGAACGCGCCGCAGCAGCAGTGGGGCCTCTCTGTGGCACAGCTAGTGCTTTGTGGTCCAACCCATCCCCTCTCCACGAGGAATACACGTGTTCCTAACGTATACTCATTCCCATTCTGTTGAATACAATTCGGAGCATGTTAACATATTTCTTATTGTTATTCTGAGCCGGCCGCGGTGGTCTCGCGGTTCTAGGCGCGCAGTCCGGAACCGTGCGACTGCTACGGTCGCAGGTTCGAATCCTGCCTCCGGCATGGATGTGTGTACTGTCCTTAGGTTAGTTAGGTTTAAGTAGTTCTAAGTTCTAGAGGACTGATGACCACAGCAGTTGAGTCCCATAGTGCTCAGGGCCATTTGAACCATTTTGTTATTCTGATACTTAAGTGTTTTCTCGAATTCATTTTCCATATACATCTTGTATTCAGTATTTTCATCGCTCCCAATATTGTTAAAAATGTAACTTGTACATTTTCCCATTAACCAAATTACTGCGTTGTTGTTTGTCTGAGGCTAGTAACTTTCTTCTGGTCTGAAGAAAATGTTTATCAGTACATTGTTTGCTTATGTTCTTGTTATTTTATCAATTTTCTCCGTGGTTCACCTTTGGTTGATAATCTGATCTCCACATGTGTACTGATAAGGCATACTATCAATGAGGTTGCATTTGCTGCAGAGGTTAGTGTCACGTAAACTGATGGCAAAGAGACGCTCATTAGTGCTGATGGTATTTTTGTCTACTTTGTACCACGCTGTTCTCACGCCGGACGAAGGAACATCACTACTGATGCTTTTCCAGACTACACTCCATGCCATTCCAGCATATTTAGTTTCTATGTTATTTTTCCTTTCATGTTTCCGTCTTTCAGTTAAATTGCCTTTGCTTTAACGTTTTTCGAGTTTAAAAGCTTTTTGCTGAGTTAGCTTAGTTAAAGATAAAACTTCCTAATATGTCTTAGTTTAAAACTTACTTTTCAGCGGCACTACACTTTCTGGCCTGACAATGTCGTATAGTTTTGCTGAAATGCACCTTGGATCGTTACACATTATGCTCCATGTTCGTTTGACATACAATACCATCGCTTTAGACTTGATGTCGGTTCGTCCCATTCCTCCCTTGCTTGGATCCAACACTGCTGTTTTCACCAGCACTCAAACAATTCCCTTTTCCACAAAAACTTTGCTAAGGTGGACATGATCGTCTTCGCCACCAACGATGGGATGGAGAGAACCTGGGTAAAATATACGTGTTGATAAACAGCATTCTCTGGAACTGGTCTATGCTTCATTGACAGTTTTCAGTCAAAGCTCCCTTGATTTTTCTTGCCACCTCCCGCCAGTTTATTGCTATCATTTTCAAAAGAGAAGTTGTCAACGCTACTTCAAGTGCCTTGCGTTCACTAACATGGTTCGCCCACTCAACAAGCAAGTCAGCAAGCCGCTTTATATTTAGAAATTTACTTTTGTTTTCATTTACCCCCGCCCCTGAAGTGAAACAGTATTTTTCAATACCATATCTAGTTGTCTCACATCTGCTTGGTCGTTGTTGATTACGCCTACACCGTCCGTTTAAGCACCTACCACGGTCTTCGTTCGTTGAACAGTAATGCCTGTCAGCGTGTGCTGTAGCTGTCTCAGGAAAGGTTCCAGCAATATAACAAAGAGAAGTATGGATAAGGAGCTTCCTTGGGTAACACCCCTTTTTATTTCAATTGGTTTTGTCAGTTGACAGTTAACGGAGATTTGTGCAGTAACACCCATTGCCATGTTCTTGATTAAGTCAATAGTTTTTGAAGGGAGGCCATTCGGCGCATTGTCTCTATCAGGTATTTGTGATTAATTTGATCAGATGCCATAAGGAAGTCTATGAAAAACAGTCCACATTTTTGTTACTTGTCTGTGTTAGCGCAATGACATCGCGGTATAAAGCTGCAGTTTGTAAACTCATCTTTCTGAAAGCACAAGTCAGCTGTTGGCCTATGATGTCAGCGCTGTATGGTATAAAGCGCTTATTTACTCGAACTATAATTTTATAATCAGAGTTTAAAAGCAAAATCGGCCTTAGGTTGTTTATTTTTTTTTTGCAACCTCTTCTTCGGGATCAACATGATTTTCTCCTATTAGGGTCCAAATATAGAATTCAATGGGATGTCCGTCAGGCCCTGGGGGGATTAAATTTTATTATCATCTCGCTATACTCCTGGAGGATATATACCAAAGAGCTCATCGTATTCTTCTTCGTTTGTTTCCCCTGATGCATACACACGTTCATAGTATCCTGAGATCTCTAAATATTCCCTTCTCGGTGGTGATTATGGAACAATCATCGATTTCAAGTTCATCCCTGAAACTACTTCTATTCTTAGCGTGTCTGACAACAGGGTACAATGCAGCAGTCTCATCTTCAATGACTGACTTTGCGTTGGATTTTACCTTAAGGCCCTCCATTTTCTTAGGTTTCAGAGATAACAACTTTGCTTGTATTTGCTTGATGTCTTTTAATCTTGTAGGAACTGCATCTGTCTGATCGTAGAGATCCCTTAGCACGCTATAGTAGAATTCTACAGTCTGTTTCCTTTCTCTGGCTATACATATACTAAAAGAGATTAAAACTTTCCTTACAAGGGAACCTCCCCATCGCACCCTCCTCAGATTTAGTTATAAGGTGGCACAGTGGATAGGCCTTGAAAAACTGAACACAGATCAATGCATAAAACAGGAAGAAGTTGTATGGAACTAGGGAAAAAATAAGCATAATATACAAATTGATTAGTCCATGTGCAACATAGGCAGCATCAAGAATAGTGTGAGCTCGAGAGCGCCGTGGTCCCGTGGTTAGCGAGAGCAGCTGCGGAGCAGGAGGTCCTTGGTTCAAGTCTTCCCCAGAGTGAAAATTTTAAGTTTTTATTTTCAGACAATTATCAAAGTTCAGGCACTCACATAAAATCAACTTCACTCTCCAAAATTCCAGGACATGTTCAGATTTGCTTGGACATATGCAGGATTTGATGGTCTACACACGGAAAAATTTGAAAACGTTAAAAACGTATTTTTTGACAGAGCATAGGGAAAACTGGGCGACTGTGAAACTGTTGCATTCATTTGTTGCAGTTTATGTGACAAACTCTTGTGTTTTCATCACTTTTTTGGGAGTGATTATCACATCCACAAGAAAACCTAAATCGGGCAAGGTAGAAGAATCTTTTTACCCATTCGCCAAGTGTACAAGTTAGGTGGGTCGACAACATATTCCTGTCATGTGACGCACATGCCGGCACCAGTGTCGTATAGAATATATCAGACGTGTTTTCCTGTGGAGGAATCGGTTGACCTATGACCCTGCGATCAAATGTTTTCGGTTCCCATTGGAGGGGCACGTCCTTTCGTCTACTAATCGCACGGTTTTGCGGTGCGGTCGCAAAACACAGACACTAAACTTACTATAGTGAACAGAGACGTCAATGAACGAACGGACAGATCATAACTTTGCGAAAATAAAGAAAGTAAAATTTTCACTCGAGGGAAGGCTTGAGCCAAGAACCTTTTGTTCCGCAGCTACCCACGCTAACCACGGGACCACGGCAATCCTGAGCTCACCTCTCCTTGATGTTGCCTATCTTGCGGATGGACTAGTCAGTTTGTATATTTTGCTTATTTTTTTCATAGTTCCATACAACTTCTTCCTGTTTTCTCGAGTGATCTGTGTTCAGTGTTTCAAGGACTATCCACTGTACCAACTTATGACTAAATCTGAGGGGGGTGCGATGGGGAGGTTCCCTCGTTAGCTTCTGTTTCGCTTGTTGGGTCCACCATTCTGGCATTCTTGGAAAGTTATTCAGTAAACGGCGATACATTTCCCAAGCACTTGTTAGGGCATCTTCTAAGCCTCTTCTGATAATAACGATATATTTAGATTCCACTGGCTTCTTACTCTTCGGGTAGGTTCTGGTGTTAAATTTACGCAGGTTAGCAATGCACTGTGATCAGAAAAACTAACGGGAACAGTTTCTGTTTTCAGTAGTGTGTCTGCTAAATATTCCGACACGTAATTCTGTCAGTTCTAATACAGGAATTTGCAACAATATGAGTGCAGTTCACCATTGTTGGGTACTTTATTTCTCACTCAACTGTTAATTTTAAATCAACAACAAGACATCTCAAGTCAATTGAGTAATTGAAGGTGGGAATTTGGTCTTTACGACTCAATACCCAATTAAAATCTCCCCCCGATTATAAGTTGCAGGGGGGTTTTCCTCAGTAAATAAATTACACTTTCTTTAAAGAATGTGGCTCTTGCAGCTCTATTACTGCTGCTAGAAGGCACATATAAATTGACAATAGTAATTCCTGCTACGTTTATTCCAGTACTTCGCCCCGATTCTAATTTATCAACGTTATGTATGGGAATGCCTTCTCTACCTATAAGAGCAGTGCCAACAATCGCTTCAGTGGAAATATTGTAAAAAAACAACATAACTGGAAAAATTTAATTGTGGGGATACCACTTCCAGTAGGAGAGGAATGTCCGTCACTGACTCATACAGAAACTGTTTTAAAGCAGTTATTTTAACATGCAACTGTATCCTATTAAGGTTTAACTAACATAAGGGAGCGACTTTTTTCACCTTAGCCTACTATTTCATGCCATTCCATGCCTAATACTTCCTGAGAAACTGACGGGAGACTTCCGTCCCAGTTTGCATTTGAACTTTCTTTTTACGTTTCTTATAAGACACTGACCTTCACCGAAAGTCTACTCCGCCCACTCCCGAGCAGTTTTCTGTCGGGGGCGGCATTGGTGAATCTGAGAGGCAGTCGTGTGCCACCATCTCATCTGCCACAGGCAGCGCAGACGCAGTTTGCAAACATTCTTCCAAAACCCGGTCACTTCTGCGATCACTTTCGTTTGCTATTTGTTTGTTATTGCCATGGAGGTATAAGGAGGGGAGATGCCATGACGTCACAAACTTGAAGCCGACAGAAACCGAGCTCCGCCATTGCAGTTTGGTCAGAAGACTCGTTTCCGATTGTGCTACTGTCTAGAGCTGCTGAAGGTTTTTTTCATTTTAAAATGCCGGTTTGCGTTGTTTACGGGTGTACTAACCGTTGGCATAGTGCTACCAAGTTAAAAGGAATCACGTTCCATCGTAAGTGGGCCCGTTCGTAAAATATTGTCGTTTATATTCGTGAGATGTGCGGCCTTGTTTACGTTTTGTGAAACTGTTTTCTTCTTATTTTATTTCATATTTCCGATCAATGAAGCTCGTAGGGCTATGTGGGTTCATATGCTTATTTTTCTTGACAAAGCACAAACGATGTTTGTATTTACAAATGAAATTTTGTATAAGTGTGTAAACGAGTGAGAAATATCATCCGGTATGTAAACTAGCATAGCTTTCGGGTTCTCCTTTCAGTTTACATCGACACAAATACAGTAAAAGGTGATTTGAGTTTGAAAAGAGCTTTGTACACTGTTATTTTTCATCATTCGAAGTTCGTATCCAAAAGAAACACTTAAGTTAACGAGACCAAATCAGTTGTATTGCTGGGGCAAAAACGCATTAAAAACAAAACGAAAACACCTGAAAAAGCTATTCTGACGTTGTGTTATGCATGTAAACATTGTAACACTCATCATCTGAAATTATTTCGCAGACATAACGTTAAATATGAAGAACACGCAATTCTAACAAGAGCTCTGTCACTGTTTTGACCAATCAAACATGGCGGCCCACCGGCTTCAAACAGACGTACAGCAGACGGCCGTAGTGCCATCTCCCCTCCTTATACCTCCATGGTTATTGCTGTAAAACTCTGCTTGTTCATTGTGAGCTTTGGGCGGTGACGTCACCTATTGTTGACAATCACTCGCTACCTCATAATGTTTGCTTTCAGTTGTATCCGTGGATGAGTCTGTCTGCATTGCTTTGACGTACCGGTACTGCAACGCGGGGTTGTGGCATCAACGAGACCCGCGCATGTCATGTTTGCTTTCAGTTGTATCCGTGGATGAGCCTGTCTGCATTGCTTTGACGTATCGGTATTGCAGCGCAGGGTTGAGGCGTCAATGAGACCCACACATTGCCGCCTACTGGCGCATCCTGAACTACAAATGGGACTTTGACGTTACCTCGACCTGTTCGGTTGATGGTCGCGTATTTGATTTGCCTATTGATATACTTGACTCAGAGTTTGAATGTATACTGACAACATTGTCTGAAACTGTAGTGTCCAGTACTGTTTCCTGAGTGTCACCTACAGCGTTCAGCGACAGATTGATTTCCTCTTCATCTGTGCTACTGCAATAATAAGTTGGACGTCTCTCGTTAATGGCTGTACTACTTTTCGCAGCCGGATTGTCTACAGTGTATTTCCTAAGTAAAGGTGGAAATGCTTCGAGATTATTTTGTGGCCTGTCCACATTTCATGTAACGCTGGAACCCAAATCTTAGGGTAAGCTTTCTGGTAAACATGGTATCCATGCAGCAGTTAACAGCTCATGAAAACAAACTAAAGTACTGTATCACCACAATTACATTTTACACACCACTGTAACGCAGAGACTGATTATAAAGTCGCAACATCAAAACAGAAGCACCACAACGCGTCCCTCAGGATGGCCACAGAAGGCTGCAATTCTGGTCCCAGACTAACGTAACTTTTGTTTAACTGAAATGATAATTAAATAGACACCCTAGCTGCAAGCAGGCGTTGATACACTTCATTGGGGACATGTTGAAAATGTGTGGTATCGCAACTAGTGAGTGATCGCCCATTTGTCTATTAAAAGCTTTACTTCAGAATGTATGTGGGCTGCAATGTAAGCCGGTAGAGTATTATATGGTCACTAACGGACGAGTTGTGTCCTGCAGACTGACGTCACGACCATCTGTTGCAGCTGCGCGTGTGAAAGCAGTTGAGTAGCGCTGGCAGGCCAATTACATTATACGAAAATAAAAATATTAATAACTAATAAAGGAATAACCTGAGGAATGTCATATTTGATGTACACTCTTTGACATAAAACTTGACCGGCGGCCGGCCGCTTCAGAGGCTAAGTCCGCGCCGATCGCGACATGGGACAAAAAAACTGGCCAACTCGCTAATTCTCTAAGTCCGGTTATCTGCACAATCTGGCAACACTGTAGACTGCGGCACTTCCTGGAGGAAAACTTGTCCCATGATAGAGAAACTCTAGGCTGATTACGCCTGTGGTCTAGCGGTAGCGTGCGTTGTTTCTGTTCATAATGTCAATGGATCGAGACCAGGTGGCATAAAATATTTTTATAGCCTCTTCTGTCTGAATGCTGAAGACGTGTATGTAATGGTAGCGCAGATTCAATCTATTTCGCTTTGTGACACACCGATATCAAAATTTTATCCAGTAACGATTTTGCGGCAGATTTCCTGCAGACTGTCCTCCTCTGGACGCCGTATGCGGCAAAGCTCCGGGATCCATTTGCTGGCTACTGGCAGCGGCCGTGGCGACAGCAGCGGCGCTGCACTCCCCCGTTCTTTATCGAAAGCGCCTGCTACCGCTCATCGCTTTTGATGATTTAAAACGCTTTATTATTAAATGTTGCTCCACAGAAAATTTCTACAATTTCCATTCACGCTCAAAAGCAACGGATGCAGACGCCCTGATTAGTAGGCGGGTATTATATTACATTAATCGGCAAGAGCTGAGTATGGCCCGAAATTAATTTTATAGACTGGGACGAAATTAAACCACCTCACTACATTCGATGAATTTATAAATGCTTCATACCTCGTTTCTTTTCCTTTCAAACTCAATTATTTGTGCAACTTTTGGTCAATGTTTGGATGTTTTCGTCAAGCCAGAGTGAGCGTCTGTGGTGTAAAGTGTATTACAGTTCCTGTTACATTCCTTATGGTAAGTCTATGCGATAAACTGTGTGAATACCTTGCAATGCATGCTCTGTAGCACTGCAGGAACACTGCACATTTGGTGTTCCATGTATGGGTTCATGAAGTATTTATTGTTGATCGGAAGTGATAGTTAAGGTCATCAGATTTAAACCAGAAAAATTTGTCGTTTTGAAGGTTTCAGAGAACGGAAAGGAATTGCTAACGCCGGTGTTAGAAAACGTCTACAGTTAAATGCTATTGCAAAAATTTAGAAGAAGGGAACTATATTAATGAACATGTGCACTTCATAAACAACCTTCTGACATGTTAGACCTATATGACGAACAAAGCTCAAATTTATATCGTTGACAGTCGGTTTGAATCTTTTCAGGGTCTATTTTACAGTGAAGCACCTTGGAATTTGCAAAGCAGAAATCCATGATATTAACTTAATTTACTAAGTCGAAATCGGACGAAGATTGATGTTTAAAGGCATTCTTCGGATTTCGCATAAGAAATTTTTACTAGCAGTTTGTAACTCCATTAATTAAAATGGAAAATAAAAGGTTGTAGTCAGCGGCTTCTACCGTGATTCGAACTGCTATGTCTTATAGTACAAGCACTGCAACGCACAAGGGAACCTCTGAGCTAACGACACACTGGCGGCCAGAGGCGGAATATAGTCACTGCAATGTTGCCTGAGCCTCAAAACGCAACCTTAAACACACGAACAGAGGAGGTGGAGATTACTGTTTTAACGTCCCGTCGACAACGATGTCATTAGAGACGGAGCACAAGCTCGGATTAGGGAAGGATGGGGAAGGAAATCGGCCGTGCCCTTGCTAAGAAACCATCCCGGCATTTGCCTGAAGCGATTTAGGGAAATCATTGAAAACCTAAATCAGGATGGCCGGGCGCGGGATTGCACCGTCGTCCTCCCGAATGCACACACAAACAGGTGTTACTTATGTGAAGAACGCCGTTCTTGGAGTCCAGAAATTAAATATACTTTCTAATTATGTCATCTTGCAGTGAATTATATCGTACGAGTCTTCGATGTGGAAAACGAATGTCAAGTGATTTTAGCGAGGTAACGCCGACCTACACCCGGAAGTAAATGCACTATCAGAGTGTTGACAAATACTTGCTACGACGCTGCCATTTCTAGGCTCTCTGACGAGGCAGCTCTTCAGCGGAATGCTTGCCGTGATTCTCCGATACGGTTCTTCAGAGTGGAGACGCGCGCGCACGTTTGGTTTTTATGCGGCTTTCTCCCCTGATGGTTTCTGACGTCGCCTTGTGGGCTATGTATACATATGAGACATTCAATTATCATTAATCCAGAATCATACAAGTTTCAGCTTCCGGCGTGGAAGAAGGCTGTTGACGCCGACATTATATCATTTCAACGTAGGGAAAGCAAAACGGATCATTCAATGTTTCTCATTCAACATAAAGCATGTGAGATAATTTTCCGTAACGTTCATAATCATTTAAAAATACAAACGAAGTAAAAATACACCGGAAGCTTATTCGAATTGAATATAACGCTTTGCACCTCGATGTCGAATTTGTCCACTTGCAAATCTTTTGCAGCATACACATAGAATGTCATGATTACCACGAGAATGAAGAAATATGTTGGTAAGGATGGAAGCAAGAAGAGACGCAGTCAACAAATATTCTATTCCTCATGGCATTCATTTCATTTGACACGTAAGAAGAGGTAAAGCGGGAATTTACTTTCGTTAACACGAAAGATATGCCGCACATATTGATAGCGAGGAAGTCTGCGTCTTCATACGTTTCCTTCTTGAAATCTGTATGCTCTATTATATACTAAGTAGCCCGATCATTGTTTCAGTAATGTTACCCTCTTGTTTGACCCCGTAACGATGAACAGATTCCAAATGCATGTCTCCCTTCCTGGGTTGTTTTTTGTGTTTTATTGCTTGGAATTCCTGAAGCAGACCACTGTGCCTTCCCTCCTCGTGGGTTAGGTCTCAAAACTAAACCGCTTTGTATCCAATGGCATAATTTATTCAGACAGCATCAGCATAAGACTATCAAACAAAGCCTTCCATTTACAGTTGCAGCACTCTAACCAGCACTGACCAAAGTGTAATCCACGGTCATGGTCCTAAATTACCAGCTGTCTGCTACTGTGGCAAAGTCCGTACTACACTTTCGATTCCGCAGCACCATTTTATCTGGTAACACTGTGTAGTTGCACAGTTGTGCTACCAGGTCTGTCCTCAACACTGTCAACTTTATGTATCTCACTTCTCCTGTAGCGTAGATCACGAGGAGCCGAAGTAAATGAGTGTATTCTGCATGACGTAACATTCAGTATTCCCTTCTTTCATAGCCACTCTTCATGTGCATCGATACCAAATAGGAATGCGAAAACTCTTGCGAGTGAGAGAATGACAATAACAATCGTAACAAGAACAAGCAAATAATGAATGATGTTTATTCCAATGCAGAACGAGAATGGCTTTAAATATAAAAATCTGTATCTATATCTATATCCATATCTATTGATCTTTGAGTTGGCACAATGCAAATATATTCTTAGCATTTAGTTACTGAATTTAGTTCTGGATGTTTGCAGAGAAAAGGAAAAGTCGGTACTTCTCGCTAGTGTAATATAATGTGAACCAGCAACTACCCTTTCCTTAGAACACGACTCAAGCAGGTCCTCAAGTAGGTAGCAAGGCACTGCTGCATTCTGTTCCCTGACATTGCTCTGATGACGGTTAATGCAGATAGTTCCGATTATGAAATACAAAACGTATTGCAGGTTAGTTCCTAGGATAGTAACATTAAATTTGCGTTGTAGACGGCACATGAACGTGACGACTATCCATATTACTCATCAATATAAAAAGACAATATTTTGGGAATTTAGCAGGATTACTCAAAATGAATTCTGAAATTGGGTAACTGACTGCACAGGTGCTAAACGTCGTCAAGAGTATACGATGTCCTAATCGCATTAGGAATATGAAGATCGTCTTTGACAGCTCGCAACTTTCACATTGCTATCTCCACCCTACTCCAGACAGCCCTCGGTGGAGTGGCACTACGTTGCCGATGTTATGGAAGGCCTTCAAACCGACAACAGACCACATATTGAAAAATACAAGCGAATTCTCTTGCAGCGTAAGCTTATTGTAACTAATCTAAAAATTATTGGAGAGGAACATTGTCCTATTCAAAAAAAGTAAAATGTTACACACTGTTGACGTCAAACGGACATTATCTATGTCCTGTCTTGTGTCCTACTCATCTATAATATCAAGTGTACTATGAAAATGATTATATATAATGGATGATAGGGTAATGCATTGATACCAGATGGTGGGTGCCGGCCGGTGTGGCCGTGCGGTTCTAGGCGCTTCAGTCTGGAACCGCGTGACCGCTACGGTCGCAGGTTCGAATCCTGCCTCGGGCATGGATGTGAGTGATGTCCTTAGGTTAGTTAGGTTTAAGTAGTTCTAAGTTCTAGGGGACTGATGACCTTAGAAGTTAAGTCCCATAGTGCTCAGAGCCATTTGAACCATTTGAACTATTTAACACAAAATGACATTAAAAATTAAAGTTATTCACGAGCAGCTAGTTGAGAATATGTATGAACATTAAATGACACGACGAACTGAAATAATATGACGAAGAGTTCAGCGCTCACTGGGAATAGAGCCCCACACATATCGTTGTTGACTACACACAAAGAGACGTCAGCTACCGAATTTTTATCCACCAGCTGCTCAGAATAGCATCTTGAACTTACAGTCATCTCGCAAATAGTTCTGTGTCTCACTGGGAGTTAAAAACGTCAGATATCGTTAGTGTTGACAACGAATGAAAATACATTAAAAATCAAAATTATTATCCACCAGCAGATAGGTGTTCTCATGATAGAGCTTGATAATACATAATTAAATCTTTAGTGCCGGGCCAGGATTCGATCCCATTCACGCGTAATATGTGAAGGTGTTGAGGAATCTGCAGTTTTGAACAAACAACAAATTGTAGCCGAGCTGTATTGCCACGAAGGGATCAAATTCCGCGTTAAGGGCGGTCTGAGTTGCATTCCCAGTTTAGAACCAATTTTATCGACATACAGAAGCTCAAATAAAAGATGGAATAAGTGTCCTGTGACCATACATAGCGTTTGTGTCGTCACTTGAAATAAATAACTAGTATAAGAAAGGTTACTGGTGATAGAGTTTCTACATGTCGCCACTCCAGACTTTATTGTGGTTCAACCTACCGTCTACTTGGTAAAGAAGGAATATCATCTTTAATGTGAATTTTCAGACCACGCAGCCATTATATCTCCTTCACTTGGTGTAGCCAGGAGAGAATGGAATCTGTCTCTCCCTATCTAAAATCATTGACGGAAGTGGGAATCGAACCCAGACCATAGGTATAACAACCTACCATCCGTCCAACAGACCACGAAATCCTCTTCTCTGCGAGTCATTTTTCTATCGTAACGCAGTTGCGCCACACTGGATGAGAATTCTGGCACACAGGCTCCCTGTAGTAATTTGCAGCATGTTCAGTAAATTCATTTACTTGGTTGACCGAATCACCATGAACTAGCTGCCTCGGCTACCCAGTGCATACATTCGACTATTTTGTAATCACAGAAATAAAATCACGTAACTGCCACCTACACACAACTGCCAACAGTGTAGGATGCAGAAGTTTAAATAGGAAGTGTTCCTTTCCACTTGAGCTATTCTATTGCGCTATCTGTTACTAGAAAACGTCGTTCAGTCCAACAGAAAAGCTGTAACTGTTTGTCTCTCAGAAGTCAAGACCTGGCCATATGCATAATCTCAGTGCTGTGGAATCCAAAAGTTCTGGAGGAATAGTTGCCGAGCTCTGGAGCTGCTGTAGCTACGTGTCAGCTTGTAGCATAGATAAGATGTCGCGAGTTCGAATACATTCAGTGCTACATTTTTTAAAACGCAATTCTGCTCTCTGCTGAAGGTATCAATCTAATGGAACTTTGAACATAATTCCCTTCACTTCTCAACCCAAAGTAGTCGCATGTGGAAAAAGGGCTAACTACTGTGACATTTTGTTCTATTCAGGTTTAATAGACAGCAGGCAGCAGATGCATCTCGAAGATGTGCAGGGAGAGCGCATCGTGCCATAATATGTCAGAAAAGTATTTTCTACATTAGCCGTCGTGTGGTAGTGATATTTTATTCTTCTTCAAACTTTGTTTGACAGCTTTAACTCAGAACAAGTTTTCTACATGCATGTAATCAATAAACTGCATGTGCATTGTCAGACTGTCATAGGTAACATCAGAGAATTCGCATATATCGTTGATGATTAATTTCTCTCTCATGTTGACTTGTTTTAACAACACTAAAGGAAACCTTACGAAAATTGTGCACTGTATTATAAGAAATGAAATAAAACTAACCATGATAACCTTACGACGAAAGTATCTGTACACAAGCATGCCTCTATCGACACGAATTAGTAAAATACTACTCACTTAGATTTTGATTGGGTCTGTGTTTAATTGGTATGCTGTGTCATACTCAAGAGGTATGCAAATGTGGCATTTCATAAATATAGTTACGTATTCCTAGAAACCCAAAATTCGCTTGGCAGCAGCGGAAAGAGGCCTTACCTGTTGTGCAGCATTGTAAGTTTTTCAACATTGCACTATGAGCTTTTAATGATATTCTCTTAAAATTGAATCGAGCTTCACGCTGGGTGCCATTTTAACGAAATTCCTGGAATGAATGATTTGAAATTTCGTAGAAATAAAAAAAAGGGAAATAATTTTATTTCTTGCTTAAAAGTTAATTTGCCTTAGTGCGAACTTTGTTGTAGAACCACTCTCTTCATTACGTGTGGTAATAAAAAAAACAAATTTTACTTTCTTAAGGATTACGTACATTTAAAGGAAATTATTACGTGCACTCATATTAATTGGATAGTACTATCTGGATAAGAACTGAGTCTCTTAAATCATTCGGCCTTGGCATACACTTTCCAGAATGCAGTGGGTTTTTCTTTTTTGTGAAATATTTTTACTGACTTTTATCCCGGCACTAGCCATAGAACACAAGAATATTTTAATTAACAGAAAATGTCTTAATTATTGCCAAGCCGACATTTATCACTGATCAAACCTACTACATTACGCATGTGGTTTATAGATGACGTGGGCATGCTCATTTACATAAATAATTCACACTTTTAATGAATACTAATATATTTAGCCCAAACAACAAGTCAACTCACATTAATTCGTACGCTTTGATTAAAGGCGGCAAAGTCCCGACAGATACAAAAGAAGTACATCTTAACTCTGCTGGATAACCACGATGCATACACAACCTTTAGTGCCCACAATGCGGGTTAATGAATCAGGCGCGTCTAATGGGCGCGAGCGTAGCTGCACATCGCGTCTGCTAGAGCGATCAAGGATTAACACTTCCTCACTTCTTCCTCACTTCAGCTGCTCTGTCCACAACTGACCCTTCCTCACTCTAGCGGCTCTGTCCACACACTGACTCTTCCACACACTAGCTGCTCTGTCCACAACTGACCCTTCCTCACTCTAGCGGCTCTGTCCACACAACTAGCTGCTCTGTCCATACAACGACAGAGAGTCTCCACATGCCAAAGATAAACAACGGCACGACTATTACGATTATTAACATTTCTTTGTAAATCGATTTCTAGCAAATATCGCTGATACCGCAAATACTGACACTTTTACATTCACATAATAAATATAGAAATTTCCTATCCTAATACAGAGAAATGTTACAAAAAAATATAATAAAAATAACAAACATATTTCATACCACATTCAGTAATATTAAGATATATATATATATAACTTGCCCAGATCGGCGTACAAATAAATTGTGAAAATGCCAGGGAACGTTACATTGCCCCCTGGCAGCATTTGGCAAAGAGGTTTTACACTTTGACACAATGGTGCCAGTAACGTTCTTTACACCTCTGTATGTTTTATGGAATGGCTCTTGTAATTAGCCCCAGGATTATATAAGTACATGGCTCCCCCATTTGGGCGTAGGCAATCAGGAAACCTGGGCAAAACTGTGCCGGAGCCCAGCCATCCCAGTTGGTTTATAGTCCATATTAACAGTTTTTCATTTGAAGTATTTTTTGCAGTTTGTCACAAACGGGTTTACACAATTACACAATATCACTATTTTTCTTGTGATACACTACAAGGTCACTTGTCCTAGGATATATCAATTACGGACGTACATAGTACATGTTCAATGTTTATCAAAATGAAGTCATTAATATGTTATTCAGTTTATGTAAACATTTCAAAAGCCAATAATGTATTTGATGAGCGGTGGGGTGCGGCGCTCGGCGCGGCGCGCTGACTTCGTGTAGGTCACCGCCCCATCGTTGACAGCTACGGCGCGTACGGGCGTGGCTGTCTGGTCTGCTACGGGCTGCTGTGGCCGCTGCATAGCTGCTATAGCCGAACGCGTTGGATACCAGCTCGCCCGTGCGACGTCTTCTTGCGGTGCTCCAGGAAACATGCAACAAGTTCACAAACAGTATACTATCCGTATTTCCTGCTGTGGGAAAGAACGCACACAATTAGTGGTAGTTATTACTCAGTAGGCCTTCACTAGTCTGGTTCGCACAAGGTTTCATTGTCACAGTACACTTTTATGGGCACACAATATTTTCCACCGTCATGACTTGTCATTAGTCACACGCTCTTTCCTAGCGTCCCTTTACATACAAAAAGTTAAAATTTGACACTAGGTTTATCCACCGTCCGTTATCGGTTCACTGTTCGTGTTGTGCTAGTTCTTTATCAGTGACTGTCACTGTCTGTTTCTGCCGCACAATACTACACTTTTGTTAAAGTTTATTTATTTCTATTTACAATGTCCGCTGCTGAATTTGTTTGCAACAGCACATTCGTAACCTTTTACCAGAGTGTAAGATTTACGTACATACAATCAACGTCCTACGTAACCACAGTGAAGTCTCTGTAGGCGAAAATTTACTTGGACCGTATCTGGCTAGCTCTTTCTTATTGATTGAATCTGCACATGCTTCAATTGAAGCTTCTTTGTGAGTTTCTTTACGCTACATAAATTTACAACAAGGTTGCCTCCCGTGGTGCTCTCGGGTCACTACTGGGTGCATTATTTTGTGATAACACTAGTGAGATAATAAAGTTCTCAGGGCCTTATATTACTAATATTGTTCCGGGTTCAGATCTGTCAATCTGACAGCTACACATAGATACACATAATATAAAGGATTGTGCCAAGAAATATCTCAAATTAAACACAAATTAAAAGAGTACATAACACAAATATCCACACACATGAAAAAAGTCAATCATATTCTTATAACTATACACTCCTACACTAGTACACCTTATTAATGTTCATTGTTTACAAAGGAACGGTGTCCGCATAGGACTATTAGTCTTTTACTGTAGGAATGCTTTTACATCCTTACGCGGATACAGTCCCCGTACTCTCCCTGAGTGGGGATCTGCTAAGAGATAGCTACACTCATGTGGCACACTTACTACTCTAAAAGGTCCATTATACACCAATTGCCACTTGCTATTCTGTTTCAAAGATGCCGAGGACTTAGGATGATTGCGTAAGAGCACCAAGTCCCCAACATTAAATGTTTGGTTATTCGTTACATGTCGATTATATTTTTCCGTCCTTTTCTGGGCGCACCTGGTAAGGTTGCATCCCGCTTTTCTTATCTTCTCTTCCTTAGGCTCAGGAATGACTGGGACCTTAGGCAAGGGTGCCAGCCACTCGTTCAGAGCTCGATTATTATTCATTAATATCTCATTTGGTGGATACCCCGTAGAAGCATGCGGGGTTGCGTTGTGAATTTCGACAAACTTATGTATCATATCTGGCCACCTTGTGTGCTTATATGCAATGTATAACCTGCAAAATTTATTTAACTCTCCAAATACTCTCTCTACTAAACTTGCTTGTGGGTGAAAGCGGGAAATTAGTATACGCTTTATATCTTGTTCATATAAATAGTTTTTCCAGGTATGGCCTGTAAAATATGAAGCATTATCCGATATTATCGCTTCAGGCTTACCTACTTGTATAAAATATTCTTTGCCTAACCATTTCACTATTCCACGAGCAGTGGCTGATTTAAGGCAGTATATTTTTAAATATTTTGAAAAGAGGTCATACACCGCTAAAATGTACTTCAATCCACCCCTGGCTCGTGGGTAGGGTCCTGCTATGTCTATAGATACTAATTGAAGTGGTCGATGAGGCACAATAGGATGCAGTTCAAACCTTGTGGACTTATTTTGAAACTTAGCCTTTTGGCACAGAGGACAAGTCCTGATAATGGTGCGAGTCTGCTGGCTTATCCCTTTAAAATAACAGAATTTGGATAAAATCCTTATTGTTTTGCCTATCCCAGCGTGACCCCAAGCTAAATGCGTGTGCCACACTACAGCTGGGATAGCCTGTTGTGGTATACACACGACTTCGTGGTCATTTGACACACTTGTTTTATAATACAGAATATTATCTACTATTTTGAAATTCTGAACACTTTTAAGATTGGTTCCTTCTTTAATTTTGCTAATTATATCTCCCCAGATCGGATCAGTTTCCTGCAATATAGACATATTCTTACACATGTGTAAAAAGTCCCTCCTATGTACTTTATCTTGTACCAAGAGTATTCGATATTCCTCCGATTGTTCTAAAATATTTGACATTGAGGATTGCCCTAGTGGAAGCCTCGACAAAGCGTCTGCCACAACATTATCTTGTCCCTTTAGGTACATGATTTTAATTTTATATTCCTGTAATGCTAACCTCCATCTTAGCAAGCGGGTATGGTATAATTTGCAAGTCATTAAATAGCTCAGAGCCTGGTGGTCACTGAATACTTTGACTTCCTTACCATAGATATAGTAGTTAAATTTCTTTACCGCCCAGACCACTGCAAGAGCCTCTAATTCGGTAGCAGAATATGCTCTCTCGCAGCTGCTTAGTGTGCGGCTGGCAAACTCGATTATTTTTACTGTTGTGGGGTCGTTGCTCCTTTCCCACTGAAATAAACAAGCACCCAGACCGTATGAACACGAATCTGTCGCTATACAAAAATCTTTTGTCATGTCTGGGTGTCGCAATATGTTTGCATTCACCAAGGCGTTTTTGATAGCGTCAAATGCGCGTTGACATTCGTCTGTCCACACCCAGTGCGCATTTTTACGCAACAGGCTCAATAACGACTCGTTATTCATTAATTGGTTCGGGACAAATCGTCTAAAAAAGGATGCTAGACCTATAAATGCCTTGAGCTGTTTCTTAGTTCTAGGACTAGGAAACCCACGAATTGCATCAAGTTTTTTGTTGTCAGGTTTGATGCCTTGTGGTGTTATTATGTGACCTAGGAATTTAATCTGATTACGTCCAAACTTGGTTTTATCAAGATTCGCTGTTACCCCTGCTTGCTTAAACCTTTCTAAGACTTTACTCAGTAGTTCTACGTGCTCCTCCCAGGTGGCAGTGGCAATCACTAGATCGTCTACATATACTGTCACCCTTTGCAGCAACTCCGGACCCAAAACCGCGTCAAGGGCTGTTATGAAAACTCCTGCACTTACATTTAGGCCGAAAGGTAGTACCCTAAATTGGTAGCTTCTTCCCCCAAATATAAATGCAGTATATTGTCTCGACTCGGGTGTAAGTAGAATTTGCCAGAAAGAACTTCTCATATCAATAGATGTCAAATATTGCACTCCATGGAATTTTCGAAGTTGCTCATCAAGGTTTTCCGGATGAGTCCTGACAGGTACAATGATTTCATTTATGTCTCTTGCATCCAGTACTAACCGTACCTGTCCGTCAGCTTTTGCTACCGCCACCAATGGACTACTATAAGGGGACAAAGACGGTTCTATTATTCCCCACTCGATCAGTTTTCTTATTTCCTTAGCTACTATTTCCTTCTTGGACCAAGGAATGGAGTATGAGGCTCGACAGTAAGTTTTGTGAGGCTTTACCTCGATCTTGTATTGATATCCCTTAACAACTCCTGGTCGTTCAGAAAATACATCTGCATAATTAGATAATAACTGTACTATTTCCTTCTGTTGAATTGAATTTAAATTTTCGGACTGTGATACTTTGTTCACTAATATATCCATATTCGCCTTTGATTGATCACCTTGTACGTCAGGATAATAGAGATTCTGCCCTGGACAATAATTGTCTAATTGTAGTATCGATTGATTCCTACATTTTATATTTATGGCGTTACAATTAGGTACAGGTACCTCTTCAGATCTAAGCATGGAAAATTCTATTCTCCTACCAGCATTCATCAAACTTAATTTTCCCCGAGAAAGGTCTATTATTGCGTCCCTCTCTCTCAAAAAATCTACCCCCAAAATGCAGGCTACCTTTAAACCCTTTACTACCAGGAATGAGCTCGTTATGGCTTCTTCCCCTATATACATCTCTACCCGCACTTGGAGCTTAATTATTTGTCGCTGTGCACTTATGGCTCCAGTGACTACAATTATTCACGGGAAAAGTCAGCATACGCCTTTCCTTCCCCAGTACCTTGAATAAGTCCATACTCATAACACTAACAGTAGCACCTGTATCTATGACCACTTGCACAACAATATTGTTAATTTTAACTTCTATTATCACTTGTACATTGTCCTTGTGTTCCTTTATGCACGTGGATGGTTCGGTTATTAATTCATCTCCCATCTGTACCCCGTCATTATACCTAAGGATACAGATTGTTTTCGGTGTTTTGTTTTGTGTCGGGCTGCTCTCACTCCAAACCGTAGCCGACGATGGAGAGCGTATCTCGGCCGCATCTAGTTTGTTGAATTATTGCTAGTGGATGGGCGTGGCTGCTCTGTGTCATTGACCTCCACTATGTGCACGTTGTGTTGCGTCGGCCGCCACGGCTGCGCAATTGGCGCATTTTGTGGTGGCGGTCGGTTATTGTCATATCTATCACTGTTTTGCCGGTCCGGACTGGGCCTCTGGTTCTGTGGCCAAGTTCGGTTTGCATCATTATAAGTATTAGTGTTGTACGGCCCCCTGGCATTTTTCCATCTATGACTGCTTGGTGGGCCTGTTTCATACCGGTCATCGAACCTCCTTTTCCTATCATTATTCCCCGGTGGTCTATTTCCGTTCCGGTCTCTATCTCTATTTCCGTTTTGTGTATACCCTTGTCTCCTATTATTACCTCCGCCGTTTCTATTACTGGTTAGAGGCGTGTTATTTCTACCATTTCTATAACTATTTCCGTTACTTCTAATCTGTTCAGAGGCCGCCTTAATGTCCTCCTGAATCAGGTCAATTGCGTCCAGAATAGACAAGAAATGTTCCATATCATTTTCGGGCACGTGTATAAGCTTTTCCTTTACATCTATCGGCAAGTGTGATTTCAAAAGTCTGATCAAATCCCGAGATGAAATCTGTTCGTCCCAGTAACGGGTCTTATTAATGTACTTCTCAAAATATTTTCGCAAATTGCCTAATCGTGGAGAATACGGCTCTGGATTATATACTTCCTTCCGTAATCTCTCCTGAATACATGTTGACCAATATTTGGCCAAGAATGCCTTTTCGAATTGCTCATATGTATCGCAACTGTCAGCTGCTTCGGTTGCCCATAACGCAGCATCTCCCTGTATGTAAGACATAACAAACTGTATTTTCTGGGTATGACTCCAAACGCTAGGCAAAATGTTTCTAAATCCCTTGATAAACACTACAGGGTGAACAGATTTCTTCTCCGTTGTAAAGATCTGAAACTGTCGGTTCCTAATCAGACTTTCTTCAATCACTACTTTGGAATGACATTTATTTGTTCCGCTTACATCGGTTGCCTGTCCTGTCTTGCAGTCACAATTGTGTACTGCTGTATTTATATGCCTATCATTGTTGGACTTGGCTGGCGTGACATACGCCAGCGCATCGTCTTGCCGCAAACTTAGCTCCATTTCGGCAAGACGGCGGTCCACACTCCGCTGCCACAGCGGAATGTCCTTTTGCACTATCTTTTTAAGATCTTGCACATCCGCAGTAGAATCCATCTCTCTGGCCTCAATTGCGGCGTGCACTTTCTCATCTAATTCCTTTATGAAGTTACGTTCTACTTTGTGCACATGTTCGATCACTTTGTTCTCAATTACGTGGGTTGTGTTAAGTTCTAGTTGTTCGACCCTATTAGTCAGGACACTGACTTCCTCTACGATATTGGCATTAGCCATTTGAATACTATTTAGTCCTTCGCTTAATGCTTGCACCGTTTTGGGCATGGTTTCATATTTTTGTTTCAAGTTAACAATGTCACTTTGCATAACTTCTAAAGCTTGCATCAACTGCAAGTCCCTCTCATGCATGCGTCGGTCACGCTCTGCTTGTTTGGCATCACGTTCTTTATCACGCTCTGCTTGTTTACATGCAAATTCAGCTACCAATCTCTGGTCACGCTTTGCTTGTTCGGCATCACGTTCTTTATCACGCTCTGCTTGCATTTGTACAAATTCAGCTTGGAAAGTGATCATGCGCTCAAACATATCTTTTAATGATTGCACTTCTGACATCACACCACTCTGGTCCGTGCCCAGTGCTTGCGGATGGCTCACTATTTACGCTATCAACTGAATCACTGGGTGGCAGTGGCAACATTTCTTGCCCTTCTGCCCCCAGATTCTCACATTGTACTTCCTGAGCTACGTCACTAACATTACTTTGTGTCCCATTTTCTAACTCGGTATCACTATTAACTAACTGTTGCTCATTATCCATGTTGATATCTTTCTGACTACGCAATCTAACCATAGTAAACAAAAGAAATAAAATCTGAACTAAGTATCCTAACACTTCAGGTTTCACTCACATAAGCACACAAGAAATGGACATTACCCAATACATACGTACTATATACTACAATGACTAACTACTTAAATGTCCTGTTATTTTAAAACAAAGTACTAACAACAAGCACACCACTAATGATCCGAGGACACTGCACGGAGGCTACTTTACTACCTACAGGACAACTACACTGTAGCTTTACCTTTTGGTGATCTATCTTGGGTGCTGCTGCCCCCTGATATTGTGGAAGGTTATTAATTTTTCAAAATAATGAGCTCTCTGCTTCAGCTCCGGATACATAGTGTTCTCATGCAAAAAATCATACACAGGTATTACCACACAATATTGGTTAAGCAATACATACAGTACATGACAAAATTATTAAATGTCCTGCAACAAAGTTCGACTATATTAATTCCCTAGGTATCTCAAGGGTATTTCGTGGCCACTGCATATTCGAGCCCCACGCTGGGCGCCATTTTAATGATATTCTCTTAAAATTGAATCGAGCTTCACGCTGGGTGCCATTTTAACGAAATTCCTGGAATGAATGATTTGAAATTTCGTAGAAATAAAAAAAAGGGAAATAATAATTTTATTTCTTGCTTAAAAGTTAATTTGCCTTAGTGCGAACTTTGTTGTAGAACCACTCTCTTCATTACGTGTGGTAATAAAAAAAAAAAACAAATTTTACTTTCTTAAGGATTACGTACACTCTTTGACATAAAACTTGACCGGCGGCCGGCCGCTTCAGAGGCTAAGTCCGCGCCGATCGCGACATGGGACAAAAAAACTGGCCAACTCGCTAATTCTCTAAGTCCGGTTATCTGCACAATCTGGCAACACTGTAGACTGCGGCACTTCCTGGAGGAAAACTTGTCCCATGATAGAGACACTCTAGGCTGATTACGCCTGTGGTCTAGCGGTAGCGTGCGTTGTTTCTGTTCATAATGTCAGTGGATCGAGAGCAGCTGGCATAAAATATTTTTATAGCCTCTTCTGTCTGAATGCTGAAGACGTGAATGTAATGGTAGCGCAGATTCAATCTATTTCGCTTTGTGACACACCGATATCAAAATTTTATCCAGTAACGATTTTGCGGCAGATTTCCTGCAGACTGTCCTCCTCTGGACGCCGTATGCGGCAAAGCTCCGGGATCCATTTGCTGGCTACTGGCAGCGGCCGTTGCGACAGCAGCGGCGCTGCACTCCCCCGTTCTTTATCGAAAGCGCCTGCTACCGCTCATCGCTTTTGATGGTTTAAAACGCTTTATTATTAAATGTTGCTCCACAGAAAATTTCTACAATTTCCATTCACGCTCAAAAGCAACGGAGACAGACGCCCTGATTAGTAGGCGGGTATTATATTACATTAATCGGCAAGAGCTGAGTATGGCCCGAAATTAATTTTATAGACTGGGACGAAATTAAACCACCTCACTACATTCGATGAATTTATAAATGCTTCATACCTCGTTTCTTTTCCTTTCAAACTCAATTATTTGTGCAACTTTTGGTCAATGTTTGGATGTTTTCGTCAAGCCAGAGTGAGCGTCTGTGGTGTAAAGTGTATTACAGTTCTTGTTTCATTCCTTATGGTAAGTCTATGCGATAAACTGTGTGAATACCTTGCAATGCATGCTCTGTAGCAGTGCAGGAACACTGCACATTTGGAGTTCCATGTATGGGTTCATGAAGTATTTATTGTTGATCGGAAGTGATAGTTAAGGTCATCAGATTTAAACCAGAAAAATTGGTCGTTTTGAAGGTTTCAGAGAACGGAAAGGAATTACTAACGCCGGTGTTAGAAAACGTCTACAGTTAAATGCTATTGCAAAAATTTAGAAGAAGGGAACTATATTAATGAACATGTGCACTTCATAAACAACCTTCTGACATGTTAGACCTATATGACGAACAAAGCTCAAATTTATATCGTTGACAGTCGGTTTGAATATTTTCAGGGTCTATTTTACAGTGAAGCACCGTGGAATTTGCAAAGCAGAAATCCATGATAGTAACTTAATTTACTAAGTCGAAATCGGACGAAGATTGATGTTTAAAGGCATTCTTCAGATTTCGCATAAGAAATTTTTACTAGCAGTTTGCAACTCCATTAATTAAAATGGAAAATAAAAGGTTGTAGTCAGCGGCTTCTACCGTGATTCGAACTGCTATGTCTTATAGTACAAGCACTGCAACGCACAAGGGAACCTCTGAGCTAACGACACACTGGCGGCCAGAGGCGGAATATAGTCACTGCAATGTTGCCTGAGCCTCAAAACGCAACCTTAAACACACGAACAGAGGAGGTGGAGATTACTGTTTTAACGTCCCGTCGACAACGATGTCATTAGAGACGGAGCACAAGCTCGGATTAGGGAAGGATGGGGAAGGAAATCGGCCGTGCCCTTCCTAAGGAACCATCCCGGCATTTCCCTGAAGCGATTTAGGGAAATCATTGAAAACCTAAATCAGGATGGCCGGGCGCGGGATTGCACCGTCGTCCTCCCGAATGCACACACAAACAGGTGTTACTTATGTGAAGAACGCCGTTCTTGGAGTCCAGAAATTAAATATACTTTCTAATTGTGTCATCTTGCAGTGGATTATATCGTACGAGTCTTCGATGTGGAAAACGAATGTCAAGTGAATTTAGCGAGGTAACGCCGACCTACACCCGGAAGTAAATGCACTATCAGAGTGTTGACAAATACTTGCTACGACGCTGCCATTTCTAGGCTCTCTGACGGGGCAGCTCTTCAGCGAAATGCTTGCCGTGATTCTCCGATACGGTTCTTCAGAGTGGAGACGCGCGCGCACGTTTGGTTTTTATGCGGCGTTCTCCCCTGATGGTTTCTGACGTCGCCTTGTGGGCTATGTATACATATGAGACATTCAATTATCATTAATCCAGAATCATACAAGTTTCAGCTTCCGGCGTGGAAGAAGGCTGTTGACGCCGACATTATATCATTTCACCGTAGGGAAAGCAAAACGGATCATTCAATGTTTCTCATTCAACATAAAGCATGTGAGATAATTTTCCGTAACGTTCATAATCATCTAAAAATACAAACGAAGTAAAAATACACCGGAAGTTTATTCGAATTGAATATAACGCTTTGCACCTCGATGTCGAATTTGTCCACTTGAAATCTTTTGCAGCATACACACAGAATGTCATGATTACCACGAGAATGAAGAAATATGTTGGTAAGGATGGAAGCAAGAAGAGACGCAGTCAACAAATATTCTATTCCTCATGGCATTCATTTCATTTGACGCGTAAGAAGAGGTAAAGCGGGAATTTACTTTCGTTAACACGAAAGATATGCCGCACATATTGATAACGAGGAAGTCTGCGTCTTCATACGTTTCCTCCTTGAAATCTGTATGCTCTATTATATATTAAGTAGCCCGATCATTGTTTCAGTAATGTTACCCTCTTGTTTGACCCCGTAACGATGAACAGATTCCAAATGCATGTCTCCCTTCCTGGGTTGTTTTTTGTGTCTTATTGCTTGGAATTCCTGAAGCAGACCACTGTGCCTTCCCCCCTCGTGGGTTAGGTCTCAAAAGTAAACCGCTTTGTATCCAATGGCATAATTTATTCAGACAGCATCAGCATAAGACTATCAAACAAAGCCTTCCATTTACAGTTGCAGCACTCTAACCAGCACTGACCAAAGTGTAATCCACGGTCATGGTCCTAAATTACCAGCTGTCTGCTACTGTGGCAAAGTCCGTACTACACTTTCGATTCCGCAGCACCATTTTATCTGGTAACACTGTGTAGTTGCACAGTTGTGCTACCAGGTCTGTCCTCACACTGTCAACTTTATGTATCTCACTTCTCCTGTAGCGTAGATCACGAGGAGCCGAAGTAAATGAGTGTATTCTGCATGACGTAACATTCAGTATTCCCTTCTTTCATAGCCACTCTTCATGTGCATCGATGCCAAATAGGAATGCGAAAACTCTTGCGAGTGAGAGAATGACAATAACAATCGTAACAAGAACAAGCAAATAACGAATGATGTTTATTCCAACGCAGAACGAGAATGGCTTTAAATATAAAAATCTGTATCTATATCTATATCCATATCTATTGATCTTTGAGTTGGCACAATGCAAATATATTCTTAGCACTTAGTTACTGAATTTAGTTCTGGATGTTTGCAGAGAAAAGGAAAAGTCGGAACTTCTCGCTAGTGTAATATAATGTGAACCAGCAACTACCCTTTCCTTAGAACACGACTCAAGCAGGTCCTCAAGTAGGTAGTAAGGCACTGCTGCATTCTGTTCCCTGACATTGCTCTGATGACGGTTAATGCAGATAGTTCCGATTATGAAATACAAAACGTATTGCAGGTTAGTTCCTAGGATAGTAACATTAAATTTGCGTTGTAGACGGCACATGAACGTGACGACTATCCATATTACTCATCAATATAAAAAGACAATATTTTGGGAATTTAGCAGGATTACTCAAAATGAATTCTGAAATTGGGTGACTGACTGCACAGGTGCTAAACGTCGTCAAGAGTATACGATGTCCTAATCGCATTAGGAATATGAAGATCGTCTTCGACAGCTCGCAACTTTCACATTGCTATCTCCACCCTACTCCAGACAGCCCTCGGTGGAGTTGCATTACGTTGCCGATGTTATGGAAGGCCTTCAAACCGACAACAGACCACATATTGAAAAATACAAGCGAATTCTCTTGCAGCGTAAGCTTATTGTAACTAATCTAAAAATTATTGGAGAGGAACATTGTCCTATTCAAAAAAAGTAAAATGTTACACACTGTTGACGTCAAACGGACATTATCTATGTCCTGTCTTGTGTCCTACTCATCTATAATATCAAGTGTACTATGAAAATGATTATATGTAATGGATGATAGGGTAATGCATTGATACCAGATGGCGGGGGCCGGCCGGTGTGGCCGTGCGGTTCTAGGCGCTTCAGTCTGGAACCGCGTGACCGCTACGGTCGCAGGTTCGAATCCTGCCTCGGGCATGGATGTGAGTGATGTCCTTAGGTTAGTTAGGTTTAAGTAGTTCTAAGTTCTAGGGGACTGATGACCTTAGAAGTTAAGTCCCATAGTGCTCAGAGCCATTTGAACCATTTGAACTATTTAACACAAAATGACATTAAAAATTAAAGTTATTCACGAGCAGCTAGTTGAGAAGATGTATGAACATTAAATGACACGACGAACTGAAATAATATGACGAAGAGTTCAGCGCTCACTGGGAATAGAGCCCCACACATATCGTTGTTGACTACACACAAAGAGACGTCAGCTACCGAATTTTTATCCACCAGCTGCTCAGAATAGCATCTTGAACTTACAGTCATCTCGCAAATAGTTCTGTGTCTCACTGGAGTTAAAAACGTCAGATATCGTTAGTGTTGACAACGAATGAAAATACATTAAAAATCAAAATTATTATCCACCAGCAGATAGGTGTTCTCATGATAGAGCTTGATAATACATAATTAAATCTTTAGTGCCGGGCCAGGATTCGATCCCATTCACGCGTAATATGTGAAGGTGTTGAGGAATCTGCAGTTTTGAACAAACAACAAATTGTAGCCGAGCTGTATTGCCACGAAGGGATCAAATTCCGCGTTAAGGGCGGTCTGAGTTGCATTCCCAGTTTAGAACCAATTTTATCGACATACAGAAGCTCAAATAAAAGATGGAATAAGTGTCCTGTGACCATACATAGCGTTTGTGTCGTCACTTGAAATAAATAACTAGTATGAGAAAGGTTACTGGTGATAGAGTTTCTACATGTCGCCACTCCAGACTTTATTGTGGTTCAACCTACCGTCTACTTGGTAAAGAAGGAATATCATCTTTAATGTGAATTTTCAGACCACGCAGCCATTATATCTCCTTCACTTGGTGTAGCCAGGAGAGAATGGAATCTGTCTCTCCCTATCTAAAATCATTGACGGAAGTGGGGATCGAACCCAGACCATAGGTATAACAACCTACCATCCGTCCAACAGACCACGAAATCCTCTTCTCTGCGAGTCATTTTTCTATCGTAACGCAGTTGCGCTACACTGGATGACAATTCTGACACACAGGCTCCCTGTAGTAATTTGCAGCATATTCAGTAAATTCATTTACTTGGTTGACCGAATCACCATGAACTAGCTGCCTCGGCTACCCAGTGCATACATTCGACTATTTTGTAGTCACAGAAATAAAATCACGTAACTGCCACCTACACACAACTGCCAACAGTGTAGGATGCAGAAGTTTAAATAGGAAGTGTTCCTTTCCACTTGAGCTATTCTATTGCGCTATCTGTTACTAGAAAACGTCGTTCAGTCCAAAAGAAAAGCTGCAACTGTTTGTCTCTCAGAAGTCAAGACCTGGCCATATGCATAATCTCCCAGTGCTGTGGACTCCAAAGGTTCTGGAGGAATAGTTGCCGAGCTCTGGAGCTGCTGTAGCTACGGGTCAGCTTGTAGCATAGATAAGATGTCGCGAGTTCGAATACATTCAGTGCTACACTTTTTAAAACGCAATTCTGCTCTCTGCTGAAGGTATCAATCTAATGGAACTTTGAACATAATTCCCTTCACTTCTCAACCCAAAGTAGTCGCATGTGGAAAAAGGGCTAACTACTGTGACATTTTGTTCTATTCAGGTTTAATAGACAGCAGGCAGCAGATGCATCTCGAAGATGTGCAGGGAGAGCGCATCGTGCCATAATATGTCAGAAAAGTATTTTCTACATTAGCCGTCGTGTGGTAGTGGTATTTTATTCTTCTTCAAACTTTGTTTGACAGCTTTAACTCAGAGCAAGTTTTCTACATGCATGTAATCAATAAACTGCATGTGCATTGTCAGACTGGCATAGGTAACATCAGAGAATTCGCATATATCGTTGATGTTTAATTTCTCTCTCATGTTTACTATTGTTTTAACAACACTAAAGGAAACCTTACGAAAATTGTGCACTGTATTATAAGAAATGAAATAAAACTAACCATGATAACCTTACGACGAAAGTATCTGTACACAAGCATGCATCTATCGACACGAATTAGTAAAATACTACTCACTTAGATTTTGATTGGGTCTGTGTTTAATTGGTATGCTGTGTCATACTCAAGAGGTATGCAAATGTGGCATTTCATAAATATAGTTACGTATTCCTAGAAACCCAAAATTCGCTTGGCAGCAGCGGAAAGAGGCCTTACCTGTTGTGCAGCATTGTAAGTTTTTCAACATTGCACTATGAGCTGAAAGCATTTTCTTGCGATTTCCTTATTGATGTTTGATCTGACTGCTTGTAGCTCTTTCACAGAAGGGATAAAAACGTTACAGTCAGTGAGACTGGAACTGCGAACCGTAACAGACGTTTTTTCACAGGTCAGCACGTTACCACAGAGCTGGCGAGGAGGTATGGGTCTTAGCTTCCTATTACGAGGGCAATAGTAACTAGAACTCGTAAACCGCTATTTGAAGGTCGAGATTAGTTGCGGTTTCCACCTGCAACGACTTTCCTGGGCTGAAAACCGTAAATTTTCAATCTTTTGTTACCCTTCAAGCGATAATAACTCAGATTATTCAATGGAAATGACAAGTAAAATCAAGTGAACTTTGAGGCTTAATTCCGTGCACACCAGGAAGTAACTCGTCGATCACAGAGTTGCCAAACATACGTTGCCTTGTTGCCAAATCTCAGTTACAGTACCAGCAGGAAGAAGACGAACCGATGTGATCCTACAGCGGTCTGGGAAGTGACCATAGCTGGTGTCTCCAAGTCGCGGCTGCTACGGCCTGGAATGCGTAATGCGTCTGATTCGCTTTCTGTAACTAGGTTTAGGGACTGGAGCGTAGTTACTAATAATAGTCAGAACTGACTGCAAACTGAGCATCATAAATCAGTAACTCTCATTGTTGTTTTTATATTTCTTTCGTAAGTGTACTCAAAACTAAGAAAGTCACTCACAGGCGTTTTCGTGCCTCGCCGATAGTCGAGCACAACATACAAATAAAAATAAAAAAGAATGTGTGTGTGTGTGTGTGTGTGTGTGTGTGTGTGTGTGTGTTTGTGAGAGAGAGAGAGAGAGAGAGAGAGAGAGAGATAAATAAAAAGCAATGAGAGAGAGTGTAAAAAATTGTTGTAAAGAAATTGAATCATGGTATTTAAAGAAATCTTTCATTAAAATGACACGTTCCATATCATTACGAAATGTCGCATTCATGATCTATGGAACAAGAGTTAATCTAATGTAATCTAATCTAATCTAATCACATCATATTGATGATTAGCCATGAAGAGTCATGAATTACCGAAATTTTGGCCAATACCAGTAACCAAATCTAAACTTGAAAATAAAAGACGACAATTTTTGTAATAAACCGTGACTCCTATCAAGACCCTTTCGTCCCTGTTATCTAACCACGAAAGATGTCTGATATACCTCCATTCTGAAGTAACAAAGTGTGCATGCATTTAAAGATGAAGTGCATGATGTGAAGTTCTGTGACGGAGATACGAACCCAACACGTAATCCGATTGTTAACTAAGAAACATCAAATGTTACGTATCGGTTTTTCTTACGAGCCGCTAGGTGTCTGAATCTAAAATAAGGATACAAACTTTTGTGCCTAAGCGACAATCGAACTGCACACCTACCGTGCATCCACGAATATAGCTTAAGTATCAGTTGCTTACTCATGAACAGTAAGATGTGTGCGTGTTTGACCAGAAATAACGACACCAGTTGCGATTGTTGGAAACACATGAACAGACATTGAAATTGCGCGTTAATTTTCACTAGCAGGTGGGTGTGCACTTGATAAAGCTAGAAATGAAATTATGAATATTTTTGTACTGGATCAGGTTTCAGACCCACATACTTACCTTTGGAGGAGACCTAGAGAAGATTGCAGTCTTGGGAAAAGGAACGAAATGACTGAACTATACTGATCCGGGAGATTAAGATCCTCGAAAGAGGAGATACGAATTCGAATCACAGTCCAGCACCAAATTTTTAAACGTCTCTAGTTCAATCAAGTACAAGTAAAATAAGAGCCCTGTCCCTTTAAATGGCTATCGGTTCATCAAATAAAATAAAATTTCCTAATGTAAGTAAGCTTACTGGCGACTGTATTTCTGTTTACCATGACTTCCGCTGTGTCATTTCCCAACGTAAACCGGCTCTGCCCAGTTGGTAATGAAGGAACGTGATGTTTAATGCGGATTCTGGATTATAACGTCTTTCTCTTGAGGTTACCAGAGGTAAAATAAATCTGTTTGTGCCTCTTAAAAGTAAATGCCTGAACCCACGCATTGAACCTGTGATAGCTCGTTCCAACATACCATTGTGGCCGCATTACCCAGCCCCAAGAGTGTGCTGTAACGGATGATGTGCTTAGCTTACAAAATTAGTCACGGTGGAAAAAATGCGAGTCTATTAAATGGTCAAGTAGAAGCAAGCTTCTGACGCAGAGATTATGCTATTCTCATGACAGCAGGATGTAAAGACTCTTCTAGGCATCATAGGCTGGATGTGAAGCCATTTTGATTTTTCACAAATTCAGCAAATTTCTTAGTTCGAGAAAATCCACTGTGAAGTGTGAAGTTGCCGGATAATTCGATTATTACTGTTATTATTACTATCATTTTATTCATACCGCTGCTGGAACACGACCGTAGTCTTCAGGTAAAATGCGAGACCAGCTAATATGACGTCTGGCGACCGAAAGCACATATCGACAAAATTTTTATCGCCCCTTTCCTCTCGGTGCTGAAGCTATGAGTGTAGTTCAAGCGAATCTACAATATCATATTAGCTGGTCTCGCGTTTTACCTCAAGACTACGGTCGTAGTCAAGAGTAATGTACTAAGACTGGAGTCAAGACTTCCTCTGGGAAGTGCCGCAGTCTACATGTTGCTAGATCGAGCATATTGCCAGACATAGAATTCTGAGAGGAGCACGACTGTATTGTCCACCTTACGTGAACGACTCGGCGGTCAATGTTTTGGTCTGAGACTGTATCTACAACACAAATGCACGCTGAAGACCCAGAAGAATTTAAAAAAAAAAGTAGTTTATGAGAGCAACGTTAACCATAGCGTTCGAAGTATTCATAGTATTGTATACGTGTGTGTAAACGCCTTCCAATGACCACTCAAGAAAGACAACGATACACAGTCTAGCTCCAATATTATAAATACACCTCAGTTTGTGGATGAACTCAGACGTAGGTCGATAATAATTGTGAAAATTTAGCAGCACTGTACCCATTGGTGTTAAACTCGTTTTCAACCAATGATTCCCACAGCTACAGGGATACTACTTGTGATACCTCTTAGACAAAATACTTAAGCAGTGTTATCAGACGAAAAGATCAACCTGACACAAACTGTGGGAAGTTTGTTCTACAACCTTCGTACCTGGATATTCAGCTTTTTCCTATTTGAGATATCTGTGAACGTTGCTGCTTAAGACGATTTAAGCAGAAACTAAATTCCCTCAGCTTCGACAATGTTTAAAGAAATCGTCTTATTGGCACTAAATCGTGGTTTGTGAATTGTTTACCGGCCGTACTCTGCCGTATTTTGCCGGTTGGAAGGCAAAAGCTCACTGACAAATTTCACACAGAAATTACTGTTACAGTGTACTTATGGAGCCAAATGAGTGAATTGCGTATTATCCGGTGAGAAAGAGCATTGGCAAACAGTCTTCGCTACATTAGGTTATTTAAACTGGTCTCACTCTGAGCTAGAATGTATGGTCAGCGACTAAGTGTAAGGTCAACGTTTCGGATGCGAGTTTTGCGACTGTGAAATACTTTCCTACATTATAGAAGCGAATATTAAATTTGAACTAATATTGCGGAAAATTTTGTACTTGGACAGCTTAGAATGAAAATACTTCTGTTTATTTCAAAGGGAAACAATAGATTTTCTAAAACACTGTCTGTCATACACAACTTGAAACAGGTCATGTCGACCAAATCATGTGGAAGAACTAACAGCAACGTATATCGGAAGGCAGTAAGATCTCTTGCCTTTTGGTTTGTCGGTACTCGATAGCCGTTTCTAGGCGAAAGTAAATGAAGAAAGGCAGTGCGTTTTTGTTACCAAGTAACGTCTTCGTCAATTACTTTAGTTTTAAAGTAATCTACGAGTAATTGCTGGTGTTTGATATTAACATGAAAAGGATTCCGTAGACAGGGAAAGAACCTGTTCTTGGGAAACTACATCTATAGTGACCAAAAGGTATTAAATGATGTTCAAGCACTTGTGTTACAGCAGCGGTATGAATAGAATGATATTAATAATAACAGTAATAATCGAATTATCCGGCAACTTCACACTTCACAGTGGATTTTCTCGAACTAAGAAATTTGCTGAATTTGTGAAAAATCAAAATGGCTTCACATCCAGCCTATGATGCCTAGAAGAGTCTTTACATCCTGCTGTCATGAGAATAGCATAATCTCTGCGTCAGAAGCTTGCTTCTACTTGACCATTTAATAGACTCGCATTTTTTCCACCGTGACTAATTTTGTAAGCTAAGCACATCATCCGTTACAGCACACTCTTGGGGCTGGGTAATGCGGCCACAATGGTATGTTGGAACGAGCTATCACAGGTTCAATGCGTGGGTTCAGGCATTTACTTTTAAGAGGCACAAACAGATTTATTTTACCTCTGGTAACCTCAAGAGAAAGACGTTATAATCCAGAATCCGCATTAAACATCACGTTCCTTCATTACCAACTGGGCAGAGCCGGTTTACGTTGGGAAATGACACAGCGGAAGTCATGGTAAACAGAAATACAGTCGCCAGTAAGCTTACTTACATTAGGAAATTTTATTTTATTTGATGAACCGATAGCCATTTAAAGGGACAGGGCTCTTATTTTACTTGTACTTGATTGAACTAGAGACGTTTAAAAATTTGGTGCTGGACTGTGATTCGAATTCGTATCTCCTCTTTCGAGGATCTTAATCTCCCGGATCAGTATAGTTCAGTCATTTCGTTCCTTTTCCCAAGACTGCAATCTTCTCTAGGTCTCCTCCAAAGGTAAGTATGTGGGTCTGAAACCTGATCCAGTACAAAAATATTCATAATTTCATTTCTAGCTTTATCAAGTGCACACCCACCTGCTAGTGAAAATTAACGCGCAATTTCAATGTCTGTTCATGTGTTTCCAACAATCGCAACTGGTGTCGTTATTTCTGGTCAAACACGCACACATCTTACTGTTCATGAGTAAGCAACTGATACTTAAGCTATATTCGTGGATGCACGGTAGGTGTGCAGTTCGATTGTCGCTTAGGCACAAAAGTTTGTATCCTTATTTTAGATTCAGACACCTAGCGGCTCGTAAGAAAAACCGATACGTAACATTTGATGTTTCTTAGTTAACAATCGGATTACGTGTTGGGTTCGTATCTCCGTCACAGAACTTCACATCATGCACTTCATCTTTAAATGCATGCACACTTTGTTACTTCAGAATGGAGGTATATCAGACATCTTTCGTGGTTAGATAACAGGGACGAAAGGGTCTTGATAGGAGTCACGGTTTATTACAAAAATTGTCGTCTTTTATTTTCAAGTTTAGATTTGGTTACTGGTATTGGCCAAAATTTCGGTAATTCATGACTCTTCATGGCTAATCATCAATATGATGTGATTAGATTAGATTAGATTACATTAGATTAACTCTTGTTCCATAGATCATGAATGCGACATTTCGTAATGATATGGAACGTGTCATTTTAATGAAAGATTTCTTTAAATACCATGATTCAATTTCTTTACAACAATTTTTTACACTCTCTCTCATTGCTTTTTATTTATCTCTCTCTCTCTCTCTCTCTCTCTCTCTCACAAACACACACACACACACACACACACACACACACACACACATTCTTTTTTATTTTTATTTGTATGTTGTGCTCGACTATCGGCGAGGCACGAAAACGCCTGTGAGTGACTTTCTTAGTTTTGAGTACACTTACGAAAGAAATATAAAAACAACAATGAGAGTTACTGATTTATGATGCTCAGTTTGCAGTCAGTTCTGACTATTATTAGTAACTACGCTCCAGTCCCTAAACCTAGTTACAGAAAGCGAATCAGACGCATTACGCATTCCAGGCCGTAGCAGCCGCGACTTGGAGACACCAGCTATGGTCACTTCCCAGACCGCTGTAGGATCACATCGGTTCGTCTTCTTCCTGCTGGTACTGTAACTGAGATTTGGCAACAAGGCAACGTATGTTTGGCAACTCTGTGATCGACGAGTTACTTCCTGGTGTGCACGGAATTAAGCCTCAAAGTTCACTTGATTTTACTTGTCATTTCCATTGAATAATCTGAGTTATTATCGCTTGAAGGGTAACAAAAGATTGAAAATTTACGGTTTTCAGCCCAGGAAAGTCGTTGCAGGTGGAAACCGCAACTAATCTCGACCTTCAAATAGCGGTTTACGAGTTCTAGTTACTATTGCCCTCGTAATAGGAAGCTAAGACCCATACCTCCTCGCCAGCTCTGTGGTAACGTGCTGACCTGTGAAAAAACGTCTGTTACGGTTCGCAGTTCCAGTCTCACTGACTGTAACGTTTTTATCCCTTCTGTGAAAGAGCTACAAGCAGTCAGATCAAACATCAATAAGGAAATCGCAAGAAAATGCTTTCAGCTCATAGTGCAATGTTGAAAAACTTACAATGCTGCACAACAGGTAAGGCCTCTTTCCGCTGCTGCCAAGCGAATTTTGGGTTTCTAGGAATACGTAACTATATTTATGAAATGCCACATTTGCATACCTCTTGAGTATGACACAGCATACCAATTAAACACAGACCCAATCAAAATCTAAGTGAGTAGTATTTTACTAATTCGTGTCGATAGATGCATGCTTGTGTACAGATACTTTCGTCGTAAGGTTATCATGGTTAGTTTTATTTCATTTCTTATAATACAGTGCACAATTTTCGTAAGGTTTCCTTTAGTGTTGTTAAAACAATAGTAAACATGAGAGAGAAATTAAACATCAACGATATATGCGAATTCTCTGATGTTACCTATGACAGTCTGACAATGCACATGCAGTTTATTGATTACATGCATGTAGAAAACTTGCTCTGAGTTAAAGCTGTCAAACAAAGTTTGAAGAAGAATAAAATACCACTACCACACGACGGCTAATGTAGAAAATACTTTTCTGACATATTATGGCACGATGCGCTCTCCCTGCACATCTTCGAGATGCATCTGCTGCCTGCTGTCTATTAAACCTGAATAGAACAAAATGTCACAGTAGTTAGCCCTTTTTCCACATGCGACTACTTTGGGTTGAGAAGTGAAGGGAATTATGTTCAAAGTTCCATTAGATTGATACCTTCAGCAGAGAGCAGAATTGCGTTTTAAAAAGTGTAGCACTGAATGTATTCGAACTCGCGACATCTTATCTATGCTACAAGCTGACACGTAGCTACAGCAGCTCCAGAGCTCGGCAACTATTCCTCCAGAACCTTTGGAGTCCACAGCACTGGGAGATTATGCATATGGCCAGGTCTTGACTTCTGAGAGACAAACAGTTGCAGCTTTTCTTTTGGACTGAACGACGTTTTCTAGTAACAGATAGCGCAATAGAATAGCTCAAGTGGAAAGGAACACTTCCTATTTAAACTTCTGCATCCTACACTGTTGGCAGTTGTGTGTAGGTGGCAGTTACGTGATTTTATTTCTGTGACTACAAAATAGTCGAATGTATGCACTGGGTAGCCGAGGCAGCTAGTTCATGGTGATTCGGTCAACCAAGTAAATGAATTTACTGAATATGCTGCAAATTACTACAGGGAGCCTGTGTGTCAGAATTGTCATCCAGTGTAGCGCAACTGCGTTACGATAGAAAAATGACTCGCAGAGAAGAGGATTTCGTGGTCTGTTGGACGGATGGTAGGTTGTTATACCTATGGTCTGGGTTCGATCCCCACTTCCGTCAATGATTTTAGATAGGGAGAGACAGATTCCATTCTCTCCTGGCTACACCAAGTGAAGGAGATATAATGGCTGCGTGGTCTGAAAATTCACATTAAAGATGATATTCCTTCTTTACCAAGTAGACGGTAGGTTGAACCACAATAAAGTCTGGAGTGGCGACATGTAGAAACTCTATCACCAGTAACCTTTCTCATACTAGTTATTTATTTCAAGTGACGACACAAACGCTATGTATGGTCACAGGACACTTATTCCATCTTTTATTTGAGCTTCTGTATGTCGATAAAATTGGTTCTAAACTGGGAATGCAACTCAGACCGCCCTTAACGCGGAATTTGATCCCTTCGTGGCAATACAGCTCGGCTACAATTTGTTGTTTGTTCAAAACTGCAGATTCCTCAACACCTTCACATATTACGCGTGAATGGGATCGAATCCTGGCCCGGCACTAAAGATTTAATTATGTATTATCAAGCTCTATCATGAGAACACCTATCTGCTGGTGGATAATAATTTTGATTTTTAATGTATTTTCATTCGTTGTCAACACTAACGATATCTGACGTTTTTAACTCCAGTGAGACACAGAACTATTTGCGAGATGACTGTAAGTTCAAGATGCTATTCTGAGCAGCTGGTGGATAAAAATTCGGTAGCTGACGTCTCTTTGTGTGTAGTCAACAACGATATGTGTGGGGCTCTATTCCCAGTGAGCGCTGAACTCTTCGTCATATTATTTCAGTTCGTCGTGTCATTTAATGTTCATACATCTTCTCAACTAGCTGCTCGTGAATAACTTTAATTTTTAATGTCATTTTGTGTTAAATAGTTCAAATGGTTCAAATGGCTCTGAGCACTATGGGACTTAACTTCTAAGGTCATCAGTCCCCTAGAACTTAGAACTACTTAAACCTAACTAACCTAAGGACATCACTCACATCCATGCCCGAGGCAGGATTCGAACCTGCGACCGTAGCGGTCACGCGGTTCCAGACTGAAGCGCCTAGAACCGCACGGCCACACCGGCCGGCCCCCGCCATCTGGTATCAATGCATTACCCTATCATCCATTACATATAATCATTTTCATAGTACACTTGATATTATAGATGAGTAGGACACAAGACAGGACATAGATAATGTCCGTTTGACGTCAACAGTGTGTAACATTTTACTTTTTTTGAATAGGACAATGTTCCTCTCCAATAATTTTTAGATTAGTTACAATAAGCTTACGCTGCAAGAGAATTCGCTTGTATTTTTCAATATGTGGTCTGTTGTCGGTTTGAAGGCCTTCCATAACATCGGCAACGTAATGCAACTCCACCGAGGGCTGTCTGGAGTAGGGTGGAGATAGCAATGTGAAAGTTGCGAGCTGTCGAAGACGATCTTCATATTCCTAATGCGATTAGGACATCGTATACTCTTGACGACGTTTAGCACCTGTGCAGTCAGTCACCCAATTTCAGAATTCATTTTGAGTAATCCTGCTAAATTCCCAAAATATTGTCTTTTTATATTGATGAGTAATATGGATAGTCGTCACGTTCATGTGCCGTCTACAACGCAAATTTAATGTTACTATCCTAGGAACTAACCTGCAATACGTTTTGTATTTCATAATCGGAACTATCTGCATTAACCGTCATCAGAGCAATGTCAGGGAACAGAATGCAGCAGTGCCTTACTACCTACTTGAGGACCTGCTTGAGTCGTGTTCTAAGGAAAGGGTAGTTGCTGGTTCACATTATATTACACTAGCGAGAAGTTCCGACTTTTCCTTTTCTCTGCAAACATCCAGAACTAAATTCAGTAACTAAGTGCTAAGAATATATTTGCATTGTGCCAACTCAAAGATCAATAGATATGGATATAGATATAGATACAGATTTTTATATTTAAAGCCATTCTCGTTCTGCGTTGGAATAAACATCATTCGTTATTTGCTTGTTCTTGTTACGATTGTTATTGTCATTCTCTCACTCGCAAGAGTTTTCGCATTCCTATTTGGTATCGATGCACATGAAGAGTGGCTATGAAAGAAGGGAATACTGAATGTTACGTCATGCAGAATACACTCATTTACTTCGGCTCCTCGTGATCTACGCTACAGGAGAAGTGAGATACATAAAGTTGACAGTGTGAGGACAGACCTGGTAGCACAACTGTGCAACTACACAGTGTTACCAGATAAAATGGTGCTGCGGAATCGAAAGTGTAGTACGGACTTTGCCACAGTAGCAGACAGCTGGTAATTTAGGACCATGACCGTGGATTACACTTTGGTCAGTGCTGGTTAGAGTGCTGCAACTGTAAATGGAAGGCTTTGTTTGATAGTCTTATGCTGATGCTGTCTGAATAAATTATGCCATTGGATACAAAGCGGTTTACTTTTGAGACCTAACCCACGAGGGGGGAAGGCACAGTGGTCTGCTTCAGGAATTCCAAGCAATAAGACACAAAAAACAACCCAGGAAGGGAGACATGCATTTGGAATCTGTTCATCGTTACGGGGTCAAACAAGAGGGTAACATTACTGAAACAATGATCGGGCTACTTAATATATAATAGAGCATACAGATTTCAAGGAGGAAACGTATGAAGACGCAGACTTCCTCGTTATCAATATGTGCGGCATATCTTTCGTGTTAACGAAAGTAAATTCCCGCTTTACCTCTTCTTACGCGTCAAATGAAATGAATGCCATGAGGAATAGAATATTTGTTGACTGCGTCTCTTCTTGCTTCCATCCTTACCAACATATTTCTTCATTCTCGTGGTAATCATGACATTCTGTGTGTATGCTGCAAAAGATTTCAAGTGGACAAATTCGACATCGAGGTGCAAAGCGTTATATTCAATTCGAATAAACTTCCGGTGTATTTTTACTTCGTTTGTATTTTTAGATGATTATGAACGTTACGGAAAATTATCTCACATGCTTTATGTTGAATGAGAAACATTGAATGATCCGTTTTGCTTTCCCTACGGTGAAATGATATAATGTCGGCGTCAACAGCCTTCTTCCACGCCGGAAGCTGAAACTTGTATGATTCTGGATTAATGATAATTGAATGTCTCATATGTATACATAGCCCACAAGGCGACGTCAGAAACCATCAGGGGAGAACGCCGCATAAAAACCAAACGTGCGCGCGCGTCTCCACTCTGAAGAACCGTATCGGAGAATCACGGCAAGCATTTCGCTGAAGAGCTGCCCCGTCAGAGAGCCTAGAAATGGCAGCGTCGTAGCAAGTATTTGTCAACACTCTGATAGTGCATTTACTTCCGGGTGTAGGTCGGCGTTACCTCGCTAAATTCACTTGACATTCGTTTTCCACATCGAAGACTCGTACGATATAATCCACTGCAAGATGACACAATTAGAAAGTATATTTAATTTCTGGACTCCAAGAACGGCGTTCTTCACATAAGTAACACCTGTTTGTGTGTGCATTCGGGAGGACGACGGTGCAATCCCGCGCCCGGCCATCCTGATTTAGGTTTTCAATGATTTCCCTAAATCGCTTCAGGGAAATGCCGGGATGGTTCCTTAGGAAGGGCACGGCCGATTTCCTTCCCCATCCTTCCCTAATCCGAGCTTGTGCTCCGTCTCTAATGACATCGTTGTCGACGGGACGTTAAAACAGTAATCTCCACCTCCTCTGTTCGTGTGTTTAAGGTTGCGTTTTGAGGCTCAGGCAACATCGCAGTGACTATATTCCGCCTCTGGCCGCCAGTGTGTCGTTAGCTCAGAGGTTCCCTTGTGCGTTGCAGTGCTTGTACTATAAGACATAGCAGTTCGAATCACGGTAGAAGCCGCTGACTACAACCTTTTATTTTCCATTTTAATTAATGGAGTTGCAAACTGCTAGTAAAAATTTCTTATGCGAAATCTGAAGAATGCCTTTAAACATCAATCTTCGTCCGATTTCGACTTAGTAAATTAAGTTACTATCATGGATTTCTGCTTTGCAAATTCCACGGTGCTTCACTGTAAAATAGACCCTGAAAATATTCAAACCGACTGTCAACGATATAAATTTGAGCTTTGTTCGTCATATAGGTCTAACATGTCAGAAGGTTGTTTATGAAGTGCACATGTTCATTAATATAGTTCCCTTCTTCTAAATTTTTGCAATAGCATTTAACTGTAGACGTTTTCTAACACCGGCGTTAGTAATTCCTTTCCGTTCTCTGAAACCTTCAAAACGACAAATTTTTCTGGTTTAAATCTGATGACCTTAACTATCACTTCCGATCAACAATAAATACTTCATGAACCCATACATGGAACTCCAAATGTGCAGTGTTCCTGCACTGCTACAGAGCATGCATTGCAAGGTATTCACACAGTTTATCGCATAGACTTACCATAAGGAATGAAACAAGAACTGTAATACACTTTACACCACAGACGCTCACTCTGGCTTGACGAAAACATCCAAACATTGACCAAAAGTTGCACAAATAATTGAGTTTGAAAGGAAAAGAAACGAGGTATGAAGCATTTATAAATTCATCGAATGTAGTGAGGTGGTTTAATTTCGTCCCAGTCTATAAAATTAATTTCGGGCCATACTCAGCTCTTGCCGATTAATGTAATATAATACCCGCCTACTAATCAGGGCGTCTGTCTCCGTTGCTTTTGAGCGTGAATGGAAATTGTAGAAATTTTCTGTGGAGCAACATTTAATAATAAAGCGTTTTAAATCATCAAAAGCGATGAGCGGTAGCAGGCGCTTTCGATAAAGAACGGGGGAGTGCAGCGCCGCTGCTGTCGCCACGGCCGCTGCCAGTAGCCAGCAAATGGATCCCGGAGCTTTGCCGCATACGGCGTCCAGAGGAGGACAGTCTGCAGGAAATCTGCCGCAAAATCGTTACTGGATAACATTTTGATATCGGTGTGTCACAAAGCGAAATAGATTGAATCTGCGCTACCATTACATTCACGTCTTCAGCATTCAGACAGAAGAGGCTATAAAAATATTTTATGCCAGCTGCTCTCGATCCACTGACATTATGAACAGAAACAACGCACGCTACCGCTAGACCACAGGCGTAATCAGCCTAGAGTGTCTCTATCATGGGACAAGTTTTCCTCCAGGAAGTGCCGCAGTCTACAGTGTTGCCAGATTGTGCAGATAACCGGACTTAGAGAATTAGCGAGTTGGCCAGTTTTTTTGTCCCATGTCGCGATCGGCGCGGACTTAGCCTCTGAAGCGGCCGGCCGCCGGTCAAGTTTTATGTCAAAGAGTGTACATTTAAAGGAAATTATTACGTGCACTCATATTAATTGGATAGTACTATCTGGATAAGAACTGAGTCTCTTAAATCATTCGGCCTTGGCATACACTTTCCAGAATGCAGTGGGTTTTTCTTTTTTGTGAAATATTTTTACTGACTTTTATCCCGGCACTAGCCATAGAACACAAGAATATTTTAATTAACAGAAAATGTCTTAATTATTGCCAAGCCGACATTTATCACTGATCAAACCTACTACATTACGCATGTGGTTTATAGATGACGTGGGCATGCTCATTTACATAAATAATTCACACTTTTAATGAATACTAATATATTTAGCCCAAACAACAAGTCAACTCACATTAATTCGTACGCTTTGATTAAAGGCGGCAAAGTCCCGACAGATACAAAAGAAGTACATCTTAACTCTGCTGGATAACCACGATGCATACACAACCTTTAGTGCCCACAATGCGGGTTAATGAATCAGGCGCGTCTAATGGGCGCGAGCGTAGCTGCACATCGCGTCTGCTAGAGCGATCAAGGATTAACACTTCCTCACTTCTTCCTCACTTCAGCTGCTCTGTCCACAACTGACCCTTCCTCACTATAGCGGCTCTGTCCACACACTGACTCTTCCACACACTAGCTGCTCTGTCCACAACTGACCCTTCCTCACTCTAGCGGCTCTGTCCACACAACTAGCTGCTCTGTCCATACAACGACAGAGAGTCTCCACATGCCAAAGATAAACAACGGCACGACTATTACGATTATTAACATTTCTTTGTAAATCGATTTCTAGCAAATATCGCTGATACCGCAAATACTGACACTTTTACATTCACATAATAAATATAGAAATTTCCTATCCTAATACAGAGAAATGTTACAAAAAAATATAATAAAAATAACAAACATATTTCATACCACATTCAGTAATATTAAGATATATATATATATATATATATATATATATATAACTTGCCCAGATCGGCGTACAAATAAATTGTGAAAATGCCAGGGAACGTTACAAGCTGAAAGCATTTTCTTGCGATTTCCTTATTGATGTTTGATCTGACTGCTTGTAGCTCTTTCACAGAAGGGATAAAAACATTACAGTCAGGGAGACTGGAACTGCGAACCGTAACAGACGGTTTTTCACAGGTCAGCACGTTACCACAGAGCTGGCGAGGAGGTATGGGTCTTAGCTTCCTATTACGAGGGCAATAGTAACTAGAACTCGTAAACCGCTATTTGAAGGTCGAGATTAGTTGCGGTTTCCACCTGCAACGACTTTCCTGGGCTGAAAACCGTAAAATTTCAATCTTTTGTTACCCTTCAAGCGATAATAACTCAGATTATTCAATGGAAATGACAGGTAAAATCAAGTGAACTTTGAGGCTTAATTCCGGGCACACCAGGAAGTAACTCGTCGATCACAGAGTTGCCAAACATACGTTGCCTTGTTGCCAAATCTCAGTTACAGTACCAGCAGGAAGAAGACGAACCGATGTGATCCTACAGCGGTCTGGGAAGTGACCATAGCTGGTGTCTCCAAGTCGCGGCTGCTACGGCCTGGAATACGTAATGCGTCTGATTCGCTTTCTGTAACTAGGTTTAGGGACTGGAGCGTAGTAACTAATAATACTCAGAACTGACTGCAAACTGAGCATCATAAATCAGTAACTCTCATTGTTGTTTTTATATTTCTTTCGTAAGTGTACTCAAAACTAAGAAAGTCATTCACAGGCGTTTTCGTGCCTCGCCGATAGTCGAGCACAACATACAAATAAAAACAAAAAAGAATGTGTGTGTGTGTGTGTGTGTGTGTGTGTGTGTGTGTGTGTGTGTGTGTGTGTGTGTGTGAGAGAGAGAGAGAGAGAGAGAGAGAGAGAGAGATAAATAAAAAGCAATGAGAGAGAGTGTAGAAAATTGTTGTAAAGAAATGGAATCATGGTGTTTAAAGAAATCTTTCATTAAAATGACACGTTCCACATCATTACGAAATGTATTCATGATCTATGGAACAAGAGTTAATCTAATGTAATCTAATCTAATCTAATCACATCATATTGATGATTAGCCATGAAGAGTCATGAATTACCGAAATTTTGGCCAATACCAGTAACCAAATCTAAACTTGAAAATAAAAGACGACAATTTTTGTAATAAACCGTGACTCCTATCAAGACCCTTTCGTCCCTGTTATCTAACCACGAAAGATGTCTGATATACCTCCATTCTGAAGTAACAAAGTGTGCATGCATTTAAAGATGAAGTGCATGATGTGAAGTTCTGTGACGGAGATACGAACCCAACACGTAATCCGATTGTTAACTAAGAAAAATCAAATGTTACGTATCGGTTTTTCTTACGAGCCGCTAGGTGTCTGAATCTAAAATAAGGATACAAACTTTTGTGCCTAAGCGACAATCGAACTGCACACCTACCGTGCATCCACGAATATAGCTTAAGTATCAGTTGCTTACTCATGAACAGTAAGATGTGTCCGTGTTTGACCAGAAATAACGACACCTGTTGCGATTGTTGGAAACACTTGATCAGACTTTGAAATTGCGCGTTAATTTTCACTAGCAGGTGGGTGTGCACTTGATAAAGCTAGAAACGAAATTATGAATACTTTTGTACTGGATCAGGTTTCAGACCCACATACTTACCTTTGGAGGAGACCTAGAGAAGATTGCAGTCTTGGGAAAAGGAACGAAATGACTGAACTATACTGTTCCGAGAGATTCAGATCCTCGAAAGAGGAGATACGAATTCGAATCACAGTCCAGCACCAAATTTTTAAACGTCTCTAGTTCAATCAAGTACAAGTAAAATAAGAGCCCTGTCCCTTTAAATGGCTATCGGTCCATCAAATAAAATAAAATTTCCTAATGTAAGTAAGCTTACTGGCGACTGTATTTCTGTTTACCATGACTTCCGCTGTGTCATTTCCCAACGTAAACCGGCTCTGCCCAGTTGGTAATGAAGGAACGTGATGTTTAATGCGGATTCTGGATTATAACGTCTTTCTCTTGAGGTTACCAGAGGTAAAATAAATCTGTTTGTGCCTCTTAAAAGTAAATGCCTGAACCCACGCATTGCACCTGTGATAGCTCGTTCCACCATACCACTGTGGCCACATTACCCAGCCCCAAGAGTGTGCTGTAACGGATGATGTGCTTAGCTTACAAAATTAGTCACGGTGGAAAAAATGCGAGTCTATTAAATGGTCAAGTAGAAGCAAGCTTCTGACGCAGAGATTATGCTATTCTCATGTCAGCAGGATGTAAAGACTCTTCTAGGCATCATAGGCTGGATGTGAAGCCATTTTGATTTTTCACAAATTCAGCAAATTTCTTAGTTCGAGAAAATCCACTGTGAAGTGTGAAGTTGCCGGATAATTCGATTATTACTGTTATTATTACTATCATTTTATTCATACCGCTGCTGGAACACGACCGTAGTCTTCAGGTAAAACGCGAGACCAGCTAATATGACGTCTGGCGACCGAAAGCACATATCGACAAAATTTTTCTCGCCCCTTTCCTCTCGGTGCTGAAGGTATGAGTGTAATTCAAGCGAATCTACAATATCATATTAGCTGGTCTCGCGTTTTACCTCAAGACTATGGTCGTAGTCAAGAGTAATGTACTAAGACTGGAGTCAAGACTTCCTCTGGGAAGTGCCGCAGTCTACATGTTGCTAGATCGGGCATATTGCCAGACATAGAATTCTGAGAGGAGCACGACTGTATTGTCCACCTTACGTGAACAACTCGGCGGTCAATTTTTTGGTCTGAGACTGTATCTACAACACATATTGCACGCTGAAGACCCAGAAGAATTTAAAAAAAAAAGTAGTTTATGAGAGCAACGTTAACCATAGCGTTCGAAGTATTCATAGTATTGTATACGCGTGTGTAAACGCCTTCCAAAGACCACTCAAGAAAGACAAGGATACACAGTCTAGCTCCAATATTATAAATACGCCTCAGTTTGTGGATGAACTCAGACCTAGGTTGATAATAATTGTGAAAATTTAGCAGCACTGTACCCATTGGTGTTAAACTCGTTTTCAACCAATGATTCCCACAGCTACAGGGATACTACTTGTGATACCTCTTAGACAAAATACTTAAGCAGTGTTATCAGACGAAAAGATCAACCTGACACAAACTGTGGGAAGTCTGTTTTACAACCTTCGTACCTGGATATTCAGCTTTTTCCTATTTGAGATATCTGTGAACGTTGCTGCTTAAGACGATTTAAGCAGAAACTAAATTCCCTCAGCTTCGACAATGTTTAAAGAAATCGTCTTATTGGCACTAAATCGTGGTTTGTGAATTGTTTACCGGCCGTACTCTGCCGTATTTTGCCGGTTGGAAGGCAAAAGCTTACTGACAAATGTCACACAGACATTACTGTTACAGTGTACTTATGGAGCCAAATGAGTGAATTGCGTATTTTCCGGTGAGAAAGAGCACTGGCAAACACTCTTCGCTACATTAGGTTATTTAAACTGGTGTCACTCTGAGCTAGAATGTATGGTCAGCGACCAAGTGTAAGGTCAACGTTTCGGATGCGAGTTTTGCGACTATGAAATACTTTCCTACATTATAGAAGCGAATATTAAATTTGAACTAATATTGCGAAAATTTTGTACTTGGACAGCTTAGAATGAAAATACTTCTGTTTATTTCAAAGGGAAACAATAGATTTTCTAAAACACTGTCTGTCATACACAACTTGAAACAGGTCATGTCGACCAAATAATGTGGAAGAACTAACAGCAACGTATATCGGAAGGCAGTAAGATCTCTTGCCTTTTGGTTTGTCAGTACTCGATAGCCATTTCTAGGCGAAAGTAAATGAAGAAAGGCAGTGCGTTTTTGTTACCAAGTAACGTCTTCGTCAATTACTTTAGTTTTAAAGTAATCTACGAGTAATTGCTGGTGTTTGCTATTAACATGAAAAGGATTCCGTAGACAAGGAAAGAACCTGTTCTTGGGAAACTACATCTATAGTGACCAAAAGGCATTAAATGATGTTCAAGCACTTGTGTTACAGCAGCGGTATGAGTAGAATGATATTAATAATAACAGTAATAATCGAATTATCCGGCAACTTCACACTTCACAGTGGATTTTCTCGAACTAAGAAATTTGCTGAATTTGTGAAAAATCAAAATGGCTTCACATCCAGCCTATGATGCCTAGAAGAGTCTTTACATCCTGCTGACATGAGAATAGCATAATCTCTGCGTCAGAAGCTTGCTTCTACTTGACCATTTAATAGACTCGCATTTTTTCCACCGTGACTAATTTTGTAAGCTAAGCACATCATCCGTTACAGCACACTCTTGGGGCTGGGTAATGTGGCCACAGTGGTATGGTGGAACGAGCTATCACAGGTGCAATGCGTGGGTTCAGGCATTTACTTTTAAGAGGCACAAACAGATTTATTTTACCTCTGGTAACCTCAAGAGAAAGACGTTATAATCCAGAATCCGCATTAAACATCACGTTCCTTCATTACCAACTGGGCAGAGCCGGTTTACGTTGGGAAATGACACAGCGGAAGTCATGGTAAACAGAAATACAGTCGCCAGTAAGCTTACTTACATTAGGAAATTTTATTTTATTTGATGGACCGATAGCCATTTAAAGGGACAGGGCTCTTATTTTACTTGTACTTGATTGAACTAGAGACGTTTAAAAATTTGGTGCTGGACTGTGATTCGAATTCGTATCTCCTCTTTCGAGGATCTGAATCTCTCGGAACAGTATAGTTCAGTCATTTCGTTCCTTTTCCCAAGACTGCAATCTTCTCTAGGTCTCCTCCAAAGGTAAGTATGTGGGTCTGAAACCTGATCCAGTACAAAAGTATTCATAATTTCGTTTCTAGCTTTATCAAGTGCACACCCACCTGCTAGTGAAAATTAACGCGCAATTTCAAAGTCTGATCAAGTGTTTCCAACAATCGCAACAGGTGTCGTTATTTCTGGTCAAACACGGACACATCTTACTGTTCATGAGTAAGCAACTGATACTTAAGCTATATTCGTGGATGCACGGTAGGTGTGCAGTTCGATTGTCGCTTAGGCACAAAAGTTTGTATCCTTATTTTAGATTCAGACACCTAGCGGCTCGTAAGAAAAACCGATACGTAACATTTGATTTTTCTTAGTTAACAATCGGATTACGTGTTGGGTTCGTATCTCCGTCACAGAACTTCACATCATGCACTTCATCTTTAAATGCATGCACACTTTGTTACTTCAGAATGGAGGTATATCAGACATCTTTCGTGGTTAGATAACAGGGACGAAAGGGTCTTGATAGGAGTCACGGTTTATTACAAAAATTGTCGTCTTTTATTTTCAAGTTTAGATTTGGTTACTGGTATTGGCCAAAATTTCGGTAATTCATGACTCTTCATGGCTAATCATCAATATGATGTGATTAGATTAGATTAGATTACATTAGATTAACTCTTGTTCCATAGATCATGAATACATTTCGTAATGATGTGGAACGTGTCATTTTAATGAAAGATTTCTTTAAACACCATGATTCCATTTCTTTACAACAATTTTTTACACTCTCTCTCATTGCTTTTTATTTATCTCTCTCTCTCTCTCTCTCTCTCTCTCTCTCTCTCACACACACACACACACACACACACACACACACACACACATTCTTTTTTGTTTTTATTTGTATGTTGTGCTCGACTATCGGCGAGGCACGAAAACGCCTGTGAATGACTTTCTTAGTTTTGAGTACACTTACGAAAGAAATATAAAAACAACAATGAGAGTTACTGATTTATGATGCTCAGTTTGCAGTCAGTTCTGAGTATTATTAGTAACTACGCTCCAGTCCCTAAACCTAGTTACAGAAAGCGAATCAGACGCATTACGTATTCCAGGCCGTAGCAGCCGCGACTTGGAGACACCAGCTATGGTCACTTCCCAGACCGCTGTAGGATCACATCGGTTCGTCTTCTTCCTGCTGGTACTGTAACTGAGATTTGGCAACAAGGCAACGTATGTTTGGCAACTCTGTGATCGACGAGTTACTTCCTGGTGTGCCCGGAATTAAGCCTCAAAGTTCACTTGATTTTACCTGTCATTTCCATTGAATAATCTGAGTTATTATCGCTTGAAGGGTAACAAAAGATTGAAATTTTACGGTTTTCAGCCCAGGAAAGTCGTTGCAGGTGGAAACCGCAACTAATCTCGACCTTCAAATAGCGGTTTACGAGTTCTAGTTACTATTGCCCTCGTAATAGGAAGCTAAGACCCATACCTCCTCGCCAGCTCTGTGGTAACGTGCTGACCTGTGAAAAAACGTCTGTTACGGTTCGCAGTTCCAGTCTCCCTGACTGTAATGTTTTTATCCCTTCTGTGAAAGAGCTACAAGCAGTCAGATCAAACATCAATAAGGAAATCGCAAGAAAATGCTTTCAGCTCATAGTGCAATGTTGAAAAACTTACAATGCTGCACAACAGGTAAGGCCTCTTTCCGCTGCTGCCAAGCGAATTTTGGGTTTCTAGGAATACGTAACTATATTTATGAAATGCCACATTTGCATACCTCTTGAGTATGACACAGCATACCAATTAAACACAGACCCAATCAAAATCTAAGTGAGTAGTATTTTACTAATTCGTGTCGATAGAGGCATGCTTGTGTACAGATACTTTCGTCGTAAGGTTATCATGGTTAGTTTTATTTCATTTCTTATAATACAGTGCACAATTTTCGTAAGGTTTCCTTTAGTGTTGTTAAAACAAGTCAACATGAGAGAGAAATTAATCATCAACGATATATGCGAATTCTCTGATGTTACCTATGACAGTCTGACAATGCACATGCAGTTTATTGATTACATGCATGTAGAAAACTTGTTCTGAGTTAAAGCTGTCAAACAAAGTTTGAAGAAGAATAAAATATCACTACCACACGACGGCTAATGTAGAAAATACTTTTCTGACATATTATGGCACGATGCGCTCTCCCTGCACATCTTCGAGATGCATCTGCTGCCTGCTGTCTATTAAACCTGAATAGAACAAAATGTCACAGTAGTTAGCCCTTTTTCCACATGCGACTACTTTGGGTTGAGAAGTGAAGGGAATTATGTTCAAAGTTCCATTAGATTGATACCTTCAGCAGAGAGCAGAATTGCGTTTTAAAAAATGTAGCACTGAATGTATTCGAACTCGCGACATCTTGTCTATGCTACAAGCTGACACGTAGCTACAGCAGCTCCAGAGCTCGGCAACTATTCCTCCAGAACTTTTGGATTCCACAGCACTGAGATTATGCATATGGCCAGGTCTTGACTTCTGAGAGACAAACAGTTACAGCTTTTCTGTTGGACTGAACGACGTTTTCTAGTAACAGATAGCGCAATAGAATAGCTCAAGTGGAAAGGAACACTTCCTATTTAAACTTCTGCATCCTACACTGTTGGCAGTTGTGTGTAGGTGGCAGTTACGTGATTTTATTTCTGTGATTACAAAATAGTCGAATGTATGCACTGGGTAGCCGAGGCAGCTAGTTCATGGTGATTCGGTCAACCAAGTAAATGAATTTACTGAACATGCTGCAAATTACTACAGGGAGCCTGTGTGCCAGAATTCTCATCCAGTGTGGCGCAACTGCGTTACGATAGAAAAATGACTCGCAGAGAAGAGGATTTCGTGGTCTGTTGGACGGATGGTAGGTTGTTATACCTATGGTCTGGGTTCGATTCCCACTTCCGTCAATGATTTTAGATAGGGAGAGACAGATTCCATTCTCTCCTGGCTACACCAAGTGAAGGAGATATAATGGCTGCGTGGTCTGAAAATTCACATTAAAGATGATATTCCTTCTTTACCAAGTAGACGGTAGGTTGAACCACAATAAAGTCTGGAGTGGCGACATGTAGAAACTCTATCACCAGTAACCTTTCTCATACTAGTTATTTATTTCAAGTGACGACACAAACGCTATGTATGGTCACAGGACACTTATTCCATCTTTTATTTGAGCTTCTGTATGTCGATAAAATTGGTTCTAAACTGGGAATGCAACTCAGACCGCCCTTAACGCGGAATTTGATCCCTTCGTGGCAATACAGCTCGGCTACAATTTGTTGTTTGTTCAAAACTGCAGATTCCTCAACACCTTCACATATTACGCGTGAATGGGATCGAATCCTGGCCCGGCACTAAAGATTTAATTATGTATTATCAAGCTCTATCATGAGAACACCTATCTGCTGGTGGATAATAATTTTGATTTTTAATGTATTTTCATTCGTTGTCAACACTAACGATATCTGACGTTTTTAACTCCAGTGAGACACAGAACTATTTGCGAGATGACTGTAAGTTCAAGATGCTATTCTGAGCAGCTGGTGGATAAAAATTCGGTAGCTGACGTCTCTTTGTGTGTAGTCAACAACGATATGTGTGGGGCTCTATTCCCAGTGAGCGCTGAACTCTTCGTCATATTATTTCAGTTCGTCGTGTCATTTAATGTTCATACATATTCTCAACTAGCTGCTCGTGAATAACTTTAATTTTTAATGTCATTTTGTGTTAAATAGTTCAAATGGTTCAAATGGCTCTGAGCACTATGGGACTTAACTTCTAAGGTCATCAGTCCCCTAGAACTTAGAACTACTTAAACCTAACTAACCTAAGGACATCACTCACATCCATGCCCGAGGCAGGATTCGAACCTGCGACCGTAGCGGTCACGCGGTTCCAGACTGAAGCGCCTAGAACCGCACGGCCACACCGGCCGGCACCCACCATCTGGTATCAATGCATTACCCTATCATCCATTATATATAATCATTTTCATAGTACACTTGATATTATAGATGAGTAGGACACAAGACAGGACATAGATAATGTCCGTTTGACGTCAACAGTGTGTAACATTTTACTTTTTTTGAATAGGACAATGTTCCTCTCCAATAATTTTTAGATTAGTTACAATAAGCTTACGCTGCAAGAGAATTCGCTTGTATTTTTCAATATGTGGTCTGTTGTCGGTTTGAAGGCCTTCCATAACATCGGCAACGTAGTGCCACTCCACCGAGGGCTGTCTGGAGTAGGGTGGAGATAGCAATGTGAAAGTTGCGAGCTGTCAAAGACGATCTTCATATTCCTAATGCGATTAGGACATCGTATACTCTTGACGACGTTTAGCACCTGTGCAGTCAGTTACCCAATTTCAGAATTCATTTTGAGTAATCCTGCTAAATTCCCAAAATATTGTCTTTTTATATTGATGAGTAATATGGATAGTCGTCACGTTCATGTGCCGTCTACAACGCAAATTTAATGTTACTATCCTAGGAACTAACCTGCAATACGTTTTGTATTTCATAATCGGAACTATCTGCATTAACCGTCATCAGAGCAATGTCAGGGAACAGAATGCAGCAGTGCCTTGCTACCTACTTGAGGACCTGCTTGAGTCGTGTTCTAAGGAAAGGGTAGTTGCTGGTTCACATTATATTACACTAGCGAGAAGTACCGACTTTTCCTTTTCTCTGCAAACATCCAGAACTAAATTCAGTAACTAAATGCTAAGAATATATTTGCATTGTGCCAACTCAAAGATCAATAGATATGGATATAGATATAGATACAGATTTTTATATTTAAAGCCATTCTCGTTCTGCATTGGAATAAACATCATTCATTATTTGCTTGTTCTTGTTACGATTGTTATTGTCATTCTCTCACTCGCAAGAGTTTTCGCATTCCTATTTGGTATCGATGCACATGAAGAGTGGCTATGAAAGAAGGGAATACTGAATGTTACGTCATGCAGAATACACTCATTTACTTCGGCTCCTCGTGATCTACGCTACAGGAGAAGTGAGATACATAAAGTTGACAGTGTTGAGGACAGACCTGGTAGCACAACTGTGCAACTACACAGTGTTACCAGATAAAATGGTGCTGCGGAATCGAAAGTGTAGTACGGACTTTGCCACAGTAGCAGACAGCTGGTAATTTAGGACCATGACCGTGGATTACACTTTGGTCAGTGCTGGTTAGAGTGCTGCAACTGTAAATGGAAGGCTTTGTTTGATAGTCTTATGCTGATGCTGTCTGAATAAATTATGCCACTGGATACAAAGCGGTTTAGTTTTGAGACCTAACCCACGAGGAGGGAAGGCACAGTGGTCTGCTTCAGGAATTCCAAGCAATAAAACACAAAAAACAACCCAGGAAGGGAGACATGCATTTGGAATCTGTTCATCGTTACGGGGTCAAACAAGAGGGTAACATTACTGAAACAATGATCGGGCTACTTAGTATATAATAGAGCATACAGATTTCAAGAAGGAAACGTATGAAGACGCAGACTTCCTCGCTATCAATATGTGCGGCATATCTTTCGTGTTAACGAAAGTAAATTCCCCCTTTACCTCTTCTTACGTGTCAAATGAAATGAATGCCATGAGGAATAGAATATTTGTTGACTGCGTCTCTTCTTGCTTCCATCCTTACCAACATATTTCTTCATTCTCGTGGTAATCATGACATTCTATGTGTATGCTGCAAAAGATTTGCAAGTGGACAAATTCGACATCGAGGTGCAAAGCGTTATATTCAATTCGAATAAGCTTCCGGTGTATTTTTACTTCGTTTGTATTTTTAAATGATTATGAACGTTATGGAAAATTATCTCACATGCTTTATGTTGAATGAGAAACATTGAATGATCCGTTTTGCTTTCCCTACGTTGAAATGATATAATGTCGGCGTCAACAGCCTTCTTCCACGCCGGAAGCTGAAACTTGTATGATTCTGGATTAATGATAATTGAATGTCTCATATGTATACATAGCCCACAAGGCGACGTCAGAAACCATCAGGGGAGAAAGCCGCATAAAAACCAAACGTGCGCGCGCGTCTCCACTCTGAAGAACCGTATCGGAGAATCACGGCAAGCATTCCGCTGAAGAGCTGCCTCGTCAGAGAGCCTAGAAATGGCAGCGTCGTAGCAAGTATTTGTCAACACTCTGATAGTGCATTTACTTCCGGGTGTAGGTCGGCGTTACCTCGCTAAAATCACTTGACATTCGTTTTCCACATCGAAGACTCGTACGATATAATTCACTGCAAGATGACATAATTAGAAAGTATATTTAATTTCTGGACTCCAAGAACGGCGTTCTTCACATAAGTAACACCTGTTTGTGTGTGCATTCGGGAGGACGACGGTGCAATCCCGCGCCCGGCCATCCTGATTTAGGTTTTCAATGATTTCCCTAAATCGCTTCAGGCAAATGGCTCTGAGCACTATGGGACTCAACATCTTAGGTCATAAGTCCCCTAGAACTTAGAACTACTTAAGCCTAACTAACCTAAGGACATCACACACACCCATGCCCGAGGCAGGATTCGAACCTGCGACCGTAGCAGTCCCGCGGTTCCGGACTGCAGCGCCAGAACCGCTAGACCACCGCGGCCGCTTCAGGCAAATGCCGGGATGGTTTCTTAGCAAGGGCACGGCCGATTTCCTTCCCCATCCTTCCCTAATCCGAGCTTGTGCTCCGTCTCTAATGACATCGTTGTCGACGGGACGTTAAAACAGTAATCTCCACCTCCTCTGTTCGTGTGTTAAAGGTTGCGTTTTGAGGCTCAGGCAACATCGCAGTGACTATATTCCGCCTCTGGCCGCGAGTGTGTCGTTAGCTCAGAGGTTCCCTTGTGCGTTGCAGTGCTTGTACTATAAGACATAGCAGTTCGAATCACGGTAGAAGCCGCTGACTACAACCTTCTATTTTCCATTTTAATTAATGGAGTTGCAAACTGCTAGTAAAAATTTCTTATGCGAAATCCGAAGAATGCCTTTAAACATCAATCTTCGTCCGATTTCGACTTAGTAAATTAAGTTAATATCATGGATTTCTGCTTTGCAAATTCCAAGGTGCTTCACTGTAAAATAGACTCTGAAAAGATTCAAACCGACTGTCAACGATATAAATTTGAGCTTTGTTCGTCATATAGGTCTAACATGTCAGAAGGTTGTTTATGAAGTGCACATGTTCATTAATATAGTTCCTTCTTCTAAATTTTTGCAATAGCATTTAACTGTAGACGTTTTCTAACACCGGCGTTAGCAATTCCTTTCCGTTCTCTGAAACCTTCAAAATGACAAATTTTTCTGGTTTAAATCTGATGACCTTAACTATCACTTCCGATCAACAATAAATACTTCATGAACCCATACATGGAACACCAAATGTGCAGTGTTCCTGCAGTGCTACAGAGCATGCATTGCAAGGTATTCACACAGTTTATCGCATAGACTTACCATAAGGAATGAAACAGGAACTGTAATACACTTTACACCACAGACGCTCACTCTGGCTTGACGAAAACATCCAAACATTGACCAAAAGTTGCACAAATAATTGAGTTTGAAAGGAAAAGAAACGAGGTATGAAGCATTTATAAATTCATCGAATGTAGTGAGGTGGTTTAATTTCGTCCCAGTCTATAAAATTAATTTCGGGCCATACTCAGCTCTTGCCGATTAATGTAATATAATACCCGCCTACTAATCAGGGCGTCTGTCTCCGTTGCTTTTGAGCGTGAATGGAAATTGTAGAAATTTTCTGTGGAGCAACATTTAATAATAAAGCGTTTTAAATCATCAAAAGCGATGAGCGGTAGCAGGCGCTTTCGATAAAGAACGGGGGAGTGCAGCGCCGCTGCTGTCGCCACGGCCGCTGCCAGTAGCCAGCAAATGGATCCCGGAGCTTTGCCGCATACGGCGTCCAGAGGAGGACAGTCTGCAGGAAATCTGCCGCAAAATCGTTACTGGATAAAATTTTGATATCGGTGTGTCACAAAGCGAAATAGATTGAATCTGCGCTACCATTACATACACGTCTTCAGCATTCAGACAGAAGAGGCTATAAAAATATTTTATGCCACCTGGTCTCGATCCACTGACATTATGAACAGAAACAACGCACGCTACCGCTAGACCACAGGCGTAATCAGCCTAGAGTTTCTCTATCATGGGACAAGTTTTCCTCCAGGAAGTGCCGCAGTCTACAGTGTTGCCAGATTGTGCAGATAACCGGACTTAGAGAATTAGCGAGTTGGCCAGTTTTTTTGTCCCATGTCGCGATCGGCGCGGACTTAGCCTCTGAAGCGGCCGGCCGCCGGTCAAGTTTTATTTCAAAGAGTGTACATTCTTCTGTTGTGAAAACAAACAATATTTCAAAGTCTGAGATCAAAAATAGTTGTATTTTGGAAGTTCGTAAAATTTCAAAAAAAAAAAAAAAACGTAATTTTCCGACAGTCAAGAATTTAAATAAATACAGTGATGTAATAGTTCACCTTCAGTGACTATGTACGATGATCTAATAACACTTTCAGTGTTCATATATAAATTTGGAAAGTTTTTAGTTTCAGAAAACCTCTGTGACTTTTCTATAATAATAATTTCAAGAATTCTAAGTAAATATGTGTATTGTGTGTTAGGGTGCGTGTGAATGAGAATGTGTGCGTGACAGTGTGTGGGACGTTTGGCATTATTAAAAAATCATTCATGTAATTCTCTACAGGAACTGGCAAGTGTTCCAACTCTGTAACGTGGGAACGAATCCACTAGCGGTTCCCCTACTAGTGAATGTCGGATGTCCAAGTATGTACGTTTATGTATAAGACAGCCAGAACATTCGTGACTACATAATAAATTTCCAGGTGTAGAGTAAAGCTTATAGTTCATTTTGTTTTGTTTATTTGATTAGGGAGTTTTGTGTTACTTAATTTGATGACATCAATGAGCCTAGGGAAGTGGTTGGTGCTTGCTAGATTTTGGCGCGAGCCGCGCTCTAGAAGTGAGTTCTCATTGGTCGTAAGTGCTGACAGCCAATGAGAAGCGAGACGGTTGGCCGCCTAGCAAGGAGATATAGTTTTGTGTGTGGGAGAGTGAGAGGGGAGTCGCGAGCTAACTTTGATTGGAGGCGGTTATGCTGGATGTGACTTTTCGCATTATGTGTAAGATGAAGTCTTGGGATGACTTCCGCGTTATGGTCCAGTGTTAATGGTATCTGGTAGTGACCAGAAACTGTTTATGAAAACTTTAGAGTGTTGTGAGAATTCGTTCCAACGAAAATCACGAGTGAACTTTGAATTATACACCGTGGCGGTACTGTGTATAATCTTACCGAGTATTTTATGACGGGCATAAACTTTGACTAAAGACAACCACTGAATATCGTGTGCAGAAGTAATTGGCCGATCATTGACTGTGTTACAAGTAATTGGTTTCAGAATTTGGGAAGGTAAAAGTTCTGGCTGGTCTAGGTATGGTGATAACTGTGAGCAGAAACTTTAGTAATTTTCGTAAATGTGGGCTGGTGATCTTGCTTAATGGCAATAAAGATCTATTGAAGGTTTAAATTTGAGCTTCATGTTTAAAGTACGAGTGACATCACCTTTCCGAATCATTTCTTTAAAGTACATAGACAATTTTCAGCAAATTTTACTTATAGCGGCCTCCGGCGTGAAGCTATCAGGTTACAGTTTCCTCAACACTGCTTTTCTGTGATCTCGTAAGTAGCTACAGTCAGAAGTTTACGTGCAAAGATCTACTGCTGTAAAGAGGTAGGTGAACAAAAATTATAAAAGAAATTGCATTGCAGCAGCAACGTATAATCCGTTGCAATTGGTGCATCGCACGCACGTAAAAATCTGTTGCAATTGGCGCATCGCAAGCACGCACGTAAAAAAAAAAAAAAAAAAAGAAGATGCGTCGCAATTGGTGCATCGGCCGGGAAAGATAATGGGACCCTTCATTAAAAGCAGTAGTGTGCGTGTGTTTGTAACCGGACGATAAAAAAGTGCTCGCGAATAAATAGGAACTGGGAAAGGACAAATATTAAGAGTGAACTATCGCCACGTGGACAGAAAGGCAGTGATAGCCCTTGAACTGTGAGTGTGTTTGTTGTGCTTGGTGGATGAATTTTGCGGTTATATCGCGCCGATTGAAGTAGTTGATAACGGCGACATCTGGCATACTACGATCTACGAGACAATGCGACGGCGGCAGTGGAAGCAGTTCGCAGCGCTGACCGTAGTGGTGGCCCGTAAACTGGTACAGAGGCCCAGTGCATGGTGATTGAACCTGCAGCCTCAGCTAGCCGTGTTGGAGACATCAGAAGCGCAAAGTTAAGTAGTGTTTTTTTTTTAACTTTGTGTGTGTGTGTGTGTGTGTGTGTGTGTGTGTGTGTGTGTGTGTGTGTGTGTGTGTGTGAAAAAACTGAATAAAATGGCTGAGTGTAAGCAAACAAATGTAGAGGACGAACTGAGGGTAGATAGGGGGAAAGAACCAGGGGACGAGATTTATGATCCCATGAATTTTAGTTTGGATGTGTCCCAACCCAATTTCAGTAGTTGTTTGACAGAGTCATTAAGTGTTAATTATGGATCGGAGGTGGAACAGAATGTATCAGATCTCAGTGTTTCAGATCTACCTGTGGCAGTAGCTAATATTAATCGACACATTGTAGCAGTAAATGATGGGGCGAAAGATAGTGTGGCAGGTATGTTAATGAGTCTATTGGCAAAATTGAATGGTTTAGATGCTAATATGACGAACATGGATTCTAATATGACGAAAATGGGTACTGCATTAAGTGAGGAGATGGAAGCTAATATGACCAAATTAGGATCTGATATGACAAAAATGGGTTCTGATGTAGATTCAAAAATGAGTGGGTTAGAGTCAAAAATGAGTAATATGGGTGAGGAAATATAATCTAAGCTGGATTCAAAAATTTCAGTTCTAAGAGATTGTTGGAAGCACGACATGGCAGTGCTTAGTAATAATGTAAAAATTGAAATAAATCAGGTTAAACAGGAATGTACGCAAACTATTGTTAAAGTAAAAAGTTAATTAACTACACAAATCGAACAAGTTACTGATGACCACCAGCAATTTAAAGTGCATGTAAATACAGAAATAGTCAAGGCTCGTGAATATTTCAAAGGGGTAGAAAATTATAGTGAAATAAATCACGCTGCCTTAGAATGTAAATTGAAGGAAAATAAAAATAAGTGTGACAAACTTGGGGCTAAGGCATTAAATAAAGCCACTGGCTTGGAAAGTCATATTAATCAATTCAGTGAAAGTATGAATGAGCAATTGTGTGAGCATGACTGTCGGCTAACAAAAGTAGAACAGTGTGCTACTAACAATAGTGGTAGCATTATGTCTAGTGGAATAGTAGAATCCACTGAGATTGCTTATGTCACTCATCGACAGTTTCTCAAGTTTGATCCCAATAAAAGTGTACATCCACGTGAGTTTTGGAATGACTTTGAGGATATCTTGCCTAAAGTGTGGAGTGATAAGCAGAAGATCAGATTTATTACTTCAAACTTAATGGGGGAGGCAAGAATCTGGGGGAACTTGGTCTCAGAAAAATATACTAAATTACAGGAAATTAAACATGCTTTCTTTGAGGAGTACTGGGGTAAGCGAAAGAAAATGGCTGCACTTAACCGTTTCTGGTATGGGGAAAAATACGACCCCAGGAAAGAAGGAATAAAAAGATTTGTACAAAGGTGGGTAACTACTCTATCCTATCTTAGTAATAAAGTAGAAACGGAGCAAATCATTTTGGGGGTAGAAAATAAGTTACCTTGGAACTGGAAGAATAAAATAATGTTTGCACCTAGAGACAATGTAGATAAATTTGTACAATATCTAGAACGCGTTGAATCAGTACTCAAAGAGGAGGAAAGCGCGAGAAGAAAGTATCGCCCTCCTGTTAGGCAGAATGACAATCGCACTGATGTAAACATTAGCAGAATGAGCGTGCAGAGAGGAGGCGGATATCGTGGTAGGTCACGAGGGAGAGGCAGGACATATGATAATCGGGTCAGTGACCAGGGGCAGTACATAGACGGCCGACAGATGTCAGGAGGTGACGCAACCAGCTGACGAATGACGCCAGCGGTGGCGCACCGCGGTCGGAAAACATGTAGCTGTCTACGATTATGCTAGCATTCGTAGACAACGGCATTCCCAGTTAAACCCGCTGGCAAAACCATCCATAAGAAAGGCACCAGTAAAACCTCCTAGCATTAATATATTTGCTACGAAAGAAGGGAAGAATAACGGGGAGCAACAAGAGACAGCAGAATTAATTAGAGTAGAGTTAATGGGGCACAGTAATATTAGTAATAAGAAAAAGAACACGCTTGTCGAAGAAGTAAGTACTGATAATAAGGTTTAGAATCAGGAGGTGAAGGTAAATCTGCACAGCGAAACAGATGAGGATCTGTCTGACAGTGGTGGAAACAGAAATGGAGCAGAGGTCAAAGATCTGCTTAATAGGCTATTTGAAGTAGTTGAGGGTCGTGAAGAAGAGAAGAAGGAAGAAGTGGAGGATATATATATATATATATATATATATATATATATATATATATATATATATATATATATATATATATTGCTGACGACACCTGGGTTAGGGTCGCAGAAACAGAGGTGAGTAAAGGAAGAGAAACACTAGAGAGATGTTTCGATTTAGCACTAGTGGACAGACTGGTAGGAGCTGCCACTAATAATAGGGGTAATATTAAGCATGAGGGAGACCCTGTAAGCGTGAATGTGATATCCACAAAGAAGACAGGTTTTGACAGAAGGGAAACGGTGCAGGATTTATTAGACGAAGTAAAACCTGAAATCAAAAAAGCGTACTTAGGACAGCCAATAATAGAGTTAAGTGTATTAAATGAAAATGTAAAGTGTTTAATAGATACAGGATCAGAGGTGTGTGCTGTATCAAAATTTTGTGAATGGACTCCCAGATAATAAATAAGTAGTAAAGATGGCAGTAAGTGACTTAAATATAATTGTAGCAACAGGTGGTGGTGGTGGTTAGTGTTTAACGTCCCGTCGACAACGAGGTCATTAGAGACGGAGCGCAAGCTCGGGTTAGGGAAGGAAATCGGCCGTGCCCTTTCAAAGGAACCATCCCGGCATTTGCCTGAAACGATTTAGGGAAGTCACGGAAAATCTAAATCAGGATGGCCGGAGACGGGATTGAACCGTCGTCCTCCCGAATGCGAGTCCAGTGTGCTAACCACTGCGCCACCTCGCTCGGTGTGTAGCAACAGGAAAAACCAAGAAGGTGGTAAAGCAAGAAGTATTCCTACCTATAGTTGTAAAGGGGGTAGTAATTAAGCAGAACTTTTTAGTAATAAGTGGACTAAGCGTAGACATGCTGGTGGGTGCTGATTTTCTTAGTAAACATGAAGGATGGGTAAATTTCGGGACAAATGATGTAATGGTTAGAATTAATGGTAACCTCATAACAATACCCTTTATAGGTAAGAGATCATGTGATGATACAGAACTGAATGACTTTCCAATCCGTATTTGCAAGACCACAAAACTGATGGAAGGCTACAATGAGTACGGTGGAGGTAAAGAAGTGGATCCGTCTGAGCTGGATAGCGTCAGAGACGAGAAAACCTTAGAGGGCTTTGCACTCTTTGCAGAGCTAAGTACGTGGCGAGCACTAGGTCTTGAGTCGTATGACAACTATTTCCTTTCATTCGTATTGTCAACCTTCGCCTTCATGTCATTCAGAACGTTTTACTATCTTCTTTCTTTCTTCACTATCTAGCGTTAGAGAGAGTACCAGGAGGTTGTTTTTGGAAGAGAGGCAGGGTGTGGCCTGCATAATGTCAGTAAAGGAGTGAGAGGTTGGGTGTTGCCTGCTCAGTCGTAGTATTAAGTATGTGAATAAACTGCGTGAGAACCTCAGGAGGTTGTTTTGATAAGGGAGGTTAAGGTATGATACAGAGCAGCAAGGCTGTCTGTAAAATAATGGTAATATGTTGTAAGAAGAATATTTGTGCAAGGTAATGAGAAAATGTTTCAATAAGAATTTATGTAAGGAAATAATTACAGAGCAGCAAGGCTGGCTGTAAAACAATGGTAATGTGTAACAGAGCACTAAAAGTGTTGCCTGCTAAATAATAATAAACAAAGGAGTGAGAGGCAAGGTGTTGCCTGCTCAATGTTGGTAAAAGAAGGAGAGGCTATGTTTGTAAACAGAGTGAGATAATGTAAGTAAACGAAAACTGGATCAAAGCTTAAAAACAGGTGGATGTACAAATGAGAGAAGTAACCTGACGTAACACAGAATAAATTGAGATGTTATTAACCATTACTAACCTGAGTGAGTGTAGTATGGATATGACTATGTAACAAATACTGAATGTGACTAGAGAAACCTGATGTTGAATTTTGTGAAACCTGAGTTGGAGATTATTGTAACAGAGCAGCAAAAGGCTGGCTTGAGAAACCCTAAGTTGACTTTAGTCAAGAGGAACCCATATATGAATCGGAATCATTCAAGTGCCCCAGAAGTCAATAGAACAATTTTAAGATTAGTAGTTTTAAGGAATGTGTAGTGTTTGAAGTGTATTTACGTACTATTTGTTAGAAATAATTTGTATACATTTATATGTAACAGTAACTTGTTTGATTCATTGCGAAAAAAAAAATTGAAGAAAAATTAATAGTAAATGTGCCACTTTTGTACTGCTTGTAGGAAAGTTAGTTCACTTTTAACTAAAAAAAGGGTATTTGTAAATGGAAATATTGGAAAGAAAATTTTGCATGATGACTTGGAAAAGTAGAGTTATTCAGTAAGAGTCATGAAAACTATGATTAAAATAATTTTGAGAGGGTTATTGTGTTAGGTGAAGATGTAGCATTTAAGGATGGAAACTGAGGCCAGTTGAATTTTTCAGGTGCGCTGGCATAAGGTTGTATTAGCACGAGACTCACCTGGACCTCCAAAGCAGAACCGAGTCGGACAACGAGTGCTAGCAGAAGTGGAAAGTGTAAGTGTTCAGAGGTGACGCTCACCAAAGCGATTATGTTGTTACTGTGCGTGTGATATAAAAAGAGTGTATTGTAGGTTTGTTTCTTTTTCAGCAACTTGTAAAAAAAATAAAATAAAAAAAACATATGAAGATTGTAACTTTTTTATTTCAGTATTGATGATTTAACATATATGTCTACAGTTAACTGATTGTAGGTCATCAGCCCTAGATATTGATGAATGAAATATATACAGAACCAGAAATGACAAACAATAACGGTTAAAGTAAATCTTTAATAGAAAAATATTAAGAAACAAAAATTTGTTAAGAAATTTTAGTTCCTCAGGAGGTGTGTGGCGTCACAACTAGTGCGTGATCGCCCATTTGTCTATTAAAAGCTTTACTTCAGAATGTATGTGGGCTGCAATGTAAGCTGGTAGAGTATTATACAGTCAGTAACGGATGGGTTGTGTCCTGCAGACTGACGTCACGGCCATCTGTTGCAGCTGCGTATGTGAAAGCAGTGGAGTAGCGCTGTCAGGCCACTTACATTATACGAAACTAAAAATATTACTAACTAATAAAGGAATAACCTGAGGAATGTCATATTTGATGTACATCCTTCTGTTGTGAAAACAAACAATATTTCAAAGTCTGAGATAAAAAAATAGTTGTATCTTGGAAGTTAGTAAAAAAAAAAAACGTGATTTTCTGACAGTCAGGAATTTAAATAAATATAGTGATGTAATAGTTCACCTTCAGTGACTATGTATGATGATCTGATAAATTTGGAAAGTTTTTAGTTTCAGAAAACCTCTGTGACTTTTCTATAATAATAATTTCAAGAATTCTAAGTAAATATGTGTATTGTGTGTTAGGGTGAGTGTGAATGGGAATGTGTGCGTGACAGTGTGTGGGACGTTCGGCATTATTAAAAAAACATTCATTTAATTCTCTACAGGAACTGGCAAGTATTCCAACTCTGTAACGTGGAACGAATCCGCTAGTGGTTCTCCTACTAGTGAATGTCGGATGTCCAAGTATGTATGTTTATGTATAAGACAGCCAGAACATCCGTGACTACATAATAAATTTCCAGATGTAGAGTAAAGCTTATAGTTCATTTTGTTTTGCTTATTTAATTAGGGAGTTTTGTGTTACTTAATTTGATGACATCAATGAGCCTAGAGAAGTGGTTGGTTCTTGCTACACATTGGCGCAAGCCGCGCCCTAGAAGTGAGTCTCATTGGTCGTAAGTGCTGACAGCCAATGAGAAGCGAGACGGTTGGCCGCCTAGCGAGGAGATATAGTTTTGAGTGTGGGAGAGTGAGAGGGGAGTAGCAAGCTAACTTTGATTGGAGGCGGTTATGCTGGATGTGACTTTTCGCATTATGTGTAAGATGAAGTCTTGGGATGACTTCCGCGTTATGGTCCAGTGTTAATGGTATCTGGTAGTGACCAGAAACTGTTTATGAAAACTTTAGAGTGTTGTGAGAATTCGTTCCAACGAAAATCGCAAGTGAACTTTGAATTATACACCGTGGCGGTACTGAGTATAATCTTACCGAGTATTTTATGGCGAGCATAAACTTTGACTAAAGACAACCATTGAATTTCGTGTGCAGAAGTAATTGGCCGATCATTGACTGTGTTACAAGTAATTGGTTTCGGAATTTCGGAAGGTAAAAGTTCTGGCTGGTTTAGGTATGGTGATAACTGTGAGCAGAAACTTTAGTAATTTTCGTAAATGTGGAATGATGATCTTGCTTAACGGCAATAAAGATCTATTGAAGGTTTAAATTTGAGCTTCATGTTTAAAGTACGAGTGACATCCCCTTTCCGAATCATTTCTTTAAAGTACATAGACAATTTTCAGCAGATTTTACTTATAGCGGCCTCCGGCGTGTAGCTATGAGGTTACAGTTTCCTCAACACTGCTCTTCTGTGATCTCGTAAGTAGCTGCAGTCAGGGGTTTACGTGCGAAGATCTACTGCTGTAAAGAGGTAGGTGAACAAAAATTATAAAAGAAATTGCGTTGCAGCAGCAACGTATAATCCGTCACAATTGGTGCATCGCACACACGCACGTAAAAATCCGTCGCACTTGTCGAAATACTATGAACGAAAATGGACACCGCTTAAAGTTGAACTGTCTGTAATATAACTATATTTTTAAATTATTTCTCAAAGTGAACCAAACTGTTATTTCTGTTTACGTTGCTAAGCAGAGATACTGAAGCATCTGCCTTGTTACCACCCATTCTGATTAGAGGCTCTCCCCATGGGCGCCATTCAGCCACAGCAAGGACTGTCTGACACAATGGCTGTTACCAGGAGTTCCGAAGCTCCAGAATGACAAGCAGCCACTCCTAGGCGTACATAGAGAGGCAACAGCTCAGGTATTAGAAGTGTGATCCCCGCGTTGTCAGGAGCTCAGCCATATGGATACATAACAGCCCCACCAACAAGGACTGGCTACATAGCAGACACAGGGGGCCACAGGGGTGAAGGAAAAGAGAAGAGGTAACCACGCCATAGATGCTAAGACAGGAGTTCTTCCCTAGGTGGCTCACACTATGGAGAGAAAATTTATAAGTGGGGATCAAGCCCAAAAGGGGGACGAAAACAAAAAGGAAGGATGTAAAAGGAAAGGCAAGAGGAACAAAACTGGAAGGAATACAGGAAAACAGGTGGATAGCCATGTCGACATACTTAAGAACACAAAGAGAGGGGAAGGAGGGGTCAGAGGGGAAGGAATTAGGACAGGGAGTGAGGGGCACAGGGAGGCAAATGCAGCCCAAAAAGGAAAAATGGATCGCCATAGCTCGGAGCCCTGTGTGTGTGTGTGTGTGTGTGTGTGTGTGTGTGTGTGTGTGTGCGCCATGCACGAACTCACAGAACTGTGAGCCCCTGGCAGAATACATAAAGGAAAACAGAATATCGTCGAATATCGAGAAGTCGTGCTTTCCGACATGCCATGACCACGATGTATGAGTCAAAACAAGCAGTTTTGAAAGCACTTCCATTTATTGTTCAGAAAATAACATTTATGTGGTAAATAAATTTGTTGGGATGCAGACTTTGTGAAATACGACGAAACTCGATAAACGGTTAATGCCCTTCAGTTGCTTCAGTTCCAATATTAAGTTCGACAGTTTTTTTCAGTATTATCTTAAATATTTATATTTATTGATTATGGCTTCAACGCCGAGAAAGAAAAATGAGGGAAGAGGTTACAGCCAAAGTCGAAAAAATTAATTTGAAGGACCATGGGAAGAGCAATGTAGATGGTATTAACGGCAGATCCAATGAAGAGAAAGTGTTGGTGGGGTTGGGTGGGGTGGGGTGGGGTGGGGGAGAGAGGAGGGAGGAGTATGCCACAAATCTTTCTACATATAAAAGCCCCTTAATCACAGCGTCTGGATTCAAAAGGCAGTGGCATGTGATGGGCAGTGCATGGCTTACTTACACTGAGGTGAAAGAGTCATGGGATAGCGATATGCACACACACAGGAGGCGGTAGTATAGCGTACACAAGGAATAAAAGGGCGGTGCATTGGTACCGGTACTCAGGTATTTAATGTGAAAACGTTTCCGACGTGATTACGGCCGCACGACGTTAATTAACGGACTTCGAACGTGGAGTGGACGTTGGAACTACACCCACGAGTCATTCCATTTCGGAAATTGTTAGGGAATTCAATATTTCAAGATCACAGTGTTAAGAGCGTGCCGAGAAAACCACAATTCAGCCATTACCTGTCACCATGGACAATGCAGCAGCCGATAGCCTTCTCATACAGACCGAGAGCATCGGAGTTTGCATAGAGTTGTCAGTGCAGACAGATAAGAGGCATTGCGTGAAATAACAGCAGAAACCAACGTGGGACGTATGATGAACGTATCAATTATGACAGTGCGTCGAAACTTGTCACTAATGGGCTATGACAGCAGACAACCGACACGAGTGCACTTGCTAACAGCACGATATAGCCTGCAGCGCTTCTTCTGGGCTTATGATGATATTGGTTGGACCCTAGACGACTGGAAAACCGTGGCCTGGTCAGATGATATCCGATTTCAGTTCGTAAGAGATGATGGTACGGTTCGAGTGTGGCACTGATCCCACGAAGCCATGGACCCAAGTTGCCAACAAGGCACTGTGCAGTCTGGTGGTAGCTCCATACTGGTGTAGGCTGGGTTTACTTGTAAAAGACTGAATCCTCTGGTCCAGCTGAACCGATCATTGACCCGATATTGTTATTTTGTCTATTTAGAAACCATCTGCAGCCATTCATGGGCTGCGTGTTCCTAAACAACCGTGCACTATATCACAAGGCCACAACTGTTCACGAAAATTCGAGCGAGTGATTTGGCCACCCAGATCGTCCAACATCAGTCCCGTTCAACATTTATGGGACTTAAATAAGAGGTCAGTTCGTGCACAACGTCCTGCACTGGCAACACTTCTGCAGTTATGGATGGCTACAGTGGCAGCATGGCTCAATTTTTCTGCAGGGGATTTCCAACAACTTGTTGAGCCATACCACGTCAAGTTGTTGCACTCTGCTGGGCCAAAGGAGGTCCGACACGATTTTAGGAGGTACCCCATGATTTGTCACCTAAACGTAGTCTTTCTCTATATACTACAAAGTGTTTTTCTCAGTGATACCCTTATAGATATTTAAGGATTTGTTAGGGCATCCATTTATCTTTCTTTATTATGAAGTTTCTGGCTTCTGTAGGAGTTTTCAACCTGGCATAGGTACATTTCAAATGTTGCGTAGTTGCATAGTAGAAACAGAGTTACCAGCACTTCCATTAGCAATCTTCGCTATTTTGCAAGATGCGACCAGAGTGACTAACTCCACCAGCGCATTCTTTATCATCTGTTTCATTATACCATTGACAATTTCCAGTAAGACACCAGATTTTATGAATTTATTTATTTAATCGTATGGCTAGGGCCTCCCGTCGGGCAGACGGTTCGCCAGGCGCCGGTCTTTCAATTTGACGCCACTACGGCGACCTGCAGTCGATGATGATGATGATGATGATGATGATGATGATGATGATGATGATGATGATGATGATGATGATGATGATGATGATGATGATGATGATGATGATGATGATGACAGCACAACACCCAGTCCCTGGCCGGAGAAAATTCCCCGACACAGCCGGGAATCGAACGCGGGCCCGGAGGATTGACAATCCGTCACGCTGACCATTCAGCTCCCGGGGGTGGACATTTTATGAATGATTTGTATTTGCAACTTATTTATCACAGCTTCATTTACACAAAACTTCTATCGTTTTGCTTAACTCGTCCTTTTGGAAACATGTTGAAGAATTTTGCTGCTCCAACAAAACTTGACATCTTAGGTGGTGGAATGGTTTCTCCCCCCCCCCCCTCCCCGCCCAGTAACAGGAGCGTGCTTATATCGGCACAAATGTGTGTGGTATTACTGACTTTTGCCTTCAGAATGGTTAACGTTTACTTGCTATCATGTGCCATACCCAAATAGAACAGAAATGTGGCATTTCATAAAATCGTATACGGTATTTACAGTTCCCATATCTTATGTAGGAATTATCGACTGAGCACTATCACAAGTTTTTCACCCTTAGACTATGGGGACTGAAAGCATAGAGACTACTTTTGATGCAGAAGGTTTCTGGAGATTACCTTACCGATTTTAGATCTGGCTGCTCGTAGCTTTGTCACATAAAGGCTAACAATCTAACCTTCAGCGAGATTGGAACTGCAAGCCAAGTAGCCCTCACTTTACAGGCGACAATGTTACCTCAGAGCTAGCGAAGAGCTACTATATTCATATCCCCGTTACTCTCCAAGTGGTGGCTACTGCAGATAAATCAGAACGTAAAGACGAGATTAGTCGCCATTTTAGTGTGGAACAACTTTCCTGGACTCAGAACTGTAAATTGATAATCGTGTGTCACACCTTTACTGAAAATCACTGATCATTCAATGGAAGTATCACAGAAAGACAAGTGAATTTAGCAGGATAACTGTGTTAACCAGGATGTAACTCATCGATCAGAGTTATCGAACATAGCCTGCTTTGTTGCCAAGATTCGGTTGCACTAGTAGCAGGAAGAATAGCAGCTGACGAGTTCCCTGAGTGGGACACATGGTGACTGCATCTTATATCTTAAAGACGTAGCTTTTGAGGGCTCGAATATCCAAGGTATAAATCAATGAGTCTTACTCTCAATTTTGTAAACAACTTCAGCTACCAGAGCGTTGTTACTAATAATATGCAGATACACAGACTTCAAAATAAGCATCATAAATCAATCAATGCCATTATTTGTGTTTCTTCTGTCTTAAGCGTACTGAAAACGAAAATGCTCATTCACCAGACAGAATTCACGTTTTTTTTTTTTATTTTTTTTTTTTTTTGGGGGGGGGGGCGTTTCAGTAGTTATACTGTATACATTACGAGCAGTCTACATGTCATATCATCGTTACAGACTGAAATAATTTTCCTGAAGAACCCTGTCATTGGCACCATTCCCAGAACATAGGAATAGTAATGAATAAACAACAGCAGCACCATTGATTGGAAAACGTAAACGACCACAGAGATACTTTTTGGGCTACCAGTAACAAATAAGAAAATTAACTGGACGCAGAAAATCATATGCAATGACCACGAAAGCGGAGTGGAGAAAGTCAAAACAGTTAACATGAAAGGAGTATTAGTTATCACCAGAACGTGGAAGAAGGAACACAACTCTGACAGTATTGTCTAAAATAAGTCACTCTTAAGCAAAACTGTCATTCTGTCTACAAAAACTGAAAACAACAAAAATATACTTTTAATGAATACAATATTACACTCAGTCAATAAAAGCGAAAATCGTCTATGCTGAAGAGCTTTTCAACTAGCAGCATGTTTGAAACAGAGAGAACCAAGCTGAGATTCATGCTAGTTTTCTATGCTGCTCTTCATAGTCAGTATAGAGCAGTATTAATTTTAGTCCCTGATGGGTTGATATGAGAGACGCCTCTGGGGTACCACAATATTCATATGAGAATTCTCGACGTGTAATAAGACGGCTGTGATAGTAGGTGGCTCCCTCTCACGAATCGTTGGGAGCAGGAACATATTAGGGCTGGCGACCCTGCCCTGTACGCACTTTTTCTTCGTTACCTGCGTGTCCTGAGGGAAACATACCCTAAAACCCTTATCCATCCAAACATCTTAACTCTTGTACAACCCTCCACCCCTTCTCAATCAACACTGGACCAGCATGAGAAGATGTGGTCCAAACCTTCCTGAACGAAAATGTCGAACTTCGAAACAAGCACGTCCCTCATAAGTAGAGCTGGCGACTCGTAATCCCGCACTGAAAATGTCAGTCTGCCTCATGAATGCTGGTTGGAGGAGGGGCGGTGGCGAAAGTCGACTAATCAATTTAAACAACAAAATAAACACGAAGGAAATTAGATCAACTAGAGTAAATCATTCTAAGCATCCACGTGTAATATTCGCACCATGCAACCTTAAAATCTCGGATGTTTGGAATGTGTATTGCAGAACATCAAATGGGACATGCTCGGAGTCAGTGAATCGAGGCTCAAAAACGAAGCGATTTCTATCCTAGTCTGGAAATCTCCGTTTTCAGGATAGCTCAGAAGTAAATTAATATATTGGAGGAGTAGCTCTGTTAATTCACAACAGGAGGAAACACATCGCCACCAAAACCACATCTATTTCAGAATAAGTGATTTACGTGATCCTCGAGGTGAATACGAAGATACTAAGATGCGCGTATTCAAATCGTTTGCCCCTACTTCCACCTCAACCAGCGAAGAATTAGAAGTTTTTTTAAGACCAGAAAACAGCAAAAATTCCGAAATAACCCATTTTTCTTGATGATTGGCCAGGTTAACTCTAAAATATGAGTGAAATCCACGGAAGACCATACCTTCACTGGAGATGTGGGACTTCCAACGCGAAACCAGAGAGAACATATGAAGAATTTTTTTAACCACCAAGAGAAAAGAAAAGAGGAATCGAACTGAACGATCTTGCGACGAAACTACCAGGAGTGTTTGAAAAGCGATAAAGAAAGTCAGTGCAGTTCAATAACAGAAAACACGAGTTTCAGCCTCGAAACAGAATAGCTAAGGAGAAAGGCGAAACAGTGACGGACTCAGAAAAAGCTCAAGAAAGGAGGCACTAAAGGTATCTACCTTTAATTTTACCGTAACAAAAATTAAGTCGCATGCAAAGTTTGAGAAAGCTTTATTTAAACTGATTACACACATATACAACACAATGCCCTCTTATAATATAAAAAGTTGCAGTTGTGGTTCTCTTCCTTAAATGATGAATTCTACAAGCCTATTCTTCCTGGCAAATTGGTTAATTACATCGTCAATCGAACAATCAATGTCAGGGTGAGTGTTCAACAGAGCTAAGCCATTAAGCAGATCCTCCTCCATTGTCGACCTCAGCCATGTCTTTGCACGTTGCAATGTTGAAAAACTTCTTTCTTCTGTAGCAATAGATACAGGTAGACAAGCAAATATTTTGCACAGCGTATGCAAAGTAGAATAGTTACATCTAGGACAGACAGACAATGCTTGCATAACAGAATCACGATCATTAAGGGTGTTAATGCTCGTTTGCTTGTATTGAAGAATTTCTCCCATTACTCTCTTTTTAATCACAAAGTGTGATCCTTCTTCAAAGAACGGTTGTTCAGTTAAGCACTGATTCAATTTATGTGCCACATCATTATCGTCATCTTCCAGTAGCTGAGGGCAAAAGTATGTTGAATTTTAGATATCAATATTTTCTTCAGCAAAACGTTCTCTCATTTCAGTCGTAACATGGTCCAGTGTTGGAATAAAAACAGTTGTCTTCCAGTATGTCATAGCGTCATCATTATGATCGCAGTTTTTCCTGTGTCTTTGTCTGCCTGTGAGACGAGGAACACTCATCTCCACGTCTAACTCTTCCATAGCTGCCTTCGCCTCTTCAACAATACGAGCAAAGTGACTATCAGCATTAGCTCTCCTGCCGTCGTTCACCTTGAGCATCGAATCTAATTTTGCTTTTGCCATGGCGACGTCCAAGCTAGGATCTTTTAAATTTTTCTGACTGTATATGTTATGCTCATAATGTCACTCAGCATGGGCGTACCCAGCGAGGGGCAGGGGGGGGGCAGCTGCCCCCCCCCCCCCCCCAGAAGATATTCGCAGTTTTTCACTAGTTTACTGTTTTATTTAATAAGAAATGCTGCATGTTTTCTCGGATTGTACAAGTGCATTCTTGTATTTAAAATGTTTATTAAAAGCAGTTTTTCACTGGTTTATTTAATAAGAAGTGCTGTATGTTGTCTCAAGTCCTTGTTTCCTGAGACTAGTATGATCTGCCTCCCCCCCCCCTCCCCCTGTCCCCCCAGTTCAGATCCTGGGTACGCCTTTGTCACTCAGTGTAAACACAGTGATGATAAACTCGCTATTAGAGAGAGCTGGAAGGAGAATATCGGCTTTGGCAGCCTAACACTGACACTCGGCAACTCCGCGTATTTCTAGTATCACTAAGCACAACACTGACTGAAGTCCTTGGTAATAGCCAATAATCGCAGTTGTTCACTTTTTATCACTTTCAAGTTATCGCGACGATTGTAGCTTTCAAACTGGCTTACTGGCTGCGACTCTGCTTCCCATACTTAAATTGTTTCGAAAACATTCGCTGCCAGAATATTCGCTTCCAGACTTTTATGGCGTATGAACAAATACCTACTGTGAAAGCGACAAGCCAATATGTACCTTACGACGTCAGCCGGCAATTTATGTGTGGAACTTTTATTGTCGATTCCGTTCCTTTCTAGTGCATTCGATGGAGGGCCTATACAGTAACAATGCGTTTTTAGGAATCTTCTCGAAAGTCGTTATTACCGGAGATATACGCATCAAAATTTTCCCATTCCTAACTCGTATTACGAGTTACTTATGGGGAAACTATTGTTACGCTATTATTAAAAATATTATTACGAGTCTCGTGACAATATTTTTACTGAGAAATTACTGTTATTAATACTTCAGAATCAACTGATCATTCTCACTCTTGACTAATCTTCACATTTGCACTTGCTACAACTACGACTTTTTACTTATTCATTCTTCAGTCTTAATATTTCTGCTTTTTAATGTAAACTAGCTTCTTATTCAGAGAAAAATCCGTATTTAGAACGCTACGTATCGAAGGTTCTCTGTACAAGAAAACAGAATATTCGCGACTTTTCTCGAACAAATGCCAGATAGAATAACCTAACGAGATCACTAGAATAGCCGCGAGTTTTCTCGTAGGTATGTGTTAGCTACCTATGTGCCAGACAGAAACGTTTAAAATACGATGACACGGACGCGCATGCTACATAGGAAAGTACAACTACTGGATAACTCGAAAGACACTAACGAATAGCGTGTTGACTGACTGGCGGGGGCGGCGCAGGTGGCAATGTGGGCGGCCCCGCAAAGAAGGCGATCAGGCGAGATCAGTGAACGAAAAACAGGACTAATCGAGTAGACGATCAAAACCAGTGTGAACAGTGGATTCCGTTGTTCTAGTCAGTGAAAATGCAATCTTATTATCCACAACATTCGGAACGGCCGAGGAGATGATGTTACTGAAAACAGAAAATTACAAAAAAAAAACTGTCGATAACTTTCATCGGAAGCTCTACAGTCAAGCATTATCAAGCCAAAGCCTATATGACGACTCACGAAGATTAGTACCGAATATCGAATCTGAAGAAGTGGAACCAATAAACAAAAATAAAATGGAAACAACTGAAGAATTGTAAGCCTTCAGGAGATCAGATCACGTGCGAGATGCTTAAAATTGGGCGGAGAGATGAAAAAGCATTCCCAGTTTCATTAAAACAAATGTTTCGCTGAAGGAAGGGTCCCAGAGTCACACTTATGTATGACAGCAAGCAAAGAAACCGTTTCGATGTCAAAAGGGAGTAATATCTGACTAATTCGTGCCCGTAATGGCAGGTTTCTGTTGCAGATATTTATGTCTGATTATAATAGACTTTTGTCGTAAGGTTACCGTGGTAAGTTGTTTTTGTGTCTGTTATTGTAGTGCGTATTTAATAGCTTTTTACCTTAGTTTATTCACCACAGCAGTAAACACCATAGAGTAATTATCAACAAAACAGGATGTCCGTGAGGAATGATCAATATTCAGTTGTATGACAAGAACGGTCATTCGATGCAGAAAGTAGTCATGAGGTGCTTTAAAATGCATATCTTAAGGACCATAAGCACTTAATCTTCGTTAATGTGAAAAATCTCTTCTACTGCAAGCCCTTTTTTTCCCTATATTTTGGGATGGTGTAGTGTCGGCAAAAGTAGGGAAAAATGTCTAGTACACATGGGCTCTAAAATGCATACCTTCAGACCTATGAGCTCTTGTTCAGTAGAAGAGATGTGTTTCACAGTAGCGGAGATGAAGTGATCATACCTCTTAAGTTATGCATGTTAGACCCCATCTTTAGTAGACTTTTTTTGCATAGAATGATCGTTCCTGTTATATCCCTGAATGTTTATCATTCCTCCTGGGACATTCTGCATATTCTTTCACATTACCTAAAACAGTGTGACAATTCCCAGGTGGTTTACCGATTTCACATCTGTAGAAACCTACTGATTCAGAGTTAAAGGTGTCGTCAGACCAGATTTTCGTCCGGAAAAGAATTTTCGTGACGGTTGTTCCATAAATCTAGGCGCGCAGTCCGGAACCGTGCGACTGTTACGGTCGCACGTTCGAATCCTGCCTCGGGCATGGATGTGTGTGATGTCCTTAGGTTAGTTAGGTTTAAGTAGTTCTAAGTTCTAGGGGACTAATGACCACAGCAGTTGAGTCCCATAGTGCTCAGAGCCATTTGAACCATTTTGTTCCATAAAGAGTAGGGAACGTAACCTTTTGAGGGCATAAGATCAGAAGTAAAAGTGCTTGAGAGATGACATCCCAACCACTCTTAGTTTGTGACATCAACAGAGTGCGTTATCGCGTAATAGCAAGACGTGATGAAGTTTTGTCGCCCATATTTCTAACACTCCTACCGAAAGATGTCAGTTTTTTTGGGCAACGAATACCAGCTGTGATGGACACACCTCAAGGGAGGAGTTTGGAGAGCACAACAGCTTTTTTTAAGACGCAAAGGAATGAATCACATTTAGCTGCTAGTGGGGACTGATTTACATCAATGGCGAAGGTTGAAAATTTGTGCCAGACCGGGATTAGAACCCAGGTCTCCTGCTTACTAGATGACTGCTCTACCATTAAGCCATCTGGACACTGGTCATCGCAACTGGACGGACTACCCCTGCACGCCTCCTGTCACACGTATTCTTAACTTCTCCACTCACTGCTGCCATTATCTTCATTAGTGGCAGGGTGTTTCACCGATTCCCGTGAGAGTTCAAGCGTGGTGCGCATCTGCACTGACCATTGGCCAGCCTGCCTCCACGTTTCTTAAACCCAGAGGGAACCATGTCACAAGTGTTACCTTTCTTCCCTCCCCCCCTTCACCCCACTTGTGGCTATTTTACAACGCTTAAACAACGTTCATAAGTTTCATGTCATGTTCATAAATGAAAGATAAGTACAACGTCAAAACAACTACAGCTGATAAATACACTAACAGCGCGGTGCCGCAGTCGCCTGGTCGGACGACACTTGACTGTATGCGGCGGATGACGTGTTGCCGCTGGTGGCAGTAGGGTGAGGAAACACTGTAACGTATACTTGTCTGACCTTGACGCAGCCACGAGCTGTTTTGCTAAATTGTTTCCGACAGTTTTTACTGTGCTGTTACTAGTGGGGTGGAAAGCGAAGCGAGTTATCTTTGAGGTGCCATTAGCCTGGTAACTTCAGTAGACCTCTGAAATGCGGTTCAAAAATAAGGGTGTGTGTGTGTGTGTGTGTGTGTGTGTGTGTGTACCAACTCGCGATTTTGTGTCCACATTTCACGATGTTTACCACTAGACCACGAGCTCATACAGCATTGTGCCAGCTCGAGAAGGAGACAATGTTTCCTCCAGATACTTCCATATCTTACTGTGTTGCCAAATTATGCACATGGTCGGACTTACAATTCAGAGGGGTGGCCTGTTTTATTGGTCGCCTTAATTGAACGACTGTGTCTGCAGCGGCCGACCAGTGACCACGTTGAGTGAAGCGGTGCGAGGGATTGAGATTATTAGAGAGGATCGACGGTTAACTGTGCACGTATTCACTAAAATGACACACATCCACACTATTGCAGATTATGCAGATTTGGTGGATATTTACGGGTTTTGCTATGATGTTTTCAACACATTGCGTGAAACAGCTATTCTTTGATGTTCCCGTTTTCCTTTTTGAAGGTATAATTCAAAACTGTGCTGGAACAGCAACACACTGTTGAAATGGTGCAGTGTAGTTGTGATACCACATTTTATCACGGAAGTAACTACCCCAAATTCTGTGCTGTGTGTAGGAACCAAAGAAGTAATTCCTTGTGTATGAATGTTGCTGAATGTAATGTTAATGACTCCGATTTTGTTCTTGCTCAGATAAAGAAGGGAAGTTACAAAAAGTGAATATTTTGCATTACAGAGCGAAAGTTATATTAGGTGAAAAAATAAACGAGTGTTCATCACTGATAAATAACTTTAATATAAATATTACTCTTTCTAAGTCGTTCTAATTACTATCTAAAGTTTCAGCTACACTACGTCGACGTGGAGTTGGAGAAACGCTGGGGCGATTGGCGATAAACTCAGTGACTCAAGAGACTCAAGAGACTCAAGAGACTCAAGAGACTCAAGAGACTCAAGAGACTCAAGAGACTCAAGAGACTCAAGAGACTCAAGAGACTCAAGAGATCACAACAAGAAATCTGCCACAGTTCCTTACCAACATACTGCCACACGACAAAACGCTAACAGAGCGAGTTTAGTTCTAATCGATCTCTCTATATCCTGTTTGAATACCAAGAATACAAGCTGATCTTTTCAATAAAACCATAATAAAAATCGTCTTACCAGCTTACGGCTACTTTCTACGTGTATCTGTGTACTTACCACAGTCGTTTGATTGGTAGTGCAGTTAACTTGCCCCCTAGATCGCCAGACCTTACGCCGTTATATTTGGTTTAAGAGGTTGGATGAAGTGAATACGTAATATGAACTGCTTGATCGCATCACGGACGCTGGTGCTCTCAATAGGGAACGTGCAAAGATGTTCAGACGATTAACACTCCGCGTTCTCCCAACAGTGCACAAATGCATTTAAGTTGACAGTGAGATATTCGAATATTTAATGTGAATTGTTAAACAGCGGTAATGTAACGTGTGCGATACTGCTTCGAGGCGAATGTGTTAAAAATATGCGTTTTTGAACCGACTTTTTAAAACGCATGTTCTAATGTATATTAACTGTTGTGCAAATGTAAGCCTGAAAAATCATCGAGTAATACAAAAAAATAATGTACGTCTCGGAAACCATTCGGCGTAGGAAACACGTCCATGTCAAGATTTTTGCTTATAATGATCGTTCCTGTCATACCCTTGAAAACTTACCATTGGTCCTGGGACCACTCTGCATATTTCCTGATATTGCACGATACTGCTTAAGTGTCCCAAAATCATTTGCCAATAGTTCTTTTCCTCGAGACGTTAAATCTTAACTTCTACGTTTTATGGTTTATTAAAATACTAGCAGATGTCCTCTGCCAGGTTTCATTATTGTAGAAAGTTGATAAAATGTCCACAGGGACAGTGTACACGCAGCTGGAAGGTAACTGACGTTACGCAGAAGTTTATTAAAATTATACATCTAAATGTTTTAACGAAATCGTATAACAGCAGCAGTCGATTCGAGAGCAGCTGGAAGAGTAACAGTTGTGTTTGTGCACTGTTTGTGGAGTTCCTCCGCTCACTTGCTCTTAGCAGATGCGTGAGGACTTTAAGTGTCTCCTTTTCTCTCCAGGTGCGACCAGCTGTGCAATGAAACGACATTGGTGTTTATTAGAACTGATTAATAGTGTAGTGAATTTCATTGTGAAATAGAAGCACATCGTGCAACAAATTAGTGGATCCAAATGGCTCTGAACACGATGGGACTAAACATCTGAAGTCATCAGTCCCCTAGAACTTAGAACTACTAAAACCTAACTAACCTAAGGACATCACACATATCCATGCCCGAGGCAGGATTCGAACCTGCGACCGTAGCGGTCACGCCGTTCCAGACTGAAGCGCCTAGAAACGCTCGGCCACAGCGGCCGGCAGTGGATCCGAGGTGACTCCACGTTAATCTCATGTAACACCGCCTCTACTCTAGATGATGAGCTCAATCCAACGAGAAAGAGAATCCGTTCGTATATTCAGGTAAACCACACCCATCTGATTGGATTCTGCAAAGTTGCCAAATTGCTGGCATTCTGAAAGCTATGTTTCACCTGCTGTATCTAACAGTCCCAGTCATTCCAGAATGAGATTTTCACTCTGCAGCGGAGTGTGCGCTGATATGAAGTTTCAGTCCCAGTCATTTTCTATGGTATTAACCGCTTTTGCCTAACCACTATCTCCTGATTGGTTGGGCCATACTAAGCAAAGCGGTCGACGATGCATCGAGCCGTTTAGCTACACACATCAAAAAAGTTTTGCATCACCCCAGTTCCTAGACTTCCGGAACCTGTACAGAAAATTGGAAGAGAGATCAACATAAACATCATTTCCGCCCTTTTTATTGCTCATAAAAGCAACACATTACATTTGTACCAATGTACAGCGAGACCTTCAGAGGTGGTGGTGGTGGTGGTGCAAATTGCTGTACACACCAGTACCTCTAATACCCAGTAGCACGTCCTCTTTCATTGATGCATGGCTGTATTCGTCGTGGCATACTATCCACAAGTTCATCAAGGCACTGTTGGTCCAGATTGTCCCACTCTTCAACGGCGATTCGGCGTAGATCCCTCATAGTGGTTGGTGGGTCATGTTGTCCATAAATAACCCTTTTCGATCTATTCCATGCATGTTCGATAGGTTTCATGTCTGGAGAACATGCACGCCACTGTAGTCGAGCGATGTCGTTATCGTGAAGGAAGTCATTCACAAGATGTGCACGATAGGGTCGCGAATTATTGTCGATGAAGATGAATGCCTCGCCAATATGCTGAAGATATGGTTACACTATCGGTCGGAGGAGGCATTCACGTATCGTACAGCCGTTACGGCGCCTTCCATGACCACCAGCGGCGTACGTCGGCCTCACATAATGCCACCCCACAACAGAAGGGACCTACCTTTATGTACTCGCTAGACAGCCTGTCTAAGGCGCTCAGCCTGACCGGGTTGCCTCCAAAAACGTCTCCGATGATTGTCTGGTTGAAGTCATATGCGACACTCATCGGTGAAGGGAACGTGCTGACAATCCAGAGCGGTGCATTCGGCATGTTGGGGCCCATCTGTACCAAGCTGTATGGTGTCGTGGTTGCGAAGATAGGCTTGCTATGGACGTCGGGAGTGAAGTTGCGCATCATGCAGCCTACTGCGCTCAGTTTGACTCTTTAACAGGTCGTCCTGTGGCTGCACGAAAAGCATTATTCAACATGGTGGCGTTGCTGTCAGGGTCCCTCCGAGCCATAATCCATAGGTAGCGGTCATCCACTGCAGTAGTAGCCCTTGGGTGGCCTGAACGAGGCATATCGTCGAAAGTTCCTGTCTGTGTGTGTCCTCCATGTCTGAACAACATCGCTTTGGTTCACTCCGAGACGCCTGCACACTTCCCTTGTTGAGAGCCCTTTCTGGAACAAAGTAACAATGCGGACGCGATCGAACCACGGAATTGACCGTCTAGGTATGACTGAACTACAGAAAACACGACCCTGTACCTCCTTCCTGGTGGAATGACGAATTTATCGGCTGACACCCTCCGTCTAATGGGCGCTGCTCATGGATGGTTGTTTACATATTTTTGAGAGGGTTTAGTGATATTTCTGAAGAGTCAAAGAGACTATATCTGTGATACAATATCCACAGCCAACGTATATCTTCAGGAGTTCTGGGAACTGGGGTGATGCAAAACTTTGTGATGTGTGTTCAGCCATTTGCTTGCCCCTGCGCAAAATGTATGTGTCGTATGACATGTACATTTCGGCGCAATGCAAGGGACTGTTAAATACTGATCAATATTTCGGCGCAATCATTACTTTTAAGATTACTGGTGATTAAATACGATAGATTCAGTGGTAAGCAAAAATGATGTATTATTTGCAACTGACAATGTATCACCAATTTGTAAATTACTTAGTTTGAAAGTTTCGAGAATACTCTTACACTATCAGTGATCTGCAACCGTGTGATATTTTCCGAAAGTATGAGATATATGTAACATGTCTTCAGTTTTTCCCACGTCGTTTCACTAAGTTCCTTAATTTTGTACATGTTTTGCAAGCTCTTATTGGATGATTTTTCAGTTACGTGTGATCTATGTTTCGAAAAGTGACCTCAATGTTACGCATGTAGTCTGATTAGTATACCTGTAATAATAACCCAGTGATCACTATTACCATCAGTGCTAGGTGTTCTTTTTACTGACGTGATAGGTATAGGGGTTGTTTCATTCTTATAGGGAATTTAACACATTTCTATGCCGGTTTTAGCAATGCTCTTTTGCTAAAAACCCGACTCCACACATTCACTGCATGCAGTTTCCTTCACAACGTTCGCTCGTAAACTGGTGAGATGATTATTCGTTCACTGAGAGGATTAATTCCCACAGGATCAGAAACTGAATGAATGAATGAAAAGCCCTGGCACTCCTCTCTGCTCCCTGTCAGTGTCTTACGACAATTATTTTAGATGGCTGCGAGTGGTATACCATTCCACGTGGACACGTTGGACAGTCCGCGTTGATATAACAACAAATCGTGCAACTTCATGCACTATCTGGTCGTGGACACGACCAAACATGAAAGTTACACTCTGCCTTTTTGTCAGGTTTCCGTTTCGCCACGCCGACTGACATTACTGCATTCATGCCTTACAATCAACTGACACGCACAAACCACTTCTCTGCCAGGTCCATATCAGCGGTAGTGTGTTAAATGATAGTCTGGTGTCAGTTCTACGCCATCTACAACGTTTCAAACCTGTGTGTGTGTGTGTGTGTGTGTGTGTGTGTGTGTGTGTGTGTGTGTGTGTGTGTGTGTGTGTGTGTGTGTGTGTGTGTGTGTGTGTCACACTAGTGACTGAAAACCAACTGGAAGAAACAAAATGATACAATTCCTAAGTTCAGCAAGCACTCAACTCCTGGAGCTTATACACTGATGAGCCGAAACATTATGACCACATACGTAAAATCGTGCTGGTCCACTTCTGGAATGCAATAATTCAGCAGTGATTCTGCATGCCATGGATTCGGCAAGTACTTGATACGTTTCCAGTGCTTTCTGGCACCAGATTCCCACGCACGAGTCACACTTCTCGTAATTTACGGGCCTTTGGTTTGTGGGCGTGAAGCTGGTACCCGATAGCGTCCCTGTTGGGTGTCATCAGATTCAGATAAGCCGAATCTGACCGCCAAGACATCAAAGTGAGTTCACTATATGCTCCTCAAACCACTGTAGCACGATTCTGGTCTTTTCACATAGACAGTTATCCTGCTCGAAGATTCCATCGCGATTGAGAAAGTTTCAAGCATAAGGGCTTTCAGGTGGCGCCTAATAATGTTCTCCATGTCCACATCTGCCACAGCGCCTTCGATTACTACCACAGGTTCCATGGAAGCCCAGGTGAATGTTTTGTATAACATAATACTGCTCCTACCGGTCTATTTCCGTGGTGCGCTGCATGCCTGGATGAAGGCATATCTGGACACGACCATCTACCTGATTTAACAATAAATGGGGTCCATCCAACCAGGCGGCGCGATCCATAGATCAGTGGTTCAGTCTCCATGATCCCGTGCCCACTGTAATCGTAAATGACGATGTCGTCGGTTCAACATGGGAACACTTGAGGGTCCTCTACTGCAGAACACAATGTGCAACACGGTGCGCTGAACGGCATGCCACAACACACTTGCGCCTACGGCAGCATTGTACTCTGTAATCGTATCTGCTACAAATCGCCGTCTATGCTGCTTCAGAGAACGGGCAAGCCTTCTACCCCCATGTTCCGTGATAAGGTATGGATGTCCAACTTCTTGTGGCCCAATCGTGGTTTCAGTATTCTTGGAACACTTTCCATGGATGCTCAAGACAGGAGCACTAGTAGTCAACCAGCTTCGCCGTTTCCGAGATGCTCGCTCCAAGGCACTGAGCCACAATAATCCCGATTTTGCCAAAGTCGCTGGATATCCTCATTTGCGCCACTTATCGTCGCTAGAATGATTCCTCGTTCGTCTCTGTTCGGCTCATATACTGCTATTACCGCGTCACGTGGTGTCAGGGCCACCAGGCAACGTACAACCTCGTGGTGTGCAGTGATCATAATGCGTTGTCTTGTCAGTGTAATTCTGTATTGCAGGAGTTCTGTACTGAAGACAGGCAAGGTTTCAAGAATTTTGTCAGAATGACATGTGGGTAATTCGATGAACTCTTGGGGCTATTCAATGGAAGGAGACAGATTTTAGAGCTGCAGTATCACCGGCTGAACAACTTCTTGTAAACCTTCTGTATTTGGCAACAGATAATATACTCTAATCGGAGATCACACTCTAAGATTAGTGAAACTGTGCTTAGAAAGTGCTGAATTATCGTGAATGTACTCAGTTTTTAGAACCAAGTACTGAGGAGTCGCAATTGTATAAACACAAGGGGAGAGAGAGGAAAGGAAAAAAAAAAAGGGGCAGACGGTATGGCAATGCGCAAGCGCCAGTCACCCAACTCTGCCGTTTTGATGCTCACTGAAACTACAAACTCGACACAAAACTTCCCAGAAATAATTTTCCAAACTCTTGATTACGAAGACCTGTTGAAAAGAGTTGAAAAGAGTTGAAAAAGTAGGTAAACTTTGAGTTGAAAACAGTTGTCAATCGAGTTAGTTGGAGTTAGTTTTCGGTGCGATGGTACCTTCATGACTAGGGTTCGAGGTTGATAGTCTTTTACCGAGTATCACAAGACGAGGCTTAATGAAATATACAGGGTGATTCAAAAAGAATACCACAACTCTAGGAATTTAAAACTCTGCAATGACAAAAGGCAGAGCTAAGCACTATCTGTCGGCGAATTAAGGGAGCTATAAAGTTTCATTTAGTTGTACATTTGTTCGCTTGAGGCGCTGTTGACTAGGCGTCAGCGTCAGTTGATGCTAAGATGGCGACCGCTCAACAGAAAGCTTTTTATGTTATTGAGTACGGCAGAAGTGAATCGACGACAGTTATTCAGCGTGCATTTCGAACGAAGTATGGTGTTAAACCTCCTGATAGGTGGTGTATTAAACGTTGGTATAAACAGTTTACAGAGAATGGGTGTTTGTGCAAAGCGAAAAGTTCTGGACGGCCGAGAACGAGTGATGAAAATGTAGCACGCATCCAGCAAGCATTTGTTCGCAGCCCAGGAAAATCGACTCGCAGAGCTAGCAGAGAGCTGCAAATTCCACAATCAACTGTATGGAGAGTCCTACGAAAAAGGTTAGTTATGAAACCTGAACGTCAACTACCCGAGGCGATGGATCGGCCGCCAGGCAGCCCGTGACAGAGCACTTCATCACTGGCCTCCAAGAAGCCCTGATCTTACCCCCTGCGATTTTTTTCTTATGGGGGTATGTTAAGGATATGGTGTTTCGGCCACCTCTCCCAGCCACCATTGATTTGAAACGAGAAATAACAGCAGCTATCCAAACTGTTACGCCTGATATGCTACAGAGAGTGTGGAACGAGTTGGAGTATCGGGTTGATATTGCTCGTGTGTCTGGAGGGGGCCATATTGAACATCTCTGAACTTGTTTTTGAGTGAAAAAAACCTTTTTAAATACTCTTTGTAATGATTTATAACAGAAGGTTATATTATGTTTCTTTCATTAGATACACATTTTTAAAGTTGTGGTATTCTTTTTGAATCACCCTGTATATTCATTTTGGGTCATTTTAAGCCAGAAAATGATGCATTTTATTTGTCCTTTTTTCCATTTCAACTTATTTGGGGGTTTATTTATTTCGAAATGAACGGTTTCATCTGCAACTTCACCCTCTTTCGACTAATATTGGTTGTTCTCATTTCGAACCATCATCGGGTCACTTCCAACAGATGTTTTGTGTAGTAAGCAGAACCATATCTGAAAGAAGAACCTTTGCACCTAAGAACCTGATGTCTATTATACTGCAACACCAACTAAGTGACGGTTTTGGAAGTCCCATTTCTGTAACCGTGTGTTGCAGTCAAATACGATCCCAGTTACACCAATTTTAATTACTTTTTCGAAGATGTGTATTGCGGTGTCACTAAAGTCGTTCTAAGTGGCCAAAATAGTTCATTCTAATTCTCCAAAACTATTTTGGCAAACACGGAGTTCGTATTTCGTATTATGTTACTCTTAAAAGCACATGTCTGAAAGAAGCAGCTTTTCTTTCATAGTAAACTTTCTTTGCACTACTTTGCATGCCACCACAATATGGCTGTTAGTATCCACTGATCCATATTTTTTACTATTTCAATCACTGTTTGCCTTGAACTTAGAAAGTTTATATACTACTAAGTTACCTCAAGACATTAGCACACATTTCCACACATTTGTCAGCCACTAAGTTATGGAGTGAGGAAACTGCTGGTCAAATTTACCGCTGTGTCTTAACAGACTCTAGTTTCCCCACATGAGTGAGGGTTTAGTGACGTTTTTACACAATTTGCATTGCAAAACACCTACCGATATATTTCAAGATGCCTCACAAATACACGCCAACTTTTCCCCTGCTGGACTTGGGCTCTCTTTCGTGACTGGTATATGATCCCCAAATCTTAATTTCTTCTCCATCTCCTTTAAGTTTGGTTTGTTCATATTGTTGCCCCCACCGTTATGACAGATGATCTGCAGTGAAATTACCTACCTAAACACTTACCTGGCTGTCCTGTAGACACGTTTGAATGATAGCGCAACCTGTTGTCAGGTGCAGCAGGCTTAACGCGTCCCGCGAAGTTTACCAAGCTTCCGGAAACGCAAATTGGCCTGCTTTAACCACTGTCCTTCAGTGCACATGTACTGTACTCTTGGGTCTCCGTTGCTGAGGAGTAAGCTGCCTCAACACGTTCGATGCCCACGCCCCTCCAGACGGCAGACGCCACGCCAAGTGTGTTCTGACTTTTCAGTGTAATTACGCACAAATTTTATTTGTATAGAAATGTCTCAAGACAAGTGTGGGCGTAAGAGGAAATTATTTCCTGTTAACGTAAATTTTGTGAGTAATTGCGTTGAAAGTAATTATTTTATAGATAGAGAACGACAAATTCAAAATAAATGAACTTACCTGCACAAGTTTCACCAAAGAATGCTAGAGAGATCAACCAACAGCCAGATCGCAATCTATGTTCAGTGCATAGTGCCTGGGCACGGACTGACACATATCCGAGTTAACACAGTAAACAAATCGTAGACTAGACGGCGCCGATAGTTTGAACACGCTAGGGGAGGCGTCAGCCATCTGCCGCCCCCCGAGCTGCCACGCCCGGCAGCGCGGAGGCACCAAACGCGTTAATGGTTGCTGCGGAGGTAGGGGGTAGGCATGGTGTAAGGAGAATCTGTACACCTCTGAGTATACCTAACTGTGTAAGTCGATTATACAAATCATTTAGGCATTCGCTACCTCTGTGTGTGCTACTTCTAGTGTTTAAATGATCGATGACATAAAATACCCAAGTTATAGGAATAACTTAGGTTCTGGTTCTTCAGTATGAAGAAACCAGATCTTACTGTCCACATTGCTCGCACATCGTAGTCTTCTACGCAACGGCAAGAGCTTCTTTCTGCCTTACACGACCGTCCAATAGGGCTTCGAAAAGCCCATCGTTGTTTCGTTAGTAGTAGTGATCGTAGTAGCAACTGGAAGGAAAAGTTCTGTGGTAAAATAGTAGTAACTGAACAAATGTAAATGTAGGAGAAATGGAAGAAATGTAGGAGAAACCTTCTTCCCGGTCAATTTTGTGCAATGAGGTTAAATTATATTTTTATTAATTTCTTACAATGTAATAATGAGATTATGAAAATGTAATTCCATAGAAAAAAGGTAGATACTAAATTAAAGCCATAACTCAGGCATGAAATCAAACGCAATGAAACAAATGAAGTTATAAACACTAAACAACATTTAGTAATGAGATCACCCTAATAATGCATTTGTATTTTGGAGCTGTTCTTATCAAACTAGCTTTCTACAGAACTATTCCAGAAGCTTCAATGTCACAGAGACTATTAAAGACATCTTTAGAAATGAGTACATACCATAGCATTATTAAGACACCATTATGAAAAAATGTCGTGATGACTGATAAACAGTACACTGCGCTCATAATTTGAATGATCTTTACCAAGTGCCACAATGAGAGTCCGAAACAGATAGTCTTTTATTGTGTGTCTTTTCGTACGAGTACCAAGACTGTAGCTTCACTTTGGCACTGTCTATTATTTCCCTTATTTTATCCAAATTAGAAGATTTGTTACGCACCTATGGAACCAGTTGTGTCATGCAAATACCTGTCCAGAACAATGCACGGGAACATTAAAAGCACAGATTATGCAGTCATGGTTCTAGGTAAAACAAAATAACCTTCGATTTGTTGCTAGGATACTGGATAACTACAGGTTTTCTACGACAAAGGTTGCTTATAGGGGAGTTGCTTCCATGCTGGAACACAGCTCCAGTACGAGGAGTCCCTATAGGGTTTGGCTTAGTAACGCCATAAAATCCATACAGGCAGCCAGTCGAAAAAAGATTTCGAGTATTTAGCGAGAACATAAAAAGATTACAAGAACCGACTCACAGCGCCGAATTTACGACTGTTTCAGTCGACCATACGCCTCTTCCGTCGAGAGTGTACGCGATCTTTCATTACGCGCTTCACGCGTTAATGGAGTGGGAAGAAACCGTGATGCGTGGTTCAACGGAAAATTGAATTTGCAGCAAGAGGCCAGAAAAATAAATGTTTTGCCTCTTCAATAGATTTAGTCCATATTTCCTGCCTAACATCTAGGCCTCTTCCAACTTTCGTTCCATAAATAGTCGCACACGACGTTAATGGAAAAGTGTGCACTACCTTTTCTTACAATTTATCGACAATCGTGTATAATGATGAAGCGCTGTCTACCGGTACATAAGCACGCATGCCGTGCCAGCTACCGTCCAATAGTTTGGAATTATACAGGATGGTCAAAGCTGAAAAGCTTGTAGGGTAGGTTGTGCTGATTAGTAGTTGCTAAGAAAAGAATTAGATGCGTCGCGACGTTTCCGTGTTAATTAGCTTTAACGTTAGCCAATCGGGACATTACGCGCGCACTTTCAAGCGAACCACCCAGATGAATTAGTCGGTTGCTCTCATGACAGATGACACGCGAGACTGCTCAGCCTTTGGCACACATCCGATCCATTTTTTGTATCGCTCTCTTGTTCGGTTTTAGGAAACCGAACGAGAAACACTTTCGGCGACACCATCTCTGGCAGGTCGCTTGAATATGCATCCACAACAGCCTAATTGGTTAACTTCAAAGCTAATTAAGTCAGAAGCTGCGCAAAGTACCGAATTTTCTTATTTTTCAGCACCTGCAACAGCCTTACAAACTTTTCAGACTTTTGACAACCTTGTCTAGGCAGATACTGATACTACAGCGAAAGAAATGACAACGGACGGACTACATACTACCACCTTTGTTAATCTATAGAACAAAATGACCCCTTGCTTGGGGCCATATTTACACACAATGAAAGACACTTTACTGAGTTATCCTGGTTCCAGGTTATCATAGACGATTGGTATAATCTTCTTGGGAGATACAAAATTATAAATATTCCTGATAAATAGACGACGATGTAGTTAGCGACGCCATATTTGCATCCCGTGTCTGATATCGATATTAACCATATGTCGGAAGGTGAGACACCAATGCAAACTTTGAATTATTGTGGTTTCTTATTTCAGTTGTATTTGTTCCTTTGTGTAGGTGAAATCAGTACCCTAACTCCTTTACAAATGAACCGAGTACTTTCTGTTTCGAACATGTGATCATCTTTGTCATTTAATGGTACCTCTACAATTTATTGAATGCCGATTTCATCACAGAATCATGACTTTCACTGAGTTACAGCTGAAGATAACGGAAAAAGAAATTTAGATCTATTACGTGCCAATGCTGCGTTCTCACTGACTCTCTCTTGGCTTCACTGAGATCCACACGAAATTAACATTTGTCACTAACTTCATACACCCCTATTGCTCGTGTGTCGTCGTGCCGCTGAACACCTGCAAGCAATATTTTTATGCTCGTAGCCAAAGTACTGGAGTCACACGCCGAGTTACACGTCCTCACCCAACTGTCACGGAAGTGAATTCGACGGACCCAGCCTGTTTAAAGTGGGTGGATGGATACAGACTACTGTTGCTTGCTCTTCTTGCTTTTAGCCTGCACTTCTTTAGCTTTTGCTGAGCCTTTGATCACGCCTATGCACCTTAAGAAAGCTATCAGGAGCAACAGGCCTATACCCGCGACTACAATGCAGCCGAGGACGATGAACGCAATGACGTCCAGCAGCAGCAGTTGGTACCACTCCAGATCGACGGCGGCAGAGCGCAGGTGCCTGGCTCCCTTGTGCCTGATGACGTATTCCGACCAGTAGACGGCGGCTTCCCGAGGACTCATGGGCCTGTCCTTGTACGCTTCTGACAGCATCATGGCTCTCTTCCTGTACCTGTGGATATCATAACAGTGTACTCTGAATTATTACTATATCAAAATGGCGGGGTGTACAGGGTTAGGTATTAATAAAAAGACAGAATATCTGGTCGAAAGTACACTACTGTTTGTGAAAATTGCAACATCCATTAAGAAAGATCTGAATCACTCCAAAATCGGAGGATGTGTACATCAATGGAATGATAATGAGTGGTTAAGTTTGCAGAGAGATGGAGTGCATGTAAGCCCAGCAGTGCCCTCCATATAGTATAAAACATATCGAAGGAGTCAGTATCCGAGGTGCAGAACGAGAATTCTGTACGCTGTGAGTTAACGAGCGTTGCGCTCTCATTTAAATATATGGCCGAACGAGTTAGCCTACAGGAATTGTGAAACGAACCCTGTCGTCCAGGACCACGTGCCACAAAGGGCGCAGATTCACCACGAGATGGGGAAATTCACAGGCGTCTATTATCTATTGAGGCCTAAGCGCTGTAGCGTGCGAGTGAGACAGACGAGAACCTACGTCATAGGAAAACCCAGTAGAAGCCGTCTGTGGCGGAGAGGACGTAGAGTTTTAAATATGGTGGACCTAAGATCGGCTATAACGGTAAACATTTATGGAAACTATTTAATTCTGTAGTAATGCAGGGAATGAAGCCACAGTAATTTTAATCTACCATCCTTCATAAATTTTCATGGTGATGCCAATAAAACTTTAATATTGATCATATCTATAATTGTTTAGGATTTACTGTTAAAGTGAAATTAACAAGTTTCGTAACAAAAACCTGAATGATAAAATCTGAGCACTTCGGTCGATCTTAACGATCGACATTTCATGTAGAAGAACATCATTAAAATAACACACGTTGTAAATATCAACTCTGTAACTTTGTTTAAAAGATATAGTAAATTTAAATTATCAACATTTTTAGTTAAGCCCCAGATAATCATTTCCTCCACACACAACACATTAAACGATGACAGCATGACACCTTATTGAATGATTAGGTAACAGAATATTTGTTGTAAAGTTGGTACTGAATAATAAAGATATTTCATGAGTATATGTAAACTACGTCGTTATGTTATTAATATGAACTTGGCTGCCACTTTTGTGTGTCAGTCTCATATTACATCCTATGATTAAACCAAGGGTATCCAACGAAATAAGAGGAAAACTACAAAAATAATTTATTCATACTCCCTTAATATTAGGTTGAAAGAAAAATATGAAAACTGAAAAGTCAGAATGATTCAGGTGATCCCTTTCGATAATAACAAAAATCACATTAATACCTCTCTAAGTGGCGAAATACGGAATGAAGTTCAAAAACGGCTTATTGAACTCTGATAGCCTTTATAATGCTTTATAATACTAACCACAAGAATGACAGAAGGGCAACAAACACTAAAATGGACAAAATAGGACAAGAAAACCACATAGAGACGCATGAAATATGTAGAAGAGATCAAAACAAGAGAGCAGATTACCATGGCTGGCTGACCATGAGAATAAAAAGGAGAAGTCAGCCACTCTGAAACATATTAAAACCTCCACCCTAAAAGCACTAGGGTGGAGGACACAGAGGGACGAAGAACATGCGCTAAAACTTACATCAAATTATAAAACCCACCATCACGAATAAAACTAACTACAGCTGCTGTTGAGGCATTGTAGCCCAACACCGAAGGTAGAATGCTGGTAAAGTTAAAAGACCGTCGCACAGCAGCTAAAGGAGGGCAGTCCAACAAGAGGTGGAAGACTTATCTGGGAGCCACAGCGACACCAAGGTGGGTCCTTCTGACGGAGGAGGTAACCATGTGTGTGAATGTATGGCCAATGCGGAACTGGCTGAGGACAACTGATTCCCTGCGAGAGGACAGCATTGAAGACTTCCACACATTCGCAGTCTCCTTAATGACGTGCAGTTTGTTGTGCCTTCTGTTATGCCATTCCGTCTCCCAAAATACTCTGTGGCGTAAGACAGAACGCAGGTCAGTTTCGGAGATGCCCATCTCCAGAAGTGGTTTCCGCGTAGCCTGTTCGGCCAGCCTGTCGGCAAGTTCTTTGCCTAGGATTCCGACGTGTCCTCGGGTCCACACAAACACCACTGAACGACCGGACTGTTCCAGGCCATAGATGGACTCCTCGATGTTTGCTATCAAAGGATGGCGAGCAGTCAGGGTTTAACTTCAGTGCTAAGAAATATGACCCCAAATCTTTCCCCTCCCCCCTGTCGACACCATAGGAGGAACGCCAGGCCAAAGATGATAGTGAAGCTTATTCATCCCGGTACCTTGTATGTACGAGAGTTGTTGGGGAATCTTAGCTTGTAGACTGCTCAAGGAGTCAGTACACAGGAGAAAACTCGCCAGGGCATGAGTGGATGTGCTAAAGAGCACGAGATATGGTCTCCAGCTCTGCAGTGAAAACACTGCAGCCATCTGGCAAGGAGTGCTGTTCAATATGTCTTCCACAAACATACGCAAAAGCTTTGTGACCATCAGCCATTGAGATATCGATGTAATCCACTTCTTGGTCCCAGTACATGTTGAGAAACGAGAGTGCCACAGAGTTAACAGAGTCCTTAGGGCCATGCAAAAGGTCCAGAAGCATCTGCAGCATAGGTGCACACCATGGAGGTGTACGTGGATGGACCTCAAAGAGACGTGGTAATGGGAAGGACTCCAGACAGAAGGGACCTAATGCGAACCGCAATCGTAAGCCCTGACCTGGGCCGCCGATGCGGGAGATGAACCGCCATGGTTGGGAAAACGATACGGTAATTTGGATGTGCAGGAGAACTACGAATATGGTGCAACGTAACTGGCAAGCAGTTGTGCACGCCTAACCTTCAATGGAGGGACTCCAGCCTCCACCAGTACACTGGTCACCGGACTTGTTCTAAGAGCTCCTGTCACTAGGCGCACAACTCAGCGGTGCACTGGGTCGAGTAAACGCAACGCCGAGGGCGCTACCGAACTGTAAACCAGACTCCCATACTCAGGGTGGGATTCAACAAGGTCTCTGTAGAGCTTCAGCAGTGCAGAGTGATCTGCACCCAACTTGGTGTTGCTCAGGCAGCGGAGAGCATTGAGGTGCTGCCAGAACTCCCGCTTAAGCTGACGAAGGTGAGGTAACCAAGTCAATCAGGCGTCGAAAACCAGTCCTAAGAATCGATACGTCTCCGCTACAGTGAGTGGATCGTCATTAAGATAAAGTTCTGGTTCTGGATGAACGGTACAACACCGACAGAAATGCATGACGCACGACTTCGCGGCTGAAAACTGGAAGCCATGGTCTAGAGCTGATGACTGCGCCTTGTGAATGGCTTCCTGCAGGCGCCACTCAGCAACACCAGTACTGGAGGAGCAGTATGAAATGCAAGAGTCATCCGCATAAAGAAAAAGTGAGATCGACGGCCCTACAGCTGGTGCTAGACCGTTAATAGCCACTAAAAACAGAGATACACTCAATACCAAGTCCTGCGGAACTCCACTCTCATGAATACGGGTGGGGGGGGGGGGGGGGAGGGTGTGGTTAACTGTGTGAGGCACTGATTTCGACACGGAAAGTACGGAGCAACAGGAAATTCTAGATAAAAATCGGGAGCGGGCCCTGGAGACCCCACTCACACAATGTGTCGAGGATATGATGTCGCCAGGTCGTGTCTTATGCTTTACGTAAGTCAAGAAAGATGGCAACCAGATGTTGGCGTCTGGAAAAGGCTGTTCAGATGGCAGACTTGAGGGACACGAGAATAACGGTGGTAGAGTGACCCTGGCAGAAGCCGCCCTGACATGGAGCCAGTAGGCCATCGTGACTCCAGAACCCAGCACAACTGCTGACACACCATACATTCCAGCAGGTTACAAAGAACATTGGTGAAGCTAATGGGCTTGTGGCTATCCACATCAAGTGGGTTTTAACCGGGTTTGAGCACCGGAATGGTGGTTCTCTCCCACCATTGCGATGGAAAGACGTCATCGCACCAGATCCAGTTTAAAATGAGATGTCTCTCGTAGTCAGACGAGAGAGGTTTAATAGTTGACTGTGGATCCCATCTGGCCTAGGAGCTTTGTTGGGATGATGTAAAAGTGCGCTGAGGAGCTTCCACTCTATAAATGGGGCGTTATAGGGTTCACTGACGTGCAGTGAACGAGAGGACTTTCCATCCGCCATTTGAGGGTGCGCCTCTCTGCCGCAGAGGCTCAGGCATAGTGCTCAGCGAAGTGCTCGGCAATCACGTTTGCATCGGTAGATAACACGCCATTTATGTTAATATCAGGAACGTCTGTTGGGATCTGGTACCCAAAAAAACGTCTGATCTTTGTCGAGACTTGGGAACGCGACATGTGGCACCCAGTGGTCGACACATACCTCTCCCAATACTCGTTTCCCTCGTTTTATAAGCTGGCGAATGTGGGCACAGAGTCGCTTAAAGGCTACTAGGTGCTCTAGGGAAAGGTGCTGCTTATGTCACTGTAGAGCTCACCGACACTTTAATTGTCGCAACGACTTCCAGCGACCACCAAGGGACTGCCTTTCGCCACGGGCACTCTAAAGAACGAAGGATCTCGTTTTTCCGTCGCAGAAATTATAATAGTGACCTGCTCAACAACAACGTCGATGGCACCATATGGGGGAGATTCAGCGGTGACCGCAGACTTTAAGGCTTCCCAGTCTGCCTTGTTTAAAGCCCATCTGGGTACGCGTCCGTGGGCATGCCGCCGGGGGAGTGACAGGAAGATGGGAACAAATAAATAAAACCACCTACAGCCTCCTTATGACTATTTTGTCGCTACCAGTTTCAACGCTTCAGTGCGTCATCTTCAGGCTGTTTTTGATGCGATACACGTTGTTATGATCGCCATGCATAACATCAGTTGCCAGCATTACTGGATACGGAGATGAAGTGTCAGCACTCCAACCTGTATCACACCAAAAACAGCATGAAGATGACGCACTGAAGCGTTGAAACTGGTAGCGACAAAATAAAATCATAAGGACGGCAGTAGGTGTTTTTATTTATTTGTCACGATAGTAAACGGCCGTCGTCCCAGATACCTCCTGCTAAAAGGATGGACATACAAAAGGAAGATGGGGATGTGGTCACTACCAGTCAGGTCGTCGTGTGCTCTCCAGTGGATAAATGGGAGAAGGCCCGGGCTGCAAACAGGGATCACTGGCCGAATATGTGCAATGTGCCACACTGAAACGTGTGTGGACACCTGTATTTAGGGGCAGAGATCGAGTTGGTACAGTAAAATTTCGATCTCCTACCTTGCCCAGTTAGCATGGAGCCACCACACAAGGGGTTATGGGTATTAAAATCTCCCAAACGTACGAAAGGTTAAGGGAGTTGATCAAACAGTGCAGCCAATACGTTCAGGGGTACTGCACCATCTAGAGGGAGATACACGTTGCACACAGTTATTTCCTGTGTTTTCCTTATCCCGACTGCCACAGTTTCAAGAGGGGATTGAAGGGGCACAGGTTTACTGCATACCGAGTTCATGACAGACACAAACTCCACCTGACACACTATTATAGCTGCTACGGTTCTTTTAATATCCCTTATAATTGTGGAGGGCAGGGGTCCGCATTGCCGGGAACCAGGTTTCCAGGAGGGTAATGCAGGAAGCCCACTGGTAGGAACCTGGGTTGAGAGTGTCCCTAGAGATCACTTCCTTGCCAGAGGAGCCAAGACTTACACTTCACTGGCTGAGAAGTGGGGACCGACGTCCCAAATGGTTGGGGGAGGGGGGGGGGGTTGCTACTGAAGTAGGTTGTGTAGGACCAACAGTGGGGGGGGGGGGGCACTCCCCTCCCTATCACCCACTATCAAGGGGGCAGGTTGAGTCTGACAGCTCGAAGAGTCAACTGTATGCAGCGGAACAGAAGATGATAGAACCGTTGTCATAGTGGTGGTGTAGGTTGACGTCATATGCACAGGATGTAGCCTCTCATTTTCTCTTAACCTCAGTGTAGGTCAGTAGATCTACGGTCTTGTATTCCATTATTTTCTTTCTTTCTGGAGAATCCTGCAGTTTGGCGAGCAAGACGAATGGTGCTCTCCACAGTTGACACAGATGGGAAGCAGGGCACAGGGAGTATTGGTATGTGAAGGACGTCCACAATCCCGACAGTTGATGTTGAAAGTATAGCAGGAAGACGTGAACAAACTTACAGCACTTAAAGCATGGCATCTAGGAGGGATATTTGGCTTTACATCACAGTGGTAAACCATCACCTTGACCTCAGGTAATGTGTAACCCTCAAAGGCCAAGCTGGAGGCACAGCTGGCAACCTGATTATCCCTTGGACTGCGCTGGACGCGCTGGACGAAATTAACTCCTTGTCGCTCTAAATTGGCGCGCATCTCATAATCAGACTGTAAAAGATGGTCCCTGTGAAATGTGATACCCTATAAGCTCTTATGTGGAGTGATGGCAACAGAAGTATCCCCAGCCTGTCACAGTCGAGTAGTGCCTGTGACTGGCCAGATGATGCTGTTTTGATCAAGACCGACCCTGACCTCATTTTGGACAGGCTCTCCACCTCCCCAAACTTGCCGCTAAATGCTCCACAAAAAACAGAGGTTTCATTAACAAGAAAGATTCCCCAACAACTCTCGTACATACAAGGTACTGGGGTGAATAAGCTTCACTATTTGGCCTGGCGTTCATCCTATGGTGTCGCTAGGGGGGAGGGGAACGATTAGGGGTCATATTTCTTAGCACTGAAGTTAAGACCCTGACCGCTTAGAGACTGCTGGTGTTTGACCACCAGCAAGAGATGACGTACCACGCTTTATGGCGTGTCATCCGCCCTGATGCCACCCACTCCGACCAGGGGCCCAGCCTACAGGCGCCACCCAGCCACAGCCACCTGGCTGGATGGGCATCTACTCCTTGGCATACGTGGGGAGTTAATGGTGCAGGCATCAGAAGAGTGATACCTGTGTGGTCATAGCACTACAACCAACAGGGTACATGGCGGCCCCACCACAATGGACTTGCTACCGTGCTGGATCTCAGGCGCAGACGGGTTAAGAAGTCCATTATCGTCGACAGTGCAGAAAGCGTTACTGACAGAGGATGGAGGAAAACGCATCCAGGAAGGTGACTTCGCAAAACAGCTGGAGAATGATCGGAAGTGCAGATTCCACTTCGACGAAGGATGCGAGAGGTCTCGGCGCATGATGGACACGATGCACCATGTAAGGCGCCCTTCCCCAATTAGGACGCTCTTCGGGAAAATTTGGAAAAATGGAGGTCAAACCCTACAGGGGAGCATCACATAGAAGCCGAAACATGCTAGATTCCTTTTAGTCGCCTCTTACGACAGGCAGGAATACATGGGGACTATTGCAACCCGCAGGGGGTACAAACCGCGTGGTACTGTTCTCGAACAGCGTATCCAGGCCCTCTGATTCCATTTCACGATTTCTACAGGCCCTTTCAGCACGTGGCTGCTTCAGATCGCACTGAATTCTCACAGTGTAAGTGCATGTGCAGTTCTTAAATCGAATTATTTATTGTTATTTCCCTAATCTGCGAAATAAATTGCACAGAAATCCGGTTTTTCTTGGTGTTCCAATTTTCACGAACAGTAGTGTAATCGAATCAAACGAGTTTGCGCTCTTGACTTGATGCATTCACTTTCAAGACAGTTGACCACTTCAAGTACTTGGTGTGGGAATTTCCGCAGAAAATATTTAAATGTTTCTTTCATACATTAAACGCCTTTTTCGTGTTGCAATATAGTATTTTCCAGGCTGGTTTCACCTTTAATATAAAAGACGTCTTCAGTGGAATTTTGTAGTTACTAACTTGTCCTGACAAAGTCTACGTGTCATCTGTTAATAGGCTAGCAGGCATACTGTTTCCGCTTAACTTTGTGTGCGAATTTTCAGAATTGTCCTCCGATAACATCCACAAGTAGATTTCCAGATGCATAAGAAGTAGTATCGGCCTGCAGCAGCAGCGGTTGTTTTTGTTTGTACAGAGTCGCTAATTATTGTTTACTCAAGAGCTATCAAGAAGCTATTATCTGCGTGCTTGTCTGGATTGCGTAATGTAATTACTTTTTCTAAGTGCTTGCGTATTTTTTTCGTACATTAGCTTTGTGTGAACTGGCTTTTCAGTGAGAACTGTTTGTACATAAGAGCTTGCGGATTTTCTGGCCTTAATGTAGAATCAGAATACTGTAGAACAAATTTTAATGCTGCTTTTCTATTTTCCTCGTTTATACTTTGTGCGCTTCAGTAGCGATACAGTCTTGTAATTTTATCTCTTACCTCTGTCTGTTTGTTTTTTTCCCTTCTTCAATTAGCCCTGACTGCTTTGTATTTTTCAAGTTTTGTACAGATCTTTTGCACAGTACGAAATGGAAAGGGAATGTGCTTGTTGTGTGCGGACACAAAGAAAATGGTCACTGTCCAGATACAGCTGGAAGCATTAACCTCGGTCGGCAGTCTCCAGGATACTGCTCAAAGCTGCAGCGACAATGGTGATCCAGCGGCGGAACTTTGACAGATTTGGTCCCGCTGGAATTCTTGGGAAACCCCATTGTAACTGTCTTCCGAAACGCAGTATTTGATCTGTCTTCACTTGAAAGTGACTAGCGGACATTGGTGGGTTCGCATGCGTCTGGGCAGAGGGCGAAACTGGAACTGGCTGCTCCGTTACGCCTTAGCAACAGGTACGAGATGCAACCCAGTGTAGGTAACACAGTTGAGTCAAGATGAGATGCCTCTTTTTTGGGGACAGGTTGCATTTCCTCCCAAATCTGGATGATGATCATCATGTTCGGTTTGTGAGGCGCTCAACTGCCCGTTCATCAGCGCCCATACGAAGTCCCAATTTTTACACAGTCCTTTTTCTTTTCACAATCCAATCCAGTCACTCTCACAAATGATGATGAAATGATGAGAACAACACAAACACCCAGTCACCAGTCAGAAAATCCCCAACACAGCTGGCAATCGAACCTGGGACCCCATAATCCAGAGGCGGCAATGCTAGCCCCTAGACCACAAGTTGTGGACCCCCAGTCTGGACAAATGCAGAGAGCGAGTATGCTAACCATTGGGAAATCCAACGTTGGACGAATAATGGAACCCGTTATGAAAAGTGCAGGCAGACCGGAAAAGAATGCCAGTGTGTACTCTGCATGTTTGTCGGGAGATATTGTACTAGAAGTGGAGGGGGTTCTGACAGCGTCTGTCTAAAGCACTGCTTGCAACCAGCTGCAAATCTTGTCTCATGTTGTCATGAATGACGCCTGCCACTTGGGTGCTGAGGTCATCCTCTGTTCTGGTGAAGGTAACATGCATCACATGCGGGGTGCAAGTTCAGCTCACTATCTGTAGCGTTGTACCCAGAGTCGATCGCGGTCCTCTGGCTTTGAGAAGAGTGAACCACTGGAGCAGATAATTCTGTGACGATATCGAATGCGAATCTCTCGACCTCCGCTACTGAGTGAGAGTCTTAGTGTCTCACCTCAATGTCAGGAGTGCAATGCATGCAGGAAGCGGCTATTATTGCTACACCACGAAGATGACGTGATACAGACGCGAAATTTAAACGACAGGAAGAAGATGCTGTGATATGCAAATGATTAGATTTTCAGAGCATTCACACAAGGTTGGCGCCGGTGGCGACACCCACAACGTGCTGACACGAGGAACGTTTCCAGACGATTTCTCATACACAAACAACACATGACGGGCGTTGCCTGGTGAAATTATGTTGTGATGCCTCGTGTAAGGAGGAGAGATGCGTACCATCACGTTTCCGACTTTGATAAAGATCGAATTGTAGCCTATCGCGATTGCGGTTTATCGTATCGCGACATTGCTACTCGCGTTGGTCGAGATCCAATGACTGTTAGCTGAATATGGTATCGGTGGGTTCAGGAGGGTAATACGGAACGCCGTGCTGGACCCCAACGGCCTCGCATCACTAGCAGTCGAGATGACAGGCATCTTATCCGCATGGCTGTAACGGATCGTGCAGCCACGTCTCGATCCCTGAGTCAACAGATGGGGACGTTTGCAAGACAACAACCATCTGCACTAACAGTTCGACGACGTTTGCAGCAGCATGGACTATCAGCTCGGAGACCATGGCTGCGGTTACCCTTGACGCTGCATCACAGACAGGAGCGCCTGCGATGGTGTACTCAACGACGAACCTGGGTGCACGAATGGCAAAACATTTTTTTCGGATGAATCCAGGTTCTGTTTACAGCATCATGCTGGTCGCATCCGTGTTTGTGTTTGGCAACATCACGGTGAACGCACATTGGAAGCGTGTATTCGTCATCGCCATACTTGCGTATCATCCGGCGTGATGGTATGGGGTGCCATTGGTTACACGTCTCGGTCACCTCTTGTTCGCATTGACGGCACTTTGAACAGTGGACGTTACATTTCAGATGCGTTACGACCCGTGGCTCTACCCTTCATTCGATCCCAGCGAAACCCTACATTTCAGCAGGATAATGCACGACCGCATGTTGCAGGTCCTGTACGGGCCTTTCTGGATACAGAAAATGTTCGACTGCTGCCCTGGCCAGCACATTCTCCAGATCTCTTACCAATTGAAAAGGTCTGGTCAATGGTGGCCGAGCAACTGGCTCGTCACAATACGCCAGTCACTACTCTTGATGAACTGTGGTATTGTGTTGAAGCTGCATGGGCAGCTGTACCTGTACACGCCATCCAAGATCTGTTTGACTCAATGCCCAGGCGTATCAAGACCGTTATTACGGCCAGAGGAGGTTGTTCTGGGTACTGATTTCTCAGGATCTATCCACCCAAACTGCATGAAAATGTAATCATATGTCAGTTCTAGTATAGTACATTTGTCCAATGAATACCCGTTTATCATCTGCATTTCTTCTTGGTGTAGAAATTTTAATGGCGAGTTGTGTATATTGCCCGCCGAAAACGGGAACACAGCTACATCGATTATTAAAAGTAATGATGTCCAGACAGTAATCAGGAACAGAAAATTGGTTGATACTGGAAGGGAACAGCAATGAAATCCTAAATATACATTCGAATTTTTATCGTGAGGATAGGGTAGACACGAATGGTGATGGCGTCTTTATTGCAGTAAAAAATTTGATATAGTGTTATTACGAATTCCGAATGTGAAGTAATCTGATTGAAGCTAAGCCTCAAAGATGAGTCATACCTGGTAATCAGGTGCCTTTATAAGCCGCGCGCGTCAGGAGCTGTAGTGACAGAGCACTTCAGAAAGAAGTTGTTCAATATCGCAAAAAAGTATCCTATCACACTTTTGTAATAGGGAGAAAATTCAGTTTATCAACTGTAGAATGAGAGAGGCAGGCGATGGAACTGGTGCAAAAGACAGGGATTCATTTGTCGGTCCCAATGTCTTGTCTGAAAATAACTTCGAGCAGATGGAGAACTATTTAGGGGACTGATGACCACAGATGTTAAGTACCATAGTGCTCAGAGCCATTTGAACTATTTAGTCAGGGAGACGTCTTACACCGCCTAGCAACAAACATATCTGAACTTAACGAAACAGGTAATTTAGAGGAGCGCATCAGCGGTCATATGCCTGTGGTATATCAATGACTCCGCGTGTAATAAGAAATGTTAAGAAGGTTGTGAAAATATTTTTGGTTAAGGTGAGTGACAGGACACAAGCTTCAGGGTATCTGAATAGTTAATATGAATTATTCATTTCTGAGACCGAAGATGTGCCTCACAAAAGGACAGAATTCGAAAGTAACATTCAATACGCTTCAGGCTATTAAGTTCCGATCTTAAGTCGGTCGAGAAACTAAGAGTACCTATCACCTGGGAAAGTGCAAGTCACTCTTATTTCCAAAATAGGTCACAGGACATATGCACATAATTATAGCCGTGTATCATTGATGTGGAACTGTTGTAGAATAATTGTGGATTATGTTTTATGCTCACGTATACGACGTTTCTGGAGAACGAGAATATCCCAAAAACATGGATTCTACAAGAAGAGGTCTTGCTAAACTCAGCTCGGTTTGTTCCTGCATGCGATCCGGAGTGCCATAGACATCGACGCTCGGTTTGATTCCGTGTTACATGACTTCAGGAAGGCATTTGACACCGTCTCGCACTGCTGTTTAGCGAAAACGATACGAGTTTGTCGAGTGTCGGACCAGATTTGTCACTGGATTCCAGATTCTCTTGCAGACAGCTCAAAACGTCGCTCTTAACGGCACTAAAGTGACAGATGTAATTTATATATAATGGATACCGTCGAAACCTACATGAGGTTTTTTGTAGATGATACGGTTGTCTGTAAGAAGATAGCAACCCAAAATGGCTGTGGAGAGCTGGAGGAAGACATCCAAAGGATTGATGAATGGGGCAGGAACTGACAGTTGACCTTTAACAAATTATTTTAACATATTACGCATAGAGGTAGACCGCACTGCAGTTCCTTCTCTAAATCCTCGCACAAACGAAAAAATGGCTGACATCGAAATAAGTGTCCAAGGAATAGAAAAGCAACTGGAATCACTCAACAGAGGAAAGTCCACTGGACCTGACGGGATACCAATTCGATTCTACACAGAGTACGCGAAAGAACTTGCCCCCTTCTAACAGCCGTGTACCCGAAGTCTCTAGAGGAACGGAAGGTTCCAAATGATTGGAAAAGAGCACAGGTAGTCCTAGTCTTCAGGAAGGGTTGTCGAGCAGACGCGCAAAACTATAGACCTACATCTCTGACGTCGATCTGTTGTAGAATTTTAGAACATGTTTTTTGCTCGCGTATCATGTCGTTTTTGGAAACCCAGAATCTACTCTGTAGGAATCAACATGGATTCCGGAAACAGCGATCGTGTGAGACCCAAATCGCTTCATTTGTTCATGACACCCAAAAAATATTAGATACAGGCTCCCAGGTAGATGCTATTTTCCTTGACTTCCGGAAGGCGTTCGATACAGTCCCGCACTGTCGCCTGATAAAGTAAGAGCCTACGGAATATCAGACCAGCTGTGTGGCTGGATTGAAGAGTTTTTAGCAAACAGAACACGGCATGTTGTTATCAATGGAGAGACGTCTACAGACGTTAAAGTAACCTCTGGCGTGCCACAGGGGAGTGTTATGGGACCATTGCCTTTCACAATATATATAAATGACCTAGTAGATAGTGTCGGAAGTTCCATGCGGCTTTTCGCGGATGATGCTGTAGTATACAGAGAAGTTGCAGCATTAGAAAATTGTAGCGAAATGCAGGAAGATCTGCAGCGGATAGGCACTTGGTGCAGGGAGTGGCAACTGACCCTTAACATACACAAGTGTAATGTATTGCGAATAGATAGAAAGAAGGATCCTTTATTGTATGATTATATGATAGCGGAACAAACACTGGTAGCAGTTACTTCTGTAAAATATCTGGGAGTATGCGTGCGGAACGATTTGAAGTGGAATGATCACGTAAAATTAATTGTTGGTAAGGCGGGTACCAGGTTGAGATTCATTGGGAAAGTCCTTAGAAAATGTAGTCCATCAACAAAGGAGGTGGCTTACAAAACACTCGTTCGACCTATACTTGAGTATTGCTCATCAGTGTGGGATCCGTACCAGATCGGGTTGACGGAGGAGATAGAGAAGATCCAAACAAGAGCGGCGCGTTTCGTCACAGGGTTATTTGGTAACCGTGATAGCGTTACGGAGATGTTTAGCGAACTCAAGTGGCAGACTCTGCAAGAGAGGCGCTCTGCATCGCGGTGTAGCTTGCTCGCCAGGTTTCGAGAGGGTGCGTTTCTGGATGAGGTATCGAATATATTGCTTTCCCCTACTTATACCTCCCGAGGAGATCACGAATGTAAAATTAGAGAGATTCAAGCGCGCACGGAGGCTTTCAGACAGTCGTTCTTCCCGCGAACCATAGGCGACTGGAACAGAAAAGGGAGGTAATGACAGTGGCACGTAAAGTGCCCTCCGTCTTACACCGTTGGGTGGCTTGCGGAGTATAAATGTAGATGTGGACAAAGGAGAAGAAATCCAATACAGTATATTTACGCTGTTTGTGATAAATAGCTGGAACCAGTAACTGTCGTAAAATACTAGGAATAACCACCCTGAGCAACCTGAAATGGAATTGTCACACGCTACAAACAGTGCAAGAAGGAGATGCCAGGTTGAGACTCATACGAAGAACCGTAAGGAACCTTAGATGATACGAGACAGAAATGGCGTAGGAAACACTTTGTTAACCGATTCTTGAGTACTGCTCATCAGTCTCGGCGGCCTGCCAGACTGCAACGAGGAGCTGCGAGTTTCGTTACGGGATCGTTTAGTCGGCGCTCAACAAGAGAGGCACTGCACATCATGGTTAGGTTTAGTACTGTAACTCCGTACGTGGAGGGAGGAGTTCAGCAACGTAACACTTCCTACCACCTAAGTCTCGCAAAATTTCAAAAATCATAGAAATCCGAGTTTTTTTCTTTTGGGAGGGGGTCATCAGTCCTCTGACTGTTCCGACCAACATTTTCACTTCCAAGTAGCACTTGCAACCTATGTCTCAATTATTTGTTGGCTGTACCCCAATCTTTGTCTTCCTGTACAGGTTTTACTTTCTACAATCATTCAAGTTCCATGGAAATTCTTTCTTGATAGCTTAACACAAGTCCCGTTAACCTGACCCTTCTTTTCAGTGTTTCCTGAATGTTCTTTTATTCCCCGATTCTGCGAAGAACCACCTCATTCCTGATCAGTCCACCTGATTTTCAACTTTTTTCTGTAGCATAACGCCATAACCGCTTCGATTCTCTTCTGTTCCGGTTTTCCCACAGTCCATGATTCATTACCAAGCAATTCTTTGTTTCCAGTGCGCATTCTTAGATATGTCTTCCTCAAATAATGACTTAGTTTTATGCTAGCAGACTTCTCTTGGCTAGGAATGCCCTCTTTACCTATGTTAGTCTGCTTCTTATATCGTCCTTGCTTTTTCATGTTTTTTGCTCCCAAGGTAGCAGAATTCCTTAACTTCGTCTGTTTCGTTCTCAGTTTTGATGTTGAGCTTCTCGCAACTCACATTCATGCTGCTTCTCACTACTTTTTCTTCGGTTTATTAATCCATATTCTGTTTTCATCGAACTGATCATTCCATCCAACTGATTCTCTAGTTCTCCTCCTTCGTTGAGGATAGCAATGTCAACAGCTAATCTTATCGTTGATGTCCTTTAACCCTGAATTTTAAGCCCCTTCTTTAATTTTACCCGAGCACTTCGTTCTTGATCCTCCAGTCTTTTTGTTCCTCTTGGTATTACATGCTGTGTACTACCCATCTTTCGTTATAGCTTACGTTTATTTTTTCGGAATTACAAAATCTTTCACCATTTTACATTTTTACGTTAACGCTTTCTTCAGGTCGACAAATCCTATCTATGTGCCTTGATTTTTGTTTAGTCTCGCTTCCATTATCCATTCTCAGATTCTACACACAATCATGAACAGTCGTTTGGTTGCCCCTTCCCCATTGTATAAGGAATTGTGATGGAATGTTATCCATCACTTCTGTCTTATGTGACTAAGTCTCCCAAGGCTCTTAAATTCTAATATTGGATGCCGTATGCCTTCCGTATTAGTTCCAGTTTCTCTTTCCATCACGTCATCAGACAAGTAATTTCCCTGATAGAGAACATCACTGTACTCTTTCCTCCTATCCGCTGTCTTCTCTGCGTATGACAGCGGAATATCCATTGCACTCTTCATGCTGCCACTCTTGTTTTTAATTTCACCGAAAGTTTATTTTTTAATTTTCTATATTATGAGTTAGTTCCTCACATGATCACTTTTTCTGTCTCTTCACATTTTCCCTCAGCCAATTCGCCTTGGTTGCCCTGTACTTATGTCATTTCGAAGTGATTTATATTGCTGGATTCTTGTGTTTTCCTGAACATTTTTGTGTGCTTTCTTCTTTCGTCTTATCAGCTGAAGTATCTCTTCTGTTACCCATGGTTTCTTCGCAGTCATCTTCCTTGTTCCTCTGTTTCTCTTCCAACCATCTGTGATTGCCCTTCTTAGAAATGTCCCCTTCTTCAACTGAACTGTCTACTGTGTTATTCCTCATCGCATGATCTACATCCTTAGATAACTTGAAACGTATCTTGTCATTCCTCAGTACTTCAACACCCCACTTCCCTTCACACTGATGCATCCGGACAAGTCTAACATAATTCTACTATTCTTCACTACTAAATTGTGATCTGAGTCTGTATCTGCACCTGGGTATGCCTCGCAATCCAGTATTTCTGTCTGACCATTATGTAAACCAACTGAAAACTCCCCACGGCTGCTGGCTTTTTCCAAGTATACCTCTGCCTCTTGTGATTCTTGGACGAAGTATTCGCTGTTACTAGTTTAAATTTATTGCGTAGCTCTGTCTTCCACCTCTCTCATTCCTACTACGAAGCCTATACTCTTCTGTAACCCTTTCTTCTATTCCTTCCCCTACAATCGAGTTCCAATTACGTTTTTTTACTGTTTTCATCTACCTTTACCTACTGAATTACCCTTTCAGTATCCTCATATACTACATCTTCTGCGTGCGGCTTCTATATGTATACCCGAACTATTATTGTTGTCAGCGATACTTTTCACAGTAACTTACATACTGACCTGCCTTACTATTCAATAAAGAATCCTACTTCCGTGATATTTTCTGCTGCTGCTGCATTGCCCCATATTCGTCCGACCAGAAATCCGTATATTCTTTCGAGTTGCTTCGCTGGCCTCCATTACAGCTGGATTGAGCCTCTGCGTTTCCCTTTTCAGATTTAATAGCTTCCCTACCACGTTCAAACCTCTGACAATATATTCAGACTCTCATATTGTTTTCCTGCCATTGGCTATTCCACCTTTCTCATGATTACCTGCTCTTTGGTTGTTTCTTTCTGGAACGGGGTTAACCCGGTATCTATTGCCACTGGTGAGACCTTTATGACACTTTTTCATTTACAGGCCATGTTCTGTGGATACATCTTGTGTGTCTAATGCAGTGGTTTCTATTGCCTTCAGCATTCTCACGCCATTGATCATTACTGATTCTCCCGCCCTGTTTGGTACAATATTCTTAAGTGAGAGTTTTCTGTTCGACATGAACGATCTTCAGATCTGATTGTATCGTCCAACTTAACAATATTTACATGCTACATCACGTGGTATCTTTTTTAATCTACTCGAATAATAATTTGATTTGTAGAGTAAAGAACACGACGCAGTATCAATGCGCATTTCGAGTTCTGGAATTTTTTCGGCAAAGGAGATATACACACAAACATTAGGTCTTTCACATAAATCTCTAAGAATAAATCCATGGTATGAAGTCCTGAGATCCATATGGCGAAGAATTTAACACAGAATGTATCCACAGCCCTGGAGGATCCTCGTGTTCAGTACCACAAGCTTCCGATACACTGCATTTGCTCAACAGTTGAAATATTGAACTTTCATTTCTTATCAGTTACTGTCGACGTAACGCTGTGTATCACATAGTTATAGCCGTTCGTAATCGCTGTACTAATTCCGAATTTTCCGATAAAAGGCGAAACGTTTGGAACCTAGATAAATATGTTGCTGCGAGACCAAGGAGCTTCAATTTGTAAAACGAATAATTTTGGAGTGTCAAGTAAAAACAGAATGAATACAGAAACAGACGCCTGTCTAGTAGCAACTAGCAGAACAGTTTCCACTTTCATCAGTATTTTAAGGAAAATATCATTTAGAAGTAACTTCAAAATTCGTCTGTATCAGTCAGCTATCTTACCAGTAATGTTACACGGAAGTGAAACTAATATAGACAAAGAAAGGTGAGAAACTGTTCATTGGTCAAGGAAAATATTTAGTAAAAATCGTTGAACGTGTAATATATGGAAACAACAAAGTGAAAAGTAAGGAAAATGATTTGCGGGAACGGTACCCAGACTAACATCGCGGAAGTGCTATAGAGAAATTTTACCTTCTTTGATCGGAAAGGAAACATGTCTGGAAACATATTACCTACAATAGCATACCCTCTAACCACAATAGGAACGAGAGGAATAGGAAACCGTAACAGCAAGTGGAAAGATTGCATCTGGCATGTCACGGATTGGCCGTCGACTCCGAATGGACAACCAATGCACTCCACAGGAAGAAATGGGCGATGGTCGAAGTGAGCAGGAGTATGGTCGATAATGTCCTCATTACTTGTTAAGTGACATAGGAAACAAGCTGTGATTGAGGGAGCCTTAGTAGTCCGTTTAGCACTTTATAAACAAGGGCGTAGACACAAACAGAACACTTTACATTAGTAAAGGGCGCCATACACGCAATAAGGAACCTGACTAAGTCATCATGGAATTAACGAAAGGTTGGCGTAAAGTAATTCCTATACGTAAAGTCCTATAGCTGAAAATGGTACTTAAGGTGCGTTCTATTATAGTCAGTCCCAACTTTCCAGTCAAAAAAGTAAAGAGTTGAAATGGAGAAGTTTCAGTGCCGAATCTCATATCTGTCAGGAGAATAAAGAACAGTATCTTATTTTGGTACAGAACTTATTTGTATCCAAAAATTTGAGAAAGTATTCTGATACCACAGAATTATGCTGAAAGCTCATCAAAGCAAAAGAATGAGGCAAGAATTAATTTATTAATAATGTTTTATGTGCCATATCAAGAAACTAACTGGGGAACCAATAAGAAATTTTTTGATTAAAGTGCCATGAATACAGAAGCGCTACGTTTTGTTTGTGATAGAGTACAGAAATACGGAAATAATATTTTAAAGCGTAAAACCAATCAACAGAAACCATTTTTTAATTTTGTTACAGGAGGATAACACTAAATTCAGAGAAAAATCTCACAGCGTTGACTTCTGTTTCTTCCTCAACTTCAGTCTTGGGCTCATTTGTTGCTAAGTTTACAGAACACGTACTATTAAGGATGAAACAGCAAAATCAACAACAGGTCTTCCCGTTTTGCAACTGATAAATACGGCTGGTCTTTCGGATTAAGTGCAGTATGGTACGCATCTGCCATTCTCTTTCCTATTGCGACTGACATTTTTCCATTATTCTATTACAGTTTTTCATGTAGTTATTTGAGAGATGGATGAATGTGAGACACTTTGATCATACTGCATCTGGAGATCTTACAAGCCTGCGTTGACAATGTTCCAGCAGCATCTTTAAAACCAAAGATATCAGTTGTGTGCATTGACATTACATGGAATAGATTCAAAGCTTTAGCTGTCTCAACAGTTTTGTGGAAACCTTGTGGAATAAAGACCTTACTTACCTTTCTTCGCTTTTCTGTCGTTACAAAAATCCATCGCAGCTCAAAAACTGTACCCACTCATCACAACTTTGTATTCTCTTCAAACCATGCCGGGATAAATACAGGAGACGTCGACGAGTGGCACTTTGAACTCCACTGGGGACCACTCCTCGGCACGAAGACCAAGTGCTATCTAGCACTGAATGTTTGAAACATTTTCTCCACGATTTGACACTAAGTAAGTCCAGGAACAAACAACAGAGTACCGAAAACGCAACAACACTGAAGACGCATTTCGTGAAAAAAATTGGCACTTAGAACGTTTTTCCATTTCCACTCTTCAATTGATTTCCAGAAAAAATTAGAGTCTTAAGGGGACTATGGTACTCTACTACTACGTGCCTTACCAATTTGTCGCACAAATCTAAAAAAAGTTTACACAGTCCATTTGGAGCTAAACAATGAGTATGAATTGCCGTAAGTACACATCAGGAGTTTGAGTGAAATGATTGGTGAACGATGTCTTGTTGAGGAATTTTACGTTTAAGTGTTATGTTGTGTAACATGTTATTCTGCTGTACTTATAAATATGACAAACCTGCCATCGCTGTACCATTCTTGCATCCTGCCTACTCTACACTGCAGACGTGCCACTAGCGAGAGAGAGACAGACACAGCCGCACTGCTATCTTTCATTGCTACAAAATTTATTCGTTGTCGCCATCTATTCAATATGAAATTTGACAATAATGGTAACTGATGTCTCCTTGGAATCGTTGCAGAACAAAATATTTCTCACAACGATAACCACGTTTCCTGTTTATAAGTTATTGTTTATAACGGAAAGTTCCCTGATATTTGACGAGAGGTATTACCTTGTGAGACCCCCCTACAGCTGATGCTAGGCCGTTAATGGCCACTAAAAATGGAGATACACTCAAAACGGAGCCTTGCGGAACGCCATTCTTCTGAAAACAGAGGGAACTATGGGAGGCACCAACTTTGACACGGAAAGTACGGAGCAACAGGAAATTTTGGATAGAAATCGGGAGCGGGCCCCGGAGACTCCACTCATACAATGTGGCAATATCAGGTCGTGTCGTAAGCTTTTCGTAAATCAAAAAAGACGACAACCAGGTGTTGGCGTCTGGAAAACGCTGTTCGGATGGCAGACTAGAGGAGGACAAGATTATCAGTGATAGAGTGACCCTGGCGGAAGCCTCCTTGACATGGAGCCTGTATGCCACGTGACTCCAGGACCCAACCCAACCGCACACACACAATACGTTGCAGCAGCTTACAGAGAACGTTGGTGCGGTAGCTACCCACATCAGGCGGATTTTAGCACTGGAATGATGGTGCTCTCCCGCCATTGCGATGGAAAGACGCCATCTCACCAGATCCGGTTGAAGATGACGAGGAGATGTCGCTTGTAGTCATACGAGAGATGTTTAATCAACTGATTGGATGCCATGTGGCCCAGGAGCTGTGTCGGGGCGATGTGCAAGGCCGCTGAGCAGCTCCCACTCTGTAAATGGGGCGTTATAGTGTTCACTGTGGCGTGTAGTGAACGAAAGGACTTTCCTTTCCATCCGACGTTCGAGGGTGCGAAACGCTGGTGGGTTGTGCTCCGTCTCAGAAGCGCGAGCACAGTGCTCAGCAAAGTGCTTGGCAATCGCGTTTGCGTCGTTAGATAACACGCCATTGATGTTATCGTCAGGGATACCTGTTGGGGTCTGGTACCAAAAAGACGTCTGATTGTCGTCCAGTCTTGGGAAGGTGACATATGGCACCCAATGGTCGACACATGCCTCACCCACTATTCCTGTTACCGTCGTTTTATAAGCTGGCGGACGCGGGCACGGAGCCTCTTAAAGCCTATTAGGTGCTATAGGGAAGGGTGCCACTTATGCCATTGTAGAGCTCGCCGACGTTCAATTGCCTCAGCGTCTTCCAGCGACCACCAAGGGACTGTCTTTCGATGGGGACACCTAAGAGAACGAGGGATCGAATTTTCGCCGCAGAAATTATCTTAGTGACCTGCTCAATCACAACATCGATGGCACCACGTGGGGAAGATTCAACGGCGACAGCAGAGGTGAAAGCTTCCCAGTCTGCCTTCCTTAAAGCCCATCTGGGTAAGCATCCGTGGGCATACCGTCGTGGGAGCGACAGGAAGATGGGGAAGTGGTCACTATCACACAGGTCGTCATGTGCTCTTCAGTTGATAGATAGGAAAAATCCTGGGCTGCAAATTGATAAATCAATTGCCGAGTAACTACCATGAGCCACACTGAAATGTGGCGGTCGAGATGGGACAGTAATTTCCCACAAGGGGTTACGGGCGTTAAAATCTCCCAAAAGTAGGAAAGGTTTATGTAGTTATCAGTCAGTGCAGCCAATACATTAAAGGGTACCGCACCATCTGGAGGGAGATATATATTGTAGGCGGTTCTTTCCTGTGTCATCTGTATCCTGACAGCCACAGCTTCAAGAGAAGTCTGAAGGGGCACACGTTTACTACATACCGAATCCAGGGCATAAACGCAAACTCCATCTGACCCTATTATATTCACTACAGTTCTTGTAATATCCCTGCAGCCACGAAGGGCAGGGGGTCCACATTGTTGGGAACCAGGTTTCCTGGACGGCAATGCAGAAAGCAGGTATAAAGCTTAACAGTTGCCGTAGCTCAGCCAGGCGGTGGAAAAAACCGTTGAAATTCCACTTGAGGATGACGTGATCGTGAGACTGGGAAGGTATGAAACACTCCATGAGGCAGTCTACACCTCAGGGTCACCTGCTGCCACCGACTTATTTCCTGAACAGGCTATATCCATTGTGTCTGAGGGTCTGGTGCGATCTAGGTTCTCAGCGGGCACCAGAATCTTCACCTCATCCTCTGACACAGAGCTTGTAGGTAGTGGTGGTGTGGGTGCCACCACAATTCCTTGGTCTTGGGGAGGGTCTTCTTTCTGGATTTCTCTCGCTGATCTTTGAGTTTCTCTAGCTGGGAGGGCTACTCCGATTCATTCACTGGGATTGAGGATGATTACGAAGCCCTGTTTTTGGCACTTCCCACTAGTAGAAACATGGGAAGGGAGTCACACAAGGGACCCCTTCCTAGCGAGAAGTTCCGAAGAAGACTTACACTTCTCCGGCTGAGAGGTGGGGACTGGTGCCCCTGATGGCTGATGGTTGGGGGGGGGGGGGGGGACAGTGCTCCTGAGGTAGGTGATGCGGGAGCAAAAGGAAGGGAAGTGCCCCACCATCAAGTGGGTAGGTGTAGTCTTCCAGCTCTGAGAGCCAACTGCAACTTGCAGAACTGATGAGCTACAACTGTTTTCGTAGCGGCAGCATAAGAGGTGGCCATAGCCACAGGATGTAGGCCCTCAGACTTCCTTTTTGCCTCATTGTAGGTCAGTCGGTCCAGGGTCTTGTATTCCACGATTTTCCTTTCTCTCTGTAAAAATCCTGCAGTCTGGTGAGCAAGGGGAATGATGCTCTCTGCAGTTGACACAGATGGCAAGCGGGGTACAGGGAGTATTGGGATGGGATGGATATCCATAATCTCTACATGAGATGCTGCAAGTACAGTGGGAAGACATGTGGCCAAACTTCCAACACTTAAAGCACCAAATTGGGAGAGGGATATAAGTCTTGACATCACAGCAGTAGACCATCACTTTGACCTTCTCGGGTAATGTGTCACTCTCGAAGGCCACGATGAAGGCACTAGTGGCAACCTGATTATCCCTCGGTGCCCGACGGACGCGCAGGGCGAAATGAACTCCTTGTCGATCTCAGCTGGCGCACAGCCCGTCGTCAGATTGCCAAAGAAAGTCCATGTGGAATATAATACCCTGGAGCATACTTAAGCTCTTATGAAGCGTGATGGTAACGAAAACATCCCCAGCTTGTCAGAAGCGAGTAATAACCTTGACGGTGCCAGAGGATGCAGTTTTTATCAAGACTGACACTGACCCTGACCAGATTTTGGACAAGCCCTCCACCTCCCCAAACTCGTCCTCTAAATGCTTTACAAAAAACTGAGGCTTCATGGAGACAAAGGAGTCCGATCAGTTCTCGTACATACGAGGTACCGGGGCGAATAAGGTCTGCTGCCATCTTTAGCCTGGCGTATCTCCCATGGTGTGACCAGGGAGGGGAACGATTTAGGATCATCCTTCCTTGCATTGTACTGAGACTTGGAACGCTTAGAGACTGCTGGCGCTTCATCACCTGCAAGTGATATGGTACACTTCATCACGCGTCATCTGCCGTGATGCCACCCTCTCCGACCAGGGAGGGGCCTTTCCTGCGGGCGCCACCCAGCCACAGCAAAGGCCACCTGGCAGGATGGCCATTGCCGGATGTGCAAATGCCTCAGGGTGATGGGCTTCTACTCCTTGGTGTACGTTGGGAGTTAACGGCGCAGGCATCAGCAGAGCAATCACTGTGTGGTCAGGAGGCTACAACCAACACGGTACTTGGTGGCCGCACCACAATGGACTGGCTACTGTGCTGGGTATCAGGTGCAAAAGGGCAAAGAGTCCAATATCGTCGACAGTGCAGAAAGCGATACTGCACAGAGGATGGAGGAAAACGTACCCAGGAGGGTGACCTCGCCCCTAACTGCTAGAGAATGAGCGGAAGTGCAGATCCACGTCGACGAAGGATGCGAGAAGTCTCAGCGCGTGATGGACACGATGCACCATGTAAGGCACTCTTCCCCAATTGGCTCGCTCTTTGGGAAAATTTGGAAAAATGGAGGTCAAACACGACAGGAGACCATCACATAAAGGGCGATACGTGAGAAACTCCTTTCAGTCGCCTCTTATAACAGGCAGGAATACCTCGGGCCTATTCTAACCACTGGGTCCGCAGGGGTTGGGGGGAGGGGGGAGGGGGGAGAGAGGGGGGAGGGGGAGAGAGAGGGAGGGGGAGGGAGAGAGAGAGAGAGGGAGGGGGAGGGGGAGGGGGGGGAGAGAGAGAGAGAGAGAGAGAGAGAGAGAGAGAGAGAGAGAGAGAGAGATCCTGGTGGTAGTGCGTTGCTAAGTGAGTAGACGAGAAGATGGAAGCCTTCACGAAGCGTATCGCTGGAAAATCTGAAGCATAGACTTGAAAAATAATTGCACGTTACGCAACAAAAAAAAGTGTAAACAACGTCAAGGAGCCGGCAGTCTGCTCAAGGTCTACCTGAAGAGAGAGAGAAACAAGTGTCGTTAACGTTCATAAAATATGTGTTGACAAGATAAAATTTGATTTTCACTTTAGCAGGTAGTGGGTTGAGTCTCTTTTATTGTTTCGAGTACTCTTACTTAGCGTTACACAGGAAGCCGGCGATTTTGGAATAGTAAGGACAGTATCTCTTTAGGCCTAATCATTTATCATGTATTTGCATATTTTCACATTTGTATGTATCAGTTCATAATCAGCACCTATCTGGTATTTGGTGTCTAGAGCTAGGGAAAGGCGTATGCGAAACATAGGAAGGGAGGCGGAAGGGGGGGGGCATCTACAGCACTCCAAACTACCAGTATCATCTTTTAAGGGACTGAACTTATTAGTAAATAATGGAGAAGTGAAGAATATATAGCTGCATCTGCATATGAATAGCACTTTCTCACTGTGTCTCCACTTACAAGGGGACCATAGGGCAATTTTTTTAATTTTTTATATTTATGGAACGTGAAGTTAGGAACTCATATATACCCCCAAAGCAGTTCGATTCCACTCTTAAAAACACTCGAAAAAAATCGACTTTGAAATTTCACCGACAAGCAGCGTGGCGATGTGGTAGCTTTCCAGACGCGTGGGGGCTCTGTGTTCGAATTGTGGTGGAATCAAATTTTTAAACAAAGATGCATTTTCTATGAGCATTTACGTGAAGAATAAAAACGAGTACTAAACGATAGACATAAATTTTATTTGTATTTTTTTTTTTAAATTTTACGATCTTGATTAACATTCTTCATAAAGAAATCAATAATTAAGAACTTTTGTTTGGAATGAAAACTGGATATTTGTGTGCAGTACGTAATGAGAAATAAGAATACGTGTATTTTTCAAGTGTGTGTTAATTAGCATTTGATGAACTTTATATTTAAATGACTTAGGTATTCGAACTAAACGGAAAAAACGAAAACAATGGCCGAAACGAGACATGTTTCCTGCGCTTTATTGATTCTACCATTCACGGACATGTTCGTAGAACATGCGCCTTTATTTAAAATATGATTCCACCTGGAATCAAACCCAGGCCGCCTACACAGCCAGCGAGCACTCAGCAAGGAACAACACTGCTCGTCGAAAACAATGTACCGTATTTTAGCTTATTAAACATAGATGGGAAACTTCGAAGTCGATTTTCTAGAGAATTTTTGAGAGTTGCATCGAAATGTTTTTAGGATAGGTATATCTGAATTCTGCATGTCATGTACCATAAACATAAAAAATTACAAAAAATAAGAGTGCTGCATGGTCCCCTTTTTAATCTATCAGACGTTGGATATTTGGGTAATTTCAGCGACGTGCTTTAAAAATATGCGTCTCACCCCTGTTAACTGCGACCTGTTAATAGCATGCTTGCTGATGTACAGCCAAGATGTTTATTGAAAGAAAAAACGAAACCAATGGCTCGACTGTACACTTGAAAGCACACCATTAGACAATCACGCCGAGAAAGCATCAGAGCTCACTATCACTAACTGGCAACTGCTGTTCTGAAAAAATGAAATATTATTTATATTCATTCACTACAATTTTCGAAACAAAACCGTTAGCAAAAAGTAAAGAACCCAGAACTTAGTATTGACTAAGTACAAACAGAATAACTTCTAGTCGTGGTGCAAAGTAGCGGAAGCCAAACAAGTCTAAGAAGTAGTCCTTTCCCATTTTTATAGTTAATTTGCTTCAGCCAACGTGGTACTTTTCCCGAAGCCGTAGCAGTTAAGATAGGTGCATACGTCTAGATGGGTTATCTATCGCAGCGTTTCGATATCGCTGGAAGAAAATTTCAGCATACTTTAACGTACAACCTTGCAACAGGTAGTGCAGATTCAGTAAGCCAAAGAAATGCACTGAGTTTCTGAACAAGAAATAAAAGATGAGATGACGGAGTTGACCAAACAGATTAATTAGAGGTGGGAACCAAAAGGTAGAGATGTTGCTAATGGACCAAGCGCTCGCGAATGATGAATAAGAGGAAATAAACACAGATATTGCTTTGTATTTCTTAACACACACAGACCACTATCGTTTGACAAGAAGAAACGATAATTACGTACACATGTCATATGGCTAGTTTATGGTTCCATTCATAGGAATGTGTGTCAGGATTGATTGTTGAAGGAAATGAGAAATGGCTAGGCTTTTATGTATCACTGCCAGGAAACACTTGCCAGAATTCTCAAATCTTTCAGCATTTAAATGATAGTGTGTGGTGCGAATAGGCACACCAACAGATTATGTTCTCAGAATGAAAAGGTAGGAGACGAGGTACTAGCGGAATTAGAGCTGTGAGGACGGGTCGTGAGTCGTGGATAGCTCAGATGGTAGAGCACTTGCCCGCGAATGCAAAGGTCTCTAGTTCGAGTCTCGGTCCGGCACACAGTTTTAATCTGTCAGCATAGCTTTGATCAAAAATATTTGACACACACTGCAGCTTGGATAGCTCTCAATAGGCAACTATGAGGGCTTATTTTCCAAGCGATGTGTGTATTTACAACGAATTTCTGACTGATGCACTGGACTACACTATTATTATTTTAAATCCAAACAGAATTGTAAATAATGGACACGTTTTTCCACACCAAATAGTGGTAAGTATGCCTTGCTATATTTTTGAAGTTTAATCTTTACAATTTGGTGTGTAAAATTGAAGACATTAGGAGGAATGTACCTAAAATATTCATAAAGATCCAGATACAGAGTATAAAATGGCTCTGAAATCCAGAGCTTTAGTCCTTCATTACCTGCCTGAGCACGCTTATATAAACAATTTATATCTTACTGGTATTACCCATTTGAACCATAAAATCGGTCTGGGCTGAGACCTAAAATTACTGTGACTCAGACATCAGAGAGACAGTGGGAAACAGAACGTGCGTCACCAACATTGAAGGAGATTTGACACACTAATGTGTGGGGGTGGGGCCGTGATATTGACAGACTTCAAAAGAGAATAGTTCACATTCTACATCGTAATGCGAACAATGAAGTTGCTGACGTCCTAGCGTCGGAGGCGCCGATGCAATCTCTGGTCCCACAGTATTCGTATCTGCAGAATTCCGACGTCTCTGGAAACTGGTAGATTTCCGGGCTAAGACAATGGTGGCTACATTCCAGAACACAGAGTTTTGTACAGGTTTAACGCGCGAAGTTTGTCGAGAAGATTTAATACATCAAATCCATCACGAAAAACTTAATGGCGCTGTAAGATAATTTTATGATGTGATACTTACCCAGAGTCATTAAGCAGAGTGCGCAAGGATTCTAGCAGTGTGTTCTTCGTCATTTCTGGAAAGGGTAGAAGTATAGCAACGCCTCTCCTGACAGCCATTTTAATATTATGAAACTGGTCGCCAAACAAAGGTATTCCCAACAATGGCACACCATTGTAGACTGCCTCGGTGGTTCCCATCAATCCACCATGCGTAATGAACACTCGCATCTTAGGATGGCCTGTTAAGAACAAAATCAAGCAGTATTTTAAGATGACATTTTAAACAGGCAACGGTTTATTGTGCTAGAAAACAGAAAAATCAAAAATCCACACTCAAGCAAACTTCAGTGAAGAGCTTCCAGATGTTCTCACCAAAGTTGAAGTGTTTACTTACTCAGTATTTCATACTGAGGCAGCCACTTGCGTACTAACAGGTTAGGGGGCTGCCCTGGAAGATTTTCAGCCTCCCATTTCCAAATAACGCGTTGGGGAAGCTCTGCAAACGCTTCTAGTATTGCACTTCGTTTCTCATCAGACAAATCCCGGGCCTGCAGTACAGATCCGAACGTGAAGAATATTACTCCGTGTTCTGCTTCGTCCATGAACTTTTGAATGTCCTGGTGGAAATTAAAATGCAAAAAATAGTGAGTATATGATTATCTAGCGTACTGAGGAACAATTTTTGTTACATACGTTACAGATATAAAACAATGGTGTTAATGACAAACTGATGAACAGAGTACAAATATACATTATGGTACACTAGTCTACTGGTGGAACACTTCTTAAATTTTATTTGCATATCAAGTCAGCAGGAACCAGCGTATGTATCAGCATGTCCTTTGAATTACATGAGTATGATGCGAGGAGGGAGGGATATATAACTCAGTAGTTGGTATACACTCCTGGAAATCGAAATAAGAACACCGTGAATTCATTGTCCCAGGAAGGGGAAACTTTATTGACACATTCCTGGGGTCAGATACATCACATGATCACACTGACAGAACCACAGGCACATAGACACAGGCAACAGAGCATGCACAATGTCGGCACTAGTACAGTGTATATCCACCTTTCGCAGCAATGCAGGCTGCTATTCTCCCATGGAGACGATCGTAGAGATGCTGGATGTAGTCCTTTGGAACGGCTTGCCATGCCATTTCCACCTGGCGCCTCAGTTGGACCAGCGTAGGTGCTGGACGTGCAGACCGCGTGAGACGACGCTTCATCCAGTCCCAAACATGCTCAATGGGGAACAGATCCGGAGATCTTGCTGGCCAGGGTAGTTGACTTACACCTTCTAGAGCACGTTGGGTGGCACGGGATACATGCGGACGTGCATTGTCCTGTTGGAACAGCAAGTTCCCTTGCCGGTCTAGGAATGGTACAATGATGGGTTCGATGACGGTTTGGATGTACCGTGCACCATTCAGTGTCCCCTCGACGATCACCAGTGGTGTACGGCCAGTGTAGGAGATCGCTCCCCACACCATGATGCCGGGTGTTGGCCCTGTGTGCCTCGGTCGTATGCAGTCCTGATTGTGGCGCTCACCTGCACGGCGCCAAACACGCATACGACCATCATTGGCACCAAGGCAGAAGCGACTCTCATCGCTGAAGACGACACGTCTCCATTCGTCCCTCCATTCACGCCTGTCGCGACACCACTGGAGGCGGGCTGCACGATGTTGGGGCGTGAGCGGAAGACGGCCTAACGGTGTGCGGGACCGTAGCCCAGCTTCATGGAGACGGTTGCGAATGGTCCTCGCCGATACCCCAGGAGCAACAGTGTCCCTAATTTGCTGGGAAGTGGCGGTGCGGTCCCCTACGGCACTGCGTAGGATCCTACGGTCTTGGCGTGCATCCGTGCGTCGCTGCGGTCCGGTCCCAGGTCGACGGGCACGTGCACCTTCCGCCGACCACTGGCGACAACATCGATGTACTGTGGAGACCTCACGCCCCACGTGTTGAGCAATTCGGCGGTACGTCCACCCGGCCTCCCGCATGCCCACTATACGCCCTCGCTCAAAGTCCGTCAACTGCACATACGGTTCACGTCCACGCTGTCGCGGCATGCTACCAGTGTTAAAGACTGCGATGGAGCTCCGTATGCCACGGCAAACTGGCTGACACTGACGGCGGCGGTGCACAAATGCTGCGCAGCTAGCGCCATTCGACGGCCAACACCGCGGTTCCTGGTGTGTCCGCTGTGCCGTGCGTGTGATCATTGCTTGTACAGCCCTCTCGCAGTGTCCGGAGCAAGTATGGTGGGTCTGACACACCGGTGTCAATGTGTTCTTTTTTCCATTTCCAGGAGTGTAGTTTAATGGTCTGGGTTGTCTCACCACGAATGCATGACGGGTGGGTGGGCTTACTATTAGAATAGAGGAGGAGGAAATTAGAGTTCAACATCCCGTCGGCAACGAGGTCATTAGAGACCAAGGTCATGTTCGGATTAGGAAAGGATGGGGAAGGAAATCGGCCGTGCCCTTTCAAAGGAACCATCCCGGCATTTACCTGAAGCGATTTAGGGAAATCACGAAAAACCTAAATCAGGATGCCCGGACGCGGGTTTGAACCCTCGTCCTCCCGAATGCGAGTCCACTGTGCTAACCACTGCACCACCTCGCTCGGTATATTAGAACAGAAAATCGCTGCATGATTCAGGAGTTTAGCGATTTCTATTAGCGGCTTTCCACGTACGCTGAGACAAACCGAAGCCTCCTGTTTCAACGCAGGTGTTTCGGTAGTTTCTTACTCATTGTGGTACATCAGATCCTACAACAAGTTCTACAGTAGCTTTTATTTGGTGGGTGTCTGGATTTTTAACTACCAGATGTAGCACTTTTGCAGCGTTTTCTTTATATACATGTAACAAAGCTTCCTGCCTCCCCATTTCACCGGCGGGGAGGGAGGGTTATATAACTCAGTAGTTGGTATAGTTATCAGACATCCTACGACCGTACGCATTGTGTTTGTTTTGTTTCGTGGCGCAGAAAGAACTAGTTATACCCGCCTATGTCAAAACCTTAGAACATTAATATGAAAAAGGGGTTAAAAAGGACTTTACGTTAAGCCCAGTCGACGGGAGGAGAAAGACCTAAGGACAAGGATTTCCTCTTTGAGAAAGATCCACAAAATACGCCGTAGAGACAACGTAGGTACCGAACTAAAGATTAAGTCTCCTTCGCCATATTGCCTCGACGGATAAAAAGTAAGACGCAGTCGACAGATCGCGCGTCGTTCGCAAAAACAACCGATAACTCAGACGGCAAACATACATTAGAACGTAAGTGTTTGAAAAAAAAAAAAACCATTCGATCGGGAAATGGCGAACTGTCCAAGGTTGTTGACAGAGCACAAAGTGGTGGGAGATAACTGCCTAAATGGCCATGACAAACGACAGTGCCCAACATTCAACCTAGCAAAAATGATCTCGCGTTGGGAGGAGATCGGCCAAGCAGCTGGGAGACAATTGTCCGGAGCTCCCATAAAGGGAAGACCAGTGGTGATGCCAAAGTGGTACCACCTGCTGATAGACGGCAACACGGAGATCATCGGAAGAAATGGAAAAACTAGCGGACCGACATAGGACAACTGCGGCCTTGGCAGCAGCGTCAGCAGCCTCGTTTCTAGTCAGAACGAAGTGACTAGGAACCCACATAAACAACATAGTGGCTCCCTCAAGAATGAACAAGTGGAAGCTTTCTTGAACCCGTTGCGCTAAAGGATGGACTATGTTCAGGATACAGGCTCTGAAGGGCACTGGGAGAATCGGAGCAGGTGACAATTTGAAAGCCTTAGTCGCCGGATGTACTCCATGGCCTGATACAGGACAAGGAGCTCGGCTGTAAATACTGAGCAGTGTTCCGGAAGCCGATACCGAAAATCGTCGGTGCCAATAACGAAGACACATCGGACGCTACGGTTAGTCCGACAGCCATCAGTGAACACTAAGGTACTATCACTAAGTTCTGTGTTAAGACAGAGAAACCTACAGTGACAGACCAAATCTAGAGTAATTTCCTTAGATAGCGAATTAAGTCCACGATGTGAAGGGCCGCTGCACGAAGCCAAGGTGGTGAAGGGTTCACACCCACCGGGAAAGTGGCAGGTAGCGTATAGTTAAGCTGCCGCAGCAATAGTCGAAAGCGAATTCCAGGAGGTAACAGAAGAGAAACGCACCCCATACTCGCGGTCAAAGGAGTCATCGAAGGAGGACACACAGGCTCGGTGGCCGGGCATAGAAGGCAAACGGCATGGTTACTGCTGACAAGGGAACCTCCCCATCGCACCCCCCTCAGATTAATTATAAGTTGGCACAGTGGATAGGCCTTGAAAAACTGAACACAGATCAATCGAGAAAACAGGAAGAAGTTGTGTGGAACTATGAAAAAAATAAGCAAAATATACAAACTGAGTAGTCCATGCGCAAGATAAGTAACGTCATGGATAATCGTAGCTCAGGAGCGTCGTGGTCCCGTGGTTAGCGTGAGCAGCTGCGGAACGAGAGGTCCTTGGTTCAAGCCTTCCCTCGAGTAAAAAGTTTACTTTTTTATTTTCGCAAAGTTATGATCTGCCCGTTCGTTCATTGACGTTTCTGTTCACTGTAATAAGTTAAGTGTCTGTGTTTTGTGACCGCACCGCAAAACCGTGCGATTAGTAGACGAAAGGACGTGCCTCTCCAATGGGAACCGAAAACATTTGATCGCAAGGTCATAGGTCAACCAATTCCTCCACAGGTAAACACGTCTGATATATTCTATACGACACTGGTGACGGCATGTGCGTCACATGACAGGAATATGTTGTCGACGCACCTAACTTGTACACTTGGCGAATGGGCAAAAAGATTCTTCTACCTTGCCCGATTTAGGTTTTCTTATGGATGTGATAATCACTCCCAAAAAAGTGATGAAAACATAAGAGTTTGTCAGATAATAATTGTCTGAAAATAAAAAGTTAAACTTTTCACTCGAGGGAAGACTTGAACGAAGAAGCTCTCATTCCACAGCTGCTCACGCTAACCACGGGACCACGGCGCTCTTGAGCTAACACTCTCCTTGATGTTGCCTATCATTCCATGGACTACTCAGTTTGTATATTTTGCTTTTTTTTTCATAGTTCTTCCTGTTTTCTCGATTGATCAGTGTTTAGTTTTTCAGGGCCTATCCACTGTGCCAACTTATAACTAAATCTGAGGGGGGTGCGATGGGGAGGTTCTTTTGTGAGTAGAACATCACGTCTGTATGACAGTTGGTGTTCGGCAGCTTCTGCGTAGAGACTGAACTGAGCAAGTGTAAAATGCACCAGTGGCCAAACGGATTCCACGATGGTGGATAGTATTTAGACGGCGTAAGATGCAAGGACGTGCAGATGCATAAACGAAACACCAATTGTGTAATTTCTAACGGACGAGGGACTGGTACAAACGCTAGGAGGGTGGTCTGATCCGCTCCTTAGGAAGTACCGCTGATTTGGAACACAGTGGGACCGGGTACCGCGGGCGGCCAGGTAAGAGATAGAGATGACGCAGAAACTTTTCTATCATGCATGAGCCCGAGGAATTTCATAGTTTCAACGAACGGAAGAGCAACATACCCAAGATAAGACAGTGGAAGAATCCAATTGCACAGCCAGAATTTCATGCAAACGGTTTTGTTAGTCGAGCGAAAGCCATTGTCGATGCTCCACAAATAAAGACGACCGAGACATCGCTGAAGGCGCCGCTCAATGAGACAAGTCCGTGGAGAACTGCAACAGATCGCAAAATCGTCGTCGAAGGAGGAGCCACAAATGCCTGGAGGGAGACATGTCATACGTTTAACGGCTATAGCAAAGAGGACGACGCTCAGGACACAGCGTAGATAGTACGGAGGATACCAGTCTTCCAGTAGGTATCTTAGGCTTTCTCCAAATCGAAAAAGACGGCCACAGTCTGGGATTTCCGCAGAAAACCATTCATGACATGGGTTGAAGTGACGAGATGGTCAACTGCAGAACGCCACGCTTGGAATATATATTGTGCAATGGTTAGTAAACAGAGACTCAAGCCACCAGAACAGCCAGGCATGAATCGTTACATCATCTTGTAAACACAGCTGCTGAGTGAAATGGGGTGGTAGCTAAAAGGAAGGTGTTTGCCCTACCGGGCTTAGGTATGCGTGCGGGAGTGGCTTCACGCCAGCGTCTGGGAAACGTGCCATCTATCCAGATGAGATTGTATGCATGCAGGAGAAAATGCCTGCCCACAAGAGGAAGGTGCTGCAACACCTGAATGTGAGCATCGTCCGGCCCTGGAGGCAGAAGATTGGGATGAAGTTAGAGCATGCTCTAGCCCCTGTTAGTAAATCCGGCATTGTAGCTTTTACCATTCTGAGAGAAGGGTATCACCAGAGCCTCTCCAATCGTTTCCGATGGAGGAAGGAAGGGTGATAGTGGGTAGAGCTCGAAATCTCCATAAAAGAGCGGCCCAAGTTGTTTGAAGTTGCAATGGGGTCCACAAGACAGCATCCGCTATGGTCAGGCTGGAAACTGGGGAATGAACCATGGTCCCAGAGAGCCACCGGAGGTTGGCCCACACTATGGATGAGGGAGTGGAACTGTTAAAAAAAACTAGTATGTGACATCCAGCTAGCTTTCTACTATCTCGAAGAATGCAAAGACATTGCGCACGCAACTGATAACAAATACAAGGAAAGGGGGTGGAGGGAGAAATTTTGGGTTGTCACTTCTGCAGCTTCCGAGTGCCAGCCTTCTAAGACTGATTGCTACATGGCGCCGAGTCTGGAGGCTCCTGTTCCACAAGATCTGCAAAGGCATCAGCATTCTCGATGGGTCGGCCTGCAGATTTCAGGGCAGAAAAACGATTGGCGGTGGGCAGGGGTGAAACGGCGGTCGGCCACGTGATGGTTGATGAAAAGAATCTCCCAGTCCGCAAAGGGGAAGACGCTTTGTCTTTTTTCAATTTCTTTGAGCCTTTCCAGTTTTCAGAAGAAGACTCAGATGTTTGTTCGCTGGAGGGGCGTAAAATGTTTTCGCAGACGTATTCCTTCTGACCTTTCTGGCCTGCCAGTTTTTTGTGTAATAGGTTATTTCGCCACCGGATGCGAAGATGTGGTGGCTTGTTGCACAGATGGAGGAGGAGGAGATGCTACTGTGTCATTGGGCGATTTTACAACCGTCTTACTGAATTTGATGTCCCAAGTCTGTGTCCTTCGTGGAGTGAGGTGTAGGAGGAACAGTACTGTTAAGTACCAGATGCCAGAAGACAGGATTTTTGAGTAGCCAACAACTTGCACGTGACAGGGTAAGACACTTTTTACTTCACCCAAATAGCCTAGACGGCCCGTTCATCGAAATACATGGGACATTCTCGGGATGAGGCTGCATGATCGCCATTGCGGTTGATGCAGCGGGGAGGAGACAGGCAATCACCGCCCTGAGCATCCCCACCTCAAGTAACACATTTGGTCGTGTTTCGACAGGACATTCGAGTGTGGTTGTAACGTTGACACTGGTAGCAGCGCATCGGGTTTGGAATGTACGTTTAGGCCATCGTAACTTCATAGCCTGATTTGGTCTCTGATGAAAGCACTACTCTATCAAACGTGAGAAGAAGAGTGCGTGTAAGCATTAAGATTGCATCAATCCTTTTCAATACCAGATTGACTGCAGTGACGCCCTGAACAGATGGTAAGTTTGGATTTCTCCCTCAGTCATACCATCTAGCATCATGCAGAGAATTCAGCCTTCGATTGGCTTCAACACGAACAGGATAGTTGTGGAAGAGTGAAGCTGCAAGCAGCTTTTAGATTCGAGAATCACAATTTGTCTCCAAAAGCCAAGTGCCATTACGTAAACAAGAGCAGGATTTCACAGTGCCGGGAACTGCATCAACACCTTTCTGAATTATAAACGGATTTACACTATATCAAAGAACTGACCTTTAGTACGTCATACTACGAGGATCCGAAGTGCAGCTGGGAGAATCCGGGAATCTTTAGCCACATTCCGTTTAAGTTTAGTAGACGGAGATTGTGATTGGCTAATTGCGAGAAAATCCCCATTATTGCCAGCATATCCATGCCCCCCCCCCCCTCAGGGGGGGGGGGGGGGCTCACCTGCCTTAGATGACTGCTCACACCTCAGTCACACATCCCTAACTACTGACAGAGGGAGCTATTGGAATTTGGGAAGGTAACAGTTCAGGCAATAACCCTTCCCCGTGCCTGGCCTTTATCAGGGGGTCCGTGCGAACCCTATCTCATGACCCAGGGCTGGGAATTAAGCGTTACCAACTCATCTGTTACGCATCAGACGCATGGGCCGGCACTCAGGAGCGCACAGGGAGGAACAAGAGACAAAGAGGAACCTCAAACTCCAAAGCGGGGGGAGTGTAGGAGATGGAGAAGAAAGAAATAGTGGAGAGACTGTTCTGATGTCAGGCTACTAAAACTTTAGGAAACTTTGCCAAAAATATCCTAGATATGTTCCCAAGGTAGGGAGAAAAGAATAGTGGGAGGTTAGACAGGCAGCACTGAAGGGAAAAAGTGCTACAAAGGCTGAGGCCTCGTGGTAGCCAAGCACAAACTTACCAAAGAGCTATGTGCCCCTGGGTGGATGCATTGTGTGGATTTCATGTCGAACTTGCTGGTATGGTTGTTCTTTAGCTACGGATGACCATAATACTCTGCCTGCTACACACTAATCTCAGTTCAGAGCAGCGGATCTTTTCAGGCGTGTTATGAACAGGAGAACAACAAATGTAGATACTCTGGCTGCTGGTAGCTCTTGCTCAATTAGCACCATCCATGGGACACGTGTAGAGCAACTGGAAGATAATATTATGGATGTAAGCAACAAGAAACGACTCTTTGTCCAATTAGCAGCAGACCTCTTCTGCTGCTGTGACCAGATGAATGAAAGCAACATTTGTCAACAAGAACGATTGACTGCAGTTTCTAGGTAAAGCAATAAACAAATCTTAAAATTTTTAATTTTCATGTGGTTTCTCAGATTTATTATGAATATTTTGCTGATTAATGCCGTTCATTTTCCTTTAAAATCTATGATCAAATGGTTCAAATGGCTCTGAGCACTATGGGACTTAACATCTGTGGTCATCAGTCCCCTAGAACTTAGAACTACTTAAACCTAACTAACCTAAGGACATCACACACATCCATGCCCGAGGCAGGATTCGAACCTGCGACCGTAGCGGTCACGCGGTTTCAGACTGAAGCGCCTTTAACCGCACGGCCACACGGCCACACCGGCCGGCGAAAATCTATGATCGTAAAAGGAAGTTACGTTCCGTTTCATGGTGTAGACCGTCGCTCCAGAAAGTTCCTGTATTGATTTTCTTCCTGGTATATCAGAAGCGTCAGCATCATGAACTAACATTTTTAACGTGTAAAGAACAGATGTGCATTCGATGACTCAGTTGTGAGTAGGCAGTGTTAAGTAATGGACGTGCACCCGTAATGTTCCAGAGTCGTAGTGTAGTAAATCGCAATGGAGCAACATTTCTACGTCTAATGTTGAAAACTCTTTCCAGAATGTTACGAAGAAGAGAAAAGAGTGTGCGAAGTTTGTCCTGCACACCTTGACTGCCGAAAAAAACCAGTGCGTGGACTCATATCGCGACCTGATTGAAACGTACAATGCGAACTGGTCTCTTGCGGAGAAAAGCATCTCAGGTGACTAACGGTACTCTTGTTGAAAAAAGCACCACACAGGTGACCAAACTTGGTGTTATCAATTCGAACCTACCAAAAAAAAAAAAAAACGACAAAGAGAAGAAATTCACATGAAGGGTCAAATCTGTGACGACGTAATCAACATTTAATCCAGTTTGACACGTGGGTTGAACAAGATCCAAAAGCTAGACTTTTCTGACAGTTTCGCATGGTTGTATGAACGTTCCGTACGTTGTACTGAGAGCATGTAGAACATGTTTTTGTTGTGGTCTTCGGTCCTGATACTGGTTTGATGCAGCTCTCCATGCTACTCTATCCTGTGCAAGCTTCTTCATCTCCCAGTACCTACTGCAACCTACATCCTTCTGAATCTGCTTAGTGTATTCATCTCTTTGTCTCCCTCTACGATTTTTACCCTCCACGCTGCCCTCAAATGCTAAATTTGTGATCCCTTGATGCCTCAGAACATGTCCTACCAACCGATCCCTTCTTCTAGTCAAGTTGTGCCACAAACTTCTCCCCAATCCTATTCAATACCTCATTAGTTACGTGATCTACCCACCTTATCTTCAGCATTCTTCTGTAGCACCACATTTCGAAAGCTTCTATTCTCTTCTTGTCCAAACTAGTTATCGTCCATGTTTCACTTCCATACATGGCTACACTCCATACAAATACTTTCAGAAACGACTTCCTGACACTTAAATCTATACTCGACGTTAACAAATTTATCTTCTTCAGAAACGCTTTCCTTGCCATTGCCAGTCTACATTTTATATCCTCTCTACTTCGACCATCATCAGTTATTTTACTCCCTAAACAGCAAAACTCCTTTACTACTTTAAGTGTCTCATTTCCTAATTTAATTCCCTCAGCATCACCCGATTTAATTTGACTACATTCCATTATCCTCGTTTTGCTTTTGTTGATGTTCATCTTATATCCTCCTTTCAAGACACTGTCCATTCCGTTCAACTGCTCTTCCAAGTCCTTTGCTGTCTCTGACAGAATTACAATGTCATCGGCGAACCTCAAAGTTTTTACTTCTTCTCCATGAATTTTAATACCTACTCCAAATTTTTCTTTTGTTTCCTTTACTGCTTGCTCAATATACAGATTGAATAACATCGGGGAGAGGCTACAACCCTGTCTCACTCCTTTCCCAACCACTGCGTCCCTTTCATGCCCCTCGACTCTTATAACTGCCATCTGGTTTCTGTACAAATTGTAAATAGCCTTTTGCTCCCTGTATTTTACCCCTGCCACCTTCAGAATCTGAAGCAGTATTCCAGTCAAGATTGTCAAAAGCTTTCTCTAAGTCTACAAATGCTAGAAACGTAGGTTTGCCTTTTCTTAATCTTTCTTCTAAGATAAGTCGTAAGCTTAGTATTGCCTCACGTGTTCCAACATTTCTACGGAATCCAAACCGATCTTCCCCGAGGTCCGCTTCTACCAGTTTTTCCATTCGTCTGTAAAGAATTCGCGTTAGTATTTTGCAGCCATGACTTATTAAACTGATAGTTCGGTAATTTTCACATCTGTCAACACCTGCTTTCTTTGGGATTGGAATTATTATATTCTTCTTGAAGTCTGAGGGTATTTCGCCTGTCTCATACATCTTGCTCACCAGATGGTAGAGTTTTGTCATGACTGGCTCTCCTAAGGCCATCAGTAGTTCTAATGGAATGTTGTCTACTCCCGGGGCCTTGTTTCGACTCAGGTCTTTCAGTGCTCTGTCAAACTCTTCACGCAGTATCTTATCTCCCATTTCATCTTCATCTACATCCTCTTCCATTTCCATAATACTGTCCTCAAGTACATCGCCCTTGTATAAACCCTCTATATACTCCTTCCACCTTTCTGCCTTCCCTTCTTTGCTTAGAACTGGGTTGCCATCTGAGCTATTGATATTCATACAAGTGGTTCTCTTCTCTCCAAAGGTCTCTTTAATTTTCCTGTAGGCAGTATCTATCTTACCCCTAGTGAGACAAGCCTCTATCATCCTTACATTTGTCCTCTAGCCATCCCTGCTTAGCCATTTTGCACTTCCTGTCAATCTCATTTTTGAGACGTTTGTATTCCTTTTTGCCTGCTTCATTTACTGCATTTTTATATTTTCTCCTTTCATCAAGTAAATTCAATATTTCTTCTGTTACCCAAGGATTTCTATTAGCCCTCGTCTTTTTACCTACTTGATCCTCTGCTGCCTTCACTACTTCATCCCTCAGAGCTACCCATTCTTCTTCTACTGTATTTCTTTCCCCCATTCCTGTCAATTCTTCCCTTATGCTCTCCCTGAAACTCTGAACAACCTCTGGTTCTTTCAGTTTATCCAGGTCCCATCTCCTTAAATTCCCACCTTTTCGCAGTTTCTTCAGTTTTAATCTACAGGTCATAACCAATAGATTGTGGTCAGAGTCCACATCTGCCCCTGGAAATGTCTTACAATTTAGAACCTGGTTCCTAAATCTCTGTCTTACCATTATATAATCTATCTGATACCTTTTAGTATCTCCAGGATTCTTCCAGGTATACAACCTTCTTTCATGATTCTTGAACCAAGTGTTAGCTATGATTAAGTCATGCTCTGAGCAAAATTCTACAAGGCGGCTTCCTCTTTCATTTCTTCCCCCCAATCCATATTCACCTACTATGTTTCCTTCTCTCCCTTTTCCTACTGACGAATTCCAGTCACCCATGACTATTAAATTTTCGTCTCCCTTCACTACCTGAATAATTTCTTTTATCTCGTCATACATTTCATCTATTTCTTCATCATCTGCAGAGCTAGTTGGCATATAAACTTGTACTACTGTAGTAGGCATGGGCTTTGTGTCTATCTTGGCCACAATAATGCGTTCACTATGCTGTTTGTAGTAGCTTACCTGCACTCCTATTTTTTATTCATTATTAAACCTACTCCTGCATTACCCCTATTTGATTTTGTGTTTATAACCCTGTAGTCACCTGGCCAGAAGTCTTGTTCCTCCTGCCACCGAACTTCACTAATTCCCACTATATCTAACTTTAACCTATCCATTTCCCTTTTTAAATTTTCTAACCTACCTGCCCGATTAAGGGATCTGACATTCCACGCTCCGATCCGTAGAATGCCAGTTTTCTTTCTCCTGATAACGACGTCCTCTTGAGTAGTCCCCGCCCGGAGATCCGAATGGGGGACTATTTTACCTCCGGAATATTTTACCCAAGAGGACGCCATCATCATTTAATCATACAGTAAAGCTGCATGTCCTTGGGAAAAATTACGGCTGTAGCTTCCCCTTGCTTTCAGCCGTTCGCAGTACCAGCACAGCAAGGCCGTTTTGGTTAATGTTACAAGGCCAGATCAGTCAATCATCCAGACTGTTGCCCCTGCAACTACTGAAAAGGCTGCTGCCCCTCTTCAGGAACCACATGTTTGTCTGGCCTCTCAACAGATACCCCTCCGTTGTGGTTGCACCTACTGTACGGCCATCTGTATCGCTGAGGCACGCAAGCCTCCCCACCAACGGCAAGGTCCATTGTTCATGGAGGGGATGTAGAACATATGAAGCAGAACATATGAATAATCAACACTACGATCCTAACGTTTCTCTATTTTTTATTAATCCAGTCTCAAAATTTTGAGACTTACGGGGCGTAGATCAGTGGTTCCCAACGGATACGGTACCGCACACCGGTGGGCGTTGACGAGATCTAAAAGGGCGTTCATGGCCGAGGCGCCCATGAGCAGTACTCCCAAGAATGCGCTGCGAACTTTCATTAACACCAAAATAATAGAATGCACGTTTCAAAATACAGCTCTAAATACTTTTAAAGAAGATAAAGCCTTATTGAAAGCAGGCATTTGTACATTAGGGTAGCTACTCCTCAAATGGCTGAAAAAGTGATAAGCGTGGCAGAAAGGCTGTAGAGTAAGAAAGCGAGAGTGCTAAAGAATTTACGCGATTCATCTCGCTGGATAAAGATGATTTGATATTGGCTTTTGCAAAGTTGGACAATAAATGAGTCCGTTAGTTCGGGTATTTTCTCCACAATATGTAAATCAGACGTGAGTTGTGGCCTTACCAAAGTAAGAAACCAGAGAGGACTGAAAACTACAGGCGAGTTTCACTGCCGTATAGAATCAAATTAATTTAACCAAAAGATACACTAAAGAGTCACATGAATAAATATAACCATTTAAAGTAGCGCAGTTGGGTTTCAAAAGAAGAAGTAAAAATAGGCCACTACGGAGTTCGCAAAAGTGATACTTTAAGCTCTTGACAAGGGTGACTATTAACCACATTTTTAAAGTTGTCCAAGGGTTTTGACACTGCAGACCTAAAATGTTACGAAACAAGATTTAATCAGTAAGTGTAAAAAGAGAAGCATTAAACTAGCGGCTGCAGTCTTCCGAGGGAAACAAAGTGTAAAAAGTAGTGAGAGATCACACATTGGCTAATGACAAATTTTTAGTAAAACTATTGTCAAACAAGGAATAAAAATATAGGGTAGCATACTGGGTCCAATACTGCTCTTGGGACACATGTCAACAACTTTCCTGGCAGTATAAGACAGAGAAAAAGTTCGTTTCTGATTATAGCAACATCAGAGTCACTGATAAAACACCAGCCTCCTATTAGAGAAAGCTAACGCTACACTCAGGACGTATGAAATAAATCGGCATTCAACAAAAAGAAAAATAACACCATGCACTTCAGTATAAAGAGCCAACAACTGTGCCGCATTAAAAAGAGAATACATTTATAGACTATATAGCAAATAGTAAGTTTTTAGGGATGTATACTGATTATCCATTACCTTGAAACTGATACAAAGAAACTGGCAAAGAAATTCAACATGTTTTGCCCTTAGGGTTCTATCGTCAGTTTATAACATCCAAAGTCTACTAACATTATTCCTTCGTACACTCAATCCTTAGCTGTGAGATTCTTTTCCGATGATCGAACAGACAAAATATGGACAATTTTGAGACTGCAGAAAAGGGCCATAATAAAAATAATCTGAAGTAAGAGTGGGGGTTCATTGTAAAGAACTGTTTGAAACACTGGGTGTCCTTACTCTATCAAGTGAGTAAATCTACCAATCTGTCGTGGGTCTCGGGGAAAACACTACTAAGGACGGACACACACACACACACACACACACACACACACACACACACACACACACACACCCGTCTAGACATTTACCAAGGAAAAACAACAAACTCTGAACAGCATTTTCTATCAAGGAATAAAATTGCGTTCTACATCAGCCAAGGAGATGGAACAGATTATTGAAATACGTCTGTTTGAAAGGGCGGCTAAAGATTTCTTCATAAGAGATGCATAGTACACAAATATCCCAGAGTACTCATTAGTGGCAAACAATGGAAGGGAACAACTGCAACATAGTGTCACATTCCAACTCACAATCACCATAGAGTGCTTTTTGAAGAAAAGCATGTGGTCATTCTCTTGAGTTCATAGTCTCAGGCATCACAGGGGGACGCTAATTCCGTTTTTTCAGTTGGTTGAGGGATGCACATGAAGGCATCATAAGGCATAGTGGCATGTTTATGTGTCTGGAGTCTCTTTCCGAACCGGCTGGAGTTAAAGCAAGAGGCATAGTAGACTGTTGATGGTTCAGGAGTCATCAGGTGGTATCCTTTGTGCGTTGCAGCATCACCTGGAAAAATTATGCCGAAAGTGTGTCTCACGAATAAAGTTTAAAAATGAAAGAGAAAGAAAAACTGCGTATTAGTCTGGAAACACCTATTACCCACAGTTGTAAATGTTTTATCCATGTATTTTAATAGTCCAAATAAGCCATATTCTACAGGGTGAAAAGTATTTAAACCGACAAACTCTGGGAGGTTGTAGGGGACATCAAAATATATTTTTCCCTAATGTCATATTTTCCTGTGAGGAGTATTTAAACCGATAGAGGAAGATTTCTCTGGCGGCAGACTAATTAAACCAACAAACACTTTTCCATTTTTTTATTACCAAGAGACAACACATCAAGACAACCCATTTTCAATTACAGTGATATTCAAAAATGCCTCCATTGATACGTAAACAAAGGTTACACCGTCAGATCATGTTCTGTCTGACACGGGCCCTGGGTGGATAATCAACTGGTTCCAGGCTGTGTACACGCTTTAAGTGAAATGGACGTAAAAATTGCTCTCGAAGGACTGTTCTTACATTCGTCTGATTCGTCTCCATGTTACGTGCAGTTTCACGAGTGCTGATTGAAGGATCCCGCTCCACATGCTGCAGGCCAGCTTCCTCAAATTGCAGCCTTCTTACCGTGCGACGGCGTCCTGTCCGGGCAATCTGCTAAATGACCCGGTCTCATGCAGACGTTGGTACACAGCAGCAAAGGTCGTATTATGCGGGATACGGCGATTAGGATATTTTTGTTGATAAACCCGCTATGCAGCTCGTCCGCTGTGGTGCGCTACGTAGCACGCACCAACCATACCAGTGTACTCGCTCGAGGTGTATCGCTCCATTAGTAAACAGAGACAGTGCACTACTACACTGGTGGACAGCAGTTGCCTATAACTGAAGAGTGTAATACGCCCTCTAACAACTGAAGATCGTAATATGGCCTCTAACGACTTAAGATAGTAATATGGCCTCCACCGGTTTAAATAATCCTCATAGGAAAAAATGACATTAGGGAAAAATATTTGTTTTGATGTCCCCTACAACCTCCCAGAGATTGTCGGTTTAAACACTTTTCACCCCGTAGAAAGCCCTTGATGATGATGATTTCTGTGTCTGAGATTAAACAAGATAGCCTTTACTTTTGTTCTGGAAGCGAAAAGCTATGGACATATTTTCTTGTAGAGGTCAATGAATGTGTCTACCTATAAAGGTTTTACAAGTAACTTTTCATTTCATCTCCCTCCATGTAAAAAATTAAGAAAATAATTTAAGGCCCTTGAAGGGAGAGTCTTTTCGCCATCTGCTTCTCGTTTGTCGTAATGGCACACACTCAGCCATTAAGTTAAACTTGGCAGCTATTATTTAGGGGCTTCATGCGACAAGATAAGCGCAGCAAATAGTTTCATCCAGCTTTAAATAATATTTGAAGGTTCTTACACGAAATCAGTCTGCTTACAATCTGAATTTAAGTGAGAATAAATTTAGAAGCTGTAGCTTGTATCAGTAGTAATACCCTTGCTCAGTAACAGTGAGAGGACAGCTTTCAGTAAAATAGTGAAATTAATTTGTTGCAATACTTAAAACAAGGTCAGAACAGGGTATTATTCGTGACATTGTTTTGCACTAGGCAATATTAACAAGATTTTTTAACAAGTTACGTTTATGTTATATGCTGGGAGCGCATTTATATTGGGAAGCGAACTTCTGCGAGGAAGTAATTTAATCTCTTTTTGTCTATGTAGCTAGAATCAAATGGTTCAAATGGCTGAGCACTATGGGACTTAACTGCTGTGGTCATCAGTCCCCTAGAACTTAGAACTACTTAAACCTAACTAACCTAAGGACATCACACACATCCACGCCCGAGGCAGGATTCGAACCTGCGACCGTAGCAGTCGCGCGGTTCCAGACAGTAGCGCCTAGAACCGCTTGGCCACTCCGGCCGGCTGTCTATGTAGCTCGTTTCATTGTTACCAGCATATAAAACTAGCCGTTCATGTGGAAGTGCGAAAACCCGTAATTTTTCGACACACTTAAGGTAGAGAGAGAGAGAGAGAGAGAGAGAGAGAGAGAGAGAGAATGTATTGTGCAACGATAAAGAGCAGAATTATATTTATATTACATGTAATCTGAAGCAAATTTACTGTAGATCAAATAAAATAACATTCTACAATAGAGGTCAATGAATGGGACATTGGAGTCGCAAGACATTGACGTCATATTCGTGGGGATGGCGTTTGTTCTGCACAACCATCCTGATTCAAATTTTACGTGGTGTTCCTAATGATATGGTCGAACTTCCAGCACTTAAAGCACCGCATCGGGGGAGGGATATATGGCTTGGCATCACAGCGGTAGACCATCACCTTTACCTTCTCGGGTACTGTGTCACCCTCTAAGACCAAGATGAAGGCACCGGTGGCAAGCTGATTATCCCTCGGACCCAGTGGACGTGCTGGACGAAATGGACACCTCGTCGCTCTAAGCTGGCGCGCAGCTCTTCATCGGACTGTAAAAAGATCCCTGTGGAATATTATACCCTGGACCATATTTAAGCTCTTGTAGGGCGTGATAGTAACAGAAACATCCCCCAGCTTGTCACAAGCGAGTAATGCCCATGACTGGGCAGAGGAGGCTGTTTTTATCAAGACTGACCCAGACCGCATTTTGGACAATCCCTCCACTTCCCCAAACTTGTCCTTTAAATGCTCTACGAAGAACTGAGGCTTCATGGACACAAAGGATTCCCCATCAGCTCGCGTACACACTAGGTACTGGGGATAATAAGATTCGCTGCCATCCTTAGTCTGGCGTTCCTCCCGTGGTGGGGCAAGGGAGGGGAACGATTTGGGGTTGTACTTCAGTGCGTTGAATTGAGCCTATGAACACTTAGACTGCTCGTGTTTGACCATCGGCAAGAGATGATGTACTACGCTTCATCGGGTGTCATCCGCCCTGATGCCTAGCAGATAAGGACGCAAAACGATGCAACGGTATTTTTAATTCTCTGTTGCTCCATCATGGCCAGGGGACATCGGCTGGTTTTACTGACGTTGACAAATTATTTTGATTTGGTCGTACTAGCTTCCTCTACACAACATAATTTAGTTGTGCACTGCACTGTAATGCACCATTCCAACAAAAATGTCTTCCGTTCGCCATCTCTAGTAATAATTTTACGTAACCATCCCATTTCCTATCACTTCTTAATATCACGAACACTTATGCGGTGTGACGTGCTTAAGATGATAATCAATAACTTTATAATCAGATGTTATCGCGCTATCTCTCGTAGTTACAATCATCATCTTACACTTATCCACTTTTAAAGATAATCATATGCACCCTTACATCCCTATTTTGATATATGGTTGTGAACTATGGACCATGTTAGGTAAAGAAATCAGAATTCACGCTGCTGGGAAGGACTGTTCGTAGCAGGTTCGGAAGACACGTAGGGGAAGGAATCCGGAATGAGGAAATCCGAAAACAGGCTTAAGCTGTAGACTAAAAGACAAAACTCGGTGCGGCTTAGATGGTATGTAAATATACCACGCATGAATGCTAACAGACTGTCAGGACTAATGTGCTATTTGAAACCCAGGGACGAAAGACCAAGAGGGAGACGGAGTCACAGCTAGAAGAATTTGATGAATTCTGAGAGCCGAAAGGACATACCTGGTGTAAGTAGGCTGTTTAGGTTTTTTTATTGGTAACGCCACCTCTGTATGAAAATCACTGGCTGTGCTGTGTGCAGTCTGTGGCTGCTTTGCATTGTTGTAATACTCGCCATTGTAGTGTTAGGCAGCTGGCTGTGAACAGCGCGTAGCGTTGCGCAGTTGGAGGTGAGCCGCCAGCAGTGGTGGATGTGGGGAGAGAGATGGCGGAGTTTTGTAATTTGTCATGAACTGCTATATATATGATGATATCAAGGTAAATACATTGTTTGTTCTCTATTAATATCTTTCATTTGCTAACTATCCCTATCAGTAGTTAGTGCCTTCCATAGTTTGAATCTTTTATTTAGCTGGCAGTAGTGGCGCTCACTGTATTGCAGTAGCTTGAGCAGCGAAGATTTTTGTGAGGTAAGTGATTTGTGAAAGGTATAGTTTAATGTTAGTCAGGGCCATTCTTTTGTAGGGAATTTTGAAAGTCAGATTGCGTTGCGCTAAAAATATTGTGTGTCAGGTTAAGTACAGCCTAGTATAAATTGTTTAAAGGGAAAGTTTCATATGTCGACCCATAGCCTAGGATACCTGACTGGAATCTTCTGATTTTTTCTTGTAGTTTGTGTAATTAGTGTAGATTTTGTTTATTGCTAGCGCGTAATTGTAGAGAAAATCTCCTTTGTAGTTGCAGTCTTTCATTGTTGTACAGTAAAACAGGTGTGGCACGCATGTAGATTTGCACCAAGTATTTCGCAGCTGCAATTAACTAGATATTATTTTCAGTGTTATGTTAATGTGTTCTCTTATTTTTGCTCTTCAAATTGTGCTTTTCTGTGTTGTCGTGTGAAATACTGTGACAATAATGGCGTGTGAAAAACGTAATACTAGGCTCCAAACTAAATTGAGAAATGACAGTGAAGACGAAAGCAGTGTGTTAGCGCCGCAGAGTAATGAATTAACTAATGTTCAAAGTAGTAATTTGATAATTGTGCATAGGGAAATGGAGCGGGCGGCAAACAATGGTGTAGACAGTGAAACAATTAGAGAACAGGGAAGCATTATCGATCGATCGGTCGGCAACAGCTCGCCTCAGGAATCCGAAATGACAGGAAACAATCTCGCAAATATTGTAGACTCAGGTTTTGGGTCCTCACCGTTTTCTCAAATGAGTCAAGACACATTTTCTGCTTGTCAAAATGTGAATGTTGCCGGTGCAACTTCACTGCCGAATAGCACTGAGGAACATGTTTCAGACACCAGTGCACTGTTATTACAATTAATGCAACAAATGGGACAAAAGCTTCAAAAGTTAGACATAATGGAACAAAATCTTCAAAAGTTAGACACAGTGGAACAAAATCTTAAAAAGTTAGACACAATGGAACAACACCAGAGACAAACACAGCAACAGTTAGACGCAATGGAACAAAATCTTCAAAAGTTAGACACCATTCTTGAACAAACACGTGAGGATTTAACTAATGAGTTACATCACATTGAATCGAAATGTCAAAAAGTCTGTAACGACGTAAAAACACAAATTTGTGAGCATTTCCAACCTATTTTTTCGCGTCATGAAAATGCTCTACAGAATCACGAAGCAGCCATAAAAGAACTGCAAACTACTGTTCATGAAAATCATGAGACCTTACAAGCTAAATTTGACTCAGTTGCATCTACCGATTCGGTTACGCAACTTGCAAAAACTCAGGAAAACTTGAAGGACACAGTAGATTCGATTTCAATAGAAATGGACAATCTGAAACTTGGTTCAGAAAAACACACTGAGGAAATGTGTTCACTATCGGAGAAAGTAGCCGAACTTTCGGATCGGTTCACTAACTTATCTACGAAGGTAGATGATAATCTGAACGACACAAAACCGGTAGTCTTTAATGACACAGAAGAGAGCGAACAAATTAGGAAACTGAAACAAAATCTGAATCTAATTAATACGCAACACCAAAGAGAAATCCGCGAAGTACAAGATCAGCTGACACAGGTAATACAAGAATTACGTATTTCAGAGGACACTCGCGCCCCAGTACGGGAAGAGGGACATAGAAATACGGATCAACCACAAAATAATAACACAGGACACTTCGGAAATTATGAAAGAAATTGGCAAGGCACACCGAATTTTGAGATGGAACCGCCGACACGACGTAACAATGACCGATATGCTACTCGCCGACACGATGATTTTGACTATAAGCTGTTCATTACTACACGTAAATTCAAAACGTTTAAGAATTCTGCGAACGACATTCATCCACAAGCGTGGCTCCATCAATTCTCTCATTGTTTTCCTCCCAACTGGTCATTGGAGCACAGGTTAGAATTTATGTGTGGCTACTTAGAGAATGAACCAGCTGTAAGAATGCGATCGGTCATTCACGATTGCCACAGTGAAGGAGAATTTTACCATGCCTTCCTCTCAGCATATTGGTCTCAAGCCACACAAGACCGAGTAAAACATAGCATCATAATGATGAAACATTTCGAAGAATCTGAATTCTCCAGTCTTGTGAAATATTTTGAAGACATGTTGCACAAGAATCAATATCTTTCAAACCCATACAGCCCTTCAGAACTCATCCGCATTTGCTTAATCAAATTACCTGAACATTTACGACATATTATTTTAGCAGGACGTTGCAAAGACGACATTGAAGCTTTTCAGGGACTCCTACAAGAATTAGAAATTGACACAGACAGTCGCCGGATGCGAAAACAGGAAAACAATCACTACAGGTCACATACGTCACAATTCCGTGACGACAGAAACAATAACTGGACACGACAAGGCTATTCTTACAACGCAAATCGTGGCCAAAACAGACACCACCCATATGACAAACACTGGCAGAGCAATAGTTACAGGGAAAGATCGCATTTCCGAAGTAATGAATATGACAGAGACAATCATAGAAACAGACAATATGGTAACCAGAACTATTATTATCACGGGAAACAGAATAACTTCAGACGCAACGGTCCACCGTGCAATGAAAATTCAGGGAGAAATTCTCCACCACTTGACCGACAAGAAAGAAACTATGGAATCTACCGACATGACGACAGACGATATGATCGTAACGACAGAGCTGAATTGCATCAGAACTGGCGAGCTTCAAACAGGGCAGGGCCTTCTCGTCAAGGTGAATTTGTAGAAGTTAGGTCTCCTAATCCCAATAACGGCGCGCGCCACCAGAGAGACAGACAATGACTCGCACAGCAGGCAGCCGCGTGCGCTGGCTGGCTCAGAGAAAAATAACATAGACGCTAACCTTGAGAAAAATTCCAGCATTCTTTACTGACGTATACAACATGATAATTACTTTGAAGTTGAAACTCTGCGTACTAGAAAGGGTCAAGGATTGCACCACATTTCAAATGTAAAAGCGTTTATTGAAAGATAATCTGCTTTTTAACTTTGTCTTTGCCATATAACTTTTCACTTCGCATTTCTAGTATGCTTTGTCAGATTTAGAATCTGTTAACATGCAACAATGTTTGAAGTTAAATATCCAGTCAAGAACCAAGAGAACTTATTTAAACAGAAATTACGAATGCATTGTTATAGTGAACAGACGTCACAGTGTTATTGTGTGTGTACATTCTTGCTTGTTAGTTCCACTATCACGTAACGACTATAAGGATCACATACTTAGAACATATGCCGGCAACGCTAATGAGATTTTCATGCAACATTTTGGTTTACTTAAAAAAAAACACATTCTGGATTTAAAGTACTTTCTGTGAGATACCAGAGGACACAGTGGTTAGTTTATGTGACAGCTACACGATGTTATCACGACGCTACTAATGAGTGACAATTTACAATGTTGCTTTTGCGGTGTATCTGTTTTATATTTGCACAGTTTTCTGAATTCTTTTGGAAAGAAAAACATGTTTTATTAGTAACTTTTGTGGTATAGCTACAATGAGACAGCCTTTTCCGTAGCACAACAATACGTTACAGTACAGTACTTCCTTCATCACAACAATAAGCGTAATAACTACGATATCTATAAGCAAAGCATTTCACTTTTATCATCAGGTAAGTACATTGACTTCTGCAGAACTGAGCTTTCGGAGGACGATAATTACGACACTTCCACAGAATTTTCTTACAGCAAGACGCACATTTAGCGCTATAGGACACGTATTTGAGTGATTAATTTTGTACTTAAAACATTTATTTTTAAAGATTTTTGAATTGCAAAGAAAGTTTTCCATGATACATTTCATTCCATTGCTGTAATCTGTAACACCTGAGGGTATAATTACATTAATACTCAGGGGGGTACACGCCTACTTTGTGTACCATGTGTCTGGCACGCACAAGGAGCCCTAGCTAATATGGTATTTGCTTATACAACTTTACACATCGGTACCATATTTCTCTAACACACAAATTACACAGCTATTTGATCATGTAACTGAGAGATAAACATTTTTTGTTTACTACATTAGTGACAGATGTTTACGTAATTACACAGTTGAATAACTTCACATGTATGAAATTGCATTTTGTCTGTACTTTTGTGAACTGTTCATATTTTTTCAGAACCATTGTGATACCATGAGAGCTTTGAATGATGTATTTGGTATGAGATCATGATTTTTAAGGTACGTTTGAGGTAGATGACACTATTGAAATGAGCAGAGAATATGTTTTAGGGTTTTGAAATTATTGCAGAAAGCTACAACGTTTTTGAGAGTTGACTGAGGTGTTATGATGTTATTTTTACGACGACGATGTGTATTATGATGCTGAGGTATGTTTATGGTCAAGAAGCTGATGCTATATGAGGAATTTGATTATGCTACGTATTTCATATGATGAAATATTAAAGAAGTGTCGACCAATATATATATGTGAAATAAGGTAAGGAGTAATGAGTAGCGGTTAGGGACTCTTGACTTGTGGAAAAGGATGTTGGAAACCAAGAATCGTACTTTAAGAGTGTGTAAATGCGTGAATGTATCATAATGCCGGCGAAAATTTTTTGGACACTGTTATATTCATACGATTTTGTTTCTACAGATTTGTAACGCAAATTCTTGACCTATGAAATTTTTATACGAGACTGCCACTGTAGCGGAAACTGTTGTCGTAAATATTTCGGTAAGAAAGGTAAGTGACCTTGACGTAATGCGTCTTGAGCGGCCACCTGTGCCAGCCACCTGGAGAAACAGCCATTAGGTGAAAAAAAAAGAGGCCATTAACCTCGCTATTGACATTCCTTTGTAGAAAGCATCGCAAATACGACACGCTCATTACTTGGAAACATATGATTACTCGTATTTTGTGCTACTTACTGAAATGCTTATGAATTGATGGGAAATATTCGTACAACTGCACACCTGATTAGGACAAGCGCCTTTCTACGAGAGTTGAGAGAATTTCTACTAACTTATGAAATGTCACATGACTATTGAATGATATTTTTATGCTTTGGTTTGCGTAATTGCTTATTTCATTTGATATCTGGTTTCCAGCTGTCTTGCAGCATTGGTTTCATAAAATAAAATTAAATGCATTTGCTAATGTGAACACTTTCTGTCAACAGATCTATTAAATAATTACTTTATGATCCACATTCTTCGAAAAAGGAGTTCTTGGAATGGAAAGAACAATAAGAAGGGACTAGTAACAGGAACTGCATACATAATTTTCTTTTCAACTACTTGGTATTTTTTTTTGGTAGAGTAAGTTATCGTGATGCATCACTCTAGTGTTAAGATGTGACATAGGTATTAGACATGGCCATTTTTAGTGTAATATTTTTTCTGCTTGAGCTATGTCATGTTTAGATATCTGCTGTTTGCCAGGCATAGTGTTACTGAATTTGACTTCGTATTATTCTGTTAAACCAGTTTTACTAATGATTTATTTTTATTGTTTGCTGCACATTGCCTTATATTAGTTGTAATATTGCTGCTTGCTTTGCGAATTTGAATATTTTGTCATTACTGTTTGTGGTAATTGTTTTGTGCTGCTGCATTGCCTCGTCCCTTAGTTTAGCATCTGAGCTCAGCAGATTTAAGTTAGCTTAAGAGGGGGTAGACTATATAAGAAACTAACTATGATGAATTGGAAGCAATGCATTAACAAGGTATATGAAAAAGATTTGGGCCAAATGAGTATTGTACAATGAGAAATAATTATTTTGAGAGAAATATGAATAGAATACAGGAAGGAGGTTTAGATAGGACCTTTTGGAAATAATGAAGAACGCAGGGAGATCTCCGAGAAGTAAAGAAAGTTTTGTTTGCAAAATACTGCAGTAAAACAAACCCTGTCCTTTCCTTTTGTGTTATCCCTCTGTGTGTTTGTGTACCCTTGTGTATTTGTTTTCTTCCTGTCTCTGTGTAGTTTCATAGAATTTTTTTTCTAATACTATTCACTATGATGAGGAATACTGTTATCCTCAAATATAATTGGTATTAACAATATGTTATTTACCTTGTAAATATGCTTAGACATTATTTATTCTGTTTTGTTTTAATGCTCATGTGTAAAGTTGATGTTTCAAAAGTTATTCTGATCTTTTGTGTATTTACTTATGTCATAATTCCTGTAACACTGATGTATATGTTATTTCGATTCTTTTGTAAAGCCCCTATTACTACAAATGTTATCTGTATTGTTATGTTCCTTAATGATATATTTTGTACCTTTGTAATTGTATTCTTATGTTATAAAATTGTAATTGACACCAGTTCATCATATTATTAACTTGTAAGTTACATTTCACTGCACACGTTTCTGTTGGTCATAGTATATGGACAATATGTGAGAAGTAGGGACTGTTAGTGTTTGCACGTGTGTTAATAATGCAGCAAGGGACTGGATAACAGCATTGCTGGTTCTAAGGACAATTAGAAAAAACTTTGTGAGTGCACAAGTGGTGGTTTATGGACTTGCTATATTGTCCGCAAGACTCTTCAATGGTGATTGTGACCCTGCACATTTGCAACAGATGGCTGCTGGCCGTCTCTACAAGGACTACAGAGGGTCTGCACCTTTGATGACCCACCAATACCATTATTTCTACAAGGAGTACAGTGGGTCTGCGTCTTTGCTGACTCACCAGTACCATTATTTCTACAAGGACTGCAGTGGGTCTGCGCCTCTGGTGGCCCACCAATACCGTAATCTCTACCAGGACTACAGTGGGTCTGCTCTGTGATGACCTACCCACCAATACTCTTCAAAACTTCGACTGACTCCGCTGTGGGTTTGCTCTGTTGTGGCCCATTACCTGTCAGCATGTCAAGAGTCAGCACTGTATTTCCATTGGAAGGACAACGCTACTTCTTCAAGACTGCATGGAAATCCACTACTTCCGTGTGCATTTTCTTTTACTGCTCAAACTTTGAGAAAAACACTGCAATGTGATGAATGATCAGGACTGTCTTTATGGACTGTGAGAAAATTTTAGCTTTTGACCAACATTGTATCAATAAGTGTGTGCATTTGATTTCTTTGTTATTGTAATTATGAAAAATTTTTTCAAATCTGTATTGGACACTGCCCAAACCAATTTGTAAAATTTTTTTGTGGGGAGCATGGGGGCTATGTAAGTAGGCTGTTTAGGTTTTTTTATTGGTAACGCCACCTCTGTATGAAAATCACTGGCTGTGCTGTGTGCAGTCTGTGGCTGCTTTGCATTGTTGTAATACTCGCCATTGTAGTGTTAGGCAGCTGGCTGTGAACAGCGCGTAGCGTTGCGCAGTTGGAGGTGAGCCGCCAGCAGTGGTGGATGTGGGGAGAGAGATGGCGGAGTTTTGTAGTTTGTCATGAACTGCTATATATATGATGATATCAAGGTAAATACATTGTTTCTCTATTAATATCTTTCATTTGCTAACTATCCCTATCAGTAGTTAGTGCCTTCCATAGTTTGAATCTTTTATTTAGCTGGCAGTAGTGGCGCTCGCTGTATTGCAGTAGCTTGAGCAGCGAAGATTTTTGTGAGGTAAGTGATTTGTGAAAGGTATAGTTTAATGTTAGTCAGGGCCATTCTTTTGTAGGGAATTTTGAAAGTCAGATTGCGTTGCGCTAAAAATATTGTGTGTCAGGTTAAGCACAGTCGAGTATAAATTGTTTAAAAGGGGACGTTTCACTGGGACGGCATCCAAGAGGGATGGACGTTTGAGTGCAGTAATTGGCGGAGGAGCCTCTTTCGCTGGGTCATCGAATAACATGAAACGAATTTGGATGTGATAAAGTGAGTTTCCATTCATTATACTAAGTGGGAATCTTGGAAAGTCAGTCTGAATTTCCTTACGACCGTCCGACAAATATACTTTCTTGTAAATAGCATTGACAGTTAAACTTCTAAAAATGTGTGATCAGTTGTTTATGTGCACTGATTCTATTGTGCCTCTTTGCGGCACGTTCCATCTTACTTCTGTTTAACATTTGCCGTCCAAGGGGCTCTATATATCAAATATTTATAGAGGCAGTTTTACGAGTGAAGTGTCAAATACTCTTTGACGTAGCAGGCGTTAGCAGGTGATCCTCAAGTTTGCATTAGCGCAATCGTCTTCTGGCGGCTGGGGCAATGTCGTTTCGCATGGACAATGCTGGCTGTAGCGAGCTAGTAGTAGTAGTAGTAGTAGTAGTAGTAGTAGTAGTAGTAGTGGTGGTGGTATCGAGTTGAAAATTGAGATTGGTTGCATTGAAATTTGGTCCGCAGAGTCATAGGAATTACATAACTATATGGGTTTTGTGACAATTTTACAACTTAAACGAAAACGTAGCCTACCGATCTTTATGAAATTTCAGATTCTTTAACAAAAACCTTGAATCTACAGCAAAAGATTTTTTGTTTTAATGTGAGTCGGAATTTGAAGAAAGACCAGGACAAATTTAGGAAAAATACTGGTAGTGTTTACGGGAGAAGCCTGAACTAAATATGTGATTTAATTCAAACTTTTAAGAAATTCACTACCTTCAGCATTAAAGATGAGATGACCTTTGATAGACTTAAACACTGACTTGACAAAAATCATGGGACAGCGATATACAGATGGCGGTAGCATCGCGTACGCAAGGTATAAAACGGCAATGCTTTGGCGTTGCTATCGTTTGTACTCAGGTGATTCTCGTGAACAGGTTTCCGGCGTGGTTATGGCCGCACGATGGGCATTAGTACTTTGAACGCAGAATGATAGTTGGAGCTAGACGCATGGGAATCTCCATTTCGGGGATCTTTAAGGAGTTCTGTATTCTGAGAATCACAGTGTCAAGAGTGTGCCGACAATACCAAATTGCAGACGTTACCTTTCACCAGGGGCACAGTGACCAATGGCCTTCACGTAACGATTGAGAGCAGCGGCGTTTGCTTAGTTGTCAGTGATAAGAGACAAGCAACACTGCATAAAATAACCGTAGAAATCTATGTGGGACGTACGACGAACCTATTCTTTAGGACAGTGTGAGAAATTTGGAGTTATGGGCTATGGAAGCAGACGACCGATGAAAGTGCCTTTGGTAACAGAAAGGCATCGCCTACAGCGCCTGTCTTGGGCTCGTGACTGTATCGGTTGCACCCTTGACGACAAATACCGTGGCCTGGTCAATTGAGTCCCAATTTCAGTTGGTAAGAGCTGATGATAGGGTTCGAGTGTGGCGCAGACTCCACGAAGCAACGGACTCAAGTTGTCAACAAGGCACTGTGCAAGCTAGTTATGGGTATATAATGATGTGGGCTGTATCTATATGCAATGGATTGAGTCCTCTGGTCCAAAGGAACCGATGATTGGCTGTTATATTCGTCTACTTTGAGACAATTTGCAGCCATTCATGGACTTCATGTTCCCTAACGACAACAGAATTTTTACAGATGTGCCATGGGACTGGGCCACAATTTTTTAAGATTCTGGACAATTCGAGGGAATGATTTGGCCACCAAGATCGTCCGATATTTATGGAACGAAATCGAGAGTTCATTTCGTGCACAAAATCCTGCACCGACAACACTTCCGCAATTATGGATTATTTTGGCTCTCGCACGAAGAATAGTACTAATACCTTCACAGTGGTACATGATTTTCATGTGTACTAAATTGCTAATGTTTGTACTAAAAACAAGCGATTGTTAAGTTGTCGTGCGGGCACAGACCCTAATAACAAGCTGTCTCTCCTCCTCCTCCTCCTCCTCCTCCTCCTCCTCCTCCCCCTCCCCCCCCCCCTCCCCTATGCTAAATTAGCATTAATCTCATTCACGATGTGAATCTACTTGCTGACCCTGCTATCATGTTACAACTTTCTCATCGATTTGCTGTCTAAACAGTCCTGAACTATTTCCCTGATATAATTACCCAACATGCCGGGTGTTGTCCAGCAACACGTTCACACCTCATTCACTCACGGAACGTGCCATGTAGCGTGCTTTTTTTACCTGTACATATCATTTGCTTATGTGATCAGCTCTACGTAACTAAAGTCAGTTATGATCTTCGAGTTTTCTGATGTTTCTGTTCGGAACTATTTGATGTTGAATGACCACTCTAACCTAGCCGGACTGAAGCAAATGCCAGATTGCTATTTATGAAAGAATTATAAGTTAATTGCCGGCCGGTGTGGCCTTTGCGGTTCTAAGCGCTACAGTCTGGAACCGCGTGACCGCTACGGTCGCAGGTTCGAATCCTGCCTCTGGCATGGATGTGTGTGATGTCCTTAGGTTAGTTAGGTTTAAGTAGTTCTAAGTTCTAGGGGACTGATGACCTGAGTAGTTAAGTCCCATAGTGCTCAGAGCCATTTTTTTAAGTTAATTCATACATGGAAGAGGTCTCTTGCAGAACTCTCGTTTGGCCAATTCTTGGGTGTTATGGTCTTATCCTTAAAAAGATGGGTTAACGGCGTAGGGAAAATACGAAGACGCTGCGTGATCTCTCATAACTTTATACAATCAACGTGAGACTGTCACATGTGCTCAACATACAGTCATTGGACATCACAAGAAAGACAACATACGCATCCTAACAAAGTTAAGCACTCAGAGGGGGAGGAGGGAGTAACTAAACTTCATGGACTGCGAGGGCATGTAATAGTGTTTCAGTGACTAAAAAATCGAGACAAATTAACAGAGAACTTGCTAGTAAGAGGCCTCTGATCAGTATGACGACGTACGCTTTCTGACCTGATAGGGTTGGTAAGTGTCAAAGCCGTTCCATTTTCTCCTAATTTAAGTTTGCCCACAACTTATTACTAGACCTTCATATCATGGATACTGACACTAAGACGAAGTTTACGTCCGACCTGGTCGGATATAGGGATCTTGCAAGCAACAAGAGAACAACATTACGCATAAGGTCCGTGAAGACACTTGCCGTGTCTAGAAGAGCGTTGTTGTGTTGAAAAATGGCTCCAAGACACTAACACGAGTGCCCAGCACATTACATCTACAAATATATTCATAATCCACGGTAACGAAGCGTGGCGGAGGTACATCTTATCACTACTAGTTATTTCGTTTCCTGTTCCACTTGCAAACAGAGCGAGCGAAAAACTAACTATATGCCTCCGTATGAGCCCTAATTTCTTGTATCTTATCTCGGTAGTCCTTAGGCGCAATGTACGTGGCAGTAGACTCGTTCTGCAGTCTACTTCAAATGCCGGTTCTCTAAATTTTTTCAATAGTGTTTCTCGAAAGAACGTCACCTTCCATCCAATGATTCCCATTTGAGCTCCTGAAACATCTCCGTAACAATTACGTGTTGTTCGAACCTACCGGTAACAAATTTAGCAGTCCGCCTCTGAACTGCTTCGATGTCTTTCTTCCATCAGACCTGGTACGGATCCCTAACACTCAAGCAGTACACAGGAAGAGGTCGCACTAGCGTCCTACATGCCATCTCATTTACAGATGAACCAAACTTTTATGGAACCCCCCACTGAACCGAAGTCGACCATTTGTCTTCCCGTATCACATTCCTCACATGCTCGACCCATTTCGTATCGTTTTGCTACGTTATGCCCAGGCATTTAAACTACGTGACTGTGTCAAGCAGAACACTACTACTGTATTGTTTTTCCAACTCATCCACATTAATTTACATTTTTCTACATTTACAGCAAGTAGTCATTCGTAACACCAACTAGGAATTTCTCTGTAGGTCCATGTTTTCAGAGATGGTTGCGGGACTCAGCTGTTCGATACAGGATGTCAAATCAAATACCTTTCAGCCGTGTAGTTTACAATCTTGTTTCATTTGTCTACCAGTTTCGGCAATTTACTACGCCACCTTCAGGCCCCTGATCGACGTGTAGGAAGATCCCACCTCGGTTCTGGTCAAAACAGGGGCCAGCAATAGTAGATTTCTGCTTGCTGTACCCATCACTTCAACCCTAAGTGAAGTGATCGCTATAGCGAGCAGAAATCTACCGATACCAGTATTGCTGGCCCTGTTTTGACCGGAACCGAGGTGGAATCTTTCTACACGTCGATCATGGGACTGAAGATCGCGTACTAAATCGCCAAGACTGGTAGCCAAATAAGTTTGGAAACTAGACGGCTAAAAGGTGTTTGATTTGACATCCTCCAGCTAGAAATTTTGCTTAAGTCATCTTGTATCCTCCTACAGTCACTCAGTTTCGACACCTTACTGGACAATGTTACCGTCAGCGAAGAACCGCAGATAACTGCCCATCCCGTCCTTCAAATCATTTATGTATATAGGTAACAACAGCGGTCCTATCGCACTTCCTTGGGGCACTGCCGACGATGTCCTTGTCTGCGATGAACACTCGTCATCGAGGACAGCATACTGAGTTCTATTACTTAAAAAGTCTTCGAGCCACTCATATACCTGTGAACTTATTCCATACGCTCCCACATACGTTAACAGCCTGTAATGGGCCATCCTGTCAAACGCTCTCCGAAAATCTAGAAATATGGAATCTGCATGTTGCCCTCCATCCATAGTTCGCAGTATATAATGTGAGAAAAAGGGCAAGCTCAGTTTCTCACGAACGATGCTTTCTAATAGCGGATTTGTGGACATAAGCTTCTCGGTCTTGAGAATTTATTATAATCGCACTGACAATATGTGCAAAGATACGGCCGCAAACCGTTATTAGGGATATTAATCTGTAATTTTTCGGCTCCGTTCTTTTGCACTTATATACGTGGTCATATCCGCATTTTTCCAGTTGCTTGGAACTTTGCGACTTGACGTACCGTTGTGCCACCAGAGTTTCCCCAGTCACTACTAACGACGTCTGAATACATACCCGATGGCTCCCCACGCTGTGCGTTTCGGAAGCACTGGATGAGTGGGACCTCTCCCGAAGTCGCTGCCACAGTGCGACGTCACTCATCAGCAGTCTACGCTTCCAGATTACTGCACCAATCCAATACAACCATTTGCGTGTGTTAACGGCAGTCTACGCATGGGTAGGTAATTCCCTAGTCCGGCTGCTGCTGGTTTCCGAGCAGTGATGCAGGGTGACATTGTTGCAAGAAGTCAATTACTTCTTGTCAGATCGGATGGCAGGTGCAGATACGAAAGGGGTTCAATGTGATTGGTGCTCAGTAATCAAGTCCTCCCTTGTGGGGGTCAGACGTGGTCAACCGGAACACACACGACGAATATGCCTGCCAGCGGGGACTTTTTCCAATTGCGAAGTGCTGATAATGTTGCCTATCACGAGTACATGGTATCTTGGTGTCCACAGATATCACGTAATATTTTACGCTGCTAACATCGATTATACACTACCACACCTACTAACAACACTAACACCATTAATTCACTGTGGTGGCCGTTCTACCTGCCACCAACAGTTGCAACTCTTAATTATTTACACATCCGCCGATGGTGTCCACGTGTACGTAGTTACAATGGGTCGTTCGATAAGGAAAGCAACATTTTTTACTAAAAGCATCTTTGTTTTAGTCACGATTCCAGTACACCATACCATTGCCTACTCATTTGGCTACAAAAACTATTTTTCAACATAATGTCCGTTCAGTGTGACGACCTTAGGGGACCTTAACGGGTAGGCCTGTAGGCCCGCATGGTACCACCCTACTGGTCGACGTCGGAGACAACGTCTTGCTGCATCAGTAACTCACCGTCCAAGTATTGCTTCCCGCGGATTGCATCCATTATTGGGCCAGAAGGAAGTCAAGGGGTTAGATCCATTCTGCAGGGTTGAGAGGAAGAATATTCCAATGAAGTTTTGTGAGCTCTTCTCGGCTGCTCATTCTTACTTTTGCCCCGGTTATGATAGATAAGGAGACGTTCGTTTGTATTTTTGTGGCGACCAACACGCCGAAATCATGTCTTCATATTTCTGAGTATAGTCAACACACTTCAGAGTTGATCGTTGCACCATGAAGGAGGAAATCAAACAGTGTCCCACAAAATCGTCTCCATGACTTTACCGGCTGAGCGTGCGGCATTGACCCCTTCCTTCGGAAGACATATGGTGTAGCGCCACTCCATAGATCGGCATATTGTTTCCGGTCCGGCGCTATGAACTAATGTTTCATCGCTTGTGACTATGTTCAATAATAAATTCTCACTATCACCGTCGCAACACGTAGACAATTCCGCACAGATGGCCCGTCGTTGCTCTTTAGGGTGTTTTATTAGGCAGTGAGGAACACAGAGGATACACCCTTTAGAGAACCACAACTAGTGAACGAGTGTGTCAGCACTATCAACAGATATCCAGTTGTGCAGTCAGGCCTTTGTGATCCGTCGACCATCTCGAATGAGAGTCTTTTCCAAAGGACATCAATTCGCTGTATAAAAAAATCCTGCATGACTTAACCCCTACCACGACCGCACATTCCAACATTGTAGGATTCACTGCTGTGTGTAGCCGACGGTAGGTTGGAGATGCAACAGGTTTGCACGACCTTACATGCGACAGGTTTGCACGACATTTCTGCGATGACAGACGATTCACCTCACCGTGCTTTTGTTCACTGCCATGTCCTCGTACACATTCCGTAAGCCCCTATGAATATTTATGACGTTCTGGTTTTCCACCAAAAGGAACTCAGTGACAGCTCTGTGCAACAAATTAACCACGTGTTTTCTTTCAATTGTAAACGACTGCATTCCAATATTCTCAACTACTGTCAACTGTTAAATACCCATTAGCCTGACGTGTCCAAGCTTTATTTGGATTCGTCTCTTTTTTTTGTATTTTGTTAAACGTGACGTCTTATCGAACTGACGTCACTAATTCTAGTTTCCATAGCCTAACAGCGTTGGAAAATTCTGGTTGTTAAACGCTGTCTCCCTTTTTATGAGAGGTCTTATTAACATGTGAGTCGACGGAAAAGTTTTTGTTTTCAGGCATCGGCAAACACATTTATCACTCTTTTTGCAACACGACGCGGCAGGGCAACGTTAATAATTAGGTATTTACACAAGCTGCACTGGTGGCAGGTGAAGGTCACCTCTTACTCTTTCAGCGTCGTCTGAACATGCAATCTTGAAAAGAAATGCGATAGATTCTGCGATTTTGAATGCTGATTCAGAAAAATAACCATCCGATAGCTGTGATAATTTTTCACAGTGGTCTTACTCGTCTGGAAAAGCTTGTCCTGGAGAATACGTCAGTGTTATTTAACTTCGAGCACCACAGCAGATTGACGCTAATATCAATGGTTAATGAAACCAATCACAGCCGTATTAATACTCTTTTATTAATATACTGTTATTTATCTCCAAAGGGCTATCACAAAAGTTGGAAAGAAAAACATATGTACAGGGAAGTTAACTACGAGGAAACCATGGGTAACAGAAGAAATACATGATCGATGAAAGGAGGAAGTACAAAAAATGTTACGGGAAACTCAGAAATACACGTCGCTGAAGAATGAAATAAATGGGAAGTGCAGGGAAGCTAAGAAGAAATGGTTGCATGAAAAATGCAAGGAAATCGAAAGAGAAATGATTGTAGGAAGACAGACCCAGCATACAGCAAAGCCGAAACAAACCCTCGGTGACAAAAACAAGTGCAAGGGGAATTCCATTGTTAATTTCAGAGGAGAGAGCGGATAGGTGGAAAGCATACACTGAAAATCCCTGTAAGGGGGGAAGATTTGTCTGATGTTATAGAAGAAAAAACAGGAGTCGATTTAGAAGAGATAGGTGATCCAGTATTATAACCAGAATTTAACAGAACTATGGTGGTCTTAAGATCAATTAACGGCGAAGGGATAGATAACATTTCATCAGAATTTCTAAAATCATTGGGGAAGTGGCGACGAAACGACTATTAAAGTTGGTGTCTATAAAGTACGAGTCTGGAGACATACCACCTGACTTTCTGAAAAACATCTTTCACACAATTCCGAGGACTGCAACAGCTGACAAGTGCGAGAACTATCGCACAATCAGCTTAACATCTCATGCGTCCTAGATGCTGACAAGAATACTATACAGATGACTGGAAAGTAAAACTGCGGATATGTTAGATGACGATCAGTTTGGCTTTAGGAAACGTAAAGGCACCCGAGAGGCAATTCTGATGTTGCGGTTAATAATGGAAGCAAGACTAAAGAAAAATCAAGACGCGTTCATAGGATTAGTCGACCTGGAAAAAGCGTTTGAGAGTGTAAAATGGTGCAAGATGGTCGAAATTCTGAAAAAAATTAGGAGTGAGCTACAGAGAGAGAAGCGTAAAATGTACAAGAGCCAAGAGAGAATAATAAGAGTGGGTGACCAAGGACGAAGTGCTCGTATTAAAAAGGGTGTAAGACAGGGATGTAGTCTTTCGTCCCTACTGCTAAATCTGTACGTTAAAGAAGCAATGATGGAAATAAAAGAAAGGTTCAGGAGAGGAATGAAAATTCAAGGTGAAAGGCTATCAGTGATACGATTCGCTTATGACGTTGCTGTCCCGAGTAAAAGTGTAGGGGAATTACATGATCTGTTGAATGGAATAAATAATCTAATGAGTATAGAATATGGATTAAGAGTAAACCGAAGAAAGACCAAAGTAATGAGAAGTAGCAGGAACGAGAACAGCGAGAGACTTATCAGGATTGATGGACACGAAGTAGATGAAGTAAAGTAATTCTGCTACCTAGGCAATAAAATAACCAATGATGGACGGAGTAAGGAAGAAATCAAAAGCAGACTATCAATGGAAAAAAGGGCGTTCCTGGCAAAGAGAGGTCTACCAGTATCAAACATACGCCCCAATTTGAGGAAGAAATTTCTGAGAATGTGTATCTGGAGTACAGCATTGTGTGGTAGTGAAACATGGACTGTGAGAAAACCGGAACAGAAGAGAATCTAAGGATTTGAGATGTGATGCTACAGATGAATATTGAAAATTATAATTTAAATGAAAGAAAAATGCTGTTCACATTTGATGTCATTCTCAGCAGTGGTTCTTTTTCTACCACATTCCGAAACTGGAATTTTAATTACTCCGAGTATTCAGTGTCAGTGAAGTGCAGTGTACAGATGTCTAACACCTACGTTTAGAACATTAGGAAAACAAAAGAAAAAGTAAGAACTGTAATTTAATATTGTTTATTACTAGTAATTTAAAACATCGGAACTGTTCATGATTCTGGCGTACAGCTGTGTAAGGAATCGCCTGAGTTACAGTGGCCACCGAAGATGCTTCGAAGTAAAACGAAACGAGGATGGTGTAAGTAAGGTTTTTTTAGTCGCAAAAGATTGTGTATCTCCTGTATTACCTGTGTAACTGCAACTGCGGAAAAGGAAACTAATAGACGTTTCTCAGGAACCAAATAGGATTATAAATTATTTGATCTTTACTGGTTGGATTTAATTTGGAGGGAGTCGAAATGCTTTGTAGCTCTAAAGCATCATCCTACTGTCAAACTTATAGATGTTTACGTATTACCAGAATGAATGTTTCTCTCTGTAGCTGAATTTGTACGGCTTTGAAACATAGTACCGTACGAAAACTTTGTGACAGGAAGTTTCAAAGCCGTTCGTTCTCCATACAGCAGACACACAGTGGAAGACTGATTCTGGAAACAGTGCCCTAGGCTGTGTTTAAGCCACTCGTTCGCAGTACAATTTCTCCCAGAAGTGCTAGTCCAGCAAGCTGCACAGGAGAACTGTGAAGTTTGGAAAGTGGGAAAAGGGGTACAGCAAAAGTGAAGCTGTGAGGGTAGGTGCGAGTCGGTGAGTCGTGCCTGAATTGCTCGATCGGTTAAGAGCATTGCCAGTGAAGTTAAGTTTCAGTGGTTCGAGTCCCGGTTTGGCATATAGTGCTAATTTGCCAAGAAGTTTCGGTATCACAAAAGTTCAGAATCGTATGGTGTCTAAGGTGTGGCTCTCACTGAAATCTAAACTGCGCAGAGAGAAAGAAAAAATAATATTTTTACACGTAAGTGCCTCCAGATAATTTTTACAGCATTTCAAAACGAGTAAGGATTAAAATCATCGATATATTAATTAAATCTTTCTTCGGTTCTTGGTGGAACAACGTTGCAATAAATGCTTTTGTTCTACAGTATTACTTTGTGTTGACCGGTTTTCGTCTTACAAGGCCATCTTCAGACATTTATTGTGTATTGTCGCCAAAGAACTTACAATGTTTGTAAACACAAGTGATTATGTGCATAAATATGATTTCCTGAGCACCACATGCTTTCAAGTTCTTCCTGAAGACCCTACTAAATTATTCAAAGATGATGAATTTGCAATCAATTCATGCAAAAGCATATTCTCTGATTTTGAAGCAAAACTGAAGTAAATAAACGCAGTGCCTCCTAGAATGTATGGGATTCCCAAACTACGTACAGAAGGTGTTCCTATTGGTCCAGTTCTATCATCATTCAATGTTCCATCTTGCAATCTATCTAGTAAACTGGACACGTTAATTAAGATCAAGACTTAATTCAAACCAAAGCAAGATATTCCAAATTCTGTGGACCTTTTAAATAACGTAACAGGTATATCTGTCTCGCACAGTGATAAATTATTATCCTTTGATGTCCGCAGTTTGTTTTCCAACACACCAATAGTGGAATGCATTGATATTCTGACAGATGATGTACAGGTCTAATGTAAATTCTGTGGAACTGAATGACTTGATACTGGACACTCAGACATGCTTAGCACAAACCTACTTCCAGATCCAAGGTACCTGTATAAACAATTAGATGGCTCAGCTATGAGTTACCCCCTTAATCCAATGTTGGCTGAAATATTAATAGACCACTTTGAACACTATTTTCTGAAAAATAAAGAACTTTTGCGTGTAAATATTTAATATTAATTTACATATGTAGATGATGTGTTGTGTATGTGGATTAACAACACAAATCACATTTTTGCATAACCTGAACAGTCAACATAAAAATATTCTGTTCACACTGGAGATTGGCAACACATCCATAAACTTCTTAGATCAGTACACAGACACACTGTTTCAAAATTTGTAGAAAAACTAACTACAGACACAGTAATATCTTCCTGCTAACAACCACCCACAGCTCACAAACATTCAGCTTTCCACTCAGTGTTATGCTGTCTTATCAGTCCGCTTGCCCACACATGATTTTAAAGCAGAGTTGGATACAATAAAATTTATTGCCTCAATCAATGGCTAAAATCTAGTCTTGATTGAACGCATCTTGCACACGAAACAGAAACTGAAAATTATACCCCTCCTCCATGCTCAATCTGGTACCCCTTCCACTGCAAGAATTCGTGTACATTACCATATGTAGGAGAGGTATCACAGACTGTAGCGACAATACTGAAATCGTGCAAGTATAGGCTCTCCTATGTTAAGAACACCACAACCCAGCGTATTCTGAATACCAAAGTAAGATCCAGTCATTAGACAACAGTGGGTTATGCAGAATTACCTGTTCTGACTCTGGCAAGTTTCACATTTGTTAGCATGGTAGAGACATAGCAACAAGGCTGGCTGAACATGAACGCAGCTGGAGGTTGCAGAATTCTTACTCTGTATTTTCTGAGCGTTTGCTGAGTGAATGCTACAACTACAATCCAGAGTCCTATGTCCTTCACTTAGCAAACAAACTCCAAAAATTCAACTCGCGAGAAGCCCTGGAAATTAAAAAACATCTAGTTCACAATCCATATCTAATCTTAAATGACCATACACGGCTTAGTACTTCCCTTCCCCTAAACTTCACATAACGCTCTCCGTTCTTCATTGATACCCACATTGTGTTTCCACATATTCCCATTTTCCTGTATTCATTGAGTTTTTTCGAAATTGTCTATGTAATCCATATTGACTAGTTACAACTGTTAAGTCTTCCTTTAACTGGTGTTTTTATTACTTATGTTTAATACCTCTTTAACTTGTCTCATCAAGTAGCATTTTTATTTTACTTTTTTCATTTATTTAAGGCAGACTGTTACGTAGACAATTTTGTGTGTAGTGTTAATGTTTTCTTGTTTGCTCTGTTTACATTTATCTGTGCTTCAACTTTTTGCTTTTACATTGCATTACCGTAACACTGTCAAAAACGTTATTTACTCTACGTTTCTGCTTCAATCTAGATGTGTAACACCTTTTCCACTGTCGTTTACAAACACTGATTTCTTTGGCGACCATAGTAAGTAAATGTCTGAAGACGGCCTTTTAAGCCGAAAACCGGTTAACACAATAGAAGTAATACTGTAGAACAAAAGCAAACTAGCGTTTTTCATTTGTCATCGATATAATCTTCGTGTAGCAGAGCACTATTATTTTCGGGCATTTTATCTAAATAAGACATTTGATGGTTCAAATGGCTCTGAGCACTGTGGGACTTAACTTCTGAGGTCATCAGTCGCCTAGAACTTAGAACTAATTAAACCTAACTAACCTAAGGACATCACACACATCCATGCCAGAGGCAGGATTCGAACCTGCGACCGTAGCGGTCGCTCGGCTGCAGACTGAAGCGCCTAGAACCGCACGGCAACTCCAGCCGGCTCAATACAGGCACGAAGACTACATTTTTTACCGGCTTCCGGTCACAATAGCTTTCAAATTCCGCTGCAAATAGAAGTCCAGTATGTTTAGGACCGAAGAACGTGGAGGCCAAGGAATCTAAAGGACTACGGTTCAAGTCTCCATCCGGGCATCCAGATTTACGTTTTCCGTGATTTCCTTAAATCGCTCCAGGCTAATGTCCGGATAGTCTTTGAAAAAGACAATGCCCATTTCAGTACCTACTCTTTCGTAATCGGAGCTTGTGTTCCATCTCTAACGGCCCCGCTGTCGATGGCACGTTGAACTCTTGTCCTTTATTCCTTTCTTGAATTCTTTTTGCGTAGGAAGTTTCCTGCGAAACATTCTTTATATGAAAAGTTTCAGGTGGTACTGGTATGCTGGGCTTCTTTGAGTCTCCCATGATTAATGTGACGAGAGAGACAATTAGAAAAGGATTAACACGGAAATAAAGCGTTTCCGGACCCATATGTATATAACACCTTTATTCCTCTGTGTGTTAAGGATATCTGCTGAAAGCTTGGAATTCTGCGTAAATTTGGAGCAGCAGAAGCGATGAAGGGGAGTGCTATTTTAATGGCGTTTCTCTTTGATAAATGAAGCACAATCTTTTACAGCAGTGTCAGTGTTTGCACACAAAACCCTGGCCACTGGAATACACCAGTATACGAGTTCTTTGTGCAATTACTTGGTAAGACCCTACATTATAGATAAAAATACATGATGCTAAAGAGGTCGTCTTACTACCGTAACGCAAAATTATCGCTAAAGACGACAGCTTATGCAGAGACAGTTTACAGAGTCAGAAAGCGACTGATGAATACAGATTGTTTGGGTATCCAGATGAAATGTTATCCATCAGTATGCCCGACTTCTCCAAGATTAAAGCCTTAATAAGGAGGAGACGCATTGTTTATTATCCTGTCGATAATGTGACCATTAGATACAGAGCGATTGCAGTGGTTCAAAGATGTAAAGGGGGAAATTCGGCAGTACACGAAAAATCCCGAAAAAACTTTCATTAGGACGTCCGGTCATGGATCTGAACCCCGCCTCTTTCGATGAGTCTGACGCCTTGCTCACTGCACCAAATTCGACCGTCGTTAAAAATAGGGTAATAAATACCAAACACACAAGAAGGTAAAAGGAAAGTGATTAACAAACTTCATTGATCTAAGTGTAAGTCCACAGTGGACAGCATGTTTCCAAAAAATCAAAGACTTAACTGCTTGTTACACACGTCTAGCCGCAGGCGTCCTGTGACCGACGCGAACATTCCGGACTGACGTCAAGAGTAAGTAGTCGGCCTTGAATACTGGAGCTGAGATAGCACTCCACTTGCCTGAAAACTTCCACAATGCCGACGGGTCCTTGCGCTGTTTAAAGGCATAGGCTGTTGAAGCGAATGACAGACGATTAAATGACAGGAAAAATTTTCCACTTGCCGTCTGTCCCAGTCAGGCACCCTATAACTGTCCGAAGTCGAAATTTGTGTGATACTGTATATAGTTCCATCTGACAGTGATGTCCTAATAGAATCTCAGTTAATTTTTAATTTTGAACATATTTTAGACATTGTATATCACTTTTTGACTCAGACTGTAGAACAGCGCTAACACCAGTCCGAATCATGTATCATCGCTGCCGTGATGCAATGGTTTAATTGGTGCTTAATAGCTTTTAATGCGAGCTTCTGCTTCATTTTTCTGTTTTGGTTATCTATGTTATCCCATCAACAAGAGAGAATACTGTTATTTTAGAAGAAAACCAGTTAATGAGTGGTGGTTGTGGGTTTCAATCTAAATACGGATCTGACGCAGCTCCCCATGCTATTCAATCCTCTCCAAGCGTCTTCTCCGAGTAACTACTGCAAACTACACTCATTTGAACCTCTTTAATGTATTCATTCTGTCCCCTTTTACAATTTTTATCAACCAAACTACCTTACATTACTAAATTGGTGACTGATGTCTCAGCACGTGTCCTGTTAGCCACTTTTAGTCACGTTGTGCCACGCATTTCTTCTCTCTCCATATCGCTTTAATACCGCATCATTTGTCACTCGATCTATTCACCCAATCTTCTGCATTCTTCTGTAGCACCACTTTTCAAAAGCTTATATTTTCTTCTTGTCTGGACTGCTCACGCTGACGTTTCACTTCCGTACAAGGTCGTGTTCGAGATAAATATCTTCAGAAGAAGCTTCCTAACATTAGGTGCTCTGAAGATATTTGTCTGGAACACGACCTTGTATTTATGTTCGATGTTAAATTTCTCTTCTTCACAAACGTTTTTCTAGTGATTGTAATTCTGCCTTTTATATTCTTTCATCTTCATCAGTTATTTTACTGCCCAAAGAGCAAAATAAGCCTACAGTCCAAGTCCTTTGCAGTCTGCCAGAATTACAGTGTCATTGACAAACCTCAAAGTTTTTATTTCCTCTCCCTGAATTTTGATTCCTTCTCCAAATTTTTCTTCAGTTCCCTTCACTGTTTGCTCAATGTACGGACTGAGTAACATCGAGGATAGGCTACAACCGTGTCTCATTCCTTCTTAAACACTGCTTCCCTTTCATGCCTTTCAACTCTTAACTGCCGTCTAGTTTCTGCACAAGTTGTAAATAATCTTTAGCTCCCTGTAATTTACCCCTGTTACCTGAAACTTGATCATTTTTGGCTACGGGGTTGTCAACGTTATGGTCATCAGCACAGCATCCTAACGAAAAGTGAACATGCCACATGCCAGTCCTGTGTGTGTGTGTGTGTGTGTGTGTGTGTGTGTGTGTGTGTGTGTGTGTGTGTGTGTGTGTGTGTGTGTGGACAGCTAGTCAAATCAAAATATTCTTGATATAGTATTGGGGGGGGGGGGGGGGGGGTGTAGTCTGGAAAGTGGTACGTGCTAGGCATAATTTTTTATTTAACAGGAATATCAGGGTGAACTCCTTGTACTTCAAATTAAGGTCTTCGTCCCAAGACAAAATCCAGGAGAACACAAGTAATGAATTATTTCAGTTTCTAATGTAGCACAGCCCAAAGACAGTAACAAGTTTCACGAAAATTTTCTTTAAATGCAAGTTAATTGCACATATAAAAATCAGTTTTGCACCACCTCTGTTACGAGAGTTCCGGAACCTGTACAGAAAATTTGAATAGAGATCAACATAAACATTTCCGTCCTTTTTATTGCGCATGGAAACCACACATTGCATGTTGTACCACCATACAGCGATTCCTTCAGAAGTAGTGGTCCAGCTTGCTGTACACACCGGTACCTCTAATATCCAGTAGCACGTCCTCTTGCATTGATGCATTGATGCATGCCTGTATTCGTCGTGGCATACTATACACAAGTCCATCAAGACAGTGTTGGTCCAGACTGTCCCATTCCTCGACGGCTATACGGCGTAGATCCCTCTGAGTGGTTGGTGGGTCACGTCGTCCATAAACAGCCCTTTTCAATCTATCGCAGGCATGTTCGATATGATTCAAGTCTGGAGAACATGCTGGCCACTAGTCGAGCCATGTCGTTATCCTGAAGGAAGTCATTCACAAGATCGGTCGGAGGATGGCATGCACGTATCGTACAGCCGTTACGGCGCCTTCCATGACCACCAGCGCCGTACGTCGGCCCCACATAATGGCACCCCAAAACAACAGGGAACCTCCACCTTGATGCACTCGCTGGACAGTGTGTCTAAGGCGTTCAGCCTGACCGGGTTGCCTCCAAACACGTCTCCGACGATTGTCTGGTTGAAGGCATATGTGACACTCATCGGTGAAGAGAACGTGACGCCAATCCAGAGCGGTGGATTCGGCATGTTGTTGGGCCCATCTGTACCGCGCAGCATGGTGTGGTTGCAAAGATGGACCTCGCCACGGACGTCGGGACTGAAGTTACGCATCATGCAGCATATTGTGCACAGTTTGAGTCTTAACACGACGTCCTGTGGCTGCACAAAAGCTTTATTCAACGTGGTGGTGTTGCTGTCAGGGTTCCTCCGAGCCATAATCCGTAGGCAGCGGTCATCCACTGCAGGAGCAGCCCTTAGGCGGCCTGAGCGAGGCATGTCACCGACAGTTCCTGTCTCTGAATCTCCTCCACGTCCAAACAATACTGCTTCGGTTTACTCCGAGACGCCTGGACACCTTTCTTTAGAGCCCTTCCTGGCACAAAGTAACAATGCGGACCCGTTCGAACCGCGGTATTGACCGTCTAGGCATGGTTGAACTACAGAAAACACGAGCCGTGTACCTCCTTCCTGGTGGAATGACTGGAACTGATTGACTGACTCCTTCCGTCTAATGGGAGCTGCTCATGACAAGGTTGTTTGCATCTTTGGGCGGGTTTCGCGACATCTCTCAACAGTGAAACAGACTGTGTGATACAATATCTACAGTCAACGTCTATCTTCATTACTTCTGGGAACTGGGGTGATGCAAAACTTTTGATGTGTGTAGTACTTCAGGAACTTCAGCAATAACTTATCAGCTTAAATGCTAATGAGTAGTCGTCCTAAAACTGTAGAATGTAAGAAAACAGCAAAATGACAATAATAACTTCTAATAAAATTTTCCTTAAGGTAGTTTGAACAGTACTTCGACAACCTCACCAGTGACTAATGCGTAGTCACCGTCAAATTACCAAAAGCAGAGGGTACTAAAAGGGCAATAATTATATTGGTTTGAATTTTCATTAAATGCACAATAAGCTGATTTCATAAGTAATTTATCACATTACATACTGCTGAGTAATTACAGCTAGATCTCTCAATATGACAACAAATTTTTAATATTTTTTAAAGCTTCATTAACACCAATCATGAAATGACCTTAGGGCGCACAATTACTCACGGCTATAGCTATTTAACACCAAAATTAAAACGAGCAAATACATAAATACCGACCACCAGTCCCTCACGGATTTCGACACCCATTGTGTCGGGCCTAGGCGACTTCTCTGGCGCCCTCACAAAACTGCAATATAAATTTCGTTCGACACTTCGCTACAACAGATAAATCCACTATTAGATACAAGGAAAATATTGAGTCTTTAACAGTAGAACAACCGAAACTTTTAACTGGTACATGGATGCAGGCAGTGAACGGTGAACGAGAAACAGAATTAGACGGCGCAAATACAGTTATACTCTTTTGCACTGTTGAAACTCGTCCACTGGTAAGGCCAGAGCATTTTAAGCCAAAGTCAGAAGTCACTTCGAGCCACACAAGAAGTGTTGGAACCTTCTGGCAATGGAGAAAATATTCACATTCTGAAGACACGTTAAGTATTCAGCTTTTGCTCACTATACAGATCACACTTATACAGATTCCGCATGGGCAACGAAGGTGGGCCCGGCGCCCCATCTTTCAGAACTGCTTGCCCTGCCCCGTTTCGGCAGACCAAAGAAATTCGCTATATCGATCGGCAAAGATAAGCGAGCGTTAATAGATCGAGTTTAACGACTCGCCCGACTCAACGTTCAAATGCAAATGGCACACCACAAACTTCAGAATGGTAGAGCCTCCTGGGCTATTGTGTTACAAGGCTATCGTCCTACGCGTAGTCTGTTGACCAACACTTTCTTCAATCAGTGAGGTTGGAATGTCGTCAGCCATTCTTGTGTGGTCGGCCTGACTGACAGCATTTTTTTTCGCTATCCACAACAATTCATTTTCCCACTGACGCATTATTCACCTGTCAGATAATGAGATGACGGTGTGAAGGCGATGGCACGTGCTGCTTTGGTTACTTTATCAGCTATGTCGTTTCCCTGAATCCCGATTTTTCCAGGTAGTCACCAAAAGACCATCTCTTTGTCACGGTGTTAGATCTACTGTAAGATGTCATGGATGAGCTGAATTAACTGGTCTACGGGATACTCTGTGGACTGCTTGTCATAAAATACGAGAAACCTTTTGCTGAGATTCCTGTGAATCATTCCAGTGCAGTCATAATGCCATGTAACTCCGCATCGTAATCTGTATATTGTGCTCGAAAACGCATTTGGAAACCTTATCAGGAAAAACAGCTGAACAACCGAGGACATTCTGTTGCTACATCTACCATGTAAACAAGGGTACAACTGTTTTAAACACTTAAAATTGAAGAAAACAATTTTAAAACATAGTCTGGAGTACAAGTTTTGTTTTATTGCATCAAGCTTAAAATCACATTCGGCCTCTGGAGACACCAAGGCGGCAGTTTGTTCCATCCTTGGCCGTGTGTTCCGAGATCTGTTATATCCAGATCTTTGAGACAGCAGCACATATTCCTATTGGCTTGCGCACATGGTGCAGCGGCCTTAACAACCGCTCAAAGTTGATATGGACAGCCATAATACATACTAATGACAGAGGAAAAGGTGAGATTTTCAGGGCCTGTCAAGCCTTAACGAGGCGCCGTTCCCTGGGACATTGAATATTTTTAAATGATTTGAAGCCCTTTTGTTCGCAACTCATTATACACGGAAGCTGGGTTAATGTTTAGTCAAATAGTAGGTTTAAACAGTACAGTCTCCTTGAAATGTAAAATATTGTCCCTCATTGTGAGCTCTGTTTGGTTAAAACTTGGACGAGCACAGTTAAAATTGACGCGCGTAATCTTCTCTCGTGTGAACCTGAAACTAGTTTTATTGGCCCAAGCTTCCAGCCTCCTGGTGGTCAGCTGTAGTTGCCCCGTTGACTTAAGATCAGAGGAAGAGAACATTGCGACGTCACCCACAAATTAAGAGCATTTAACAGGACTCTTGACTATGGAAGTGATGTCATTGATAGCAATTGGAAACAGCGTGACACTAAGTACACTGCCTTGCAGTATTCCTTAGCAATCAGACAAGACATCACCAACGCAGCGTCTAAAGGACCAGTCCTCGAGGAAGGATGGTATGAGATTCGGGAGACATCCATAGTCCTCATTCAAGAAGTTCGCGAAGAAAATTTTTTACCTCTAAGTGATGTCTTACGCTTTTTTCATCTTCAAAAAACACACCATCAAAAATTGTTTCGGCGTAAGAAGGAATCCTGTATCGCCATCTCCAGTAGAAATGGCTCTGAGCACTATGGGACTTAACATCTGAGGTCATCAGTCCCCTAGAACTTAGAACTACTTAAACCTAACTAACCAAAGGACATCACACACATCCATGCCCGAGGCAGGATTCGAACCTGTGACCGTAGCAGTCCCGCGGTTCCGGACTGAAGCGCCTAGAACCGCACGGCCACCGCAGCCGGCTCTCCAGTAGAATTAAGTTGCCAAGGGCAAAATTGTAGCCCCTGAGACTGCACTGGGAGCGGTACAGGTGACCGAGATTCGACGAGCCAGACCAGGCAGCGGTTCACTATGTGCTCAAGAGGTTTACCTACACAACTGGTAAGAGCTGCACTTCGGCAGCTGTTAGGGTCGGTACGATAATTGCCTGTTATCCGTAATGGAATTAATACTGCCTCCTTCCAAGGCGTGGGATATTGTCCATCAAATCAGACATGATTGACACAAAAAAAGGATGTTCCCTTTGGCTCCAGGGCACAGATGGAGCATGGCGTAATTGTGATCCGGTCGTGGAGCAGCGTGTTCGGCCAGACAGAGCTGACTACAATTCACAGATGGAGGAAAGAAGATTGTAGACCACCTGGTTACAATAGGAGCCTCCTGATTTACTCAGTCCTACAGAACACGTGGAATGCAGGAGATTGTCTGAGACGCAGTGCCAGTAAAAAGGTATTCAGTTGAACCTAAGCCATGTTTTTAGACCTGTCCATCGAGAGCCATTTCTCAACAAGGCCATAAGGGGAGATGCGATGACATTGTCTGCAATCCACCTTATTGAGCATCGTACCTGTTCTGTGTAACTGGATCAATTACTGAAGTCTATAATTCCTTCTAGGAGTTTCAGTTCCGTTCTTTTATCGCTCGCCTGGCTTGTGCTCTCGCAGACTGAAGGGACTAAGCTTTTCAGTAGTTGGATGGTTTCAGTAGTTGGACGGTATTTTCGCAAAGCAGCGCATCTGGCTCCAATTGCCGAGCAACATCTGTCTTTTCATCAAGAGGGATGCCGTCGTCTGAGATGGTTACTAGACCGTGGAATGGAATCTGCAGCAGCTCGTTTAATCACACAAGTGGTATGGTCCATCTTCTGGGCACAGTTTTGTTGTATGAAGATGGTCTGCTGACTGTATTGCAACTAGTTTGCCCTTTGAAGCAGCCATCTTCATGGTCGCCTGTCGACCACGATCCTAGTCAGTAGACGAAACCACACCGGAAAGCGGTCACTGTAATGCAAATATGTGTGAACTTCCCACTGAACTGAGTCTTCAGTAGCTAGGGAGACAACAAATGTCAATGCCTGAAGATGCCACTGCAGCTGTAGGAAAGTGTCATCTGACCTGAGCTCAGGAGGCAGATATTCTCTGAATGGGTGATGTGCTATATAATTCAATCCCTGGAGAAAGTGGTAGCTGACCTCCACAGCCCATTTTGTGCACTGAAGTCCCTCATGAGGGGAAATGGACTGGGGGAGTGCCTGGAAAAGTTCTATCTGCATCATGAGGTAGAAGTATAAATAACACATTGATCTTAACTAGTGTGAGAACACCCACTGCAGCTGTGTGATTGCGGTAAGAGAGACAGAGAAGTTCCATCGGTTATCGAAGGAAACTATCACTGCACCATTGGCCCTATCCCGAGTAACATAGTCGATCCTGTAGGGGTGGTAGCCACCTTAATGGAGGTGTCAGTTACTTGAAAATGAGTTCCTCATAAGCAGAAGCAGAATAGTCTCTCCGCGGACAGGACATGTAATTCTTGAAAATGCAGTCGGTAGCCATTTAAGTTCCATTGCAATCGTGGAACCTTAATGGGAGAGACTGCTTAGCGATGGCTCTCCTTGCCGCCCTCCATCGGCGTTGGTAATTTACCTGAAAGGTTATGTAGAACATGAAAGTAAGGGAGAGTGCTCGCTGCTCCAAGTGTTTTGCTGCCATTTTGATTTCGAAACGACTGTGTGACGTTTTTTCTTACTTATGGTAGGAGTTACTTGCATACGTAGGGGGGGGGGGGGGGGGCGCAGCTTAGTGGGCTTCTGATGTTGTGCAGTAGTATGTGGCTGAGGTTCTACATCTACATGGTTACTCTGCAATTCACACTTAAGTGCCCGGCAGAGGGTTCATCGAACCATTTTCATACTACTACTCTACCATTCCACTCTCGAATGGCGCGTGGGAAAAAGGAACACCTAAATCTTTCCGTTCGAGCTCTGATTCCTCTTATTTTATTATGATGATTATTTCTCCCTACGTAGATGGGTGGCAACAAAATATTTTCGCATTCGGAAGAGAAAGTTGGTGATTGAAATTTCGTAAATAGCCGCAAAGAAAAACGCCTTTGTTTCACTGACTGCCACCCCAACTCACGTATCATTGCGCGATAACACGAAACGAGCTGCCCTTCTTTGCACTTTTTCGATGTCCTCCGTCAATCCAACCTGGTAAGGATCTCATACCGCGCAGCAGTATTCCAGCAGAGGAGGACGGACAAGTGTAATGTAGGCTGTCTCTTTAGTGGGTTTGTCGCATCTTCTAAGTGTTCTGCCAACAAAGCTCAGTCTGTTTCGCCTTCCCCACAATATTATCTATGTGGTCTTTCCAAATTAAGTTGCTCGTAATTGTAACTCCTAGGTATTTAGTCGAATTGACAGCCTTTAGATTTGTGCGATTTATGGTATACCCAAAATTTAGCAGATTTTAGTACCCATGTGGATGACCTCTCACTTTTCTTTGTTTACTGCCAGTTGCCACTTTTTGCACCATACAGAAATTCTCTCTCGATCATTTTGTAATTGGAATTGATCGTCTGATGATTTTACTAGACGGTAAATTACAGCGTCATCTGCAAAAAATCTAAGGGGGCTGCTCAGATTATCACCTAGATCATTTATGTAAATCAGTAACAGCAGATTGCGGAACGCCAGATATCACTTCTGTTCTACTCGATCATTTACCGTCTGTCATTATGAAATGTGACCCCTCTGAGAGGAAATCACGAATCCAGTCAAACAACTGAGACAATACTCCATATGCACACAATTTGATTAACAGTAGCTTGTGAGGAACGGTATAAAAAGCCTTCTGGAAATCTAAGAATATGGAATCGATCTGAGATCCATTGTCGAGAGCACTCATTACTTCATGGGAATAAAGAGCTAGCTGTGTTGCACAAGAACGATAATTTCTGAATCCGTGTTGGTTATGTATCAATAGGTCATTTTCTTCAAGGTGAGTCAATGTTCGAGTACAGTATGTGCCCCAAAATCCTACTGCAAATTGAGGTCAGTGATATGGGTCTGTAATTCAATGGGTTACTCCTATTTCCTTTCTTGAATATTGGTGCGCCCTGTGCTTTATTCCAGTCTTTAGGAACAGACCTTTCGTCAAGTGAGCGGTTGTATATGATCGCTAGGAAAGGCGCTATTGTGTCTGCATACTCTGAAAGGAACCTGATTGGTATACCATCTGGACCGGAAGACTTGTCTTTCTTAAGTGACTTGAGTTGTTTCGCAACACCTAAGATATCTACTTTTATGTCACTGGTTCCAAGCCCATCGTTGATGGCTTTGGAATGATTTCGGGTTCAAGTACAGCTTTTGCCTCACAGGTACAGTGACAAGAGAATATACTCCAGTTTATGGTCTGAGTTTGTGTGGAGGCATCACACTATGCGACTGGCTGTTTAAGGGCCGATGCAAAAGAAATACGAAACGCCAGGACTGCCCTGCTTTGAAAGCTTTCTAGCTTCTTCACAGGCTATACGTTTCTTAACTTCAGAGTCCTGAATTTTTTCTTTTCTCGATATGAACGCCACAGTTTCTGCTCCATACTGTATGATCCCAGAACAGCTCCCGTATTTAGGAGTAAGTGTACGAGTTTCCTGATTCATGAGGTGAGCCTTCACAATTTCCAAAGCGCTCCCATTACATACGAGATCTTCGCAATCTGAAGCACTGCATCAGGGTGGGAACAAATGGTCGAAACTTAAGACAGATATACCCTACAAGAATATGTTGTTCATGTAAGTTCCGACTGTTTCACGTTGGAATAGATGTTGCAGTTCTTTCCAATTTGCCATTGACCCCCTCATAGTTTTGCACTCCCGTGTCACCCACGTTTTTCGTTCTTCACGTAAGCCCTCAGGGTTCATTTCCTTCATTTCCATTATACTGAAGCAGGTAACCAAGCCTTTACAGAAGTTAATGGTGTAATGCAAGTAAGCCACAATAGGGTTGTCAACGTGTTATTTACACTTCCACCTCATGATGCAGACAAATCTCTTCCAGGGACTCCCCCAGTCCATTTCTCCAGTTTAATGTAATTTGGCCTACTGGATAACCCGTCAAAAACTGAACACAGATTAATCATGAAAACAATAAGAATGTGTACTGAATTTCGGAAAAAACAAAATTGAAACAGTGAACGGTACGAATTTAAGATTTGCAACACCTAACGACGTTAACGAGAGTCGTCTCGTGGTTGTTTGGACCTTATGTTAGACTGCAAAGGAGATGATCTAGGTTCAAATCTTCCTCATAACCCACTTTTTTCACGTAATTATTAACTGTCCGTCCGCTCATTGACGTGTTTGTTAGATGTATTGAAATTTGTCATGGCGTAACGTCTGTTTGCAACAGCGGTGTGCAACGAAGGGACTTCTACACGTACGTACCTCCTATTTGTTCTACACAGGTACCACATTTTACGCCTTTTGCATTCCGTTTTGGAAGCTTTGACGAATTCCTTCGTTGTAGCGTAGTTCGCACCGGTTTCTCTGTTTTTCTCATTTCTGTGAGAGGTCTATGCTGCATCTAGACTGCTCTCAATATTGGTCACAGAATATGAGCCAAGTGATAAGAACATTACCGTCACAAGTAAATATGACTAGAACAGGCGAATGCAGCGTAGACCTGTTACAGAAAAGAAAACGACAAATAAATGGGTGTGAACTGTGTTAAAGCGAAGGAATTAAAGAGTCAAAACTTCCAAAACGGAAAGCAAGAGGCATAACATGTGGTACCTGTGCCGAACAAACAGAAGGTACGTACGTCTGGAGGTCTATTCGTTACACATCGCTGTTGCAAACTGACGTTACGCCACGACAAAGACACAAATTTGAGTACAGCGGACAGACACCTATGTGAGCGGACGGACAGTTCATAATTTTTTGAAAAGTGGGGCATAAGGGAAATTTGGACTCAAATTTCCCCCTTCGTAGTCTAACACCGGGTCCACACAACCACGACAACTGCTAACGTCGCTCCATGTTGCATATACTAATATATACCGTTCACTGTTTCAATTCTGCTTCTTTTTTCCACAATTCAGTACACCACCTTCCAATTCCCATGTTTAATCTGTGTTCAGTTTTTGACGGGCTATCCAGTGGTTCAACCGACCACTAAATCTGAGGGAGGATGGGATGGGGAGTTTCCCTTATCAGACATTAAGTTTTTCTATGGCAGCGTGTGCAAACGCGGTGCGATGACTACACGACTAGGATAGTTCCAACCCTTGATGAAATCTGGCTGGCGTTGCGGTCCTGGACATACGGTGATAGGTTACAAACGTACTGTATGAGATTAGAAACATTTTAGATGTTACTGAGACCCACCATCTGCTTGTATATGACATCTCGCTACTTAGACGACTTAAGTCTTTGAAGAAAGTCCTCCAAATCTCCGGTGCCTCGAATAAACCACTAACAGCACTTTAGTGTCAGTGACAATGCACCGAATGACACCTCAGAGGTTGGTGCCATCTCAGTCTATCCACATCTATTCATCTGCTGAAGTGGTCACATGTAAAACACCGAATCTCTAAAGAAGTTTTATTGGTCAGTCCAAGGGCAGCCAAGAGATGCAGAGTTGTTTGATTAGTCTTACAAACTGCAATGGAACACAAACAGCCCTACACTTGTAGCAGGTTCCACTCTGCCTTATCAACATACGTTTCAAGGCTTTACTCAAATCATGCTAATGGGAATTCTAGAAAGATCGTATGCCGTGTTCAGATTACTTTCCTAGGCTTCTACTCTATGTTACGGATTGTAACGTTCAGAGATCTAACACGAAATAATCATGATGTGCTATTGACATGTCTTTCAAGTACTGACAGTGGAACTAGTTCCTTGTTACTACACTACGCACTCACCTCTGGCAGTTTCTGTTTAGGCTTCAGATGTATGCCTCCAATCTCCACGACAGCTGGCACAAGTGGTCTGGGCGGGTTCAGTGCTGGATTCGTATTGACGAAGAGCATACTCGTATTTTTCGCAATTTCACTCAGAGGCGGAAGACTGTCTCCAAAAAATTTCTTGACAGCCTGGTTAGTAGGTGTGTCTATGTAAGTCTTGAAGAACCACTTGCTGTACTTCAGATACCATGTGTTGCTAAGGCGCTCAAGGAATCCCATGTGGTCACTAGCAGAGACAGACTGAACAGGTATGTAAGAGGGATTGTCCGGGATACCAAAACGATCAGCTGTCCACGGCATAAGCGGGGTGGAAGAAATCGCTATGTTTGGCGCCTGGAACTTGTGCACAAACGGCAGCATACAGTCTGTCGTGAAAGCCTCCGTGAAAATGAGGTCGAATTTCTCGTTCGATTTCATCAGAGCCTGCATCGCTGGATGCTGGAGAACCTTCTCACAAGACCTGACGGTGATAACTTCGAGGAGTTTTAGTGTACCGTAGGGGTTATTTATTCCCAGCTCTTTATCCTTCGAAGTGACGCCACCGGGAGGGCCTTTTAAAGAGCCCACCAAGCTGACATCCTTGTAGTTTGGTATGGGCTTCTCTTGCGGGTTGTGGCTGTACACGATGACCTCGTGACCGCGGGCAGCCAGTGCCTTCAACACTTCTTCGAACATCATGAAGTGGCTCTTCCCTGGGAAGTCGAACAGTCCCAGTATACGGGCTCCGTCGCCCTGTCCAGCCGCCATCACGACAGCCAGCAGCACGAAAATGCTCTTCATCTGTAAAAGAAAAAGTAAACTGAGTCAGTATTAAACAGTGCTCTGAGTAATTTCTATGATTCCACATCCACATAAATACTCCACAAGCAATATGTGGCAGGGAGTACATCCTGCCAATATTACCGATTTTATTTCCTATACTATTCGCGTATTGATCTAAGGAAATATGGCTGTCTGTGTCTGTACGTGCCCTTATCTCTATCACCTTCTCAAGACACCTACGCGAGATACGTGTTGAGTCGACTTCGAAACAGGCTCTCTTTTCTAATCCTGCATGGCTCCTTGAGAACTATGTTCTCTTTCTTCCAAGTTTTTAACACTTTTGCATGAGCTGGCTATGCCTAGCTGTTACGCCTCTGATTTCTTTTGTCATACCTACTTCATAAGAACTCCAAACTCTGGAACAATGTTCTAGAATTGGTCGCGTTGTCTTATATTATTTACGGATGCACCGCACTTTCCCAGAACTCTTCAAACAAACCGAAATCTTCCACGCACCTCCCTTAATACTCTTTTTATGCAGACGTCTGAATTCAAGTGTTTCCCTGCTTTAGACTATCTTAAGGCGGGGTAGGTCATCAAATAGGACGACTTCGAGCAGGAGAGGCACCACAGGACATTTTAATTTCCATCGTCTATACTTTAACAAGTAAATTCATAAAACTGTCAGCATGACCAGAAAGAATTCACAATCATAGCAGTGGAAGTTCAAAAACATAAAATTTGTGTCACATGTGAAATTTCATCATTTTTTCACTGACTATTTGCTGCATTTGTTGCTATAGGTACACTTTTCTTCGTAAGTACAGATTCTTCGATGAACTTTGCGAAGCACACAAACCATAATTACAGGGTGTATGCAACTCTAGAATTTTCCAAATCTATTAAAAACTGTGGTAAAAATTGAGAACTGTGAAACTTCAGTTTTTGTAAACATTAAGTTTAAAATGTAACAGCTCATTCATTTTTTCATAAATTAAATTCTAGAGTTTCATACACCTGTAAGTATGGTTTGTATGTTGTGCAAAACCCATCTAAGAATCTCTCTTACTTACTAAGAAAATTGTACCTATAGCAACAAATGCAGCAAATAGAAAGTGAAAAAAATGATTAAATTTCACATGTAAAAAAGTTATTTTGTTATGTTTAACTTCCACTGCTATAATTGTGAATTCTGAATCCTTCCTGGTCATGCTGACAAAGTTTTATGATTTTATTTGTAAAAGTATAGACAGTGGAAATTAGAATGTCCTGTGGTGCTTCTTCTGCTCTAAGTGGGCCTACTGACGTCCCACCCCTCTTAACAGATAGGAGGTGTTTATAGTCTAAGAACGTTTAGCATTGTACTCCATAATGGCATAAAAGCCGAAATCTAGATAGTACAGAAGACAAATACAGTTACACACAGTCCAATTGAGGTTTACTCTTTCTAAAAAAGAACTAGTTCATGTATTTCTTAGTGCAGCACACTTGCACAAATTCGAAATTCAGCAACTCTAATTTCTCGATATATCGAACGTAATGTCAAGTATCTTAACAAAATGAAAAAATCTTAAGTTCTGGTAGACTCGAAGAATTAAAGCTACTATCATGACAGACTGCACCGCACATGTCAGCGACTTAACACTTCGCAGTTTAGTCAATTATCCAGATTACTGTTTTGTCATTTAACGCTTCCGCAATACCTCTGTTTCCTTAACAATGCATAGCTTACTGCAGTTAACAGGGTGTAAACGGTAAATGTTTAGAACGTACCACAGGGCTGTAAAGAACGACGGGCAGGGCACTTGTGGTCTGTCAAGTCGGGAAAAGTACCTCCAACTGACGTCCCATACTTAAGCTAAAGCGCATGAGCCTCACGCAAAATTTTTAATATCTCTTCGTGCAAACTCTTATTAAGGTAAGTGAACACCCACGGATTAGGCCCCAGGCCAGTTGCGAGTGGCCGACCGTTGCTTACAAGATAATAGGATGGGCGATCAATGATCGTGGAACGTGTGGTCAGCGTGTTCTCAGTCCCTCCAGCCGTTATTGACGGTAGATAAATCCCGACAATACTACTGCTACTTTATTCAAGCAGATCATTGAGTGGTCTTTCTTTTTGGTTTTAGGGCGCAAAACTGTTATGGTCATTAGCGACCGGTCCGTGACTTAGGAAACAGTAAAAACCGAAAATGGAAAACAGCAACAATGGGAACGAAACTCAAAAAATTGGAGAAACTAAAAGAAGGAAGGCTTAAAAATCCACTACAGAAAGGGGTTCGTTGTCCCCCCCAAAAAAAACTTCAAATGACTGACGTCATTTCACTGGCACTAATAAACTCGAGAACGCGATCGGCCGAGCGCGTGTCATCTGCTAAAATTGACGATATATCAGGCGACAGCTGTAGACGGGCGCGTAACGGAGTAAAATAGGGGCACTCAATTAAAAGGTGTCTTACCGTCCACAGCTGAGAGCGGTGGGGACAGAGTGGGGGAGGATCGCCGCTTAAAAGATGTCGATGGCTAAAAAGACAGTGCCCTATCCGGAGTCTAGTTAAAATTACCTCCTCCCGACGACGCGTTCGGGAGGAAGAGGTCCAAGCACAAGGAAGAGCTTTCACGTCCCGCAATGTCGACCAATGTGCATGCCATAAAAGAACAACACGACGACATAAAACGCTCCGTAGATCGGCGAAGGGAATCGATTGAATAGCTGGCCGAAGAAGAGAGACTGCAGCCTTGGCCGCTATATCGGCCGCCTCATTTCCACAGATACCAACGTGTCCCGGGTGCCAGAGGAACGCCACCGAGACGCCCCCCAGGTGGAGCAAGCGCAGACAGTCCTGAATCCGGTGGACCAGATGGTGGACAGGGTAAAGAGCTTGGAGACTGAGGAGAGAGCTGAGAGAATCTGAACAGATAACATACTGTATCCGCTGATGGCGGATGTAGTGGACAGCCTGGGGAACAGCGTAAAGCTCCGCAGTATAAACCGAACACTGGTCGGGAAGCCGAAATCGATTTGGGGTGTCGCCAACAATATAGGCACTCCCTACACCTAACGATGTTTTCGAGCCATCAGTGTAAATAAATGTGGCTTCCTTCATTTATGCACATAGAGCAGAAAATGCCCGACGATAAACAAGTGAAGGGGTACCATCCTTGGGAAATTGACAAAGGTCACGGAGCACGCAGATCAGGGGACGGAGCCAAGGCGGTGCTGTACCCCAAGTTGTCAAGAAGGTTTTAGGAAACCGGAAGGAAAGACAATGGAGCAGTTGACGGAAGCGGACTCCCGGTGGTGGTAGGGAGGAGGGGCGGCCTGCATACCCTACATCAAAGGGGGCGTCGAAAAAAATGTCATGCGCTGGATTAGCAGGCATGGAAGACTCAGAAGGACTGCTCGCCGACTGGACAGCGGAGGTTCAGCAGTCTCAGCATAAAGGCTTTCCACAGGTCCTAGATGTAAGAAAGGTGGAAGAAACTCCGTACGACGCCAAAAATTAACACAGACTGTCTTACTGGGAGAAAAACGGAAGCCGGTTTCGATGCTCCAAGAGTGGAGGCGATCGAGACATCCCTGAAGACGTCGTTCAAGTAGGCTGGTCCGTTGAGAGCTGTAGTAGATCGCAAAATCGTCCACAAAGAGGGAACCCGAGACATCAGGAAGGAGACAATCCATAATTGGATTTATGGCAATGGCAAACAGTACAACACTCAGCACGGAGCCCTGAGGTACCCCGTTTTCTTGGGAGAAAGTACGGGAGAGAGTAATGTTCACCCGCACTCTAAATGTGCGCTCCGCCATAAATTCGCGAAGAAAAAGGGGCAGCCGACCTCGAAAGCCCCAAGAGAACAGTGTGCGGAGGATGCCTGTCCTCCAACAGGTATCGTATGCTCTCTCGAGATCAAAAAATATCGCTACTGTTTGGCGTTTCCGGAGAAAATTGTTCATGATATAAGTGGAGAGAGCAACAAGATGGTCAACTGCAGAACGATGCTTTCGGAATCCGCATTGGGCAGGTGTTAAAAGACTGCGGGACTCCAGCCACCAAGCTAAATGGCAATTCACCATACGCTCAAAAACCTTACACACACTACTCGTGAGAGAAATGGGGCGATAGCTAGAGGGGAGATGTTTGTCCTTTCCAGGTTTCGGAACAGGAACGACGATAGCTTCCCACCATCGTCTGGGAAAAGTACTGTCGGTCCAAATTCGATTATAAAGGCGAAGGAGGTAACGCAGACTATGGGTTGATAAATGCAGCAACATTTGGACGTGGATACCATCCGGTCCTGGGGCAGAGGAGCGAGAAGAAGAGAGTGCATGTTGGAGTTCCCGCATGGAGAAAACAGTATTACAGCTTTCGTGATTTTGAGAGAAGAAAGCAAGAGGTTGCACTTCAGCTGCACGTTTCTTCGGGAGAAACGCTGGCGGGTAATTTGAAGAGCTCGAAATCCCAGCAAAGTGTTGACCCAATGAGTTAGAAATTGCGGTGGGGTCCACTAATGTATCATGCGCGACAGTGAGCCCTGAGACTGGGGAGAAACTAGGCGCGCCTGATAACCGTCGAATCAGACTCCAAGCTTCCGAGGAGGGAGTGAATGTATTAAATGAACTAGTAAAGAAGTCCCAGCTTGCCTTCTTGCTATCGCGGTTGACGCGACGGCATCGCGCACGGAACTTCTTATAGCGGCGGATACAGTTGGCCAAAGTAGGATGGTGGCGGAAAACACGAAGAGCACGTCGCCGCTCACGTATTGCGTCACGGCATGCCTCGTTCCACCAAGGAACGGGGGGGGGGGGGGGGGGGCGCCGGGGCAATTCGGAGGTGTGTGGTATTGAACGTTCCGCAGCTGTAAGAATAACGTCGGTAATATGTGTGACCTCATCGTCGACGCTAGGAAAGTGACGGTCACCGAATGTCGCTAGAGACGAAGAAAGTGTCCAATCGGCTTGGGCAAACTTCCAGCGTCGCGGGCGCATATACGGCAGTGGAGGCTGCAGTGTAAGGACACATGGAAAGTGGTCACTCGAGTGTGTATCATCAAGGGCGAACCATTCGAAGCGCCGACCTAGCGGAACAGTATCGACCGAAAGGTCCAAATGAGAGAAATTTGTCGTGGAGGCAGACAAAAATATAGGGACCCCAGTGTTGAGGCAAACTAGATCCGCTTGGTGGAAGACGTCTAGCAATAGTGAGCCACGTGGACAAGGATGTGAAGATCCCCAAAGCGGGTGGTGGGCATTGAAGTCCCCCAAATAGCAAATAGTGAGGTGGAAGCTGACCAAGAAGATGGAGATCAGCTCATGCCATTGGTGTGGACGATGGAATGTATACAGTATAAAGAGAAAAGGTATATCCAGAAAGGGAAAGACGGACAGCGACAGCTTGGAAGGAAGTGTTTAAGGGGATTTGGTGATAATGGAGAGTATCATGGAGAAGAATCATGAGTCCTCCATTGGCTAGAGTGCCTTCAACAGAGGAGATCAAATCAGACAGACTGAAAATGGGGGAGAAGAAAGCGGTCATGGGGACACAGCTTTGTTTCCTGAAGACAGAAGATGACCGGCGAGTATGATCGTAAGAGGATCGACAATTCATCCCGACTGGCTCGAATGCTGCGGATATTCCAATGGTTAATGGACATAGGGTGGACAGAAAACGGAAGAATGTGACCAAGGTTGCCGTCAACTCAACGACTGCTCAGAGCTTGCGACCGACAGCATGGAATGGCATTCAGCCGAAGGCAGAAGATCCTGATCCATAGGTTGTACAGGAGCAGCTCCTGCCACCAGCGATCGGCCGGTTGATCGACCGCCAGCAGTGCGCCTCGACGACACAGAAGACGGCCGAGGGCGATTTCCGCCAGGTGGTGCTGTAGATGAGACACGCCTTGGCGGAGAAGGAGATGAACTGGGTTTCTTATTAGCCTTCTTGGAAACATGATGTTTAGATGAAGGAGGAACCGATGGTTGTGAAGTTGGGGTACGTAAAAAATCTTCACGAGTATGCTCTTTTTTGGAAGTCTTGGTGTCTGACTTTTGGGCTTGAGATTTAGCAGAACCCGATGAAGGGTGAGCCATAGAGTGAGCAGGCGAAAGTGGGGAGGTTGAATGGGCGATCTTTGCGCTGGCCGATCTGATGACCGTGGTACTAAAGGTGAGGTCGCAAGTCTGCGTGGCCGCCTCCTTTGTTGGCCGAGGAGAAGCAAGGACAGTGCTGTATTTTCCTGTCTGAGGCACGGTGGGCTGTCTACTGGCGAATAATTTTCGAGCAGCGAAGGTCGACACCTTTTCCTTGACTGATTTCCTGAATGAGCTTTTCGTCTTTAAAAATGGGGCAATCTCAAGAGGAAGCAGCGTGGTCACCCATACAGTTGATGCAACGAGGGGATGGAGGTGGACAAGCACCCTCATGGGCATCCTTGCCACACGTAACACATTTGGCCGGATTGGAACAGGACTAGCTGGTGTGATTGAACCGCTGACACTGATAGCAATGCGTAGGGTTTGGGACGTGAGGGCGAACGGAAATTATCTCGTAGCCTGCTTTGATTGTTGATGGGAGTTGAACTTTGTCAAATGTCAAGAAGACAGTGCGGGTGGGAATGATGTTCGTGTCAACCCTTTTCATAACTCTATGAACAGCCGTTACGCCCTGGTCAGACAGGTAGTGCTGACTGAATTTCCTCGTCAGACAATCCGTCGAGGGAGCGTGTATAAATGACTCCATGTGAGGAATTTAAAGTGCGGTGCACTTCAACCCGGACAGGGAAGGGGTGGAGCAGTGAAGTATGCAGCAATTTTTGTGCCTGGAGGGCACCGACTATTTCTAACAACAAGGTGCCATTCCGGAACAAGACTTTACAGGACCTGCAATTGCATCGACACCTTTCTGAATAATGAAAGGGTTGACTGTGGAGAAGTCGTGACCTTCGTCAGACCGAGAAGCAACAAGGAACTGTGGCAACGATGGAAGAACTGTCTGTGGCTGAGACTCAGTGAACGTACACTTGTGAGCAGATGTAGTGGAAGAGGAGGAAACCATTGCGGAAGAATCCCCCATGATTACCGGCGTCTCCGATGGCGCGCTCCTCCCTTGTGGGGGCCCTCTCTGAGGGCACTCCCGCCTTAGGTGATTGTTCACACCTCAGGTCACACCTCCTGACAAACTGACGGAGGGACCAATCGGCACTTTCGGAAGGTATCGGCTCTGGAATCACCCCTCCCTGGGCCTGGCCGTTACCAGGGGGTACGTACGTGTCCTACCTGTCTACCCGGGGCGGGGAATTACGCGTTACCCCGTCACCGGCTACGCACGAAAATGCGTGGGTCGGCCTTCAGACACGCACAGGGAGGAAGAAAGAGAAAGGGAAAAAGAAAGAAAGGGAAAGGAAAGAAGTGAGGTCTCAAACGCTGCAACGGAGAAAGGGTAAAGAGAAGAGGTAAGGAAAAGAGAAGGAGAAAGGAAGGATGACGACATACAAGCAGAGAAGGCGAAGGATGTTTACATTTACGAGCATCCGTCTCCGGACGTAGGCACAAACCATACTCCCAGAGGGGGAGAAAGGGAAGGAAAGAGCCAGAGGTGAGGGTGGGGGGGCGAAGATGGGGGATAGGGAAGGATGTGGAAAAGGAAGGTATGCAGCCCGGAAAGGAAGGAGGCCCTCCTTCCTTTCCGGGCTGCATACCTACCTTTTCCACATCCTTCCCTATCCCCCTATCTTCGCCCCCCCTCCCCTCACCTCTGGCTCTTTCCTTCCCTTTCTCCCCCTCTGGGAGTATGGTTCGTGCCTACGTCCGGAGACGGATGCTCGTAAATGTAATGCATCCTTCGCCTTCTCTGCTTGTATGTCGTAATCCTTCCTTTCTCCTTCTCTTTTCCTTACCTCTTCTCTTTACCCTTTCTCCGTTGCAGTGTGGGGACGCGTCTTTCCTGGATACCGCGGTTTTGCGAGCTGCTGAAGAAAAACGAAAGTTACTTTCAAACACCTCACACTCCACCCCCGCCCCTAAACTAACACCCAACCGGGCAAAATCTCTAGTACGTTGCTCATGACACCACTACTACCACTGCACAAAAATTGCCTCTGCACGAATTACGTCCCATATCGTATCTGTTTTGGTCTTCACTGACTGCTGTTATGCCGCCGCCTTCGTCTTTCATTTAAGGTTTTAAAATTGTCGTTTGAGTAAATTTTAACTCACTATTGGGGAGAAGAGGTGTTTGTGGCACAACTTGACTAGAAGAAGGGTTCGGTTGGTAGGACATGTTCTGAGACATCGAGGGATCATCAATTTAGTATTGGAGGGCAGCGTGGAGGGTAAAAATCGTAGAGGCAGACCAAGAGATGAATACACTAAGCAGATTCAGAACGATGTAGGCTGCAGTAGGTACTGGGAGATGAAGCAGCTTGCACAGGATAGAGTAGCATGGAGAGCTGCATCAAACCAGCCTCAGGACTGAAGACCACAACAACAATAACAACAACAACATTGTGTGAATTTTAACAGCATACAGTTAGCAGTCAAATCGTCATCTGCTGTGCTTGCACCAGTCAAATTTAGAAAGAATTGTAAACGTAATTACTTTTTTACATTACGTTTACTAACGTCTTTCTCCCTCATTACCCTTACAGGAAAGTTGAAACTTTTCATTTTAACCAAGTAACCGAGGAAGCTGGTCTTTTTTTTTTTTTTTTTTTGTGGTTTTAGGGCGCACAACGTCAACGGTCATTAGCGCCCAGACTACTTTAGGAATGCACCGCGAGTCACAAGTTTAAAACAGCAACAAAACGGAGAACACGATGAAAGACATACTGACAGGCATAGGATTAAAAAAGAAAACAGCATAATCAAATGTCCTTTGAGAGGGTTGTCAAATTGATAAAATGAAGAACGCGAGCAGCTGCTCGTGGGTCATCCGCTAAAATGGCTTCTACAGTACATGGCAGGCCAATATCGAGACGTAGGGTGTTAAAATTCGGACACGACGTTAAAATGTGGCGGACCGTCAGCAATTGTCCACATGGGCAGAACGGCGCCGGCGCAGCCGTCAGCAGATGGCGATGGCTGAACCGGCAGTGGCCAATTCGCAACCGGGCCAAAACTACCTCCTCCCGCCGAGAAGGGCGTGAGGAGGACGTCCAAGCCACGGGTAGAGCTTTCAAGGCCCGAAGCTTGTTGTCTGAAAGTGCAGCCCAATCGGCATGCCACAGCGAGACAATGCGCCGACAAATTACCCTGCTACAATCTGACGAAGGCACACCACAAGAAGCTGTCCGAGGCTGGAGGACCGCAGCCTTGGCCGCGGCATCTGCAGCTTCGTTCCCAGGGATACCGACATGGCCAGGAATCCACATAAAGCTAACCGGAGAACCGACGTCCACCAGCTGCTGAAGAGAGCGTTGGATCCGGTGCACGAAAGGGTGAACCGGGCACGGATCACCGAGGCTCTGGATAGCGCTCAGGGAATCGGAGCAGATGACATATGCAGAATGTCGGTGGCGGCAGATGTAAAGGACAGCCTGGTAGAGGGCAAAGAGCTCAGCTGTGAAGACCGAACAATGGCCATGGAGCCGATATTGGAAACTTTGTGCCCCGACAATAAAAGAACACCCGACCCCGTCATTGGTCTTAGAGCCATCTGTATAAATGAAGGTCGTATTAATGAACTTCGAACGAAGTTCGACAAAACGGGAGTGGTAGACTGAATCGGGGGTAACCTCCTTCGGGAGTGAGCAGAGGTCAAGGTGGACGCGAACCTGAGCCTGGAGCCAACGTGGCGTGTGGCTCTCGCCCACTCGAAAGGTGGCAGGGAGTGAAAAATGAAGGTGTTGAAGGAGGCGACGAAAGCGAACTCCAGGGGGTAGCAGGGCGGAGACATACAACCCGTATTGACTGTCGAGAGAGTCATCAAAAAAGGAACGATAAGATGGGTGGTCAGGCATTGCCAGTAGCCGACAGGCATACCGACAAAGCAGTATATCGCGCCGGTAGGTGAGTGGCAACTCACCAGCGTCAGCATGAAGACTCTCGACGGGACTAGTATAAAACGCTCCGATCGCAAGTCGTAAACCCCGATGTTGTATGGAGTTGAGGCGGCGTAAGATGGATGGCCGTGCAGAGGAGTATACGAAGCTCCCATAATCCAGCTTGGAGCGGACGATCGACCGATATAGGCGAAGGAGGACGGTTCGATCCGCTCCCCACGACATACCACTGAGAACACGGAGGACATTGAGAGAACGGGTACAACGGGCAGCCAAATAAGACACATGTGGAGACCAACTAAGTTTCCTGTCAAATGTAAGACCTAAAAATTTCGTTGTCTCCACGAATGGGAGAGCAACGGGACCAAGTCGTAAAGACGGTGGGAGAAATTCTTTGTAGCGCCAGAAGTTAATACAGACCGTCTTCTCGGCAGAAAAACGGAAGCCATTGGCGACACTCCACGAGTAAAGACGGTCAAGAGAACGCTGAAGACAGCGCTCCAGGAAACACGTACGCTGCGCGCTGCAATAGATGGTAAAATCGTCCACGAAAAGGGAGCCTGATACATCAGCTGGGAGGCAATCCATTATTGGATTGATCGCTATGGCGAAGAGAGCGACGCTCAAAACTGAGCCCTGTGGTACCCCATTCTCCTGGCGAAAGGTGTCTGACAGGACAGAACCCACACGTACCCTGAACTGTCGATCCATTAAAAAGGAACGAATAAAAAGAGGGAGGCGACCGCGAAGACCCCATGTATGCATGGTGCGGAGAATGCCCGCCCTCCAACAGGTGTCGTAAGCCTTCTCCAAATCAAAGAACACAGCCGCGGTCGGGCGCTTCCGCAAGAAGTTATTCATAATGAAGGTCGACAAGGTAACCAGATCGTCAACTGCAGACCAGCGCCTACGAAATCCACATTGTACATTGGTAAGTAGGCGTCGAGACTCGAGCAGCCAAACCAATCGAGAGTTAACCATTCGCTCCATCACTTTACAGACACAGCTGGTAAGCGAGATGGGTCGATAACTGGAGGGCAAGTGCTTGTCCTTCCCCGGCTTAGGAATCGGGACAACAATAGACTCGCGCCAGCATGCGGGAACATGTCCCTCAATCCAGATGCGATTGTAAGTACGAAGAAGAAAACCTTTACCCGCAGGAGAAAGGTTCTCCAGCATCTGAATATGAATAGAATCAGGCCCTGGAGCGGAGGACCGTGATCGGCCAAGTGCGGTTTCGAGTTCCCGCATGGTGAATGGGGCATTATAACTTTCACGATTCGAGGAGCGGAAGTTGGGTGGACTAGCCTCCTCTGCCTGTTTGCGGGGGAGGAAGGCAGGGTGGTAATGAGCGGAGCTCGAAACCTCTGCGAAAAAGCGGCCGAAGGCATTGGAGACAGCCTCAGGGGCCACAAGGACGTCATTCGCGACCGTCAAGCCAGAAACTGGTGAGTGGACCTTAGTGCCAGATAGCCGGCGCAGGCTACCCCAGACAACAGAAGAAGGAGTAACACTGTTGAAGGTGCTTGTGAAAGCAGCCCAGCTGGCTTTCTTGCTTTCTTTAATAATACGACGACACTGTGCACGTAATCGTTTATAATTGACAATTCGCCACTGTAGGGTGGCGTTTAAAGGCGCGTAAAGCACGTCGACGAGCACGTAGAGCGTCTCTACATGCTGCGGTCCACCAGGGGACCGGTACGCGACGTGGAGAAGAAGTAGGGTGAGGGATGGAATATTCAGCAGCAGAGAGAATGACTTCCGTGAGGTGTGCGACCTGACTATCGCAGCTTGGGAATGTTTGATCCTGAAAGGTCGCCCTTGAAGAGAAGAGCCCCCAGTCTGCTTTGGAGATGTTCCAACTAGATGAGCACGGAGAGGGGGTATGCTGCAGGAGATGGATAACACACGGGAAGTGGTCGCTCGAATATGTATCAGAAAGAGCATACCACTCGAACCGGCGTGCAAGTTGGGGAGTACATATAGAGAGATCTAAATGGGAATAGGTGTGAGATGTATCCGAAAGAAAAGTAGGAGCGCCAGTATTGAGGCAGACGAGATTGAGCTGGTTGAAAAGGTCTGCTAACAGGGAGCCCCTCGGGCAGGATGCTGGAGAGCCCCAAAGGGGATGGTGGGCATTGAAGTCTCCAGTTAACAAAAATGGTGCAGGTAGCTGAGCAATAAGTTGCATCATGTCTGCCCTGGTAACGGCAGACGACGATGGAGTGTAAACGGTACAAATGGAAAATGTAAAAGTGGGGAGAGTAATGCGGATGGCAACTGCCTGCAGGCCGGTGTGCAACGTGATGGGATCGTAGTAAATATCATCCCGGACCAGCAACATAACCCCTCCATGAGCTGGGATACCTACCACAGGGGGTAGGTCAAAACGCACAGAGGTGTAGTGTGCCAAGGCAATTTGATCGCATGGGCGTAGCTTCGTTTCCTGGAGGGCTACGACGAGCGGACGGTGCAAGCGAAGCAGCAACTTCAAGTCCTCTCGGTTGGAGCGAATGCTGCGAATATTCCAGTGAATAAGTGCCATCGTAAGAAAAAAGGAAGATGAAAGAAGGGGTCACCTCGAAGGCCGCTGAGGGCCTGGCTTCGAGCGAGCACTGCCGCCGCTATCAGTAGGCGGACAGTCATCGTCCATTGGGTCTATAGGTTCATCGGCCATCTTGGGAAGATGGCCGGGAGGGGGAGCTTCCTCCGCCGGTGAACGGCCAGATGTTCGGCTACCAGCGGTGCGGCCAGGCGAAAGGGATGACGGCCTGGGGCGGCAACCGCTGGGTGGCGCAGGAGAAGAAATGCGCCGTGGCGGAGAAGGAGAACTGTGCTTCCTATTAGCCTTCTTGGATGGTCGTTTGGTGGAAGTACCGGACGAAGGCTGGGAGGTCGAGGTACGTAGGAAGTCTGCACGGGACGGTTCCTTCTGGAAGGCCCGTGCATCTGACTTCTGGATCTTCGTCTTAGCAGAAGCTGATGAAGGGGCTGGTGTCTGTGGGGTGATGGGACGAAGAGGAGACGTCGACCGCGCGATCTTAGCACTGGCCGAACGGACGACCGTGGTGCTGAAGGTCAGATCGCAGGTCTGGGTTGCCACCTCCCTGGTAGTCCGAGGAGAGGCGAGGACAGTACTGTATTTCCCCGCTGGGAGCAGCGTGGGCTTCCTACTAGCCAATAGCTTGCGAGCAGCCGAGGTGGACACTTTCTCTTTGACCCGAATTTCCTGGATACAGCGTTCTTCCTTATAGACAGGACAGTCGCGGGAGGATGCAGCATGGTCACCCTGACAGTTCACACAACGAGGAGACGGAGGTGGACAGTCACCCTCATGGGCATCCCTGCCACAAGTGACACATTTAGCCGCATTGGAACAAGATTGGCGAGTGTGATTGAAACGCTGACACTGGTAGCAGCGCGTAGGTGTCGGGACATAGGGGCGAACAGAAATAACCTCGTAGCCCGCTTTGATGCGCGATGGCAGCTGAACACTATCGAAGGTCAAAAAAAGTGTCCGGGTCGGTACAAGGTCATTGTTGACCTTTTTCATGACCCTATGGACAGCCGTCACGCCCTGCTCAGCGAGGAAAGATTGAATCTCCTCGTCAGTCAAACCGTCGAGGGATCTAGTGTAGACCACACCACGAGACGAATTCAAAGTTCGGTGAGCCTACACCCGGACAGGGAATGTGTACAGGAGTGTGGCCCGAATCAGTTTTTGTGCCTGAAAGGCGCTCTCAGTTTCGAGTAATAAGGTACCGTTACGCAACCTGGTACAGGATTTGACAGATCCGGCTATGGCATCGACGCCCTTCTGGATAACGAAAGGGTTGACAGAGGAAAAATCCTTTCCGTCCTCAGATCGAGAAACGACGAGGAACTGTGGGGCAGGCGGTAGTACTTTTGTCACTGGTAGCTGGTCACGTTTCCGTTTTTGGGCACAAGTCGAGAGAGATGGAGTGAAATCCATTGCGGAGAAATCCCCCATGATTGCCAGCGTCTCCGATGGCGCGCTCCTTCCTTGTGGGGACCCTCTCAGAGGGCACTCCCGCCTTAGGTGAATGTTTACACCTCAGGTCACACCTCCCGAGAAACAGACGGAGGGACCAATCGGCATGGTCAGAAGGTATCAGCTCAGGCAATCACCCCTCCCCGGGCCTGGCCTTTACCAGGGGGTATGCGCGTGCCTTACATGTCTACCCAGGGCGGGGAATTACGCGTTACCCCGTCACCGGCTATGCGTGCGAACGCGTGGGTCGGCCTTCAGGCGCGCACAGGGAGGAAGGAAGAAGAGGAAAAAAGAGAGAGAGAGGACAGTGTCTCAAACGCCGAGGCGGAGACCAGAGAAGGCAAGGAGAAGAAGGCAATGAGAAGGCAAGGAGAAGGCAAGGAGAAGGCAAGGAGAAGAAGGCAATGAGAAGGCAAGGAGAAGAAGGCAATGAGAAGGCAAGGAGAAGAAGGCAAGGAGAAGAAGGCAATGAGAAGGCAAGGAGAAGAAGGCAAGGAGAAGAAGGCAATGAGAAGGCAAGGAGATTATGCAGGGGAAAGAGTAAGGAAGACAGTGAGGTGGAGAAGAGCAAAGAAAGGAACCAACCAAAGAAAGGAAGAAACGAGAAGTGAAAAAGCAAAATGACCGCAAATAGAGGTCGTGGAACCGTCCATCTCCGGACGCAGGCGCTAACTACCCCCTTGAGGGGGAGGGACTCCTTTTAGTCGCCTCTTACGACAGGCAGGAATACCTCGGGCCTATTCTTACCCTGGACCCGCAGGGGGGAAGCTGGTCTGACCAGTGCGTTCCACGGATTTAAGTCCATTAGACTCCTACCTGTAGTGATGTATGAAGTCAGTGTTGCATTTCCATTGAAGGTAAGGACACTTTTACGCATCAGGGAGCGGGCTGTTGACCCTTGTGCTCGTATTACGGTCTGTGTTGTTTGAAGTCCATGAGGACATTGTGAAGAGCTGGTAGATCTCCTCGAGATGATTATAGGGAATCTTTGTACGAAAATAGGACAAAAAATAGAGAACGATGCTTAAGTGTGCAACTTCGGAAAACGCTACCAGACATGACGGAGCTTACATTAATAGGATTAGCCGAGAACAACAAAGTGTTTGTCCTGAACACATTCTTCCAGTAAAAATATAAAGTAGGCTCGGCAAGGACCAAATGCAACTAAAAACGGAATTTGCTACATTTTATCCAACATTAAAGTTTTATAGTTTGTGACAATCCTGTATCACTTTCTCAGAAGATACAGAATGAAGTTAGATACGATACCTGAGAAAAAATAAAACTGACTTGTTAAGAGGGAGCCAGTCATAACATTTCACGAAATACTAGGAGGTGTATCAGCATACATTAGTAACAACTAGTCCAGTATCTCTGTAATTGAAAACTTTACAAATTTAGATTAAAGGAAGATGTTAACAGCTACGTTTCACAAGCGTGTTGCAACCTTAGACGACATATGAAGACGTTCACACCTGCTGAGTAACTTCCACCAATACTTGGGTTGTTTGGGGGACCGAAGTGGCAGTGCGGTTCTAGGCGCTGCAGTCTGGAACCGCGAGACCGCTACGGTCGCAGGTTCGAATCCTGCCTCGGGCATGGACGTGTGATGTTCATAGGTTAGTTAGGTTTAACTAGTTCTAAGTTCTAGGGGACTAATGACCTCAGAAGTTGAGTCCCATAGTGCTCAGAGCCATTTGAACCATTTGTTTGGGGGAAGAGACCAAACAGCGAGGTCATCGGTCTCATCGAATTAAGGAAGGACGGGGAAGGAAGTCGGCCATGCCCTTTCAAAGGAATCATCCCGACATTTGCCTGGAGCGATTTAGGGAAATCACGGAAAACCTAAATCACGATGATCGGACGCGGGATTGAACCGTCGTCCTCCCGAATGCTCCACCAATACTTTCAGTATGACTGACGCCAGTGAACCTTCCATCGCAAACGTGTCTTGTATAATGACGGAAGCGTTTTCATTGTTTTTATGAAAATATCTTGGCTGCAGCCACGAACCTACTATGCTGTCATAATAGGAGGAGAGGTGATACTCCTACGTGGCGCATCCCAGGTGGCGGATAGGGAAGTCCTCACCGGTTTACTGGCGGACTTGAGTGAAATAAAATAGCTCTCGCGGACCAAACACACCCTCTGCGGTTAACAACCGTAGTTGTAAATCGGAGCTTGCTCCAGCTAAGGTTGACAACCTTTGAAAGTCAAAAATGGAAAGGTCTTTTAGGAAAAAAATTCCACCGTCCTGCTCAAAAAGGCAGGAAAAGGCTACATCGGATTCGGTGGCTAGTCAACTAGAAGACAGCAACGAATCGGAGCGTTTGCAACCATCAAAATGCACACTAGAACACAAAAAGAAGATTAAACATGAGCAAATAAATTATACAGCAACACACAACATAAACTCACTACTTCAGACCGGAAAACTCTAGGAGCTCACAGATGAACTAAATAAACAAAAAATTTTAATTACAGGGATCCAAGAAATGAGAAACACCACAGAGGACCCATTCGAATCACAGGGATACAGAATTTATAATGGGAAACCAGGAACGAGGGCAATGAAACAATGTCCCCAGTTCGGAACAGGGTTTTTAGTAAACATAAAAATAATAGATTCAGTAACGGATTTCCAAGCAGTATCACCAAGAATAGCGACTCTAAGCTTTAAAACAATGAATAAAACCTATGCAATAATAAATGCTCATGCCCCAACAAATGAAAAAAATTGTCTAACGAAAAGGAAGAGGTAGACAAATTTTGGGACCTTCTAGAACAAACTGAACAGAGTAAATAAAAACAATGTAAAAATCTTATTGGGAGATTTCAATGCTCAGTTGGGAAAAGAAAGGAAATATAAAGATGTAACTGGAAAATGGAGTCCACATAAATTTACGAACAAAAACGTTCAAAGACTTGTAGAACTCTGCAGAGAACACAACCTAATATCTAAATCAACATACTTTAAGAGGAAGCCAAGTAAACTTAAAACATGGAAACATCCAGACTGGAGGAAGGTAGAGTGGCAGCTAGACCATGTCTGTATGGACAAAAATTTTCCATAAGGAGATCCACAATGTTAAAGTACTGAGAGGAGTAGACACAGCCTCAGACCATTACACAGTTAAAATTAAAATCAAATTCACTCCGTTAAAGAAGAGGACCGGAAAAACTAATAAAATAAAAAGGAGGTTTGATCCACATCAGCTAATTAAAAATAATAAATACCAACAAATAACACAAACCATCAAATTAACAGATGATCTAGAACAACTAGTACCTAATCTTAAAAAAGAAGCAGAGAATCTAGCTCCCTTGAACCCCCGAAGGAAACCTGCCTGGTGGACATCAGAATGTGACAAATTCCATGAAGATAGACACCAAGCATGGTTAAAGTTTCAAACACACAAAACTGAAGATAATGCCATCAACCTAAAAAATGAAAGAAAAAATTCACACAAAATATTAGAAGAATCAAGAGAGGATTCCATAAAGATATTATAAACTCTATAGAAGGTAATTATCATAAAACCAACTCCAGGAAGTACTATAAAATCTTTGGGAAACAACAACAATATGAGGCCCCTACACTAATACTGAAAGATGAAGATGGAAAAATGACACACAGTAACAAGTAAAATGCAGAAATCATGGCAAAAGCATTTAAACTTCTGAATTGCGAGGAAACCAAAGAACTCTTACAATTCAACATAAATACCCCAATAAAAACCAAACCTGACAAACTTTCCAAGAAGTAGAAAAAATTTTTAAAGAACAAAAAAATTATAAGGCATGTGGAGAAGATCAGGTTTTTGTTGAAATGTGGAAATATGCAAGTGACACAGTCAAGACCTTCTTACTCATGGCTCTAACAAAAATTTGAGTAACAGAACGATTCCCCAAACACTGGACCACAGCTATCATCCACCCACTACACAAAAAGGGACATAAGAGCAACCCAGACAACCACAGAGGAATCTCTCTCCTAAATTGCACATACAAAATTCTATCCAAGATCCTATATGAAAGAATCACGGAGGAATTAGAACAGGAGTTAGGTGAATATCAGGGGGGTTTCAGACCATGGAGAAGCTGTGCAGAGCAGATAATTGATTATGGCATACTACAGGAAACGGAACATACCTCTAGCAATAACATTTGTAGATTTTAAGAAGGCATACGACTGTCTCCACAGACCTTCAGTATTAAAAATTTTAAGAAATCTAGGACTCCATCCAAAACTAATTAAAATAATACAACTCACTCTAACCAACACCAAATCAAAAGTGAAGTTTAGAGGAGAAATTTCAGAACCATTCCTCATAAAAACAGGCTTAAGGCAAGGTGACTGCCTATCACCATACTGTTCAACTGTGCACTGGAATACATAATGAGAGAATGGTACAAGGACAATCCAAAGATGATAAGAATTGAAAGTGTAAAAAGATATTAGCTTAAACTGCTTGGGATTCGCTGATGATCTTGCTCTCCTAGCCAACACCGTTCAAGAAGCCAGGCAACAAGTGAAATCACTACAAGAAATAGAGAAAGTAGGCCTTAGAGTATCAATTGAAAAAACGGAGATTATGCTAACTAATCCACCACTTGCAAACAAAATTACAGTAGGAGAATAGGAAATTACAATTGTCGATAAATTTAAATATTTAGGCGAAATAATAACATACATCTAAATGAGAAGCCATCATGGCAGAATAGAATAAGAAACTGAACTATGCAAGTTACATTACCAAAACTACATACAACAAAAAAGCCTATCTATAGATGCATAATTAAAACACTATAAAACAGTTACACAACCAGAAATAACGTATGCAGCTGAAAATATCTTCAAAACAACTAATACAGCAGAAATTGACAGAATACTAAAAATAGAAAGAATAATAATTAGGACATGTATAAATAAACAGTATAAAATAAATGGACATTGGAGAATAGCATCAAATGAAACAGTACAGGGTTATTACAAATGATTGAAGCGATTTCACAGCTCTACAATAACTTTTATTATTTGAGATATTTTCACAATGCTTTGCACACATACAAAGCTCAAAAAGTTATTTTAGGCATTCACAAATGTTCGATATGTGCCCCTTTAGCGATTCGGCAGACATCAAGCCGATAATCATGTTCCTCCCACACTCGGCGCAGCATGTCCCTATCAATGAGTTCGAAAGCATCGTTGATGCGAGCTCACAGTTCTGGCACGTTTCTTGGTAGAGGAGGTTTAAACACTGAATCTTTCACATAACCCCACAGAAAGAAATCGCATGGGGTTAAGTCGGGAGAGCGTGGAGGCCATGACATGAATTGCTGATCATGATCTCCACCACGACCGATCCATCGGTTTTCCAATCTCCTGTTTAAGAAATGCCGAACATCATGATGGAAGTGCAGTGGAGCACCATCCTGTTGAAAGATGAAGTCGGCGCTGTCGGTCTCCAGTTGTGGCATGAGCCAATTTTCCACCATGTCCAGATACACGTGTCCTGTAACGTTTTTTTCGCAGAAGAAAAAGGGGCCGTAAACTTTAAACCGTGAGATTGCACAAAACTCGTTAACTTTTGGTGAATTGCGAATTTGCTGCACGAATGCATGAGGATTCTCTACCGCCCAGATTCGCACATTGTGTCTGTTCACCATTAAGTAAAAATGTTGCTTCATCACTGAAAACAAGTTTCGCACTGAACGCAAACTCTTCCATGAGCTGTTGCAACCGCGCCGAAAATTCAAAGCGTTTCCCTTTGTCATCGGGTGTCAGGGCTTGTAGCAATTGTAAACGGTAAGGCTTCTGCTTTAGCCTTTTCCGTAAGATTTTCCAAACCGTCGGCTGTGGTACGTTTATCTCCCTGATTGCTTTATTCGTAGACTTCCGCGGGCTACGCGTGAAACTTGCCCGCACGCGTTCAACCGTTTCTTCGCTCACTGCAGGCCGACCCGTTGATTTCCCCTTACAGAGGCATCCAGAAGCTTTAAACTGCGCGTACCATAGCCGAATGGAGTTAGCAGTTGGTGGATCTTTGTTGAACTTCGTCCTGAAGTGTCCTTGCACTGTTATGACTGACTGATGTGAGTGCATTTCAAGCACGACATACGCTTTCTCGGCTCCTGTCGCCATTTTGTCTCACTGCGCTCTCGAGCGCTCTGGCGGCAGAAACCTGAAGTGCGGCTTCAGCCGAACAAAACTTTATGAGTTTTTCTACGTATCTGTAGTGTGTCGTGACCATATGTCAATGAAGGGAGCTACAGTGAATTTATGAAATAGCTTCAATCATTTGTAATAGCCCTGTATGTAAGAAAATAGAACCAGTCATGAGCACGATCAGGAAGAAACGCATCTCATTCTTTGGACATCTGATGAGGACTCCAGAAAACAGAAATAGTAAAAAAAAATAATACAAAAATTGTGGAATAGCAAGAGCGACATTAAATGGATCACAGAAATTAAGGGAGATATAAAAGAACTCCAAATTACAGTGGATGACCTAAAAAACAAGACAGAGAAAACCAGAATACTGCAAGACCCGCAAACCAGACTACAAATGAAAATCAATAAAAGTACAGGAAGAGTGGTCTCAAATTAAGAAAGAAAGAAAATATCTGAAAGAATGAAGAAATATTGGGCAGACAGAAGAGCAAAACACCTTTCATACAAGAATAAATGCTAATAATTATATTACTTAAATATCATATTAAGTTATTGTTGAGCCAAATTGTATCCCTGTGTAACAACTTGTTTATAAATTGTATTTTTGACTAGAGTGGTCCAATGAAGGCCATAAAATAAATAATCTTGGCTGCAGAATTTCATCATGTCTTACTCATACAAAAGCAGCAGTGAATTCTACTAGTGCTATGGCAGTGTCATTTAAGGAATATCGAGATATCTAACAGGTATCGTTAGTTGAGGCGTTAGGTATGGCTTACCAGCGTTCTGAATTCCTGTCGTCAGGAATTCCTGAATGGGAAATCCCACGGGGTGGGTTCAGTTGCCTAGCGGAAAGGGTTTCCTCCCTCTGCGGCACTGACTTCTTGCTTTGCTGATGTGAGAGGAATACGTCGTGTATGTACTTATGGATTATGTGTGACAGACGGACGCGTGTTATGTTTGTGTTGCACGATGAGAGAAGGGAGGGGTTGAAACCCGGTGGCAGCATGTAGTCTACTTCTCACGAATAGCGCCAAAGGGCCCGCCGAACTTAACTTCCCCATTCGACGACCGTCAACAGTGTCACAAGCCTTCTCTTCAAAGACTGCGGAGAAGTTTGGAATACAATCCAGGGCAATGGCGCGGAGACTGACGATCAGCAACTTCACGCCACCTCGCTGGCCAAGTACTGGTGGCGAAAATTTCAATTACCACCACGATTCGAACAAGCTTACCTCCGAGTCGAGGGTTACCGCGTCTCTGTTACCGAGAGGGGTTGCCTGTGAGTTAAGCTCGTCTCTGTCCCGTTCCACGTAAGGCGTACTACACGTGGACGACCGTATCAGCCACGACGCAGGAGATAAGAGCTCTTGAACTAGTATAGGTTGCTGAAGTGTAACGTACGTTTGACCAGACAATATGTACGCAGCTGCTTCACTTCTTATCCAAACTCTACGATTGTTCATCTACGTATCAGTATCTTACGAGATAGCTATGAAATGCGATGCGGTGCGGTGCGGTGCGAAAGAAGTCTGACCTGTTTTCTCAGACATGACAACGATCGTGCTAAAGGAGAAGATTACGTCAGATAACTGAGGATGACCGTTGGCCTGTTCAGTCATCGCATAAAAACAAAACTAAACAAGTTCACCGCCATGCTAACGAGCAAAACATCCAAATACAATTTTCTGAGTATTATCCTTTCATTACCGATAATCTTTTCCCTTACTTAAACACACAAATGTTATCTTTTACGAAATAGCCAGAGCGCATGTTTACCAGAATCACGGTAGCCGATTCCGTCCGTTACTCCGTGATGACAGGTCGGAGACGAAATAGTTTTAGTGGCTCCGTTTGTTGTTCGTGTCCTTTGGCCAATTGGGTATCGGCTCAAGCCTCAAGTGTCTAGGAAAGATTAAATTTTACTCTCCCGGGATTCTAGAGCGTTCGCATGTGTTAGAACGTTATACAGCTTTGCTTCGACGATTTCACGAATCTTTTACAATTAAAAATATAATCGACATATACCAATGATGAAGCGGCTACCAATAACTGGAAAAATTCAAATAGGCGAACAGCTGGTCGTGGCTCCAAGAAGTCAGCAGACTGATGATAAAATTTAAAATATGTAAAGATCAATTACTACGTCTCTAATTATTATAGAAGGTGTAACGGGTGTAAGTGCAGATATTTTTGTATTTAGTGATGTTTTCTGCATGGCCGTAGCTGCACCACAAAGTGGACTACACCTGTCAGTATAGAGTACCGTTTCGGCTCCATGTGTCTACACTAATACCTGATCTGATGCTCAGGGAAAAATTAGCACTAACGGCTTTTTATTACCACAATGCTCGTCTCAGGTCTGCCATTGTCTTGCTGAAGGAGAGGGTACTCCATGTGTGGATGAAATCTTCAAGTTCGTAACTCCATTACAGCACAATGTTTCTCAAGCATCGACAGAGTTGCGTTACACGCAGCCATTTTACACGCTACAATTAGGAGCTCTCTAGCGACAGAGGGCTTCAGATACGTAGACATGAACAAAGATGTAGAATATTAATAACGTTTGTTTGATTTAAAAAGCTTTAAGTGTTTCACATAAATTCGGAGGCATTTCGCAGCACACACTCGCATACCCCTCCCTCTCCGCGGAATTTGCGGGGATTAGCTGACTCGGGTGCAGATGTGGTGCAAGCTCTCTCCAGTGATCTACCAAGGTCTCTGTTTTGGTGCCACGACGCGTCGCCGCTGTTATCCGTGCCAAAGGTGGCCGTACCGGCTATTAGGTAAGTCATAACGTTCTGGCTGATCAGTGCATACTGGCAGCACGGCATCCACAAACGAAAGCAATAGAATGAGGTGCCGACTCACATCAGTCGGAACTCGCCACTGTGTTACTAGAACCACTCCATCATACTCCTGGCCTATGACATGGCGCGTTGTCTTGGTGAAAAATGCCAATGCCATCGGGAAACATGATCGTTATGAAGGGGCGTCCGTCTTCTGAAACCAATGTACGGTACACCTTGGCGGTTACGGTGCTTTGCACGGGCTCCACTGGACCCATAGAGGCCCACCTTAATGTTCTCCAGAGCGTAATGGAGCTGCCGCCAGCTTGTCTCCACCCCACAGTACAGTACAGGTGTTCCCAAGAAGACAACGGATTCGCGCCCTCCCATCGGAGTGATGAAGTTATCAAGTTTCATCAGACCAAGCAGCGCTCTACCACTGCGCTAGCATCCAGTGCCCATGATCACGTGCCCATTTCAGTCGTAGTTGCCGATGTGTTGACATTGGCGCTTGCATGGGTCGTCGGCTGCGGAGGCCCACCGATAGGAGTGTTCGGTGCACTGCGTGTTCAGGCACACTTTTACTCTGCCCAGCATTTAAGTCTGATGTTAGTTCCACCACAGTTCGCCGCCTGTCCTGTTTTATCGGTCTGCCCAGCTTACATTGTCCAGCATCTGTAATGAGGAGTGGCCGTTCAACCCCGTGACGCCACGTGCTGAAGACGCCACGGCACTCTTCAAAACACCCGACAAGTCGTGCAGTTTCCAAAATGCTCGTGGCGAGCTGCCGGGCCATCACAAACTGCCCTCTGTGAAACTATTAAATCGCGCACCTTCCCCATTCTACACACGGACCACACGATCACATGCTACATGCACCGTGCACCGTGCATGTGTCTGACTAGCAGTCATTCCACACCAAGTGACGCTGCTATCACCTGGACAGGTTTATATAGATAGGTCGATGGTCATAATTTCTGGGTTTTCAGTGCATACTACTCACCGAAGGACTGGCGTTGTAAGAAAACGGCGAGCACCTTTGTTTCCCAGGACTAAAGCATTGGTTGTGATTCGTGAAAATCACTGTTTGCTTTAGTGAGGCTTAGTTTTAGAAATTCAGTGTGGGTGGTTATGTATAATGTTGTCTAGCTTTGGTTAGTGACTGTAATATTTGTTTTAATAACCAATGTGGAACAGAATTCAGAGTTACCAGAACTTTTCTTCAACTCCTTGAATTGTTATTTAATGCTTATAATGCTTTCATGTGTACTTAGGAACTGCCGATTTTATTAACTCAATTCTGCTTTGGATCTCTATTTCCTGTATAGTATGGATCCCATACTGACGAGCAATATTCAACTATTGGCCGAGCGCGTGTTTTGTGCTCGCGTATCACTCTGCCGCCACGAAAGTCTATAGCAGTCGACGCATGTGGACACGCACTTCATTTTGACGTTTCTTCCTAGTAAGCTTCGAGCTTAACTAGCTTCCTGCGGTGCGTGTGCGTATACATAGCTAGAGAGCAAGCCAGTCTAATAATGGCCGTCAATGATGGATCATATATGTTGCCATTTCACATGGCTGCAATGGACGCCTCCAGAGATCAGTAATGCATGACATCACGCAAAATGCAACTGCTCTTCCTGCACTGCTGTATAGCTTCTGAACCAACAACTTTAGCACATTGTGTAGTTTGTCAATAGTATAGCTCGATAACAGGCTCTTACTAGCCCGAGTTTGATGTATTTCACCTGGACGTCTAAGATAACCGTCCCTGGCGATTTCCACCGATTCTAACACCCGGGCTCAGTGAATGTGGGCTACGCACAGCATTTCATTTAGTACAGCGCTGTATGGGGTACACATCTGATGACTCAGTGGGCTATGCTCCAGTTGCAGTTCACAGTGTCTTGTGACCGCCTATCTGCTCACGTTGAAAGCAGTTTTAATAGGACGGGTAATGTAGCACACGTTGAGACAGCCCTTGGTTCCAGAAAGCCAGGTATTGAATGGAGCAATGACGATCCCACTGATTAACGACGTTTTATGACTGCTGCGTCGGAAGATTTACAACGAACGATTTATGACTGCCTTGCTAAACGCAGGCAACGAACACGAAACGTTTCACAATGTCTTTGTGCCAGGAAGAGAAAGTATGTGGCCCTCCTTTATCTTTTCGTGATATCTCTTAGATGAAGAGCATTCGTCATTTTAAGTCAATATTTATCGCACAACGATGCAATGTTGAGTGACTGTGCCTCGTAGTCCTGCCTTACTGCCAGCTGCTGCGCGCGCCGCTTTCTGTCCAAGTGACACTCCCTGGCGGCTATTTTCGCGACCCGAGTTTTGCAGCAGCCAGAGACAGGGTCTTCTCCCGTGAAGTGCAGTAGAGCGGAATTAGCTAGTAGTATTAACCGCCTCTAGCCGTTGTAGTGATAGGTTTCTGCGTCTCTAATCGCTGACTCGTAGAGTCACGTATGTAGATAATGATGCGACAAGTTTTCCATCGTGCATTCTTGAGTAGCAGAGGAGTCTGTATTCTTCTAAAAACCGGAAGTGCTGAGACTGTTTTGCTCAGCCGTCTGATCGTTTAATTGCTAACTTGCTTATTTATAGTGCATCAGCTGGAGTTGTTACCTGCACCAAGAGTGTTTCCTGTCGTATGGACCGCAACCTGATATCTGTAGGGTTTCGCAGTGGTGATGGTCAAGTATTACGTATTCGGATATTGGGTTTGGCTCCTTGGTGGGTTTCCGCAATGAACTTTAGTTCGTGATTAGGGTTGTGCTTGTTTTCCCGTAAATGGACGGCGTGAAGGATTGGTTAGTAATAGTTGTCAGTTCATATGCATCAGTGAGCGTGTGTATTCCGCGTGCGTTTACGAGTCATGTGTAAGGAAATTTGTCCTGGCTCGCTTTGCGACGTTTGCACAGTTACTTGCGGCTGCTAATGGGGCATTTGTGAGGGCTGTATGAAATGTCTGTTGGTTAAGTCCTAGAGTTTATTTGTCGATGCTTGTACTGTCAGCTGTACATTGAGACAATGAGTTTTACAGTCTGGTAGAAATGTCATACTTTTTCCCTGTATGACTGCACCATTCGCGTCGTGAGTTTAGTGATGTACAATGAAATCTGCTCATTGTTAAATACTTAGCAGTTTGGTTCTGAAACAAGGAAGGTTTTTCAGACATTTCAGTCAGCTAGCACATTGCTTTGTAAATCACTTATCAGTTGTCAAAGTACCGGCTAGATCCGGTCATGTTCCATCACTAGCAGTTTAGTGTGTGTCTCCTGCAAGCACCGACAAACTGATAGAGTGGTTCTGCGGAGCGTTTGGTTGGCGTACGTGTTCACGGTCAATAATGCATCATGTTTTGAGAAATTGGGTTTGGCTCACTTGCAACTGTTTCCACAATGGTGTGAGATTGGTGATTCAAAACGGTTACGTATCGATTGTTCCTCGAACGCAAAACGAGTGAAGGATCAGTTGCTGATGGTCTGGTACTTTGTAGTAGCAATTTTCTTTTGAGATTATGAGTTTGTGGGATATTACTGAATATTTGTACTGATTCTTTATAGCAGTGATTGCAGCATAAGATGAATTTATTCATGGGAGAAAGAATATTAGACGGGAGGAAATTGCCAGTGAACTCCGCTTGTTTACTGTGGGGAAGCTTGAGCAAGTTTAGTTTGATGTTAATATAAATTTTTATCGTTTAATGAAGTACTATGCAATGATATGTGTACATACTATTTGTGAGATACAAGCAATGGTCTGCAAAACATCGCGGTAAGGACATGCAGAGCAGCGGAACCATGAGTTTTAAATGGCAGAGAGGTTGCGTGCACTTTGGCCCAACAGCGCCGTCTTGTGTGTGTCCCGACAGGTCAGTGTTACGCAACGCTCAGTCTGTGCGGAGCCGTCATGTGAAGTGGAAGTGTGTAACTAAGTGCAACTAAGCCTCCCTGACGTCGCAGGGTGCAATATCTTCATGCGAGTGCGTTCGAACGGGAGGTAGGTCTGTCGTTTCCCGACATTTCGGCTCCTACAGAGCACGCTGCTTCAACAGTAAAGCGTATGTGGAACCAGTGGAGAGAAGGGGTCCATATATAGTACCGGGTACTGGGTTCGAATGGCTCTAAGCACTATGGGACTTAACATCTGTCATCAGTCCCCTAGAACTTAGAACTACTTAAACCTAAGGCCATCACATGCATCCATGCCCAAGGCAGGAATCGAATCTGCGACCGTAGCAGCAGCGCGGTTCCGGACAGAAGCACCTAGAACCGCTTGGCCACAGCGGCCGGCCCGGGTACTGGGTGACAACGTGACCACAGAGTGGCATGGCCAGTGTCTTGTCCGCTTTGCCGAAACGGCCGGAACAGCTTCGTCAACTGTGCTGACGCGACGTTGAAGCACTGCAACGGGTGAGGACATATCTGCGTCGACGGTTAGATGCCGTCTTCTGGGGCTGGACTGGTGCCATGCATGCCATTGCATCAGCTTCCATTGACCAGAATCTACCAAAGCCGCAGACTGGGCACGTGAACCCATCACTGCCGTGCTGAGTGGCAAAATGCTAGTGTTTTCGGAGAAGTTCCACTTTAGCTTGTCCTACGGGTTATGGCCGCAAGCGCATTCGACGCCGCCGTGGTGAACGCTATCGGGCAGACAGTATTCTGTTGAGCGGCATAGCGGACAAATGCCACGTGTGACGGTGTGGGACACCACTGCATGTAACACGCCATTTCGCCTCCTACGTCTTGATGACAACCTGGACAGCTAGCGCTGCTTCAGGGAGGGTATACAACCCGAAGCACTGTCCCTCCTGCAGGTCGTTCCACATGCCATATTTCAGCAGGATAATGCCCGGCCGCATGTGGCGAAGAGGCAAGCCGTCTTCGAAGAACGACGGCTGTCACTGCTTCCTGGCATGCCCGTTCACCGGGTACGTCTCCCATCGACCATGTCTGGAACATGGTCGGTCGACAACTCATTTATTCAGATCGTGCTGCAGCCACAGTTGATGCTTTGCGGACGCGCCTACAAACTGCGTGTCAGAATATTCCCCAGCAGTGTATTCAGGCGTCCTTTGATTCCATGCCACGTCCAGCGGCTCTGATTACAGTATATGGTGGCGCTGAATTTCGACGGTCACAGGGCATGTATAGGTCTGTAATGCTAATCGTGTGTAGCACCGTGTCCCTAATCGGTGGAATAAATTTCATTGTGATCATATCTCATTGGAGTCTATAGATTAATTTCATTGTTTTATATCAATCAAACTAAGTGCCTTTGAGTCCTGATCACTTCCCCGTACTACTGTCTCAGTGCATCAGCTTAATTTCTCTGGGAAGGGAAAGTTCGGTGATGTTTACGCTCAGTCAGCGTACTACCACATTCATTCTTGCGTCCTCTAATACCTGCACTCGAAATTTGTTATTCCGAGTTCGATTATTCTTGCTATGTACTGCGACATTTTCATCACACTGTACTACATTTGAACACTGCCAACCATTGCCCAACTTATCGCTCTCTTACTGCTATCTCTGTACCTGGTTTCGCCACGACGAACAATTATACTAACACGCGCAGAATCAGCACCAGTGGGAATTTGTTCAAATTGTGTCTTAATTGAGAACAAAATAAAATCATTTTCTCTCCCGCTACAGCCTTTATGGTTTTCCCACCTCAGAACAATCAGTCTGATGCACAATGCAATCTAGCATTTCATCTTTATCCTGACTACGTATTTATGGAAAATCTATATGCTTGTCCCATTGCCGACCGGCCGCGCTACTGAACTGTCGGTCGGTCGGATGTGAACCGTTTGGTTTGTCCATGGACGTGTGGTTAGCGATAGCTATGTCCGAGTGAGAATTGAGATTCGCCTGGTTGTATTTTATGAGTGTCTTAATGTTGTTGGCCTCATGTGTTGAACGAACTTGTGTATCTACGCGGCTTTGTGCTGTTCAGTATCTGTCCTTGGTATTCTCATCGTGTTTCGGCATTAGTGGGACGTGCGTACACATTTTAAGTTGCGACAATGCTTAGATCACTGTCTCCCTTAAGTATTCTCATCGTGTGCCTTGTTTCTTAGTTTTGTTGGTCGTCTCTATTGGACGCACGTCCGTGCTTGTATGTATTTTAAGTGACCGCCTTGCGTTGATCAGTGTCTGGTTTCTGTTGAGTACTGTCAGCTGTTCGAACGAAACAACGTGCGTATCAAGGTTGTCTCTCTTGCTCCGTGGATAATGAGCCGTCAACAGCAAAATCCTGCAGTAAGGGCTTTTGTAATTCAAGCAATGAAATCAGCGTTAGGCTGCTGGCTATTGCCGTATGCTTGTGTTTTCCTGTCACTTCGGATTAAGATAATGCCTGTCTTCTTACAAACCTAGATTGAGCTACGGTTAGTGTGCCGTTCATCACAAATGGGTTACCGCCGGATAGTTGAATGCCTTAGTTGCAAGTGACGCCACCGTCAAAGTTTCTGAACATCAAATTAGCACTTTAGTGTAAGATCTGGCGTGTAACAGTGAGCGACCACTAATGTGTGTACTAATATGCAGCAGTCATGATGAGAAACTGGGTAAACGGTAATACCTTATGTATGTAACTAATCTGTGAATCTTTTTCTAAATTGCAATTGTGTTGTCTTCACATTTAATAGTTACTGAGGCTAGAATTTTGAAGTCTTTATTTAACACATTTCCGCTCAAGTTTTTAGAACATTGTTAGATTTTTCATGTTTTTATTTGCTGTGATTTCAAGTAATAGGCGGTGGTGCTGTTAGCTGGATATATCACGTTATTCAGATCTGTTTCAGAATAAGTGAGCTTCTGCTTTCCATTGGCTTTATATTCTCAGCCGTTTGGTGGGCGCCGTCGTTGCTGAAGAAGTGGGGCTGGTCGCGCTGGATCAGGTTCTCATATCTGGACCCAGGCACACTCCAAGGACGTCGGGTGTGCCAAACTGAGGTCGTATCCGAAGAACTCTGAATAAAACTCTATTTGGTGAAAACAAATGATATATGAGATTTACTCGCATTTACGGAATCTGTCATTAGGTGCATTAGGTATGAGAATATTACCTTCAAGTGACATGCAGTTAATTCAGATTTCGCAGTTACGAATGAGTTTCATAAATTTAATACAGCTGCAAACTCGTCACGAATGTCTCTTCAGAAATCGTTAAAAATAGAAAAAGAAATTTATTTAGCCCCAATCGTCCCTCAGTCTCAAACAACCCAGCGCTCCTCTCCCCAAGCACGTTCGCTGGACCATATTTATTGGACAATACGTACTATTCCACCACTTTCTAACGCTGTGCAGTGTGTTATGATATAAACTCGTGTATGTTATCTTACTTTGAAGTACAGCTCATTAAACTGTCTTTGCGTTCAGTGTCTCAGGTCAAAGTGATTTGAAACTTGAGTTGACGTTGTAGGAGTGAAAGGGAGTTCGGGGTTTGAAGTCCGTCCACGTCGAAATCGTTAATGGAGACTTGCTGAAGAGAGTCATACGCCAGAAGTGAACTGCATGAGCCGCAGCAAATTTGAATTAGGATGGTTGCCGTGGCTTCTATGCCCCACTCCTAATTTTTTTCCCATCAAGTAAGACTCCGAAAATGAGGAAGTGGTTAAGAAAAGTAAGGTTTATTTATTTTCTTGTATTTCTCGTAATTTGAAGATCACGCAAGATATCTAGCGTAAAATCTACGTCCTAGTTACACTACAAGACAATGGCAATATTTTTTATGAACTCTTACATAGAGCCGCGCGGGATTAGCCGAGAGGTCTAACGCGCTGCAGTCATGGACTGTGCGGCTGGTCCCGGCGGAGGCGGGATAATTTAGGTTAAGTAGTGTGTAAGCTTAGGGACTGATGGCCTTAGCAGTTTAGTCCCATAAGATTTCACACATATTTGAACATTTTTTTTTCTTACATACAAAAGGGAAGTGAAACTGTAGTAGATTCATTCTTAGTTGCTTAGCTGTTCAATTAGTTCGTATTGTCCATTGAGTGAAAGTAGAGAAGACAGCGACTAGCAGACTAGCAACACAGTTAACTGCAGATGTCAAGCGAGTTATAGATTATTCTGTTTACACAAATAGTTTCATGTATGTCAGGCTTTAAATTTGTCTGGCTGTATTATTGGATCAAAAATTACTCCTAAGCTCCCGGTTCTGAGCAAGGTTTTCAGGAGTTTTCACTTGCTTTCAGGGAAATGTCAACATAAAGTACCGTCCCTAATATTTCCTATTGAAATTGCCTCTCATTTGATATTTAGTTTAAAAGTCCCTGACTATGCTTTGCTACCCTAACAACACGCCCTGTCTAAAGACAGAAAAGTTAGCGCGGATGTTAAATACACTGAAAATGTTATTCTGACACACATGCCTTAGTCTTACATTTTTTGAGTGGGACATACTGTCCCAGAAATAAAAATAAAATAGTTTCATGACTCCGGTTCTGACCAAGATTTCGGGAGATGATGGTTGATAACCCACTCTTCAACCCCCCCCACCCCCAATATTTCCCTCTGCCCCGCTACCATCTCGTCTAGTGTTAGTCTAGAAAGAACAGCCGGCCGCGGTGGTCTCGCGGTTCTAGGCGCGCAGTCCGGAACCGTGCGACTGCTGCGGTCGCAGGTTCGAATCCTGCCTCGGGCATGGATGTGTGTGATGTCCTTAGGTTAGTTAGGTTTAAGTAGTTCTAAGTTCTAGGGGACTGATAACCACAGCAGTTGAGTCCCATAGTGCTCAGAGCCATTTGAACCATTTAGAAAGAACATTGCGTTGGAGTTAGTCGGATATCGAAATGCTTGCGCTAACTTTCGGAGTAGAGAAAAACGTATAAATCCAGTAGTATTCAGTGCAAGTAACAGAGCAAACACTTGAGAATGTACAGAGGCTACTATATTTACAAGTTAAATATTTAGTTTTATTTACTGTGATGAAGTATCATCGAGGATCAAACGGATGCAGTGGCCAGTAAAAAATATTCCACTCACCTCCGTCACTTATTCTATATCGGAATACTCGTGAAAAATGCACGAGTCTCTCACGAAGCAGTCACGAACGAGGCACACCTTTCAGACTGCAAATCACGTGACTACGATAAGCATATAGTTATTTTTTCTTCCTTTTCATGGAGGTTGTTGGAGATAGGATATCTTCCGAGATACGGGGTTTTGTGGAGGTGGTGTTCGGGGCCGCATCCTTGAAGTGACTCACTTTAATTACTTCTTGATAGCATAACAAGCAGGTACAACAGTATTAGCATGAGTAAACACGATTACTGAATGGCGGTGCCTAAATGTCCATTAGCGTTTCACTCGGGAAGACACTCCATCGTGTATGACCTGGAAGAGAAGGAGTGAGATACCTAGTACTTTTCAAGGATTTTTCGTGAGGCGTCATGGGTGTAAACGTTTGTAAATGATTCTCCCTGATTTTCGTCTTTTAATTCGTACGTAAAAGATATTATCACAATTCTAGTATCCACCCACCACACGATGTGTGAGGTATTGTATCGTTCTCATAGTGAAATTTATTTCCCTCCAACGTTTGCGGGTCACTTGTACTGTTTGTCAAACATTAATTAATCGTCGACAAAATGGGGTGCAGTGGAACATGTTTCACTCAGCACGAAAGACTCATATAGAGAAGAGGTATGTGGGAACAGCAGCTCCACTTTGCTCAGTGCTTCGTGTTCCGTATTGAGAATCTACGAAAGAACTTCACTGGGTTTCCTTTTCCAGGAGTCATAAGCAGAGCTGACTCCTTGTAAAAGCTTAACAGTGACCTACACGACGGAATGGCTGCCATAAAGCAGCCGACAGTGTCATTGTGGGGTCTAAGGTTGGCTCTGACCAGTTCCACACGCAAGTGGCCTGGAGTTTGTTAGTTTCTACTTGTTCACCAGTAGAGGACCATGAGATTAAGAAAAGTTTGACAAATGTTTGTATCTGATTTCCTACCCCAGTAAACTGCTCTGTGTAGGAATTGGATATTCTGAACAATTACGTTACACAAATATTTGACTACAAGACCATCAGCCATGCGAACTGTCACTATTGGTGACAAATCTTATGCTGTATGGGTGTGCCGCTTATACGAGGGTAAGTCAATTATCCGCAATTTCGTTATATTTTTGTAGCACTGTTTTACGTTGATGACGCATGCTTTGTTTTTTTTTTGTTGTTGTTATATCTTTGCAATTTGCAAGCTACTAGGTTAGTTTCGTTATCGTTACCGTGCTGTTAACCATGGCTGCTCTGCTCCCTATCTGCACCAAAGAAGAGCAACGTTCAGTGTTCAGTTTTTTGTGGTCTGAAGGCGTATCAAGGGCCGAAATTCATCGAAGACTTTCGGTACAGTACGGGACCAGTGTTTTGCCACAACGGAGTGTCTACGAATGGATTGAAAAATTCCAAAATGGGCGCACAAGTGTTACGCACGATGAAGGAGCTGGACGACCGTTTACCACCACAAATGAAGAAACCATTGAGCGTTCACGTGCAATAATTCTCTTAGACAATTAACTATTGACGAAGCGGCACATCGTCTGCAAATTAATCACGGTTCTGCCTACGAAATTATCCACAACAGACTTTGGTTTCATAAAGTTTGTGCAAGATGGGTCCCAAAACAACTCACAGTTGTATAAACAAACGCGCTTGGACATCTGCAAAAAACATTCGGATCGCTGTGGTAACGAAGGGGACAACTACTTAGACAAGATCATTACTGGTAACAAAACATGGATCCGTAATTACGAACCGGGGAGTAAACGGCAGAGTATGGAATGGAAACCTCCAAATTCGCCGTGCAAGAAAAAGTTCAAGACCCAACCGTCCGCAGGAAAACTGAGGCTTACGGTTTTTTGGGACGCACAAGGCCCAGTACTGGAACATTATGGGGAAAGGGGCAGAACAATCAACTGTGTACGTTACGGTGAGATGCTTACTGCCAGGCTAAAGCCTGCAATTCGAGGCAAACGCCGAGTATTGCTGTCAAAAGATGGTGAGGTTTTGCACGACAATGCCCGTCCGCATACTGCTGCCCACACTGCCAAAACGCTCCAGAAACTCAAATTTGAAGTACTGGATCATCCTCACAGTCCGGAACTTGCCCCTTCTATCACTTGTTTGGTCTACTGAAGCAGGCATTAAGAGGCCGTCGATTTGTCGCTGACGAAGCAGTGAAAGAAGCGGTGCATTCCTGCCTCGCAGCTCAACCGAGAACCTCCTTTTACGGGGGCATCAAGAAGCTTGTACAACGATGGACCAAGTGCGTTGAAACGCAAGGAGACTATTTCGAAAAATGATGTTCTTTTAAGTTCCTATTTGATTACAATAAAATTTTATAACTACTTTGCGGATAATAAGTGACTTACCCTCGTATAAGCCCTTTAAAATATTTCGATATGAGAAAGATTGCTAGTCACGGGAACTGGACATCCTGGCACCGCTGAAGTTCATGATCCGTCGTGCAATATGACAGTTGTATCAAGCAATAGTAATACTGAAAGTAACTTGTCTACGGCCGTTAGGAATTTCAGTCGTTAAGAACTTCAGTGGCCACAGTTACAGTTGTTTAGGTCAGTATCTGAATATCGTGTTTGTGATTTCACATTTTTGCTCTTTCAGATGCAGCAACAATGTGCCTAACGCACAACGCATCTATTTCTCTCTTCTGGCAGAGAACTGCAGCTTAAAGTCTAGCTTAAGAACGAAATCGTTGATGTCTGATTAAATTTCATTTGATTCTACATGTTTTGTGAGCCTCCCTATGTTAATTTTGTTTCATTTTAGAGCTCTTTTTGAATGTGTTGCCCATTTTATACAGCTATGCTGCTTTTAATATTTAACTATTCAAAGGGCTATGTACTATTTCAAGGCGCTCTGTTTTCAACAACAATAAATATAAGTACAAGATCTACAACCACACAAGTTTATCCATCTACAGTCGAAGTCTGCTACTGTGGTCATGTTGTGGCGGGAAGTACATATCTGTCTTTACCTTTAGCTCTCAGCGGTTTATACTGCTGAACATTTCCCATACTGTTCCCATAATTATGCTGAACGTGTATATTGAAGAGATCAACAACTGACAACCGTTTCGGATATTATGCAACCAGTTTCAAGTCGTGACCCTTAAATAAATAAATGCCATATGCTAATACCACATACAGATAAAGAGTGACACGGAAAGCATTTAATATGTAACTCGAATGTACTACATTCTCTGCAACATTGATTACAAGAGTAACATCTTCAAGTCCAGAACTCGTCGACACTATGTGGCGTAATTTAAAGTCTCTCGTAATTAGAAAGTGCGTCCCAATACCACGTTGATGCCCAATGTGGACGTGTTACTTTGTTCAGTTTGTGACTGGCTGTAGTTACGCTCATTTGCTATCTCCGTCTCTAGTTCCCACGTCGTTAGACATCGATGCAACATACCGTGCTGTCTTATAATTCACGAATGCATGCCGCTCGTACATTCCTGTGAATATACGGTTTACACAGTGCACCTGATCCTTCTGGTCACGACCTTTAACAGTTTTATATATATTGTACAGTCTTAGCCCAAGTGTATCGAGTGGCCTGTCCGTAGCTCGTCAGCGTGGAGCGTCTTTACTACGATCTTTGGTTGGTTTGCAACTGACAACAGGTGAGCTGTGAAAGCTGTCACGTGCCATTTAACGCCTATAGAACAATAGGACATACGCAAACAGAGCAACACAGCAACAGCTGTCTAACCTACACTGTTTTCCTGTTTACAATTATAGGAGTATATTACATTTATATACATCCAACAAAATTCAATATATTTAATTTTAAACGCATTAGAAGCTACGTGCATATCGTCCAGGACACTATCATAATACACTCACTTACGAGCGTAGTTCGGAAAGTAATTTCCGTTTCCATTTTTCTCTGCGGCACTACCACGATCATAGTTCCGTTCATACGCAGCAGTATCTCTGGTTCAAGCAGAACGAAATGACCCTACTTCGAGCTCCCTCTGTGTTGTGTGTCGCTCGCAGTGATTGTTTATAATGGCACCGTTAACCGCAGGTCCCACCGCGTTTGAATTGAGATGTGCGTTTCGTTTTCTGAAAGCTAAGAACCTGCGAGATTTACCGAGAAAATGCAGCGAGTGCTTCAATGGCGAGAAAATGTGTCGATAATTTAAGGAAGGGCGTGATCAAGTGCATGACGAACGAAGTGGACGTCCATCTGTGGTTCCTGAGATCTCATTAGTGCAGTCGAAGAAATTGTTAAGAAAAACCGTAGGTTTATGATTAATGGTTGGTTGGTTGGTTGATTCGGGTGGAATGGACCAAACGGCGAGGTCATCGGTACCCTCGGATTAAGGAAATTTGTGGAAGTAAGTCGGCCGTGCCCTGTCAAAGGAATCATCCCGGCAGTTGCCTGAAGCGATTTAGGGAAATAACGGAATTCTTAAATCAGGATGGTGGGACATGGGTTTGAACCAAGGTCCTCCCGAATGCGAGTCCAGTGTCTCAAATGCGCCACTTCGCTCGGTACGATTAATGCTATAGTTCGTCAACTTCCAAATTTCACGAACATTAATTTACGAGACTTATTGAAAAACTGGGTTTTCATAAACTTTGCGCACCTTAGGTAACTAAACTTCTTAACGAACTACACAACGGATGTGCAGCGCCCTTGATTTTTTGACACGTTACAATGACGATGGCGTTGGTGACAAATTTTTATCCCTGATAGTCACTGGGGATGAACTATGGTTGCCTTGACACCCCTGAAACGAAACGGAAATCTTTGAAATGGAGGCACGCCTCGTCCCGAGTAAAGGTTAAACCCAAGCAGTTCTTGACACCCCGAGAAGTCATGTGCACAGTGTTTTGGTACAGACAAGGCATTTTACTGACATTTTTTACCACGAGGTAAACAATCAGTAAGAATGTTTATTGCGAGACTCTTAAGAAATTGCGCTGCCTAATACACAACAAGCGTAGAGGAATGCTCTCAATAGGTGTTTCCATTCACGACAACGCCCGATCACACACTGCGAATGTGGCAGAACAACTCCAGAGCTTTGGCTGGGGTGTTTTTGGCCACCCTCGGTTCAGTACCGACGTCGCTCCCAGCGATTTTCATCACTGTCGGCATCTGAAGTCTTTCTTTGGTGGTAATCACTTCAACAACGGTGAGGACGTGAAAGACCATGTTCCCACGCGGTTGACAACACAGGCATTGGAGGAATACAAGAACTTTTACCACGCTGTGAGAAATGCCTGGAAAATTACGGGGGCTATGTTGAATGGAATAAGTATTGTAGATTTTTGTGAAAATTTTTTATCTGTATTAAATTCCTTTTTATTACCAAACGGAACTTACTTTCCGAACTACCCCCGTATGTCTCGACCGAATGTCGTTGTTACTTCGGCTGGCGCGTTCTTTGTAACAGGGTGGCATACGAGAAACTGGGTCCGAGTACTAGATTGCTACTACCGCACGCCAGTTATCTGTTTTGAAACTGTTGCTTGCATTAGCTTATTTGTTATCTTTTTATTATTTAATTATTACGTGTTTATCCATGTGAAAAATCTGCTCTTAGTGCACAACAATTTGTACATAAATGGCGAGCAGTCTGTACTCTCAACCGGGTTTTCATGCGCCATCTTTTATCATACACATATACCAACGGCATCTTTGCACGTTGTTTAGCTGTTCATATATCCCGCTAGTCATCTCTTAGCTGCAGGACCATGCTTATTTATTCCGTTTCTCCTGGCAACAGCTTATACTCTATGCATAAAATTGCAGCTGACCTTGTGTTCGTTAGGCAAATTATGTTGCTTCGGGAAAGTTCATGCGATTTTTTCAGTCCTAAATCGTCGCCCGCTCATTTCGTTTCTTGGCGCACTCGCGGATATTACTCTTTAGATTTCTTAAGCACACTGCTGGACATTAAAATTACGACATCGCCAAATAACTAAATTATTCTTATTGAGATTATACAGAATAACAGACAAAACATGTGATAAAATTTGTGGTGTGATATTTAGTACATGTAGTTGCCATCTCTGATAGCAGCAGTGGCTCGAAGCCGATTATAAGTGGGCTTGGATGACAGACCGAGTACGCCTTTCCATGCTGCTTCAACTTTGTGCCAGATCGATCGTAGAGACTGATGAATGGTGGCGTAGCGGTAATCCACACTAGATATTTTCATTGTGTGCGATATCTGGAAAAGGCGCTGGCCAGGCAACAAGCATCCTCTGTACCGTGTTAGGTCAGTACAGCACGGGAAACACGTGATCTTCCGTTATCTTGTTTAAACGCAAATAGAAAAGGATAACATCAGTTTTATCAACTTTACCTCTTGGAACGGAACCGGTAACCACAAATTCAACATATTTAGCAAACCGACACTCGCCGATAATATAATCCAAGCTAAATCATCCCGTCTGAGACGGTAGGAGGAAGTTATTTTCATTTAATGCTGCGTCGGATTTAACAACTGCCTCTAGCACAGGATGTGATCGATAAGGAATTTGAGGTCTTTAAGGAGATTACAGGAGCAAATGGATGATATCTTCACTGTTTCATGAATGTACAATTAAAACAAACGACACAAACCTCAGTTAAGAAAAAATTTAAATTTGTCAGTATGACATACTGTGGCACAATTTTCGATATAACAAAGTTTCCTAGGCCAATCGAACTTAAAGTTTTTGGAAATACTTTGTAACAGCTTTAGTCGTAACATCACAGGAGAGAATATTTACACTTTACGACTGTCAAAAAGAATTGTACTGGACTGATGAGTCAAACATTTAAAACTCGCTTTAATGAACGCACTCTTCACAAACGGAAACTGCACAAGGTAAACATTTATCAACATGTAGCCTTAAAATCACTGCTTTTGTCAGTACAGAAATTTTCAAACAAGAAGTAAGTAGTACGTTGCACAGTTTACTATATTTCTATATTATCTTTTCTTTGTAAAAGATCTCATAGTGAATTTGTGAGACTCATTTTTTTTTACTTTTATTTTTATGACATAAGAATCTCCTTTACGCTATGTCAGTGTATTAGCCAATGACTCGCGGCGATAGGAAAGGAATTTTTCACCACTGCATCCTTTGCGTTTTTAGTTGGTTTTATGTTACTCATATTTTATGACATTTTGATGTTATTTGCGCTGCCTTTATGGGACCATTTGTAATCGATATTTTTGGGCGTGTTTTTCCTTTTCAAACAGACCTGAAGATCTGCAGGGCAGATCGAAACGAGTAGTCGTTAACAACAGGAGCTGTCATCCAGACGGTGTTTTTTTCATTTAATAGAAATACAAGATGCAGCAGCCACTGGTCTTATCAGGTCAGAAATGTAACGCCTGGTGTCCAGACTACACCTACGTCGTCACTCTGCAAGCGCCTTTACGGCGCGTGGCGGAAGGTACTTCTGGTGGTATTTTATTTTACCTCCTTCCCCGTTCTATCCACGAATTGCGTATGAGATGAATAACTGTAGGCATAAATCTCCATATTAGCTCTAATTTCTGATTTTAACGTTGCGGTCATTTCGCAGAACGTGTGTAGATTGAAGTATCGCCGGCCGGAGTGGCCGTGCGGTTCTAGGCGCTACAGTTTGGGACCGAGCGACCGCTACGGTCGCAGGTTCGAATTCTGCCTCGGGCATGGATGTGTGTGATGTCCTTAGGTTAGTTAGGTTTAATTAGTTCTAAGTTCTAGGCGACTGATGACCTCAGAAGTTAAGTCGCATAGTGCTCAGAGCCATTTGAACCATTTTTTAGATTGAAGTATCATGCTTCCGACTATTGCTGGAATGTTTGCTGTCGGAATTTTAGTAGCAAATCCCTTCGCAATGCACAGCGCCTCCCTCGCAGCCTCTGCCACTGGAGTTCGTCGGTGACAAAACGCTCAACTCTTGGATGGATATTTATTACTTAGTCTATTTACCCAACCTGACATCACACTTATAAACATTGAGGATGTGGTGGAACAAGTCTTTTGTAAGTAACTCCTCTCGTGGAAAGCAGAACTGAGTCAATAAAATGGGCAGTTCCTAAGTAAACATGAAAGCATTACAAGTATTAAATAAAAATTCAAGGAGTTGAAGAAAAGTTCTGGTAACTCGGAATTCTGTTCCACAATATTTATTAAAACAAATATTACAGTCACTAACCAAAGCTAGACAGCATCATACACAACCACCCAGACTGAATTTCTATCTCTTTCGCAGAATTGCCTCCCTCCCACTGTCAGGAACCTCTCTGAACTGGTTAGTACCTTTCTGATCTGATATTTTGTTTAAGCATCTATACTACGCCACATCTGTTCCTTGACCTACTTCTTGTCCGAAGTTTTATCAACTGACACTTCAAGCAGCTGACTTGTGATAATCGAATTAGGAAATTATGCCACTTTATCTATTACATGTGGTTGACAGGCGATAGCTTCGTCACTTGTCACGTTGCTTCATTTTGAAGTCCACTGCCGAAGAGAGCCTACTCCAAGTTATCTCCAGATGGACATCTTGACCCCATTATCTGGCAATTTTCACCTCCTTGCAATCACACTTACTTGATATGGTTGCTCTTAAGAGCTGCAGACGAAGTCAAGAATTCGCCCTTAAAATAAAGTACGTCTTCAGCACGTGGCGTCTTCAGCACGTTCAACGGATATTATTCTGGAGTAGAACGGCATACAGCATAGTTCCAACGACAGAGGTGGCCATCCAATTTTAGTTGTTCTCTGAACCCACATTAACTCCTCAGACCACCCGTCACTGCTCTTTCTGTTAACATGCCCAAAGCACTGCAGACGTATTGTACAGTCTGCTTGTTATACTGTTTAGGCGCCAGTAATTCGTGCCAGTAACCGTGCTCATCATTTGAGCAACCGAAATAGTCAATGGTGCCCGCATCCCAGATGGGCTCGTCAGATTATCACTACTACGGACCTACGCCGGTTTCGCAAGGGCTGCAGTGTCTACGACAGCACGACTTGCTGGTGCAGCAGAATAAATCATACACAAACCTTCCTCGTGACTCGCAGTATCTACTAGAGAAAAACGTATCAAAATCCTTGAAGTAGTTCTTGAGATTGTCACAGAAAGACGAACGCGGCAGCGAACTTTATATTATGTTTAGATGCGTACGGACTGTAGGTCAATGTCCCACCGACTTCATCTTGCGGTAGCTGTAGTAATGCTGTCCACACTGCGACTATAGCCCACCTTTGTTTACGTGCTTATTGTCTCTAATACTGCTTTACTGCCCAGTGCTTTGTGGAGCCATTAGCGACTGTTTTTTACTGAATACTGGAGCATGTTCTACGATAGATCTCAACACGCTCAGTTAAGCAGGAATGGAGAAGGAAACAAGTTGTGGCCTATTTAATGCTAATGACCGTTGGGTGATTAATGGGAACTGGGAAAAACCTGAACCTCCACGGATTTGCTCCACAATCTTCCCAAATAAGAGTCAAATGTCTTCATTTTAACTTGCCTTCAAGCCCTCTAATGTAGAACCAAAAACAACTTATGTCTGCCATACGCTCATCTATACAGGTAATGTCGTGCTAACTGGCTAAAAATCATCTTGAGTCTTGCTATTAATTTGAACTGCAGTGAAATTTGGGTGCCTGTCAGGGCGACAGAAGTAAACCTTATCTCCAGATTGCGTTTGCAGCCTCATGCTGGGCGAAAGCCTGGTGTGATTGAGCGGGTATGTTAAGCAAATCAGATCGTGAGTAAACTTTATGCCCGTTACGGAAGGCAGATTCAAGTGACATTTGCACTATCGAGTCTACAATAACGAACAAAATTACAACGAGCAAGGCAACATGAAAAACTATGTACAAGTAGATAGCCACAAAGTGTAAATCACTGCCTCTAAAAAATAAAGTTACATAATTCTTATTTCTTTTGTTTGCAGGTACATGTCTGCAGTCCTGTTGTACAAAGAAACGCCGGCAACACAGTACCGTACCACGCCTTTAGCGGAGACAAAATTGCGCAGCCGTTGGTAAATTTGAGCATTGTCATGTCATTCGTTTTCTGCTTTCGAAGCGGAACGTAAGAGGGGCGTTCAATAAGAAACGCAACAGATGTTCATCCAAAAGCAGGTTGGTTTTACTTAGGAATCAAATACACCATGTTATTTCCCACTCTTGACTACAAAACCCTATTTTTCAACAAACTCAGTTCAATGCGACGTCCTGCATGCCCACGTGGTACCACTCTTCTGGCCGACGTCGGGACAAATGGGTTGCCCCTCATCAAAAATGGTTCAAATGGCTCTGAGCACTACGGGACTTAACTTCTGAGGTAATCTGTACCCGAGAATTTAGAACTACTTAAACCGAACTAACTTGTGGGCATTACACACATCCATGCCTGAGGCAGGATTCGAACCTGCGACCGTAGCAGTCGCGCAGTTCGAGACTGTAGCGCCTAGAACCGCTCGGCCTCCCCGGCCGGCTGCCCCCTCATCCACGTACTGCTTCTCACGGAGTTCATCTTTCATTGGGCCAAACAGGTGGACGTCAGAAGGTGCTAGATTTGTAGGGCGGATGAGGGAAAACATTCCACTGAAGTTCTGGGAGCTGATCCCATGTGCGCAGACTTTTGAGCTCTTGCGTTGTGTTTGAGAAGTTAGTTCGCATCGTTGTGCGACGACCAAGCTGAAACTGTTTCTTCAATTTCTTGAGAGTAGCACAATACACATCAGAGTTCATCTTGCACCATGAGGGAGGACATTAAACGGAATAAACCCTTCAGAGTCCCAGAAGACGGTCACCATGACTTTACCCTGTGAGGATGCGGCTTTGAAAATTTTACTTTGCAGGAGAGGGTGTGACGCCACTCAATAGATTGCCGTTTTATTTCCATTTCGAAGTGGTGAACCCATGTTTCATCGCCTGCGACGATGTTAGACAAAGAATTGTCAAGGTCAGCCTCTTAAAACGCATGCAATTCCTCACACTTCGTTAGGCGGCGAGGAACCCAAGGGGCACACACCTTCCAGTAACCCTACTGATGGACGAGTGTGTCAGCACTTCTAACAGACTTCCAGTTGAGCAGTGTAACAGACTTCCAGTTGACCAGAGCTGTGTTTGTGATCCGTCTATCATATAAGAATATACAGCCTACAGTTGCAGGTTAACTTTATCGTCTACCTAGCTTTCAACGTTAGTAATAACGTCTTCTTCAGCACCTGCAAAAAGTTATTATAATGTGCTAGTAAATTATATTAGATATGGTCATCCTACAGAAGGAATAAAGCAAATTTTCGCAACATGTAACAGTCTACATGAAAAAATAAAAGTCACAAGAATTGGAATCAGCTGATAGATCACTAAATTATCTTGATTTAACGTTGACTATTAAAGATGCTAAAATAGAGTTCAACGTATTCCGGAAGGCAAATTATTCAGACATCATCTCGGCCGATTCAACCCACCCACAAGCGCAAAAAATTGCGTTTTTCTATTCTAGTATCGGGCGATTTCTATCCCGTTGTCAGATGTCAACCTCGAAAAAGAATTACAAATTCTCGAGAGTATTGCACAGAATAATGGCTATGATCCAAATATAGTGAAGCAATCATATCATAAGGAAACGCAAAGAAGGACAACGACTTTAGTAAACACAAATACTCAAACCCAAGATCAGACCAAGAAATGCTTGTCGGTTCCTTATGTAGGTAATGTCTTCTACAAGATAGGGCGCCTGTTGAAAAATTCAGGTTTTAAAATTTCCTTCTCGACGAGTAATAGTTTAAAGCGAAATTTGGTTCATACCCTTGAGAAAGACTGATAAGTCAGCGAAATCAGCCGTATATAAGATTAAGTGTGATGATTGCCCATGTTATTACATAGGTCAAACAGGCAGAGCTATAGCAGTAAGGTTTAAAGAACATCTTCCAGTAAAGGGCGTAGGAACACGGGAGTCAGCCTTTGCGGAACATCTGCTGCAAATGCTTCATACACCTAAACCTTTACGTGACACAGAGCTACTACATCATGAAGTTAAGGGCTATAGGCTCGACACGCTTGAGGAACTACAAAGTTATGCACACCTAATTACAGATACAGGCAATTTACTGAACGGTCAACTGTATCTAAAAAATAGGGCATACTTCGAAGGCTTCCAGCCTATATTAGGTTACAATAATTCATAATGCATGTGACCATTACAGTTTCTGTAATAATAGAACCTTTCCTACAGATGTTCCTAGGAGATTTGTTGGTCGGTTTATAAGGCTCTGTAGTAGAACGTAAAACGTAGTCATGCTGGATACGGTAATTAACTTACAACAGTAAAGTATAAAATTAATTCATAGCAAAAATGTTATCTGACGCGTGCGTAATAAGAGTTTGATTCTATACGTCTCGCGCATGCGCGCCGCCCTCTGTGAGGCAGACCGCGAAGCCCTCGCGGTCCGCAGTCTAGTCACACGACGAGGCCCATACAACGGGCTTAAAGTGAATTTGCTACAGCTTGTTTAATAGAGGTGACAGTTATAGAGGTGATAGTTATGTATCAAGTTTTGTAAAGTTGACTTAGGACATGGCTTGTTTTAGGCAAACATTTAAATAATATTTTATGTAAGTACTACACGTTGCATCATGTAGCATGACCACATCTAATATAATTTACTAGCACATTATAACAACTTTTTGCAGGTTCTGAAGACGTTATTACTAACGTTGAAACCTAGGTAAACGATAAAGGTAACCTGCAACTGTAGGCTGTATATTCTTATATAAACAATATCAGTTGCTGTCGCTGCATAAAAATGTTAAAAATTATCCGTCTATCACTTTGAATGCGTAACCGCAAGTTCCAACACTATAGGCGTCTCAGATGGTTACCGCCGGTTGGCACGCGGGGGATCTGACAGGTTTGCGCGACCTTGTTGCGATGACGCAAACACCTCGCGCAACGACTGACCGTGTTTTTGTTCACTGCCGGGTTTCCGCAGACATTCTACAAGCGCCTATGAATATCTGCGATGCTCTCGTTTTCCGTCAGTAATTGACAGTTCTCTGCTTGGAACGCACCTCCGTTACAGACGCCATTTTGAGGGCTACGTATAGAGCCCGCAACTATCTGAACCCAGTGAAAGCACAGGGGCTGAAGCGAGAATATTCCACCTCGCCCCACCCGATTTCCGAACTTTTACAACCTAAACTGACCCAGAAAAATATTAGTGTTGCACTAATTATTGAACGCTTCTCATAGCTGCACCAATCGATACTGAGTTGGTGGATGTGTACGGCAACATTGCATCGTCTTATCTCGCATGAATATCTCACTAGGGGGTAAGATTATATATATATATACTGCCTATAGGAAAATTAAAGAGACTTTCTGAGGAAAGAGTACCACTTGTATGAATATCAAGAGCTCAGATGGAAACCCAGTTCTGAGCAAAGAAGAGAAAGCAAAAAGGTGGAAGTAGTATATAGAGGGTCTGTACAAGGGTGATGTACTTCAGAGCAATATTTTGGAAATGGAAGAGGATGAAAATGAAATGGGAGATATGATACTGCGTGAAGAGTTTGACAGAGCACTGAAAGACCTAAGCAGAAACAAGGCCCTGGGAGTAGACAACATTACATTAGAACTACTGATAGCCTTAGGAGAGCCAGTCCTGACAAAACTCTACCATCTGGTGAGCAAGATGTATGAGACAGGCGAAATACCCTCAGACTTCAAGAAGAATATAGTAATTCCAACCCCAAAGAAAGCAGGTGTCGACAGATGTGAAAATTACCTAACCATCAGTTTAATAAGCCACGGCTGCAAAATACTAACACGAATTCTTTACAGACGAATGGAAAAACTGGTAGAAGCCGACCTCGGGGTAGACCGGTTTAGATTCCGTAGAAATGTTGGAAAACGTCAGCCAATGCTGACCCTACGACTTATTAGAAAATAGATTAAGGAAAGGTAAACCTACGTTTCTAGCATTTGTAGACTTAGAGAAAGCTTTTGAAATCTTGACTAGAATACTCTTTCAAATTCTGAAGGTGGCAGGAGAAAAATACAGGGAGCGAAAGGCTATTTACAATTTGTACAGAAACCAAAGTGCAGTTATTAGAGTCGAGGGGCATGAAAGGGAAACAGTGATCGGAAAAGGAGTGAGACAGGGTTGTAGCCTCTCCCCGATGTTATTCAATCTGTATATTGAGCAAGCAGTAAAGGAAACAAAAGAAAAATTCGGATTAGGAATTAAGATCCATGGAGAAGAAATAAAAACTTCGAGGTTCGCTGACGACATTGTAATTCTGTCAGAGACAGCAAAGGACATGGAAGAGCAGCTGAACGGAATGGACAGCGTCTTGAAAGGAGGGTATAAGATGAACAACAAAAGCAAAACGAGGATAATGGAATCTAATCAAATTAAGTCGGGTGATGCTGAGGGAATTAGATTACGAAATGAGACACTTAAAGTAGTAAAGGAGTTTTGCTATTTGGGGAGTAAAATAACTGATGATGGTCGAAGTAGAGGGGATATAAAATGTAGACTGGCAATGGCAAGGAAATCGTTTCTGAAGAAGAGAAATTTGTTAACATCGAGTATACATTTAAGTATCAGGAAGTCGTTTCTGAGAGTATTTGTATGGAGTGTAGCCATGTATGGAAGTGGAACGTGGACGATAAATAGTTTGGACAAGAAGAGAATAGAAGCATCCGAAATGTGGTGCTACAGAAGAATGCTGAAGATCAGATGGGTAGATCACATAACCAATGAAGAGGTTTTGAATAGAATTAGGGAGAAGAGAAATTTGTGGCACACCTTGACTAGAAGAAGGGATCGGTTGGTAGGACATGCTCTGAGGCAACAAGGGATCACCAATTTAGTACTGGAGGACAGCGTGGAGGGTAAAAACCGTGGAGACCAAGCGATGAATACGAAATGGCTCAGAGCACTATGGCACTTAACATCTAAGTTCATCAGTGCCCTAGAACTTAGGACTACTTAAACCTAACTAACCTAAGGACATCACACACATCCATTCCCGAGGCAGGATTCGAACCTGCGACCGTAGCGGTCGCGCGGTTCCAGACTGAGGCGCCTAGAACCGCTCGGCCACTTCGGCCGGCGTGATGAATACGCTTAGCAGATTCAGAAGGATGTAGGTTGCAGTAGGTACTGGGAGACGAAGAAGCTTGCACAGGATAGAGTAGAATGGAGAGCTGCAGCAAACCAGTCTCTGGACTGAACAACTACATCTCTCATGCAAGGAGCAAACCGTCATAGGAACTCTCCTCATGAGGATATGGAAAGCTGTCAAGACGAAGCGTCACGGGTACCGTATAGTCCTGAAAGTAAATGATTAACCAGAAGCATGGTACCAAATTGTCAAAAAAATGTGAAACCGATATTGGCAACATGAAGAAATCTTAATTTGTCGTATAAGCGGTAATTAACACACGGTTTTAAGGGAATGGCGATCTAGATCCGTATGAAATCCACTGTGTACACAGCTTCTTGTGTATTTGTCATTAGAAGTGTCTTAGTGCTGAGGGCCAATCGATACTGACTCTGTAGAGGAAGCAGTGCCTATCGTACGCTGACTCAGTACCCTCTCGCCAACGCTTTCCCGGAGCTACATTCGAACAGGGTATTTCTCATGAATACGTTTCCAGAATCGTTCTAGTTTTCGATGCACAACAGATGCCATTCCTTCGCTAGTCTCATTACTCACCAGTCCTTGGTCATGTATGATTTCACTGATCACGGTTCAGCAACAAAACCCAGTGACTGGGTACGAAAACGTATGATGAGATGTGTACAGGTACTTGGGACAGAACGTGCTGCATTTTCAGAATACTTTTATTGAGCCACGCGAACCACGTCTTTGTTCAGGCCTTCAATCCGAAGACATGATGGATGCAGCTCGCCACACTAGTCTAAAGCAAATATCTTTATTTCTATACTGCAGTCCACATCCACCGAACGTGTTTTTCTGTTGTTAAGCCTTTTATCTCCCTCTACAGTTATCACCCACACGTCCTCATTACCAGATTAACTATTCATTGCTGCTTCCACTTACCAACACACCCTTGTTTTGGCCAAGTTGTGCCATGACGCTAATGTCTCCCGAATTCGATGCAGTACTTCATTAGGTACTTTATCTGCCAACAATTTTCGACATTCTTCTGCAACCCAAGATTTCCCAAGCCTCAAGTCTCCTCTTGCCTGCACTATTTATTGTTCTGGCCCACATCGGACTACTCCAGATGAATGATTTAAAAGCTGACTCCCTACGACCTTATGTTCGACCACAGTCAGCTCCACCACGCTTTGCTATTCAGTTGCTCGAGTATCTTCGCAAGCAACGAGGCCGTTGGACTGTTTATTAGCGACGTCTCCAGCCCCATTGAAGCGATCACCACGAAGCGAATACATTGTCTTGCCAAAGAGCTCTTTGCGGGGAATGATCAAATTCCACGAGACTCAACGTCATTACAAGAGGCAAAGTGTTAAAGCGTTTCGAAGCCCAACTCCCGAGTTGCTCTGTAGAATGCCAGTCCTACGTGAAACAGGTGTGTCTCCAAGACACGATACAGAGACAGAATCCTCGGAGTGGCATTAAATCCAACCGGCTTGTACCAGGCTATGAGACATGATATTTGTTATTCGATAGGCTTCCATCGGAGTGAGGCCGTTAGTGACACGTAGGTACTGAAATTAAAGTTTTCTTCTGTCAAACTATCCGCAGCTCCAATGCACTACGTTTGCTCAGTTATGTTCTGAGAATGATTCACTGAAATGAATCAGCAAAGTAGGAAATGCGTTTACCTAGGAATACTTTAGATCCTATTGGTTGTGTTATGGTAATTTTAATATGGTAATATGAATTAGAAATTCGGGACAACACATATGCAAGGCTTGTTTACCTTATGAGATGACCTTCATTTGTGTTCGCCATGGTTTTCACAACTCATTACGGCTAATGCTAGGAATGATACCTGTTCATAGACTACGGCTGATAGCTTTCCCTTCCCTTTCCCGCTATCAAGATTTTTAACTCTGAATGAAATATTAACAATGTGTTGGTTGTGGCATTACATAGTTCTAAGTTTTATTATGAGTTTTTTAAAAAAAATTTGTTTGTTCTATGACCTTGTGTTGCTAATGCAAAGGGGTACAACGACATAGAATTGAATAAATAAATAAGTATAATATGAATGTTTTCACCACTCCGTACGTTTAATCACTTTCTCGTGTCAGTGCAGATTAGAACTGTCGTTTCTGATGTTCATCCATGGCCTTGGAATTTTCACAAACCCAAGCGTGATTTATTTGCATTGCAAGTGGACTTCGTAATTATTTATTCTGCTTGGTTTACACAAAATACAGTTTCGCAGACTTTTTGCCTCATTTGCCATTTGATTACGGCCTTTCAAGTTTAACGCATGATGATTTTCTCATCTCGCACCTGCTAGAACACTGCTTGGTAACACCGGTCCGCGTACCGACCCCATTTCTATAGTCTTCAGTTACTTCTGTGGATTGTTCTGATGACTGGTATGACTGGTAGACGGGCAGTAAAAGTCACTAACCACGTAAGTGTTTCAAACACCACAAAAAAGATATTCCAGTAAACATTCTCTTAGCTCTTATTTTAAGTGACAAACCAAAGAGTGAGTTTGTCAAAAAAACTGAGTAGAGGATGTTTTTATTGTTCCGTCTTTAGGATGTAATGATTATGGCGAACATTGGCTCTTTGTTTAGTCACGCCACTGTATAATGAAACAGTGATTTTTAACGAATTACAAATTCATTTCGTTAGAGGTGGTGTGAAAATGGCTTTATGTATATTATGTAGATCACATTCCATAACGATATACTAAATGCACGTATCGCCAATATTTGTTTTTCCGTATAGAAGAGTTTGCCAACTAGATTTTTTTTTAGACTTTGGACAAATTTTCTGCCAAAAGACAACGATCTACTGTTTCGAAAATACCTTACTTCTCATTTAAGAACAGTGTCAGTATTTAAACTGAACTAGTACTGCAAAGCGGAAATAAAGTACGTCGACACATTTATCGGTCGACAACACTAATTACTAACAATCTCTGAACGAGACAGCGCATTGTCCTCAGTGAAGGCAGTTGAACACCCACTGAGGTGAAGTACTGAAATGTAAAGAATTTTACTTATTAGCCTCGGTGATGCGCTAACGACAGAAATACTGTTCCAAATTTAACTCCTGTTAAAAGATCGGTCATGGCGATTTGTGATTCTATGTATGTACACATTCTTACCTCTATCCGCTTCTTTTACCAAAATAATCGAGCTTTCAGACATAGCACTTTCGTAAATCATATACGTCGTCTCATGTACACGTCATTTTGTATGATTTTGGGCAAAGATAGGAAACGAGTTCCCCGCAGAATCAGCGAGGAAAGGAATACATGGAAAACATTGACTACAAAAAGGGACAGTGTGATATGAGTACTAAGATATCAAGGATTAACTTCATTTATACTACAGAAACCCGTGAACGCAAAAATTGTAGAAGATAAATTGGAGTAGATATAAAAGAACCAGCGGAAATGTTCCTGTTGGAGCACGAAGACGAAAATGTTCGTCTTTAAAAGACTGACAAAAGCGGGCAATCAGCTGCCTGAATCCTCATCCTGCCCTCACCAAAAAATTTTGCATCGTGCTCTTTTAACATAGAACGGTCTATATCCTTTCGCCCAGTCTAAGTCTCGTACTGTCTCCCTCTCATTTCCACTGTCTATATTTCCCCCTATCACAGTTTCCTTTTCTCCCGTCGTCACTTCCTTTCATTGTCGCTGTCTTCATTCATTTCTCTCGCTCTTCTTTGACACTGTCTCCTGCCACTTTCACTGACCGTCCCACTGCCATTGTCAATCTCATTCTTTTTCTCTCCCCCACTGCCACTCTTTGCCTGTGTATGGTCGCCACTCATCTCTCATTTCCACTGTCTCCTTTTTTCTTCCCACTGCTATCTCCCTCTCTTTCACTGCCACTGTCTGAATGACCATCACTGTCTCCTACCTTGACTTCATCCTTTCGTTGCGATTTTCTCTTTCCCATCAATGTGTTTCTTTTCCACTGTCACTCTTCTCTTTTCTACCCTCACTGTCTTTCTCAGACTAGCCTTTAGCACAAAAGTGCGCGAGTGTGTTCGCATGTCAGAATTTTTGGTTGGGAAAGCAGAAAGAGGATCGAGATAACTGTTTCGCACTTTTGTGTCAGGGAGGAACGTATTCGCCTTTTTGTGCTCGAACAGGAGCATTTTTCTGTTGGTTCACTTTTTTCTCTTCTGCAACAGCGTGAGCTGCGATGACTCCCAAGTCTGGAAGATTTTCGCAGAACGCACAATAGGCGTTCTTTTAGTCGAAATGAGAATCGCCGTGCGTTTCGTACGAACACAAACTGAGTCCTACGCCAAATAAAACAAAACAGACTGCTGAGGAATAAAAAAGGGTTTTAAAGCGATACTAAAAATCTACTGTGTAAGATGACCACGCCACAAAATACATGCTTCCTCTAGTTTAAAGTGAGCGCATGATTCATCCATGCAAGTTCATTTTACGCTACTTTACATAAAAATGCACATTTTTAGGCTGCTCCTGCAGTACTCCAAAAATGCGATGATTTGGAAGAACAAAGAAGTTGTATCAATTTTTTTATAAGGTGCTTACGCTGTCAGGTGGTACCACCGAATAATTTCCAGGCCAAAACTGCCTGTATAGTTGTGAAGTGCCCACTTTACTGACAGTGCATAAAATTTTTTATTGGTGAAGAACGCTGAAAAAACAGTTTGGTGACCTTAGAACTCTTTTGCCATGTGTACACTACATCAGTTAAAATTGCATTACACCTCATACCGGATATTATGTGCACATTTTACGTTCATTAGTAGGGTAACTTCGAATCTCTGGATCTCAGTAATGGATAATGATATATAAAAGAGTTTCAAGGTTCCCGAGATCATCTTACGAACTTAAGGTAAAAACGATCCAAAGAACTTAAGGTAAAAATGTCGATCTGAAAGTACAGAAATTATAGAATTCGCCATCCCCGCAATTGGTACGTCTCGTATCGAAAAATCCTGGTTTTTCGTGGTTTACGGAGGACTGCCCATGAAGAGATGGTGCTTTTGTAAGTCGCTTAAGGTCCGCCCTAGACACTGAATGCAAAATAACTGACTTGCTCACTTTCCCTGTGCTGGAGGATGGGCATACTGAAGTTTAACTCTGTACTGTAGGAATGCTACAGTACCTACTGTAGGAATGCTACAGTACCTGCGTTCTTCAGATGGGTATACAAATGGTTGCTAGGTCGACGGCTATCCGTAACACTTCACCCCTTAGCTCTGATCAGTAGAACCCGAGATAAGACACTCAAAATGCGCATTTTCGTGCGCTGCTTTTTGGAATATATAGGTACCGTGCACGAACTGACCAGCGGACATGGCAGTGCTTCGCAATTGCTGAATATGTATGGGAATTTGATATAAATCCTAATTTTTTTCTCCTCCTCTGTCCACTCCATTCTCCTCTGTCCTCCTCGTCTCCTTTTCCTCCTCCCCCGCTCCCCCTATGACAATGTCACCCAATGTGACCTTGAACGATGTTTTTTGTTACTGCAAAGGAAACGTTGATTGGGAGCTGAAGTCGCTTAAAATGAATGGGTGGATATGTTAGGGTCACTGGTAAAGCTGCTGGATCTGTGAGGATAATAGCTTCAGTGACAGATTTAGTCCACGAACGGGTGGGATTACAATGTTATTATTATTATTATTAAGCATTACAATCCATGAAGGCTTTTTGCTGCAGAATGGACAATGTTGAACCACTTTGCTCTGTCTTTACAAGTAATTTGCCACTGTCTGTCATGTCCTAGTTTTCTGAGATCGTCTTGAATATTGTCCAAGTATCTCATGCGTGGGCGTCCAAGAGGTCGTCTTCCGGTGGGAATCTCTTCAGTCACTTTCTTGATGGTCCTGTTTGGTGGTGCTCTGATGACATGCCCTATCCATTTCAGTCTTTTGGCTTTAATTTTGGCCACTATATCGGAGTCTTTATATAATTTGTAAATTTCATTGTTATTTAGCAATCTCCATTCATCACTGATCCTATCTCTTATGGGTCCAAATATTTTTCTCAAAATTTTTCGTTCAAATACTCTTAATCTGTTTTCCTCTTTTTTTGTGAGAGTCCAGGTTTCAGATCCATAGGTGAGTACTGGTATAATCAATGATTTGTATACTTGTAGTTTGGTGTTCCTAGAAATTAACTTGCTTTTGAAAACTGTCAAGAGACTATAGTAGCATTTGTTAGCCTTCTGAATTCGTGATTCTATTTCAATTTTTATGGAGTTGTCAGAGGTTACTATTGTACCAAGGTAATTAAATTCATTTGTCTTTGTGAAAGCTGTGTTATTAATTTGCAGTACATTATTATTTGATGGATAGCGGGATAAGATAAAGTACATTGTTTTGTCTGTATTCAGCTGGAGGCCTGTGCCATTTGTGGCTTTAATTAATTGTGCTGTAAGAAGCTTCAAATCATTCTCACTGTCAGATAATAATGCAATGTCATCAGCGTATGCTACAATATTAATTTTGCTTTCCAGTTGTGCTCCAATTTGTAGTAGCTTTACTTTTTGAATTATTCTATTGATTACTATGTTAAAAAGAACTGGTGAGAGTGAATCCCCTTGTTTGACTCCAGTTTTAACCTCAAAGTCTTCAGAAAGTTTGCTGGCTACTTTTATTTTGTATTTTGAGTTTAAAGTGCAAGATTTTATTAAATTTATCAATTTGTTAGGGATGCCAATCTGCCTCATGCACTTCCATAAATATTCCCTGTTGATACTGTCAAAAGCTTTTTTAAAATCAATGAAAAGCATATGTACATTTTGATTGAATTCATATTTCTTTTCACCCAACATCCTTAGGACATATATATTGTCAATAGTCGATCTGTTAGGTCTAAATCCACATTGGGCATCATCTAGGGAGTCTTCAACGTAAGGGCTTATCCTTGCTAACAGTATATTTGTCAGAATTTTATATGTTGTGTTTAGTAATGCAATTCCTCTGTAGTTTGAACAATTTGTTGGGTCCCCCTTCTTGTATATAGGGCACACAACTACTTCTTTCCAATCATGTGGGACCTGTTCCTGCTTCCAGATGTTGGTGATGATTTTGTGTAAGCAGTTTACAAAAGGAAATTTACTGAGCTTCCATATATCTGTGTCTATACCATCACTTCCAGGAGCTTTATGTCTCTTCAGCTTCTTGATGCTTTCTTTAATTTCTGCTACGCTGGGCTCTTCGTCCGATGGGTCAGCAGTAAGATATTCATTGTCATCTTCCTGAGAGACGTTTATAGTTGGAGCATTTAGTAACTCATTAAAATATTCCTTCCATCTGTTAGCAATGTCACTTCTTTCTGTTAGCAAGGAGCCATCTGGGTCTGTTATGAACTGTCCATAATTTTTTATATTCCCACTTTTAAACATATTTATGCTCTTGAAAAATCCTCTGGAGTCTGTGGTACGGTCATTCTCAGCTCTTTTTAATTTGTAATTCATAAAATCCCTTTTCTTTTTCCTAATGAGTTTCCTGGCAAGTTTCTGTTTCTCTTCAAAAATAAGTTTGTTTTGTGTTATTGGTTTTTGTAGGAATTTTTCCCTTGCTAATTTTCTATCTTCGATAGCGTTCGAGCACTCGGCATCAAACCAGGGGTTCTTAGTTGTAGTAAAATGTCCCAAAACTGAGGTAGTTGCTCGTATGATATTTTCTTTCAGAGCGTTCCAAGCTTGATTAGTATCATCATTGTTAATTTTACTTTCCACTTCAGGTTTGTGTGTTTCTAATTCTCTAATGTACTGGTTGAGAATGTTTGGGTTTTTCAGTTTCATTGTATTAAACCTAGGAACACCATTTAATTTAGACCATTTATGTCTTGAGAGTGAGATCTTGAACTTGGCTTTTACAAGAAAGTGATCCGAATCACAGTCTGCTCCCCTTTGACTTCTGATATCATGTATGCATTTATGATGTTGTTTTTCGATTAATACATGATCAATTTGATTTTTTGTGATGCCATCTCTTGAAGCCCATGTTTGTTTATGTATATCTTTATGTGCAAAATATGTGCTTTTGATCAACATATTTTTGGAAGTGGCAAAGCTAATAAGTTTTGTTCCGTTTTCATTACTCTGCTGATGTAGACTATGAGGTCCAATTGTAGGTCTATAATGAGTTTCATGTCCTAACTTGGCATTGAAATCTCCTAGAATTATTTTAATTGAATTTTTTGAGAATGTATCATATACCTGTTCCAATTTGTTGTAAAATTCTTCTTTAATATTGTCCTCTTTATCCTCTGTTGGAGCATGGCAATTTATAACATTTAAAGTCTTATATTTGCATTGAATTGTAATGTGAGATATCCTTTCATTCACTGCCTCAAATTTCCTAATAAAAGGTAACAATTTGTTGTTTATTATAAATCCTGTCCCTAGTGCATGTATTTGTGTATCATTACAATGTTACCCATGAAAATACCTGCTCTCATAATTAAAACTGACGGCGAGAAAAAACCAAACCACATATTTTCACAGCACAACATAGCATTTTATTTCTCGCAGTTGGTTTCGATTATAAACAGTACATTACTGTTTTAAAAATAGTTGAATTGTTGATGTATTTTAGAATATCGTCTGTAAGTTGGAGGTAAGTTGGTCAGGACCGTTACGAGATTTTGCTGAGAAGTGGCTGTATGATGTACGTATTGGAATGTGTAGAACTAGGCGAGGACAGTGGGTTTGGGCGGTATGTGAAGTAGAGTGTTTGAAGGGAGGAAATCGTGACGGGTCGCATCAGACCAAAAACCGAAGTACATGCTGGTTGGTGCGGACATTTCGACGACATTTGTCAGCAACTGAATTACATAACTCCTCAAAGGCACTACGAGCGCATTCAGAGTTGCACGCAGAGGAGAAACCAATTACGTGTGCTTACTTCTGCATGCCCAAGGCCACGCCTGTCTCTGTAGCAGCAAGTACACAAAAATGCCAGAAACAGTAACTCATTTCTTTATTTACAGATCGAGTGATACAGCTATTAGAACAGTATCAAAAATTTACTGCTGCTGATAAGACCCGTTGTGACGTAACTGTTACAGTGTTTTAAGTTAGAATCCATAAAAGCGTTACCTTTTCTTTTGTTTCCACTTTTTCGTTCCGATTTCCTTCATTTATAATGGAAATACTCCCTTCAACAGCACACTTTCAACGCAGTGGAAACTAGGAATCGAGTAAAAATGTGAAAATTCTGTCAGGTGGTTATATTTCTACGAGAGATTAAAACAGAAACGCGCATTTTATAACGGCATATGAAAATTCAATTTGAATTTAATATTTTAGAGTTCATATATACTGCTTAATTGGTCCTGATTTTCATGCCACACTAAGTGGGTATGGGTATTTAGTATAGGCAACTGGCTCCAACTAATTCTGTATAGTATATAGTTTTTTTTAATTTCCGAGAGAAAATAAAATCTTGTGCCAAAGGGTAACTACGTTAAGCGATTTTTTGTAACACTTTATATTCTCTGCCACGAAAACTAAGTCTTTTGGAAACGCTGGCAAATCAATTCCACTGTTAGGTGGTGGGCAGATCAGACACACACAATTCGCTAAAGTGGCGTCCAGTTTTAATACTTGCGCCTCACCATCGAGCCACAGAACGTTATTATCTGAATGTGACGTCACATACGCGACGGACCTGTAGTCTCAGTTGGAGTTCTTCGTGGTTGCTATAGCAAGGAACGTAGCTGTGCCTTTGGGAAAATTATCTGCATCCTCTGAATCTTATCACTGGCAGCTACAGGCAGTCAGCCAACGGAAACACGTGTCCACAAATCGTAACTTGGGGTATTTTGTTTTCTGTGTCAGTGGTCATGGAAGAAGGGACGCCTTAGTACAAACAAAGTAATCTGTACACTTTTGTACTGGTGCTTCATTTCCTTTAGAAATGTTAGTAACTGATTTTAAAAAATTAACCAAGCGCGAGGAGAAATTGCGCCGCTCTGAGGGTTCCGTGCAAACTAATGTATACAGACAGTTTATCCACACCGGAAATCGAGAATCTCTACGATGTTTGCCTGTTATCGACATTGATACTGGCAAGATATCGGCGGTCCTTGCAATTACAAGCCTGTCGACGTTCTAATTTTGGACTCTAGTAACACACGAAAAGAAATATTTATTTTGTGTGATAGTTAAATTAACAACTTTGGAATTTTTTTCCTTTGTTCTATGAAACCTTGCTTCTTGCCAAATTTCATGATTCTAGATCAACGGGAGATACCCTCTAAGTTTTGATGAGAATTTGCGTGTATCAGAATGTGACGTAAAGCGCCGTATCTTTTCATTTCATTCACTTAGAAGCTTCCGTTTCTTACTAGACCAAGGAACCTTAGACCGTTTGTGACAAATTGTGACTTGGTATGTCTAGCCGTTCCTGAGAAAAAGGGGCGTGACGTACGTACGGACTCAAATGGATGACAAATGACTCATGTGATGGTTAAAAATTCAGTTTACGGATTTTTTCCTTTGATTGTACCGTAAAATCTTGCTTATAGCCGACTTTCATGATTCTAGTCCAACGGTTAAGTGCCGCTGTAGGTCTTGAAAGTTTGCGAGTAACAGAATTCGCGTCAGGCCATGTCTTGGCTTAGAAGCTTCAGTCTTTCACACCGCCAACGGAACGTAGATCTTACTATGTGAGATATTTCAACTTGCTACGTCCACCTATTCCTGAGAAAATTGGTTTTTAACAGACAGGCAAATAAACCAGTATCGACTGAGGTACGGAAACCAAAAAAGGAAGAAAGTTTGGGTTAACGTTCTTTCGACGTAAAGGCCATTACAAAGAGCAAGAGGTAAAATTTGTGGCGGAAAACAGTCGCCTCCCTTCCAGAGGAGCCATCCCAGTGTATCAAAGATAAGTGGGGAAACTGCGAAAATTAAATCTGGATAACTAGATAAGGAACTGAATCGCTGTCCTCCTAAAGTGAGCCCAGGGTCTTATCACTACGCTGCTTCTCTCAATGGTGCATATGGCGTCTCAACTTTAGGGCCGAAATTACACTACTGGCCATTAAAATTGCTACACCAAGAAGAAATGCAGATCATAAACGGGTATTCATTGGTCAAATACATTATACTAGAACTGACATATGATTGCATTTTCACGCAATTTGGGTTCATAGATCCTGAGAAATTAGTACCCAGAACAACCACCTCTGGCCATAATAATGACCTTGATACGCCTGGGCATTGAGTCAAACAGAGCTTGGATGGCGTGTACAGGTACAGCTGCCCATGCAACTTCAACACGTTACCACATTTCATCAAGAGTAGTGACTAGCGTATTGTGACGAGCCAGTTGCTCGGCCACCATTGACCAGACGTTTTCAATTGGTGAGAGATCTGGAGAATGTGCTGGCCAGGGCAGCAGTCTAACATTTTCTGTATCCAGAAAGGCCCTAACAAGACCTGCAACATGCGGTCGTGCATTATCCTGCTGAAATGTAGGGTTTCGCAGGGATCGAATGTTGGGTAGAGTCACGGGTCGTAACATATCTGAAATGTAACGTCCACTGTTCAAAGTGCCGTCAATGCGAACAAGAGGTGACCGAGACCTGTAACCCTTGGCACCCCATACCATCAAGCTGGGTGATACGCCAGTATGGCAATGACGAATACACGCTTCCAATGTGCGTTCACCGCGATGTCTCCAAACACGGATGCGGCCATCACGATGCTGTAAACAGAACCTGGGTTCATCCGGAAAAATGACGCTTTGCCATTTGTGCACCCAGGTTCGTCGTGGAGTACACCATCGCAGGCGCTCCTGTCTGTGATGCAGCGTCAAGGGTAACCGCAGCCATGGTCTCCGAGCTGATAGTCCATGCTGCTGCAACCGACGTCGAACTGTTCGTGCAGATGGTTGTCTTGCAAACGTCCCCATCTGTTGACTCGGGGATCGAGACGTGGCTACATGATCCGTTACAGCCATGCGGATAAGATGCCTGTCATCTCGACTGGTAGTGATACGAGGCCGATGGGATCCAGCACGGCGTTCCGTATTACCCTCCTGAACCCACCGATTCCATATTCTGCTAACAGTCATTGGATCTCTACCAACGCGAGCAGCATTGTCGCGATACGATAAACCGCAATCGCGATAGGCTACAATCCGACCTTTATCAAAGTCGGAAACGTGATGGTACGCATTTCTCCTCCTTACACGAGGCATCACAACAACGTTTCACCAGGCAACGCCGGTCAACTGCTGTTTGTGTATGATAAATCGGTTGGAAACTTTCCTCATGTGAGCACGTTGTAGGTGTCGCCACCGGTGCCAACCTTGTGTGAATGCTCTGAAAATCTAATCATTTGCATATCACAGCATCATCTTCCAGTCGGTTAAATATCCCGTCTGTAGCACGTCATCATCGTGGTGTAACAATTTTAATGGCCAGTAGTGTATATAGATATCAGAGTGTTGTGAACTAATTGTTTTAACAAAGAATAAACGCTCAGAAATGAATTTTTCTGGCGGTAATAAGTCTAAGAGGTGCGCCAGTTAACACGCTCATTTTCGCGCACAGAGTCTTACCCCCAACTTGCTGTTGCATGTTGGAATGAACTGATGCGAAGTCTACAAACGTGCCACGGTGAAAGCGCACCCGATATAGCCCAAATACTGCAGATAGAAACTAAAGCGTTCACTAATGTATCGTTTCAAGTGCAGAGACGTCTGCAGCTGTGGATTTCGCAGTTCCCGCGGCACGTTAGCTGACAATCTGTTGTAGAATTATGGAACATGTTTACGCTCAAGAATAATGATTCTTGGAGAAGGAAAATCCTAGCGTGACTGATCGACAATATCAACTCAAGTTTCCACACGAACTGACGATTCCATTTTATCCACTGTCGTTGGTTTGTCCAACACGTTCACAAGTGTACCTGCCTGCTAGTGTACCCACTACGCGGTGCCCAGTGGAAAAGGGGCACATGCCACCAGAGTATGTTGCGTCAGGAAATGAGACTTAAGGAAATATGATTTTGTATCGTAATGTGAACTCCTGCTGTGATACCGACAATTGTCGCAATGACTAGATGGAGTATTGCAAATACTGTTAAATATTAGGCCACTTTATTACAATCGAAAGTACAGAAAATTAAATCCTTCACATGTAAACATTACATAGCACGTCATTGGTAGTCAAACTCCTCATCAATGTTTTCCTGTTCCAGTGTATCGTCACTACCATCACTTATCACTGATTGACAGAAACTTGAATATATTGGAGGCGCAAATTGCAGTAAGCTTTGAAGGTCCTTTAACTTTGCTGCCATAATTTAACGTCCATTTATGTACTTAGGAACTAACTGGCAGTCTGCAAGTTTCGTAAATCGTCCACGACACTTCTGTAAACTAACTAGCACAGGCTTCTCAGTTTGTGTGAATATTTGATAAATACAGAATGTTCGCCGCGCACTAATTGGATTTCTGATGTATGCAGGCTTTTTGTCAACAGTAACGCTACGACTGACGATGCTGTTCAATGTAGACGATAAAGACACGAAGTCGTCTTTCTTCATTTCAACCACAATGAATGGGTTCTTTTGCTTGCTCTTTTTATAAGTTCAACCCGTTTTGCTGGAGAGTCCACAGCCTGTGTCTTTCTTTTCAGCTTCACAGTAACTCCAAAATCCCAGTCACATGGCAGGAACATGTGACTATGGAGGAGAAATTTGTGCTCAACAGCATCAAAACATTTTTATTTAGGAGGTACAAACACACACCTAGGATAATATAGTTTTTATTTTGTCCAACACACGAATCAGTAAATGATGTGCCTTAGATGACATTCTTTCTTCACCATATCTAAAGCCTTTAAAACGCGGCTAGCTACTTGATCGACCTCTGTAGACGCAACATTCTCGGACCAGACACACATCTCTGCCTTATCACTACAACGGTGAATACAGAAATTGTGTATCCAGAGTCGTCTCTTATGAAAAAACTGTTTCCATCGAAATACATGGTGTTTGGAATGCTTGTTGTAAGTCCATGTAGAAAACAAGAGTATCACCACCATCCTGTTTTGCCTCATTTGAGTTACGTCAGTAACTGGAGTGTCACGAATAAAATACCTGAAAGAAACTTTCCCCTGGCTTACTGTTGGAACCTTTTTTTGGATGCACTTTTTTGCAGTTATTAGGCCGCACTAATTCAAATAAGCATTTTGCACTTTATAATCTCCCAGCCGATAAAACTCAAATGTCGCCTCCTCCTGTTCATCATTTAGTGTTTAGTTTTTGCAGAAACTGTAGCATGGATCTCTGGCACTACGAAACACTTTCTCGGGCACAATCTTATTTTTTTTGGATTTATATTCTTTTCCATTGTTTCTTAACCTCATCCTGTCATTATCTTTCCACTTATTTTCTTTGCGAATTTTTTTTTTTACATGTAATGTTGCATTTTCTTCGTGAGTAATATTAATAGCAACACCTATTGCCGCCATCTTGGAAACATAACGTCTGAGAAACTTTCTGATTGGCTTTCCGAAACCAAGTTAACCAATGAGACAAACCAACTCATGAGACATTATTGGCATGGGCCTCTTCCACTAGGAATGTGTCAGTCTTGAATAACAGCAAATATGCTATCTTTAAAGGAACTGGAACATGCCACTGTGCTAGAAGTTCCCGCCTACGATACTAGATGTTCCTGTACCAAAATCACAAAATCACTGCGCAGGTGGCATGTGTCCCTTTTCCACTGGGCTCGGCTATACTCTCGGCACAGAACAGCGCTATTCTGTACTAACATTTAGTTAAACACCTCGTCGGTATGTTCTCTCCTGACGGATGAGATTATGGGAGGTAACTCAGACTACGTACAGGATTGCAAGCCTTGCTTTTGGAAACCTTTATTGCCGTTTACAAAATGTTGAACATCCTTATTTCGATCGACGCCATGCTGCGCTTTCTTGCACTCTGATGCTTGCTTATCTCCGAATTTGGGTTCTATCTGCAAGAAAGTCTTCAATCCAATCGCAGCTCTGCTCTGATACTCCGTAAGCTTTTTTTTTTCTTCATTAAACGGCAATGCGGGACGGTGCCAATGCCTTACTAAAATCAAGGAACACGGCATCAGCTTGAGCGCCGTTGTCAACTGCGCTGTGGATCTCATGGAGGAACAGAGCGAGCCGAGTTTCGCAGGATCTTTGTTTGCGGAATCCATGTTGATTTTTACAGAGTAGCTGTTCATTTACCAAGAACGTCATAATTATTTAGCATAAAACAAGTTCCATAATTCTACAACAGATTGACGTCACGATATATGTCTATAATTGTGTGGATCTGTCTTACGGCCTTTCTTAAAAACAGGAATGACCTGCACTTTTTTCCAGTCGTTAGGTACCTTTGGTTGCTCAAGCGATCTACGATAAATTAATGCTAGAAGGGGAGCAAGTTCTTTCGCACAATCTTTATAGGATCTTATATGCTCCTGAAGCCTTTCCACTACTAAGCGATTGTAGCTGCTTTTCAGTTCCTCAATCGGTTATCTCAATATCTGCCATTGCGACGTCCGCACGACGATTGAAAGGAGGGACAGTGTTACGATCTTCTGCGGTGAAACAACTTCAGAAGACTGAATTCAGTATTTCGGCCTTCTCTCTGTTATATTCTATTTCGGTGCCAGTGTGGTCGCTGAGAGAACGAACAGATGATATTGACCCACTTACTGATTTTACATTCGACCAAAATCTCTTACGGTTTTTACTCACATCATTTGACAACATCTTACTTTCGACATCACTGAACGCTTCTCTCGCTCTCCTTACGCTTATTTTCGCTTCGTTCAGCTTTTTTGTCAGCTAGGTTTTCACTTCTCATGAATCTGAGATGAAGTGCTCTTTGTTTAAGTAGCGCTTTTGTAACACGGCTATTAAACCATGGTGGATCTTTCCCATTCCTTAAAAGTTTACTCTGAACATACTTGTCTAGGGCATATTGAACGATGCCTTTGAATTTTTCCTATTTGTTCTCCACATCTTCGTACTCATCACCGAATATTTGATGCTGACTGCTGAGATATTCTGAAATGTATATTCTGTCGCCCTTGATAAGCAAATATATCTTCCTAACTTTCTTAACATTCCTTGTAGGACCCGTCGTCATAGACGCTGTCACAGCCTTATGATCACTGATACCTTCCTCTGCGTTAACTGATTCGATAAGTTCAGGTATGTTTGTCACCAGGTGGTCTAAGACGTTACCCTCAAGAATTGGTTCTCTATCTGCTCAAGGTAATTTTCGGACAAGACATCCAGAACAACGCCACACGATTCCCTGTCTCTGGCACTAGTTTTGATGGCATAACACTCCCAATCTATACCTGGCAAGTTGAAGTGACCCCCTATTACAACGGCATGATCAGGAAAATTACTAATGATATTCTGTAAGTTCTGTATGAAGCGGTCTACAACTACAGATTCTGACCTAGGTGGCCTATAAAAGCATTCGATCAGCATTTTTGGCCGTTCTTTGATACTCAATTTCACCCAGATTAATTCACATTCGGAATCCGTGATAACCTCGCTAGATTTTATCGAATTTTTTACTGCAATAAACACGCCGCTACCCTTGGCGACTAACCTATCCTTACGATAAACATTCCAGTCTGAACTTGGGATTTCGTTGTCATTGACGTCCGGCTTCAACCAACTATCTGTGCATTATAACCTTCAATAAGCGATACTAATTCTGGGACCTTTCCTTGGATGCTCCTGCAGTTTACTAAAATCATATTGATCTTTTCTATCTGACTTGAAAGGACCAAGATTCTCTGAGGTCACTGTGGCTAACTTAACAAGCAAATCGTGTTTGACCCCATGCAAGGGGTCTTCTAACCTAAAAAAAGTCCCATGTGAACGCCACACGTACTCCGCTACTGTAGTAGCCGCTTCCTGCGTGTAGTGCATGCCTGATCTACACTCCTGGAAATGGAAAAAAGAACACATTGACACCGGTGTGTCAGACCCACCATACTTGCTCCGGACACTGCGAGAGGGCTGTACAAGCAATGATCATACGCACGGCACAGCGGACACACCAGGAACCGCGGTGTTGGCCGTCGAATGGCGCTAGCTGCGCAGCGTTTGTGCACCGACGCCGTCAGTGTCAGCCAGTTTGCCGTGACATACGGAGCTCCATCGCAGTCTTTAACACTGGTAGCATGCCGCGACAACGTGGACGTGAACCGTATGTGCAGTTGACGGACTTTGAGCGAGGGCGTATAGTGGGCATGCGGGAGGCCGGGTGGACGTACCGCCGAATTGCTCAACACGTGGGGCGTGAGGTCTCCACAGTACATCGATGTTGTCGCCAGTGGTCGGCGGAAGGTGCACGTGCCCGTCGACCTGGGACCGGACAGCAGCGACGCACGGATGCACGCCAAGACCGTAGGATCCTACGCAGTGCCGTAGGGGACCGCACCGCCACTTCCCAGCAAATTAGGGACACTGTTGCTCCTGGGGTATCGGCGAGGACCATTCGCAACCGTCTCCATGAAGCTGGGCTACGGTCCCGCACACCGTTAGGCCGTCTTCCGCTCACGCCCCAACATCGTGCAGCCCGCCTCCAGTGGTGTCGCGACAGGCGTGAATGGAGGGACGAATGGAGACGTGTCGTCTTCAGCGATGAGAGTCGCTTCTGCCTTGGTGCCAATGATGGTCGTATGCGTGTTTGGCGCCGTGCAGGTGAGCGCCACAATCAGGACTGCATACGACCGAGGCACACAGGGCCAACACCCGGCATCATGGTGTGGGGAGCGATCTCCTACACTGGCCGTACACCACTGGTGATCGTCGAGGGGACACTGAATAGTGCACGGTACATCCAAACCGTCATCGGACCCATCGTTCTACCATTCCTAGACCGGCAAGGGAACTTGCTGTTCCAACAGGACAATGCACGTCCGCATGTATCCCGTGCCACCCAACGTGCTCTAGAAGGTGTAAGTCAACTACCCTGGCCAGCAAGATCTCCGGATCTGTCCCCCATTGAGCATGTTTGGGACTGGATGAAGCGTCGTCTCACGCGGTCTGCACGTCCAGCACGAACGCTGGTCCAACTGAGGCGCCAGGTGGAAATGGCATGGCAAGCCGTTCCACAGGACTACATCCAGCATCTCTACGATCGTCTCCATGGGAGAATAGCAGCCTGCATTGCTACGAAAGGTGGATATACACTGTACTAGTGCCGACATTGTGCATGCTCTGTTGCCTGTGTCTATGTGCCTGTGGTTCTGTCAGTGTGATCATGTGATGTGTATGACCCCAGGAATGTGTCAAAATTTCCCCTTCCTGGGACAATGAATTCACGGTGTTCTTATTTCAATTTCCAGGAGTGTATTAAGGGAAACCCTACGATACTGCACCCGATAGCGGAGATCGATAAATTCGCATCCGATACCGTCGCAGAGCCGTCTGAGCCTCTGGTGTAGACCTTCCACTCTGCTCCAAACCAGAGGACCGCGATCAACCCTGGGTACGATGCTACAGACAGCTTAGCCAGCACCCCGCGTGCGTTGCTATTTGCCTTCACCAAATCAGCCAGCCGCCGAAAGGAGCCGAGGATGGCCTCAGAACCAAAGCGGCAGGCCTCATTCGTACCGGCATGTGCCACTACATGCAGCCGGTTGCACCCAGTGCGCTCGATAGCCGCCGGCAGGGCCGCCTCCACATCACGGATGTGACCTCCCGGCAAACATGCCGTATGCACACCGGAATTCTTTCTCGCCTTGCCTGCTATCTCCCTGAGGGGCTCCATCACCCGCCTAACATTGCAGCTCCCAATGACTAGCATACCCACCCTCTGTACTTGTCCGGACTGGGCAGGAAAATCGACCACTGGCCCAACAGGAGAGGCATCCCGTGCTGGCTCAGACTTATCAGCACTGGGAAGCACCTCGTACCTGTTGCTAAGACGTAGGGAGCCAGCCGCACAGCCTGCTCCATCTTTCGCCTTCCGCCCAGTGACACCGAACACGCCACTGTCTGCCACCCACTCTGGAGTGAGGACGGACCGGTCAGATGTTGCGTATCGGAAGCAGCAGTGACGTCCGGGCAACCAGGGGATTCCCACGTCTCTTCACTGGCGCCCCGACGTCACAACAACTTCGAGCATTATCAAGAAGCTTGTCGACGGTAGCCAACGCAGCTTCCTGCTGTTACCGACAGCAGCCAACTCTCCTTGTGCCCGCTCACACCAAGAACAGTACGTAGCCATATCGTAATGTGTATAAAATAGATATGAGGTCTCAAATGGCGCTACTGAGTGAAGATATACCAAAGGAGAATAAAGTAACACTAAAAGTTGGTGTGCAGATTTCTCACTTTACTCTGAGACCGCATGCTATAAAACAGAGAAATTTCTCTGCGCGGAAAATTTACACTAGGAAGCCGCCCTACACAACGATAGTCACAAGACTTACACAAAAACGAGAAATTTTCTAAGCACTAGTCTACACAGTAAAATACACCCATACAATGAATTTCTTTGCAGAAGCACGTGAACAAAAAACAGACTAAATTAATTTACAGTTTATCGCCAAGTGCTGCTGCTGTTTTGGTGCGCGTCCTCTCGGCTCGGCGGCTGCCGCTACACAGGTATGGCGTGTTGGCTTTTCGATCCTGAATGGGAACATGTGGGGGCCCTGTCATTTTTTGCGTGCAGTAACGCTTTAGTTGCTGCAGCTGTTCTGACGGATTTCCTAGGGTCTTTCTCAATGATTGCTGAGACAGTAACTATAGTTTACCTGGTGCCAACATTCCTCGCTGTATTTTCAGCCACGCAGCCTGCTCGCGGGAATTCAGCAAAGAGCTTGATAACGATTGTCAGAGAGTCCTTTTGAAATATTAAAACAGTGTTTGAAAATGCACCTCATTGCCGTAGGATTAGAATACGATCTGTGGTATTCCAGTACCAGAAAAGCAATGTTAAATACATGGTTTTCAAACTCACTCTTTGTTACGCTAACTACCTTTAACATTTTAACGGTGAAACTTATCGCTCTGAACTGCGGTGTGTTTAACGTCCCATCGACAAAGAGGCCATTAGATATGGTGCACAAGCTCTGGTTATGGAAGGATGGAGAAGGAAAGGGGGCGTGCCCTTTCGAAGGAACGATCTTGGCATATTTGCCTTAAGCGATTTAGGGTAATCACTGAAATAGTGAATCAGGATGGCAGGACGTGGGTTTGAACCGTCGTCCTCCCGGACTCTCTCTCAAACTGATGTATAAATTCTTAGAGTTTTCGCAAAACACTGTTGTACTTGTCTATCGATCTTAGTTTTCGAGAGATATTGAAATCAGGTACTCCTACGCTGTATACCCTGTATCTGGTCAGTCTCCATAATGAAACAACTGTCTCATTGCTACACAGTGTACACTGGAATGGATCTTCCTGACAGAGCCTAAGAATTGTGTACCAGATTCAGCACGGCATTTTTCTGAGGCGTGCAGTGCTTTATCGGCTGAGCTATCTGAACACGCCTCCCGGCTTGACGCATAGCATCAGTTTGATAGCGCCTCGCTCCCACTCTTCCAGACTACACACAACCTCTCGTACTGTTGGATTAACACGTGAGGGGTAGGATGCAACGAAAGAGGTCTTGGCCACAGCACAACGATCTGTGGAAGACTATGTTCTGAGTTCGGTTCCGTAACCAACAATCCACTTTCATTTTGTCCATATTTTTGTCAGTGTCGTTACCAAACCATACCGTGGTCAACACACTGATTGTTAACTCAGGTGTTAGTCTAGGATGATCAGTTATCATACCGCTGATACTTTTCGTTACCGTCGTCAGAGGAGTTTTTCAAACTAATTAAGAATTACCTCCTGTCCACTGAGTGAAGAACAAGTAGTTTGCCAGTTTTGTCACTCAAAGACAGTGTAGCTACGATATCTATTTCGATGACACAATTTCATAATTTACAATAGGAACAGTTAATAAGAACAGAATCTAAGGTACATGTTATTAAAGTTACCTACCACTAAGATATTTGGTTATTTGTACAACTTCACTGATAAGTCTGTATTTATAAAAATGCGTTTTACTGATTTATTTCCATTCATAAAACTGTTTACAAAATACAGGGTGTTTCAAAAATGACCGGTATATTTGAAACGGCAATAAAAACTAAACGAGCAGCGATAGAAATACACCGTTTGTTGCAATATGCTTGGGACAACAGTACATTTTCAGGCGGACAAACTTTCGAAATTACAGTAGTTACAATTTTCAACAACAGATGGCGCTGCAAGTGATGTGAAAGATATAGAAGACAACGCGGTCTGTGGGTGCGCCATTCTGTACGTCGTCTTTCTGCTGTAAGCGTGTGCTGTTCACAACGTGCAATTGTGCTGTAGATAACATGGTTTATTCCTTAGAACAGAGGATTTTTCTGGTGTTGGAATTCCACCGCCTAGAACACAGTGTTGTTGCAACAAGACGAAGTTTTCAACGGAGGTTTAATGTAACCAAAGGACCGAAAAGCGATACAATAAAGGATCTGTTTGAAAAATTGCAACGGACTGGGAACGTGACGGATGAACGTGCCGCATACGGCAACCACAGAGGGCAACGCGCAGCTAGTGCAGCAGGTGATCAAACAGCGGCCTCGGGTTTCGGTTCGCCGTGTTGCAGCTGCGGTCCAAATGACGCCAACGTCCACGTATCGTCTCATGCGCCAGAGTTTACACCTCTATCCACACAAAATTCAAACGCGGCAACCCCTCAGCGCCGCTACCATTGCTGCACGAGAGACATTCGCTAACGATATAGTGCACAGGATTGATGACTGCGATATGCATGTGGGCAGCATTTGGTTTACTGACGAAGCTTATGTTTACCTGGACGGCTTCGTCAATAAACAGAACTGGCGCATATGGGGAACCGAAAAGCCCCATGTTGGAGTCCCATCGTCCCTGCATCCTCAAAAAGTACTGGTCTGTGCCGCCATTTCTTCCAAAGGAATCATTGGCCCATTTTTCAGATCCGAAACGATTACCGCATTACGCTATCTGGACATTCTTCGTGAATTTGTGGCGGTACAAACTGCCTTAGACGACACTGCGAACACCTCAGATGGTGCCCGGCCACATCGCACGGCCGACGTCTTTCAGGTCCTGAATGAATATTTCGATGATCGTGTGATTGCTTTGGGCTATCCGAAACATACAGGAGGCGGCGTGGATTGGCCTCCCTATTCGCCAGACATGAACCCTTGTGACTTTTTCTGTGGGGACACTTGAAAGACCAGGTGTACCGCCAGAATCCAGAAACAATTGAACAGCTGAAGCAGTACATCTCATCTGCATGTGAAGCCATTCCGCCAGACACGTTGTCAAAGGTTTCGGGTAATTTCATTCAGAGACTACGCCATATTATTGCTACGCATGGTGGATATGTGGAAAATATCGTACTATAGAGTTTCCCAGACCGCAGCGCCATCTGTTGTTGAAAATTGTAACTACTGTAATTTCGAAAGTTTGTCCGCCTGAAAATGTACTGTTGTCCCAAGCATATTGCAACAAACGGTGTACTTCTATCGCTGCTCGTTTAGTTTTTATTGCCGTTTCAAATATACCGGTCATTTTTGAAACATCCTGTATTATCAAGCACCCCAAAAGGAATTTGGTTTTTGTGGAGTTGTGTTCGTGGGGGTGACAAAATTGCACTGGGTGCCAAACTACTTAGCTACGCTACTGGTAACCATCACAGAATCTAGAAGCCGTCTGGCGAACAAAGGTATGTTTGAACGTGTCTGTTCACAGTACCAAATAGTTGTCATACGTGTACTTGGGAAATATTTATGTACTATGACTCCTCAGAGTTATTATTCGCTATTGGAAATAACTGAATTGGCTCTACTGCACATGCAATACACAGTTTAGTGACGCGTTCAAGATATTTTGGCGGCCCAGTGTGCAAAGCCGCGTCCATAGCCGACGGACGCGAAAGGCTGCGCACAAACGCGCTGAACGACTGAACAGGGCAGAACAATGGAGAACGGAGGAGCGAAGTGTTCGTGGCTGCGCAGCAGTGTTCCGGAGTGCGCGCTCGTCGATAAAAACGGAAAAGCCGTCAGAACAGAGCGCGCACGATGAATCATTTCGTGTACCGACACAGCGCGGAATCCGTTCCTTCATGCGCAGAGCGGCGTGGCTTGACGTCCACACCAGACGCGGCTGTTTTCCTTGGCTCTGCGAGCCGCGGCCGCGTGGATGCCGCTTAAAGAGTGTAAGCCCACCTTACCTGTCAGGGCCAGGTTCTTTGACAGAAATTGTTGGTGATTGTGGTGCTGAAAATACGAACTCCGTTTCGACTGTGCGGTCATCACGAAGTCAGTACATTGCCGGAGCTTTTTCATATAGTGAACGGTATGTCGCAGTCTAGGAGGCAGTTGGAATTTTGAGGGACGGCGTTATGTGGAATATTGTTGAACATAAAATACGAAATTTATGTCGGCGGTAGGTAATGAGAAGAAACGTAATGGGGCAGAATAATGACTAGTAACACACAGAGTAAGTAAGAAAAGGTTATTAAAATAATCGTGTCCGAGTTTGAAGTGGTTCAAGGGCATAAGCTTCCGCAAAGGGAGGGTGCACTACTTGCCTACCCCGACCTCCCTCCTTCCCCTCCCCCTCTCCCATGGAATCTGCAGCGCGCAGCTTTTATTCATTACAGAATTTACTCACTTCTAGAAGTGATTCGCTGTGATTACGCTAAGCCTCTCCTTTATACAATTGGATCATTACATGGCTGATCACTGTGTGAGAGTACTATGGCTCTGGCAACTGCTGGGTAGCTGTCTCAAACATTATGGAAAATGCTTTCCTGGGTTTCGCACTGACCTAAACCCAGACAGATTTCGTCTTTGTGGCATGAATTTGTTAAAATTTATTAGCGTGCATGTTTGATAAACATTGTCATACAACGCTTCATCTCAAATTTCGTGGTATTCATGTTAAGAACGCCAGAATCACTAATCAAAGCGAAAATTTTATTGTAGCAATAGTGATGAGCGCTAACTTTAAGTTTACTGTTACCAGTCACCATTTTATTTTTTCCACGACGCATTTCGAAGGTTTAAACCTCTGGCACTGCCTCCAGTGGTCACAGGTTCCTTTTGCTGTCGTAACACATCACATGTATACTGCCACATTTGTAAACAACACACACACACACACACACACACACACACACACACACACACACGTAATACTAACTAATGTAAATCCACCCGATGGAGGTTTAAACCTTCGAAATGCATCGTGGAAAAAATAAAACGGTGACTGGTAACAGTAAACTTGTTTCATTTAATGTCAGTAACAGTCACGGTAAAGCCTAACCTAAAAATGTTCGCATTTAAACTTGCCTAATAAACTGTATATTCACCTATTTTGTTCATCTGAGTCATCTATTACTTAACAGCTAACTCGGTCCAAGTTCAGCGACTAACTTTCATTTTATCATTGTGGGGAGGGCAGCGGAGGTGTATCAGCGACAGAGTTTCTTAAAGGTTTGAAATTGTGTATAAGTTTTTGTTTTTGTCACTACATACTCTCACTCCAGATACTGGGTGAATATAGTCCGCCAGCTATGAGTTACTCTGCCTCAAGATGTATACAGTGTTTCTCACTGCCCCTACCTCACGTAAAACGAAGTTCATCGCTTACTGCGTTTTCACTGTTCTTGCAGCAATAGCGACCCCGGGAATTACTTTTTAATTTATCACTTCTTTACTAATAACTGTAACAGTTTGCAGCAGTATCCCCATATACCATTGAATATATTTGCAAAATTATAAGAAACATTTCAGAAGATCTGGCGTCATAAGCACCGAGAAGCGTGAAAAACTCATTCTTAAAGTGGAGAACAAATTTTCCAGACTAATCACGGGGCGGTGGGGGTACAGTTTGCCTATAAAGCCTGTGGATTCTGTTACCCACGAGGGCGTGCTGAAGAGTAATGCCTACGAATTTATGTGGAAACACCTTTTTAAATAAAAAATTAACATTTTACATCTCTATTCATATCTACATATTTCCGTAATTTTAGCCCACTGCCACTAGACGGCTCCGAATTGTAGCGTGCAACGCATCTGTGCGCGAGAAACAACGTGCTGTAATTTAGTTTCGAATTCCAGTAGTCCTTCCACTCATAGAGCTCTACTTCAGCATGACAATGCCAGACAACACGAGCGCTGCGACATCTGCAACAGTCCGACGCATTGGGTTCCTCATTGATCACCCTCTATACAGTCCCGACTTGGTCCCATCAAATTTTCATGTTTCCGAAACTAATACCTTCGAGGCCTTCGCTTCGATAGTGATGAAACGGCGCAAACAGAGGTGAGGTGGCTCCATCAAAATCAAACTCTATAGTGACGGTGTCAAGAAACTGGTGCCTCGTTTAGAGAATGTATTCTACGGCAGAATGACTAGGTTGAGAAATAAATATTTAGACAAGAATAAAGATATCGAATGCTAATCCTGTTTTATTTAAAAGCTCTAAGAGTTTTCACATAAAGATTTCGGAGGCATTACTTTGCAGCGCGCCCTCCTATTTGGACAGAAATGAATAATAATCAACCTGTATAATGGATAGACATGGGCCAGGTGCTGGGGTACTCTGTCACAGTTTTTAAACTACCCGTGTCTACCTGTGACTGCCTCGAATTACAATTGCAACACAATGTGTATAATCTGAGTGGAAGCTTACAAGAGTTGAAATTGCAGATTTAGAGCTTCAGTCTTTTTCCTGGAACAATGTTTCATCTTTGGCAAACTTTGGTGAATGTCAAAAGTGCCGAGCTATTTAGTGTCTCGGACTCATCGTGTAACTAGTTAACGCTGACATCTGAGTAAATTAAGAACGTGTGCCCACATTCTGACCGCATTTAGAAACACACTGGCAAGTGCAAGCAAGTCTCTGGATAGATAATTGCTTTTCTTATCACTAAGTCTACTCTGAAGTTAACACCAAGTGTTTGGAGCGGGGCGGTCAACACCGACCAGTATAGTCAACTTCACAGCCGCTGTCATCCTTAACCAGCAGACAATATTGTACTCAGTAATTCTAACTCGCGAAGCTAACTATCACTGAAATTTTATGTCCAACTAAATCTGAAAACGACTCGTGTATTGACATTTTATGGAGCTAGGTAATAAAGGGAGGTACCACTTGTCTTACACATTGCTCCCGTAGTCTTCTAATCTAGAAGTGCAGAGTTTTTCGTAAGATGGTCACTGATCTGAGGTTATCCTCGCTTGACATTCGGCGCTCTCTACTGCTTGGATTGAATAATAATCTGTTGTATAATCGATAGACATGGGCCGGGTGTTGGGCATCTGTCACTGATTTCACTGACTAACCGTTTATTCTGGGATGAGGAAATACTATCTTTTTTCTCGTATCTGAACTATCGCGTTTCATTGTGAATCAAAGTGCACAGTCCAGGTTTATCTGGCTCTTTTCGTAGAATCGTGCTATGACAGGTCAGATTCGTTGCGCTCTGAGTGTTTACCCAACTCTCCACGGCTCCTTCCCCGCTTGTGCGTCGCGTGTGAAATCTGCAGGCACTGAGGTATTTTATTAATCGGGAACTACAGCAACACATTTGTCATCCGTGTTTTTATTGTTAGCATGATTTTCTCGTAATTTAGGAGATCGACGGGACGTTACAGGTCAAATTGAATTCCCTTTTTGCCAAATCTGACAACTATCGTGTATCAGTTGCCTTATTCATAATATTTTCACAAATCAGAAAACTACGTTAAAGCATTCTGGCAAATTGTGGATATTTAATTATGGGTGGTAAGCATACGTGAACCTTTCTTTGTGGCAACGGACATGGCTACATAGGAACGATCTTCAGTATTGGTTAACGTTCGCTATTTGCTTAAGCTGATACTGCGACTTATGTGGGCAATCACAGTCCAAAGAAGATTGCATACACGAAGTAAAGAGAGTTTGCTGCCTTCGTTCCTGACAGTCCAAAGTGAGGATAAAGCTACGAATTGGTTTGAAATATCGTGTATTTAGTTCTTTGCAATGCCGACCTTCGAACTGATGCTCAAAAAGCAAGGCCCATTTGTGTACTACCGGTAGTAGGACAGTAAGTGCTGATCAACATAGATACTAGTTCTTAGTGCAAACTATAGCAACTAGTTGCTAAGGATATTTCAGTTATCGCATTACAGTACTTTAAACACAAAATACGGCACAATTAAGGACAATTAGTGCAATTTTAGAGTTCCGACACGAATATCAACTGTGGAAAAAATCAAAGACGTAACGGAGGGTTTCTTAGGATTTAATGCTCCCTCAACGTACACCCATACAGACAATACTGGCTCTTTTGAGGATGTTAAAATTATCCGGCTTGTTCTGGTAAATGGGAGCATCTTAGCATTCACATTAAGTTAGAGAAAATGTAGAAATAATACAATGAACAGAGGAAAATTTGGTCTTACGCAATGAATCCATTGTTGAGTGTTAGTCACTATACTACTTTCGGTGGTGCAGACTACTAAAAAAAGAAGACGTCGTGTAACTTCTAGGGGCGCTGGTTGACAGCAATTCATACCCTAAGCTCAAAAATTAGATAACCAAACTGCCCTGATTGGCTATTACCGAATGAATATATCAGTGCTGAACATGGAAAAATATTACTATCGAACAACTAAAATAGCTGTTTTGTTGTTAATCTGTTGAAAGTGATAAGAATCGAAGGGGAAGAATTAGTTTCGCTGTTTCTATAATCATGAATCCCACTGCAAATTCAGCGTTTCCTCTGCCAATGTACGAACCCAAGCCAAAGGCTGAGCAGTCTCGTGCGCTGCCGCCTACACTATGAATAACTGACGGTAGTCCTATCTGATGGGCCGCTTCAGTTTGCAGGCACAACTGCCTGACTGGCTAACTTCAGTTCTAATTAACTCAAACTGCACAAGCTGTTTTTCTTTACAACTCCCTTACAAGCTTTTCAAACTTTCGGGCTATTTTGTATATCTGTGGTAAGAGCTAATGTTTGTTTTCGCTTTTGCTAGGTAGACCAAGCGAATGAATGGCAGTGCAGATGATAGTTTTAATTAGCTTCTTCGAAAGTAAATCATACTTGACATTAAGTTAAGCCTAATAGGATCTCAAAAAAGAAAATTCACGTACGTAACAAGCTAAACTACACTTCGGGTGACATTGTGGAATACGCGTTACGGCGATTGAAACAATTCACGTATGGCTATTACTTCCTGCATATTATTGTGTTGGTATAGAAGCACGTCAGCGAGATAAGCACCGATTATGAAGTTTGAGACCTGTGGGGACAAAACTAACATGTAATAGAACTACAGCAGTAATTAGACAAAAATTGCTATCGCTTACTTTCAATGGGCGAGCAACGATATGGTACACAGGCAGAGATATCGTCTTCAGAAGGTAACAGAAGATCAAACCCAATTGCAAAATGATTTACACATCTGTATGGTGCGAAAAGATGCAGTTGACTAATGGAAAGTGAGAGGTCGTCCTCAAGAGTACTATCATTTAACTATGGTACACGATAAATCACAAACCTGAAGGTTGTTAATGCAATTAAATACCTAGAATTACGAGTAAGTTAAATTAGAACGATCACATGTGTGTTGTGGAGAAGACGTACCAAGACTTATTGGCAGAAAACTTAGAAGATGCAACAAATCCACTGAATAGCCTACTTCTGTCGGTCCTCTTCTGGAGTATTACTGCGCGGTAAGGGAGCCTTACATGGAGGACACCGAGTAAGTTCAAACAAGGGAAGCTCGTTTTATGTTGTCGCGAAACGAGGGAAAGATTATCGCGGATATGATGTGCGAGTTGGCTGTCAGTTCGTTTCTCGTTGCGGCGAGATACTTTCACGGAATTTCCGTCAGCACCTTTCTCATATAAATGCGAAAATATTTTGTTGACGCCCACTTAACGTAGGGAGAAATGATCATACTAATAAAATAAATCAGAGCTCGCACGGAAACATTTAAGTACACACTTTCTGCGCGATGCTCGATCTTGGAATTTTAGAGAAATAGTGTGAAAATGGCTCCAGGCACTTAAGTGTGAATTGCATAGTCATAAACGTGTAGATCTGCCGTACCATGAGAAGTCGCCGCCTAATCTTTAAGCGGCGTCTCACCAACCTCACCGCATAGGCTCAGTATGGGGATGGTTCTAGGGGTCCCAAAAAAATGGTTCAAATGACTGAGCACTATGGGACTTAACTGATGTGGTCATCAGTCCCCTAGAACTTAGTAATACTTAAACCTAACTAACCTAAGGCTATCACACACATCCATGCCCGAGGCAGGATTCGAACCTGCGACCGTAGCGGTCACGCGGCTCCAGACTGTAGCGCCTAGAACCGCACGGCCACACGCGGCCGGCTGTAGAGGTCCCAGAAGCCAGCCTAATTACTTCATGGTGCAACACGTCCACCATGTTCAAAAAGAAGGGTCTTGCATACTCGTAAACCTTGGCTTGTGCACGCATTGCGGCGCAACGCCCCAAGCCTCCGTCGCTTGCTCACCTTGGTCGCGGTCTGCTGCCTCTGCTACCTCACAGCCTTCTCGGTCCACAGTCCGAATCCGCACTGATACGTCGCCGGTGAGTCTCGACTGGAAAGTAACATGTCTCACACTGGCCTCGCGGAGCTGGCGCCGCTCTGCGGACGCGTCCAGTACTACCACCTTGCCAACAGAGATCGGGCGACGCGTCTTACGCCTTTTCCTTCAGCGCCGAGTCCTTCAGGGAAGAAGGAATTTTACGGCACTTACACCAGCACCAAGTTATCAGCCGACCGGCCGGACAATGTCGTACAAACGCTGCGACCGACTGCAGTCCCAAGGAGAGGTCCCCAGCGGTGCAATCGACTTTTTGACACTATTTACATGTTTGTTGGTGTTGAGACAACAACCAGCCACAAATTTATTTCAAGTTCCTTTATACAAAGGATACCGTTACCGGTTTCGAATCATTACGATTCATCGTCAGACGGCTTTCATGCTTTCATTACAACATGTGCTGCGTTTTTCACTCATTAGTTATCCTAAAATACAAATAATACATAATTAAAAGCACGCCACAAAGATGGTTGCGTTACAGATTTGCACTGGGATGTGACTCACGTGAAATGTCGGTTTGGAGTACTTGTTTTCATAGCTTTCGTCCAGCAGACAACGTTTGTAGTTTTCGCCGCATTCACATCATTGCACACATAAACTTGCATAATTGAGCACTTCAGACTTGTCACTGAATGCATTACCACCACATTTCTATCGTTTATACGGTGATGTAGGTTAACATCCCAGTTATCACACAGTGCAGCCATTCAGCCTGGTGGGCACTCTTTTGCGGGTAACCGACAGAAAAAAATTCGGAATTTTGTGTGAGTCTCAATAACGTTAAAAATATTGTGTTATGCAGTCTCATTGCGTGGTATAATGGGTAGGATGACAGCTTCACTTGAAGGAGATTGTGTGTTGGGAATCTCGGCAGGTGCAGAAACTTTTATTTTCAAATCTTTATCGAAATGACTTTTATCAACGTTTTTATTCAGTTACTTGATTTAAATGTGATTTCTTAATTTAATTCATTCGTCACATCATTTTAATCACGGTATGAACGTTCTCATTTTTCCTTATATCATTCTTTGACCAATCAATTTTTATGAATAAGAATTTAAATATACAGGGTGTTACAAAAAGGTACGGCCAAACTTTCAGGAAACATTCCTCGCACACAAAGAAAGAAAATATGTTATGTGGACATGTGTCCGGAAACGCTTACTTTCCATGTTAGAGCTCATTTTATTACTTCTCTTCAAATCACATTAATCATGGAATGGAAACACACAGCAACAGAACATACCAGCGTGACTTCAAACACTTTGTTACAGGAAATGTTCAAAATGTCCTCCGTTAGCGAGGATACATGCATCCACCCTCCGTCGCATGGAATCCCTGATGCGCTGATGCAGCCCTGGAGAATGGCGTATTGTATCACAGCCGTCCACAATGCGAGCACGAAGAGTCTCTATATTTGGTACCGGGGTTGCGTAGACAAGAGCTTTCTAATGCCCCATAACTGAAAGTCAAGAGGGTTGAGGTCAGGAGAGCGTGGAGGCCATGGAATTGGTCCGCCTCTACCAATCCATCGGTCACCGAATCTGTTGTTGAGAAGCGTACGAACACTTCGACTGAAATGTGCAGGAGCTCCATCGTGCATGAACCAAATGTTGTGTAGTACTTGTAAAGGCACATGTTCTAGCAGCACAGGTAGAGTATCCCGTATGAAATCATGATAACGTGTTCCATTGAGCGTAGGTGGAAGAACATAGGGCCCAATCAAGACATCACCAACAATGCCTGCCCAAACGCTCACAGAAAATTTGTGTTGATGACGTGATTGCACAATTGCGTGCGGATTCTCGTCAGCCCACACATGTTGATTGTGAAAATTTACAATTTGGTCACGTTGGAATGAAGCCTCATCCGTAAAGAGAACATTTGCACTGAAATGAGGATTGACACATTGTTGGATGAACCATTCGCAGAAGTGTACCCGTGGAGGCCAATCAGCTGCTGATAGTGCCTGCACATGCTGTACATGGTACGGAAACAACTGGTTCTCCCGTAGCACTCTCCATACAGTGACGTGGTCAACGTTACCTTGTACAGCAGCAACTTCTCTGACGCTGACATTAGGATTATCGTCAACTGCACGAAGAATTGCCTCGTCCATTGTAGGTGTCCTCGTCGTTCTAGGTCTTCCCCAGTCGCGAGTCATAGGCTAGAATGTTCCGTGCTCCCTAAGACGCCGATCAATTGCTTCGAACGACTTCCTGTCGGGACACCTTCGTTCTGGAAATCTGTTTCGATACAAACGTGCCACGCCACGGCTATTGCCCCGTGCTAATCCACCATCAAATGGGTATCTGCCAACTCCGCATTTGTAAAGATTGCACTGACTGCAAAACCACGTTCGTGATGAACACTTACCTGTTGATGCTACGTACTGATGTGCTTGATGCTAGTACTGTAGAGTAATGAGTCGCATGTCAACACAAGCACCGAAGTCAACATTACCTTCCTTCAATTGGGCCAACTGGTGGTGAATCGAGAAAGTACAGTACATACTGACGAAACTAAAATGAGCTCTAACATGGAAATTAAGCGTTTCCCGACACATGTCCACATAACATCTTTTCTTTATTTGCGTGTGAGGAATGTTTCCTGAAAGTTTGGGTGTACCTTTTTGTAACACCCTGTATTTATCTACTATTGTATTCAATTGCTTGAAAATTCCAATCTATCAGTTAAAAAACAAAAGGCGAAATAATCTGTTTATATTTGTGCAATGGTATGAAAAACGTGTTCTTGTTACCAAATGTGTAATTTTTTCTGCATGGTAATCATCATACGAACATTTAAAACATAACCTAAATACCTACTGCACTATGGACAAAATAATGTAGATGATAATTTAAGTGAAAGATGGATTTTGAAGTAAAACGAAATTAAAGCGAAATGAGAAATAGATAAAATTAACGCAATAATGTGGACGAAAAGAAGAGAGTGATAAAACAAAAGAAATTAAATCGAAATTAATCCGTAAAATTAATTAAAGCAACTGAACGAAGATTTCAAATGGAGGAAGATTTATAGGAAGAAAAATGAAAGCAAATGAAGAAGCAGACATTACGATTAAAATTATGTGACAAGGGAATGGATTTAAAAAATTACAGTTAAAGCAGTTATTTGAATAAAAATGATGATCGAAGTTCGATACAGATTTAAAAATTCTGCTGTACCTGAAGAGAACGAACCCACAACTCCTATGGAATTAAAAACTACATTTAAATCAATTATTTGAATAAAAATGGCAATCAAAGGCCAATATAGATTTCAAAATATAAAAATTGCTGTTGTACCTGATGAGATTCAAACTCACAACCTTCTGCTTGGGACGCTGTAATCCTCTCTATTACACCACGTAGCCACATTACAAATCTTGATTTTTTTAGTGATAGTGCCAATCGCACAAAATTCCAATTTTTTTTGTTAATTACTCGGAAACGAGGGGCCACTAGAGAGAATGGCTGCAGTGTGTGATATCTGGAATCTTAACATACTGTTTGTTCGCGATAAGTTGACGATTAGTGCCGTGGCTGTCAGGAACGGCTGTGCCCCCGAATTACGGCTACCAAGAGGAGAAATGCTGTGAGGGGAAGACAGCGTCGGCTGCTTGTAGCATTGCTGGCACAATAACCTGTGTTTTTTTCTTAACAGGAAATCGGAGGCGGCACTCGCGAAAATATTGCTCGCTTAGGTGACACTTCCGTCGGATCGGAAATCACCTAGTTTGTTGACATATTCTTGCTCGAGAGTTTTATTTACAACTCGCATATTATTTATCGAAAATAATGAAAAATGAAAGTAGATGAATGCACAACTTATGACGCTATGTATCAAGACTGATTTTTGGAATCTGTCTGCATATTGTATTATTCAACACAGCACAGCAGTAATCTTTACAAAGTGTAACTAACTGTGCCTGAAGGAATTCTCAAAATGATGTTCACTGAAGATCAGTGTCATTTGTGTTTGATTCCAGATAATTATCATCATCATTAGATTCAACATCGTTATAATCATTGCTTTACGGCGTATTGATGATAACTTATTCGATTGCCATTCCCATTATTCCATTTCGTGTCCATTATTGTACTGCTGTACTTTCGTGCAGTAACCTTGCCACTCCAGTGCAGTAATTGAAAAGAAAGCAGCATTCACAAGATTCTGCAATCATTCCGTAGATATGTCACCAGTGACATTGTTCTCGCTGAAATTGTTTTATTTTGGCCCTTGCCAGTCCTTTCGGATTTAGAACGCAGTTGGAAGGCGGTAAACAAATACTTTTTGGCCTCTGCTCTCAGCGATTTTATCCACGACATACACATTCATGGCTGGTTTATTTCCTTTTATTTTAGATAACAGTTCAGCCTTCCTCCAGCATCGTATTCCTGAAATCATATTATGAGGGTGGTTTGAAAAGTCCTCTGAATCGCCACGAGAGGTCAGCGCTAGCGCAACGAGTTGTTCACGTGATATTCATTGGAATGTTGCCTGCAAACACTTGCCACGTCAGTGCTCTTGGAAGAGAGCTGTGGCGGTAACGTGGTTATGTAGTTGTTCCCGCGTAGTGATTTGCGAAGATGGAAAATATCGAAATTCGAGAAGTGATTAAGTACTTCGCAAAGAAAGGTATGAAAGCAAAGAACATTCTTGTCAATTTCCAGAATACACTAGGGGACGCTGCATCTTCATATTCAAGTGGACAAATGAATTCAAATTTGGTCGGCAGAGCTTAGATGAAGATCCGCGCAGTGCTCGGCCGAGATGTGTCACTACTCCAGAAATCATTGTGAAAGTGCACAAAATGGTCATGGAGGATCGCCGATTGATAGTGCGTGATATTGCTCACGCCTGCCAGATGTCATCTGAAAGATATATCACATTTTAACTGAAGAATTAGAAATGAAAAAATTATCTGCAAGATGGGTGTTGCGACTCTTGACGCTGGATCAAAAACGCACGAGAATGGAGATATCAGAACAATGTTTACCACGATTTAGGAGAAACGAACAAATTTTTTTGCGCCGGTTTGTGATCACAGATGAAACTTGGGTGCACTACTATACCCCAGAGTCAAAGCAGTGGAAACATGCTGATTCTTCGCCACCAAAGAAAGCAAAGACAATTCCTTCGGCGTGAAAGGTCATGGCATCAGTGTTCTGGGATGCGAAGGGGATTCTGTTTGTAGATTATCTCCTCATTGGGCAAGCAATTACTGGCAAATACTATGATAACCTCCTCGACAAATTGCAGCAAAAGATATGCGAAAAAGGCCATGTTTAGCTAGGAAGAAAGTCATCTTCCATAAAGACAATGTGCGGCCGCACACAGGTGCCGTCGCCATGGCAAAATTACACCAACTAAGGTATGAATTGTTGCCACATCCACCTTATTCACCTGATATGGTTCCGTCAGACTTCCATCTCTACCCAAAACTGAAAATTTTTCTTTGTGGCTGAAGACTCACTTCAAAGGAAGAATTGATAGCTGGAGTTGAAAACTATTTTTCAGGCTTGGAGGACACTCATTTTCGAGATGGAATCAAGGCACTGGAACATTGTTGGACCAGGTGTGTTAATCTACAAGAAGACTACATTGAAAAATAAAAAAAGTTTCAATGATGTAAGTACTTTCATTCTACTCCGTTCCGAGAACTTTTCAAACCACCCTCGTATTAATAATTCAGTCGAACTTCCTGCTGTAGTATTGTGCATTATCCATATAATCGCAGAATTGGCTGGAAAATTTAGGAACCACCATATCGGCAAACCACCCATCCCCCTTCCTCTCCTGTCCATGTTCACTACTTTCGTCTACTTCAAGAAGTTCGCAATTTAGTGGAAACAATTTCTTGTATGAAACATCCTGACAAAACAGTGTGTCAGACAGGGTTTCCAGGATCGAATCCCTGTCCGCCACTCAGTTTTAATTTGTCAGGAAGTTTCAAATGAGGACACACTCCTCTGCAGAGTGAAAACTCGTATTAGTTTCTTACATCTTGCTGCAAATACTTACCGAGTTTCATTTAATGGAAGTTTTTCTCAAACTTACAGAAACTGTATGTATTCAGTACGGGTACAAAAATAAGTGTCGAAAAGAAGATGCACAAAGATAGAGGGGCCAAAACAAATATACCATTGGAACCTCTTAAACACATTTAATTGGCGCCTCCAGCAATGGAAGCGCAGAATAAATTTACCAGTCAGTTTCTTTCTCCAGAAGGGATAGTAGGGTGGCAGTACAAAAATGGCTCTGAGCACTATGGGACTCAACTGCTGTGGTCATTAGTCCCCTAGAACTTAGAACTACTTAAACCTAACTAACCTAAGGACATCACACACATCCATGCCCGAGGCAGGATTCGAACCTGCGACCGTAGCAGTCGCACGGTTCCGGACTGCGCGCCTAGAACCGCGAGGCCACCGCGGCCGGCCCGTGGCAGTACAGAAGTCTTTAAATTTTAGCTGATTCTTTTAATATTAGCGTAAACATAAATGCATTACATTTGTAATAAAATGTAGTAAATATTTGCAGAAATCGAAGAGTAATTAAAACGCAGTTTCTTGGTGAGATACCGCGCCGCATTTTTGTTTACTGTTAACGAATATTTGGTTCAAAAATGGTTCAAATGGCTCTGAGCACTATGGGACTCAACTGCTGTGGTCATCAGTCCCCTAGAACTTAGAACTACTTAAACCTAACTAACCTAAGGACATCACACACATCCATGTCCGAGGCAGGATTCGAACCTGCGACCGTAGCAGTCGCACGGTTCCGGACTGCGCGCCTAGAACCGCGAGACCACCGCGGCCGGCCAACGAATATTTGATTATAGGCTACGACAGACAAGAGATATTCGAAATTTCTATACGATATCCCCAAGGTTTTTAATCTGAGAGAAGTCCTCTGATTTTAGTTAGTTGAATAATGTTTCTTGGTAACATCAACATGACTGTTCTAACGCTTTTTCTATTTTTTGTGTTTTATCACGATTTTTAATTCATTAATAATAATGCAAGAACAGTGGCGACTGCTCTGGTCTTTAAGGATAACTGCACTTCTGCAACAAATGCTTCCAGCCAAGTTCAAAATGGTTCAAATGGCTCTGAGCACTATGGGACTTAACACTGAGGTCATCAGTCCCTTAGACTTAGAACTACTTAAACCTAACTAACCTAAGGACATCACACATATCCATGCCCGACGCAGGATTCGAACCTGCGACCGTAGCAGCAGCGCGGTTCCGGAATGAAGCGCCTAGAACCGCTCGGCCACAGCGGCCGGCTGCAGCAAGTTCTTCAAATAAACTTGCCTCAGTCGCTTGAAGAAGTAAACTTGAATAAGGTTTTTGCTCTAATGTAAACACCTCAGTAACTGCTTACAGAAGCTACTTGCTAGTGGACACAAAACTTTTTATAATACTTCGTATCCAGGTGCACCTTGACGCTGGCAGCACTCGGAGACAAATGAATATCTCTCAAGTAGAGCCAATTTTCTTCGCTTCTGGCAGCACAGGCGAAATCGTCAAGTTATCATTGCCAAACACTAGATCACTGTATAGATAGTTTTAGAAAGTCGATCGCGCCACTGGGGACTTCTTGTCAGCGATTACCGCGCCGACCTGTTCTTGTGCTTTGTTCATCTTAAGTTCAATGAGTTTATTGAGATCTGGTTTTACACATAAACAAAAACGGGCGTTTGCCTTGGCTGTTTTAGAGGTAACAAGAACAAAAAAAGCCGAGAGAAAGCTGTGGGCAAGGAAGTGGGCTAATGCAAGGAAACAAATTCACCCACGTTCTGTTACACAAGATTTGGTAGATACGACATCCTCAACTGAGAGACGTGGCAATTAATTAGAAAGATCCGCTTCAGTTGTGCTAATATTTATTTAAACCACGGGCAGTTTCGAGATCTTAAAATCCAATCTTCAGGTGCACAAAACTGTAGTATTTGGTAGCACGCAATGTGCGGTCGGGCCATCCAGTGCATGTTGCATGTTGGCGGAAGCTGTCCGCCGCTGGGAAGCCACACAGTAGGAAATTAATCATCACATTCTCTTACGTAACCAGCTGAGTGCCGTTATCTAAGAATGGCTAAATCATGCATTTCGAAGCTGCTGAACGTCATCAAACCTTTCTTAACGAAAATGAATACAGTCCTGAGAGAGGCTGTAAGCTGCGAGGAGAGGCTGTTGCTATATTACGATTTCTAGCTTCTGGCAGAGGTAAAGAGGACCTCAAACTTATTGCCATTAACTGAAACACGACGTGTTCCGCAGACATCTTCAGACTTTATATCTCTGCAGAAACTTTGTCCTTAAAGTTTCGTTATCATCATACCTTGTCATGTGTATTATATCGGCATGTAATCGCTCGTGTTCAGTGACAAAAGAAGAAGTTTTGTCGGGCTGTTGGCACAACAGTGCTACATATGCCACATGCTGGTCGTATGTCTGCCCGACAAAGAAAAATCGAAATTCGCCAGTTGGTCTGTCAAAACGCCTATACGTGTCCAATTTGTTGGTCGGTCAGTTGGTGTGTGTATAGGGTCCTTCTTAGAGAAAAACAGAGAAGCAAATCGTCGCTTTTCCATTGCAAGCCAGTGCACTTTTCTTAACCACAAGGCCCCTGCACTCGGTACCTGTTACTTGCAATGTTGGAGTGGTGCCAGGCGTGGTCCTGTGAATACTCAGAAAATTACAAAGCAGTACAAACCCCAAATCTTAAATCATTCTGCTGAACACACTCTCCATGGCAGGGAAATAAACAGCAAAGCATAAGACACCAGGAATGCGGAACAGACTTTCCAAGATGGTGCGAGCGTAAAAAGGCATTCCTCGCAATTATATGAATTTCCAGAAGTACGCTACGTTCTCTTACAGTGGAGAACGTGAACACTTTATCCTAATCACCTTCACTACAACAACCTGAGATCATGGGTAAACAATGCGTCATCGTCCCAAGACCAGATCTGAATGTCGCTGTTGTAAAGACGTCCGTCAACATCATTTAATTTGGCTACGCTTCCACCAATAACCGCGACAGCATTCATATAGAGTTTACAACCAGATGAGGACGTTATTATCTTCAATAATTTCGTCTAATATAAACACAAACCCTATCCGCATCTTTACCATTTGGTACACTTACGAATAGAAAATCAGATTCCGGAAAAAGAATGAGGATGGGACATGCATGCCTATCAGCTTAAACGATTTCCGACTGAAGACGAACCAGCACCGGAGCAAATATTCCACAAAATGTCCCGAAACTGCAAATATGGTTGCGGAAAAAACTGTGCATGTAGGACAAGTGGATCAACTTGTAGAGGAATGTGCGACTACTGCGATGGCCATGGGTGCACAAATCGGATTAACGTCACAGTCTCTGACATCAAAGACGACTTCGAAACTTTAAATTCTACAACGAAGTCCTGTCTATTGTTTTGTTTTTCATTTTTTAGAAAAGCAATTCTAACACTACTTATTTTTAGATAATGTCTTCATGTCACTGATTTTTGGACAGTGAATGAGCATCGCTTCCATGAACCATTTGAGCTTACAGCAGCCCACTTCATCTACTTCGTGACCATTAATCCTGATGTTAAGTTTCTCGCTGTTCTCATTTCTACTGCATCTCATTACTTTGGTCTTTCTTCGATTTACTCTCAGTCCATATTCTGTACGCATTAGATTGTTCATTCCGTTCAGCACATCATGTAATTCACTTTCACTCAAGATAGCAATGTCATTGCCGAATCGTATCATTAATATGCTTTCACTTTGAATTTTAATTACACCCCTGAACCTATATTTTATTCCCGTCATTGCTTCCTCGATGTACAGATTGAACAGTAGAGGAAAACACCCTTTTTAATCCGAGCACTTCATTCTTGGTCGTCCACTCTCATTATTCCTTCTTGATTCTTGTACATATTGTGAAACGTCCCCTTAGAAGAATTATACAAGACTGTGCTTAAACTGACACACAATATTTTTAGCGCAACGCAATCTGACTTTCAAAAATCCCTACAAAAGAATGGCCCTGACTAACATTAAACTATACCTTTCACAAATCACTTACCTCACAAAAATCTTCGTTACTCAAGCTACTGCAATACAGCGAGCGCCACTACTGCCAGCTGAATGAAAGATTCAAACTACGGAAGGCACTAACTACTGATAGGCATAGTTAGCAAATTAAAGATTTTAATAGAGAACAAACAATCTATTTACCTTAACAATGTTGAAAAATCATAATATACATAGCAGTTCATGACATCCAGTCTTACAAATTTCAAAACTCCGCCATCTCTCTCCCCACATCCACCACTGCTGGCGGCTCACCTCCAACTGCGCAACGCTACACGCTGTTCACACGCAGCTGCCCAACACTACAATGGCAGACAACAATGCAAACTAGCCACAGACTGCACACAGCACAACCAATGATTTTCATACAGAGCGCTACGTAACGTTGCCAATAAGAAAACATAAACAGCCTACTTACATAGCCCCATGCTCCCCACAAAAAAATTTACAAATTGTTTTGGGCAGTGGCCAATAATGATTTCATAAAATTTTTCATAATTACAATAACAAAGATATCAAATGCACACACTTACTGATACAATGTAGGTCAAAAGCTAAAATTTTCTCACAGTCCATAAAGACAGTCCTGATCATTCATCACAGTAAAATTGCAGAGTTTTTCTCAAAGTCTGAGCAGTAAAAGAAAATGCATGCGGAAGTAATGGGTTTCCATGCAGTCTTGAAGAAGTAGTGTTGTCCTTCCAATGGAAAGACAGTGCTGACTCTCGACGTGCAGACAGGTAATGGGCCACAACAGAGGAAACCCACAGCAGAGTCATTCGACATTTTGAAGAATATTGGTAGGTAGGTCCTCACAGAGTAGACCCACTGTAGTCCTGGTAGAGATTACGGTATTGGTGGGCCATCAAAGATGCAATAGTCCTTGTAGGGATATTGGTATTGGTGGGCCATCAAACGTGCAGACCCACTGTAGTCCTTGTAGAAATAATGGTATTGGTGGGCCATCAAAGATGCAGACCCACTGTAGTCCATGTAGAGACGGCCAGCAGCCATCTGTTGCGACTGTGCAGTTGCACAATCACCATCGAAGAGTCTTGCGGACAATATAGCAAGCCCATAAACCACCACTTGTGCACTCACAAAGTTTTTGGAATTGTCCTTAGGACCAGCAATGCTGTTATCCAGTCCCTTGCTGAATTATTAACACACGTGAAAACACTATCAGTCCCTACTTCTCACATATTGTCCATATACTATGACCAACAGAAACGTGTGCAGTGAAATGTAACTTACAAGTTACTTAATTTGATGAACTGGTGTCAATTACAATTTTATAACATAAGAATACAACAACAAAGGTACAAAATACATCATTAAAGAACATAACAATACAGATAACATTTGTAGTAAAACAGGCTTTACAAAAGAATAGAAATAAACATGTACATCAGTGTTACAGGAATTATGACATAAGTAAATATATAAAAGATCAGAATAACTTTTGAAACATCAACATGAGCATTAAAACAAAACAGAATAAATCATGTCTAAACATCTTTATGAAGAAAATAACATAGTATTTGAAAAATTCTACAACATAAATCTTATTAGCTAAACACATAAAGACAGGAAAAACACAAATATACAAGAGTACACAAACACATAGTGGGATAACACAAGGAAAGGACAGGGTTTGTTTTACTGCAGTATTTTCCAAACAAAACTTTCTTTACTTCTCAGAGATCTCCCTTCGTTCTTCATTATTTCCAAAAAGTCCCATCTATACCTGCTTTCTACACTTTTTTCGTGTAACTTCTCAATGCATTTCTTCCAATGCATCGCAACTCATTCTCTTATATAGTCTACCCCCTCTTAAGCTAACTTAAATCTACTGAGCTCAGATGCTAAACTAAAGGACGAGGCAATGCAGCAGTGCAAAACAATTAATACAAACAGCAATAAAAAAATGGAAATTGTCAAAGCAAGCTACAGTAAATCTAAATTACCAAGGAATGCAACATTACAACTAATATGAGCCAATGTGCAGCAACAAGGAAAATAAATCAGTAGTAAAACTGGCTTAACAGAGTAATACAAAGTGAAATTTAGTAGCACTATGCCTGGCAAACAGCAGCAGCAAATGCAATAACTTATATCTAAACATGACAAAGTTCAAGCAGAAAAATATTACAGTAAAGACAACAATGCAGATAAGGGAAATGTCTATTCACATCTTAATGTCTGTGTCATTAAAGTGGTGCACCACAACTTATTCTACAAAATAAATTACCAAGTACTTGAAAAGAAAATTATGAATGCAGTTCCTGTGAAGGTAAATGTCTTTTTGTGCTCCCTCATTTTTATGAAAAAAATTATTATTTACTCGATCTGTAGACAGAAAATATTTATATTAGTACATCTATAAATTTTATTTTAACCAATGCTGCAGTGCAGCTAGAAACTAGACATTAAACAAATTGAGTAAATAAATACATAAAGCAAGCCATATGGCATTTCTCTCAACTAGCAAGACAATAGCCGTGAAATGTTTCTCGTCATTTCATTAGGCAATTTAGTAAATATCATAAATTACGAGCTCCACAATGCAGCCATATGTTTTCAATTTCGACCTTGTCGTTTTTGTGATGCTTTCTACAAAGGAATGTCAATAGCGAGGTTAATGGCCTCTTTTTTTCTCCACCTGTGCCTCTGAAAGGTGCTCACTAATTACTTCTTTCCAGGTGACTGTCGCCCATCTGGGTGCCCACGACGCATTACGTGAAGGTCACTTAACTTTCTTACCGAAATATTTACGACACCAGTTTGCACAACAGTGACAGTCTCACATAAAAAATTTCACAGGTCGAGAATTTGCATTGCAAATGTGTAGAAACAAAATCCTATGAATATAACAGTGTCCAAAAAATTTTCAGTGCCATTGTGATACGTTCACACATGTACACACATTTCATAATTCTAAAGTACGATTCTTGGTTTCCAACATCCTTTTCCACAAATCAGAGTCCCTAACCATTACTCATTATTCCTTACCTCATTATACATATACATATTCATCGACACTTCTTCAATATTTCATCATGAGAAATACATAGCACAATAAACATTGCTCAACAACATAATACACATCGTCGTCGTAATAATAACATCATAACACCTCAGTCAAATCTCAAAAACGTCATAGCTTTCTGCAATAATTTCAAACCCTAAAAAATATTCTCTGCTCATTTCAATAGTGTCATCTACCTCAAACGTACCTTAAAAATCATGATCTCATACCAAATACACCATTCAAAGCTCTCATAGTATCACAATGGTTCTGAAAAAATATGAAGAGTTCACAAAGTACAGACAAAATACAATTTCGTAAGTGTGAAGTTATCCAACTGTGTAATTATGTAAACATCTGTCACTGACATAGTAAAAAAAAAGTTTCTCTCTCTGTTAAATGATCTGATAGCTGTGTAATTTATGTGTTAGAGAAATATGGTACCAATGTGTAAAGTTGTATAAGCAAATACCATATTAGCTAGGGCTCCTTGTGCTTGCCACACACATGGTACACAAAGTAAGCGTGTACCCCCCTGAGGATTAATGTAATTATACCCTCAGGTGTTACAGATTACAGCAATGGAATGAAATGTATCATGGAAAACCTTTGTAATTCAAAAATCTTGAAAAATAAATGGTTCAAGTACAAAATTAATCACTCAAATGCGTGTCCTGTAACGCTAAATGTGCGTCTTGTTGTAAGACAATTCTGTGGAAGTGTCATAGTTATCGTCCTCTGTAAGCAAAGTTCTGCTGAAGTCAATGTACTTACCTCGTAATAAACGAAGTGAATTGCTTTGCATATAGATATCTTAGTTATTGCGCTTATTGCCACGATGAAGGAAGTACTGTGCTGTAACGTATTGTTGTGCTACAGAAAAGGCTGTCTCATTGTAGTTACTACTAAAACATGTTTTACTTTCCAGAATAATACAGAAAAACTGTGCAGATATAAAACAGAAACACTGAAAAAGCAACATTGTAAATTGTCACTCATTAGTAGCGTCGTGATAAAATCGTGTAGCTGTCACATAAACTAACCACTGTGTCATCTGGTATCTCACAGAAAGTACTTTAAATCCAGAACGTATTTTCAACCAAACCAAAATGTTGCATTAAAATCTCATTAGCAGCACTGGTAAATGTTCTAAGTACGTAAGCCTTATAGTGGTTACGTAATCGTGCAACTAACAAGCAACAATGTACAAATACAACACTGTGTTGTCTGTTCACTATAACAATGCATTCGTAATTTCTGTTTAAAAATGTTCCCTAGGTTCTAGACTGGGTATTTAACTTCAAACATTGTTGCATGTTAACAGTTTCTTAAGTCTGACAACGCATACTAGAAATCTGAAGTGAAAAGTTTTATGGCAAAGACAAAGTTAAAAAGCAGATTATCTTTCAATAAACGGTTTTACATGCGAAATGTGGTGTAAACCTTTACTCTTCCTAGTACGCAGAGTTTCAACTTCAACGCAATTATCATGCGGTATACGTCGGTAAAGAATACTGGAATTTTGCTCAAGGTTAGCGTCTATGTTATTTTTCTCTGAGCCAGCCGGCGCACGTGGCTGCTTGCGGTGCGAGTCATTGTCTGTTTCTTTGTTGGCGCGCGTTGTTATTGGGATTTGGAGACCTAACTTCTACAAATTCACCTTGTCGAGAGGGCCCTACTCTGTTTGAATCCCGCCAGTTCTGATGGAATTCAGCTCTGTCGTTACAATCATATCGTCTGTCGTCATGTCGGTAGATTCCATAGTTTCTTTCTTGTCGGTCACGTGGTGGAGAATTTCTCCCGGAATCATAACTGCGTGCTGAACTGTTGCGTCTGAAGTTATTCTGTCTCCCTTGATAATAATTATTTTGGTTCCCAAATTGTCTGTTTCTGTGATTGTCTCTGTGATAGTCACTACTGTGGAGAGGTAATCTTTCCCTGTAATTATTACTACTCTGCCAACAGTTGTCATACGGGTGGTGTCTGTTTTGTTCGCGATTTGCGTTGTAAGAATAGCCTTGTCGTGTCCAGTTATTATTTCTGTCGTCACGGAATTGTGACGGATGTGACCTTTAGTGATTGTTTTCCTGTTTTCGCATCCCGTGACTGTCTGTGTCAATTTAGTCCCTGAAAAGCTTCAATGTCGTCTTTGCAACGTCCTGTCAAAATAATATGCTGTAAATGTTCAGGTAATTTGATTAAGCAAATGCGGATGAGTTCTGTGGGGCTGTATGGGTTTGACAGGTACTGATTCTTGTGGAACATGTCTTCAAAATATTTCACAAGACTGGAAAATTCAGATTGTTCGAAATGTTTCATCATTGTGATGCCATGTTTTACTCGGTCTTGTGTAGCTTGAGACCAATATGCTGAGAGGAAGGCATGGTAAAATTCTCCTTCACTGTGGCAATCGTGAATGACCGATCACATTCTTACAGCTGGTTCATTCTCAAAGTAGCCACATATAAATTCTAATCTGTGTTCTAATGACCAGTTGGGAGTAAAACAATGAGAGAATTGATGAAGCCACGCTTGTGGATGAATGTCGTTGCCAGAATTCTTAAATGTTTTGAATTTATGTGTAGTAATGAACAGCTTATAGTCAAAATCATCATGTCGGCGAGTCGCATGTCGGTCATTGTTACGTAGTTTCGGCGGTTCCATCCCAAAATTCGGTGTACCTTGCCAATTTCTTTCATAATTTCCGAAGTGCCCTGTGTTATTATTTTGTGGCTGTTCCGTATTTCTATGTCCCTCTTCCCGTATTGGAGCGCGAGTGCCCTCTGAAATACGTAATTCTTGTATTACCTGTGTCAGCTGATCTTGTACTTCCCGGATTTCTCTTTGGTGTTGCGTATTAATTTGATTTAGATTTTGTTTGAATTTCCTAATTTGTTCGCACTCTTCTGTGTCATTAAAGACTACCGGTTTTGTGTCACTCAGATTATCATCTACCTTCGTAGATAAATTATTTAGCTGATCCGAAAGTTCAACTACTTTCTCTGATAATGAACTAATTTCCTCCATGTGTCTTTCTGAACCAATTTTCAGAGTATCTACTGTGTCCTTTAAGTTTTCTTGAGTTTTTGCAAGTTGCATAACCGAATCGGTAGATGCAACTGTGTCAATTTTAGCTTGCAAGGTCTCATGATTTTGATGAACAATAGTTTGCAGTTCTTTTATGGCTGCTTCGTGATTCTGTAATGCATTTTCATGCCGCGAAAAAATAGGTTGAAAATGCTCACAAATCTGTGTTTTTACGTCATTACAGACTTTTTGACATTTCGATTCATTGTTATGTAACTCAGTAGTTAAATCTTCACGTGTTTGTTCCAGTGTGGTGTCTAACTTTTGAAGCTTTTGCTGTGTTTGTCTCTGATTTTGTTCCATTGCGTCTAACTTTTGAAGATATTGTTCCATTGTGTCTAACTTTTGAAGATTTTTTCCATTGTATCTAACTTTTGAAGCTTTTGTCCCATTTGTTGCATTAATTGTAATAACAATGCACTGGTGTCTGAAACATGTTCCTCACTGCTATTCGGCAATGCATTTGAACCGGCAATATTCGCAGTTTGAAAAGCAGAAAATTTGTCTTGACTTATTTGAGAAAACGGTGAGGACGCAAAACCTGAATCTACAGTATTTGCAAGATTGTGTCCTGTCATTTCGGATTCCTGAGGCAAGCTGTTGCCGACCGATCGATCGATAATGCTTCCCTGTTCACTACCTGTTTCACTGTCTACACCATTATTTGACGCCCACTCCATTTCCCTATGCACGGTTACCAAATTACTACTTTGAATGTCTGTTAATTCATTACACAGTGGTGCTGGTAAGCTACGCTCGTCGTCACTATTATTTCTCAGTTTACTTCGGAGCCTAGTGTTACGTTTTTCACACGCCATTATTGTCACAATATTTCACACGACAACACAGAAAAGCACAATTTGAAGAGCAAAATAAGAAAACACATTAACATAGCACTGAAAATAATATCTAGTTAATTGCAAGCGCAGCTGCGAAATAATTGGTGCAAATTTACATGCGTGCCACACCTGTTTTACTGTACAACAATGAAAGACTGCAACTACAAAGGAGATACTCTCTACAATTACGCGCTGGCAATAAACAAAATCTACACTAATTACACAAACTACAAGAAAAAATCAGAAGATTCCAGTGAGGTATCCTCGGCTAAGGGTCGACATATGAAACGTCCCTTAGAAGAATTATACACGACTGTGCTTAAACTGACACACAATATTTTTAGCGCAACGCAATCTGACTTTCAAAAATCCCTACAAAAGAATGGCCCTGACTAACATTAAACTATACCTTTCACAAATCACTTACCTCACAAAAATCTTCGTTACTCAAGCTACTGCAATACAGCGAGCGCCACTACTGCCAGCTAAATGAAAGATTCAAACTACGGAAGGCACTAACTACTGATAGGCATAGTTAGCAAATTAAAGATTTTGATAGAGAACAAACAATGTATTTACCTTAATAGTCATAAAAAGTCATAATATATATAGGAGTTCATAACATCCATTCATACAAATATCAAAACTCCGCCATCTCTCTCCCCACATCCACCACTGCTGGCGGCTCACCTCCAACTGTGCAACGCTACGCGCTGTTCACACCCAGCTGCCCAACACTTCAATGGCAGACAACAATGCAAACTAGCCACAGACTGCACACAGCACAACCAGTGATTTTCATACAGAGCACTACGTAACGTTGCCAATAAGAAAACTTAAACAGCCTACTTACAAATTGTATATTACCCGTCTCTCCCTATAGCTTACCCCTACTGGCCGGCCGCTGGTGGCCGAGCGGTTCTGGCGCTACAGTCTGGAACCGCGCGACCGCTACGGTCGCAGGTTCGAATCCTGCCTCGGGCATGGATGTGTGTGTTGTCCTTAGGTTAGTTAGGTTTAAGTAGTTCTAAGTTCTAGGGGACTTATGACCTCAGCAGTTGAGTCCCATAGTGCTCAGAGCCATTTGAACCATTTTTTTTACCCCTACTTGTCTCAGAATTTCGAACATCTTGCACCATTTTATATTGTCGAAGGCTTTTTCCAGGTCGAAAAATCCTATGAATGTGTCTTGACTTTTCTTTAGTGTTGCTTCCATTATCAACCGCAATGTCATAATTGCCTCTCTCGTTCCTTTACCTTTTCTAAACCCCAACTGATCGTCATCTAGCACATCCTCAATTTTATTTTCCAATCTTCTGTATATTATTCTTGTCAGCAACTCGGATGCATGAGCTGTTAAGCTGATAGTGCGATAATTCTCTCACTTGTCAGCTCTTGCAGTCTTCAGAATTGTGTGGATGATATTTTTATGAAAGTCAGATGGTATGTCGTCAGACTCATGCGTTCTACACATCGTGTGTAGTCGTTTTGTTGCCATTTCCCCTAATGATTTTAGAAATTCTGATAGAATGTTATCTAACCATTCTGCCTTTTTTGATCTTAAGTCCTCGAAAGCTCTTAAATTCTGATTCTATTAGTGGCATCCCTGTCTGTTCTAATTCGACTCCTGTTTCCTCTTCTATCACATCATACCCTCATAGAGGCTTTCAATGTATTCTGCCCACCTATCCGCTCTCTCTTCTGCATTTAGTGGTGGAATTCCCATTGGACTCTTAATGTTACCACACTTGCTTTTAATGTCATCGTAGGTTGTTTTGACTTTTCTTTATACTGAGTCTGTCCTTCTGACAATCATTTCTTTTTCGATTCCTTCACAGTTTTCGTGCAGCCATTTCATCTTAGCTTCCCTGCATTTCCTGTTTATTTCATTCCTCAGCGACTTGTATTAGGTTAGGTTACTGTACTTTATTTATTATTGTTTTTGATGGAAAACTGACTGCTGGACTGTACTCCACACTCCACCATCCCCTGCCCCCACTTTCCACCATCACCAACACCAACTTTCGGTCAACGCTGCTCCCAGTTTTTCAGAAAACTGGCTGCTCTGGTCAACACTACAGACACCAGAAAGTGCTCTAAACTGTCCAACACTCTGCTACCCCCAACCCCCACTTTCTGCATTTCCTCAATCCCAACTTTTTCTAATCACATGTGTATGTGTTCACCTTGGAGTTCTAGACCGACTGCCCTAGATCACTATACGACCACCAAAGGGTGTTCAAACCATTCTACAGCCACCCTTCCCCCCCCCCCCCCCTCTCCCTCACCCCAACTCTCACTCCTACTCTCACTTTTTATCCATTGCATATGTGACATAGGCAGCAATACCACCCAAAACTCTTTAACTGCCACTCCACTAACGAAAAGGTCTCAGCTGTTGGTGCAAGTATTACTGCATGTTCTAATCAAATAATTACAGCGCTGTAGATTCGTGGGAAACGCCCAACTCTGTCGGTGCTCACCTGAGATTCAGACCCTAAAATTTTCGTGCTTAGTTCATACATTTTCAGTACTGTATCACACCCTTTGCACTCACACATCTTTCAGGGTACTTAGTGTGAAAGGATGGGACAGTAAACTATTGCAAAAGTACAGGAAGAGTTGCCCCTACCAATCTACATATGATCAGATGCTGGGGATAGGGCATATTAATTATTTCACACATACCAACACAGTCACACATCGCTCAGAGCACTTGAGATGAAAGGAAGGGATAGCAATTGATTGGATACTATCCTACTGCCAACCTCACTTGGAACGAAGCTCAGCCAGATGAAAGTCACCCATCACAGATTCAGCAGCAGAAACGCCAGAGATTTGTCCTGGATTGTCTACATGCAACTGAGAAACGAAACCCTAACATATCTACTAGAAAAACAGTAATTGAAAGAATCATCAACTCAAAAAAAAAAAATCAAGTAATCCAACAACTTAACACCACTCAAAAGCAAACAGCACTGATGATTCAAATACATACACAGGCACACACACGCGGATCATGGTAAATGCATCACTGCACTTGTACAAGGAAACATCGAAATTAATTTGGAAAAACAACACCCGCCTTCCCCCATTCATAAACAACGAACGATAATGCAACATAAATCGGAACTTAACGAAAAAGCATTGTAATAACGTTGCACAGCTATCGAAAAAGGTTCCCTCACAACCATAATGATGTGTTCTCCTTGGCGTGAGTTAGCATACTAAGGACGTAAGAACCACCCCTACCTTCCCCTTCCTACCCTCTTTCCTCCATCCCTCCCATTACCCTAACCCTCATACAGGTAGAAGCGGTTCTTCTGACCTGTTCCAGATTCTTGTTGGCAACGGTACACAAATGCTTCCACTGCCAGCAGACAGATTGCATTATTCTGTGAATTTTTTTTTCAGCCCCTGGAACAACACCGAAATTTCGGAGAACTCTCCAGAACACATTTTATAGTGTCCGCTGGCTGGGAGAAGAGACTACCAATATCTGGGACAACTGCAAGCAGGTGCTGTGGCAGAGCACGTTGGCTTGGATGGCTAGCGCTATCGACTCAGACAAAAGCTCCAATGGGCTACAGAACAAAGCAAGATAAATGACAGCTCTTCTGAACAAAAGCGAACATATGTTGTTGGTCTAAAAGGGCAGCAGCGGCCCACGTCCCCCTGCGGTGACCGACTGCTCCCACTGATGCCCACTATTCTGTGAGAAACATTTCAGTGGTACTGCTGTATTTATCGTCAACTTACCTCTTGTAAGCGACCATCTATTAAAAAACACAATTGAGACAGAAATAAAACAGTCATGGTTGCACGAAAATGAGTACAGTCGATTTCTATTAGTTTTATCAGCAAAACGGGTATACTTTGAGAGCATTCCATGTGTTCAAATTGTAAGTTACCGCGCAAGAGGGCATCACCCTCATTTCAAACAGTTGAATTATCAATATAGAAAGGTATCTATACAGTCATTTTTATATTCAGCTGCAAGCTCTCTCTCTCTCTCTCTCTCTCTCTCTCTCTCTCTCACTGTCTGTCTGTTTTGTGACATCCAGCGATATGAAAAGAAAGGAACTACAGCACTGCTGCCAATTACAGATTAGCAAACTGCAGAGCTCAGAATGTCCTCGTTATTTCGAAACTTTCATCTTACAATGTTAACAGATTTTTTTCAGTCTGATGGCCAAAATTACATGGTTTGAGAGTATACCTGGTGTTCAAATCTGTGTCTGTAAATAAATTGAAATGCGCATGGGTATTACAAAAATTTCAGACACATGAAATAACATTACAGGATACAATATTTCATGCTACCTATCTGTTCATATGTCGGAAAAAAGGGCCATTTTACATTTGGCAACAACAAGCTAAAATTCAAAAGCGCACTGTTTTTACACTATGTGAAGTCCAGTTTTATTAGTACAATGATATATCGCGCTGGCATTTATGAAATGTAAAAAGCAATTCGTCAAAGCATGCCTTGTAATGGAACCTCTCAATGTTCAGTAGAGAATCCTATTAGATTCTACTGATACATTGAAAACAAATACTGTCTGCATGCTGACATTTGAAGTATTTGCTCCGTAATTCCCTCTACAGACCAGTGTAAAGTTTTTGTCGACTGTACTTGAAGAAGAAACCATACCTAGCAGACTATCATTCGCAGTAGCAACAGCTTCTTGTGCTGTAGCAATTTGGTCGTCACAAAACAGCCTGTTTCTTGCAATATGCTCACAAGGCAGAAAAAAACACAATCATTTTTAGATCCCACAACAAGCTATAATTCAAGAGGACGTTTTTTGTACAGTATGGCAGGTCTCATTTTATGATGCAAAGGCATATCGTGTTGGCGTTTACAAAACGTAAAAAAGTGGCTGGAAGCTTGTAACACCGAAAATACAGATAAAAAACCTTCTACAGCTTCCAAAATTTTTCGTCATTTAATAACTGGTGATAAACGGTAATAAACTGCTAATTCTAATCTGTAACTTTTATTACAGAAACTGTATTTAATATGTGATGGATGTAATAGTGTACTATTTGTGAATGTATCTAACTGATTGTAATTACAATGTAAATATTGAAAATTACTGGGTAATCACGAAGCGAACTGTGTTTAAAAGTGTCGATAAGAATGCCGAAATGCTGTGGTCGTGCCGTTGTTTAAATTTGCGTATGGAGAGTCTCTGTTGCGCTGCAAGCAGAGAGGAGACAGAACAGCTTGAATCTTGAACGAGTGCGGAAGTGTTTGCGCGGCGCACCCACAGATGTGGTATGTAGCAATGATCTTGCCGGTGCAGGCGCACATACTCCGCTAGCCCGCAATTATTGAGAGCACGTTTGGAGTGACAGGCGGAGGAAGCTGCAATTCCATTGCCAGTCCCATAATTATCTGTGGTTCTGGAAACAAGTCATCTTTCACAACCAGCAGCGGCTCGTTGTTGTTTATTTATTTATTTATTTTATTTTGATCCAACATCAACTGATTACAAAAAAAGGTTTTTTTTGTTCCAGTCTTCTGGATAAGTCAGAGCCTTACTTACTAGGGTTATATTATTGGCTGGCACTTTTATCTACACAACTTTTTCTAAATTTAGTTAAGAGAACAGAGTTACATATATGGACTATACATAAAAAAATTGTTATTGCCATACTTAGATTAAGGAATCTACAGTTTGTAACACAGTATTCATATCTGACATTCAAATATTTACAGTTTGTGACACAGTCTAAGATCTGAGATTACATATATTTTTAGATAGATGGTCTTCCATCATACGAGTGTACTAAATCTAGAAACTCATCTCTTGAATATACAGGATTGTTTAGGAGCCATAATTTTAATTTCATTTTTAGTTTTGTAATGGGCAATTTGGAGATACTGGGATGGAAGCAATTCAGTAGTTTTATGCCTGCATAGTGAGGGCTTTTCTCATAAAGTGTTGTGCTATGAGAGATGATGTGGGGTCTCTCTCTACCTCTAGTGTTGTGAACGTGTATTTCTTTATTAAGTGTTTTGTTATTGTTTACTGCCATAATGATTATCTTCAGCACATACAGGTTATGAACAGTTAGTATTTTAAATTCTTTAAACAAATTTCTGCAGGACTCCCTGGCACATTTCTTTCCCATAATTCTAAGTGCCTTCTTTTGTAAGGTAAGTACACTTTTCATGTTACCTTTACTGCTGGATCCCCATACCTCTATCCCATAACTTAGATGGGATTCAAATAGTGCAAAATGTATTTGCCTCAGAGTGGTGATGTCAGTTTTCTTAGGACATATATGGTAGTACATAGCTTTTTGCAAATATCATTCACATGATCAGACCAGTTTAACTCTGCATCTAGTGTCAGGCCAAGAAATTTGGTCGAGTATTGTTTTTTAATGTATTCGTCACCCATTAAGATTTGGTTTTCATGAGTTTTTTGCCTCCCAAGATCAAATTCAATATAGACAGATTTATTTGTGTTTAATTTTAGTTTGTTTTCATTAAAATACTGCAGAATTAAGCCTGCTGCAGTATTGGATTCCACTTCGAGCTGTGAATAGCTTGGATTGCTGCATGTTAACATGGTATCATCTGCATATAAGATAGCTGTTGCATGGTTTGTTATGGATTGAATATCATTTACATAGATAATAAAAAGAAGTGGTCCTAATATTGACCCCTGTGGAATACCAAAATTTATGTCAGTGGTGTTTGATTTGTATGCTCCCTCTGTAGTGCTAATAGACACAAACTGCTTCCTATTTGTCAAGTAGAACCTCATCAGATTATGGGCTGTGCCTTGAATGCCATAGTTCCACAGTTTGTCCAGCAATATGGTCGTATCAACACAGTCAAATGCTTTTTGTAAGTCTAGAAAGATGCCACATACATGTTCTTTATTATCTATTGCTTGAGTGACACCTTCGATTAAGTTGGATGCTGCTGTGATGGTGGATGACCCCTTGACAAACCCATACTGCCCCTTAGAAATAACTTTTTTGCATACCAGGAAGTTCCAAATTCTTATATATATTACTTTCTCAAAGATTTTGGATATTATTGGAAGAACAAAAATGGGTCAAAAGTTTTCTACTAAATTCCCGTTTCCTTTTTAGAAAATAGGCACAACTCGGGCAATTTTCAACTCATCTGGAAATAGACCATGTTCCATATGAGAATTGGTAACTGTTGATAAACGTGATGCAGTTTTATGTATACATTTCTTAAGAGTGTCCAGACTAAGACCATCATATCCTGCTGCATGGGAATTCTTTAAGCTACTCACTATTTTAATTATTTCTTCTTTACTTGTTGGCATTAAAAATATACTTCCTGACACTGGTTTTCCTCTGAATTTGTATTTATGATTTTTAAGCTGATTGTTTATGTTGGAGCCAACAGAAGCAAAGTAATTGTTAAATGGATCTGCTATCTTATTCTGATCAGTTTCTATTGTGCCGTTTATCAGCAAGTGATTTTCAGTTGTATGGTTCCCAGATTTACCTATTTCTCTATTTACTAGTGACCATGATGTTTTGGAGATATTATTTGAGTTCTGAATGACACTTTCAAAATGTTTCTGTTTTTCTGAAATTAGGAGGTCTAAATAGTATTTCTGATACTTTTTGAACTCTTCTTTTAATTTTTTATTGCTCAAGTCATTTAACATAGCATACTAATACCATCTTAGTTTTTCTCTAGCCTCAGTGACTGAACTTGATATCCAGTTTCAGGTTACAGCATGTGACTGAATTCTCTTTTTTATTAATGGGCAGGCTTGGTTAAGAATGTAGAATAGTTCACTTGAGAATATGCCATAACTATGAAGTGTCGTTAGAACACTGTTCCAATCCACATTCCTTAGTATATTATTCAACTGAGTTATATTTTGGTCTGTATTCATCCTAATATATCTATAGCAACTGTGTGTAGGAACCTTTTTTATGTGCACACTTAGTTCTACTGCATGGTGGTCTGACAAAGCACTTATAATAACAGAAGATGTAAGATCGTAACGATGAATGTTGTTGGCGATATTCTTCATCGTCCACACAGCTACAACATCGTAAGAATGTTAACTGACAATGTGTAACCAATATTGTACATGCATTACCCACTGGCATTTCTTTCACTAACTTCAATGGCTAACTTTCTTGAATAATAACCTCCAATAGCTAAAACTTGTAGGGCACCAAAGATTATTTGCTTAATTTTCTTTGCCTTTACATTCCTTAGGATTCTGGATATTCATTGTCCTAGTGGGCTGGCGATCATTTAATTATCCTTTTGTCGCTAATAAGTATTTTTATATTAAATTACCTGGTGCCGTGCCCCCCGCCCCCCCCCCCCCCCCCTCGTGTGGTTCGAGAGCGATTACACTAAGTTTTCAAAATTATTACAGTATTTAGATTAAGATTAGAATCGATTCTTCCTTCAGAAGGTGGTTGCACACTTTTCTCCTACTAACGAGTATTATTTTCCTCCAGTACCGATGGCCTCACTCACAGTACAATTTCGTTACCCATACATGATCACTGTCAATTATATCGCAAACCCAGTAGGCTAATTAGGAACGGGGAGATTACAAGCTGTTGCAAGTAGACCTCCCATCTCCCCAGCAGCCGAAGGCCCTGATCCGTTGCTGGGAGCACATGGTAGGCCAGTGGACCTTAGAACAAAGTGAGACACCTGGTCAGTTTATGGAACAAACAGGAGACACACATGTTGCTCTGCGAGTGCTACATCCCCTGCTGATTGCAGATGCCTCTGGTTGAGTTTGCTGTTCTGCAATAGAAAATTTATTGGGGCAATTGTATTTAACGTGAGCTCACCTCTTATAAGCGACCTTCTATTAAAAACAAAATCGCATCCCTTATGACATGACAGTCCCATCCACATCATTTTCTTTGCACATGTAGGAACAGTAACGACAGTAACTTGACGTTCCAGCTGTATAACATTTCCGGTTCTACATCTGCATCTACACTTACACTCCGCAAGCCACCCAACGGTGTGTGGCGGAGGGCACCCATTGTCGTTACCTCCCTTTCCTGTTCCAGTCGCGTATGGTTCGCGGGAAAAACGACTGCCGGAAAGCCTCCGTGCGTGCTCGAATCTCTCTAATTTTACATTTGTGATCTCCTCGGGAGGTATAAGTAGGGGGAAGCAATATATTCGATACCTCATCCAGAAACGCACCCTCTCGAAACCTGGACAGCAAGCTACACCGCGATGGAGAGCGCCTCTCTTGCAGAGTCTGCCAGTCGAGTTTGCTAAACATCTCCGTAACGTTATCACGCTTACCAAATAACCCTGTGACGAAACGCGCCGCTCTTCTTTGGGTCTTCTCTGTTTCCTCTGTCAACCCGACCTGGTACGATCCCACACTGATGAGCAATACTCAAGTATAGGTCGAACGAGTGTTTTGTAAGCCACCTCCTTTGTTGATGGACTACATTTTCTAAGGACTCTCCCAATGAATCTCAACCTGGCACCCGACTTATCAACAATTAATTTTATATGATCATTCCACTTCAAATCGTTCCGTACGCATACTCCCAGATATTTTACAGAAGTAACTGCTACCAGTGTTTGTTCCGCTATCATATAATCATACAATAAAGGATCCTTCTTTCTATGTATTCGCAATACATTTCATTTGTCTATGTTAAGGGTCAGTTGCCACTCCCTGCACCAAGTGCCTATCCGCTGCAGATCTTCCTGCATTTCGCTGCAATTTTCTAATGCTGCAACTTCTCTGTATACTACAGCATCATCCGGGAAAAGCCGCATGGAACTTCCGACACTATCTACTAGGTCATTTACATATATTGTGAAAATATATAGATGTATAAAATCTGAAAAATTGTGGTATGTCCATACTCAGAACAGCTGGGTATCGTTTCACATTGCCCAGTAGCAAAACCCTCGCGCCACACTGTATTTACCACATATTTGTCGAGGAATAAAGGGTGTAACTACAATTAACACCCCCTTGCGTCTTTTATTTATGTTACGAACGTTCCTGCACGATAGCAGGCATAAGCCTGAGCAGAAAGAACTGGCACGCATACTGTAGAAAGAGTCACTTTGGAGAATCTAACTAACTTCTGTGAAAACGTCACCTCACCGCCAGACGTATCACCCCCATGAGGTTCCTCAACTTCACGACTTCCATGAAGTGATTTAACATGCAGGTTTTCCAGCCAATCTGAAACAAGGACAGACTGCAATTTAACAAGCCCGCCCCTCTTAGTGACTGGGAGGGGCTGTGATGTCCTTTTTTCGTATTTTAATACTCTTCAGTGTTTTTTTTTAATTTAATCAACACAGTGGGGTCTTATTTTCAGACAACCTAGATCATACGAATTTGTCAACTAAGGCATCAGGGCTGTATACTAGAGTAAAATTCTTGATAGATAGATGACACTGCAGCACGTTCATTCAGATTAATTATCAGACATATGCACTAAAGTATACCAGGCAGCCTCCTACACCTGTGCAGTTTCGCCCTCCATATATTCAAGCTGCGGTGTAGAAGTAGTGTCCTTGATTCATAATCAAACCATCCTTGGTCTTGGGTTTGAAACCCGTCAACACTTAAATTTTGATTAATTATAAGCACTGGTGACCGAAGACTTCCGGCATAAGAAGTCACCCTCTTCTGCCAACAGCCTTGTCAAAGAGGGTGGAGGAATGGACAGAGGATCAGGAGAACACCCTTGGGGTGGGAAACTGCCCCTAAAGGAAGAAGAATCAGCAATGATCACCGGCATGAGGATGCACAAGGCAATGGAAACCACTGTATTAAGGACACATAACATGTATCCACAGGACACATGGTCCGTAATTGAAAAGTATCATGATGATCTGTTCATTGGCAAAGGATTTCAGAATAGTCCCACATTCACATCTCTCGGAGTAGACTGCCATGGGGGAGGTAACCATGAGAAAACGATTCAGTAATCGACAAAAGGATAACGTTCTAAGAGTCAGAGTGTGGAATGTCAGAAGCTTGAATATGGTAGAGCACCTAGAAAATCCGGAAAGGGAACTGCAACGGCTCGGTCTATATATAGTAGAGGTCATTGAAGTGAAATGGAAAGAAGACAAGGATTTCTGGTCAGATGAGTAACAACAGCAGAAAATGATATAATGGGAGTATGATTCGTTATGAATAGGAAGGTAGGGCAGGGAGTGTGTTACTGTGAAATGTTCAGTGATAGAGTTATTCTTATCAGAATCAACAGCAAACCAATATCGACAATGATAATTCGGGTATACATGCTGACATCACAAGCTGAAGATGAAGATGGTTGGTTGGTTGTTTGGGGGAAGAGACCAAACAGCGAGGTTATCGGTCTCATAGGGTTAGGGACGGATGGGGAAGGAAGTCGGCCGTGCCCTTTCAAAGGAACCATCCCGGCATTTGCCTGGAGCGATTTAGGGAAATCACGGAAAACCTAAATCAGGATGGCCGGACGCGGGATTGAACCGTCGTCCTTCCGAATGAAGATGAAGAGATAGAGAAAGTATATGAGGAAGTTGAAAGGGTAATACAATACACTAAGGTAGATAAAAATCTAATAATCATGGTGGACTGGGATGCAGTTGTACGGGAAGGAGTAGAAGAAAAAAAAGTTTACAGGAAATTATGGGTTTGGGAGAAGAAATGAGAGAGGAGAAAGACTAATTGAGTTCCATAATAAATTTCAGCCAGTAATAGCGAATACTCTGTTTAAGAATCACAAGAGAAGAGGTGTGCTTGGAAAAGGCTGGGTGATGTGGGAAGATTTCAGTTAGATTACATCATGGTCAGACAGAGACTCTGAAATCAGATTCTGGATTGTAAGGCGTACCCAGGAGCAGATGTAGACTCAGATCACAATGTTGAAGTGATGAAGAGTGGGCTGAAGTTTAAGAGATTAGTCAAGAAGAACCAATACACAAAGAACTGGGATACAGAACTACTAAGGAATGACGAGTGTTCTTTAAGGCTGTAGATGCAGCAATAAAGAATAGTCTAATAGGCAGAAGGGATATGGGATCCAGCATTAGAATCAGAATTCAAGAGAGCTTTGGAGGACTTAAGATCAAACAAGGCACAAGGGATCGATAACATTCTAACAGAATTTCTAAAATCACTAGGGGAAGTAGCAACAAAGCAACTATTTATGTTAGTGTGCAGAATGTGTGAGTCCGGCAATACACCATCTGACTTTGGGAAAATATCATCCACAGAACTCCGAAGACTGCGAGTGCTGATAAGTGCAAGAATTACCACACAATCAGCTTAACAGGTCATGCATCCGAGTTGCTGACAAGAATAATTTACAGAGAAAATTGAGGATGTCTTAGATGACGATCAGATTGGCTTTAGGAAATGTAAAGGCACCAGAGAGGCAATTCTGACGTTGCAGTTGATAATGGAAACAAGACTAAAGAAAAATCACATTCATAGGATTGGCCGACCTAGAAAAAGCGTCCGCCAATGTAAAATGGTGCAAGGTGTTTGAAATTCTGCGAAAAATAGGGGTAAGCTATAGGAGAGCCGGGTAATACACAATATGTACAAGAACCAAGAGGGACGACCAAGAACGTAATGCTCAGATCAAAAAGAGTGTAAGACAGGGATGCAATCTGTACATCAAAGAAGCAATGATGGAAATAAAAGAAAGGTTCAGGAGTGTGTGTCGAAGCAAGCTGGGGTCATCTTGTTTTTTCCCATCTGCCTCCTTAAATTCGTTTTTTCAATCTGAACAAATTACCATCAACATACGTGAGTATAATCTGCATTTTTATAATAGAGAAAGATTGGCCCTCAGTTTTAAAGTACATAACACCAGATCTAATTTTGGGCCTAGTTTTATGTATGTAACTGATTTTATAATTTATTTTGACTATTCTAGTCAGTATCTTTCATTATAGGGCTAAATCAGTAATTGTTTTGTAACTTAAATTCTATTGTTGGCATATAAACAAATATAAATTCTGCACTAATTATAAATGTTTGGAAGACGAAGTGTAGTAATCTTAAAGTATCTCTTTGGCTCTATTCGAAAACATGTTAGCAAAACTAGCCCTTACAGTAGACAGTCTGTATGTCCACCCCCTATTCTTTAGCCAGTACATAGACACCGAGGACAACAAACAAAGAAACAAAGTAGGCAAACCACTAAAAGTGGAATTAAAATTCAAGGTGAAAAGGTATATATGATACGATTCGCCGATGACATGTCTATCCTGAGTGAAAGTGAAGAAGAATTAATGATCTGCTGAATGGAATGGACAGTCTATTGGGTACAGAATACGGATTGAGAGTAAACAGAAGAAAGACGAAAGTAATGAGAAGTAGCAGAAATGAGAACAGCGAGAAACTATCTGGATTGATGGTCACGAAATAGATGAGTTAAGGAACTATGCTACCCAGGCAGCGGAATAACCAATGACAGGCAGAGCAAGGAAGACCTCAGAAGCAGGCTAGCACTGGCAAAAAGGGCATTTCTGGCCAGGAGAAGTCTACTAGTATGAAACATAGGCCTTAACATGGGGAAGAAATTTCTGAAAATATACTTTTGGAGCATAATGTTGTATGGTAGTGAAACATGGGCTGTGGGAAAACTGGAACAGAAGAGAATAAAAGCACTGGAGATGTGGTGCTACAAACGAATGTTGACAATTAGTTGGACTGATAGGGTAAGGTTGATCATAGTATGGAATTTCTGTGGTCGCAAGCGGTGTGCCAGCCTATTTTCATTTCACAAGTCCTTTCTTGCATTCTGACATGTCAAATACTTTACTATGAATTGTCATTAAATACTTGTCCAAAAGAAAGATCTAAGCCCTCCATCAATTTTTTAACAGACTCACAAGTTCCTAATTTTAAGCTCTCAGTTTGGAGACAGCAATGCTATCCCAACCAGTAACATGGATGCAATAAACTCCAATTATCACTTCTATAATATTTCGTAAAACACTCATCATGCTGGAAGATTTTTAAAAGATGTACTCAGTCTCTACAACTGTGAGAGGCTTTCCATCCTACAGGCAAAGGTCACTTAACACACAGCTGTGGGCAGAACAGGAATGGGGCTGAGCATAAACTACCTGTACAGGATGACCAGTGGTCACAATAGGGATATGTTGTAGAAATGCTGTACCCAACATTTTCTTCCTCTGATATGGAGCTTCTAATGCAATGAGTGATGCACCCATTGCCCATCAGAAAATTCTCTAGGTGTACCATAACACACATTCGTCTTGAATGTATTGATCATTCCTCTTGCTCTCCTTCTAGCAATAATTTATCGTACATCACTTGAGAAGCAAAGGGTACCTAGCAACAGAAAGAAAGCACGGGTCATTCCCATTTTTAAGAAGAGTCATAGGACAGATGCTCACAATTATAGACCTGTATAGTTGACATCAGTCTGTTGCAGAATGATGAAACATGTTTTATGCTCAGGAATTATGACATACCAATTATGCCAAGGCCTCGGCAGCCTGTGGTCATATGCGTAGGTTGCATTTTTGTGTGTGTGCATGTGTTGTCTACTTCCGATGAAGGCCTGTTTGGCCAAAAGCTTTGTTTGACAGTCTTTTTGTTATGCTTATCTATGACTCAGCATCATTGCTATATGATGAGTAGCAACTACCCTTTTTGATTCATGAACTGAATTAGTATATATATTTTCCTAAATTCCATAGGTCATAATGAAGTAAACTGTGGGGGTGCTTTTGGATTTATCCAAAGAATTTGATGTCACTGATTGTAAACTATTGCTCAAAAAACTATACTGCTATGGGGTCCATGTTGGTTGTTTGGTTTTAATGACCCACCACTGCCCACACCAAAACTAGGTTTATTGTGCAGTATTGCTCCCTGTATATCTAGTAAAGCCAACCAGTGCCCTTAAATAGTGCAAGGAGTTCCTCTGCCAGGGATTTTAATTGTCACTAAGTCCCTAGAGCAGAAATCCATCATTGGCATGAAAGAAATTCTATTTCTTACATAGATGCATGTTCTGGAGTTTCTTAGATTCGTAGCATAGATCAGCTTACCTCCAGTGCTACCAAGGCCTGATACACCTCCTTTGTATAAATAGGGTTCTCGTATCAGGGCCACATCCACTTCCCGTCTCCCCAGGCAGCGACTCAGGGCAGCAGAGCCCACCTCCAGGCTCTATCTTGCTGCCATCTTTGAGAACCCTGACGGCCACCTGCAAGAACCCTAAAAACAGTTTCAGGTCCTGCTCTCGCATCGCCTTCAGGGACTTCTCACCAACCTCCACCACCAGGGTTCGTCCTTCAAGAGCAACCTACTGGTTAATCACTCTCAGGTCTTCTGTCGAGACTTTTGGGTTCTGGGCCCCTATTTTCCAAAACAGAGCCTTAGGAGAGACTTCCTTAAAGATCTTAGGTACCCATAATGATATCTTTGCAGTCTTAAGAAGATCCGCTGCCATCTTAGCCAGCAGCTTCGCATCTTCCCATGGGTATATCATGGGCACCTTGTCCTTGAGCCATTCCACCATGTGCACCCCCTCACAGACAAAAGTGAGTGCACCACGATCTAGATAGACCCTCCTGAAGTTGGGTCCTGGGCCAGCGTCCCACCAATCTTTTCAAAGAGGGCCATCTGTACCAGTTCCTCCTGCTGCAAGGTGATGGCCACCAGTGGATAACCTTCCTGGATTACTGCCATCCTATAAACCGAGACTGCAGTACTATAGGTCTGTTTCCCTATTTCTTACCTTTGTTTTTTCTGGACTCGCTTATCCAGGGAGGAGGGAGTCTTTGATTCCTCCCTTATTTGCTTATTACCTGGCTTTGACATTGTGGGGGTCTGTGTGCCCCTTCAACCTGAGACCATTTCTTCCTGGGGGTCTTAAGTTCTAGTCCATTTAATTCCCTCCACTTATCTTTAGGAAGCCATTCTTTCCCTTGCTTTTTCCTCTGTTCCCTGATTAGATTCCTCCTTTGGGCCCCATACAAGCCTTTGATAATCTTGTCTAGTTTCTCAGTTACAGTTCCCACTTCTGGCTCAGGTCTAGACCCTGATTCAGTAGTGGGAATACCTTCCATTGGTTCTGTCCCCGATGTTTGGGTATCTGAGGTCTCAATTTGCCCCTCAGTTTGTTTTTCCTTATTTTCTATAATCGTGTCCATATTGGTCTCACGAGATTTGGGGATCTAGAAGGTCCACACTACGAATACTCTGCATGGTGTAAGGCTAATTACTCAGGGAGGTTGTCTGGTGTCCCTGAGGCTCCGTTTGCGACACATCTTCCCATGTGCCATGCATCCCTCAGCACGGATCACATCACAACTTGTGTTGGATCTGGGAATAGGGTAGGACTAGGAGTGGATAGGGAAGATGGGACATTGTGGTACACTCTTAGTTTGATCCATCGGCTGAGGCCTTTCCAGCAGTAGGTCCTCTACCTGCAGCATAGCCCTCAGCTTCCCGCAGATACGCAAGCCTCTCCACCCACACGGACAATGCTTCATCAAGGTGGTGTCCCCCAGAGAGGTGGGGTCCATGTTACTGCTCATACATGGTTTAAATAATACTTATCTGACAGATACCAGAAGGTAGAAATAGTTCATGAAAGAAACTCATATTTTTTCTGGATATAAAAGTTAGTTATGCAGTTCTCAAAGGTTCAGTGCTGGAATCCGTGTAGTTCTTGGATATTCATAAATGACTAGCCAAGCTATCCAACACAAGCTGTTGCTGCGGTTTTTGCTGATGATAGGTCTCTTTATTAAAGTTCAGAATGAGACTGACTTGCACAAAAAATAGAAATAACAACAGAAGAACCAGGTAAATGGTTTGGAGATAACTGTTTATTTGAAAATGAGTAAAAATATTGTGGATGACCGTCAGCCCTATTTTGAATAACGTAAAGCCCAAAATAATTGTGAAGTTAGGCAGACAGCAGATAGTACAATCTCCAAATACAAAATTTTTAAGAATTTGGCAAGATGAGCATCTAAAGTGGGATGAACATATGAAAGAATTCAACAAAATGTTTAGTAAATGTTGCTATGTATTTAGAATGCTTAGAAACTGTTGCAGTGAAAAAACAGTAATGTGTACCTATTATGCCTTTACACATAGTTTATTGTGTTGTGGTACCTTATTTTGGGGTAATTCAAGTCTGGCAAAATGCTCATTCAATATTCAAAAATGAGCAATAAGACCTTGGGAGTCTTGTAGGGAAATTTTCAAGAAATTTGAAGTTATGACTCTTCCATCCATTTACATCTATGAAAGTACTTGAGTTCCATGACTATCCAACAATAATACACAATAATGATTGTCATAGATGAGTCATAAGAAAGCCAAATATCAGAGGAGTGCACCATACCATCACAAAATTGTTTGTAATGCTATTCCCTTAAGAATTAAAAGGTGACCAAAGTTGTGCAGTTGTAAAAATTAGCTTTAAAATGTTAATAAGTGAAGGTTTTTGCATTCATTAGTGGATTCATGAATTTCCAGAATGTTATTGCACCTGTCTCACAATTCAAGTTACATGTAGCCATGTGTTTGTGTGTATGTATGTGTGTGTGTGTGTGTGTGTGTGTGTGTGTGTGTTAGTGTGTGTTTTACTGTTGCATTTAATTACATTACTGTATTGTTGCAAATTTATATTATGTCATCTTTGATTTGTTTGGTTTATATGTTTGATTTGATTTGTTCAATGGCACTATTGCACAGGATTCATTTATTCATTTTTTCTGTACCAACACATGTGCATACTATAAAATTGATGCTCTTTGAATCCTTCAATTTCTGTAGGGCATTATGGCTTCAGAATTCATGTACTAAAAGTGTGTAGACAGAAAGTCTCTGTACCTTTGTCTGAAGCAGTATGCTAAAAATTCCACAGGTAACATCTTTGAAAAAGGTTACAATGCAAAACTGAAAATCACAGACCACTCTCGGTAGTTCCTGACTTTTCCAAAATAGTTGAAACAGTCAAACAGATGTGAGATCATTAATGTACACAGGAAAAAGCAATGGACCCAAGATTGAACCTTGCAGAACAACACCTGTAATTAATTCCCAATCAGATGAAGACTGACTGCTTGCTGCACAGGTATTTTGCAACGACACCCTTCGTTTCCTGTTAGATAGATAAGACTCAAACCATTTCGCAGCATTGTTGGTGAGACCATAATATTGTAATTTACTTAAGAGAATACTGTGGTTCACACAGTCAGGGGCTTTTGACAGGTCACAGAAAAAGCCAGTAACCTCTAATTTATTATCTGATGAATTAAGTACATTCTCATTGCAAGTGTCAATAGCTTTCTTTATATCAGAACCCTTAAGATATCCAAACTGTGACTTTGAAAATATATTATTTGCAGTCAGATGCTTAAGGAGACATTTGAATAAACCCTTTTCAAATATTTTTGAGAAAGCTGGTAAAAGTAAAATTGGTCAATAGTTTGAAGGTATCTCTTCATCCCTCTTCTTGTAAAAAGGCTTAACTTCACCGTATTTTAGCCAGTCTGGAAATGTTCTGCTGATAAGAGATTGATTAACAAATAACTTGAGATAGAACTTGACTTGCATGAGCACTCTTTGATTAATTTTGTTGATACGTTATCATACCAACTGGAATACTTATTTTAAGGATTTTACGATGGATGCTACTTTTTTGGGATATGTGAGTGTCACTTCCATTTTACTGAAGTTATTTTTAAAGACTTGTCTCAGATTCTCCATTGCACTGTTCACCGAACCTGATAAACACAAGCTGTCAGTAACAGAAATGAAGTACTTGTTTAAGAGGTTTGCAACACTAAATGCACTTGTTACCAAAGTCACTACATCCCATACAGTTTTCATTTTGTTGCCTGATGTAATTATTTTTTCTCATAATAAAGCTGCTTCATTTTCTGGATTACTTGCTTCAATATTCTGCTGTATTCTTTGTAATGCATTACACTTTTAACATCCTAGATAATAGATACAGTCTCCTTTTTGTCCCATGTGATATCTTTATTCCTTGTGTAATCCGCAGTTTATTTTTTGACTTCTGCATGATTTGAGTTACCTTTAGGGGAAGACAATTTTCAAAAGTTGAGGTAACTTTATTAATGAATGCTCCGTATTTTACATTTGAGTCAGAAGTACTGTAAACATCTATCCAGTTCATGTCTTTGAGAAATTTCCAGAATTTCTCAATTTTTGACTTATTTATTACCCTCCTGTACTCAGATTTAATAGATTTTTTTATCCTGACAAGTTGTACCATTTAATACAAGGTTCTGCATGTCATGATCAGATATCCCATTGACAATTGACTTTGCGATATGGCTTTTTTCTCTAGATTTGTCTAAAAAGATATTATCAATATCAGTCTCAGTGCATTTACATATCCAAGATGCAAAGTTCACAATAGGAACTAAATTGAATGATAGTGTTATTGACTGCAATAATTGTTCACTGACAGAGCTTTTCAATAAAACTACATTAAAATCACCAGCAACCACTATTTCCTTGTTTTTTACCATGAGATAGGATAACAGAGCTTCCAGATTTTTTATGGTTAAACTTTCCTGAAGGTGATCTGTATATATCTACTATTATAAGGGACTTATTGCGAAATATACTTCTGTTGCACAAGCTTCTAAGTGATGCTCTGAGCAAAATTTATTAATATCAATATTCTTGAAATAAATATAGTTTCTGACAAATGTGGCAACTCCTCCTTTCTCCATATTTTCTCTGCAAAAGTAAGAAGCTAACTTGAATCCTGTAACATTTAATGTATCTATACCAGTGGTAACATGATGTTCAGAGAGGCAGATTATATCAACTTGTCTGCTCAACTCTAATTCTTCAACACAAATAAGCAACTCATTTAGCTTATCCCTTAGTCCTAGGATATTCTGATGCAATAAGGATAACTGATTTTGTGCACTGGCTGAATTACACAACCAGTCAATTTTTGAGTGTCTCTAGTTTCAACCAGAGGCTGTCTGCATTAATTGTGTACATAAAAATTTGCTTTCTGGCTGCCTGTTTTATCAATGTGAATGTCATTTTCAGCCTGTCTCTGAACATCTTTTGTTTCTGGCTAGCCCCCCCCCCCCCAAAAAAAAAAAAAACTGCTGGTCTGTCACTCGTAACCACTGGTACTTTACCACTCATGACAGTGCCCCCCTTAAGTTATTTGCTATTAGCCCAGACAGTTTTCCTTCCCTTTCCTGTTGAGGAGAAGGCCATGCCTAGTATAGTCCCACCTACTGATAGTCAACAGGAACCACACTGATATGAGACCCCATACCTGATCAAGCAGCTGTTCCAGCTCTAAATTAACTCTCCTAACAGAAGAGTTTAAATGAGGCCAGTCATGGTGCCTCAAAACAGACACAAGCCCAACACCAGTATGTCTCATTGGTGAAACTATATTTACCAGGTCATTCTCAAGTGAATAATTAGGGTTCCTATCTATGCTGTTGCCTGCCCCACCCACTATTACCATGGTGTCTTCCTTTGTGAAGTCTTTTTCAAAGTGAACCTACATCCTTTATCACCTGACCCAGACCTGCATTGGTTAAAAAAACTTGTCACCTGGTAATTTGACCCTAGCTCATCCTGCAACAGTTCGGCAACACCCCTACCATGTGAACTACCTAACAACAAAACTTTCTTCTTCCTCAAAATCTTTTTCTGACTTCTGTCTTTTCAAACACTTTTTGAAAGTATTTGTGTCCTGTCTACTCCCTTCATCTACTTGTGGCTCATCAGTTTCCAGCTGTAACAACAGATCAAACATGTTTCCCACACTCACAACCACACTGTCTGAGAACATCCTCTTCCTATTTATTCGATAACCTGTTTTCACTTCCCACCTCTCTTTCCACTTCTCCCCCCTTAACCTTTCCAGATCTTGTTTTGCTTTATCTAGTTCTGCCTGAAGGGCAGCAATCTTCTCCTCCTGTTCCACTACCTTCCTATCTCTACAGCAAATCCTACACAACCAATAAGCCTTGTTTACTTCCCCAATTCCCACAATGCTACAGGCACACACATGAAAGAAACTGCAATAACCTCACTCTAGAGATTTCACACAATGCTTCATGTTATGGTGCAGCTATATATACTTAAAAGTGATATCAAATTTGCATTCATTAAGTTTCAGTGAAGAGTAGCTTATATATTTCATGTTTATTTCACAGAAATAGTAAACAATCTGACAGAAAAACAGCAAAAAAAAATACATCTGAAAAGAGACCAGCAAAAAATTTGATTTAAATGGAAAAATGAATATTATAAAGGATTTAAAATCAAAATTTTCTTCAGTCATAGACAATGAATACATATTTCAAAAAATGTGCAACAGTATTGACTAAGCCCCTAACTCATCCTTACACCTCATCATTACATAGTGTTGTTTTCCCATAAAAACTAAAAATGCCATAGGCAAGGCCTTTGTTTAATAAGGGAGACAATGAAAATGAAAAAAACTGCAGAGCAATGTCTCTGCTGTCTTGTTCTTCTAAAATACTGAAAAAACTATTTTACAGAAGATTTACTTCATTCATAGAGAAAAATAACTTTGTATCAAATGCCCAACATGGATTCAGGAAACACAGTTAAACAGCAACTACCATTTTCGGCCTTGACTATGATGGATCAGAAGGGAAATATTTCTGGACCTCCGAAAAGCCTGATATGATAGACCAGGGCTTATTTTTGGCCCAAATGTGCTGAAACAGCATTCCAGCATCTTTCAGGGAATTTGTTTTTGCTCACTGGAACAAATCAACATTGGAGATTTCAAATAGTATTTGCATATTAAATAGCAACATAACTGTAGTTTTCCATGGCACCAGCACCAGTGAATGTGAAAATGGGTGACCAACATTATGCAATGGGCAGATGCATGGCAGCAGTTGAAAGCATGATGTCATACTCATGAAGACTATTGACTTGGGCTGATATGCGTCCAGCACAACAGTGGAGCAAATTGACACTGCTATGGGGACAGATGGTAGCACCTGTTTCATTTATATTAAATTCTGTGGTTTTATTGTAGTGATTTTATGAAATTATGTTTTAAAAACCTGAATTTCCAAACAGTATTTTGTAGAAAATGATTTTTTATCACACATTTTCAAAAAGCGAAACTTGTGACTTTTGTGGCTGGTAGAGGAGTGGGGAGGTGGTCAGGGGGTATGGCTGAAGACATGTGTTCCAGCATGTAAAATTTTGGAAATTAAGCACTCTGACAGACCACAACTTCCTTTCAAAAATTGGAATATGTAAGAATTAGGGGGTTGGTACATGAATGGGTGATATCATGCCTGAAAAGCAGAGAGCATATAGTGGAAATCGTGCATGAGGAAGAAAACATTATTTACACCCACCAATGTAAAAGAAATGAAATTAAGTATGGTGTGGCCCAGAGTTCTCTTCTGGCACATTGTTGTTATTGATATTTATTGGTGACCTAGAGTCATCCACTAACTCCCAAGAGTAAATCAAATTTGTGGATGATGCAAATATATTTATAAAACGCAAAAATGCTGCAGAACTACAATACAAAATTGGACATGATGCAGAATGGTTTAGCACTAACAGTCTTGATCAAGCAAGGTAGCGCAGAGCTTAGCACACAGGACTTGCATTCAAGAGGGCAACATTTCAAATCATTGTTCATTTTTTGTGACTTTCCTAAATCATTTCATGCAAATGCCTGGATGGTTCCTTTTAAAGGGCACAGCTCACTTCATTCCCCATCCTTCCCTAGTCTGATATGATCAATGACCTTGCTGTTTGGTTCCCTACCACAAACCAACCAACCAACTACTAACAGTCTCCTTGTTAACACATAGAAAATTGTCACATAGTACCTATACACCACAGAAAATAAATGTCAACTAAACCATAAATCTATTTAATAAGGAATTATAAACTGTACACTCAACAAAATTTCAAGGAATATGGATTTGGGGAAAACATGAAGTGGGACAAACACATCAATTACATCAGCAAAAGCTAAGCACAGTATATTGTGGCATAAAGATATTTGCTAGGTGTATGACAAAAGAAATATTAAAAATGTGTATTATGGCAAACAGAATCACTGCTGCAATATGGGAGATAATTTTTTGTTACATCTCGCCAATAAGCGAAAGCTGTTTTGTAGCACAAGAGGATCGCAATGACAACTGAAAATATTGCACACAGAAACTTTTCCAAACCTTTTTAAAGCATCTCATATAGTAACAATGCCTTTCCTATATTATATTGAGGTAGTTATCTACATAAAGAAAATTTGAGGCTAAAAAAAAATCTAGTATATACATGCAAGCAATTCATACATGTGGCATCAGACAAGAAATGGACCTTCACAGCCCTCAGACAAAATGAACCACTGCAAACTGGCAAAAAACTTTACAGTAAACTTTTCCACCTTATCAATACTATAAAAGAAATACAAAAATTCAAACTCGCTCTAAAAACGCATTTGCAGGATAGCTACTATTACGCTGTTGACAAAAATTTAAATTATTCCCTTCATTTTATTATGTATCTAAAACTACTTTTGTGATCTACTGTACTATATATCTGATTATACACTGAGGTGACAAAAGTCATGGGGTAGTGATATGCACTTATACATGGTGGAAATATTGGGCATACACAAGGTATTAAAGGGCATTGGCGGAGCTATCATTTGTACTCAGCTGACCAATGTGAAAATGATTCCAATGTGATTATGCCACATGTTGGGAGTTGGAAATCGTTAGGGAATTCAATATTTCAAAATCCACAGTGTCAATAGTGTGCTGAGAAAACCAGATTTCGTGCATCATCTCTCACTATGGACAACACAGTGTCCAACATTCTTCACTTAATGGCCAAGAGCAGTGGGATTTACATAGAGTTGTCAGTGCTAACAGACAAGCAACACTGTCAAATAACTGCAGCAATTAATGTGAGTCGTATAATTAATGTGTCTGTTAGGACAGTGCTGTGAAATTTGGCATTAGTGGACTATGGCAGCAGATGACTAACGTGACTGCCTTTAGTAACAGTATGACATTGCCTGCAGAGCCTCTCCTGGGCTAATGACCATATCAATTGGACCCAAGATGACTGAAATATCAGGACATGGTCAGATGTGTCCAGATTTCGGTTGGTGATAGCTGATGGTAGGGTTAGAGTAGGGTGAAAACCATATGACGCCTAGAGCCCAGGTTGTCAACAAGGTACTGTACAAGCTGGTGGTGGCTCCACAAATGTGTGGGCTGTGTTTAAATGGAGTGGACTTGGTCCTCTGCTCCAACTAAATTTACCATTGACTGGAAATGGTCATGTTCAACTACTTGGAGACCATTTGAAGCCATTCATAGCCTTCATGTTACCAAACAACAATGGAATTTCCAAGTATGATGATATACCATGTCACCAAGCCCAATTATTCGCAATTGTTTGAAGAACAGTTTGAACAATTTCAGCAAATGGTTTGGCTCCCAGATTACATGAAATGAATTGCATTGCACATTTATGGGACATATTCAAGAGGTCAGTTTGTGCACACAATCCTGAACCAGAAAAACATTCGCAGTTATGGATGGCTATAGAGGCAGCATGGCTCAGTATTTCTGTTGGGGACTTCCAACAACTTGTTTGGCCTATGCCATGTCCAGTTGCTGCGCTACACCAAGAAAAAAGAGGTCTGGCATGATATTAGGAGGTACCCCATGACTTTCGTCACCTCAGTGTACTACAATAACCCCCCCCCCCCCCCCCCCGTCCTCCCTCCCCAGTGCACGGAGAGGTGGCTCTGTGTGAGGACACTGCGATGAGGTAGTGAAGGCAAGGTGGGAGGCCAGGAGTGTCCAAAGGTTGCCAGCTGCAAATCTAACAAGATCTTTATTGAAGCATTTTCTGTGCATGATATATCACATCAGTAACTAGCTGGCCGCTGAATTCTTCTGGGCTGGTTGTGTGCATACCCTGTGATGCTAATGCAGATCCTCAACCAAAAAGTGGCAGCCTTGTTACATAAGTTGGTCACATGGCTTTGTACCAGCAGCATGTACTCCATGCTACTGTATCTTATAAGACTCTGGGTGATGTCCAATTATGTCACAGTGGTGGATGGCCACCATGGTGACATGCCCATCCTGCAATGGTGATAAACAGCTGGTGTGTATGGGCAGCAACCTGTTTCCCTCTGGGCAGGAGTTGGCTGCACTGTTGGCGCTGACCTGGAATGGCCAACTGCACCATGGAACTAAGTTGGGGAGGGACTTAGTTTGTAGAGCTGCTGCCCTGTCGTGGCCTTGAACCGGGGACTTCTACTGGCAGGTCTGTATTGTGGCCTCATCCAGCACAGTCCTGTTGTCCTGGTAGGTCTGTGAGACTAAGAATAATTTTGCTACAAAAATGTCCAGTACTTCTAGTTGTCAGCAGCAAGCTTGTTGTCACGTGTCCACTGCCACTGCTAGTGTAGATATTTGCCTTTCCCCTTGCCTTTAATAAGCAGTACTGCTGAGTTCATTGTTGCAGCAAGCTAACCTGTCTCTTAACATTTCTCTGGCCTTGTTGAATTATTACAGTGATAATCCCTCCACTCACCTGCCCTCAGCCCTGCTGCAATACACAGCTCAGGCTCAGGCAGTTATGCCCGTACATAGTTGGTATGCTACTGTACCATTGTTATTGCAATTCGTTACTGTTTTGTATTAAATGCATATAATTATTTATGATGTTGAATCAATTTTGCTGTAAGGTGTGAAGTATTTAAAAATGTGTATTAATGTACAAAATATCAAAGATTTGACAAATGGATGCTTAATAAATAAAAAAAAATGTATAAAGACACACTCACATGTTGCGCATGTGTGAACTTTGTACAATCTGTAGTTGACTAAGTACATTGTTAATACATGGATGAGAGACACACACATAAGTACAATGCCTTCTCGAAAATTTTGGAAAATGATGCAAGAAATGAGACTGGCTGATAGTTATTGAAATTTGTGCAGTAATCTTTCTTACAGAGCGGCTTAACAATGCACATTTTAATATATCTAAGAACATGTCCTGTATTAATAGTGTATTAAATATATAAGAATATTGTACAGTTCAAAGACTGAAGTAAGAAAATATGGCAATGGCATCTCTAATACTACCATGCTTAGTAAAGGACTGTGGTGTTCAAACCAACCTTTGGGTTTGTGACATTTTCACTTTTTTTATCTTTTACATATATGAAAGAGAATGTTGTATACAATTGTGTCATAGCTATTTAGTGTCTTATTGAGAATATTGAACTCCATATGAACATTTACTTTTGCAAATAATATAGGGTTAAAGGTGATCACTCACCAAATAGAAGCAGCATAGTTTGGTGTTCCCCAAGGTTCCATACTAGGCCCACTACTGTTTCTTGTGTATATTAATGACCTGTCATCTGTTACATTACCAGATGCCAAGTTTGTCTTATTTGCAGATGATACAAACATTGCAATAAATAGTAAATAAAATATAAATTTAGAAAGGGCATCTAATCAAATTTTTACTGGCATTAATATGGGGTTCATAACCAATTCACTGTCATTAAACTTTGAAAAGACCCACTATATGCAGTTCAGAACTTACAAGATTTCTTTCTGGTGTGTGTGTATAAAATATGACAACATGGAAATAGGAGAAGTTGAGAGTGTAAAATTCTTGGGATTACAACTTCATAATAAATTCAGTTGGGAGCAACATACCAACGAACTGCTAAAGTGCCTAAACAAGTCTGTGTTTGCAATTCAAATGATGTCAGACATAGGAGATATAAATATTAAAAAACTGGCATATTTTGCTTATTTTCACTCCATTATGTCATATGGTATCATATTTTGGGGTAACTCCACAAACAGAGAAAAAATTTTTAGAGTACAGAAGTGGATAATAAGAGTAATGAGTAGTGTAAATCCAAGAACATCATGTCAAAACCTATTCAAAGAATTGGGAATATTAACCACAGCTTCTCAGTATATTTATTCCTTAATGAAGTTTGTTGTAAATAATACATATCTTTTTCCAACTAACTGCTTAGTACACAGTATCAACACTAGGTATAAGAACAATATACATAAAGATTTAAAATCACTTACTCTTTCCCAGAAAAGAGTCCAGTATTCAGCAACGCATATTTTCAATAAGTTACTAGCAACCATTAAGAGTTTAGTTTCAGACAAGGCACAATTTAAACATAATTTAACCAACTCCTTCTATTCCATCCATGAGTTTCTTAACAAGTGCAGTAGACCATTTTAATGAAAATTTATTATACTTTAATTTTTGACAATACTTGGTTGTAACAGCCAAGTAACTACCTACTGTGTGAATGATGGATGTATGAAAAGCAGATGTAAGTCTTAAGTCTGAAAATAGTGGAAGTTTAATTTTAAATCTTGTACATAATCCGACTGTTCTTAACTTAGGATCACTGAAATGAATAATTACTTTAATTTTTGACAATACTTGGTTGTAATAGCCAAGAAACTAGCAAATGTCTGAATGACGTATTTAATGAACGCAGATGTAAGTACTAAACCTGTAAATATTAGAAGTTTAAATTTAATTCATGTACATAATTTTACTGTTTATTGACTGAGGATCATTAAAATTAATGAAACTCAAGTTTTTCTAATTACATTTTTGTTATGTGTTTATCTGACATATTCCACACCCAGGAGGATTCCCTCTTTTATGGATCTATAGAATGAATAATTAATCTAATCTAATCTTGGTCGGTGGACTGGGGTGAGCGACATGTGGTAGGTAGAGGGGTTGGGAGGGTAGCTGTCAGCTCAGATGGAGGCAACAGGTGTGTGAGATAGGAATGTGGGAGGAAGATGCAGCAGGTACATGGGCTAGGAATGGGATACATGGGCAACAGAGCCAGTGAGTTCATGCAGTGCACAATGATGATAATGCGGAAGTGTGGATTTGGAGTGGGTACAGGATAGAGGATGGGAAAACTGTTGGGTAGTGGGTGTGGGTTCACTGAGTTAACAGAGATAGACGCTAAGAGGATTACGGGAGCTTTTTTGAAATATGAAGGTTTAGAAATCATTCAGTGGAGTAGAAAAAACTGGCTAGCTGATACGACGATACGACTTTGTTTTGTTTTTGAAGTTGTCTGTTAAGTTTTTTTACATCATTGGGTAAGTGGTCAACTTCTGCACCATATCTGTGCAGTAATGTGTTCATTGTAAATAAGTATTTAGTAGTTGTATTACACATTTATTACCTTATAAGTAAATAAAAAACTTTTTTATTTTAAATTCAGTGCATTAGTATTTGTAAAATGATCCTTTCATATAGCGTTCATTAAAAAATGACAATCATTCCACTTGGGACCCGTGGAATGGTACATTAGCTTATTTGTTTGAGTTGTAAATATTTGTCATGTATTGTTGTTTTTCTGACATGTTCTACATCCTGGAGGACCTCCTCACTATGGATCAATTGGAATGAAAGTAAATCTAATCTTATCTAATCTAAGGCTGTATACCTCACTCCTTTCAGTGCCACATGAAGGCTGAGTCATGGATAGTGCAAAAAATTATCTGTCTAGTATTATATTTATGAATGATACTGTTGTTGTCATACTGTGATCAATTGTTGACAACGAAGTCCATAGGGAAGTAAATGTACTGTGAAGCTGTTGTCTATATGCCTGATTGTTTAAAGAGCAGTCTGCAATAGGTTACAGGGTGGACAGTACATATTATCTTTAATGCATGCTTCTGTAAATCTTTCTTCTTCAATGACAGGCTTGCCTAGAATATGATGCCTTAAGGAATTAGAAACAAACAATAAGAAAAGTAAGTTACCTTTTTGAAAACAATTAATGAATTAACATTTTCCTCTCCAAAATCTGCTCTTATATATAATGCAAAACATGCAGAGCCTAAAAATTTAAGATCTGTAACATGTATCTTTTAGTTCAGCTCCCTATCAGTGAAACCACCAAATAATTTACAATATTCTGTTTCATTTATTGATTTATCCTCACATTATTTTTAATGGTGTGATCAGGGCTCATGCAGTTCAAAATTGCATGTAACATATTTTACCTGAGTTCATTAACAGTCCTTATGCAGAGAATTAACTATTAATTTTTAAGAAATTCAAGCACTGAAGTTTCTCCATTGCTCTTGATTATTATAGTATAACTGTCTGTTAGATTCTATTTTTTGCTTATGTGGTGATTATTGCCCACACTGTAGATGCTGCTTGATTGTATACACTCTCTGGGTTCCCTTGTGTGTTAATCACAGAGGATGACAACTATTTGCCAGTAAGACCACTGGCACCATAATACCTGAGCTGCTCTAGGAGGGTACTGTACATTGCACAATCAAATACTTTTGACAAGTCACAGAAAATAATAATTGGCTGCATTTTGTCTTTTAATTTTGTGTAAACTGATTTATGGATTGAAAAATAGCATGTATTGAGGAGAGGTCAGCTTGAAATACAGACTGAGAGTGACAGCATCTTATTTTGGAATAACAATGTTAGCACCATTTTGATTGAGCAGCCATTATGTACTGAGACACAAAGGAGGTACAGACATTGGCTGTGAGATAGGTTTGAGTCCTCGCTCGTGTTGAACAAAGGGAGTAAATCCACTAGTAAGTGTCAGTGGGAATTCAAATTGGATCGTTAATATTTCAAGTTGTTTTTATTCATCTGTAAACCAAAGACTATTGATACCTAAGAGGGGGGGGGGGGGGGGTCACTGGGAACATGGCACTAGTATTAAGATGCTTTCAGTTCCCATGGGTTTCGTTCTGAAATTTAAAGTTACTGTGCTCTTGACTGACTAGGGGTCCACCATGGACCCCTAGTCAGTCAAGACCACAGTAACTTTAAATTTCAGAACGAAACCCATGGGAACTGAAAGCATCTTAATACTAGTGCCATGTTCCCAGTGACCCCGCTTGTGGTCTGTTCACTTCCACTGTTTGGCTACTGTTGTGTAAGGAGCATGCATATTTCATAAAAGTCGTGTGGGCGTGCATATATATGTGTGTGTGTGTGTGTGTGTGTGTGTGTGTGTGTGTGTGGTTTTTCGTGAAATCCGAAGAAAAATGTTCAGATGGATTTAAAGTCTATGGAACTTAACAGCTGAGGTCATCCGTCCCTAGTCTTACATACCATTAACTTAAATTTAACTTCCGCTGAGGACAAAACACACACACACACACATACACACACACACACATACACACACACTATAGCCTGATTAAAATTACTTGGTAATTGACATTTCAAGCGGCAGCTTGTCAACAGCGAACAGTTTGGACGTGACGTTGATTGCTCTTGGAGGAAGGCAGCTCCAAGCGTGGCAACAGTATAGCCACAGCTGACAACTCCAACTACTACTTGGACACTATATCGTGGCAGTCAGCCTCGACTGTAAACTAATTAGGAAAACAGACTCTCTTATTTCTATATAAGAAGACAAAGCATTTCACAGAACGTAAGACTTTTTTTTCTCAAAGGAAACAATTCTGGCAGAGGAGGTTTACCTTTTACAAGGTGGCACGTGAAAGGTCCTCATCTGTTTACGCTCACAGCCAGTTGCCACAATATAGTGTCAGAGTAATAGCAAGTAATTGTAATTGAAGTATAGGCAGGCCATATTTTTAACTGAGAGGACGGAATATATTATATAGAAAAAAATATATATATTATATATATTATATATTATAATATAAAATAAAAATATATTATAAAGAAAAGAAATTAGCTTTAGAGATAATTTAAATTTTCGTAACAAAAATATCAATGCCAACAGAATTCAATTAATAATTATTTTGTAAATGATAAAGACAGAAACAAAATTCCTACAGAGTTATGGTTCAGGTAGGTTAACTGAGCATCTACGAAGAAAAATGCTTTCTTCTTTACTATAGATGAGTCTGTAGGAATTATAATGGAATCCTAATGTGATGGTTGAGGATGCTTCTGCTGCCACAATTTTGGAAAGTTGGGTTTAATTCTTGAGAACTGGAGACGGATGTCTGGTTCCGCATCTAGACAGCTTCCGTACTTAGTTTTGTGGGCAGCATAGATCGAGAATCCAGATTTACACATGTATGTTGTGGCAAACGGAAGAAGTACACGTTTTGACTTTTCAACAAGGGGGTAGTATTTCTTGTTATCCAAACGGATCCAAAAGTGTAAGTAACTGTCAATGTCAAAATTTGATTTCAAGGTAGGGTCTGTGGCAATTTCTATCAACAACTCATATTCATTTAATGATAGAATGTTGGGCTTTTTGGATACAGTAAATGGGTTGACCACCCATTCGTATTTCTGCAGCTTCTCATCTTCAGCTGTTGGGAAATATTGCTCGAAGAATGACATCAAGCTTTGGAGATGTTCCGGGATTTGATGAAAAAAATTCTTCCCAAGAGCCAATGTTTTGGTTTTCAAAAACTCCTCGAGAAGAGGAAAACACTCGACCTCCCCCTCTTCGACACTTTCTGCCCGAAAATTGATTTTCCTCTTGAATGCTTGAACTTTGTTGATAGCAATGACCTTCGTTTCACTTTGCCCTTTGAGTTAAATATTCATTTCATTCATTTTGGAGAAAATATCTGACAAATAGGCGAGTATAAACTGCCAATTTTAGTCATTAATAAGGTCTGCTAATTTGGTGTTATGCTCCGAAAGGAAAGCTAAGACTTCCAGTCTTAATTCGTACAACAGAGAGAGTGCATTCCCACATGAGAGCCACCTCACTTCTGTGTGGAGAAGCGGGGAACGATGAAGACTTCCCATATCTTCACACAGTATTGTGAAAAGTCTTGACTTCAACGGCCTTGATTTTATGTAGTTAATGATTTGAATAGATTCATCTAAAACTTTCTTGAATGAAACAGGCACTTGTTTCGCAGCTAAAGTGTATCTGTGGAGAGTACAATGACTACTGCTGCAATTCTTGGCGTTTTCTTTCATTTTCGTTACTGCTCCGACTGCAGGACCCGTCGTAGTTTTTGCACCATCTGTGCACACATCTATACAATTAGATCATGAAACTTCGTTAGTTCTTAAAAAATCACCCAATAGATGGAATATTTCAGCACCTGTTGTGTTGGCAGGTAGTGGTCTGCACAATAAGAGGTCCTCCTCAAAACATCCAGAATATTCATAACAGACAAAAACCAATAAAACTACTAATCCTGCAACATCAGTGGATTCATCTACCTGCAGAGAAAATGAATTGTGTTGGATGCGAGAAACAAGAGTGTCTTTCACATCTTTTGACATATAAACAATGCGTCTCTTGACAGTATTGTTTGATAATGGCACCGAAGATACAAGCTTTACTGCCTTTTCCTCTAGCATGCAAGAAACAATATCATTAACACACGGCTTTATGAGATTTTCTGCAATGGTAGGAGCTTTGCCTGTTTTTGCCACTCGATAACTAACCAAGAAAGAAGCTTTTAATGAATTTTCATTAATTGCTTTTGCCTGAGTTTTCATGCAATGCTGAGAAGCAGCTAGTTCAGCACTCTTCCTTTTGAAAAAATTGATGTCTTTAGCCTGGAAATCTGGGTGAGTACCTTCAAAATGACGGCGCAATTTAACTGGAACCATTGAACTGTTCGGAAGGACTCGCACACAAATTACAAACTGAGCTTTACCCTCATTTGTCTCCATTAAGCCCATTTCTAAATAGTTTTCGTTGTACTTACGCTTCTCAGTTATCCCACTTCCACAGGATATTGCAACCAATGGAGTACTTGCAGCGTTTTCACATAATAAAACCAGCTGTGGAGCTTCTTGTGATTATTCTTCCTTTGGTCATCCTCCCTTCTCATTCATTTCATCTGGAAACTTCCCTTGTTGTGAAGGCGATGGAGAAACTGCACCCTTCTTCAATAATCCTGACTTCAGCCACTGAGTACTTGCAGCGTTTTCACATAATAAAACCAGCTGTGGAGCTTCTTGTGATTATTCTTCCTTTGGTCATCCTCCCTTCTCATTCATTTCATCTGGAAACTTCCCTTGTTGTGAAGGCGATGGAGAAACTGCACCCTTCTTCAATAATCCTGACTTCAGCCACCGATCCATGTTAGAAGTAATAAACTGGTCAAAAATCGACTTATAAAATAGGCAGTGCACTGACAAAGAAAGTTTAACATTTAATGATGCCTGGGGCCGCATACGTGCCAGCGAGCGCTGTGATTGGCCAACAAAGCTTGCTCAGTGCATGCGTAAAAGGTTTCAGCGCATCTAGTGCCGTGAGATGGCGCACATACGACCCCCGTATTGTTGCGAAACAGTCGATCAGGGAAGCCGCATTCTCCGGCACTAAACTGTGTATGCATTCTCACTTCGGAACCGCAAAGGCTGCTTGGGAATACGACCTGAAGTAAAAGTACACGTTTTCACACGAAAAAAAATAGTGATGAATTTGGTTTTCACATTTTGATTCAATAATTTTATTCATTATTTTACACGATTTGGTGAAAGGTGGCCGCGGACCCCCTATACAGAGCCGGCGGACCCCTAAGGGGTCTGCAGACCACACATTGGGAAGCCCTGTTCTATAATAACAGAGTCCTTGCACTTTTTAACTGATCGCTTGGTTTCTCGTTTAACTATTGTCCATAAAAAGATTTCAATTTATTATCTGAATTGCTATAAAAGGAAGTTTTTCTCTAAATTTTAATCACATTTCTTAAGACAGCGCAGTACTTCTTGTAATATGATAACAGTTTTGTGTCTATGTTTATCCTAACCATTAAGATATTTCACGAGGATGTACAAAGCTTTTTAAAATTAAAGAGAAATGCTTTTGATATCAATACAAGACAGAAAATTGCATGCAGTATATCTTCAGATGCATTGTAATTACCAGAACAGGCTTTACAAGCTAAAGAAATCAGATTGTAGCTTATGACAATTTTTAGCTTGTTTACCAGAATTAATTTTAAGGAACAAAATGTTGTTGATTTGCTACTAAATCTGTCTACTTACAGTGAATTGGACATTAATCATGCTTAGCTAATAGGTTCAGTTGTAAGTAACAGAAATGGCAGGAAGGTCAAATGTTGAGCATTACACAGCTGGGGAGTTTTAAAGCTGTGAAATGACTCTGAAATGTAACTTTTTTAGATTAATCAATCATAGTCTCCTCAGGAACATACATGTTACAGAAAAATCTCATTGTGGAAGAATTATGTCACACATTTTAATTCCCGTTATATGCAAAGGTAATGCACATCCCATATATTAAAACAGGAGAAGGAATTGAAAGGATTTTAATGTATACATAATTAGGAAAAGAAGAAACAAAGGGAGGTGAAGAGAGAGAGAGAGAATTACTCTGCCACCCTCCCTGCGCTGAGTTAGTAGGGGCACTTGTTTATAAATGAAAAAAATAAATGCAGATATTGAAAGACGTCAACCTGCTATCTTGTGGTGAAGAAGAGGACAGAACAACATCAAGCAGTTTTGCAGTGTACTTTTTTCTCACTCAAGGAATTATTGTGTTTAGGGCTTCAAAGAAATGTTTCTGTTGTATAAAGACTATCCACATCACAACAGCCAACCGAATTTATATCATTCAGTGACTTCCAGATGTGTAACTTTAGTGTCAAAGGTGCTCCCCAGTCAGGTGAACTTCCTTTATTAGGGATAACATTTCTGTGGGCCAGAAAACTCTCAACCAATGTGGTGTGGAAAGAATGTAAGAACTGTAATAGCATTCTAGTAAAGTACTCATAGTCAACTGAACATTACTAAGCCTGTACAATACAGCAAATTTAAAAACCATCAGAAACCACCGCTCAAGCAGACCAAATAGTGGTTTTCTTCTTCATCATAAGGGCATTTTTGAACTTGTGATGCTCAACTTGCAAGGTAAAAGCAGTCACTACTAAACAGTTGTGTGAGCAATGTTCACCTCAAGTTGTATGCTTACTTAAAATAGTTCGAACATCAGGAACCAATAGTTGATTTCTTCATCACAGCAATGAATTGCAAAGTCAGTCAAAATTTTTTACTGGCTATTTAGCTATTGTATGGGTGAAACTTCACAGTTACAAATGTGGCAGATAAAAATATGGAAACACTGCAAGAAATGCACACTTGAACATAAATGCAGATGCTAGCCAAGCCTGCAGTTTACATGGCAGTGTTTGACCATGAGCAGCCAAAAGTGCATCTTAAGTGGTCATGAAGGATGGCCATTGAAGAGGACTGTGATGAAAAATAAGAGGACAACAACTGCAAAACCACCACAGAAAATGTCACACTTGTGAATCCTGTCAGCACCAAAACAACATGAAGGGACCTCTATAAGTAGGGAACTGTAGGGCGAGCTAAAATTCCAAAACCATTCATCAATGATGCAAATACTCATAGAAATAAAATATAGTGCAAAAGCCATAAAAATCTGGCCTATGGAGCAAGGGAAGGAAGCCATTTGATCGGATGATCTTGCTTCACACTGTTTCCAACTTGTGGCTGATTTTACATCCCAAGAGTGAAAAATGGAGGCAGTTTGATGATGGTTTGGGTAGCTATACTGTGGTATTTCATGGGCACTGTGGTTACTCTACAAGGTTGCATTACTGTCACAGATTATGGGATCATTTTGGTTGATCAGGTCTATCCTGTGGTACAATGTTTGTAACCTCATGACGATGCTTTGTTCCAAGACCACAGGGATCCTGTTCACACAGCTCACATCATCCAGGATTAGGTTTTTGAGCACAAGAATGAATTGTCACATCCCACATAGCCACCACAGTCACCAATCACACTATTATTATGTTTTTGTGGTCATATTTGGAGAGAAGAGTGTGGGATCACTATCTACTTCCATCATCATTACCTAAACTTGCCACTACTTTGCAGGTAAAAAGTATGAGAATCTCTTGAAAAACATACTGGACATTTATTTATCCATTCTAAGACAAGTGGAAGATGTTATGATTGCCAGTAATTCTCCTGCACTGCATTAGTCTTGATAAATGTGTCGTGTTTTTGGTATTTCCATAGTTTTGTCTACACCCTGTGCCTCCAAGAACACTGCCTTAACTTGTGTAATGTTTCTGATGTACTGTTTAGCAAGCAAAGGCTGCACACATGCAGATGTACAGAAAACTGATAACCCTTTTGTGGATCCTTCACTTGTTAAAACAATGCATCAACATTACACAAGTTAAGGCAGTGTCCTTGGAGGTACAGGGTGTAGACAGAAATATAGAAATACCAAAACCACAACACATCATCATGCCTAAGATGGTTAGGAGAATCATTGGTATCCATAACAGCTTACTGTTGTCTCAGAATAGATAGAGGTCCAGTATGGTCTCAATGGATTCTTGTACAATTCTTCATGTAAAGTAGCGGCATGTTCAGGCAATGATGGAGCTTCAGCTAAGTGGTATGGTAAATGTAGCTTGACTGAAGGTACCTGGAACTGATTTTGTGGAGAGCATTATTTTCAAAAATTAAAAATAACTTTTCCTGTACTGCAGAATATTCATAACGAATTTTCTATGACATACATGTCATTAAGAGAAAGGGGCTTCTTTGCTTCTACTGAGGCCAGTGTCTTAAAATTGTTTCAAGGAATGTTCAGGTGCTTCGTATGTATCCTTGACTTGTGTGCTGTAGCTTGTGGCAGTTATTGCTATGAGATTGGTAGGTGTCCAGTTGTTTAACCGTGACATTCCTTACTGATATGTTATTCATTACAAAAGTAAGAGTTTCACTGTTCTCTTTTGCCAGTCACATTCCAGGCAATCTCTGCAGTCACAGCAGTGCATGCAAAACCAATTGTGTGCCTGGCAATAACATTAGGACTATGCCTTCTTGTGCTTTATAGATGTACCTAGTTGTGTGCTGGAAGAAAACGAAGAATTGGGCACCAAGCATAAATATTAGCTTAACAATCCATTTGTCTCCTCAAAAATTAAGAACAAAATGGTAACATACAATGGCCCCAAAACAGGCTGTACCACCAGGTATATTGCACAGCTCCAGTATTATGCTCTTTGCTAGTTATTAGGGTGCATCAATAAGTGCTTCATCCTGTGAGATAGGGCGAGTGAAACACACATAGCTCCACCCTTTTTGCTGGTGTCCAGATAGTGTGCTAATGCACATCCTCTTAAATGCACTTACCTTAATATTGCATATTATCCTGCAGACTGAAGGGCTGGAATCTAACAACATCTACATGCTTGTTGTTTACGGAAAGCACAAGCTCATGATGCACTCTCTCCATCACACAGGTAAAAAGGAGAAAATAAATGCTTTCATTAGGGAAGGACTTTTATTGATCTTTTGAAAGGAAATACAATTTACTTTGAAGAATGGTGGCTTCCCAAAACAATACAAAGAACAAAGCACTTCCCTAGTTACACTTGTGCCTGGCACCAAAGCAGAGTGAGCCAAATCTTGGTCGTGCCATGTGGAACTTACATATCTTTTGACTCACCAAATTTTGGAGCACTTTAGAACAGAATGTTATTTATTGCGAAACAGCAGCTATCAGTGACTTTAATACTATGGTCAGCAAGATGCAAACACAGCTATCAGTGATTTAAATACTTTGGTCAAAAAGATGCAAACACAAAGTGCAAACTCATGAAACACTTCTGTGTGAGGTGAGCCAAGTTGCAAAGCTGCATAGCCATCTCTAACATCCAGGGTTACTCTTCACTGACACTAAAGCTGCCCTCACTGTAATGCAGCATGACAAAACACAGGTGAGAGTGGCAGCTACCCTGGAGCTCTTGTAGTGATTAGCTCCAAAACACTTGTATCAGCTATGTTGTTTTTATTGAGCACTCTCACACAGACCTCTGTTAAGTGCACTGTTACAGTGCCCCCTCACTGAAAACTAGAAGACAATTCAATTCTGCCTCTGTTCAGTTAGGAACAATTACTATATTGAATATATTTTTATAAGTTCCTAGGAAGGTTAAGAAAGTTAATTTATGCACTTTGCAATACCTACTTTTCTCCAACTATAAGAAGAACACTTCACTCCACTATGGTAAATGGATGGTCCCTTTCTTGCAGGGAAGGGGTGTCCTCATGGGGAAACAGCAGCTATCAGTGACTTTAATACTATGGTCAGCAAGATGCAAACACAGCTATCAGTGATTTAAATACTTTGGTCAAAAAGATGCAAACACAAAGTGCAAACTCATGAAACACTTCTGTGTGAGGTGAGCCAAGTTGCAAAGCTGCATAGCCATCTCTAACACCCAGGGTTACTCTTCACTGACACTAAAGCTGCCCTCACTGAGCACTCTCACACAGACCTCTGTTAAGTGCACTGTTACAGTGCCCCCTCACTGAAAACTAGAAGACAATTCAATTCTGCCTCTGTTCAGTTAGGAACAATTACTATATTGAATTGAAGGTTAAGAAAGTTAATTTATGCGCTTTGCAATACCTACTTTTCTCCAACTATAAGAAGAACACTTCACTCCACTATGGTAAATGGATGGTCCCTTTCTTGCAGGGAAGGGGTGTCCTCATGGGGAAACTGTGTCACAATCTAAAGATTTTATGGAAGTACTACTGCACCGGCAGCATCCAGATGCAGAACCCAACCACCCATTTGCACGTTCTGCAGTAGTTAAACTAAATGGAAGCAACACAGTGTCAAAAGGTGTCTTGGGGACTGGCACCACAATTTAGTGTTGCATACCATCAAAGTATACACTTAAGAAGATTTCAGATGTTGATCAGTATGTTATTCTGGTTTAATATTTAGTGAAATTGTGACCAAATAAATACTTTAAACTCTTGACTGTTCACTGCCAGCCATTTGCTGACACTCCTATTCACCTCACAAGGAAAAATATCATTCTGAAATATCCACACTACCCAGGGATGACAACAATGTGCATTGGTAAATGTGGCCATCATTGATATCAATGACACTCAAAGTACATACTCACAAACAACATGAAAACTACTGCTCTTCAGAAGTACTACACAGCTGTGCAATCAATGTGTCTGATTCCCAGTACATGTGTGTTTTCCCTTGGAAGGACGATGGAATGATGTACAGTCAATTTCATGAAGACAATTAAACAGCTACTTGAATGAGAAGTAGTGGTTGCAGTTTAGAAAAACCAACACTAACACCCTAGAGACGTTAGTGCTAGCCACACGCACCTCCATACTGATGTCTGAATGACTCCCTAAGGAAGTGAATGACTGACTTAGTGGTTGGCTGGCAGTTAGAGTCCAGTTTTGAGCTAAAAGCTGATTGTGACTCCTTTTTATTAGGTCATGACAACTTGAATGAATTACCTGTCATCTAATCCTCACAGAAACATTCTCCACAAGAGACACATCACGAGCTAACTGCTGTGGGTGATAGTGTTGGGAAGTGCAAGTGCTACTCTTCAGAAACTGATGCATTTCTCATGTAGTGTGATAATGTAATGCTACCCTTGATCCCAAAGCTGGTTTCCATCACATGTCATGTCCTTCCACTGGCTTTTGTGAATTGAATTTCCTAACAAATTGTAGAAGAACTTACAGTTTAATGCTGACTCTGAACCAAGATTCAGCCTGCCATTTTCACAAATACAAATCATTTGCAGAGGTGAGTGTAGTGACAGGTCCTAGGGCCAACTGAATATTAAAGACTGAGCCTTTGCATTTGTATCTGATACATACCCTGCCAGCCATTGGGTTGTATTATGTATCAATCCGCCTGAGAACTTCAAGAAGATATGCATACTTCTTATGACATGGTCATGTAGTACACACAAAATGACTCAAACTTTGACTCCATGTCCATCTGAAAACTTGTTATTACATTTGCAAGTGACAGTACACAAAGAAGTTGACAAAACTGCTGTACCATACCACAAAAGAAGAAAGAAGCTTGCATTTCCTTTGAGACTGATGACCCAACTTTTTACGATAGACACACAAGATTACAACTGCCAAATAACAGTTTATTAGGTTATTGGTTAATACCACTGCTTACTAATGTAGAGGTCCTCGATTCTATTCTCTGATGCATCTGTTTTATTTTATCTCCCTGTTTGAGCACAACCACTGTGAATTATCCTGAAATCCCCTGACATAAAATCACCGTTACTGCCCCATGTAGTTTCACAGGTTCCTAATATGTCCAGCTGTGACTTTTCCCACAGCATCTTAATCTCTTCTAGTTTCCCAGCTTTTAACAGGATTCTGGCATTCCATGTTACGATTATCATCTGTTCTTTTATTCCTGTACTCCTTACAGCCTTGCCCAAGACATTCCCCCTCAGAGATCCGAATGGGGGACTTGAAACTCCAGAAAATTTTGAATTGGACGTAGCCATATTTCTATTTGGGAATCCTGTATGGGATCATTAATGCAGTGGTTTCCCATTGCCTTCTGAATCCTCCTGCTGTTGACCATTTTATGTTCCTCCACCTTTAGGGACAATTTCTCATCCCTGGGACAAGGAGGTGCCCCTTCCTTACCCTCTCATCCACCACTTACTGGCCGTTGGCCCTAGGTAAGGTTGGTCTCCTTAACCATTCGGTTAACAGCCATATGCTAGGGGGGGGGGGGGGGGGGAATAATAATAATAATAATAATAATAAGTCCCTATACTGCAGAAAAATTACAGCTACAAATGCAGATGTAGACATGCACTGTTTTCATTTATATATTCATTGGCAATGTAAACTACATATTGTTCATATTTTGTTTCTTTTTGTGACATTGCAAATACAAAGATGATATAAACACAAAATAAGTAACAAGGAATTCAACAATAGGACAAACCACAACTATTTTCAACGCAACACGTTAAATTGTTTTGTCAGTGAAGATTCTTGTGTCATTACCTCTTCAGCACAAGCAATTCTGTTCATATCATTTTAAAGCCACAGCAGGTTAACAGAAAAAAGCTGTTTACAACAACTTTACCATTGCCTTGAGCTCAAGCATAATGAGGTATCTCAAACAGAATGACCAGCTCCATGCCATCCACTATGGATTCCCAAAAAATTGATCATGTGAAACTCAACTTGCACATTTCTCACATAACATACTGAAAACTAGATAAAGTATTTCTTGATTTCTGAAAAGAATCTAAGTACCATCAATCGGGGTAAGACTGACAATTTTGATGTTTTGTAGAATATCTCTCGCATTTATGAATTTCTATTCGTGATGATTTTTATTGTTGTACATTATTTCTATGCAAACACCCACAGTGCACTGTGTATGTTATATTCTTCATAGGTTAGTGGAAAACCCCTGTGATATAGGATTAAATTGACACTCTCAAATTTGTTTTATTATAAACACGTGCAGAATGGTCCTGGGATAAGTTTTAGTGTAGTGCAGCAAGAGTATGGCCAATGTAAAGGTATCTCAATAATGCCCATTGAAAACTGGATGTTTTGTAAAATGTTAATAATCCAAGTATTAGTGAAACACAAATTTCTACAAATACAATTATCATTTCTTTATTTAAAACACACTATAATAAACGTTTGTTGACAAAAAACATTAAACTTCTTTTATAAAAATCATCCTCAGAAATGTACACGGAATTCTATGTCCATCAGCCTATAGCTCTGTTGGAGGCAACTTACCAGTCACAACACAGGATGGGACAGTGAATATAACAAGCTCTTTTGAAAAACAAGTAGTTATCATTGAGTTGGGGCAGTGAACCCCCTTTATATTGACTCCCTTTTTCTTTGCTGCAACCAAATAACACAAACACACTGAAAAGTTTGCTTGCCCCTTTTACCCCCAACTACTTTCCCTGTTGTGGTTGTTGTAGTCTTCAGTCCTGAGACTGGTTTGATGCAGCTCTCCATGCAACTCTATCCTGTGCAAACTTCTTCATCTCCCAGTACCTACTGCAGCCTACATCCTTCTGAATCTGCGTAGTGTATTCATCTCTTGGTCTCCCTCTACGATTTTTACCCTCCACGCTGCTCTCCAGTACTAAATTGGTGATCCCTCGATGTCTCAGAACATGTCCTACCAACCAATCCCTTCTTCTAGTCAAGTTGTGCCACAAGCTCCTCTTCTCCCCAATTCTATTCAGTACCTCCTCATTAGTTATGTGATCTACCCATCTAATCGTCAGCATTTTTCTGTAGCACCACATTTTCAAAGCTTCTATTCTCTTCTTGTCTAAACTATTTATCGTCTACGTTTCACTTCCATACATGGCTACACTCCATACAAATACTTTCAGAAATGACTTCCTGACATTTAAATCTATACTCGATGTTAACAAATTTTTCTTCTTCAGAAACGTTTTCCTTGCTATTGCCAGTCTACATTTTATATCCTCTCTACTTCGACCATCATCAGTAATTTTGCTCCCTAAATACCAAAACTCCTTTACTACTTTAAGTGTCTCATTTCCTAATCTAATTCCCTCAGCATCACCTGACTTAATTCGACTACATTCCATTGTCCTCGTTTTGCCTTTGTTGATGTTCATCTTATACCCTCCTTTCAAGACACTGTCCATTCCGTTCAACTGCTCTTCCAAGTCCTTTGCTGTCTCTGACAGAATTACAATGTCATCGGCGAACCTCAAAGATTTTATTTCTTCTCCATGGATTTTAATACCTACTCCGACTTTTTCTTTTGTTTCCTTTATTGCTTGCTCAATATACAGATTGAACAACATTGGGGATAGGCTACAACCTTGTCTCACTCCCTTCGCAACCACTGCTTCCCTTTCATACCCCTCGACTCTTATAACTGCCATTTGGTATCTGTACAAATTGTAAATAGCCTTTCGCTCCCTATATTTTACTCCTGCCACCTTCAGAATTTGAAAGAGAGTATTCCAGTCAAGATTGTCAAAAGCTTTCTCTAAGTCTACAAATGCTAGAAACGTAGGTTTACCTTTCCTTAATCTATTTTCTAAGATAAGTCGTAGGGTCAGTATTGCCTCACGTGTTCCAACATTTCTACAGAATCCAAACTGATCTTCCCCAAGGTTGGCTTCTATCAGTTTTTCCATTCGTCTGTAAAGAATTCGTGTTAGTATTTTGCAGCTGTGACTTATTAAACTGATAGTTCGGTAATTTTCACATCTGTCAACACCTGCTTCTTTTGGGATTGGAATTATTATATTCTTCTTGAAGTCTGGGGGTATTTCGCCTGTCTCATACATCTTGCTCACCAGATGGTAGAGTTTTGTGAGGACTTGCTCTCCCAAGGCTGTCAGTAGTTCTAATGGAATGTTGTCTACCCCGGGGGCCTTGTTTTGACTCAGGTCTTTCAGTGCTCTGTCAAACTCTTCTCGCAGTATCATATCTCCCATTTCATCTTCATCTACATCCTCTTCCATTTCCATAATATTGTCCTCAAGTGCATCGCCCTTGTATAGACTCTCTATATACTCCTTCCACCTTTCTGCTTTCCCTACTTTGCTTAGAACTTGGTTTCCATCAAAGCTCTTGATATTCATGCAAGTGGTTCTCATTTCTCCAAAGGTCTCTTTAATTTTCCTGTAGGCAGTATCTATCTTTCCCTTAGTGAGATAAGCCCCTACATCCTTATATTTGCCCTCTAGCCATCCCTGCTTAGCCATTTTGCACTTCCTGTCGACATAATTTTTGAGACGTTTGTGTTCCTTTTTGCCCGCTTCATTTACTGCATTTTTATATTTTCTCCTTTCATCAATTAAATTCAACATTTATTCTGTTACCCAAGGGTTTCTACTAACCCTCGTCTTTTTACCTATTTGATCCTCTGCTGCCTTCACTATTTCATCCCTCAAATCTACCCATTCTTCTTCTACTGTATTTCTTTCCCCCATTCCTGTCAATTGTTCCCTTATGCTCTCCCTGAAACTCTTTACAACCTCTGGTTTAGTCAGTTTATCCAGGTCCCATCTCCTCAAATTCCCACCTTTTTGCACTTTCTTCAGTTTTAATCTACAGTTCATAACCAATAGATTGTAGTCAGAGTCCACATCCGCCCCTGGAAATGTCTTACAATTTAAAACTTTGTTCCTGAATCTCTGTCTTACTATTATATAATCTATCTGATACCTTTTTGTATCTCCAGGGTTCTTCCATGTATACAACCTTCTTTCATGATTCTTAAACCAAGTGTTAGCTATGATTACGTTATGCTCTGTGCAAAATTCTACCAGGCGGCTTCCTCTTTCATTTCTTAGCCCCAATCCATATTCACCTACTATATTGCCTTCTCTCCCTTTCCCTACTCTTGAATTCCAGTCACCCATGACTGTTAAATTTTCGTCTCCCTTCACTACCTGAATAATTTCTTTTATCTCATCATACATTTCATCAATTTTTTCGTCATCTGCAGAGCTAGTCGGCATATAAACTTGTACTACTGTAGTAGGCATGGGCTTCGTGTCTATCTTGGCCACAATAATGCGTTCACTATGCTGTTTGTAGTAGCTTACTCGCATTCCTATTTTTTATTCATTATTAAACCTACTCCTGCATTACCTCTATTTGATTTTGTGTTTATAGCCCTGTATTCACCTGACCAAAAGTCTTGTTCCTCCTGCCACCGAACTTCACTAATTCCCACTATATCTAACTTTAACCTATCCATTTCCCCTTTTAAATTTTCTAACCTACCTGCCCGATTAAGGTATCTGACATTCCACTTTCCCTATAACAAAAGAATTTCGAAAAAGATTTAGACACTTGTACAGAGTGAGCAGCAAATCTTCAACAACAGGACTGCCTGAAGGATCAGAATCACATTCCTCAGTTTCTGTAGTCTCTGGCAATTTCATTACACCAAGTTTATCTTCTGACAAAGAATAACTACACTTCTGGAAGTGATTTCCCTTGGTTTTGTGTGGACTGTGGATGACTTGGACCAACTAAGCTGAGGATCATTTATATCATTTGTACATGCAGACAATTTGAAATTTTTATGTAATGCTCACACATTTTCATTTGATGATCTTGTAAACAGTTTTGGACCAATGCTCAATGCAACAGCAGCTCAAACAGCTTTACCAGGGCTTACATCAATTTTCTTTCTTTTTGCATTTGAAAGGGTAATTGGTGTTTTTTGTTTTCACTTAGAGTCTTTAAATAAGAAACCATAGATTCAGTTACAGCTTTCTTTTTCAGTTTAGAGAGTACAGCTTCTTTTTTAAATGGGAATATTCCATATACGAAGAACACATTTTGGAGTTTTGTCTTAATCTTATCCACTAGACTTTTTATGAGTTTATTAAGAAGGATTGGAAACATTGCCTTTGTTACAGTTGAGAACCATGGACTGCTCATTTTGAAATCAGTTACTATTTCACTCCAGCAGGTCTTCACAATGGATGAAAAAAACCACATCCAAAGGTTGTGTAAATGAGTTGAGTTGGCTGGGATACACACAAACTTTGTCATTTTCTTCATGTAGCTGAAGACCTCATTTGTGAAATGTGAACTTAGGTTCTCTCCTATCATCATCTCTGTTCTTGGCAGACTTTTAGCATGAGGGAGCAGCACTTTTTTAAACCCTTCTGTAAATACTACACTGTCAAACCAACCATCTTGAGTTCTGTTGCAGTGTGTTCCACCTCTACAGCACTGTTCATTGCAACAGGGTGCACTGTTTGGTTCTACCTGTGTCTAAGTATCATACAAATTTTCACTTTTAGAAGCAACATAAACTGCAAACAGAACACCAGAAGCAGATCCACACATCTGCTATCATTGAGAACACAGTCAGGATACTTAACTCCACAATGAAGTATCAGTTTCTTCCTTTCTAGATCATCTGAGAGATTCGGTTTATCACAATTACATACATCACAGGCTGGTACATCTGTGGCATTTGTTTCCAAATTCGAGAAATATTTGATAAGTTGATCTTTTGTCACTCCTGCCTTGCTGCGACTAAGACTGTTTGCAAGCCATGATGTGAGGATAACTTTGTTTTGTTTAATAAATGTATGGGCCGTATCATAAATGTATGGGCCCTAACCCTCCCCATGAACCATGGACCTTGCCATTGGTTGGGAGGCTTGCGTGCCTCAGCGATACAGATAGCTGTACCGTAGGTGCAACCACAATGGAGGGGTATCTGTTGAAAGGCCAGACAAACATGTGGTTCCTGAAAGGGGGCAGCAGTCTTTTCAGTAGTCGCAGGGGCAACAGTGTTGATGATTGACTGATCTAGCCTTGTAACATTAACCAAAACAGCCTTGCTGTGCTGGTACTGCGAACGACTGAAAGCAAGGGGAGACTACAGCCATAATTTTTCCTGAGCATACGCAGCTTTACTGTATGGTTAAATGATGATGGCATCATCTTGGGTAAAATATTCTGGAGGTAAAATAGTTCCCCGTTCGGATCTCTAGGGGGGACTACTCAGGAGGACATCGTTACCAGGAGAAGGAAAACTGGTATTCTACGGATTGGAGTGTGGAATGTCAGATCCCTTAATTGGGCTGGTAGGTTAGAAAACTGAAAAAGGAAAATGGATAGGTTAAAGTTAGATATAGTGAGGATTAGTGAAGTTCAGTGGAAGGAGGAACAAGACTTCTGGTCAGGTAAATACAGGGCTATAAATACAAAATCAAATAGGGGTAATGCAGAAGTCGGTTTAATAATAAATTAAAAATAGGAGCAGAGATAAGCTACTACGAACAGCATAGTGAACACATTATTGTAGCCAAGATAGACACTAAGCCCACGCCTACCACAGTAGTACAAGTTTATATGCCAACTAACTCTGCAGATGAAGAAATGTATGATGAGATATAATAAATTATTCAGATAGTGAAGGGAGACGAAAATTTAATTGTCATGGGGGACTAGAATTCGATAGTAGGGAAAGGAAGAGAAGGAAAAGTAGTAGGCGAGTATGGACTGGGGGTAAGGAATGAAAGAGGAAGCCGCCTGGTATAATTTTGCACAGAGCATAACTTAATCATAGGTAGTAACACTTGGTTTAAGAATCATGAAAGAAGGTTGTATACATGGAAGAGGCCTGGAGATACTGGAAGGTTTCAGATAGATTCTATAATGGTAAGATTGAGATTTAGGAACCATGTTTAAAATTGTAAGACATTTCCAGGGGCAGATGTGGACTCTGACCACAATTTATTGGGTATGAACTGTAGATTAAAAATGAAGAAACTGCAAAAAGGTGGGAATTTAAGGAGATGGGACCTGGATAAACTGAAAGAACCAGAGATTGTAGAGAGTTTCAGAGAGAGCATTAGGGAACGATTGACAAGAGTGGGAGAAAGAAATACAGTACAAGAAGAATGGGTAGCTTTGAGGGATGAAATAATGAAGGCAGAAGAGGATCAAGCAGGTAAAAAGACGAGGGCTACTAGAAATCCTTGGTTAACAGAAGAAATATTGAATTTAACTGATGAAAGGAGAAAATATAAAAATGCAGCAAATGAAGCAGGCAAAAAGGAATACAAGCGTCTCAAAAAGGAGATCGACAGGAAGTGCAAAATGGCTAAGCAGGGATGGTTAGAGGACAAATGTAAGGATGTAGCGAGTATCACTAGGGGTAAGATAGATACTGCCTACAGGAAAATTAAACAGACATTTGGAGAAAAGAGAACCACCTGTATGAATATCAAGAGCTCAGATGGAAAACCAATCCTAAGCAAAGACAGGAAAGCAGAAAGATTGAAGGAATACACAGAGGATCTATACAAAGGCAATGTACTTAAGGGCAATATTATGGCTATGAAAGGGTATGTAGATGAAGATGAAATGGGAAATATGATACTGTGTGAAGAATTTGACAGAGCAATGAAAGATCTAAGTCAACGAAAAGCCTGGGAATAGACAACATTCCATTATAGCTACTTATAGACTTGGGAGATCCAGCCATGACAAAACTCTACCATCTGGTGAGCGAGATGTATGAGACAGGCAAAATATCCTCAGACTTCAAGAACAATGTAATAATTGTAATCCCATAGAAAGCAGGTGTCAATAGGTGTGCAAATTACTGAACTATCAGCTTAATAAGTCACAGGTACAAAATACTAACATGAATTCTTTACAGACAAATGGAAAAACTGGTAGAAACCAAACTTGGGAAAAATGAGTTTGGATTCCGTAGAAATGCTGGAACATGCGAGGCAATACTGACCCTACAACTTATCTTAAGAGATAGATTAAGGAAAAACAAACCTATGTTTCTTGCATTTGTAGACTTAGAGAAACCTTTGGACAATGTTGACAGGAACACTCCTTCAAATTCTGAAGGTGGGAGGGGTAAAATACACGTAGCGAAAGGGTATTTGCAATTTATACAGAAACCAGATGGCACTTATAAGCAGTGGCGTAGCGTGGTTGTAAAGGTTGGGGAGACTCACAGTTATTATAGGGAGACAAAATAGTTCAATAAACAATAATTTAAACAAATGAAACAAAATGCATCAAACAAAACAACAACTACTACTACTACCGACAATAATAATAATGATAATAGTAACTAACTGTTCAAGAAACGATGACGGATTTGTAGAACTCCAGCAGCAAGAGGAGAAGCACTTATATTTTCTTGTACACAAGTGCAATTCGTCTGTCTTTTTTTTCACGAATAAGTCTATAACTCGGTCTACAAAGATCTTATCACTGGATAGCTCTCCAAGTAGTGTATTTTCTATTGCTAACGTGCTCAAACACGACAGCCGGGTGTTGGAGATTGAATTCCCTAAATAATTCTTCACTCGTTTAAGAGTACTCATGCTTTGTTCACTGCTTGCTGTAGTTGCGGGCAGGGTCAAAACCAAACGCAGGAACTTCGTTGTTCCTTCATAAACAGGGTCTAAATCATTGTTGACAATGTACTTTAAGAGGATTCTTGGAGATGAGCTTTTTTCTCATCAGCGTATATGTTACACAGTTCATTTTCAAGTTGTTCTTGTTTGAAAAAAGGGTACTGTTCTAATAACTGAAGCACTTTCAACTTTGGGAATTCTTTTTGATAGTTCGGGAAACACTTTTCGTTCAAAAGTTCAACAAACTGAGTATGGGGAAAGTCTTGAAATCTTCTTTCCATCTGAACAATTTGCAAATCCAGTATCTCGTAAGTTAGTGCCCTGAGAGATGTTTTTTGACTGTCACAGAACGATAAGTTGCCTTTCAAACACAAGCTGCATTTAATGCATTCATCAATGAATGTTTCCGTTCTTAATTGTGTAAGTTTCTAAAATAGTTCTTATTTCGCCGTGGCAAGCAGTTATACTGACAGATTTTGACTGAAGAACTTTAAAGAGATGATGAACATAAACAAAGCACCCTCGGTATAAGCAAAGCAAGTAGACAAATGTAGGATCATCTATCCATCGCTTCATTTCCACAGTACAGCTCAAAGATTCTAGGTCCCACTGAGAGTCTGTATCATCAATTATATAATTAAAAACACTATATATCTCTGAGAAATGACTAGGTATTGTTGAAACTGCTCTGGAACTAAAGTTACAGCGAGTGTTGCTTCCATGCGGCAGTTTAAATCCTTTCTCAGTTAGCAATACAGTTCGTTTTGATGGTTTGCTGAAAAACGAATGGAATGCAGTAAGATCACTTACAAACATGCGTACTTGTCGGTATGATTTCGGAGGCATGTAACAGTACTAAATTCAGTTGGTGTGCGTGACAATGAAAAACAATGCACAGGGACAGAACTACTTCACCAATTGTTGTAGTCCTCTTTCTCTGCCTGCCATCATACGTTTGACTAACCACTTTTCCTTCTACATTCCAGTCTTTCAACACTGCATGAATAATGTTTGACAAACGTTGAGCAGTTTTATCTCCAGAAACATCGTAAAATCCAACGAATCTTTCCTCAATTTTGTCTGCAATACAGTACCTGAGTATTATACTCATTTGACTCTTGCCTGACACGTCTAATGTTTCATCATACTGAATCAAAATGAAATTGCAGTTCTGAATTTCAGATTTTATTTTCTCATTAACTGGCTGAATTATCATTTCTATTACATCGCTCTGTGTATCTGGAGAGGTTCCTTTAAAGGTTGAAGATGATGATAGATGGTCTCGGATTAACTGCTCTTTTTGAGCTAGTAAATCCAATAATTCCAGACAGTTACCTTTGTTACTGTAGGATTCGTCTTCTCGGTGGCCGCGAAAGGCTAGTTCTTGTTTACAAAGAAATGCAATTGCCTGAATAAGACGAGCCAATACTCTGCTGTTGGATGCAACTTGTTCGTTGTATTTTATTGCTGACAGACGAGTGGCTTCAGAAAGGGCGTGCTCAATTCCACTTTTGCCCAATGACTGAAATGAATCTTTGTTCTGCAGGTGACGTTTTGATATCTGATGCTATTGTGCTTTCCTGTCAAAGTTCTTTATTGTACAAATGCCCCCATTGCACCATTCCTTTCCACCACCAAACAGAAGACATATATAACAATATAATCTGTTATCACCTGCATTCGCAGTCAGCCAAGTGTACTTTTCGTACCAGGCTGTCTGAAAAGTGCGTTTTTGTTTGGTTTCACTTAAAGCTACACAGAGTACAGGAGTAGGTCGTTTGTCCTCCAATTTCCACTTTTTTTCGTACGTTTATGTAGAAAAAGGCTTTTTAATAAAAACATCTATAAGGTGTTAACTTGCTGGCTCAGTCTTGTTGGCGACACAACGAAAATATGCACTAAAATCACACAAAAATGACTAAACACAAATCGCGCGACTGTTCACTTCCTTGTTAAAAGCCAGCAAAGAAGCGGCAGAGACTAGTCTCGATACCAGCTAGCAAGTGCAGCTCACCGGCCTTCGTGGAAGAGGGGAAGTGGAGGGGAGCCGAGAATGCCACTAACGCGCAGACGCACACAGCCAGTTAAGGCAAGGGAGACAGACAGAGCAGTGGAGTCAGGCTAGGCGCAAATTGGGACGCGTATAGCACGTGTGACGTGACACGACACTACAGCGCGACACGCACGAGTCGCGCGGGTCCAGCGCATATTGCGACGCGTACACCATACTTCGCACGCGCCGACTGGCCCATCACCTTGCTAATGACCATTCTTATTGTGATGTACACATTTTAGTAAGACACTACGCAAAACTCAAAAAGTTTGCAACGAAAATTAGGGGTTGCTATGATTTTGCGTTTGGTGCGTATTACACCATATGTTGCTGCTTATGAAATTTAGCTAACATTCTGAATTTTTGTTTAGACTTAGGAGGAGGTCTCTATCTGCCTCCGATCTCGAGAAAATGTAGCGCGCTCACTTCGATCTCACGCACGCGAGAATTGAAATACTCGCATCTCTCATATCTCCTAAACCGCTCGAGACATCGAAAGTCTGGCGAAGGATAGCACACAAGGAGGAAAGTGTTTTGCCAACTCTTAAAAACACGGAACTTTCTTATCTATGGCGACATATCAGTACTTAAGTACTTACACTTCCCTTTCTATTTATTTCACTCCAGTGACTAATTTTTTAAGAGCTATCGACAGCTAGTGAAACAAGAGCTTCATAGTATGAAAATAAACATGAAACTTCTTCTTTTATGTTACTGCAAACCGACACTATGAGGTTTCTCGTAAGCTATTGAGCTATGTGATTGCCAATTATTTGTTTAATGAGGCACCCGTTTCGGAATTCTGTCTCAGTAGCTGCTGTGAGATGGGTTTGGCAAATTATACTGTGACAAAGGAAGTACAGTTAAACCAGTCACCAAGAGAAATGTGGCCGTTACTCACAAACGGCGATGCTTCTTCGAATGAGGTTAACAACTCTCACAAAAGTAGATTGCCAATTCTGTTGGAATTTTGGTGGAATCCCCGTAACCCATTGTATTTTTAACACTGAGCGACTGGAATGGAAAGTTACCAAAGGATTTTATTCCTTCTCTTGATCTGAGCAGTATTAAAATAATGACGAGCGTGCCTTCAGGCGGAATGATAGGCACATGCCAGATACTGGTTGCTCACCTACGGCTTGCCAAACCGACAATGTGTGATCGCGAATAAAATAGTTGTTATTGAGAAAAATAAACAATTGATATGTTGCACAACACAATGGTCAGTGTATTGTTAGCAGCGCAGAATAATGCGCCCGCCGGCCGGAGTGGCCGAGCGGTTCTAGGCGCCACAGTCTGGAACAGAGCGACCGCTACAGTCGGAGGTACGAATCCTGCCTCGGGCATGGATGTGTGTGATGTCCTTAGGTTAATTAGGTTTAAGTAGTTCTAAGTTCTAGGGGACTGATGACCTCAGAAGTTAAGTCCCATAGTGCCCAGAGCCATTTGATTCATTTTTTTGATAATGTGCGCGACAGGAATGCACAAACTAGCCAAGTGTGCCTTGTGAGCTGGAGTTCGAAAAACATTGCCATGAAAATAGGTCTGCCTTTGTCATCAGTACATTTCAACAATTTAAATATATCTAATCACAACATTCTTTTGGGATATTCCTACTTTCGTAATAATACCTATCATTTTCTTCATTTGTGTAGCCTGTTGTATAATTAGTTTATTAATGCTGATAATGTGCATACAACAATTGAAATGCTTTTTCTCATCACGGCGAACCAATTACAACATTGTTATTTGTGACTGCTTTTCCACTGTTTCTAGCTTGCAGTGGAAATGTGATGTTCACATACATGTAGTGTGTCATATTCCATTATTACATCCATATCATAGTAATCACAATGAGACTTCTATACTTAAGTTCTTGGTCGTTTTTTACCAGGAGCACAAAGGGATCACACCTGTGGAGATTATCCCTTTCTAAATTTTTGTAACAGATCGTACAGATAGCCAGCATACTAGGCAGTGAGAAGATAAGCTTGTTTTACTTTCCTGCCTTAATTCTTAATCACATGATTTTATAATATTCCTTGGTTCCTTATTCACTACACTCTGTCCCTTCTTGCGATCTGAAAACATCGCGGAGGCATATGATACGATTCCAGAGGCCAATGGCTCATCAGTTACTGAAGTATGCATTTTTCTTGACAGAAGAAAAACAAAACAAAACTATACAGATATAAATAACAGAAAGGTATAACGTACTAACAATGCTATGTTTCTTGACTTCCTCAAGGCGTTCGATACAGTTCCCCACAGTCGTTTAATGAACAAAGTAAGAGCATATGGACTATCAGACCAATTGTGTGATTGGATTCAAGAGTTCATAGATAACAGAACGCAGCATGTCATTCTCAATGGAGAGAAGTCTTCCGAAGTAAGAGTGATTTCAGGTGTGCCGCAGGGGAGTGTGATAGGAACGTTGCTATTCACAATATACATAAATGACCTTGTGGATGACATCGGAAGTTCACTGAGGCTTTTTGCAGATGATGCTGTGGTGTATCGAGAGGTTGTAACAATGGAAAATTGTACTGAAATGCAGGAGGATCTGCATCGAATTGACGCATGGTGCAGGGAATGGCAATTGAATCTCAATGTAGACAAGTGTAAAGTGCTGCGAATACATAGAAAGATAGATCCCTTATCATTTAGCTACAAAATAGCAGGTCAGCAACTGGAAGCAGTTAATTCCATAAATTATCTGGGAGTACGCATTAGGAGTGATTTAAAATGGAATGATCTTATAAAGTTGATCGTCGGTAAAGCAGATGCCAGACTGAGATTCATTGGAAGAATCCTAAGGAAATGCAATCCGAAAGCAAAGGAAGTAGGTTACAGTACGCTTGTTCGCCCACTGCTTGAATAATGCTCAGCAGTGTGGGATCCGTACCAGATAAGGTTGATAGAAGAGATAGAGAAGATCCAACGGAGAGCAGCGCGCTTCGTTACAGGATCATTTAGTAATCGCGAAAGCGTTACGGAGATGATAGATAAACTCCAGTGGAAGACTCTGCAGGAGAGACGCTCAGTAGCTCGGTACGGGCTTTTGTTAAAGTTTCGAGAACATACCTTCACCGAAGAGTCAAGCAGTATATTGCTCCCTCCTACGTATATCTCGCGAAGAGACCATGAGGATAAAATCAGAGAGATTAGAGCCCACACAGAAGCATACCGACAATCCTTCTTTCCACGAACAATACGAGACTGTAATAGGAGGGAGAACCGATAGAGGTATTCAGGGTAACCTCCGCCACATACCGCCAGGTGGCTTGCGGAGTATGGATGTAGATGTAGATGTAGAAACGAATAAAGCCGGAGATTTAAATGGCGAAAAACGAAACACTACCCAAAGGCAATAAAATGTAGTACACAGTGAGGCAAAATTTATCGTACGGGCAATACTATCACTGCTCATATGCGCCGTTCCGATGTGAGCATATGGCCGGGCTACTTTTCCGCTCCCCGCCTCAAATTTCCCACGGTGCTAGCGAGGCACGCGCGACGAGTGGCGCGAGAAACTGCCTCAACCACCAACGCCGTGCGACCTGGCGCAGGCGCGTGTCGCGTCCCAGTTGCGTCGCGTCGCAATTTGCGCGGTCCCATTTGAACCTGCGATGTTACAAAAACGCACGCTGCGCTGCGTCGCGCCACACGCGCTATACGCGTCTCAATTTGCGCCTAGCCTGCAAGCAGACAGATTACACCAATACTCAGAGTGCAGCGCGGGCTGCAAATTGATGTCTTCGCACATTTACAGCTCTTAGCAGAAAGTTGTTTATATTTTTGTTATGAATAGCTATTGCATCTTTTTGAAGCACGAATACTAACAAGGGAACCTCCCCATCGCACCCCCCTCAGATTTAGTTATAAGTTGGCACAGTGGATAGGCCTTGATAAACTGAACACAGATCAATTGAGAAAACAGGAAGAAGTTGTGTGGAACTGTGAAAAAATAAGCAAAGTATACAAACTGAGTAGTCCACGGGTCGCATAAGTAACATCATGGACAAAATGAGCTCAGGAGCGTCGTGGTCCCGTGGTAGCGTGAGCAGCTGCTGAACGAGAGGTCATTGGTTCAAGTCTTCCCTCGAGTGAAAATTTTATTTTCTTTATTGTTGCATAGTTATTATCTGTCCGTTCGTTCATTGACGTCTTTGTTCACTGTAATAAGTTTAGTGTCTGTGTTTTGCGACCGCATCGCAAAACCGTGCGATTAGTAGACGAAAGGACGTGCCTCTCCAATGGGAACCGAAAACATTTGATCGCAAGGTCATAGGTCAACCGATTCCTCCACAGGAAAACACATCTGATATATTCTATACGACACTGGTGACGGCATGTGCGTCACATGACAGGAATATGTTGTCGACCCACCTAACTTGTACACTTGGCGAAGGGGTAAAAAGATTCTTCTACCTTGCCCGATTTAGGTTTTCTTGTGGATGCGATAATCACTCCCAAAAAAGTGATGAAAACATAAGAGTTTGTCACATAAACTGAAAATAAAAAATTAAAAGTTTTCACTCGACGGTAGACTTGAACCTAGGACCTTTCGTTCCGCTCCTGCGTTCTCGGTCTCCTTGACATTGCATATCTTCCCATGAACTACTCTGTTTGTATATTTTTTCACAGTTCCACACAACTTCTTCCTGTTTTCTCAATTGATCTGTTTTCAGTTTTTCAAGGTCTATCCACTGTGCCAACTTATAACTAAATCTGAGGGGGGTGCGATGGGGAGGTTCCCTTGTAAGTCTCAAAGTCTCCCCTCACGTTACGCCACTACTTATAAGAGTAGAGGGGCATGAAAGGGAAGCAGTGGCTGAGAAGGGAGTGAGACAGGGCTGTAGCCTATCCCTGATGTTATTCGATCTGTATATTGAGCAAGCAGTAAAGGAAATAAAAGCTAAATTTGGAGCAGGAATTAAAATCCATGGAGAAGAAATGAAAACTTTGAGGTTTGCTGATGACATTGTAATTCTGTCAGAGACAGCAAAGGACCTGGAAGAGCAGTTGAACAGAATGGACAGTGTCTTTAAAGGAGAATATAAGATGAACATCCACAAATGCAAAATGAGGATAATGGAATGTAGTCAAATGGAGTCATGTGATGCTGAGGGGATTAGATTAGGAAATGAGACACTTAAAGTAGTACAGGAATTTTGCTATTTGGGGAGGAAAATAACTGATGATGGTCAAAGTAGACTGGCTGTGGCAAGGAAGGCATTTCTGAACAAGAAAAATTTGTTAAAATCGAGTAGAAATTTAAGTGTCAGAAAGTCTTTCCTGAAAGTATTTGTATGGAGTGTAGCCATGTATGGAAGCGAAACATGGACGATAAATAGTTTAGACAAGAAGAGAATAAGAGTTTTCAAAATGTGGTGCTACAGAAGAATGCTGAAGATTAGATGGGTAGATCATGTAAATAATGAGAAAGTACTGAATATAATGGGGAAGAAGAGGAAATTGTGGCACAACCTGACTAAAAGAAGGGACCAGTTGGTAAGACATGTTCTGGGCATCAAAGGGTCACCAATCTAGTATTGGAAGGTATTGTGGAGGGTAAAAATAGTAGAGGTAGACCAAGAGATGAATACACTAAACAGATTCAGAAGGATGTAGGTTGCAGTAGTTACCCAGAGATGAAAAAGCTTGCACAGGATAGAGTAGCATGGAGAGCTGGTTCAAATGGCTCTGAGCACTATGAGACTTAACATCTGAGGTCATCAGTCCCCTCATGGAGAGCTGCATCAAACGAAACCAGTCTCTGGACAGACCACAACAACAACAACAACAACAACAACATGTGCCCTATCATTATTTGGATGGTTATTTTGGGATCATATTTTACTGTGTCCAACTAAGTCTAGATATGTTTTTGTTATAACTGTAATACCTGTAGTATGCGATGGAAACCCCCAGTCAGCAGTAGTGGGAACAAAATTTGTTAATATAGATTCTTCTTCTGATTGTAGTACACTTGTGGTTTCTTCCTCAATTTGTCCACTGTCCTTCAGGGGCTTTTTGCTTGGTATACCTAGTCTCGTGGCTGCACCTTTTGTTGTCTCTTGATTATTTTTAATTAACAAGATCACTTCTTCCAATGTTTCCTTATCCAAATCTAGGTCTGTCTTGCAAATGGAGACCTTTGGTAAGTTCTAGGCATTGCAGTTCCATTTTTAGTTTATGTATGACTTTACTTTATCTGTTCAGACTGATATTTTGTTCTTTAACTTAACTGTCTAATATATTTATAACTTATTGTGTCCATTCTTTACAGTTAAAACAAAAATCTAAGACTTGTGCAATAAACAGAACACTTATAAAAACAGAGACTGCTTAAGACTTTTTAAAAAATGTGAATTTTTAATCATTAAAATTGTTTGTATGCAACTGCTAACAAAATCAGACAACTTCATTAAAATGTGTGACTTTGAACATTTCGGAACCTGATTATAGGATTAACTATTTCTTTTGCGCCAAGAAAGTATTTCCCAAGTGGAATTGTAAGCAGACATGTAGGACTTGCATATACATTTTTTGAAGTATATTATTTTTTTAAAATTTTATTTGAAAGTATGTGAATTCAAATCAACAGATTCCATTGTATTATATGGCAATTTTTATTTTCAGGAGGATATGTAAGTTTACCCAGAAATGTAAAGAAAGGGATGAAATTGACCCACAGGGTAAATTTTACACCCAGGAGGTCAAAATCACCCCAGTTGACAGTACCACATCTACACCTGTTGTCAAAAGTATGATAATGTGGGGTACCGTATCAAGTGAAATTTGTGACTGGACTGAGGATTTTTTGATAGGGATGATGCAGCAAGTTATCTTGTATGGGGAATCATTGACAGATGTAGAAGAAACTTGGGGTGTGCCAGAGGGAAATGTTTAAGGACTCTTGGTGTTCATGTTTTATATTAGTAACCTAGCAGACATTGTTAATAGTAACATCAGACTTTTCACAGATGATGCCATTAGCTATAATGAAGTACTGTCTGAAAAGAGCTGCACAAATATTCAGATGTTGATAAGATTTCAAAGTGGTGCAGCGGTTACAACTTGCTTTAAATTTTCAGAAATGTGAAGTTGTGCACTCCACAGAACAAAAACAAATATCCTATGACTATAATATTAATGAGTCACAGTAGGAATCAGTCAACTCATACAAATACCTGTATACAATGCTTTGCAGGGATATGAAATGGAATGATCACAAAGGCTCATTCATGGGCAAAACACATGGCGGACTTTAGTCTGTTGGTATAATTATGGGGAAATGCACTGATTCTATGAATGAGATCACTTATGTAACCATCTTAGAATATCGCTCAAAGGCGTGGGACCTGTATGAGACCTGTACTAAGTAGAACTAATGAGGAACACTGAATATATACAGAGAAGGGCAGTACAGATGGTCACAGGTTGTTTTGATCCATGGAAGAATGTCACAGAGATGATGAAGAAACTGAGCTGTAATACTCTTGCAGACAGACTTAAACTACCCCGAGAAAGCCTGCTCACGCTGTCTCAAGAACCTGCTTCAAACGATGAGCCTAGGAATGTACTACATATCGGTCCTGTAGGGATACCGAGAACAAGGTTAGATTACGTGCACAGAGGCCTTTAAACAATAATTCATCCTGCACTTCGTACGTGAAGGGAATGAGAAAAATCCCTAATAAATGGTACCCTCTGCCATGTGAATCACAACGATTTGCCGAGTACGTACGTAGATGTAGAGCCCTGAGCGTTGACTTGGCTTGGCTGAAAAAAAAATTGATTTTAGACGAGGAAAAAATTGTTGTGCGGTCGAGTAGCCCCGTCCTCACCCAGCGCCGTGGTGGGAGCGACAAATGGCCAGCGGGCGCCAAGCGAGGAGTGGCGGTGGACCCTGGACACGCGTACCACATATCTCGCAGCCGCGCTGAGCGCTGGCATAGGTAGGCGTCACCTGCCGGCCAGGGGCGCAGTAGCGGCTCGCGGTGCGCCGTACTCGCGAGCCACATACGATGAAGCGCTCTTCCTCCGACAGCGCAGACTAGGCTGCATCCCTCTAGGACAGGCCGAACGCCCGCCCGACACAACACACGGGGTGACTCCGGAACTGCGGACGCCGTGGAGCTCACACGACAATCCCAACTGCGTCCTGGACACAGTTGTCTCCCGCACAACGGCCTCCGAGACGCATCGGATTACAGGAGACGCCAAACTCCCAGCCGCCATCAGGAAACTTGGGTCATGTTTCTTTGGTTCGGTGCCGATTGTATGACGAATCTTTTTGTTTTTACAATTTTTTCACAAACGGAGTACAAAATATCTAGATAACGTCGAATTGACGCGTCTGAGTATCACTTGAATAAAGATATCACAGGAATAAACATAAGCACATCGTATTTTGTAAACATCTCGAACGCAACAACTGTATTTTAATGAAAATCATCACGAAAATCACATTAGTAACATAACTTCGTAAAAATCACAACACACTGTATCATTTTAAAGCATATGTCAGTATATTATCCACATTTTTAGAATCGCTAATCGCTGAGCTGTAGCGCTGCTAGCTTGCGACCAGTGGATTGAAAGTAACAAAATATAGAAAAAAATAAAAAAAGCATCTGTGTTCGATACTCAGGATAGATACATCTTATTCCCTTCTGCATAAATTCCTCATGAAAAAGATATGACGTGCCTGATATTTCGCCGCCTACGCATTGCTTGAAGCGATCAGAACGGTTAGCCAACGAGAAATGTGAATTCGTAAAGTCCAAAGCTTACATGGATTCACGGGTAGATGGCGCGCAGGACTTTCTTGACTTGGTGGAACAGGATCTGTTATGAAGTGTAGAGGATGAACAACTTTAAGGGTCAGTTGTACAATCGTGAGTTAAATCCAGGGATAGCTGGCCGAGGAATAGGCGTTAACTTGGAGAGCTCCTTGTATGACAGCATTTTATTCTCCATTCCCTTCCTGTTAAGTTGGCAACAACTTGAAAGCACACTAGGTATTTTCGCGCACGTCATTTCATATTAACTTCAGTCGTCTGCGTATCTAGAGTGTTACGTGAGCGATTAGCGTTCCAGATTGCATAATTGTTCGTTTGAGGACATTTTGGGGCTGATAGATACTGTAGATGAGTTCAAGAGTGTAGTAGAAAACACGAAAACTTCTGCCGTCTCGTTCAGTGAAACTATTAGTGCAAAACATTTAGGTTCGCATGTATAGCAGATTAACGATCTATCGTAAAATTACTTAAAGGATCGGGTATTTGTTGTTTGACCGGTAAGAGATCTTTCTAGTTTTCCGAATATAGCATGGGAAAAAAATATGCAACTTTTTCCATTCATAAACAACTTCTCATAAGTACGATAGGGACTTATATAAAAGCAATAATGAAGTGCGGTAACGTTTATGAAATAGTTGGTCTTTTCAGGGTCTGCAACTGTAACACAGACATCATTGAGATTGAGTTGACTGACAATCCTCAGAGGTCTTACTAGTTTAACATGCTGTTTTATTTATGTCGTAGAATGATAAACTCGTTACAGTAGCAAAGAGTTTCTTCAGAAAGTATCTTTGCTGGAATTTCTGAACATTGTGCATCCACTTTTGCAGATATTGTGCATATATAAATCTCGTTTCCATGTTGCGATTATTAACAATTATATTGGGCATGTATATGATGAATAAGATGCCAACATTTACAATAAATAATCATAATCTTTTTTTGTAATCCTGTGCTAGAAATGTACCTATGGCACATATCAAACTGGAAGCTGTTATTGTGTCCCACTCTAAATGTTTGAGGAACAGTAACTGTTTCATACATAATTTTGACTTTTGCAATCATCTTTAGCTGCTATATGTAATATGGGAGGGACAGGGAAGTAACTGGAGGCATGACATTCATTGTGTTCTTCCTTTTCTGCTGTCATCTCAGCTTAAACGTGTCAGTTTTGTTTTCAGAATGAAAGTACCAGTTCTCAAATGTGGAAGAATTAGCAGAGTTGCAGGTGGCACTGCTTGAAAAGTAGCATGACTAGAGCCAGAGAAGGAAGAACTGTATTGGTTGAAAAAAAAGCATAAAGTTCAAAATTAGGATCAGAAAATACAAAGTAAATGATTTCAGAATAAAAGTATATTTTTCCATATACATATGTGTATTTTATTTTCACTTAATTACATTAGAGAACAAATAATTAACAAAACTGTCTTGTGCATATGTTGTCCAGTGTCCTTTTAATAATTCTGCTGGTTGTCCCTTTGTCAGCACCAATTAAGTCTCCATTGGGCAGAAAAAATCACCAGAGACAAAATATTTGAGTGTCAATAGTAGCTGCTTCATTGGGGGGAACAGTCATTTCTGAAACAAAGAAAAAGAATGACTGAGACAATTTGTCTGACAATTAAACAGAAATTTAAAAACATAACTTTCTATCCACTATTTCCACTGCTACGATTATGTAGATTCAATAACTAAAGATTCCCTGTTAGCTGAGTAACAAGTACCTATGTTTTTATGACACACAGACAATTGCTTTATGATAAATATGGGTGTGGTTATGTGGGAAATACTAACTGAGAAACACAACAGCCATATCCTATAGCTTTCTTGAAAAGACTGACTTTCCTGTTAATTTTACTGTCTTAAACCTAGCTTGAGTAAGCACAAATATTTTATGTGTGTATAGGAATAATTCTAGGTGGTGTATAATTTTCTTGCTCTGAAGCACTCCCCAAAAGATGTAAAGTTTTTGCCTCAATGTTAGATATGAATTAACAATATTTTCTGCTATAGATGTGGCTGAGTGAACTCTGGAAATTATACTATCAAACTTTTTGTTACTTTAAACAGTCATAATAAACCATCAATTTCAGAAAAGTGGGGCTTCACAGGAGTACAATATAAGATATTTCAGTTTAAGTTACCTACAGCTACCTACAATTTGAAATAAAGGAGAACACTGAAAATAACTTGATATTGAAGAAAAGATAAAAAAATATCATTCTAGGCACTCTTTCCACATGCTAAAACTATGTAGATTCATTAACTAGATTCTTGTTTTGCTCTTATAACCTGCATCTTATCATGACACCTCGTACCCCATTTTATAAATGCACGCATGAGTGTGCATGTATGTAAAATGATTAATGATATCTCAAAACATGAAGGCACGATGAAAATGTTTCTTAAAATTTCTAGAAGGCTCTGCAGAGTTCCATTCAATTAAATTTGGGATTAAATTTCAATATGATTTGAGAGCTGTTGACTCAAAATCAGTATGCCTTTGAAAGCTATTATTATTATTATTATTATTACTATCACTCCCATTCCCATCCTCATCTCTTTGCCTAGGGGTATCACATCACGGAGACTTTTAGCAATCAGACTAGCAGTGTAGAACACCATCGATTCAACACTCGTATTGACCATTTTTAGTTTATTTTTATGTCACTCACTACCCTCTTCCAACCCAGTCTGTATGGGTAAAATGTCATCAACATTGTTGCTAATTAATGTAGCAATCCAGAAAACTATGGATTCAACTATGATAATATTGTTACTGTTCAGTCCCTTGCTGCACTGCACTGCCCCTAGCATTAGGGATGGTAATTCAGAATGCAGGTCTTGTCAAATTCTTCAAGCATTTGTCGTAGAGCAAGTCTCATGAGACTCAACTGTCCCATATCTAAACATGGTTCTGTGGCACTCTGAGAGCCTGTAGGCAATAGGCTCACACTCTTGCAGAATGAGTCGTAAACGGAGGTGTGTGTGATGTGTTCAGAATATAGTATACATGCAAGCTGGTGATCTGCAATGCCAAGTGACAGATGAGAAAGATTCCGCTGTTTCATTTAGGCTGCGCCATTTGTTTGGTATAAAATTACCAAATATGCAGCAACCAGTCACAAAATCATGTTTTATTTATTCACTTTTGCAAATTGATTTCAACTGATTAACAGCAATCATCGGTGCTTTCAACCAATATGTTCCCTGGGTAGTAATACTGTCTTAAGCCAATCGACTTGGGAACCACATGGAGCCCACCATTCATTTGTTTGGCTGCTACATCTACACTCTTCAAACCACTGTGAAGTTTGTGACGGGGTATGTCCCATAGTACCACCGAGCGAGGTAGCGCAGTGGTTAGCACACTGGACTCGCATTCGGGAGGACGACGGTTCAATCCCGTCTCCGGCCATCCTGATTTAGGTTTTCCGTGATTTCCCTAAATCGCTTCAGGCAAATGCCGGGATGGTTCCTTTGAAAGGGCACGGCCGATTTCCTTCCCCATCCTTCCCTCATCCGAGCTTGCGCTCTGTCTCTAATGACCTCGTTGTCGACGGGACGTTAAACACTAATATCCTCCTCCTCCTCCATAGTACCAGTTCTTAGGGTTTTCTCCCATTCCATTCATGTAAGGAGTGTGGGAAGAATGATTGTTTGAATGTGTGGGCTGTAATTATTCAAATCTTAACTTCACGATTCCTATGTGAGGGATGCATAGGGGTTATAGTATATTTGTAGAGTCACCTTTTAAAGCCGGTTCATGAAACTTTGTTACCGGACTTTCTCAGGATAGTTTATATCTGTCTTCAATAGTCTGCCAGTTCAGTTTCATCATCATCTCTGCAACACTCTCCCACGTATCAAAAAAACCTGTGGCCATTCGTGCTGCCCTTCTCTGTGTATGTTCAATATTTCCTGTGAGTCCTGTTTGGTATGGGTCCCACACACGTGGGCATTATTCTATAACCAGTCACAGGAGTAGTTTGTAAGCCATCACCTTCATAGAGTAACTGCACTTCCCCAGTGTCCTACCAATAAACCAAAGTCTACCACCTGGTTTACCTACAACTCAGCCTATCTGATCATTCCCTTCCATATGCCCACAGTGTTACACCCAGGTAGTTGTACGAGTCGGTTGATTCCGACAGTGACTCGTTGATATTACAGTCAGAGGATACTATGTTTCTTCATTTTGTGAAATGCAAAATTTTACATTTTTGAACATTTGAATATTTATGCAGCTTGTGTAGAATGGAGCTATACTAACTTCAATAGTTGTAGAATGTAATGATGACAATGAAGAACATATATCATTTCCTGACAGCACAGTACTTTTATAATATGAAACCAGCCCTACTTTAATGTTTGTCTTGACCATTAATAAATTTCATGTAGATGTAACAAGCTTTTTAAATTAAAGAGAAATGCTTTTGATATCAAAAGAAGAGAGTATAGCCCAAATGTTATACTGGTGGTTGCATTATAACTACCAAAACAAATAATATAATTTAAAGAAATCAAATTGTAGCTAACTGCAATTTTGGCTTGTTTCCAAAAAATATATTCTAAGCAAGATATGAAAGACAATACAACAGCTGCTGGTAACTTATTAGTAAATCTATATGGTCATTCCATTTCATATCCCTACAAAGTGTCACACCAAGGTATTTGTACGAGTTGGCTGACTCCAACAGTGGCTCACTAATGTTATAGTCATAAGATACTGTGTATTTTTGTTTTTGTGGCGTGCAAACTTTTACATTTCTGAACATTTAGAGCAAGTTACCAGTCTCTGCACCACTTTGAAATGTAATTAGCTCTGAGTGAATATTTCTACAGCTTCTCTCAGATAGTACATCATTACAGATAACTGCATCCTGAGAAAAAAAACCTGGTTTTACTAATAATATTGTCTGCAAGGTCATTAATATACAACATGAACAGAAAGGGTCCCAAAACACTTCTACATATGATGATGTGTCTCCATCCAAGGGAACATGCTGTGTCCTTCCTACCAAAAAGTCCTCAATTCAGCCACAAATTTCAATTGGTACCACATATGATTGTACTTTTGACAATAAGCATAGATGTGGTACTGAATCTTTTCATAATTCAAGAAACACTGCATCTACCTGGTTGCTTTGATCCAAAGCTTTCAGTATGTCACGTGAGAAAAGTGAGGGTTGGGTTCCACATGATTAATGTTTTTGAAATCCAAGCTGGTTGACGTTAAGGAGGTCATTCTGTTCAAGACACCTCAAAATACATTCCAAGATCCAACAAATCAATGTCAAGGATATTGGATGGTAATACATACTTCCTTGGTCATAGAAAAATGCATATTTGTTGGACTGCAGCAACAATCTCAAGCTAAAAGATGTAACGCAAAACAGTCTTCCAACAAGAAAATGGCTTTCTTCCAAAAGTCCTGTGATGATCAAGAAGTTGCAAAGGGGATAGGACTGTGATATCTGAAGGCTCTAGTGATAGCTTGGCATGTAGGCGGTAGGTATGTGATCGGTTGTCTTGCTTAGGGTTGTGGCTGTGGAGCAATTCAGCAGCTGCATCTAAGATTGAGTAGTCCTATTTAGATTCCACTCATCTCACCTCATATAGGGGCAGGCCTAGAACAGTAAGTCACTTGCAGTATTGCATATTTAGTTGAGCAAATAATAAATTATATTTTACAACATGATGTGTAAGAATGCTAACTGAGCCAAAGGGCAGAGAGTTAAGAAGATATAACACTGACATACCAGCACTCTAGGTAACCTGTCCTGATGATGAAGGTCAGCTGAATGAACTAGATGCAGGCTACAGTTTCTTCTGGAAGCATTTAATACATGGAGTGTGCTTTACTATCAAGAATAAGCTTCTCAGGGCATAAAAAACACATCATGACGAGACTTCAACTGTATGGGGATCAGCATGCCATAGTGATCCAGATTCGTGCATCCTCTGATACGAAAGAAACATTCTGTTCAGTTCTGGATAACATCCTATTACACATCAACCACCAAGACAATATAATCTTTCTTGGTGATTTTAATGCTTGAACTTTGCAAGGACTACAAAAGATGAAATGGTGTCACTGGCAAGAAGGGAGCTGGCAGTGAAAACTCCACTGATATTAGACTTCTCTCTAAATGTCCTGAACATGAATTAACAATTACCAATGTCATCTTTTGTAAAAAGATTTGCTACAAAACATCATGGCCCCACCCTAGATCGATGCACTGCACATTGGTGATGTCATTGTCGGCAAGATGATCTACATGATGTTTTCATCATTAAAGTGGTGGCAGAAGCCAACAACTGTTGGAAAGGTGATCCAGCATGCATTTGTCAGTGTTCACCCACATGAGTAAACAAAAGAACTGTCTACACACATCTGATAGTGAGAAGTTTGGTAAGTTAGAATATGTCTCACAGAACAGGAAACAGCTTCATCAGACGTTGTCTAAGGAATGTAATCACGGTGTAACACAACACTGGGAAAACACTATTATGGATGTCTGTAAAAGATTAGGATATAAAACTAGGAAACATTAGAAGTGGTTTCATGAAAATGACGAAGAAATTGAAGCACTGATCTCAGAGAAGAGGAAAGACTTGCAAGAATTGTGAAAGGGCATGAACCCATTGCTAAGAAAGAAACCTCCCACCTCGCCCAGACATCAGTACAAAGAACTATCCATGTACTGAAGAATATATATGGATCATCAGAGGTAAAGAGTTACAACATCTAGCATACAAAGACATGTGACAGTCCTTCCAAGCCACAAAAGCAGTATATGGTTCAACCATCTTTGGTAGAAATCCACTTTTGTCCAGTGATAAGCATACCCTTCTAAAAGATCAATGCTGCACCATGAATAGGGGGAAGGAATATTTCGAAGACCTCATGCATCAGAAATCAGCTGCTGATGAACAAGGGTATGCCATAATAGAACTAAAACCCATAAAAGAACAACTTTGCTCCCCACCAGCATTATGTGAAGTTAAGTGTGCTATCAATCTAGCAAAGCACTTCAATGACATTTGTCCTGGTGGTATACCAGTGGAAGCTCTCAAAGAAGATGGTGAGGTACTCATAACACCTGTACATGAGCTGATTGTTAAAATCTCAAGCACTGAAGAAATGACTACTGATATTTAAGTAAAGATGTCACACAGACTGCACTAACTCTCATGGAATATCACTGGGGCCTGGTTTGGGATAGCTAGTTACTCAAATTCTTGCAAATATTGCTATGCCATTAGTGGAGGAATTACCACATAGAACTACGTGTGGTTTCAGTCCTAAAGGAACCACAGATATAATAATTCCAGTTTTTCAGCATCAGGAAAAATGCAGGGATTAAAACAGACTTCTTTACATTCCTTTTTTTTGACCTCAAAGAAGCATTTGTTTCCATAACCTGTGAAGCTTTATGGAAAATTTTAGTTTTGTATGGTTTTCCACAGAAATTGATTGCATTGTTGAAACTGCTCTACACAGATATGACAGCAGCTGTCATTGGTAAAAACTCTGCTAGTGAGTCATTCAATATCAAACAAAGATGTATGATTGTCCTCATGTTATTTTCCTTGTTTGTTGCCACTATAATATAATTTGTCATAGATGATCTACTTCCAGGAATACAGTTAACATACAGGATAGGTGGGAAACTGTTTAATCTGAACCATTTCTAACATTTTGTGGAGCATTAGTTGGCTTACACGTACATTATGCTGGTGGCAATGCAGTTGTAGCTCAGTCTGAAGAACTATTCTTAATCCTGAATGCCTTCTACACAGCACACAAAAAAATTGGCCTCAAACTGAACATCAGTAAAAAATAGATGTTTGACCAACCAGCACCTCAGGAAGGACAAAAAAATATCAGCATCACCATTGGCAGAGTGACTCTTCAAGTAGTTAACATCCTTCCTTATGTTGGCAGCATCGTCTCATCAAGTGAAAATACAGATTCAGAAATCCAGTGCAGAATTAACAGTAGTGGAGCATCCTTTCCCAGGCTAAGATCTCAAGTATTTGACAACCACGATGTCAATGCTACATTGAAGATCCTTGTACATAGTTCAGCTGTAATTCTTGCCCTACTTTATGGATCTAAATCCTGGATATGTTACAGATAGTATTTAAAAAAGCTGGAACAGTATCATCAACAATACCTGAAGAAGATTCTGTAGGTAACATGGAAAGATAGATGCATTCAAATGAAAGCATCATTGGAGAGGCAATACAGAAACATTGGTTTTAAGACACCAGTTACCATGGGCAGGGCATGTAGTCCGCATGCCCAAAGGATTGTTTGAGGTAACAGTGGGCAACAATGCGTGGAGTGCCAGTGGAAATGATTTAAGATGTAATTCAGGCTAACAAGATGATGTGTCACATTAATGTTACCAGCTGGAAGTCCTCAGCTCTCGACCATTCCTTTGGGAAATCACCAGTCCACTGTGTGGTACTCCTTTTTTTAGAAAACAGCTGGCAAGCAGTGACTCATAAGAGGCAACGTAGAAAAGAATACAAAATACTGAGATGAAATGGAGGAAAAGAAGCTGCTTAACCTGGGACCATCTGTCATCACTACATCAAATTGTGTACCTCTCACACTGGACTTGCACATAATTGGAAGACACGCCAACTTGACTGCAAGTGTTTGCTATGACTCCACCAGCAACCATAAATTTTCGAAAGCGGGAGATCATAACATAAATCATTAGGACACTGAAAAGCAATAACTGTTCTCAGTATGTTGGTGTTTCAACCAAAGTACTAAAATCTTATGTGAACTTGATGCCTCCCTCCCCCCAACTACCTTTGCAGTCAGTCAATGAGTCAAAATATATTTCCTGTGAGGCCGAAATATGCAATAACATCCTGTTCCAGAAGTAGAGATAACCAAGCGAACTACAGTTACAGATCCATCTTCCATCACCTCACGTTATCAAAAAAATTGAGAAAGTAACTTTGTAACTGAATATTGAGCAATAGCTTTAAACAACATTTTAGTTTGACTTCCACAAAGGTTTCTATATAGGAAAAGCAGTGTGATTCCAGAAACTCAATTCTGGGGGAACATATTAAAAAAATCAACCTGTCGGCATTTTTTATGATCTTGCCAAGACCTTCATTGGTGTAGATCATCAAATTCTACTAGAGAATCTACACTGGTATAATACGGGGTGCTCAAAAAGTCTCATTGCAGTGCCATATGATTGTTAGCCGTGTGTGCTGTATGCGACAGTGAATATACCGAAATGAAACTCAGTGAAATAAAAGTTATTAATTTATTGAATATTCATTTTTACTTACAAATTTTCACATTAAATGTTGAAAGTGTCCCCCTGTTGTTAAATACACAATTCAGTTCATCTAATCATGTTTCCAAACACAAGCTGCAACATTTCTTCTGTAACAGAAGCAGTGAAGGTGGATATTGCAGTTTTCAATTCATCGATGGATTTTTGATGGTTTTTATAGACAGTTGCTTTTGCTGCACCCCAGGAGAAAAAGTCAGGTGGTGTTAGGTCATGCGATCTTGGAGGCCAAAGTCTGTGTGAAATTATGCAATCATCAAAAACCTCAGCAAGCAGTGACATTGAAATGTGAGCTGTATGCACGGTTGCCCCATCTTGTTGAAAATAACCATTCAGTATTTCACTTAACACAAGTTCTCCTATGAATGGGTACAGAATATCACTGCCGTATTGTTGTGCATTTATTGCTTTGTTGAGAAACCCAAGAGGTGAAGTAATATGGCACGCACGGATAACAATCGTACGGCACTGTGGAGAGACTTTTTGAACCTCCGTATAAAGGAATTGCCCTAGCCTAAATTGAGTCATATCTGAACAATAGAAAACAGAGGCTCACATTAACAAATGATGCTGCAGAAATAAAACTAAATTCAGAGTGGATAGATACATCTAGATGGATACAAGTTAATATCATACTACTATAGAAGCACTAAGAGGAAATGGGCACCTGCATTATATGAGAAGAAAAAGGAGGAGGAGTTAATTGACAAGTTTATCTGGTTAATGAACATTGTGCTGTACAGCTTTTGCATGCTGTGCCACAACAGTGGATCAGAAAACACACAAGCTAGTAGTGCAGATTGTTTACCAGAACTTGCCACTGTCAGTAAATATATTAAGTTTCATAAAATAGCTAGTGTTTAGTAAGATTATAAAGACTCAGTTGAAGAATCATTGTTTGTGAAGATTTATGCAAACTTAACTGAAGAATCATCATTAGTGGAGACTTTATTATTGGTCTCCCTTTGGACAGTACTGACAAGACACACCTAGAATCATTGATGTCCAACTTTAAATTATTTGCACAGTTAAAATCCAGATGACTGTTGAAGGTTATAATGCAAAAGACATTGAAAGTTTGCTTTTAGAGGCAACACCATTTAGATGTAAAACCAATAGTCAATGGCTTACATAATGATGATGGTCAAATGTTAACAATAAAATATACCAAACAGTTATATCTAAAAACAAAGATGCTGTAACTTACCAAACGAAAGCGTTGGTACGTTGATAAGAAAAAAAAAGCACACACACACACACACACACACACACACACACACACACACACATTTCAAGCTTTTGCAACCCAAGGTTGCTTTATCAGGAAAGAGGGAAGGAGAGGGAAAGACGGAAGGATGTGGGTTTTAAGGGAGAGGGTAAAGAGTCATTCCAATCCCAGGAGCGGAAAGACTTACCTTAGGGGGAAAAAGGACAGGTATACACTAGCGCGCGCGCGCGCGCACACACACACACACACACACACACACACACACACACACACATCCATCTGCACATATACAGACACAGGCAGACATCATCAGATGTTGTAAAATACTTCCTTGCTTAAAAATAAGTAAATGATATTATATACTATAAAGTGCACCATATTCAAAAAATAAAACACCCCCAAAGTAAAACAGGAAGAATTTGTAATATTATTAAACAATAAATAAACAAAAAACTATTTAAATTAATTTGAGTCTCCAGAAAATAACTGTGGCAATAATGATGATACATTCAAATCACTGGCTAATAAATCCAGTGGTTAGTTAACAATAATGGTTACTTCATCACAGTGGCAGCAACTACTGTATCCAGCAATAAACAATCAAGAATGAAAGTTATTTTAGCAGGGATGTACTGTGCCCCAGACTTGGATGAAAATACATTTTTCAATAATTTAGACAGGGTACTCTGCTACATAACAAAGTGGAAAGGTTACGTAACAATATTTGGGGGAGACAAAAATTCAAGCTTTGCTGTAACTTGTAACAATCCTGCTGTAAAAAAGTTACTGAATATCCTAAGGCGGCACAGTCTCCATTACAGTAATTCAAAATCCACTAGACCAAAAGCATGATTAGGTAATGACTTTCTGTCTTCATGTGATGTATTCCACATATGTGAAAGAATTTATTTTCTCAGATCACTGCATGCCAACAGTAGAGATAAAATATTTTATGAAAGTGGATGGGAACATGTCCCAACAAAAGTTAACTAAGTATAAAAATTCCTTAATAGTAACAAAGTATATTCTGAAAAAAAGCTAGTGTATCTGGTATAAGCATAACAGACTGGGACAAATTACTTCTAAGATGTGGTTCCTATCCCCAATTCGCTTAAGAAACCTTCAACAATTATTTGATTAGTATCTTAAATGCTCATCTTGTTCTAAAGAAGGAGAAGAAATTAATTAGGAAGGGAAAACCATGGTACACCCAAGAACTGGAGAATCTAAGAATTAACTACTGCTGTTAAAAGGCCTGAGTTAATAACTGTGATGGAAGAAAAAGAAACTGTACAAGAAAGATTTGCAGTTGCAGTTGGCTATACAAAGATCCAACACTAATTTAATAAAAAAAAAAGTAAAAACCAAGGCAAACCAGCTGGTCAGTAATTAATAACATTAAAGTGTAGGCAGAAACTCTGATTACAGTTCCAATACCAGCAGATATATTCAACTAATACTTGATAAACTATTCAGAAGAAATCAGAAAGTTAATAAGAAAAAAAGGGAAGGGAAGGGACTACTGATGTCAGCTGCACTGGAACTTTATGCAGAATCAGCAACACCAAATGAAAATGTTTTCCAGAGCATGATTCGAACCCGCATCTCCTGCTTCATAAGCAGTTGCGTTAACCACTGCTCCACATGAACACAGTATTTATCCCAAAGTAGCATGCATGGAGGACATGGACAAGGTCTGTGGACAGATAGATCGAGGTGGGAAAGTTGGTCAGCTGAGAGGCATGCTACGATATACACTTTGTCTGAGTGTCACAATGGTTAATGCGACTGCTTAGTAAGCAGGAGATCCCAGGTTTGAATCCAGTCTGGCACACATTTTCATTCATTACCACAAATTCTGCATAAAGTCCTGATGCAGCTGATATCAATAGTCCCTTCCTTTCCCTCCATTTTCCTTTCTCCCTCTCCACCTCCAGTTTGCATTATATGTTTCACAGCTACAGAATCCATATTGTATCTACTCTTTCAGAAATGTCTGAAAGAACAGACACCACACATTCAAATATATATGGATTACCTTAAAAACACGGACCTAAATCATGACCATGCCGGTCCTTCATTAAGCAACTTTAGAGAGATAAACCAAGGAGAAGTCCTTGAAACTATCAAAGACTTGAAAAATTCATATACTACAGATATTTATAATATGTCAGATAACCTGTGGAAAGAAATAACACATTAAATTGTAGTTCCATTAACATACACAATAAAATTGTGTACTGAAGATGGTTTTTTCCTGGTCCCCTCAAATTATCCAAGGTGACTCCAGTCTTTAGAGTGCCACAGGGATCAAAATTAGGACCTCTTCTATTCCTGGTACAAACAAATGACTTACTGGATAATAATAATGTAAGGATATATACATACACAGATGATACAACTATTCTGCCTGTGAATTATGTATTTGGCAACCTTGTCAAAAGAATGAATTTGGTGAAAGAAAGTGCACCATCCTGGTTAAATGCAAAAGGTTTACTATTAAATATAAATAAGATACAGAATATGTGGGTCAGGCTATCAGAGACTGCAAAAATAGAAAAACACAATATAAAACTTTTAGGTATTACACTTGAGAGCAAACTAACAAGCAACACCCATGTAGAATAAGTAATACTTAGGTTATCAAGAGTAATATATTTGCTGCAGAGACTAGTCATGTGTTACCTTTGAATATGTAAGGACAGCACTTTTTTGTCTTTTTAAAATCTATTTTAAAATACAGATTAGTACTTTGGGGAAATAATAAAAAAGTAAACAAAGTTCTTGTAATTCAGAGAAAAGCACCTACAGTAATGGCAAGATGAGATAGCAGAACTCATTGCAAGCTTTTGTTCACAAAGTATAAGATTTTCACTGTAATTAATTTATATATTATAGAAAGTATTAATTATGTACTCACTGAACTATCAGAGTTAAGCATAACAATCAGAGACGTGATTATAACACAAGAACCAGTGCTACTCAGCTCTTACCACAAAACGGACTAGCAAAAACAAACAATAGGTCATAACTTACAGGACAATCAAAAAATATAACAAACTGTATAAACACACCACAAGCATGCCAATCAAATCATTTAAGGAAAAACTGCAAGGATTCTTGCTAGCAAACCAATTATATTCTTTAGATGAATTTTTAGAAATGCCAAATACAACAATGTAAATAATTTACTTATATATTTTGTAATATTAACAAGTAAATCTACTGATGAAGTCTATTGCATGTACAAATGCTGAATTACTAATAAAGAATCTGAATGAAGTACATCTGCATTATTTGGCAGACACGTAATGCACTAACAGACATTAGTCTCAAAACTGCAACTACTAAGGACATTACAAAGTCCGCTAGGTCATTAAAAAGAAATGTCGGCCATAATAGTGTTTCTAGCAGAGTATTAAAATTTTCTGCTGAAATATCTTAAGCTGTGTTTGTAATTAGTCAGTGATGAAGGGCATATATTGCGGTGGTTCCATCTACTTTTAATTCTCTTCGTTTGTTGTCCTCGGTGTCGACATACTGGCTGAAAAATGGGTTGTGTGGATTCTGACACTGACTACTTTATATGATGTAGCCAACAGGTGCACAGTTGTACGCCACAGTACTTTAATTTCACTGTTCACAACTCCCCAATAATACAGTTATATGGCCAGTGCACTATTGTTTAACTTGCGATAAGTCTCATTTATAGTTTGCAGGTGGAACTTCACATACTGCTACAATAGTTTCTTGTTGAACCTCTACGAGCAGTAAAATCTAACCACAAAGTTCACAGTTCTTGAAGAATAATCAGGTACGTATGCAGCAGACACTGTCACTGTTTTTACACATGGCCTAATTGTTTAACACTTATTTTACAGTTAAATTGAAGCATTGTTGTTGTTGTTGTTCTAACCAGCACAGGTTACTTGTCTGAAATTCGGCCATGGACTAACTGTCTCGTGACCAAAAATCGGGCCCTTATATATCATCACTATAATCGGTACTGAAACTACACATTGTTCAAAGTTTAATTTACAGAAATTACAATTAAAACTTGACTCTTTACATTAACTTAAACATTGAAAAATTGCATCTCTTTAACAGTTTCTTCTACTATGAGGTTTAGGCTGAATTATTTGTTTACATCATGAAATTAACAAATATAGTTACACAAACAATACTTTTCACAAAACTGTTAATTACTTTGAAATTAATGAAGACCTGATTTTCCTAACATGTTTTTGAATAGAGCTAAATACACTCCTTGAAATGGAAAAAAGAACACATTGACACCGGTGTGTCAGACCCACCATACTTCCTCCGGACACTGCGAGAGGGCTGTACAAGCAATGATCACACGCACGGCACAGCGGACACACCAGGAACCGCGGTGTTGGCCGTCGAATGGCGCTAGCTGCGCAGCATTTGTGCACCGCCGCCGTCAGTGTCAGCCAGTTTGCCGTGGCATACGGAGCTCCATCGCAGTCTTTAACACTGGTAGCATGCCGCGACAGCGTGGACGTGAACCGTATGTGCAGTTGACGGACTTTGAGCGAGGGCGTATAGTGGGCATGCGGGAGGCCGGGTGGACGTACCGCCGAATTGCTCAACACGTGGGGCGTGAGGTCTCCACAGTACATCGATGTTGTCGCCAGTGGTCGGCGGAAGGTGCACGTGCCCGTCGACCTGGGACCGGACCGCAGCGACGCACGGATGCACGCCAAGACCGTAGGATCCTACGCAGTGCCGTAGGGGACCGCACCGCCACTTCCCAGCAAATTAGGGACACTGTTGCTCCTGGGGTATCGGCAAGGACCACTCGCAACCGTCTCCATGACGCTGGGCTACGGTCCTGCACACTGTTAGGCCGTCTTCCGCTCACGCCCCAACATCGTGCAGCCCGCCTCCAGTGGTGTCGCGACAGGCGTGAATGGAGGGACGAATGGAGACGTGTCGTCTTCAGCGATGAGAGTCGCTTCTGCCTTGGTGCCAATGATGGTCGTATGCGTGTTTGGCGCCGTGCAGGTGAGCGCCACAATCAGGACTGCATACGACCGAGGCACACAGGGCCAACACCCGGCATCATGGTGTGGGGAGCGATCTCCTACACTGGCCGTACACCACTGGTGATCATCGAGGGGACACTGAATAGTGCACGGTACATCCAAACCGTCATCGAACCCATCGTTCTACCATTCCTAGACCGGCAAGGGAACTTGCTGTTCCAACAGGACAATGCACGTCCGCATGTATCCCGTGCCACCCAACGTGCTCTAGAAGGTGTAAGTCAACTACCCTGGCCAGCAAGATCTCCGGATCTGTCCCCCATTGAGCATGTTTGGGACTGGATGAAGCGTCGTCTCACGCGGTCTGCACGTCCAGCATGAACGCTGGTCCAACTGAGGCGCCAGGTGGAAATGGCATGGCAAGCCGTTCCACAGGACTACATCCAGCATCTCTACGATCGTCTCCATGGGAGAATAGCAGCCTGCATTGCTGCGAAAGGTGGATATACACTGTACTAGTGCCGACATTGTGCATGCTCTGTTGCCTGTGTCTATGTGCCTGTGGTTCTGTCAGTGTGATCATGTGATGTATCTGACCCCAGGAATGTGTCAATAAAGTTTCCCCTTCCTGGGACAATGAATTCACGGTGTTCTTATTTCAATTTCCAGGAGTGTAGATACTTTAAAATTACTAGTACTTCGTCTTCCAAATGTTTACAGTTGTTACAGAATCTACACTTGTTTGTATGTCAACAGTAAAATCACTGATTTCACCCTATAACAAACGATACTAACTAGGAATAGTTAAAATAAATTAGAAAATCAATTACATACATAAAACTAAGCACAAAATTAGGCCTGGTATTATATTGTTTAAAACTGAGGTCTAACCTTTCTCTTATATGTAAATGCGCAGATTATGCTCACATATGTTTATAGTAATTTGTCAAAAGAAACAAAACAAAATTTAAGGAGGCAGATGGCAAAACAAGAGGGGAATTAAAATTATCCCAGCTTCCTTCGTCACAATATCCTCATAGACTTAAATATGCTGTACTATCACCAGTTTGTAAAAAATAGAGATAAGCAAACTTTTACCAACTCAGTCCACTCCTTCAAATATTTTCAGGAGCTTTGAGAAAATGGTAGAATATTGTCTCAAATTCCGTAAAGTTTGCCTTTTGTAACGAATTCTCCACAGAGAAAACAACAAAAGACCTCACAAATTAAGTCCCAGAAATGCTAAACAAGGAGAACTTAAACTGTTGGCATGTTTTGTGACCATGTTAATCTTTGATTATGCAGAACACAAAATTATACATGTCAAACTAAAATCATAGGCATGAATGGAGCCTTACCTTGTTAACAGAAACCAGTGTCACATTATAAATACAGAAGACTGAAATCAGACTTTTTTTTTTTTGAGATATTAGTTTATTCTATTAACTAATTTTTGAACATTTTCAGGTTCATCTTCAGGTGGTGCACACGGAGGTTACATGTATTTTTCCATAGTGTGATGCTGAGTACCAGCTTACAGCATTACAGATGGCTGTGTAATTGATATCCACATGGTAGCTTCCATTGCAATTGCCAGTGTGCAACACCAGTTATACAGCACAAGCTGGATGCTGCCTCATTTATCATGACTGTGGGTGTACAGTTATATTCACAGTGAATAGGGAGTGATCTGTGGCCAATGAGCAATCACAATGGAAGCTGCCAGGTGGATACTAATAGAAAAGCCACCCACACCTTCACAAGACAATACACAGCATTGTGCAATGGAAATAAAAATGTAACTTCCATTTGCCCCATCTGAAGATGAACCTGAATAGGTTTAAAAACTAATTGATGGAATAAACAAATATTTTGAAAAAGTGGCTAATTGCAGTTTCCTGTATTTATATGGATTACGTGGTCTTGTGTTATCAAACATTCCTAATGGATAAGCCTTCAGTGTCACGTGCATGCAACTAGCCTCAGAATGTGGAAATATAACATGTAGTGCCCAAAAAGAATCATTACTCTTGTTCTTAACCTAACTAAATGATTCTCTAATGACTTTAAAGGTTAGTTAAAAAATTGTAATGTTTGCTGGTGACACAAGCACACTAATCATGAGTCCAACTTTACCAGACACTTCTCAATAGATAACAGAGAAAGTGTAAAACTGCTTCAAAGCAACCAGTTTAAGTTTTAATCTGATAAAGACTCATTGTGTTGTGCACATGTGATGTCTTTGCCAGTTCTGATTGTATTTGCGCTAAATTTGCCTCTGGCCTATTGCTGGGAGGCTAGAGGACACAAGGCGATGATAGTGTGTGTGGAACCTGCCATGGGTGGGATATATGCCTATGCTCACCTTGCTGTGGAGTAGTGGCTGACTTGCAGCAGTGGCATTTGGAGGTCCATGTTAACTGAGGATATGTCAGTGCTCTGCATTGTCTGAACATTGCTGGAAGGTGGAGGCCTCACCAGTGGAGAGTTATTGCTGCTATCACACTGGTTGGGAACATGGCTATCTTCTACCTGACCATTAAAGAAAATAATCCTGTTTGGGGAGCAGTTGGCTGCCCATATTGTGGCCTATGATGAGATCCTTTGATAACAGACTTTAATTTTGTGCATCCTGGTTCCTCTCATACCCCCTTGATATTTGTCATTGCTCCAGTCTGGTATTGCAGGCTAATGGCACTCATCTGTATTTGATACCAGGCGTTTATATGCAGATTGTGGTGAATGTACATTAAAATATTTTTTGGTAAAATTGTTATCTATTCACCATCTTATTGAGTAGCATGGCTGCTTTGTGGTGTCTGTGAGAGAAACTTTCTGTTATATCCTGTTGCAGATTACCTACCCTATTCTTTCATCTCACATTTATTAGTGTTTTAAGGTGTGTGCTAATTTGTTAAAACAGTGTTTTAGGCACTTGCTGTTAAAGTTCCCAATAATTTGCCTGCCTCATATTTTATCCAGTGTCCTACATTTTATGACTGTATGTTTATTCAGTTTGTTTTGCTGGTACTTTCAGTGCTTGTTAAACTTACAAATTGGCTGTAAATTTAATACTATTTTTAGTCCTATGTGTGTGTTGCAGTACACATCAACTATTGCTTAAAGCTTTGTTATTGAGACAGTAACCAGACAGATTTGACAATACATTCATTAAACAAGATTTTTTTTTGTAAGATAGCTGACCAGCCAAGTACATTAAATTTGTATTACATGCCATTTGTTATTTTTTGAACTAGTCCTCTGTCTGTTAATTATTTATCAACTGCTTATTTTGTCATGCTGCACACTGGGCGTAGCTCCCTCTGCCTGTGTATTTGAGAAGCCACTGTCATCGTTTGCTGCCTCTAAGGTTAAACATTGGTCTCACTTGGTGTCCCTTAGTATAAGTTTAGCCTACTGCTTGGTTTGGCCACTGGCCACTAGGAACTTGTATAATTGCTTATGGACTTCTTGTTTTTTTCATTAAATTGCTGGGCAATTGCTTCAGTGGCCACCCACCATTCATTCACTACATATCTCTTTCTTAAAATCTTGTTAATTCCTTACTAATGAAGCACACCATTATTGGGCTTTAATGCAATTTTGCTGTTGCTAACTTTCATTAGTCATTTGTACTGTGACAACTTGTAACCTTAAATTACATTTACTACTGATGAAACATACCTTTCATTGGGCCTTAAGCCAGTTTTGCAGTTGCTAAGTTGTGTCAAACTAGTTACTTGTCACTACTGATTAAGTGTGGTTTAACTTGCCTTAATTAATAACTCATTTGTACTACAAATGTTTAAAACCTATAGTCAATTTGGTGTCATTGTTGGAAACACTTCTCTTTTGGCCTCAAGCCATTCTTTTAATCTGGTTGTCCTTAATCTGTTATTATTTGTTCTCTACATGTGCTACAGGTTTTCTAAGTAAAAAAGAAAAAAAATGCTTACTCTTATTTTCTCATTTGTGTATATTTCTCAATGTAAATATTTTATTGTTTGTAATAAACTGATTTCAGGTATACTGTGTTTGTGGTCCCTGTACTTTTTCACTCCCTAGCCATATCCCTACTTCTTCATTCATATTTTGAAATTTCAAACAAGCAAAAATCATGATTGCTCTACACTAAATAAGACACTGCTTGTGTAAAATTCCTTACGATCCAACTGGATAACAAGCTAAATCTGAGTAAATGTACAATAAACTAATCAAAAATCTCAGTTCAGCATTTTGGCTCATAGAAGTACTTCTACCTCCAGTATGTTGACCTAAGGGGAAGAGAATTGGCTTGTTTGGAATATTTTCATTTACTGCTGTCTTACAGAATTATCTTCTGGAACAGTGCATCTAAAGTAACTACATTATTTATTCAGCAAAAGCAAATAGTCTGAAAAATAGATAAGCACTCTTTTTTCATGAGGTCTCTTTAAGTATCTTGGAATTCTAAGAATCACTCATTAGTACATTTACATCTTAATGGTTTTTGTTGTTGACAATAATAACTAGTTTAAGCTGAATTGTGATCAACACAACACAACACATTCAGAGTGGAGTTACATACTATGATTAAAAGGTACAACTACTGTTTGACATAAAGTAAGAAACTCTCTCTCTCAGGGGACACTGCCTCATCATAGCACTGTTCATGTGGGTGGGAGAGTGCATGCTCCAGTGAAGCTGTGAGCTATATCAATGGTAGCATAACTACTGACAGCTCCAGCCTACCCAGAAAAGTCTCAGGGAGCAGTCAGACAATGTGTTCCTCACAGTGACCTGTCTTGCCTATTTTTCCATTTCTTACATATCCTGCATGTATCTATTTTATAGGACATTGGGAGCTCTTGGTGTGTGGTGAAACCTGTACTCCTATGGGAGAAAACCACAAGGACAAATCTTGCTAGCCTAAGAGCAGAAAAATGGCAGCCCCATTACTAGCCTAACCCTGCACAGCATCCATAATGTGGTCAGCGGACATAGATCATTACCAAAAACCTTACAAGTGTGCATTGGGAAAAGGATAGAACCCTAAAAGTCAGAAACGACTACATAGATTGGTTTATGAGTCGGCACATGGAATGTCACTGCATTACAAGAAATTGGATGGTGTGGAGATGGGATTTTACATGAAATTAAATCCGTTACCTTTTATGGAGGTTGCAAAGATAATGGAAGGCATGAATATGCAACAGGATGATGAGTGACCATTTGGTAAGACATGTGAAGAGCTTCAGTGCAAACAGCAAGAGGATATCATGTTTCACTATAAGGCATAAATACTGAAATGTAGCACCTGTTAATGCATATTCACCTACAAAATTAAATGACAAGAAGCAGAAAAGTTAGTTTTATGAAGATCTAGAAAGAACAGTGGAAAGCACTGGTACCAGAAATATTACAATTATTTTGGAAGATTTCAGTGCCAAAGTGGGGTAGGAAGACATATAGGTCACCAACTGAGAAGGAGAGTATACAGCAAAAACAAATAATAGTGGGCTACATCTCATCAGTACTCTACTAAGCCAGAACCTTGTGGTGAGCTCAATGATCTTCCCCCACAAACAAATACATAAAGGAAACTGGACTTCTCATGATGGTAATACAATCTATCAATTTGATAATATGAGCAATACACTGTAAAGATGATCAACTTTGTGTTACAGAGAGCACAATGTAAGGACACTTGCACTTTAGCTTTTGTCCCAAATGTGTGTGTGTGTGTGTGTGTGTGTGTGTGTGTGTGTGTGTGTTTTTTTTTTTTCTGAAGAAGGTTTTGCCAAAAGCTGATGTGTAGGTGTCATTTCATTGTGCCCATCAGCAACTCAACATGTCATCTTTATGGTGAGTAGCAATCTACCGTTTCCTTATATTGTTGATATTCCAACCAGGAGTTTCAATTGTTTGTTAGACCGATCACATGCTTATAGATGAGAGTTCAAGAAGTGTGTGACAGCGTTCAGATCTTACAATTGGGCTGATGGGGACACCAGAAATTACTTAGTAATTGGCAAACTACAGTTATTATTGTGTTATAAAAGAAAGAGGAACAACATGGTCATGAGACAGTTTGATGTTGAGAAGCTTAAAGATCCAGAACAGTGTGACCAGTGTGATATTAGAGTGGATAACAAATTTGAAGACCTGAAATAAAGCCACAGTAATGGAAGAAGTGTTAACAATCAATGGGCAAATACAAAGAAGACTGTAGCTGAAGCAGTAAAGGAAATTCTACGAGAAATGAAGCCAACAACCAAGAAGAAATGATTTAGTGATAAATGTGAACAAGCTATGAACACCAGGAAGAGAGGCAGGGAAACACTCATGGTGGATAGAAATTGTGCAGAAAAGCAGGAAAAAGTCAAGAACTTACAAAGATAAACAAACAGGATTCTGAGGACAGAGAAAAAAGTCATGACCAACATGATTAATGAAAGGGAGAGGGAAAATACAATATTTGACAGCAGAAAAATATTTCAGATGATGAAACATGTGTAGAAGAGTCAAAGAAATGTGGTGTTAGCTTTCAGTGATAAGGATGGAAATATACTAACAGACAAGGAAAGGATTCTGGACAGGTGGAGGGAATATTTTGAGAAATTACTGAATGCTGAAAATCCTGAAAATGTCTACCAAGAAGGAAGAATCACAGAGAGTTTTGAGAAAGAAAAAGACTGATATAAACCAACATCATATAGCTAGAGCAATTAAGAAACTGAAGGATAATAAGGCACCATGAGAAGATAGGATAGCAGCAGGGATGTTGAAGGCAGGAGGTTGAATACTTCTGAAAGAGATTACAATCTCATAAATGAAGCATGGAGGGAAAAAATCCTAAAAGAGTGGAAGTGAGCTGCCATTATACTACAGTGCAAAAGGGACAGTGAAAGGAGTTGTGTTAATTATAGAGATATTTCTGTGACATGCATCATAAAAAGCGTTGTCAATAACAATTCTTGAAAAGCTGAAGCCTTTTGCTGAAGATATAATTGGAGAGTACCATTCAGATTTCTGGGCAGGGAGATCAACTATGGATCAAATTTTCTCCTTGGAACAAATTTGAGAGAACTGCTGGGAATTCAGCCATCGATTCCTGGTAACGTTTATAGATTCCTCAAAGGCTTATGACAGTAGACACAGATGGCAGACACAGTTAACTAACTTGTGGAGGTGTGTTAACATGTGTACAGTGGAAACAAAAGCCAATATGAAATACCATAGGGAGATATCCAAAGAATTCAACATCATAACAGGTGTGAGACAAGGTGATGTAATTTCACCATTGCTTTTTAGTTTGGTCCTTGAGGATGAGAAGTCAAATGGGTGAAGCTAAATGGAAGAACACAGTTTTTGGATATGCAGGTAACATTGCAGCCATAGTGGATTTGACAGGAAGAGATGGCAAAAATCATAGAGGACTTAGGAGAGCATGCCAGTACGACTGGACTGAGGATTAATATGGAGAAGACTGAAATGATATACGTATCCAGAGAAGCCCCTTATAATGCCTCATTATAGATTGGAATATATAGCCAGAGTAGAGAATTTTAAGTAACTTACCTTAGCATCTGGTTTAACAGGCTTGGTAACTAAAAAAATTTAATCAACATATTGTCAATAGGTATTAAACATATTTTAGTCTGAAGCAGGTAATTTCATCAAAACATCTGTCAGTTAAGACCAAATTTAAAACCTGTAATTCAGTTATAGTACCGGTGTTGTTATATGTGACAGAAACCTAAAGCATCACAGAAAAAGATTAAAAGAACCTGCAGATCTTTGAATAAAAAATCATGAGAAAGGCCTTTGGTCCATTCCACAAAGAGAACACCTGAAGATGTAGGATGAACCAGGAACCATATGACCTGATGAAACAACCGAACATCATGCAGAAAATGTGACCACAGCCTGGCAATGCACAGCCTGGCAATGCACACTCCTAGGAGGCAAGACACGTGCCAAGCTAAAGCTTTGCTTATGGGAAAACCAAATGGAACTCATCCGGTTGGAAGAGCTATGAAGTAATGGATGAACTGCAGGTGCACCTTCAGCTGCTGGGTGTCCATGAGAACTGGATCCAAAGTGCACAAGATCCCACCTTCAGTGGAACATGGTAAGGTTGGTGCACGATCTTCAGGGCCAGTGATCGTGAATATGAAAGTAAGATATTGTGAGTTCCTCAGAATTCAAAATAAAAATACCTCCTAAAAATTACCTTATTATTTGGATTTAAGAACTATTTATTTATTTATTTAGCATCCAGTAGATCACACATGTGATATAGGATTTGTCATTTGATTACACGTAACACATAACAACACATACACATAATAAATTGACAAACATATACAAACAGCAAACAAATTACATACACATAGTACATAAGTAGTGTACAAGAACATATTACCCAAAAAACAAAAGTACATGCTCACAATAAAAAATTTTAGATAATGAACTATGCCTTATACACAAAACTTGTTACGGATATACACAAAAACGTATTACGGATATTTAACAGATTTTTCGTAAGTATCATAATTACAAAGTTGAAAACATCATTTAATTAGTCTGAATTTTTAAAAAAATAAGTAGGCTACAGGTTTCAATTCACAGTCTGATACAGGTATTCTTTTACACTGTAGTAGCATTTTTCCATCAAGTATTTATTTACTTCATGCTTGAAATTATTTTTGCCTTTCAATTCTTTAATTTGAGACGGAAGTGCATTTAAAAGCTTTATTCCTAAGTGGCTAACATGTTTTTGACTTCTAGTTTTTGCTACATAGGGAATGTGGAAGTCTTTACAATGCCTTGTATTGTGATCATGGTAGCTTGAGTTGGTTTGGAGATCGCAATTATTTTTACTTATCATTTCCAGGCATTTAAAAATATATATTGATGACATTGTAAGTATCTTTAGTTGTCTGAATAAGGGTCTGCAGTGAGTTTGTGGTGGGCTGTGTGTCATGATACGAATAGCTCTTTTTTGCATAATAAAAATGTCATTTAGTCTTGACCTGGTTTTTCCCCAAAAACTTATGCCATAGCTTGCAACTGATTGGAAATAACTGAAATACACTGCTCGAATACATTCTTTGCTGCATACCTTGGATATTATTCTTAAGGCAAAACATGCTGAGCTAAGTTTCTGGGTAAGATACACACTGTGTTCATTCCAGTTTAAATCTTGGTCAATTCGCATTCCCAGAAACTTTGTAGTGCACACTTTTTCTATTTGTTTGCTATCCAGCATAAGGCACATATTTTCCCCTTGACACTTGCTTCCATACTGTATAAAGTTTGTTTTCTTTGTATTTAATGTCAGCTTATTTGAATAAAACCATGACTGAATGTATGAGAGCGTTTTCTCTGCTGTAGTACACAATGATTCTTTTGTATCTCTAATTATGATATTCGTGTCATCTGCAAATAGTAGAATTTTGGCTGAGCTGTCTGGAGCCTGTATATCATTGATATAAATTAGAAATAACAATGGGCCCAGAATGCTGCCCTGTGGAACACCTATTTCAATTTGTTTTGGTTCAGATACGAGTTTAAAATTGTGAAGATTGTTGGATGACCTCAGCTCAACTACTTGTGACCTGTTTTGCAGATAAGATTCAAACCATTTTTTAACAGTACCCCTGATGCCTATTGCTTCAAGTTTCTCTAGTAATATTACATGGTTCACAGTATCAAATGCTTTGGATAAATCTAGATTAATTCCAACAACCTGTTTATTTGACTCCAAATTTCTTACTATTTCTGTTGTGTAGTCCAATATGGCTGTTTCTGTACTGTGCCCTGCTCGAAAACCATGTTGACTGTTATTTATTAGTTTATGTTTTTCTAGATATTTTGTAACCCTGATTTTCATTAATTCCTCAAATATTTTGGAGAAGGCTGGAAGGAGAGATATAGGTTGGTAATTTTCTATTTTATGTCTGTCACCATTTTTGTATAGAGGTATCACTTTGGAGATTTTAAGTTTGTCCGGAAATATACCTTCACTAAGGGACAAGTTTGCTATGTGCACTATAGGTTTGACAACACATGGAGCAATTTTCTTAATTATTGATACAGGTACATCATCCAAACCAGAGGACATTTTGGATTTCAAGCATTTAAAGACTTTTAGAACTTCATGCTCATCTGTTGGCATTGCCATCATGCTGGTATTTACCATTGGAGTTGTCACTGTTGGTTGTTGCATAAATTTACTACTTAAAGTAAGGGGAATATTTACAAAATAATTGTTTACATAGTTTGCCATGGGATCTTTTTCTATGGGAATATTTTCATTATTTTTAAGATTGATTTCCTGTTCTTTAGTTTGACCCCCAGTTTCTTTTTTTACCATTTTCCACATCATTCTGGACTTGTTACTAGCTTGCCTTATTAAGATTCCCATTAGATGCTTGAAGAATAGAGAAGATCAGTGTAAACAAGCTTCTCTTCTTATGGTCCACAGGAAACTAATGTTTGCTGATAAATATCAATGTGGTCATGCGGCTGTGAAGCTGGCAAAAATAAGATAAAACAGTAGCTCTTTAATAGAACTCAGGAAGCATCTGTTTTTGTCATAGAAATGACTTTTTTCACATGTTGCATCCAGCTTCAGTAAGCATTTTAATGACATTTAATTGTCTATGCCATCAATAGCTGCTTCTAGTGCAACTCACACTTTTCTTGTATCACAACCTGAAAGCCTTGGATGAAGTTAGTCAGGTAAATTTCATATTTCTTGTGACTATGTAGACTTTCCTGGCGTATTAGTATATCAAATTCTTGTCGGGTTTCCAGCCGGATCAAACTGTCATCTGAGCACAATATTTCAGCAGTCATCTGGCCACCATCATCAGGTGAGAAAAGCTACACTGCTCTCACCGGTAACTGATTCAACTTGCAAATGAATGCACCTTTATAAGCATCAGAAGTACAACAGCGCATATAAAGGTGCAGTCATTTGCGAGTGGAACCAGTTATCAGCGAGAGCAGCGTAGCTTTTCTCACCTGATGATGGTGGCCAGGTGGACCACTGAAATATTGTGCTCAGATGACAGTTTGATCTGGCTGGAAACCCGACAAGAATTTGATATGCCATATTTCTTGATTTCTGAAAAGCAGTTAACTCAGTGCTACAGCTATGCCTGTTATCAAAAGTATGACCATAATTACTACAATTCCTTTTACTGTTCTTTTTGTGCAGTAGGATAATGGTAGCTGACTTCACTCTTTTTGATTTGCTCCTTTCTCCATACTTCACTTATGAGAATGTACATTTCTTTATGAAGTGTTCAACCTCCCGCTTTATATTAAGCAAAATTGGTGACTAGAGTGAGGAGTTCTTGGGGGAGGATGCACCATGTTATCTTGGATGAAGACTCATCAACAGATATAGAAGCAACTTCAAGCGGTGTTGGGACGCTTGGTTGTGTATTAATATATTATATATTAATGGCATAGCACACAGTATTAGTAGTAACCTCTGAATTTTCACAGATGATGCAGTTATCTACAATGAATTACTATCTGAAAAAAAGCTGCAAAAATATTCATTTACATCTCATAAATATTTAAAAATGGAGCAAAGATTGGTAACTTTCTTTAAATGTTCAGAAATGTAAAATGTCCAATTAACTAAATGGAAAAAAGTGGTATCTTATGACTACAGTATCAGTACACCACAGTTTGAATGGGTCAACTCATGCAATTAATTGGGTATAACACTTTTGAGGGATATGAAATGGAATGCTCACATAGGCTCAGTTGTAGGTGAAGTAGGTGGCAGACTGTGGTTCATCTGTGGAGTACTAGGGAAATACTGTCTATGCAGGAGACTGCTTACAAATCACACATGTGCCCCTTACTAAAGTATTGCTCAAGTGTGTGGGACCTATTGTAAATGGGACTAATAGGTGATACTGAATGTACACAGGGAATAGCAACACAAATAGTTGTAGGTTTGTTTGGCCCATGGGAGCAAGTCACAGAGATACTGAAGGAGCTGAAATGGCACTTTTCTGAAGATAGGTGCACACTATACAGAGAAAGCCTACATACAATATTTCAAGTAACAGCATTAAAAGATTAATCAAGGATTATACAACAACTCCTTATGTATTGCAGTAGCAGGGATTGTGAGGACAAGATTACATTAATTAAAGAGTGCACAGAGGCATTTAAACATTCTTCCTGTACATCATATGCAAGTGGAATGGGGAGAAGTCCTGTCACTTGTACAATTGGAAGTAACTTCTGCGATGCACTCAGATTTTTCATTGAGTACCGGGACTCATTTCACATACTGAATGATACCCATTACGATGGTGATCACAGAACACAAATTAATTATCTAAGGTTGCTGATATTGTCAGCTGTGATGATACCTTCATTGGAAGAAGTTGATAGAGTATGATTTATATTTATGACATCGTCCTGTAAATCTTGGGCCAGAGATGTTGGAGTTGGCAGCTGTGTGTGCATGAGGTGTGCCTGCTTGTGTGTGTCAATGTTGTGTGTCTCTATCTTTTACTGTATTTCCTATAAACAATAATGTACCCATTTTGTGCTATGAAATTTTAATTAATATGTAGGATTATTATTATTATTATTATTATTATTATTATTATTAATGTTAATCTGCATTTTTCATAGATAGCCTAATTGCAATAAGTATTTTTGATTGTTGTGGAGTTTGTATGAAACTGAAACTAGAATCAGAACATAAAGAACAGATGCTAAATGTAACACACACAATTATGACCTATCCCAACACTTCATGGACCTCATTATCATTGTTTTCTCTGGCTTGTGGTTCAGGTAAAACTTCAGGCATGAAAGCTAGTAGTTTTGTTAAGTCCTTCTGTTTCAAGATTGATATTTGCCTTCCACCTATGTATTTTGGGACCAAATTTTGCTAGGCATCTACAGATTGTGGAGATATAACAAATTGTGATCTTCCTCAATGTAATCTGAAGAAAATGGTGGCCTCCCATGACTCCAATTAAGAATATGTTACTTTAAACAACAGTTTATGGCAACCTATTGAAAACCTCATCACTGTAAAATTTCTGAAATGTACACTGTTACCACGGACATCAACTTTTGGTTTGCTGCTTGGGTTGGTAACATTCTTAAGTTATTCTGAAATCCTCAGCATCCACTTTACAGAGTGGAATGCTGAAGCCATGGAATGTGAGATTATGGTTGGGCATCCTTTCAAGAGCTTCCAGTTTTTATAGAGGAATGGGCCTCAGTATAGCATGTGAGTACTCCTATGGCAATGAAAGTTTGTGCTTTGGGCCCATATGAAAATAGATATTGGAGAGACAGCTTTTCACAAATTTTGATATATGCAGTGTAGGAGTACAGCACTGATAAAGCTAGTTCACCATAAGATCCAAAGATGTCAGGAGCATGTATGCACGCTACAATCTAAAAATGCACAAAGGTAAGCTTTGGGCTCTTATGGCTCTCAGTGTCTTGATTATTTTATCTGAAGTGCTTATGAGCATTACAGCTTTGTTGCAAGATTGTCAGTAATTGATTGATTTATTCAAAATCATCATTATATCCGATTTTCGTTTAGATATCATTACCTGTTCCTATTTCAAGTAGAATGCAGCTGATTTTTCCATCTCTTCTTAGGGCATCCAACATCTCTTTTTCCTTGAGGTATATATCTGTATTTTAATTCTGATACCCATGCATGCCATAGCCTTTGAATGCACTTGTGCCATTTCTTTCTGTACTCTCCCATTTTCTGAAGAATGCCTTTGAACTCCAGTTTAGTCCAATTTCACTATCTATGAATTTATAACCACCTAGTGATCTTAGTAGTCTCATCTGTGCTCTTCTGTTGACTGGCAGAGTCCAAGCTTCGAGCCCATACATTAGACCTGTTGCTGCCATCACACTGTAAAATTTTAATACTGACTCTCTCCCATTTTTTTGAGGAAAGGGTGATTCATAGTACCTGCTACCTGCTGAAATTTTTGCAGTTTGTATTCTTCATCACTGGATGTAATATATAAGACCTCACAGGTAACAAATTATTTATTTATTGTAGCAGTTTGTCTTTGATCACTATTTTTGCTCTTAAATTCTCCTTGTGGTGGACTGCCATTATCTTAGTTTTACCTTTAGATATTGTCATATTATAGTCATTCACTACCCTGTACAAGGACCAAATTGCTCTCTAATGTCAGAGTCTGCCAAGATAATTTGATCACCTACAAATATGAATGCATTTATAACTTTATTATGAAGCATATAATGATGTACTAATTTAATCTGATATGTGCCTATGATATTGTTTATGTACATAATAAATAATGTAGGTGATACAGGACACCCTTGTATCACTCCTTAAAGAGGTAGTTCTTGCAAACAGACTTCTTTTTGTACCTTGATTTTATTGTGATGTACATACTTTGAATTAAATTTATTGGTTGCTGAGGCATACCATTTTTTTCTAAATTTTCCCACACTTTAACTCTGTTAACTGTATCACAAGCTTTCTCATTGTCAATAAAAGCTATATATGTGGGACGATTGTATCCTCTGTGTTTTTCAATTACTTAGCAGACTGGAAAAACACTTTCTAAGCAAGATCTGCCATTTGAACCCTATTCTGTTCTCCCATAAGAAACGTTTCAGAAAGTGTCTTTAGTCTATTTGTTATTAGTTTCACATATATCTTGTATCAGAAACTCAAAAGATTAGTATCTCAATAATTGTGACACATTCTGTGGTTCCCTTTTTTAAATAATGGGATAACAACTGTAATTTGGGAATCTTCTGGTATGTTACTGTATTTCCAAAGAATTTAAAAAAGTTTAATAACTTTGAGTAATGATGTCAAAGCATATTTAAATGATTCCATATTGACACTGTCTTCCCCTGAGGATTTTCTATTTTTAGATGACTTTAGCACAGTTTTCAGTTCTTCTGTTGAGATAAGAGAGGCATATTCATCACTAATTGCAGTTTTCACATTTCCCTCATCACCTGTCCATATACTCTGGAAATAATCCAGACATCCGTTTTCTGAAATGGGGTTAGTTTGAATCATATGTTTATCTTTTTTACTAAGTTGGTGCAACATCTTATAGGCTTTAGTTTGTTGTCCATTTCACTCAGAAACTCTTCCAGATTTGTTGTTTTATTTTTATTGTCTCTGTTCTAACCACTGCTATATGCTGTTTATGTTTGATATAGTCTTCTTATCCCTTTGGTTGCAGATATTTCAGTAGGCTTGTTTCTTACATTTTATGATATTGAATAGTTCTGTGTTCCAAATTGGAAGTCTCTTAAGCTTCATCAGCATCTATTTGTATTAGTCGTACAATTTCTCTTCACTCTTCATTAACATTCTGTTTTTCTTGCACATCTTTTAGTATTTCATTTAACCATTTTCTGTATAACAATCTTATGCTTAGACCTTGTAGAAAATGTATCCTGCAAAATTTTTCTAGTGTTTGTTTTTTGTTAATGCTTTTATTGCTCAACAGTAGGTTACTTAGTTTTGATATTACCAGAAAATGATCAGTACTAACATCAATCCTCTGTAGAGACTAGTATCTTCTACTGACGGAGTGACATTCTCATTTGCAAGAATATAGTCTGTTAAAGATCTGGTACCCCTAGCACTCCATGTACATTTATTAACATCTTTATGGGAGAAGAAACTATTTGCTGTTCTTCAGTTTTTGAAGGAAGAAAAATCTTTTAACTAACCCCCCTTTAAGATAGATTTCCCTATACTTTCATTGAAATCCTCAGCAGTTGTTAAATATTCTGCTTTAGATACACCATTAATTGTTGTCTGCATGCACTAGAAGGCTTGCATGCATTTTCTCTCTTTTACCCTCCCCCGGAGAATAGACAGCAATTACATTCACTAGATTTCTCAATATTTATAATCTTGCATGTACCAGTCCTTCATTTATGAATGTGTATGATTGCAACCATTTTCTATGGCCTACATGAAATGTATTCATAGTTACAAATATGAACAATCATCAGCTGTATAAGGGAATGATGACAATGAAAATCTGTGCTCGGCTGAAACTCGAACCCAGAGTTCCCACTTTACACAAGCGGTTGCCTTAACTACTTTCGCTATCTGTGCATGACCCATGGCCAGACCCAAACTTCACATTTTCTGTGGGTACTTTTGATCATAACAGTAACTCCAGCTCTTGTCCATTCAGTTGTACTTACTCCACTGTATATAATAATGCAAGGTATTCGGAGAAGGTACATTACAGCTTTATTGTCATATAAATCAACTTGGAGAAATAAAAGGTAATGTCTGTTGATACACCAATTCAAGAAGTTTTTTATGTAAGGTAATGAATAAATGTTTGCCTTTCCAAGTGATAAGAGCAACATAACAGGAAACTTTTTTTTCTTTCTTGTTTTTGGGTGGTAGGAGCACCATAAATGAATTGAAGACTGGAATCTGCAGAGAAAAACGCACAGTCTGTGGCTTGGTTTATTGAAATGAAGTGAGGCACCCAAGTTCACATAAATTTCAGAAAGCGATACAGTAAACCACCAACCTTTCAACCATCATAAAAAAATGGCATAGGAACCTCATAGGAACAGGAGTGTGGATTTTAAAACACCACGCAGGAAGGCCAAGGAGAAATGATGAAGATACAGAGAGAGTTTGACAGGTTCACCACAAAAACCTGTTGATAAGGCATCAAAAGACTTGTGAACACCTTGTATGTGCACGGAGTACTCCAAAAGCATCTTCAACTCTTTCTGTACCGCTTACAACTGTTATAGGAACTCAAACTTGGTGACAAGCCAAAAGATACTGCATGTACCAGGACATTACTGCATGTGTAGATAGGGATGAACAAATTCTGAGGCAGAATTTGTTTTCAGATGATGACTCAACCAAGCTGGTATATCGATTAGACAGTGTACTTACCACAAGGGGAATGCATATAGAACATGACTAAAAAACCTGAAAAGAATCTTTTTTCTCTAAGTTAATTACAAGTTGAGTTCTATAACACTTAAATTGTAAAATTCTCTTTGGAATGCCCTGTTCAAATGGTTCAAATGGCTCTGAGCACTATGGGAGGAATGCCCTGTCTTAACCATTAATTTCTTTAGAGCCTTGTAGATTCTTCTTTGTTTGTGATATTACAGCTATATCAATTTCTGTAGTGCTTAATTCCTTCATAGTAGTTGTTCTTCAGTGCTCATTCCTCTAACATTCAATGTGGCTGTTTTCAAAATTTTCTCAGTCCTTTTATTCTTAACCACTTTTCTACTTGATTTTTGTTATGTTATAATCACCCTGTTAGAAGATACTGACGTGTTGCTGGTGTAGCTGTACTAGAGTCGGCGAAAGAAGATCCCAGACTGTTGGCAATGGCATTACCAGATTTCAACAGCAAAGTGAAAACAGGTACAGGGAAAAACAAGTCAGCTATAATGTCCTGACAACATTGAGCCATTGCCATAGAAATGTATACAATGTTGCATTATGTGACTGGACGAGGTAGACCCGTGAAAGTCAGGCTGCCAGGAATCACCTTTTGTTGACCGTACTGTAGGTGATGGCGTACTATAGGTGATGGGGCTGCCACCTTAGATTCTGTTAGTAAGTAACCGGAAAGTATTTTATAAAACAGTTTGAAAGTCTGATAATACAGAAACTTGTAATTCACCACCATTTCATTTCATGGTTTCCTTGTTTATTAAGTACTTTCACTTTTGATTTTTTTTTAGCCAGATTGGAATTATTCCAGTATAGAAGGACAAAGTTATAAGATATATAACTGATTCAAGATTATATCTGCACACCTGTGTGAACTGATCTCACCCAGGGTTGGCTTCTATCAATTTTTCCTTTCTTTTGTAAAGAATTCGTGTTAATATTATGCAACCATGTCTTATTAAACTGATAGTTCAGTAGTTTTCACACATGTCAGCAACTGCTTTTTTTGGAATTGGAATTATTACATTCTTCTTAAAGTCTCAGGGTATTTTGCCTGTCTCATACATGGTGCACACGGGATGGAAAAGTTCTGTTATGGCTGGCTCTCCCAAGGCCGTCAGTAGTTCTTAAGGAATATCATTTACTCTCAGGGCCTTGTTTTCACTTAGATCTTTCAGAGCTCTGTTAAAATTCTTATTGCAGTATATTATCCCATCCCATCTTCGTCTATGTCCACTTCCCTTTCTGTAATATTGTCTTTCAGCTTTCTCTTCTTTTATTAGTATGTACTTGTTTCCCACTTGAGCACTTCATATTCATACAGCTGCTTCTCTTTTCCCCCAAGGACTTTTTCATTTTCTTGTAGGTGGTATCTATCTTTCCCCTAGTGAAATAATCTTCTAAATCCTTACATTTATCCTGTAGCCTCTACTTTTTAGCCATTTTACACTTCCTGTCAATCTCATTTTTTAGCTGTTTGTATTCCCTTTCACTGCTTCATTTGGTGCATGTTTTTATTTTCTCCTTCCATAAATTAAATTCAGTATCTCTTGTGTTATCCAAGGATATCTACATGCCTTGTCTTTTTACCTACTTATCCTCTGCTGCCTTCGCTATTTCATCTCTTAAAGCTACCCATTCTCTTCTACTGTATTCCTTCCCCCCGTCCAAGTCAAACATTGTCCAATGCTTCCTCTGAAACTCTTAGTAACCTACGGTTCTTTCAACTTATTCAGGTCTCATGTCTTTAATTTCCTACCTCTTTCCAAATTCTTCAGTTGGAACCTACAGTTCGTAACCAGTAAGTTGTGGTCAGAGTCCACATTTGTCCCTGGAAATGTCTTACAATTTAAAATCTTGTTCAGAAATATATCTTACCATGATATAATCAATCTGAAACATTCCAGTGTTTCCAGGTCTCTTCCATGTAAGCAAACTTATTTTATGGTTCTTAAACCAAATGGTAGCAATGATTAAATTATACTCTGTGCAAAATTCTACCAGACAGCTCCCACTTTCATTCATTTCCATGAGTCCATATTTACCAACTATTTTTCCTTCTTTTCCTTTTCCTACTGTCAAATATGAATTGCCCTCACAATTAAATTTCCATCTCCTTTAACTATTTGAATAACTTCTTTTATCTCACCATACATTTCTTCAATCTCTTCATAATTTGTGGAGCTAGTTGGCATATAAGCTTGTATTATTGTGGTAGACATGGGCTTGACGCCTATCTTGGCTACAATAAATTGTTCGCCATGCTGTTTGTAGTAGCTTACCTGCACTACTATTTTCTTATTCATTATAAAGCCCTCACCTGCATTACGCCCATTTGATTTTGTATTTATAACTCCGTATTCCCCTGACCGGAAGTCCTGTTCCTCCTTCCACCAAACTTCAATAATTCCCACTATACCTAACTTCAACTTATCCATTTCCCTTCTAACAGTTTCTAACCTACCTGCCTGATTAAGTGATCTAACATTCCACACTCTGATCCGTAGAACACCAGTTTTGTTTATCCTGATGAGAACTTCCTCCTGAGGAGTCCCTGCCTGGAGATCTGAATGGGGAACTATTTTACCTCTTGAATTTTTACCCAAGAGCACACCTTCATCATTTAACCATGCAGTAAAGCTGCATGCCCTCGGGAAAAATTACAGTTGTAGTTTCCGCTTGCTTTCAGTTGTTTGCAGTACCAGCACATCAAGGCTGTTTTGGGTGATGTTACATGGCCAGTTCAGTCAGTCATCCAGATTGCTGCACCTGCAACTATTGAAAAGGATGCTGTCCCCCTTCAGGAAAGACAGGAACAAATGGAAAGCAATGAATATAGTATTGTGAGGGAGTGTGACCTGTAAATATATGAGTATGTGTTTGAGAGTGTATTAGCACTATATTGTAGTTTAAATGTAGTGTAATTATGTTTGTAATATGCTTATATTTCAGAATAATGATAATATTATGAAAAGGTTAGATTGTTGCTCACTATAGACAGGAGATGTTGTGTTGCAGACAGGCACAGAGAGACGGAGAGTGTGTGTGGGACAAAACACTTTTCCTTTCAGCTACGTCTCTAACACTGTTTTAAATTTATTTTCATGTAATTCCTTTATGCTGTAAGATACACTGTTGCAAAACATATTGATAGCACGTAAAATATTATTTTCACGTTACTTACTCGAGTCCAAGGAATGTCTAGTAAGTTCCTATTTATGGTACAATGTAAGTGCACATCCAACCTACTTTCATTCGCCTGGTCATTCTGTTTGGCAGGCACAAGTACCTTGAGTATGTAGAATTTGAGGACTGTAAGTATCTTTATGTTCTACAAAGTATTTTTTACAAGAAGTTAATTTGTTTGAGCCAGATATACATCTGATAGCTTTCTTCTGCCAGATAAGGACATCTTTTGCGCTGGCAAAGTTTTATCAAAGAAGTATCTCATAATGTAAGCGCATGTGGAAAAAGTTGTTGTAGGCCATAAGCATAAGCTCTTTACTTATACTATCATTCAGTTTCCGTGAGATATATAAAACTCTTGTCAATTTACTGCAGAGATTTTCTGTGTGGGTGTCTCAAGTTAGATGTCTAACAACTTTATTGAGTGATTCTGTCTGTTATTAATATTTCTGACAGAAAAGAGTACATTGTTCAGTTTTACTATTATTTAATGTCAGCCCATTTTTCTGGAAGCACTGAGCTGCCTTTTCCATCTCGGAGCTGCTCACTTGTTTGACATCATTCACATAATTATGTAATGTAATTAAAGTTGTGTCATCAACATATGTCAAAGGTTTATAGGGTAGTAAGTTCGGGAGATCATTCACATAGACAATGAATAAGACAGGTCCCAACACAGATCCTTGCAGAATCCTATTTTTTACTTTCAGAAGATCAGATTTATTATTTGAATTTATAACAGCCATCTGGTTTCCATTTGCCAGATATGATTTCAGTAATGTTAGTTCTTTTTCAGTTATTCCCTATGTTTCATGTTTCTTAATCAAAATGCTATATGAGACAGTGTGAGATGCAATAGTGAGATCTACTAGAGTAGGGTAGGTGTGCTGCCTATTTTCAAACCCATGTACTGCTGATAATTCAACTTTTTGTTCTGCCTTAATTGTTAATAGCCCAACTAGGAGCTCTTGTTGTTGAGTAGGTTGTTACACTCAAAAAAACATTTCATTGGTCTTTCATTAATGTTTCAACAATTTTCAAAATTATTGACACTACTACTACATGTCCGTAATTTTGGGGTGAATTTTTGTGTCTTTTGTTTGTATATGGGCAAGTTTCCAACAGTCTAAAAATGTCCCCTCTATAAACATCCTTTTTACGAGTAGAGACAGTGGAGTACAGATAGCATCTGTTATTCTTTTTGTGACAAAATGAGACATTTTCGGAAAAGAGGTCTTTATCTGGCAGAAGAAAGCCATCAGATGTATATCTGGCACAAACAATACTTTTTGGAACATAAAGATACTTACAGTCTTCAAAATCTACATACTCAAGGTACTTGTGCCTGCTAAACAGAATGACCAGGAGTATGAAAGTAGGTCGGATGTGCACTTACATTGCACCATAAATAGGAACTTACTAGAGATTCCTTGGACTCAAGTAAGCAGCGTAAAAATAATATTTTATATGCTACAAAAATATTTTTCAACAGTGTACCTTATAGCAAAAGGGAATTACATGAAAATAAATTTAAAATTGTGTTAGAGACATAGCTGAACGGAAAAGTGTTTTATAACAGACTTGAATTTATATGCACTGAAAAAGAATGATGAACTTTCAATAATCTGTTTGGCATGCGCGCGCGCGCGCACACACACACACACACACACACACACACACACACACACACACACACACATATATACTCTCTCACTCTCTCTTGCACTCTGTCCCTGTCTGCAACTCAACATCTCCTCTATATAGCGAGTAACAATCTAACCTTTTCATAATATTGTCATTATTCTGAAATACAAGCATATTACAAACGCAATTACACTACATTTAAACTACAATATAGTGCTAACACACTCTCAAAAAATACTCATATATTTACAGATCAACCTCCCTCACAATACTGTATTCATTGTTTTTCACTCGTTCCTGTCTTTCCTGAAGGGGGACAGCAACCTTTTCAGTAGTTGCAGGTGCAGCAAACAGGATGACTGACTGACCTGGCCATGTAACATCACCCAAAAAGGCCTTGCTGTGCTGGTACTGCAAACAGCTGAAAGCAAGTGGAAACTACAACTGTAATTTTTCCCGAGGGTGCGCATCTTTACTGTGTGGTGAAATGATGAAGGTGTGCTCTTGGGTAAAAATTCAAGAGGTAAAATAGTTGCCCATTCAGATCATCAGGTAGAGACTCCTCAGGAGGAAGGTCTCATCAGGAGAAACAAAACTGGCATTCTACAGATCAGAGTGTGGAATGTTAGATCCCTTAATTGGGCAGGTAGGTTAGATACTGTTAGAAGTGAAATGGATAAGTTGAAGTTAGATATACTGGGAATTAATGAAGTTTGGTGGAAGGAGGCACAGGACTTCCGGTCAGGTGAATATGGGGTTATAAATGTTGTTGTTGTGGTCCTCAGTCCAAAGACTAGTTTGATGCAACTCTCCATGCTACTCTACCTTGTGCAAGCTTCTTCATCTCCCAGTACCTACTGCAACCTACATCCTTCTGAATCTGTTTAGTGTATTCATCTCTTGGTCTCCATCTACGATTTGTACCTTCCATGCTGCCCTCCAATACTAAATTGATGATCCCTTGATGCCTCAGAATATGTCCTACCAAGCGATCCCTTCTAGTCAAGTTGTGCCACAAATTTCTCTTCTCCCCCATTCTATTCAGTACCTCTCCATTAGTTATGTGATCTACCCATCTAATCTTCAGCATTCTGCTGTAGCACTATGTTTCAAAAGCTTCTATTCTCTTCTTGTCTAAACTATTTATTGTCCACGTTTCACTTCCATACATGGCTACACTCCATACAAATACTTTCAGAAACGACTTCCTGATACGTAAATCTATATTCAATGTTAACAAATTTCTCTTCTTCAGAAACGCTTTCCTTGCCATTGCCAGTCTACATTTTATATCATCTCTGCTTTGACCATCATGAGTTATTTTGCTCCCCAAATATCAAAACTCATCTACTACTTTAAGTGCCTCATTTCCTAAGGTAATTCCCTCAGCATCACCCGATTTATTTCAACTATATTCCATTATCCTCATTTTGCTTTTATTGATGTTCATCTTATATCCTCCTTTCAAGACACTGTCCATTTACCGAGCGAGGTGGTGCAGTGGTTCAACACTGGACTCGCATTCGGGAGGACGACGGTTCAATCCCGCGTCCGGCCAACCTGATTTAGGTTTTCCGTGATTTCCCTAAATCATTCCAGGCAAATGCCAGGATGGTTCCTCTGAAAGGGCACGGCCGACTTCCTTCCCTAATCCGATGAGACCGATGACCACGCTGTCTGGTCTCCTTCCCCAAACAACCAACCAACCAACCACTGTCCATTTTGTTCAACTGCTCTTCCAGGTCCTTTGCTGTCTCTGACAGAATATTACAATGTCATCGGCAAGCCTCAAAGTTTTTATTTCTTCTCCATGGATTTTAATCCCTACTCCGAATTTTTCTTTTGTTTCCTTTACTGCTTGCTCAATATAAAGATTGAATAACATCGGGGAGAGGCTACAAACATGTCGCACTCCCTTCCCAACCACTGCTTCCCTTTTATGCCCCTTGACTCTTGTAACTGCCATTTGGTTTCTGTACAAATTGTAAATAGCCTTTCGCTACCTGTATTTTACCCCTGCTACCTTCAGAATTTGAAAGAGAGTATTCCAGTCAACATTGTCAAAAGCTTTCTCTAAGTCTACAAATGCTAGAAACATAGGTTTACCTTTCCTTAATCTAGTTTCTAAGATAAGTCATAGGGTCAGTATTGCCTCACGTGTTCCAACATTTAGGTCGGCTTCTACCAGTTTTTCCATTCATGTGTAAGGAATTTGTGTTAGTATTTTGCAGCCGAGGCTTATTAAACTGATAGTTTGGTAATTTTCTTTTTGAAGTCTGGGGGTATTTCGCCTGTCTCATAGATCTTGCTCACAAGATGGAAGAGTTCTGTCTCCCAAGGCTATCAGTTGTTCTAATGGAATGTTGTCTACTTCCGGGGCCTTGTTTCAACTTAAGTCTTTCAGTGCTCTGTCAAAACTCTTCATGCAGTATCATATCTCCTATTTCCTCTTCATCTACATTCTCTTCCATTTCCATAATATTGTCCTCAAGTACATCACCCTTGTATAGACCCTCTATATACTCCTTCCACCTTTCTGCTTTCCCTTCTTTGCTTAGAACTAGGTTTCCACCTGAGCACTTGGTATTCATGCAAGTCGCTCTCTTTTCTCCAAAGGTCTCTTTAATTTTCCTGTAGGCAATATCTATCTTACCCCTAGTGAAATACGCATCTATATCCTTACACTTGTACTCTAGCTATTCCTGCTTAGCCATTTTGCACTTCCTGTCAATCTCATTTTTGAGACGTCTGTATTCCTTTTTGCCTGCTTCATTTACTGCATTTATGTATTTTCTCCTTTCATCAATTAAATTCAATATTTCTTCTGTTACCCAAGTATTTCTATTAGCCCTCGTCTTTTTACCTATTTGATCCTCTGCTGCCTTCACTATTTCATCTCTCAAAGCTACCCCTTCTTTTTCTACTGTATTTCTTTCCCCCATTCTTGTCAGTCGTTCCCTAACGCTCTCCCTGAAACTCTCTACAAACTCTGGTTCTGTCAGTTTATCCAGGTCCCATCTCCTTAAATTCCCACCTTTTTTAACTTTCTTCAGTTCTAATCTACAGCTCATCACCAATAGATTGTGGTCAGAGTCCACATCTGCCCCTTGAAATGTCTTTCAGTTTAAAACCTGGTTCCTAAATCTCTGTCTTACCATTAAATAATCTATCTGAAACCTTGAAGTATCTCCAGGCATCTTCCATGTATACAACCTTGTGACTTGATTCTTGAACAGAGTGTTAGCTATGATTTAGTTATGCTCTGTGCAAAATTGTACCAGGTGGTTTCCTCTTTCATTCCTTACTCCCATTCCATATTCACCTACTATGTTTTCTTCTCTTCCTTTTCCTACTGTCGAATTCCAGTCACTCATGGCTGATAAATTTTTGTCTCCCTTCACTATCTGAATAATTTCTTATCTCATCATACATTTCATCAACCTCTTCATCATCTGCAGAGCTAGTTGGCATATGAACTTGTACTACTGTAGTAGGCGTGGTCTTCGTATCTATCTTGGCCATAATAATGCGTTCACTATGCTGTTTGTTGTAGCTTACCCGCATTCCTATTTTTTATTCATTATTAAACCTACTCCTGCATTATCCCTAATTGAATTTGTATTTGTAATGCTGTATTCATCTGACCAGAAGTCTTGATCCTCCTGCCAACAAACTTCACTAATTCCCACTATATCTAACTTTAACTTATCCGTTTCTGTTTTTAAATTTTCTAACCAACCTGCCCAATTAACGGATCTAACATTCCACGCTCCGATCCATAGAACACCAGTTTTCTTTCTCCTGATAATGACGTCCTCCTGAGTAGTACCTGCCCGGAGATCCAAATGGGGGGACTACTTTACCTCCACAGAATATTTTACCCAAGAGGACACCATCATCATTGAACCAGGTTATAAATACAAAATCAAATAGGGATAATGCAGGTGAGGACTTTATAATGAATAAGAAAATAGTAGTGCAGGTAAGCTACTACAAACAGCATGGCGAACAATTTATTGTAGCCAAGATAGGCGTCAAGCCCATGTCTACCACAATAATACAAGCTTATATGCCAACTAGCTCCACAAATTTTGAAGAGATTGAAGAAATGTATGGTGAGATAAAAGAAGTTATTCAAATAGTTAAAGGAGATGGAAATTTAATTGTGAGGGCAATTCATATTTGAGAGTAGGAAAAGGAAAAGAGGGAAAATAGTTGGTAAATATGGACTCAAGGAAAGGAATGAAAGTGGGAGCTGTCTGGTAGAATTTTGCAGAGTATAATTTAATCATTGCTACCATTTGGTTTAAGAATCATAAAATAAGTTTGCTTACATGGAAGAGACCTGGAAACACTGGAATGTTTCAGATTGATTATATCATGGTAAGATATATTTCTGAACAAGATTTTAAATTGTAAGACATTTCCAGGGACAAATGTGGACTCTGACCACAACTTACTGGTTACGAACTGTAGGTTCCAACTGAAGAATTTGGAAAGAGGTAGGAAATTAAAGACATGAGACCTGAATAAGTTGAAAGAACCATAGGTTACTAAGAGTTTCAGAGGAAGCATTGGACAATGTTTGACTTGGACGGGGGGAAAGAATACAGTAGAAGAGAATGGGTAGCTTTAAGAGATGAAATAGTGAAGGCAGCAGAGGATAAGTAGGTAAAAAGACAAGGCATGTAGATATCCTTGGATAACACAAGAGATACTGAATTTAATTTATGGAAGGAGAAAATAAAAACATGCACCAAATGAAGCAGTGAAAGGGAATACAAACAGCTAAAAAATGAGATTGACAGGAAGTGTAAAATGGCTAAAAAGTAGAGGGAACAGGATAAATGTAAGGATTTAGAAGATTATTTCACTAGGGGAAAGATAGATAACACCTACAAGAAAATGAAAAAGTCCTTTGGAGAAAAGAGAAGCAGCTGTATGAATATGAAGTGCTCAAATGGGAAACAAGTACATACTAACAGAAGAAGAGAAAGCTGAAAGACAATATTACAGAAAGGGAAGTGGACATTGATGAAGATGGGATGGGAGGTAATATACTGCGATAAGAATTTTAACAGAGCTCTGAAAGATCTAAGTGAAAACAAGGCCCTGAGAGTAAATGATATTCTGTAAGAACTACTGACGGCCTTGGGAGAGTCAGCCATAACAGAACTTTTCCATCCGGTGTGCACCATGTAAGAAACAGGCAAAATACCCTGAGACTTTAAGGAGAATGTAATAATTCCAATCCCAAAAAAAGCAGTTGTTGACATGTGTGAAAACTACTGAACTATCAGTTTACTACGTTAAGGTTGCAAAATATTAACACAAATTCTTTACAGAAGAAAGGAAAAACTGATAGAAGCCAACCCCAGGTGAGATCAGTATGGATTCCAGGGAAATGTAGAAACACAAGGCAATACTGACCCTGCGACTTCATTTAGAAGATAGGTTAAGGAAAGGCAAACCTACATTTATAGCATCTGTACACTTATAGAAAGGTTTTGGGAATGTCGACTGGAACATTCTCTTTGAAATTCTGAAAGTATCAGGGGTAAAATACAGAGAGTGAAAGGCTATTTACAACTTGTACAGAAACCAGATGGCAGTTAGAAGTATTGAGGCGCCTGAAAGGGAAGCAGTGGTTGAGAAGGGAGTGAGACGGGGTTGTAGCATATCCCCAATGTTATTCAATGCAGTGAACAAGCAGTAAGGGAACCAAGGAAAAATTTGGAATAGAGATTAAATTTGAGGGAAAAGAAATTAAAGTTTTGATGTTTGCTGATGACACTGTAATTCTGTCAGAGACAGCAAATTACTTGGAAGAGCATTGGAAGGAATGGACATTGTCCTGAAAGGAGGATATAAGATGACCATCAACAAAGCCAAACAAGAATAATGGAATGTAGTCAAATTAAATCAGATGATGCTAAGAGAATTAGATTAGGAAATGAGACACTTGAAACAGTAGATAAGTTTTGCTATTTGGGCTGCAAAATAACTGATGATGGCCAAAGCAGAGGGGGGTACAAAATGTAGCTGGCAAAGGCATGAAAAGAATTACTGAAAAAAAAAGAGAAATTTGCTAACATCATTATAGATTTAAGTGTTAGGAAGTCTTTTCTGAAAGCATTTGTCTGGTGTGTAGCCATGAATGGAAGTGAAACGTGGAAAGTAAACAGTTCAGACAAAAAGAGAACAGAAGTTTTCGAAATGTCGTGCTACAGAAGTGTTGAAGATGAGATGCGTAGATCATCTAACTAATGAGGAGGTACTGAACAGAGCTGGGGAGACAAGAAATCTGTGGCACAAATTTATCAAAAGAAGGGGTCGGTTGATAGGACACATTCTGAGACGTCAAGGGATAACCGATTAGTGCTGGAGGGAAGTGTGAGGCTTAAAAATTGTGGAGGGAGACCAAGAGATGAATACAATAAGCAGATTCAGAAGCATGTAGTCTGCAATGTTATTTGGAGATGAAAAGGCTTGCACAGGATAGAGTAGCATGGAGAGCTGCATCAAACCAGTCTTTGGATTGAAGGCGGCAGCAACAACATCAACACAGTACACATTTTGCTTCCAGGTGTATTTTAAGTACCAGGAATGACGATGTTCTTCTTTGGGAACAGTCCCTCTCGTAATAACTAGATTTCAAAAATTGTTGTGCACCAAATAGGCCTAGTGTCCGAGATTTAGTAGCTGTAATTTATTTCTGTATCTGCCTGTATTTTCTGTGCCTTTTATTGTACATGGTACTTTGTTGTGCAATGTTCATGAAGATGCAGAGCCCAAAAATTGTCACATCTTTTGGTGTATAAAGCTGTTCTTTCTGTCCTGGTAAATGTTTATTTGATAATATGATATTGGATCAGAATTTGTTTCTACAGATACTAAGAATGTACTGAAATTCTCACTAGTACAAAAAATTTATTTTTATTTATGGTACTGTATGTGTTTATCCACGTGGTGATAATATTAATTATATGGATTTTCCTCAGCATTTTGCGTCCTTAGACAGTTGATAAACTTTCTCAAAACAAATTACTATTTACTTGGTTAATGTAATGGAGATACCTTTTCAAGTTGTACAACATTCATATTAGCTTCTCCTAATCTGTAGAACCACTAATTATTTCAAACAAACATCAATATTGAATTCGTTCATCAGGAACCGTAAATTACAATATCTAAATCAGAAGAAATGACTGTTATTGAGCACTAGCGACGCCGAAATGTAATACCGTTTCTTTCCGAAAGAGGTGTTGCCCCAAATACCTTTTCATACATAATCGAACGATGTACTCGAGTATCGGTATTTCTACCAGTGTTGTCAAGTAACTGCTGTCGGTATGATGTATTACGGGTTACTTCCCTAGATAATGAATGTGGTTTGCCACCACACCAAACAACGTGCATGAAGGTACCGGAATGTGAAAACAAGTGTTAGACGTTTCCGCCAAAAATATTTCTTCCTTTTAGCCAACCTAAGTTATTTACTCGACACCACTTCGCTACTAAACGCACATACTCTCGTGTTGTGTCGCTATTACGTGGAACGAATAGTGGCATTTTCCTGCAATCTATTTAGCGCATTAGCGCAATGTGACCTACGCGCAGCGTTAACACACGTGTGACGTCACCGTACCACGTGACTCTGATGCGTTTCTCCCATGTTAACAGATGCCAGACGTCAGGCGAAATTTGCCGGAGACGCACGATCTACAACGTAGCCCTGAAGGTAAGATTTTTGCATCACACCCATGTGCGTTTCTTACACAAGAAAGACGCACGGACGCACGGTGCTATGTGTAAGTAGCGTGCCAAACCAGTGCGTGGAATACTGTCTTAAGGAGAGAAAGAAAGTTCCACCATCTATTCATGACATGTATTTGGCGTTGAAATACAAGTAATCTTAACCTGTAACGCTATAACGCACTCTGTTTTCGCAAATTGTGTGTTACACTAGAAACAACCAGATTTTGCATTCTGTTAACTAACCTTATGGTTAAAACCTTGGGTTGGTTTGCAAAAATATTGTCGTTATTGGAATTAAATTTTGGCCAGGTGCTGTGGATTATCGTTTACGGTATCGGTACTTCTCCATATTGTTCATTTCCATTCTGGCATGCAAATTGTAACTATCGAAACGATATTTTTGGAATGATAATTTCAACAAGATCAAAAATAGTGACACAAAGAGCATTGGGAAGGTTGTGTGTTCTACAGCACCTGTATAATGGATGTGTAACAAAAATTATACTGAGCTACACAGGAAAAGGTAAACATCAAGGGATATACTATACACTCGAGAAAGTTGGTATGAACTTGTTTATCCTATAAATTTATAAAAGTTCCAGTTGTTAATGAATGAAAGCAATATAATTTACAGTATACCGGTAAGATATCGATGTCATGCTACGGTAAGGACTTGAACGATACCGGTATTTGCAGTAAAAAACTATATCGTTATTTTTAGTTAAAAATGTACTTACTTTTAGTTGTAGACCCCGTTCTAGCTAAACTCAACCAGATTTCTTCCAATGGAAGAAAATATCCGTCAGCGGCTATCATAACTTCACCGCATTACAGACCTACCGTGAAATAACATCTAGAGATACGGGAACAAGTGGCAGGCAGAAGGTGCCCAAACTGGTGAATTGCACAGAACTAAAAAATTGTACTTCATTGTACCAAACAGCTTATTTACAGACTATTTGATTGTACTCAGTTATGCGCCACTGTGGGCGGGGCACTTTATTCTATTGAATGACCCTTTTTTTCAGTCCAGGTTTTTTTCACGCATTCATTCCTCAATTAACCCAGAAAACTTAGCGCAGTATTTGTCAGCCATTCTTCTTGTGTTTAAAAACCACACGTCACAAACTTTTTCGATAGATGAAAGTCTTCGCCTTTTTCTGCAGAGTCACTGGCTACCATCCGCTGCTTTGATTTCCTTAATGTGGTTAAGTGGTGGAACTATGTGCTATCCGCAAAAAGGAAAGAAGGAAGGAATACAGTCAGTGATTTAACGCCCTGTCAAGTGTCGACGACGTATTTAGAGACGGAGAAGGAAGTCGGCCGTGTCTCTTCTTAAGGAACCGTCCTCATATTTTAGCGAAAAGGATAGACGAAATCAGAATGGCGGTAGAGGTAAAAGAATCGCTCTCGTCTTGAAAGCGAGTTCAGTGTTTTCTGTACATAAAATCAACTTTTCTCCTTTCTAGTGCTCTAAATATTTGATAGCTTTGTTTTGTAATGTGATTTTTGTCTGCATTCAACAAATACAAAATAGATTTCTCACCGTTAATTCATTACCGGTATGTAAAAATGTCTATAATCTTTCTTCTGATTTTCCTATGATGTCAGCTATCCGCTACAAATTTAATGATCTATCGCTTAACACCATCTTGTGCGCTTTGACGTTAATCTCATTTGTGTTTACAGTTTAGGGACATACTACATGTAGATCACGTTCAAGAGACGTACAGCCATCTTTGGATTCACCTCTCCATTTACTGAGCTACTGATTCGGGGAAGTTTTTTAAGTCAAAAAAAGCTAGATGTTAGAGGCGGGCAAAAAAACTCTGAGCTAGTTAAAAAGACATTTTATTGAGAAGTTGAATGACAAAAGTTTTAAGAACAACTATTAGGTTTACTTAAACTGGTTATGCCGAAGGGGAATACAATGACCACCTTGCAAACAAATTTATTTTATTTTTTCAGCCTGGGATAACTAACAATGTTCCGCGCTCGAGAGGCTGAAGAGATCAAATGTCAATAGTGGTGTCCAAAGAATGTGCCCACTCCACAATCATGATTTTCTCCCATATTTCAAGCCACTGAATTTGAGTATCCTTATGAAAAAAATAATTATGTTCCGTTTCAAGAGAGATTACTTATTTCAAAAATGTTTGTGTCCAGGTGCTTGTCGCATCATGAAAATCCTTAGGCGTCATGGAGACAACACTGAATGATTATAATTATGTAGTTCGCGTCTCTTATCAAATCTGCAACTTCTTGAAGCGCCATTATTTTACACATCATCTTCCTTTTCTTGATAGCGCCAGAATCTGTCACAAGACATACAGTAAACGTGCGCAGACACTGGAAGTTTCAGATCAGCTGTTTCGGAATAGTTATTAGCTACAACGTAGACAGGTACCACACGGGCAGTGTGATTCCTCTTTTGTATTGGGCAGTTATCACATGGAATCTGCGGGACTTATTTTGTGAGTAAATGAAGGTGATTTAACAGTGGTTTTGACCATGATGACAGCTCTGCATGCGATTTCGTTCCTAGATGTAAAAAAGTGATGCAAGATGATTTTTAAATTGTAGAGCTTCTGTGAGATGCAAATTTTACAAATTTATTACATAAAACTTTTGAATTGGAACATATGAACATAAACATAGGGCATGCAATAAAAGAATCTTATTACTCTAAAGCAGGAACATAAAAAAACTGCAGATAATTAAAGCCCACAGAACGCATATTTTGTTGCTACGGGACAACCATGAGATACAAATCTCACAAACTAAGTACGTAAGAATCTTGGCTAAAAACATGCGAATATGAAAGTAACTTATGCTCTTAAGGAGGAACATAAAAAATGAAAGTTAACATCAGAAGTATAAAGACATAAAGCTACTGAGATACTCGTCCCTAGCGTTTCTTTGCAAATTAGATCTATGCGTGGACAAACTCTTGACGGACAGGCTCTTGCAGCCCCCATCAATGAGGTACCTGTAGTCTCGTCTTACAGTGTATTCTACAACACACAGAATCCAGACTCGCTGAAGTAGGACATTGATAAGTGCAGTACAACATATCTTGCTTTATTCACGATATGCGGATATTCATTTTTGATTTAGATCCAAAAAATCGGGAACATTTTCTTTAAATTTCGATTTCAGAACTGTATTAGATGACATTTAGACAAGTTGGTCTTTTTGGGAGCTGTTTAGTTCTGTTCTGGATACGTTTTCCTCGTCAGGTGCAGTCAATCACTCCTAGCCAGTAGACAGTGTCGAGTGAAAGTATTTGGATATCTCTTCTTGCAACTCAGATAGCTGCCCTTTAGTGGGTTCATATATCTGATATTTCTTCAATATTCAGCTCACTTGATGCGGTAGCCCTTAACTGGAAAAGCATTTAGATCGTTCTCTGCTATGACCGAGATCCAAAGGGCGAGGGGTGTTTTTTTTTTTTTTTACGAAAATGCACTGAGTGTATCACTTTATGATTTGTTTCATGCTGTCCCGACATACTTCAATTCAAGGCATTAAGTTTGTTGAAAATAGGGGAGGTACGTCCGCTCAGCGCACCAAACTGGATTTTTAAGATATTCACAGTAATCAAACTTCTCATTCGTTTACAAAAAATGCAAGTTGTTCATCTTTAAATTCTAGGACTCTATTCAGGGGCGCTCGTGAGCGGTGGCAAGTGGGGAGGGTGGTGGCTAGATCTCAGGAAAAGGAAAAAAAATATTGCTGAGTCAGGTGTTTTTGTTTCAAGAAAATGATTGAAAAGTCGGTGTTACGCAGGTTTTTAACAGAATCGGAACTGAAATTTCTTTTCATGGCCATTCGTCTTTAAAAAGATTAAAAATACTCTATTTCTTGCCAATAACTCTCGTTATTGGCGCCGTTGACTCTGGTAAGTATTTTTCCTTTGGAAAGCCAACGCCTTATGCTGCGAAATAACAATAATTTATGATCTGCACTCATTTCACTCACGACTTTACATCACGAGTTTTTACATGCCTAATAACTGAAACAACCGTCTGGATGACGTCACCGAAACGACTTCACCATTGAAGTCGCTCTATGTAAAAAGAAATCAGTTTTTATCACTCTTGGACTTATATTCCTCACAAGACTTAGAAACCCCTTTATTTTTCTTGTCACTGCAGTAATGCCATAAGTGCATATAGCAATGCAGTCCTTCCACTTGAGACCGCTATCTACAAACTCTCAACAGCAGCAAATATATCGGCTCCAGTGGTGGTTTCCAGTTCTCGACAAAATAGGCATTGCTCAAAAATTTGTGACCGTAATCAAATTTCACAAAAGATAATAATTTAGGTGTACCAGAAATGTCATTGCTTTCATCTAAGTGAAGAACAAATTGCGTGTTTGTTAAGTTTTCCACAACGTTACTCTGAATATCAACTGAAATAATACGCCGATGAACTGTATCATTTCACAGAGGTACTTTTGAAATCTGTTCAACTGATTCAGGTCTCAACATAGTAGCAAGAATTTCTGTACATGCCAGTAAAATAACCTCTTCGTCGATGTTAATGGTTTCTGTTTCTTGCCAATCATTTCAGGAATTTTGAATGATACCATAAGGGCTATATCTGAGAGCTTTACTCGTTTTCCATCATGACAGAAGATCTTGAATGGATGCTTGACGGGCACAAAGCTGAAAATACTCTCGCGGTTTCGTTCCAAATGCCTTTTCGGCTTTCTAGGTACCACAGACTCACTTGACAACACTGTGCCGCACACGAAACATTTCGGTGTAGGCTTGCCCTCCTCGCATTTGTACATAAACCCGAAATTCATGTATTCTTCTTCATAGTTTCGATGATGTTGGACCTTGACTGAGCCTGACTTTGTTTTCCTGGTTGACAGAAGACGGATATGTGGCGTCCCCGCACTCCAACCACGTGCTGATATTGTCGACGCCGTAGGGCTGCTACTGCGGCAGCTCTCGCAGTGGAGTTGAGACACGATGCGCGATGACGTAGGTCCCCGTTGGTGAACGGGAGACAGAAATGCGAACTCGTACAATGGATTCTTCTTCTGATTTAAGATTGAATGATTCATTGCCCGGATATGCAGTAGTTGTTAAATCTTATCTCATCCGCATCGTACACACCACCAATTGCGAGGAAACATTGTAATTATCAGTCTTCTCGTACGTTGTTGGCTCGTTGCTATGGAGTTGTTGAATCTGTATGAAGCCAGATCCACAGATACTCTTTGATCACGTCTGAGTGAACTACGCCGTAATGTTAAAAAAAAAAGTTCAAAAGTTCTCTTTTCAATTAATGAAGTAGGTATTTTGAATTTCAGATTAAATTGTCCCTGCTGAACAGTCGTTGGTTAACTATCATTGATTAAATCACTTAATAATGTAGTCCACGCTTGATATTTCACTTGGAACGAACAGTTTATTGTTCCTTGGCCACTAAATACTTTATAACTTTCGCACCACACGCACACGCAGTTTGTTGGTAAAGTCAGTTCTATTAAAATTAAGTTTCTTGACAATTATGACAACTTGACTCTTCAGCGTAACTGTGTTATCTTCGTGAAGTCGTGTAATTGTGCCCTACTCGAGACTAATTGAGTGTAGTCCTTTGATGTACTATCCACTCTTCTTTTAGTTCCAACTATTTGAAAGTCAAGTCCAATATTCACTAGTTTCGTCAATAAAGTTCAACTAACCCGTTATGCGCGGTTAAACGCGTCTATCAGTTCCTGTCTCTGCTTAGAAAATCAGTTTCCGAAGTTCCTGAAACACTTCACGCAAGAAACACTTCTGAACGCAAAACAATCTCGTCGCGTTCCGTACTCTCAATAACTAAGACAAGAATTGTTCTCGAACGTCTTTACAGGACGAGAGCCAGCAAGCGACTTCTTCTGTGAAAGAGTATTGTAGGCGCATTGAATTTCTTCGTTGCGCTTACAACTCTCCTCCACATAAAAGTTATCTCTGACTAACATCACCTTGGACTTAGTTTCAAGATATTAATTGCAATTATCACTTGGATATTTGTCCATTAATTAAATCTGAAGTTTCTTCCTCCTCTTTTCATAACAAAAACTCTCAGTGATGTATAATGTTGTTGTTATCAAAACTTCTTGGTGTTAGCTTATCGGCAAAGATGTCGTATTTGCCAAGATAACTCTTCCTACTTCATATTATGATATTCTGTCTTAATTGACTTTAAGGGGTGTTATACGGAGACGGCACATTTCCGCTCTCTTTCGAATGTTACTATGTCCATCTCCACTCTCCTCATATGTAGAAGAGGTGTTGACATCTAAGGCATTCTTTTTCCTTATCACAATTCCGTCCATGATTAAAAGAGCGCGCTAGCAACTAGCAAACGCATGTAATTGCTGAAAATAGTATAAAACTGTACCGCGCAGCAAAACAAGACACGCGACGACTGATTACGAAAATATGAAGCGACTGAGAAGTTGATGTCGGTCCTCTTACACATGCAGATAAGTGGAAGAGGAATAATCTAGAATTTCTAGAAATCTACTTTGAGTGTCCATCGAAATGTTTTACTGACACAGCCGACAATGCCGACAATGAATCAAAGATAATGGCAAACGCGCCGACAAAGGATCAAAGGATGTCACGAGCCACAAAACATGCGACTTTCTTGGTGAAGATTATTCAAGGAATGAGGGATCGTTCGTATTAGAGTTGAATGGAGGGTAAATCACTTAGAACTTGCACCACAAACATTGCGGAAATGGAGAGTGCCATTCATGAGTCGTTGTCACAGGGCGGATTGGTAGTCAGGGGCTCATATTGGTAGCGAATGAAAAGATTGTAATAATATTTTGAAAGTGTATTTTCGTGCAAATATACAGTTTTTACATGGAACAATGCCTATTGACATTAACAGACTAAAAGTAGGTTAACATAGAATGTCAGTGATGTTTGTTGCAGGATTCTAATGCGAGTCGTTTACGAGGTATCGTAGTTTGAAAAATTTCCACATCGACACTGGTTTGTGCCATTCCAACTTTGTAGTTGCTAGGTACGGTGTTGTCATGTTTGATTACAGTGTGCTTATGTGTTCCTAGAGTGCATTGCGACTTGATTGTCAGTTAGTGTGTGACTGTTCAAGCATTAAGTCGTGAGTGGACGGTGGGATTTACCAATGCAGAGAAAGGCGACATTCTCATGGTGTATGCGGCAAGATATCCCAGTAGATGTCAACCGTCTCGGCCATTATTTATGAACCTCTTCAACCAGTTACGTGAAAGGACTAGTGTAAACCTAGACAACGTTAACAGAGGTGACGACAGAAGAGGGAGAAATTAATGTACTTGGTGCTGTTGCAGTTGATCCGCACGTTAGGTCCCGCGCAATTGCACGAGGAAGTGGCACGAGTCAGACAAGTGTCCTACGCATTTTTCATCGGCATAGGTTCCATCACTATCACCTCTCTCTCCATCAGCAACTTAATGAAAATTATGAGAATCGTGTTAGCTTGTGTACATGCGCGTTAAGGCAGGATACTCCAGATATGATACATCATACGTGATATGTATCTTGTTCAGTGATGAAGCCACATTCACCAATCAGGACAGGTAAACCGCCGAAACATGCACTATTGGCCTGTTAACAATCCCTGCTGGCTTCATCAGGTGGAACATCAGTGCCTATGGAGTGTAAACGTGTAGCGTGGGACAGTGAACCATCAGGTTATAGGCGTACAAGTATCGCAGCATCCTACCGGACTATTTTCCACAGATACTAGAAGACACTCCTCTGCAGACAGGGAAGAATCTGTGGTAACAAATTGATGGCTGTCCAGCCCATAGTGCACGATGTACTTGCAGCATGTCTTCACGAATTGTTTCCATATCGTCGGATTTGACGCAGAGGACCTGTATCTTGGCCGACACATTCCCCAGATTTGACGCCTGTATACTTTTTTTCTGTGGGGAAAAGCTAAAAGAGGCTGTCTCCAAGGACATACCATCTATTTTAATGACCAACAACTCTAAAAAACTTCTCTTCCTATTAACATTAATGATAGGAATGATCATGTCAACCGATGGTACGCAACGACGTATTACTGCATCCTGTTCGGACATCTGCGCTGAAATGCTATAGTGCGATCCACAAACGATGGCGGTTCGCCCATGTCGAGGCACGGACGGGAATTGCATAGGCGCTGGATTAGCCGAGCGGTCTTAGGCGCAGCAGTCATGGACTGTGCAGCTGGTCCCGGCGAAGGTTCGAGTCCTCCCTCTGGCATGGGTGTGTTTGTTTGTTCTTAGAATAATTTAGCTTAAGTAGTGTGTAAGCTTAGGGACTGATGACCTTAGCAGTTAAGTCCCATAAGATTTCACAGACATTTGAACATTTTTTGGATTGCATTGTTGACCATTCTAAGCGACAGTTGCGGTAAGCGCATGCACATGCTTTCGACATAAATAAAGCGTATATTCTGCAAATTGTGTGTCTTGCTTGCTTATACAGAATTTATCGTTTACCACCACAATCAGCGACGACATTTCGCAACAAATGGAATCGAAATTCACTGAACAACTCGCTACGATCACGTTTAATGCTCGCATTAGCTACGGCAATCAGAGCAGAGCCCTCACAATATACTGAAAGCTCATTGGATTTCGGAGAATACGTGACGTAGGTGCGCAGAACAAGGCTAAACTCGACCGCCATTGTTCTTGCCTCCAACTATAGCATGTGTGCAGCATTCGTTCCATACCAGATTAGAAGCGTGTATTGCCCCTGCCGATGGTCATTTTGAACACAATTTGTGATGGCCAATTGTCTTGTTACCTGTCATAATCCACATAACTAGTGTATGCACTTCTGTTGTTCTTCAGTGTGTGCTCACACATGTATTGTAGAAGTGTGAGTGTGGGAATTTTTCATAATAAACAACCCGCACTAAAATTCTGCAGCAAACACCACTGACGTTAAGATTTACCCTACTTTAATTTGTTAATGTCAATAGGCATTGTTCCATTTTTAAAAAGTGTATGTTTGCACAAAAAATATACTTTGTAAGTATTATTACAATCAGTTGACTATCAATCTATTCTGTTAAAACCACACATGAATAGCACTTTCCATTTCCGCAAAATTTGCGTTGCAAGTTTTAGGTGATTCACCCTGTGTAATTATTACGATACGATACATGTTTAAATGCTTATAGTCACATATAATGATGGGCAATTTCTTGCTAATTGGGCTACAGCAAGAAACGTTTTGGCGATAAATTTTTGTGTGTTCTAGATATTCTATATGCGGAAGATTAGAAGACGTTAAACGTATCGTTACACCTCTGACACGTATTGGCAACACACCTATGTGTCGAAAGACGACGGTTGAGAAACGCTCTACTAGACGATTAGGCAAGGTCCTATGGGTGCTATTCTAGCGCCTTCCTCCAACCGTATACCAGCTAATGTTAGGGAGGCCTACAATTTGGTGTAAATTTCGAACCACGGTGCAACTGGACATTTTTTACAGTAACAGAAATTGCAAGGGGTGAAACAAGGGAAAAGTGTCAGATAAAACTTAGAACTGTCCATGGAGCAGACCCTACATCATTGGAGTCTTTGTCTGGCACTTCACCACGTATGACAAGAAATGATATGCTGTAAACAACCTTAGTATTTAAAATGTAAAAAAAGGCATTTTCTTTGAAAAATGCCATTGTAATCAAGAATGTGGTAAGCTGGTATTCGCATCTATACAGCAGCTATGTGCTGTAGTAAACCTGAGGAGGCAGCATTCTTTTTCCCGAAGTAGTAGCTTCCATACTAATATACTTGATTAAATTTGGGTTATCTTACCATAAATATAATTCAGCAGTACTTTTATTTTATTTATTTTATTTGGTATGCATATTCCACAAATCCGTACATGCGAGTGATTCGCCTGGATGTGGAACGTGTCAATGCAATTGTACAAATACAATTAATGCTACAGAATAGTAATATAATACAATGATATAGATATTAATAAGTATCACCTTTTGTCATTTACAAGCTGTCATTTAACTAGTATAGTGCCGGCCGCGGTGGTCTAGCGATTCTAGGCGCTCAGTCCGGAACCGCGCGACTGCTACAGTCGCAGGTTCGAATCCTGCCTCGGGCATGGATGTGTGTGATGTCCTTAGGTTGGTTGGGTTTAAGTAGTTCTAAGTTCTAGGTGACTGATGACCACAGATGTTAAGTCCCATAGTGCTCAGCGCCATTTGAACTAGTATAGCAATTCACAATATAACATTATAACTATAACATTAACACTATAACATTAACGTAATATTGTATCGTCCATCTAATAACTAAGAGCCTAAATACATCTATTATTAAGGGAGGGCATTACTTCTGGAAAAGAATTCATCTAAGGGGTACAGTGGATGGTCAAGCAATTATTTTTTTAACATACCTTTGAACAGAATATCATTTTCTCTTGTACATTTAATATAATTAGGCAATGCATTAGAAGTCTTTATAGCAGCATACTTTACTCCCTTCTGTACAAGTGTTAAAATTTTTTAGTTCAACATGTAGATCATCTTTACCTCAAGTATTGTAGTTATGGTATGAACAATTTGTTTCATACTGAGCATAGTCTTTATTAACTACATTCATCAGAGAGTATAGGTACTGACATGTTGTGGTCAGAATACCTAACTGTGTAAAAAGTTTTCTACATGAGGTTCGTGGAGGAACCCCACACATGATTCTGACTGCTCTCTTCTGAGCAGTTATGATTTTTTTTTTTTTTTTTTTTGAGGCTGGTGAATTACCCCAGAATATTATTCCGTAACTCATTAATGAGTGAAAGTATCCAAAGTAAGCTAATTTTAAAATGTTGATGTCCCCAAAATGAGTAATGACTCTTAGAGCAAAAGTTGCTGATGAAAGCTTTTTTAGAGTAAGGGACACATGCTGTTCCCAGTTGAGCCTAATGTCAATGTGAACCCCCAGGAATTTAGTGGATTGCACCTGTTCTAGTTCTTGGTTGTCATGAGCAATTACTATATTTTCTAGAGTTTTATTTTTTGGGTGGAACTGTATAAAATTAGTTTTTTTTAATATTAACTGAAAGAGAATTAATTGAAAACCAAGCTGTAACTTCTCTGAGTATATCATTAACATCAGTCTCCAGATCAGCAGTAGACTTACCATCTACGACAATGCTTGTATCATCAGCAAACATTGTGAATTCACAATTTTTACTAATGGACAGGGGTAAATCATTAACATATATTAAAAACAGCAAGGGTCCAAGGACAGATCCCTGGGGAACTCCATGCTGAATTTTGCCCCATTCAGAATCCACTGGATTATAAGATCCTTTGTTGTAGCCATTTAGAACCACATTTTGTTTCCTGTCTTCCAGATATGATTTTAGCCAGTTACCTATAGGCCCTTTGATTCCGTAATGATAGGCCTTCTCCAAGAGTATCTTGTGGTTTACACAATCAAAGGCCTTGGAAACATCACGGAAGACACCAACTGGTGACTTCCTACTATTAATAGACTCCAAGACATGAATGAATATATGGCACACTCTGTGGAAACCCCTTTTTGAAAACCAAACTGTCTGTGGTAATAATATTAAGTTTATCAAGATCTGCCACACTCCTGTTATACACTGCCTTTTCAAGAACCTTTGAAAATGTTGTTAAGAGAGAGACAGGACGATAATTTTTGACATCTGTAGCATCGTCAGACTTGAAAAGAGGTCTCACAATGGCATATTTCATTCTCCCTCATAAAGAGACGTGTTGCAAATGTGAGCAAGTACTACACTTACATCATTACTGCAGGCTTTCAACAGTTTACTAGAGATGTTATCTATACCTGAAGATCCTTTACTTTTCAATGAGTGAATTATTTTTTTATTTCATTAACAGTTATGGGTGTTACATTTATATCATTAAAACATTGTGGGAGGTTAAGTTTCAGAATATCTGCTGCTTCCCTTAGGTCACCACTGCAACCTATTTGAGAGGTGACATTTAGAAAGTGGTTGTTAAATGTGTCTGCTATCTGTTTACTATCAGTTATTTCCAAATCGTTACTTTTTAGGACAGCAGTTTTTTCATTGTCAGATGGTGTAGTACCTGTTTCCCTCTTTATTACATTCCAAATTGTTCTGATTTTATTGTTTGAACAGTTAATTTCAGATTGTATGCACATACTTTTAGATTTTTTAATGACTTTAGTTAAGATTTTGCAGTATGTCCTATAATATTTCATCTGGATGGGATTATTGGATTGCCTGGATATTATATACAACTCTCTTTTTCTCTGGCGTGATATTTTTATGCCCTTGGTGAGCCATAGTTTTTTGCTTGATTGCCTGTTCTGTAGTCTACAGACCGTTTTTGGAAAGACACTTTCAAATATACCTGATAATTCATCAGTAAATAAATTATATTTTGTATTAACATCACTTACAAGATAAACATACCTCCAGTCAGTCTCCTGAATGCGTAATTTGAATTTTTAGATATTTTCCTCATTCATGTTACTAATGGCTTTCCACTGTGCACTAGCTCTGTTCTGATTTGTATTAAAGTTGTCAATCGTGAGTATTTGCCCATCATGATCAGAGAGACCATTTATAACTTTTTCAACTTTGATGTGATGGGTTTTACTCATATCTACAAAGATATTGTCTATTAGAATGCTGGAAGTGGCAGTAGTTCTTGCGGGAAAACTGACAGTGGAAACAAGGTTGTAGGTATGCATTAAATTTGCAAACTCTGTCTTAGAAGATGAGCTTTCTAGGAAATCTATATTAAAATCTCCAGTCACTATAATGTCCCTATTTTTTCTTGTGAGATACAACAGCACAGGTTCTAATTGTTTCATGAATACTTTAAAATTACCAGATGGAGCCCTGTATACTGCTACGATTACCAGTTTCTTGTTAGCTTCTACTATTTCTGTGACAAATGCCTCAAAGTCTTTCTCTACACAATATTTCTCTACATCTATTGCATTAAAGGACAGGCTGTTTTTCACATAAATAACTGCCCCACCTTTGCACATATGCTTTCTACAAAATGAGGTAGCTAAAACATAGTTTGGTATATTGAGCATTTCGATGCCAAAAGTGACATGGTGTTCTGTCAGACAGAGAATATGAGCACAATTGGCGCCTGTTGGTTCATCAATATTTACAATAAATTGGTCTAACTTACAGAGCAGGCTTTGAATATTTTGGTGAAAAATTTTGAGCTTATTTTTAATTACATGGTTGGTTGTGGTGCTGCCACTGTTGGGACTGAGTTTTATTTCTTTTGACGTACCAGTATTGCAGGAACAATTTTCTGCAGGGAAGAGGGAGCTGTTGTGCTGGTAACACCCACATTTGTTGTTATTAACTACAGTACTTACATTCTGATTAGAGCCTTCCCCCTTCTGCCCCAGTACCATAAAAAATCTCCATTTGCAGCTGAGGACTTTCTTGATCTCAGGCACATCCTATGTGGAGCAGCTGCAGTCACTACTGTGCTCCTTTTTGCCATAGAGGGTCGATCTCCTGTTGGTGAGGTTTCTACACTGTCTGCTTGTACACTTGATCCTGTGGGGGTTGGTGTTGCTGTTTCTGCTATTGATGACTGTTCTTCCTCCTTAAATGCTGCTGCTTCACAAGTTGGTAGTGGACTAACGTTTCACACTTGAGTTGTAACTGCCGGTGCTTTCTTGCTTTTGTATAAAAGACCTGATTGTGTTGATTCACATACAGGTGCGGCTGCATATGAAGTCTTCCCTTCAGCTTTTGCATTAGGTTTGAAAGAGTATTTTGACGACACTGTCTGTATTTCTTCCAATGGTACAGTTTCAATGGGCACAGGCGCTTTTAGAATGATTGGAGGAGTGGTGTTTTCAAATAGTTTGAATGTTTCTGCTAATAGTGCTTTAGCGAGTACACGTTTTCCTAGCCGGTTTCTTGTGCATTCCATGTCGAGTAAAATGGTTTCTCTCTTTGGAATTACTGTCCAAAAACTTCACGTCCTTGAATACCTTTTGAAACATTCTGTTTGTGAATTTGATTTCATTATTTACACATGTACTGGTAATTAGGTCATGTCTGTGTGGGATGCTAACGACGATTATTTTTCTTGGCGAGATCCTTTCAGTGCATTTCGCAATGCTGTGATTGCATTTTTCGACTCATTTTTATAAACATCGTTAGCTCCAGCAATAATTACACAAACATCGTTTGGTTGAGGGCTTAAATCTTTAATTATTTGCTGGAAAGGAGCCCCGGGTTTTACTGTGGCAGTAACGGAAAATTTAGATTGCATATTCGTAAGAATAGCAGCTAAATCTCGTCCATGGCTGTCTGCAAAGATACAAACTTTTGGTTTTGTCTCGTCTTCTCTCAATAATTTCATTTGTCGGTGTTTCTCTTGCGCAATGGGCGCAAACGAGTTTTTCGTAACTATAGCAGATATTGGAGCAATTTGACTTTCAGTAACGGTTTCTTTGAGTGTGTTGTAGGTTTCACTTTGTACATTTTTCACACAATGATTAAAATCGACATTCAAAGAATTAATTAACGATTCGGTGTCATTCATATATTTTTTAGCTATTGCGAGTTCTTCTTTCAGCACATCAGAGATGAGTTCTTCAGTACCAGCATTATACATCTTGACTGCACTTTTTCGACCGCTGCACTGAACAAAGCCACATACACAATTCGGATTTATCACTTTTCTGTTCTTCATACACGATAGATGGATCCATATATGTGAGAAAGAGCACAAACGGATACCGCTATGAACACTGTTTTGGCAGACTAAACTAAATGTAATACGATTTTCTACGGCGCGATTTACTACTGCTTGCATACTCGACGCCATCTTGCTTTTATAATAGTTAATTTTTAATACAGAATACGCATTAAATTTCCGTGATGTCTTTGTCTTACGTTAATGTATTGTATACATCGACTCGTTCCACGTCCTTAAAGGTTCCCCTTCGTGATGGAATTTTGGGAACACGATCAACGAATGAATGAATAAGCCAACTGGAAAGACACGACCTCGTTCCCACCAAGTCCTCGTACCACAACTACATGAATCTTTGCCACTATCACCTATGTCCAGGCACAGATTGTAATCTGGCAACTGTCTGCAGTTAAACACGTTAGAGGGTATCAACATTGGGATGAGTATCACTTGTTGTGTATCCATACAAAATGTGCAGGTGGTATTTAAAGGCATTTGAGAATTTCTGCTATACAATCTGAATTTCTGTTTCTCAGAGCCGTACGTGTTAGCTTTGAAGTCACACACTTGCCTTCTCTTTGATCGCTAGTAGATCAGAACTCGCGGAAGAATCTGAAAGGGGCGCCGAATAAAAGCTGATTCAAGTGTTTTCTGATAGCTCGTCAATAGGACTGCTGGTCAATATTCGTTGTGGGATGAGATTTCTGAAATGCACGGTGCATCGCGCAGAAGTTTGAATCAGACCTTAACAATAGCTTTGTTGACTTTCGTTGTGAGTTATGAGTGGATGAGGTAATGTAAGTTTAAATAACTCTGTGTGTTTCAAATTGTGGGGATGAGGCCGAGGCCCCATTCCTCGGTTTGATAAATGATGTTTTCACATCACTATTGCCAAAGATACCCAAAATATTTTTAAATACCGGCTGCATACCTGAACGTTATCATGAGATGATGCCGCCTGTGCTACAGCTGCGGAGTCCTCACCACTTGAGGGACTCCTTTTCACCACCACAGTGTGCACCAGACCAAGAAGAGAATGTTTTTTCCTAAACTCATTGCGTATTCCCCCACCCTGTTAAGTTCTTTGTCGTAAAACCTGCAAGTGACTTAACAAAAGATGTTAAATTACTCGATTTACCCATTAAATCTTCTTCACCACCACATTTCAAAAGCTTCCATTTTTCTAGTATGTACTGTTTAGTGTTCACGTGTCACTTCTGCAGACGGATGAATTCCACGCGAATACTTCCAGAAGAGAAGTCCTACCACTTACATTTACACTTGATCTTAGCGTATTTTCCTTTTTCCGATAAGTCTTTCTTGCTGCTGCCGGTTTGCATTTTATATGAATTTTATACCTTTAGTTCGGCTATCATCAGGTATTTTGCTTTCCAATCTGCAAAACTCTTCTACTTCTAACGCCTCATTTGCTGGCATAATTCTCTCAGCATCACCTGATTAAATTTGATTACACTCTGCAATTTTTTTTTTTTTTCCTGTGACAAAACTGCACTGTTGCGCGTTAAAATTTCAACATCAGAAAGGATAGCAAAGAACTAAACTTTTACTGTAAGATACATTGTAGTCAAGGCCGGCTCAAGGGGGATGGGGGCCGCACCGTGCCACCACCCAGGGCGGCAGGTTTCTGGGGCGGCAAATACTTAAATTTTAATATGGTGCCAAAAGAACGAATTAAACAAGACAATGAAAGATTTGTGTAAATGAAGGGGAATGAGAATAAACTGTAAATACAAACCATTCATAAAATCTAGTGTCTTGCTGGTAATTGTCAGCGTTATTGTGAAAGGATGACAAAGGAAGCTCTATAGTTGGTAACCTTGGTTGCGTTTTTCAAAACAGCAAACTGGCAGTGTAGGCAACTCTGTTTATAGCATGCATCTAAAACTACAGCTGAAATGTACCTACGTCAAATTACAAGCTCCTAACATCAGTACCATTTACACATCTCTTCTTCTTCTTCTTCTTCTTCTCCTCCTCCTCATGGCCCTCTAAATTAATTTTTTTTGCTTTGTCTGTAACTTCTTTTAAATTTTCCCTTATTTTCTTTTTTTCCCGTCGGTTTTGAAGCCATAATCAGTAGACATTCATATTTAAGATAACATCAAAAAAACTGTCATCTTTATTTGGAGCTGTAGCAACTCATATATTCGAACTGTTTGTACAATTTCGTCGTATTTCACACTGCCTTCAAACAACGTTAAGCAGCGAATAACAGTTACTTGTCACAGCAATAAACAGAAGTACTTTCAAAGTCTCTTGTTTTGCGCCATAAATAATGGCGTGGCATGTCGGAAAGCACGCCTTCTCGATATTCAATTATAAACGTTTTAAAACTTCATGTACTATAGACACACTAAATAGGTACTGGCGATTTATACACTTTTTTTCAACAAGTGCAGCATTTATATGTAAGTTATTCATTTCTACTTTGTACAGCAGAAGCGACGACGATACCGTCGTAATGCTGTAGTCAGCTGTCCTAGTTGCTGCAGGTCTCGCACTGCACGCTCCCCTCTGCTCTGGGAACGAGAAAAAAAAAATGAACGGATTTTACTTATATACTCTACAAATCACGTAAACCCACCAGAATAGCCGAGAGCATTAATGTTCTGCTTCCTGGACTCGGGTAGGCGCGCCGGCCCCGGATCGAATCTGCCCAGCGGATTAACGCGAGGGCCGGTATGCTGGCCAGCCTGGATGTGGTTTTTAGGCGGTTTTCCACATCCCACTAGGTGAATATCGGGCTGGTCCCCACGTTCCGCCTCGGTTACACGACCCGCAGGCATTTGAAAAACGTTCGCACTATTCCATGGCCTACACTAGATGCAGACTGCTGGGGTACACTAATTCCGTCCCCGGGTGGGGGTTCAGGACTGCGGCAGGAAGGGCATCCGGCCACTCTCTGCAGCTAACACTGCAAACCAATAGTAACAAGGCCGACTCCGCACTGCAGCGGGAATAAGGCCTCAAGAAAATGATGATGATGACTCTATGAATGACATAACTTTGGTTGCATAATTAATTATAGAGTTATAACTCAAAGTGTATTACACTCTAAAGATTTCTCATCTGTTTCACTGACGGGTGCCCCATACGTGGCTCTGATCTTATTGACGTAATCACGTCAAAAAGACGCACGAATAAGGGTATTATGTGAAAATAAGATGTCATGGGTGAATGACATTGGAGGTTGACTACGTCTGAAAATGCAAGGAGGGGGCAGGCCCGGTGCAAAGGGGGCAGCCCTTGAAAGTTCCGCATAGGGCGGTAAAATCACTAGAACCAGCCCTCATTATAATAGCGAGAGTACAAGACGAAATTTTTACGTGTTTTATGGGCACATAGGGTGCGATATTCAATACAGGAGCTGTCACCTCTGGCAGGATATACTCGCACTGAGATCGGATAACAGATTCAAGTAGCCTATGTCATTCCATGCTGTTTGAATTCTACGCAAGGACTCGTCAATCGTAGTGGCTGGCGAGTGGTGGTGTGCCGCTGTCTCAGCCGCCCATGACCAGATGTTTTCAGTGGGTGTGAGATTTGGAGAACATTCTGGGCACGGCAACAGTCAGACAATCAGTGTATCAATGTTAAGTCAGGACAGCACGTACTACACACAATCTGGCATTACGTTGCTGGAAGATTGTCACGGAGACCTTAAAGAGAGGGCACAGTCAGTGACCGTAATGCGTCTGTTACGTAATGGCCGCTGTCCAAATTATGTGCTAGAGATGACACTATTGTGTGTACCCAGTGGCACTCGATATCATCACGGCAGGAGTGCTGCGCCTGTACGACGATGATGAATGCATCTGGTAATTTAGTTCTCCTCAGTCTCCATACACCGGTTAAGTCCACGGTGAGGCTTTTTGCAGAACTTACGGTCGCCATACCGACAATCTGTGGTGTGCCAGACGTCTTTGGATTGTCCGTATGGATACTTGTCTTGTTACAGACAAGTTCGTTTCCTGACTCAAAATACACGGTGCTACACGGTCGAGCAAACAATATATCTGCTCTCTCAGGCGCTATTCGCATAGAGCCATTGAGTTCCTTCGTGGAGCTGATTGTTTGCCTCCTAAACCCATCGTTTCCATATTCACATGACAATCGTGGGAGGATCACAAACGGAAGCAACAATATCGTGGAACAATAACTGCATGCTCGATGGGCCACGATGCTGCCATTGTCTAATTCCGCAAGTTCTGGTAGACGCTTTACCGTACACGAGGCATAACACAATCTTATTATAAACAAATCACATTCAGATGCGGTTTCTTAATGAGATTGTCTTCGTCTGATATTTGCTTATATATTGATCGTAGATTGCATTACTTTTGTCTACTTTGTGCGGTTGCACTGAAATGCTAATCATTGGCATATTCAATGTTTTAATCCACTTCGTGAAGATTAAACTTTTGTACAAGCCGTCTCCGTGGTCTTGTAATTAAAAAATAACCTTTAACTTGTATATCGTCTCCCTGAACTTCAAATCCAATTTCAGATTTCTTCCTAATTTAATTTGTTTTCTCAATGCATGGATTTTGCAAAAGATAAACAAATTAAACTTTCATGAGGAGCGTACCCACAAAGTCATTGTTACCCTAAATGACAATAAGTGTCTACTTAAAGTTTTTCAAGGAATTATTTATCGACTCCCTGTTTTCGGCAGCAACACCGGAACATGAATTTGCTATTGAGAGCGTGACAACAACGAAAAAGTGAACGTTGCTATTGGCCAGACAGTTGCCCTGTGAGGTGCACTTATTGCTGTCACTGTGCGAAAGGTCTCGCACTAAGAGATTTGGAGAGCTGCAGAAGCAAACTATTTCATCTAGCGAATTATTAGCTTTTGAATGCCGCTGACATGGGTCCCTACTACCTTATGACCAAAAACTAGCTTTTCCATTTTTTTTGTGACTTCCATGCTTTTCCGTTTTAGCACGTCAGTTCTTTAAATGGAAGTAGATATGTTATAAATCTGGATCGGTTGATGAACTGTTCAAAAATATGCTGGCGTATTCTCTCAGTTTATCTGTTCGAGAGAAATATTCGCAAGTGTACTTTTAGAAGCAGTTTAAACTAAGCTACTTTCAGATCGTTTGCCCTTGGTGTACGTTATTGCGCAACCTGTGGCGTACAGCCTGAAATACAAGAAAAACTAATTGTCATTGATACCAACGCCACGCCTGTGCGAGGCTGACAAATTTTCACCTTGTCTTCTTAAATAGCCTCAAGTGATAAGCCATAAATTTGTAACAAACGTGCCCACAAGAACTACTTAAGAGTATTACTGACAATGATTGCAATACTTACCTGGCGACCACAGCCAAATGATGATAGTGTTATCCGAATTACCATCATTTGGCACAATAGTTGTGAAGTTTTAAACATTACTAGACTACGTAGGGCGACTGTTCAGATTGACTGCGCAGATTTGCTAAACGACCAAGGAAGGAAATACAAAGTTCTTATCAACAGATTTTAATAATTTATGAGTAGCCTCTTAAGTGAAGACTGATAAAACGTCGCCGCTACAGTTCAATAATTTTGGCCAGGTGTGATGTACAAATGAAGTACATTTGTTTTGAAAGTGACAATAATTGCAGGTTTTAAAAACTATCTTCTAGTCAGTAAGGTTGCAAAAGGAGAGTTTCCTGCCCCAATTGGAAATTTTGTCGCTACAAAATCTATTGACGAGTTTGAGTGCCACTTGGAGTAAAAACACTTAATAAAACGACATGAGAGTTATAGAAGTCTGAACAATCTAAACTGCTCAACCAACTTGACAGATTTTGCAGCTTTGCCAAAATTATTCGTTGAAATACAACACTTCACAACTGTCGAGAAGTCGTCGCGACAATTTTTTACCCTTCACTTACGAAGCTCCTACTTACAAGTCTTCCGGTCCAGACTGAATACCAATTAGGTTCCTTTCAGAGTATGTTGATGCAATAGCTCCATATTTAACAATCATATACAACCGTTCCCTTGAAAGATCCGTACTCAGAGACTGGAAAGTTGCACGGGTCAGACCATTATTGAAGGAAGGTAGTAGGAGTAATCCACTGAATTACAGGCCCATATCATTAACGTCGATATGCAGCACGATTTTGGAACATATATTGTGTTCGAACGTTATGAATTACTTCGGAGAGAATGGTCTGTTGACATACAATCAACACGGATTTAGAAAACATCGTTCTTGCAAAACACAACTAGCTCATTACTCACGCGAAGTGTTCAAAGCTATTGACAAGGGATTTCAAATTGATTCCATATTTCTAGATTTCCAGAAGGCATTTGACACTGTGCCACATAAGCGGCTTGTAAAGAAATTGCTTGCTTATGGAATATCGTTTCAGTTATGGACTGGATTCGTGATTTCCTGTCAGAGAGGTCACAGTTCTTAATAACTGATGGAGAGTCATCGAGTAAAACAGAAGTGATTTCTGGCGTTCCCCAATGTAGTGATATAGGCCCTCTGCTGTTCCTTAGCTATATAAACGATTTAGGAGACAATCTGAGCAGCTGTATTAGGATGTTTGCAGATGATGCTGTTTTTTATCGTCTAGTAAAGTCATCATAAGATTAAAATAAATTGCAAAACGATTTAGAAAAGATATCAATTCGCAATTGACCCTAAATAATGAAAAGCGTGAGGTCATCTACATGAGTGCTAAAAGCAATGCGTTAAACTTAGGTTACACGATAAATCAGTCAAATCTAAAGGCCGTAAATTCAACTAAATACCCAGAAATTACCATTACGAAGAACTTAAATTGGGAAGAACACATAGAAAATGTTGTGAGGAAGGCAAACCAAAGATTTCATTTTACTGGCAGAACACTTACATCTACTGAAGAGACTGGCTTACACTGCTCTTGTGCGTCCTCTTTTGGAGTATTGCTGCGTCGTCTGGGATCCTTACCAGGTAGGATTAACTGAGTACATCGAGAAAGTCCAAAGAAGAGCAGCACGTTTTGTATTATCGGGAAACAGAGAAGAAGTTGTTGCTGAGATGATACAGGATTTGGGGTGGACATCATTAAAACAAAGGTGTTTCACGTTGCGGCAGAATCTTCTCACGAAATTTCAATCACCAGCTTTCGCCTCCGAATGCGAAAACATTTTGTTGACGCCGATCTACATCGGGAGAAACGATCATAATAATAAAATAAGGGAAATCAGAGCTTACACAGAAAGATATAGGTGTTCGTTCTTTTCAGCGTGCTCTTCGAGACTGGAATAATAGAGAGTTATTGCGAAGGTGGTTCGTTGAACCGTCTGGTAGGCACTAAAGCATGATTTGCGGAATATCCATGTAGATGTAGATTTTTTTTGTCCGTTTACCAAAAGTGCACACAAAAACTGAACAAAAACTGAGATGATCGAATGGGGAACATCCGACAGACTAAACTACTTGACATAGGCTTACGCTACAAGGGTCGTTACGAAAGTAATGCCTCCTATTTTTATTCATGGAAACTACAGGAGATACGTAAATCACAACAGTATAACTAAATACCTGTAGAGCAATATTTCGGCTACAGCCCGTCATTTTTCCACATAGTCACTACCATTCGTTATGCATCTTCGCCAACAATGAAGCAGAGCCTATATGCTGCGCTTGTAAAAATCGGTACCACCTGAGGCTAACCACTTCCTCACAGCTTTGGCAACAGCATCCGAGTCTTGAAAATGTTGGCTGCTTAGTACAACTTGTAGAGGCCAAAAGAGATGGAAGTCTGAAGGCGCTAAATCGAGACTGTATGGTGGACGTGGTACGACAGTCCAGCCGAATTTTGCAATGAGTTGCGTGGTCGCAAAACCGGTGTGGAGCCTGGCGTTATCATGTTGTAGGTGAAAGTTGATCTTCTTCTCTGGCCTTACCCTGGAAATTTGGGCTTTCAGCTTAGTCAGCGTCGTCTTGTAGCGTGCTGAATTGACACTTTCTCCAGGCTCCAGGGCATGCAAAAGAACCACGGGCTCGCTATCACAGAAGACTGTGCACGTCGCTTTGCCTGCAGATGGCTGTGTCTTGAATTTCTTCTTTGACGGAGAATTCGAATGTCTCCATTCCACGTACTGTCTTTTGGATTCTGGCTCGTAGTGGTGACACCACAGCTCATCTCTTGTGACGATGCTATTCAGAAAATGGTCACCTTCAGCTTCATATTGGTCCAGCAGGCCCCTACAAATTTTCATTCGATAAGTTTTCTGCTCTCCTGTAAGCATCCGCGTGACCCATCTCGCTCAGACTTTCCGATAACCAAGATGTTTCAACATTTTTTCCAAGATAATACAGCCGTCATTCAGCTTTTCACACAATTCTCAGGTTGTTATTCGCCGATCAGCACGGCATGGGTGAGTTGATTAAGACGCTCTTGATTGCGAGGGATGACAGCTGTGCAGGATCGACGCGTTCGTCTCTTGTCGTGCATACCCTTTTCACCATCTTGAAAATGCTGTACGTATCGTCTCACATTGCTTCGTCTATTGTACTGTCTCTATACATCTTTAGCAACCGTCGATGGATTTCAATTGGCGCATTTTCTTCAGTAGTGAGGAATTCAATCACACGTCGCTGTTTTATACGCACGTCCTTATCAGACTCCATTTTGGAACACTTCTCTGCCGGCGCCAACTACCGCAGAACAACGGAACCACCTGCAAATGAAAGAGGAAGGTTCAAGCATTAGCACTACACCAACAACATCTGGATCGGACATCCAAAGTCACCACAAAAAGATAGGAGGCATTACTTTTGGAACGACCCTCATATACAGTATCAGTGGGAAGGTTTTAGGATTCGATGTGCGCGAGTAGATGAGCAAGAAGTACTCATAAAACAGGTCTCCATGTGTTAAAGGCCATTACGAAGCTTCTTCAAGACTTTCGTGGGGGGGGAGGGGTAGGGGGGGGGGCGAGAGGCAGTCACACAAATTGCCGACCAACCATAATCCAGGTCTGTTTGTTAGACGACAAGCTAGGGAACCAATGGTACCCGGCGTTCTTCAAAAAAGGCAGGCTCATTCCTTGTCACATTTGTCCAGCCTCTGTCATGGTAAAATACAGCAGATGGAGTTATCAGAAGTGGAAAAAGGCTCTCGGGCTGTAAAGCCTCACTGATGCTGCACCTGATGTTCAGACTGGCTACATCACAAAAGAACTGGAATCTCACATTGTATCTAATAGCACACAGAAATATCATAGATGGCATTTATGTACTGAGGGTACCTCAACATCCACCGAAAAACTTTTGGAGCATGTTCAGTGATATTTTCTGAATATCTGGGATAAGGGACCCATAGTCTCCAGTGTCTCGTTGAAGGTTAACTATGTGGTTTGTTTTTTCTGTAAAAGTACTTTCGTAACAGTGGGAATGTGTGCTGTATGCAATTACCAACACATACAACAAAAAATACTCAATAGTGCAACAACCATCAGATGATACAAGTGTACCGTGATGTGTTTGCAATTTGCTGCGGACACTGCTGGGTATAAAGTAGTGCCGCTCTTTCATTGCATGCAGTAAACCCAGTATAAAGTGCATATCAACCAACAATAAAATAAGTAAACCTATAAGTATTGCTGTATATCACTGTTAATGTACAGTTTACACTGCCGGAAAAAAACAAACTTGAGACAGAACCTAGCAGTATTGAACACAACCCTGAAGGTGTCTGTAGATCAAAGGCCGGCCGCAGTGGCCGTGCGGTTCTAGGCGCTACAGTCTGGAGCCGAGCGACCGCTACGGTCGCAGGTTCGAATCCTACCTCGGGCATGGACGTGTGTGATGTCCTTAGGTTAGTTAGGTTTAATTAGTTCTAAGTTCTAGGCGACTGATGACCTCAGAAGTTAAGTCGCATAGTGCTCAGAGCCATTTGAACCATTTGGTAGATCAAAGAGAGCATTGCTGTTGTCAACAGCAAGCACCATGAGTGAGCAGAGTTTGTTTCCAAAAAGAGATGCAGTGTATATAGTAGACATTTACTCTGTTGTGTAGATATAAGGGACGATCAAAAAGTTTCTATTTGAGGGCGTTCCTGCAGCGTTTGTGTAGCATACCGAGACTAATTGTCAGATTTGGGAATAGAAATACTTACATGTAGGGAAGGGTTTAGTATGGTATTCGTGTCTAACTGACATGTGTGTGGTAAATGCGGAAATGTGAACTGTGACGACGTTACTACCGAATGCCTCCAAACAGGACCAACATGCTGTTATTCTTTCCTTGCCAGCCGAGGGACATACGCCAATAGACGTCCATCGGATAATGAAGAATGTGTATGGGGCAGCATGTCTGTCAAAAACTACTGTTGTGGTATGGTGTGCCAAGTTTCGTGCTGATCACAGTTAGACACAAGACGCTGGTCGATCTAGGAGGGCAACCTCATCCATTATTGGAAAGTGGCAGGACACTCGAGTACCCAACCTATAGTCCGATCTCTCCCCATGGAATTATCACACCTTCGATCACTTAAAAAGTTGTTGAAGGGTCTACGGTCATGTCGGACGAGGCTGTGCACTAGGCAGTTAGACTTCTTCATGGTGTTTTACCAAACGGATATCTTCAGCCTGGTGCATCGGTGGCTGACTCAATGCTCACGGCGATTTTGCCTGATAGGCATACCGATTATGGACAGTGCAGCCCTCAAACGGAAACTTTTTGATCGCCCCTCATATTAGGTTGCTGCGTAATTTCGTAGCGGTTTTGTTTTGCATGTTGACACTCCGGTTTCTTGAATTTATATGTTGTGAGTTTGATGTTTGGAGATAATGGGTGGAGTTGTAGACGCTAGAAAATGGAGTGCCAAGCGGAGAAATCGGAACATTTTCAATACATTCTTCTGTTTGAGTTCAGTGGAGGAGTGACAGAAGCAGAGGCAGCCAGACACATCTGCGCTCTGTATGGGGATAATGCCGTTGGACAGAGCACGGCAGTAAAATGGTTTTCTCGTTTTAAGGAGGATCATTCTGACATTAGAGACTCTCCACGTTTAGGACGACCTTTGGGGTTTGATGAAGATCGTTTAAAAAGCATTAGTCCACAATGATACACGTCAGTGATCTCAAGAACTGGTAAATGTCACGAACTGTGATATCCCACCACCTTGCGACGTTTACATTCATTGGGGAAGGTTTAAAAATCGTGTGTATGGTACTGCATGCTCGAAGTCGAAATCACAAAACTTCGCAAGTGGGCATTTGCGCATGTCTGCTTGCTCGTCATCGGTTGGCTCATGAACAACATCGACCATTTCTATCTTATATCGTTGCTGATAACAAGAAATGGTGCCAAGATGCCAACATATATTGAGGTGACAAAAATCATGGAATACAGCCTAATGTCGTGTTGGACCTCCTTTTGCCGTTCATAGTGCAGCAACTCGATGTGGTATGGATCCAAGTCGTTGAAAGTCCCCTGCAGAAATACTGGGCTATGCTCTCTCTATAGCCGTCCATAATTGCAAAAGTGTTGCTGGAGCACGATTTCTTGCACGAACTGACCTCTCGGTTATGTCCCATAGATGTTCGATGGGATTCATGTCAGGCGATCTGGGTGGCCAAATTATTCCCTCAAACTGTCCAGAATGTTTTCAAACGAGTAGCTAACAGTTGTGGCCCGGTCACAAAGCGCATTGTCATCCATAGAAATTCCACTGTTGTTTGGGACCATGAAGTCCATGAATGGCTGAAAATGGCCTCCAAGTAGCCGAACATAACCATTTCCAGTCAATGATCGGTTCATCTGAACTGGAGGATCCAGTCCATTCCATGTGGACACGGCCCAATCCATTATGTAGCCACTACCAGCTTGTACAGTGGCTTGTTGACAATTAGGGTCCATGGCTTCGTGGGATCTGCGCCTCACTAACCATACCATCAGCTCTTACCAACTGAGACCGGGACTCACCTGACCAGGCCACGGTATTCCAGTCGTCTACGGTCCAACTGATATGGTCACGAGCCCAGGAGAAGCGCTGCTGGTGATACCGTGCTGTCAACAGAGGCACTAACGTCGGTCGTCTGCTGATGAAGCCCATCGACGTCAAATATCGCCGCAGTGCCCTAACGGACACGTTCGTCGAACGTCCCACATGTCTACGGTTATTTGACGCAGTGTTGCTTGTGGGTTAGCATTGAGAACTGTGCGCAAGCGGCGCTGCTGTCGGTCATAAAAGGCCATCGACCACTACGTTGTCCGTGATGAAAGGTAAGGCGTGAAATGAGGTATTCTCGGCACACTCCTGACACTGTGGCTCTCGGAATATTGAATTCCGTAACGATTTCCGAAATGGAATGTCACATGCATCTAGTCCCAACTACAACTGCACGTTAAAAGTCTGTTAATTCTCATCCAGTGGCCATAATCACGTTGCAAACCTTTTGACATGAATCACCTGAGTACAAATGACAGCTCCGCCTGTTCACTACCTTTTATACCTTCTTTACACTATACTACCGCTATCTTTATATGTGCATATCACTATTTCATGCCTCTTTTTTCGCCTCAATGTAATCAAAAGAAAGGAATGGTTGAGCCCAAACAAAGCAGCAACTCCCCATACAAAGAACTGCGCGCATCCACACAAGATAATGTTATGCATCTAGTGGAAGGGCGACGGTGTAATGTACTACGAATTGCTTATCCGATGTGTCACCATCATTATTGACATCTGTTGTCAGCAGCTCAGTCGTTTTCCAAACGCATTCCGAAATCAGCTACGAGTAAGACTGCGTTAAGTGATGCTACATCGTAATGGCAACCTGTCCGCATTCTGAAAAATTGACAAAATACACTATACAGAAGTTAGATTCGGAAGTTGTTCCGCATCCACCTTATTCACCTGTTCTTGCGCCCTCTGACAATCACCCTTTCCCTTCTTTATCGAACAAACTTCCAGGAACTTCTTTCCAGATGAAAATGCGCTCAGACCATGGCCCGAAGTGTTCTTCGCCTCAAAACCACGTGATTCCTATAGTCGCGGGATCGAAAAGTTACACCAGAATTGGCAGACTGTCGTAAATAGTGAAGGAGAATGTTACTGAGTACTAAAGTCTCTGTTGTGTGTATCTGCTGTGTAAGTTAAATGTATGGAAGAAGGCTAAGAATTTGCGCATAGATCTTACACCAAAATATTTAGGAAATATTCCAGAATAACCTACGAAGTTTTGTCTGTATAGTTAGAGTTGACCCTATATTTCTCTGCTTATAGCAGCATCCTTACTCTCAAACCTTCGCTGGTAGGAAGTGCTGCTCACTTGATTAAAAATATTACACTGTCCATTGATACACAGTTTCCTCCTTCGGCCAGATGATCAACCAGTATGTAAAGTGTGTGTGATACCGCTTATATAGTACATATTTTAATTACATATGTTTCATGCGCTGACATAAAGCAGTCTTCAGCTTGGCTGGATACCTGTGCACTATCCCACCTTGCTAGCCGACAACGACAGCAATGTAACACAAATTCAAAATGTGAAGTGTCGGGCCTCTCAGCTAAATTGTTGGGGGCCGAGATGGCTCTCCTGTGATTTTGTCAGGTGATCAGCCATCCACGTGTAACAGGCAGTTTTAGCATTTTTATTCATCTGATTGTCGTTCCATGAAGTAGCATCTCAAGTAAGGAACAGTACTATTATTCATTTACAAAGAGTTCTTTCCGATATCCTCCATTTTTATAGAAAGATAAGCAACCTTGTAAGAACTTTGGCTCAATTTTCAAGAAAAATTTTATGAACTCAAATAACATAGCTGTTAGACACACTAAACGCACCACAATTTGACCATCCATTGTAGTAGTAATGAGCTGAATATTTTTAATGTCATAGTATAATGCGTCATAAGGACTTTTTCCCCAAAAGATTTATGGAATTTAATAGAGGACAAGGTAACTGATAAACTGAGTTTACCAGTGACGAACCCATATACTTGCGTCGACATAGTCACTCATTTTGAAGAAAACTGCTGATGTGTGTTCCTGGGAAATCGTCGTATCAAATTCGCTTACGATAATAGGCATCTTTCAGACCATGTGATATCTATATTAATATCCAGTTTGGTCGTTGATGACCATGCTATTGAACGTCCTAAATCCATTATCAATAATGACAGCAAGTAATTCCAAATATATCACTGTGAACACTTAAGGAGGAACGACGGGGTGACGTCGAACAAAAATTCGAATTTCTTTTATTACGGAATTCGAGAGTGTATACATTGAAGAAGTATTCTCCAAAATATCCAAACAGTGGCGATTCTATGTAGACTTTCACTTTTCTCATTTGGAGATGCGCTCCAAAAAGTCCATTCTGCATTAATACACGTGGCAAATGCCCTTCAAATCAAAATCGGCGATGCAATGCGCCGATTCTTTGAAGATACAGACTCCAGCGGCGATGCGCTCAGCGACGAAAAGGGCTTTGAGGACGAAAATGAGGCTTATCAGGTCAAAGCAACAGAAAGCGGCCATCCATTAGCCGGGGCGATAGTTATTATGGGCCAGGCACAGATGATATTCCGTAAGTTTCAGGCTTTGCCCCTTTTTTATGTGATAAATACTTGTCAATCTTCAATCGCGTTTTTCTCAAAGCCATGGTTTTCGGCATGATTGTCGTCGCCCACGCTACAATTCTCATCCGGTTTTAATGACTTTTCGTCTTCCTTGAAGCAAACTGAATTCTCTTGTTCATCGTAGCCGATTTTTTTATGTTGATATTTAGCATTTTTTCGGCCAAAAAAGAGGGTCCAAAAATGGATTTTTTTTCAAGTATCTATAATGTCGCCATTTTTTTCAAATCCGTACTTTGAAGTAAAATTACTTCTGTAAGGATCAGTGTGATGTATTCATTTCAGGTTTCACGTAACTACAACCGGAGTTACAGCGACAACCGTCGATCTACCTCCTTTCAGAGCTACCTCTGGGAAATCCCATTTACGCAATGAAGATACTAATATTTTTCAATAAAACACACCATTAAAAGTTTCAATGTATGCCTTATTCGCTGCAGCAAAGCCCGTTTGTCTACTTCATTCCAGTACGTAGAAAAAATCCTGAATTTGAGCAATATTTTCGTCCTTCGTCCTGTCGTTCCCCCTTAACGTATCGACTACTCTGTCCGTTGGAGATAGAGTGATACTCCACCAGACGTGGCAAAAAGGGAACGGAGGAATGCAAATATCGGAATAAACTCTATTCTCAAATTTAGGTTGCGATTTTTGTTGTTGTTGCCTTCTCCTCAGTGCGGGCCGGAACGATAGTTTGTCTGTTGTTGTAGAGGCAAGCGAGTAAGGGTGCACCACACGGGCTGCTAGAACAGTGTAGTGTAGGGCTTATTGACCAGTGTGCCTCATCGTTAAGTGGGGCTGCACGTCCTTGAAACTAACAATATTTTTTCGGGAAACTTGTGGTGTAAGGTCTGAATTGTGGACCTTTCCCAACGAAATAAAATGTCTATTTAAATGGTACTCATAGCGAAGAAAAACCTGAGGAGGAGGCTCCTCAGAGAATTTGTTGTGATGTTTTATGTTAATATTGGCATACGTCATCAGAATTGTACGCCCTTCCGAAAGCTGGGTAATAGATCAAACCCAAATATAGATGTAGGTGAACCACTACCTAAATGGAGGAGAGTACTCTGATTTATACGGAAAATCGAATTATACAGAATAATCCAACATTTTGTTAACAAGAATATCATAAAATATTCCAGACATCAAGAATGTTAGCAAACAAGTTTTGCAAGCAGGCGGTAACCGAACATGGGAACTACGAATCACAAATAGCCGATCCTGTCTGCAACACAATGCTGGACCTCGAGTGACACTGCATCCTTTTCTGAGGAAAAATTGCTCCGCCATTCAGAGACATTTTCACAAGCGAGTTAACACTTACGGCCGTCGGATAAAGTAAAAAGTCTGTGCTATGGTGGCGCGTGGGTATCTTTGTGTTACAATCGTGTAGTCGCATCACCTGATCTACGGTAGAGCCTATTCAGAGGTAGCCCCTCTCGCCGAAATTTCGTGCTCACCGATTTGGGTTTCGGATCCATTTGACGCAAAGTTCTCATTGCCTGTCTGCTCACAGGATTTTATACAGAGGACTTTGGCGACGTCTGTGCGCTACCGTGTGCTCGAGGTAGGCTCGGAATGCTCGGTTCCGTAAGGTGACACCCGACAAGCGGCGTAAGATTAGATAAGAACCAACGTATCGCTTTAGTAATAAGCATGATGGTGCGACTTCCTGCACAGGCGTAACAGTTCACATTTAGTCGTCTGATGTAATTACTGGTTGGTGTTTGCCGTTATAGCACTATTTATCTTTACAATGCAGCCGGCCCCTGTGGCCGAGCAGTTCTAGGCGCTTCAGTCTGGAACCGCGCTGTTCCTACGGTCGCAGGTTCGAATCCTTCCTCGGGCATGGATGTGTGTGATGTCCTTAGGTTAGTTAGGTTTAATTAGTTCTAAGTCTAGGGGACTGATGACCTCAGATGATAAGTCTCATAGTGCTTAGAATCATTTGAACCATTTTTATCATCAGTCTTCAAGCTCCATAAGCAGGGCTTCTCCAAATTTGATAAGCTGTTTTTTGCCGTCCGTACCAGCAATGGAATGAAATGGGAAAGTTTATCTGTTGTAGCATCGGCCTCATGACTGTGGAATATGAAGATCGGCATGAAGCCTTTACCCTCTTCGCTCCATTCTGTGCGAATGACAAAACAGTATCGTATCTCAGTCTGAAGTCTGCGTACACGGAGATCATTTTATTACATACTTTTCATCACGAATCTTTAAAGGCAGAGCAGGCTGTTCGTATAATGACCCATTGGAGAGTGAGGGTCTTTTCTGCCAAATAATCAGGTGAGCTGATAGTGGGGCAGAGGAATCCCACATGCCAATGCTTGGGAGGAGATGTCCAGTTCTGGCATTTGCATCACAACCAAGGGAAACCTCCGGAAAACTGTGACGATCCGGGAAATGATAACTAACTTTTAATGAAATCGTAGAACAATGTCGCAGACATTGTTAAGATGTACACAGAGTGAAAATGATGACATTGCTCGAAATGTCCAATGTTACATGTGGTTATATTTAAAGTGCAGCTACTCACGGAGGTGAACTGTAATTATTCGCCGGCCGGTGTGGCCGAGCGGTTCTAGGCGCTACAGGCTGGAACCGCGCGATCGCTACGGTCGCAGGTTCGAATCCTGCCTCGGGCGTGGATGTGTGTGATGTCCTTAGGTTAGTTAGGGTTAAGTAGTTCTTAGTTGACTGATGACCTCAGAAGTTAAGTCCTATAGTGCTCAGAGCCATTTGAACCACTTTGTAATTATCATAAGGTACCGAAACTTGCTAGATGTGTTAGTGCGTTAATGCAGAACCGATTAACACTGGAAAACAATTTAGTTCCTGTTGTGACTACCAGGTGCAAATGTGGTGTTGTACATTGTATTACAGTATGACAACCACGCTGTCATTTGACAAGCCATAACGTGAGTGAACAGTATGGCTATTGATAAGAGAGACTGTGCGGTGTTAGTGAAACTGTTTTATGTGAACGGCAGCAATCACGATGCTGCATTGAGAGAGTATCACCGACAGAAAAGTCTGAGGAGAGCCCCAGTGGCATGAAATGGTTTAGAGTAGATGATAATAAAATTCGAAAACTTGGGTGAGCTTGATGTGGCACTTGGAGGAGGAACGCATGTCTGTAGAAGTTATTGCTGAGCTTGCTGCTGCTGCTGCTGCAACTGACCATGCAGCACATGCCCCAGGTAGAGCTAGCGATCGTGGAGTGTCGTGAGAATTGTCCATCCCTGTACAGAAAGTACTGAAGTCTATTTTACATTGGTGCGCATACAATATCCAGATGGTGCAGACACTTAAATCTCATGATCTGGAGCAACATTCTGAAGTTGATCTTTGGTTTCTGGCGCGGATCGAAGTGGATCGAAGTGGATCGAAGTGGTTCGAGGCCGCGTAATATTCGATGGAATGACAACGCACATTTTACACTAGAGCGTGCAGCGAATACACATAACTGCCGACTTTGGGATACTGTTAAACCTCTTGTTGTGCACAAAGAGCCATTACACTCACTGTGACTGTGGTGTGGGTTCAGAAGCATCTTCATTTAGGGCCTATCACGCCTACTGTGATGTCTGCACTTTATTGGAACCTCCTTGTGATCCCTGCTATGGAAAAGCACAACTATGAGTTTTCATGCAAGATGAGGTGACACTTCATGTCGCTCTCCCAGTGAAAGATCTGCTTAATGAATCCTTACACGAACGTGTTATCTCCAGAGGTTTTCCAGATGCATGGTCTGACGGGTTACCTAATCTAAATTCTTGTGACTTTTGGCTTTGGGGATATCTAAAAGAATGCATTTCTATGGACACTTCTGGCCTCTACCTGCTCAGAAGGCCAGTGTACAGGAGCCCGTTGCTCAGATTCCAGCCGGACTGCTGCGAGCAATTCTTGATGACGTCGTTTTATGGATGCAGCATCTTGTCGACGTCTCTGCTGTTCACATTGAACAAACTGTGTAAACGGCAGTTAATAATAAAATCAACATTATGCCTTTCTCACTTGTTTGACGCTGGGGAAGGTGGTGCAGTAGTTATTACATTGGACGCACATTCGAGAGGACGACGGTTCAATCCCGTTTCGCCCATCGTGATTTAGTTTTTCCGTGGTTTCCCTAAATCGCTTTAGGCAAATGCTGGGATGGTTCCTTTGAAAGGGCATTTCCGACTTCCTTCTCCATCCTTCCCTAATCCGATGGGTCCGATAACCTCGCTGTTTGTCCTCTCCCCCAAATCATCCGACTAACTTGTTTGACCTTTTCTGCCCATGTCCCATTCCTAATTCATTTCACGTGGAAGCATTTCTGTATGTCTTTCTTGCATTCACGGCGCCACATTTGCACCTGGTGGTGGAAACTGGAGCTAATTCTTTCCAGCATAAATCTGTTCCACATTATCGCATTAGAATATCTACCAAGTTTCAGTGTCATACTGTAATTACAGCCCACACTGGATCTCTGTGAGTAGCTGCACTTTCATTACAACCAACCGATATATACATCATGAGTGAGTGGCAGAGAGCATGTTTTCTAACGCCCACTTATAACATTGCGTGATACCATTTGTCTGTGGGTGGTAAGAAGTCGTCATCGTAAAGATAATATCTTCAGAGTTAGGCCATGTAATATGTCATATTTCTCCTATTCGATCGACGTTTCGACTCCTCCGCTGAGACGTTCTTCAGGATCTTGTAGTTTCCATGATTTACTGAACACTGTCAAAGACCAATGTCTCGTAACAGAAGAAATATCACATGGCCTAACAACCCATTTTATGTTCAATGAGAACAGGCACAAAAGCCTGTAGGCTTATGCACACTTTTACCCAATTATTCTTTGTCGACTAGCGAACATTCATAACAAATAAGTTCGTGTGTGGTGGCACACCTATTTTAGGCGGAATTGGCACTAAATAGGCTGGTTCTCACAAGTGATTTCATCGTCGACATTCTCCACAGTAACTTAAGTAATATCTGAAGGATGATTGTAAACATAAAGAAATCAAATTCTTTACCTCAAGCATGTAGACATATGTCTGATTCTGTTAGCACTCCGTCTTTAGGCCACAAGTGACCCATCGGGACCAACCGACCGCCGTGTCATCCTCAGTTGAGGATGCAGATAGGAGGGGCGTGTGGTCAGCACACCACTCTCCCGGTCGTTATGATGGCTTTCTTAGACCGGAGCCGCTATTATTCGGTCGAGTAGCTCCTCAATTGGCATCACGAGGCTGAGTGCACCCCGAAAAATGGCAACAGCGCTTGGCGGCGGGATGGTCACCCATCCAAGTGCCGGCCGCGCCCGACAGCGCTTAAATTCGGTGATCTCACGGGAACCGGTGTATCCACTGCGGCAAGGTCGTTGCCTGATTCTGTTAGGCTCTTTATGAATTTCAGATGGCCAGATGCTTGGAAGTCGTGCAGACCCTGCAAGATGGCCAGTTGTAAATATGCTTGGATGAATACCCATTTCTGTATCGTGTTAATCAGAATTAATCTTTAATAACTTTCTCATTTCGACAGCCGCCAATAAAGATGTTATCTTAATTTGTTCAGCAGAATTCTGTGTTAATGCAGTGATGACATGGTTCTAATCAGTGCTAGCATTTTTCTCTTAAGAATTTCTTGAAAGACAAAGTCCTTGTACTTGCATTCGGTTTAAGTACCATTGTGACGTATGGATACAGAAGAGTCATAATATTATCACCGCCAGCTTAAGGGTGTGTTGCTCCGCCTTTGAAACAGAATACTGCAGTGGAGCGGATTCGACAACTCCTTTGTAGGTTCAGGAATTATGTGGCACCAGGTGTTACACACCGGTTATGTGATCCCCATAGGTTATGAGCCATTGGTTTCCGTGTGCCGCACTGGCACCAGTAGCATCCCATATGTGTTCCATTGGGTTCAGATCAGCCGAATTTTGTGACGGAGATAACAGTGTTATTTCGTTCGCATGCTTCTCAAAACCACTGCAGCGTGCTTCTGGCTTTTTGATGGGGGCAGTTATCCTGCTGGAAGATGCCATCGACTTTGGGGTAGACATAAAGACATAAGATGCAAGTGGTCAGCAGTAATGTTCACATAACCCACAATTGTCGTGGTGCCTTCGATAACTACCACAGGTCCCATGGAAGTCAAGGTGAATATCCTTCAGAGTGTACAACTGCCCCCACTGGCTTGCGTCTATGGCGTGGTGCATGTTTCGAGCAGCCGTCTGAAGGGTTCTGATGCACTTTTCTGTCGTCTACGTCTGTGTCATGAGGGTCCGAACCCCCCCGGCCCCCTCCCTTCCTCATCCCCCTGGATTACAAACTAACAAACGTAACAATCTCTGACCCATTCACCTCACCTTTCAATCTGATAACCGTATGTAGGATGGTTTTATACTGTACGGGTTGTCAGTTTCATATCCAGACGTGTTAAACGCATCAGGGTGGCTCCTGATTCAGCTCACATCCTTCGCTCAATAAACGAAGCTGTCTGCATCCATATAAAGCAACTTGAGGTCTTCAAATTGAATTTTAGCAAACTCATAATATGAACAGTACACCTGGAGCTTTGATAGAGCCAGGGTTGCCAGATCTCCGGGCACCTCCAGGAGTGCCTGGGTGTGGAACGAATTCTCCTGGTGTATCGCCCAGCGACTTTAATCTACGGGTTGAATATGACCTTACTCTTCGATCATTTTGGATAATTTTGATCGACTGTTAATTTCCTTACCGTAACAAAACGCTACGTTTTTATTCTTATTCAGACGACTTTTTATGGTTGCGTCTGTAATATTCGGCTAGCACATTGTTAACGAAACACTGATAAGTCACGGCAACATGTCAACTTGCAATGTCTATTCTTGGTGTTCGTTCATTCACCGTCAGTTATCAATTTACCAGTAACTGTTGGAACTCTCGGATAATTTGTGAATAGACTATCTCTCGAAATTCAGAATAGTGAGTAATAACAGTGAAAGGAAGAGATGACATCTAAGTTCATTCCGTGAAGAATGGTTGTAAGACGAAAACTGATAATGATGAGTGTATATGTAAAAGCGGAATAAGCAGTATCTAATTTACTGGTGAATATAGCAGCATGAAGTCTGCGAAGGAACATTTACAATCGGGACGACACAAAGCTGATATTATCGCCGAAAGAAAAATCAATCTCATCTCACCTTCTTGCCAGAGCAATATTTTGCAGAAGACTGGAATGCAGTGGAATTAACTTTGACTTATCGGGGTGTAAAATACCACCGTCCTTACATTACTGAAGATTGTGGTAATAAGTTATATCCACAGGTTTTCAGTGACTCCTTTGTAGCAACGAAAGTAAGACGCAGCTGAAATGAAAGCGAGGCATTAGTAAATAATTGGCTTCTATTTTATGCTAAAGAGAAGCTAATAAGCAAATTAAAGCAAAATTTTCCATCTCCATTAGGTTCAGAAGAAATACTACCGAATAGTTATAACGTACTTCTCCAAAGATAACGGAAAATGAAACAAAGTTCTTGATTTCTATGAAAATGTAAATGAATCTGCAGAAGCCATTTCAAATAAACTAAAACCATTTCAGAGAAGTTAAAATCTATTTTATTGGAAAATGGTTTAACACTAAACAATGTTTCTTATTCAGCAAAGGAAGTCTCAGTTAATTTTGGCAAACATTATTCTGCCTTTGCTAGATTAAAAAAATAAAACTCAAACTTATACAACGCCAATTGTTGTTGTCATATATTACATAATTATGCTAAATTTGAATTCAAGCTTCTAAAATATGACGTAGAAAGTCTAGTTCTTAAAATCTATTCAGTCTTTTCAATATCATCAAAAAATGTCTAGGAGCTACAAACATTTTGCGAGTTTGCTCAACTTGAAATGTTGCGACACACTGTTGTATGATGGTTATCTTTGCAGTCAGCTGTGGAGCATCTTGTTAATACGTGGCGATTTCTAAAGATGTATTATGTAGCATGGGACGAAGAAAAAGCACCCCTCCCCCCAATTTCGGAATTTATTAGCCCTCAACAAGACCAAATAAACATTTACTCACGAACGCTACCAGAGTTTTTTTTTTTTAAAGCAGCTTTACCTTTTTCTGTACCAATTAGACTTTTGGAAAAAGAGGACACACCTTCCATAGATGTTCATGAGGTTATGTTGGAAGTGAAGAAGCAAATAAAGGTTTGTAAGGAGGATACGTTTTATGGATTTGAAGTTAATATGTCTTTAGGACGCTTTACAGAAGAAGAAAAAATATCCTAGTAAAAAAAAAAATGGTTCAAATGGCTCTGAGCACTATGGGACTTAACATCTATGGTCATCAGTCCCCTAGAACTTAGAACTACTTAAACCTAACTAACCTAAGGACATCACACAACACCCAGTCATCATGAGGCAGAGAAAATCCCTGACCCCGTCGGCAATCGAACCCGGTAACCTGGGTATCCTAGTAAACGAGTGCACAATTGTCCATGACAGATTATTAAAAATCTTTATGAATGGTGAGGCTTTAGTGAGAAAACAATTTTATAAAATTGTGTCCTTACTAGATTTATGTCAATCAAAACTATTTTCATTTAATGACCTGACAAAAGTGGGAAAGAAATGAAAATTAGTATCGATGGAAACAAACTGTATCAACAGTTTCCTGTTTTGTAATTTGTGGTATCAAATCTTGATATGTGGGATATAATTGTAAAGTATGGAGTGAGTTTTTCGAAAAAGTAGATGCACCAAATTTGTTCAAAATGGTGCAGCATGTCCTCAAAATTGCTATCAGTAACAAGCATGTTGAACGAGTGTTTAGTGTAATGAGAGTATTATGGACAGATGCTAGAAACAGAATGTCTGTTGAACATGTGAAAGTCAAGACTTTTGTTCAGATGAAATGACATGTGAAGATCTGTACAGCGTCGTTCTTAGAAACAAGACTCTTCTGAATACAGCGAAATCCTCATCAAAATATGAATAATAAGGTATGCGTTTATAACAGTAAATTTTTGCTATTGTTATTTTGGCTTGGCTTGGCTTAGCTTGGTAAAGGTTCAGTTAGTGGTAATGACAGCATTTGCAAGTGATTAGTAGTGGTTGTGGTAGCAGCAGCAGCAGCAATAGTAGTAGTAGTAGTAGTAGTAGTAGTAGTAGTAGTAGTAGTAGTAGTAGTAGCATTGGTAGTAGTTAATTTTATTGTGTTTGCAAAAACTGTGTCCATAATAATACAAAAAAGTCTATTTAACAAATTCTGTCCCCAGTTACACAAATGTCTGTGGCTTGTTGCTTGATCTCCAGGTGTGTGTGAAGTTCAATCTGGGAACCCTAGATAGGTCCAGTATACACATACCAAGATAAACAGGTTTTGTGAAGTGCATTTCTATCTCCAGAGCCACAAATTCTTCGTGGAAGATCTTAATTCATTTAAAATTTGGCTTGATGATCCGTTATCTGCCCTCTAACATTCATCCCAATGTCTGATACGGTGTTTAGACTTCAACTAGGGTTTCTGGTTGAATTAGGTAACAAAGGTGAGACTCTAGTCAGTTCTGTACCCAAATTGAGACATTGATGAAGAGTCTTATTAGGTATAGCATTTCTCTTTTTTATCCCCCAACTTTACCGTAAGATTGAGGAGGGAACCATGTTGCAGAACTTTGTGCTCTGGACATGGCAGAAAATCGCTGTGCTCATCATCCAAATTGTTAGGATACGCGAAGTCTAATATGCTACATCAGAATTATCTGGACGGTTGAAAAATTCATTCTATCGGTTTTAGCACGCTTCAGCAAAAAAAAAAAGAAAAAAAAATCCTGGCCAGATAGGTAGTAATTGTTATGGCAAACCCATATAAACTGTTAAAATCCAAGTACATGATGCATCTTGAATCGATGGTGCTGTAGTACAATTTACCCATTTGTGATTTATTTGTCTCAGCATTAATGCATTGGCAAAGGCTTCCATGAATCCTGCAGTTAAAGAACTGTGAATTGCCAACATTAGTTAAAAACTCGAGTTTGACACATGTGGTTTTGAACATTGTGTCCCACAACAGCCCAGACCAAAACAGATCAAATTTTCAATAACATCATACCTTCAGCAGTTGTGGAAGATAAGGGGTATGATGCAGGCGCGTGTCATTCAGACTGCCTTCATTATTTACTAACGGCAGCACACAGATGTGACAATTAACAGATTTATTATACTTCAATTGAAATTTCTGTGTAGTAGTAAGAAATGATGGTTTTATAGATTGCAGATTTCCTCGACTTCCTCTGCAAGTTTTTCAGCCTCACAGAGTAACCATTTTGCATGACTTTTCCCCATTATTGGATTTAAAACAGATACAGTTGGAGTCAAATGAACAAACAACCTGTATATTGCTTTTTAGGACAGTGTGTGAAGCAGTGAGATCACCCCCAGATACTGCCACAGGAACGAGATGACGTTTAGAGTCTGCATATACCACAAATGGTATTCATTCCTTGTGTGTAGAATTCTTAAATTTAAGAAATTTTTCATATTGGTAGTCATTCTACAGATAAGTGATACTGGGTAGAGCAAGTCAGCAGCCATTCTACACATAATTGATCCTGGATAGAGCAATTCCTCTCCTGCCTCATTTGACTGATTGTTCGTGTAAAAGTCATCAGGCAATTTTTGCTTCAGTAGTAATGTTGCTTAGTGCCATTAGAGATCAGCAATAAATCGGCATGATTCCTGCGAATGGGGAATAGTGGAGGCTTCCAGCAACCTTTTGCTTGATCTCCTCCTCCTCCTCCGTCTTCGTCTGTACATCATGCTTATCAGGCATATCTTGCTTCTCCAGGCCATATATGGTAATTGAAATCCCAAGATTCTATCTCACATATTTTGCAACGTCCTGAAATTTGAAACGTCACTTGGAGGGGTGGGGGTAGTTAAATTACCGTTTGTGCAATAGCCGATAACAGTGTTTATAAAAGTTACCAATACTAACATACCCGAATTTTGTGATGCATATGAAAACATATACCTCATTATTTTATTAAGCATGTTTGTAAGTAACAAAAGTATATGTTTTGAGCAATAGTCAAGTAAGTACAACACACATGTTTAACTGTGCATCACCAAGTCAAATATTTCAAAGTAAAGGAAGTACTTAAAATCAAAAGGGGGACAAATGATCCAAATGACACTGTATATTTCTGTGGTTATATCTATTAAATACATAATGTGTAATAAACATGTTCCAGAAATTGTCAAAATTTTATTAAAGTCATTCCACATTAAACTTAATTTTTGAGTACTTAGTTATAAGTTTTCTAGTAGTAATTGTCTAGTTAGTTCTATTACAAATATTTTATTTAAAAATGTGATAAAATTGTCACACCTACTTAAAATTTCTACTCAAGTGAAAGTTATTTACACATCTGAATCGGAACTGCATTTTGTCCATGTTTGAAAGAGCAATTTTCCTTTTCCAAAAATGATTTATTTAGCTACTTATTTATGATAAACACTTATACATTCTAGAAAATTCTTTTGCGAAATTGAATAAGATTTGAATAGCTAATACGATGAGTATATTCTTGTAACCTTAGTTCCCAGATGTCTAAAAATGTACAGTTTTGTCAAAAACAAGCTAATTATTATAAAATTATTGCAATAAAAAAGTTCCTGTTTCATGAAAATTCTCACAGGGAAATGTGGGATTATAATATAACCACTGTGCACCAATTCTGAGAATCTGTGATTCGCTTTTGATCTGAAAGATGCTGTACCACTCATTTGAAGATGATTGTCATCTCTCTGATTTGTCTGTAGTAGTCATGAACAGCTGATCTGATGCTAATAAATAAAGAAAAAGGCAAAGAAATGTGTTTGTCACCACATAACAAACCCTACCTTAGACATAGTGCAAGAAGCAAGAAAGACATATAAGTAAAGCAAATTTTAAGTGTAATTATTTCTTCCCAGCGATAATTACACAGTGCAAGAATTGTTACTGTTTATACCTAAAATGTGTTTACTCTGTTCGATGTTTAACTTTGTTGCTCACTCGTTGGCATGGGATATTAAAAGTTTTTCATGTGTTTCTCTAGCATGTTTATAAATCTATAAATATCATATATATATATATATATATATATAATGTACTTATACAGTGCTCTTCTTTTTAAAAATTCTTCTTGCAAGCCTGAAGAGACTGAGCACAGGAAACAGTAAGAGTTTTTCATGATAGTAATAGCTCTCTGATTATCGCAGATAATCAAGGATCCAGGAAACTTCTTAAGCTCAAACAACTGATATGCACTGAGAAACAGCACTCAGTCTTGATAAACAGCCAGGATTCTCTATTTGGGCAGGTGGAATCCTATTCCACTGTAAAAGGTAATTCTGTAGCATCATATACCTGCTACATCTAGTTGTTAGGATGGGCACAGCAGCTGCTGCCAGCTGATAGAGGTGTATTATTGTTGTCATAATAATAACCACCTCTGGATCAGCTGGGCTGCTGTTTTTAAGGTAAAGATGGGCTAGGTATGGGCTATGGCGCCTGCTGTGAGCTCCGGAGTGCAGTTTATGAAGTCCACAGCAGCAAATCATAATCCAATGTTCCTGAAAAAAAATAAGAAGCCAGTGTTGTGTGAGCGTAATTTTGAGTTAGCAACAACCAGTGTTGTGTGAGCGTAGTTTTGAGTTAGCAACAACAGTAAGAAAAGAGCATTTGTGTAGAATAATGCAGAATACTTCATCAGGTGTCTGTAATACTGGCTCTGCAGCCCTTGTCCAGCCCCCTGCTAGTGTGAGCTGTAGTGGATCTGCATCATCCTCCATCGACTCATCTCATAACCACAACAGGTGTTATTAAGTATATTTATGTTTTCAATTACTAATGTATAGGATGGGAAAGTAAGAATGGGTGCTTACTCACTAAAGAGACTTGTGATTTATGCCAGGCATATGGAATTCCTACCGGCTGTGATGAGCACATCCTATGTGTGGTTGTTGTGTGGTCATCCAAGTGTGCGTCAAGTGTGGAGGCCTGCCAATAGTGCCACTCTGCTCGAGCTGTATGCAGTGTCAGATAGAAGAGGAGTCAGTCGTTGGAGAACCAGCAAGCAAGTAAATGAGCAAGAAATACGGTTATGGTTGACTGGACTGAGCTGCAAGGTGCATGACCAGTCTGGTATGGATGCCCAGCCTGAACTAGTAGCTAGGGAAAATTTGTTGCCAACATGCCGACATTGGTTCCTGTGCTGAGTGGGCAAACAGTGAATGGCGTTGTGGTTCCTGTGGAGACTGGGTCCACTTCTCCCCCCCCCCCCCCTCCACATCTGGAGTGTTCTCTGTTATAACTGAATCGCCTTTGAGAGCAGTATTATGCCATTGCTTGGTTGGTATTTGTGGTTTGATCTCTTGTACTTACTCTGAGTGGCAGGGGCAGTGAGACATGCATACCAGCTGTTTCTGCGGCCAACTTCTGCTTCCTCATTACTACCACTGCTCTTCTGATATATATATATATATATGTATGTGTGTGTGTGTGTGTATGTGTGTGTGTGTGTGTGTGTGCGCGCGCGCGCGCGCGCGCGCGCGCGCGCGCGCGAACTGACAGGGGCGTGATGGGGAATGAGAATTTAACAGCCATGTTGGAGGTGGCTCTGAGAGTGGTAGTGCACATGTTGGGCTGAAGCATAAGGTTGCAGGGTCTAATACGACATTGTTTTCTATGAAAAATAAAATCATTCATCAACAGCTTAACGTGTGAGTCACTTTCACTATCATTCTCCTTATTATTCTTCTGAAGGTGGAATGAAAGACACCTATAGTCCTCGAGTTCTGTATTTCAGCATGTTTGTAAATACTGCATACCTATGAAGCTTTCTCACGAAATTTTGCTTTTGCAGTTGTACTCATAATTGAAGATCCCTAGTGTTGTCGTCATATCACAATATGCTATCCTGAGATTGTTCCATTGTATTTTGTAGTAATTAAATGTCAACCATAATGCTGTTTGCTACGTGTTGTGGCTTTCACATCTCTTGTTTTTGTGCAGTGTTTGTCTAGACTGTAATAAGAACACAACACACAATATATTGTTCAGTATGATTTGTCAACAGTAATTGTAGGTAACTTGAGTAGCAGTAACGATATTTGGACTCTGAAATACCATTATGAAATATTTTGGAGGAGGTGCTGCTGCACCCACACATTTATGGAAGTATGTGTACATTTCCTACGAGTTGTGTATAATCTACTTCAGTCTTGCAGAATTAATGGATATGCTGCTGTGTTTGATGGGAAGTTTCCTGAAGCTTTGAATTGTACACAAACATCGATGGGACCCAATTTTACGGTTTCATTGTTTCAGGTAGTCTGTCAGTGGGTGATCACTACTTATAGACTGAGTATGCATCCTAATGCTTTTTTTAGTACATTATAGTAAGAAGAGCAAAACCTTATGTACATATCAAAAAGCAAACAGTAACCGTTATCAAATCCTGTCTTAAATTATCAAGAACTCTGACTTCAAGCAAACTTTGATGTTAATTAGTTGACAAGTTTCGAATTTCCTAGAATCAGTTTTGGAATCGTCATCCAGTCAGTATGTGGTATAAGCATGACTAATTGAGGCATTTCTAATTGAAATTCTGTTTTAATACCCCATGTTTTCCCGAAATGGTCGGTAATCAGAGTACAGAAACATTTCACAGGGATGGAAAGTTAAAAGCAATAGTACTCCTACACCTAACATCTGTTATAGCTTTAACTGCTTGTTATCCGTTACTGAAATATGAGCCATCTTCCATAAAAGTTTCTTGATCACAACTTAATTCTCTTCAGGGACAGCCATTCCTTGATTTTTAGCTTTGGTGTTTGTTGCATTTTGTTCCAGAATGAATTCCTGTTTTATACTGATGAGAACACATTTCACATCTTTAGAATATCCTATTAACAATCTGAGTAGGACACGTGTGCTAAAGCTCTTGTATTAGTTTATCGGTGTTGGGCCTTCTTGTTCCATGAAGGATCCGGCATTTTCTGAATTATTCATGTTCAGTTTAGATGCGGAAACATATTTTAAGGGATGACATTGTCCAAGCATTTGTTGTCTGGATTACAAACTAACAAACGTAACAATCTCTGACCCATTCACCTCACCTTTCAATCTGATAACCGTATGTAGGATGGTTTTATACTGTACGGGTTGTCAGTTTCATATCCAGACGTGTTAAACGCATCAGGGTGGCTCCTGATTCAGCTCACATCCTTCGCTCAATAAACGAAGCTGTCTGCATCCATATAAAGCAACTTGAGGTCTTCAAATTGAATTTTAGCAAACTCATAATATGAACAGTACACCTGGAGCTTTGATAGAGCCAGGGTTGCCAGATCTCCGGGCACCTCCAGGAGTGCCTGGGTGTGGAACGAATTCTCCTGGTGTATCGCCCAGCGACTTTAATCTACGGGTTGAATATGACCTTACTCTTCGATCATTTTGGATAATTTTGATCGACTGTTAATTTCCTTACCGTAACAAAACGCTACGTTTTTATTCTTATTCAGACGACTTTTTATGGTTGCGTCTGTAATATTCGGCTAGCACATTGTTAACGAAACACTGATAAGTCACGGCAACATGTCAACTTGCAATGTCTATTCTTGGTGTTCGTTCATTCACCGTCAGTTATCAATTTACCAGTAACTGTTGGAACTCTCGGATAATTTGTGAATAGACTATCTCTCGAAATTCAGAATAGTGAGTAATAACAGTGAAAGGAAGAGATGACATCTAAGTTCATTCCGCGAAGAATGGTTGTAAGACGAAAACTGATAATGATGAGTGTATATGTAAAAGCGGAATAAGCAGTATCTAATTTACTGGTGAATATAGCAGCATGAAGTCTGCGAAGGAACATTTACAATCGGGACGACACAAAGCTGATATTATCGCCGAAAGAAAAATCAATCTCATCTCACCTTCTTGCCAGAGCAATATTTTGCAGAAGACTGGAATGCAGTGGAATTAACTTTGACTTATCGGGGTGTAAAATACCACCGTCCTTACATTACTGAAGATTGTGGTAATAAGTTATATCCACAGGTTTTCAGTGACTCCTTTGTAGCAACGAAAGTAAGACGCAGCTGAAATGAAAGCGAGGCATTAGTAAATAATTGGCTTCTATTTTATGCTAAAGAGAAGCTAATAAGCAAATTAAAGCAAAATTTTCCATCTCCATTAGGTTCAGAAGAAATACTACCGAATAGTTATAACGTACTTCTCCAAAGATAACGGAAAATGAAACAAAGTTCTTGATTTCTATGAAAATGTAAATGAATCTGCAGAAGCCATTTCAAATAAACTAAAACCATTTCAGAGAAGTTAAAATCTATTTTATTGGAAAATGGTTTAACACTAAACAATGTTTCTTATTCAGCAAAGGAAGTCTCAGTTAATTTTGGCAAACATTATTCTGCCTTTGCTAGATTAAAAAAATAAAACTCAAACTTATACAACGCCAATTGTTGTTGTCATATATTACATAATTATGCTAAATTTGAATTCAAGCTTCTAAAATATGACGTAGAAAGTCTAGTTCTTAAAATCTATTCAGTCTTTTCAATATCATCAAAAAATGTCTAGGAGCTACAAACATTTTGCGAGTTTGCTCAACTTGAAATGTTGCGACACACTGTTGTATGATGGTTATCTTTGCAGTCAGCTGTGGAGCATCTTGTTAATACGTGGCGATTTCTAAAGATGTATTATGTAGCATGGGACGAAGAAAAAGCACCCCTCCCCCCAATTTCGGAATTTATTAGCCCTCAACAAGACCAAATAAACATTTACTCACGAACGCTACCAGAGTTTTTTTTTTTTAAAGCAGCTTTACCTTTTTCTGTACCAATTAGACTTTTGGAAAAAGAGGACACACCTTCCATAGATGTTCATGAGGTTATGTTGGAAGTGAAGAAGCAAATAAAGGTTTGTAAGGAGGATACGTTTTATGGATTTGAAGTTAATATGTCTTTAGGACGCTTTACAGAAGAAGAAAAAATATCCTAGTAAAAAAAAATGGTTCAAATGGCTCTGAGCACTATGGGACTTAACATCTATGGTCACCAGTCCCCTAGAACTTAGAACTACTTAAACCTAACTAACCTAAGGACATCACACAACACCCAGTCATCATGAGGCAGAGAAAATCCCTGACCCCGTCGGCAATCGAACCCGGTAACCTGGGTATCCTAGTAAACGAGTGCACAATTGTCCATGACAGATTATTAAAAATCTTTATGAATGGTGAGGCTTTAGTGAGAAAACAATTTTATAAAATTGTTTCCTTACTAGATTTATGTCAATCAAAACTATTTTCATTTAATGACCTGACAAAAGTGGGAAAGAAATGAAAATTAGTATCGATGGAAACAAACTGTATCAACAGTTTCCTGTTTTGTAATTTGTGGTATCAAATCTAGATATGTGGGATATAATTGTAAAGTATGGAGTGAGTTTTTCGAAAAAGTAGATGCACCAAATTTGTTCAAAATGGTGCAGCATGTCCTCAAAATTGCTATCAGTAACAAGCATGTTGAACGAGTGTTTAGTGTAATGAGAGTATTATGGACAGATGCTAGAAACAGAATGTCTGTTGAACATGTGAAAGTCAAGACTTTTGTTCAGATGAAATGACATGTGAAGATCTGTACAGCGTCGTTCTTAGAAACAAGACTCTTCTGAATACAGCGAAATCCTCATCAAAATATGAATAATAAGGTATGCGTTTATAACAGTAAATTTTTGCTATTGTTATTTTGGCTTGGCTTGGCTTAGCTTGGTAAAGGTTCAGTTAGTGGTAATGACAGCATTTGCAAGTGATTAGTAGTGGTTGTGGTAGCAGCAGCAGCAGCAATAGTAGTAGTAGTAGTAGTAGTAGTAGTAGTAGCATTGGTAGTAGTTAATTTTATTGTGTTTGCAAAAACTGTGTCCATAATAATACAAAAAAGTCTATTTAACAAATTCTGTCCCCAGTTACACAAATGTCTGTGGCTTGTTGCTTGATCTCCAGGTGTGTGTGAAGTTCAATCTGGGAACCCTAGATAGGTCCAGTATACACATACCAAGATAAACAGGTTTTGTGAAGTGCATTTCCATCTCCAGAGCCACAAATTCTTCGTGGAAGATCTTAATTCATTTAAAATTTGGCTTGATGATCCGTTATCTGCCCTCTAACATTCATCCCAATGTCTGATACGGTGTTTAGACTTCAACTAGGGTTTCTGGTTGAATTAGGTAACAAAGGTGAGACTCTAGTCAGTTCTGTACCCAAATTGAGACATTGATGAAGAGTCTTATTAGGTATAGCATTTCTCTTTTTTATCCCCCAACTTTACCGTAAGATTGAGGAGGGAACCATGTTGCAGAACTTTGTGCTCTGGACATGGCAGAAAATCGCTGTGCTCATCATCCAAATTGTTAGGATACGCGAAGTCTAATATGCTACATCAGAATTATCTGGACGGTTGAAAAATTCATTCTATCGGTTTTAGCACGCTTCAGCAAAAAAAAAAAGAAAAAAAAATCCTGGCCAGATAGGTAGTAATTGTTATGGCAAACCCATATAAACTGTTAAAATCCAAGTACATGATGCATCTTGAATCGATGGTGCTGTAGTACAATTTACCCATTTGTGATTTATTTGTCTCAGCATTAATGCATTGGCAAAGGCTTCCATGAATCCTGCAGTTAAAGAACTGTGAATTGCCAACATTAGTTAAAAACTCGAGTTTGACACATGTGGTTTTGAACATTGTGTCCCACAACAGCCCAGACCAAAACAGATCAAATTTTCAATAACATCATACCTTCAGCAGTTGTGGAAGATAAGGGGTATGATGCAGGCGCGTGTCATTCAGACTGCCTTCATTATTTACTAACGGCAGCACACAGATGTGACAATTAACAGATTTATTATACTTCAATTGAAATTTCTGTGTAGTAGTAAGAAATGATGGTTTTATAGATTGCAGATTTCCTTGACTTCCTCTGCAAGTTTTTCAGCCTCACAGAGTAACCATTTTGCATGACTTTTCCCCATTATTGGATTTAAAACAGATACAGTTGGAGTCAAATGAACAAACAACCTGTATATTGCTTTTTAGGACAGTGTGTGAAGCAGTGAGATCACCCCCAGATACTGCCACAGGAACGAGATGACGTTTAGAGTCTGCATATACCACAAATGGTATTCATTCCTTGTGTGTAGAATTCTTAAATTTAAGAAATTTTTCATATTGGTAGTCATTCTACAGATAAGTGATACTGGGTAGAGCAAGTCAGCAGCCATTCTACACATAATTGATCCTGGATAGAGCAATTCCTCTCCTGCCTCATTTGACTGATTGTTCGTGTAAAAGTCATCAGGCAATTTTTGCTTCAGTAGTAATGTTGCTTAGTGCCATTAGAGATCAGCAATAAATCGGCATGATTCCTGCGAATGGGGAATAGTGGAGGCTTCCAGCAACCTTTTGCTTGATCTCCTCCTCCTCCTCCGTCTTCGTCTGTACATCATGCTTATCAGGCATATCTTGCTTCTCCAGGCCATATATGGTAATTGAAATCCCAAGATTCTGTCTCACATATTTTGCAACGTCCTGAAATTTGAAACGTCACTTGGAGGGGTGGGGGTAGTTAAATTACCGTTTGTGCAATAGCCGATAACAGTGTTTATAAAAGTTCCCAATACTAACATACCCGAATTTTGTGATGCATATGAAAACATATACCTCATTATTTTATTAAGCATGTTTGTAAGTAACAAAAGTATATGTTTTGAGCAATAGTCAAGTAAGTACAACACACATGTTTAACTGTGCATCACCAAGTCAAATATTTCAAAGTAAAGGAAGTACTTAAAATCAAAAGGGGGACAAATGATCCAAATGACACTGTATATTTCTGTGGTTATATCTATTAAATACATAATGTGTAATAAACATGTTCCAGAAATTGTCAAAATTTTATTAAAGTCATTCCACATTAAACTTAATTTTTGAGTACTTAGTTATAAGTGTTCTAGTAGTAATTGTGTAGTTAGTTCTATTACAAATATTTTATTTAAAAATGTGATAAAATTGTCACACCTACTTAAAATTTCTACTCAAGTGAAAGTTATTTACACATCTGAATCGGAACTGCATTTTGTCCATGTTTGAAAGAGCAATTTTCCTTTTCCAAAAATGATTTATTTAGCTACTTATTTATGATAAACACTTATACATTCTAGAAAATTCTTTTGCGAAATTGAATAAGATTTGAATAGCTAATACGATGAGTATATTCTTGTAACCTTAGTTCCCAGATGTCTAAAAATGTACAGTTTTGTCAAAAACAAGCTAATTATTATAAAATTATTGCAATAAAAAAGTTCCTGTTTCATGAAAATTCTCACAGGGAAATGTGGGATTATAATATAACCACTGTGCACCAATTCTGAGAATCTGTGATTCGCTTTTGATCTGAAAGATGCTGTACCACTCATTTGAAGATGATTGTCATCTCTCTGATTTGTCTGTAGTAGTCATGAACAGCTGATCTGATGCTAATAAATAAAGAAAAAGGCAAAGAAATGTGTTTGTCACCACATAACAAACCCTACCTTAGACATAGTGCAAGAAGCAAGAAAGACATATAAGTAAAGCAAATTTTAAGTGTAATTATTTCTTCCCAGCGATAATTACACAGTGCAAGAATTGTTACTGTTTATACCTAAAATGTGTTTACTCTGTTCGATGTTTAACTTTGTTGCTCACTCGTTGGCATGGGATATTAAAAGTTTTTCATGTGTTTCTCTAGCATGTTTATAAATCTATAAATATCATATATATATATATATATATATATATATATATATATATATATATAATGTACTTATACAGTGCTCTTCTTTTTAAAAATTCTTCTTGCAAGCCTGAAGAGACTGAGCACAGGAAACAGTAAGAGTTTTTCATGATAGTAATAGCTCTCTGATTATCGCAGATAATCAAGGATCCAGGAAACTTCTTAAGCTCAAACAACTGATATGCACTGAGAAACAGCACTCAGTCTTGATAAACAGCCAGGATTCTCTATTTGGGCAGGTGGAATCCTATTCCACTGTAAAAGGTAATTCTGTAGCATCATATACCTGCTACATCTAGTTGTTAGGATGGGCACAGCAGCTGCTGCCAGCTGATAGAGGTGTATTATTGTTGTCATAATAATAACCACCTCTGGATCAGCTGGGCTGCTGTTTTTAAGGTAAAGATGGGCTAGGTATGGGCTATGGCGCCTGCTGTGAGCTCCGGAGTGCAGTTTATGAAGTCCACAGCAGCAAATCATAATCCAATGTTCCTGAAAAAAATAAGAAGCCAGTGTTGTGTGAGCGTAATTTTGAGTTAGCAACAACCAGTGTTGTGTGAGCGTAGTTTTGAGTTAGCAACAACAGTAAGAAAAGAGCATTTGTGTAGAATAATGCAGAATACTTCATCAGGTGTCTGTAATACTGGCTCTGCAGCCCTTGTCCAGCCCCCTGCTAGTGTGAGCTGTAGTGGATCTGCATCATCCTCCATCGACTCATCTCATAACCACAACAGGTGTTATTAAGTATATTTATGTTTTCAATTACTAATGTATAGGATGGGAAAGTAAGAATGGGTGCTTACTCACTAAAGAGACTTGTGATTTATGCCAGGCATATGGAATTCCTACCGGCTGTGATGAGCACATCCTATGTGTGGTTGTTGTGTGGTCATCCAAGTGTGCGTCAAGTGTGGAGGCCTGCCAATAGTGCCACTCTGCTCGAGCTGTATGCAGTGTCAGATAGAAGAGGAGGCAGTCGTTGGAGAACCAGCAAGCAAGTAAATGAGCAAGAAATACGGTTATGGTTGACTGGACTGAGCTGCAAGGTGCATGACCAGTCTGGTATGGATGCCCAGCCTGAACTAGTAGCTAGGGAAAATTTGTTGCCAACATGCCGACATTGGTTCCTGTGCTGAGTGGGCAAACAGTGAATGGCGTTGTGGTTCCTGTGGAGACTGGGTCCACTTCTCCCCCCCCCCCTCCACATCTGGAGTGTTCTCTGTTATAACTGAATCGCCTTTGAGAGCAGTATTATGCCATTGCTTGGTTGGTATTTGTGGTTTGATCTCTTGTACTTACTCTGAGTGGCAGGGGCAGTGAGACATGCATACCAGCTGTTTCTGCGGCCAACTTCTGCTTCCTCATTACTACCACTGCTCTTCTGATATATATATATGTATGTATGTGTGTGTGTGTGTGTGTGTGTGTGTGTGTGTGTGTGTGCGCGCGCGCGCGCGCGCGCGCGCGCGCGCGCGCGAACTGACAGGGGCGTGATGGGGAATGAGAATTTAACAGCCATGTTGGAGGTGGCTCTGAGAGTGGTAGTGCACATGTTGGGCTGAAGCATAAGGTTGCAGGGTCTAATACGACATTGTTTTCTATGAAAAATAAAATCATTCATCAACAGCTTAACGTGTGAGCCACTTTCACTATCATTCTCCTTATTATTCTTCTGAAGGTGGAATGAAAGACACCTATAGTCCTCGAGTTCTGTATTTCAGCATGTTTGTAAATACTGCATACCTATGAAGCTTTCTCACGAAATTTTGCTTTTGCAGTTGTACTCATAATTGAAGATCCCTAGTGTTGTCGTCATATCACAATATGCTATCCTGAGATTGTTCCATTGTATTTTGTAGTAATTAAATGTCAACCATAATGCTGTTTGCTACGTGTTGTGGCTTTCACATCTCTTGTTTTTGTGCAGTGTTTGTCTAGACTGTAATAAGAACACAACACACAATATATTGTTCAGTATGATTTGTCAACAGTAATTGTAGGTAACTTGAGTAGCAGTAACGATATTTGGACTCTGAAATACCATTATGAAATATTTTGGAGGAGGTGCTGCTGCACCCACACATTTATGGAAGTATGTGTACATTTCCTACGAGTTGTGTATAATCTACTTCAGTCTTGCAGAATTAATGGATATGCTGCTGTGTTTGATGGGAAGTTTCCTGAAGCTTTGAATTGTACACAAACATCGATGGGACCCAATTTTACGGTTTCATTGTTTCAGGTAGTCTGTCAGTGGGTGATCACTACTTATAGACTGAGTATGCATCCTAATGCTTTTTTTAGTACATTATAGTAAGAAGAGCAAAACCTTATGTACATATCAAAAAGCAAACAGTAACCGTTATCAAATCCTGTCTTAAATTATCAAGAACTCTGACTTCAAGCAAACTTTGATGTTAATTAGTTGACAAGTTTCGAATTTCCTAGAATCAGTTTTGGAATCGTCATCCAGTCAGTATGTGGTATAAGCATGACTAATTGAGGCATTTCTAATTGAAATTCTGTTTTAATACCCCATGTTTTCCCGAAATGGTCGGTAATCAGAGTACAGAAACATTTCACAGGGATGGAAAGTTAAAAGCAATAGTACTCCTACACCTAACATCTGTTATAGCTTTAACTGCTTGTTATCCGTTACTGAAATATGAGCCATCTTCCATAAAAGTTTCTTGATCACAACTTAATTCTCTTCAGGCACAGCCATTCCTTGATTTTTAGCTTTGGTGTTTGTTGCATTTTGTTCCAGAATGAATTCCTGTTTTATACTGATGAGAACACATTTCACATCTTTAGAATATCCTATTAACAATCTGAGTGGGACACGTGTGCTAAAGCTCTTGTATTAGTTTATCGGTGTTGGGCCTTCTTGTTCCATGAAGGATCCGGCATTTTCTGAATTATTCATGTTCAGTTTAGATGCGGAAACATATTTTAAGGGATGACATTGTCCAAGCATTTGTTGTCTGTTCGATTACAGCGCCATTCAGTCCGTATTTTATTTCGTGAAACAGGAGTGTGAAGGCATTACGTGGTCTTCTTGTGAGAGTTCCACCTGTTTTACAAATTTTCGTTCAAAGTGTAGGAAACTGTTGGTTGGAATTATGAAAGCATCCCAGTGACGAATGAGGATCCTAATTTCATGACTGTTATTAAACACAGCTGAAGCAAAGGGCTTGTGCTGGAAATATTCTTGCTATATATCCTGTTAATCACAGTCTACTTCACCTATCAAGTGCACTGGCTGAGCTGATTTATCAAATTCATCAAGATATAGTTTTGAAAGTTGTTTCTTTGAGACACCCAAAAGAAGTCCTGCAGAACCTTGCTATTCAATTACTACTCTCCTTTACTGATCTTGTTTCAGTGTTAGGCATATTGACATCTGCAGTTATCGCAATACTTTTAATTAACTGTTTCAACCATGTGTTTAGGTTATTAATAATGTATGCATAATGCAGTATGGGCACAACTTTACCACCTTGTAGACATACTTTACACTTTCATGATGTTATATTCTCAAAGCTTTTGTAGGTTTCCAAATCAATCAATGCAACAAGCCAATATCCTTTGCTTAAATTAATTAGTGGAAATCATTTAGCACAGAGAACTAAAGATAGTCCTTTAAAAGTCAGTGTGTATGCATCACACGTAAAGCTCAAACAATGAAAGGACGTGTAATGTTAGATTTTTTTGTATGTAATTTTTTCTGCTTATTTGTAAATATCATAGGTAATGTGAGACACGATTGTCCACACATGTACTTAGTTTTTGGTAGTGTTGGCAATTATCTACACATGTACTGAGTTTTTGGTAGTATCAATTGTAGGAAACAAGATTGTTCGTAAAGTACTAACATAATTCTCCAGCTGCACGCAGGTCACCAAATAATTCTAAGCAGTAGATGATATTTCAGTTTTTTAAATGTATATTACCCAGTGAGTTCCAGGTCCTTTCACAACATCTAAATTTACAATTCCATGTTCTTTCGATTTCCGCGTAATCATAGGCAATGTATTTCAAATAAACACTCCATAAAATTTTAGAAACCAGAACTTTTTGACGAATTTAAGCGGTTTGGTATTTGTGAACATTCTGTTGGGTAGCGTAGCTAGAGATTTTTATTGTTGTTCATTGCTAATGAAAAACCCCAGTCTGTGCAAGTATGGTTTTAAATATAGTCTTTTTCCAGTTGTGTCGTTTTTCCTCTTCAAGCTAATTGTGAGCATGTTTTCACTGTTCGGATGTTGCCTGCTGTTCCTCCAGCTAATGACACAGCATCTGAAAGTCTTGCCAGTGTACGAACTACTAATGGAAGTGTTCCACATGTTGTTGGAGGTATTGGTAGAACCCATGGCCTTTTAAGTAGTCTTCTTTTCTACTTCACAGCATGTTGAGTTGCTCACAATGATGTCTGAATGCATGTTTTTAAATTCTCTTGGGTTTACTTTAGAAAACAAAGACTGGCATTCAGAACATGCTGCAAATTTATTGCCATGTGCAATTTAAGTTTTGTTTTATCGATGGAAGATGGAAAATGCAGCAAGTCCTATAACAATGTATCTTCTGGCATGTATTCACTTCGCTTTATCAGTTAAAATTCGATCAACGACTGATATTGTCACTGATATTTCCTTGTGCAATGTCATGTCTTCAGCAAGATTTTTACACAATAGGTTAATTCCTCTATCACCATGTGCTAGCCATTTTCCCAGAATTGCTCCCAGCCCACATTAATTATATGTTGGAAAGTGCAATTCCACAGGCAGGTTGCCAGGAATGCTGACACTACCACAAATGATGCACTTCTTACCATGCATACTATATGATTTGAAGGTTTTGGACCTTGTTGTATACTATTTCTTTGACATAAACCCAGCTGTTGCGTGATGTAGGAAAATCTAGTCATCTAACCAACATCTCATTCCATCGATGTCTCATGCACACTCTATGAGAAACACACCCACTTCAGTGCTTCTCTGTTTCTTCAATGTAGAAACTTCCTGCTATTTCGTTACCTCTGCTGTCCTTTAAAATGTAAGTCCGTGGGATTGCCTGTTGCATCTTAGATACTGTAAATATGTGTTGATCAGTTATGTACATACAGTATGATTTCTCAAATGTAGTCTTGTATTTTGAAATACATCCAAAATCACACACATTAAATTTGTGTTTACGTGAATCCAGCATTTTAATATGACTGTATGCAATATTTAGAAGCTCATTATAACGAATGTCACTTGTCATTTATCCACTTTACTGGCTGCTGAGATCCATGGTTGTGGATTGTATTATTTTAGTAAGTACAGCATCCAGCCATTTTGCTATGTAACTTTACTTAAGCAGACACGTGTTTCAGGATTTCACACATCTTCAGTTAGCGTAATACATCTTTTAATTTTCAGTCAGTACATTGTTACAACACTGACAGAAAATTGGATGCTACAGCTGCCTTTCTACTCCGTTTATTATTGTTCCGATTTTTTCTTTTATGGATGTGGGACAAACAGTTTTTTACTTGTATTTTGCTGAAAAACAGCCCAGTATCCGCCATGTTGGCAGTTGCCAGAATTTCAATTAATTTGTGTGACCTGTGAGATTGAGGCACATCCACACATGGATTTTTATCATGCTGTTCAAACATTATGCATTACTTGCTTTAATATAGGAGTATGTTGCATGGTGTTATGTACCAAATTGCTCCAGTACTGCTTTGAAATATCCATTGTAACGTTTAGAAACTTCTATTCTGTTGTGAGTATTGTTTCATATGTGCAAGATGCACCTGCCATTAAGTCATCCAAGTTTTGTATTATAACACACCTATATGAGAATGTTTTGAATGGGGGTTTGTGGATTTCTTCACTGTCTCCATGGCTATTTGATAACATGTCTTTTTCTAAGCTCTGAAATGCTTGAAGAGGTTCGTTCATATGAGCAGTAGTTCCTGCAGTGGCCGACAATGCAAGTAGTCTCAATCGTTCTACTAATTTTTTGGGATCATCTTCGTATGTATATTGCAGAGATCAGGTGTTAATTTTTTCTGCTAAACCTAAATACAAGTGTATCACTATGTTCTTGATACGCTGGTTTGATGATTTTGTTTTTGTGTTTCTCAATGTATGGGCTTGTTACTCGCCCTGTTGGGGAATTGTTTTCCTTCGTATATTAGTCATGCACACTATTTCTGCCTACATTTTTAAATCTTTCTTTAAATAGTCGACTTGCTTAAAAGTTTTTAAGAATATCGTATTTGATAGACAAGATGTTCTTTCAGATTCTCTATCCCCAACCACTACTGTGTGCTTGATAACACAAGTAATACATCCAGAAAATGTAGTTCTTCCCTGTGACTCCATATGTTTCATGTGTCATGAATTCACTGGGACATTTAATGAAATTGTGAACTGCAGCTTCTTAATTATTTGTACTGATCATTAGCGTTGTGACTCAATGAGAAGTTTCATTAAGATGATTAAACGTTTCTCTGAGAGACAGTGCTCTCTCCAAGTGCCATGCTCTTAGCAATCGTAAAACTTGTAGAATCGACTTAAGTGTCACACTGGTTCGCGTTTTGTCGTTGAGGTCGACATGTCGTTGTGCACTAATCAGACTTCGAAACAGTATGCAACTTATATGCTCTCAGACTATTTGTTTTTTTTTTTTCCTTTCCTTGAACAGTTTGCGTGTTTCCAGTTCTCACAACCCTTGAAGCTAATATATTGATCGCATTCCAGAATTTCTTAAATGTTGTGTTAATCTGTTGAATGTTCCTCTCGAATTCTGAGTTAACTTTCTAGTGTGAATTTCTGCTTGGGCGTTTATATCCTCGAGACTTTCGCTGATTGTTTTAATTTTTGTGTCTAGGTATCGATATATGTTCTGTTTGTGTGCTCTCAGACTGATTGTATGACACACGTGCATATTTGTCCTCACCTGTTCTCAGGTGGACATGAGTTTCAAGCTTCGTCACTCGGTCTGTTAGCATATTAAGTTATTCTGCAGCGTCCCAGTGCTTTGTATCTAAATATTTACGGTTACTTAAAGATCGTAATGCCTCATCCACTCGCTTATGACCAAATTTGCCCATGGTGTACTATGCAGTGACGCAATTACGATGTATATAAAAAAAAACACTAGATAAATTCAGTAAAGCTTCGTATGCACAATCTGTTATTAAGTTGTCATGTCTTATTGACAACCAAAAGCTCATACATGCATAGTTCCACAAAACTCCATATATAGTTCTTAATTCACTTAATGTTGTCAGTTTCTACATGTGCTTGATATGTTTCAAAAATTCATATTATCTTATTTTAAAGCAACATTGAGGTTCGTGTTATTCCTTACCTGTTGTTTTTGGATCCTGGAATATGTTTAACACAAATAAAAAGCGGCTACGCCATGTGACGGGCAAAACAGAAATATTTTTATATATGATCATGATTTTCCATAACAACAGCGTCAAATATAAATACAGTATTCGGCATTATCCATTCCGGTGATGGAACAGTATTACTTTCGCAAAAATATCTTGCCTGCTACATAGTCAGTGCCTGAGAATATCTCTTGTGGTGCTTAGAACTTGAACTGAACCAAAACCTAATCTGCCCCACAGGTGCCTTGGAACCTGGTCTGCTGAACACTCTGGACAAGTTAAAAGCAATACAAAAAGGACCTATCAGTGGGGAGCAAACAGTTCAGTACGTGCAGCATTCATATGTACACTGCATTTGAGTTTTCCTTATTTTAATACAGCGTGACCCAAAGTGATTATTGGATTATTACTTAATTAAGAATTACTTATTAATGGTGGCTCATTTGCATGATATTCGGTGTACTGGGAGTTCAGGTGAGTGGTCAGTTTTCTGCTTCTGGCGTATATAGGATGCACAGACGAGAATCAAAACGAAGACTGAGCCTAAGGTCGAAAAGTTATTTCCATGACTCTGTACTGGTGATCGCTGTAATATTGCTGCACGTACTGAAGTGTTTGCTCTGCACTGATACGTGCTTTTTGTGTTACTTTTAACTAGTCCAGAGTGTTAAGGAGACTAGGTTCCAAGGCATCCGTGGGGCAGTTTAGGTTTTGGGCTGGGAGAGTGTCTGTAAATTTGTCAGGCCAGTACAACAAATAATATGTTACATTTATAATTATAGCTCCTGTTCTGGTGGGTGGAAGATGAACAGTTGGTGTTGGGATGTCACAATTTGTGCCATTTATTAATATGTCACTGCCTCGCAGCTCCAACCATTCTATATTTGTAGGTCGGCCCTGCTCAGAGGAACTCGCTGTAACCACTGGTGGTTAGTACATGGAATGCACGGCCGGAAAAGCAATGCAACACCTTCAAGGGGCAGGCCATTTGATTGACAAATGGAGTGAAAGGTAGCTCACCATTGTAGGAGTATAAAATAGCAAATTCAGACCAAATGAAACACACATATCATAGTAAAGGGTGCAGAAATATTCACATCAATACGCAGTCTATCCCCCTCTGGTTGCAATGGGAGCACGTATTCTCGCATGCAAACGACCATATAAGATTCGAATGGCGTCCTGCGATAGAGTGATCCAAGCATTTTGCGCCTTTTATTTCAATTCGGCAGTGGTTCTTGCAAGCCGTGGAGAAAGAGTAAGTTCCCGCTTCATCATGTTCCGTACGTGCACAATTGGAGAGAGATCTGGTGATATTGCTGGCCAGGGAAGTTGTTGTAAACCACGAAGAGCATGTTGTATCGCAACAGCAGAATGTTGATACGCATTGTCCTGCTTAAGAAGCACAGCTTCTTCCTGTCGAAAAATGACAGTATCATGGTAATAATAGTCTGTGTAGTGTAGTGGACACTGATTACGTTACCCTGCTGAAACACCAAATGTGTTCCCGAGTTGTAACTGACGATTCACCACACCATGGAGCTTTGGCTGGGAACAGCGTGTCGTGGGCGAGTGCACTCTGAGATAGGCAACAAACCAGATCTACGCCACAGATGTATATCTACCCTTTAATCAACTCACTCGCAATACATGGTGGAGTTTGTGATGTTAGTGTTAGCGTTGCCACAGGTACATGTGATCTTAATCCTGTTGCAAGCACGGTTCCCAGTGGTCCCCAATGACACAAAAAGTGCATCATGTGCCCGAATTTCGTCCGTGGATGACGTTCTGTCGGCCATCACTTCTCGCACAGTGCCTCGATCTTGACGTGCGTCAATATTATGTAGACGACCAGAACCTGGTCTGCTGGTGTGGGAATGTTCCACAGACCAATATTGAAGGCAGCGACACACCACCAATGCAGTGGGCTCAACATATGCAGCAATCTGTTGATACATCCAACGGGCTTCCCTTGGGCCCACAAAGGGTGACCCTATTCAAATGGCTGAATCAGTTCAACAGGAATACATTCTTGTCAGCGGGGCATGGTTGTACCCTAAAATGAATGGTGAAAACACAATTCCCCTCTAAACTCGGCACAGTTACTGTCCGCAGAGTCAAAACAGAGAGAGCACAAGTGGACCATCTGATCGCTGGAGACTGTGTCAAATGAATCACTAACTCTACAGACCCTACGTAGGCACATATTGTACCTTGGTGCCACTGAACGAAGTCGTTGTGTGTGCTGAATTTTTTCTGGCAGTGGTTATCCAGTGCATCCTTGCTGCCTGAGGATAAGGTTGCGTTGCTAAGATATTCAATGGGCATTCTTGGCTTCTGTACTCAGGTGCTCCTGCAGCAGTCTGGATTACTTGGGCTGGGCCTCTGGTGACTTACTCCCACCGACAGCGATGGAGTTCGTCTGTTGACAGTAACATATAGTTTTTCCTCCTTCATACTGATTTTTGTGTATTTCATTTCTCAGATTAATGTTTCCCAAGCATAATTAAAACATTTGGGGTAAATCTGTAGTTAATAAAGTAATGGTAACATCAACACATTGTTCAAGCAAAACAAATTAACTTTTAACTGCAAAAAATGTAGTTTCTAATACAGAACTCGTGTAAAAGAGGCATATTATTATCACACAGCAGTGAACTGATATGCATTTTCGGACATTTCAAATTTGTAAGAGTGGAAGTCTCTCTCCTGGGGGTTTTATATTCTTATGCAACTCCATCAGTATTTTACTTACATTCACATGGAAACCATGTTAAATTTGCTTCCTTTCATTCTATAATGCACTATAATAAAAGTTATAGGGTTAGTCAGAAGAAAGGGGGAAGTGACATTGGAGCAAAAATACCTCCGCTACACACTGCAAGATGGCTTGCAGATTAAATCTAGATATACATGTAGAAGGAACCATCTGAACAGTTCTTAACTGGTGTTACCTATCAGTCTAAAAAAAATCGTCTCAATGACTTTTTTTCTGTTAGAATTATTTTCACTTCAGTGTCAATACGAACATGTCTTTTTAATGGAAGATCGACTTGTTGAGAGAGATTCGCTCCACAAGAAACCTAAGAAGAGTGTTTAGTTGCAATAACATGAGTAATCTAAGATTACAACCGCACACCACACAGTGCACAGTCACATTCTTGCTGCATCAATAATCTCACCATCATCCGTGTTCTGCTTCCCGCAGGGTTCATCCTTCTTTGGGCCAAACAGATGGTCCTTCATTGCTTTTTATGGTCTTTTGTTAGGCGGCGAGGAACCCAGCAGGCACACATCTCTGGTGGATGAGTGTGTCACCACTGTCTACAGAGATGTTCAGGTGAGCAGCAAGGTGTTTGATTGTGAAGCAAAACGCGTGTGCAATAAATTTTCTTGCCATTTAACCTGTTGAACAGTTTACACTGGGGTAGTCATATTGAGCAACAGCTGTCAAGGCTGATGATGTAAGGAACTTTAGGTTCTCCCATGTTGGCATGTTGTGTTTTTTGCTGTTAAGTTATACACTGATGGTTTGCGTGCATGCGTGTGTGTGTGTGTGTGTGTGTGAAATCTTATGGGACTTAACTACTAAGGTCGTCAGTCCCTAAGCGTACACACTACTTGACCTCAATTATCCTAAGGGCAAACACACACACACACACCCCATGTCCAAGGGAGGACTCGAAACTCCGCTGGGACCAGCCGCATAGCCTGTGACTGCAGCGCCTTAGACCGCACAGCTAATCCCACGTGGCACTGATGGTTTCATGTGTCGATTTTAAACCATATCCCCAAGACACTGCAAGTGTAAATTCATTGTGACTTCTTCACCTTGAAAGTCGATGAGTCGTCCATCTTGGTCTAAAACATTCTACTCGAGACTGTCTAATTTCTGAACAATTACTGGAAGGTATATGACACTGGCCTGTATCTCAGTGATTTTATAGCCTGGACCAACTGTAAGGAAAAATCCATAGATTATGGGATCAATTTGTCATTCAGATACACGCAGGAAGAGATACACGAATCAGACAATGTATTGCACTCAGTGAGAACATTGTGTTAGTTAGAGGTATTTCTACTGGTTGAGCTGACTCATCAAATTTATCAGGATTTGGTTTCAAATATTGCCCCTTTGAGAAACCTAATAGGGATCCTATAAATGCTTCCTGTTCAAAGTCTGTTGTGTCTTTTATTGTTCTAATTTCAGTGTTAAGCAAATTGAAATTCACACATATCTTGATACCTTGTACAAGCTGTTTTAAATGCACATTCAACTCAAGATTATAAACACCATACATTATATGCACAACTTTAATGATGTGATATTCGGAATGCTGTTTTAGGTTTCTAAACCAGTGATTGTGGCACTCCAGTATCCTTTGCTCAAATTAACTGGTGTAGAAAGTAGAATTGAAGATAAAGTTTTCAGAGTACACCATCACACCTAAAGCTCAGCTGGTGAACAGAAGTATAATGATTCATTTTTGATACATAATTTTTCTTCTTCTTCTTCTTCTTCTTCTTCTTTGTCTTCTTCTTTGCAATTGTCGGGAGTAACACAATACACAAATATCCAGGTGTACATACTGGCACAGAATTTTTGGTGGTGTCGAAAATTGTAGAACACATGATAGCTAGTAAGGTAGAAATTTAATGCTCCCAGCAGGCTTAGGTTTACAAATGAATCAGGTTAGCAAATTCTATTTCGGTTTTTAACATCTGGCACCCACTGAGTTCTTGGTCCTCCTATAACATCTAAATTTTGATTCCATATTTTGATACCGACATAGTCTTAGATGACATATTTCACATAAACACAATATGAAATCTTGCAGCGTCGAACATTTTGACGAATTTCAGCACATAAGTAATGTAACAGTCTGTTGGGTAGGATTATTGACTCTTTTTACTCAACACTAATGAACAATTCTTGTCCATGTCGGTATCGTTTCAGGAATAATTCCTGTACAATCTTCTTAGTAAGCCGTTTGTAAGGAGTATTTACATTTTTCACTGTTCATACAATGGCTGATGACCCAACAGTTGAAAGTCCTGCCGGTATGGGAATCTTGAATGGAAAAATTCCAGCTGGTGTCCGAGGTATCGGTGGAGTTGGTGGCATTATAACTAGTCTTCATATTGTTTTCTCCTTTAGAGTATGTTTAACTGCTAACAATGGAGACTGTATGTCTTTAAACCCTCTTGTGTTTTCTGTAATGGACGGCAAGTGGCATACACAACTTGCATAAATGTATTCCAACACCCAGTTAAAGTTTTTTGGCATTATCTTATCAGTGGCAAATGCAGCAATACATTGTCTGATTCGTGTATCTTCTCCTGCGTGTATTTCAATCTGCAACTTGTTGTTCTGCTTGAACTTAACTTGTGGCATATGAAATATTGTGTTCTCTCAAGTTTTGTCCAACAAATTAATTCTTCTATCAGCATACACTAACATTTCCCAGATTTGCTCCCAGCCAGCAATTGCTATATGTTAGAATGTGTAATTCTACAGGTATCTCGTCAAGAAAGCTGCCACCACCATGTCTGAAGCACTTCCTGCCATACATGCGATACTATTGTATGATCTGATCGATTATGGACCTTGTTATACACAATGTCCATGACATAAATGCAACTCTTGTGTGATGAAGGGAATCCCAGTCTTCAAACAAACTCCTTGCTCACTTGACGCCTTGAAGCACTAACTACGAGAAACACTTCCCTGTAAGTCCTTAGTGTAAAACTTCCTGCTGTTTCGTCACCTCTGTTATCGTTTAAAATTATGTTCAATACTGAATATATGTATGTTGACCAGTTTGATAGATATGGTCTCTCAAATGTAGTTTTGTATTTTGAAATATGAACCAAATCACCTGCATTACATTTATACTTGTATGAATTCAGCATTTTAGTTGACTGTATACAGTATTTAGAAGCCCATTATAATATCATTTGGTTTCATGTTTATTGCTGAATGTATTGTTCAGTTATCCTGTTCAGTTATTTGTGAAAGAATGTTAATCTGTTTGCATGACCTGTGAGATGGAAGAGCACAAACATACAGGTTTTATCATTCTGTTCAAACATACTACAGTACTTGCTTTCATATGAGAGAATGTTAAATAGTCGTGTATCAGTTACTGATCCTGTGATGCCTTGAAAATTTGTATACACATAAAGTAGCATGTATGTATGTATGTCTAGGATCTGCTCCCAAACCCCTGGATCAATTTCAGCCAAATTCAGCACACAAACAGCAAACTTCATGAATATCAGCACTGTGTGGTTTATAACCAGGAGTGCAGAGAGAGGGAAAAAGTTTTTCAGCCCCAAATATGTAGGTTGCCCTGCATCACAGGCATGCTTTGTGGTAGTAGTATTGGACTGTTATATCAATTTAGTTTGCAGGACAGCCTACCTTCAGGGCAATAAATGGTTTTTCTAGCCCTCCAACATGTAGGCTGCCCATTTCAACAGGTGTGTTGTGGGAGTAGCACCAACCTACTGTATCCGTCCCTTTTGCAGAGGCTATATATGTGGATGGACTTGGATGGGAGAAGGTTGTAACGGTTAGTGAAGGGGATTTACAGGAGAGTGGGCAAAAGGGGATGTTTGGGGAGAGAAAGGGGGTGCAGGAAAGAATGAATGGAGACAGCGGTAGGATGAGATTGACAGAGGGAGGGAGTAGGAGATGGGCAAGAGAGGGGAGGTGATGAACAGAAGCAGTGAAGGGAGGTTGATCAGAGAGTGAGTGGAGGAGATGGGTTGGAGGAGATGGCAAAGAATGGGCTAAGGAAGAGAATGGCAGATAGGGGGTGAGAAGGTATAGGCACAGAGGGGAGACAGAGATGGACCAAAAAAGGGGGAAGAAAAGGTGTATGCATTATATGTGACATACATGTATGTGTAGCTATTTATCCCCATATGCTGCAATTGGGCAACCACCTAGTCGACCTCCTTCCCTGTGTTTGTTTTTGTGAATAAGGCCCAAGTGAATTTGAAATATGCATCAATTACCATTGAAATATATTTGATATCGTTATTCTTCTGTGAACATTGCATCATATGTACTAGAGCCACTTACCATAAGCCACCTAAGCGCCGGCCGCGGTGGTCTCGCGGTTCTAGGCGCGCAGTCAGGAACCTTGCGACTGCTACGGTCGCAGGTTCGAGTCCTGCCTCGGACATGGATGTGTGTGGTGTCCTTGGGTTGGTTAGGTTTAAGTAGTTCTAAGTTCTAGGGGACTAATGACCACAGCAGTTGAGTCCCATAGTGCTCAGAGCCATTTGAACCAAGCCACCTAAGCCTCATATTGTAACACACCTACGCAGGAATGTTTTACATGCTTGTTTGTTGCGTTCTCAAATTAGTGTCTTTGTCGTTATTCGATAATGTGCCTTACTCTGAGCTGTGAAATGATTGATATGATTTTATTAATATGAGCAGTATATCCTGCAGTTTTGATCTTTCAAGTAGTCTTCACATTCAACTAATGGTCATCACAATATGTATTCTACAGGGAGGAAACGACCATCTTTTTATGCTCTGCTGAATGTCAATACAACCACCACCACCACCACCACCACCACCACCACCACCACCATGTTTATCTAATATTGATGTGATAATATCCACATTTTTTATTGTGTGAGCTTTTTACTCGACCTGTTGGGGAATTGTGTTTTACACAATAATTCTGCATACATTTTTAATACTTTTGCCACATATTTGTCATCTTTCGAATTATTTCCTTTAACAAACGGACGTCCATTGTCCAGTTATATAAATGTAGTTATAAGAAAACCACCGAGCGTCCAAACGACATCATAAATTTTTCTGTGCCTAATTAGCATATTCGACCCCAACGAATGTACAGTTCGTTCTATGAGTCTTAGACAATAAGAAAACACTGTAAGCTAGCCAATCTCTAGGTGCAAACACTAAAATCGTATACAGTTATCAAGAGAACGTAACGTCGATATTTATATTAACAAATATACATAGGAATAGTTTTAGATACAGTACTTTTTGTTTCTTTCTATAGATAGCGGTGAATTTTTTATTTGTTTCTGCTATTATTCTAATTACAAGCATATCCTCGTCTTTTAGTAAGGACACCGTTACAGCATCGTTCGTTAGATCATACCAGAACCTAAGCAAACACTCCTGGAGATAAAAGTTGATTCAGTACGTTTTCAGGACACGATGTCCTCACAGCTCCTGCCACTTTGCTTTTTCAATAGTAAACAATGAGACTTTCGTTACCTCTTATGAACATTTCGACTATTATAAGCTGATTTATTATTGTTGTGCGTTTAATTATTCACAAATGGAGACTAACTTTTTTTTTCAAATTTGTTTATAATACCGGTTAGCATTATGTGTACGGCTCCCTGTTTCGGCAATATGTTTTGTATTTTTGATTTGTGATCAGCTTTTTAGGACGTTGTTTTCATTCTTACAGATGAACTGCATCGTGGCATTTCTGCTCATAATGTTGGTGGTTGGAACGTCGGAGGCAGCAAGAATCTTAGGCCTGTTCAATTACCCAGGGAAGAGCCACTTCATAATGTTTGAAGCAGTGATGAAGACGCTCGCAGCACGCGGTCACCAAGTCACTGTGTACAGTCACTTCCCACAACCAGCGCCCGTACCTAATTATAAAGATGTCAGTTTGGTTGGTTCCTTACCTATCCTGACTGATGCAATTCCCCTTGAAGCCTATGTTAACAGTGACATCTACTCGTCGCTAGATCTTTTCATGAAGCTATCGTCTGACGAGTGTGACAAAGTATTGCAGTTCCCCGCAATGCAAGAGCTGATGAGGTCGAATGAAACTTTTGATTTGATTTTCACTGAGGTATTCGTTACTGATTGTATGCTGCCATTTGTGCACAAATTTCAGGCTCCAAATATTGCCATGCGTTCTTCTGCTATCATGCCATGGACGTCTGATCGTTTTGGCTTACCCGATAACCCTTCTTACCTACCAATTGAGTTTGGATTAAGTAGTGATCACATGGGATTCTTTGAACGCCTTAGTAATGCGTGGTATTTGGTCTACAGTAAATGGTTCCATAGTAGATATATTGAAGTATCTACGGATGCTGTTGTCATGAAGCACTTTGGCGATTCAGTTCCTCCCTTGGCAGATATAGCAAAAAATACTAGCATGCTCTTTATGAATACCAACCCGGCGTTGACTCCTCCAAGACCCCTCGTACCAGCTGTTGTGGAGATTGGGGGCATACATTTGAAGCCCGCAGGACAACTTCCAAAGGTAAGTTTACGATGTTTGCATGTAGATATTAGCTACACTTTTTCAATTTTATACAGCTGACAATAGGTCATCTTTATACAGGAATACGATATTTAGTTTTTGGTGCACTGCAAGACGAATAAAGCAATTTTTACTATACCGCAGTTGTGTAGTTGACACAGTATCGACTCTTCTTTTCAGTTCAGTAGTACGTTCTCTTCACAGAGTTCTCGTAAGATAGATAGTAAAGATTAGTGCCTATTTTCGTCATGCAAGGACTGTATTTTTACGCTTACATAAGTAAATAAAAGGTATGCAATTAATTTTTTCTCATGCTATTCGTTCATGAATTACGAGAAAGCTAGTAAGTGTGGAACTTTACTTACTTAGAGAATTCACATACGACGCTCTTAATATCTAGTACTCTGGCCTAAATGTGAGGAACAAAGTAAGGTTGCGAACTATGAGACGTGGAACAGCCCTGGAAAAAATGAATAGCGATGTTACACCATGATGCTCACATTCACGCACTTTTTTCTACGTTTATATTTTCGTGTCCATAAACAGATTGAACGTAATCCGTAAAGCAGACTCTCACCAATAAAATGTATGCATTTCAGCGTAGAATTGTGCTTATCGTTTCATCACAAGCAGGGATAAACCCAGGGAACAGTGTATAAAATAACCCACGCCACTCCCAAATAAAGAGCAAGAAGAAATCTTTATAAACGAATACAGTACTTAATAAACAAACGAATTAAAATGTTTGCATTACCCAAAAAGGAGGTGTGGAAATAGTGCTTCTTAGCTTTACATGTTTCGAGATAGTATATGACGAATGTCAGTAGACACCATTCACAGGGAAAGTTTGATTAGGTAGTAAGACCGACTCTGAGCCACCTTAAAAGCATACGAAAGGAGAGCTCTTGAAAACTGAGATAAATTAGTCATATGCCATAAAATTTTTCCTTTGTGTAGCGCTGTGTTCATTGAAACTAAATAATTATTGTAGAAGTTAAACAATAAAAGCAGACCTTCAGAAACATCCAACAAAAATTGTAGTAAAATCGGGAGGTTATGTTCGACGTGTGATAAACACCAGAACAGCAAAAGCTGTTTTGATTATAAGCACAAGGGAAAACTGAATGGCCTTGTCCTTGATGTCGATTACGCTCATGGCAGAAAGTGAAGTCATTTAGTGCCGAGCCGTTCCTCTTTCGCAGCGAGATCTCTCTCGCCATCTACGTCGTTTCGTAGAGTATCATAAGTGAGCCACTTACATTGGTTAAGTTATGAATTAATGAGGGAGGAGCGTCCACTGTAATATTTAAATTTTCTCTGACGTACTGCAATTTTAACCAGATTTCATAGTCATTCGTCAATAGTATGGTTTACCTTGTTACAAGGGAAGCTACCCATCGCAACCCCTTCAGATACACTACTGGCTATTACAATTGCTACATCACGAAGATGACGTGCTACAGACGCGAAATTTAACCGACAGGAAGAAGATGCTGTGATATGCAAATGATTAGCTTTTCACAGCATTGCCTGGTGGAACGTTGTTGTGATGCCTCGTGTAAGCAGGAGAAATGCGTACCATCACGTTTCCGACTTTGACAAAGGTCGAATTGTAGCCTATCGCGATTTCGGTTTATCGTATCGCAACATTGCTGCTCGCGTTGGTCGAGATCCAATGACTGTTAGCAGAATATGGAATCGATGGGTTCAGGAGGGTAATACGGAACGCCGTGCTGGATCCCAACGGCCTCGTATCACTAGGAGTCGAGATAACGGGCATCTTATCCGCATGGCTGTAACGGATCGTGCAGCCACGTCTCGATCCCTGAGTCAACAGATGGGGACGTTTGCAAGACAACAACCATTTGCACGAACAGTTCGACGACGTTTGCAGCAGCATGGACTATCACACTCGGAAACCATGGCTGCGGTTTCCCTTGACGCTGCATCACAGACAGGAACGCCTGCGATGGTGTACTCAACGACGAACCTGGGTGCACGAATGGCAAAACGTGCGCGGTGAACGCACATTGGAAGCATGTATTCGTCATCCCATACTGGCATATCACCCGGCGTGATGGTATGGGGTGCCATTGGTTACACGTCTCGGTCACCTCTTGTTCGCAATGACGGCACTTTGAACAGTGGACGTAACATTTCAGATGTGTTACGACCCGTGGCTCTACCCTTCATTCGATCCCTGCGAAACCCTACATTTCAGCAGGACAATGCACGACCGCATGTTGCAGGTGCTGTACGGGCCTTTCTGGATACAGAAAATGTTGGACTGCTGCCAGCACATTCTCCAGAACTCTCAGCAATTGAAAACGTCTGGTCATTGGTGGCGGAGCAACTGGCTCGTCACAATACGCCAGTCACTACTCTTGATGAACTGTGGTATCGTGTTGAAGCTGGATGGGCAGCTGTACCTGTACACGCCATCCAAGCTCTGACTCAATGCCCAGGCGTATCAAGGCCGTTATTACGGCCAGAGGTGGTTGTTCTGGGTACTGACTTCTCAGGATCAATGCACCCAAATTGCGTGAAAATGTAATCACATTTCAGTTCTAGTATAATATATTTGTCCAATGAATACCCGTTTATCATCTGCATTCCTTCTTGGTCTAGCAATTTTAATGGCCAGTAGTGTATAGTGGTACAATGGCCCAGTGGATAGCCCGTTAAAAACTGAACACAGGTCAAGCATAAAAACAGGAAGAAGGTATACTGAACTGTGGAAAAAGAAGCAAAATGGAATCAGTGAACGGCCCAAACTTAAGATGTCCAAAATGAAGCGACGGTAAATAGCCGCGGAGTCGTGGTTATGTGGGACCGGTGTTGGATTGCGAAGGGGAAGATCCGTGTTCAAATCTCCTTCGTGCCCCAGTTTTTTTATTCACAAGATTATGAACGGACCGTCTGGTCATTGATGCGTCTATTCCCTGTATTCAAACTTGTATTTGTCTCGTGTTATAACGTCCGTTCGCAACAAGGAGGTGTAAGGAAGGGACATCCAGACGTACGTACCTCCTATTTGGGCTATACAAGTACGACATGTTATGACTCTTACGTTCCGTCTTGTAAGTTTTGACTCTTGAATTTCTTTGTTGTAACAGAGTTCTCACCTGGTTATTTTTTTATTTTTGTTTTATTTCTGTGAGAGGTCTATGCAGCATCTCGCCTGCTCTCACTGTTCATCGTATTTACGAGTACTTGCGACGGTAATATATTTTTACCGCTTGAGTCATATTCTGTAACCAATTTATAGTATCACAACTGTCAAGACTACAGAAGGAGACCAGATACGTCAATCACCGGACGGGAAATTCACAATTTTGCGAAAAAACTGGGGCACGAGGAGATTTGAACACAGACCTCCCGCTTTCCAGTCCAACAACGTGACTACGCAACCACGACGCCGTGCTTCTCGTAATTCGCTCCATGTTGCACGTCTTGAGGTTGGACTGTTCACTGTTTCTAGTTTGATTTTTTTTTTCACAGGTCAGTTCAGCTTCTTCCTGTTTTCACGGGTGATCTGTGTTCAGTTTATGGCGGGCTGTCCACTGGGCCATTTTACTACTAAATCCGAGGGGGAGTCTCCAGCTCAGGCCGATGTCTCGTGTAATGGATCATCCCACTCTAGTCTACGGATAATTCTGACACAGTACATCCATGGTAGCACAAAAAGTACTCTTATTAGGGCAGACATAATGTCTATAGAGAGACGCAGCAACCGATGGAAAATTTTAACTGGTTCTTTATTTCAGTCACGGTGCCAATTATAGCATGTATCAACCTTATTAATATCTATAAAAATGGAACAAAGATGACAGGTGTACAGAAAGAGTCAAGCGATCTTGTTATTTGTTTAAATGTATACAGCCGTTGGAAATATATGCTCTGCCTGACAAAAAGCTGAAGCACACAGAAGGTGGGGAACAAACGAAATGAAACTTCACAGGTCTAGAAGGTATGTGATGTTATTTCTGTGCTAACAAAATCGAATCACATTAAAACTAGCTTATCAATATAGCGTTGCACCCTGTCTGGGCTCGGTGCAGGAGCCTGTGCTGTTGGGAAGGGTGTCATAAGGCAAGCTGGTCCACAACGGTTGTAAGTGGTCCGTGACATCTTGGATGCAGGCACTGGGACGCAATTTATGTCCGAGCTGGTCCCATACACGTTGCATCAAGGATAAATCATGGAAATTTGCAGGGCACGGGAGTACATCAACGTCACGCAGACAGCACATAGAGGCACGTGCCATGTATTGGCGAGCATTTTCCTGCTGGAAAAAGACACTATGATCCTTTCGGATTAGAGGTAACACATGGCGGTGCAGGATGTCTGTGACGTACTGTTTGGCCGCCAGAGTTCCCTCAGTCACAACTAGCCGTGACCTGAAGTCAGAAAATGATTTCTTCCGAGGTCGCCGCCTTACTCACCGACGATGGTCATCTGGGACAGTGCAGAACCACGCTCCATCGCTGAACACAGTGCGTCACAATTCATCAGGTGTCCGTGGTTCCCGGTACGGTCACCACTCCAAACGCAGCCGTTTGTGTTGTGTTGTTAACACCATCCTATGCACGGGATGATGATTCCCTACTTCAAATGTTGCTAGCTCTGGCCAATGGTGTGAGATGACACAGAAGGTTTGGGGAGTCCATTTCTTGTTCTCGGATGACAGGCGCGGATGTGATGGGGTTACGATGTGCTTGGTGCAGAATACGTCCATCATCCCTTAAGGCGGCCGAACGTTGTAGATCGGAGACTTGACGACGAGTACTATGCCTGGCTTCACGTCCGCATGCTGTCGAGCACCAGGCCACAATCATATTTGAATACCGCACAAATATCGAGACTGTACGATCCGCCAAGGCCGCCGAATGGAGATCCACAATGAGGCCCCTTCCAAGGGCGGTCAGGCGCTGACAGTGCTGTGTCACGTATGTACGTGGCATATAGTGGTCCTTAACACATATCACTCAACATATGGACGCTCTTGACGCTTCTTATATACGCTGCCAGGCTTGGTAACAGCACTAAACATGAGCTACACTAATGCACTTTGGTGGTTGTTCTACCTCTCACAGAAAATCGCAACTATAACCATTAACATAAGCCGTCTGTTGTGTGTACATGTACGAGTTACACCGACATACGACCATGTCTTGTGAGTGCTTCGTTTCTTGTTGGGCAGTCTATATTGCCCAGCAGGGCGAAGTGATTATGTGGGCAGAGTGGCAGTATCGTCGTTTCTACGCGCGAGGTCAGGGAGGAGCGGCAGTAACAGCGAACGCTCAAGAGGTTGGACAAAAATAAGGAAACACCAGAAAAACAACAGATTACCATGCCTAATAGGAAGTGGGGAAACCACTGCCATTCAAAACAGGTTTCACTCGCTTCGGAACGAGTACATACAGGCCCCGTACAGTTGTCAAGGGAATCTTACAGCGTTCTTCTTGCAAAATAATGACACGTTCTTGTAACGATGATGTAGGTGGATAGGGATCACGTACCCTTCTCTCCAAAGTAGAACACAAATGGTCAATAATACGGAGTTGTGGTGACTGTGATGGCCACTATAGAGGCGACATTTCATCCTCGTGCTCACAAAACCTATCCTGGACGATGAGAACTCAATGAACAGGGACCATGTTCTCTTGGAACACAGCATCACCACTGGGGAACATGGAAACCATGAAACTCGTGGAATGTCACGATATGGCTGCCCGAGTTCCACTCTTGAGACGTAAACTCGGTCAGAAGTTGGAATTAGTACGAAGCAAGACTCGTCCGATCAAATGACTTTTTTCCATAGCTCCATAGTGCAGGTTTTATGGCTTCGGCACTATGTTTTCCTGTTACAGGCATTTGCATCACTGGTGAGTGGCTTTAGAATTCAGCTTACACTGAAATTCCCTGCTCATTGAGCAGTTGCGCTGTTTCGTTGCTGACAGGGTTCGCGAGTGCGTCATTCAACTGTGCACTGACTTTTGCAGCTGTCGTCCTTTTTTTTTCGTGACAGTCGTCTTCAGAGTCCTTCGCGATCACTCAACACACTTCCGTCCGCGTTATGACTTAGCGGATGAAGATTTTCCGCTTTTCCTGTAAGCGTACGAATCTTCGATACGGTGCGTCTTGAAACACCGAACGCTCTGGCTGCCTTGGTCATGAAAGCACCCACCATATGAACAACAACAATTTTCTTATATTCGAATTCACTCACAAGGGCAGGGCCTCAGATACGGCCAACCTATTGGGCTCATATTTGGCAGGTCACTTGTGTACAGCCTAAAACGAAAGACTAAAATATTTGGCTCAGCATCCTCCACCTCCTCCCACCCCCAACCACCGCCACCCATGATTTTGAGAAAACCACCTCTAAAATTCATGAGGCACAATCGAATTAAAATTGACGAGATCGACAGATAAGTAAAAACTCAGCATCTGGCTGGAAGCAGAGAACCTTTTTTCGATTCCCAAATGTGTTCTGCAGTTGCTTTTAATTAGTACTTTTTCCTTATCGAAATTGGTGGGAATGGAAAGATTAATCAAGTGAGTAAAACAAAGAATCATAACAAAGTAGCCGAAGAAAATCCTCAAACAGCTTGGATTAGTAAAGAATTAAAATTTTAATCGAGGTCACCTTACAAGAGGTCTTTCACTCAATCTTTTACATGTGCTCACTTTCCTTCTAGCAGTTGCATAAATGGTGCATCTCTTCTTAACATTCGAAGCAAATATATGCGCAGTGTCAATAAAATCTAATGAATGGAGTCTTCGCGCAACTACATTGTTTCTTCTGAAGATTTGTCTTTAAACAGACATATTTCTTTCTCGGTAATTAATATCGTACGACAACATCGCCTGAAAAATCGGTGCTAGCAGTCGATCTTGAATTGTGCTGTGAATGGTTATTGCATCCGCGCTTTTGGGATTCCAAAAGAAAAATGCAGTTTTGAAGCCTCTAAAGTAAGTTTGTCTCGCGCCTGGCTATAAACAAGCGTCGTGCGGTCCGGTGTCTGTGGTCTCTCGTGACGAATTCATAGCAGTATTACTCGGAATTATTTTCATACAACGAACCTTAAAATTTTAACCCTTCATAAATCCAAGTTGTCTGAAGAATATATCCGCCTTCTTTGCTGTATTCCTTATTGTTTGCTTACTAACCCTCCTATTCGTAGTAATTTTGAAACGGAAAAAGTACAAATAAAAGACTACAGAATGCTTTTGTTGAACAGCGTTTTATAATAACATAAGGGTCAGTCGTAAACATTTCTTTTCGTTTCCGGACCACATACGAACATGGAAAATGCTAAATTTTCAGTTGTCTATCGATCCAGTAAATTCAGAGTCGCTTGTGTGTCACGATCTTTAGAGGTGGTTTTCTCAAAAATGGTGAAGTGGAGGGGGTTGAGCCAAAATATTTTAAGTGTCTTTCATTTTACGCTGTACACAATCGACCTGCCACATATGAGGCGAATAGGTTGGCCGTATCTGAGGCTTTCTCGCTGTTAGCCCGACGTAATGCACTCACAACTGCACATAACATTGTTCTGACCGCGATTGACACTTGCAATGTATTGAGGTGCCGTTCGTCGCGAAATACAACAGCGCAATCTGCAGACTTGGCTATCATCTACATTCACGTGCAGGCGTGTATTTATCATGTGGTTTTCATATATATATATATTTTTTTTCATTCTCCGTACAAGTAGAGCACTGTCAACATGCACAAGCGCTCCGCATAGCATAACGATGACACATTGTCTGACACTTTTGTTCGATTGTACTTCATGCTCACTATCACGATGGCAACATTATTTGCAGTTTAATATGTAAGAATTCATGTTTCCTCTGAATTAAACCAATGACCGCTTCAATTCTGAAGTTTCATTTTTCCGTACAGTGTGACTTTTTTCAAACAATGTCGTCTCATTCTCATACCTGATGACTCGTTTAGTCTGACACCTTTGAAAACTTGCTGGTACCGCATGGGGAGCTAATGCTCATGTATTAAAATCCACAGTCTTTGGCCTATCATATTCTGTTGTTGAATACTTCTATTCCATATGGATCAACAGTGCTCGCACTGACGAAACAATTTTTTGCGGTTTCCTACATACTTTGAAGTCCAGGTCCGTGAGTAACAAGCTGTGAAGTTTTCGCAAAGTTGATATTTCGTTGCATTGTTCATAACTTCGCAGAAGGTGTTACCTAATAACACATTTATCCACAACGTCAGTGAGATATTTATTGGATGCTCTTTGCTTCTTCTTCTTCTTCTTCTTTAGAGTAGATTATGAATGAATGCCACTCCTTTCAGCATAGTCCCGCTCCTGCCAGAATTTGCACACAATCGACTTTACCGACTTAGCGTTTAACTTGTACGCTCCGTCACCTACTCCTCCAGCACTTCCACTCTTTTCTTTTTCTCATCGCCATTAAATTTAAGGACTTTAACAGCAAGACGCCATGGTTGCCTGCGAGGGCAATTGGAATGTGGCACCAGTCTGTACTTAGACAAGTGTGCCAGTTAGTTCCCGTTACGGCCTGTCCTCTTCGTAGAGTAATATGCAGGGTGTAAAACAACTACGTATATAAAACTTTAGAGTGTGTAGAGAAAGTAAAAGAAACTTTTTGTGTGACAAATGCCAGAGATCCGCTAGAATCCATGAAGATTTTAACGCTAGTGGTTTTCAGAGACAGTGTTCAAACTGCTGTATGACGAATATTGTTTTAGAGCTCTTGCTGAAAATGTCGTCTGTTTACATTAATGCACAACTGACATCTGTACGCTGATAATTCTCTAACAAATGTGGATAGGTGGTCCAATTCTATGAAACTGTGGGTCCTGAATTTCACCTGTGCAACAGACAGACAAATTACAAACCAGAAGTCGGATTCAGAGACCAAGTCTTGCCCAACTACAGTACACCAAAATTCCTACGGACAACACTAGATACAACTCTAACTTAAAGGTAGCACCTTTTAAATGCAGCTGCTCAGGTCAATGCAAGAAGTAACATTTTTCAAAACCTTGCTGGTACCGCATGGGGAGCTAATGCTCATGTATTAAAATCAACAGTCTTTGGCCTATCATATTCTGTTGTTGAATACTTCTATTCCATATGGATCAACAGTGCTCGCACTATGAAGAAAGACATGCAACTCAGTCAGGCAACGTGAATAATTACAGGATGTATTAGGAGTACAAAAACACCCTATGGTTTCCTGTTCTCATCAGTATTCCAACTCCAGCTCCAAGGAGATCAGTAGCTCATCAGGTCTGAAACAACGTTCAGAAGGACCTTCAGCTAACCATTCATTGAGATATTGCATAAACAGAACACCAACGCTTGAAATCAAGGAAACTGTCGTGGCGCATAGCAATCAATCTTGTAGGGTAGTCTTTCACTGTCAGCCATTCATGGGAAATCCAGTGGAAGCAGTCATCTTTGGTCGACAGACAGCTAGTCGAGAACCCTTCCATGCGGGTACAAGCATTCCCTCTAGACCTCAATGGAGGGTTGCGAACCGGATTCGAAGCGCACAAGACAGATGTGGCTACCTAATGCTATAGTGGGGATGGGCTAGCTCTGCAAACTGTGATTGTGATGCCTCCGTATAGTCAATCTACCGTGCCGTTGCTGATTGTCCTCTTCGAACGTACAAACGAAAGATAATGGTCAAATGTAGCGATCGAATGGATAAGGACTCTAGATCTGTAGATGGTAAGATTATACGAGCTTGTGATTGTGCATATTTGTCCACAAATGTTGTAAAATATATATATATATATATATATATATATATATATATATATATATATATATATATATTCATTATATGACAAATAAAAATTGTCTAACACACTCAGAATAGTCAGGTGTTTCACCAATAACGGCTGCAACTTCAGCCAGACGAGCAACTGGCTCTTCTTGGGTGTCTATGGGTGTCTTATACATCAAGCGCCTCATGTGCGTCCACAACAGGAAATCCATAGGAGTGAGATCATCAGGACGTGGTGGCCACGATACTGCCCAGCCATTCCGAATCCAATAATTTGGAAAAAAAATTATCTAAATTTTCTCCGACATCGCGGAAATGTGTGGGGGGCCCCGTCAATCTTGAACCACTGTATGGAGTGTTTCCAAATTACACCGACGAGAGGGAGGATATTACCAAATCATATTCCGGATGCAGTTTCCTATCCTCATTTTGTTCCTCAAGACACCTTCTACATCCTCTCGAAGTTTGTAGATGTAATTACGTAACATCCTATAGTTGCCTGAGTGCTAGTGGTTCATGCTCCAACATTTCCGGTAGTAATTCGCGGAGAAAAATATGGTGATTTCCTCCACTGGCCGTGTAAAGCAGAAGATACGACCTAACCAGATGGTTGTGAACGATACTATCCCGCTCATTTATGATAAATCTCTGTTAATGATGAAGCACACGAGCTGCCTTAGGATTTTCCATCTCCAAGATGTGGATGTTGAATATTCCTTCTCTTGTGAAGGCAGCCTTGTTAGTAAACAAAATACATGTTTGAAGTCAGAGATGTTCATAGTTTAGTGTAGAGACCACAGGCAGAATTCCCCGTGCTGGAGAAAGTCGTCAGCAAACAGTTTTTACAACTTATGATACTAGAATGGTTGCATGCCCGTCTCAGACAGGGCACTCCATACATGCTTGGCTAAGGACCGTCTGCAGATGCTGGGGTTGTCCTCATTTCGCTGTAACACAGCTTCCTTAAAGTGAACGGTTCGCACACTGCGAGGTCTACCTATTTCCCATTCTAAGGCATCATCATTCACGTAGACGGCCATCAAGTCTTTGAAAAAATGGTTCAAATGGATCTAAGCACCATGGGGCTTAACATCTGAGGTCATCAGTCCCCTAGACTTAGAACTACTTAAACCTAACTAATCCAAGGACATCACACACATCCATGCCCGAGGCAGGATTCGAACCTGCGACCGCAGTAGCAGCGCGGTTCTGAACTGAAACGCCTAGAACTGCTCGGCCACAGTGACGGGCCAAGTCTTTGAAGCGAGATGTAATTTGCGTGCTCGATGTTACATCATGGGTCCCCATAAATGCGATGCATGGCAGCTATCCCTGTTCGAGTGTAAAGAACCACCAAGAATCCGTAAACATCAGTAAATACTTTCATGTAAACACAGCATGAAGAATGAGAATATAATTGTTTATCAACGTACGTGGACACTGCTAGAAGTAATAAAACCTTGCCCTTCCTAGCAATATGACGTAACTGTATTGAAAATCAGATTCCATTGTAAACGTGTTGCATACGAGGTGGTCAAGACAATTGTGAACATTGTTCTCAGGGTAGCCCAGTATCAAACTCTTCAATGAACCCTAGTTAGTAAACAGTGCACTTGTGACATTTACGTCACATAACATGTTTATGTAAAGATGGTTCATAATTGCCGAAACGGGTGATCGCTGTATTGAATCGCAACCGCGACTGAAACAAATAATGAGTTAATAATTAAAGCGGCAGTTACAAAAGTGATTTTGGTGTAACAGACTCGTGTCAACATCTCATTTGAACTATTTCTGTTCAGGAGGATATCTGACGACTTAGAGGTCGTAAGTGCATTCACATGAGCACATATTACTTACTCGTGAATTCACATATATACCATTTTATTCCGATACAGGACATTCAGAAATTCATGGACGAGGCTGAACACGGAGTAATTTACTTCACATTTGGCTCAACAGTGAAAACACAAGACTTACCAGAATCAAAACGGAAGGCGCTATTGGAAGCCTTCGCAGAGCTCCCCCAGCGTGTCGTGTGGAAATGGGAGACGGACACGCTACCTGGACAGCCGCCCAATGTTTTAATACGCAAGTGGCTGCCACAGTACGAGATATTAAGTAAGTAAACGGTGCACGTACTTTTCAGACAGTGTACCGTTATTTAAAGTAATTTAAGTGGATTTTTTGTCTGGAATATATTATTGACGGTGCCGTTGCAGAACAACAATTATGTGACCTTTTATGAATTACTATACTTGTTCAAGCCAAAAGAGGGAAAATATTTGTCAACTTATTCTCTTTTTTGTTAATAGGCCACCCCAAAATGCGACTGTTCATTACACATGGAGGTCTGATGGGTGCAGTAGAAGCAATTACCAACGGCGTGCCACTGCTGGGAATACCTCTGTTTGGGGACCAACCGGTTAATGTTCAAATGTTTGTAAGGAGGGGTATTGGATTACACCTCGCTTACAAAGAAATATCAAAGAAATCAGTCCTGGAAGCCGTGAGCACCATACTAAATGACCCTGGGTAAGTCCGATACACATCACACGATATCAAATGTTTCTTCGGTAGCTCTGTGCATTAATAGTAGCGAATGGTATTAAATACAAGTTAAGGCTGTTGGAAAAGGGCACTACGAGCTTTTTGGAGCACACAATGGACTGACTTTTCGCGTAAAAGCATGATTCTGGGAGACCCTATTCGTACTACGTTTCTTCACTTGAATTATATCAATTATCGTTCTGTTACCGAACTTGATTTGAGTTGTAATGAACTGTTTTAAAGTCATACCAAGTTGTTCACGAATAACAGACAGTACGATTTCAGAGACATTTAGCACATTAAATGTGTGCGAAATTCTGGAAACGATCAGGGAATTTAGACTGGAATCGCAGGTTGAGAATAAACGTCATTTTCAGGAAATGCTGAAGAGCAAATTTAAACAACTGTATTTCAGATGAGCTGAAAAATACTGTTCCTTTTATAACTCCAGTGTTTTACTTTGTTGTTATAATTCTTAGACCTTAGATTGGTTTGATGCTCTACTTCTTACAATTACGCGTGTATCACTTTACCTCTGCGTAGGTTACTATGTAATATGTCTTCGTCCATCAGTGGGATATAATCTATTCTTTATCTGCTTCTGTAGCTGTTTCTCTACATCGCTCTTCAGTGTAAAATTAACTGCTTCTTAATGCCACAAACAAATCTTCAAAACTCTTTTTTCTTCTTCTGGTAACTTAGTCCTGTAGACACACAGATTTTTCTGTATTTTATTTCATACATTGTGAGTTTATTCAGTTGATAATATCCTGTTGGAACAGTAAATTGTAGTATGTTACCATTTTCTTGTTCTATGGCCCATATAGTGCCAAAAAATTTGTTGTACAGAGGTATGGATTCAGAAACTTATTTCTTAATTACCTAATGAGGCAACATTATTATGGAGACAAAAAATTTCAACAACTATGTTATTATTATTATTTACATTTTATGGCCTTCATTGGACTACTCTAGCCAACGTTGTACAAAGAATTTTCCAGTTTTCTGTCAGCCCAGTACTTTTTCATTCTCTCGGATCTTATCCTTCATTTTTCATAGGAAATCACCCTTCCTATTGTCTGTTTGCTGATTCTCGTTAGCAGTCTGGGTTGATTGTCTGTGAGTTTCCTGGTTTTGTCAGTTTTGTTTCTTAGGTCTTCCAATGTAATCTGTAGCTCATCCATATCTTCTTTGATTTCTGTAATCCACTTAATGTTGTACTTACTATTCCACAATTTTTCTATTGTTCTCCTGATGATCCTGTTCTCCGGTGTTCTGATTAGATGTCCAAAAAATGAAATTAGTTTCTTGCTGATTGTACTCATTACCAGTTCTATTTCCTTGTAGACTGTTTCATTTGTAGCTACTCTCCAGTGTCCATCTTTCCGGTACGATTTGTTGATGCACACTCTGATGATTATTCTCTCTATTTTGAGTATTTTGTCTATTTGTGCAGTGTTAGTGGTTTCACTTGCATATGTTATTTCTGGTTGAGTGACTGTTTTGTAGTGTTTTAATTTTGTTGCTATTGACAGGCTCTTTTTGTTGTAGGTGTTCTTGGTGATATATTGTAGTGTAGTCAATTTGTTTATTCTGTTATGCCATGTTGGCTTTTCATTGAGGTTATATGTTATGATTTCTCCCTGATATTTAAATTTATCTACACTTTTGATTTCTAGGTTTCCTATGCCAATTTTGTTTATGCGTGGTGGGTCAGTTAACATGATGTCTGTTTTTTTTCAAAGGATATTCCATGACCAATTTTCTGTGCTATTTCCTGCAGTGAGATAACCTGTTGTTTGGTTTCCTGAATACTGTTGGACAAGGGGGCAAGATCAACCTAGTCAGTTTAAACTTATTTTATCTTTGGGTCTTCCAATTTGGATGTTCTTTGGGTTAATCTTGTACCATTCCCTCATGATGTATTCTAAAGCACAGTTGAAGAGCAGAGGTGCCAAGCAATCTCCTTGTCTTAAACCTGTTTTTATGATGAATGGCTCAGAGAGTTCCCTCTGAACTTGACTTTTGATACAGTGTTGGTTAAGGTGAGTCCTATTAATTTGATTAATTTTGTATGGAGCCCGGAATTTCATAAGATTTTTAACATTGAAAGTCTATGGATAAAGTCATACGCTTTTTTGAAGTCCGCGAAGGTTATTACAAGAGGTTTATTTCGTTTGTTGTAATACGCTATGGCTAATTTTAAAGTGATGATCTGTTCTGCACAGCTTCTCCAAGATCTGAAGCCTCCTTGGTATTCACCCAATTCTCCCTCTAGTTGCTCTTTGATCCTCTTGTATAGGATTCTGGAGAAAATCTTGTATGTGCAGTCTAAGAGAGTGATACCTCTGTAATTATCTGGTTTGCTTTTATCTCATTTTTTGTGGAGTGGGTGGATTATGGCTGTTGTCCAATGTTTGGGAAACTTTTGTGTTATCCAGATTTTTGTTAGGGCTATGTGTAAGGATGTTCGAACTGTATCACTGGCATATTTCCACATTTCTGCAAAAACTTGGTCTTCTCCGCACGTCGTATAATTTTTCGTCTCTCGAACTGTTAACACCTTGTCTTCGAAGTGGTTGCCTCTTTCTCAGTCTTTTATTAGTTATCAGCCAACTACATGTACTAGGAGTAAAGCTACCTCAATTCTTTCATCTAATTCTCTTTGTTACGTTCCAAATAGCATTGTGCCATGTGGGAGTGACTGTCTGGACAAATTCACATACATGGACCTCATTTCACACTTCTTGATTACATGAATCGTGGAATAAGTTCAATTAATTGACAAAAATATGATTAAATGATTTGAAATTACGAGATTTTTCCATAGTGTATCAACTTAACAACAAGACTTTGCTACTAATTTATCACGATAATCGATCACACATTTTTCAAAGGAACTTTTTATTCAAATCTGTTGACCTGTAAAATCACTCTGCTTAATCGAAACATAACTGATACAACGTCTTTAAAATACCTACAGTGTTTAATATTTTTTGTGTGGGATCTAAAATTTAAAAAAACCTCTCTCACACTGGCCTGATTTGGCTTCACTGATCAGAATAGTAAAAACATGCGTATATTAAGGGAATTTTCATTCACAAAGCAGGCTTATCACATTCACACAGTTCAATACTGTTCTATCCTGATTAAATTGAGCTTAACTTGAATTCCACAAGGCAGTGAAGCAATTTGGAAGTCTCGGTGCGACGAAAATTGTCAGTCGATCTCCTGAAAACATTTGTAATAATTATTAACTTTCGGTGATCACATGGGGAAGACCGGAGATCTGCTGGTAAGACCGTGTTAGCCTATTTATTTGAAGTAAAAGACTGGATATCTTGAGCATACAAAACGGCAGGTTCGTCCAATGTAAATCAGACGTTCCCCACTGATCCCGTGCAACACAGCGTAGTAAGCAGACACTGTCAATAATAATCAGTTAAATAATACGCGAACACACGTACTTTAGCTTAGTTCATGTATTAAATTCCTTCTCATACAGAATCTCATCAAGATAGCGACTAGCTCAACAATACATACATATAATCCTCGTCCTTTCACGGCTAATCCTCAAGCACTCCTCATTATTTTTCATAAGAGAAAATGTAGATAGCAGAGAAGCTATTCCATGGAGTAAATGGACGCTCCAAGGAATAATAGGGCTTGAAACTACTTTGCTACTTTGCATTGATAATCATCGTATATTAAAGTTTAGGAATCGGTAAGATAAGAAGAGATATTTCGAGATATGTACTGAGTTATATAATTTATAAAATTTCTGAAAATATCGCGGAGAGACCGCTGCAAGAGACATTACAAGTGGATTCTATTCACATAGCCTGGTGCTAGAAAGTAGAGCTGGTACAGTGTGAAATCAAATTTCATTCCTCACACAAGTGCACTGTGTTACATCATTGTTATTCAACTACCTACACACAAGTAGCATGGTGTTACATGAATTGTTATTATAAAAGTTGTGAGGTGTCAGTTGAACAGCTTAGCTTACCCCTGAGATTCTACAGACTCTATCCCCAGTGACCTACAATGATAGATAAGTCTCCATAAGATCATGCGATTTAAAGAAAAGAAGGTCGTGTAACAGACAATGGCTTATTGAATTAAATTACCAGGGTTGGCCTAATTATGCATGAAAATATAGTGTACGCATCTCACAGGTATGTATTGATAACAGGATTCATCAAATTAGGAAAAGAAACTAAAGGCAGCTATAAAAGTTTGTTTTATTACTAAAAGATATCAAAAATGTTTATCGATTGAATCGAGAATACAATCAATTATGAAGGGAACAAGGGATTAAAATCATGCACGATAGTCGTGGCCCAGATGGTTGGATACATGGTAGAAACAATGTGAATTTATGTTTGAGAATATGACCAATGATTGCAGAGTAGGTGCAGCTAACTGGCTTTGAAAAGTAGATCAGCAAAACGAAACTCTGACGAAGCGTAAATGACTTCACACTTGCCTCATCTAAAGGAATGCAAATATGGGCCATGCTGACCACTGGGATGATGTATGAGAGCAGAGTATGGTTGCGTTAATGACTGAGAATTCAAAGTTCGCCCCGGCATCTGAGTTCTGTTGTAAGTTGGAGACATATCACTCAATAGCTCTAAGACCAAGTGTAATACTTCAAGCTCTGTGATGACGTATCTTGTGCAATGACTCTGGGACAAGTGCCCTTCTTACTCTCCTCCACAAAATTTAGTCTGTTCTGCCAGCATCGGAATCTTGTCAGCCAGCAACAACAGACCTTGCAAGTTCCAATCAATGATAATTTCATAAACATGCTAACAAATCCCCTGCTCTTAAGACTATACAGTGGTTAACCAGTGAAGTACATTTCTCCCTTGGAGTGGCGTAAGAGGCAGAAAATCTCCCCCTCTATGCAACAGATTTTTATTTAAGGTCAATGACAAGGCGTGCACATACACAAATGTGCACTCTCGCCCCTGCTACCAAAATAATTCGTATCAGCCAATCAGAGAACTCATTACTAACTTTTGAACAAAAATTCCAGATGGCCTCCTTCTGGGCTAACAATTGGCCCCACACTAGCAGCATCATGTTTTCTCCTGACTTTCGGATCGTTATCTCGTTGTAAATTCCGGTAATTCATTTGAAAAAGGTTTTTGATGTGATTATGGCCGCGCGACGGGAATTAACAGTCTTTGAACGCGGAATGGTAGTTGTTGAACGACTGATGAGACATTCAATTTAGAAAAGCTTTAGGGAATTCAATATTCCGAGTTGCACGGTCTCAAAGAGTGTATCAAGAATACCAAATTTCAGGCAGTACCTCTCACCGCGGACAACGCACTAGCTGACGGCCTTCACTTAACGACTGAGAGCAGCGGTGTATGTGTAGAATTGTCAGTGCTAAATGCCAAGAAATTCCGTGTGAAGTAACCGCAAAAATCAACGTGGGACGTACGGCGAACCTATCCGTTAGGACAGAGCCGCGAAGTCTGGCGTCATTGGGCTGTGGCAGTGGACGACCGACGTGCGTGATTTTGCTAACAGCACGACAACGCTTACAGCACCTTGTCGTCTGGACCCTAGACGGCTGGAAAACCGTGGCCTGGTCAGGTGAGAGCCGATTTCAGCTGGTAAAAGCTGATGGTAGTGTTAGAGTGTGGCGCAGACCCCACGAAGCTGGTGATGGCTCCATAATTATGTGGCCTGTGTTTACATGGAATGGGCTGTGTCATTGACTGGAAATGGTCATGTTCGGCTGCTTGGAGAACATTTGTAGCTATTCATGGACTTCATGTTCCCAAACAACGATGGAATTTTCATGGGTGGCAATGCGCCATGTCACTGGGCCACAGCTGTTCACGATTGGTTTGAAGAACATTCTGGACAGTTTGAGCGAATGATTTGGCCACACAGATCGCTCGACATGAATCCCATCGAACATTTATGGGATATATTGAGAGGTCATTTTGCGCACAAAATCCTGCATCGGCAACACTATCGCAGTTATGGACGGCTATAGAGGCAGTTTGGCTCAATATTTCTGTAGGGGACTTCCAACCACTTGTTGAGTCCATACCAGGTCGAGTTTCTGCACTATGCCGGGCAAAAGGCTGTCCGGTACGATTTTAGGAGGTATCCCATGACTCTTGTCAGGTATAAAGCGCTACAGCTGTAGGCCTGCTGATGTGCTTGAGGACTCGAGTGCGAACTTACGGCGTTGGCCCGTAACGCATCTCGCCGACCTTTTCTAGATACAAAGCTAAGTGACATGGCGTATGTGAGCCTCGACAAGTTGCAAAGAAACAGACCAACTGTCTCTTCTCGTGTAACGACCAGTATCATCGGAACAGGTACTTCCCCTTCTCCAATCCTTGGTCTGAAGATGTACAATGGAGCACTTGCTCTCGAAAGTTTAAAATTATTCGTATTTGTATGTTTTCTGTACATGTTTCTCGTTTTCGTAACACCAGCTGTGTCCGAGATACGTCATTCCATTGACTAGGAACCAGAGTGAGAACTCTCTACGCTTGGTTCCATTCATATGTTCAGTACACCGCAGTAAAACACCAAGGTCTGGATGTGGGAGCCAGTGACAAGAACAGCACCAGCTTCATAGCATAAACTGTGTAGCCATCGCTAAATAGTCTTGGAGCAAACACTAATGCCTGAGGTACTACAAAGATATGATACAGTTCGTGAACATGCATTACAGCCCTTGTTTTCATCATTTGATCTGTATAGTAATCTGTTCCATGTGCTAACCCCTTCCAATACAGCTACAGTGGACATGCACAATATTTTCTTCCGTATGAGCAGGTTTGAGGTCAAACGGGGTTTGGTATTATCATCGCACTCGCATTAGTGGCAACATTTTAACCTTTCTCAGACTGACCTACTATCTTTCACGACCGTTGTTGGTTATAGGACTCCTTATTAAGTTTCTTAGAATAAAAATCCGCTACACTTGCCAGTAGTTTCTTAATTTATTGCACGACCGGTTTCGAAGCCTAAAGGTACATCTTCAGGTGCCACCAAATAACTGTAAAAACACAAACTTGCGGTGGTCGGGCCAGTCAGTCATGGAGTGTATCGCCCCTGTTAAACGAACGCATACACCAACTACTTCAGCGCCCGCCTGGACAGCAAGACACGGAGTGCAATAAATTAAAAAAATGCTGACAACTGAAGCGTATTCTTTATTTTATAAATATGTTCTTTAGTTGCGGATGTTCGCCTGATCAAATATTTCCTCCAATAAGGTTGTTCTCAGACCTCAACGATATTAATCTACAGATGATTGGTACTCCTTTTGCTAGTTTCGAGGACGTCGGACTGATTGGGAATGTGATTAACTAAATGGTTTTCTAGAAGAACAACATGTTGTTTGGATTCAATGAAACATACAACAGTTTCAGAAATTGCTCGAACATACAAGGATCACTCCAGAAACAATACCACGCGAAGAGAAGTATACCTAGAACAAATGGAAAGCACCAAACACAAAATTAGCGCTGCTGAACCTAAGTAGCGACAGACCTTACAACGCAACTAATAATCATCAGTTTGAAAGAAGGGAATGGTAAAAATACTCATTCATTAGGTGAGACGCATCAATAAGCGCATGTGGACACACACACACACACACACACACACACACACACACACACACACACACTCTGCGTTCATACACAAACGTGTGAATTCTCGAAAACAGTAATAGGTAATAAGTAATGTAACTGGCAATTAAGCACGACTTTTCCGCCATGGACCAACGTGGTTTTCAAGTTACGAATGAAGCAATTTGTGTGTTGCAGTGCAACATAAAAGACGTGGCTGAAAGACACTGAAGCGCCAAGGAAACTGGTATAGGCATGCGTATTCAGTACAGAGATATGCAAGGGGGCAGAATACGGCGCTGCGGCCGGCAAAGCCTATATAAGACGATGAATGTCTGGCGCAGTTGTTAGATCGGTCACTGGTGCTACAATGGCAGATCATCAAGATTTTAATGAGTTGAATGTGGTGTTACAGTCGGCGCACGAGCGATAGGACGAAGCGTCTCCGAGGTAGCGATGAAGTGAGAATTTTCCCGCACGACCATTTCACGAGTGTACCGTGAATATCAGGAATCCGGTAAAACTTCATATCTCCGACATCGATGCGGCTGGGAAAAGACCCTGCAGGAAGGGGACCAACGATTACTGAAGAGAATCGCTCAACGTGACAGAAGTGCAACCCAGTCTCAAATTGCTGCAGATTTCAATGCTGAGCTGTCAATAAGTGTCAGCGAGCGAATTATTCAATGAAACATCATCGATATGGGCTTTCGGAGCCGAAGGCCCACTCATGTACCCTTGATGACTGCACGACACAAAGCTTTACGCATCGCCTGCGCCCGTCAACACCGATACTGGACTGTTGAAGAGTGGAAACCTGTTGCCTGCTCGAACGAATCTGGTTTCAAATTGTATCGAGCAGATACGACGTGTAAGTTTGTGGAGACAACTTCATGAATCCATGGACCCTGCATGTCAGCAGGGGACTGTTCAAGCTGGTGGAGGCTCTGTAATGGTGTGGGGAATGTGCAGTTGGAGTGATATGGGACCCCTGATACGTCTAGATACGACACTGACAAGTGACATATTCGTAAGCATTCTGTCTGATCATCTGCATCCATTGATGTCCATTGTGCATTCCGACAGACTTTGGTAATTCTACTAGGACAATGCGACGCCCCACACGTCCAGAATTGCTACCGTGTGGCTCTGGGAACACTCTTCTGAGTTTAAACACTTCCAGTGGGCACCAAACTCGCCAGACATGAACATTATTGAGCATATCTGGGATGCCTTGCAACATGCTGTTCAGAAGAGATCTCCCCTCCTCGTACTCTTACGGATTTATGGACGGCCCTGCAGGATTCATGGTGTCAGTTCTCTCCAGCACTACTTCACACATTACTCGAGTCCATGCCACGTTGTGTCGTGGCATTTCTGCATGCTCGCGGGGACCCTACAAGATATTAGGCAGGTGTACCAGTTTCTTTGGCTCTTCAGTGTAACTGCTTGTACGGTGCAGTGTCGATGTTACAAGCAAATTTAAAACCTCCTGATAGCTTAACCTCAACAACTGTTTCTTAATAACCAAACAGAGAGGAATGGGGGTGTCAATGTGGGTAAAGAATCTTTTCTTACATTTAACTGTTTATAGTTTCCTTCCTTTTAGATAAGAATTTATGAAAGTGCTTTGATTACTAATTTGGTTCTATCAACAGTAGTAACATTGCTGACACGTTGCCAACTTCAACACAGTGCGGAAGTCGTGGACGGCGTATTTTTCTCTAGAAAGCCTGTGCCCAGTCAGCATTCGTAGACGGAAAGCGCTTCGGTTCGGACATCACTTGCAGGTCAATGACAGAAGCTGATGGTTTTCTGATCAGCCAATTGATACACAGAAATGCTGCTAGAAAGTTCGAGGACGGCTGTAGTGTGTCTAATGGTGATTTGCGATCCATAGACCTAATGGTCTCTCCTTATAGCCAGGAACATCTGTGAAAATATACATTGCGAATACATTTCAATATATTATCAGTGGTGTCGTACAATTGATGTAGATTACTGTTTTACATTTAAGTTAATACAAATTTAATATTTTTATTTGTATGCAGGCACATGATTACAGCAGATTTTTATAATTAATATTACGTATTTATTTTTAAATTTGTACGTTTATCTCGCCATTAATCAGCGTCACGTATAGGTACGGTAGAATTACTGGTATAACGTCAAAAACAGAACAAATCTCGGCATGTATTCGTTATGCATGGTTTGACAGCCTATGTGGAAACATACGTGTGTATTTTTCCATGTAGTTATGATTGATGAAGCCAATTTTGATCAGGTGCAATATGCCGAACGTTCTGCATGTATGTTTCATGGTTTGAGCGTTGTACAGAACTTTTGCATATAATTCATTCATATTATTTCCCTTGAGAATGGCCTCGAGGTTGAAATCGACTAGTTGTGCAAGTGACATTATGTACAACCAAGCGCTGTAAACGTTTGTACGTGAAAACAAATCTTTGATAAACTCCCAATTGGTTTTAGTACTTCCGTTCTTCATTATTATGAGGCCATGTCTTGTTGGCGGTGGTATGTGTAGTGTAGCATTTACCATCTGACCATCGAACTGCATATTTGTATATAGAGGGAATAAAATTGCATCATGAGGACGATAAGCAACAGACTTTAAAATGGTATGAAGTATACTGCATACTTAGTTGTTCTAGTCATTAGCGTTTCAGCACATCCACACAAAGTTCATAGGAGAAACGCCGTTTACATTCTGTATGTAAGGGAAGATTATGAAAGGGATTTCTCAGTCAGTAATCAACTTTGATTATTCGTTGTTTGTGAAAAGATGCCTTGTGTAAGAAGGAAAACCGTCTTCCAGAACTTTTTGGGATTTGACAGCGGCAAGATAATGGCCTACATAGACTGCAGTTTATAGTTCCACGATGTTGCTGCCTGCGTTGGTCGTGACCCAGTAATTGCCACGTGAATATGCAGACGATTGGTTCAGGAGGACCATAATCAACGCCTTGGAGAATGAAAGTGGCCCCAAAGGAGTAGCAACAGAGAGGATAGAGATGTTGTTTGCTGGCCAGTGTAGTATCATACAACCATGCCACAATCCTCGGGTCGGAAAATGGGCTAATTGCAATAATACAAGTATCTAGACGGACAGAGCGACAATGTCTGAAGAACGCCACCGACTGTAAGTACAGCGACCATTGTTGTAGCTTTTCTCGAGTTGGCAACAGAGGGCACACTAACAGTGGTATGCTCAACAATGGACACATGAGTGGTGCCATGTGGTCTTTGCAAACGAACCCTGATTCCACGTATAGCATCACAATGAACATATCTGAGGTTTTGCATTCCATCTCGTCGTGCAGACCCAGCACCTTGCGTGATGTTATGAGGTGATACTGGAAACGTAACATTGTGGTACCACAAACTGATACCACCCTACAGCCATATCACAGTTGGTAACGGAACAGTAAGTTTCCATCTTCTGCTGATAGCAATTGAATGGTATCTGGTGGACCCAATGGTACATGCATGCTGAGCCATGCCTCCAACAGCTCTGTACTTAGAGCACCCTCTGCTGTCAAAGTATAGGATGGCCGGGGGCAGTCGCTTAACCCCACTTGCACCTGGAACCACTTTGTCACGAGACACTATGCAGACACCATTTAGTCGTGGTTCCACCACCAGCATTCATGCTTTGGTACAGAGTGACTCTTCGTTGTTGAGCCTGTGATAGCTCGACTCTATTTCTTTTTGCATCATTTGTAATGACTCTTCGTATGTTTGGAGAAATGCAAATTTAGTAAATCTCATGTTTGCAGTGTTACTTGTTCACTAATGATTTCTGCCTCCACCTGCCTTTCCTACGACAGCAGTTGCTGCGCCTTTCTGTAGCCGACCTCTCATTACCATTGTGTGTGAAGTCATACACAATCCACACATTCACCGCTGATTCGCATAACCAATAATTTGATCAGCAATCGTTACATTTCTTCTATATTATGGTCGTAGGCTGTGCCCTACCGTTGAGGTTTCTGTGACGTTATCTTTCAACAAGATAGTGAAAGGTGAAGGTGACATGTTTCCTTTGCCATTTTGACCTATCTCAACACAAAGAATGCACAACTGTTGTTCTGGCCAGCGCGTTCTGCAAATATCTCACCCATATCTGGCCGTGGGTTGCCAAGAGACTGGTATGCCACCACCCACTAGCCTTACGATTGATGAGCTGTAGCACAGAGTTGAAGCGGCGTGGAAAGACATTTTCATAGGTCATCAAAACTCGGCTCATCTTGAGTTCAAAATGGTTCAAATGGCTCTGAGCACTATGGGACTGAACTGAACATCAGAGGTCATCAGTCCCTACTTAAACCTAACTAACGTAAGGACATCACACACATCCATTCCCGATGCAGGATTCGAACGTGCGACCATAGCGGTCGCGCGGTTCCAGACTGAAGCGCCTAGAAACGCTCGGCCACAGTGGCCGGCTCATCTTGAGTTGCAGTTTGGCTATAACCATTGTTGATGCTAGAAGTAGCAGCTGTGTGGACTAATTTTCGCACCATGTATATCTCCAAATCACGCACAGATTTAATAATGTAATCTCACTCATATTCAGCGTGGATGCACAATTACATTCGATCTCCTGTGGCAGTCTCGAAGGAATGAGTATGGAGGACATGGACGGGGACTTGCAGACTTGGAGACCGGTGGCTGCCCAGTGGGAGTATGGGTTGGGCGAGAAGCATGCTGAGATAGTCTGTGCAATTGTGATAAGCACTGTGTCCAGATATCATAAGTTTGGCTCCTGATCCACACACGTTTTCACTCTTTGCTGCTGATTCCGCCTAAAGTCCCAAAGCAGCTGACACCAATAATTCCTTCCCTTCCCTTTCCATCCCTTTCTGCCCCCTCCCCCCCCCCCCTTTTAACATTAAGTAAGGTTTCCATGCTTGCTATCTACCATGGTGATGAAATTTTAATTGTCAGCAGCGTACTTTTATGCTGCAACAGTATTCATTTTCACATCTTCAAGACAGATGTAAAAATCATGTTTAAAATCTATAATTACGTTGATAATTCAGAATACTGAATGCACGGTAATGATGTTGTAGCGAGTCAAGCGTTCTGTATTGTTTGCAGGTACAAGAAGAGAACTGAGAAACTGGGCATGGCATTTAAAGACACGCCAATGACGCCACAGGAGACCGTTGTGTACTGGTCCGAGTATGTTATCCGCCACAGAGGGGCGCCACACCTGCGCTCAGCTGCCGTGGACTTGCAGTGGTACCAACTGCTGCTCCTCGACGTCATAGCCGCCCTCCTTGTGGCATTTCTCGCTGTTTCCGCTGCTTTTGTGTTCTTACTACGAGTGATCTTACGACAGCTTGGCTTCCTCAAGGTGTCGTCTGGCTCCACGTCATTAGGCAATAAGAGCAAGAAGACTAAACAGCAGTAACGAGTTGAACACTATTAATGTCACAGTATTTATGCTGAACGAAATTTTCTCGTTAACTAGTCCCGGCGTTTCTGATGCTCTTGGGTGAAGCTCGTTAGAGTCTTCAGGCATATTTTCTTTGGTGTTTTGGTCTTATGTTATGAATATGGTTGTTGCAATGTTTGTATGGAGTCAGCCCAAACAAATACTGCTCATCATGTATATCACTGTATGCCCTGTGTCGATTGACGACGTTGGTTTGTTACTTGCAACGATCCACCGAAGACCTGAAATCCGTTATACAAAAGTAATGAGAAAACATCCCTGAACAACCTCCATAATGGGTATTTGAACATACCTTCTTACACGTGAGCAGAGTGGAACGTTTCTCCAGTTTTTGGACTGTTAGTGTATATTCTGTATTAATCACGCTTGGTCGTAGTTCCTTCTCATCTTATCATGAGGCACCTATTCCTGAAGTTTTTCGTAGAGTTTTGAAACATTATGCAATGTTCATACTAGTCAGCTATTGATTCATTAGGGACGGAAACGGTGGGGCATGCATAAAGGTGTGGTGTGGTTCTATATCCGAAATTAAATGCTTTAAAGAGGGCTAACAAGTTGTCGATAAAATCCGCAGTTAAAAACGATGTCGTCGATATTTATTCAGTTTATGAGTATTTTTTTGTCAGCATTTCTCTTTGTAAATGGTCTTGAAATACACAGCGTGACAAAAAGGGTCATGCGCTGAAGGAAGAAACGAACTGAACTTTACAGGTTGAGAGGGTGTGTGATGTTGTTTTAGTTCTCGCAAAACTAAGTCAAATATTCACTCTTGGGAATATGATCTCACTTATCAGTAAGACGTTGCACCCCATCTAGCTTGGATAAATGCGTTGATTCAATTGGGAAAGGTGCCAATAAGCGCTCTATCCTGTATGGGGAAAGCTGGCCCACAACTGTTTTAACTGGCCCCAGATGCCCTGGGACACAATTGACGTCCGAGCTGGAACCACACATGTTATATCGGGGACAGATCTGGGTGTCCTGTTGGGCATGAGAGTACCTCAACATCTCACAGGCAGTTCATGTACGCATTTGCTGTGTCGACTAGCATTGTCCTGCAGAAAAATGGCACTACGACACTGTTGCTTGAGAGGTAACACTTATCGACGCATAATGTCTGTGAGTACAACTGTGCCGTCAGCGCTCTCTCTGTCACTACCACGGAGTTATAGCCAATGGCGCACCACACAATCGCACCAGGTGTAACACCGCTGTGCCTTTTCAAAACGTTGGAAGAATGGGAGCTATCCTCAGGTCGCCGCCATGCACGCCGACGATGATCATACGGGTTACTACTAAACTGCAATTTGTCACTGAACACAATGCGATGCTTTTCATCAACAGTCATCAACTGATCATGGTACCAGTGGCAACTCAGCCGTTTGTATTGTGGTGTTAGCGGCAGCCTATGCATGAGATGGTAATTTCCTAGACAGACTGTTGCTAGTCTCTGACCAGTGGTGAAGAATGACGTAGAATGTTGCAAGGAGCTCATAACTTGGTCCGAATGCCAGGCGCAGACGTGAAGGGGTTATGGTGTGCTTGGTTCACAATACAGTCATCCTGTCTTGTAATGGTCGGACATAGTCGACCGGAACTTTAACAAGGATTACATCTGTCTAACATCAGGCCACTGTAACATCATAATGCTCCACAACTGTCAATATTGCACGATTCGATCAGCCACCAAAACGGATACACACAATGAGGCACGTTTTAAAGTCGGTCAGGTGCTGATAACGCTGTATCACACGAATACACGGTATCTCCGAGTCCTTCCCATTATCATTTATAATCTGATACTGTTAAGGCTCCTTATGTACTCTACTAGGGCTGGTAGCAACATTAAACATGAACTACGCTAATGTCCTCTCGTACCCATATTGCCTGTTATATACCCAACGATGGTGTGTATGTGTAAAAAGTGTACGACATCCGACTTGCTGCAGCTTTTTTGTCAGGCTGTGTGATGTCACTTAGTTGTAATGTAATTTTTAAGTGGTGTGGAATACATAAATAAATAAAAAACAGCAGTTGTAGATAAGTTTGTTATGAGACCCCTGTCTGTGGCAATTTCGTGAAAACCTGCTTGCTTTTGTTCATTTACTTTGAAACTAAGTTACATTTTGAAGAGAGCCTTGTTATTTGATGAATGTGTAAAAACATTACCAAGAATGTTTGATGTTGGAGAAAGAACATTGGCTCGTTCTCGACAATCATGGAAGTAGAGACTGTGACACTGTTGTGTGGATCATACCAGTGTTTATATAAACCTCTAACTAGATTCAGGGTGTTAGCATGGTGTTAGAAGCTAGTTCTCCCAGCTGTTGCAGTGCCCAATAATTCGATATTATGAAGGAAAAATCAGCTAACAATGAAATAACTCTTGGATATTCGCCAAATGTTTGAAGCATCATCATTACCAATTCGATACAGACTGCTGGACAAAGACGTCCTTTAGACTGTTAAAGCTTTAGCTATGTGCATCCATGTTGCTCCTACTTTTCATCTAATATCTACCAACCTTCAGTTAAATGGTTATCCCGGTCTTTTCTGATCTCTTGTAATCTAACAACGATCTTCTACGGCTTATCTGTAAACCATTTACCTGTTTACAGTTCCCAAACACGTTCACTTCATCCCCATTTTAGCCATAAGTACACTTTCCACTCAAGTCTATTCCCTGATCCATTTGCTTCTCTTCCTGCTTCTCCTAGTAATTTCCAACATAAATCTCTCCATTTCACGATAAGTAACCTACAATTTCTCCATTTTCTTCGCATTTGTTCCACACTGGCAAAGTCAAAACTGGAATTGGACACTAGATATAAGCCTCAATGTTTACTAAATGTTGTACACAATATATGCTAAATAATAAACAGTAGGATTAAGATTATAGCACACTCTTTTACTGGAATAACGATGCGGATTAAGAAAAGAGAGATCCTTCAAAGATAATATATTTAGCTTAAAACAGATATTGGGCAAGGGAAGAGAATTTAACTTAGAAACTCATATCACTTTCCCCGATTACGAAAAAGCTCTTGATAAGATAAATAGGGAACTTTATGGAACATAATGAAAAACAATTAGTACATCAGAGGCTTTACTCAAATTATTCAAGATACATATACAAAGACAAAATTGTTTTATTTGTGGAGCAAACGTTAACGGGAAAAATTCGAATGAATCAATTCATAATACAATTAGGAACTGGAAAGAACATGTGCACCCTTGTTCAATAGCAGTATGTACGTAAATAAAGGACTATGAAGATGATTTTCAGAAATAATATCTATGCTACATATCATTTGTAAAAGTTATAATTTTCAGTTATCAAAGTAAAAAACAAAAGTTATGGCGTAGTAAGGAAAATACCAATTAGAGGAAAGTTAATGATTGACGATCAACCAGTAGAACAAGTTTCACGCTTCATGTGTCCTGTTTTCAGTTGTCTTTTAACAATGACGGCAAAGTGGAAAAAAAACTTCATCGATTTCAACATACGTGTCTGGAACAATTCAGCGAATATCAAATGGTTAGATGTGAAGAAATTCAAATTTTATCACGCTAAGGCTGTTCGTTTATGGATTGGACTCATGGGTGAATACAACAAATTATAGAAACAAAATATAATCATCTTGAATCCGATTCTTCAGATCTTCCCTAAAAGACAAAAAATGCAATCAAGATATAAGGCAGCAATTGAACACTTGCCAATCGATATGCAGCAAAGGGAAGTCAAACAGCGTTCAGAGTAAAGACACTTCATCTGTCACAATTTTATCAGTAAACTGTCGTAGTATTCGTAATACAGTTCCCGAATTTACTGCCCTCCAGGAAAGTTCTCCCTCTCAAATTATTCTTGCGACCGAGAGCTGGCTGAAACCCGAAGTGGAAAGCTCTGAGATATTTATCGAGTCGTGGAACGTACATCGGAAAGACGGATTAGAGGCCACAGGAGAGGGAGTGTTCATTGCAGTTGATAAAAGTATTATCTCTACTGAGGTCGAAGTCGAGTGAGACACTGAAGTCATCTGGTCGCTTATAACAAGTGTAGGTGAAACTAAGTTAAATGTTGGATGTTTTTACCTGTCATCCGAGTCTACTGAGAAACTTCTAGGGTCATTAAAAGGAAGTCTATGGTCAATAGCGCGTCAGTGCCCAGGTCATAGAACACTGGTTGGAGGCGACTGTAACCTGCCGACTATAGACCAGGATGTCTATGGATTCATTGCGGGAGGGTACAGACACAAGTTAAGCGTAATACTTTTGAAGACGTTTTCTGAAAATTGTCTTGAGCAGCTAGATCTGGAGCCCACACGCAATGGAAATATCTTAGACCTTGTAGCTACAAATAGGGCGGAAGTTATCGACAATGTCAGTATAGAAACGGGGTTTAGCGATAATGATGTCATTATAGCAACTATGATTACGGAAGTTAATAAATCAGACAAAAAGGCTAGGAGAGTGTTTCTGCTAGATAGAGCAGATAAGCAGTTCTTAACATCTCACTTATACAGTGAATTGGCATGACTTAGTTCCAGTAAGATTGATGTAGACGAATTATGGACAAAATTTAAGCAGATTGTAAATCGTGGTCTGGAGAATTATGTACCTAGTAAGTGGATAAAGGATGGAATAGAACCACCATGGTTTAATAACGAAATTCGGCGGATGCTGAGGAAGCAGAGGCTGTTGTCCTCTCGATTCAAAAGGGAACGCATAAATAGCGACAAGCGAAGAGTAGTATAGATTCGAGCGTCTGTGCAAAGATCTATGCGCGAAGCATACAACAACTACCACCGTCACACCTTAGCAAAAGATCTGGCAGAGAACCCGAGAAAATTCTGGTCGTATGTAAAATCGCTAAGCGGGTCTAGAAGGCTTCCATTCAGTCCCTTGTTGACCAGTTTGGTATGGCAGTTGAAGATAGCAAAACGAAAGCTGAAGTTTTAAATTTCACCTTCAAGAAATTGCTCACTCGGGAAAATCGTAGAAACATACTGTCATCTGACCATCAGGCACTCTCTCGTGTGGACGACATAGTAACAAGCATACCTGGCGTAGAGAAGCGACTAAAGGATTTGAAAGCAAATAAATCACCAAGTATGGATCGACTCCCAGTTCGATTTGAAAAGGAGTGCTCTACGGCATTGGCCCCTTACGTAGCTTGCATTTATCGTGAACCTCTCGCCCAGCGTAAAGTCAGAAGCGACTGAAAAAAAGCGCAGGTGACTCCAGTATATAAGAAAAGTAAAAGAACGGACCGGCAAAATTACAGACTAATATCCCTAACTTCTGTTTGCCGCAGAATCCTTGAGTATGTTCTAAGTTCGAATATAATAATCTTTATTGAGACTGAGAAGCTTATGTGCACGAATCAGCATAGTTTTAGAAAGCATCGCTCGTGCGAAACTCAGCTTGTCTTTTCTCACGTGATATACTAAGAACAGGCAGATTCCATTCTTCTAGATTTTCGAAGAGCTTTTGACACGGTGCCCCAGTGCAGGCTGTTAACGCAGGTACGAGCACATGAAATAAGTTCGCAGATATGTGCGTGGTTCGAAAACTTCTTAAATAATAGAAGCCAGTATGTTGTTCTCGACGGCTAGTGCTCATCGGAGACAAGGGTGTGCCCCAGGGAAGTCTGATAGGACTGCTGTTCTCTTTATATATAAATGATCCGGCAGACGCGGTGGGCAGCAATCTGCGGTTGTTTGCTGATGATGCCGTGGTGTACGGCAATCTGTCGAAACTGAAAGACTGTAGGAAGATACAGTGCGACTTAGACAAAATTTCCAGTTGGTGTGATGAATGGCAGCTAGCCAAAATGTGTAAAAATGTAAGGTACTGCGAATGCGTAGGAAGATCAAACCTGTGATGATCGGATACACTGTTACTAGTGTCCTGCTTGACACAGTCAAGTGGTATAAGTATCGGGGCATAACGTTGCAAAGCGATATGATGTGGTGCTAGCATGTGAGAAGTGTGGTAGGAAAGGCGAATGGTCGTCTTTGGTTTGTTGGGAGAATTTTAGGAAAGATTGGTCCACCCTAAAGGACACAGCATATAGGACGCTAGTGCGACCAATTCTTGAGTACTGCTCGAATTTTTGGAATCGGTACCAGGTCGGATTGAAGGAAGACATCGAAGAAATTCAGAGGCGAGCTGCTAGATTTGTTACCGGTGGATTCAGACAACACGTTAAGTGTTACGTAGTTGCTTCGGGAACTCAAATGGGAATCCCTGAAGGGAAGGCGAGAGGACGTTCTTTTCAAGAAACGCTATTGAGAAAATTTAGAGAACCGGCATTTGAATCTGCCTGCCGAACGATTCTACTGCCGGCTACATACATTGCGCGTAGGGACCACGAAGATAAGATACAGAAATTAGGGCTCATGCGGAGGCATGCAGACCATCGTTTTTCCCTTACTCTGTTTGCGTATGGACTAGGAAAGAAAATGACAAGCAGTGGTATAGGGCACCCTGGCTCACGGAGTATCGATGTAGGTGTAGAAATCCCCAAAACAAGAAAAAATGGGGAAAATCACATTTTTAGAATGGAGGACAACTGATTTTTGAAGTTTTCTCTTAGATATTATCCTACTGAAAGAAGTGGTGTTGGTCGACCCTTGAAAAGATGACAGAGAAACTGAGGTCTGAACAGGCTAATAGCCTAATTGTGGAAGTGGAAGTAAATATGTAAGTATGAACTGTTGTTTTAGGAGCATGAACGACTTTAATTTTGAAACCTCTTGTTAGTTTTCTCATTTTGTTGTAGTGTTCACTGTTCTTGATATCTTATACGAAATGATTTTCCGGATCTACTTTTAAACAATTTCTTCATTCTAGTCATGGCCCTGTAAACCGAAATATACTTCACGGGCGCTTAAGGCAAACCATTTGAACAGCCTTCCATTCTTTATTGTTAAATAGTCTGGAAACGACCTCTCGAACAGCTTGGGTGTACGTGTTCTCATTCCCTGAGCCCTATTTCGGTTTTAAATTTCTCATTGTCTTGGTCTGGGAAGGAAGGAAGGAAGGAAGATCAGCGTTTGACGTCCCGTTGGTGACGACGTCATTAGCGACGGAGCGCGTGTTCGGACTGGAGAAGGGTGGGGAAGAAATTGATTGTGTTCCTTCAAAGGAACCATCCCGGCATTCACCTTACGCAGTTTAGGGAAATCACGGAAAATGTGGATCTGAATGGTTGGGTCTGAACTGCTGCCCTTCCACATACGAGACTCACGTCTTACAGCTGTGCCAACTATCTCGATTGTGAGTACTGATGTAGTGTAATAAAAGCTGTAGTATTTACGTGTGTATTTTTCTGAATGACAACACAGTTTAACCCACTAAGTTGTTTCGCCAGGGGTGTTAAGTACCCTCTTACTGATTATGAATGTTTGTCGAATTTTGACATCGGTCTACTCACAGACAGAGAGCCTTACATCTATTAATGGCGTTTCCATCTGTCAGTAGTGTCCCACGCATTCTGAACGTACCGCACTTGAAATTCCAGAACCAAACCCTGTGGTGTATACATTACAGAACACCTGAAATGGTAACATTTATATCAGATTTGACTGTCTTGAGTTTATTCTTGTAACAATATTGCTTTACGGGAGATATGTACTTACATGTTTATTCGTTGATTGAGATGAAGTTTGGTGCCTTAATAGATTGGTTATAGAACAATGTTTTTTGGTAACCGTGATTAAGTTTCGGTATACTGCTACTTCAACAAAGTAGTTGCTTCGATTTTTACGTAACTAATGATAGTTAAAATCTCTGCTAATCTAAAATACAAGCATATTAGCCTTTATAGTTACTTTGCGTGGGCCTGTGTGTAAAAACAAAACCACATCTCTAAAAGTGCTTTCTGAGCTGACAAGGTTAAACTTCCTCTCATCCTGGGAATAATGAAACACCTGTTGCCCTACTTGGGTGTAAGCACTAGCTTATGGCGGAAGAAATTGTTAGATTCAGTATCAAAGGCTTCCCTTTGAACATCCAAAAGAAATTCATGGATCCAGCAAAATTATCAAATTATTAAGTTAATCATCAACTAAAATAATGAATCGACAGTAAAATGAAGCAATAAAACTGAAACGATAAAACAGTGTTACCACCAGTGGAAGTCGATGGGAAATTAAGTCAAAACTTTGGCAAATGAGGAAATGACGCTGAATTAATCATCAGTAATTTATCAGTGAACATTAATTGAATAGCAGAGGAGAAACTTACAATGTAAATGGTTTGGAGCAGGAAGGCTCGTACATTTGGCATAATTAAACTTCGCGGCTATCTTTGACATCGGCTAATAAATAAATAAAAGAAAGCAGAATGAAAGATTGAGTCGCATCTCTGAATCCTGTATCCTGTATGCTGTATGATTACGTAAACAACCATGGATAGCCCATTTACAGAACATCAGCTATGCCTGTGGCCTTCCGTGATCCATCAATGCAGATGCGTAAGCCATCTTCGCCATCCAGTGCTGGACATCTGATTTCCAAGTGGACTCTTGGCAAGCTTGTGCTGACCGATCACTGCCTAACTACGACGAAGCTTACTCTGCCAGACCAAAAATCGGAATGAAGAACGTTCCTCAAAGACTACAATCAGAATCGCCACACTTGCCCTCTGGAACATTTCCCCCCCCCCCCCCCTCCTCCAACTCTCCACGACCAAACGGAGCAGATATGAGACGTCCTTCCAATTACAGAATTTTGAAATGAACTTCACGTTGGACCTGAGTAGTGTATACGAAGGAACCAATCAGCAGCATTCTGCCAATCGGATTGGTGGGATTTTCCGTTTCTCACTTTGGTAGCGGTTCTTTCGCTTGTTAACAGATACATTAAAGTAAGACAGGAAATTCTGAAGTGCCTGTATTTCCAGAAATACTCTTGAAAATGTCTTATCTTTACTTCATTAGAAGTGTTACGTTGCATTGCAGTGAAGCTTGCATTGTCCCCCCCCCCCCCCCCCCCCCCCCCTCTAGCAAACGGATGGCGGCTCGGCCCAGCCTTTGTACCCTATGGCTTGTTTGAAATTGTATTGACCACATTTTACCGAACAGCAAGTGCAGATGCGACTCCGTACCCATTTATACGGATTGGTCACGGCGGCAGTTGCCAACCGACTCAAAATTGTTTCAATCTGATCGTGCTCTGGTAACATGTCACGAGACCTCCCCTGCTCCGCCTGTGTGAACTGCAAGCGAGGGACGCAAAACAAAGCTCAGTGTCCATTCTGACATGCAGAAATTTTAAATGAAAAGGTTCCAATGAAATAAAGTTAAACAAGATAGAAATAAATTAGAGCTTTCTAAAGCTACCAGTACGCGAAAATCTTTTAATACTCAGGTTCTCATTAACCAGTAAATCAGAATGAAAATTAAGTTAACTATCCATGATGTGATTTTACTTTGATAAAAATGAGAGCAGGAGGTCCAGACATAGCTGACGCCTTCCATAACCTGCCACCTTCCATAACCTGCCACCTTGGAAGAGAAATTGATGCGAGGGAAGGTTACTCCTACAAACTCCCTGTCAGTTTGTCCAAACTGACTGAAAGGCCAAAAACAAAACGAAATGTGTACAAGGAATCGGTAACAAGGGTATAGGTTCCACCTCTGCAGCACTTATTCCACATTCATAGAGCTGATCCATTGTTAGATTTATTAATTCTGCTGAAGGTTCAAAAGTTACTTTGCATACATTTTGATTTAGACTTCAGCTATTACTTCAGTCACACTCCAAAAAGAAATATTGTCCTTTAAGACACTTGTTTTACTTTTACAAATATTAAACTACTTCATCCGTCACAGCATCCATTCAATTGTTCCAAACATTCAATATCCGTTCTCATAATGCAGATCATCCGAACAAACCACGGTTTAAGAAAAATTGTAATTGAAAACAAAAAGGAAATTCAATTTAAATGAATGTGAAACATCAAAAAATGACGCACTTTCATCTATTATCCATTCATTTCACATCAATACATTCAAACACTTAGTTAATAAGAGGCTCATTTTTTATTTACAGTCATCAAAAACAAACATCCTTCCCTTACGAGAAAAATCGCAAATTAAACTTAAGACTCTACTCATATAGCTGAATGAATGTGTACTATTCCACAACATATCACCAGGATCCTAATCCTCTATATGCAGTTCCATTGAAACACTACTACGAGTGACCCTAACCACATATTAGACAAAAGAATAAATCAACTGTGGTAAATTTCGTGTTTGTTTATATGTGTACATTTATATACAGAGTAAATCCTAAGAAATCATGATAAGAAATACACACAAAATATTCAGAATACAGTTTGCTGTAAGATAAAACATAATGTGTCAACAATTATTTCCTCACTGTGAGGTCTTTATACAAACAAAAAATCACATTTCTCCACGTACATTCACTCATTTAGTTTGCTGCACACAGGGTTTTGTACCAACACCAACTGGGCAGTGCACACAAGAGTCTTCAAAACGTTCAGTTGCATAGTGTTGGGTGCTGTGATCTGGCATAGTTTGTTGGGTAGGTGATTTTCATGGTGGCGCTGCGGCCTTCACGGTGTCTCTTCTTTGTCTATTTTCATGGTGCTGGTAATAGGGTAAAGAGAGCATCGCCCCACCCTGCATTGTTGCCAAATTTTTTCAAGATGGCGGATCCAAGATGGCGCCGATAGATGTGGCAACATAGCAATGACTTCATGGTGGGGAGTTCAAATTTTGGCGTGAAAATAGCTCAATTAGGCTACCTCCACTAATCTACCCCCCTTCCCCTCCCCCAGAAAATGGCGTGAAGTTCAAATTTTGGAGTGGAAAAAAGGGCCCTTGGGCTACCTCCACTAACATAAGTCATCCGGCTGCCACCTCTTCCTTGAAATTGGCGCTAAAAGGACTCAGCTTGTTCTGGGCTGCTGCACAGTATGGACATTAAGTCTTTATTTTGCATGCAGTGTTTGTTTAAACATTTTCAGTTGTCATAGGCAGTAGCTCCATCCAGTGTGTTCACCATGACGTCTGGAGTCCAACTGACCTGGTATACAGTATTGATCCCAGAGGGCACTGTTGTCCCATGCTGATCTGAGGAATAATAGCAGGAAAAGGATTCATTCTGTGTCCAGCTGCTGAAGAGAGGAAGGAGTGTACTTTATTGACTTTGGAACAATTTATTTAGCGATGGATTTCACACAGTAGATTTATTACACTGATACAAAACACTCGCCCCAGTGGGCTTGGGTCACATTCCACAGCCTACAGACCTGCAAACTACTCGTAAATTACCAAAATAATGCGGTACACTGATGTACAGATACGAAAACAACTCGTAAATTGTCAAAATAATGGATGTAAAAGGTTGTTCAAACAGACTCACAACGCTTAAGCAGCCGAAAATAATGCAGTGCACAAACACTAATTGCGTGTAAAACCGCTTTCAAACTATCAACTGCAATGTGTCAGTGAACTGTTCCCTACAGAGGCCGAAAGGCACGCGCACCGGCTGGCACTCACGCCGGTCCCATATGCAAGTCTCCTCTGGGCCGCACTCAAATGTTTATCATTGCTGATGCGATGCTTTTCTACCTGCAGTCCACTGAAGACCTCTTTTCTGACTGACTCACCATCTCAGACACACCTAACATGTTCTCAATGTTATGCAGTTAGGTAATTAGGCATATTGGCAGGTATGCATGGTGGCTGAGTAAACACGTATGTGGCTGGACGCATCTCACGTGTCCCGTTAGGATTGCTAGGGAGTGTGCACCCTGTGCTGTTCTGGGAAACATTGCAACAGATTTCTATAGCATGTTCAGACGGAGAGTTGGCTGTTATTTACATCGATATTGCATTACCAGCAATCAGTTATTGGCGAAGTATTATACTTGGTAGTAGGGAAAGCGTGATAGGTTCGTTTGGAGCATCAGGTTTATAACTCTCGCGCACTCTCGCTCCCTCCCCCCCCCCTCTCGCACACTCTCCCCCCCTCTCTCTCAGAGAGAGAGAGAGAGAGAGAGAGAGAGAGAGAGAGAGAGAGAGAGAGAGTGTTCTCCGACTTGTGCAAAGGAAATGACCATGTCGAGGTGTAAGGAAGGTATGGATTTGATGTGGGATACTCTGACAGCAAAGGGAAAAATATGTCAAGTCATAAGAATGGTACAAATATTTCTATTTCCAGAGCCACAGCTGTCACTTCACTCATTGTCGAATGTTGTCCAATTGAGACCACGATCGTAATTATTAAATGTAAGTACTGTGATAAAATCTGCAGGGTGAGTCATTAACTATTGCCACCAAGAATAACTCTGAAAGTATGATCGGAGCTGAAAAGTTTGTCGGACAAAAGTTGCGTGCGACATCGGGGGCCATATTATGATGGTGGTTCTTTTGTTGCTAGGTGGGGTCGCTTCAGAAATATGAAGGTCAACTTTGCTTTTTTAAATGGGATGCTATAGATTGGTACTTCTTTTCTGATAGTGGATATCGAGACGAATCCAATGATGTGTAACAGTAAGATATTTGAAGGTCAACAAAGGTCACAAAGGTGGCATGAACATCCATTTACAGAAGGTGTTCGAAGTGATGACCACTGGTATCAGTGCAGTGTTGCAATCATCTTATCATGGATTAAGTGATATTCCTTATCACATTGGTACTTATTGAAGCACATGCTGTGACAATCCTCTCTTGCATATCTTCAGGTGTAGTTGGAACGTCTTTATAAACAATGTCTTTTGTGGATCCCCACTCGAAAAAATCCACACACATCAAGTCTGGCGAACGAGCTGGCCACAACACGTCTACTCAACATCCAATCCAACAATTTGGGAATTGTCTCTGCAATGCATTTCTAGCCATCAGCGAAAATTGTGCCAGACAAATATCCTGTTCCTGGTTCCTAAAGGTACACTATGTGATCAAAAGTATCCAGGTAACTGGCTGCAATTGACTTATCAGGGGCATTTAAAAAGAAAGAAGCCCGAGGCATAATTACAGAACCATTACCTGTATGTTAGAAGTATTGCCCTGGCTGTTGAGACACTTGTCCCACTGTGACACAAGGTGGTGAATGGCAGTCTCATAAATTTCCTGGGGCTGCGATGTTCACCAGTCCTGTACATACAGCTGGACAGCGTCGTCCGAGGTTGGTATTCGTGAGTGGAAATATCAGTTTCCTCTATTTTTTTCGTGTTTTCATGTAAAGGTCTTCGGAGATAAGGCAAGTTTCTCATTACTCAGTGGTTTACACCATGCTCCACCTCGCTAAAATTTCGAGTTTCTAGAGAAGTAATTTCCGGTCTATATCGTTGGAATTATACTATGCAAGCGATACTGCTATGAAAGTGATGTTGCTATGTGCTTGGTATCGAGAAGTATCGCGAAAATGGTATGAAATGCTGGTAAATCATGTGAAAATACGTATGTTCTTGTAATCGCAGAGTCTGGAGATGGTTGTAGCAAGCAAGCAGGTAGGGGCCAGAAACAGTAATGCCTTTGTGCTGAGGGATAACAACCCAGCCTTTGTACAACAGTCTTCATGGTATACGTACAGGTGTGTGATGGTTGATAGCTATATGCTGGATGCAGAAGTGGCGATTTTGTATTGCACAGCATACGAATTGTGTTTTTACTACATCGATATGGCATGTGGACATTGTTTTCACCCTGAAATATTCAAGCCTCCGTCGTCAGTGGCAGAGCAGCGTAATTGAGGAAGTACCTTTCCATATTTGACGATCTGTAGGCTACTTGTGCAGAGCAAGCAGTGCTTACCCCGACTTACGCGTTGCTTTAAAACTTGGCTGTTACTCTGCATTTCGTTTCCCGCGGTTATTGCGATTATGCCATAGTTTTTCCTCTTTCTACGTGTGGCAGCAGCGGTGTGTATCGATATTTGCACCATATACCACCCTTGGTCTGGTGTTTATAGTTCCGGCTTGGTGGTGTGCAGCCAGTCGGTCAGTTGGAGTGGATCATCAAGCAAGTCTCTGCACGGCGCAGTCGGCCGGGCACACTGGCCGTCTCTACGCAGTGTCGGAGCGTGTGGGGGCTGTTCCAAGTGCTACGAGGTTCGTGGCTCACCGACCCAGGACATGAAGTTGAGTGGTGATTGTATTACTAAAACCACGTCTATTCACATTGTCCCCTTGGTTGGTGGTTCGCTGTTGACGGTATTCCTGGGAGCAACAGCGAGTGTTCGAGCTGGTGAAGATTTAGTCGCCATGTGGTGGAATTAACTATATTTGTCGGTTTGAAATTCAAGTGCACCAGCGGAATTTTCTGCCTTGTGGCCGTTAGTGTTCCGATTACCTGCCCTGGTCGCTGACGAAAATTCAGGCAGTGTCCTTTCCTCACCTGTTGGTGCTATCCAACATGGTGTGTAGTTTGACAGCTTAATGTATTTTTGATTGTGGGCGGCTATGTCTGTAACGTTTTGGCTTTGGAATTTTCGTATACTGGTCGGTGGTTAGCAAGTCGTCTTGTCAGTGGGGCCTTGACTATCTCTCGGTTGTGCTACCGGCGGATCGAGTATAGTTGGGCTGACTTCTTGTCTCACCTAAGCGAACGTTAAGATTTCAAGGGCAGACCGAGCCCCCTGGAAACTTCTGAGCGCCATTGCCTATACTGCCTTTCTTGTTGGCCCTTAATTGTGTATTTTTAATGGCTCATAGCCGATGGTTGGAATTTGTATGCTTCTAATTGTATTTTTAAAATCAAAGGCCTTCAGCCGTTTTAAAAGTAAGTTTTTCTAAATTTGGCAAGTCTTACATTGTCTGAAGATAAAGCTTGGGCCTTCTACCTGTTGAAAATTTATTTTATTGTTTTAAAGCATCGGCCATCGGCCATCAGCCACTTTAAGTTTTAAGAATCTTACTTATCAAGTATTACCTGGTGGAAGATAAAACTGTGGACTTTGTGCCTGTTGAAAATTTATTCTAGTGTATTGTTTTTAAAAGCTTCAGCCTTGAGTCGCTTTAAGTATCCTACTTATCAATTATTACCTTTTGGAAGATAAAGCTGTGGGCTTTCCGAAAAGTTATGGTAGTTGTATTGTTTTTTAAAAGCATGGGCCCCTAGCTGCTTTAAGTTTTAAGGTTCTTACTTATCAAGTATTACATTCTTTCAAGATAAAGCTGTGGGCCTTCTGCCTGTTGAATATTTATCATAGCTGTATTGTTCTTAAAATGATGGGCTTTCGGCCGCTTTAAAATTTTGGATTCTTACCCATCAAGTCTTACATCACTTGGGCTGTTGATAGTCAAGGTTAGAAGTTGCACTGTAATGTTTGGACAACTAAATAAAGAGTTATGTTTGTAGTGTAACTGCCAGCCGCTCATTCTGGCCCCCTTTGCACAATTCCTACTACTTGTTCTGTCCTGCCGGTTTAGCAGGGCATCTCACAGGGTTTAACTGCCAGTGCAATATGGCGATCTGTACAAAATAGTTTTGCCACTGAAAGTCTCATCTGCAGAAAAAAAGAGGCAGACAGTGCTTCCACACTGGCAGCATCAGTAATTAGGCAGGTAAATTCAATAAGAGCCAGTCAGAATGTTCCATTCAATCACAAGACATCCTTCGTGCTGGGAAATAGGAGCCTCTACATAGCAGTGAGAACGTTTGCCATTTTCGAGGTGTTTGTTGAAAGCAGGACAACGATTTCCAGGAAGGGTAACACCTGATGGACGAGGTGCCTTGTTAGGACCATCAGGAGGAATGCATTCGTCGTTATTCTGGGCTATTTTCGTAAACAGATCCTGTTAGGACAAGAATTTCCATGCAGACAAGCTGAGACATCATGGAAGCTCCTACAAAAGCGACCATTAACTATTTCTGCGACATTTTACGATTTACATAAGGGCTGATATTTGATAGACAGGCTCTGCCATTAGGAGCACCAGGAAGAACGCATTTGGTGTTATTCTGGACATTTTCGTTAACAGTTTCTGAAAGCATTGCAGAAGCTTTCGCTAGTGCATCCAGAGGGAGACCTGGCTTTTACTTACATAGACATGTGACATCAGTATAACATTGAGAACCTTTTAGTTGCGTCTGCGATGGTGAGTCGGTCAGCAATTAGGTCTTCGCTGGACTGCAGGTAGAAAGGCATCGCACCAGCAATGGTAAACATGTGTGCGTGACCCAGAGGCGTCTCGCCTATTGGACCGGCGCGAGTGAGCCACTCAGCGTGTGTGCCTTGTGGCCTCTGTAGGGAACAGTTCACTGATACATTGCTGTTGATGATATTCCGAAAGCATTTTTACATGCAATTAGTGTTTGTGCACTCCATTATTTTCGGCTGCTTAAGCGTTGTGAGCGTGTTTGAGCAAACTTAAATATCCATTATTTTGACAATTTACGAGTTGTTTTCGTGTCTGTACATCAGTGCACCGCGTTATTTCGGTAATTTAGGAGTAGTTTGCAGGTCTGTAGGCTGTGGGATGTGACCCAAGCCCGCCAGGGCGAGTGTTTTGTATCAGTGTAGTAAATATACTATGTGAAATCCATCGCTAAATAAATTGTTCCAAAATCAATAGCCGGTCGTTGTGGCCGAGCGGTTCTAGGCGCTTTAGTCTGGAACCGCGCGACCGCTACAGTCGCAGGTTCGAATCCTGCCTCAGGGATGGGTGTGTGTGATGTCCTTAGGTTAGTTAGGTTTAAGTAGTTCTAAGTTCTAGGGGACTTATGACCACAGCAGTTGAGTCCCATAGTGCTCAGAGCCATTTGAACCATTTTGAACCTTAGGTTAGTTAGGTTTAAGTAGTTCTAAGTTCTAGGAGACTGATGACACCTCTGATGTTAAGTCCCATAGTGCTCAGAGCCATTTTTGAGCCACAATCAATAAAGTACACTCCTTCCTCTCTCCAGCAACTGAACACAGCTGAGTCTTTTCCAGTCATTATTCCCCAGACCAGCACAGGATGACAGTGCCCTCTGATGGCAGTACTGTGTACCAGGTCAGTTGGACTCCAGACCCCATAGTGAACACACTGGATGGAGCTACTGCCTATGACAACTGAAATTGTTTAAATAAACACTGCATGTAAAATAAAGACTTACATCCATCGATCCAGTAGCCCAGAACAAGCTGAGTCATTTTCACACCAATTCCAAGGAAGAGGTGGCGATCGAATGACAGATTAGTGGAGGCAGCCCAAGTGACCTATTTTCCCGTCATGTTCTTAGATTAGTGGAGGTATCCCAAGTGCCGTTTTTCCCCACTAAAATTTGAACTTCCCGCAATTTTCTGGTGGAGGGAAAGGGGAGGGGAAAGGGAGGGTTAGGTTGGTGGAGGTAGCCCAGTTGACCTATTTTGCCGCCAAAATTTGAACTTTCTGCAATGACACCATTGCGATGTTGCCACATCTATCGACGCCAGCTTGGATCCCCGATCATGAATGAATTCTTCCCGCCATTTTCTGGGGGAGGGGAAGGGGCGGGGCGAGGGAGGGTTAGGTTAGTGGAGGTAGCCGAGTTGACCTATTTTCCCGCCATAATTTGAACTTTCTGCAATGACACCATTGCGATGTTGCCACATCTATCGGCGCCAGCTTGGATCCCCGATCTTGAATAAATTTGACAACAATGCAGAGTTGGGCGACACTCGCGTTGCCCTACTATTCATGATATGGTAGCTGTGACGTGGGATCTGTTTATGTTGCCACATCTCTTGTTACAAAGGGTTATGAAATGTGTGTTTTATAATGGTAAAAGTTAATCTACCTCTTTTATCGGGAGTGTGGTTGAGCATCATTACTCATGACATTGGATAGTCCAGCGAGCAGTACCAAAACATATCCAGGAAAAGAGAGAATAGGGTTCGTTTGGTGTTTTGCACACTGTCATTTTGCATGGCAAGTGGCACGTATGTACCATTCTCATTGGGACAAAATTTGTCATAGTTGCGGAGCTTGTTGACATACTTGCTATGTGCTGTCATATTCAGGTAAGGCTCTCGTCACGAGGGCTCCATGACAGCAAACAGGTGTCAATACCATGAGCCTCATCCCAGCTCTCCTTTCTATGCCTGTCGATCACGCAGTCCCAGGTCGTCAGGTACCTCACCTCAACGCCGCTGCAGTGGGTCGTTCCAAACTGGGCCACAGTCTCAGCTGGTACCTGCATCAAGGGCGAGGGACCTCCTGCCCCTCTCGCTGCTAGTCGTTCAGCCCAGACATGTCGTGCCAAGCGCCACACCATCGTCTGTGTCCCATACTACGCACTGATCCGTGACGCCTCTCTGAGCATCAGTGTTCCTGTGTCCATCTGCTCCATTCTTCAGGCACATTTACAAACAGAATAACCAGCTGCGCCACTTAGGCTCACATTCTTGTACGCACTTCTTGACTCATGCTGCAAGTCCCAGTTCCTTCCCTGCTGTTCTACCTTAAGTTAATATTACAAAATTTTATGATCATTTCTAAGTTTACCCAACTGTTGGTACAAAAATGAAATCTATTGTCTTTACAAGAACTTCTCTACATAGAACTAATTGAACTGATAATGCAATTAAAAAATTTAAATTTTAAGAATGGAATTAACGTTAGCTCGATTTTACATCATTACAATTTATTTTACCCAGAAACAACGTCCTGGTGACAAACTCTCACGCTCCCATTCACACTTTTACATGCTTGGTTGTTACCTGCTAGTATTATTACTGCTTTTTAATCCATGCTTATGCTCAACATTTCATTCTTCATGCAAATTGTACTATGTTAAAAATTATTCATACAGCTTATTTCTAGTTTCCAAGTCAAAAAATGGTTCAAGTGGCTCTGAGCATTATGAGACTTAACATCTGAGGACATCAGTCTCCTAGACTTAGAACTACTTAAACCTAACTAACCTAAGGACAGAATACACATCCATGCCCAAGGCAGGATTCGAACCTGCGATCGTAGCGACAGTGGAGTTCCGGACTTAAGCGCCTAGAACCACTCGGCCACAACGGCCGGCTTTCCTTGAGTCACTTTATTTGAACATCCATCACAGCTCGCTTGCATTAGGATGACATGCTGGACACAGATCTCACTATGGTCGTACTCCCTGTCCTCATTCCATCTGCAGTCTTTTCTTTCCTTTATATTTACATATTATTAGTCACCTCTCGGTACTCAATATTTATCATGTTACTTTCATGGTCTTTCTCATATAATGGTTATTTCCTTCTTTCGATTACATTCATCAGTCGATCTATCATCATCTCACCGACCTGAAACACGAATTACCACGCACTATGCGCCTTCATACCGGATCGTTCAAGGTATCTGAGCTGTTGCGCCATTGCCGCCTCATCTGTCAATTATCACACATTCTACAATGATGTGTAAACGATCTCCGCTTATCCTTTATTTCAATTTTGAAATCATCTGTGCCTTGCTTGGCCTTATTTATTGCTCGTTTGTTGTTCGCTGTTTTCGTCATTTTTTTAATCCCTTTGTCGCTTGTTAACTACTCAGGTAAAACTGCACAACACAGGAATCTATACACAGATGACCCTAGTAACCATTCCGAAATCCTTTGTGACGTTAGCTTCTCTCAGTTCGTTCTGCTGAGTAATGTCCCAAGTTGATTATTTCGATGAAAGGTCCGTTTCCTGCACTTTCTCAGCAAGATTAAAATTCCCTGTAAATTCTGTTTTCCTACTGCGGATGCCTAATTCTCCTCATCACATAAAATCCAAGTTTGGAAGACCCAGTTCTCCCTGGCGAGAATGGCTTGCAGTAGTACCTCCATTAAATATACTACTTAAATCAAGTTAATTGCTCTCAGGAGCCTTTAATACCAATTGTCCCAACAGCCATGACACCAATTATTTTTGGTCGCCAGCCTCACTACAACAGGTTCACCCTATGAGACAAGGAGAATTATTCTAAACGGAAATCACTGACCCATCTGACAATCATGAAGACCGAGCGTCCGTTCATAAGGATCGTCAAATCGTGGGGAAACCATGCATAAATACTGACACTATATATAAACGTAGCCTATCATCACACAAAGATGAGGGCGGACATTGTAAAAACAAATGGCGGCAAGTAGGACATAAAACATTTCAAGTGGAGAGACTAACTGTTAAAGAAGCACGGAAATATAAACTAAAAGTCAAAAGTGTTTTATTCACTTCCTTCAATAAATACTTTGACAAGTAAGTTTCGTATAGTCTCTGTTTTTGTGTTGTCTAATAAACGCTTCTTCTTTAAAATATGATAAATAAGGATTAATCTAGCCTCTGTTACACCCTTACACACCTCCAGTCCTACCTGACAATCTAGTAAAACCTACAAACCACCTGTTCTCCAGTCGTTGACTGCTTATATGAGTACCTCCTCACACACACGAGTGAAAGTACAAAAACCTTACTACAGTAATTCACTTTTGACAGTGAGTGCTGCATCTCTCCACTCCCCACAGGTCCTTGCCGAACTGCCACCCTCTTCCTCTGGGCTTCTTCCAACTCCCCACGCTGCTGTCACCACTGTACAATTACACTGCTGGCCACTACTCCGGACCAACACCCATTGCTTTCACTACTATTTTGACGCCTCTAGCCTGATTCACAACTTTTGGTCTCTGCATGCGTTTGATTGGCTGTCTCATTAAGAACCACAGCAATAAGCTCTCATTGGTCACTCAGTTACCTGCTACCTCACTGCCTCGTGATCCTCCCAGATGAAGCTTCCGGTATAATTGTGGCTTGAGACCCACAACTATTACAGTTAATGGGAAAGTAACACTTGGGAGCTGCTGACACACCTATATACTGGATGTGCAAAATAGCCTCGGAGTTCCCAAAACCGCTTTGTTTCCTTAACAATTCCAGGGGTTGCAAGGCATCATGAAACATTTCTGACAACCGTTTAGCTTGACAATGTCTGTTATTTGAAAGTTGCTGAGGGACCTCCTTTCTATGTTTGGAAGTTGACAGGGATCTTGACAAACATTTCTGAGAAAATCCTGAATTTGCTGTGTCCTGTGTTACCAGGATCCTCATTCCTGAGGGAACTGCTAGCCATCCTCTCCAGCAAATGTTCTCCTCATGGCCAAATCAGGAGTTTTTCTACCTTCTGCCTTTGACTAAAGCATGACCAGAATCGAGCTTAACTAAATCTGTCATCCATCTCTGCATGAATTATTACTAAATGAGCCATCAAAGTTTGAATACAGTACTCTCTCAACCAATTACAAATGGTTAACGCAATCTCTAACATGGACAAAAAGCTTCCTTCTTCTTTCCCTAAACTCAGTAAGTGCCTGTACTCTCTGTCAACAAGCTTTCTGTCTCTATATTGCATTCAATTTGATCAAGAGCATCATATCTCAGTTTATCTCTTTAGGACAAAATACTACCAATACTTCATATTACCTTGTTGTTTTTACAATTACTTATTAGCATCACATTATTACAGGACTATGTACTTATGTAGCCTCTTTAGCATCTTACTCTCAATTATTGTTGCCTGAAGAGTCTCCTATTCAAGTCTTTAGTCATCGTCATACACATTACCTTTCAACCTACCTTCATCAACATGGTTTCAGAGTATCATACGGTTCTTATCACCTCAAATAGTATTATTCCCAAGCAAATTATTAATTGATAACATTGCCCACTATCTAATACAAGTACCAACTTTCATCAGTGAGCCGTTTATCTTCTAAATAAAAGTCCTAATAGTTCACCACATTGATCTCCCCCCCCCCTACCGCTGATTTCCTCTATTTTCTATTCAGCAACATGTACCTCCTCAGTACATATTCCCCCAGTCTGTATACTCTCCTTCTCAAATAACTCTTCTATTATGCTGTCATATTCGATTCATCATATATTACTCAAGTTCTGGTCATCATCATCATCATAATCATCATCATCCTCCAAGTGTCTGTCTTATACTTGTGTTCCCATGGTTCATTCACGTCATTGTGGTAGTATTTGTTGGAACTCTATTCCCCCCGACTATCGATTGACTGAATCTCGACCATTTGTGCTTCCTCTTTCCTCACTACATCTACATCTACATCGTACTCCGCAAGCCACCTAAAGGTGTGTGGCGGAGGGTACTTTCAGTACCACTATATGATCCCTCCAACCCTGTTCCACTCGCGAATAGTGCGTGGGAAGAATGATTGTCTGTAAGCCTCTGTATTGGCCCTAATTTCTCGGATTTTCTCCTCGTGGTCGATATGCGAGGTGTGTGTGGGGGGAAGTAACATTTTTGTCCGACCCATCCTGAAAAATGTTGTCCCGAAATTTCAATAGTAAATCTCTCCGTGATGACAGCACCTTTCTTGTAACGTCTGCCTGTGGAGTTTAACATCTCCGAAGCGCTCTCTCGCCAGCTAAACGATCCCTTGACGAAACGTTCCGCTCTTTGTTGGATCTTCTCTAGCTCCTCCATCAGCCCTACCTGATAGGGATCCCATATAGATGGACAGTACTCAACAATCGGGCAAAGAATAGCCTTGGACGCTACTTCTTTCGTGGATGAGTTACATTTCCTTAAGATTCTTCCGATAAATCTGAATCTGATGTCTGCTTTTCCCACTCTCTGTTTTATGCGGTCATTCCACCCAAGGTCGCTCTGGATAGTTACACCTAGATATTTTACGGCAGACGCTGTCTCCAGCTGTTTGTCATCAGTAGTGTAGCTATACAGTAGTGGATTTTTTTTCCTATGTATGCGCAATATGTTACATTTATTTACGTTCAGAGTCAAGTACCAGAGCCTGCACCATTCATCAATTCTCTGTAGGGCGTTCTGCAAATTCTTACTACCTTCTGGCATTGCTACTTTGGTGTAGACAACTGCATCATATGCGAATAGCCTTAAACAGCATCCGACACTTTCTACTAGATCATTTATATATATTGTAAACAGCAACGATCCTATCACACTTCCCCGTGGTACTCCGGGTATTACCTTTACATCTGTCGATTTAGTTCCGTTAAGAACGACATGTTGAGTTCTATCTGCAAGATAGTCTTGAATCCAATCGCAAGTCTGCTCAGATACTCCGTAAGGTCATACTTTTTTCATTAAACGATCATGCGTGACTGCGACTATCCCCTCTGACTTCTCTTCTGCTATTATTGTTACTACTTCTTCAGAAGTTATCCCAATTCCTCCTATTCAGCTGATTCGTGTGAAACTGACCTTGTCCATGAGAACGGCAACTTTCATTTCGTCGCTTGTTATAAGTTCTCTGTGGTGTCGAGGTGTACCATTCATTCACTCTCCCCAAGTACTCACACCACTCTCATTAGTAATATTTTTCAAGCCTTACAATAAGGAGTTGACCATCTCCTTATTATCTGTACCTCTTCCCACTAACGTCTGTTGGAAGGAAGGAAGGAAGGAGGCAACTTCCTTTGCCATACCAAGATATCTTATGTTGCACAAAATAGCTAGTACAAGAATTGATTTATTGAGACATTTATTCGAAAAACTTCACGGAATTCCTGATTCCATAATTTTCATAGTTTTCCCCTTCTTAATATCTCCCTTAAACCCTCGCTTGTACTTTTGCTGACCAGTAAGTTGAGATGAAAGTGTCTCTGAACTTGTGATATAATCTGCAGTTCATCACAATCATTCTCGTCATTGCTGTAGACTTTCCTTTAGGTTACTCCAGATGTATTCAGGCTAATGGCACAGGGCCATGTTGGAGGGATTGAGAAATAAAATTGTTACATACAAGCTCTGTCTTTCAAGAAATTTTTATGAACGGAAGCTCTTTCCTCCAATAACCTAGTCACGTTGTTAATTACTAGTCAGGGACCAGTATATGATCCATCCGGGACCTGAGCCTGTGCACTCCTGTGGTTGTCGAAAGAACAAGCTTGCTCTGCGTCCACCGTAAAATAAATTACTGATTGTGCACTTCAGTCGATTTCCGTGACTCTCCTTTCTATTCTTAGTACCTCCATCACTTTTGCGTTGATATTTCCCAGTTCCTCCACAATTTAATCTCCCCACTATTTGTGTCACCTGTTGATACACTCGTGTAATTCTTTAAACTGCATGAGCTCTTGTATCTCTGCCATCTCCGACATGGATACTGGGCGTGTCCTATTGGAAGCTTCATGCTAGCTTCTAACCACTTTCTCAACAACTGCACGACCGCTAATTTTTACTTGTTTTATGGCTTCAACTAATTTTCTATCTCTGTCAGAATTTTACACAGTATCTCCTCTAGGTCTTCCACTGTGTTCATTGGGTTCACACTGTGACTGCATTGTTCTTCCTGTCGCTGTTCAACCTCACTAATATTCTGCCGCATCACTAGAAATTGCTCTAACTGCAGATCAGTCTCCTTCAATTTCCCATCTTGTCTACCTAGAATAGCCTTAGTTTCCCTGTTATGTTCCTCTTGTTTTCCTACCTTTTTTAGCTTCTTTTTCCTGTCTCTCATTTTGTGCCTTCGATTCCTTCGTCATCTGTAATGAGTTTTCTACTCTCATTATTTTCACTTTCTTGTCTCGTAACTGGTGTAGCCTCACAGCTTTTTAGCTCCATCCCTCTCGTTTTCCCTTGTATATTCAAATTCCTGTATGATACTGTCACTTTCCCTTATTATTTTCTATTACTGCCGGCTGAGGCTATCATTTAGTTTGCCATCCTCTTCATGTACTGTCACTGTATCTCTTTCCACCTTTACCCTGTTTCTATTTCGACTTCCCGTCCTCATTCGCTATTGCTTCCTTTTGCTACCCTTGCTCTAATTTCATCAATGAATCCACCCAATCCCTACGACATGCAGTGAATGAAACATTCATAAACTTGTACGAATCAACACTGAAGTTAAATAACAGTGGTCCTACCCACAAGCTGAAATAGAACAAAAAATTAGGGTAAGTGCTGCAACTTACTGTTAAATAATAAAATATTACCTAAATTACCGAAAAATAATCCGTAAGTTTGTTCTTGATCTGCTCAAGTGAGTTTATTTGTCCTATTCATAAAATTCCTGACTGCTTCACATGCGAGTTTTCCCGGCTACATTATTAAAACAACCTAAAATTCGATTTATGCGAATCTTGGCAGGGCAGCAAATTTCTATGCGAGGTGTCGTGTGTAAAAATAAATATAAATCTCTACGAGTGTATCCTGGTCTGGCACGTTGAAACGTGTGCTTACCCTGGCACATTGGATCAAGCTCTAACAGAGCGCCCCCATGAGACTAGCGGTTAGTTTGAAAATAAAACTGTCGTGCATAAAGGAATGCTAGTTGCCCCACTAGATTTAAGCTTTGCTGTAATCATTAGCGTAGGGTGGAAGAACCTGTTAGAATCAATATGATAGGTTTACCTTCAGCTGCATGCATCCAACAAAATTCGCGATTTATTGACTAAAATCACAATTAAAAATAACGAATAGACCGTAAAATGGAACTTCAACATTTAAACATTAAAATGATACAGGATCGCCACCAGTGAAAGCCGCTGGTAAATTAAGCTGAAAACTTCGATAGATGAAGAAATGAGCTTACATTAATCATCAGTTATTTATCAGTGAACATTGACTTGAGTAGCACAGGACACATCCACAATGGAAATGATTGGCAACAGGAAGACTAAACTGCATTCCATCGATGCAAATGCCGAAGTATACATCCCTACCTTGAGCAGGAATCTGATTTTTGATTTCAATATTGGTAAGCTTGTCATTATCGATCACTGCATAACATGACGATGCTTACTCTGCTAGACTAAGAATCAGAATGAAGAACTTTCCTGAAAGACTAGAATCAGAACAGCCACACTTGCCCTCTGCTACTTCCCGCCAGAACTTGCAACAGCGCTCATTTCCCTCCCCCGTCGCCAAACGTAGGCAGATATGAGACGTTCTCCCAATTAAAGAATTTTGCAATGAACTGTACCTTGCTACAGAGTACTAAACACGAAGCAACCAATCAATAGCGTTCTTTCTGCTCATAGCAGTGGTAGGGTTCTCCGTTTCTCACGCTGGTAGCGGTTCTTCCCCTTGCTAACGGATACATGAAAGCAGGAAAGGAAAATCTGAAGTGCTTGTGTTTCTACGAATACTCTCGAAAACATGCCGTCTTTACTTTGAAAGCTGTGTCCCGCTGCATTCCAGCAAAGCAAGCTTCTCAGGGACTCTCTCCTTCACCTCCCCCGGCTAATGGAATATGGATATGGCTCGGCTCAGTCTTTGTATCCCATGGGCTGGTTTCCTAAAGTAATAAGCTTGTTTCGAACAACATGAGTGAAGGTGTGACTCCATACCCACTTCAGGGGACCACACCCTGCCTACTTAACCCATGTTAATTTAGGCAAGTATTTGCCCCATTTCTGAAGAAACTATTTGATGCAGGTCCTTAATATTTTTACTGTATGTTACATGATGCTAATAGTCAACTGTACTAAAATCTACTTTATCCATTTTATAGTTTTTAAGAAATAGCTTTTTAAATTTATTATAAAAAATATTAAGTTTTTTCTGCAGAGAATATTTTTTGTGAACTTCCTAATGGGGGAATATTAACGAATGCAATACCAGAGGTGGCTTTTTATGTTATGCAGGGTCTCTGAAAATTTCAATCATTTATCTATGATAGTGTCAGATATAATGGGGCATATGTACTGAAAATTTTATTTTGCGGGAAATTCACTTTAAAGAAAAAAATTTTGAAATTTGTTACTTATGGTTAATTAATTAAAACTATCCTGCTGCATATGATGGCCCTTCTTTGGCCTCTAGCAGGTCTTGCAGCCTCTTTTTCACCTTCCTGGATGTTGTCTTGCTTTCTTGGCAATATTAGATGCAGACCTGTCTGCATCGACTATCTTCATTTTATCGCAGTGTTGCAGCCCAGTGATCATATTTTCACCAGGATTAATTCCCAGCTTCTTCAGTACCCAACACTTTCCAATATTACCACAAGTGAATGTAATAACATCATCATGAACTCCTAGTTTCATTGTATGCATCCCTACAAATACAGTTTTAGGAAGTCGGTTCCAAATTATGCTGTTGAAACATTCATTTGGGTTCTGTGTGTGCCCATGCAGACATTTCCTTAGAAGATCAGGATGAGACAAGTCTCTGAAAATAGGTTTAATTGCTGTAATAACAGCAGCAGGAAGAGAATGCTGGTGAGAATAAGATTCTCCAGTTGCCTGAGCCCAATTGTATTTGCACCACGAATTTTCTCCTGATGGATACAATCCATGACAAGGCTTATCGTCAGTAGAGGACTTATGGAAGAATACAGCCCAAACATCTCTCTTCATTGCCTCCAGATTGTCTTTATTTCTCCTAATTGCCTGCCCATAGTATACCTGCAAGTTTTCTATTTCAGTTTTTCCCTGTTTTTCAGTTTTAACCGACCCTGCCTGGTCAAAAGTTTTCCATCTTCTAATTATTTTTCCTCTCATATCAAAAATTAGTGTTCCCAGCCTTATTCCCAAACGTTTTTGAACACGGCCTACACATCCTATTTTCCTAATAATGGCATCTCCATATGGCTTAGAGTTCACCACATTGTTGTATGCCTTACTGTCACCATCGCCCAAATATTTGGTGTACTGTACGCCTCTTGTTTCTACAGAGCGATGAAATATTTGTTGTACTCCATGAACTTCCATACCACCACTTGTTCCTCTAAAATTAGCCACACAGTTGTGTTCTTTATGTTCATTGACTTTACAAAATTTGCAATATTTAGACATCTCCACATCTAACACTTTACCGGTGTCTACACTCGTGGCAGTCACTACTCCATTCAGAGAAGTATGTCCTCTTTTCTGCCAACTTCCATCAAGTGCAACTGGAATATCCGAACATCCATCATTTTCTTCCACTGCTTCCCTAGCAGCCAGTTTCATGCTTTCCTCACTGACCTCCAATACAGCTTTCTCTAATATTGCAGTCAGTTTTTCAAATTAATTTGGTGGTTGATGTAAGTTCATCACTGAATAAAATGTTCTTCCTGCAACCATGCCCTTGCCAATGGATCGTAAGGCATAAAGTAATCTAGTATTGATTTCATAAGGGCCACTTGCATCTGGTTTTGAAGAACTCATAAATGAAATCACAGCTGAGCATTTTGTGCAAATTAAATCCAAAGCAATTGCTGGGCCTTTTCTCCCACTGGCGCACTCACAAATTTTCACACTCTGTGACTCACCACACTGTCTACATTGTACAAATTTAGAAATTACATCCGATAATATTCTCAAATCTATAATAATGTTACTGCACCCCTTGTCACTTACAGTAAATTCGTTGTAACTCTCTTGAAATGGTGAGAGCTTCTTTGAAGATGCACTTGTTGAAGAATTACACTTAGAAATATCGTTGCCAGGCGACATAACGTACAGAAAGCTTTCTAAACTTGTTTCCTCTAAATTGTCGTTTCTTGAAAATGCCTTTACGCTTCGTCATCTTCAATAAACGCAACAACACGGACGTAAACAAGCACTGCAAAACTTAAGTGTAACAACTACTCGCGAACACACTTGAACAAAACTAATCGTGTGTTTGACAGCGTGTTGTTTACAAACAGCAGAAACAAAAGAATACCGACCGTTGCATTCCAAGGATATCCAACACACTCGGGAGTAAAAAAAATCCCTAACGTGCAATGTAGGGGAATAAAGATCTAAAATATATGTAGAAAAGTGGGTGACAAAAGTGGGCGTGGCACATAAACACACGTGGTAGGAAAATGCTCTTTAAATGCCCGAAAAAAATTTTTTTTCAGCAAAATCATTTTCAGAGTACTTAAATGAAACCTTAATCTATCGAAATATGATGAAAACCGAAAATCGATTGTTTTCGACCTGAACCACGGTGTGGTCCCCTTAAGCAACTTATTCGCAGCCGACAGATGCCAAACGCCCTGAATCCGTTACTTTAAACCAGAACGCCATAAGACATTTATTTATATATGTTGCTACAAAAGATTTGCAAACATACTGTTAAATTTGGGATTAAAACATATTCACATAGTAAATACTCAACTGAATTGACAGTGACTCTAGCAGGGACCTGCATAACAGTTCATCGTCTGGAGCCGTCACAAAATCTTGCTGCAATTAACCTGAAAGCACCTGTGCATACTAACGAGCCAGCAGATGGAACATCTACCAGCACGAGGAGTAATTCCACGACAGCGCGGCGAGCTGAGCTGAGCTGAGCTGAGCTGAGCTAAGCTAAGCTAAGCTCAGCAGTCAGGAATCCAGCGGAGACCATTTACAGCTGCGACCACAGTAACCGGTGCTTGGCTTAAATGGTGCCAAGGGATGAACGCTGCCTGTTGTCCTGACCTCTGGTCGTCTAGCTAATAGGTTAACCACTAAAATACTAGTAACATGGAAAAATATGTGTTACGCCCACAGGTAAGTTCTACATACTTAGTAGGAAATCTGGTTTGATTGCAGCTGCCAAAGTTTGTAGAATGAAAATGATAAATTATGTGTGAAGTTAAGAGGGAGAAGATTACGCGTATGTACTGTAAGAATCTCCACAATCGATGGAAAGGGAAGTGGTCTTCAGCAATCTCAAAGAAATGACACCCGTTTACTGCGACGATACTTCAATTAGATTCTCTGGACCCTTTTCCTTTTGATTTAGATTTAATGCAGATCTCCCTACAAATTTAGAGAGGTGATTACGACAATACTACTGTTTTCTGCGCTGCAGGCTAAACTATACTGCAGCTGGTTTAAATAGATGAATAGCACATTAGAAACAATATAGGCGAATCTAGTTCTCATAATATGTAATTCACCTTTTACTAACTTCAGATAACATGTGACTGAATATTGACAAAATTTGAGCGTGCATAGTGATTTTCACTTGGATCACGTATGGAACCGAAAAGATAATGTGTCCGGTAGTTTTCATAGGTCATTTTGTTCGTCCTAAGAACTGAAGCTGAACAGGAATCAGATATATAAACGCTGAACTGATTTTATAATCGACTGCATAAACACACATCGACGAGTAACATAAACAATGTCAATTGGAATTTGAAATACTAGTCCTCGTCTTCGACCAGCGAAGAATTTTTAATGGTTGTGGTGACGTCACTTTGGCAAAGCCAACAGCTACCATCATAGTTTCCACTTAATTATATAAACATTATCGTTAATCGCCTACGTTAGGAAAATGGTTTGATCTGGATGCGCTTGGTATATTTGTGTCGGGCGCGAAATGTCAGAAGCATTAACGTGTTAGGAATCCTAGAAAATCTGAAAAGGGAAATGCAAATATTCAGTCTAGGTATAGCGAGGGTCAGTGAATTGAAATGAAAAGAAGACAACGATTTCTGGTCAGATGAGTGTAGAGTAATATTAACAGCAGCAGAAAATCGTGTAAGAGGAGTATGATTCGTTATGAGTAGGAAGGAAGGAAGGAAGGAAGGAAGGGCAAAGAGTGAGTTACTGTGAACATTTCAGTGAGAGAGCTGTCCTCATCAGAATCCACAACAAATAAACAACGATAACAGTAGTTCAGGTACACGAAGTGACAAGCTGAACTGTGAGAGAAAGTATATGAGGACACTGAATGGGTAATTCAGTACGTAAACAGAGATAAAAATCTAATAGTCATGGGCGATTGAAAGGTGATTGTTGGGGAAGGAGTAAAAGAAAGGGTTACGGGAGAATATGGGCTTGGTAGTAGTTCTGAGAGAGCAGAAAGACTAGTTGAGCTCTGCAATAACTTTCAGACGGTAACAGCGAAGATTGTCTTCAAGAATCTCAAGAGTAGGAAGTATACTTGAAAAGGCCACGAAATTCAGGAAGATTTCAGATTACATCATGGTCAGGCAGAAATTCCGAAATCAGATACTGGATTGTAAGGCGTACTCAACGACAGATATAGACTCAGATCACAATTTGTTAATCATGAAGCGTACGCTGAAGTTGAAAAGGCTAGTCACAAAGAATCAATGCGCAAAGAAGTGGGATACGGAAATACTAAGGAATGAAGTTCTCTGAGGATAGACATATTGAGATGATGAATAGCTCAGTAGGCAGTAAGTACAAAAATGTTCAGGGAAATTCAGCAACACAGGAATTAAAGACACTTAGGAATGAAATAAATAGGAAGTGCAGGGAAGCTAAGGCGAAATGGCTACACGAAAAATGCGAAGAAATCGAAAAAGAATGGATTGTAGGAAGGACTGACTCAGCATACGGAAAAATCAAAACAACCTTCACTGATATTAAAAGCATGGGGGTTTACATTAAGAGCGCAGTAGGAATTTCAATGTTAAATGCAGAGGAGAGAGCGGATAGGCGGGAAGAGTACGTTGAGGTTCTAGATAAGGACGACGACTTATGTGATGATGTGATAGAAAAAGAAACTGGAGTCGATAGGAGATCCGGTGTTAGAGTCCGAATTTTAAAGAGTTTTGGAGGACTTAAGAGCAAATATTGCAGAAGGCATGGACAACATTCCATTGGAATTTCTAAAATCATTGCGAGAAGTGGCAACAAAACGACTATTAACGTTCGTGTGTAGAATGTGATGATGATGCGGTCCCATACTCCGAGGAGCGTAACGGGACGATGCGGGAGATCCGCACCGCCGACTAGGCAAGGTCCAAGCGGAGGAGGTTTGTAGAATGTATGAGACTGGAATGTATGACAGTGGCGAAATACCATCAGACTTCCGGGAAAACTCATCCACACAATTCCCAAGATAATAAGAGTCGACAAATGCGAGAATTGTCACACAATCAGCTAACAGCTTATGCACACAAGTTGCTCACAAGAATAATATACGGGAGAATGGAAAATGAAGTTGAGGATCTGTTAGATGACGATCAGATGGCCTTAGGAAAGGTAACGACACCAGAATAGCAGTTCTGACGTTGCGATTGATAATGGAAGTAAGAATGAAGAAAAATCAAGACACGTTCATAGGATTTGTCACATTGAAAAAGAATTTGACTGTGTAAAATAGTGCAAGATATTCGAAACCCTGAGAAAAACAGGGATAAGCTGTAGGGAAAGACGGGTAATATTTTGTGCAAGAACCAAGAGGGAACATAACAAATGGAAGACCAAGACCGAAGTTCACCGATTAAAAATGCGGTTGGACCGCGATGTAGTCTTTCAACCCTACTGTTCAATTCACACATCAAAGAAGCAATGAGTAAAATAAAAGGAAGGTTCAAGAGTGGGATTAAAATTCAGGGTGAAAAGTATATCAGTTATAAGATTTCTGATGACATTGCTACCCTCAGTGAAAGCGACGAAGAATTACAGGATGTGTTTAATGGGATGGACAGCCTAATGAGTGGAGAATATGGATTGAGGGTAAATCGAAGAAAGACGATAGTAATGAGAAATAGCATAAATTAGAAAAGAGGGAAACTCAAAATCATCATTGGTGATCATGAAGAAGATGAAGTTAAGGACTACAGATAACTAGGCAGCAAAATAACGCATGACGGACGGAGCAAAGACATAAAAAGCAGAATCGCATTGGCAAAAAGGGCATTCCTGACAAGAGATGTATCAAACACATGTCTTAATTTCATGAAGAAATTTCTGAGGATGTACTTTTGAGCATAGCACTGTGACATGGACTGTGGGGAAACCGGAATAGAAGAAAATATAGGTATCTGATGCGGTGCTACAGGAGAATGTTTGAATTAGGTGGACTGATGGGGTAAGGAATAAGGAGGTTCTCCGCAGAAACGGCGAGGAAAGAAATTTATGGAAAACACTGACAGGAAGAAGAGACATGTTGGGAGGACATCTGTTAAGGCATCAGGGAATAACTGTCATGGTACTAGAGGGAGCTGTAGAGCGTAAAAGACAGATTGGAATACATCCAGCAATTAACTGAAGATGTAGACTGCATGTGTTACTCTGAGATAAGGTTGGCGTAGTAGGGGAATTCGTGGCGGGCCGCATCAAACCAGTCAGAAGACTGTCGATTCAAAAACTTATCTTCAGTGAACTGTATTATGTATGCATGTTTCAATACCTGGCGTTTTGTCTCCTGATACTGGAGACATCATCAAAGCAGTAGAGAGTCAGATAGCAGTTTCAAAGTGAAACATTATTAACAATCCGAAATGGGACCAAGGACCCACTGATACTATGATTTTATCGAGATCCGGTCATTACTATGCTACTTTGTACAGAGGGGTCACAGAAATTCAGAATCACATGAACAACTTAAGAAGAAAAGGAAGAGGACTAAATTACATGGGTTGCAGGCGTCGGTGCTAAATGAAGTACCCAGCGACAACTTTTCGCAACCGCAAGCTCCGTAACACATGTCAGTCTGTATACGCGGTCTTACGTATGTAGCTGTCTCATGACATCATGAACCTACCACTGCGTGAATACGTATAAACAGTTCTGCTTGCTGAGCTTGATTGATTTTGATACGGCTATCTGAGTTCTTACGGCCTCTGATAATGTTCCCAGCACTAGGAGACGAAACATTGGTTGGGGAAATATGCCTTGAAGCTCCCCCTAATGTCCATAACACACAATTTATCGAAGTGAAACAATATGTAAGTGAAACCAAGGTTTTATGGGGGCAAAAACACACGTGTTAGGCCTTTTCACCTAGTTAGACTGTTCCGAACACTTCAGTCTGTGATGGGAAACGTTCCATCCTGCAGAAACTAAAGGGCTTCGCAACTTAGTCTTCTGTCACCGGGAAAAATGTAACCTCAACTAGTCGCCTGCACGAGATTTCGAATAAGGTAGGTGACAATGCAAACTTGTTCACAACACACTAGAACTTAATTTTATTTGCAGAAACCATCTGTTCAGGTCAGGCGCCACGAGCGACGAATTCTTCCTAGCCGATAATATTTGTTTGATTTTGTGATGAATGAGAAAATAAATTTCTGTTTATGTGTCACGTGTGTCTGTCCACAACAGATGCAATGCTGATCTGCAGTTTACCTGTACTTTCCGTCGGCGTTAATTTCAACTGCCCACTGCCACATATCACGCTTGATTCCTAATACTGGAAATCAGAATTACTCAAGTAAATCAGTTTTCTTAATTAGTCATTAAAGTATCACGGAATAATAAGAACATCGGACAAAGAATCAGTCGTCCCCAGGAGATATAATGGCCTACATCGTTGAGGAAGAAACTCGCCAAGTTTCTTTAAGTATGCCTTATGCAGACGAAGCTACTCGTTAATGAATAGATATATGGAGCTACGAAATGATTGGGATGTCTACTATTATGTTTCACGTATTTTAGGACATATTCCGAGCTCAATCAAATTTACTCTGTAAATAAATAGAACAGTAATCTTGCTATTTGTGTTAAATTGAAAACATTGAGCAATATAATACATTAGGATACTATAGGCCTATGTTAATATATGTTAACAATGTTAACTGATATCTTCCGACATCTGCAACACACTGTGTACCATCAGATCACATGGAATAAATAAATAAATATCTCGAACCGAATGACCTCCTGCATGCCAACTAGCATGGAGTCCGAAAAACATAGCTCATGAGAAACCTAATTTGCACTTTGCTTAGTGACATACTGAAAGTTTTGGATCAATGCAGTCAGGTAGCTGCAGTATTTCTCGATTTCCGAAAAGCATTTGACACAGAATCAAATCTACGCTTATTTTCAAGACCACGATCTTACGAGGCATCAAGCGAAATGTGGGACTCAGATGAGGAAGGACAATCAGGGGGTATTGATATAGGGCAGCACGAATAGACATAGGTTTGTTTGCCCCGTGAGAGGGTGTCACACAGATGGTGAAGAAACTGAACTGGCAAACTTTTGAAGATAGACGTTAACTATCTGGAGAAGGCCTACTTACAAAGTTTCAAGAACCGGCGCTTCAAATAACTGAAAATGTACTGCAATCGCCTGCTTGTTGCTAACTTAGGAATCTTGAGGACAAGATTAGATTAATTATAGCACGCACAGAGGTATTCAAACAATCATTCTTCCCACGCTCCATGAATGAAATGGGAAAGAACGCCAATAACTGGCACAATAGTACGTACCCTCCTAAGGAGTCCTCCATTATCTTGAATATCTTTATGACGTAATTTATTTTGAGTGAAGTCACTTGTCCTCTTGACGCTCCATCAGCTGACTGCTCATACACCCAATGGTACCGAATAGTCAGAGCACACAGTTGACGACAAACTTCGTCAACTTACTGATGATCTGACAGCTCTTTACTACAAACATGCTTCTATAGTTAGCGATTATCTCATAGTTCTCTACTACAAAAACGCTCATCTACGCGCAGTCTGTGTATGAAAAACTCGTACTTTTTGGAGGAGAGCTGAGTTATGCCAATTATGAATACCAGGGTCGCTGCTCACAAGTGCCTCAAGGCAAATGCGATATCTAAATGCTACGAAGAACACACAAAGCTGAGAAACAGGGTAAAGCAGTGCATTCCCATTGCCAATATGTGGCACGCTCGTTCCTTTGTGTGTAGCGATACGACACCTGCAAATCTGTAGAAGAATCTTCGATAGTTCCTTGCGGCACTGGGTTTGATTTTGTCTTTCCGACACCCAAACTACTATCTGCAATAATCCCGAAACCACATAATTAAGCACGACACTTTCCACCTAAAATACCTTACAATAAACACAAAAAGAAAAGGAATGCTGAGAATGTCTCCTGGAGTGATCAGAAACGATGGTACCAGAATGACCATGGCGAATGTTTCAGACAGATTAGTTGTCATTAATAAAAACTAGGACAGCTGTGTCATGAGAGTAGCCTGGGAATGTTTCATCGACATCTGGACTGTGTTAATTATTGTGGACATAGTGGAAGGACGGAGAGAGGAACGAACAACCTAGCGACTACGAGATCATTAGAAAGAGAACGCTGTTACAGATAGGACAATGACGGGAAAGAAAGTAGGCCGCACCTCTTGCTAAGAAACCATCTCGACGGACACCTTAATTGATTTAGATAATCCACGGGAAAACTATGTTGAATAGAAAAAACGTTGCGGCCGCTATCCACCTCCGGGCTGTGCGCTTCATGGTGGTATTGTGGTCACGTGACTCTGTGAGGGAAGTACATAAGCGGACCAGAGACGAATGAGGAATCGTCCTAATGACGATCCAGGATGTGTAACACCATAGACTAAGGGTCGACCTGCGGCAGCAATCGCACAACTTGCGTACGGGCCGCTAGACGCCGCCGCGAGCGCAAGGCTAGGCGCAAATTGAGACGCGTTTAGCACGTGTGACGTGACACGACACTACAGCGCGACACGCACGTGCCGCACGAGTCAGCGCGGGTGCAGCGCATATTGCGACGGGTACACCATACCAGGTGCATTCAAGTTCTAAGGCCCCCGATTTTTTTTTCTAATTAACTACTCACCCGAAATCGATGAAACTGGCGTTACTTCTCGACGTAATCGCCCTGCAGACGTACACATTTTTCACAACGCTGACGCCATGATTCCATGGCAGCGGCGAAGGCTTCTTTAGGAGTCTGTTTTGACCACTGGAAAATCGCTGAGGCAATAGCAGCACGGTTGGTGAATGTGCGGCCACGGAGAGTGTCATTCATTGTTGGAAAAAGCCAAAAGTCACTAGGAGGCAGGTCAGGTGAGTAGGGAGGATGAGGAATCACTTCAAAGTTATCACGAAGAGACTGTTGCGTAACGTTAGCTCGATGTGAGGGTGCGTTGTCTTGGTGAAACAGCACACGCGCAGCCTTTCCTGGACGTTTTTGTTGCAGTGCAGGAAGGAATTTGTTCTTCAAAACATTTTCGTAGGATGCGCCTGTTACCGTAGTGCCCTTTGGAACGCAATGGGTAAGGATTACGCCCTCGCTGTCCCAGAACACGGACACCATCATTTTTTCAGCACTGGCGGTTACCCGAAATTTTTTTGGTGGCGGTGAATCTGTGTGCTTCCATTGAGCTGACTGGCGCTTTGTTTCTGGATTGAAAAATGGCATCCACGTCTCATCCATTGTCACAACCGACGAAAAGAAAGTCCCATTCATGCTGTCGTTGTGCGTCAACATTGCTTGGCAACATGCCACACGGGCAGCCATGCGGCCGTCCGTCAGCATTCGTGGCACCCACCTGGATGACACTTTTCGCATTTTCAGGTCGTCATGCAGGGTTGTGTGCACAGAACCCACAGAAATGCCAACTGTGGAGGCGATCTGTTCGATAGTCATTTGGCGATCCCCCGAAACAATTCTCTCCACTTTCTCGATCATGTCATGTTGTGCGAGCCCGAGGTTGTTTCGGTTTGTTGTCACACGATGTTCTGCATTCATTAAACTGTCGCACCCACGAACGCTCTTTTGACACATCCATAACTCCATCACCACATGTCTCCTTCAACTGTTGATGAATTTCAATTGGTTTCACACCACGCAAATTCAGAAAACGAATGATTGCACGCTGTTCAAGTAAAGAAAACGTCGCCATTTTAAGTATTTAAAACAGTTCTCATTCTCGCCGCTGGCGGTAAAATTCCATCTGCCGTACGGTGCTGCCATCTCTGGGACGTATTGATAATGAACGCGGCCTCATTTTAAAACAATGCGCATGTTTCTATCTCTTTCCAGTCCGGAGAAAAAAATTCGGAGGCCTTAGAACTTGAATGCACCTCGTACTTCACACGCGCTGTCTGGCGACGCTCTGCGCTGACCGAACCCAAGCACGTGCAACCTGTTATCTTTCTCAAACGATTTTACGGAAACTATTCACTGAAAAGATATGATTTTTGCCTTATTTGTAGCGTTATATGTCAGCTTCGTGGCGAAGTGCCCATCGCCTCGCTAATGACCATTCTTATTGTGATGCACACATTTCAGTAAGACGCTACGCAAAACTCAAAAAGTTTGCAACGAAAATTAGGGGTCGCTAAGATTTTGCGTTTGTTGCGTATTACACCATATGTTGCTGCGAATGAAATTTAGCTAACATGCTGAATTTTTGTTTAGACTTGGGAGGATCTCAAGAAAATGGATGCCATGTAGCGCGCTCACTTCCGATCTCACGCCTGCGAGAATGAATACTCGCAACATCTCTCATATCTCCTAAACCACTCGAGACATCGAAACGAAAGTTTGACGAATGATAGCACACACGGAGGAGAGTGCTTTGCCAATTCTTAAACACACACAGCTTTCTTATCTATGGCAATATATCGGTACTTACACTTCAAAACGTTTAAATGTGTGTGAAATCTTACGGAACTTAACTGCTAAGGTCATCAGTCCCTAAGCTTACACACTACTTAACCTAAATTATTCTAAGGCCAAACACACACACCCATGCCCGAGGGAGGACTCGAACCTCCGCCGCGACCAGCCTCAACTTCCACTTCCTCTTTTATTTATTTCACTCCAGTGACTGTAATTTTTTAAGAGTTATCGACAGCTAGCGAAACAAGAGCTTCCTAGTATGAAAATAAACATGAAATTTCTTCTTTTGTGTTACTGCAAACCGACACTAATAGGTTTTTCGTAAGCTATTGAGCTCTGTGATTGCCAATTACTTGTTCAGTGTCCGCAGCTCGTGGTCTTGTAGTAGCGTTCTCGCTTCCCGCGCAGGGGTCACGGGTTCGATTCCCGGCGGGGTTAGGGATTTTCTCTGGCTCGTGATGACTGGATGTTGTGTGTTCTTCATCATCATTGACACGCAAGTCGCCGAAGTGGCGTCAACTAAAACGGACTTGCAATACGGCGGCCGAACTTCCCCGCATGGGGCCTCCCGGCCAACAATGCCATTCGATCATTTCATTTCACTTGTTTAATGAGGCACTCCGTTTCGGAATTCTGTCTCAATAGCTGCTCTGAGATGAGTTTGAAAATTACACTGTGACAAAGGAAGTACAATTAAACCAGTCACCAAGAGAAATGTGGCCGTTACTCAAAAACGGTGATGTTTCTTCGAATGATAAAAGGTTAACAACTCGCACAAAAATAGATTGCCAATTCTGTTGGAATTTTGGTGGAATCCCCGTAATCCATCGTATTTTTAACACTGAGCGAGTGCAACGGAAACTTACCAAATGATTTTATTCCTTCTCTTGATTTGAGCAGTATTAAAATAATGACGAGCGTTCCTTCAGGCGGAATGATAGGCACATAACAGATAATGGTTACTCACCTACGGCTTGCCAAACTGACAATGTGTGATCACGAATAAAATAGTTGTTGTTGAGAAAAATAAACAATTGCTCTGTCGCACAACACAATGGTCATTGTATTGTCAGCAGCGGAGGATAATGCGCGCGACAGGAACGCACAAACTAGCCATGTGTGCCTTATTAGTTGGAGTTCGAAAAACATTGTCATGAAAATAGATCTGCCTTTGTCAGCAGTACATTTCAACAAATTAAATATATCTAATCATAACACTCTTTTAGGATATTCCTACTTTCGTGATAATACCGACCATTTTCTTCATTTGTGTAGCCTGTTGTATAATTAGTTTATTAATGCTGATAATGTGCATGCAACAATTGAAATGCTTTTTCTCATCATAGCGAACCAATTAAAACATTGTTATTTGTGACTGCTTTTCGACTGTTTCCAGCTTGTAGTGGAAATGTTATGTTCACATGCATGTGGTACAGTGTGTCGTATTACTTTATTACATCCACATCAGAGTATCACAGTGAGACTTCTGTACTTCAGATCTTGGACCCTTTTCACCAGGAGCACAAAGAGATCACACCTGTGATTATCCCTTTCTAAATTTTTGTAACAGGTCGTACAGATACGCCAGCATACTAGGCAGCGAGAAGATAACCTTGTTTTACTTTCCTGCCTTGATTCTTAATCACATGATTTTATAACATTCCTTGCTTCCTTATTCACTACCGTCTGTCAGTTCTTTCGATCTGAAAATATCGCGGAGGCATATGATGCAATTCCAGCGGCCAATGGATCATCAGTTACTGAAGTATGCATTTTTCTTAACAGAAGAAAAACAAAACTATACAGATATTAATAACAGAAAAGTATAATGTACTAACGAAGAAAGCTGGAGCGTTTAAATGGCAATAACGAAACACTACCCAAAGGCAATAAAATTTAGTACACAATAAGGCAAAAATTATCGTTTGGGCAATGCTACCACTGCTCATATGCGTCGTTACGATGTGAGCATATGACCGGGCTACTTTTCCGCTCCCCGCCTCAAATTTCCCACGGTGCTAGCGAGGCACGCGCGACGCGCGGCGCAAGAAACTGTGCCTCAACCACAAAGCCGCGCGACCTGGCGCAGGCGCGTGACGCGTCCCAGTCGCGTCGCGTCGCAATTTGCGCGGTCCCATTCGAACGTGTGATGTTACAAGAACGCGCGCTGCGTTGCGTCTCGCCGCACGCGCTATACGCCTCTCAATTTGCGCCTAGCCTAAGGCTAGCGTAAATCTGGATGTTCAGACGAGAATGTAAACCCATCTCATCCCGTAAGAAGGTAATGTACAGTTCCAAACTTAAATATTCGTGGAACTTCAGAGTTACTCTGATTTATATGTAAGCTTCACGACCAATTGCATGTATCAGGTAGCGATTTACAAATGAGCACTTCACGTCATTCTATGTAGTGCAAGTGTTGTCTACAAAGCACTGATAATACTTGTGCCTTGGGCAGATGGAGAACTTTCTGAATGAGCTGCTACGTAGGAACTGCTGGTCACTGGGGCCACTTGTAACTTTCTAAGTGAATAACACCGCAGCACATTTCTGTGCCAAGGTCTTCTCGCCAGATACAGACAAGCGTAGCTAACAGAACGTTATGTGGGGATGTAGAGGCTTCAGCTGTCAGGAAGACCCTACAAGCACGGTGTTTCGCAATTCATGTTACACACTTCTAGATGTTGCACAGGGCAATTAGTAGATAAATTTTTACATAGGAACCCATGTCCTGAAATGTCATCCAACGACGTTACATAGCGTCAAAGTTATAGGCATTTCGCCTGTAAATGTACGTATGTGCAGAATGATTCTGTGATTCTGTTACGAACTTTGCAGGATGATGGACAGGAGTAAATGGATCCATTTGAGGTAAGAGTCGCTGTACAGGAAACTAACGAGTCGAAAGTTGTAAGCGAAAACCCGTTAGATACCTCTGGTAGTGGAATACAAGTACTGGTACTGTTGTGGTAGAGTAGGCAACTTTAAGAGGTGGTAGTATGGATCAAAACAAGTACAGAATGTCTAGTACACAGGGGCTACTGTGACACACATCTCCTCTATTGAACAAGTGCTCGTATGTGTTAAACTATGCATTTTAGATTTCATGTTTACTAGAAATTTTGTCTTGTTTTGATCCAAACAACGACATCTGGAAGTTCCTAACCTACAATCTTAGAACAGTGCCAGCAGATATATTCCAGTGCCAGAGATATCAGAACGGTTTTCGCTTATAAATTTAGACTCGGTCGTTTCCGGTACAGGGACCTTGACCCTTACATTTATCCCTCTCCATCATTCTAGAAAGTTTGTAACATCATCATGGAATCACCTTGTATACTGTATACATGCATTTACAAGCGCAGGCGTCTATGAATTTGACGCTCTGTAGCGTGTTTGGATGACGTTTCCGGGCATGGATTCTTTGCTCTACTAAGTCCCCTCTACAGCCTCTAGAATTATTTAACATGAGCTGCGAAACGCTCTATTATACTGGGGTCGTTCAATAAATAACGACCTACAATTTTTTCTCAGAACATATTAGTTCTTATGATTTAGAATGTGGTGACAATAACTATCAAGATGTCTTTCACATGTGCTTTTTTTCTACAGTCTCCATTATGTTCTATGTTGTTGCGCCAGAACGTATTCCGTGTTGGCAAAAGCACCTGTGCTCGTAGCCATGTTTTCATTGTCTGAATTACGCTCTCCTCATTTTCAAAATGTGTCCTTTGAAAAGGAGACTGAAGTGGCGCAAACATACAAGCTGTAGGGCGAATGAAACAATGATGAGGCAATAGCGCGAAATGAGGCAATGATGTCCAACCCAATTTGGCGATGTGTTCCTATGTTCTGACACTTGTGTGTGAGCCTGCATTGTCGTGTTGGATTAAGATTTCTGTTGGATTATTGTCAGACCGAACACGTCGGAAATGGTTCTTGATTTGGTTCAGAGTCTTCATATTTACCTCTGATTTTAATGATTGGCCCTTTCGACAACACATCCACGAGAATGACACCATCACCACCCCAAAAACCTTCATCATGACTTTGACATCAGAGGGAGTTGCCTTCAATGTCTTTCTTTTTGTGATGCAGGCGATGCCACTTCATTGACTGCCCCTCTATTTCTGGATCAAAGTGATGCCTGTATGTTTCGTTACCTGTAACCCCCCGTTAGTGAATGGTCTTTCTGTTGGCCTCAGACTGCTCGAACAGTTTAGAGGAAATGGTTTTCTTTGAATCTTGTGGTCTGCTGTGAGCATTCGTAGGACACCTCTTGAGCACACTTTTGAATATCCGAGTGTCTCAGTCACTGCACACGCACTTCTGATGCTCACCCGTTACTGCAGAGCCCATTGTCGGGCTGTGATGAGCAGGTCTGCACAAATATGGCATTAGCACGATTCACCTAGTCGGGAGCACAGGTTGTGACAGGATATACCGCACGTGACGTATCATTAGCTCAGTTTCTGCACTTCCTGCCGTTTTAAACTCCCTTTACACATCGTTCAACAGTACGCCCAACTACTGCATCATTACCATAGACAGCACACAAATGTTTATGGATGTTCACTGCGGTTTCTTTTCTCGCAACGAAGAACTCAGTTGCAGCACTTTATTTATGAAGAGTGTTACTATGGCTCTGCCGTCTGTCGGAATTGTTCGAAACTTCGCACACGTGCAGAAGAAATATCAAATTTTATGCCAAAACTTTGGAGAACATGTTTAGGAATTAAACAAAACAAAAGACGAAAGTGTTCTTGCAGGAAGGCGGACCTGTTAATTCATTACCTAACAGGAAGTTAATATATGGCTGTAAAAAAAAATGGGTAATTATTTATTGGACGATCGTTGTGGATGTTTTCCATTGCAACAGGACCAGTGAAACAGGCCAGTTACTCACACCGCACCAGCATGAGTAACTGAGGTCCTGGCTGACAATCCAGCAATGCAGACAGGACGACATGTCGGTTCGGATAATGGTAGTTCGTGAACCTAACTCAAGGGCCACAGACAATCTAATCTAAAAGTGTGTGTCGAGTTAGTGATAACTGCAAAGGAAGCCATTAACTGATTTCGTTGTTGAGGCGTGTTTATCTACGAAACAACCGATAAGGAATTAAGAAGAGAGATTTCGTCTATATTTAACGTCCACGACCTTCATTTTACGTAGGCAAGACACAATGAACAGAAACTTCAGGACGTGCGTCCAGATTGTTGTAGAGGCCTAAATAAAGACTTCTTTCAATCGCTCCTCTGTGAGACGCGAGAGGGCATGGATTTCTAGGACTTTTAAGGACTGGTGAATTTTTGGAGGAGCACAGATCCAGGCTACGTTGGCAGAGATAAGGGCGGGATGTAGATATACAGGATAGTGGAAAGATGTAATCCCCATGTATGTCCTATTAGCAGTTTTAGTGTATTCTGAGCTTTTTGTTGGATGTCTGTCTCCAAATACAGCGGAAAAGTGTTAATTCTTCCGTTCAAGACATGTTCTTTGGTTCTTTTATGCTCATACATCGTAATACGAAGTATTTATTAAAATCTTTTGTCTGAGGGAAAATGCGATATTAAGAATTAATTTTAGCTGACAAATAAGCTCCTACGTAGCTTACAAATTCCTTCCTACATCAGCTCCGATTGGTATCTCAAGTAAAGCTTTCGGTTCTACTGTGCTCACATCGTCCAATTTTTTTTTTCTTCACCAGCTCAAACGTTTTCCCTTCTTTGTTTGTACAATGTACAATTTCGGACGTTCTTTCTCCTTTAAAAAAAAGAAAAAAAAAGAGAACTGCTTACTGTCTGCTTTTATCCCACTAGCTAATACACACACAAACGTTATCGAATTCCATGCTGGTACTCTTGACGATTTTGAGGCTGAGTTTGGCACTGTGTCCCAGATATTGCTATTCTCTGATTCATCGCCGGTTGCTAATGACCTGCTTTTCGAACTGAATGTTGACTTCTGACAATGGCACCTGATCTTCAGCCTCTCGAAAAAAATCACTTGAAGCAGTTATGTTGCTTGGCTTAACATTTTGATAATTAGTGAAATGATCATTGTGACTTTCTTCATGAAGCCATACGCGGAAATTGCAGTATTTCTTCACTTAGTCTATCTTGATAAGGTAGCAATTTCGAAATGAGTAAAACAAAAGTTCGTTTCTGTTTGTTTAGAGTATATGAAATGGCAATTTTGCATTTATATATTGTTCCTAAGGCAATATAAGGTACAAGACAGGTAGAGGACTGTTAGAATATATTAAATTTTTTCAGCCAGTACTTTACACGAATTCTCACACAGATACCCGGCGGTGTAACACTTTGTAGAGATGTGATATGGGATGATCTCATGGACTCAGTGGTAGGTGAAGCAGGTGGTCAGTCTTCGGTTCATTGGCAGGACACTGGAAAAATCCAGTCAGTCTGAAATGAAGACTGCTTACAAATCACATGTTCATCTTGTCTTAGAACATTGCTTTCATATAAAAAATTCAAGTGCCTGTCAATCATTCCAGATGAGACTAACAGGGGATATGGAACTTGCACAAATAAGGGCGACACTAATGGTCACAGGTCTGATGACTCATGGGAGGGCGACACGGAAATGTTGAAAATCCTCAATTGATAGACTTCCAGGTGGTAATAATTCCACGGAAGGCTACTTGCAAAGTCTGAAGAACCAGTATCAAGTTAAGAATCTCAAGATATTCTTCAGACTCTTATACGTCATTCCCGTAAGGATTGTGAAGACAGTTTAGACTAATTACAGCATTACGCATAGAGCTGTCATTCTTTCCACGCTCCACACGCAAATTAAACGGGAAGGATTGAGTAGCCCATTTGCAAAACCAGCTACGAACATAAAATTAAGAAAATTATATAATGGGATACCATGTTGCTTTATGACACTAGCAAATAATTTATCTGTGTTTCAGATTCTGAAACAAGGTGTAGCTTTAAATTTCAACTCAAAAACGGCAAACCTGGTACATGCATGTCATACGAACTCAAACGTGCTATACTTATTAACTAATAATGTCGTACCAAGGGTGGCGTTGGAAAACCAGCTATTAACCTTTCCACAGGAACAATACTGAACTCCTCTTTGTCAAACCAAATAATCATAAAACATTTATTTCTGTCGTTGCTAGGTTGGCTGAACTGCATAGTGCGGTGATTCAGCTGGGAAATTCTCTTGCAATTGCTTCACTTACGTGCAAATTTCTCTGAGTTTATTCATGTTGATGCAGCCTACAAGCTGCAGTCTCACTCCTAAAGAGGTTTTTGTGGTATCTGTAGCAAGGATGCCACAACGTGGTTCCGCTCTGCTAGGTTGGTACTACGAGAGACACCGACGACAGCGCCCTCTAGCTGGTGCTGTCGAGGTCTGCGAGCGACGCGACTGCTTCACCCCATTTCATCAGGTGCAGACAGCCAGGACACTTCGCTTCAATTTCGCACCACCTTGCAAGTTATGTAATATGTTTGCATATGTTACCCGCTAGTAAAGATGCCTTAACTATATCTGCAGTACCGAGAGATTAGTACCTTTTCCTGTTCCCTACCCACGCGCCGCCTCCCACGCGAGATACGAAAGTTTTCAATGACATTTGTTTAAAATAAAGGAATAAAATATGTTACCGGTAGTGACAGCGATACAGAAGGAATCACGAAGATCGAGGAAGAGAAGTCCTTAGGCATCGAAAAACAACGTATCTTAAGTTTCTTGGTATGTTTGTAGCATTTTACTGGAATTTACATTCCGGCACTGTTCTGCCGCCTAACCAATAATGCTATACGCGCCTATAAGAATTCTAGTCTGTGTTTAACTTACTTCGATACCAGCTGTCGGTTTTTAATGTTTTCGTATGAAAAACAGGTTTTGTTCAGTTTTAAGAACGGGCGAATGAGTGGGTATCGTACAGACTTTCATTTCCTCACAGAAAGGGCATGAATATATCTAACGGAATTTTGGAATAAACATTAGTTCAAGGAAATAGCAGGTTTATTTTCCTCTATGTGCAACATTCATAGTAGAGGTAAATGTCGATTATTGGCACGATTCTCTTATTTGCCATTTCCCATTATTTCAGACATCGACCCAAAGGGTTTCCAAGCATGCCAACTTGTGGACATTAGTCGGGTAGATGTCAGTGCAAAGAATTGTCTTTTCAAGATGATGAAAGGTTTCACCGTATATTCTATCAGCATCCAGAAAAAGAATGGCAGAACAATTTCACCCTTGAACAAGTTTCTGATTCAGTGAGTAATGTACGAGTTTGTACGGCAGCAGTTCTTGACATCCTAAAAACAGGTATGGATCGGCGGTAAAGATTATGCCAAACGATCCCTGTCCAACGTACAACGCCACCTGAGACTCGAGACGATGACAGATCACAGAAATACGAATAGAAGCGAAAAGCTGTGAAAAATCACATACAATCGTTCAGACCTCTGCAAATTATCGTGGCAAAGATATACATCGACAATGACTGCGTAGTGACCTCAGTATCCAAAAAAATTGTGGACTATGTACAATGAGCAATAACGTGGTGATGACCTTTGTGTACAATATGACTATTGTTGTTGTTGTTGTTGTGCTCTTCAGTCCAGAGACTGGTTTGATGCAGCTCTCCAGGCTACTCTATCCTGTGCAAGCTTCATCTCCCAGTACTTACTGCAACCTACATCCTTCTGAACTGTTTAGTGTATTCATCTCTTGGTCTCCCTCTACGATTTTTAACCTCCACGCTGCCCTCCAATACTAAGTCGGTGACCTCTTGGTGCCTCAGAATATGTCCTACCAACCAGTAGCGCCTAGAACCGCTCGGCCACCTCGGCCGGCTCGCTCCCTGTGTTTTACCCCTGCCACCTTCAGAATTTTAAAGAGAGTATTCCAGTCAACATTGTCAAAAGCTTTCTCTAAGTCTACAAATGCTAGAAACGTAGGCTTTCCTTTTCTTAATCTATTTTCTAAGATACGTCATACGGTCACTATTGCCTCACATGTTCCATTACTTCTACGGAATCCAAACTGATCTTCCCCGAGGTCGGCACTACCAGTTTTTCCATTCGTCAGTAAAGAATTCGTGTTAGTATTCGTGTTAAACTGATAGTTCGGTAATTTTCACATCTGTCAACACCTGATTTCTTTGGGATTGGAATTATAATATTCTTCTTGAAGTCTGAGGGTATTTCGCCTGTCTCATACATCTTGCTTACCAGCTGGTAGAGTTTTGTCAGGGCTGGCTCTCCCAAGGCTATCAGTAGTTCCAATAGAATGTTGTCTACTCCGAGGCCTTTCTTCGACTTAGGTCTTTCAGTGCTCTGTCAAATTCTTCATGCAGTATTATATTTCCCATTTCATCTACATCCTCTTCCATTTCCATAATATTGTCCTCAAGAACATAGCACTTGTGTAGACCCTATACATACTCATTCCACCCTTCTGCTTTCCTTTCTTTGCTTAGAACTGGGTTTCCATCTGAACTCTTGATATTCATGCAAGTTGTTCTGTTTTCTCCAATGGTCCTTTTAATTTTCATGTAGGCAGTATCTATCTTACCCCTGGTGATATGCGCCTCTACATCATTAAATTTGTCCTCTAGCCATCCCTGCTTAGCCATTTTGCACTTCCTGTCGATCTTATTTTTGAGACGTTTGTATTTCTTTTTGCGTGCTTCATTTACTACATTTTTGTATTTTCTCATTTCATCCATCAAATTCAATATCTCTTCTGTTACTCAATGATTTCTACTATCCCTCGTGTTTTTATCCATTTCATTCTCTGCTGCCTTCACTATTTCATCTCTCAAAGCTACCCATTTTTCTTTTACTGTATTTCTTTCCCACATTCTTGTCAATCGTTCCCTAATTCTCTCCCTGAAACTCTGTACAACCTGTGGTTTAGTCAGTTTATCCAGGTCCCATCTCCTTAAATTCCCACCTTTTTACAGTTTCTTCAGTTTAACCTACAGTTCATAACCAATAGATTGTGGTCAGAGTCCACATCAGCCCCTGGAAATGTCTTGCAATTTAAAACCTGGTTCCTGAATCTCAGTCTTACCATTATATAATCTATCTGAAACCTTCCAGTACCTCCAGGCTTCTTCCATGTATACAACCATCTTTTATGATTCTTGAACCAAGTGTTAGCTATGATTAAGTTATGCTCTGTGCAAAATTCTACCAGGCGGCTTCCTCTTTCATTCCTTACCCCCATTTCATATTCACCTACTGCGTTTCCTTCTCTTCCTTTTCCCACTATCAAATTCCAGTCACCCATGGCTATTAAATTTTCATCTCCCTTCACTATCTGTATAATTTCTTTTATCTCATGATACATCTCATCAATCTCTTCGTCATCTGCGGAGCTAGTTGGCATATAAACTTTTACTACTGTGGTAGGCGTGGTCTTCGTATCTATCATGGCCGCAATAATGCGTTCACCAAGCTGTTTGTAGCAGCTTACCCGCATTCCTATTTTTTTTATTCATTATTAAACCTACTTTTGCATTACCCCTATTTGATTTTGTATTTGTAACCCTATATTCACCTGACCAGAAGTCTTGTTCCTCCTGCCACCAACTTCACTAATTCCCACTATATCTAACTTTAACCTATCCATTTCCCTTTTTAAATTTTCTAACCCACCTGCCCTATTAAGGGATCTGACATTCCACGCTCCGATCCGTAGAACGCCAGTTTTCTTTCTGATAACAACGTCCTCCTGAATAGTCCCCGCCTGGAGATCCGAATGGGGGACTATTTTACCTCCGGAATATTTTACTCAAGAGGACACCATCATCGTAAAGCTGCATGCCCTTGGGAAAAATTACGGCTGTAGTTTCCCCTTACTTTCAGCCGTTCGCAGTACCAGCACAGCAAGGCCGTTTTGGTTAGTGTTACAAGGCCAGATCAGCCAATCATCCAGACTGTTGCCCCTGCAACTACTGAAAAGGCTGCTGCCCTCTTCAGGAACCACAGGTTTGTCTGGCCTCTCAACAGATACCCCTCCGTTGTGATTGCACCTACGGTACGGCTATCTGTATCGCTGAGGCACGCAAGCCTCTCCACCATCGGCAAGGTCCTTGGTTCATGGGTGCGGTTAAGATTCACTTTCAATGAATATTCCGATATCGGGTCCGGCGCCCTTTGTGTTGACAAATGTTCGGCGTCTTGTCTTCTTGAGAACAGGATATAGCTGAGAAGAGTCAGCCCAGGCGAAAGTAATGGAAACCGCAGCTCAACGCTCACAAGAAACGAGCTGATGTTTTCTATGAAAAATTACGTCAAGAGAACGAGAATTAACTGACTGTCAATTACGACTATCAAAACAACTTTCTGTAGTCAAAAATATCTGACCAGGCTGCATATTATGCAAGGCAACGTTATCTTTGCAACTTGATGATTTGCAGAAATCACTCCAAATATACTCAAATAGTCAACATCTTTTCTTACATATGATCTGCAAATGAATTCCCAAAAGGCTCTAATCAGATAGTATCTGATTTTTAGCACCGATTGGCAAATACAGGCTTGAAAACTGTCGCTACAGTCAGATGAATCTCTGATAGCTGTGGTGGCCAAAATAAGAATAAAACACCGATAGGGATATTATTACAGTGGTTTCTTCTTGAAGCGCCTCATTATATTAAAAAATTTAACTTATTTTCCCTATAGTAGGACATTCATTCATCCCGCCTGATCGAGTATTTGGACATCAAGAGATAATTTAACACTGTTTCATTATAAACCCGGAAGAGTATCTGAACGTTATCAGTAGGAACAAAATCGTTGCACGTCGCACCTGTTAAGGACTGGAAACCATATTCAGATGGAATTCTTATAAATCATGGATAATGGCATTTCCAATTTCAGATAGCAGAGAGATTAGTACTCCTAAGAATCAAAAACCATAAACCTCTCCAGTTCGAGGAGATTATTCTACAATTACGGCTCTGGTGAAGCAAAACTTTTGTGGGTGAAGGTTAAGAATTTTCAGATTGCTCACATTCCTGATATCCCAAGGAGTGTTGCTGTGAAAACTGCTAAAATCAAGGATGTTAAAAGGCTTCTTAGCGTTCACTGTGGGGCAACACGGTAAATTTTTCCAGATTTGATATTCTATGTCAATGTGTTTGCAGAACGGGAGCCTGATACTTGTATTCTGGATGAAGAAGCAGATGATCATGATGATAATGACATTTTGAAGTAATGAAAGCTCATGAAACATAGTGCAAATCCGTTATTTTGTTGTTCTTCGATAGTATTTTACAGTCCGGAACCGCGGGACTGCTACGGTCGCAGGTTCGAATCCTGCCTCGGTCATGGGTGTGTGTGATGTCCTTAGGTTAGTTAGGTTTAGGTAGTTCTAAGTTCTAGGAGACTTAGACCTAAGATGTTCAGTCCCATAGTGCTCAGAGTCATTTGAACCATTTTGATAGTATTTTAACACACACACAAAAAACAAAGTTTCATGTTGTTATATACTACACTGCTCAGTATGATCTTCCTTTACATGTGCATGTATAGTACATTGTGACATACTTAATTCTATCCATCAACAGTGTGATTATTTCATCTCTACCGCTACAACTGTAGCTAGTTTTTCAAAGTAAGACACATTCATTTTGGCTGCCACGGGAGTTGCAAAACCTGCTATGTGAGCAACACAGTTGCAGAATCTGTTACATACAAGTAAAATATACAAATAATTTGTTTTCTACTTATCAGATATTTCAGACCTTTGGGACACACATTACAATAATGTAGACCTATTTCTTACATAAAGAAAGACATTTCATTTCGTTATATTCGTCCTTCGTGATTTTTCAGTAGCTGCTTATCACGCACATAGGTGCTTTTGCAAGTGGGATTCTCAAATACTAGCATTTGGTACCATACTAAGCACCTATTACGCCTGAGAGCAACTAGATATTAGTTAGTACTCCCCTCCCCTCATTTACAGCCCCTTCTCCACCATAACCAGTATTAGAGCCTAACTAAGCATTAGAATGAAAAACAATTTTCTTTGAACACCTACTTTTGAAATAGTGAATGACATTTAATTTTCGTAGATGTTTCATTAAATCAAGAACTAATGACTCAATCAGGCAATAGGTGCAGCTTGTTTGTAACACTTTTTTTAAATATTTTTCTTCTCAGTCAGCGCACATCATAATCATGCTCCAAGTCCAGATCTTGTTTTTATTTTCACTGCTCTTTTAGTCAAAAATCTACTTTCCATCTACATATCTGAAATGCCATTTTTCTATGGGGTGTGTTCTGACGGAGTGATGAAGCAATTTCTGGTGCATCATGAGTGCTACTTACAATTACTCCTCAGAAGAGAAGGCTACCTATCCATAGCGATTTATTTATTTAATCGTGTGGCTAGGGCCCCCCCTTCGGGCAGACCGTTCGGCGGGTGTCGGTCTTTCAATGTGACGCCATCGGCGACCTGCAGTCGATGACGATGATAGGAGGATGAGGATGATGATGAGATGACGACGACGACGACGACGACGACGACGACGACGACAGCATAACACCCAGTCCCTGAGCGGATAAAATTCCACTACAAAGCTGGGAATCGGACCTGGGCCCAGAGGATTGACAAAACTCAACCAAGTTCAAATGTGTTTACTATACTTAATGCTAATAGAAGTCTTGATTGTTGGACTCCTTTCCGAACTTGCAGAATGGAAAAACTTCAGGTTAACAATACTTTGTGTCTCGCCGCAGCCGCAGCCGCCAAAAATACTGTGTGTATGACTATAGAGCCCTTATGCAGTTACTATTGTGTCATGCTATCACTCAGTCCATTTACCTGTTTCGCAGGCACTAATGAAGCAATTTGTGGTTTACTGCAGGAACTGTCTGCACTTTGGAGAACACTTTTCAAGAGATGGTTAGCATTTGTTACTTTTGTATTTATTTCACTTTAGTTGTCGTAGATGCATAGTGAAGAGCACAGAGTGTGGATGTAGTGGGTTTACTATGTGAGAAAGGTGGTGTTTATACCTTTGTCTCAGAAGCTGTAACCATCTCGCCGTGTCACGCATTACTGTTAGTAACTGAAAGAAAATGTTACTGTTGATAACTTGTATACATAACCAATATTAGTCTCACCCAATATTAGACAAAAGTGTGTTAATAGCAATGATCTTTGCCGCCATATAAAATTAATTTGTCCTGCTAATGTAACACGAAGCTTGCAAGAATCGCGTCGTCTAAATATATTTGAGCAATCTGGGATTGTTGTTAAATAATGATCAGTAAAAATTTACTGTATTGTATTCGGCAATGATTACGAGGAGAATACTTCGATGATCAAGAAGGTGAATTAAATATTTCTTACACAGTTTATATGCGAAACACACCGGGCTTCGGAAACTCGGGTCGTGCGCTCCAGGATTAATACCATGGGAACTGGTGCACAAGAGATTCCTCCAACTGATATTCGGATAATCTGACGGGAGACATTGTTTGGTATCTACATGAAACAGACCAAATTCACCAAGAGCTTATTACGAAAGATCATAGAATCGCCTAGAATGGACACCAGTCTTCTATTCACCATTTCCGTAAAGCAGTGAAACTAACCATTGAGAGTCCGACATCGGGAGAGAAGAATCGATCGCGCGAACATGAGAAGCTCACACTTCCGATCAGCCAAAAATTAACCTTGAAATTAATATCGCTATGGGACTGTGCCCTTTCACACACCAGGTGACTATGCAGATATTCTGAAAACATGGTCATTAATGAAGAATTGCTTTCCAAATGTCGCGATGAACAAGTTATGTTCAAATATGTGTGAAATCGTATGGGACTTAACAGCTAAGGTCATCGGTCTCTAAGCTTCCACAGTACTTAACCTAAATCATCTTAAGGACAAACACACACATCCATGCCCGAGGGAGAACTCGAACCTCCGCCGGGACCAGCCGCACAGACCATGACTGCAGCGCCTTAGACCGCTCGGCGATGAACAAGTTATAATGAAGGTAGTATCCACAACACTAGACTGCTAGAGCCGCATTGTATACAGAAATATAGATTGGCAGTCGCAGTGCATACAAGCCGTATACATTGTTAGTAGAGTTCCGAAAATATGCTACATTATGTACACTCGAATGTTGTCAGTTACCCTGCAGGGAAAGCAATAAATTCAGTTGTGTTCCAGTCTAGGTAATACATTACTCCCAGTTCTTTTGCTTTCACAGCGCTAAACATCGAGAGTGGATAACAATATGGAAACATCAAAAACACAGCACATTATCATGCCTAATACGGTCTAGATACCAAACAATGTCTCCCGTCAGATTATCCGAATATCAGTTGGAGGAATCTCTTGTGCACCAGTTCCCATGGTATTAATCCTGGAGCGCACGACCCGAGTTTCCGAAGCCCGGTGTGTTTCGCATATAAACTGTGTAAGAAATATTTACTTCACCTGCCTTCCAGTCGTCTCGGAATGGGTAAATACGGGTACTGTCCTGTATGGTTCTGCAAAATAGTGGCAAATTCAGGTAATGATGATGGAGGTGGATGTAGATTACGCACCCTTCTCTGCAAAGTGGACCACAAACGCGCAGTATTATTGAAATGCAGTGATTCTGGCCGCCAGGTGATAATTCATCTCTGTGCTCACAAAACCAGTCGTGACGATTCGAGCTGTGTGAAAAGGACGCTGTCATCTTGCAACATGGCAGCATCATTGGGGAATTAACGTTGTACCACGGGATGGACCTGATCTACCAAAATAGTCACGGGGACCTGGGCACAATTTTTATTTTGGGTGAGTGGGTGGGTGGGTGGGTGGGGGGGGGGGGGGTGGGGGTCAGGGGTCCTAGGCCTTCTAACTGATTTGATGCGGCCCACCACAAATTCCTCTCCTGTGCCAACATCTTAATTTCATATTAGCATTTGCAACCTACTTCCTCAGTTATTGGCAGGACGTATTCCAATCTTTCTTCCTCTACAGATTTTACTCTCTACAGCCCCCTCTAGTATCATGGAAGTTATTCTGTGATGTCCTATCGTCCTATCCTTTCTTCTTGCGTTTTCCACACATTCCTTTCCTCGCCGATTCTCTGGAGGACCTCCTGATTCCTTACTTTATTACTCCACCTAATTTTCAACATTCTTCTGCAGCACCATAGATCTTGTGTTCCAGTTTTCCTACAGTTCACGTTTTACTACCATACAATGCTGTGCTCCACACGCACGTTACCAGCTCCGTGTTTAAAAATGTGCGATGAATGTTGTGCTCCGACTGCACCAGCGTTGTGCTCTTTCGGCAGATGCCACAGATCACCATCTGATCCTAGTTTTCATCTACCAAACAAGCCTCCAAACCCCACATTCTGTGAAGAGTCGTGGTCGTCCAATCACTTAGTGCCTAGTGGTAGCTTCACTGTCCTACCTCTTCCCGTAAAAACTCACGATGGTAGCACGTGAACATTCGACCACCTTCGCCGTTTTCGAGGTACTGTAAGTAGGCTGTTTCTGTTTTCTTATTGGCAACGTTACGTAGCGCTCTGTACGAAAATCACTGGCTGTGCTGTGTGCAGTCTGTGGCTAGTTTGCATTGTTGTCTGCCATTGTAGTGTTGGGCAGCGGCAGCTGGATGTTAACAGCGCGTAGCGTTGCGCAGTTGGAGGTGAGCCGCCAGCAGTGGTGGATGTGGGGAGAGAGATGGCGGAGTTTTGAAATTTTTAAAACTGGATGTCATGAACTGCTATGTATATTATGAGTTTTCAACATTATTAAGGTAAATACATTGTTTGTTCTCTATTAAAATATCTTTCATTTGCTAACTATGCCTATCAGTAGTTAGTGCCTTCCGTAGTTTGAATCTTTTATTTAGCTGGCAGTAGTGGCGCTCGCTGTATTGCAGTAGTTCCAGTAACGAAGATTTTTGTGAGGCAAGTGATTTGTGAAAGGTATAGGTTTATGTTAGTCAGGGCCATTCTTTCGTAGGGATTTTTTGAAAGTCAGATTGCGTTGCGCTAAAAATATTGTGTGTCAGTTTAAGCACAGTCGTGCATAATTTTTCTAAGGGGAAGTTGCAGTACTCATTCACAGGCTCTGCGTAATAACAGTCTGACTTTGTCAAAGTCGCGTATCTCAGTGGATTTCGCCATTTGCAGCCTATATATATCTTGGCTAGGGTGAACCCATGTCCGTATCTGCTCCGCTTACACACTCTGTTATCGCGTCATGTGCCCGCAACGCCACCAGGCAGCTTCCGACATCGCGTTGGACAGTGGTCACAATGTTTTGGCTGATCAGTGTATTAGGTTCAATCTACAGCTGAGCAGTCTTAATTGTTTAGCATCTCCGTAACGCTCTCTCGCCAGCTAAACGGTCCAGTGACGAAACGTGCCGCTCTTCGTTGGATATTCTCTAGCTTCCCTATCAGTCCTACCTGATAGGGATCTCAGATAGATGAACAATACTCAAGAATCGGCCGAACAAGCGCCTTACGAGTCACTTCTTTCGTGGATGAGCTACATTTCCTTAAGTTTCTTCCCATGAATCTTAGTCTTGTGTGTGCTTTTCCCACTCTGTTTTATATGGTCATTCCACTTAAGGTCGCTCTGGACAGTCACGCATAGATATTTTACTGCAGACGCTCTCTCCAGCTGTTTGCCATCAATAGTGTAGCTGTACAGTAGTGGATTTCTTTTCCTATGTATGCGCAATACGTTACATTTATTTACGTTCAGGGTCAACTGCCAGAGTCTGCACCATTCATCAATTCTCTGCAGGTTGTTCTGCAAATTCTTACCATCATCTGGCGTTGCTACTTTGATATAAACAATTGCATTATCTGCGAATAGCCTTAAAGAGCATCCGACACTTTCTACTATATCATTTACATACACTTCCCGGTGGTACTCCGGCTATTACATTTACCTCTGTCGATTTAGTTCCGTTAAGACCCACGTTTTGAGTTCTAACTGCAAGAAATTCTTGAATCCAATCGCAGGTCTGCTCCGATACTCCGTAAGCTCTTTTTTTCACTAAACGGCAATGCGGGATGGTGTCAAATGCCTTACTGAAGTCAAGGAACACGGCATCAGCCTTTCAAGTCAAATTTTTTGTACCGTGATCTTTGCCCACTTCAACGTATCTAGCTCATATTTCCGATTGAGAGTAAAGGGCACAAATCTTTGCCTCCTGCACGGGGATTTTCTTGTCTTTTTCCAGAGCCAACAGTGCCCTGGGAGGAACCTTGTTGAGTTCCCCATTCAGTTCTCCACTAGTAATTCCAGTGAAATTCTAACCCACAGTCTACACATATCACTCCCTCTTTGACCTATCCTACGGTAACATCCGCACCTTTCACCCACTGCAACACGGCTTACACACTTAAACATGGAATTCAATCACTTAACACACTTTGCACTACACGAATGTTAGTTATTTACGAGCCACAAAAATTATGCCTATAGGTTAGCGCTTCAGGTGTCTGATATAACGTAAAAAAATTATATATTCCCGCTTACAGCAAGAACTCTGCACTTACTCAGCTGCAGTAACTCTTAACTTGCAATAGAATTTAACTTTAATGTAAGCAAATTGTAAACAAAATACTAGTGCCGAAGTTTCTAAGTCAAACTACTATAGATTTACGCAACTTTCTGGAAATATGAACTTAATAATGAATTGACAATCCCTATTTAAATTGTTCGAAAGAAAAACAGCAGAATCAAACGGGATTCTCAAAGTTAACTGTTCAAAATGGTTCAAATGGCTCTGAGCACTATGGGACTTATCATCTGAGGTCATCAGTCTCCTAGAACGTAGAACTACTTAAACCTAACTAACCTAAGGACATCACACACATCCATGCCCGAGGCAGGATTCGAACCTGCGACCGTAGCGGGAAGTTAACTGTCCCAAAACGTAAACAAACATACCAATGGAACCCGACCTCACATTCTTTTTAGAGTTTTATGGACTAATAGACAAAGAAGTGAACTCACTAATACACATATTTATTGATTACCTTACTACAATGTAAATGACTTATTTTTACGAAAGCGCTAGAACTGAGTTTCGCCTGGCGCAGGGCTGCGAATCTGCAGTTTCGCGATTGGTCACACGAGAAGAAACAGCGGCGAATTGAAAGCACAACATGAGTACTTTTACACTCCAAAGTCGTTCGGTATTTTCAGTTGGAAAGTGAATGGCCGCGAATGGCAGTTCTGCGAGTGCACGATAAATGTCTTGGGATACCTTTTCTAGTAAACGATCCAATTACAGCCTAGGCTGACCTCAGATTGATACTGAATTTATTAGTCTTTGTGACGAGGTAGGAGACAAGTTTGCAAACTAATGTTCATGATCTGTTTCAAGAGGGGAAGTATAAGGGAGCAGTTACTCGCCCCTGTTCCTCGTTGCCTTCTTCCTTGCGGAGAGAGATGGTTGGCAATTTTCGTTTTGACAATACCGTTTTTCAAAGGAACTGACTCGTCAAGGTTCGTTCCACAGATCACTAGGAAGGGTCAAAAATTTTACAAAGACAATACGCATATGAAACTTACCTCAAACATTTGTTCACAAACTAAATTGCACAAGAATTGTTATGTTGTTTTGAGAATTGAAGTAGTTTAGAAGAAGTGCTTGCACAGATCGCGTTACTGGAAATCTCTGCTGAAGTCAGAAATTTCATCCAGTAATGTTATATAGCTAATATGTACCTACGTTAAATTAACATCTGCTAATGATGAATCTTGCAACTTTTATGTATTGCTGTCTTGTACTATAAACGTACGTTTTCAGGAACTTTACTTTCAAATCAGTACATGATAGTAATAGAGCCGATAGTACAGAAGGCTTTCTTTGCCTGTATGTTGATATTTCCTTTATCGTCCTTGCTTCTGCCACCGTATGTAGTATTTCTTCCCTGATAGAAAATTGATCACTGCTGTGCCGTTCTCAGATTTTATGTTAAGACGTTATTCTCTTTTCTATTACTCTTAACCTTGACCTTTACTCTGTATCAAACACAATTGCTCTCCGTTGTCATATATAAGGGGCCATCAAAACAAAATTTGAGGGAGATGATGCAGCGTATATGCAACCTAGCGCGTCCCCAATGCGGCTGTATCACCACCGACATGTAGGCAGGGGGTTGGTGTGGGCTTCGAACGGTAACTATTTGTTACCTCTTGGTTTTATTTAACAGTTTTAGAATCTGAACACTTAACGCCTTCTTGCATAATGTAATCTAATGTGATTGTGCAGCTGATCATGGGCGAGATCGGGGAAGAGTGCGTTTTAACCCCGATTGTTTGTTATCACTTTTATCGCTTTTTCTCCATTTTAAACACATTTGTTACTAATTGAGTTTGGGCACTGATAACCTTGTCGAGCGCCCATAACCCACGAACACAAGATACAATAGCATGTATTCCATGCTGATGTGCAGGATGTACACCAGCCACTTTACAGTTAATAATTGCCTCGAGGCCACACACTTAACTATGTTTATTACAGTGTATATCGCCGTACTGTGCATTAATTTGTGTTTCTGGATCTTGATGATGCCGGTTTACAGGTAATCGGGTACAATATCTTGTTCAACTTTGGGAACTTTGATTTTTGCAGCTTAGCACACCATCCAAAGATACGCTGTACTAAACATAGTGGGAAACTCTGTTGTGTCCACCGGTGGCATCGCCTCTGTCCTTATGTTAAAAGGCGCACGGTTGGCCCGGCGACCAGATAAAAATTAACAGACTGGAATTCGAAATATTTGATTCACTTCAGGGGATCTCAAGAGGGCAACCGAGTGAAGACCGTCGAATTGGAAAAGGTGCTGTGATAGGAAGTTTGATTAGTTGACAGAATGTGTGACCAACACATTTGGCTCCATCGAGACGATATCGTGCACAGTTCAGTTGACTTCCTATGCAGCTCGATCGTCTAACTAGTGGCGAGATACAAGGTGCTTCTAACGTTTGATGAGTTGGACTACGGTACTGACACCCAGCGCTGTTTAAGTGTTCACGATACGGAAGGAGCACTATAGGGGCCTGAATTGAGACGACTCCTGTGATGGGATGACGTTGAATGGAGTGTGGTGAAGCTGGCCAACCTGGGTGCTGGGCGCTAATGACGCAACATCAGCGGAAATATAATTTAACACATTGCAGTTTAGGATCGTTTTTATTCTCTATCGACGTGCGCAGCGCCGTGCGATTTCTTGGTAATTACTATTTTGTGAAATTTTGAAGCCAGAGACTGCGGATGTGTTTAAGTTGACAAGAATATAGTTTGTCACAGGGTATTCAAGGATTTTAATTAGAAGGGCAACTGAATTAACAAAAAATTCGAAAATTTATTACCGTTGAAACAATTATGAAAACGTTACATATTTATGAAAATTTACATCACTTTTCAGACTGTAGTTTCGAAACATTTTTCGAGTATAAATATCGTAAATTACTAGTTTAGCTGAACTAAATGGAAAGACTAGACTCGAGTAGTGAGTTGTGACTATTGATAACGTGCAACAACTGCATCTTGCAAGTACAGCGTTAGTGTACTATACTTTGCCAACTGATTACATTATTTCAGTACCCTCCGAAAAAGCGATGACAGTGCAGTTTGCTGTATTACAGTGACGGTACGGTCATAACTGGAAGTCTTCGAACACCAAGAGGAGATACCTGCATATACCTTCTCCTCTTGAAATTTAGAGTCTCTTCTAAAATATCAAGGGAGTGTAAAATCGTCACATGACGGTTGTTACCATGGTGAAAGTTGTGCGAGAAATGTTACTTAACGTTTTCACTTAGCTGTCAGCTTCGTTCTGTCTACACCATTACTATCTGCTCTTAGAAACACGTTTTATTTCTCCCATCACTGCACTGTGACAAACACCTGTAATGTGCATGGCAGCAAGAACGGTAACTGTCACATTAGCAGGTGGAAGACATGAGAGTATACAATGCCCCCAAATGACTGTCATCCACATGTAACTTATAAACGGTTTCTTGAATATAACTACTTGAAATTTTGGATTTATCTTGGCCTTTCGATATCATATACCTTAAATTCTACACAGTAATGCTAGGTACGTTTATGAAACAGGAAACGGCGATATTTGATGGTCTTTGGAAAGCTACCACTTCTCCCAAAATGCTAGACCTGTTGAATCAAGTGCTTTTTCATAGCTAGAGTATACCCAAGTGTTTTGTCTCACTCATTTCACCAATCCGAGCTGTTCACAAATCTGAGCCACGTTATCTACTAAAATATATTGAAACGCTAATCCTAGTAGAACGTAATATCCCAGTCCGTCATTCTGTTAACAAGTTACTTTCAGTTTGGAAGACGATGAAGCTACTGAATCGTCAAGTAGGGCAGCCGAAACTACTGCTCTTTCTTCTGCAGTGAAGGATCTGCCAACGACTCCTTTCTCAGTAGCCCAAATTTTCGCAAGACTAGTTGCAGAAGACTAACACCCACGACTACGACTGCCACTACACCGACTAAGACGACGGCCAGAACATCCAGTAGCAGCAGTTGGTACCACTGCAGATCGAGGGCAGCGGAGCGCAGGTGCCTGGCTCCCTTGTGTCGAATGACGTACTCTGACCAGTAGACAACAGCTTCCCGAGGACTCATGGGCCTGTCCTTGTACACCTGTGACAGCTTTACAGCCCTTTGCTTATACCTGTGAGACATAAAACAATTTCAGATTGATAATTAAGGTTCTTTGTGTACATGTATGTATGGCAATTGGATGATCTCTACTGTAGTTTAACTGATATATTTCTTTTAGAGAAGTCCAACACTATACTACACTGTATTACTAAGACAAGCATATATCGAGCACATTCCCAAGTATACGATTGGTTTGATGAATATTTGGCTAACTGCAATTAGTGTGTGATACTAGATAGCGAATGTGCCACAAAAACTAAAGTAACATTGGATGTGCCACAAGTAAACTTAACAGGACCCAGGGAGGTATTGTTGTAGTGCAGTTTTAAGGAAAAGCAGACAGTCTAACAAAATTTCCACTTTGTGTCATGTTGACAGCTCTGTAAATGCGAGAATGCTTATTACAAAGATAATGCGACTAAAAGATTGATGGGGAACATCCCGCAGTGTGGAGGGCGGTGAGCATGTAAAATCAGTATTAAGAAGCGAATTAAAGACACTTTGAAAAAAAATCTGGGAAAATGTAGTGCATCTGCATAGTTTTATACTAGCCACTATTGTGACTAATTATTATAGAGCATTGCTCTGGCTTTTGGAGTCATTGTGTGTGCATGACAGGCACAGATTGAATTCTGAGACGGCCTTGTAAGATCGTAGAGTCGAAATAGCCCATAAAGCAACAGAAAATCTTGTGGAATTTAAATGGGTAATTCGGGAAGAGGAGTTAGTGGTTCTTGTGAAAGTCTGTTGGGTAGGGAACCTATATCTGAGGAGGACTGTGCTGTCATTCCGCTGCCACTATCATACACCACGTAGGGCTTCATGAAAGACAGTACCCACTAGGGGAAAGGAAAGGCCATGGACGACTGTTGTTCGTCGTTACTCCTGAATCTCTGCCTAGAGCGAAGTGCTCGATCTATATCCTTGCTAGAATAGCCATTCTTCACGAAAGTTGATCGTAGATGTTCAATCTCATCTTTTAAATAAATAGGTTCACAAAGTTTGTGCGCCCTGTCTACCAAAGTTTTCATTACACCTCTTTTTTGTCTAGGGTGGTGGTTTGAATCTTTGTGTAGATAACGATCAGTATGTGTGGGCTTTCTATACACCTTATGGCCCAACGTTCCGTCCGGTCGTTTAATCACAGACACATCCAGGAAGTTCAATTTCCCATTCCTTTCTGTCTCCATAGTGAATTGGATTTTCGGATTAATGCTGTTTAAATGTGTCAGGAAGGCATACAACTCCTCTGCTCCGTGTTTCCATACTACGAACGTGTCATCGACATAGCGATACCATCTGGCTGGTGTCTTACTGGCAGACTGCAACGCCCGTTGTTCAAAAGTCTCCATAAATAAGTTAGCCACAGCAGGACTGAGAGGACTGCCCATAGCCACCCCGTCAATCTGTTCACAAAAGTCACTATTGTATTGAAAGTAGGTTGTGGTGAGGCAGTGTCGGAATAATGCCACAATATCGGTGGGAAAAATATCCGCTATACATAAGATAGCTTCGTTTACCGGAATCATGGTAAATAACGACACAACGTCAAAACTGACGAGGATATCATCCGGGCCCACGCTCGTTTCCTTTAACTTGTCAATGAAATGAGCTGAATTTTTAATATGACTGTCCGTCCTACCAACATAAGGCTGCAGCATTGAGGCAAGGTGTCTAGCTAACTCGTGTGTTGGTCCGCCTATAGCGCTGACAATTGGCCTCAACGGAATCCCAGGTTTATGAACTTTGGGTAAGCCATAAAGCCTAGGTGGGTAGGCTTCTGTTTTACAAAGCAGCTTCTTATCGTCGGAGCCAAATGAAGACGCTTTCACCAGTCGATTTGTCATTCTTAAAATCTTCATAGTCGGATCTTTCTGGAGCTTTTTGTAATTGGAGGGAACCAAAATATCATTGATTTTTCCATGGTAGTCCTCACTGTTCAGTATGACGGTGGCATTACCCTTATCTGCATTAAGAACAATAATGTTTTTATCTCCATTTATATCCCTCAGCGCCTTCCTTTGAGCCTGCGACAAATTACTTTTAGGTGGCTTACATGTACGTAAAATCCTAGCCGTTTCCATCCCAATTACGTTAGCGGACTGCTGTGGAAGCTGACGGATACCGGCCTCAATATTTGCTACAATATCCTCTGTGAGTACGTTTTGGGGCGTCGCAGCAAAATTGCCTCTTTTCGCTAGTACAGAAATTTCAACTTTTGACAAATCTTTATCAGACAGGTTAATAACAGTTCGAGAATTGTCCTCAATTGAACTCCCAGAATTGTTGTTCTGTAAGTTATTGAACTACTTCTTCTGCCTGTTTGCTGATATTTCTGCACTAACTTCCATAGTTTTGAATGTTAGACCGTCAATCTTATTCCAATCACCACACTGCATAATATTACTAAGAAACAAGTGGAGATGAAACTAGCGGTTGTGTAGTAGAGGGAATGGTGGATGGTGTGTCTGAAGCGTGCGCGGGAAAATAGTACTGTGTTTTATGAAAAGAATACGTAATTGTATGGACAGTGATACCGAACTATCAGATTGTTAATTCTCTTTACCACTGCGGTATGTAATGCCATCGCCAGCGAACTTTAAGAGCAAATAAACCGGACTGTGAAAGTGCCGCTAACAATACTTTGTTGTGGCCGACACGAACAGTGCTTTTATGCCAATGAACTTTGCTGGTATTGGTTTCGGGTGGTGGAACTGTTTTCTATCACATTCTGTCAAGCCGTGAAAGTGAAGACGTTAATTAGCTGTGCAATATAAATGTCTTTCAGTGACGTCGAAGTTTGAAATGCGTGAACAGAGTGGACATTGTTTACGGGTTTTTTCACACACAAGAACAATTCTATGAACTGTGTATTTGTGGCTAAGAGTATATGAATGTGACGAACTGTGCAATTATGGACGATAGCGACACGGACAGTGCATAAAGTGTAAAAACGAGCGATGTCTACGACATGTCAACAACGGTCGTATACTGGCGTCTTGTGGTTTGTTAATTACCACGGGGTTAATGATACAGCTGTGCCGGAACTTTATTTGCTTTTGGACGGAGAAGATTAACCACCGGAACTGCCTGTATCCTGCTCTCATCATCGTAACCCGCTGACATCGTGCTGCCCAACGCAACTCTTCGTATGCAACTAAAAGTTAAGAGATTTCGCGGAACGCTATCCCCTGTCCTAGAAACTTACTTTCTCTATTAAAAGTATAAGAATTACAGACTCTATTCAAATAAATTGTTTAGTTTATATTTGTTTTCTGCTAACGAAAATAGAATTACAATCAGTGAATTAAAAGTTGCCTGGTAGTCATTGTTGAAACACCAGTAAATATAAACTACTTCCTCACATTAGAACTAATTCTCCTTGCATGTCAAAATTATTGTAGTTACTTTAAGTAGTTTTATGTATTGTTATGAGACTAGATATATGACAGTGACTAATAAGAGTATTTTGTCGCGAAATATGGCGTCAGGCGAAAATTACGGCTACCGCCATAATTGCTTGCGTTCTGACCAATAACGTAAAAGCTTCTATTCCCGTATTGGTGTATTTCCTGACGTGAGCGGGAATTATAAATGTTAGCTGACGAATCACGTAGGGACTGTTTACCCAGTAATAAAAGTTTTTGAGATTGTATTGCTACGAGTCGTAGTATTAAGAGACACTGGGTATACTCGAAAGTGGGTAGATGTATGGTGAAACCCCCCAGTGTTCATGCGATTATTAACAGTATTGTGTGTGATTCACGAAATTGTCACTTTTTCTAATTCCTTTCAGATATTGTCTTAGATGTCTTTGAAGTTTCAGAGAATATATACACAATTTTGTTGGTTCAGGTTAATTTCAGGGTAGTTTTTCGTGAATATTAGAGTTTTCAGTTCATAAAGTGGGATCTGACCAACTGAGAAGTATAACAGAAAGTGTGGTTTTCCAACTAGAATTTTGGATGACTTCACAGTTCAGATTTTGATAATTATTTTTCCTGTGGGTTGAGGTCATCAGAACAGGACATCACAACAGGACATCACGGAAAACTGAATTCTGCCTTAATAGGCGGCCATATAGTAATAAATTCTTTTGTTAGTTTGTCTCACTGTATTAATCAACCTGTTATTAAGGATTGTTGCCGATATTTGGTTCAAATGGTTCAAATGGCTCTAAGCACTATGGGACTTAACATCTGAGGTCACTTAAACCTAACTAACCTAAGGACATCACACACATCCACGCCCGAGGCAGAATTTGAACCTGCGACCGTAGCAGCAGCATGGTTCCGGACTGAAGCGCCTAGAACCGCTCGGCCACAGTGGCCGGCACCTATATTTATTACAGGTCTTTTCTACGAGACTTAAAAAAACCAAGTATTTATGAATTTACTAACAGTTTAACAACGTAAAACGCCTCTTTCGAAGAAGCTGACTAAAATGCCTTCCAGCCATTATATTACGCTTGAATTGGCGCCTTAAGCTAAATATTAATGCTGTAAGCGTATTCTCGTTCACCTATGTTTCCTCTCTTACTAATAAGCAGAATAACTGCCACACATCCTTAAAAACGCAAAATATTAACTTACCTAGGGTCGTTAATCACCTCTCTTATGTTCTGCAATAGCGACTGTTTCGATATTTCGTGAAAGCGGAGCAGACGGGCGACGCCCCTTCTCACACACATCATTACGTTAGAAGGCTGGTCCCCGAACAGCGGAATGCCTATCATAGGTACCCCGTTGTAAATGGCTTCTATTGTTCCCATCAGACCTCCGTGAGAAATATACAGTCGCATTTTGGGATGACCTGTGTAAAAAAAAGCTTGTATTATGAAGTGTAAAACGTTCGATGCTTTGTCTCACTCCACAAGTTTACATAAGATTTTATTCTTTTTATGGGAGAGACTATGGACAATAGTATCTTTACTACAAACACCAATCCACAATGTGAATTTACTTAGAAATATCCTTAAAAGCTTGTTTGTATGACTATCCTCATCATTAAAGGAAATGTATGGTTGGAAGCATTGAAATGCCTATAGGTTAGGTAATTCGTGCATCATAGCCAATACAATTCTTTCTATGTGGAATGTTTGCACATTATATTTATGGCAGGCATCAGTTTGGTGACAATTTTAATGCAAATTTGTATGAAGTAAGATCTCATTCAGCTTTGAGGATGATGATGCTGCAACACATACCACTGCACATTTGACTTTTCCTTGACATATTTTATTAGTTTCGTTTTTTGAATTATTAAAGTCCCAGTTATAATTGGACAAGTGTTAACTCCAGTGGAGATTTACTGACAGAACTAGTAGGATGGTGAGGTTATTTCTTGTTGGGGTTTAGTGACCGAGATACGATTTTTTTTTGTCAGTGCTTCAGATGCATGCAGACCCAACACATACGACGGCGTTACGTAAGAGCTTGAAGCCCGGAATGGTACAGTCACGAGTTCATCGGTGTTCACTGTAGCCCACAGTCTGTAAACCCAACATCATTAGAGAAGAATGTGATGCAGTCATTGTGGGTGGACGTCGACGCCGTCAGAATGAGACACTAGTACGCCAACAGCAACCAAGACAAACGAAAGCAAATATCTGATTTTCTTTGTTTTTAATACAGCCTAATCAGTTTTCTCCTGGAACAGCAGCCTTGTCTCAGTTTCCAAATTCTTCATCCCAGGTGCAGACTTGGTTGGTTAGTTGGATTAAAAGAGGGGGGAAGGAACCAAACTGATAGGTCGTTGCTCCTTTGTTCTGAATAAAACAATCCCACAAGGGTGAGAATAAAATAAGCAAGACTGGCAACACAAAATGGAGAGACAGGAAAACCACAAGAACGGAAGGGCAACAAACAACTGGAAAATAGGGGAGAAGAAAACCACAGAAAATACAATACAATTACCATGGCTGGCTGACCATGAGAATAAAAAGGAGAAACCAGCCACTCTGCAACACATTAAAACCTCCATCCTAAAAGCACAAAGGACATTTGCTAAAATTTAGATCAAATGATAAAACCCACCCCCACGAATAAAACGTAAAACTAAATCAGCTTATGAGGCGTTGTCAGATAAAATTAGCGGCTACAAGTCTGGTAACCAAAGATTTCGTCACAGGGCACTCAAAGTGGGACAGTGCACCAGAATATGGGCCACTGTCAACCAGGCACCGCATCGACACTGAGGCAGGTCTTCAAGGCGCAGGAGGTAACCCAAGCGTGGCCAATGTGGAGCAGGCAGAGAACCGCAGAGAACCACAGAGTCCCTGTGAGAGGTCCGCATGGAGGACTGCCACACATTTGTAGTCTCCTTTAATGACACGCAGTTTGTTGTGCTTACTGAGGCTATGCCATCCCATCTCCGAAAGCTGAAAAACCTGCTGACGTAGAAACAAATGCAGGTCAGTTATTGGAATGGCATAGATGGACTCCTGGATGATCGCTACCAATGGATGACGACGGTAGCACTGGTCGATAGCTTGTAGGCTGCTCAAGGAGTCGGTACACAGAAGAAACGGCTCCCCAGGGGATGAACGGATGTGCTCAAGAGCACGAGATATAGCCACCAACGCTGGAGTTAAAACACTGCAGCCATTAGGCAAGGAATGCTGTTCAGTATGTCCTCCATGGATTCACGCAAAGCTGACGTGACCATCAGCCATCGAGCCGTCAGTGTAAATCACTTCATGGCATCGGTACATTTCAAGAACCGAGATGAAGTGACAGCAGAGAGCCGCAGAGTGAAATGAGTTCTTTGGGCCATGCGACTGGATCTCGAGTATAGGTGGTAAAGGCAAGGACTCCAGTTCAGATAGAAGTTATCGGACGCGAACTGCAATTGTAAGCCCTGACCTGGGCCGCCGACACAGGAGATGAACTGCCGTGGGTGGGAAAATAAGACGGTAATCCGGATGCGCAGGAGAACTACGAACGTGTGCAAGCAGTTGTGCATGCCTGACCTGCAATGGAGGAACTCCAGCCTCCGCATGAATTCTTGTCACTGGACTCATCCTAAAAGTCCCGTCACTAGTCGAACGCCACAGTGGTGCACTGGGCTGTGTAACAGCAATGCTGAGGGCGCCGCCGAACCACAAACCAGACTCCCATGGTCAAGCCAGGATTGAACAAGGGCTCTGTATAGCTCCAACAGCGCAGTGCTATTTTCACCCCCATTGGTGTTTCTCAGACAGCAGAGGACACTGAGGTGCTGCCAGCACTTCCGCTTAAACTGATGAAGGTGAGGAACCCAAGTCAATCGAGAGTCGAAAACCAGTCCTAAAAATGGATACGTCTACACTACAGTGAGGGGATCGTCAGTAAGGTAAAGTTCCGGTTCTGGATGTGCGGGACGACACCGGCAGAAGGGCATAACACACGACTTTGTGGCTGAAAACTGAATTCCATGGGCTAGAGCCCATGACTGCGCCTTGTGGATGGCCCCCTGCAGGCGCCACTCATCAACACCAGTACTGGTGGAGCAGTACGAAATGCAGAAGTCGTCTGCATACAGAGAGGGCGAGATGGACGGCCCTACAGTTGCTGCTAAACCGTTAATGGCCACTAAAAATAGAGATACACTCAATACAGAGCCCTGCGGGACCCAATTCTCCTGAATATTGGGGGAATTACGGGAGGCACCAATGTGGACACGGAAAGTACGAAGAGACAGGAAATTTTGGATAAAAATAGGGAGTGGGCCTCTGAGACCCCACTCGTATAATGTGGCAAGAATATAATGTCACCAGGTGGTGTCATATGCTTTTCGTAAATCAAAAAAGACGGCAACCAACTGCTGGCGTCTGGAAAAGGCTGTTCGGATGGCAGACTTGAGGGACACAAGATTATCAGTGGTAGAGCGACCCTGGTGGAAGCCGCCCTGACATGGAGCCAGTAGGCGATGTGACTCTAGAACCCAACCCAACTGCCAACACACCATACATTCCAGCAGCTTACCAGAAACGTTGGTGAGGCTGATGGGCTGATAGCTATCCACATGAAGCCAGTTTTTGCCAAGTTTGAGCACTGGTATGATGGTGCTCTGCCGCCATTGCAATGGAAAGACGCCATCGCACCAAATTCGGTTGAAGATTACGAGGCAATGTTGCTTGTAATCAGATGAGAGATGTTTAATCATCTGACTGTGGATCCGATCTGACCCAGGAGCTGTGTCAGGACAATGTGCAAGAGCAATGAGGAGCTCCCACTCTGTAAATGGGAAGTTATAAGGTTCACTGTGGCGTGCAGTGAACGAGAGGACTTTTCTTCCATCCGCCATTTGAGAGTGCGAAAGGCTGGGGGTAATTCTCTGACGCAGAGGTGCTCGGCAAAGTGCTCGGCAAAGTGCTCGGCAAAGTGCTCGGCAAAGTGCTCGGCAAAGTGCTCGGCAAAGTGCTCGGCAAAGTGCTCGGCAAAGTGCTCGGCAAAGTGCTCGGCAAAGTGCTCGGCAAAGTGCTCGGCAAAGTGCTCGGCAAAGTGCTCGGCAAAGTGCTCGGCAAAGTGCTCGGCAAAGTGCTCGGCAAAGTGCTCGGCAAAGTGCTCGGCAAAGTGCTCGGCAAAGTGCTCGGCAAAGTGCTCGGCAAAGTGCTCGGCAAAGTGCTCGGCAAAGTGCTCGGCAAAGTGCTCGGCAAAGTGCTCGGCAAAGTGCTCGGCAAAGTGCTCGGCAAAGTGCTCGGCAAAGTGCTCGGCAATCGCGTTCGCATAGGTAGATAACACGCCATTTATGTTAATGCCAGGAAAACCAGTTTGGGGTCTGTTAACAAAAAAAACTCGTTTGATCTTTGCCCAGACTTAGGAAGGTGACGTATGGCACCCTGTGGTCGATATGTACCTCTCCCAACACTCCTGTTTCCGCCTTTTGATAAGCTGGCGAACGCGGGCACGGAACTGTTTTAAAGGCTATGAGGTGCTCCAGGGAAGGGTTCCACTTATGCCACTATACAGCTCGCTGACTCTCCTTAATTGCAGCAGCGCCTTCTGGCGACCACTAAGGGACTGTCTTTCGCCGGGGGCAGCCTAAAGAACGAGGGATCGCGTTTTCCGCCGCAGAAACGATCGTTGTAGTTACCTTCTTAACCACCACATCGATGTTACCGTGTGGGGAAGATTCAACGGAGACAGATGAATGTTTCTGAGCCTGCCTTTTCTAAAGCACATCTGGGCAGGTGTCCGTAGACATGACGCGGGGGGGGGGGGATTTTATTTGGTTGGGGTTTAAGGGCGCTCAACTACTGAGGTCATTAGCGCCCAGTCACAATTGTTAGAGCACATAGAATCTAGTAAAACTCACGGGGAGGTGGAGGGGACACCAGAAAGTCCTTACAAAGATGCAGATAAAATAAGTGAAAGAGTTAGATGTCTTTGGATAATCCAGTCAAAGTAATGAAGCGAAGAACACGAGCAGCTGCTCGAGCGTCATCTGCTAAAATATCCTGTAAAGTATATGGCAGAGACAGGACAACACGAGATTGACTAAAACTGGGACACGACAATAAAACATGGCGCACTGTTAATGCATGACCACAAGGGCACTGCGGGGCTGGGTCACCAGAGAGCAGGTAGCGGTGGCTAAACCGGCAATGCCCAATCCGCAACCTGGTCAGAAGGACCTCTTCTTGCCGAGATGGTCGGGAGGAGGTTGTCCAAGCAGTTGGGAACGGTTTTACTGTCCGGAGCTTGTTTCCTTGAAGTGAGGACCAAGTATCCCACCACAAGGACACAAGCCTCTTACAAACAACCTCACTAACGTCAGATGATGGGACACAATGGGAGGCTGGCCGAGGCAGGAGGACTGCAGCCTTGGCTGCACCATCAGGAGCCTCATTCCCAGGCACTCCTACATGGCCAGGAACCCACAGAAAGCTGACAGGAGAGCCACCCTCAGCGAAAGAATGGAGCGACTGTTGGATCCGTTGCACCAAGGGATGGACCGGATATGGAGCTCCAAGGCTCTGAAGAGCACAGAGTTAATCAGAGCAGAGTACATACGATGAATGGCGGTGGCGGCGGGCATACTGAACGGCCTGATGGAGAGCAAAAAGCTCGGCCGTAAAGCTGGAACACTGGTCGAGGAGCCGGTATTTAAAGGTGACTGCCCCGACGACAAAGCCACAGCCGACACCATCGTCAGTTTTGGAGCCATCAGTGTAAATAAAGGTGTGACTGGCAAGTCGCACACGAAGTTCGACAAACCGTGAGCAATACACTGCAGCCGGAATATCCTCCTTCGGGAGCGAGCTGAGGTCGAGATAAACATGAACCGGAGCCTGGAGCCAAGGTGGTGTCGTGCTCTCACCCTCTCTGAAGGTGGTAGGGAGGGCAAAATCCAATTGTCGAAGCAGGCGACGAAAGCGGACTCCAGGGGGCAGCAGGGCAGACATACAAACCATACTGACGGTCGAGAGAATCGGCGAAGAAGGACTGATAAGAGGGGTGGTCGGGCATTGACAACAGCTGGCAGGCATACTGACAAAGCAGTACGTCGCGCCGGTAGGTCAATGGTAATTCGGCAGCTTCAGCATAAAAACTCTCGACGGGACTAGTGTAGAAAGCTCTGGTCGCAAGACGTAACCCCCTATGGTGGATGGAGTTGAGACGGCGTAAGAGGGATGGCCGAGCAGACGAGTCGACGAGGCTCCCATAATCCAGCTTTGATCGGACTATGGACCGATACAAGCAAAGCAGGACAGTGCGATCCGCTCCCCAAGATGAACCACTAAGAACTCTGAGGACATTAAGGGAATGTGTACAACGGGCAGCCAAATAAGAGACGTGCGGAGACCAACAAAGTTTCCTGTCCAGTGTGAGCCCTAGAAACTTAGTTGTTTCCACGAAGGGGAGAACAACGGGACCGAGATGTAAGGATGGCGGAATGAACGCTTTATATCGCCAAAAGATGATACAAACCGTCTTCTCTTCAGAGAACCGGAAGCCATTTGCCACGCTCCATGAGTATAGGCTGTCTAGACAACGCTGAAGGCAGCGCTCCAGGAGGCATGTTCTCTGGGCACTACAGTAGATTGCGAAGTCATCGACAAAGAGAGAGCCTGAGAAATTAGGGGGAATGCAATCCATAATTGGATTAATCGCGATGGCAAAAAGGGCTACGCTCAAGACGGAGCCCTGAGGCACTCCGTTCTCCTGGAGGAAGACATCGGACAATACGGATCCCACACGTTCCCTAAACTGTCGATCTGTTAAAAAGGAATCAATAAAAAGGGGCAGGCGACCGCATAGACCCCACCTGTGCATAGTGCGGAGAATACCTCCTCTCCAACAGGTATCATAAGCTTTCTCTAAATCGAAGAACACGGCTACCGTTTGGCGCCTTCGCAAAAAGTTGTTCATGATGAATGTCGACAAGGTCACAAGGTGGTCAACAGCGGAGCGGCGGCGACGAAAGCCGCATTGAACATTGGTAAGTAGCCGTCGAGATTCAAGAATCCAAACTAAACGAGCGTTAACCATGCGCTCCATCACCTTACAGACACAGCTTGTAAGAGAAATGAGGTGGTAACTAGAAGAAAGGTGTCTATCCTTCCCGGGTTTGGGTATAGGAACGACGACGGCGTCACGCCAACGCATGGGGACTTGACCTTCGGTCCAGACGCGATTGTAGGTATGAAGAAGGAAGCTTTTGCCTGCCGGAGAAAGGTGGGCCAGCATCTGAACGTGAATGGCATCTGGCCCCGGAGCAGAGGACCGGGACAGTGCAAGTGCACGTTCGAGTTCCCGCATAGTAAAGGGGGCATTATAATTTTCCAGATTCAGCGAATGGAAGGTAGGTCGCCGAGCCTCTTCTGCCTCTTCTGCCTCTTTCCTGGGAAGGAAGGCAGGGTGGTAATGGGCGGAGCTTGAAACCTCCGCGAAAAAGCGGCCGAAGGCGTTGGAGATATCCACAGGATCAACAAGGACCTCATCACCTGAAGTCAGGCCAGGTACCAAGGAGTGGGCCTTAATGCCCGACAGCCGGCGCAGGCCACCCCAGACGACAGAAGAGGGAGTAAAACTGTTAAAGGAGCTAGTGAAAGAGGCCCAACAAGCTTTTTGCTGTCTTTGATGACTCTACAGCATTGCGCTCGGAGTCGTTTGTATCCAATACAATTCGCCAACGTAGGATGGCGGCGAAAGGTGCGTAAAGCACGTCGTCGAGCACGGATAGCGTCGCGACAAGACTCATTCCGCCAGGGGACGGAAACGTGACGTGAAGAAGAGGCAGTACGAGGAATTGGACGTTCAGCAGCATTGATAACAGCCGTGAGGTATTCGACCTGTCACAACTGAGAAAATCGTGGTCCGGAAAGGTCGCCAGGGAGGAGTAAAGTCCCCAGTCAGCTTTCGGTATGTTCCAGCTCTAAGGACGTGGGGATGGGGTGTAGTGCAGGAGACGAACGACACAGGGGAAGTGGTCGCTCGAATAGGTGTCAGAAAGGACATACCACTCGAACCGACGGCAAGAGTGGTAGAACAGATCGAGAGGTCCAAGTGGGAGTAGGTATGAGTAGAGTCCGAGAGGAAAGTTGGGGCGCCAGTATTGAGGCAGACAAGATGGAGATGGTTGAAGACATCCGCCAAGAGGGAGCCTCTCTGACAGGATGCAGGAGAGCCCCAATGGGGATGATGGGCATTGAAGTTGCCAAACAATAAAAACGGCGGAGGAAGCTGAACAATCAGGTGCATCATGTCAGCCCGACTAACTGCGGATGAAGATGGAGTGTAGACGGTACAAACAGAAAAAGTAAAGGCAGAAAGAGTAATACAGACAGCTATTGCTTGGAGTGGGGTGGTCAACGGGAGGGTATGGCAATAGACATCGTCCCGAACGAGCAACATGACCCCACCATGAGCTGGAATACCGTCCACAGGGGGGAGGTCAGACCGCTCCGAGGTATAGGGGGTAAAAGCAATATGGTCAGTTGGGCGTAACTTGGTTTCCTGGAGACCAAGGACGAGCGGACAGTGCAGGCGGAGGAGCAGTTGTAATTCCTCCCGATTAGATCGAATACCTCGTATGTTTGAATGTAACAAAGCCATCGCTAGTCAGAAAAGAGGGGGAACGAAACGGGTGAAGAGCTGGTCACCTCGACGGCCGCGGAGGGCCAGGTGTCTAGAGAACAACGCTACAACCGGCGGGAGGCGGATCCTGTTCCATCGCGTCGTCGCCAGCGGTGGCCGCTTTCCCGGGTTGCGTAGGAGGGGCAGCATCATTCTACGACGAGAGGCCAGCTTAGCGGCTGGCAGCAGAGCATCCCAGCGAAACTGAGGACGGCCGGGAGCAGCGACTCACAGATGAAGTGTCAGACGAAACGCGCCGGGGTGGAGAGGGGGATAAAGATTTCTTCTTGGAGGCCTTCTTGGAAGTCCGATGAGGCACGGGGATGGTGGGCTGGACCCAAAGAAGGTCCTCACGCGCGGGATCCGTGTTGGAACTCCGGACCTCGGAAGCCGGGGTCCGGAACGTTTCCCCGATGGACGCCTGAGAAGAGGATCGCTTCTCAGGCTGCGGAGGGGGAGGAGGAGGAGGAAGGGTGCCCCCCGGGGCAGAGGGGCAGGGGCCGCGAGGGAGGAGGATTTGGAAGGGAGGGATTTGAGAGGCGGAGGCATAGACCCCGGATGGGGTGAGGAGGTGGAGGGGGGACAGGAGAGGGGTGAGGATACTGTGGAAGGAGTGGACATGACTGAGGCAAACGAAGATGTCAACGTCACAGGATGGAGGCGGTCATACTTCTTCCTGGCCTCAGAATAAGAGAGACGATCCAAAGTTTTTAATTCTTGAATCTTCTTCTCCTTCTGATACGCGGGGCAGTCTAAAGATCTAGGCGAGTGGATGCCAGGACAATTGACGCACTGAGGTGGTGGGGTGCATATATGTTCCTCACAAAGGGGCTGAGCCTCACACCATGACGACATGTGCCCAAAGTGCAAACACCGAAAGCAGCGCATAGGAGGCGGGACGTAAGGTCGCATGTCGCGCTGATAGCACATCACCTTTACCTTCTCCGGGAGAACGTCCCCCTCGAAGGCGAGGATAAAGGCTCCGGTGTCGATGCGACGGTCTTTGGGGCCGCACTGAACTCGCCGGAAGAAATGCACGCCTCGGCGCTCCAGGTTGGCCTTGAGCTCCTCATCAGATTGCAGCAGGGGGGCGTCCTATTCAGTGCCAGATGCAGGACAATAGACACTGGGATGTCCCCTAGTCGGTCGCACCCCTGGAGAGCCGCCGACTGTGTGGCGGAGGCGGTCTTTATAAGAACAGACCCTGAACGCATTTTACTGAGAGCCTCGATTTCCCCGAAGATGTCCTCGATGTGCTGGACAAAGAACATGGGCTTGGAGGTGGTGAACGTCCCTCCATCGGTCCGAGAACAGACCAAATAGCGGGGGAAGTACTTCGCCCCAAGCCAGTGGGCCTGTCCTTCCTCTCAGGGAGTGGCCAAGAGGGAAAGGGCAGGAGAACCAGAACCAGAGACAGTACCTTTCTTTTTAAAAGACTCGGCCGCAGAGCGACCTGATACATGTTGACGTTTCATCTGCGAAACGTCCGCCCCGATACCACCCACTCCGACCAGGGATCTCCCCATGGGCGCCACCCAGCCTCAGCAAGGGCCACCTGGCAGGATGACCGTTGCCGGGAGTCCTGATGCCCCAAGGAGACGGGCATCTACTCCTTGGCCGACGTGGGGAGGGTGCAGCTCAGGTATTGGCAGTACGATCCCTGTGTTGTCAGGGGGCTACAACCTAGAGGGTACATGACGACCCCACCACAACGGGCTGGCTACTGTGCTGGATTTCGGGTGCTATGGAAAGTCCATCATGATCGCAGGTGCAGATGGGGATGCACTATGGGCGTAACTTGTGCAACCCATCAGGCGTTTAGTCCCAATTTGAGGAATAGTGGGTGTGGTTACAACGCCGTTACAATGCTGAGTGCCAAGGTCTTAGTGCACTGAGGAACAGTGATACACCACGTAAGGCGTCCTTCCCCAAAAGACTCGTACTTCTGTAGAATTTTGAAAAATGGAGGTCAAACCCCAAGGGGGACCATCACATGGAAGGCCGAAACGGTTGAAATTCCTTTTAGTCGCCTCTTACGACAGGCAGGAATAGCTCGGGCCTATTCTTACCCCGGACCCGCAGGGGGGGACGCGGGGGGAGTGACAGGAAGATGAGGAAGTGGTCACTACCATACAGGTCGTCATGTGCTCTCCAGTGGATAGATGGGAGAACGCCAGGACTGCAATCCGAGAGATCAAAGTCTGAATATGTGTCATGTGCCACACTGAAATGTGTGGCGGTCCCAGTATTTAAGAGACAGTAAGAACTTTGCCAGCCCACAAGGTGTTATGGTCGTTAAAATCTCCCAAAAGTAGGAAAAGTTCAGAGAGTTGGTCAATCAGTGCAGCCAATGCGTTTAGGGCTACTGCACAATGTGGAGGAAGATATACACTCCTGAAAATGGAAAAAAGAACACATTGACACCGGTGTGTCAGACCCACCATACTTGCTCCGGACACTGCGAGAGGGTTGTACAAGCAATGATCACACGCACGGCACAGCGGACACACCAGGAACCGCGGTGTTGGCCATCGAATGGCGCTAGCTGTGCAGCATTTGTGCAACGCCGACGTCAGTGTCAGCCAGTTTGCCGTGGCATACGGAGCTCCATCGCAGTCTTTAACACTGGTAGCATGCCGCGACAGCGTGGACGTGAACCGTATGTGCAGTTGACGGACTTTGAGCGAGGGCGTATAGTGGGCATGCGGGAGGCCGGGTGGACGTACCGCCGAATTGCTCAACACGTGGGGCGTGAGGTCTCCACAGTACATCGATGTTGTCGCCAGTGGTCGGCGGAAGGTGCACGTGCCCGTCGACCTGGGACCGGACCGCAGCGACGCACGGATGCACGCCAAGACCGTAGGATCCTACGCAGTGCCGTAGGGGACCGCACCGCCACTTCCCAGCAAATTAGGGACACTGTTGCTCCTGGGGTATCGGCGAGGACCATTCGCAACCGTCTCCATGAAGCTGGGCTACGGTCCCGCACACCGTTAGGCCGTCTTCCGCTCACGCCCCAACATCGTGCAGCCCGCCTCCAGTGGTGTCGCGACAGGCGTGAATGGAGGGACGAATGGAGACGTGTCGTCTTCAGCGATGAGAGTCGCTTCTGCCTTGGTGCCAGTGATGGTCGTATGCGTGTTTGGCGCCGTGCAGGTGAGCGCCACAATCAGGACTGCATACGACCGAGGCACACAGGGCCAACACCCGGCATCATGGTGTGGGGAGCGATCTCCTACACTGGCCGAACACCACTGGTGATCGTCGAGGGGACACTGAATAGTGCACGGTACATCCAAACCGTCATCGAACCCATCGTTCTACCATTCCTAGACCGGCAAGGGAACTTGCTGTTCCAACAGGACAATGCACGTCCGCATGTATCCCGTGCCACCCAACGTGCTCTAGAAGGTGTAAGTCAACTACCCTGGCCAGCAAGATCTCCGGATCTGTCCCCCATTGAGCATGTTTGGGACTGGATGAAGCGTCGTCTCATGCGGTCTGCACGTCCAGCACGAACGCTGGTCCAACTGAGGCGCCAGGTGGAAATGGCATGGCAAGCCGTTCCACAGGACTACATCCAGCATCTCTACGATCGTCTCCATGGGAGAATAGCAGCCTGCATTGCTGCGAAAGGTGGATATACACTGTACTAGTGCCGACATTGTGCATGCTCTGTTGCCTGTGTCTATGTGCCTGTGGTTCTGTCAGTGTGATCATGTGATGTATCTGACCCAAGGAATGTGTCAATAAAGTTTCCCCTTCCTGGGACAATGAATTCACGGTCTTATTTCAATTTACAGGAGTGTACATTGCAGACAGTTATTTCCTGTGTCTTCCTTATCCTGACAGCCACAGCTTTAAGAGGGGTTTGAAGGGGCACAGGTTCACTGCATACTGAGTTCAGGACATAGACACAAACTCAACCTGACACTATTATAGTTACTACAGTTCTTGTAATATCCCCTATAGCCATGGAGGGCAGGTGTCTGCATTGCCGGGTACCAGGTTTCTTGGACGGCAATGCAGATAGCAGGTGTAAAGCTTAACAGTTGGTGCTCATGGGGAGAGCCCCTAATTGGAGTGGGTGGCATCAGGGCGGATGACCTGCAATGAAGCGGACTAAGTCGTCTCTTGCTGGTGATGGTACGGCATCAGCAGTCTCTAAGAAGGGCAAGATAGAATACAATGCCGACAGCTATGACCCTAAATCGTTTCCCTCCCTTGCTATACCATGGGAGGAAAGTGCCAATTGGCATGATGGCTGTTGCTGGGAGTCCTGATGCTCCACGAAGACAGGCATCTACTCGTTGGCATACGTGGGAAGTTTACAGCTCAAGCATCAGCAGTGCAATCCCTGTGTTGTCGGGGGGCTACCACCAAATGGATACATGACGGCCCCACCACAACGGACTGGCTACTGTGCTGGATATTGGGTGCAGAGAAATCGAATATTGTCATGGGAGCGAAAGAGGACAGAAGACAACAGAAAGTGACCCAGAAAGTGACCTCACCCAAATAATTAAATCTGAGGTGCTGATGCAAAGCCATGACAAGAGATGCAGGAGCTCGAATCTAAGGGCACTCATGCACCACATAAGGCGTCCTTCTCCATATGGCCCACACTTCTGTAGAATTTTTGAAGTGGCAGGTCAAACTATAGAATGGAACCTGAACTCCTAATGCCTAAAAGTGTGAGACTCCTTTAAGCCGCCTCTTACGATAGGTAGGAATACCTCAGGCCTATTCTAACCCTCAGACCCGCAGGGGGAAGGTGCAGACATGGATATCTCTACACCTGAAGACTGTAATAATTCACTGTTTACATGCGACATACACAATACAAAGACTAAGGTCATACCAGCAGCGGAAAGGCATTGCTTCCCCTCAACTGTTGCAAGGTGACTTCTAAAACGACACATTGCCTATATGTTGACTTACCAGTCTAGTATTCCTCAGCACGTGAAACAGCTGTGGGCCCGTCTCATTCAACAAGCAGTATGGGTGAAAGGCAAAAACCAGCACTGGGGAAGGCTAACATTCATACATCAGCTTAGGTATTGGCAACACTCTGAATTACTCTCACAGTAAAGGCATAACACGGATTCGCTATGTAGGGCCGACAGAAATATCGGCACGTCTAATAAAACTAGGGTAATGAAGCGTTTGATGAAATGAGAAGCTGAGGTAATTAGATTGTGAAATAAAACGAAGTTATTGTTTTGACTTTCAGGCAGCAACATTACCGACTTCGGCTAAAGTAGAGAGGATAAAATGCAAACTTGCAATGGCAAGGAAAGATATTCTGAAATAGTAGTTAATTAACGCATAATGGACTCTAGTATAAATTATGGATGTACTATAATACTTTATTTCATCAACGGTTTTCGGCTTTCAAGACCCTAATTAGACGATTATCTTTCTCAGTGACACGCACCTCCCCTGTCGGGAGCACATTTACTAGTAGTCCAGTCATTACAACTGTGTCCCTCTAGCAAAGCAAAAATTCATGAAAGTAAAGGTGAGACCTATTCAATAGCGACAGATTAACTAGTATATTCTAGTCAGTCACAGAAAGTGGTCTATTCGGAGGTTGAGGTAGACAAACTGTTAAATTCAGACAGCATCAGAACGAAGTTTACACTACACAGGTTAGAAACGCAAGTCCTGAATCTTTTTAAGTTAAACATCTTGTCCCCAGTGTTTTGTCAGTCTATTTCAAGCATCGATTGAAATAACACCGTGTCCAGTAGTGCTGCGTTGGTTTTATGCGTTGATGCATTGTACTATAAGAATAATGGGGCAGTTTCTGATTAGTGGCGGGATCTACCAGCAAACCCTACCTAGCAGTATGAAACTATCATCAGCCAGGTCAGCTTCAGGTTAAGGAGAAGCCTTTGTGCTACGTGGATCTTTGCTTGCCTATTCAGCATGAACCTTTAACAGTGGTGAAAAACTCTGGAGACTATATATTGTCCATTTTATATACTGAAGGTTGTAAGTAGTTTCGAAAGTATTATTTTCGAGTTCACGAATCTGCAAAACGAAGCCTTATTTACTTAGTATGTCATACTGAGGCAGCCACTTGTGCCCCATCACGTTGGGTGGTTTTCCCGGCAATTCATCATCCTCCCACTTCCACAGCACACGTTGAGGTAGTTCTGCGAAGGATTCCACTATGGCCTTCCGTTTCTCTTCACTCAAATTCTTGGCAGTGACTGTCGAACCAAATGTGAAGAAAATTACTCCATGATCTGCTCCGTCCATGAACTCCTGGATGTCCTGCGAATAAACATTTCCATGAGAAACAATGTGCTGGCGAAAGCTACTGTTTATATATGGTTCGTTATTGCCTCATTGCTACTTCTAGACAAATATTTTACTAGAAATACCATTCTGCTGAAGATTGTGAACCATATAAAGCAGCCTCAACCAAAATCCCTCACTGATTAATAATAATAATAATAATAATAATAATAATAATAATAATAAATGCTGATGATTGTTTCATACTGCTAGGTAGGGTTTTGCTGGTGGACCCCGTGGAGGCCCGGGAAAAGAATAGGCCTCCGGTATGTTCTGCCAGTCGTAAAAGGCGACGAAAAGAACAAACCACTAATAGGGCTAACCCCCCTTTTAGTGTGATTACTTGGTTCAGGACAGAACTAAAGAAGCCTCGGACAAGCGCCGTCATGGTCGGGGACGGCGCTTGAACCCTATGCCCGCCCACAATGGTAATGACACTGCTAGCCAACTGGAAAATGATTTAAATCCAAATAGAGGTGTTTTGCAGGATATGCTTCCTGCAACCACCCTACAAGGAAAACAAAGACAGAGGATGAGATGGTCAGATGAAGTTAATCGACACCTCATGTTCTGTTATTACCAAGCAACAAACCTAGGAACCAACACAACTGGATACAGATCACAAGTATACACAACATTTATTACCAGATACCCAGAATTAAAATTTTTAACAGAACAACGTCTAGCTGATCAGATTCGTGTAATAATAAAAAATAACAGGATACCCCAGTCAGAATTAGAAAACATCAAACAACAAGTACAACAAATACTGGAACAAAATAATGTGCAATTAGAAGAAGAAGAAAATACAGTAATGGACTCAAACATCCCAGAGCAAACAAACAAAGAACAACACGCATCAATTAAACAATCAGAGGAAAATGAAATCTTAAGACAGCCACCAGAACAAGCACAAATAGAACATGAAGTGATACACATGTTAGATATAGAAGAAAAATTTCAGTTGACATATATAGAATACGAAGACACAAATACAGAAATTAGACCATTCTTGCATAGACCACCAAATAGCCCACAAGTCGAAACAACAATAAAAACTATCAACACAATCATACACAACAAAATAAATGAATACACAACTATGGAAGAGTTACAACTACTGGTTTATGTAGGAGCACTCACTACACTAAATATACACACTAGGCAGAGATCAGAACCAACCAACACACAGAAGAAACCCACAAAACCAGCATGGCAACACAGGCTACAGATCAGAATAGAAAAACTGAGAAAAGACATCGGACAGCTAACACAATTTATAAGAAATGAAATATCAGACAAAAAACGAAAAATGTTAGGTAAAATCTCACAACAAGAAGCAATAGAGCAATTAGATGAAAAGAAGCAAAAATTACAAGCTTTGGCGAAACGACTTAGAAGATACAAAAAAAGTGAAAATACAAGGAAACAAAACCAAACATTCAACACAAACCAAAAGAAATTTTACCAAACAATAGATAACACACACACAAAAATAGACAATCCACCAAACATAACAGACATGGAACACTTCTGGAGCAACATATGGTCAAACCCGGTACAACATAACAGGCATGCACGGTGGATACAAGCGGAAATAGACTCATACAAGATGATACCACAAATGCCTGAAGTGATAATTTTGCAACATGAAGTCACCCGAGTAATTAATTCTACGCACAATTGGAAAGCCCCTAGAAATGATAAAATAGCAAATTTCTGGCTAAAGAAGTTCACCTCAACACATTCACATCTATCTAAATTATTTAACAGTTACATTGCAGACCCATACATATTCCCTGATACACTTACACATGGAATAACTTATCTGAAACCTAAAGATCAAGCAGACACAGCAAACCCAGCTAAATATCGCCCCATAACATGCCTACCAACAATCTACAAAATATTAACTTCAGTCATTACACAGAAATTAATGACACATACAACACAGAACAAAATTATAAATGAAGAACAAAAAGGCTGCTGCAAAGGAGCGCGAGGATGTAAAGGGCAACTGATAATAGATGCAGAGGTGACATATCAAGCTAAAACTAAACAAAGGTCTCTACACTACGCATACATTGATTACCAAAAAGCTTTTGATAGTGTACCCCACTCATGGTTACTACAGATATTGGAAATATACAAAGTAGATCCTAAATTGGTACAGTATCTAAACATAGTAATGAAAAACTGGAAAACCACACTTAATATCCAAACAAATTCAGATAATATCACATCACAGCCAATACAGATTAAGCATGGAATATACCAAGGAGACTCATTAAGTCCTTTCTGGTTCTGTCTTGCTCTGAACCCACTATCCAACATACTAAATAATTCAAATTATGGATATAATATTACTGGAACATACCCACACAAAATCACACATTTGCTATACATGGATGATCTAAAACTCCTGGCAGCAACCAATCAACAACTCAACCAATTATTAAAGATAACAGAAGTATTCAGCAATGATATAAATATGGTTTTTGGAACAGACAAATGTAAGAAAAATAGCATAGTCAAGGGAAAACACAATAAACAAGAAGATTACATACTGGATAACCACAGCGACTGCATAGAAGCGATGGAAAAAACAGATGCCTATAAATATTTAGGATACAGACAAAAATAGGAATAGGTAATAGAAATATTAAAGAACTAAAAGAAAATATAGACAAAGACTAACAAAAATACTGAAAACAGAACTGACAGCAAGAAACAAGACAAAAACAATAAAAACTTATGCTACACCAATATTGACCTACTCATTTGGAGTAGTGAAATGGTGTAACACAGACCTAGAAGCACTAAATACACTTACACGTTCACAATGCCACAAATATAGAATACATCACATACATTCAGCAACAGAAAGATTCACATTAAGCAGAAAGGAAGGAGGAAGGGGATTCATCGACATAAAAAACCTACATTATGGACAGGTAGACAATTTAAGAAAATTCTTTATAGAACGCGCAGAAACTAGCAAAATACACAAAGCAATTACTCATATAAATACATCGGCTACACCACTGCAATTTCATAACCACTTCTACAACCCTTTAGATCATATAACATCAAGAGATACGAAGAAAGTAAATTGGAAAAAGAAAACACTTCATGGCAAGCACCCGTATCATCTAACACAGCCACACATCGATCAAGACGCATCCAACACGTGGCTAAGAAAAGGCAATATATACAGTGAGACAGAAGGATTCATGATTGCAATACAGGATCAAACAATAAACACCAGGTATTACAGCAAGCATATTATTAAAGATCCCAATACCACAACAGATAAATGCAGACTTTGTAAACAACAAATAGAAACAGTAGATCACATCACAAGCGGATGTACAATACTAGCAAATACAGAATACCCCAGAAGACATGACAATGTAGCAAAAATAATACATCAACAGCTTGCCTTACAACATAAACTAATAAAACAACACGTTCCCACATACAAGTATGCACCACAAAATGTACTGGAGAATGATGAATACAAATTATACTAGAACAGATCCATTGTAACAGATAAAACATCACCACATAACTAACCTGACATCATACTCACCAATAAAAAGAAGAGATTAACGCAACTAATCGAAATATCCATACCCAATACAACAAATATACAAAAGAAAACAGGAGAAAAAATTGAAAAATACATCCAACTGGCTGAGGAAGTCAAAGACATGTGGCATCAAGATAAAGTTGACATCATACCAATTATACTATCAACTACAGGAGTCATACCACACAATATCCACCAGTACATCAATGCAATAGAGCTACATCCAAACGTATATATGCAACTACAGAAATCAGTAATTATTGATACATGTTCAATTACCCGAAAGATCCTAAATGCAATATAACACATACCATACAGTTAAAAGAAAGTGACGCCTGATCAAGGTCCGCGTCACTTTCCATTTTTAACCAGACTTAACGTCTGAGAAAGTAAAGAATAATAATAATAATAATAATAATAATAATAATAATAATAATAATATACAACCCGTGGAGGCCTGAGAAAAGAATAGGCCTCCAGTATGTTCTGCCAGTCGTAAAAGGCGACCAAAAGAACAAACCACTAATAGGGCTAACACACCTTTAAGTGTGATTAGTTGGTTCAGGACAGAACTAATGAAGCCTCGGACAAGTGCTGTCACAGTCGGGGACGATGCTTGAACCCTATGCCCGTCCACAATGATAGTGACACTGCTAGCCACATGGAAAATGATTTAAATCCAAATAGAGGTGTTTTGCAGGATATGCTTCCTGCAACCACTCTAGAAGGAAAGCAAAGACAGAGGATGAGATGGTCAGATGAAGTTAACCGACACCTCATGTTCTGTTATTACCAAGCAACAAACTTAGGAACCAACACAACTGGATACAGATCACAAGTATACACAACATTTATTACCAGATACCCAGAATTAAAATTTTTTACAGAACAACGACTAGCTGATCAGATCCGTGTAATAATCAAAAATAACAGGACACCCCAGTCAGAATTAGAAAACATCAAACAACAAGTACAACAAATACTGGAACAAAATAATATGCAATCAGAAGAAGAAGAAAATACAGTAATGGACTCATACATCCCAGAACAAACAGACAAACAAACAAACAGACAAACAAACAAACAAACAAACAAACAGACAGACAGACAAACAGACAGACAGACAAACAAACAAACAGACAGACAGACAAACAAACAAACAGACAGACAGACAAACAAACAAACAGACAAACAAACAGACAAACAAACAAACAAACAAACAAACAAACAAACAAACAAACAAACAAACAAACAATCTGAGGAAAACCAAATCTTAAGACAGCCACCAGAACAAGCATAAATAGAACACAAAGTGACATGTTAGATATAGAAGAAAAATTTCAGCTGACAGACATAGGATACAAAGACACATATACAGATATTAGACCATTCTTGCATAGACCACCAAATAGCCCACAAGTCGAAACAACAATAACTATCAACACAATCATACACAACAAAATAAATGAGAATACAACCATGGAAGAGTTAAAACTACTGGTTTATATAGGAGCACTCACTACACTAAATATACACACTAGGCAGAGATCATAACCAACCAACACACAGAAGAAATCCACAAAACCAGCATGGCAACACAGGCTACAGATCAGAATAGAACTGAGAAAAGACATTGGACAGCTAACAATTTATAAGAAATGAAATATCAGACAACGAACGAAAAAGGTTAGGTAAAATCTCACATCAAGATGCGATAGAACAACTAGATGAAAAGCAGAAATTACAAGCATTGGCCAAACGACTTAGAAGATACAAAAAAGTGAAAATACAAGGAAACAAAACCAAACATTCAACACAAACCAAAAGAAGTTTTACCAGACAATAGATAACACACACATTAAAATAGACAATCCACCAAATGTAACAGACATGGAACACTTCTGGAGCAACATATGGTCAAATCCGGTAAAACATAAACACGCACTGTGGATACAAGCAGAAACAGATGCATACAAGATGATACCACAAATGCCTGAAGTGATAATTTTGCAATGTGAAGCCACCTAAGCAATTAATTCTACGTACAATTCGAAAGCCCCTGGAAAAGATAAAATAGCACATTTCTGGCTAAAGAAGTTCACCTCAACACATTCACATCTAACTAAATTATTCAACAGTTACATTGCAGACCCATACACATTCCCTGATACACTTACACAAGGAATAACTGATGTGAAACCTAAAGATCAAGCAGACACAGCAAACATGCCTACCAACAATATAAAACATATTAACTTCAATCATTACACATACAACACAGAACAAAATTATAAATGAAGAACAAAAAGGCTGCTGCAAAGGAGCATGAGGATGTAAAGAGCAACTGATAATAGAAGCAGAGGGGACATACCAAGCTAACACTAAAAGGTCGTTACACTACACATACATTGATTACCAAAAAGCTTTTGATAGTGTACTGCACTCACAGTTACTACAAATATTGGAAATATACTAAGTAGACCCTAAATTGATATAGTTTCTAAACATAGTAATGAAAAATTGGAAAACCAAACTTAATATCCAAACAAATTCAAATAATATCACATCACAGCCAATACAGATTAAGTGTGGAATATACCAAGGAGACTCATTAAGTCCTTTCTGGTTCTGTCTTGCTATGAACCCACTATCCAACATGCTAAATAATACAAATTATGGATATAATATTACTGGAACATGCCAACACAAAATCACACATTTGCTATGCATGGATGAGCTGAAACTACTGGCAGCAACAAATCAACAACTCAACCAATTACTAAAGATAAAAGAAGTATTCAGCAATGATATAAATATGGCTTTTGGAACAGACAAATGTAAGACAAATAGCATAATCAAGGGAAAACACACTAAACAAGAAGATTACATATTGGATAATTACAGCGACTGCATAGAAGCGATGGAAAAAACCAATGCCTATAAATATCTAGCATACAGACAAAAAATAGGAATAGATAATAGAAAAATTAAAGAAGAACTAAAGGAAAATATAGACGAAGACTAACAAAAATACTGAAAACAGAATTGACAGCAAGAAACAAGACAAAAGCAATAAATACTTATGCTATACCAATATTGACCTACTCATTTGTAGTGAAATGGAGTAACACAGACCTAGAAGGACTCAATACACTTACACGAACACAATGCCACAATATAGAATAAATCACATATATTCAGCAACAGAAAGATTCATATTAAGCAAAAAGGAAGGAGGAAGGGGATTTATTGACATAAAAAACCTACATTATGGACAGGTAGACAACTTAAGAAAATTCTTTATAGAACGAGCAGAAACTAGCAAAATACATAAGGCAATCACTCATTTAAAAACATTGGCTACACCATTGTAATTTCATAACCACTTCTACAACCCTTTGGATCACATAACATCAACAGATATGAAGAACATAAATTGGAAAAAGAGAACACTACATGGCAAGCACCCATATCATCTAACACAGCCACACATTGATCCATATGCATCCAACGCAAGGCTAAGAAAAGGCAATATATACAGTGAGAGGGAAGGATTCATGATTGTGATACATGATCAAACAATGAACACCAGATATTACAGCAAGCATATTATTAAAGATCCCAATACCACAACAAACAAATGCAGACTTTGCAAACAACAAATAGAAACAGTAGATCACATCACAAGCGGATGTACAATACTAGCAAATACAGAATACACCAGAAGACATGACAATGTAGCAAAAATAATGCATCAACAACTTGCCATAAAACATAAACTAATAAAACAATACGTTCCCACGTACATGTATGCACCACAAAACGTACTGGAGAACTATGAATACAAATTATACTGGAACAGAACCAGTGTAACAGACAAAACACCACCACATAACAAACCTGACATACTCACCAATAAAAAGAAGCGATTAACACAACTAATCGAAATATCCATACCCAATACAACAAATATACAGAAGAAAACAGGACAAAAAATTGAAAAATACATCCAACTGGCTGAGGAAGTCAAGGACATGTGGCATCAGGATAAAGTTGACATACCAATTATACTATTAACTACAGGCGTCATACCACACAATATCCACCAGTACATCAATGCAATACAGCTACATCCAAACGTATATATACAACTACAGAATCTGTAATTATTGATACATGTTCAATTACCCGAAAGTTCTTAAATACAATGTAACATATACCGTACAGTTAAAAGGAAGTCACGCTTGATCATGGTCTGCGTCACTTTCCATTTTTAACCAGACTTAACGTCTGAGAAAGGAAAGAAATAATAATACAAACTATGCAGGTGGACACCTCACTTTATGGAGTAACTGAACAGGGAGGTATTACAGTACGCATTGAGCTAATAATATGGATGATGCGATACATAAAGGTGTCTGCGTGAAGCATTACTGCAATGTGGAAATGCACATCCTCATGTGGCGATGAAATCATGTACGTTTCATTAAAAGTCCTTATCCCTCATATCTCTCATCCACTTATCACACATTGGGATTTTTTTGCCATTCGAGGAGTGAAAACTGTCCTTGATGTAACTTTTATGTCTTCATATGACAAACCACGGCTGCTATGAAATGTTCCTCAATAATCCTGTTATAGAGAGACGTCGCATCAAGTTTTCCTTAGTCGTTCGTTAGGATATTCATAAGCAAGTTTCAAGGTTTTTGAAAGCTGTGTTTTGGAAGACGTTAGTGCAGCAGAAATCTTCAAAACTAATTTTGGACTCTTAAGGGGGGGGGGGGGGGGGGGCACACGTACTGTCTTGCCGAATTTTATGCTGACGGAAAATCTTACCGCTTTGATGTTCAGATTACAACATGCCATACATATTAATCATCAATGCGAGCGTCACTACATAAGTTTTGCAAAAGTGAAAAATGTTAAATTCTTATGAAGTGTCCACTATACATTTTTCATTCTCTTAAACGAATTTTGCCAACTCTACAAGAAACGCTTTTACCTCTTCAGGTGCGGGGAGACTATTCAGGTTTTACCACTGCAGAAAAAAAATCTGCCAGTATAAGTACAGAGGGTGCAAAAGATAGTGGAAAGTAACTTCCGTGGACAATGAATTTAATGCAAGACTCCTGCAGACTCCACGTGATTTTTAGGTTCCTCTGCAAGTCTGAACCTCCCTGTCACTCTCAAAACTTTCTGCAAGCTTTTAGTCGGCATTCAGCTGAGCGGTAGTGTCATACTTCACAATGTTTTTAAAAGTTATGAGACACAGCTCAATACTGTTGAAGGGTACAAAGATGGATGCTTTAGAGATTTTTTATGCAGTGCACAAAGGATTAGTGGGGCGAGTGTCACCACAAACCCGAAGTATGTCACCGGTGGAACATCCGAGAGGTACATTAGAACACTACTTCTATATTATGTGAACTGTTGTTCTAATAGATTACTGAACAATACTAATGATTTATTTTAAATGAATAGAATAAATTCTAAATTTTTGCACTGCTCTGCTACGCAGATATTGAAAAGCAGGGTAGAGGAGAATGTCTCCTGATGGTGGTGGTAGTTGCCGGACGCTTTTTTCTCTGAAGGCCAAACAGCCAACTCTCAATATTTTAGGAATAATGTGAAGTTTCTAGGATGTTACAGGGCACGATTACATTTGTTTAAAATGGCATTGTGTTTGGGAGAGAAATGCCGGTGGTAGCAGCCAGCAGGTCACTGACAGTGTGGCTCAAGTCCGCTCCCTGCTAAGACGGCTGTCGCAGGCGACGCATCTGGCTGTCGACATGGAGAACCTAACCAGAATTATGGGCTAATTCATTAATATGTAGGACGTAAAAATTAGATGGCAAATGGTCACTGAAGTGAACGTTGCTGACATATATTGCGTCACATCAGAAGGAACTGTCACTGTATTTTGAAACGCCTCCATATGTTCGAAGACGTGCTGATTCTATACATATCTAATCAATAACTTTCAGAACAAGGGTACAAGAAGCAAATCCCGTGATAGCCAATTGTAAGCAAGATACAATAAGACAAAAAAAATCAAGGAGAAGTAGGAGGATAGAGTCAGAGGTAGTAAGGTGGGCCACCCACTCTGCCAGACTGCAGTTGAATGCTCCCAGAGCATGATATGTGATGAGAGAGGCACACTCAGCATGTCAGTAGGTCCACCTCACCGTCTGTTATCTCAAGTACTCGAGCAAAGCAGAAAAGACAACATTTTTGGAGATAAAACATTAAAAACCGCAAATGTAAAAGAACAATAAGAATAAAAAAAGGAGGGAAGGCCAGGGGCTGGGCCATGCCAGGCCAGACCGCCAAGCAAGGCCGCCGTAAGCCTCGTGGACCAGAGCAGGCGAGGAGTGACCCTCCATCCCCTCAGGCAGTCAGTGAGTGCTGACCTCACAGAGGAGTAGAAACTGACTTCATGTGTTTTTTTTTTGTGGTTTTAGGGCGCACAACTTCAACGGTCATTAGCGCCCAGACTACGTTAGGAATGCACCGCGAGTCACAAGTTTAAAACAGCAACGAAACGGAAAACACGATAAAAGACAGACTGACAGGCATAGGATTAAAAAAGAAAACAGCATAATCAAATGTCCTTTGAGAGGGTTGTCAAATTGATAAAATGAAGAACGCGAGCAGCTGCTCGTGGGTCATCCGCTAAAATGGCTTCTACAGTACAAGGCAGGCCAAGATCAAGACGCAGGGTGTTAAAATCCGGACAGGACGTTAAAATGTGGCGGACCGTCAGCAATTGCCCACATGGGCAGAACGGCGCCGGCGCAGCCGTCAGCAGATGGCGATGGCTGAACCGGCAGTGTCCAATTCGTAACCGGGCCAAAAATACCTCCTCCCGCCGAGAAGGGCGTGAGGAGGACGTCCAAGCCACGGGAAGAGGTTTTAAGGCCCGAAGCTTGTTGTCTGTAAGTGCAGCCCAATCAGCATGCCACAACGATAAAATGCGCCGACAAATTACCCTGCTACAATCTGACGAAGGGACACAACAAGAAGCTGTCCGAGGCTGGAGGACCGCAGCCTTGGCCGCGGCATCTGCAGCTTCGTTCCCGGGGATACCGACATGGCCAGGAACCCACATAAAGCTAACCGGAGAACCGACGTCCACCAGCTGCTGAAGAGAGCGTTGGATCCGGTGCACGAAAGGGTGAATCGGGTACGGATCACTGAGGCTCTGGATAGCGCTCAGGGAATCGGAGCAGATGATATATCCAGAATGTCGGTGGCGGCAGATGTAAAGAACAGCCTGGTAGAGGGCAAAGAGATCAGCTGTGAAGACCGAACAATGGCCATGGAGCCGGTATTTGAAACTTTGTGCCCCGACAATAAAAGAACACCCGACCCCGTCATTGGTCTTAGAGCCATCTGTATAAATGAAGGTCATATTAATGAACTTCGAACGAAGTTCGACAAAACGGGAGTGGTAGACCGAACCGGGGGTAACCTCCTTCGGGAGCGAGCAGAGGTCAATGTGGACGCGAACCTGAGCCTGGAGCCAAGGTGGCGTGTGGCTTTCGCCCACTCGAAAGTTTGCAGGGAGTGAAAAATTAAGGTGTTGAAGGAGGTGACGAAAGCGAACTCCAGGGGGTAGCAGGGCAGAGACATACAACCCGTATTGACTGTCGAGAGAGTCATCAAAAAAGGAACGATAAGATGGGTGGTCAGGCATTGCCAGTAGCCGACAGGCATACCGACAAAGCAGTATATCGCGCCGGTAGGTGAGTGGCAACTCACCAGCGTCAGCATGAAGACTCTCGACGGGACTAGTATAAAAGGCTCCGATCGCAAGTCGTAAACCCCGATGTTGTATGGAGTTGAGGCGGCGTAAGATGGATGGCCGTGCAGAGGAGTATACGAAGCTCCCATAATCCAACTTGGAGCGGACGATCGACCGATATAGGCGAAGTAGGACGGTTCGATCCGCTCCCCACGACATACCACTGAGAACACGGAGGACATTTAGAGAACGGGTACAACGGGCAGCCAAATATGACATGTGGAGTCCAACTAAGTTTCCTGTCAAATGTAAGACCTAAAAATGTTGTTGTCTCCACGAATGGGAGAGCAACGGGACCGAGTCTTAAGGATGGTGGGAGAAACTCTTTGTAGCGCCAGAAGTTAATACAGACCGTCTTCTCGGCAGAAAAACGGAAGCCACTGGCGACACTCCAGGAGTAAAGACGGTCAAGAGAACGCTGAAGACAGCGCTCCAGGAGACACGGACGCTGCGCGCTGCAATAGATGGTAAAATCGTCCACGAAAAGGGAGCCTGATACATCAGCTGGGAGGCAATCCATTATTGGATTGATCGCTATGGCGAAGAGAGCGACGCTCAAAACTGAGCCCTGTGGCACCCCATTCTCCTGGCGAAAGGTGTCTGACAGGTCAGAACCCACACGTATCCTGAACTGTCGATCCATTAAAAAGGAACGAATAAAAAGAGGGAGGCGACCGCGAAGGCCCCATGTATGCATGGTGCGGAGAATGCCCGCCCTCCAACAGGTGTCGTAAGCCTTCTCCAAATCAAAGAACACAGCCGCGGTCGGGCGCTTCCGCAAGAAGTTATTCATAATGAAGGTCGACAAGGTAACCAGATGGTCAACAGCAGAGCGGCGCCTACGAAATCCACATTGTACATTGGTAAGTAGGCGTCGAGACTCGAGCAGCCAAACCAATCTAGAGTTAACCATTCGCTCCATCACTTTACAGACACAGCTGGTAAGCGAGATGGGTCGATAACTGGAAGGCAAGTGCTTGTCCTTCCCCGGCTTAGGAATCGGGACAACAATAGACTCGCGCCAGCATGCGGGATCATGTCCCTCAATCCAGATGCGATTGAAAGTACGAAGAAGAAAATCCTTACCCGCAGGAGAAAGGCTCTTCAGCATCTGAATATGAATAGAATCAGGCCCTGGAGCGGAGGACCGTGATCGGCCAAGTGCGTTTTCGAGTTCCCGCATGGTGAATGGGGCATTATAACTTTCACGATTCGAGGAGCGGAAGTTAGGTGGCCTAGCCTCCTCTGCCTGTTTGCGGGGGAGGAAGGCAGGGTGGTAATGAGCGGAGCTCGAAACCTCCGCGAAAAAGCGGCCGAAGGCATTGGAGACAGCCTCAGGGGCCAGAAGGACGTCATTCGCGACCGTCAAGCCAGAAACTGGTGAGTGGACCTTAGCGCCAGATAGCCGGCGCAGGCTACCCCAGACAACAGAAGGAGTAAAACTGTTGAAGGTGCTTGTGAAAGCAGCCCAGCTGGCTTTCTTGCTTTCTTTAATAATACGACGACACTGTGCACGTAATCGTTTATAATTGATACAATTCGCCGCTGTAGGGTGGCGTTTAAAGGTGCGTAAAGCACGTCGACGAGCACGTAAAGCGTCCCTACATGCTGCGGTCCACCAGGGGACCGGTACGCGACGTGGAGAAGAAGTAGGGTGAGGGATGGAATATTCAGCAGCAGTGAGAATGACTTCCGTGAGGTGTGCGACCTTACTATCGCAGCTTGTGAATGTTTGATCCTGAAAGGTCGCCCTGGAAGAGAAGAGCCCCCAGTCTGCTTTGGAGATGTTCCAACTAGATGAGCACGGAGAGGGGGTATGCTGCAGGAGATGGATAACACACGGGAAGTGGTCGCTCGAAGATGTATCAGAAAGTGCATACCACTCGAACCGGCGTGCAAGTTGGGGAGTACATATAGAGAGGTCTAAATGGGAATAGGTGTGAGATGTGTCCGAAAGAAAAGTAGGGGCGCCAGTATTGAGGCAGACAAGATTGAGCTGGTTGAAAAGGTCTGCTAACAGGGAGCCCCTCAGGCAGGATGCTGGAGAGCCCCAAAGGGGATGGTGGGCATTGAAGTCTCCAGTTAACAAAAATGGTGCAGGTAGCTGAGCAATAAGTTGCATCATGTCTGCCCTGGTAACGGCAGACGACGATGGAGTGTAAACGGTAGAAATGGAAAATGTAAAAGTGGGGAGAGTAATTCGGATGGCAACTGCCTGCAGGCCGGTGTGCAACGTGATGGGATCGTAGTAAATATCATCCCGGACCAGCAACATAACCCCTCCATGAGCTGGGATACCTACCACAGGGGGTAGGTCAAAACGCACAGAGGTGTAGTGTGCCAAGGCAATTTGATCGCAAGGGCGTAGCTTCGTTTCCTGGAGGGCGACGACGAGCGGACGGTGCAAGCGGAGCAGCAACTTCAAGTCGTCTCGGTTGGAGCGAATGCTGCGAATATTCCAGTGAATAAGTGCCATCGTAAGAAAAGAAAAAGGAAGATGAAAGAAGGGGTCACCTCGAAGGCCGCTGAGGGCCTGGCTTCGAGCGAGCACTGCCGCCGCTATCAGTAGGCGGACAGTCATCGTCCATTGGGTCTATAGGTTCATCGGCCATCTTGGAAAGATGGCCGGGAGGGGGAGCTTCCTCCGCCGGTGAACGGCCAGATGTTCGGCTACCAGCGGTGCGGCCAGGCGAAACGGATGACGGCCTGGGGCGGCAACCGCTGGGTGGCGCAGGAGAAGAAATGCGCCGTGGCGGAGAAGGAGAACTGTGCTTCCTATTTGCCTTCTTGGAAGGTCGTTTGGTGGAAGTACCGGTCGAAGGCTGGGAGGTCGAGGTACGTAGGAAGTCTGCACAGGACGGTTCCTTCTTGAAGGCCCGTGCATCTGACTTCTGGGTCTTCGTCTTAGCAGAAGCTGATGAAGGGGCTGGTGCCTGTGGGGTGATGGGAGGAGGAGGAGACGTCGACCGCGCGATCTTAGCACTGGCCGAACGGACGACCGTGGTGCTGAAGGTCAGATCGCATGTCTGGGTTGCCACCTCCCTGGTAGTCCGAGGAGAGGCGAGGACAGTACTGTATTTCCCCGCTGGGAGCAGCGTGGGCTTCCTACTAGCCAATAGCTTGCGAGCAGCCGAGGTAGACACTTTCTCTTTGACCCGAATTTCTTGGATACAGCGTTCTTCCTTATAGACAGGACAGTCGCGGGAGGATGCGGCATGGTCACCCTGACAGTTCACACAACGAGGAGACGGAGGTGGACAGTCACCCTCATGGGCATCCCTGCCGCAAGTGACACATTTAGCCGCATTGGAACAAGACTGTCGAGTGTGATTGAAACGCTGACACTGGTAGCAGCGCGTAGGTGTCGGGACATAGGGGCGAACAGAAATAACCTCGTAGCCCGCCTTGATGCGCGATGGCAGCTTAATACTATCAAAGGTCAAGAAAAGTGTCCGGGTTGGTACAAGGTCATTGTTGACCTTTTTCATGACCCTATGGACAGCTGTCACGCCCTGCTCAGCGAGGAAAGATTGAATCTCCTCGTCAGTCAAGCCGTCGAGGGATCTAGTATAGACCACACCACGAGACGAATTCAGAGTTCGGTGAGCCTCCACCCGGACAGGGAACGTGTACAGGAGTGTGGCCCGAAGCAGTTTTTGTGCCTGAAAGGCGCTCTCAGTTTCTAGTAATAAGGTACCGTTACGCAACCCGGTACAAGATTTAACAGATCCGGCTATGGCATCTACGCCCTTCTGGATAACGAAAGGGTTGACAGAGGAAAAATCCTTTCCGCCCTCAGATCGAGAAACGACGAGGAACTGTGGGGCAGGCGGTAGTACTTTTGTCACTGGTAGCTGGTCACGTTTCCGTTTTTGGGCAGAAGTCGAGAGAGATGGAGTGGAATCCATTGCGGAGGAATCCCCCATGATTGCCAGCGTCTCCGATGGCGCGCTCCTTCCTTGTGGGGACCCTCTCAGAGGGCACTCCCGCCTTAGGTGAATGTTTACACCTCAGGTCACACCTCCCGAGAAACAGACGGAGGGATCAATCGGCATGGTCAGAAGGTATCAGCTCAGGCAATCACCCCTCCCCGGGCCTGGCCTTTACCAGGGGGTACGCGCGTGCCTTAAATGTCTACCCAGGGCGGGGAATTACGCGTTACCCCGTCACCGGCTACGCGTGCGAACGCGTGGGTCGGCCTTCAGGCGCGCACAGGGAGGAAGGAAGAAGAGAAAAAAGGGGAGGGAGAGAGAGAGAGAGAGAGAGAGAGAGAGAGAGAGAGAGAGAGAGAGAGAGAGAGAGAGGACAGACTGTCTCAAACGCCGAGGCGGAGACCAGAGAAGACAAGGAGAAGAAGGCAATGAGAAGGCAAGGAGAAGAAGGCAATGAGAAGGCAAGGAGAAGAAGGCAATGAGAAGGCAAGGAGAAGAAGGCAATGAGAAGGCAAGGAGAAGAAGGCAATGAGAGGGCAAGGAGATTTTGCAGGGGAAAGTGTAAGGAAGACAGTGAGGTGGAGAAGAGCAAAGAAAGGAACCAACCAAAGGAAGGAAGAAACGAGAAGTGAAAAAGCAAAATGACCGCAAATAGAGGTCGTGGAACCGTCCGTCTCCGGACGCAGGCGCTAACTACCCCCTTGAGGGGGAGGGACTCCTTTCAGTCGCCTCTTACGACAGGCAGGAATACCTCGGGCCTATTCTAATCCCCGGACCCGCAGGGGGGGACTTCATGTGTGAAACATAAAATCGTGGCAATACTTTGGAATCATCAACCAGCATCAGAGATAGTGCGTTATCAAGCTTCTGGTATTGCCGCAAAGCAGCCCAATTTGGGCAGTCTAGTAGGATGTGGGCCACCATCAGGTGGGAACCACATCCGCAGAAGATGGGTCCTCATGTCAGAGAATGTAGCCCTGTGTAAGTCAAGTGTGGTGAATGTATAGCTGACAAAAGACAGTGGATTCTCTGAGAGAAAAGCGAAGGGAAGACTCCCGTGTGGTTGTTTCCTTTATTGCCCTCAATCTGGGGAGTCCAGGGCGAATCATTCTGATTCCAGAATGCAACAATTGATGGCGTAGACTCATCGAAGGTCCAGTTCCGGGGCTGCCGATTCCAAAATCGGCATCCTGGTAGCCAGGTTTGCCAAGTGGTTTACGTGTTCATTCCCTCAGTTCCCTACATGAACAGGGGTCCAAACAAAGGTGACTGGCCGTTCAAGTTGAAGGTCAGGAAGAAGATTCTGGACAGCTGCGACTGAAGGGTGACGAGGACAGCATTGGTCTATAAACTGAAGGTTGCTCAGCGAGTCACTGCTGATTTGAAGGATTTTCCGGTGCAAGAACGAGCATAACTAAGGGCTCGCTTGATGGCCACCAATTCAGCAGTGAAGACGCTGCATCCATTCAGCAATGAGTGTAATTCAGTGTACTTTGCATGGGTGTACACAAAACGGTTCATCCATCGACTGTTGCGCTATCAATGTATACTATTTCCGAAACTGGAAATTAGGATAGCCAGAAACAGGTGGCGAAACTCCGTGGAATAACACTCTTTCAGTACGAAGAATAAAGTGAGACAGATCTGAGGTCAGGATACATGCCATGGGAGCATATGCGATTGCTCCCTCACAAGAGGCGACAATGGGGAAGTTTGAACTCAGAGCAGGAACACGACAGGCGAACTGCAACTGTGATCCCAGTGCAGGGTCTGTTGGGGGGAGGCGGATGTCCCAATTAGGAGAAAGGATATGGTAGTTTGGATGCTTAGGAGAGCCGTGAACATTTGCAGCATAGTAGATTAACTGCTAGAACGCTGTTCACAGGGAACGTTCGAAAGGCTCCTGTGGCGATTCTGAACCCACAGAGGTGTATCGGTTCGAGCGACCTCAATGCTGGGGCAACGCCAAACCTTATTCCAGAGTCCCACAATCAAGATTGGACACGATCAGGGCTATGTAAAGCTGTAGATTGGTAGTGTAGTCTGCATCCCAGCTGGTGTTACTGAGTCAGCGAAGTGTATTAAGGCGTATCCAGCATCTTTCCACAAGTTGGCGAAGATGAGGAAACCACATCAGCCAGTCATTGGAGACAAGTCCCAAAAAGCATCAAGTCTCCACCAAATCGACTAATTGGTCTGAGGTTAGATTCTGATAGTGAAATAACAGTACGAAGGTGACAGAAGAGCATGGCGCGAGTCTTGGGGGCAGAAAAAAAAAAACTTTTGAGAGCCCATGATTACATCATTTGAATGGCGCCCTGCAGTCGGCGTTTAGCGGCACCCATAATACAGGAGTAATAGTAAGCAAACAAGGAGACATACCCCACAGTTGCTGGTAGTGTGTTGATGGCCACTAAAAAGCAGTCCTTAATACAGAGCCCTGAGAGACCCAATTCTCTTTGATATCTGAGGCTACTATGGGAAGCACCAACTCCAATCTGGAAAATATGTTGTGACAAGACGTTCTGGACGAAAATCTAGAGTCGGTCCTGGAGACGCCAAACATGTAAGCTAGCAAGAATGTGGTGTCAACATGTGATGTCCTAAGCCTTTTGTAGGTCGAAGGAGACAACAAGAAGGCCTTTGGCCAGAAGGCGTCAAGATGGCATGCTCCATACAAACAAGGACGGTGTTGGCGAAAAGTGCTATGGGATGGAGTTAGAAAGCACTCCTGGCTGACTGTGCATTTCAGCAACTTACTGAGAACATTGTTGAGACTAACTGTGCAATAGTAGTCCATCTCTATCGAATGCTTACCCAGAGTCAGCAGTAGGACGACGAAGCTCTCCCATTGAGATGGTAGGTCACCTTAGTCTCAGATTTGGTTAAGGATGGTAAGGAGATGATGCTGACAGTCCACTGATAGGTGATTGATCATTTGGTTGTGGATGTGGTCTGGCCCTAGGACTGTATCAGGACAAAGGGCTATAGCAATGAAGAATTCCCACTCACTGAATGGAGCATTATAGGGCTTCAGGTGGCTAGAAGGGAAAGGTGAGTGCAATTGTGTAATTTGCTGTTCAAGGACATTAAAGGCATTTTGAAACTTCAGATGCAGAAGCTCAAGCATAATGCAGAGCGAAATATTTGGCTTTGGCATCTGGGTCAATGAAAACAGCACATTTCAAGGAAATATCAAATACTCCTGCAGAGCACTGGTACCATAGAGGTGTCCGATCTTCGTCCAAACCTTCAAAGGAGGCATACAAGTTCCAATGGTTGAAAATACCGTTCTTAGCATTCTTGGTTCTGTCGCTTTGTTAAGTAATGGACCCTGGTATGGAGCCACTTAAAGTCTATGAGGTGCTCAATCGATGGATACTGCTTACAGCTTTGGAGAGCCTGCCTATGAACTCTAATTGTCTCAGTAATTTCGGATGTCCCAAAGAATTCAAGTGCCGATAGAATGCTTACTGTTGCTTTCTGGACAGCCTCGTCAGTGCCTCCATTTAATGGGGAGCTGAGAACGATAGTGAAGATGACATTATCCCAATCAGGAATGTGGGTAGCCCATCTAGGTGGGTACACAGGTGAGTGAGACTGAGGGAGGGACAGGAAAGTTGGGAAATGTCGCTACCACACAGGTTGTCATGGATACTCCAGTGGATGGTTGGGAGAAGATCAGGGTTGCAAATAGAAAGACCAATGGCTGAGTAAGTTTCATGTGCTACACTGAAGTGTGTGAAGGAACTAACACTGAAGAGGTAGAGGTCGACCTCGATATCTTTACTATGAGCAGCGATCGTGATTGAAGTTGCCCAAGATTAGGAGAGGCAGGAGCTGAAAAACTAATGCAGACAATAAGTTCTAAGGCACTTCACCATCAGCAGGGAGATGAAGATTACGGATGTTAAAATCCTGAGATGCCCTTAACTGAATTTCCACAGCCTCCAAAGTTGTAACAAAAGGCAGAAATTTGTTATATATAGAGAATTTAGATCATATGGGTAAACACCACCTGACATCCTGTCATAATCAGCACGATACTTAAAATATCCCTAAAAGCCACAAAGTGAAGGGATCCACTTTGCTGGAAACCAGTGCAGAAAGCAGGGGGAGCTTCAGAGATATCATAGCTCACACAGGTGGTGGAAAAACAAGAATTCCACTGGAGAATAGTGCTGTCGTTATTCTGTGAGGGTATGAAGATACCAAGGAGGCAGGTTATGTCCGAAGGTCACTTGCTGCCACTGTTTGAGAGGACATGGTATCAAGACACAGAGGTTCTGAGAGACTGAGTTGTGATAGGGAACCTTTGTAGACACCGGGGTTTCTGCCACATCCACAGAAATAGAACTTTTGAGACAGGGGGATGGGGGGCCATGGAAATTTCCTTCGTCTTTGAAGACTACTTTTGTCTTTCTTTTCTTTGGGGTGATTGGATGTTTGGGAGTACTTCCCTGAATTAGTTCGAGATCAAACACCTCGAAGGCAGCAGCCTGTGACTCCTTCAGCCACTGGCTAATATCCGGTTGCAGACTGGCAGAAACTTTCGAGGGGAGTGTCCTAAGGGACCCCTTCCTGGCATGAGAAGCAGGACAAGGGTAATGTGTGTGGCTGGGTGATGTGAACTGGCGTCCCTACTGACTGGGGAGAATTACTGCCAAGGTGGTTGGGGGAAAAATCACAGGAGAGCCCCCCAATCATCAGGGGTGCAGGCATAGTTGAGTGGCCCTGAGATCTCACTGTAGAATGCATAATGGAGGAGAATACTGTCAGTAGAGAAGCAACATCGTAGGCACTCCTCTTTCTTGGCCTCTTGGCATGTCAGTCAGAACACGTTCTCATATATACACAATCTGAAAACTGTACTGTGTGAGGAGGGAGAACGTTTGTTCTCTACAGTTGACACAGACTGGGAGGAGTACAAGGAATGTCCGCCTGCAACAGTCGTCTGCAATCCTTAGAGACTGGGCTGGCATTGCAATGTTAATACGTGCCCAAATGTCATACAATTGACCAGACAGGGGGGAGGAGACATTGTTTCACATCACATCGGTATACCATCACCTTGATATTTTCAGGCAGCAAATCGCCCTCGAAGGCCAAGATGAAGGCCTCAGTAGCAACCCTATTGTCCTTTGGTTTGCTATGGAGATGACAAAGTGTATAGCCCATCATTCCAAGGTGGCATGTAGCTCATCATCAGACTGCGAGAGGTGGTCTTGATGGAGAACCATGTTTAGGCTATCATGCAGAGTGACTGTCACTGGAATGTTACCCAGCTTGACAAGGAAGTAATGCCTATGACTTGGCAGGGGATGCTGTTTTAATCAAAACTGACTCACTCTTCATTTTGGAGATGGCTCCAAATTCCCAAAGCTTGTTGGCGTCTCTCCAAAGAGTAAAGGCTTTGTGGCCAAAAAAGAACCCCCTCTGTCCTTGCACAGACTAGGGATTTGGGGCCAGTAGTTCCCCATTTGTCACTTTGACATTCTGCCCTCAGGCTGGCCAGGGATGGAAACATTTTGGGGCTGAGCCTCTGCATTGAAAGATTTCAATCCTTTGGAAGAGACTGGTGGGGTCACGTGACCACCAGTGGGAGAAAGCTTCATCCACTTCATATACGAGTCATCTGCTGTAGTGTCATCCACTCCAAATGGGGGCTCTCCCCCTGGGTGCCACCCCTTCACAATGGCTGCCTGGCCAATAATCCACTGCTCTGAAATCCCTGTGCCCCAGTCACAACTGACACATACTCCTTCGTATACAAGTGAAGGTGACAGTTCAGGCACAAATGGTGTGATCTCTGCTTAGTCACGGGGCTAGTTACACACACACACACACACACACACACACACACACACACACACACACACAGCATTTGGCGACCCTCCCTGCATGATCCGCATTTCTGAAAAATTTGGAAAAGTTGTCTCAGGTGAAACCCAACAAAGGGGATTATGTATTTGTTAATGAGAAGAGGGGGTAGAGGGCGCATGTAAGTGGTCTCATCACTGCAGTAATTTTTGAGAATTTCACTTACATCAGCTGTCGTGTGTGTGGATAATACACCATTGATAGAAGATATTTGGACTGATGAGGTCGTAGGTCACTAATTTACTGACTGCTCTCGCTGCGAACTTTCTTCCAAAGAATTCAGTGGGAAATGATATCAGAAGAGGTAGACAGCTGTGTGGCTTGTTTACGAACTTGTTACTTCGTGTAAAATACAGTTAAGTGAGTTTTCTGACTACATGAATGTGTATAGAATAATGTCCAACAACGTACTAACATTTCAATTTCTGCTTAATTCACTGACACAAATTCCTGTTGCAATGCAGATAATTATTACTTTCCCGAATTAATATCTCAGCAAAATTAGCACTGATCGTTTTATTCAAGCCCTTGTTGTGCTTCGGTGATTTTATGAAACTGAGTCGCCTTCTACGATCTTGGCTAAAGCGTTGTGTTGGGCGCTCAGATTGATGTGTAGTAGTGGTAGTAGTAGCAGCAGAAGCAGCAGCAGCAGCAGCAGCACGAGCAGCAGTGTGGTATGAATGTGACAAGTTTTGCTTTCTGACTGGTCTATTTCATCTGCTACGGCTGTAAGTGAGGAAGGTAAGAGGGTCCCTAACGAATGAATGCAATGGTAGTTGCAGCTTGGCCTGTTGCCAAGGGGGGCAGGGAGTGTGTGGCGCGGACCAGCTTAGCTGGACCCTTTCCGCGAGCTGTTTACGTGGACGGCTTATTTCTATCGGCAGTAATTTTTGCTTGGTGCTTGTAATTGTCGTATTATTGAATCTGACAATACCGTAACCAAAACCAAATCTGGGAGACCGAAAAATTGTTGCGACCTGAATAAAAAGACTTATGTGACAGTTCTCGCCTGGTGCATTACAGGGTCGCGATGTAAATATCCCAAACGTCAGCTAGTGTTAGACGCTTCTGCAAACAAATGCTCACATTCGTAAATAATTTTACAGTGACTATTACGGAAATCATGTCTGAACACTGTACATTTGGTTGAAAAGCCATGAACTTAACACGCTTGCCTCGTAACTTGAAGAAACAGATGATATAGTTCTCTGAAGAACTGTACAGTACTGATAATGTTTCAGGGCGCGCAGAATTTCAGTGAGGCAATTATCACAGGAGATCGCGTAGTCTGAAATGTGATGTTTACATAGCACCTGGCGGCCGACCAGCGTACAATATATACAATCCTGTTGGAATAAAGACCTTCTCAGGAAGTAGGAATGCATATTTTGGGATCTTGAGAAATCTGAAGATGAGCAATAAGTTTTCAATCTCACTGGTATGGGGAACAATTTCAAGATAAATATTCCACATGACTTTGTTACTGTAGTCATCGAAGTCAATGTTTCTGAAAACATACACCCAGAAAAAAATGCCCAAGTGAGTTCAGATTTGGATAAACGTACAGCAATGTATCAGAAATAGATGATTAATATTTATGACGTACAATAAGGCCCATCACAGTCTTCATGTGCAGTTGTAAGGATTACTAATGTTCAGAAAGCGAAGGGCGTTGATAAAGAAATATAAACGTGAAACTAAGTCACTAAGCATGGTTGACTGAGGGCGAAATGTCAAATGATGAGCTAGTTCGGACAACAAATGATAGATTTTTGGAAAATGTCAAAAAGTGAAACCTGGGCCCGTACAGAGCAAGCTGTGGTTACTTTTGAGGATCATTAGTCGGCTGACAGGTCATACATAGCGACGAGTGTAGCCTGCTCACGCAATGTGATGACGGCGTGAGTACAATGCGTTGTCCAAACGGCTGTTAGTGATTGTACAACTTCACACTGCCGACCTGACACTAGAGCACTGCTGGAGACTGGACTGGCGGCATGCAAGCGCTTGCATCGACGTCCACTGCTTTTTTACTACTAGGGACAAGTGTTCGCGTCGCTCGGTGTATTTACAGATTACACCAGCCTCAATCTGGCCAACAGTGATGGATGAGTAGTGTAACAATGGTGACAGGAGCAGGGAGATCTGGATTATTGAGCGCCATAGCGGAGAAATATCAAGCTACATCAAGGAGATTGTTGAGCGCAGGCAATGCCCCTTGGCCAGGCACCTCAAAGTCTCATTTCCACAGGCCACTGTCAGGCTACTCGCGAGACAACTATTCTTAGAAGAACGTTGGGATCATGGCTTCCCTTACTGAATATCCAATGGTGCATCTCAGACATTAGCGCTGCGGGGTTCAAATATTCGAAGCTACAGACACTTGTCAGTTTCATCTAACTAGAAGTAAACATTCAGGGCATATTCAGTTAATAATTCACTTTCCATCTTAAGTCTAACATGGGAGCTAACATTGCGCTTTGAATTCCTTCCCGCGGAACGCAAATCACACCCTACTGAGTAGTCGCCTCCGGTTATTACGGTAGGGGTCTCCTCCAGCCTTGTAGCACTTTCCATGAAATCATTTTCTTAAAACACTTCTCTTGTCTTGCGAAAAGTAGATAAGTTGCAGTTAGTCTGTTTCTCTTTCCGCACACCTAATACATTCAGGGCAGATTCCAGCAAACTCACTTCTGATGTTTGCCCCATCGGTAGAGAGAGGATTTTTCCTTAGCATGTGTGTACGACATTCTCCACATTTCTCACTACTTTTGAACTTTTCCGCATTTGCGTTTCACTACAGAATACAAGCAACTTCTTGAAGTTTTGCAGTGCATACGAACGACTGCAGGAGCACGACTAATAAAGCAAGAATCTACCGTCTAATGAGAGTTGAAACAAGATTTCTATCGGTGTAACATTTTACGCGGTGATTGGTGAAAACAGGGAAGCGTAGTTACTTGAGCTTGTATCTGCGTAATTCACGCTATAGTAACAACGAAATAACATCCTTAAGTAGGGCCTACTTCCTGTTGAAACAGCTCTATTGGGAGTTTGTTATTTGCATTTCTGGAAGTTTTACATACTTTGGATGTCTCAAACGCTAAGCGACAACTTTGAATCGCGTATTATTCGCTCGTAGTCTTTGGTCAAAGTAGCTGTGTCGCTGGAAGATTGTGTTTTGTTATCGCTGCTTAGCAGCGTGGAGAGCAGGAGTTCTATCGTAAGTGTAGTAGTGAGAAACGCGGAGCAGAGGACTCGTGGCAATGTAGACGTACAGCTAAGTGAAACAGAGGGGAAGGATTTGATTAGTGATGTAGAATGGAAAGAGTATGAAGGGAAATGTAGCTAACATTTCTTTTATTGGCACTGCAGTCGCGAGTAGTTAGAATCATTGTTGACACACATCCGTATCAGGGACGTTAAGATTCTTAATTAAAGACAGTAATTTTCACTAAGATATTTTTCATGTTTATCAATGATTTGTAAAATTTTTGTGATAGCAAGATTTTGATATCAATGTTGCCCTTTGTCAATGTTAATGAGTGTTGTAACCTGAATTTCATACAATTAATAATACACGAGATAGTTTAAAAAACAGTTTGTTAAAGGAATATTTCACCTAAGAGCAATGTCCACATCCTCGATCCAAGTCAATTTTATTTGAAGCGTGTCTCAATGATGGGTATAAAATAGTTTGTTATCTGGAGCATTGTACTAAACTCTCAGCAAGAAATTCGCACCGGGCGCACATAGCAGCAAGCACCTCGTTTCTCAGCACTGCAATTCGAGGTAATGTATTTTCATTTCTGGATCAGTTTGCTACTAAAATTATCAATGCATGGGGACCATTTCATCAAAAGAATTATTGGGCAGATAATTAACGCTGAGGGACCTCATATTTGAATTGAAGTGATTAATTTTAAGTTCAGGATTTAATCAGTCTGTACATATTACTAGAGATGTTATACAACAGGACCAAATTTTTGTTTTATTTTCTCAGACAGATTTGGTTTCTCTCCCAGTTGGAAATGCACAAAGTCACCCCAAGCTGAACAAAAGCAAAGTTACAACCAACCAAACCGAGTACAAATCCAATGAAAATAATTTATGAAAGGAAACTTTGAATGTGGCGTTAGAACGCCTGGTACATGTGTACTGCTCCCGATGACCAATCGCTGGGGCTGCTTAGTGGGTGCTTTCTTACACTAGGCTTAACTTACGACTACTTACAGTAAGCTGAAGCACTTACCTTTGGGAGCTTCTGCGCAGGCTTGATGTGTATTCCGCCGACCTCCACAACAGCTGGTACAATTGGCCGCGGAGGATTCAGAGTTGGATTTGAATTTACGAATAGCATACTAGTATTTTCAGCGATTTCCTCTAAAGAAGGGAGAGAGTCGCCGAAGTACTTCCTGACGACCGTATTTGTAGGTTTGTTTATATACTCGTAAAAGAATAACTTGCTGTAGGTTACATACCACGTGTTCCTCAGACGCTCAAAGAAGCTCATGTGGTCACTGCTCTGTAGAAACATGTGAGGCAAATAAGACGGATTTTCAGGTAAACCAAAACGATCCGGATTCCACGGCATAAAGACAGAAGAAATTAGTCCAATATTGGGTGCCTGAAATTTGTAGACGAAGGGCAGCATACAGTCAGTCGTGAATGGCTCAGTGAAGATTAGATCGTATTTTTCATTTGACTTCATTAGCTGTTGCATTGCGGGGAACTGCAGCAGCGTATCACATGCGCTCACTGTGAGGCTCTTGAGTAATTTAAATGTTACCGAAGGATCATCTCTACCAAACCTATCGTCCACTGGAATTCCATTCACCACGGAAGGCAGAGAACCGACCAGGCTGATGTCTGTGTAGTTTGGTACGGGCTTAGCTTGAGGGAAGTGGCTGTAGACAAACACCTCGTGGCCCCTGGCAGCGAGCGCCTTCATCACCTCCTCGAACATTACGAAGTGACTCTTTCCTGGATAATCGAACAGACCCAGAATACGAGCTGCATTCGATTCTCCAGCCAGTACTACCATTAGAACCACCTGGAAAGTGTGCATCTGCAAGAGAAAAATCGATGGCTATATTAATAACATGTTTGACAAAAAAATCGTCGGTAAAAATTTAACTAGTGCTGAAGGATATTCCTAATTGCAATTTGCTCAAAATAATTATTCCGCTATCCACTAATTCATATCTTTCCAATAACTGGAAGGAAAGAAGAAAGGAACGTTGGAGTTTTACTTCATGTCGACATTTAAGTCATTAGTGATGAAATACAAACTCAGACTGTTTCAAGGACAGGAAACAAAATCGAACATTCTGTTTCAAAGGAACCATTCTGGCATTTGTCAGTAGTTATTTAGGGAAATCACAGGAAACATAAACCTTGACGGCCAGACACAGATTAGAACCAGTGTCCTCCGAATGTGCTACGTGCTAACAGCTGCCACACCGCTCGTTAACTTTAAGGAAGGTGTTGGCCCACACAACTCCAGAAATGGTATTCGACAATATCGCTCGTTACTTTAGTCATAGATCTGAGAATCATCTCTGGCCTCTTCTGCTTATCAACAGTTACATAAAACTTCCTAGCAAATTAAAACTATGTGCAGGACCGCGACTTGAACTCGGATCCTTTGCCTTTCGCTGGAAAGTGCTCTACCATCTGAGCTACCCAAGCACCATTCACGCCCCGTCCTCACAGCTTTATTTCTGCCAGTATCATGTCTCCCACCTTCCAAACTTCACAGAAGCTCGCCTGCGAACCTTGCAGAAGTAGCACTCCTGGAAGAAAGGATATTGCAGAGACATGGCTTTGGCCGCGAAAGGCAAAGGTCCCGAGTTCGAGTCTCGGTCCGGCATACAGTTTTAATCTGCTAGGAAGTTTCATATCAGCGCACACTCCGCTGCAGAGTGAAAATCTCATTCAGGAAAAAGTTACATAGTCAATTACCAAGACCATTAACCAGATTAGAGCTATTTTGTTGAGTTGCCATGATGTTCATTATCTTGAGAAAGTTTCTCCCTATATGAAAGGAAATGAAATGCTGTTACATAAATTTTTTAGCTATGTTATATTCATTACTTACTGCACAGATGTCCACTGGTTGCTACAGTTGTCTAGCATCTGTCGTTTTCTAGTGTTTCTAGACTTCCACCGCTTTATGCATACTTTGTACCTGTAGAAAATTGCTAAAAAGCGAGTGCAAAATTTAGACCACTGCAGCACTTAGTGGACGCACATGCAGTAATTCAAAAGCATAATACTGTCAAAATATACCACACATATTTTGACTTCCATGTAGGGGGGCTTATGATCTAGACCTAAAGGAGACGAACTAGCGAAAATCTAGTCAATAGTTTTATTAAGGTAAATAATTATGAAGTATTTTTGAATGGCTTGGTAAACATGTATGCTAGTAGTTCTAAATTGGTCTCAAATATTACAAGATTAATGTCGTATGGCTTTGCTGACATCTTAATACACTAGGTGCTGCATTCGCTGAAAAATTCAACATAGCGCTAATGGGAAATTAAAAAAATCCGAGATGGTAGTGGTAGGACTTTATAAAATTCCGAGATGAGTGAATTAGCCCAGATGTACTTTGTAACAGCCCCACCCTCTCCATTCCCCTTCTGATGTCACAACCCAAGAGGATTCCACGTCAAAGTATCTGAGCAACCTGTATTATACCTAAAAACACAAAAATATGCCTGTCACATCACATGTGGGAATATAGCTTCAAAAGAATATGTAATATGTACTGAGTATAACAGTACTTCCAACGTGAAACCTACGTAAGCACCTAAACTTCTGCGTTACCAGTAAATTTCATCTGTTTTATACCTCAAAATTATGTCAAATACAATATGGCCTCGTCGACAAATATTTATCTCTGTGTACTGATTACTTTCTGTAACAGTACACAACATGCGGCTAAAAATACTCTGAGCAGGCAGTTGATACTTTTAGTCTTAGGCCTAAATGAGGCTACGTGCAGAAGCAAACTTTGAAGGAAGATTGCAACCTTTAGCAATCAGAAAGATGGTGCCAAGGCTTTCTAAGAAATTTAGAGACTACTCTCCTTCCTTTCCATAATTAGCTACCTAGTGTATCTCCCAACTGAAATGTGAACATACAACACAGTCTAAGAAAATGGAAAAGTTTCCACACAGATGAAACTTTGGTATCTCGAGAGTATAATCTCTGCATTAAACAAATTATTTCTCAAAACAGGTAATGATTTCAAGTACAGAACACACGTGGAAATGCCGTTTTATGTGCTTTACAACGTTTTTAAAAATGCATATGTCTTTCATAACAGCGCTATTGATAAAAATTTTAAGTTAAAGCAGCACTTCACTAAAGCTCAATCTGTACCACACTTTGCAAGGCAGAGTGGAACATCAAACGAAGTCTTTCCACATCTTAATACACATGGCTCACTTATTTGCACTACTGACAACACTTTCAGGTTTGGCGATGACCTTTGCTTGATCTCTATACTACATGTTGAAGAAACCAACATGGCGAAGATCTGTTCTATAACATTAAGAAAGGCACATCGACATTACCACTAATCTAACTTACAGCTTAAAATGCTTGTTAAGAAAATAGTTTGATCTTCGTACTGAAGCAAAAAATGTTATTTCCACATTTGCATTTGTCAACAACTAGACTCAGTTGGACTAAAACCGATATCAAAGTCAGCCTGTTTTTTGCCAAGAGACATCAAATTCGTTTTATCCACTGAATCAAGAATACAAGCAATTAATATCGAGACAAGGTATTGCAAAGAGCAATGCCACAGGTGGGTGGATACATGAAAATTATATAAAGCTGTGTCACGAATCAGACCAATGATCGCAAGAAAGGTTAACCAGTCCAAGAAAGGTCCTAGAGAAGCATGAACAATCACAAATACTCTCGCATAAGTGCATGGAAGATGCAACTACCTGGCTGCGCAAATCAGTTCAGCAAAACAAAACCATGATGCAAATTAACTGGCTTCACGAATGCCTCACCTTCGTCGATGCAAAGACGTACCATGCTTACCAGTCCGAAGGTGTGTGAGGGTGGAAGAGGGGTCTAGTGGTGGCTGTTAATCCTAAGTTCAGGACGGCCTCCTTTCTACAGCAAGTAGGAGACGATATTGTCATAACTCTCTCGACAATGACCAAGAGCGAGTATCTTCTAAAGTGATGTCCCTCCAGCTGTGAGCCGGCCGGAGTGGCCGAGCGGTTCTAGGCGCTACAGTCTGGAATCGCGCGACCGCTACGGTCGCAGGTTCGAATCCTGCCTCGGGCATGGATGTGTGTGATGTCCTTAGGTTAGTTAGGTTTAAGTAGTTCTAAGTTCCAGGGGACTGATGACCTCAGCAGTTAAGTCCCATAGTGCTCAGAGCCATTTGAAGCAGCTGTGTGACGACCACACAGCGACGAATGCACTGGAGAAATGGTCTAACTATCCTCTACCAAAATTTGGCTGATGCTGCCAGTGTTAGAATCTCACTGGCCAACTGCAGTACAACTCTTGAGTTCCAACCAATAATAATTTAATGGAAAAAGCTTGATTTCCTACTCTTAAAGAATTTTTCATGGTTCACCAATGAAGTATATTTCTCCTTTGGCATGGAGACAGAGGCAGAAAATCTCCAGTATGTAACTGGTTTCAAGTTTCAGAAAATGCAGTAGACTTCCATGTACACACGTGCAGGAACTCCCCACTACCAAAAAAATTACGATGATCCAACTGGAGAAACCTGAACTAAAATTTGAACCAACATTCCAGCTGGTCTCAGCTGGGTGTAACGGCAGCTCCTGCACTTCATAGGGGTTGTGCTCACTCCTGTCTTTCAGAGCTAGGTCCTCAACGGGCACCAGAATCTCCACCCCATCCTCAGACGCAGAGCTTGTAGGTAGAGGTGGTGTGGATGCCACTGCAATTTCCTTGGTCTTAGCGGTCTTCGTTTTTGATTTCTCTTGCTGCTCCTTGAGTTTCCCTGGTTGGGAGGACTTCACTGGCTCAGTCTCTGGGACTGAGGATGAGCATGAAGCCCTATGACCAGCTGCTTTTGAGCTCTTTAGCCACTGGTAGGTGTGGGAAGGGTGTGACCCAAGGGACCACATCCTAGCGAGAGAAGCCGAAGAAGACTTACGCTTCTCCGGCTTAGAAGTGGGGACAGGCGTCCTCGATGGTTGGGGGAGAGGGGGGGGTGTTGCTCCAGAAGTAGATGGTGTGGTAGCAACAGTGAGGGAAATGCCCCCCACCATCAAGAGGGCAGGTGTAGTCTTCCAGCTCTGAGAGGTGACCTGGGTTGGCGGAGCTGATGGTGTCAGAATTGTTTTAGCGGCGCGTAAGACAATGTCCTATGTACAGCATGCAGGCGCTCAAATTTTCTCTTAGCCTCAGTGTAGGTCAGTCGGTCCAGGGTCTTGTACTCAATGATTTTCCTTTCTTTCTGGAGAATCCTGCCGTCTGGCGAGCAAGGCGAATGGTGCTTTCCGCAGATAACAGAGCTGGGAGGTGGGGCACGTGTTGGGATGTGATGACTATCTGCAATCTCGACATGTGACACTGGAAGTAGAGCAGGGAGACATATGGTCGAACTTCCAGCACTTAATGCATCACATCGGACGGGGGACATAGGGCTTTACATCATAGTGGTAGACCATCACCTTGACCTTGTTGGCAATGTATCACCCTCGAATGCCAAGATGATGGCACCGGTGGCAACCTGATTATCCCTTGGACCCCAGTGGACACGCCGGACGAAATGTACACCTCGCCGCTCTAAATTGGCGCGCAGCTTATCGTCAGACTGCAAAAGAAAGTCCCTGTGAAATATGATACCCTGGACCATATTTAAGCTTTTATTGGTATGATGGTTTCAGAAACATCCCCAGCTTGCCAGAAGCGAGTAACGTCCGTGAATGGACAGAGTACGCTGTTTTGATCAAGACTGACCCTGATCTCATTTTGGACATTCCCTCCACCTCCCCAAACAAATCCTCTAAATGTTAAACAAAAAACTGACCTTCATCGTCATGAAAGATTCCCCCCATCAGCTCTCTAACATACAAGGTACTGAGGCGAATAAGATCCGCTGCCATCCTTAGCCTAACGTTCCTCCCATGGTGTGGCCAGAGAGCGGAACGATTTGGGGTTGTATTCCTGTGTGAAGAATTGAGCTCGTAAACCAGCAAGAGATGATGGACTACGCTTCATTCGTCTCATCCACCTTGATGCCACCCACTCCGACCAGGGGCCCTGCCCACAGCGCCACCAATCCACAGCAAAGGCCACCTAGCAGGATTGCCATTGCCAGGAGTCCCAATGCCCCTGGGTGACTGGCATCTACTCCTTGTCATACGTGGGGAGTTAACAACGCAGGCATCAGCACATGGATTCCTGTGTGGTCAGGGGGCTACAACCAACAGGGTACATAGCGGCCCCACCACAATGGACTGGCTACCATGCTGAATATCAGACGCAAACGAGCTAAGAAGTCCATTATCATCGACAGTGCAGAAAGCAGTACTGCACAGAGGGTGGAGGAAAAAAAAACCCAGGAGGGTGTCCTCACCCAACAGTTGGAGGATGAGCAGAAGTGTAGATCCACATCGACGAAGGATGCGTGAGGTGTCAATGCATGATGGACACTATGTACCATGTGAGGCGCCCTTCCCCAATTGGTTCGCTCTTCGGGAAAACTTTGAATAATGGATGCCAAACCCTACAGGGGACCATCCCATATAGACAAACGTGTGAGACTCCTTTAAGTAGCCTCTTACGACAGGCACTAATACCTCGGGCCTATTCTAACCCCTGGACTTGCAAGCGGAATGCTGCTCTGAGATGAAGAGGTTGACACAGGAGAGGAATTCGTGGCAGGCCGCATCAAATCAGTCAGAAAACTTGTGGCACCCTGCCCATTCGTTTAATATAGAGCGTCTAAGAAGCGGTTTTCTCGCATAGCTGGGCAACATACAAGCACATTATCATTATATTAATGGAGCTTATTACAGTAATTGCACTGACTTGTCCTTTTCATAATGAAAAGTCGCAAGCAATTGGCAACCTGCAAATAATGTCCTTCGATATACAATTTCCATTCAAGTAAGTGATAAAGGCACGAGTCTCAGCTAAACAGTTAGGATGACGACTCGTTCCATCTTCTGGTACAATCGACGCAAAGAGGCCACTCCCGTCGTGGTGCGGTCCTAGTCAGCGTACTATCGACTGTCGTCTTCTCACAGCGTTCTCTGCTATTACGTTTTGGGCCGACATGCCGGCGCTTGATGTTACGCCGGAACAAGACTAATGACTAAAAAAGTAGTCACTGCTTCGTGTGCTGGACCTGTTACTGCAGTAGTTCTGACAGGCACCGTGCTTTATGTTCCAGGCTTCAACTTCCTTGTGGACTGCGAATATTTCTCACTGGTATTAATCAAGTCATAGCACAGAAGATAACATCCACCGCACTACTGCTGGACGAGCTTTTAATAGTGTATTAAACAGTTTAGATGCGTTGAAGCCACTGTATGTGTCCATGCTATAGAATCGATGTATTACTCGTATGTCACAGAACAAAAGAGAATACTATCTAACTGGTGGAATCCCGAATTTCAGAGGCCATAGATGTGGACTTTGTCCTTTTGGAGCACAACCAGAGTTCTACAGAAACCGGAAAAATTTCATATCAATGGAAAAATCATCTGTGACGCCAATATAAACAGTTTGAACGTTGTTTCCCGTTGGCCGAATTCGACCCGTGACGCACGCATTTGGGACTACAGTAGAATTGTTGCAAAATTTGAAAGGGTAATGTGTGTTCCTGTTAGAAATAGTGGATACGATCTCTCTGAACATCTTACGACTCCTATGTTTCGACCCCATGTAAGACGTTGCAATAAAGCCCTTATTGCTACCAGATGCGTAAAAGAGTAAATTTGGTTTCCGCAAGAAACGTTTCCAGATTCTCACTAAAACAATGCGAGATAAACAAAACCATTGTGGGAATGTTATTGCGGCTGGTGCAGTTCTGCACAACTTTGTAATGGAAGTTAGATATATGTTTCACCCTGATATTGTGGAGGTGAATGACATCGACCATTATGCATTTCAGCCAGAAGCATATGCTGCAGGCCAAGCTGTTAGGTCTATTATACTTTATTTTCATTGAAAGTATCTAAGTCGCTAGTAAAATGACAAACTAGTATAAAGACCTTTCCTTCTCGAATGAATAATTGATTGACTGGATCTTCACTACTGTGGTGAAATGTGACCATTTTATTTATGTATTATTCTATAGTTACGTTTCTGTTTTCGTTATCCTTTATTTTTCCATTAGGGATTCACATTTTCATTTTATTTTTTTACTTCAGTACACAAAGTTGTACAATAAAGATGTTTTGTTTATTTTTCAAGAAAAACAAGGTATCTACTTTTATAATACTGTTCTTACAAATTAATATTAGACCATGGTAATTAGAAAAATTTCATGTATTGTTGCTGAAATAATAAATATAAGGTCGAATGACAAGAAGGAACATTCCACCATTCCAAAAAGAATCAAGCAAATAAAATGTTTTACCTGTATAAAACATACTCTCATTTACAGAAACCTAAATTTCTCGTGCACTTTGCCTGAAGTACCGGAATTTGCTCCATTACGTTCCTGAACTTTTAACTTCCATTTTGAGGTAATTCTCTTCTTTCATTATTTCTCTGTCTCAACTAAAAATATTTTTGATTATATTGCTCTCGTATTAAACGCATTTTTACGTATAAAGCTAGTCTTTTTTCCAACAACTCCCTGTTTTTCACTACAACCTTATGTTCTCTGCCTTTTTCTTGGGCCAATCTTCTGATTGGCTCACCACAAAATGAAGGCTGAAGTTCGTGACTAGGAAATAACGTTTCACCGTCAGCAATTTCATTGCCCTCTTCCTAGAAGTCAGTGTCATCGATATTACTTGAAACGATAACATCTTCAGTTGTGTCACTGTCAACTCCAACTGTCCCTTCCAGAACTTGTGAGACCAATCAACAACCATTTGGCTTATATCAGCTACTGCACTAAGAGTTTGGAAGCGTCCCTGCAGTCGCGCTATTCATCTGTGTCCTCGGTGGCTCAGATGGATAGAGCGTCTGCCATGTAAGCAGGAGATCCCGGGTTAGAGTCCCGGTCGGGGCACACATTTTCAGCTGTCCACATCGAGATATATCAACAACACCTGTCGGCAGCTGAGGTTGTCAATTAGTCATTTATTCCAGGGAAAAGCTGCACAGTCATCAACAGTAACTGTTAGCTCGGGGTCCCGTGCTCGCTACGCATGTATCCACAAAAGCGTTGTGGACCCCCTGGGGGGCAAATCGTGGTTGAAGATCCTGAGGAGATGTTGCCTCTCAGTAATGTCCAGTGTTTCATCATCTGGTTGTGGGCGGAGTCCAGGCCTGGGGCTGTGTCCCATGAAGAGGTAAGAGCCTGCAAGAATTCCCATTCACAGAAGGCTTAATTATAGGATTCAACGTGATGATGGCTGAAAGAGTGGGTATGTGCAACTCCGTGTGTGCCAGAGAATGGTAGTGGGATATGAAGAGGACGCCAATGTCATGTCATCGCGAAATGTGCTGCGAGGTGTGCTGCAAGAACTGGTCGATCAGTGCACAGAGCATTAGGAAGTTAAGACCCTGGACAGTCTACAGTCAATGGTGGCCTAGAAGGCTACAGAGCTCTGACAAAACCTACGTTGAAGAGGCATTTGTCGTCAGGGAGGAGACATAGCGCTCCTAGCATTAGTTTCTATGAGCCTTAGCATGGAGCCGTGAAGTTGGTCTGTGGTGGGTGTCGTTTACATCCCTGCAGTTCCTGTCAGCAGTCCTAGACGGCGACTGATATATCCTTGGTCCTCCATGGTACCAGTCTATGACGAGGGGGTTTAGTGGATAGGGGGCAGGAGTGCCAGCAGCATGAGGAATAGTGGTAGAGACGTTTTGCACGTCCGCATCAATGGAATTCGAGAGAGAGAGAGAGAGAGAGAGAGAGAGAGAGAGAGAGAGAGCGGTAGGTTTAAGTGCACAGCTGAAGTACATAAAGGGCCCCTGCAGGATGTCAAATTTGGGGAATGATAGAATCACTGGACAGTGGCCACTGTTAAAAGATCATCATGGGATGATGCAGGGCAGGAGATCGTGAGATTGATGTAAGTAAAGGTGCCATGAGCGGCACTGAAGTATGTAGGGAAACCATCATTGAGGAGACAAAGTGTAGTAAGTTGGTCAATTAGGAGACCCCTACCCATTGAAGTGGCACTCCCCACAGCAGGTAGTAGGCATTGAATTCCCCAAAGAGGAGATACTAGGGTGGGAGTTGTTATATTAAGGTATAAAGTGCAATGTAAGGAAGATACCTGTCTGGAGGGATGTACACATTGCACATGGCGATTACCAGAGTCGTATGTATTCCAACCACTATTGCTTCCAGCTTGGTATGAAGGGGGATCAAGTCAGTAATGAAACCTGAACGAACCTAAGTTCAGACCTCACCAGATGCCACCACAGAGTCAGCACAGTTCAGACAGGACGTGTGGTAAACACGGAACATTGGAGATGTATCATCACTGAAGTGTGTTTCTTCAAGAGCAACATAGAACTCCGAATAGGAGGAAACTAGACGTTGTATTTCCGGTAGGTGACGACAGTATCCATTGGAATTTCACTGGATGATTGTGTGGCGAGAGCCCAGGTTAGACATAAAGAAGCTGGGAGGAGGTATTGTCACTGTCAGTGGTCATCACTGGCAAGGATAGGGTGACATCCATAAATAAGATGTCAGACTCATGTTGCAAGGGGGGAGATCCACCCTGGATCATATTCAGAGATTGGTGAGGGGTAATCGACACTGTAACATGGCCAAGACTATAAGCAGGAAGAGCTGCATATTGGGCGACAGAAGAACCTTAGATCAGCAGGGAGCCTGACATCTTTCTGAGAGATGTCACTTCACCAAACTTGGTCTCAATATTCTCCACAAACAAGTGTCGCACCCCAAGATGGAGAGCCTGGCCCTCCTGCCATGTTGTAGCCAGGGAAGGAAAGGCTGAAGGGTAATACAAAACAGCATTCAATGATCCATCATTTGGAGAAACAGCCATTTGAGATCAGCCAAATTTTTGCAGCTTGATACAATTCATATGCCAAGCACCTGACGTGATACCAGCCACACCATTCAGGGACTCGCCCCATGGGTGCCATGCAGCCACAGCAAGGGCCACCTGGCACAGCAGGCGTTGCTGGGAATTCTTGTACTCCAGGAAGAAAAGCTAACATTCCTTGGCGTACATGGGGAGGGAACAGCTCAGGTATCAGTAGTGTCATCTGCTTGTTGGGTGCCTAAAAGCCCCACTACAAGGGCGGGGCGGCGGGAGACGAAGGGCGGGGCGGCGGGAGACGAAGGGCGGGGCGGCGGGAGACGAAGGGCGGGGCGGCGGGAGACGAAGGGCGGGGCGGCGGGAGACGAAGGGCGGGGCGGCGGGAGACGAAGGGCGGGGCGGCGGGAGACGAAGGGCGGGGCGGCGGGAGACGAAGGGCGGGGCGGCGGGAGACGAAGGGCGTGGATGAATTCTTGCTGTTGACACTGGGGAGGGAGTTCTTCCCTCAATGGCTCACACTAAAAGCAGTAAATTTAGAAGTTGAGGTCAAACCTCAAGTGGGCACCTAAAAGCCAAGAAGGATGAAAGAGTACAAACAGAAGGAACTAAACTGCAAGCAATACAGTGAACCAGGTGGATATAAATTGGAACATCAAGACAGTGGAAAGAGGGAGCAATAGGGAAGGAGTGTGGATAGTGTGGGAGGGGCCAGGGTGAAGGAAATGCAGCCAGGGAAGGAAGAATGGGTAGCAATAGCTCGGGGCCCTATGTGCGCCACATACGAAAAGGTCACAAGTCCCCTGGAAGTGGAAGTCATCACTGAAGAAGATTCTACTCCTGTCAATGAGATTCCAGGCTAAATGTACCCGAAACCACTACAAACAGGGTGTTTGGTGGACATATGTCAATGATAATCAGCACAAGGGGCTGCTTGTGCCCAGCGCCTTTGTATGTGCCACCTATTATTGGTCTTTGTCACTGAAGCGCCAGTTGCATGTCGGATCGATGGCTATGATGAATCCAGGACTCAATGCCTCTATGACCACTGTTCGGTCCTCACATTCTGTCGCCTGTCTGTCGGCTCTTTTTGAACATTGTTTGCGGTCATGTTTGCTCATCCCTGCCAACATCTACCGAATTTTAGCACCGCTCCTATTCAATTGTCGAGTGATCCCTCTATTACTCTAGTCGGCTTCTTTGAGGTCTTCTATACTTCCTCTCAAATGCTAACATATGCGCATGATGTTCACGCGTCCGTCTGCGCGACATACTGTCCAAATGAGTATACAGAATGATATTACAAAGACTTTATGCTCTGGTGTCGATATGTCCCCTGTTTACTATCCTTACCAGCTGCAGGTGAAATAGCGCTGGAGTGTCCCATAGTCATCCGTCGGCCCCTAGAGTTTACAATTTTGCATTTTCAGTATATATCTGTATGGAAATCAATATCTGACCAATTTGCGCAACTCCTTCGTGGTGCATCTTTTACTTATCTTTTCTTCGAGCGTATTGGTAGCAAAGAACATGAAATTAATTTAGATGTGTTGAAATATAAGCAGTGAGTAGAAGAATGATATACAGATATTTAGTAAATGATATTTGTGATTGTGTTTCATATGGCATAATCCATTTAAATTTAAGTACGACAGCTGTTATGCTCGTATTAGCTGGGTGGGGGGGGGGGGGGGGGCCCTCACAGCATAGTAATTTATGTAGTCTACCAGTTAACGAGATCGGTACGTATGGGCCAAAGTGCCGCCATGCAGTGTGAATATTGGCTATTGAGTAAGAAAGTTTGACGACGACTGCTTGAGATGATTTTTAACAGTGTCCTGATGTACGTGTGGCTTACTGGTTTGTAAGGCGAATGATACGATAGTGAATAATGGCGGTGTGACTTTAGTCTCTTCAGAAGCAGTCTCATTGCACTAAGTCCAAACTTAATCAATCAGGTTAATAAAAACTCTAAGAGCTGCACCTAATTTGCCGATAAATCTCCGCACGAAAACTGACACTGGAAAAATTTTTATCAGAAAAAACGAAACTCTATTCCTGATATACGCGAACATCTCACAAAACATGCTATATTTATAGCTCTATCGCAATAACGAAGTGACAAGTTTACCGTGTGTGTGTGTGTGTGTGTGTGTGTGTGTGTGTGTGTGTGTGTGTGTTGGGGGGGGGGGGCGGGGGGGGGCGACGGCGATGTCTGTTTACATTAATTGCCTGGGCACAGAATACAGCTCAGGCAGCAATAGCCGAGTTTCCGTTGTACATACATTCACAAGCTGCCCGTTAACGTGCAATTTTGAGTTTGCTAGCAATATCACTTCTGCGCACTTTCGCAACTAATTTAGGGTTTTCTATCTGGTAAAATAATAATGCCACACATGGAAACAAAACAACGGAAATTTATCACAATTGTTACGTCAACGGCCCCAACCGTCATCTGCAAGTGACTGGCAGGTGCCTGAGGTGGCAGAACGATACGACACCTCAACAGAATCGGTATCTGACTGGTTGTTGCCATAGCAGCTGTTTTTTAAACCAATAGCTGCCATCCACTTTGTTATTTTAATTGCAGTACGTTAGAATGAAAATCGTATGAAAAACCAAAATTATGTTGAAGGCATTCAAGTTTAGGCTAACTGTTAAACTAGGCCTACTGTATTAGAGCCAAGCAAATACACGTAACTGGCTACGTGGATTACGAAAAGCACTTTCATTACGAGCAGCAGCTACAACGTTATTCCACTCACCTTACCTCTTAGCTCTTTCCAGGGACAGACCTTTCCTCCTAGACGTAAACTGAGATCCACTATCCCTCAGTGCCTTGTATTTGTTGTCCTCACAAATTTTTAATTGAAACGCCTTCGCGCTCGTCTCTTGACGAAACTTCAATGCATCACTCACGATTCCTTCACTTCCGACGCTGTTCGCCGCAACAAACAGTAGCGTGGTTCGAGAACTGTACCAAAAGTAACGTGAGGTGAAAATTTGACCACCAGATGCCGTGTTTTAGGTACAGCGCAATTCTAACCGAATCAATTTCGACATAAATATTGATTACGTTGATAGTGCGAACGATTCAAATATTTTTTTAACTATTGTCGTTAGATGCTTGCATTATGAATGCACCACACATTGGAGGTAGAGTACAAAGTGTAATATCTTTCCATAATACCCAAAAGACTGGTACAGACAAAATGTCAGATGATATGCGTGTCGCAAACGAGCAGAGAACGTTGAACACGTCCTGCAGTGGTCGAAGTGCCACACCTCGTGTTAACAGCCGCAGGCTACGGGAAAAAAAGATATAAAGCCAATTAAGACACCAGCATACATCACACAAGAAAATTTCTTGTCTTCAAGCAACTACTGGGACTATAATCAGTTCATTCAATGAAAAATCACTGAGCTTAGTTTCTATTTTAGAAAAATTTCTCTAAACATGTTCATCCCATGTCTCTTACTCCTATTATGCAGCACTTCAGTATTTTCATTAGTATGTCCCTCTACTCTCAACATGTCTTCGTAGTTTCCGTCACACGCCAGTTCACCCAGTATGAAGTGTTTCAATATTCTGATAACCTATCTTTCATGCACTACATCCGATATACAGGGTGTTACAAAAAGGTACGGCCAAACTTTCAGGAAACATTCCTCACACACAAAGAAAAGATGTTATGTGGACATGTGTCCGGAAACGCTTACTTTCCATGTTAGAGCTCATTTTATTACTTCTCTTCAAATCACTTTATCATGGAATGGAAACACACAGCAACAGAACGTACATTGTTGGATGAACCATTCGAAGAAGTGTACCCGTGGAGGCCAATCAGCTGCTGATAGTGCCTGCACACGCTGTACATGGTACGGAATAAACTGGTTCTCCCGTAGCACTCTCCATGCAGTGACGTGGTCAACGTTATCTTGTACAGCAGCAACTTCTCTGACGCTGACATTAGGGTTATCGTCAACTGCACGAAGAATTGCCTCGTCCTTTGTAGGTGTCCTCGTCGTTCTAGGTCTTCCCCAGTCGCGAGTCATAGGCTGGAATGTTCCGTGCTCCCTAAGACGCCGATCAGTTGCTTCGAACGTCTTCCTGTCGGGACACCTTCGTTCTGTAAGTCTGTCTCGTTACAAACGTATCGTGCCACGGCTATTGCCCCGTGCTAATCCATACATCAAATGGCCATCTGCCAACTCTGCATTTGTAAACATTGCACTGACTGCAAAACCACGTTCGTGATGAACACCAACCTGTTGATGCTACGTACTAATGTGCTTGATGCTAGTACTGTAGAGCAATGAGTCGCATGTCAACACAAGCACCGAAGTCACCATTACCTTCCTTCAATTGGGCCAGCTGGCGATGAATCGAGGAAGTACAGTACATACTGACGAAACTAAAATGAGCTCTAACATGGAAATTAAGCGTTTCCGGACACCTGTCCACATAACATCTTTTCTTTATTTGTGTGTGAGGAAGATTTCCTGAAAGTTTGGCCGAACCTTTTTGTAACACCCTGCAGATATGACACTTCTCAGCCGGTGATATAGAGTGGACTATTGCGTAAAATCTATGCAAGATCAAGAAAATTAGTCAAGGCTGATGTGCAGTTAATGGACACGTTGCATATAGCGTTGTATTTAAATTATTTCCACTTTGGTAGTAGCATCACTAAAAACATCAGTTAAGTATGAGTGAGACTATTTTTAAAAACAATAAGCAACGTTACGGAAGATTACCCCTAAATGTAGCACCATATATTCCTTACCACGTGTAAATTACAATTTGATGCTAAAGTTGCAAGTTATCTTAAAGTAAAAAAAAATTATTTCTCTGGAGCTCGGTAGTAAATTTTACCTTCGGGTGCGTAGCAACTTCAGCTTCTCTTCGTACCTCCTTTCCTGAACGATCTCATATCAAAAGAACAATAATAAATTATAATAACTTTTTAATAACTGTCTGTCCTAAATCCTTGTTTACGACAAGGTGATTGGTAAAGCTCTGCAAGACTGTTGCAACAACGGACTCACAAATCTTTAAACTTGCTTTCTTAGTATTACCAACTTTTTTTATAGCGGTCTTTAAAATATGAGTAATATTTTTAGGCATTGTACCGCTCAGCGAAGTATTCTACCTTACGAAGGTAGGCTAGTCACTGATGCAACTACGTTCCACTTGCCTACATTCATTCACGACAACGGTTGTACAGTCTTCAAGCTGATAACGCGCAAACCATCTTTATTCCACCATCCTGTCAGCATTTCCTTGAATAATGTCTTGCACAGACCAGCTCTGTAACTATTTGTACCTCTATATTTCTTCCAACCTTAGTTTCGTCACAAATGCTTAACTATATAGTTCTCCTTATTAAATACGAACTTATTTTGGAACCAATATCCGACTTGAGTCTCGCTAATATAGCCTCTTAAATCTAGGATCAACTAACAATTTAGCTAAAGGTGCCATAAAATTCACTCACTGACATATAGAAAGACGGCTAGCCTATTTGGTACCAATATCAGCAGGCGTTATGCCTAAGTCTAAGATATGCAGTGTTGATTATGAAATACGGTCTACATTTGAACGAAACTTTCATGGAGAATGACCCGACCAATTTCCATGCACGCAGCTTTTACAATACTTACTCTGAAAGGCGCTTGTTTTGACTTTCGCCCAGTCTTATCGTCGTGTCGTGAGGTTATCAAACGAGCAGAAAATGTGAACCAGTAAAGAAAGTGCTTGAATGTGACCTACTTCACTCCACAGCAGGGAACCATGTGCAAATAATACGCGTTTTAGTTTACTTCACAGTGGATTCTAGTTGCAACAGTTATTAAACTATAAAACTTGTGTTAATTTCCTGCTTCACACATCCGAGTTTGGTACCTATTTCTTTTGTTATGTCTTTTGGCATACTCTTGTGTAGTAAGTAACATTCCACTGCCGATGTAATGCCATTAGAAACCAAGCCGTGCTATAAGGATAAAGTAATGTGTATTATTACTGCTCAAATTGTTTATTGTGTAAGGTAAAACCGTGTATTCAAAATGCTAATTTCGTGGGTCGTCATAGAATTGTTTCATTATACATCAGGCTTAACATTCTTCAAACATAAACACTAAACAAGCTACGAACCCAAAAGCTTGGCTTGCTCTAACCCCCTTCTCCCCCTCCTAAATGATCTCAGGTACAAGGTCATAATTCTTCGATACAACTCAGTACATTAAGCCTTTCAGACCCTTTTGCTGTATCTTAGCTGCAACCGAAGTATTTTTTCCCAGGGGAAACTTGAGGTACACATTTGTGAATGTTCAACATTTCCATCATGCATAAATACTGCCAAATGTTGGGTATCACTATGAAAATATCAGAACGTCAATATAGCAGTACACAGCAGCTCGTGACCACCAAATACACGAATGTTTTTTGTTATGGTTTTAGGGCGCAAAACTGCTACGGTCATTAGCGCCCAGTCTGTGACGTAGGAAAAGGTAAAAAACGAAACTGGAAACCAGCAGCAATGGCAACAAAACTCAAATATTGGAGAAACTAAAAACAGAAGGAAAGCTTTAAAAAACCACTATAGAAGGGGGTTGGTTGTCCCCAAAAAGCTTCAAATGACTGACGTCATCTCACTGGCACTAATGAACTCGAGAAGGCGATCGGCTGAGCGCGTGTCATCTGCTGAAATGGAAGCTATATCAGGCGACAGCTGTAGACGGGAGCGTAACGGAGTAAAATAGAGGCACTCAAGTAAAAGGTGTCTTACCGTCCACAGCTGAGAGCAGTGGGGACAGATTGGGGGATAATCGCCACTTAGAAGATGTCGATGGCTAAAAAGACAGTGCCCTATCCGGAGTCTAGTTAAAATTACATCCTCCCGACGACGTGTTCGGGAGGAAGAGGTCCAAGCACAGGGAAAAGCTTTTACATCCCACAATTTATTATTGGGAAGTGTCGACTAATGTGCATGCCATAAAAAAGCAACACGACGACATAAAACGCTCCGTAGATCGGCGAAGTGAATCATGCTAATAGCTGGCCGAAGAAGAGAGACTGCTGCCTTGGCCGCTATATCGGCCGCCTCATTTGCACAGATACCAACCTGTCCTGGGATCCAGAGGAAAGCCAACGAGACGCCCTCCAAGTGGAGCAAATGGAGGCAGTCCTGAATCCGATGGACCAGAGGGTGAACAGGGTAGAGAGCTTGGAGACTGAGGAGAGAGCTGAGAGAATCTGGATAACATAAAGTATCCTCTGATGGCGACGGATGTATTGCACAGCCTGGAGAACAGCGAAAAGCTCCACAGTATAAACCTAACACTGGTCGGGAAGCCGAAATCGATGTGGGGTATCGCCAACAATATAGGCAGTCCCAACACCTAACAAGGTTTTGAGCCATCAGTGTAAATAAATGTGGCATCCTTCATTTGTGCGCATAGAGCAGCAAATGCCCGACGATACCATCCTTGGTAAACTGACAAAGGTCACGGAGCAGGCAGGTCCGGGGACGGAGCCAAGGCGGTGCTGTACCCCAAGTTGTCAAGAAAGTTTTAGGAAAGCGGAAGGAAAAAGAATGGAGCAGTTGACGGAAGCGGACTCCCGGTGGTGGTAGTAGTGAGGAAGGGCGGCCTGCATACCCTAGATCCAAGGAGGCGCCGAAAAAAATGTCATGGGTCGGATTTGCAGGCATGGAAGACAGATGGCTAGCATAACGACTCAGAAGGACAGCTCGCCGATTGGACAGCGGAAGTTCAGCAGTCTCCGCATAAAGGCTTTCCACAGGGTTGGTGTAAAAAGCTCCAGACACTAAACGTAATCCACGGTGGTAGATAGAGTCGAGACGACAAAGAATAGACGACCGAGCAGAGGAGTAAACTATGCTTCCATATTCCAATTTCGATCGCACTAAGGCGCGATAGAGGCGGAGAAGGACATCTCGGTCCGCTCCCCAGGAGGTACCATTCAGGACACGGAGGGTGTTGAGGGATCGCAGACAGCGAGCCGAAAGATAGGAAACGTGGGAGGACCAGCACAGTTTTCTGTCAAACATAAGACCCAAGAATTTAGCGAAGTCCGAAAACGGAAGATTGACAGGTCCTAGATTTAAGGAAGGTGGAAGAAACTCAGTTTGACGCCAAAAATTAACACAAACGGTCTTACTGGGTGAAAAGCGGAAGCCGGTTTCGATGCTCGAAGAGTGGAGGCAATCGAGACATCCTTGAAGACGTCGTTCAAGAAGGCTAGTCCGTTGAGAGCTGTAGTAGATCGCAAAATCCACAAAGAGGGAGCCCGAGACATCAGGAAGGAGACAATCCATAATGGGATTTATAGCGATGGCAAACAGTACAACACTTAGCACGGAACCCTGGGGTACCCCGTTTTCTTGGGAGAAAGTACGGGAGAGAGTAGTGTTCACCCGCACTCTAAATGTGCGCTGCGCCATAAATTTGCGAAGGAAAAGGGGCAGCCGACCTCGAAAGCCCCAAGAGAACAGTGTGCGGAGGATACCTGTCCTCCAACAGGTATCGTATGCTCTCTCCAGATCAAAAAATATTGCTACTGTTTGGCGTTTCCGGAGAAAATTGTTCGTGATATAAGTGGAGAGAGCAACAAGATGGTAAACTGCAGAACGATGCTTGCGGAAACCGCATTGGGCAGGTGTTAAAAGACTGCGGGACTCCAGCCACCAAGCTAAACGGCAATTCACCATACGCTCCAAAACCTTACATACACTACTCGTGAGAGAAATGGGGCGATAGCTAGAGGGGAGATGTTTGTCCTTTCCAGGTTTCTGAACAGGAACGACGATAGCTTCCCGCCACCGTCTGGGAAAAGTACAGTCAGTCCAAATTCGATTATAAAGGCGAAGGAGGTAACGCAGACTATGGTATGGTAAATGCTGCAACATTTGGATGTGGATACCATCCGGTCCTGGGGCGGAATAGCGAGAAGAAGAGAGTGCATGTTGGAGTTCCCGCATGGAGAAAACAGTATTATAGCTTTCGCGATTTTGAGAGGAGAAGGCAAAAGGTTGCATTTCCGCAGCGCGTTTCTTCGGGAGAAACGCAGGCGGGTAATTTGAAGAGCTCGAAATTTCAACAAAGTGTAGACCCAATGAGTTAGAAATTGGGACGGGGTCTACTAATGTATCATGCGCGACAGTGAGCCCAGAGACTGGGGAGAAACTAGGCGCGCCAGATAACCGTCGAATCCGACTCCAAACTTCCGAGGAGGGAGTGAAGGTGTTAAATGAGCTAGTAAAGAAGTCCCAGCTTGCTTTCTTGCTATCGCGGATGACACGACGGCATCGCGCACGGAACTGCTTATAGCGGATACAATTGGCCAAAGTAGGATGGTGTCTGAAAACGCGAAGAGCACGCCGCCGCTCACGTATTGCGTCACGGCATGCCTCGTTCCACCCAAGGACTGGGGGACGCCGGGGCAATTGGGATGTGCGAGGTATTTAATGTTCCGCAGCTGAAAGAATAACGTCTGTAATATGAGTGACCTCATAGTCACTCGCTAGGAAAGTGACATTCATCGAATGTCGCTAGAGACGAAAAAAGTGTCCAATCGGCTTGGGCAAACTTCCAGTGACGCGGGCGCATATATGGCAGGTGTGGCTGCAATCGAAGGACACATGGACAGTGGTCACTCGAGTGTGCATCAGCAAGGGCGAACCATTCGAAGCGCCGAGCTAGCGGAACAGTACCGACCGAAAGGTCCAAATGAGAGAAATTTGTCGTGGAGGCAGACAAAAATGTAGGGTCCCCAGTGTTGAGGCAAACAAGATCCACTTGGTGGGAGACGTCTACCAATAGGGAGCCACGCGGACAAGGATGTGGAGATCCCCAAAGTGGGTGGTGGGCATTTGAAGTCCCCAACCAGCAAATAGGGGGGTCGAAGCTGACCAAGAAGATGAAGGAAATCAGCTCGTGCCATTGGTGTGGACGATGGAATGTATACAGTACAAAGAGAGAAGGTGTATCCAGAAAGGGAAAGACTGACAGCGACAGCTTGGAAGGAAGTGTTTAAGGGGATTGGGTGATAATGCAGAGTATCATGGAGAAGAATCATGAGTCCTCCATTGGCTGGAGTGTCTTCAACAGATGGGAGATCAAATCTGACGGACTGAAAATGGGGGAGAACAAAGCGGTCATGGGGACGCAGCTTTGTTTCCTGAAGACAGAAGATGACCGGCGAGTAGGATCGTAAGAGGATCGATAAGTCATCCCGATTGGCTCGAATGCCGCGGATATTCCAGTGGATAATGGACATAGCGTGAACGGAAAATGGAGGGATGGGACCAAGGTTGCCGTCAACTCAACGACTGCTCAGAGCTTGCGACCAACAGCATGGAATGGCATTCAGCCGAAGGCAGAAGATCCTGATCCTTAGGTTGTTCAGGAGCAGCTCCTGCCACCAGCGATCGGCCGGTTGATGGAACGCCAGCAGTGCGCCTCGGCGACACAAGACGGCCGAGGGCGTCTACCGCGAGGTGGTGCTGAAGTTGAGACACGCCGTGGCGGAGAAGGAGAGGAACTGGGTTTCGTATTAGCCTTCTTGGAGACACGATGTTTAGATGAAGGAGGAACTGATGGTTGTGTATTTGGGGTACATAAAAAATTTTCACGCGTAGGCTCTTTTTTTGAAGTCGGGGTGTCTGACTTTTGGGCTCGAGATTTAGCAGAACCCAAGGAAGGGTGAGCCTTAGAGTGAGCAGGCGAAAGTGGGGATGTTGAACGGGCGATCTTTGCGCTGGCCGATCTGACGACTGTGGCACGAAAGGTGAGATCACAAGTCTGCATGGCCCCCTCCTTTGTTGGCTGAGGAGAGGCAAGGGCAGTGCTGTATTTTCCTGTCTGAGGCACAGTGGGCTTTCGACTGGCGAATAATTTTCGAGCAGCAAAGGTCGACACCTTTTCCTTCACTCTGATTTCCTGAATGAGCTTTTCGTCTTTAAAAATGGGGCAATCTCGAGAGGAAGCAGCGTGGTCACCCATACAGTTGATGAAACGAGGGTATGGAGGTGGACAAGCACCCTCATGGGCATCCTTGCCACACGTAACACATTTGGCCGGATTGGAACAGGACTAGCTGGTGTGATTGAACCGCTGACACCGATAGCAACGCGTAGGGTTTGGGACGTAAGAGCGAACGGAAATTTTCGCATAGCCTGCTTTGATTTTCGATGGGAGTTGAACTCTGTCAAATGTCAAGAAGACAGTACAGTTTGGAACGATGTTGGTGTCAACCCTTTTCATGACTATGAACAGCCGTTAAGCCCTGGTCAGGCAGGTAGTGGTGAATTTCCACGTCGGACAATCCGTCCAGGGAGCGTGTATAAACGACCCCACGTGAGGAATTTAAAGTGTGGTGCGCTTCCACCTTGACAGGGAAGTTGTGTAGCAGTGAAGTACGCAGCAATTTTTGTGCCTGGAGGGCACTGACTGTTTCTAACAACAGGGTGCCATTCCGTAATCTGGAACAAGACTTTACAGGACCTGCAATTGCGTCGACACCTTTCTGAATAATGAAAGGGTTGACTGTGGAGAAGTCGTGACCTTCGTCAGACCGAGAAACAACAAGGAACTGTGGCAACGATGGAAGAACTGTCTGTGGCGGAGACTCAATGAACTTACACTTGTGAGCAGACATAGTAGAAGATGAGGAAACCATTGCCAAAGTATCCCCCATGATTACCGGCGTCTCCGATGGCGCGCTCCTTCCTTGTGGAGGGCCTCTCTGAGGGCACTCCCGCCTTAGGTGATTGTTCACACCTCAGGTCACACCTCCCGACTAACGGACGGAGGGACCAATCGGCACTTTCGGAAGGTATCAGCTCGGGTAATCATCCCCCCCTGGGCCTGGCCGTTACCAGGGGTTACGTACGTGTCCTACCTGTCTACCCGGGGCGGGGTATTATGCGTTACCCCATCACCGGCTATGCATGGAAATGCGTGGGCTGGCCTTCAGACACGCACAGGGAGGAAAAAAGAGAAAAGGAAAAACAAAGAAAGGCAAAGGAAAGAAGAGAGGTCTCAAACGCCGCAGTGGAGAAAGGTTTAAGAGAAGAGGTAAGGAAAAAGGGAAGGACAAAGGAAGGACGAAGACTTGCAAGCAGAGAAAGCGAAGAATGTGTTACATTTTCGAGTGTCCGTCTCCAGACATAGGCACAAAACATATTCCCAGAGATGGAGAAAGGGAAGGAAAGAGGCAGAGGTAAGGGGGGGGGGGGCGAAGATGGGGGATGGGGAAGGATGCGGGAAAGGAAGGTATGCAGCCCAGAAAGGAAGGAGGGCCACATTAGCTCGGGGTCCTGTGCTTACTACGCACGTATCCACAAAAGAGTTGTGGACCCCCTGGGGGGATACACGAATGTGGTTGATCCGCTATATTCCACTGTACATTTGAATATAGTTATTTTTTATTGATAATTATCGAATGATTATTTTACTACTTATTGCAATGGAGAATATTTCGTATGTAGTTAGTTTAATCCATAAATTTAAGTTCACGAAGTATATTTAGAAAACGGGTACATATTTTCGTACAAATCTTGCATCTAAAGTCATTAAAAGATCACCTAAGAGCATTACCTAAGATATATTTTCTTTCCTCCAGAAGAAATTCACGTCTGAAACGGTTAATTGTGAAACTTCTCATCTTCCAGGTGACCATATTCCTGACAGCTAACTGAATTCAATAATACAGCTTTACAGTTATTTACGGATCTCAGCCGCAGAAACCGTTATCAGTTCTGCTAAAAAAGTAAAATACTGAACAGATTAAGCCTAGGACGACTATGTCTTGATTTTTTCTGGATCCAGGACGCCTACAATATTCCGATGTTCTCTCCTACGATAGTGTGCAAAGCTTGGAAGGGAAGTTGATTGAGCTAAAATGAATACGAGACAATGCGGTACAATCAGAACGAAACAATCCTGGTATCTTCTCATGCCTAGTTTAAGGTGAGTCTTAGACGGAACAAGTGCCCCCTGTCTGCTCTGACTCAATTTCATTCAAGTGGACAAACCATTCCTGAAAATATTTGAAAAAAATACGCACCATAATGAAAATAGTTCTCCTGACAAAGTCTTTTCCACGACTTAACCATTTTATCTGTCTGCGTAGACATCCGACCACATTACACGTTAAGTAGAACATCGCAAGATTTTGTATTCACATTATCTGGCTTATCGACTCGAAACCAGATTGCTTTCAACCCTTCCTAGACCTCAGGCTACACTGAAGACCCGCGCCACATACATTTAAAAAATACAGCACTTGGCGATAAATATTTTCAATCTGCAGGTATCTGTTCGACCACGTATGTCATCGCAATCCAACGTTGCTATTTTACAGTTCATCCGAAGCAAAATACAGAAATTTTAGCCAACTCCCCTTTTTTTGAAATTTTATGTCTCAGCTTCGTAGCACTCAAATGATATTAACCATTTCAAGTTGATGCCCAAATCATAGACGTGTAAAAATTAAGTGAAAGGGGGACGGTAAAATACTAGGGGATTGAACTTTAAACTGTTTTAACACTGTAATGCATTACCCAGTAATTCGTCCACTGTATAGAGGTTCAGTGCCAAATTATCCGCGCTCTTGGTAATAAATCTGAAACAATAAAAATATTCAGGATATATGAGTGAGGCAAAGCCTTCAGATAGTGAAAACTAGTAAAAAATTAACTAGTGATTTATGTAAGTTAGACGCACGCTAGAGGCACGGTAAAGGATTTCCACCTGCAAACGCGATCTGTAACTAGCAAACAAATGGACTAGCAATGGAAATGAAATATTCGAGACTACCTTTCGTATGAAATTAGAGAAACAGCGTGCCTGAAAAACGAATAGTCTTCCCTAATATGGTTATACATAAAATACGGCATCAAAAAGTATGTAGTTCGGAATAAAGCCAGGTGTGTAAAGAAATGTGAAGCCTATCCGAAATTTTACATCGGTAAAAACGAGTAGATCATTTGATGTTCGCTTCAGACATTTTAGTCTGAATAAAACCTTTCGGTTTTCATTTTAAAAACGGATAACGTAATACATCTAGATAAAAATCTTTGTATTTGTCATGCCCTGAAGCACCTCATTTGGCTACACTTTAAGAGAAGATTTAAATACAGTATGCACATGAACCATGCGATTAACAAAGCTTTATTCGAAATATTTTCTGATCTTCCTTTTGGTTTTTCCTATATTTGGCTGCCATCTCACCCTTTCCAAGTAGCCTGATTAGACAGCTTTTTATTCAGTCCGTTTAGCTTAGGTACGCTTGCGTCCGCCAATTACTAGTTTGCTACTCGTGGACTGCGTCTGCAGGCATGCGTCTTCCATCCTAATGGTGTAGGTCTAGATTATCCACGGCAGTAGTACAGTAACTTCGTAGTTCCCACTTTGTGAAGCCTTTCTCTATCAGTATTTTATTAAACCATTTTTGCGATTTACCAATTACCAACATAATACCATTACATTGTTAACTAGCCTATAGCCTTCAGTATCAACCATCGGAGGGCAGAAATGTTTACACTGTGAGCACCATTCTGGGCCTCCAGTTGAGTTATTTGGTAAAGTATTCAAGCGAGAGTAGCTGCGTATGGAAAATTGATTTGTAATTTAATTTCGTGGCATTTTAGCATCCCCATTTTTCTTTCTTATTAAACAGACCATCCGCCGATGACTTGGAGAAAACTCCACGCCGATAATTCAATTTGAGTGACCTGCGTCTGAAATATGAATTAGATATTTTCTATGGCTGTCACTGTTTGCTGAAGGTAGTGTGTGTAGTCTAACTTCGTTATTGGGCAGATGGTGACAAACGCCGGCTATGTCCTCGTGACAGTCCTGAGAGGCCAGCCAATCTAACGGTGGGTCATCTGTCTCATGACAGTGGGTGTCGGTCGGGGGAAAGGGTGGGGATGGGTAAGCTGAAGTTGGCCGAACGCGTAACTGAAAGCTTGACATGGAGACATGATCAGGCGTTTTGTGCAAGCATTTACCAATACCCTTCAGCACATAATCCAAGATAGCTTTTAACAAGTATCAGTTCGTACTTAGAATATGTGGATCTCAAGCAAAGAAGGTTTGGTTGTTTTGCTCTGTGAGGAGTAAAAGAAAGAGGAAACGCCGTATGTTGGATAAGTACCGTTACTGAATCCCAAAACCTTTGACATGTTACTGTCAACTGAAGACATACCACCTGATTTGTGTAGTCATTTTATGATAAACATCTGAACCGCCTGTTGCTCGTAACATCTTCGATTAAAATGCTGGGTGCAATCATGAGAGAAACTGATATTACAAAAATTATAGCCATGCTTCGACAATATCTGTAACACACGAGTGCTAACATAGATACTTGCTGTCTCCCTTCGAGTTTTCCTCTCTTTTAACTGATTCCAACAGAATTTACTATACTGACAGTGACAATTATAATAACTCCTTCGCTTTGTGTTAAAAATACGTACAACCTCAGTCTTTACCTTACCATGATAAGCTTTCGACTTAATGTCGTATAAATAAGGCTTTGTTTGGTATACTCTAAGAAAAATGTGTATAGCAATTTGATAATTTACTTAATGTTACTCGACATGTGGCCGATACAAAGATTGCTTCATAAACATCTGACTTTGCTTGTACAAGCCTGCAAATTATCGGCACATACCGTCGAGCATGTGTACATTAGTATACTTGCACAAGCGTGTACGAATGAAAATCGATCAAGTGTCAAGCTGCTTTAATAGTCTTAATTCTTTCACAATATTAGACTACAGACGGTCAAGAATACTTGCAACTAGGGCATGATCACACATCCTTATCAATCTAGCAGTTAAATTTGTGGCCGCCTTCAATGCAAACTCTTTGTCGCAGTAAACGCGGATTTATCACGCTTACACGCTACAATTATTGAAAGCAATCTTGTTCAATTTAAATTTGTTCCAGCGATTCATTAAAATATTCAACCGTATGGAAAAAAATATCCGTTATCTGACGTCTTTTATCTGGAACTATTTGGTAAATATAAACACACAAAATTTACAATTACTTATCGCAAAGCAGTGTAACAATCAAACACTACTTTTCTACAATAACGAACAATGAAAGTTCCACTTAGACTGGCAGCCAACAGATATCACGTGCGATGCACGTCTCTGTGGGGTACTTACTTTGCCCACCGCTGCCGCTGGTGCGCCTCTCGGGACCGTGTTACATACCAGGCGCGGCGGAAACTGATTTGTATAGGGCAGTGCACAACTCAAGTGGCATTGATGACGTCACGAGGGATACTGGCGCGTCCCCACACGTGCGCATGAATCATCCTACACAAGCATCTATCGACGGACAAATTGGAGGTGTGTAGCACTTTGGCAAACCGATCAACCAACTTTTCTCGTCGGGTGGTCGGTCGGGTAAACCATCCGACAGTCGACTCTCAACACTTCACCCAACAGATTGTGCCGTGCGTAGCGCTGTTGTGCCAATTTTCCGACTGACGTTCGTCAGTCGTCTCTGTTCGGGAAAAACAAAATACACGAAATAGCGATAGGAATAGGACGGTGTGTAATCGCTGAGTGAAGTCGGTCGGGACGTTTATAGGCTGCACACGAAATTGGTCGGTCGGTTGGTCCATCGGTTGGTGCGTGCAGGGCCCTTAATATATATTGCGACTGCCTCTAAACTAAAAGCACTCACATACAAATATCAAAAAAAGTTTTCCATCACCTCGGTTCCGAGTTCCATAACCTGTACAGAAAACTGGGACAGAGATCAACATAAACATCATTTCTGCCCTTTTTATTGCTCATGAAAACCGCACATTGCATGTTGTATCACGATACAGCGAGACCTTCAGAGGTGGTGGTCTAGATTCCTGTGCACACCGGTACCTCTAATACCCAGTAGCACGTTCTCTTTCATTGATGCATGCGCCTGTATTCGTCGTGGCATACTGTTCACAAGTTCATCAAGGCACTGTTGGCCCAGTTGTCCCACTCCTCAATAGCGATTCGGCGTAGATCCCTCACAAGGGAACCTCGCCATCGCACCCCCTCAGATTTAGTTATAAGTTGGCACAGTGGATAGGCCTTGAAAAACTGAACACAGATTAATAGAGAAAACAGGAAGAAGTTGTGTGGAACTATGAAAAAAATAAGTAAAATATACAAACTGAGTAGTCCATGCGCAAGATAGGCAACATCAAGGATAATGTGAGCTCAGGAGCACCGTGGTCCCGTGGAGCTGTGGAAACGAGAGGTCCTTGGTTCTAGTCTTCCCTCGAGTGAAAAGTTTAATTTTCTATTTACAGACAACTATCAAAGTTCAGCCACTCACACATAATCAACTTCGTTCTCCAAAATTCCAGGACATGTTCAGATTTGCTTGGTCATATGCGGGATTTGACGGTCTACACACGGAAAAATTTGAAAACGTTAAAAACATATGTTTTGACAGAGCACAGGGAAAACTGTGCGACTGTGAAACTGCTGCATGCATGTGTTGCCGTTTATATGACAAACTCTTATGTTTTCATCACTTTTTTGGGAGTGATTATCACATCCACAAGAAAACCTAAATAGGGCAAGGTAGAAGAATCTTTTTACCCATTCGTCAAGTGTACAAGTGTACAGGTGTGTCGACAACACATTCCTGTCATGTGACGCACATGCCGTCACCAGTGTCGTATAGAATATATCAGATGTGTTTTCCTGTGGAGGAATCGGTTGACCTATGACCTTGAGATCAAATGTTTTCGGTTCCCATTGGAGATCACGTCCTTTCGTCTACTAATCGCACGGTTTTGCGGTGCGGTCGCAAAACACAGACACTAAATTATTACAGTGAACAGAGACATCAATGAACGAACGGACAGATCATAACTTTCCGAAAATAAAGATAGTAATCTTTTTACTCGAGGGAAGAGTTGAACCAAGGACCTCTCGTTCCGCAGCTACTCACGCTAACCACGGGACCACGGCGCTCCTGTGTTCACTCTGTCCTTGATGTTGCTTATCTTGCACATGGACTCCTCAGTTTGTATATTTTGCTCATTTTTTCATAGTTCCACACAACTTCTTCCTGCTTTCTCGACTGATCTGTGTTCAGTTTTTCAAGGCCTATCCACTGTGCCAACTTAGAACTAAATCTGAGGGGGGTGCGATGGGGAGGTTCCATTGTCAGAGTGGTTGGTAGGTCACGTCGTCAATAAAAACGCCTTTTGAATCTATCCCAGGTATGTCCGATAGGGTTTGTGTGTAGAGAACATGATGGCTGCTCATGTCGAGCGATGTCGTTATCCTGAAGGAAGTCATTCACAAAATGTGCACGATGGGAGCGCGAATTGTCGTCCATGAAGACGAATGCCTCGCCAGTGTGCTGTCGATATGGTTGCACTATCGGTCGGAGGATGGCATTCACGTATCGTACAGCTGTTAAGGCACCCCCCATGACCACCAGCGGCCCCACATAAAGCCACCCCAAAACAGCAGGGAACCTCCACCTTGCTGCACTCGCTGGACAGTGTATCTAAGGCGTTCAGCCTGACCGGGTTGCCTCCAAACACGTCTCCGACAATTGTCTGGTTGAAGGCATATACGACACTCATCGGTGAAGAGAACTTGATGCCAATGCTGAACGGTCCATTCGGCATGTTGTTGGGCCCATAAGTACCACGCTGCATGCAGAGATGGACCTCGCCATGGACATCGGGAGTGAAGTTGCGCATCATGCAGCCTACTGCGCACAGTTTGAGTCGTAACACGACGACCTGTGGTTGCGCGAAAAGCATTATTCAATATGTTAGCGTTGCTGTCAGGATTCCTCCGAGCCATAATTCGTAGGTAGCGGTCATCCACTGCAGTAGTAGCCCTTGGGTGGTCTGAGTGAGGCATGTCATCGACAGTTCCTGTCTCTCTGTATCTCCTCCAACTCCGAACAACATCCCTTTGGCTCACTACTAGACGCCTGGACATTTCCCTTGTTGAGAGCCCTCCCTGGCAGAAAGTAACAATGCGGAGCGATCGAAACGCGGTATCGACCGTCTAGGCATGGTTGAACTACAGACAACACGAGCCGTGTACCTTCTTCCTGGTGGAATGACTGGAACTGATCGGCTGTCGGACCCCTTCCGTCTAATAGGCGCTGCTCATGCATGGTTGTTTGTATCTTTGGGTGGGTTTAGTGACATCTCTGAACAGTCAAAGGGACTGTGTCTGTGATACAATATCAACAGTCAACATCTATCTTCAGGAGTTCTGGGAACTGGGGTCATGCAAAAAAATTTTTTTTAATGTGTGTATTTATTAACCACTGACGTTTGAGGTAGATGACTTTATTGAAACGAGCAGAGCATTTTTTTATGTTTTGAAATTATTGAAAGAAGCTGCGACGAGTCTGAGATGTGATTGATCTGTTATGATGATGTTATTGTGACCACGATGTGTGTTATGCTGTTGAGATATGTTTATGATCAATAAGATGATGCTATACGAGGAATGTGATTATATGTTTATATGTATATATGAATAATGAGTAGTGGTTAGAGAGACTGATTTGTGAAAAGGACGTTGGAAACCACACGAATAGATCCAGTTTTCTGCAGCAGCTCTTACACAATGTTCAGTGCATATTGTGCCATTGTTTCTATAACACTATCAAATTTACCAATTATTACTAAGACTAAATCGTCGCATATTCTAGGAAAAGTGGCCTCTAGTGTATACCTCTCCAATGAGTTCATTTATCACTAGGTTCCAAAGTAGTGGGGGCAAAACACCTCCTTGTGGACATCAGCTGGTGGTGTTGATCACCATTTTCTCATTCATCATGGCGGTTTCTACCTTTCTTCTACTTAACATGATTTAATCCACCTGCATAATGCGGTCTCAATGACATGCTCTTCTGCAGCTCTAACCAAGGCTTTGAAGAACGTGTTACTAAAAGCTGCAGAGAGAAATTTATTGAAAGTGTATCGCTTTTCCCAAATCCCCTAACAAGGTGGTAAAATGCTATTTTACATAATTTGCTTGGTTGATATGCGTGTTGGTTTACATGTAGATAATCCTCACCTCATCCCTCTTTCCTAACATGTACATTAACCAGTTTTTCTAATGCCTTTAGAAAAAATGAGAACAAAATGATCGGTCCTACATGCTTATCCTTTGTAAGATCAATTCTCCCTGGCTTCAGAATGAAGAAACTCTCACTATCCCCCAATTACATAAAAATCTAATTAAACTTATCCTGCTTGTTACAGTAGACCTGGTGACTTGAATGTTTGAAATGTTCCTACTGTACACTGTAATTTTTAAATCAATACGTTATCTGCCGGATTCCCAGTTGGGCCTTTGATTACCAGTAAACCAGTTTCCATCAGGGACTGATACCTGACCTGTGTTATCTGTTAGAGTGCATTCAGGGAACTGAGTCTTGAGGGGCACAGCCATCGTCTCACGTGCCGTCCTTGCATACTCACCATCCGTCATCCCTAGAGTTCCTCCTGGATTGGTTGGTACTCTAGTGAGGATTTTATGAAATTTGGCGCATGCATCCGTCTCTTCCACCTCCTCAAAGAATACCTTCCAGGGAGATCGCTTCGCTTGCTTGATCACAAGGTTGCATTTCACAAGGGTCTCCCGATATTTTACCCATTGTCGTTTTTTTCTTGCAAGGCTGAACATTCTTCTTACTTACTTCCATTGAAATTCCAGATCGTTGTTCCCCCAAGATGCATTTCTGTTTGCGCATTTCTTGGTGGGTGGGCAACCTTCTAAGTATGAGCTCTTAATGGCGGATGTAACTACACCTGCCATTTCCTCAAAATCTACTGACTTCAAATAAGTGTGAGTTTAAGTCTTTTCTATTTGAGTTCCAGTCTGATTTCCTAGGATTTCTATAGGCTATAGTCTCTTGCACAGACATTTCAACCTCATTTACATATGGTCATATGAAGATGGCTCCAATGCCACAGGTAATGTTTAACTAACCATTAGATTGGACCCAAAAGTTATGTCAGTTAATTCTTCCCTTCTTCTATTCCTGAAGGTAGGTTCCCTATCTCTATTCAATATTTCCAAATTACTCTCGAGTAGATATTCCAGTAGGTGCTCACTATGCTGATGGTGTCGCTGCTTCCTCACACAAGGATGTGGGTATTGTTACCACAACCAACCAACATGATTCATTCCGCTGTGAGCAGCGGTCTCCTCACTTCCTGGGATTGAGCAGCACTGTCCCCATAAGGAAGGTAAGTTGAGGCCAACACAGTTTCAGTCATGCTCCTTTCCTCACGCTGTTTCATCCCGATGGTCGCTAAGTATCTGGAACAGAAGTCCGACATCAGCGTGAATGAAATGTTATTCTTAACACAATTTTATGTTCTGGTGTTATTCAGATTTCTAACTTAAATCAACTTAACTGCAGTTCCTGTGACGCCTGAAACGGCCCCTTTATACAGACAGGGCTCCTGAATCAGGGCCATGTCCACCTTCTGTCTTCCAGAAGAAGACTCAGAGCGGCAACTATCCCTTACTGAGCTGCAGGTTTGTCAGCAGCAGTTGCTGCCTTCAACTCACCACCATGGCCACTTCCAATGTCTTTGATTATCCTGACAGTAGCCTGCGAAAACCCTAAGTACAATTTCAGGTCCTGTTCTTGCATTCACATCACAGACTTTCCAACAACTTCCAACACAAAGGTTTGGCCATCCAATACAACCTTCTAGTTGATTACCCTGTAGTCCTTTGTCAAGGCCTTCTGCTTCTGCACCCATACTTTCGTGAATAAAGTCTTAGGAGGAATATCCTTAAGAAGTTTTGGTAGCCAAATTGATATATTCGCGATTTTGAAGATTTCAGCCACTGTCTGGACAAGCAGCTTTGCCTTCTCTGACAGAGATGTCATGGGTGCCACCTCCTTAAGCCAGTCCAGTGTTCCCATACCCTTGCAAACAAAAACAAGAGCATCCTTGCCCAGGCAGGCCCTCCTGAATTTGAGACCTGATATTGCATTCTCCTGAGTCTTCTGAAAAAGAGCCGTTCAAACAACCACCACCTGCTGCGAGGTTATGTTGGTCAATGGATATCCCTGTTGGATAATCGCCATCCTAAAAACTGCGTCTGCAATACTATAGGTCTGTTTCCTTATTTCTTGGCTTGGTTTTTTCTGAATCTTTTTATCCTAAGAAGTTGAGTGTTAGGCTTCTCCATTGTTCTCATGTTTACTGTTAGAGGTAGAAGGGGTCTAATTACCCTCTTTATCCCAAAACAGTTTTTTTGAAGGTCTTAGACTCCAGATCTTTTAGTCCCCTCCATTTATGTCTAGGAAGCCGTTCTTTACCTTCCTTTTCTTTTTGTTCCTTAACAAGTTTCCTCCTCTGAGGCGCAGACAAGGATATCTTGACCTGGTCCAGCTTCTCAGTTTCCACTTCCACTATTGCCTTACTTAGTTGCAGAAACACCTTCCATTGGTTCTAAAACCAATGCTTAGGTGTTTGCCTCATCAAATCCCTCAGTTTTTGTTTTGTTTTGGTCTGTGTTATCCATTTTAGTCTCATGTGACTTGGAGATTTATTGGGTCGACAGCACAGAACCAGACATGGTGCATGGCTAATAACTCAGGGAGGGTCGCCCAGTATCCCTGAGGCTTTGTTAATGGCACAGTTTTCCATGCTCTAAGCACCCCTCAGCACAGATCGCATTACACCTTGGGCTGGATTTTTGGGAAACTGGGGTATGTATGTGAGTGGATACGGGCGAGAAGGGGCGTTGTGGACGCTCTCCATCGGGTTCATTTGCCATGGTCTGCCCAGCATGGGAGACCCTGCCAGTAGTTGTGCTACAGCAGGCATAGCCCTCAGCTTCACATGAACACACAAGCCTTTCCACCTGTATAGACAGTACTTTGAGAAGGTGGTTTCCACTCAATAGATAAGAGAGAAGCTCGACAAGCCGAACTGGAACCAGGGTACCATGAAATATTTTTCTGCAATACTATCGTTTTATCAAAATCGAATTATCAGTATGCTGGATAGAACAGTGGTGCCATAAAAATTCAAAAGCACGAAAACAACGTTAACAGAAATGGAAAAAAGGTTGAAATTACCCAAGTTGTGGGCCTTAGAGCTAAATAAAGTAAACAGCGACAGCTCTTTCCCACTACACGCTCCATCACATGTCGAGGCGAATCCACGATCTTACATAGGCAGCGGTCTCGTGATGTCAGCACCTGACTGTTGCATGGATACATATAAACAGTGCGGCATGCTGAACTTCCTTAAGTTTGAAACTTATCTGCGTGTTTGTGGCCTCTGATGATCTCTCCAACCTTAAGAGACGAAACGTTACTCATAAAATTATGCTTTAGACCATGGTCCATAAAACAGAACTTACCTGGTTCAGGCCAGCCGGAGTGGCCGAGCGGTTCTAGGCGCTACAGTCTGGAACCGCGCGACGGCTACGGTCGCAGGTTCGAAACATGCCTCGGGCATGGATGTGTGTGATGTCCTTAGGTTAATTAGGTTTAAATAGTTCTAAGTTCTGGGGGACTGATGACCTAAGCAGTTAAGTCCCATAGTGCTCAGAGCCATTTGAACCATTTTTGAACCTGTTTCAGATCACAGTCAGGCTGGAATTATATGACAAGGTAAAGCCAAGATTTTATGGGGACGAACTCACTTGTGAGGGAAACTCTTCTGTCCTACATCCACTGAAGAGTTCCATAACTTACTAAACACTAGTTTTCCGTCGCCACGGCAAAAGGCAGCCGCAGTGCGTAGCTTCCACGGCGTTTCACGTCTACAGGTATGTAGTGAGGTAAACTGGATCACAGCACACTCGAATCTAATGTATTTGCAGACACCTTCTACCCAGGCCAATCTCCATGAAATGACGAATTCTTCAAAGGCAGTATTATTTGTTCTATGTTGTAATAAATGAGAAAACAAATTTCTGCTTGTATGTCACATGTGTCAGCTCACAATAGATGCAATGATGGACTGCAGCTTCAGACTCTTTCTGCCATGGTTGATGCCAAGCTCCTATATGACTCGTTCTATGCTTGATTCCTAATACTGGACATCAGAATTATTCGAGGGGCGTTCAATAAACAACGCAACACATTTTTTTCTTGGTCATTTTCGGTTGAAACAATATGGATTTTGCTGTGGGGCATTGTGGAAGATTCTCGCTTCAGCCTCAATAGTTTCATGAAGTTCCGACAGGTGGAGGCAGTATAACTAGCCGTCAGAATGGTGTCTTGTAATGGATGTGCATGCCAAGCAGAGAGCTGTCACTGAGTTTGTTCTCGTGGAAAATCAGAGCACCACAGATATTCATAGACACTTGCAGAATGTCTGCTGTGACCTGGGAGTGAACAAAAGCTCAGTGAATAACTGGGTGACGCAGAAACCTGTCCGATCTCCCGCGTGCTGACCGGCCGCACACAGCTGTGACTCCTGCAGTGTTGAACTTCAGCATGTTCGTCGCCACAAAATGCAAACGAACTTCTTCTTTTCCATGACAGCGCAAAGCCTCACACAAGAGTGGCACCCAAGAGAAGCTCACGAAATTCACTGGGCTGTTATTCCTCATCCACACAACAGCCTGGATTTAGCACCTTCCGACTTCCATCTGTTTGGCCCAATTAAGTATGCAATCAACGAGAAGCAGTATGTGGACGGTGGGGAGGTTACCGATGCAGCAAGACTTCGACGCTGACCAGTGGAGCAGTGGAGTGGTACCATGCAGGCACACTGGTCCTCTCAATACAGCGGCGTAAGGCCGTCAGATTGAATGGAGATTATGTTGAAAAACAGAGTTTCCTCAGACCAAAGAGTGAGAAAATAGATCAGTTTTTCTATCGGCCTCCAGGATGGTAAGAACACGAGACAAAGAAGTAGTTGGTCCCCAGGAGACATCATGCAAGCCTAAATAATGGTTATCACTTCGGCAAGAAAGCGGCTCAGCGAGTTTCTTCAGGTATGCTTCATCCAGAAGAAGCTAACTATTGATGATTACATCAAGTAGAACTAACAAATGGTGGCTAGAAAGCGGCTGAGTAAGTTTCTTCAGGTATGCTTCATCCAGAAGAAGCTAATTATTGATGATTACATCCAGTAGAACGAACACGTTTCGCCTACTCTTATCCCAGCCACTTCCTGTGAGTTTAACATCAAATAGCATAGCAGGCCAGTCAAGAAGCTATAGAGTGCCGAGTTTTCTTCAAATCAGGGATATACGCGTGCAGCCCTGTGAATACACGTATTATCGTTTTGGAAGATGGGAATGTCCACAGCGTACTCAACACGAAGATGCTGAAGAAAGTGCAACACTTGGACACTGAAAATGTTGAAATAAACATTCTGGATCATATTCAAATGATCGAACATAAGCTGTATTACCTCAACTCCACAGAAACAGCCCATTCTGAAATATACCCTCAACTCTGTGCATGGTAAATTACTTGCGTGGTTTGAAAAAAGATAAACATCGGGATTCTTCAAACCATACGACACGCTTTCAGTCAGCTACTGTCCAGTTTCCGTGTTGTTTGCCCCACTGAAGTGTTGAAGCTCTACATGCCACTGTGAGTACCGACCTTTAGAAGGTACTCGACAGTAGGGGAACGAAATGGACATCAGTGCAATTAATGCGGATTGCCTACATTCAGGGGCAAGCATACATTCAGGGACAAACCTGTTGTTCTCTTTTGATTGAGAAGTCTTTAATCTATTGTTCTGCTAAGAGGATTATGATCCTCTGGGGATAACCTATCCAACTGATTTACAGATCCTTTACTATGGTGAAGTAGTTTCCAGGAAATCCTCTCCCCTTCATCTCACTCTGCTCCTCCCCATCCCCTTCCTCCTCCCTAATTCCTCTGGGAACTTCTCATGGATACAAGCACACTTTTAATATCAATTCGATTGACTAATTAATTAGTCGATCTATTAATTAACCGCTCCCTTCTGGGGAAGCTCCAGCCCTCCCCATCCTCTCCATCAACTGGGAATTGGCGGGAAAAAGTTGATTGTTCATTTGGTAGGAAATCGACTGCAGTTTATGGAATTTTGTTTAAATAATTTACACTATGTATGGAATTTTGTTTATTTATTTATGGGATACAAGGCGATGTGTGGGATACATTGTACTTATTTATTTAAAGAACTAGGTGGGAAATTGACTGCAGTGTATGAAATACTGTCTATTTAAACAAGTTGTAGGAGACAAGGCAGTATAGAATATTTGGACAACTGCAGAGCTTTTTTATTCTGATTGCCGTTGCGGACGCTGAGTGGGCTTAGTTTGTATTTGCTGCTGGTGTTGGGGATGTTAAAGCTCTTATTTTCTATTTTCTTCACTTTTCGAAGCACACTAGTGTCTAAGAACAGGAGGGAAAATCAGAACAACTACATATCTAAAAGTTCATGACATATTTAGAAACACAACTCCACTTTCTGTGGAAGGAGAAATTACGAGAATTTCAGCGGCAAATAATTTTGTACAGGTTGAGAAACATACATACATATTGCAGTGTCAGGAAAACCTTTCAAAAGGCGTCTACAGACCAAGAATAGAATGAAGTGCCGTATAGTAGCCACAGCCTGAAGCCTCCCATGCGTTTGACTATCGTTAGAGCTCTACCATGAAGGCCAAAACCGCCCAATGTCCTGATTACAGATCGCGTTGCAAAATACCACCGACCACTGACCGCATATCGGCCTCCTTTGACGTCGCGCCCCCTAAAAAAATCATCAAGTGGTAGAATTTTGTTGATAGAGAAATTCTGGACTCGCTTCCTGTCTCTGTCTTTCTGTCTGTTTGTCTATGATGGAGGTTTTCATCTGTCCTCAGAAAACGGTGTTTCTATTGCCTAATGCTGGAGACAAAGGGAGAACTAACGCAATTTTGATTTAAAAAAAGTGAAATAAGCCATTTGCACTACCCTATCAATTTAACTGTTTAACAATTTATAGAAGTCAATATGTGGTGAAAAAAAATCCAACCGATCACACAAACTAGGACCCGTCCGCCAACTACAGGGCAGTCCCCAGCTCCACCGGCCAGGAGAGAGACCCCACACTAGCGCAGGCCATGCCCGCCTGTACCAAACGCATCTGTGCTAGCAATACACCTAGCGGAAACAATAAATTAATCAAACGGGCATTTGAAGTTGACTGGGTTTCTCAGTTACACCAGGACGAAGAAGGAGGGAGGAAACGGTCTATAGCGCGAGAGGATAGTGACAACAACAACAGCAGCAGCAGCAGCAACAACAACAACAACAAATAATACCTTTGCGATGTATTGAGAAGTAAAAGACGCGATACACTTAAACTGTGATCCAATGCTTAGTAGTAGTAGTAGTAGTACTTGTTGTTGTCATGGCTAGACATCGGAGGTAGCTATCAGTCAGGAATTTGACGTCGCGATTGGCCTTTTAAGGCACTATAGAATTCCTAAATGGGTTCTCGTCGCTACATTCGGAAGGAGGAACGCCTGCTACATGATAGGATGGAGACAACAGAAAATACTAATGCAAGACAAGAGTCCACTGCAATATATTGAGAAGCACTAAACACACTTAAACCACGAACCAGTCCGTTACAGTAGGTACCATGGCTGGATGTAAGAGATCGCTGAAACACTCGTACATCGCGCACGTCCATGTCCTGAAGTCCACACGCAGCGCACCAACCCCCCATACGCCGCGCCGGCGCCAACGCACAGAACTTGGTGAAAACTACCGCCACGATCGCAGCCACAGTCGTGGACATGCCTGTATGCGGGAGTGAACGATCCCCGTCCATGGATGGTATCCGGGGATGATTGGAGTGGTAAGAATTCGGATGATATCAGTACGTCTAGTGCAAACACCCGTCATTTCGAATCTTCTCTCCCGCCAGGCACACGTCCGCTTCTGCCGCGCTCATCCAGCTCACTGGCTACTCCCTCAGCCCCCACCGTGGGCGAGATCAGACAGGTGGGCACATTAATACTAACCATCACAGGCTGAGCTAATCCATTACTTCTGGTTGCCGACTCCTCATAACCTCTGCTGTAACCAATCGCAGTGCAGTGCGAAACAAGCAGCTGCAGCTTGGATGTATACAGTAGTTCCACCCCGACATAGATCCACCAGTTTACAAAATCCACTTTACCCATTCCGGAGCAGCGATGTTGTTGACTATACACCTCTAACTTCTCACGTGAAATGTAGATTTCTCCCTTTTATACTACTTATTTTCGAAGAGAGAAGAAATTGAAGCATACACGCGTTCTCACATCGCTGAAGTATCGTTAGTTGCGAAAATCCTGTAAGAGTATGGCATGGGCTACATATCCTCTAAGTATTTTCTCATCAGGTAGGAAAAAATCTTTCCTTATCTGTTAAGTCATCCATCACAGGACAAGAATATTCAAAACCTTTTTTTGCTCATGACGGAGTGCTAAGATCTACCACTGTCACAGGACGTTACCTCACTTTCGAACTCTCTCTTAACGTAACCTAATATCTCCCAACATATGTAGTCTCTTAAGGTGACAGCACAGAGAAGTTGTGAATGTAAGGTTTATACTACTTACCTATCTATAAAGACGGTAATAAACCTGATTTTATTACGATGGTCGTCTCTACCTGTGTCCGCCCCAATAGCTGAGTGGTCAGCGCGGCGGTCTGTCACGCCAAGGGGCCCGGGTTCGATTCCCGGCTGTATCAGACATTTTCTCCGCTAAGGCACTGGGTGTTGTGTTGTCCCCATTCTCATTTCATCATCACCAGTGTGTGGGGCGGCGGTTGGGGAAAATTTACTGTTGTATAAATGTTTGAATGTTGAAACACTGCATATCCTATTATTTAGAATGTTATTTATGCTGTCTTTCGCCGTTCTCAACACTGGCTCCCTAACTACAATATTGGCAACCAGAAAGTGATTAGTAAAACTGAAGCCTGTAATTAGAATTCCTAGTGCCCACTTCATCTGAGAATACACTTATGGTTACAGCTTATAGCTCTGAGGAATTAGGAGATTGTCCGGGATTTATAATGAAAAACGATTTTCTAAAATAGTTGAGTATATTCTGAAAGTCACAGATGAAGAACAAAAGAATCCGCACAACCTAACTAACAGAGCAGTTCAGAGTCTAATGCGCTGATGCATCTATAAATGTCCAAATTAAATGTTAAAATGAATGCTCGCCATAATTTGATGATAAGGTTCATCAAACGCCACGCTAAATAATGGTAGAATGTCTGTCCCGCGGCGGCACGTGAAAATACGACAATACGCAAACTGAAGCTACATAATGAAAATCATCCCAGAATTAACACTTCACTCGAAAATGATTTCATGGTTACGCGTATCTCGAGGAACTTAATACGGCATCCGAGGCTGTTTGTAGCAATGATACCGACGCGACGCGACTCCCGACACAGATGGCGTGTTATTCAGCGTCTGGAGAGAACTGGGGCCTTCCTTCCTCGCGCAGCGTTCTTATATATAAAGCCGCGGTGCGGACGGCTAAGGGAACGCCTGATCAAATCGGCTCTCCCGACTAGCCGCTGGGCTAGTAATGCACCACTTTAAGTTACCTAATAAATCATAGCTTCTCTTGCTGATGGCCGATGAAGCTCTTAATTTAAATGTGCATTCAGCACACAGGTAAGTATTGATAATAAAATTTTGACGTGGCTAAGTTAAATATTTTGGGCGAGAGAATTAATTTAATTACACTGCACGCAGTAGACGAGCTCTGAACTGGCCCTTTGGAGATACGCTATCGCTATAGTTTTATAGGTATTCAAATGAAACTTCTCACATCCTTATGGTGATAGCGGATCTCCATTCTACTTAAATATAAACATCCTAGCCTTATTTATTAGCCTACTTAATCTATCTTGCTTCCTTAAGTTTTAAGACGAAAACCAGAAAATCATGAATTTCCACTAAAATCTTAATTTGTGAGATCCAGAAGACTGTTTTTATTAAATAATTATGAAAAATGAATCTAATTATCAATTATTAAGTCTCTAGCTCTTTTCTGCTGCGCCAATGATTTTTACAGAAAAACGTCCAAATTTCGAAAATGGCTAAGGTTATCGAACTGATAGTCAAACATATTAATTTAGTATTACTCCTGACATGCTAGAAATGTTTTAGGTTATTTGCTTGATTTTTAAAGTATTGCACAACATTTATGACGTCAGAGCTAGTTACAGCAGACTGGCTGGCACACAATGGAAAGACATGTGAATTTATTACAGCGTGAGTAGGCTGCTTCCCTACAAGTGGAAGGCAACGGGTAACCACCATTGGAATCACTTCCCTAGACTCTCATGCGGTGGACCTCTCTGACGAGGCTTCCTCCATGACAAGACCTGCCGTACGGCAGAACACAAAGTTTCTCTACCTGTTTAGGTGAGAATATGAAACATCGTTAGAAGACATCGTTCCAAGTCAAGAATCATATCTGCTACACCCCAGCCATCTTTTCCATACGCCAGACGACATATCATTGATATCAAACTGATGGGCTACTTAATTAAATTGATCACTAGACTCACTTTGCATGACCAGTAATTTTTTTTCCAGAAATCGGATTACGCTCACCAGGTAGCTCAAATGGGAATCCCTGGAGGGAAGACAATGTTCTTTTCGAGGAACACTATTGAGTACCGACATTTCAAATTAACCACAGAAGGATTCAACCGCCGGCAACATACAATTCGCGTAAGGACGGCTGTATTAAGAACACGATCCCATCGATTATGTTACTGTCACCCTGCATAAAAAGCGGCCTTGGTTTCACAGGCACACACAAGTCAGTGACAGTGTTACGCTTTCTGGTAGAAATCGAGCCTCCCCACTCAGCTACATACTTGCGTTAGGTCCTATGGAGACGTCTTCTAATGATTACAGCCGCTGGTCAATCATATTCATGACATGCTCATACCTCGAAACGAGTCACCTTTTTCGAACCTATCTGCAAAGGATCTCATACAACAAAACGCCAGCGCGGTTGTTTAGACTGTCCCTCTGCATCTCTTAACTGTTCCTCAGTCTCAGCTCCGCCCTCACTTCGGTTTTATCCACGTGATCTTTCCAGTTTAAGTCGGAACTGAGCAGAAGTCGGAGAGCGCTATGTTTATCACCAACTGCATCCTGTGGAGAAACAGAGTGAGCTGCAGTAACGCGACAGGACGGTGTTTTGACTGCTCGGTGGAAATGGGAACTTCTTATCTCAGCCAACCGTGTACAGTGTGTAAGGCCAGCGCCAAACGAAGTTTTCTCCTGCAACACGAGGTAGTAGAAAAGACAGTACAAACAGTTATGGTGGTCTCTTATCACGGAAATTAGGAAGACTCCACATCATACAACAACTGGAACGAGGACAAGAATTTTGCAGCTGCAATGCGATACGTCTCCAAACTACATACCGGTACTACACTCCGAAGGGGATCTGCGTCCCTCAGAGTGAATTCATGGCAGTCACCCAAACGTTCTCTCTATCATCTTTATTTTCTACCATCCAACAGAGATAGACTACGAAGTATAAAAACTATGCTAACTTCATCCGATAGAGAACTTGAAAAGATATTACCCCGTCCTCCTCTTCAGATATATCAAAAACAAATACCGCCCGCGTGCTGCAGTCGAACATATGTGGCGACCCTATTCAGTATTCAGGTATTGGTTTACTGGAGCACCTGCCCAGTGATCGAAGTCGCTTCCACAGACCAGTGTAAAGATCTGTCACCTGTACTGTAGGAGAACCATGTCCCCACAGACTATCAGTCGCAAGAGAGGGGTCTACGTGTTGTTGTTTGATACATTGTTTTTTTTCCTTATGTAGCACTATCGAGCAGCGTATATTACAGCTACCATCATTCTGTTTTTTCACAACGACCTCGAGGTCTGCGTCAGGTACTAAACCAACATTAACAAGTTACGATCCATTGACTCTCACAGAAAAATGGACATCATACAGTGTAAATTATACTACTGGTGCTTCCTCAATACGTTGTTGTTGTTGTTGTTTTGATCTTCAGTCCTGAGACTGGTTTGATGCAGCTCCCCATGCTAATCCATCCTGTGCAAGCTCCTTCATCTCCCAGTACCTACTGCAACCTACATCCTTCTGAATCTGCTTAGTGTATTCATCTCTTGGTCTCCCTCTACGATTTTTACCGTCCACGCTGCCCTCCAATGCTAAATTTGTGATCACTTGATGCCTCAGGACATGTCCTACCAACCGATCCCTTCATGCCTGAGGACATGTCCTACCAACCGATTCCTTCTTCTAGTCAAGTTGTGCCACAAACTTCTCTTCTCCCCAATCCTATTGAATACCTCCTCATTAGTTACGTGATCTACCCACCTAATCTTCAACATTCTTCTGTAGCACCACATTTCGAAAGCTTCTATTCTCTTCTTGTCCAAACTATTTATTGTCCATGTTTCACTTCCATACATTGCTAAACTCCATACAAATACTTTCAGAAACGACTTCCTGACACTTAAATCTATACTCGATGCTAACAAATTTCTCTTCTTCAGAAACGCTTTCCTTGCCATTGCCAGTCTACATTTTATATCCCCTCTACTTCGACCATCATCAGTTATTTTGCTTCCCAAATAGCAAGACTCCTTTAGTACTTTAAGTGTCTCATTTCCTAATCTAATTCCCTCAGCATCACCCAACTTAATTCGACTACATTCCATAGGATGATTGAAAGAAAAGGCAGAGGCGTAGTTTATTATTGGCAAAAAAAAATAATTCAGAAAACATCGTGACATTAGGAAACTAAGAGTTTAGCGGTGTTTTGGGGCATCTCCAAACAGCCGTCTGAGGGTGAGTGATGACCTCTACCTTTAAAGTTATCTTTCACTGTTACATGATAGCAGATGTTTAGGTATCCCGTTTCGATTGACGCCTCATATTCTGAGGTGTGGGGTTGATCTGTTATTCTGTTATTCTGCACGACGGATTAATCTGAGATGTTCCCTTTACCCTGTGGCTCCTGCAAGATGCAATTTCCACCCCCACACTACTATAGAAGTCAGACAGACGCTTCTAACGTTCTAAAGAGAAATGCCTGAAAAACTTTCAGCAATAAATATCTTCTGGAGTCGTCCGCTGTAAGGAAATGACACAAAAATTCACAAAATTTCTTACGTAACTAGTGAGATACTTGGGTACTGGAGTAGTGCTAGTTAGTGTAAGAAAAACATGAAACCAACGAAAGTTATTATTTATTTCGCAAAAATTCTGAGAAATCACAATGGGACTTTTAATTATGAATTGAACAAGTTATATCCTGGTTCTTTTCGGAATGTGAAGTTACCTCTCAAGGATAGGGTTCGCTAATGAAATTTCTATACAAAGTTTAAGATGGTTGTTGACTTGGCAGAATGGCTGAGAGGCGCGCCTACTCAATTTGAATAATTATCCTTTAGAATGTTACTAGGTACGGTCGAGGCTGTCGCGTGTGAAATGCAGTGAAGTGTACTGTTGTGGAGGAAATATGGTGCTTGCAATAGCTGCAGCGCACAATACCGTAAGCTGCGATGATTGCTGTCTGCGCCACTCGCTGCTGACAAATAAGATAACTCTCGTTCTATCTGGATTGACCTTCGCCAATCAAACTCTCCCTACGCCTTGATGAAGTCAAGGATTCCTATTCGCCGCCCCTAGTCTAACTATTGGCGTGGTACACCGTTCAGATAACCAGTCCACCGCTATGCCACTCAAAATTCGCTCGCAGGCGTTTAACTATAACTCTGTCCATTCACACCGCACAATAAGTGCGTCGGCCAACACAGTGAACAATGCTTAATCGCAAGGACTCAATACAGAGTCGCCCTTCGATTCGCTCTCGACAGAGGTGCTCTCCCAGTGAAGTACTGAGGAGAGACTTGTTCCTCGCTCCAAGAGCGACAGCAGAATGGCGCCTCTCCACGCCAGACATGAAGGGGTATATCTTTCGGTCTCTTCCATTATTCCTTTAGCTCAAGGCATCAGAAATATCGTCTGCCAATCAGCATTGCTCTTCTAAAACGGGAGAATGACGTTTCGTTTAAGGCGACCAATCCGGAAACCTGTAGCATTGGCGTTTGGCGTTTGCTGTCTCCCTGTGAAAATATCTGAAACTGCGTGCTATGTGTAAAGAATGCGTAGGTTGGCCGCTCCCACACAATGTAGCGGAATTTGCTTTTAAGCCGATCACGGGGTCATTCCCCCTTTTCACTCGGGCCCACGCTGTCCGCTACATGGACGGTCACTGGCCGAAATAGGCTGGGTCGTCCTCTGAAGGGACCGGCGTCCCGTTGTGCGGTTTCTCTCGCGAACTTAAAGCTTCTGTGACCGTCGTGTCTGGAATGTATGTGTGTACGCCAGCCTCGAGTATTTCAACCAAAGTGCGCTTACTTGTTAATTGCATATCGTTTACATGAATTCATACAATATTGACTTTATCTTATCGAGTTTGGGTTCGAATGAAGCGTCTTGGTGTGCGGAATATGATTGTGAGGGCGGAATATGTAAGCAATGAAGGTCAGGACACCATGAAGTCTTACAATATTGCAGTCATGTACATGAGCATTGTTTCGGTGCAGCCCATCCCGGAGGGTATTGCTCCTGCTAATATTACTACTCTCCATCTCAAACAAGTGATGTCGGTTACTCATCGCGTGGTGATCAACAGCGTATGAGTGGGCAGATGGGATGTAAAAAGACACCGCCGATGTACTGTAATAAGCACCACAGCTGACAGTGCGATTAATTTTAAATTTTTCTACCATCTGGTGAGCAAGATGTATGAGACAGGTGAAATACCCTCAGACTTCAAGAAGAATATAATAATTCCAATCCCAAAGAAAGCAGGTGTTGACAGATGTGAAAATTACCGAACTATCAGTTTAATAAGTCACTGCTGCAAAATATTTACGTGAATTCTTTACAGACGAATGGAAAAACTAGTAGAAGCTGACCTCGGGGAAGATCAGTTTGGATTCCGTAGAAATGTTGGAACACGTGAGGCAATACTGACCCTACGACTTATCTTAGAAAATAGATTAAGGAAAGGCAATCCTACGTTTCTAGCATTTGTAGACTTAGAGAAAGCTTTTGACAATGTTGACTGGAAACTCTCTTTCAAATTCTATAGGTGGCAGGGGTAAAATACAGGGAGCGAAAGGCTATTTACAATTTGTACAGAAACCAGATGGCAGTTATAAGAGTCGAGGGGCATGAAAGGGAAGCAGCGTTTGGGAAGGGAGTGAGACAGGGTTGTAGCCTGTCCTCGATGTTATTCAATCTGTATATTGAGCAAGCAATAAAGGAAACAAAAGAAAAATTCGGAGTAGGTATTAAAATCCATGGAAAAGAAGTAAAAATGTTGAGGTTCGCCGATGACATTGTAATTCTGTCAGAGACAGCAAAGGACCTGGAAGAGCAGTTGAACGGAATGGACAGTGTCTTGAAAGGAGGATATAAGATGAACATCAACAAAAGCAAAACGAGGATAATGGCATGTAGTCAAATTAAATCGGGTGATGCTGAGGGGATTAGATTAGGAAATGAGACACTTAAAGTAGTAAAGGAGTTTTGCTATTTAGGGAGTAAAATAGCTGATGATGGTCGAAGTAGAGAGGATATAAAATGTAGACTGGTAATGGCAAGGAAATAGTTTCTGAAGAAGAGAAATTTGTTAACATCGAGTATAAATTTAAGTGTCAGGAAGTCGTTTCTGAAAGTATTTGTATGGAGTGTAGCCATGTATGGAAGTGAAACATGGACGATAACCAGTTTGGACAAGAAGAGAGTAGAAGCTTTCGAAATGTGGTGCTACAGAAGAATGCTGAAGATAAGGTGGGTAGATCACGTAACTAATGAGGAGGTATTGAATAGGATTGGGGAGAAGAGAAGTTTGTGGCACAACTTGACTAGAAGAAGGGACCCGTTGGTAGGACATGTTCTGAGGCATCAAGGGATCACAAATTTAGCATTGGAGGGCAGCGTGGTGGGTAAAAATCGTAGAGGGAGACCAAGAGATGAATACACAAAGCAGATTCAGAAGGATGTAGGTTGCAGTAAGTACTGGGAGATGAAGAAGCTTGCACAGGATAGAGTAGCATGGAGAGCTGCATCAAACCAGTCTCAGGACTGAAGACAACAACAACAACAACAGTTTTCTCCAAATTTTCAACGCCTACCAGTGACACGGCAGAATGCTTCCCAATTTCTGTACATCGCTAAACCACTCCTACACTTCTTTGCGAGTACCATATAATAGATTGTGAATATAGACTGTCCATTCACTGTTAATTCTCGACATATATGTACCAAAATATACCAGACTGCGTCCTATACCGATCTACATATTTCTAGCACTTCGATCATAGCGCGTAATGTACGATTGCGGTTGTTCTTCTTCCCCTATACCATCAGGAGTCAGAGAGCCTTCTCGCATTCTTAGGATAAAATTGGAGATTGTAAGATCTCTCCTCATTGTCTTTGACCAGTCTTTCCTGCAACACTGTCACCCATTTAGTTTGCACCTGGCCAGAAGTAGGAGGCTACATTCGACGTTTCGAGAAGGAACAGAGCCAGCCGAATCCATAACAGTTTTTCGGCGAAGACTGTTCCAAATCAATCTTACTCACGGCACCCATTCAAGGGCACAAGATCTCTCCAGATGCACGCATGTCGAGGAAGTTGGCAACTCTTATCGATGTATAGTAGTTATTATTGTGTTGTGATGATATTGTGATGATGTAACAGACGGTTATGAAGAACAAACATGTGGTTTATGCATGATGGAGCTCCATACGCACATAGTTCGAAGCATTTTACGTAAATGAACTGCGTTATCAAGTCTAAAGTATTGTTCTACTGTTTGGGGTCAGTAAAAATACGTTATTGGTAAGAGAGAACATAAGCACGTGCACTCAACCTACGCTTTTCTGCACTTAAAGCAGCCTATAATGTTAGATCGTTGCGGCGTTCGTCCTATTATTCGTGTGGAATGCAAAGCTGTTAATATTCAAATGTAAGAAATATATTCGCAGCGCATGATATACTTTCTCCCTGCAAGTTCTCTACGATAAACTGTGATGACAAACTAAAGTGATGACTACCAACTTGCACACCAAAGAAAACATCGATTCTTTGTAACGCAAACATTAAATAGGTTTCCAGAGGTGGATGAGATCAACTGTTTACGAAGTTGATGCCCGATTGCGGTTCTGAAATTAAGATATATTCTGAACAGCCCTACAAAATGATAGTCTACAGCCGAAAATGCATTCCAAGAAACAGTGACATTTTACGAGGAAATAAATACCACCATCAGAAACAAGAGGAAATGTAACAGTCTTAGCGCAGTTTACCACCGCCCCTGATAACACTGTTCGACATGGGTTCTATTTCTGATATTAAAGTATGTGCTTCTAGACCATTTTACCGTGGGAAATTCAAATATGTAAACAAAATATCGTTGTCAGGGATACTATATATTCACAATTCATGGCAAACACAGAGATGTTTTGGAGAAATACGGGTATGTTTCCGCATCCAGTAGTGATAGAACGTGATAATTTCTTGTGCAACAGCAGGTGGGAAGAATCAGACATCATTAAGACCATCTGAAACATCTCATTAACTCGAAAGGCGATAGCCGGTCGCTGCCTCGGCAGTAAAGCTTCACGCCTCCTAGGGGCAGGTGCATCGAGTTTACAACAGTGGTGTTAGCCGCAGTTTGTGTCAGTCTTAACGAGTGGGTGTTTTGGCTGACAAGTAACTGTCTGTCGTATTTCCGAGCACGGATGAATTTTTTAATTCCTGTGTGTAAACTGATTGAGCCTGGTGCTGAAGGTAAAACGACTGCTTGTTTTTACACATCAGCGTTCCTATAGTTCCCTACTATTAAGTTAATACAGGTGTAATACCAAAGCGGTATTTTTAAATTTGCAGAAATGCCACGTCGTCGTGGATGTCGATATAAGCCGGACAACATCCGCTACATCTGTGGGAAGTTCACTTTTGCCAGAAATAGGAAGAAAATTTCTTCAGTCATAAAGAAAGCATAGAAACATTACTTTGGAATAGAGGTGGAGACCAAGATAAAGAATGGGCTCCACATTTCTGTTGTGCTACATGTTACTGCAAACTAATTGAGTGGTGGAAAGGTAAAGAGAATGTGGCGATGTTTGCTGTTCCCATGGTGTGGAGGGAGCCTAAGGATCATGTTACTGATTGTTATTTCTGTCTAACAAAAATTCAGGGTTTTACAAACAAAAAGTCGAAGAGGCACATTGTTTACCCAGATCTGCCTTCAGCGAGAATGCCAGTGCGGCATTCGGACAACCTTCCAGTACCTTCAAGAGCTCGAGATCAAATTCCGAGTGACAGTGAAATAAGTAGTACTGAAGAAATCACAGATGATGATTCTTTATGTCACTGCACAAGTGAGTCATCGCCACATTTGTTAACACAGGCAGATTTAAATGATTTAGTACGTGATCTAGGGCTAAGTAAACAAAAGGCGCAGCTCCTTGGTTCAAGATTACAAGAGTATAATCTACTGCACCAAAGTACTAAAATCAGTGTGTTCAGGCACAGAGAACATGCCTTTATTTCTTATTTTTCAACTGACGAAGCACTGACATTTTGCAATGATGTTGCTGGCCTGATGAAAGTGCTGAACTTCACTTATATTTCACAGGAGTGAAGACTTTTCATAGATGCATCGAAAACAAGTCTGATGGGTGTTTTGCTCCATAACGGAAATAAAATACCCTCTGTTCCAGTAGCTTACGCTAGTTTGACAAAAGAGAATTACGAATTCGTACAAAGGATGCTAAATTCATTAAAATACAATGAACACAAATGGAAAATATGTTCAGATTTCAAGGTAATTGCTATGGTACTGGAAATGCAACAAGGCTACACAAAGTATGCCTGTTTTCTTTGCGAGTGGGATAGTCGAGACCGAAATTCTCACTTCGTGAAAAAGAAATGGCCTAGGCGGAGATGGAAACTTGGCGAAAGTCTGGTAGCTCCTGAATATATACTACTTCCACCGCTTCACATCAAACTTGGCCTGATGAAACAATTCGTGAAGGCCATGGATCCAACAGGCTGTGGGTTTGCATATATAGCTACCAAATTCTCCCGTCTTTCAGCTGCAAAAATAAAGGAAGGTGTATTTGTGGGCTCACAAATCAGGGAGCTGCAGAAAGATGCAAATTTTGAAGCATGTTTAACTGATAAAGAAAAAACCGCATGGGACTGTTTCAAGATAGTGTCGGAAAACTTCCTCGGAAGAAAAAGAGCTACTAACTACAAAGCAATTGTGAAGGATATGATCAAAGCATATCAGGATTTGGGGTGCAATATGTCTTTGAAGGTACATATGATGGACTCTCATCTGGACTACTTCACAGAGAGTTGTAGTGACGTATCGGATGAACATGGGGAAAGATTCCATAAAGACATTTCTACCATAGAAAGGCGCTATGAAGGGAAGTGGGTACCTTCTATGTTAGCAGATTATTGCTGGAATATCATTCGAGAGAAGAAAGATTCACAATACAAGAGAAAAAACTGATGTGCATTACAAGGCAGTTGTTTGTCAATTTTCTGCAATTTCTCATGTCAAATAAATGCTTCAAAGTGTATACACATAGGTTACTGTGTTATATGTTAGATCCCACCCTCCATTAATGTGATGAACTTATAATAATGATGTGCATTTGTTTGTCGAATTTCACCTCACGTTTGCTGCACTATATCAGAAACTGAAAAGAGAAATAAAATTGCGATTACTCATAAACTATCCCTGACAGAATAAAACCAAAAACCGTTTTCAATTCAGACTCAAAATACAACTAGGATCACAATATTTTTTATCAGAAATAGAAAACAAGTTTTTTTTTGTAGAACAGTGTAATCTGTTTATTAATTCATCACTGTCCTGTAGAGTGCAGTGCGCAAAAGTCTGTGGGATACCACCATTAGTATTTGAAGTGACTGATGACGATGTCCAAATGTGGCATCCTATAACCAAATGGCATCACAGGCAACATGAATGAGTTGTTGTAGTGCCTGCACATCCGGTATGGGTGGCCCCAGAGGTATAAATCTAAAAGGTTGCAGTCCGGAGACCAGGCAGGCCATGTAACTGGACCAACTCATCCTATCCATAAGCTGTGATAGGTGTAATCAAGATGCCCCTGGATAGAAATGCACATGTGAGTTGGAGTACCAATGTGTAGTAGCCATATTACGCTTCATATCATCAAAGACACTTCCTCCAACAGGCAGGCAGGGTCACCTGCAGGAAGTGCCGATGCGCCTTACCTGTGAGGCCTTGTGGAAGGATGACTGGTTTCAAGAGGTGGTTCGCCGTATTTCCTGCCCACACATTGAGGCTGAACTAGTACTGATGGTTTGCTGCCATCATACCATGGGGATTCTCCACAGCCCACTGGTGGGTGTTGCGAAGGTTAGTGATATCATCTCTCACTTTCTGTGAACAACACAGATGACAGAAATCTCAGCAACAGTGATGGCCTGTGCGACAAACCATCACAGTGGAGGCACGTCCGCAGGTAATAAGGCCTGCACGTATAGTAAATGACACGGGTAGTGACGTTTGTCATGGGGGACGTTGCACTCGGTTGTCTGACTTACCTCATGCAGGCAGGCCACCTGCTTTGTGTCGAGACCAGGGTCGCATTGAACAGCATTCAACACCCGTTCCTTCAAAGCCTGTGTATCTACGAGGCACACCTGCCTTTCATTGTTAACCATGCCTGTAAATAAGCTGGTCTTACACAAACGATGAATCACTATTGCAAACACTTTATGGTGCAATTGCTGTTGGAAGGGATACTTGGCTGGTGCAGTTGTGCTGTTGTCCACACATTAGCACACATGTATCGGCACCTGTGTCAGTCAGCATCAGCAGTGAAGTGGATGTGACATAGTAGTGATGTCTGAGCATGCTGCTGTCATAGACAGCATTACTACCTTCCTGATTGTGGAGTTAAAACACAAGTACAGAGAGAACGCATTTCTGTCCATATGTCCAAATGATCTTTCATTCTCAGGATAGTTTCCAGCAGTTTGATTACTTTTAGCAAAATCAACCTTTTTAGGCAATTAAGTACCTGTCTTTTACACATACCAGCAATATTCACTATGTCTGAAACACAAACATTTTTTCTGTGAAGGTAACATAAAAACATTCTGATATGTACAGGAGACATTAAAATGTGGATAAGTAGACCTGAAAACTGTTGGCAGAGTGAAGCTACTTTCCATGTGTCCCAGACATTTTGTTAGTATGACTATACTGCTTGTACAGTCGCTATACTCCAACCTGCTGCAGGATTTTTCGCAAGTAACGATACTTCAGCGATGTGAGAATGCGTGTTTGCCTCCATTTATTCTGTCTTCGAAAATAAGTAGTATAAAAGGGAGAAATCTACATTTCACGTCAGAAATTCTAGGTGTATGGTCAACAAAATCGCTGCTTTGGAATGGGTTATTTAAACTGGTGGGTGACTGAATTGGTTATTACTGCTGTATACGGCCAAGGCGCAACTTCTTTTTTAGTAATGCACTGCTGCTGGTTGCAGCGGCGTTCATGAGGAGTTGGCAACCCGAAGTAACGGATTATCTTAGCCTGTGATGGGTAGAAAAAATGCGCCGACCGGTCTGATCTTGTCCAGCGAGGGCTGGAGAAGTGTGCTGGGTGAGCGCGATAGAAGCAGACGTGTGTTTTTGTGAGAAAAGATCAAAATGATGGGTGTTTGTGCTGGACACAGTGGCGGATACAGAAAAACATCAAGGAGGGGGCGCTAAAGATATCTTGAGCTACCTTTACTTTTAACATAAAAAATAATCAAGGTACATGCAAATTTTATTTAAACTGATTATACACATATGCAAGACAATGCCATCTTATGATATAAAAAAGCTACAATTATGGTTCTTTTCCTTAAATAATGAATTCTATGAGCCTATTCTCCCTGGAAAATTGGTTAATTACATCGTCAATAGGACAATCAATGTCAGGATGAGTGTTCAACAGAGCTAAGCCACTAAGTCGATCCTCCTCCATTGTCGACCTCAGCCATGTTTTGTACGTCACAATGTTGGAAAACTTCTTTCTACTGTAGCAGTAGATGTAGGTAGACAAGCTAATATTTTGTACAGCATGTGGAAAGTAGGATAGTCAGATCTAGGACAAACAGACAACGCTTGCATAACAGTTAGAACGTTGGGCGGTTTTAACCTTTGTTGCAGGCCCTGAAGATAGACACTCGCACCGGAGACCCCAAATGGTGGCTACTATACTGCACTTTATTCCGTTCATGATCTGAAGGCCCCTTTTTTGCAGGGTTTAACTGTCAGTGCAACATCTATGTATGTTTCTCGGCCTGTACAAAATAGTTTGCCGCTGAAATTCTCGTAATTTGTCCGTCTGCAGAAAGTGATGGAGAGTTTAGAAATATGTCATGAACTTTTAGAAATGTGATTGTTCTGGTTTTCTCGTTTGTGCTTCGACACCAGTGTGCTGCGAAAAGTGAGGAAAATAAAAGATAATAGCGTTAGCTTAGCATCCCTGTCACCGGCAGCAAATATAAATTAAACCCACTCAGCGTTTCCATGCATGATCAAAATAAAAGAGCGCCACAGTTATTTCAATATTCCATACTACTCTGTCATCTACTAACTTTTTATTTAAACACCATTCCGTACATTGCAGTCCTTTAACTAAATAAATAAACTATATTCCAAACACCACCCTGTATTCCACACATTAACTTGTCTACCAGAAACTATTTAAACAATAATCCATACACTGCAATCGATTTCCCACCAAAGGACCAGTCAGCTGAGTCTTTTGCCCGCCAATTTCCGGGTGTAGGAGTGGACGGGGAAGGCTGGGAGGTTTTGTAGAAGGGGAGGGGTTAATTAATTGATAGATTTAAGTCATTAGTTAATCAAACTGATATCCAAAGTGTGCTTGTATCAGCGATGGATGGGAATGATGAGGGGGAGGGGAGGGGGGTGGGGGTTACTTGCAGAACCACTTAACCAAGCAATAGGTAAAGGATATGTCTATCTAAAGGACAGATTATCCCCATGGGGTCATAATACTCTTAGCAGAACAACAGATCAAGGTCCTGTCAATCAGAACCACAGGTTTGCCTCTGAATTTTTGCTTGCCCCTCAATGTAGGCAACGCACACTAACAAACTGCCTTTATGCCCACTTTGTTCCCCTACTGTCGACTCAAAATGCTCATTGCATGCAGTACCCTGCGTGATGTTCGCCTGGAAACTGGTTGAAATGAACGAGTATTCACCGATAGCAGCAATTGCTGTTATGTTGCAAACCAACTGTGCTGACAAGGTGTGACTTTCTTGTGCACACTTTGGACAGTCCGTGCTGATACGCCAACAAATCGTGCAAAATAAACCATGGCATGACCGTCTATATATGCTAACACGCTAGCTCCTGCATACTATTCTGTCACATTTCCACTTCCATACAACCGACTGCCGTGCCCCCGCCACCTACCCACACAAAATTTCACTGCCACGACTTACATTGGTGATGGAAAGCACTTTAGGACGACCTGTGTGGCCTATTAAAGAGGGGACCAGAATGTTCTCCATACAGCTTATCTGGAGATCCATCTACTCATGTCAGATGCTTTGAGGTTATAGATTCTCTACAGCCAGATTTTTTTTATTCTGTAATTAATGAGAAACCGAATTTGTGTTTGTTTCTGATATGTGCCCGTCCACAATAGACGTACTGTTGAATTTCATTTTAACTGAGATTTCTTGCCTATTTAATTTTTACTGCGCATAAAACACTAAGATTTTACTTAAAGTACTGATTAATAAAATCGAGATAGCTTCCACGACAGTGTATGTGTAACTGGCTCGACTGGCTCGCATTTTTAATTACTTCATCAAATCACAATATTGAACATTTGATTGGTTGGTTGGTTTAGAAAGGGGGGGGGGAGGGGACCAAACTGCGAGGTGAACATTTGATTGCACAAACTGACTGAACAAGCAGTTACATAGTTAAGTTTACGTGAGTCAGTGCAATTGACGCATGTGACACAAAGATTTACAATACAACATTTTCTCCAAAATACGATATTGCGATATCTATGTTGTTCAGAAATACGATGCTATGTTTCTTTGGACATGCATACATTTCATAACGGCTCTGCTCGCTGCAGTGTGTGTTCCTTCGGACGTGCATGCAAATCCAAAGGACCGTTTCATCGTATCTATGAACGACACAGGCACTGCTGTATCGTTTTTATCTGCCAAAACCGGACAAGCGACTTTCTATTAAAATGTTTCCCTTATAGGGAAATATACGTAATGAATGCACGAGTCCAAGTTTGAGATACATGGTTGTCGACTTATGGAAATTTGCGTCTGGCTGTGAGTCGTACTCGGAGCCTAATGGTAAGGCAGCCGCTGGAGAAAATCGGGAAATCCGGGTTCAAGTCTCGTTCCAATCATATTTTCATAGTCGCCATTGCATTATACAGCTGATGTTTGTCCATATTCGCAACTGCGAATCATTTCATATGTTCTCTCCAAAAACGCATTTAAATCAAAATATGGTTCCTTCACGTGATATAACTGATTAGTTCCACCTTTACATAAATCTGCTCCCACCCACAAACTTTTCATGCCTGTTTGCGCTACAGTAATGTTCGCTAAGGTCATTTCCTTTATCTGCCTACTCGTCCACTACTACACTCCTGGAAATTGAAATAAGAACACCGTGAATTCATTGTCCCAGGAAGGGGAAACTTTATTGACACATTCCTGGGGTCAGATACATCACATGATCACACTGACAGAACCACAGGCACATAGACACAGGCACACAGGCAACAGAGCATGCACAATGTCGGCACTAGTGCAGTGTATATCCACCTTTCGCAGCAATGCAGGCTGCTATTCTCCCATGGAGACGATCGTAGAGATGCTGGATGTAGTCCTGTGGAACGGCTTGCCATGCCATTTCCACCTGGCGTCTCAGTTGGACCAGCGTTCGTGCTGGACGTGCAGACCGCGTGAGACGACGCTTCATCCAGTCCAAAACATGCTCAATGGGGGACAGATCCGGAGATCTTGCTGGCCAGGGTAGTTGACTTACACCTTCTAGAGCACGTTGGGTGGCACGGGATACATGCGGACGTGCATTGTCCTGTTGGAACAGCAAGTTCCCTTGCCGGTCTAGGAATGGTAGAACGATGGGTTCGATGACGGTTTGGATGTACCGTGCACTATTCAGTGTCCCCTCGACGATCACAAGTGGTGTACGGCCAGTGTAGGAGATCGCTCCCCACACCATGATGCCGGGTGTTGGCCCTGTGTGCCTCGGTCGTATGCAGTCCTGATTGTGGCGCTCACCTGCACGGCGCCAAACACGCATACGACCATCATTGGCACCAAGGCAGAAGCGACTCTCATCGCTGAAGACGACACGTCTCCATTCGTCCCGCCATTCACGCCTGTCGCGACACCACTGGAGGCGGGCTGCACGATGTTGGGGCGTGAGCGGAAGACGGCCTAACGGTGTGCGGGACCGTAGCCCAGCTTCATGGAGACGGTTGCGAATGGTCCTCGCCGATACCCCAGGAGCAACAGTGTCCCTAATTTGCTGGGAAGTGGCGGTGCGGTCCCCTACGGCACTGCGTAGGATCCTACGGTCTTGGCGTGCATCCGTGCGTCGCTGCGGTCCGGTCCCAGGTCGACGGGCACGTGCACCTTCCGCCGACCACTGGCAACAACATCGATGTACTGTGGAGACCTCACGCCCCACGTGTTGAGCAATTCGGCGGTACGTCCACCCGTCCTCCCGCATGCCCACTATACGCCCTCGCTCAAAGTCCGTCAACTGCACATACGGTTCACGTCCACGCTGTCGCGGCATGCTACCAGTGTTAAAGACTGCGATGGAGCTCCGTATGCCACGGCAAACTGGCTGACACTGACGGCGGCGGTGCACAAATGCTGCGCAGCTAGCGCCATTCGACGGCCAACACCGCGGTTCCTGGTGTGTCCGCTGTGCCGTGCGTGTGATCATTGCTTGTACAGCCCTCTCGCAGTGTCCGGAGCAAGTATGGTGGGTCTGACACACAGGTGTCAATGTGTTCTTTTTTCCATTTCCAGGAGTGTATTATTCTCTGGATGCTAGCTCACTGACAGCCTCTCCGAAGATAGACTTCGCTGCCACCTACACGCTTCGTTCTTCCATACTGTGGCCGCTATATCATATGTCCAATAAACCTTTAGAAAAATTTGGTCTTATACGGTTTTGTGATTTAAATGTAGAAACTATTCAGGTACATACGAAAATAAAAGCTATATTAAATTGTGTAAACAAATAAACATTACAGTGATAGCCATTTCACTGTTCCTTTAACGCTTTAATGTTGAAGCCAGTGACAGTGGTAGTTTTTCTTTCAAAATCTTTGCCGATTAATATTGCAAATGTCGAACAACGAAATGAATCTTCTTGCCAATATACATAGGAACCTTACTTTAAAGGTGTGTACATTATGAGAAACTGCTGTTTGTCTGGAAAGTTTGCCACTATGCACGGCTTTGCATACCTGTACACATGAGTGGTACGCACCCTTTGGATAGTCGCATAGTCGCTGTGTGAGAAGCTCTGATGGCGGACGCGGCGAATATGGAATGATTTTTATTTGAGACGCCTCCTAGTGTAATTGAAGATAATTTTGAAATAATCTCATAGAAAGCCAAAACATCTGGAAATTGGTAGTACGAAAATATTTCTTATCTGTTGCAAGCGCTAAATGCGAAGTACTGTAGTGTAAGAATTTATTGTGTTTAACAATATTTTCGTTTTGGTAGCCAGGTCGAACTACCAGTCAGGTGTTCAGAATTTAAATTAGTATTCGTCACCCTCCATTTTCAGTTAAAAGTATTGTGCAACAGCTACATCACAATGAAACCAGTCAAGCGCAAGAAGTAGGTAATAGCACACTCTCGGTCTACAGGCCGTCAAATTAAAACAATTAACACATAGGAATTCGAAGTAATATTAAGAATCACTTAAGAGCCCTGGTATCTCTTGAGACAGCAATTGAGTAATGAATTCACTGAAGGTATGCTGGTTGGTTATTTGCGGAGGGTGGGGGGGGGGGGGTGGAGGATAAGTGTATTAAAAGGTCTTACAGCTGTATCGCAAGTCGCAAGTCCTTCAATCAAGGGTTCGTTCATCTGGAGGTAGTGAGGAATGTGGTTGGATGAAGGAAGGACGTAGGACTGGTAAAAGCAAAGCCCTTAAGGCAATACTGATACCACAGCCAGTCAACAGTCCAAAGAGAAGAAAGTATTTGGATGGGATTGACATGTAGGTAATAGTGGTGGTGTACCTGGGGCTGAGTCATGGCGAGAGAAACCTCACCCTCCTCCTGCCCCCACCAAATTGAGTAAACACAAAGACAGCTTCTACTCCAGAGATCAAGAAAAGTGAAAATCGAAATCTGAAAATGTAATGGAGGTCATATAAACTGTCAATAATAAAACAACATGAGAGAAAATGTAAGAAGTTGGTGTCCCTAGGACTCTTCATGTGGAGGGAGCAGGCCCAATCACAGCTGTCTAACCTCCGAGCCATCAAAGTGTTGAAAGACAGACAAAGCACCCACTATTCGACAGATTGTTGCTCGTGAATCAAAAGACAGTATTCAGTAGAAAGAGAAGCAAACCACATCTGAAACCTGTTGAAACAGAAGAAAGAGGAATGACAGAGGCAAAAGGCAAGGGACAAAGAGTCGAGGAGCTCCCACGCCCAGCATGTGGTAGGAGATGCCCCCAAGCCCAGCAACCCCATCCTCACCCTGAAGGAACATTTGAATCTTATATTTGAGAATAAAAACTAGTGCTACAAAGAGAATGGAGAACTAATTCAATTGTCTGTTAGTTGTCCAACAACATGAGGCAAAGAACTCAAAAGATCAAGCACACTATGGACAGCGAGGAGTACAGGAGTAAGGGGATCGTCAGGCCAAATAGGAGATGTGTGATCGCCTCCGTAGCCAAATGGTTTGCCACATCATTCCCTGCTATACCCACTTGACTTTAGACCCAGAGAAACATGATCTAGGAGGCAGTATGGCTAAGTTCAGTGAGAAGGCCATGAATAAGAGAGCAGATGGTGACAAAAGTAACACTGGTCATTAGCCTGGAGATTGTTCAGTGCATCACAACATGTGAAACACTGTCAAGGGAAGCCCAGGCTCTTAACAGCTATCAGTTCTGTCGTGAAAACACTGATTGTATAGAGCAACAACGTTCCTGACCATCAGTTGTAGGAGTGTACTATCCCTTATTTTCCACGATTTACGGGCTGTGAGTACCTGAAACTCCCAAGGAACTGAAATTAACATGCGCCAGAAGGTTATAGATGTGACAGATGTTGGCTTCTTGAAATAGATCAGTCCTAATTTGTGATCTGAGCACTAACCAAGGAGGGAGCACAGGAAAACACGAAGAGTACATTCTAAAGAGGAGAGGCAGAGGTCCTCACAGAGGCTGCAGTGTATGTTCCAATTGGTAATGCCACCCAATGGGGATTGTCGTAGGGCTGCTACCCCTGATATGCAAAAAGAACAGGACATGTTTGATGATCAGGAATTGCCAAAGGCGATTGTGTAGGAGACCAAGATATAGTACTGTGAACTGAGGAGGGAAAATACCCATTTCAACGAGGAGACTGTCGACAAGACCAGTCCTGAAGGCACCACTAGCCAGTGTAGCTCCAGAATGTAGGGCTCGATATAACAGTTTCAAAGATGAAGGCGCTGCCAAGCCATAAACCTGGCAACCATAGTCTAAGTGGGATTAGGCCAGTGCCTGGTAGTGTGGAGAAGAGTAGCATGATCCACGACCCAATGTGTGGCCAAGGAAGCAGCGAGTTAAGATTTTGCATGCAGCTAGCCTTTAGACGACGAACGTGGGAGAATCAAGTCAGTCTTTTGTCGATGAGAAGTCCTCTGCAACAAAATCCAGGTACTGGGTACCTAAGTGTTCTGAATCAGTATGGACCGTAGCACAACGACAGAAATGCATTACATTTTTGGAGAATAGAAATGGGAACCATGAGAAACCATAAAAGCAGACTTCTGTCAGATGGCGCCTTAGAGTTTGCAGTTTGCATGCTGACAGGGCTACACTACACAGGATGAAATACCAAACGCAACAATCGACACACAGATCAGTCCTAACCAGTGAGCCATTGATGGCGATGAGGAAGATAATATCACTCAGCACAAAGCTCTGTGGGATGCCATTCTCTTGGACCGGTGAAGATCTGAGAGTAGCACCATCTGTAATCCAGAATAGCTGCTGGGATGGAAACTGAGGAATAAAAATTTGTAGGGTGCCTCAAGAGCCTTAGTCACAGAGGGTAAGTAAAATGTTATGGTGCCTCGAGTAGGTCAAATAGTACTTCAATTAAGTGTTGGCATTTAGAATAAAGCCTGTCAGATAGGCATTTCCACATCTGTGTGGATCGTCCCTCCTGAAAACCATGCTGATAGGGGGACAAAATGTCTAGAGACACCGGAGTATGTGTGTACAGCTATACTTCAAGCAATTTATAAACCATGTTGGTGAGTTTAGTCAGCCATTAACTGTGAAGGGATGTTGGGTCTCTGCCCCAGTCGAAGGATGGGAATGATGAAAATCTCGCCATTGCAAAAGGGAGTTGCACTTGGGCCAAATATTGCTGGAAACCATGAGGAGATGGAGTCATTGTGTAACATTCAGATGCTAGAGCATATGATTGTGAACAGAAATAGGTTTTGGGACTGTATCACGAAACAAGTCAAGAGCCTGAAGCAGTTGCTGTCAGTAACAGCTGGATTTAGTAATTTGCCATGGAGAGAGCTGAAGAAGAAAATGATGTCTTCAAATTGTCACCTACATATTCAGAAAGCAGCCACATAAGAAGAAGATACCGATACAGTCGCAAAGAGGGCCACAAGGTGTACAGCAGGAACCAATGCATCTGTACAAAGACAATTGTGCAGGAAGAAATCCGGTACACTTCTGTATCTTCAGTGACACAGAAGACTACAGAGCTTGGCCCAAAACTGGGATGAAGAGGATAACATTTACAGGTAACAGACTGTAGAGTCCCAGCCATTCTCCTTCCACCATTGTCTTAGATAGCTATCCTTAGCATGAAATAACTTAAAAGTGGGAAAGTTTGTCTGTGAAGGACGTCGATTTAACGGTTGCAGAGCTCTTCGGAGATTTTGAGCTGCTGTGGCAATATCTTTGGACCACCATAGCATACCCAGCACTGGAAGAAGCCTGTAGAAGGGAACAGCAGTTCCAGTGATGTGGGTTTGCACTACCTTGTCGATGCATTCTGACAGAGTGGGGGGGGGGGGGAGGGGGCGAAGGTAACAGCACAGGCATATAACTGCCAGTTGGCTGTGGTTAGGAAGTGGCAAAATCACCAGAAATTGGTCACTGTCACAAAGATCGTCATGTGGTGCTCAATGCAATGAAGCCTCCAGACTGGGTAAGAGATTGTAAGGCTGGTAGCTGAAGAGGTATCATGTATAGGAGTAACCCCACTGAGGAGAGATAGGTCATGGCTGTTAAGAAGCTTTTCAAGCCCAAGAGCCCTACCAGACAGTCTTACTCCCCCATAGCAAGTGATGCAGATTGAAAGCCCCAAATAGCTGAAAGGGGGATTAAGGTGGTCAACTCACTGGCCTGCCTAGTGGTAGATAAACGGTATGCTGTGAGGATGCAAGGGTCGTCTGCACATGCACCGCCATTGCCTACAGTGTGGTATGAAGGGAAATCGAGTCACTGACATGTCTGAATCAATGTACATACCCCTCCAGATATCCTCCTGGGGGATGGCATGGTTCCAATAGAACAGAGGATAACTAAGCATTATTATTATTATTATTATTATCTCTTTCTCAGACGTTATATCTGGTTAAAAGTGGAAAGGGACGCAGACCTTGATCCTTTTAACTGTACGGTATATGTTACATTGCATTTAGGAACTTTTGGGTAATTGAACATGCATCACTAATTACAGATTTCTGTAGTTTTATATATACGTTTGGATGTAGTGTATCGCGTTGATGTACTGGTGGATATTGTGTGGTATGACTCCCGTAGTTGATAGTGTAATTGGTATAATGTCAACTTTATCCTGATGCCACATGTCCTTGACTTACTCAGCCTGTTGGATGCATTTTTCAATGTTTTCTCCTGTTTTCTTCAGTATATTTGTTGTATTGGGCATGGATATTTCGATTAGTTGTGTTAATTTCTTATTTTTATTGGTGAGTATGATGTCAGGTTTGCTACGTGGTGGTGTGTTATCTGTTATAATGGTTCTGTTCCAGTATAATTTGTATTAATCATTCTCCAGTACATTTTGTGGTGCATACTCGTATGTCGATGTATTATTTTTGCTACATTGTCATGTCTTCTGGTGTATTCTGTATTTTCTAGTATTGTACACCCGCTTGTGATATGATCTACTGTTTCTATTTGATGTTTGCGAAGTCTGCATTTGTCTGTTGTGGTATTGGGATCTTTAATAATATGCTTGCTGTAATATCTGGTGTTTATTGTTTGATCCTGTATCACAATCATGAATCCTTCCATCTCACTGTATATATTGCCTTTTCTTAGCCATGTGTTGGATGCATCTTGATCGATGTATGGCTGTGTTAGATGATACGGGTGCTTGCCATGTAGTGTTTTCTGTTTCCAATTTACTTTCTTCGTATCTGTTGATGTTATGTGATCTAAAGGGTTGTAGAAGTGGTTATGAAATTACAATGGTGTAGCTGATGTTTTTAAACGAGTGGCTGCTTTGTGTATTTTGCTAGTTTCTGCTCGTTCTATAAAGAATTTTCTTAAATTGTCTACCTGTCCATAATGTAGGTTTTTTATGTCGATAAATCCCCTTCCTCCTTCCTTTCTGCTTAATGTGAATCTTTCTGTTGCTGAATGTATGTGATGTATTCTATATTTGTGGCATTGTGATCGTTTAAGTGTATTGGGTGCTTCTAGGTCTGTGTTACACCATTTCACTACTCCAAATGAGTAGGTCAATATTGGTATAGCATAAGTTTTTATTGTTTCTGTCTTGTTTCTTGCTGTCAGTTCCGTTTTCAGTATTTTTGTTAGTCTTTGTCTATATTTTCTTTTAGTTCTTCTTTAATATTTCTTTTATCTATTCCTATTTTTGTCTGTATCCTAGATATTTATAGGCATCTGTTTTTTTCCATCGCTTCTATGCAGTCGCTGTGGTTATCCAATATGTAATCATCTTGTTTAGTGTGTTTTCCCTTGACTATGCTATTTGTCTTACATTTGTCTGTTCCAAAAGCCATATTTATATCATTGCTGAATACTTCTGTTATCTTTAGTAATTTGTTGAGTTGTTGATTTGTTGCTGCCAGTAGTTTTAGCTCATCCATGTATAGCAAATGTGTGATTTTGTGTTGGCATGTTCCAGTAATATTATATCCATAATTTGTATTATTTAGCATCTTGGATATTGGGTTCAGAGCAAGGCAGAACCAGAAAGGACTTAATGAGTCTCTTTGGTATATTGCACACTTAATCTGTATTTGCTGTGATGTGATATTATTTGCATTTGTTTGGATATTAAGAGTGGTTTCCCAATTTTTCGTTACTATGTTTCGAAACTGTGTCAATTTAGGGTCTACTTGGTATATTTCCAATATTTGTAGTAACTATGAGTGGGATACACTATCAAAAGCTTTTTGGTAATCAATGTATGTGTAATGTAGCGACCTTTGTTTACTTTTATATTGATATGTCACCTCTGCAGTTATTGTCAGTTGCTCTTTACATCCTCCTGCTCCTTTGCAGCAGCCTTTTTGTTCTTCATTTATAATTTTGTTCTGTGTTGTATGTGTCATTAATTTCTGTTTAATGACTGAAGTTAATATTTTGTATACGGTTGGTAGGCATGTTATGGGGCGATACTTAGCTGGGTTTGATGTGTCTGCTTGATCTTTAGGTTTCGTGTAAGTTATTCCATGTGTAAGTGTATCAGGGAATGTGTATGGGTCTGCAATGTAACTGTTAAATAGTTTAGTTAGATGTGAATGTGTTGTGGTGAACTTTTTTTAGCCAGAAATTTGCTATTTTATCATTTCCAAGGGCTTTCCAATTGTGAGTAGAATTAATTGCTCGGGTTACTTCATGTTGCAATATTATCACTTCAGGCATTTGTGGTATCATCTTGTATGTGTCTGTTTCTGCTTGTATCCACCATGGATGCCTGTTATGTTGTACCGGGTTTGACCATATGTTGCTCCAGAAGTGTTCCATGGCTGTTATGTTTGGTGCATTGTATATTTTAATGTGTGTGTTGTCTATTGTATCGTAAAATTTCTTTTGGTTTGTGTTGAATGTTTGGTTTTGCTTCCTTCTATTTTCACTTTTTTTGTATCTTCTAAGTCGTTTGGCCAATACTTGCTCTTCTTTTCATCTAATGGCTCTATCGCTTCTTGTTGTGAGATTTTACCTAAACTTTTTCGTTTTTTGTCTGATATTTCATTTCTTATAAATTGTGTTAGCTGTCCAATGTCTTTTGTTTTTCTATTCTGATCTGTAGCCTGTGTTGCCATGCTGGTTTTGTGGGTTTCTTCTGTATGTTGGTTGGTTCTGATCTCTGCCTAGTGTGTATATTTAGTCTAGTGAGTGCTCCTATATAAACCAGTAGTTTTAACTCTTCCATGGTTGTATTTTCATTTATTTTGTTGTGTATGATTGTGTTGATAGTTTTTGTAGTTTCGACTTGTGGGTTATTTGGCGGTCTATTCAAGAATGGTCTAATGTCTGTATTTGTGTCTTTGTATTCTATATATGTTAGCTGAAATTTTTCTTCTATATCTAACATGTCACTTCATGTTCTATTTATGCTTGTTCTGGTGGCTGTCTTAAGATTTGGTTTTCCTCAGATTGTTTGTTTGTTTGTTTGTTTGTTTCTTTGGTCTGGGATGTATGAGTCCATTACTGTATTTTCTTCTTCTAATTGCACATTATTTTGTTCCAGTATTTGTTGTACATATTGTTTGATGTTTTCTAATTCTCACTGGGGTATCCTGTTATTTTTAATTATTACACGGATCTGATCAGCTAACCGTTGTTCTGTTAAAAATTTTAATTCTGGGTATCTGGTAATAAATGTTGTGTATATTGTGATCTGTATCCAGTTGTGTTGGTTCCTAGGTTCGTTGCTTCATAATAACAGAACATTAGGTGTCGGTTAACTTCATCTGACCATCTCATCCTCTGTCTGTTTTCCTTGTAGGGTGTTTGCTGGAAGCATATCCTGCAAAACACCTCCATTTAGATTTAAATCATTTTCCAGTTGGCTAGCAGTGTTGTTACCATTGTGGGCGGGCATAGGGTTCAAGGGTCATCCCCGACCATGATGGCGCTTGTCAGAGGCTTCTTTAGTTCTGTCCTGAACCAGCTAGTCACACTAAAAGGAGGGGGGGTTAGCCCTATTAGTGGTTTGTTCTTTTCGTCACCTTTTACAACTGGCAGAACATACCGGAGGCCTATTCTTTTCCCGGGCCTCCACGGTTTATTATTATTATTATTATTATTATTATTATTATTATGTCAGAAACGTACATTGACATACATTTTACACAGTTATTATTAAATTACTTTTGACCAAAACTTTGCCACTTCCAGTGCATTTTTGTTGCTTGTTAAAGATAATCTTTTGTATAGGAGACTGGGCACAATCGACACCATAGCATGTTCCGAATTGTCTATTCTCCACAGTCACACCGAATATCATTTGGATCAGTGTATCCTCATCTTGCCAAGTTAACGTTTTATCTTCCAACTTCGGATCTCAGTCCATTCAGGGACTTCCAAGTTGTCCATTGCCCAACATGGCCTGCAGGTTGTAACATCCGAAAGATATTTATTTAATAACCTCCCAACAGTAAAAAATATAATTCTATAATTCACATTCAGTGTAACTGCCCAACAGATAAGTTCCGAAACCTATCAATAATACAATGTGACTTATCTCTCAATAAAATTATGGCTCACTTATAACCTATCAATAATTGAGTGTGAATTTAAACTGGTAAATTTAGGACGTCAGCAGTGCTGCGTCATGGCCCTGAAAATTCATTCTGAATAAATTGAAAAATCTTACCTCAATTAGGTCGCCAGGTAACACGTATATATATTTGCTCCTATAAGAAATTTTTCTGGCGCAGCTCTGTGCAATGCTGCCCGATAGATTTCGCATGTATAAAAAGAAACAACTGATTTTTCCTTTCAATAATCAGGATGACCAAGGATTGGAGAAATTGGTAAATTCTATAAACTGAAATGAATGATTGTCAAAAGTTACTTTTTATGAGAGATTATTGTTAAGAGATTTTTTTTAAACATTTACATGGGACTTGATATAACAATACTACATATGCGCGAGGCTGCTTTTAACTTATACTACAACGCTCAGGCTCCGCCATCGCTCCACCACGACCGGCCCAGCCAACACGATACACAGACTGCCAGCTACTACTTCCTGCTACTAACACACAGTTCCTACTGCTGATAACACTGCTCTCTGGTCTGAGATTCTCTTATACCTTACATATCGCAGGCAGTGCGTGAGCAGTCCATCGAAATTACATCTGCTTGAGTGCACTAGCAACAAATTCCTTAATCATGGAGCTCTTACACAACCCTCCACTGGCCGCTGGCCGGGGGGGGGGGGGGGGGCAAAAATTCGGCAGCGATGGTGAGTCAATTGGACTTGCCATGAGCAACAAATTTTTATATAATCTATTTAGTTACTAAGTCTACAGTCACAGAGTGTATACATTATTGATAAGTGCAGAACATTAAGATATGAAATATACTGTATAAGCAATGAGTACAAAACGTATTAACAAATGACAAAGTGCACATGCACTGGAAAAATCTGTAGCATATTTAGGACAACTGATCGTATTAATAAATGAAATGAAGTGCACCTGCACTGTATAAGTCTTTAGCATTTTTTTTACAAGAACTGAAAACATTAACGAATGAAATAAAGTGTATAAACACTGTAAAATTCTATCATTTTACAAGGACTAGGAAAGGAATGGGAAGGATTGCATCGTGGTTGTAGCACAGTAGGTTGCACGTAGCTGCACTGAAAGTCCATATCTTTCAACAGAAGCACAACACCAAGTGAGAATCTGAAGTTCTCTTCCCTGAAGTATTTATCAGTGTAGCCAAGACACTGAAATGCTGCATTAATATTGTATGTTATCATTTTGGTAGTACATTAGGTACACCAAACAGTAGGACCATAAAGACATCTCCGTCGTTCAAGGTGGTGGACAGTTTAGTATGTCAACACCACATTCTTGTAGAATCCATAATATTACACCAACGTAGAATTAGTGCACAAACCAAATATAGCGCTCCATGATCATGAGGATGGGCAGGACATACGGATATAGCAGTAATTGGTGGTAATTAGGTCAGAATGTGAAGGACATTAAGTCTTATGCTAGTCATCATTCAGAATTACATTAGTGTATCAACTGATTTGAATAATTATTGGCACTCATTGGCTAGTTATTAAATATGTAGTAAGTATTGAGTATTACAAAACACTATTCATAACTCATATCATTGCAATAACTATTGACATTCATTTATAGAGTATAACAAAATATTATTTACAGAAATTATTGGTGTAGCATTTATGCACAAGTCATCACATTACAGTAATTATTACAGAACATTATTCATAAGTCATCTAATTACAGTAATTATTGGCATAGCATTTATGCATTATTACAAATCATCATTCAGTATTACTCAGAAGTCATCATTCAAAACAAGAGTTATTGTGTGTAGCATCAAGCTGTTAGTTTTTATATATGATATCATGCAAGAGACATAACACATATTTAAAATGTAACACATTGTAACTATTACTCAAGGTCTGTAGTCCAATAATACATAGATATAATGGATTCAATATATCAGAGAAATTTGCATTGTATATAGGACTAGAAATATATCTTAAACTGGTAGCATTATTTAATTGTTTCCTGGTAATAGTTGGGACTGGTAATAAATTTTTTTTGTGCTAGCAATGCATTGCATTGGGATAAATAGTCAATTGCTGGGGCATGAAAATATTTGCTTTTGACTTATTGCTGGAAATAAGGATTAATAACGTCATTTGTCATGAGTCAGCTGTAGCAAGGTTATGAAACAAGTAGTGTAAATGTGATCACATTCAAGAATGATACAACTGGGTAAAAAAAACGCAAGTATTATAACAGGTTTCATACTTAGGGGCTTATAGCATATTAAGATCATGAAAAAAATACAAAATGGACTATTGACCCGAAAGAAAAAATGTATATTATGCTGAAAAGTAGTAAACTTCGAATTAACAGGTAATGAAATGTGTACTTAATATGTATGTACTCTAGCTGTCTTTCCAAAAAATTCAGTCATTTTCTATGCGACTTAAGACAGACTGTCAAAAGGAACTGCAACAAATACTTTAATAACTACACAGCATCTCTTAATAGAAATATAGCATCTCTTAATAGAAATATAGCATCTCTTAATTAATAGAAAATGTATAATCTTCATCCTTATTATCTGCAAAGAAAAACTTCATTTTCATATTACCATGTACTTCATATAACTATTCATCAACATTTATCATCATCTGCAAAAAATAGACACTTCATTATTCATATTCACATTACCATTTACGTCACACAACTATTCATTACCATTCACTATTTCATATAGTATAGAGTTTCTTACTTCTAGCATATTTCACCACTAAAATTAACATGTGTAGTTCTGTCTGACAACCTGCATCAATCGCATCGTATTCTGAAAGAAAAATAATTAGTTAAGACTGATATTATACAGTGTGTATAGTATATTCATGTTAATGCTTGTTAATTCTGATCCGTTTACTCTTCATGACACAGTATTGCATTTTCTTTCGTTCATTCCGATGGTGAAATTTCCATTTCATAGTAAACCACTGTGGTTTGTTTAATTTATTTCTTTTACATGTTACTGCTTTCTGAAAATGATGAATATGGATTAGTATCTTGCATTTGATTCATATAGCCATTAAATAAAAACTTGTTTCCAGTGATATAAGCATACAGCATAGCATAACAAAACGTATTATGTCAAAAACATACAGTTTTCAAGTGCAAAAAATGTACACACAGTATCATAATGTAGTAGCAAAAAATGTAAAACAGTCAAGATGTTGAGATATCATAAGGCAAAGTGTCAATTTCATAATACGTACCGAGAAAAAATTCTACTTTCGATGGGAAAACAATCATATATACACAAAAAATGGAAAATGTGCACGGTCTGATGTCGAACGACAAGAAAAGCGACCTGCGAACCATATCTTGCTGGGCACTTGCCAAGAAAAAAAATACCACCATTAAGTAGTCACATAAATATAATTGCATAAGTGGCCATATAAATATCAGGAAGTGGCATTACAGTGTGATAAATCAAAGTATGTTCATTCAATAAAGGATTTAATATTGGAGACCTGGTGATTCCCTTTGCTTTTTCTGGTTCTCAAAGTTTCGACATGTACTACATTGGGTGAGGAATGCTGCGAATTGTATATGGACCTGCGTATAGAATCTCAAATTTACTGCATCTACCCTTTCCTCTGTTGGATAAATAGTGTGTGCATACTAATATCTTCTGTCCAATGTGAAAGTCACGGAGTGTACAAACCTGTTTTTACTGTCATCTCCGGCGCTCTGCGGCACGTTTGATGTTGTTCAGCGCAATGTCAATTATTTCATGGTGGCGTGGTCGACGAGATGTAGGAAAGGATACTAATTCTTTAATTTTGTTGGGTGGTTCAACATTTTTCAGTATAACCGTCGGAGATAGCTTAGTAGATTCATTGGGTATGGAGTTAATTACATCCTGGAATGAGAGTATGCGTGTATCGCAATCAATGTCTTATGGCAGTATATTCTACATAGTTTACCAATTTCTTTCATTAGTCGTTCACAAGGGTTCGAAGAAGCGTGATACTTGGATATATAGATCGGAGAAATGTTCCTAGCTCGTAACATACGGGTCCATATCACAGATCGAAATTGTGGTCCATTGTCGGAAATTACTTTCAATACATGCCCTACATGAAATAGAAAATGTTTTACAAATGCTTTCGAAACAGTTTTAGCAGTAGCTTTGCGTAACGGAGTGAAGGTAACAAATTTCGAAGTGAGTTCAACAGGGACAAAGATGTAACAAAATCCTCTATTAGATCTGGGAATCGGACCAAAAATGTCTACAGCGGCCATTTCTCTCAATTTGACGGGTACAATGGGATGTAACGGAGGAATATGTGAAGTCGTGTCTGATTTAGTTTTCTGGCAGATTTTACATGACGCTAAAACTCGTCGAATACGTTTCTCCATGTTGGCAAAATAACAGTTCTGGCTCAGTATAAGAAAACATTTTCTGGCTCCATAATGTGCGTAACTTAAATGAGTATACCAAATTAATTTGTTAACAAGTTCGTCAGGAATGCATAATAACCAGTTGTTGCTGTCAGGGTGAGAGCGGCGAAACAATGTTATTGCGTACAGCGTAATTGTTTCTAATGGTAACGTTATTCTTATCTTGCCAAAGGTGTTTAATTTCTTTCCAAACATTGTCTTTGCATTGCTCCTGTGCTATGTCTCGTAATGACGACGAAATGAAATTTTCAAATGCAACTTGTTGGATGTACAGGACGCTAAAATTTGCTTGGCAGAAGTTGGTTGCGATGTCTTGCTGAGAGAACGGGATGGTGCGTCTGCTACAATATTTTGTGTACCGGGAATGTGAACAATTGTAAAATTAAATTCCTGTAAATAATGTTTCCATCTGCTTAACCTGTCATGTGTAAATTTAGCTGAAAGTAAAAACTGTATAGCTCTATGATTTGTGTAAACGGTAGTATGTTTTCCATAAAGAAAATGCCTGAATCCCGTGAATGCCCACACAACACAATGTTTCAAGTTCTGTAACAGAATAATTGCGTTCGGCAGGTGACAATGCGACTTGCAAGGCGATGTTTTCAATTACTGTAGTACCATCCTCTTCAATTTCCTGAAAAATGTGTACGCCTAAAGCGGTGTTAGAACTGTCGGTGGCAATAGAAAAATTTCTAGTAAGATCTGGGTGTGATAAAAGAGGTGCATTCAACAAGGCATGTTTCAAATTAACAAATTCAGAATGTGCTTGGCTATCCCAGGACCAAATAGCGATTTTACCCGTCAGTTGGCATAATCTAGGGGTGTCTAAAGCAGAGTAATAAATAAATTTACGGAAAAAGTTAATTAATCCCAGAAAGCTGCGAAATTGTTTGTCGTTGGAACAGTAATGTCACGTAAAGCTCGAAGTTTTTCCTGGTCAGGCGCAATGCCTTCTGCTGAAATTACATGTCCAAGAAATTTTATGGAAGTTTTGCCAAAATGCGATTTGTTAAAATTAACTCTGAGTCCTTGTGCACGAAAAGTTTGCAACAGTTGTTCAAGAATCAGATTATGTTAGCTTCTGCGATAAGAATGTCGTCTACATACGTTGTGATTCCGTCTTTAAGTTCTGTCGGAAGTATAGCGTTGAAACCGCGAATAAATGCTGCTGAATAAATTGTTAAACCGAACGGTAATTTGCAAAATTGATAACAATCACCAAAACAGAGAAATGCTGTGTACTTTCTGCAGTTCGGATGGAGCTGAATTTGCCAAAATCCCGATTTCAAATCTAATGTGGAATAAATAGCAGTACCATGAAATTTCTGTAGAAGTTGTTCTAGTGTTTGTGGGCGATCTGTTTCATTAATAATAATGTCGTTGATGTGACGCGAATCAAGTACGAGTCGAAGTGAGCCATCCTTTTTCTTAACAATATGGAGCGGGTTTATATACGGACTAGCAGCCGGTTCAATAATTCCTTGGTCAAGCACAGCTTGCAATTCTTTCTTAACTTGTTTTCTGTGAATATATGGAATGGGATAATGTTTGGCTTTAAACGTGTCGTGCTGTTTAACTTGAAATTCATACATAAAACCAGACACAGTACCAGGGATGTTGTCAAAAACTGGAGCTTGCTGTAAAAGAATTTTGCGTAGTTGCGTACGTTCGTCGTCTGAATTTGCGCTACACTGTTTAACTTTATCAGAAATCATTTGCATAACGTCGAAGTCTGCTTCGTCTGGTGTATTGTAGTTGTGAACATACGTATCTGTGAACAATGTGGAATGACAGTCTATGTTACGTGATGCAGAAATGACCTCTGTCCGATTAATTGTTTGTTCTTCTGCAGGTAAAGAGTGCTGAAATTCTAATGCCAGTTGTACATTTTCATCCTTTAACATTCAATAGGAATTTTGAAAGTCAATAATTGCGTCGTATTGTACCAAAAAATTCGTACCTAAAATAACGTCTGTTGTCAATAAGGGAACAATCCAAAAATTTGAGTGGAACGTATGACCTGCAATACAAAACGATAAGTGTGTAATTTTAGATCTACTCCTTTACCAGATACTGCTCCTTTCACTTTAGTTTTGCCTAATCGTAACGTAGGATAGGTATTCTCTTTGTTACATTCGCTGAAAGTTTCTTCATTTATAACTGACATAGGTGATCCAGAATCGATTACTGTTGAAAATGTGAATGCTCCAATCTTTACTTCAATTACAGGGTGGGAAATGGCTTTTTGAATAACCGGTTTTTCATGCAAGAGTGTGTCTTGGATGTCGTCAAAAGTAATAACATTTTCGTGAATAACATTTAGCGTGTCAAAAGTAGTGGTTACGTTGTTGGAAGATGCAACCTGTACTTTATCTAGTCAAATTCTTTCTGAGGGGCAGTTATTTGCGGGAGGATGCTGTGGCATTTTAACTATTTCTACTGTTCTGCTATTTCGTCCTGACGCATTAGGTTCGGGATGATACCTACTGTCTGGTTCATTCATGATGATCTGTTGTTGCGGATGATTCTGCTGCTGGTAAGACCGTGATTTCCTTGTTGCTGTGCATTACTATTTGCTGGAGCTGACGCTATACGTGTAGGCGGCGAAACATTAAAGCTTGGTTGACCTGCAAACTACATTGTTGGTTAGGTATGCTAACCGGCTGGTTTTGATGCTGTTGTGGGGAAAAGCCTCTATTGTTGCCAAAATGTGTTTGCTGTTGCTGATAATTTTGATGATACTGATAATTAAAACTGTCTGTTATTAAAATTCTGGTGGTTGTCAGTCCTGGAGCGTCTATCACCTTCGCTTTTAAATAGCATTTGATCGTAATTGCCGTATGCTTGTCGGCCTTGGTTATGTGAAAAATTTTTGTTTATGAAAGAATAGTCTGACTACTTAACTTCCAAAAGCTGTAACAGATCTCTAAAAGCCGAAATATTTTCTTTCTGCTGTCCTGTTAAGAGCGATACTCTTAACGATCGTGGTAATTTAGAAATACACAATTGGATAAGTGCTCATACACTGTATGGCTCACTTCAGTATTGGTTTTGTTGCACCATGTGTTCAAAAAATTGCGTGACAGTGGGAAAATTTGAGTTCTCATAATTCGGTAAGCTAATTAATTGATCCCGGATTCCGCGCTGTGTCGTCTTCGACCAATACGCTGACAGAAAAACATTCTGAAATTCTTCTACCGAATAACATTGTCTCGCGATCGGTCTCATACGAGTTGCCGGTTCGCCTTCCAAAAAACTGCAAATAAATTCAAGTTTGTGTGTTACGGGCCAAGTTGGTGGAAAAGCAAAGCTAAATTGTTGTATCCAATCCAAAGAGTGAATGTGTGTTCTGTCATTTTTAAATACTTAATTCTGCAACCAAGCACTACAAGTATATAATGTTTACCTCAGTAACCCTCTCTGCTCTGAACAGGTGAGATGAGTGTAAATTCACAGGCTGAAAGTAAACGTTTATGAAGTAACGATTTGTTACACATACTGAATAATACGAAATTTATCAAATACCATTGCATTAGAATTCTTTTACAAGCCATCTGATATATTCAAATCTTTAGTTTAAGCACAGTTTATGTCACAAGCATATCTGTCGTATGTCTAAATCGATGCATAGGTGTAATCCTTAGATCACCTCTCAAGAAACTAACATACAAGGAAATGATTTCTAGCAAATTTTTCAATTGGCATCTTTTTCACATTATGTGAATACGCCAATTTTTGACGGTGGTAACTAGCCGCTTGTGTGTATGAGAATCATATTTAGATACTACTTCCTCCACCTTGAGAGGTAACGGGCGAATTGTGACGCCCTGAAAATATTCTAAGTTCGGAGTTAGCGTGGCCGCGCTCGGGCCTCTAGGCGGGTCGCGGCCCAACAGCAACCACGTGATGCTGAACGTTAGCTTATCAAGAGGGGTAGCCCCAGCGCTTAGTCCAGCCATGTGGTGGGTAATTACATGCCGATGAAGCAGACATGCCAGGAGTGCCAAAGATGACAGACATTTCACAGTTCGTATAGAAATTAATAGTAGCCATATGAATCTTGATACCTTACAAAGAAAGGTGTACATTACCATTATTTGCATGACGATTCTGATGGTGTAATCAGATTTTCAATATCTTTGTTAGTGTAAAGTTTAGTATGTAATGATAAATTAATCAAGTAACACCCACCAACGAATTTCCAAAATTTAAAAGATTCCGTCGATCGACGTGTCTTTAGAAAGCTATTAGTGTTAACCTAAATTAGTATGAAATACTTTAATAGTACACGAGTTGTTGGAAGTCAAAGTGGCTGATTACTATCGATCGCGTCAGACCATAAGTACTCCGCAGTTACACGAAAAAACGTTAGCAGCATGCTTATAAATATATTTATTCGTCTATGTCTTGGTTTATATTCGATATATACTATCCATGAAGAAATTGGTTAAATATTTACTGTGTTTTAGAAAGCACAGAGACATTAGGCTACTGGCTACCTTCTGTTCTATTCCTTTGATGTATGTTTATGTATTTAATAGTGTGTGTTAGAGCGTGTTTATGGTCCAGCCGTAGGAATATTTAATTAATTTCAAGTTATTTAAATGTAAATCCAATACTTCGAATGTGTTTCATTATGTTTGTGAATGTGCGTTATCTTGTAGACGTGGTGGGAGCACTCTAGCCAATCACAGCTCTCTTGAATGGGGAGACTGGACGGAAATGGGAGAAGAGTACGGCACAGGACACGGGAAGAGTCTGGGATGGTGCAGCACGACGGACAGTGGAGCAGTTAGCGTGTGGTCGCGGAGGACAGAAAAATTTCGGAGAGCCGACCTGTGCTCTTGTGTGATTTCTGTGGCTTCTGCAGTGAAGACGTATTATGCGTTCAGAAGTGAATATCTCACGAGCTATGTTATTGTTGTTAATAACTAATTACGTTAAGTAGGAATCAGTTGTTTCCCTGTTATTCAACTTATATTTAATTTAATTGCTGGACCATCGACACCAATAAGTGTTTTGCAGAAATATTCCGCATTCTCAAAAGTACTACTATCGTACTCATTTAAAGTTAAGATAGTATCTGTATATTTTATTTAATTGCAATCTTTCATTTATAAATTTATATGTTACTTTAATAATTCGCAATTGCCGAGTGATAGAAACCTTCGACCATCCGATTCATCTGTGTATTCTTATCGAATACTGCAGACTCAGCAGTATTTGGCCTGTAAAGAGGCAACTACGTATCCCAGCCTCTAGGCAACGAAACCAACCAAAACTTTTAATATATTTCAATTTAATATATTTCAATTTAATATATTTCAATTTAATATATTTCAATTTAATATACACTCCTGGAAATTGAAATAAGAACACCGTGAATTCATTGTCCCAGGAAGGGGAAACTTTATTGACACATTCCTGGGGTCAGATACATCACATGATCACACTGACAGAACCACAGGCACATAGACACAGGCAACAGAGCATGCACAATGTCGGCACTAGTACAGTGTATATCCACCTTTCGCAGCAATGCAGGCTGCTATTCTCCCATGGAGACGATCGTAGAGATGCTGGATGTAGTGCTGTGGAACGGCTTGCCATGCCATTTCCACCTGGCGCCTCAGTTGGACCAGCGTTCGTGCTGGACGTGCAGACCGCGTGAGACGACGCTTCATCCAGTCCCAAACATGCTCAATGGGGGACAGATCAGGAGATCTTGCTGGCCAGGGTAGTTGACTTACACCTTCTAGAGCACGTTGGGTGGCACGGGATACATGCGGACGTGCATTGTCCTGTTGAAACAGCAAGTTCCCTTGCCGGTCTAGGAATGGTAGAACGATGGGTTCGATGACGGTTTGGATGTACCGTGCACTATTCAGTGTCCCCTCGACGATCACCAGTGGTGTACGGCCAGTGTAGGAGATCGCTCCCCACACCATGATGCCGGGTGTTGGCCCTGTGTGCCTCGGTCGTATGCAGTCCTGATTGTGGCGCTCACCTGCACGGCGCCAAACACGCATACGACCATCATTGGCACCAAGGCAGAAGCGACTCTCATCGCTGAAGACGACACGTCTCCATTCGTCCCTCCATTCACTCCTGTCGCGACACCACTGGAGGCGGGCTGCACGATGTTGGGGCGTGAGCGGAAGACGTCCTAACGGTGTGCGGGACCGTAGCCCAGCTTCATGGAGACGGTTGCGAATGGTCCTCGCCGATACCCCAGGAGCAACAGTGTCCCTAATTTGCTGGGAAGTGGCGGTGCGGTCCCCTACGGCACTGCGTAGGATCCTACGGTCTTGGCGTGCATCCGTGCGTCACTGCGGTCCGGTCCCAGGTCGACGGGCACGTGCACCTTCCGCCGACCACTGGCGACAACATCGATGTACTGTGGAGACCTCACGCCCCACGTGTTGAGCAATTCGGCGGTACGTCCACCCGGCCTCCCGCATGCCCACTATACGCCCTCGCTCAAAGTCCGTCAACTGCACATACGGTTCACGTCCACGCTGTCGCGGCATGCTACCAGTGTTAAAGACTGCGATGGAGCTCCGTAAGCCACGGCAAACTGGCTGACACTGACGGCGGCGGTGCACAAATGCTGCGCAGCTAGCGCCATTCGACGGCCAACACCGCGGTTCCTGGTGTGTCCGCTGTGCCGTGCGTGTGATCATTGCTTGTACAGCCCTCTCGCAGTGTCCGGAGCAAGTATGGTGGGTCTGACACACCGGTGTCAATGTGTTCTTTTTTCCATTGTCAGGAGTGTATTTCAATTTAATATATTTCAATTAATATATTTCAATTTAATATATTTCAACTTTGAGTCTAGGGGTACGCAGTTGAGGGCCACCACCCTCACATCCTTTCATCATTTTGTCATTTTATTTGACAGCCCACAGTTGGAGGCTCGTCCAGGATTTGTGCCCTGCAAAGTGGTAAGTCCTTTGCTCTCTGTAATCTAGTGCTAAGGGAAGTGTAAAAACCTTTGCAAACCCAGTAGAGATTTCTGTAGAGTGAAACTCTCAGAAAACACAGTGAGAGATCGTTTTTTCTCAGCAACTAGGTTTCTGGAAATTGTGAAATTACGCAGTAATTTTCATAAATAACACATGGTATCGATAGAGGTCCTAATCTATCACGTTAAAGGCAATTTGTGTGGGGGCTCAGAGTCTAAATAAGTTGAGTGCAGGGAACAGTAGCGGTTAGCGCGTTTAATGTACGGCGGTATCCGAGACGGTTGGAACACGCGGTAACCGGCAGCAGCCACAACTACATCAGGCAATTTCGCCTTTGGTGGACGCAGATCAACAATACGACGGCAGCAACTTCAAGTACTCCAGGGCGGTCTTCAATGTCAACTTCCACTACAACCGACGGCTTCACCATTGCAGAGGGAACCATTTCAGATCAGATAAGTGCATGCGCAAATAGTGAGAATGTGTGACTGCAGTTCAAGCTCCACTTATAGATCTCGCGAATGTAAAACAGTCACCTAGTATGTGTAATTCTGAAAACTTAAGTGAGCCAGTTAGTCCGAAATCAGAGCGCGAAAGTATAACTAGTAGGAATTCAGGCAAGGAGAATGAATGTGGGGGAAATATGTCTCAGCTAATGTAAATGATCCAGGGAAGGGCAAGTAATATCAGTGCAGTTCGAACAGATATGGGTACATTGCGAACAGGTATGGGCACCTTGAAAACAGTTACTCATACAATTACGGCTGATATTGGTACAATGCGAACTGAAATAGGTTCCGCTGTGAAAGAGGAAGTTGAAAACAATATGGGTAACCTCAAAAAAGCCTTGATAAAGCAACTGATGATAAAATGTGTCCGAGTGGATACGGGGAAAATTACAGACGAAGTTGTAATAGTAAAATCTAAAATCGAATCAGTGGAAAAAGATATCGGGGAAAAAATGTATAAGATACAGACGGAACTTGGGCGCAAGGTAAGCGACTGTATAAAAGGGCAAAATTCTCATAAAAACGATGTAAATTTCACTCTTAGTGACGTTGCCAATCGTGTAGGTGAGGGGGGGGGGGGGGGGAGGAGGAGGGAGGTATTTAAAAAACAAATGCAACAGATAAAAAGTGATTTAAATTCGTTAGCCTCCCAGCAGGCGAAGGTGGTTATAAATATCCCTTGGGCAAATACCGGATCTGTGAAATGATACACAGATGACAGGAGATACAACCCAGTAAGTTTCTTGGCTGCGTGTAGGGACGGTTTTGTTCACGGCATGTTGGACGAAGCCAAAATAAAATACGTTAAACGGCATTTGTAGGGAGACCCACATTCTTGGGCAAATGTTAGATGTAGTTTGTGTAAATTGTACAAAGAGTTCGAAAAGTGGTTTGTCAATAAATTTTGGAGCAAGGCAAAACAGACGCGGATCCAAAATGAATTCTTAAACGGGCCAAGTTACAGGTACGGTAATAGGACGATAAGAGATTTTTGCAAGCGTGAACTTTGCAAGCGTATGCATGTGAAAAATCCGTTGGGGGTTTTAACGAAAATCACCACATTAAAAAGGCGATTACCAGAAAATTTGCAGTGGGATCTTGTCCATAGTCCATGTGATTCCGTGGACGAATTTCTACAATCTTTAGAAAAATTAGAGAAGGCTTTGAAGTTCAGACCTCAGAGCAAACCGGGTGGTAGTTATCAAAATGGGATCCAAATAATCACTATCAAAATAATAATCGTGAGAGAAATCAAAGGAATCCTCAGTGAGATAGTAGCTGGAATGAATAGAATGGTCTGAGAACAAACAGGAGTGAAAATTTCCGTGAACGAGATCCAAGTAAAGAACGCAGATCTGACGGGGAAATCGCGCGAAGTGCAATCCCGTAACAAACGGTCGGGAAACTGAGGTTCGCCACATCTCAGGCCCGGGGATGGCGATCTGAACACGCAATGAAAAGGACCGGAGTTAACGGTAATGATAGAAATGATAGGTTTGGAGAAAGGCAACAAATATGTAATATGGAGTATGTTAAAGAGAAAGGCTATATAGGTGGCTCTTTCAAGAAAAGCAGGCGCGAACGGCGGATGCATAGATTTTTGAGAGATTTAAGTAATGGGAATAAATTTGCGGGTAATGATGTAAGTAATGAATGAGTATATGAATGGTGATGAATGGAAGGATTCAGTGGTTCAAAAAGACGTTAAAAAGGAGATGAATTTTGTGAAAGCAAATTGTGTGGAGAGTTCTGGAGAGGTATTAGCAAACAGTAGCAACTGCAGGAAATGGTTCAAATGGCTCTGAGTACTATGGGACTTAACGTCTAAGGTCATCAGTCCCCTAGAACTTATAACTAATTAAACCTAGCTAACCTAAGGACATCACACACATCCATGCCCAAGGCAGGATGCCAACCTGCGCCCGGAGCGGTCGCGCGGTTCCAGACTGTAGCGCCTAGAACCGCTCGACCACCCTGGCTGGCGACTGCAGTAAGGAAGATGATGTAGTAGAAAGTATTTGTGAGTCGGCGGAAAGTGTCTATGTTAGTGAAGGCGGCGTAGCTTTTGTCTCTCCAACTGCAAATGAGGATGATTGTGTTTCGGCGGAAAGCGTCGATGTTACTAAGGGAGGCTTAGCGTTGGCGCCGCCAGCAGTTGAAGTTAAAAATGTATCGGAGGTAGATCATTTCTGTTTAAAGGAACAGAGTAATGGTAATTTATGTAATGATGTAAAAGCTACTGGTATTGATACTTCGGAGGAATGAATTTACGCTTTTCTAGTCACAAATGAAGGCGAAACGAAACTTATTGAAGAATGTGTGGATTTAAAACGTTTGTCAGAGTGTGAATGTGAGAATGTATGTAAAGTATAATCGGGAGATAATCGGGATGAAAAGTGTAGAAGCGTGTGCGCGCGTGTGCGCGCGTGTGCGCGCGTGTGCGCGCGTGTGCGCGCGTGTGCGCGCGTGTGCGCGCGTGTGCGCGCGTGTGCGCGCGTGTGCGCGCGTGTGCGCGCGTGTGCGCGCGTGTGCGCGCGTGTGCGCGCGTGTGCGCGCGTGTGCGCGCGTGTGCGCGCGTGTGCGCGCGTGTGTGCGCGCGTGTGCGCGTGTGTGCGCGCGTGTGCGCGTGTGCGCGCGTGCGCGCGTGTGCGCGTGTGCGCGTGTGCGCGTGTGCGCGTGTGCGCGTGTGCGCGTGTGCGCGTGTGCGCGTGTGCGCGTGTGCGCGTGTGCGCGTGTGCGCGTGTGCGCGTGTGCGCGTGTGCGCGTGTGCGTGTGTGCGTGCACTGATTTTTGCCCGATCACAGCGGAATGTAGCAAGTATGGAAGTCCCAAAATTGTATGGCAAGGTAGCAGCAATTTGTGTAATGTAGCGGTGGAGGATAAAATTATGTACGATTTATGTAAAGTTAATTTGTCGACGGAGGAAAGTAAGGTTTCTGAGGTGAATTTATGTAGTGATTTGAATGGTGTATCAGCAGATAAGGTTGCTGAGATGAATATTTATGGTGATGATGGCTTAGGCATCGATGTATTATTTCGGGAAGATGAAGTGTTTAACAGTGAACTGATGTGTAATTTTGTTGAAGCTGCAAGTGTCGATATTTTTGAGGGGAAAAAACAGTAAAGTTGTGCATGCTGTGGGTAGTGAATCGGCAAAAGGTGTAGAAGGACTAACAGAAAATTTAGAGGGACCGAAGTAAATAGTGTGGATGGCGATTGTTTGTGTAATGAAGTTCGTACGGATTGTTTTATGAAGGAGGAGTGTGATTTTAGTGAGACTGACTGGCGTTGGTATGGTAGAACGTTACGGTCGTTACTGCATCATATATGGAAACTAGAGTAGTTTAAAATTGCTGGAGGTTTCGAAAAGGGAGGGAATGCATTTGAGGTGAAGGAAATATTTTATGAATTATTTAGGGATGGACCTGAGATCGAGGGATGGATAGAACAGCATGTATGTAGGCTAGAATTGGAAGAGAAGGGACGAGATGCAGAAAATGATTTCTTAAGGGATAAATATTTAGAACGAAAGGAAATGGCAAATGTACAGCCAATTATGAAAATTAAAGTTGGCAAAGAAATGGTAGATGTACTTCTAGATTCAGGTAGTAATGTGTCAGCGGTGTTGGAAAGTTTTATTAACATGATCAAAAATAGGAAACTAGTAATCTTCCCAGTCACTGGCGTTCAGATTAAAACGTCAGTTGGTGGTATGAGTAACCCAATAAGACAACAAATACTTTTATCATTTAAATGTGGAGAAAATAAATTCGAGATAGAATGTTTTGTAGTGAGTGGTCTAGTAAAGGAGGTAATTTTAGGAACTGACTTCCTGTGCAAATACAATATTTCGCTTAATTGTGTAGGGAAATGCCTAGAATTTGAATTTCAGAATGAGAAAAGGCAGTTATTGTGGCACTGTACGCTGCAAAAGTGGGAAGTTTAGGCACTGAGGGTGCATGGAGGTACTGACCTCGTGAATTTAAGTAAAATATTTGATTTATTCTTTGTATAAGAGTGTGGCAAAGAATTTAATGGTCAATTTGAAGGGTACTAAAATTGTACGTTCACGCATTTTTTTGGTGCGTAGATGTAGGAACGATTGCTCAAAGTCAATTAAATAGAACTTGTGGGAATTTGAGCTTACTATGATTCAGTCATTTGTCTTGTGACTTTGTTCCTACAGTATCGTTTTCCACTGGAGGGAATCTAGCGATGATCCTGGTTGGTTTTGGGAAATGGCTTGTTGATGGGTTTCTACTTTTGGTTTTCGTTGTAGACAAATTTGTCACGATAAATAGTGGAGCTCGTAATTCAGAGGCAGACACGATTTCTGCGAGGCACTTGGTCAGAAGACTGATGTGAGTTTATCAACACTGTGCCAAAATCCGTGCGAGCGAGTGTAGTGCGACGGAAAAATTAGTGCAAGGAGGCGCCTTAGCACTGAGTGAGTGGCACAAGAAATGCTGACAAAATCGTACCTAAGTAAAAGTGCATTTAAAAAGTTATTTCTTGTCCAAAAAATTGTTTATGCATAACAGAAATGGAGGCATTTATTTAAGATGCCGTTTCATTCATAATTTGTGTTAGTTTATTTCTAAATTCATGCTGCTCCCACACCACTACAAAAATCTCGTAAACACTATTAGCCTGTCGTTTTAATCACTTTATTCTGTTCTTTGAAATTTTTTTCATATGTACTTATATGAACTGTAGGGTGCTACTTCTGAACATTCTGGCAAGCCAGAATGTTAATAACTGGAGGCGTGTGGGGTAAAGGGCGAGTTGTGGTGCCCTGAAAATATTCTAAGTTCGGAGTTAGCATGGCCACGCTGGAGCCTCTCGGCGGGTCGCGGCCCAGCAGCAACCATGTGGTGCCAAACGTTGGCTTAGCAGGAGAGGCAGCCCCAGCGTGTGGTCCAGCGGTGTGGCTGGGAATTCCATGATGACGTTGTGTCGATGAAGGAGACATACCGGAGTGACAAACATGGCGGACTTCGCGAAACATCAATGGCAGACATTTCACAGTTCATATAGAAGTTAATAGTAGCCACATGAATCATGATATCTCACAAACAAACATGTACATTACCGTTATTTGCATGACGATTCTGATGGTGTAATCAGATTTTCAATATCTTTATTAGTTTAAAGTTTAGTAGGTGATGGTAAATTACACAAGTAACACCCACCAACGAATTTCCAAAATCTAAAAAGATTCCATAGATCGATGTGTCTTTAGAAAGCTATTAGTGTTAACCTAAATTGGTATGAAATACAGGCATGTAACTAATAGTACGCGGGTTATTGGGGGTCAAAGTGGCTGATTACTATCGATCGCGTCGGGCCATAAGTACTTCGCAGTTACACGAAAAAAACGTTAGCAGCATGCTTATAAATATATTTATTCGTCTATGTCTTTGTTTATATTCGATACATACTATTCATGAAGAAATTGGTTAAATATTTACTGTGTTTTAGAAATCACAGGGACATTAGGCTACTGGCTACCTTCTGTCCTATTCCTTTGATGTATGTTTAATTTGTTTATGTATTTAATAGTGTGTGTTAGAGCGTGTTTATGGTCCAGCCGTAGGAATATTGAATTAATTTCAAGTTATTTAAATGTAAATCCAGTACTTCGAATGTGTTTCATTATGTTTGTGAATGTGCGTTATCTTGTAGACGTGGTGGGAGCACTCTAGCCAATCACAGCTCTCTTGAATGGGGAGACTGGACGGAAGTGGGAGAAGAGTACGGCACAGGACACGAAGAGTCTGGGATGGTGCAGCATGACGGACAGTGGAGCAGTTAGCGTGTGCTCGCGGAGGATAGAAAAATTTCGGAGACTCAGCAGTATTTGGCCTGTAATGCGGCAACTACGTATCCCACCCCATAGATAACGAAACCAGCCAAAACTTTTAATATTACAACTCTGAGTCGGAGCGTACGTAGGTGATGACCACCACACCATCATAATTTCTCATTTCTTAAAGGAAAGCCCGCAAACTTATTCGCAAGAACTTTCACTTGCACTTTGTAAATGAATTCTGCTGTTCTAGTTATGAAATGCAATCTTTACATGTTAAGAATTTATAATCACTGACGCCCTGTCACGCCACACCACAAGTACGTTGAATAAATTAAGTAACAGTTAAAGAAGTAGAACCATTTGGTAATTACTATTTTGCGAAATCATTTCTTAAGCCTAAGGCACTGAACATCGTGTGTCCTACGCACAGGTCCTGGTGAGTAGGCAGAGCGCATATGTTCCAGATTTATAGGGTTTCCGTGAAATCGCGGGTAGACTGTAGGTGCAGAGTGTAGGGCTCAGCGATAGTTTATCTGAACGTTATTGGCGCTATCCATCATGGGAGGATCAGGGCGCTTTCAGGAACTGCCTCATATCCAGTCTCTGTGCTTAGGATGGGGAACCACGACTCCTCATGCCACGTCAGGCATTTAAGTTCCTCGCTACTCTTAATTCCCCCTCATTCTCCTGCATACGTTTTCATTTATTGCTTTATGACATTGTAATAGCGTCAGAACTGTGCAGCTGTTTTCACGGATGGGTCCAAACAGTGGGACTCCGTTGGCTGCTGCTTTCCCTGTCTTGTCCTGAAGTTGCGTTTGTCTTACGCGTTTACTGTACTCCACGCGGAATTTTACACGATCTTGTGAGCACTGGAACAGATGAGGTGTTATGGGTGTTAAATTATTTGTCTGTTCCGATTCCGTGAGTGCTCTTCACTCTTTACGACGCTTGTACTCAGCAGATGAAGTCCAGAACATCAAGGATGCTCCCTTCAGCTACAAAGGCTGGGGAAGGCAGTGTCTCTCTGCTGGGTGCCAGGGTATAAGGGCATTGCGGGGAATGAAAGCGCAGATTATGCAGCCAAGGAGGGGTTCAGAGACCCTCATTTCGTTCAGTGTTTTTTTTTTTTTTGTGGCGTTTTAGGGTACTCAACTACTAAGGTCATTAGCGCCCAGTCACAAATGTAAGTGCACATATAATCTGGTAAAACTCAAGGGTGGGGGGACACCAGAAAGTTCTTACAAAGATGCAGATAAAATAAAGGAGTTAGGTATCTTTGGACAAGTCCGTCAAAGTAATAAAACTAAGAACACGAGCAGCTGCTCGAGCGTCATCAGCTAAAACTTCCTGTAAAGTAGATGACAGACAGGACAACACGAGATTGATTAAAACGGGAACACGACAATAAAACATGGCGCACTGTCAATGCAGGACCACAAGGGCACTGCAGGGCGGGGTCACCGGATAGCTGGTAGCGATGGCTAAACCGACAAAGCCCAATCCGCAACCTGGCCAAAAGGACCTCCTCTCGCCGAGATGGTCGGGAGGAGGTTGTCCAAGCTGTTGGGAACGGTTTTATGGCCCGAAGCTTGCATTCTTGAAGCGACGATCAAGTATCTCGCCATAATGACACAAGCCTCTTACAAACAACCCCATTAATGTCAGGCGATGGGACACAAAGGGAGGCTGGCCGAGGCAGAAGGACTGCTGCCATGGCCGCAGCATCAGCAGCCTCATTCCCAGGCACTCCTACATGGCCTGGAACCCAAATAAAGCTAACAGGAGAGCCATCATCAGCAAAAGAATGGAGGGATTGCTGGATCCGTTGCAACAAGGTGGACTGGATATGGAGCTCCAAGGCTCTGAAGAGCACTGAGTGAATCAGAGCAGAGTACATACGATGAATGGCGGTGGCGGCGGGCATACTGAACGGCCTGATGGAGAGCAAAAAGCTCGGCCGTAAAGCTGGAACATTGGTCGAGGAGCCTGTATTTAAAGGTGACGCTCCCGACGACAAAGGCACAGCCGTCACCATCGTCAGTTTTGGAGCCATCAGTGTAAATAAAAGTGTTACTGGCGAGTCGCGCACGAAGTTAGACAAATCGTGAGCAATACACTGCATCCGGAGTACCCTCCTTCGGGAGCGAGCTGAGGTCAAGATGAATGTGAACCGGAGCCTGGAGCCAAGGTGGTGTCGGGCGCTCACCCTCTCTGAAGGTGGTAGGGAGGCGACGAAAGCGACTCCAGGGGGCAGCAGGACAGACACATACAACCCATACTGACGGTCGAGAGAATCGTCGAAGGAGGACTGATAAGAGGGATGGTCGGGCATTGACAACAGCCGGCAGGCATACCGACAAAGCGGTACGTAGCGCCGGTCGATCAATGGTAATTCGGCGGCTTCAGCATAAAGACTCTCGACAGGACTAGTATAGAATGCTCCGGTCGCAAGACGTAACCCCCGATGATGGATGGAGTTGAGACGGCGAGGCTCCCATAATACAGCTTTGATCGGACTATGTACCGATATAAGTGAAGCAGGACAGGGCGATCCGCTCCCCAAGATGAACCACTAAGAACACGGAGGACATTTAGGGAACGTGTACAACGGGCAGAGACATGCGGAGACCAACAAAGTTTCCTCTCCAGTGTGAGCACTAAAAGCTTCGTTGTCTCTACAAATGGGAGAACAACGGGACCAAGATGTAAGGATGGTGGAAGGAATGCTTTATATCGCCAAAAGTTTATGCAAACCGTCTTCTCTTCAGAGAACCGGAAGCCATTAGCCACACTCCATAAGTATAGGCTGTCAAGACAACGCTGAAGGCAGCACTCCAGGAGGCAAGTTCTCTGGGCACTGCAGTAGATCGAAGTCATCGACGAAAAGAGAGCCTGAGACGTTAGGTGGAATGCAATCCATAATTGGATTGATCGCTATGCCAAAAAGGGCTACGCTCAAAACGGAGCCCTGAGGCACTCCGTTCTCCTGGAGGAAGACATCGGACAATACGGAACCCACGCGTACCCTAAACATTCGATCTGTTAAAAAGGAATCAATAAAAAGGGGCAGGCGACCACGTAGGGCCCACCTGTGCATAGTGCGGAGGATACCTCCTCTCCAACAGGTATCTTAAGCCTTCTCCAAATCGAAGAACACAGCTACCATTTGGCGCTTTCGCAAAAAAGTTGTTCATGATGAATGTCGACAAGGTCACAAGATGGTCAACAGCGTCGACGAAAGCCACATTGAACATTGGTAAGTAACTGTCGAGATACAAGAATCCAAATCAACTGAGTGTTAACCATGCGCTCCATCACCTTACATGCACAGCTTGTAAGAGAAATGGGGCGGTAACTAGAAGGAAGGTGTCTATTCTTCCCGTGTTTGGGTATGGGAACAACGACGGCCTCACGCCAACACATGGGGAACTGACCTTCGGTCCATACGCGATTGTAGGTACAAAGAAGAAAGCATTTGCCTGCTGGAGAAAGGCGTGTCAGCATCTGAACGTGAATGGCATCTGGTCCCGGAGCAGAGGACCGGTGCAGTGGACCGGTGCAGTGCAAGTGCACGTTCGAGTTCCTGCATGGTAAAGGGGGCATTATAATCTTCCAGATTCAGCGAGTGGAAAGAAGGTCGCCGAGCCTCTTCTGCCTGTTTTCTGGGAAGGAAGGCAGGGTGGTAATGGGCGGAGCTTGAAATCTCCGCGAAAAAGCGGCCGAAGGCGTTGGAGACATCCGCAGGTTCCACAAGTACCTCATTACCTCAAGTCAGGCCAGGTATCGAGGAGTGGGCCTTAATGCCCGACAGCCAGCGCAGGCCACCCCAGACGACAGAAGAGGGAGTAAAACTGTTAAAGGAGCTTGTGAAAGAGGCCCAACAAGCGTTTTTGCTGTCTTTGATGACTACGACATTGCGCTCGGAGTCGTTTGTAATCAGTACAATTCGCCAGCGTAGGATGGCGGCGAAAGATGCGTAAAGCACGTCGTCGAGCACGGATAGCGTCTCTGCAATCCTCATTCCACCAGGGGACTCAAACGCGACGTGAAGAGGTAGCACGAGGAATGGAACGTTCGGCAGCATTGATGATAACAGCCGTGAGGTATTCGACCTGACTGTCACAACTGAGAAAATCGTGGTCTGGAAAGGTCGCCAGGGAGGAGTAAAGTCCCCACTCAGCTTTCGGTATGTTCCAGCTCGAAGGACGTGGGGATGGGGTGTGGTGTAGGAGACGAACGACACAGGGGAAGTGGTCGCTCGAATAGGTGTCAGAAAGGACATACCACTCGAACCGACAGGCAAGAGTGCTAGAACAGATCGAGAGGTTCTAGTGGGAGTAGGTATGAGTAGAGTCCGAGAGGAAAGTCGGGGCGCCAGTATTGAGGCATACAAGATTGAGATGGTTGAAAAAATCCACAAAGAGGGAGCCTCTCTGACAGGATGCAGGAGAACTCCAAAGGGGATGATGGGCATTGAAGTCGCCAAACAATAAAAACCACGGAGGAAGCTAAGCCATCAGGTGCATCATGTCAGCCCAACTAACTGCAGATGACGATGGAGTGTAGACAGCACAAACAGAAAAAGTAAAGGCAGAAAGAGTAATACAGGCAGCTATTGCTTGAAGTGGGGTGCTCAATGGGATGGGATGGTAATAGACATCGTCCCAAATGAGCAACATGAGCCCACCATTAGCTGGAATACCGTCCACAGGGGTTATGTCTAGTTGCTCGGAGGTATAGTGGGTAAAAGCAATATGGTCAATTGGGCGTAACTTCGTTTCCTGGAGACCAATGACGAGCGGACAGTGCAGGCAGATGAGCAGCTGTATTTCCTCCCGATTAGTTCGAATACCTCTTATGTTCCAATGTAACAGAGCCATCGCGAATCAGAGAAAGGGGGAATGAGACGGGTGAAGAGCTGGTCACCTCGACAGCTGCGGAGGGTCAGGTTTCGAGGGAACATTGCGACAACCATTGGGAGACGGATGCTGTTCCATCGAGTCGTCGCCAGCTGCAGCCACATTTCTGGGTTGCGCAGGAGGGGCAGCATCGTCCGCTGACTGGCCAGCTGAGCGCCTGGCAGCAGAGCATCCCGGCGAAACTGAGGACGGCCGGGAGTAGCGACCGTCGGATGGAGCATCAGACGAAACGCGCCAGGGTGGAGAGGGGGATAAAGACTACTTCTTTGAGGCCTTCTTGGAAGACCTATGAGTCACAGGGATGGTGGGCTGTGGGGGCTGGACCCGAAAAAAGTCCTCACGCTCAGGGTCCTTTTTTGAACGCCGGACCTCTGAGGCCGGGGTCCGTAACGTTTCCCCGATGGACGCCTGAGAAGAGGATCGCTTCTCAGGCGGCGGCGGCGGCGGCGGCGGCGGCGGCGGCGGCGGAGGAGGAGTGGCCCCTGGGGCAGAGGGGGCAGGGGACATGAGGGAGGAGGATTTGGAAGGGAGGGATTTGGGAGGTGGAGGCATAGACCCCGGATGGGGTGAGGAGGTGGAGGGGGGACAGGATAGGGGTGAGGATTCTGCGGAAGGAGTGGACACAACCCAAGGAAATGACGTTGTCAACATCACGGGATGGAGGCAGTCATATTTCTTCCTGGCCTCAGAAGAAGCCAGACGGTCCAAGGTTTTCAATTCTTGTATCTTCTCCTCCAGACATGCAGGGCAGTCTAAAGATCTAGGCGAGTGGAGGCCAGGACAATTGACACACCGAGGTGGTGGGGTGCATGTATGTCCCTCACGAATAGTACATCCACAACCGCCTTACAGTGGCTCAGATTCACACCGTGACGACATGTGCCCTAAGGGCAAACATCGAAAGCATCGCATAGGAGGCGGGACTTAAGGTCGCACGTACCGGTAGCACATCACCTTTACCTTCTCTGGGAAAACATCTCCATCGAAGGCAAGGATAAAGGACCAAGTGTCGACGCGACGATCTTTGTGGCCGCGCTGGACTCACCAGACGAAATGCACGCCATAGCGCTCCAGGTTGGCCCTGAGCTCATCAGATTGCAGCAGGAGGTCCTGATGGAAAATAATCCCCTGCACCCTATTGAGCTCCAGATGTGGGACAATGGACACTGGAATGTCCCCTAGTCGGTCGCACGCCTGGAGCGCCGCCGACTGTGTGGCGGAGGCCGTCTTTATAAGAACGGACCCCGAACGCATTTTACTAAGAGCCTCGATTACTCTGAAGATATCCTCGATATGCTGTACAAAGAACATTGGCTTGGAGGTGGCGAACGTGCCCCCATCGGTCCGAGAACAGACTAAATAGCGGGGGAAGTATTTCCCCCAAGCCGGCTGGCCTGTCCTTCCTCCCAGGGAGTGGCCAAGGGGGGAAGGGCAGAAGTACCAGAACCAGAGACAGAGAGAGAGAGAGAGAGAGAGAGAGAGAGAGAGAGAGAGAGAGAGAACCAGAACCTTTCCTCTTAGAAGACGCGGCTGCAGAGCGACCTGATGCATGTTGACGTTTCATCTGCGAAATGTCCGCCCTGATACCACCCACTCCGACCAGGGGCTCTCCCCACGGGAGCCACCCAGCCTCAGCGAGGGTCACCTGCCAGGATGACCGTTGCCGGGAGTCCTGATGCCCCTTGGGTGACGTGGGGAGGGTGCAGCTCAGGTATCGGCAGTACGATCCCTGTGTTGTCAGGGGGCTACAACCTAGACTAGAGGGTACATGATGACCCCACCAGAAAGGGCTGGCTACCGTGCTGGATTTCGGGTGCCATGGATAGTCCATCATGATCGTAGGTGCAGATGGGGACGCACTATGTGCGTAACTTGTGCAACCCATCAGGAGTTTCGGCCCAAAGTGATTAACAGTGGGTGCAGTTACGACGCTGTTACGATGATGAGTGGCAAAGTCATAGTGCACTGAGGACCGGTGATACACCACATAAGGTGTCCTTCCCCCAAAGGCTCATACTTCTGTAGAATTTTGAAAAATGGAAGTCAAACCCCCAATGGGGACCATCACATTGAAGGCCGAAATGGTTGAGACTCCTTTTAGTTGCCTCTTACGACAGGCAGGAATACCTCGGGCCTATTCTTACCCTCGACCCGCAGGGGGATTTCGTTCAGTGTGCCGTCCCCCCGCATGCTACCGCCTCGATACTGCGATGCAGAGTCGTGCGTCGATGGGACGAAGAGTGACTCATACGCGCAGCCCCATGAGACACGGCTTCTTGCTCCACCGAGAGGACCGACCAATGTATACCGCTTGTGGCTTACAAATCACTAGACGACACTTTGTATTAGGTCGCGTTTTACTTTCAGACCAGAGAGTAGTGGCAGGTTTACTGACAGATCGGCCCTCTATTTTAAGTGACGTTCAGACGAGTGTGGTGAGATTCTTCGAGTCTTAACATGTCCAGCATTTTTCCCAAAATTTTCGAGACACGTTCTTAATGGATTACCAGAGTGACGGGCTCACATGTTCTTTTGTAAGTGGTCAGCCAGTCACACTTCACTGTGCCATTATTTTAGCTTCTCTGTCTTTCTATTTTCGTTGCAATCCCAGGTACAGCACCAGTCACCCTTTCTCCGTTCTCTTAAGACTTATGAGATTGAATAATTGTGTGGGTCAACACGACTGATGTGGGAGTGAGAGTTATTTTGTAGTTTTACTCAGTGTATGATAACATTTCTAGCCACTTTATCAACATTCAGGCTGAGGACAGCAGTTAACAACAGGAAAATGGTTTGTTACATGATATTTAAATATTTTAATTTTATGATATCTGAATACACACAAAAATTAAAACATATTAACATTTCTAAGTTTATAATAAACTTTACATATTTATGGAAGTTAAAATATTTTTCTCTAACGCCTGACAGTTATAAATTAAATTTTAATTAACAGAAATGTAAAGACCGGAGTTGAGTAGTGAGCTCTGACCATAGGCTACATATAACTACATCTTTAGTACTCACAAAATTTGTTACTCTACTTTGACAACTCGTTACAACGTTTTTACAATGGGAGTGCAGTTGATGACACCAGAGAGAGAGTGGTTTCCAGAACAGGAAACACGAAGCATACAGTCTTTGAATACCAGGAGATAGCTGGATAAAACGCTTCCTCTTTAAACTTACACTCTGTACATGATCACAGGAGTGTAAAATAACCACATGAAAAGATCTCACCTTTCTAACAGCCACAGTTGAGAAATATTAGAAGGCTGAGAGCACCTGTGTTCCAGTAAGTCCCTTATAATGCAGTTATTCGCGATGTTCTAAGCCAACCCATAGGAAATTCCACAGTGATTGACAAAGTAGCTACTTTCCACCTCTGTTGCATTCTTAACGTTTCCATTTAGCTTTCAGATTCGTTTTGCCTTCACCATTGCTATTTGCTTGAGGAAAGGCGTTTTATTGTTCTCTTCACCTCACTGAAAGAAGCATATATAATGTGTATAGTGGCAATAATGGTAACAGTTGCACTATCAAGTGGAAGACATACGTGACTATAAGACGAACTAGTGGTGCATCAGACCCAAACGACAATTTCATTCATACATAAGTTTTAATGTGAGATGTCAACTTCTTTTTAATGTAACTAAGTCCTTCTGTACATTAATACTGGGCGCATCCATGGAATCTGTACACTTCAATATTTAATGTTATTTGGAAAGATGCCAATTTTCCCAAAATGGGCGAGACCAATTGAATGAAGTTATAGCTTTTCATTCTAAGAGTAATATCCAGTTATGTGCCTCAGTCGTTTCACTAATCCTGGCTTTTCAAAAATTTGAGGCAAATGTTATCTACTGAACTTCTCGAAACACTAATCGCAGGAGCTTTTAATGACCCAGCTGGTGATTTTGTCAACAACTTACTTTCAGTTTAGAAGTCGATATATTATAAGATGCACATTGTGTATTCGCAAGTAAGATAGGTACTACTGCTGTTTCTTTTGCAGTAACGTATCTTCCGATGACGCCCTTCTCAGAAATCCAGATATTCGTAAGACTAGCCTCAGAAGACCAACGCCCACACCTACAACCGCAGTGAGACCGACGAAGACGACGGCCAGAACATCCAGTAGCAGCAGTTGGTACCACTGCAGATCGACGGCAGCTGTGCGCAGGTGCCTGGCTCCCTTGTGCCGGATGACGTACTCTGACCAGTACACGACAGCTTCCCGGGGACTCATGGGCCTGTCCTTGTACACCTCTGACAGCTCCACAGCCCTCTGCTTGTACCTGTTAAAAGGAACATTTTCAGTGTGTTAGTTAAGCTTCGTTGCATACGTGTAGATATAACGACTGGATGATCTCTAATATAGGTTAACTGATACATTCATGAAAGAGGTGCTACGCTGTTACCATTCTGTACTGTTAAGATACAATCGAGTGCAGTACATTCGCACACATGTTATTGACTCCATGAATGTGACTCTCAGAACTCAGTGCATTGTAATAACAGCTGATGTCCCACAGAAATAAGAGCAACATAAGGTGTGGTTAAAGGAAACTTAACAGGATCTCACGTTCTCAACAGTAAACGATGTATCCAATCGTATAAGCAGAATTATAACATAGTTCACTGAAAATATGTACTGAAAAGTATCGTCTTAGCAGGAAGAAAGACTGACAGAATGTCAATTTAGTAATCATTACAAGTCTGTAAATGTGGATGAATACAGGAATACCTATTACGAAGAGAGAGAAACTCATAGTATACGATTAAAAGATTAATGGTGAACATCTTGAGCACATCACATCACAATTATTTAGGATTACTACAAGGCAGTCATATGAAACGGTATGCTTGCATAAAATTAGTTTTAGGTTGGTTGGGAGTTAAGGGACTAAACACCGAGATCATTACTCCTAAATTCAGGGTTAGGATTAGTGAAGTCTGAAGTATCTGTTCTGAAGAAAGTACGTAGAAGCAGTTAGCCTGAGGCACTGAAGGCAGTACTGGTGCCAGATCTGAGGAAGTTTCAGACCAGTACGTAGGTCAGGAGACAAGGGATTCTCCGAGATCTTACCCAATGGCGAGGAAAGCCCCACCCTGAAATCGAATCCCACCAGCCAAACGAAGGGTGAAGACAGTTACTGAGTAAAGAATACTGCCTAGTCGGCAGACTCATAACAGTAAAAGAGAGAAGGCTAAAAAATTTAATCAATATCAGCTGGACTGTCGATAATAGAAACTAAAGTAGAGAAATAGGTAAGACAGCAAGTTGGTATCCCTGGGGCTCTGCACGTAATGAGTTGCCCATCTGCAGCCATCCCACTCCTGCCTCAGTGCATTCATGGTGTTAGAAAGCACTGACTTATCAGAGTGTTGCCTCTAACACAGAATAGAGTGCGACAGAACAGGTGACAAACCTGATATAAAATCAATTAAAAAATAGTAAGAGAAGGCTGAAAGAGTGAGCTGTTCAGGGAGATAGGGCCAGGCGTCCCCCAGAACCTGCTGCAGCTGGAGAGGCTTTAACCCTAACCACACCATCCCTGCCCCAAATATAGCTTAAAACCTTACATACGAAAATAAAAACCTACTTTCACACAGAAAATGGAGGACCAGTTCAACTGTCCATGAATGGTCTGCTAATATTATAGGCAAAAAATCAGGAAGGTCATTCTTAGAATGGAGGGCTAGAAGGGACACTTCAGAAGGACATGAGCAATTGTCTGCAAGGCTCCAGAACTACAACTTGGGGATGCCTCGTTACGCAAAATGAAACTATGGGCTACCGTGATACAACCACTGTTGAGGCAACTTAGGATGATAGATCAGAAATATAAGGAATTTCACCATGCAGCAGTTGTCTTTAACAGTGCAAAGTTTATTAGATGGGACAGCACAAGAGTTCTTATTTATGTGCGCAGATGTGCAACTCGTATGAGTACAGATAATGGGCGAGGGGGAGGAGGGGGGGGGGAGCGGGTAGTCATCGCTCTTTTAGCCAAACTGCGTCCATTTCGTTCCCTGCAATACCAACATACTTGGGACCTAGAGAAAGACAAACGAGCAGTCTGTATGAATGAGTTCAGTGAGAAGGCCACACGAGTAACATCTGACAACGGCCTGGAGACTGCTCATTGAGTCAGTACATATTCAAACGCAGTCATGGGAGGCCCATTTGATAAGAGGAAGTCTCATAACAGACATTTCATCCGCTGTAAAATCCCTTTATCTTTCTGGTAACGAATGGTGTTCCTGCCCAGCAGGGGACACAGAAGCGTATCCCGTCTTATCGACTGTTTAAGAGCCGTCAGTGTAGAAGATGGTAGCACCGTTAAATTCCTGAAGAACTAAACCTAACAGACACCGTAAGGTCAGTGGAGAGGGGAGGGACGATAGAGTTCAAGTCCTTGTGATTTCGGTCCTAATTCGTGGCTTGAGTTTCAATCAAGGGAAGGTGGCAGAGTGTACAAGAAAACAGGGGAAGTAGGGAAGTGCACTCCAGCGAAGAGAGACGATGGTCCTGGCAGAACACTGCGAGATGTTGCTGTACAACTGGTAATCTCACCCAAAGGCAGGTATCAGCAAGAAAAAAGAATGGGATACGTTGGATGATCAGAGAACTGGCGGATCGCGATTGCATAGGAGACCAAGAGTTGGTACTGTCTGAATCGAGGAAGAGACGTCTCCTCTTCAGTAAGGAGACTGTATGAGACTTATCCGAAAGGCGCCAGTGACCAGACAATGATATTTTGGGCCTAACGACTTTGAAGCCGAAGGTGCTACAGAGCCATAAACCTGGCGATCGTAGTCTAGTTTTGATGTGACCAGATCCCAGTAAATATGGAAAGAGTAGCACAATATGCACTCCATTTAGTTGTGATCTAGGATCCAGGTTGCATTAAGCTACCGCATGCAACTGCTCTGACGAATATGAGGAGCGAAGTCAGCTTTTTTAACAAGACGGAAGTCCAAGAAACGGGACTGTGCAAGAAACGGGACTGTGCAACCACTTCCAAGCACTGGGTACCCAAGTAGAGTTTTGGGTCAGGATGGAACGTGGTGCGACTACAGACATGCACGATCTGCGTTTGTGCAGGAGAGAATTCATGGTAGTAGGTCCGCACAGAGACCTGTCGGTTTGAACCTTGGAGCCGGCGTTCAGCTGAGGCTATTGAGTGGGAGCTGCACCAATTACAAAAGTCGACATCCAGCCCATGGGTGACTCAGTGGCCCGACGGAGACCAATAGCCCGTTGATGGCGATGGGGAAGAGCGAGACATTCAGCATGGAGCCGTGTCTGACACTTCTTTTGGGCCAGAACAACGGGTGGGATAAAGACTGGCGAATAGAAATTGGTGTGGAGCCTCGAAAGCTCCAGTCACTGTAGGGAGGTAAATTGTAATTGTGCCAAACTGTGTCCTGTTCCGTGCGCAGGAAAAATACTACAATCAGGTTCTGGAAATTTGAGAAAGGCTGTCCAATTCTTGTTTCCAATCTGACCAGATGGTCGCTTGTGGATCATTCCTTCTGGAAGCCACTCTGATAGCGGGAAAAAAGTTCTCGCCACTCGGGAACCCTGAATGGTCTGTGGGCACAGATTCTTTCAAGTAGTTTTCAAACCATGGTGGTAAGGCTAATTGGTTGGCAGATGTCGATAGATGTTGGGCTTTTGCCTTGCTCCATGAGTGGGTGTGATGATACCATCACGTCATTCCAAAGACACACAGAATATAAGTAGCCACATTCAGCTCTTTGATCGTATGATTATGAATTTAATCAGGATCTGGGGTCTGCAATGTGCCGAAGAGTAACTGTTTATAAACCAACTCTTAGACGCAGACAGATAAAAAACTGAATTATGACCATCCACTAAGATCAGCGGTCTGTACTTCATGTAGTATTCCAATAAAATTTAAAGAACTTTGCCAGTCTTGACCTTGTGGCAAACACTATTACCATTCCTTTTAGCTGAGACAGTACATTAATTTTACGTAACAAAAAGCTAACGGAGTAACAGTCTGACAAAATGTAGGAGAAAAATCTCAGTTTTGCTATAGGCTTTAGCACTATACCAGCACTATTCATATCTGTGACACTTTAAGCGTGTACGTTGCTAGTTTAACTAGAGTTTCCATTCTCCATTGCAAATTATTTACGCAATGACCATATTCTATAACGTCAAATATTTATGGTATTTGAAAACATTCCTCAAAAGCCATACAAAAATTACGATATCGCAAACTGTAGCACTTCCTAAACAAATACTACACGAATACCAGTAACTTCTAATATGGGCGAAAAATGTTCAGTGTATTCTATATTTAAAAGCAAGCAAATTTCCATGAAGCGTCAGATTCCATATCGCTACGTTTTTGTAACTTTTTGGAAAATTACGAGCGTTTATCCTCTTGTTTCAAGCATAGTATCTGTAGTAAACAATATTCAGTTATCGATTAGTCAGCAACGTAGTATCAACTCATTAATTCTAACTCCATACTCATAAGAAAAATGAAGTACCCGTTTGCGTTTTCTCTCTCTTGGTATGTCTGCTTTTAAATTTATAAAATGAACTCGTTGCGATTATGCCAACGATAACTGAGAATCTGATTATTTGTGCATAGAAGTATATGTTTTTCGATATGTGATTATCTTTGATTTCTAATTTTTTGCTATTTGTCTTAAGATTACGGCTGAAAGTGAGCTAAACCGTGAGTACTGAAGTATTTCGCAAATATATTCTTTTTTCTTTCTTTCTCATTTCTTTTAGATTTTTGGAAATGGGGCTGTTGAAATCTCTTTACTTGGAGAGAAAAATTACGAGTCTAGATTTTTTTTTTTTTTTTTTTTTTTTTTTTTAGAAAGTCCACATCAAATGTGGTTTACTTCAGAGACTAACCAAGGACACACCGTGCGATCTCTGCTTTCACGTGCCCGTGTTTTCCCAAACCTGTTATTCAGTTGGCCTAAAATCGTTGATGTGGACACCCACCGCATCTTTTCTGTGAGTGGATGCTAACAGTAATAGTCACGCGGTTGATGGTTCTGTTAGATACAGACGCGGTTGATGCTTCTGTTAGATACAGTATTACTCAACTTACGTGTCTGCATCTTGTTTGCTAGTGGGCTAATATTGCGGTATCACGAAGTCAACAAGTTCCAGGATAACTTATCTAGTGCCTGCCTATTGACTTCAGCACAATGAGTCTTCTGTCGAGCTCACGGCTACTATACATCATTACAACCTCAGCACAACGATTGGCTTTCAACCTCACAGCTACCATATACAACACTCACCAAAAAATTGGAACAGCTCTTCCTACGCGAGTATTCACAACAGGATATTAACTTAAGAACTGGAACAGAATCGGAAATCCAGACAGACACTAAATACCTATCACTCAAACTTTCAACACCACTACAAGCGATTTTTGATAATATCACTCATATTCTAAATATTTTAGATTCAGATCGAATAACTATGCCCTGACAGCTTTCCGAAGCTGCACAAGATCGATCTCGATCTCGATATCTCTCTCTCTCTCATGAACTTCCTCCTTCCTCACACAAGTTATCCTACGGAATAACGGAAAAACTTCACCAAATTCCAGAGTTGTGGTGACTGAACCCTGAATATTACCATTAAGTTAACGCCTAGGTGAGCTTCCCTGAACAATACCATTACTACCAGACACGGTTCAGAGCGACATATTCACAGAAATCTGTACTCGTCTGTGCAGAACTGCACTACTCTGGCTGTCATAAAACTATACAGGAACCATTAACAAAAATAAATGAACGGCGTTAGACCACTTAATTACTGAATTCAGCCGCTGCGATTTGTAATAGCGGTCCGCTCAAGCTGCCCTCGTTGTGTCTTTGCCTTTCACAGAATGCTTGTGCAAGCGTCTCTGGTTCCACCAGACACGGCAGCTTCTCGTTTTCTCCACAACGTATCTTTCACAACAATAATATAGTTATTTCTTAAATATTTCTTATTGAACAAAAGTGTGACAAGTATGTTTTGCTACAGTCTCCCTGTCGTTCAACACTGTTTCTCCAGCGCTTGGTCGTGGGTCGTGTGTGCAGATACCTGTCACCGCCTGCTACACCTCATCACCGGAAATTTATTTCCTCCAATCGCCTCTGAGTGGTCCGAAGATGTGGTAATCATTTTGTTTGCGAGGTTTGGTGAGTATAGGTGGCAGAATATCGAAGTGCAAGTTATCGATGAATAATACGATAAATATTTGTTCGGTTGTGTGGTCTGGGTTCTCTGTCGAGGATGGGGGATGTGCACAGCAGCAGAGGCGGGTCTGTGTGATAACCCAATACTACTTCGTTGCTTCTTTACTAATGTATACAGTTATTCCATAATGTAACTGGTCAGAAGATGCCGTGGACAGGAATGAGAAGGAACGTGAGTGTCTAGTAATTCCATCCGGCTAGTATAGTCAGTCAAGACAATTTTCTTCTTCACATAATGTTTGGCGCTGTAGCGGCCAGGTAACGGTCGGAGAGGCTGACTGGCGAGCTGCTTGCAAAGTGGAGCGTTGACATAGCGCGCTGACTGATACGGTGGAGACGCCGTACGGGGCCCGGCTGCGGCGTGGAGCAGTTAGCGGGTGTGTAACACTGTATATACACCCCAACATAACAAATAGTCTTTTCACAGGAAAAGTCACGTATAACACTATTATACTATTACTTGGCACACAAAACGGATTATAACACACTGTTGCAGAAACAATGAAACAAAGACGCAAAATCCCCAAGATTTTACAGAAGCTCGAAATTTAGCGCGGACTTCAATGCTAGATGCTTCTAACAGTTTCCACAGAGGAACTGTCTCGAAACCTGACAGAAAATCCTGAGAGATTCTGATCGTATGTGAAGTATGTTAGCGGCAAGAAACAATGCCTTCTCTGTGCGATAGCAATGGAGATACTATCGAAGACAGTGCTGCCAAAGCAAAGTTACTAAACACAGCCTTCCGAAATGCCTTCCCAAAAGAAGACTAAGTAAATATTCCAGAGTTCCAATCGAGAACAGCTGCCAACATGAGTAAGGTAGAAGTAAATATCCTCCGAGTGGTGAAGCAACATAAGTCACTTAATAAAAGCGTCTTCTGGTCCAGACTGTATACCAATTAGGTTCCTTTCGAAGTATGCTGATGCATTAGCTCCATACTTATCATAGACAACAGTTCGCTCGATGAAAGATCCGTACCCAAAGACTGGAAAGTTGCACAGGTCACACTAATATTCAAGAAAGGTAGTAGGAGTAATCCACTAAATTACAGGCCCATATCGTTAACGTCGATATGCAGCAGGATTTAGGAACATATAGTGTGTTCGAACATTATGAATTACCTCCAAGAGAACGGACACACAGTCAACATGGGTTTAGAAACATCGTTCCTGCGAAACAACTAGCTCTTTATTCACGTGAAGTTTTGAGTGCTATCGACAAGGGATTTCGGACCGTTTCCGTATTTCTGGATTTCCAGAAGGCTTTTGACACTGTACCACACAAACGGCTCGTAGTGAAATTGCGTGATTATGGAATATCGTTTCATTTATGTGACTGGACTTGTGATTTCCTGTCAGAGAGGTCACAGTTCGTAGTAATTGACGGAAAGTCATCGAGTAAAACATAAGTGATTTCTGGCGTTCCCCAAGGTAGTGTTATAGACCCTTTGCTGTTCCTTACCTGTATAAACAATTTGGGAAACAATCTGAGCAGCCGTCTTCGGTTGTTTGCAGATGACGCTGTCGTTTATCAACCAATAAAGTCATCAGAAGATCAAAACACACAGCAAAACGATTTAGAAGAGATACCTGAATGGTGCGAAAAGTGGCAGTTGACCCTAAATAATGAAAAGTGTGAGGTCATTCACATGAGTGCTAATAGGAATTTGTTAAATTTCGGTACACGATAAATCAGTCTAATCTAAAAGCCGTAAATTCAACAAAATACCTAGATATTACAATTACCAACAACTTAAATTTAAAGAACACATAGAAAATGTTGTGGGGAAGGCTAACCAAAGATGTGTTTTATTGGCAGGACACTTAGAAAATGTAACAGACCTACTAAGGAGACTGCCTACAATACGCTTGTCCGTCCTCTTTTAGCATACTGCTGCGCGGTGTGGGATCCTTACCAGATAGGACTGACTGAGTACATCGAAAACGTTCATAGAAAGGCAGCACGTTTTGTATTATCGCGAAATATGGGAGAGAGTGTCGCAGAAATGATACAGGATTTGGGCTGGAAATCATTAAAAGAAAGGCGTTTTTCGTTGCGATGGAATCTTTTCACGAAATTCCAATCACCAACTTTCTCCTCGGAATGCGAAAATGTTTTGTTGACACCCACATACATAGGGAGGAACGATCGCCACCATAAAATAAGGGAAATCAGAGTTCCTACGGGAAGATGTGTGTTCAATCTTTCCGCACGCTATAAGACATTGGAATATTACAGAATTATGAACGTGGTTCGATGAACCTTCTGCCAGGCACTTAAATGTGATTTGCAGAGTATCCATGTAGATATAGATTTATTTGTTGATTTCCTCTTTGTTCGGTACATATTGTGTATTACCCGTCTTTCCCTATAGCTTACCCGTTATTTCCTCATGATTTCGACTATCTTGCACCATTTTACGTTGTCAAACGCTAATTCCAAGTCGACAAATGCTATGTACGTGTCTTGTTCTTCAGTCTTGCTTACACTATCAAGCTCAACGTCATAATTGCCTCTCTGGTGCCTTTACCTTTCCTAAAGCCAAACTGATCGTTACCTAACACATCCTCAATTTTCTTTTCCATTCTTCTGTGCATTATTCTTGTCAGCAGGGCTTGGATGCATGAGCTGTAAAGCTGATTGTGCGATAGTTCTCGCACATTTCGACTCTTGCTATCTTCCGACTTGCTTGTATGATCTTCCGAAAGTCTGATGGTATATCACCGGTCTCATATGTTCTACACAGCAGTGTGTATAGTTTTGTTCTCTCTTACACAATGATTTTAGACTGATTGATTGGCAGAGGGGTTACAGGACCAAACGGCGAGGTCATCAGTCCCGCGATTCCAAAGTTAGTCACAAAAAAAAGAGGGTCCGCTAGAAGTGGACAGATCTAGACAGGGGAGTCAAATTATCAAAATAATCATTAAACACACACAGTAAAGGCATAAAATGTGAGCCCAAATCCAAAAACCGGGAAAAATGTAGGCGGTCATGAGGTCACAGACCAAGAAGACTAAAAAGTCCCAACCACAACCAACCTGTCCCTGCTCCGAGACTAAAGTAGAACCTTGTATATGGAAATAAAAACCACTTTCACTGAGGAAACTGAGGACCAGTTCAACCATCCGTGGATCATTTGCTAATATTAAATTTAAGGAATCGGGAGGACTATACTTAACACGAAGGACCGAAAGATCAGTCCTAATCCATGGTCTCAGCACCATCCAAGGGGGGGGGGGGGGTTGGGAGGAAAGACAAGGAGGTGCAGTCCAGTGAGGGGAGATGGAGATGCTGACAGGGGGAAGTGAGATGCATGACAAGCGGCAAACCCACATGTGGGCGAGTGTTAGGAGGGAAAAGTCCCTCATTGGCGAAGAGAAACGGGACTGTGCTACAACATTGAGAAGCTGGTTGCCTAAATAAAGTTCTGGATCATGGTGTACTGTGGGTCAACGACAAAAATTCATAACCCACGTTTTGGAGGGGGAAAACTGGAAGCCATGGGCGGTGGCGCACGCAGAGGCCCATAGGATGGCGCCTTGGAGCTGGCACTCAGCAGATGATACCATCTGGGAGCTGCACCAGATGCGAAAATTGTCAACGTACAATGCCAGGATAACAGCAGGCCCAACAGAGGTCACAAGCCCACTGATGGCAATGAGGAAGGGTATGACACTTAGCACAGAGCCCTGTGAGATACCATTCTCCTGAATCTGAGGGAGCGCTGAGTGAAGTGCCACATTGAACCTGGAAGAGCCAGTGAGATAAACACTCACAGATAAAAATCAGACTGGGACCATGGAAGCCCCAGTCATGGAGGGTAACTAAAATGTGATGGGGCCAAGCCATGTCATACACCTTATGTAGATTGAAGAAGACTGAAGGTGCCAGCAGTGAGTAAAAGCCTTTCAGGTGGCTGATTCCTATCAGAGTAAACGGTCATTTGGATGATGATGCTTGGTTTGTGGGGCGGCGCTCAATTGCGCGGTCATCAGCGCCCGTACAAATTCCCAAACTTTGCTCAGTCCAATCTCGTCACTTTCATGAATGGTCAGCTGGAGATAGCCTTGCCCGGAAGCCACAGTGATATGGGGACAAAAGGCCATGAGATTAGAGCACCAAACGTAATCTGAAGCTGATCATCCTTTCGAGCAGTTTACGAAGTACATTAGTCAGGCTAATTGGGTGGTAGCTGTCTAGAGACGTTTGGTTTTACCTGGGCCTAAGGATGGGCATAACTATACTGTCTTGCCATTGTGACAAAAGCACATGTGAGGCAAATGTGGTTGAAAACTGAGGAGCTGTTGCCTCTGGGGAACGTCCAAGTGTTGAATCATCTGGTTGTAGATGGAATGTGGGCCTGGGACCGTGTCTCATGAAGAGCTAAGAGCCTGCATAAATTCCAATTCAGTGAGGGATGCATTACAAGGCTCAACATTGTGTGGGATGAAACAGTGAGAGGTTTGTTCAACCCTGCATTTCTGCCAGAGTAAGGTACTAGGGTACGAAGAGGACGATGATGACGTGGCAAAGTATGTCGCGAGGTGTTCAGTGCACAGAGGACCTTGGAGGTTCAGACCCTGGGCAGTTTACTGTCGCTGTCGGCCCAGAAGGCAATGGAGCATGGACCAAACCTGCGATTAAGAGGCATACGTCCTCAGGGAGGAAACATAGCGCTCCCAGCATTCCTTTTTACTCCACTTAAGGTAAAGATCCTTAGCAGGAGACATAAGTGAAGATGTTGGTCTGTGAAGTGTGTCGCTTAAATCGCTGCAGCGCCCATTGGCGGTCCTGGCCAGTGACGGTGCCATCCTTGTTCCACCACAGTACCAGTCGACGACGAAGGGGACCTGCGGATAGGGGGACAGCAGTACCAGCAGCATGAAGAGTAGTGGCAGAGGTGCCTTGCACAACTATATCAATGGAATTCGAGAGGGAGGTGTCAAAGTTCACAGCAGACGTATATAAAGGCCAATTGGCCTTGTGGAATGCCCAACGTGGGGGCCTGTCTGCCTGGTGGCAGGAGGGGAATGATAGAATCACTGGGAAGTGGTCACTGTCACACCATTGGATGACCAGGGAAGTCACAAGGGCAGGGGAGGAGATCGTGAGATCGATAGCAGAGAAGGTGCCATAAATAGCACTGAAGTGGGTAGGGAAACCACCATTGAGGGGAGAAAAATCGAGGTCCATGATAAGTTCGTGAAGTATGATACGACTACCCATTGAAGTAATACTCTCCCACAGTGAATTGTGGGCACTGAAGTCCCCAAGGAGGAGAAATGGGGCAGGAGTTGCTGGATTAAGGTAGACAGTGCAACGTAAGGAAGTGGCCTACCTGGAGGGAGGTAGGCTTTGCAAATTGTGATTGCCAGAGTCGTGTGCACTCTAATTAATGTCACTTCGAAGTTGGTACATAGGGGTCTCCAGTCACTAATGACATCTGAGTAAATCGAAGTGCAGACCCCACCAGATGCTAACCTGGAATCAGCACGGTTCCTACAGAATGACTGATTACCACGAAAGGCTGGAGAGTGGCCATCATGGAAATGAGTTTCTTGAAGAACAAGACAGAATGTGGAATAGAAGGAGACAAGACGTTGCATTTCTGGTAGGTGACTATAGTATTCGTTGAAATTCCACTGGATGATCGTGTGGCTAAAGTCCAAGGTAGACATGAAGCTAAAGAGGAGGTCAGGTTACTTTGTCACTAGTCGTCACTGACAAGGATGAAGGGACATCCATAAATAAGATATCAGAAGGCACCTCCAGGGCCACTGGGAGCGCCTTGTGTTGAGTTTTATTCATCATCATGAGGTGGAAGAGGGCAGGGCACAGGGGGACTACAGGCTTCAGCAAGATCTGGAACCGAAAGAGGGTCAGCGACCTTGGGGCACACAGATGGTGTGCCTCGTGGGCGAGTGGTGGTAAGAGTATTCTGGTCAGAAGACGCCGGGGAGAGGGGTCCCTGGAGGGAGCCCAATCACCAGCAGATGAAGGGGCACTATTCGGCTGGGGAGAGGGGAGCTCCCTAACGAGAGGTTGTGGGAGCTGCAGGTGAGGGAGATGGGGATGGGGCTGGGATAAGGACGAGGGCAGAGGAGGAAATGAACCAACAGAGGCAAAAGTTGAAGATAGTGACACTGGATGGAGTCTCTCTCACTTTTGGCGGGCCTCAGGTTAAGGCAGGCGATCCAGGGACTTATTCCTAGATCATCTTTTCTCTCTCGTAAGCCGGGCAATATGGGGAGCAAGGGAAGTGGCAGTCAGCACAATTGACACACACAGGTGCTGGAACACAGGAGCTTCCTTCATGGAGTCACGGTCACCATACGAAGGGTTCGCCATACTGTGGGAAGACATATGCTCAAAACTCTTTTTCTACGTCAACCAAAAAATTTGGTTTAACATGGATCTATGTTGAACATTCATTGCAAGCAATATTCCTCTTCACAAACTTACGTACACTATCCTCAAAGGCTTCCTGCGCAAATATTGCTTAAATCGAAATATACCAGTTGAATCAACATTGCGTGAAAATTACACACCGGCAATTTACGTGAATGCTGTGGAAGAAACCCGCAATGAACTCAAGGACAGCATTATCTGGATTTCAGATGACGAGACTACAGACACATTGCAAATTTAATTGTTGGTGCTTTAAAAGAAGAGCCTCCTTCCTATTTTTCGGCCTGCAAGGAACGTAATCATTCTACGATTGCCAGATTTGTGACTGAGGGTAGAAGAAAAATATTTCCAGAATCTTCTGCAGATGAAAAGGTGCTTATTTCAGATGCTACTCCCAATATGGTGAAAGCAGGAAAATCTGAGTATTTTATCTCAATTAGGTTCATATGACGTGCTTTGCTCATGGAGTACATCGCCTCGATGAAGAAGTACGTTCCAAGTCTGTGAATGAACTGATTTCATCCACAAAAAGTGCATCTGAAGGCTCCTGCTCGCATCAAGACCTACAAAGAAAAGCCTTTACCTCCCGAACCAGTGTCAACTGATTATGTGGGCCAAAGGTGTGTTGTTTTACAATGAACATTTCGAGTTCATTAGAGGCGTAGTAAACGACTTCCATAGTGCATAGTCTTTGGTAGTTTGCAGTGCAAGCTTTTAATGATTCCGGTGTTAAAGACATTGCTGTGATTAGCACTCATTTTTCCCATATACCTGCAAGTAGTGAAAAGCTTGAAGCTCAAGGTTTGGCGTTGAATGAAACTATTCAGTTAACGAATAAAATTATCCTAGTGAACTCCTCATTGTCGGAAGTATTGCCAAGAAAACTTAAAGGAAAATTTGATTTTAACAATAACCCGGGCTTTGAACCCTTGTGCCAAACTGATGGTTTTGTTAATGGGATGGGTGAACTTTTACCAGAAATAGTAAGTGCCAACATAGCACCCAAATTCAAATACTGCCCAGTTACTTCAGTTGATGTAGAATGGTCCTTTTCTGCTTATAAAAGCGTTTTTGAGTGATCGAAGACAGTCTTACTACCGAACATTTGGAAAGGAACTTCGTCGTTTATGTTTACAACAGTAGAAAAATGTAAAAAAATTATATATAATGTTTTGGTCAAGTAGTATTAAAAGTTAATGATGTTAAAAAATTAATGATTGTATGTTGTTTAAATAAAATATTACGGAGTTTTTGAGCGTGCCCCTCTGCGTGCGATACATCGCAAAGTTGTTCCCTGCACATATGGATTGTTTCGCTGAGACACTGTCGCATCGCATCCGCTTTTTACCAACAACAATAGCAGAGGAGGAACGATTCTTGAAACACGATATGCATCCCCATTTTGCAAAGTTTTAGAAAATAATCCCAGAAAGGCCCCTTTCCTAACCTCTACCAGAAAGTACTCGAAAAATGATATCAGCCTTCTAAATGTACCGATTTTTCATATGGCCGGCGATCTTCCTCGTAATTGATATGCACAGGTTCGACTTCGAAATAATGCACGCAGTAACTAACAAGCTTTTTGTTTTTGATCTTGCACATTTCGACACTTCATGCATTTGAATGCATATTTTAAGGCTTTTATGATGCATATAATCCGGTCTCTACTTATAACATTGATGAACAATCAAAAAAAGGGCAGTGAAAACGTTCAAGTTGAAAGGGATTCAAAACTGTTTTCCGAAAGTCTTAATTCAGACGAAAGTATGG